>NC_139389.1:130710000-133110000 GCF_054392235.1 Sus scrofa | reverse complement strand
CGGCCTCAGCCTCGGGGACATCAGCCCAAGACCTCTGGCCAACCTGCAGCCCATGGCATGGCAAGAGGCAGACCATGGGGGGTGGGGTCACCAGGGACCTGGCGCCTTGGGAATGCCGGCCCTCCCTCGCTCTCCTCCTTCAGTTCTGGCAGGCTGGTCCACAGGGGCTCCCACTGGCCCACTGGGCGAACGCAAGCACCAGGAAGGCCCCCCAGAGGACACACGGACGGCCCCCCTGGATGCCTGGCCTCGCCCGTGAGGGTCACGGCACGGAGGACATTGGACCTCAGCGTTCCAGACACGTATTCATCGTACACGACTCATACGCCACCAGTAGTCATCATCGATCCAATACTGTCCCCCTTTCCTACTTAACACTCTAATTTCTTTGTCGACTCAATTGAAAACATGCAGTGGTTCTCTGGGGCCGAGCACTTAAGGATCAGCCTTGTCACTACTGTGGCGGGGATTGGATCCTTGGCCTGGAAACTTCTGTTTTCCACACAAGGACCAAAATAAATTAATCAAATCAAAAAGTGAGGAATCATTTTAGAAGTACCTTTTACAAACAACATACTAAACAAGCACCTCGAATCATTCTTCCCCTAACACATCTCAGACCAATGCTCTCTTTCGCTATAGGTGCCTTAATCTATATCATGGTCTATACTCCATACTCAACACTCAGATGCCGCTGCCTCCGCTACTTAGATTCTGCATTTCTTTTGGATTCCGTACCCGGATTTACTTATTTTCTTCCCCGGGACTGTGGCACAAGAAAGTTCCCACGCCCGTCATCAAACCCACACCACAGCACCGACCCAGGGAAAGCCGGATCCTTAACCCACCGCTGTCAGGAAACTCCCCCACATTTCTTAATAGTACAGTAATCACTCGAATCGAAAAAGTCCAAGCAAAGAAACTCAGCCGTTACTCACATTAATCTCCATTCTACTATATAGAGGCAACCACCGAGCCCGTGCCCGTGGCAGATGTTCAACCATCTCTAACGCCTTCATCCTGGGCGGTACAGAACACAGAGGGTGACAAAGGCGTTAGGATCTAATTGCCACTGATCATCGTTGCCCGACTTCCCCTTACACAATATTTATGCATTTATCACTTCCTATATACTTTCATTCTAGTGAAAGAAAAAACAAAAACAAACCAACCTCAATCTTTACTCCGTGGCAGAACTTAAACGGACTTTTATGAACGCATTGCTATCTAACTTTGGTCAGATATCCGACCCTTGCCAGGTATTTGATGGGCCTCACTGTTTTCAAGGTTCATGAACAGCCTCATTTCCTAAGCCTCTTCATATGTGGACAATGATTCACCCTATTTTTCCTTATTTCTTCACTTACGTTTGCTTAATGATTCTGGCACGCAGCCATTCCTAACAAACCCACGACAAAGAAATAAATACGAGAACACATGACCTTTGTATACCCCTGGCATCTCTCTCCAGACACAATTTCCCCCAAGAGAGGAGACTCCTTAGGTGCTGGGACAGACCTCAGAGTTTCAGAGATGCTTTCTTCCTTCAGGACTCTTCCCGTCACGCGCCTCATCACTGGTCCGTGACGGGGTCTCTGTGCCTCCTTCACGTGTATTACTTCATTGACGGATTCAGCAATTCCCACACAGTCATTCAGACACTCAATCATTCACAACACCCAAGAAGACGTGTGACGTCACCGTGGGATCACGCTCAATCCGCTCCAGCGTGAGCACGTTTGACAGCACAAAGCACAGCCAATGATGAAAAAGAGAAAGAAAAGAAAAGGGATCACCGTCGCGTCTTGCCTCTACATTTCATCTGCCCTGTTACTTAACAATGTAAAGCACAGCCATGCTTTAGAGACTGTTTTGTCTCTTGACTGAAAGAACTACCTCAAACTTGAAACTGACTCACAACAATACAGGAAATTTCTAACACTTACAACTCTTCAAGTCTCTCTGATAATTGGCCACAAAGGTGACCGTTTGACTGACTTATCTCATAAGGAGCGCTGCTGTTGGCAATTTTGATTAATATTTCTTTCTTCAACATATTTGTTCGTAATTAGACAACAACATATGCTCTTCAACTATTACCTATAACTTTCATGGTGTTCTCCTTGCTGTATGAATACTTTGAAAACGTATACGCTGTAAGAACCCGAACTTTCTGTGTTCCTAACACCTGTCCACAGGATGGCCTAAACAGAGCCAAAGAGGATGGACTGTGTGGGGCCACAGGGCTTCAGACCCTTATCATGCGTCATTCATGACTCACCACTGGGACCTGACCCATGTTCTAATCATCACGGGTACATTAGGCCAATGTCACTTCCCATGTTCATGTTTTGGGATCAATTTAATGTTTCCTTCATAACAAGAAGTACTTGATTAACGAAAATCAGAGTACAAGACACTTGAATATCCCTGATGATCTAAGTAGTACCAAAAGAGATTGTATCTTCCTTTGGTGAAATCCCTATTGTCAATTAACCAGCATAAAGGTTCATGCCTTAGTTCTCAAGGGACGATTAGTCACCTGGGGATTCTACATAGGACATTTTAAAGACATGGAAAACACTGGCCCCGATGACCCAAACCAAGACAGCCCGAGGCCATGCCTCACCTTGGGATCTCTCCTGCCACCACCGCCAGAGGAGGGGTCTCGGCCCCACGCAGCCTGGCCTGGCCTTCGGCTTCCACCCTATAAGGGAGACCCAAGAGACAAGGTGACACCCACAGTGAGACGCCATCGACTGGGCTCCTCGGGCGGTCGGCGCTGCCCCGTTGGGCTCGAGGATGGAAAGGCAGGAAGAGAAAGGCCCCGTTTCCTTGCGAGTGGACCTCAGAGTTCCAGACACACATTATTCGTCATCGATGCCTCATACGCTGGCATTGATCATCATCGATTCAGAAAAGGGGGACCTTCTCTTCCTTCGCCATGGCCCGTGGAGTCAGGCATTCCTCCCCGCACGGCCACTGGGCAACCCAAGGGGCCCGCCCCACCCAACGAGGCCTCGCCATCCCTCGGGGGGCCTCTAGGACCCGTCCCCTGGCTTTCGGTCTCTCTGGGCCGCGGAGGACCAGCTGGGCCCCTGTGCAGGACGTCCAAGAGACCTTCCTAGCCAGAGCTGTCCCATCCCTGGGACGCCAGAGCCCTTCTGGACTGCTGGCCTCGCCCGCATCTGCCGCCCACGCTCCACCAGCCCCTCGCACTGCCCTGCCCAGCCCAGCCCCGACAAGCCCTGGGATGCTGCTCACCCTGGTCCCCTGGCTCCAAAGACAACGCTGCCATCCTCGCCTGCTCATCCAGGAAGGAGCCGGCCTTCGGGCCTGGCGGCTGCCTGCTGAAGAGTACAAAGCCAAGAGCAGGAGACCCAATGGCACAGCCATTCTCCAGGCTCGCGGCTTCCACATGCACGCCTCCATCGGGGCAACCCTGCTGGCAGGGCACAGCCCTGTCTCGGGACACCCACCAACCACCAGCTGGCCGCCCAGCCCCGGGACAGAGGTGGGCCCTCCCTGACCCTGCCTACCTCACCCTTGCCCCACGGCCTCAGCCTCGGGGACATCAGCCCAAGACCTCTGGCCAACCTGCAGCCCATGGCATGGCAAGAGGCAGACCATGGGGGGTGGGGTCACCAGGGACCTGGCGCCTTGGGAATGCCGGCCCTCCCTCGCTCTCCTCCTTCAGTTCTGGCAGGCTGGTCCACAGGGGCTCCCACTGGCCCACTGGGCGAACGCAAGCACCAGGAAGGCCCCCCAGAGGACACACGGACGGCCCCCCTGGATGCCTGGCCTCGCCCGTGAGGGTCACGGCACGGAGGACATTGGACCTCAGCGTTCCAGACACGTATTCATCGTACACGACTCATACGCCACCAGTAGTCATCATCGATCCAATACTGTCCCCCTTTCCTACTTAACACTCTAATTTCTTTGTCGACTCAATTGAAAACATGCAGTGGTTCTCTGGGGCCGAGCACTTAAGGATCAGCCTTGTCACTACTGTGGCGGGGATTGGATCCTTGGCCTGGAAACTTCTGTTTTCCACACAAGGACCAAAATAAATTAATCAAATCAAAAAGTGAGGAATCATTTTAGAAGTACCTTTTACAAACAACATACTAAACAAGCACCTCGAATCATTCTTCCCCTAACACATCTCAGACCAATGCTCTCTTTCGCTATAGGTGCCTTAATCTATATCATGGTCTATACTCCATACTCAACACTCAGATGCCGCTGCCTCCGCTACTTAGATTCTGCATTTCTTTTGGATTCCGTACCCGGATTTACTTATTTTCTTCCCCGGGACTGTGGCACAAGAAAGTTCCCACGCCCGTCATCAAACCCACACCACAGCACCGACCCAGGGAAAGCCGGATCCTTAACCCACCGCTGTCAGGAAACTCCCCCACATTTCTTAATAGTACAGTAATCACTCGAATCGAAAAAGTCCAAGCAAAGAAACTCAGCCGTTACTCACATTAATCTCCATTCTACTATATAGAGGCAACCACCGAGCCCGTGCCCGTGGCAGATGTTCAACCATCTCTAACGCCTTCATCCTGGGCGGTACAGAACACAGAGGGTGACAAAGGCGTTAGGATCTAATTGCCACTGATCATCGTTGCCCGACTTCCCCTTACACAATATTTATGCATTTATCACTTCCTATATACTTTCATTCTAGTGAAAGAAAAAACAAAAACAAACCAACCTCAATCTTTACTCCGTGGCAGAACTTAAACGGACTTTTATGAACGCATTGCTATCTAACTTTGGTCAGATATCCGACCCTTGCCAGGTATTTGATGGGCCTCACTGTTTTCAAGGTTCATGAACAGCCTCATTTCCTAAGCCTCTTCATATGTGGACAATGATTCACCCTATTTTTCCTTATTTCTTCACTTACGTTTGCTTAATGATTCTGGCACGCAGCCATTCCTAACAAACCCACGACAAAGAAATAAATACGAGAACACATGACCTTTGTATACCCCTGGCATCTCTCTCCAGACACAATTTCCCCCAAGAGAGGAGACTCCTTAGGTGCTGGGACAGACCTCAGAGTTTCAGAGATGCTTTCTTCCTTCAGGACTCTTCCCGTCACGCGCCTCATCACTGGTCCGTGACGGGGTCTCTGTGCCTCCTTCACGTGTATTACTTCATTGACGGATTCAGCAATTCCCACACAGTCATTCAGACACTCAATCATTCACAACACCCAAGAAGACGTGTGACGTCACCGTGGGATCACGCTCAATCCGCTCCAGCGTGAGCACGTTTGACAGCACAAAGCACAGCCAATGATGAAAAAGAGAAAGAAAAGAAAAGGGATCACCGTCGCGTCTTGCCTCTACATTTCATCTGCCCTGTTACTTAACAATGTAAAGCACAGCCATGCTTTAGAGACTGTTTTGTCTCTTGACTGAAAGAACTACCTCAAACTTGAAACTGACTCACAACAATACAGGAAATTTCTAACACTTACAACTCTTCAAGTCTCTCTGATAATTGGCCACAAAGGTGACCGTTTGACTGACTTATCTCATAAGGAGCGCTGCTGTTGGCAATTTTGATTAATATTTCTTTCTTCAACATATTTGTTCGTAATTAGACAACAACATATGCTCTTCAACTATTACCTATAACTTTCATGGTGTTCTCCTTGCTGTATGAATACTTTGAAAACGTATACGCTGTAAGAACCCGAACTTTCTGTGTTCCTAACACCTGTCCACAGGATGGCCTAAACAGAGCCAAAGAGGATGGACTGTGTGGGGCCACAGGGCTTCAGACCCTTATCATGCGTCATTCATGACTCACCACTGGGACCTGACCCATGTTCTAATCATCACGGGTACATTAGGCCAATGTCACTTCCCATGTTCATGTTTTGGGATCAATTTAATGTTTCCTTCATAACAAGAAGTACTTGATTAACGAAAATCAGAGTACAAGACACTTGAATATCCCTGATGATCTAAGTAGTACCAAAAGAGATTGTATCTTCCTTTGGTGAAATCCCTATTGTCAATTAACCAGCATAAAGGTTCATGCCTTAGTTCTCAAGGGACGATTAGTCACCTGGGGATTCTACATAGGACATTTTAAAGACATGGAAAACACTGGCCCCGATGACCCAAACCAAGACAGCCCGAGGCCATGCCTCACCTTGGGATCTCTCCTGCCACCACCGCCAGAGGAGGGGTCTCGGCCCCACGCAGCCTGGCCTGGCCTTCGGCTTCCACCCTATAAGGGAGACCCAAGAGACAAGGTGACACCCACAGTGAGACGCCATCGACTGGGCTCCTCGGGCGGTCGGCGCTGCCCCGTTGGGCTCGAGGATGGAAAGGCAGGAAGAGAAAGGCCCCGTTTCCTTGCGAGTGGACCTCAGAGTTCCAGACACACATTATTCGTCATCGATGCCTCATACGCTGGCATTGATCATCATCGATTCAGAAAAGGGGGACCTTCTCTTCCTTCGCCATGGCCCGTGGAGTCAGGCATTCCTCCCCGCACGGCCACTGGGCAACCCAAGGGGCCCGCCCCACCCAACGAGGCCTCGCCATCCCTCGGGGGGCCTCTAGGACCCGTCCCCTGGCTTTCGGTCTCTCTGGGCCGCGGAGGACCAGCTGGGCCCCTGTGCAGGACGTCCAAGAGACCTTCCTAGCCAGAGCTGTCCCATCCCTGGGACGCCAGAGCCCTTCTGGACTGCTGGCCTCGCCCGCATCTGCCGCCCACGCTCCACCAGCCCCTCGCACTGCCCTGCCCAGCCCAGCCCCGACAAGCCCTGGGATGCTGCTCACCCTGGTCCCCTGGCTCCAAAGACAACGCTGCCATCCTCGCCTGCTCATCCAGGAAGGAGCCGGCCTTCGGGCCTGGCGGCTGCCTGCTGAAGAGTACAAAGCCAAGAGCAGGAGACCCAATGGCACAGCCATTCTCCAGGCTCGCGGCTTCCACATGCACGCCTCCATCGGGGCAACCCTGCTGGCAGGGCACAGCCCTGTCTCGGGACACCCACCAACCACCAGCTGGCCGCCCAGCCCCGGGACAGAGGTGGGCCCTCCCTGACCCTGCCTACCTCACCCTTGCCCCACGGCCTCAGCCTCGGGGACATCAGCCCAAGACCTCTGGCCAACCTGCAGCCCATGGCATGGCAAGAGGCAGACCATGGGGGGTGGGGTCACCAGGGACCTGGCGCCTTGGGAATGCCGGCCCTCCCTCGCTCTCCTCCTTCAGTTCTGGCAGGCTGGTCCACAGGGGCTCCCACTGGCCCACTGGGCGAACGCAAGCACCAGGAAGGCCCCCCAGAGGACACACGGACGGCCCCCCTGGATGCCTGGCCTCGCCCGTGAGGGTCACGGCACGGAGGACATTGGACCTCAGCGTTCCAGACACGTATTCATCGTACACGACTCATACGCCACCAGTAGTCATCATCGATCCAATACTGTCCCCCTTTCCTACTTAACACTCTAATTTCTTTGTCGACTCAATTGAAAACATGCAGTGGTTCTCTGGGGCCGAGCACTTAAGGATCAGCCTTGTCACTACTGTGGCGGGGATTGGATCCTTGGCCTGGAAACTTCTGTTTTCCACACAAGGACCAAAATAAATTAATCAAATCAAAAAGTGAGGAATCATTTTAGAAGTACCTTTTACAAACAACATACTAAACAAGCACCTCGAATCATTCTTCCCCTAACACATCTCAGACCAATGCTCTCTTTCGCTATAGGTGCCTTAATCTATATCATGGTCTATACTCCATACTCAACACTCAGATGCCGCTGCCTCCGCTACTTAGATTCTGCATTTCTTTTGGATTCCGTACCCGGATTTACTTATTTTCTTCCCCGGGACTGTGGCACAAGAAAGTTCCCACGCCCGTCATCAAACCCACACCACAGCACCGACCCAGGGAAAGCCGGATCCTTAACCCACCGCTGTCAGGAAACTCCCCCACATTTCTTAATAGTACAGTAATCACTCGAATCGAAAAAGTCCAAGCAAAGAAACTCAGCCGTTACTCACATTAATCTCCATTCTACTATATAGAGGCAACCACCGAGCCCGTGCCCGTGGCAGATGTTCAACCATCTCTAACGCCTTCATCCTGGGCGGTACAGAACACAGAGGGTGACAAAGGCGTTAGGATCTAATTGCCACTGATCATCGTTGCCCGACTTCCCCTTACACAATATTTATGCATTTATCACTTCCTATATACTTTCATTCTAGTGAAAGAAAAAACAAAAACAAACCAACCTCAATCTTTACTCCGTGGCAGAACTTAAACGGACTTTTATGAACGCATTGCTATCTAACTTTGGTCAGATATCCGACCCTTGCCAGGTATTTGATGGGCCTCACTGTTTTCAAGGTTCATGAACAGCCTCATTTCCTAAGCCTCTTCATATGTGGACAATGATTCACCCTATTTTTCCTTATTTCTTCACTTACGTTTGCTTAATGATTCTGGCATGCAGCCATTCCTAACAAACCCACGACAAAGAAATAAATACGAGAACACATGACCTTTGTATACCCCTGGCATCTCTCTCCAGACACAATTTCCCCCAAGAGAGGAGACTCCTTAGGTGCTGGGACAGACCTCAGAGTTTCAGAGATGCTTTCTTCCTTCAGGACTCTTCCCGTCACGCGCCTCATCACTGGTCCGTGACGGGGTCTCTGTGCCTCCTTCACGTGTATTACTTCATTGACGGATTCAGCAATTCCCACACAGTCATTCAGACACTCAATCATTCACAACACCCAAGAAGACGTGTGACGTCACCGTGGGATCACGCTCAATCCGCTCCAGCGTGAGCACGTTTGACAGCACAAAGCACAGCCAATGATGAAAAAGAGAAAGAAAAGAAAAGGGATCACCGTCGCGTCTTGCCTCTACATTTCATCTGCCCTGTTACTTAACAATGTAAAGCACAGCCATGCTTTAGAGACTGTTTTGTCTCTTGACTGAAAGAACTACCTCAAACTTGAAACTGACTCACAACAATACAGGAAATTTCTAACACTTACAACTCTTCAAGTCTCTCTGATAATTGGCCACAAAGGTGACCGTTTGACTGACTTATCTCATAAGGAGCGCTGCTGTTGGCAATTTTGATTAATATTTCTTTCTTCAACATATTTGTTCGTAATTAGACAACAACATATGCTCTTCAACTATTACCTATAACTTTCATGGTGTTCTCCTTGCTGTATGAATACTTTGAAAACGTATACGCTGTAAGAACCCGAACTTTCTGTGTTCCTAACACCTGTCCACAGGATGGCCTAAACAGAGCCAAAGAGGATGGACTGTGTGGGGCCACAGGGCTTCAGACCCTTATCATGCGTCATTCATGACTCACCACTGGGACCTGACCCATGTTCTAATCATCACGGGTACATTAGGCCAATGTCACTTCCCATGTTCATGTTTTGGGATCAATTTAATGTTTCCTTCATAACAAGAAGTACTTGATTAACGAAAATCAGAGTACAAGACACTTGAATATCCCTGATGATCTAAGTAGTACCAAAAGAGATTGTATCTTCCTTTGGTGAAATCCCTATTGTCAATTAACCAGCATAAAGGTTCATGCCTTAGTTCTCAAGGGACGATTAGTCACCTGGGGATTCTACATAGGACATTTTAAAGACATGGAAAACACTGGCCCCGATGACCCAAACCAAGACAGCCCGAGGCCATGCCTCACCTTGGGATCTCTCCTGCCACCACCGCCAGAGGAGGGGTCTCGGCCCCACGCAGCCTGGCCTGGCCTTCGGCTTCCACCCTATAAGGGAGACCCAAGAGACAAGGTGACACCCACAGTGAGACGCCATCGACTGGGCTCCTCGGGCGGTCGGCGCTGCCCCGTTGGGCTCGAGGATGGAAAGGCAGGAAGAGAAAGGCCCCGTTTCCTTGCGAGTGGACCTCAGAGTTCCAGACACACATTATTCGTCATCGATGCCTCATACGCTGGCATTGATCATCATCGATCCAGAAAAGGGGGACCTTCTCTTCCTTTGCCATGGCCCGTGGAGTCAGGCATTCCTCCCCGCACGGCCACTGGGCAACACAAGGGGCCCGCCCCACCCAACGAGGCCTCGCCATCCCTCGGGGGGCCTCTAGGACCCGTCCCCTGGCTTTCGGTCTCTCTGGGCCGCGGAGGACCAGCTGGGCCCCTGTGCAGGACGTCCAAGAGACCTTCCTAGCCAGAGCTGTCCCATCCCTGGGACGCCAGAGCCCTTCTGGACTGCTGGCCTCGCCCGCATCTGCCGCCCACGCTCCACCAGCCCCTCGCACTGCCCTGCCCAGCCCAGCCCCGACAAGCCCTGGGATGCTGCTCACCCTGGTCCCCTGGCTCCAAAGACAACGCTGCCATCCTCGCCTGCTCATCCAGGAAGGAGCCGGCCTTCGGGCCTGGCGGCTGCCTGCTGAAGAGTACAAAGCCAAGAGCAGGAGACCCAATGGCACAGCCATTCTCCAGGCTCGCGGCTTCCACATGCACGCCTCCATCGGGGCAACCCTGCTGGCAGGGCACAGCCCTGTCTCGGGACACCCACCAACCACCAGCTGGCCGCCCAGCCCCGGGACAGAGGTGGGCCCTCCCTGACCCTGCCTACCTCACCCTTGCCCCACGGCCTCAGCCTCGGGGACATCAGCCCAAGACCTCTGGCCAACCTGCAGCCCATGGCATGGCAAGAGGCAGACCATGGGGGGTGGGGTCACCAGGGACCTGGCGCCTTGGGAATGCCGGCCCTCCCTCGCTCTCCTCCTTCAGTTCTGGCAGGCTGGTCCACAGGGGCTCCCACTGGCCCACTGGGCGAACGCAAGCACCAGGAAGGCCCCCCAGAGGACACACGGACGGCCCCCCTGGATGCCTGGCCTCGCCCGTGAGGGTCACGGCACGGAGGACATTGGACCTCAGCGTTCCAGACACGTATTCATCGTACACGACTCATACGCCACCAGTAGTCATCATCGATCCAATACTGTCCCCCTTTCCTACTTAACACTCTAATTTCTTTGTCGACTCAATTGAAAACATGCAGTGGTTCTCTGGGGCCGAGCACTTAAGGATCAGCCTTGTCACTACTGTGGCGGGGATTGGATCCTTGGCCTGGAAACTTCTGTTTTCCACACAAGGACCAAAATAAATTAATCAAATCAAAAAGTGAGGAATCATTTTAGAAGTACCTTTTACAAACAACATACTAAACAAGCACCTCGAATCATTCTTCCCCTAACACATCTCAGACCAATGCTCTCTTTCGCTATAGGTGCCTTAATCTATATCATGGTCTATACTCCATACTCAACACTCAGATGCCGCTGCCTCCGCTACTTAGATTCTGCATTTCTTTTGGATTCCGTACCCGGATTTACTTATTTTCTTCCCCGGGACTGTGGCACAAGAAAGTTCCCACGCCCGTCATCAAACCCACACCACAGCACCGACCCAGGGAAAGCCGGATCCTTAACCCACCGCTGTCAGGAAACTCCCCCACATTTCTTAATAGTACAGTAATCACTCGAATCGAAAAAGTCCAAGCAAAGAAACTCAGCCGTTACTCACATTAATCTCCATTCTACTATATAGAGGCAACCACCGAGCCCGTGCCCGTGGCAGATGTTCAACCATCTCTAACGCCTTCATCCTGGGCGGTACAGAACACAGAGGGTGACAAAGGCGTTAGGATCTAATTGCCACTGATCATCGTTGCCCGACTTCCCCTTACACAATATTTATGCATTTATCACTTCCTATATACTTTCATTCTAGTGAAAGAAAAAACAAAAACAAACCAACCTCAATCTTTACTCCGTGGCAGAACTTAAACGGACTTTTATGAACGCATTGCTATCTAACTTTGGTCAGATATCCGACCCTTGCCAGGTATTTGATGGGCCTCACTGTTTTCAAGGTTCATGAACAGCCTCATTTCCTAAGCCTCTTCATATGTGGACAATGATTCACCCTATTTTTCCTTATTTCTTCACTTACGTTTGCTTAATGATTCTGGCACGCAGCCATTCCTAACAAACCCACGACAAAGAAATAAATACGAGAACACATGACCTTTGTATACCCCTGGCATCTCTCTCCAGACACAATTTCCCCCAAGAGAGGAGACTCCTTAGGTGCTGGGACAGACCTCAGAGTTTCAGAGATGCTTTCTTCCTTCAGGACTCTTCCCGTCACGCGCCTCATCACTGGTCCGTGACGGGGTCTCTGTGCCTCCTTCACGTGTATTACTTCATTGACGGATTCAGCAATTCCCACACAGTCATTCAGACACTCAATCATTCACAACACCCAAGAAGACGTGTGACGTCACCGTGGGATCACGCTCAATCCGCTCCAGCGTGAGCACGTTTGACAGCACAAAGCACAGCCAATGATGAAAAAGAGAAAGAAAAGAAAAGGGATCACCGTCGCGTCTTGCCTCTACATTTCATCTGCCCTGTTACTTAACAATGTAAAGCATAGCCATGCTTTAGAGACTGTTTTGTCTCTTGACTGAAAGAACTACCTCAAACTTGAAACTGACTCACAACAATACAGGAAATTTCTAACACTTACAACTCTTCAAGTCTCTCTGATAATTGGCCACAAAGGTGACCGTTTGACTGACTTATCTCATAAGGAGCGCTGCTGTTGGCAGTTTTGATTAATATTTCTTTCTTCAACATATTTGTTCGTAATTAGACAACAACATATGCTCTTCAACTATTACCTATAACTTTCATGGTGTTCTCCTTGCTGTATGAATACTTTGAAAACGTATACGCTGTAAGAACCCGAACTTTCTGTGTTCCTAACACCTGTCCACAGGATGGCCTAAACAGAGCCAAAGAGGATGGACTGTGTGGGGCCACAGGGCTTCAGACCCTTGTCATGCGTCATTCATGACTCACCACTGGGACCTGACCCATGTTCTAATCATCACGGGTACATTAGGCCAATGTCACTTCCCATGTTCATGTTTTGGGATCAATTTAATGTTTCCTTCATAACAAGAAGTACTTGATTAACGAAAATCAGAGTACAAGACACTTGAATATCCCTGATGATCTAAGTAGTACCAAAAGAGATTGTATCTTCCTTTGGTGAAATCCCTATTGTCAATTAACCAGCATAAAGGTTCATGCCTTAGTTCTCAAGGGACGATTAGTCACCTGGGGATTCTACATAGGACATTTTAAAGACATGGAAAACACTGGCCCCGATGACCCAAACCAAGACAGCCCGAGGCCATGCCTCACCTTGGGATCTCTCCTGCCACCACCGCCAGAGGAGGGGTCTCGGCCCCACGCAGCCTGGCCTGGCCTTCGGCTTCCACCCTATAAGGGAGACCCAAGAGACAAGGTGACACCCACAGTGAGACGCCATCGACTGGGCTCCTCGGGCGGTCGGCGCTGCCCCGTTGGGCTCGAGGATGGAAAGGCAGGAAGAGAAAGGCCCCGTTTCCTTGCGAGTGGACCTCAGAGTTCCAGACACACATTATTCGTCATCGATGCCTCATACGCTGGCATTGATCATCATCGATCCAGAAAAGGGGGACCTTCTCTTCCTTTGCCATGGCCCGTGGAGTCAGGCATTCCTCCCCGCACGGCCACTGGGCAACCCAAGGGGCCCGCCCCACCCAACGAGGCCTCGCCATCCCTCGGGGGGCCTCTAGGACCCGTCCCCTGGCTTTCGGTCTCTCTGGGCCGCGGAGGACCAGCTGGGCCCCTGTGCAGGACGTCCAAGAGACCTTCCTAGCCAGAGCTGTCCCATCCCTGGGACGCCAGAGCCCTTCTGGACTGCTGGCCTCGCCCGCATCTGCCGCCCACCCTCCACCAGCCCCTCGCACTGCCCTGCCCAGCCCAGCCCCGACAAGCCCTGGGATGCTGCTCACACTGGTCCCCTGGCTCCAAAGACAACGCTGCCATCCTCGCCTGCTCATCCAGGAAGGAGCCGGCCTTCGGGCCTGGCGGCTGCCTGCTGAAGAGTACAAAGCCAAGAGCAGGAGACCCAATGGCACAGCCATTCTCCAGGCTCGCGGCTTCCACATGCACGCCTCCATCGGGGCAACCCTGCTGGCAGGGCACAGCCCTGTCTCGGGACACCCACCAACCACCAGCTGGCCGCCCAGCCCCGGGACAGAGGTGGGCCCTCCCTGACCCTGCCTACCTCACCCTTGCCCCACGGCCTCAGCCTCGGGGACATCAGCCCAAGACCTCTGGCCAACCTGCAGCCCATGGCATGGCAAGAGGCAGACCATGGGGGGTGGGGTCACCAGGGACCTGGCGCCTTGGGAATGCCGGCCCTCCCTCGCTCTCCTCCTTCAGTTCTGGCAGGCTGGTCCACAGGGGCTCCCACTGGCCCACTGGGCGAACGCAAGCACCAGGAAGGCCCCCCAGAGGACACACGGACGGCCCCCCTGGATGCCTGGCCTCGCCCGCGAGGGTCACGGCACGGAGGACATTGGACCTCAGCGTTCCAGACACGTATTCATCGTACACGACTCATACGCCACCAGTAGTCATCATCGATCCAATACTGTCCCCCTTTCCTACTTAACACTCTAATTTCTTTGTCGACTCAATTGAAAACATGCAGTGGTTCTCTGGGGCCGAGCACTTAAGGATCAGCCTTGTCACTACTGTGGCGGGGATTGGATCCTTGGCCTGGAAACTTCTGTTTTCCACACAAGGACCAAAATAAATTAATCAAATCAAAAAGTGAGGAATCATTTTAGAAGTACCTTTTACAAACAACATACTAAACAAGCACCTCGAATCATTCTTCCCCTAACACATCTCAGACCAATGCTCTCTTTCGCTATAGGTGCCTTAATCTATATCATGGTCTATACTCCATACTCAACACTCAGATGCCGCTGCCTCCGCTACTTAGATTCTGCATTTCTTTTGGATTCCGTACCCGGATTTACTTATTTTCTTCCCCGGGACTGTGGCACAAGAAAGTTCCCACGCCCGTCATCAAACCCACACCACAGCACCGACCCAGGGAAAGCCGGATCCTTAACCCACCGCTGTCAGGAAACTCCCCCACATTTCTTAATAGTACAGTAATCACTCGAATCGAAAAAGTCCAAGCAAAGAAACTCAGCCGTTACTCACATTAATCTCCATTCTACTATATAGAGGCAACCACCGAGCCCGTGCCCGTGGCAGATGTTCAACCATCTCTAACGCCTTCATCCTGGGCGGTACAGAACACAGAGGGTGACAAAGGCGTTAGGATCTAATTGCCACTGATCATCGTTGCCCGACTTCCCCTTACACAATATTTATGCATTTATCACTTCCTATATACTTTCATTCTAGTGAAAGAAAAAACAAAAACAAACCAACCTCAATCTTTACTCCGTGGCAGAACTTAAACGGACTTTTATGAACGCATTGCTATCTAACTTTGGTCAGATATCCGACCCTTGCCAGGTATTTGATGGGCCTCACTGTTTTCAAGGTTCATGAACAGCCTCATTTCCTAAGCCTCTTCATATGTGGACAATGATTCACCCTATTTTCCTTATTTCTTCACTTACGTTTGCTTAATGATTCTGGCACGCAGCCATTCCTAACAAACCCACGACAAAGAAATAAATACGAGAACACATGACCTTTGTATACCCCTGGCATCTCTCTCCAGACACAATTTCCCCCAAGAGAGGAGACTCCTTAGGTGCTGGGACAGACCTCAGAGTTTCAGAGATGCTTTCTTCCTTCAGGACTCTTCCCGTCACGCGCCTCATCACTGGTCCGTGACGGGGTCTCTGTGCCTCCTTCACGTGTATTACTTCATTGAAGGATTCAGCAATTCCCACACAGTCATTCAGACACTCAATCATTCACAACACCCAAGAAGACGTGTGACGTCACCGTGGGATCACGCTCAATCCGCTCCAGCGTGAGCACGTTTGACAGCACAAAGCACAGCCAATGATGAAAAAGAGAAAGAAAAGAAAAGGGATCACCGTCGCGTCTTGCCTCTACATTTCATCTGCCCTGTTACTTAACAATGTAAAGCATAGCCATGCTTTAGAGACTGTTTTGTCTCTTGACTGAAAGAACTACCTCAAACTTGAAACTGACTCACAACAATACAGGAAATTTCTAACACTTACAACTCTTCAAGTCTCTCTGATAATTGGCCACAAAGGTGACCGTTTGACTGACTTATCTCATAAGGAGCGCTGCTGTTGGCAGTTTTGATTAATATTTCTTTCTTCAACATATTTGTTCGTAATTAGACAACAACATATGCTCTTCAACTATTACCTATAACTTTCATGGTGTTCTCCTTGCTGTATGAATACTTTGAAAACGTATACGCTGTAAGAACCCGAACTTTCTGTGTTCCTAACACCTGTCCACAGGATGGCCTAAACAGAGCCAAAGAGGATGGACTGTGTGGGGCCACAGGGCTTCAGACCCTTATCATGGGTCATTCATGACTCACCACTGGGACCTGACCCATGTTCTAATCATCACGGGTACATTAGGCCAATGTCACTTCCCATGTTCATGTTTTGGGATCAATTTAATGTTTCCTTCATAACAAGAAGTACTTGATTAACGAAAATCAGAGTACAAGACACTTGAATATCCCTGATGATCTAAGTAGTACCAAAAGAGATTGTATCTTCCTTTGGTGAAATCCCTATTGTCAATTAACCAGCATAAAGGTTCATGCCTTAGTTCTCAAGGGACGATTAGTCACCTGGGGATTCTACATAGGACATTTTAAAGACATGGAAAACACTGGCCCCGATGACCCAAACCAAGACAGCCCGAGGCCATGCCTCACCTTGGGATCTCTCCTGCCACCACCGCCAGAGGAGGGGTCTCGGCCCCACGCAGCCTGGCCTGGCCTTCGGCTTCCACCCTATAAGGGAGACCCAAGAGACAAGGTGACACCCACAGTGAGACGCCATCGACTGGGCTCCTCGGGCGGTCGGCGCTGCCCCGTTGGGCTCGAGGATGGAAAGGCAGGAAGAGAAAGGCCCCGTTTCCTTGCGAGTGGACCTCAGAGTTCCAGACACACATTATTCGTCATCGATGCCTCATACGCTGGCATTGATCATCATCGATCCAGAAAAGGGGGACCTTCTCTTCCTTTGCCATGGCCCGTGGAGTCAGGCATTCCTCCCCGCACGGCCACTGGGCAACCCAAGGGGCCCGCCCCACCCAACGAGGCCTCGCCATCCCTCGGGGGGCCTCTAGGACCCGTCCCCTGGCTTTCGGTCTCTCTGGGCCGCGGAGGACCAGCTGGGCCCCTGTGCAGGACGTCCAAGAGACCTTCCTAGCCAGAGCTGTCCCATCCCTGGGACGCCAGAGCCCTTCTGGACTGCTGGCCTCGCCCGCATCTGCCGCCCACCCTCCACCAGCCCCTCGCACTGCCCTGCCCAGCCCAGCCCCGACAAGCCCTGGGATGCTGCTCACACTGGTCCCCTGGCTCCAAAGACAACGCTGCCATCCTCGCCTGCTCATCCAGGAAGGAGCCGGCCTTCGGGCCTGGCGGCTGCCTGCTGAAAAGTACAAAGCCAAGAGCAGGAGACCCAATGGCACAGCCATTCTCCAGGCTCGCGGCTTCCACATGCACGCCTCCATCGGGGCAACCCTGCTGGCAGGGCACAGCCCTGTCTCGGGACACCCACCAACCACCAGCTGGCCGCCCAGCCCCGGGACAGAGGGGGGCCCTCCCTGACCCTGCCTACCTCACCCTTGCCCCACGGCCTCAGCCTCGGGGACATCAGCCCAAGACCTCTGGCCAACCTGCAGCCCATGGCATGGCAAGAGGCAGACCATGGGGGGTGGGGTCACCAGGGACCTGGCGCCTTGGGAATGCCGGCCCTCCCTCGCTCTCCTCCTTCAGTTCTGGCAGGCTGGTCCACAGGGGCTCCCACTGGCCCACTGGGCGAACGCAAGCACCAGGAAGGCCCCCCAGAGGACACACGGACGGCCCCCCTGGATGCCTGGCCTCGCCCGCGAGGGTCACGGCACGGAGGACATTGGACCTCAGCGTTCCAGACACGTATTCATCGTACACGACTCATACGCCACCAGTAGTCATCATCGATCCAATACTGTCCCCCTTTCCTACTTAACACTCTAATTTCTTTGTCGACTCAATTGAAAACATGCAGTGGTTCTCTGGGGCCGAGCACTTAAGGATCAGCCTTGTCACTACTGTGGCGGGGATTGGATCCTTGGCCTGGAAACTTCTGTTTTCCACACAAGGACCAAAATAAATTAATCAAATCAAAAAGTGAGGAATCATTTTAGAAGTACCTTTTACAAACAACATACTAAACAAGCACCTCGAATCATTCTTCCCCTAACACATCTCAGACCAATGCTCTCTTTCGCTATAGGTGCCTTAATCTATATCATGGTCTATACTCCATACTCAACACTCAGATGCCGCTGCCTCCGCTACTTAGATTCTGCATTTCTTTTGGATTCCGTACCCGGATTTACTTATTTTCTTCCCCGGGACTGTGGCACAAGAAAGTTCCCACGCCCGTCATCAAACCCACACCACAGCACCGACCCAGGGAAAGCCGGATCCTTAACCCACCGCTGTCAGGAAACTCCCCCACATTTCTTAATAGTACAGTAATCACTCGAATCGAAAAAGTCCAAGCAAAGAAACTCAGCCGTTACTCACATTAATCTCCATTCTACTATATAGAGGCAACCACCGAGCCCGTGCCCGTGGCAGATGTTCAACCATCTCTAACGCCTTCATCCTGGGCGGTACAGAACACAGAGGGTGACAAAGGCGTTAGGATCTAATTGCCACTGATCATCGTTGCCCGACTTCCCCTTACACAATATTTATGCATTTATCACTTCCTATATACTTTCATTCTAGTGAAAGAAAAAACAAAAACAAACCAACCTCAATCTTTACTCCGTGGCAGAACTTAAACGGACTTTTATGAACGCATTGCTATCTAACTTTGGTCAGATATCCGACCCTTGCCAGGTATTTGATGGGCCTCACTGTTTTCAAGGTTCATGAACAGCCTCATTTCCTAAGCCTCTTCATATGTGGACAATGATTCACCCTATTTTCCTTATTTCTTCACTTACGTTTGCTTAATGATTCTGGCACGCAGCCATTCCTAACAAACCCACGACAAAGAAATAAATACGAGAACACATGACCTTTGTATACCCCTGGCATCTCTCTCCAGACACAATTTCCCCCAAGAGAGGAGACTCCTTAGGTGCTGGGACAGACCTCAGAGTTTCAGAGATGCTTTCTTCCTTCAGGACTCTTCCCGTCACGCGCCTCATCACTGGTCCGTGACGGGGTCTCTGTGCCTCCTTCACGTGTATTACTTCATTGAAGGATTCAGCAATTCCCACACAGTCATTCAGACACTCAATCATTCACAACACCCAAGAAGACGTGTGACGTCACCGTGGGATCACGCTCAATCCGCTCCAGCGTGAGCACGTTTGACAGCACAAAGCACAGCCAATGATGAAAAAGAGAAAGAAAAGAAAAGGGATCACCGTCGCGTCTTGCCTCTACATTTCATCTGCCCTGTTACTTAACAATGTAAAGCATAGCCATGCTTTAGAGACTGTTTTGTCTCTTGACTGAAAGAACTACCTCAAACTTGAAACTGACTCACAACAATACAGGAAATTTCTAACACTTACAACTCTTCAAGTCTCTCTGATAATTGGCCACAAAGGTGACCGTTTGACTGACTTATCTCATAAGGAGCGCTGCTGTTGGCAGTTTTGATTAATATTTCTTTCTTCAACATATTTGTTCGTAATTAGACAACAACATATGCTCTTCAACTATTACCTATAACTTTCATGGTGTTCTCCTTGCTGTATGAATACTTTGAAAACGTATACGCTGTAAGAACCCGAACTTTCTGTGTTCCTAACACCTGTCCACAGGATGGCCTAAACAGAGCCAAAGAGGATGGACTGTGTGGGGCCACAGGGCTTCAGACCCTTATCATGGGTCATTCATGACTCACCACTGGGACCTGACCCATGTTCTAATCATCACGGGTACATTAGGCCAATGTCACTTCCCATGTTCATGTTTTGGGATCAATTTAATGTTTCCTTCATAACAAGAAGTACTTGATTAACGAAAATCAGAGTACAAGACACTTGAATATCCCTGATGATCTAAGTAGTACCAAAAGAGATTGTATCTTCCTTTGGTGAAATCCCTATTGTCAATTAACCAGCATAAAGGTTCATGCCTTAGTTCTCAAGGGACGATTAGTCACCTGGGGATTCTACATAGGACATTTTAAAGACATGGAAAACACTGGCCCCGATGACCCAAACCAAGACAGCCCGAGGCCATGCCTCACCTTGGGATCTCTCCTGCCACCACCGCCAGAGGAGGGGTCTCGGCCCCACGCAGCCTGGCCTGGCCTTCGGCTTCCACCCTATAAGGGAGACCCAAGAGACAAGGTGACACCCACAGTGAGACGCCATCGACTGGGCTCCTCGGGCGGTCGGCGCTGCCCCGTTGGGCTCGAGGATGGAAAGGCAGGAAGAGAAAGGCCCCGTTTCCTTGCGAGTGGACCTCAGAGTTCCAGACACACATTATTCGTCATCGATGCCTCATACGCTGGCATTGATCATCATCGATCCAGAAAAGGGGGACCTTCTCTTCCTTTGCCATGGCCCGTGGAGTCAGGCATTCCTCCCCGCACGGCCACTGGGCAACCCAAGGGGCCCGCCCCACCCAACGAGGCCTCGCCATCCCTCGGGGGGCCTCTAGGACCCGTCCCCTGGCTTTCGGTCTCTCTGGGCCGCGGAGGACCAGCTGGGCCCCTGTGCAGGACGTCCAAGAGACCTTCCTAGCCAGAGCTGTCCCATCCCTGGGACGCCAGAGCCCTTCTGGACTGCTGGCCTCGCCCGCATCTGCCGCCCACCCTCCACCAGCCCCTCGCACTGCCCTGCCCAGCCCAGCCCCGACAAGCCCTGGGATGCTGCTCACCCTGGTCCCCTGGCTCCAAAGACAACGCTGCCATCCTCGCCTGCTCATCCAGGAAGGAGCCGGCCTTCGGGCCTGGCGGCTGCCTGCTGAAAAGTACAAAGCCAAGAGCAGGAGACCCAATGGCACAGCCATTCTCCAGGCTCGCGGCTTCCACATGCACGCCTCCATCGGGGCAACCCTGCTGGCAGGGCACAGCCCTGTCTCGGGACACCCACCAACCACCAGCTGGCCACCCAGCCCCGGGACAGAGGTGGGCCCTCCCTGACCCTGCCTACCTCACCCTTGCCCCACGGCCTCAGCCTCGGGGACATCAGCCCAAGACCTCTGGCCAACCTGCAGCCCATGGCATGGCAAGAGGCAGACCATGGGGGGTGGGGTCACCAGGGACCTGGCGCCTTGGGAATGCCGGCCCTCCCTCGCTCTCCTCCTTCAGTTCTGGCAGGCTGGTCCACAGGGGCTCCCACTGGCCCACTGGGCGAACGCAAGCACCAGGAAGGCCCCCCAGAGGACACACGGACGGCCCCCCTGGATGCCTGGCCTCGCCCGTGAGGGTCACGGCACGGAGGACATTGGACCTCAGCGTTCCAGACACGTATTCATCGTACACGACTCATACGCCACCAGTAGTCATCATCGATCCAATACTGTCCCCCTTTCCTACTTAACACTCTAATTTCTTTGTCGACTCAATTGAAAACATGCAGTGGTTCTCTGGGGCCGAGCACTTAAGGATCAGCCTTGTCACTACTGTGGCGGGGATTGGATCCTTGGCCTGGAAACTTCTGTTTTCCACACAAGGACCAAAATAAATTAATCAAATCAAAAAGTGAGGAATCATTTTAGAAGTACCTTTTACAAACAACATACTAAACAAGCACCTCGAATCATTCTTCCCCTAACACATCTCAGACCAATGCTCTCTTTCGCTATAGGTGCCTTAATCTATATCATGGTCTATACTCCATACTCAACACTCAGATGCCGCTGCCTCCGCTACTTAGATTCTGCATTTCTTTTGGATTCCGTACCCGGATTTACTTATTTTCTTCCCCGGGACTGTGGCACAAGAAAGTTCCCACGCCCGTCATCAAACCCACACCACAGCACCGACCCAGGGAAAGCCGGATCCTTAACCCACCGCTGTCAGGAAACTCCCCCACATTTCTTAATAGTACAGTAATCACTCGAATCGAAAAAGTCCAAGCAAAGAAACTCAGCCGTTACTCACATTAATCTCCATTCTACTATATAGAGGCAACCACCGAGCCCGTGCCCGTGGCAGATGTTCAACCATCTCTAACGCCTTCATCCTGGGCGGTACAGAACACAGAGGGTGACAAAGGCGTTAGGATCTAATTGCCACTGATCATCGTTGCCCGACTTCCCCTTACACAATATTTATGCATTTATCACTTCCTATATACTTTCATTCTAGTGAAAGAAAAAACAAAAACAAACCAACCTCAATCTTTACTCCGTGGCAGAACTTAAACGGACTTTTATGAACGCATTGCTATCTAACTTTGGTCAGATATCCGACCCTTGCCAGGTATTTGATGGGCCTCACTGTTTTCAAGGTTCATGAACAGCCTCATTTCCTAAGCCTCTTCATATGTGGACAATGATTCACCCTATTTTTCCTTATTTCTTCACTTACGTTTGCTTAATGATTCTGGCACGCAGCCATTCCTAACAAACCCACGACAAAGAAATAAATACGAGAACACATGACCTTTGTATACCCCTGGCATCTCTCTCCAGACACAATTTCCCCCAAGAGAGGAGACTCCTTAGGTGCTGGGACAGACCTCAGAGTTTCAGAGATGCTTTCTTCCTTCAGGACTCTTCCCGTCACGCGCCTCATCACTGGTCCGTGACGGGGTCTCTGTGCCTCCTTCACGTGTATTACTTCATTGACGGATTCAGCAATTCCCACACAGTCATTCAGACACTCAATCATTCACAACACCCAAGAAGACGTGTGACGTCACCGTGGGATCACGCTCAATCCGCTCCAGCGTGAGCACGTTTGACAGCACAAAGCACAGCCAATGATGAAAAAGAGAAAGAAAAGAAAAGGGATCACCGTCGCGTCTTGCCTCTACATTTCATCTGCCCTGTTACTTAACAATGTAAAGCATAGCCATGCTTTAGAGACTGTTTTGTCTCTTGACTGAAAGAACTACCTCAAACTTGAAACTGACTCACAACAATACAGGAAATTTCTAACACTTACAACTCTTCAAGTCTCTCTGATAACTGGCCACAAAGGTGACCGTTTGACTGACTTATCTCATAAGGAGCGCTGCTGTTGGCAATTTTGATTAATATTTCTTTCTTCAACATATTTGTTCGTAATTAGACAACAACATATGCTCTTCAACTATTACCTATAACTTTCATGGTGTTCTCCTTGCTGTATGAATACTTTGAAAACGTATACGCTGTAAGAACCCGAACTTTCTGTGTTCCTAACACCTGTCCACAGGATGGCCTAAACAGAGCCAAAGAGGATGGACTGTGTGGGGCCACAGGGCTTCAGACCCTTATCATGCGTCATTCATGACTCACCACTGGGACCTGACCCATGTTCTAATCATCACGGGTACATTAGGCCAATGTCACTTCCCATGTTCATGTTTTGGGATCAATTTAATGTTTCCTTCATAACAAGAAGTACTTGATTAACGAAAATCAGAGTACAAGACACTTGAATATCCCTGATGATCTAAGTAGTACCAAAAGAGATTGTATCTTCCTTTGGTGAAATCCCTATTGTCAATTAACCAGCATAAAGGTTCATGCCTTAGTTCTCAAGGGACGATTAGTCACCTGGGGATTCTACATAGGACATTTTAAAGACATGGAAAACACTGGCCCCGATGACCCAAACCAAGACAGCCCGAGGCCATGCCTCACCTTGGGATCTCTCCTGCCACCACCGCCAGAGGAGGGGTCTCGGCCCCACGCAGCCTGGCCTGGCCTTCGGCTTCCACCCTATAAGGGAGACCCAAGAGACAAGGTGACACCCACAGTGAGACGCCATCGACTGGGCTCCTCGGGCGGTCGGCGCTGCCCCGTTGGGCTCGAGGATGGAAAGGCAGGAAGAGAAAGGCCCCGTTTCCTTGCGAGTGGACCTCAGAGTTCCAGACACACATTATTCGTCATCGATGCCTCATACGCTGGCATTGATCATCATCGATCCAGAAAAGGGGGACCTTCTCTTCCTTTGCCATGGCCCGTGGAGTCAGGCATTCCTCCCCGCACGGCCACTGGGCAACCCAAGGGGCCCGCCCCACCCAACGAGGCCTCGCCATCCCTCGGGGGGCCTCTAGGACCCGTCCCCTGGCTTTCGGTCTCTCTGGGCCGCGGAGGACCAGCTGGGCCCCTGTGCAGGACGTCCAAGAGACCTTCCTAGCCAGAGCTGTCCCATCCCTGGGACGCCAGAGCCCTTCTGGACTGCTGGCCTCGCCCGCATCTGCCGCCCACCCTCCACCAGCCCCTCGCACTGCCCTGCCCAGCCCAGCCCCGACAAGCCCTGGGATGCTGCTCACACTGGTCCCCTGGCTCCAAAGACAACGCTGCCATCCTCGCCTGCTCATCCAGGAAGGAGCCGGCCTTCGGGCCTGGCGGCTGCCTGCTGAAAAGTACAAAGCCAAGAGCAGGAGACCCAATGGCACAGCCATTCTCCAGGCTCGCGGCTTCCACATGCACGCCTCCATCGGGGCAACCCTGCTGGCAGGGCACAGCCCTGTCTCGGGACACCCACCAACCACCAGCTGGCCGCCCAGCCCCGGGACAGAGGTGGGCCCTCCCTGACCCTGCCTACCTCACCCTTGCCCCACGGCCTCAGCCTCGGGGACATCAGCCCAAGACCTCTGGCCAACCTGCAGCCCATGGCATGGCAAGAGGCAGACCATGGGGGGTGGGGTCACCAGGGACCTGGCGCCTTGGGAATGCCGGCCCTCCCTCGCTCTCCTCCTTCAGTTCTGGCAGGCTGGTCCACAGGGGCTCCCACTGGCCCACTGGGCGAACGCAAGCACCAGGAAGGCCCCCCAGAGGACACACGGACGGCCCCCCTGGATGCCTGGCCTCGCCCGCGAGGGTCACGGCACGGAGGACATTGGACCTCAGCGTTCCAGACACGTATTCATCGTACACGACTCATACGCCACCAGTAGTCATCATCGATCCAATACTGTCCCCCTTTCCTACTTAACACTCTAATTTCTTTGTCGACTCAATTGAAAACATGCAGTGGTTCTCTGGGGCCGAGCACTTAAGGATCAGCCTTGTCACTACTGTGGCGGGGATTGGATCCTTGGCCTGGAAACTTCTGTTTTCCACAGAAGGACCAAAATAAATTAATCAAATCAAAAAGTGAGGAATCATTTTAGAAGTACCTTTTACAAACAACATACTAAACAAGCACCTCGAATCATTCTTCCCCTAACACATCTCAGACCAATGCTCTCTTTCGCTATAGGTGCCTTAATCTATATCATGGTCTATACTCCATACTCAACACTCAGATGCCGCTGCCTCCGCTACTTAGATTCTGCATTTCTTTTGGATTCCGTACCCGGATTTACTTATTTTCTTCCCCGGGACTGTGGCACAAGAAAGTTCCCACGCCCGTCATCAAACCCACACCACAGCACCGACCCAGGGAAAGCCGGATCCTTAACCCACCGCTGTCAGGAAACTCCCCCACATTTCTTAATAGTACAGTAATCACTCGAATCGAAAAAGTCCAAGCAAAGAAACTCAGCCGTTACTCACATTAATCTCCATTCTACTATATAGAGGCAACCACCGAGCCCGTGCCCGTGGCAGATGTTCAACCATCTCTAACGCCTTCATCCTGGGCGGTACAGAACACAGAGGGTGACAAAGGCGTTAGGATCTAATTGCCACTGATCATCGTTGCCCGACTTCCCCTTACACAATATTTATGCATTTATCACTTCCTATATACTTTCATTCTAGTGAAAGAAAAAACAAAAACAAACCAACCTCAATCTTTACTCCGTGGCAGAACTTAAACGGACTTTTATGAACGCATTGCTATCTAACTTTGGTCAGATATCCGACCCTTGCCAGGTATTTGATGGGCCTCACTGTTTTCAAGGTTCATGAACAGCCTCATTTCCTAAGCCTCTTCATATGTGGACAATGATTCACCCTATTTTCCTTATTTCTTCACTTACGTTTGCTTAATGATTCTGGCACGCAGCCATTCCTAACAAACCCACGACAAAGAAATAAATACGAGAACACATGACCTTTGTATACCCCTGGCATCTCTCTCCAGACACAATTTCCCCCAAGAGAGGAGACTCCTTAGGTGCTGGGACAGACCTCAGAGTTTCAGAGATGCTTTCTTCCTTCAGGACTCTTCCCGTCACGCGCCTCATCACTGGTCCGTGACGGGGTCTCTGTGCCTCCTTCACGTGTATTACTTCATTGAAGGATTCAGCAATTCCCACACAGTCATTCAGACACTCAATCATTCACAACACCCAAGAAGACGTGTGACGTCACCGTGGGATCACGCTCAATCCGCTCCAGCGTGAGCACGTTTGACAGCACAAAGCACAGCCAATGATGAAAAAGAGAAAGAAAAGAAAAGGGATCACCGTCGCGTCTTGCCTCTACATTTCATCTGCCCTGTTACTTAACAATGTAAAGCATAGCCATGCTTTAGAGACTGTTTTGTCTCTTGACTGAAAGAACTACCTCAAACTTGAAACTGACTCACAACAATACAGGAAATTTCTAACACTTACAACTCTTCAAGTCTCTCTGATAATTGGCCACAAAGGTGACCGTTTGACTGACTTATCTCATAAGGAGCGCTGCTGTTGGCAGTTTTGATTAATATTTCTTTCTTCAACATATTTGTTCGTAATTAGACAACAACATATGCTCTTCAACTATTACCTATAACTTTCATGGTGTTCTCCTTGCTGTATGAATACTTTGAAAACGTATACGCTGTAAGAACCCGAACTTTCTGTGTTCCTAACACCTGTCCACAGGATGGCCTAAACAGAGCCAAAGAGGATGGACTGTGTGGGGCCACAGGGCTTCAGACCCTTATCATGGGTCATTCATGACTCACCACTGGGACCTGACCCATGTTCTAATCATCACGGGTACATTAGGCCAATGTCACTTCCCATGTTCATGTTTTGGGATCAATTTAATGTTTCCTTCATAACAAGAAGTACTTGATTAACGAAAATCAGAGTACAAGACACTTGAATATCCCTGATGATCTAAGTAGTACCAAAAGAGATTGTATCTTCCTTTGGTGAAATCCCTATTGTCAATTAACCAGCATAAAGGTTCATGCCTTAGTTCTCAAGGGACGATTAGTCACCTGGGGATTCTACATAGGACATTTTAAAGACATGGAAAACACTGGCCCCGATGACCCAAACCAAGACAGCCCGAGGCCATGCCTCACCTTGGGATCTCTCCTGCCACCACCGCCAGAGGAGGGGTCTCGGCCCCACGCAGCCTGGCCTGGCCTTCGGCTTCCACCCTATAAGGGAGACCCAAGAGACAAGGTGACACCCACAGTGAGACGCCATCGACTGGGCTCCTCGGGCGGTCGGCGCTGCCCCGTTGGGCTCGAGGATGGAAAGGCAGGAAGAGAAAGGCCCCGTTTCCTTGCGAGTGGACCTCAGAGTTCCAGACACACATTATTCGTCATCGATGCCTCATACGCTGGCATTGATCATCATCGATCCAGAAAAGGGGGACCTTCTCTTCCTTTGCCATGGCCCGTGGAGTCAGGCATTCCTCCCCGCACGGCCACTGGGCAACCCAAGGGGCCCGCCCCACCCAACGAGGCCTCGCCATCCCTCGGGGGGCCTCTAGGACCCGTCCCCTGGCTTTCGGTCTCTCTGGGCCGCGGAGGACCAGCTGGGCCCCTGTGCAGGACGTCCAAGAGACCTTCCTAGCCAGAGCTGTCCCATCCCTGGGACGCCAGAGCCCTTCTGGACTGCTGGCCTCGCCCGCATCTGCCGCCCACCCTCCACCAGCCCCTCGCACTGCCCTGCCCAGCCCAGCCCCGACAAGCCCTGAGATGCTGCTCACCCTGGTCCCCTGGCTCCAAAGACAACGCTGCCATCCTCGCCTGCTCATCCAGGAAGGAGCCGGCCTTCGGGCCTGGCGGCTGCCTGCTGAAAAGTACAAAGCCAAGAGCAGGAGACCCAATGGCACAGCCATTCTCCAGGCTCGCGGCTTCCACATGCACGCCTCCATCGGGGCAACCCTGCTGGCAGGGCACAGCCCTGTCTCGGGACACCCACCAACCACCAGCTGGCCACCCAGCCCCGGGACAGAGGTGGGCCCTCCCTGACCCTGCCTACCTCACCCTTGCCCCACGGCCTCAGCCTCGGGGACATCAGCCCAAGACCTCTGGCCAACCTGCAGCCCATGGCATGGCAAGAGGCAGACCATGGGGGGTGGGGTCACCAGGGACCTGGCGCCTTGGGAATGCCGGCCCTCCCTCGCTCTCCTCCTTCAGTTCTGGCAGGCTGGTCCACAGGGGCTCCCACTGGCCCACTGGGCGAACGCAAGCACCAGGAAGGCCCCCCAGAGGACACACGGACGGCCCCCCTGGATGCCTGGCCTCGCCCGTGAGGGTCACGGCACGGAGGACATTGGACCTCAGCGTTCCAGACACGTATTCATCGTACACGACTCATACGCCACCAGTAGTCATCATCGATCCAATACTGTCCCCCTTTCCTACTTAACACTCTAATTTCTTTGTCGACTCAATTGAAAACATGCAGTGGTTCTCTGGGGCCGAGCACTTAAGGATCAGCCTTGTCACTACTGTGGCGGGGATTGGATCCTTGGCCTGGAAACTTCTGTTTTCCACACAAGGACCAAAATAAATTAATCAAATCAAAAAGTGAGGAATCATTTTAGAAGTACCTTTTACAAACAACATACTAAACAAGCACCTCGAATCATTCTTCCCCTAACACATCTCAGACCAATGCTCTCTTTCGCTATAGGTGCCTTAATCTATATCATGGTCTATACTCCATACTCAACACTCAGATGCCGCTGCCTCCGCTACTTAGATTCTGCATTTCTTTTGGATTCCGTACCCGGATTTACTTATTTTCTTCCCCGGGACTGTGGCACAAGAAAGTTCCCACGCCCGTCATCAAACCCACACCACAGCACCGACCCAGGGAAAGCCGGATCCTTAACCCACCGCTGTCAGGAAACTCCCCCACATTTCTTAATAGTACAGTAATCACTCGAATCGAAAAAGTCCAAGCAAAGAAACTCAGCCGTTACTCACATTAATCTCCATTCTACTATATAGAGGCAACCACCGAGCCCGTGCCCGTGGCAGATGTTCAACCATCTCTAACGCCTTCATCCTGGGCGGTACAGAACACAGAGGGTGACAAAGGCGTTAGGATCTAATTGCCACTGATCATCGTTGCCCGACTTCCCCTTACACAATATTTATGCATTTATCACTTCCTATATACTTTCATTCTAGTGAAAGAAAAAACAAAAACAAACCAACCTCAATCTTTACTCCGTGGCAGAACTTAAACGGACTTTTATGAACGCATTGCTATCTAACTTTGGTCAGATATCCGACCCTTGCCAGGTATTTGATGGGCCTCACTGTTTTCAAGGTTCATGAACAGCCTCATTTCCTAAGCCTCTTCATATGTGGACAATGATTCACCCTATTTTTCCTTATTTCTTCACTTACGTTTGCTTAATGATTCTGGCACGCAGCCATTCCTAACAAACCCACGACAAAGAAATAAATACGAGAACACATGACCTTTGTATACCCCTGGCATCTCTCTCCAGACACAATTTCCCCCAAGAGAGGAGACTCCTTAGGTGCTGGGACAGACCTCAGAGTTTCAGAGATGCTTTCTTCCTTCAGGACTCTTCCCGTCACGCGCCTCATCACTGGTCCGTGACGGGGTCTCTGTGCCTCCTTCACGTGTATTACTTCATTGACGGATTCAGCAATTCCCACACAGTCATTCAGACACTCAATCATTCACAACACCCAAGAAGACGTGTGACGTCACCGTGGGATCACGCTCAATCCGCTCCAGCGTGAGCACGTTTGACAGCACAAAGCACAGCCAATGATGAAAAAGAGAAAGAAAAGAAAAGGGATCACCGTCGCGTCTTGCCTCTACATTTCATCTGCCCTGTTACTTAACAATGTAAAGCATAGCCATGCTTTAGAGACTGTTTTGTCTCTTGACTGAAAGAACTACCTCAAACTTGAAACTGACTCACAACAATACAGGAAATTTCTAACACTTACAACTCTTCAAGTCTCTCTGATAACTGGCCACAAAGGTGACCGTTTGACTGACTTATCTCATAAGGAGCGCTGCTGTTGGCAGTTTTGATTAATATTTCTTTCTTCAACATATTTGTTCGTAATTAGACAACAACATATGCTCTTCAACTATTACCTATAACTTTCATGGTGTTCTCCTTGCTGTATGAATACTTTGAAAACGTATACGCTGTAAGAACCCGAACTTTCTGTGTTCCTAACACCTGTCCACAGGATGGCCTAAACAGAGCCAAAGAGGATGGACTGTGTGGGGCCACAGGGCTTCAGACCCTTATCATGCGTCATTCATGACTCACCACTGGGACCTGACCCATGTTCTAATCATCACGGGTACATTAGGCCAATGTCACTTCCCATGTTCATGTTTTGGGATCAATTTAATGTTTCCTTCATAACAAGAAGTACTTGATTAACGAAAATCAGAGTACAAGACACTTGAATATCCCTGATGATCTAAGTAGTACCAAAAGAGATTGTATCTTCCTTTGGTGAAATCCCTATTGTCAATTAACCAGCATAAAGGTTCATGCCTTAGTTCTCAAGGGACGATTAGTCACCTGGGGATTCTACATAGGACATTTTAAAGACATGGAAAACACTGGCCCCGATGACCCAAACCAAGACAGCCCGAGGCCATGCCTCACCTTGGGATCTCTCCTGCCACCACCGCCAGAGGAGGGGTCTCGGCCCCACGCAGCCTGGCCTGGCCTTCGGCTTCCACCCTATAAGGGAGACCCAAGAGACAAGGTGACACCCACAGTGAGACGCCATCGACTGGGCTCCTCGGGCGGTCGGCGCTGCCCCGTTGGGCTCGAGGATGGAAAGGCAGGAAGAGAAAGGCCCCGTTTCCTTGCGAGTGGACCTCAGAGTTCCAGACACACATTATTCGTCATCGATGCCTCATACGCTGGCATTGATCATCATCGATCCAGAAAAGGGGGACCTTCTCTTCCTTTGCCATGGCCCGTGGAGTCAGGCATTCCTCCCCGCACGGCCACTGGGCAACCCAAGGGGCCCGCCCCACCCAACGAGGCCTCGCCATCCCTCGGGGGGCCTCTAGGACCCGTCCCCTGGCTTTCGGTCTCTCTGGGCCGCGGAGGACCAGCTGGGCCCCTGTGCAGGACGTCCAAGAGACCTTCCTAGCCAGAGCTGTCCCATCCCTGGGACGCCAGAGCCCTTCTGGACTGCTGGCCTCGCCCGCATCTGCCGCCCACCCTCCACCAGCCCCTCGCACTGCCCTGCCCAGCCCAGCCCCGACAAGCCCTGGGATGCTGCTCACACTGGTCCCCTGGCTCCAAAGACAACGCTGCCATCCTCGCCTGCTCATCCAGGAAGGAGCCGGCCTTCGGGCCTGGCGGCTGCCTGCTGAAAAGTACAAAGCCAAGAGCAGGAGACCCAATGGCACAGCCATTCTCCAGGCTCGCGGCTTCCACATGCACGCCTCCATCGGGGCAACCCTGCTGGCAGGGCACAGCCCTGTCTCGGGACACCCACCAACCACCAGCTGGCCGCCCAGCCCCGGGACAGAGGTGGGCCCTCCCTGACCCTGCCTACCTCACCCTTGCCCCACGGCCTCAGCCTCGGGGACATCAGCCCAAGACCTCTGGCCAACCTGCAGCCCATGGCATGGCAAGAGGCAGACCATGGGGGGTGGGGTCACCAGGGACCTGGCGCCTTGGGAATGCCGGCCCTCCCTCGCTCTCCTCCTTCAGTTCTGGCAGGCTGGTCCACAGGGGCTCCCACTGGCCCACTGGGCGAACGCAAGCACCAGGAAGGCCCCCCAGAGGACACACGGACGGCCCCCCTGGATGCCTGGCCTCGCCCGTGAGGGTCACGGCACGGAGGACATTGGACCTCAGCGTTCCAGACACGTATTCATCGTACACGACTCATACGCCACCAGTAGTCATCATCGATCCAATACTGTCCCCCTTTCCTACTTAACACTCTAATTTCTTTGTCGACTCAATTGAAAACATGCAGTGGTTCTCTGGGGCCGAGCACTTAAGGATCAGCCTTGTCACTACTGTGGCGGGGATTGGATCCTTGGCCTGGAAACTTCTGTTTTCCACACAAGGACCAAAATAAATTAATCAAATCAAAAAGTGAGGAATCATTTTAGAAGTACCTTTTACAAACAACATACTAAACAAGCACCTCGAATCATTCTTCCCCTAACACATCTCAGACCAATGCTCTCTTTCGCTATAGGTGCCTTAATCTATATCATGGTCTATACTCCATACTCAACACTCAGATGCCGCTGCCTCCGCTACTTAGATTCTGCATTTCTTTTGGATTCCGTACCCGGATTTACTTATTTTCTTCCCCGGGACTGTGGCACAAGAAAGTTCCCACGCCCGTCATCAAACCCACACCACAGCACCGACCCAGGGAAAGCCGGATCCTTAACCCACCGCTGTCAGGAAACTCCCCCACATTTCTTAATAGTACAGTAATCACTCGAATCGAAAAAGTCCAAGCAAAGAAACTCAGCCGTTACTCACATTAATCTCCATTCTACTATATAGAGGCAACCACCGAGCCCGTGCCCGTGGCAGATGTTCAACCATCTCTAACGCCTTCATCCTGGGCGGTACAGAACACAGAGGGTGACAAAGGCGTTAGGATCTAATTGCCACTGATCATCGTTGCCCGACTTCCCCTTACACAATATTTATGCATTTATCACTTCCTATATACTTTCATTCTAGTGAAAGAAAAAACAAAAACAAACCAACCTCAATCTTTACTCCGTGGCAGAACTTAAACGGACTTTTATGAACGCATTGCTATCTAACTTTGGTCAGATATCCGACCCTTGCCAGGTATTTGATGGGCCTCACTGTTTTCAAGGTTCATGAACAGCCTCATTTCCTAAGCCTCTTCATATGTGGACAATGATTCACCCTATTTTTCCTTATTTCTTCACTTACGTTTGCTTAATGATTCTGGCACGCAGCCATTCCTAACAAACCCACGACAAAGAAATAAATACGAGAACACATGACCTTTGTATACCCCTGGCATCTCTCTCCAGACACAATTTCCCCCAAGAGAGGAGACTCCTTAGGTGCTGGGACAGACCTCAGAGTTTCAGAGATGCTTTCTTCCTTCAGGACTCTTCCCGTCACGCGCCTCATCACTGGTCCGTGACGGGGTCTCTGTGCCTCCTTCACGTGTATTACTTCATTGACGGATTCAGCAATTCCCACACAGTCATTCAGACACTCAATCATTCACAACACCCAAGAAGACGTGTGACGTCACCGTGGGATCACGCTCAATCCGCTCCAGCGTGAGCACGTTTGACAGCACAAAGCACAGCCAATGATGAAAAAGAGAAAGAAAAGAAAAGGGATCACCGTCGCGTCTTGCCTCTACATTTCATCTGCCCTGTTACTTAACAATGTAAAGCATAGCCATGCTTTAGAGACTGTTTTGTCTCTTGACTGAAAGAACTACCTCAAACTTGAAACTGACTCACAACAATACAGGAAATTTCTAACACTTACAACTCTTCAAGTCTCTCTGATAACTGGCCACAAAGGTGACCGTTTGACTGACTTATCTCATAAGGAGCGCTGCTGTTGGCAATTTTGATTAATATTTCTTTCTTCAACATATTTGTTCGTAATTAGACAACAACATATGCTCTTCAACTATTACCTATAACTTTCATGGTGTTCTCCTTGCTGTATGAATACTTTGAAAACGTATACGCTGTAAGAACCCGAACTTTCTGTGTTCCTAACACCTGTCCACAGGATGGCCTAAACAGAGCCAAAGAGGATGGACTGTGTGGGGCCACAGGGCTTCAGACCCTTATCATGCGTCATTCATGACTCACCACTGGGACCTGACCCATGTTCTAATCATCACGGGTACATTAGGCCAATGTCACTTCCCATGTTCATGTTTTGGGATCAATTTAATGTTTCCTTCATAACAAGAAGTACTTGATTAACGAAAATCAGAGTACAAGACACTTGAATATCCCTGATGATCTAAGTAGTACCAAAAGAGATTGTATCTTCCTTTGGTGAAATCCCTATTGTCAATTAACCAGCATAAAGGTTCATGCCTTAGTTCTCAAGGGACGATTAGTCACCTGGGGATTCTACATAGGACATTTTAAAGACATGGAAAACACTGGCCCCGATGACCCAAACCAAGACAGCCCGAGGCCATGCCTCACCTTGGGATCTCTCCTGCCACCACCGCCAGAGGAGGGGTCTCGGCCCCACGGAGCCTGGCCTGGCCTTCGGCTTCCACCCTATAAGGGAGACCCAAGAGACAAGGTGACACCCACAGTGAGACGCCATCGACTGGGCTCCTCGGGCGGTCGGCGCTGCCCCGTTGGGCTCGAGGATGGAAAGGCAGGAAGAGAAAGGCCCCGTTTCCTTGCGAGTGGACCTCAGAGTTCCAGACACACATTATTCGTCATCGATGCCTCATACGCTGGCATTGATCATCATCGATCCAGAAAAGGGGGACCTTCTCTTCCTTTGCCATGGCCCGTGGAGTCAGGCATTCCTCCCCGCACGGCCACTGGGCAACCCAAGGGGCCCGCCCCACCCAACGAGGCCTCGCCATCCCTCGGGGGGCCTCTAGGACCCGTCCCCTGGCTTTCGGTCTCTCTGGGCCGCGGAGGACCAGCTGGGCCCCTGTGCAGGACGTCCAAGAGACCTTCCTAGCCAGAGCTGTCCCATCCCTGGGACGCCAGAGCCCTTCTGGACTGCTGGCCTCGCCCGCATCTGCCGCCCACCCTCCACCAGCCCCTCGCACTGCCCTGCCCAGCCCAGCCCCGACAAGCCCTGGGATGCTGCTCACACTGGTCCCCTGGCTCCAAAGACAACGCTGCCATCCTCGCCTGCTCATCCAGGAAGGAGCCGGCCTTCGGGCCTGGCGGCTGCCTGCTGAAGAGTACAAAGCCAAGAGCAGGAGACCCAATGGCACAGCCATTCTCCAGGCTCGCGGCTTCCACATGCACGCCTCCATCGGGGCAACCCTGCTGGCAGGGCACAGCCCTGTCTCGGGACACCCACCAACCACCAGCTGGCCGCCCAGCCCCGGGACAGAGGTGGGCCCTCCCTGACCCTGCCTACCTCACCCTTGCCCCACGGCCTCAGCCTCGGGGACATCAGCCCAAGACCTCTGGCCAACCTGCAGCCCATGGCATGGCAAGAGGCAGACCATGGGGGGTGGGGTCACCAGGGACCTGGCGCCTTGGGAATGCCGGCCCTCCCTCGCTCTCCTCCTTCAGTTCTGGCAGGCTGGTCCACAGGGGCTCCCACTGGCCCACTGGGCGAACGCAAGCACCAGGAAGGCCCCCCAGAGGACACACGGACGGCCCCCCTGGATGCCTGGCCTCGCCCGTGAGGGTCACGGCACGGAGGACATTGGACCTCAGCGTTCCAGACACGTATTCATCGTACACGACTCATACGCCACCAGTAGTCATCATCGATCCAATACTGTCCCCCTTTCCTACTTAACACTCTAATTTCTTTGTCGACTCAACTGAAAACATGCAGTGGTTCTCTGGGGCCGAGCACTTAAGGATCAGCCTTGTCACTACTGTGGCGGGGATTGGATCCTTGGCCTGGAAACTTCTGTTTTCCACAGAAGGACCAAAATAAATTAATCAAATCAAAAAGTGAGGAATCATTTTAGAAGTACCTTTTACAAACAACATACTAAACAAGCACCTCGAATCATTCTTCCCCTAACACATCTCAGACCAATGCTCTCTTTCGCTATAGGTGCCTTAATCTATATCATGGTCTATACTCCATACTCAACACTCAGATGCCGCTGCCTCCGCTACTTAGATTCTGCATTTCTTTTGGATTCCGTACCCGGATTTACTTATTTTCTTCCCCGGGACTGTGGCACAAGAAAGTTCCCACGCCCGTCATCAAACCCACACCACAGCACCGACCCAGGTAAAGCCGGATCCTTAACCCACCGCTGTCAGGAAACTCCCCCACATTTCTTAATAGTACAGTAATCACTCGAATCGAAAAAGTCCAAGCAAAGAAACTCAGCCGTTACTCACATTAATCTCCATTCTACTATATAGAGGCAACCACCGAGCCCGTGCCCGTGGCAGATGTTCAACCATCTCTAACGCCTTCATCCTGGGCGGTACAGAACACAGAGGGTGACAAAGGCGTTAGGATCTAATTGCCACTGATCATCGTTGCCCGACTTCCCCTTACACAATATTTATGCATTTATCACTTCCTATATACTTTCATTCTAGTGAAAGAAAAAACAAAAACAAACCAACCTCAATCTTTACTCCGTGGCAGAACTTAAACGGACTTTTATGAACGCATTGCTATCTAACTTTGGTCAGATATCCGACCCTTGCCAGGTATTTGATGGGCCTCACTGTTTTCAAGGTTCATGAACAGCCTCATTTCCTAAGCCTCTTCATATGTGGACAATGATTCACCCTATTTTTCCTTATTTCTTCACTTACGTTTGCTTAATGATTCTGGCACGCAGCCATTCCTAACAAACCCACGACAAAGAAATAAATACGAGAACACATGACCTTTGTATACCCCTGGCATCTCTCTCCAGACACAATTTCCCCCAAGAGAGGAGACTCCTTAGGTGCTGGGACAGACCTCAGAGTTTCAGAGATGCTTTCTTCCTTCAGGACTCTTCCCGTCACGCGCCTCATCACTGGTCCGTGACGGGGTCTCTGTGCCTCCTTCACGTGTATTACTTCATTGACGGATTCAGCAATTCCCACACAGTCATTCAGACACTCAATCATTCACAACACCCAAGAAGACGTGTGACGTCACCGTGGGATCACGCTCAATCCGCTCCAGCGTGAGCACGTTTGACAGCACAAAGCACAGCCAATGATGAAAAAGAGAAAGAAAAGAAAAGGGATCACCGTCGCGTCTTGCCTCTACATTTCATCTGCCCTGTTACTTAACAATGTAAAGCATAGCCATGCTTTAGAGACTGTTTTGTCTCTTGACTGAAAGAACTACCTCAAACTTGAAACTGACTCACAACAATACAGGAAATTTCTAACACTTACAACTCTTCAAGTCTCTCTGATAACTGGCCACAAAGGTGACCGTTTGACTGACTTATCTCATAAGGAGCGCTGCTGTTGGCAATTTTGATTAATATTTCTTTCTTCAACATATTTGTTCGTAATTAGACAACAACATATGCTCTTCAACTATTACCTATAACTTTCATGGTGTTCTCCTTGCTGTATGAATACTTTGAAAACGTATACGCTGTAAGAACCCGAACTTTCTGTGTTCCTAACACCTGTCCACAGGATGGCCTAAACAGAGCCAAAGAGGATGGACTGTGTGGGGCCACAGGGCTTCAGACCCTTATCATGCGTCATTCATGACTCACCACTGGGACCTGACCCATGTTCTAATCATCACGGGTACATTAGGCCAATGTCACTTCCCATGTTCATGTTTTGGGATCAATTTAATGTTTCCTTCATAACAAGAAGTACTTGATTAACGAAAATCAGAGTACAAGACACTTGAATATCCCTGATGATCTAAGTAGTACCAAAAGAGATTGTATCTTCCTTTGGTGAAATCCCTATTGTCAATTAACCAGCATAAAGGTTCATGCCTTAGTTCTCAAGGGACGATTAGTCACCTGGGGATTCTACATAGGACATTTTAAAGACATGGAAAACACTGGCCCCGATGACCCAAACCAAGACAGCCCGAGGCCATGCCTCACCTTGGGATCTCTCCTGCCACCACCGCCAGAGGAGGGGTCTCGGCCCCACGCAGCCTGGCCTGGCCTTCGGCTTCCACCCTATAAGGGAGACCCAAGAGACAAGGTGACACCCACAGTGAGACGCCATCGACTGGGCTCCTCGGGCGGTCGGCGCTGCCCCGTTGGGCTCGAGGATGGAAAGGCAGGAAGAGAAAGGCCCCGTTTCCTTGCGAGTGGACCTCAGAGTTCCAGACACACATTATTCGTCATCGATGCCTCATACGCTGGCATTGATCATCATCGATCCAGAAAAGGGGGACCTTCTCTTCCTTCGCCATGGCCCGTGGAGTCAGGCATTCCTCCCCGCACGGCCACTGGGCAACCCAAGGGGCCCGCCCCACCCAACGAGGCCTCGCCATCCCTCGGGGAGCCTCTAGGACCCGTCCCCTGGCTTTCGGTCTCTCTGGGCCGCGGAGGACCAGCTGGGCCCCTGTGCAGGACGTCCAAGAGACCTTCCTAGCCAGAGCTGTCCCATCCCTGGGACGCCAGAGCCCTTCTGGACTGCTGGCCTCGCCCGCATCTGCCGCCCACCCTCCACCAGCCCCTCGCACTGCCCTGCCCAGCCCAGCCCCGACAAGCCCTGGGATGCTGCTCACACTGGTCCCCTGGCTCCAAAGACAACGCTGCCATCCTCGCCTGCTCATCCAGGAAGGAGCCGGCCTTCGGGCCTGGCGGCTGCCTGCTGAAGAGTACAAAGCCAAGAGCAGGAGACCCAATGGCACAGCCATTCTCCAGGCTCGCGGCTTCCACATGCACGCCTCCATCGGGGCAACCCTGCTGGCAGGGCACAGCCCTGTCTCGGGACACCCACCAACCACCAGCTGGCCGCCCAGCCCCGGGACAGAGGTGGGCCCTCCCTGACCCTGCCTACCTCACCCTTGCCCCACGGCCTCAGCCTCGGGGACATCAGCCCAAGACCTCTGGCCAACCTGCAGCCCATGGCATGGCAAGAGGCAGACCATGGGGGGTGGGGTCACCAGGGACCTGGCGCCTTGGGAATGCCGGCCCTCCCTCGCTCTCCTCCTTCAGTTCTGGCAGGCTGGTCCACAGGGGCTCCCACTGGCCCACTGGGCGAACGCAAGCACCAGGAAGGCCCCCCAGAGGACACACGGACGGCCCCCCTGGATGCCTGGCCTCGCCCGTGAGGGTCACGGCACGGAGGACATTGGACCTCAGCGTTCCAGACACGTATTCATCGTACACGACTCATACGCCACCAGTAGTCATCATCGATCCAATACTGTCCCCCTTTCCTACTTAACACTCTAATTTCTTTGTCGACTCAACTGAAAACATGCAGTGGTTCTCTGGGGCCGAGCACTTAAGGATCAGCCTTGTCACTACTGTGGCGGGGATTGGATCCTTGGCCTGGAAACTTCTGTTTTCCACAGAAGGACCAAAATAAATTAATCAAATCAAAAAGTGAGGAATCATTTTAGAAGTACCTTTTACAAACAACATACTAAACAAGCACCTCGAATCATTCTTCCCCTAACACATCTCAGACCAATGCTCTCTTTCGCTATAGGTGCCTTAATCTATATCATGGTCTATACTCCATACTCAACACTCAGATGCCGCTGCCTCCGCTACTTAGATTCTGCATTTCTTTTGGATTCCGTACCCGGATTTACTTATTTTCTTCCCCGGGACTGTGGCACAAGAAAGTTCCCACGCCCGTCATCAAACCCACACCACAGCACCGACCCAGGTAAAGCCGGATCCTTAACCCACCGCTGTCAGGAAACTCCCCCACATTTCTTAATAGTACAGTAATCACTCGAATCGAAAAAGTCCAAGCAAAGAAACTCAGCCGTTACTCACATTAATCTCCATTCTACTATATAGAGGCAACCACCGAGCCCGTGCCCGTGGCAGATGTTCAACCATCTCTAACGCCTTCATCCTGGGCGGTACAGAACACAGAGGGTGACAAAGGCGTTAGGATCTAATTGCCACTGATCATCGTTGCCCGACTTCCCCTTACACAATATTTATGCATTTATCACTTCCTATATACTTTCATTCTAGTGAAAGAAAAAACAAAAACAAACCAACCTCAATCTTTACTCCGTGGCAGAACTTAAACGGACTTTTATGAACGCATTGCTATCTAACTTTGGTCAGATATCCGACCCTTGCCAGGTATTTGATGGGCCTCACTGTTTTCAAGGTTCATGAACAGCCTCATTTCCTAAGCCTCTTCATATGTGGACAATGATTCACCCTATTTTTCCTTATTTCTTCACTTACGTTTGCTTAATGATTCTGGCACGCAGCCATTCCTAACAAACCCACGACAAAGAAATAAATACGAGAACACATGACCTTTGTATACCCCTGGCATCTCTCTCCAGACACAATTTCCCCCAAGAGAGGAGACTCCTTAGGTGCTGGGACAGACCTCAGAGTTTCAGAGATGCTTTCTTCCTTCAGGACTCTTCCCGTCACGCGCCTCATCACTGGTCCGTGACGGGGTCTCTGTGCCTCCTTCACGTGTATTACTTCATTGACGGATTCAGCAATTCCCACACAGTCATTCAGACACTCAATCATTCACAACACCCAAGAAGACGTGTGACGTCACCGTGGGATCACGCTCAATCCGCTCCAGCGTGAGCACGTTTGACAGCACAAAGCACAGCCAATGATGAAAAAGAGAAAGAAAAGAAAAGGGATCACCGTCGCGTCTTGCCTCTACATTTCATCTGCCCTGTTACTTAACAATGTAAAGCATAGCCATGCTTTAGAGACTGTTTTGTCTCTTGACTGAAAGAACTACCTCAAACTTGAAACTGACTCACAACAATACAGGAAATTTCTAACACTTACAACTCTTCAAGTCTCTCTGATAACTGGCCACAAAGGTGACCGTTTGACTGACTTATCTCATAAGGAGCGCTGCTGTTGGCAATTTTGATTAATATTTCTTTCTTCAACATATTTGTTCGTAATTAGACAACAACATATGCTCTTCAACTATTACCTATAACTTTCATGGTGTTCTCCTTGCTGTATGAATACTTTGAAAACGTATACGCTGTAAGAACCCGAACTTTCTGTGTTCCTAACACCTGTCCACAGGATGGCCTAAACAGAGCCAAAGAGGATGGACTGTGTGGGGCCACAGGGCTTCAGACCCTTATCATGCGTCATTCATGACTCACCACTGGGACCTGACCCATGTTCTAATCATCACGGGTACATTAGGCCAATGTCACTTCCCATGTTCATGTTTTGGGATCAATTTAATGTTTCCTTCATAACAAGAAGTACTTGATTAACGAAAATCAGAGTACAAGACACTTGAATATCCCTGATGATCTAAGTAGTACCAAAAGAGATTGTATCTTCCTTTGGTGAAATCCCTATTGTCAATTAACCAGCATAAAGGTTCATGCCTTAGTTCTCAAGGGACGATTAGTCACCTGGGGATTCTACATAGGACATTTTAAAGACATGGAAAACACTGGCCCCGATGACCCAAACCAAGACAGCCCGAGGCCATGCCTCACCTTGGGATCTCTCCTGCCACCACCGCCAGAGGAGGGGTCTCGGCCCCACGCAGCCTGGCCTGGCCTTCGGCTTCCACCCTATAAGGGAGACCCAAGAGACAAGGTGACACCCACAGTGAGACGCCATCGACTGGGCTCCTCGGGCGGTCGGCGCTGCCCCGTTGGGCTCGAGGATGGAAAGGCAGGAAGAGAAAGGCCCCGTTTCCTTGCGAGTGGACCTCAGAGTTCCAGACACACATTATTCGTCATCGATGCCTCATACGCTGGCATTGATCATCATCGATCCAGAAAAGGGGGACCTTCTCTTCCTTCGCCATGGCCCGTGGAGTCAGGCATTCCTCCCCGCACGGCCACTGGGCAACCCAAGGGGCCCGCCCCACCCAACGAGGCCTCGCCATCCCTCGGGGAGCCTCTAGGACCCGTCCCCTGGCTTTCGGTCTCTCTGGGCCGCGGAGGACCAGCTGGGCCCCTGTGCAGGACGTCCAAGAGACCTTCCTAGCCAGAGCTGTCCCATCCCTGGGACGCCAGAGCCCTTCTGGACTGCTGGCCTCGCCCGCATCTGCCGCCCACCCTCCACCAGCCCCTCGCACTGCCCTGCCCAGCCCAGCCCCGACAAGCCCTGGGATGCTGCTCACACTGGTCCCCTGGCTCCAAAGACAACGCTGCCATCCTCGCCTGCTCATCCAGGAAGGAGCCGGCCTTCGGGCCTGGCGGCTGCCTGCTGAAGAGTACAAAGCCAAGAGCAGGAGACCCAATGGCACAGCCATTCTCCAGGCTCGCGGCTTCCACATGCACGCCTCCATCGGGGCAACCCTGCTGGCAGGGCACAGCCCTGTCTCGGGACACCCACCAACCACCAGCTGGCCGCCCAGCCCCGGGACAGAGGTGGGCCCTCCCTGACCCTGCCTACCTCACCCTTGCCCCACGGCCTCAGCCTCGGGGACATCAGCCCAAGACCTCTGGCCAACCTGCAGCCCATGGCATGGCAAGAGGCAGACCATGGGGGGTGGGGTCACCAGGGACCTGGCGCCTTGGGAATGCCGGCCCTCCCTCGCTCTCCTCCTTCAGTTCTGGCAGGCTGGTCCACAGGGGCTCCCACTGGCCCACTGGGCGAACGCAAGCACCAGGAAGGCCCCCCAGAGGACACACGGACGGCCCCCCTGGATGCCTGGCCTCGCCCGTGAGGGTCACGGCACGGAGGACATTGGACCTCAGCGTTCCAGACACGTATTCATCGTACACGACTCATACGCCACCAGTAGTCATCATCGATCCAATACTGTCCCCCTTTCCTACTTAACACTCTAATTTCTTTGTCGACTCAATTGAAAACATGCAGTGGTTCTCTGGGGCCGAGCACTTAAGGATCAGCCTTGTCACTACTGTGGCGGGGATTGGATCCTTGGCCTGGAAACTTCTGTTTTCCACACAAGGACCAAAATAAATTAATCAAATCAAAAAGTGAGGAATCATTTTAGAAGTACCTTTTACAAACAACATACTAAACAAGCACCTCGAATCATTCTTCCCCTAACACATCTCAGACCAATGCTCTCTTTCGCTATAGGTGCCTTAATCTATATCATGGTCTATACTCCATACTCAACACTCAGATGCCGCTGCCTCCGCTACTTAGATTCTGCATTTCTTTTGGATTCCGTACCCGGATTTACTTATTTTCTTCCCCGGGACTGTGGCACAAGAAAGTTCCCACGCCCGTCATCAAACCCACACCACAGCACCGACCCAGGGAAAGCCGGATCCTTAACCCACCGCTGTCAGGAAACTCCCCCACATTTCTTAATAGTACAGTAATCACTCGAATCGAAAAAGTCCAAGCAAAGAAACTCAGCCGTTACTCACATTAATCTCCATTCTACTATATAGAGGCAACCACCGAGCCCGTGCCCGTGGCAGATGTTCAACCATCTCTAACGCCTTCATCCTGGGCGGTACAGAACACAGAGGGTGACAAAGGCGTTAGGATCTAATTGCCACTGATCATCGTTGCCCGACTTCCCCTTACACAATATTTATGCATTTATCACTTCCTATATACTTTCATTCTAGTGAAAGAAAAAACAAAAACAAACCAACCTCAATCTTTACTCCGTGGCAGAACTTAAACGGACTTTTATGAACGCATTGCTATCTAACTTTGGTCAGATATCCGACCCTTGCCAGGTATTTGATGGGCCTCACTGTTTTCAAGGTTCATGAACAGCCTCATTTCCTAAGCCTCTTCATATGTGGACAATGATTCACCCTATTTTTCCTTATTTCTTCACTTACGTTTGCTTAATGATTCTGGCACGCAGCCATTCCTAACAAACCCACGACAAAGAAATAAATACGAGAACACATGACCTTTGTATACCCCTGGCATCTCTCTCCAGACACAATTTCCCCCAAGAGAGGAGACTCCTTAGGTGCTGGGACAGACCTCAGAGTTTCAGAGATGCTTTCTTCCTTCAGGACTCTTCCCGTCACGCGCCTCATCACTGGTCCGTGACGGGGTCTCTGTGCCTCCTTCACGTGTATTACTTCATTGACGGATTCAGCAATTCCCACACAGTCATTCAGACACTCAATCATTCACAACACCCAAGAAGACGTGTGACGTCACCGTGGGATCACGCTCAATCCGCTCCAGCGTGAGCACGTTTGACAGCACAAAGCACAGCCAATGATGAAAAAGAGAAAGAAAAGAAAAGGGATCACCGTCGCGTCTTGCCTCTACATTTCATCTGCCCTGTTACTTAACAATGTAAAGCATAGCCATGCTTTAGAGACTGTTTTGTCTCTTGACTGAAAGAACTACCTCAAACTTGAAACTGACTCACAACAATACAGGAAATTTCTAACACTTACAACTCTTCAAGTCTCTCTGATAACTGGCCACAAAGGTGACCGTTTGACTGACTTATCTCATAAGGAGCGCTGCTGTTGGCAATTTTGATTAATATTTCTTTCTTCAACATATTTGTTCGTAATTAGACAACAACATATGCTCTTCAACTATTACCTATAACTTTCATGGTGTTCTCCTTGCTGTATGAATACTTTGAAAACGTATACGCTGTAAGAACCCGAACTTTCTGTGTTCCTAACACCTGTCCACAGGATGGCCTAAACAGAGCCAAAGAGGATGGACTGTGTGGGGCCACAGGGCTTCAGACCCTTATCATGCGTCATTCATGACTCACCACTGGGACCTGACCCATGTTCTAATCATCACGGGTACATTAGGCCAATGTCACTTCCCATGTTCATGTTTTGGGATCAATTTAATGTTTCCTTCATAACAAGAAGTACTTGATTAACGAAAATCAGAGTACAAGACACTTGAATATCCCTGATGATCTAAGTAGTACCAAAAGAGATTGTATCTTCCTTTGGTGAAATCCCTATTGTCAATTAACCAGCATAAAGGTTCATGCCTTAGTTCTCAAGGGACGATTAGTCACCTGGGGATTCTACATAGGACATTTTAAAGACATGGAAAACACTGGCCCCGATGACCCAAACCAAGACAGCCCGAGGCCATGCCTCACCTTGGGATCTCTCCTGCCACCACCGCCAGAGGAGGGGTCTCGGCCCCACGCAGCCTGGCCTGGCCTTCGGCTTCCACCCTATAAGGGAGACCCAAGAGACAAGGTGACACCCACAGTGAGACGCCATCGACTGGGCTCCTCGGGCGGTCGGCGCTGCCCCGTTGGGCTCGAGGATGGAAAGGCAGGAAGAGAAAGGCCCCGTTTCCTTGCGAGTGGACCTCAGAGTTCCAGACACACATTATTCGTCATCGATGCCTCATACGCTGGCATTGATCATCATCGATCCAGAAAAGGGGGACCTTCTCTTCCTTCGCCATGGCCCGTGGAGTCAGGCATTCCTCCCCGCACGGCCACTGGGCAACCCAAGGGGCCCGCCCCACCCAACGAGGCCTCGCCATCCCTCGGGGAGCCTCTAGGACCCGTCCCCTGGCTTTCGGTCTCTCTGGGCCGCGGAGGACCAGCTGGGCCCCTGTGCAGGACGTCCAAGAGACCTTCCTAGCCAGAGCTGTCCCATCCCTGGGACGCCAGAGCCCTTCTGGACTGCTGGCCTCGCCCGCATCTGCCGCCCACCCTCCACCAGCCCCTCGCACTGCCCTGCCCAGCCCAGCCCCGACAAGCCCTGGGATGCTGCTCACACTGGTCCCCTGGCTCCAAAGACAACGCTGCCATCCTCGCCTGCTCATCCAGGAAGGAGCCGGCCTTCGGGCCTGGCGGCTGCCTGCTGAAGAGTACAAAGCCAAGAGCAGGAGACCCAATGGCACAGCCATTCTCCAGGCTCGCGGCTTCCACATGCACGCCTCCATCGGGGCAACCCTGCTGGCAGGGCACAGCCCTGTCTCGGGACACCCACCAACCACCAGCTGGCCGCCCAGCCCCGGGACAGAGGTGGGCCCTCCCTGACCCTGCCTACCTCACCCTTGCCCCACGGCCTCAGCCTCGGGGACATCAGCCCAAGACCTCTGGCCAACCTGCAGCCCATGGCATGGCAAGAGGCAGACAATGGGGGGTGGGGTCACCAGGGACCTGGCGCCTTGGGAATGCTGGCCCTCCCTCGCTCTCCTCCTTCAGTTCTGGCAGGCTGGTCCACAGGGGCTCCCACTGGCCCACTGGGCGAACGCAAGCACCAGGAAGGCCCCCCAGAGGACACACGGACGGCCCCCCTGGATGCCTGGCCTCGCCCGTGAGGGTCACGGCACGGAGGACATTGGACCTCAGCGTTCCAGACACGTATTCATCGTACACGACTCATACGCCACCAGTAGTCATCATCGATCCAATACTGTCCCCCTTTCCTACTTAACACTCTAATTTCTTTGTCGACTCAATTGAAAACATGCAGTGGTTCTCTGGGGCCGAGCACTTAAGGATCAGCCTTGTCACTACTGTGGCGGGGATTGGATCCTTGGCCTGGAAACTTCTGTTTTCCACACAAGGACCAAAATAAATTAATCAAATCAAAAAGTGAGGAATCATTTTAGAAGTACCTTTTACAAACAACATACTAAACAAGCACCTCGAATCATTCTTCCCCTAACACATCTCAGACCAATGCTCTCTTTCGCTATAGGTGCCTTAATCTATATCATGGTCTATACTCCATACTCAACACTCAGATGCCGCTGCCTCCGCTACTTAGATTCTGCATTTCTTTTGGATTCCGTACCCGGATTTACTTATTTTCTTCCCCGGGACTGTGGCACAAGAAAGTTCCCACGCCCGTCATCAAACCCACACCACAGCACCGACCCAGGGAAAGCCGGATCCTTAACCCACCGCTGTCAGGAAACTCCCCCACATTTCTTAATAGTACAGTAATCACTCGAATCGAAAAAGTCCAAGCAAAGAAACTCAGCCGTTACTCACATTAATCTCCATTCTACTATATAGAGGCAACCACCGAGCCCGTGCCCGTGGCAGATGTTCAACCATCTCTAACGCCTTCATCCTGGGCGGTACAGAACACAGAGGGTGACAAAGGCGTTAGGATCTAATTGCCACTGATCATCGTTGCCCGACTTCCCCTTACACAATATTTATGCATTTATCACTTCCTATATACTTTCATTCTAGTGAAAGAAAAAACAAAAACAAACCAACCTCAATCTTTACTCCGTGGCAGAACTTAAACGGACTTTTATGAACGCATTGCTATCTAACTTTGGTCAGATATCCGACCCTTGCCAGGTATTTGATGGGCCTCACTGTTTTCAAGGTTCATGAACAGCCTCATTTCCTAAGCCTCTTCATATGTGGACAATGATTCACCCTATTTTTCCTTATTTCTTCACTTACGTTTGCTTAATGATTCTGGCACGCAGCCATTCCTAACAAACCCACGACAAAGAAATAAATACGAGAACACATGACCTTTGTATACCCCTGGCATCTCTCTCCAGACACAATTTCCCCCAAGAGAGGAGACTCCTTAGGTGCTGGGACAGACCTCAGAGTTTCAGAGATGCTTTCTTCCTTCAGGACTCTTCCCGTCACGCGCCTCATCACTGGTCCGTGACGGGGTCTCTGTGCCTCCTTCACGTGTATTACTTCATTGACGGATTCAGCAATTCCCACACAGTCATTCAGACACTCAATCATTCACAACACCCAAGAAGACGTGTGACGTCACCGTGGGATCACGCTCAATCCGCTCCAGCGTGAGCACGTTTGACAGCACAAAGCACAGCCAATGATGAAAAAGAGAAAGAAAAGAAAAGGGATCACCGTCGCGTCTTGCCTCTACATTTCATCTGCCCTGTTACTTAACAATGTAAAGCATAGCCATGCTTTAGAGACTGTTTTGTCTCTTGACTGAAAGAACTACCTCAAACTTGAAACTGACTCACAACAATACAGGAAATTTCTAACACTTACAACTCTTCAAGTCTCTCTGATAATTGGCCACAAAGGTGACCGTTTGACTGACTTATCTCATAAGGAGCGCTGCTGTTGGCAGTTTTGATTAATATTTCTTTCTTCAACATATTTGTTCGTAATTAGACAACAACATATGCTCTTCAACTATTACCTATAACTTTCATGGTGTTCTCCTTGCTGTATGAATACTTTGAAAACGTATACGCTGTAAGAACCCGAACTTTCTGTGTTCCTAACACCTGTCCACAGGATGGCCTAAACAGAGCCAAAGAGGATGGACTGTGTGGGGCCACAGGGCTTCAGACCCTTATCATGCGTCATTCATGACTCACCACTGGGACCTGACCCATGTTCTAATCATCACGGGTACATTAGGCCAATGTCACTTCCCATGTTCATGTTTTGGGATCAATTTAATGTTTCCTTCATAACAAGAAGTACTTGATTAACGAAAATCAGAGTACAAGACACTTGAATATCCCTGATGATCTAAGTAGTACCAAAAGAGATTGTATCTTCCTTTGGTGAAATCCCTATTGTCAATTAACCAGCATAAAGGTTCATGCCTTAGTTCTCAAGGGACGATTAGTCACCTGGGGATTCTACATAGGACATTTTAAAGACATGGAAAACACTGGCCCCGATGACCCAAACCAAGACAGCCCGAGGCCATGCCTCACCTTGGGATCTCTCCTGCCACCACCGCCAGAGGAGGGGTCTCGGCCCCACGCAGCCTGGCCTGGCCTTCGGCTTCCACCCTATAAGGGAGACCCAAGAGACAAGGTGACACCCACAGTGAGACGCCATCGACTGGGCTCCTCGGGCGGTCGGCGCTGCCCCGTTGGGCTCGAGGATGGAAAGGCAGGAAGAGAAAGGCCCCGTTTCCTTGCGAGTGGACCTCAGAGTTCCAGACACACATTATTCGTCATCGATGCCTCATACGCTGGCATTGATCATCATCGATCCAGAAAAGGGGGACCTTCTCTTCCTTTGCCATGGCCCGTGGAGTCAGGCATTCCTCCCCGCACGGCCACTGGGCAACCCAAGGGGCCCGCCCCACCCAACGAGGCCTCGCCATCCCTCGGGGGGCCTCTAGGACCCGTCCCCTGGCTTTCGGTCTCTCTGGGCCGCGGAGGACCAGCTGGGCCCCTGTGCAGGACGTCCAAGAGACCTTCCTAGCCAGAGCTGTCCCATCCCTGGGACGCCAGAGCCCTTCTGGACTGCTGGCCTCGCCCGCATCTGCCGCCCACCCTCCACCAGCCCCTCACACTGCCCTGCCCAGCCCAGCCCCGACAAGCCCTGGGATGCTGCTCACACTGGTCCCCTGGCTCCAAAGACAACGCTGCCATCCTCGCCTGCTCATCCAGGAAGGAGCCGGCCTTCGGGCCTGGCGGCTGCCTGCTGAAGAGTACAAAGCCAAGAGCAGGAGACCCAATGGCACAGCCATTCTCCAGGCTCGCGGCTTCCACATGCACGCCTCCATCGGGGCAACCCTGCTGGCAGGGCACAGCCCTGTCTCGGGACACCCACCAACCACCAGCTGGCCGCCCAGCCCCGGGACAGAGGGGGGCCCTCCCTGACCCTGCCTACCTCACCCTTGCCCCACGGCCTCAGCCTCGGGGACATCAGCCCAAGACCTCTGGCCAACCTGCAGCCCATGGCATGGCAAGAGGCAGACCATGGGGGGTGGGGTCACCAGGGACCTGGCGCCTTGGGAATGCCGGCCCTCCCTCGCTCTCCTCCTTCAGTTCTGGCAGGCTGGTCCACAGGGGCTCCCACTGGCCCACTGGGCGAACGCAAGCACCAGGAAGGCCCCCCAGAGGACACACGGACGGCCCCCCTGGATGCCTGGCCTCGCCCGTGAGGGTCACGGCACGGAGGACATTGGACCTCAGCGTTCCAGACACGTATTCATCGTACACGACTCATACGCCACCAGTAGTCATCATCGATCCAATACTGTCCCCCTTTCCTACTTAACACTCTAATTTCTTTGTCGACTCAATTGAAAACATGCAGTGGTTCTCTGGGGCCGAGCACTTAAGGATCAGCCTTGTCACTACTGTGGCGGGGATTGGATCCTTGGCCTGGAAACTTCTGTTTTCCACACAAGGACCAAAATAAATTAATCAAATCAAAAAGTGAGGAATCATTTTAGAAGTACCTTTTACAAACAACATACTAAACAAGCACCTCGAATCATTCTTCCCCTAACACATCTCAGACCAATGCTCTCTTTCGCTATAGGTGCCTTAATCTATATCATGGTCTATACTCCATACTCAACACTCAGATGCCGCTGCCTCCGCTACTTAGATTCTGCATTTCTTTTGGATTCCGTACCCGGATTTACTTATTTTCTTCCCCGGGACTGTGGCACAAGAAAGTTCCCACGCCCGTCATCAAACCCACACCACAGCACCGACCCAGGGAAAGCCGGATCCTTAACCCACCGCTGTCAGGAAACTCCCCCACATTTCTTAATAGTACAGTAATCACTCGAATCGAAAAAGTCCAAGCAAAGAAACTCAGCCGTTACTCACATTAATCTCCATTCTACTATATAGAGGCAACCACCGAGCCCGTGCCCGTGGCAGATGTTCAACCATCTCTAACGCCTTCATCCTGGGCGGTACAGAACACAGAGGGTGACAAAGGCGTTAGGATCTAATTGCCACTGATCATCGTTGCCTGACTTCCCCTTACACAATATTTATGCATTTATCACTTCCTATATACTTTCATTCTAGTGAAAGAAAAAACAAAAACAAACCAACCTCAATCTTTACTCCGTGGCAGAACTTAAACGGACTTTTATGAACGCATTGCTATCTAACTTTGGTCAGATATCCGACCCTTGCCAGGTATTTGATGGGCCTCACTGTTTTCAAGGTTCATGAACAGCCTCATTTCCTAAGCCTCTTCATATGTGGACAATGATTCACCCTATTTTTCCTTATTTCTTCACTTACGTTTGCTTAATGATTCTGGCACGCAGCCATTCCTAACAAACCCACGACAAAGAAATAAATACGAGAACACATGACCTTTGTATACCCCTGGCATCTCTCTCCAGACACAATTTCCCCCAAGAGAGGAGACTCCTTAGGTGCTGGGACAGACCTCAGAGTTTCAGAGATGCTTTCTTCCTTCAGGACTCTTCCCGTCACGCGCCTCATCACTGGTCCGTGACGGGGTCTCTGTGCCTCCTTCACGTGTATTACTTCATTGACGGATTCAGCAATTCCCACACAGTCATTCAGACACTCAATCATTCACAACACCCAAGAAGACGTGTGACGTCACCGTGGGATCACGCTCAATCCGCTCCAGCGTGAGCACATTTGACAGCACAAAGCACAGCCAATGATGAAAAAGAGAAAGAAAAGAAAAGGGATCACCGTCGCGTCTTGCCTCTACATTTCATCTGCCCTGTTACTTAACAATGTAAAGCATAGCCATGCTTTAGAGACTGTTTTGTCTCTTGACTGAAAGAACTACCTCAAACTTGAAACTGACTCACAACAATACAGGAAATTTCTAACACTTACAACTCTTCAAGTCTCTCTGATAATTGGCCACAAAGGTGACCGTTTGACTGACTTATCTCATAAGGAGCGCTGCTGTTGGCAGTTTTGATTAATATTTCTTTCTTCAACATATTTGTTCGTAATTAGACAACAACATATGCTCTTCAACTATTACCTATAACTTTCATGGTGTTCTCCTTGCTGTATGAATACTTTGAAAACGTATACGCTGTAAGAACCCGAACTTTCTGTGTTCCTAACACCTGTCCACAGGATGGCCTAAACAGAGCCAAAGAGGATGGACTGTGTGGGGCCACAGGGCTTCAGACCCTTATCATGCGTCATTCATGACTCACCACTGGGACCTGACCCATGTTCTAATCATCACGGGTACATTAGGCCAATGTCACTTCCCATGTTCATGTTTTGGGATCAATTTAATGTTTCCTTCATAACAAGAAGTACTTGATTAACGAAAATCAGAGTACAAGACACTTGAATATCCCTGATGATCTAAGTAGTACCAAAAGAGATTGTATCTTCCTTTGGTGAAATCCCTATTGTCAATTAACCAGCATAAAGGTTCATGCCTTAGTTCTCAAGGGACGATTAGTCACCTGGGGATTCTACATAGGACATTTTAAAGACATGGAAAACACTGGCCCCGATGACCCAAACCAAGACAGCCCGAGGCCATGCCTCACCTTGGGATCTCTCCTGCCACCACCGCCAGAGGAGGGGTCTCGGCCCCACGCAGCCTGGCCTGGCCTTCGGCTTCCACCCTATAAGGGAGACCCAAGAGACAAGGTGACACCCACAGTGAGACGCCATCGACTGGGCTCCTCGGGCGGTCGGCGCTGCCCCGTTGGGCTCGAGGATGGAAAGGCAGGAAGAGAAAGGCCCCGTTTCCTTGCGAGTGGACCTCAGAGTTCCAGACACACATTATTCGTCATCGATGCCTCATACGCTGGCATTGATCATCATCGATCCAGAAAAGGGGGACCTTCTCTTCCTTCGCCATGGCCCGTGGAGTCAGGCATTCCTCCCCGCACGGCCACTGGGCAACCCAAGGGGCCCGCCCCACCCAACGAGGCCTCGCCATCCCTCGGGGAGCCTCTAGGACCCGTCCCCTGGCTTTCGGTCTCTCTGGGCCGCGGAGGACCAGCTGGGCCCCTGTGCAGGACGTCCAAGAGACCTTCCTAGCCAGAGCTGTCCCATCCCTGGGACGCCAGAGCCCTTCTGGACTGCTGGCCTCGCCCGCATCTGCCGCCCACCCTCCACCAGCCCCTCGCACTGCCCTGCCCAGCCCAGCCCCGACAAGCCCTGGGATGCTGCTCACACTGGTCCCCTGGCTCCAAAGACAACGCTGCCATCCTCGCCTGCTCATCCAGGAAGGAGCCGGCCTTCGGGCCTGGCGGCTGCCTGCTGAAGAGTACAAAGCCAAGAGCAGGAGACCCAATGGCACAGCCATTCTCCAGGCTCGCGGCTTCCACATGCACGCCTCCATCGGGGCAACCCTGCTGGCAGGGCACAGCCCTGTCTCGGGACACCCACCAACCACCAGCTGGCCGCCCAGCCCCGGGACAGAGGGGGGCCCTCCCTGACCCTGCCTACCTCACCCTTGCCCCACGGCCTCAGCCTCGGGGACATCAGCCCAAGACCTCTGGCCAACCTGCAGCCCATGGCATGGCAAGAGGCAGACCATGGGGGGTGGGGTCACCAGGGACCTGGCGCCTTGGGAATGCCGGCCCTCCCTCGCTCTCCTCCTTCAGTTCTGGCAGGCTGGTCCACAGGGGCTCCCACTGGCCCACTGGGCGAACGCAAGCACCAGGAAGGCCCCCCAGAGGACACACGGACGGCCCCCCTGGATGCCTGGCCTCGCCCGTGAGGGTCACGGCACGGAGGACATTGGACCTCAGCGTTCCAGACACGTATTCATCGTACACGACTCATACGCCACCAGTAGTCATCATCGATCCAATACTGTCCCCCTTTCCTACTTAACACTCTAATTTCTTTGTCGACTCAATTGAAAACATGCAGTGGTTCTCTGGGGCCGAGCACTTAAGGATCAGCCTTGTCACTACTGTGGCGGGGATTGGATCCTTGGCCTGGAAACTTCTGTTTTCCACACAAGGACCAAAATAAATTAATCAAATCAAAAAGTGAGGAATCATTTTAGAAGTACCTTTTACAAACAACATACTAAACAAGCACCTCGAATCATTCTTCCCCTAACACATCTCAGACCAATGCTCTCTTTCGCTATAGGTGCCTTAATCTATATCATGGTCTATACTCCATACTCAACACTCAGATGCCGCTGCCTCCGCTACTTAGATTCTGCATTTCTTTTGGATTCCGTACCCGGATTTACTTATTTTCTTCCCCGGGACTGTGGCACAAGAAAGTTCCCACGCCCGTCATCAAACCCACACCACAGCACCGACCCAGGGAAAGCCGGATCCTTAACCCACCGCTGTCAGGAAACTCCCCCACATTTCTTAATAGTACAGTAATCACTCGAATCGAAAAAGTCCAAGCAAAGAAACTCAGCCGTTACTCACATTAATCTCCATTCTACTATATAGAGGCAACCACCGAGCCCGTGCCCGTGGCAGATGTTCAACCATCTCTAACGCCTTCATCCTGGGCGGTACAGAACACAGAGGGTGACAAAGGTGTTAGGATCTAATTGCCACTGATCATCGTTGCCCGACTTCCCCTTACACAATATTTATGCATTTATCACTTCCTATATACTTTCATTCTAGTGAAAGAAAAAACAAAAACAAACCAACCTCAATCTTTACTCCGTGGCAGAACTTAAACGGACTTTTATGAACGCATTGCTATCTAACTTTGGTCAGATATCCGACCCTTGCCAGGTATTTGATGGGCCTCACTGTTTTCAAGGTTCATGAACAGCCTCATTTCCTAAGCCTCTTCATATGTGGACAATGATTCACCCTATTTTTCCTTATTTCTTCACTTACGTTTGCTTAATGATTCTGGCACGCAGCCATTCCTAACAAACCCACGACAAAGAAATAAATACGAGAACACATGACCTTTGTATACCCCTGGCATCTCTCTCCAGACACAATTTCCCCCAAGAGAGGAGACTCCTTAGGTGCTGGGACAGACCTCAGAGTTTCAGAGATGCTTTCTTCCTTCAGGACTCTTCCCGTCACGCGCCTCATCACTGGTCCGTGACGGGGTCTCTGTGCCTCCTTCACGTGTATTACTTCATTGACGGATTCAGCAATTCCCACACAGTCATTCAGACACTCAATCATTCACAACACCCAAGAAGACGTGTGACGTCACCGTGGGATCACGCTCAATCCGCTCCAGCGTGAGCACGTTTGACAGCACAAAGCACAGCCAATGATGAAAAAGAGAAAGAAAAGAAAAGGGATCACCGTTGCGTCTTGCCTCTACATTTCATCTGCCCTGTTACTTAACAATGTAAAGCATAGCCATGCTTTAGAGACTGTTTTGTCTCTTGACTGAAAGAACTACCTCAAACTTGAAACTGACTCACAACAATACAGGAAATTTCTAACACTTACAACTCTTCAAGTCTCTCTGATAATTGGCCACAAAGGTGACCGTTTGACTGACTTATCTCATAAGGAGCGCTGCTGTTGGCAGTTTTGATTAATATTTCTTTCTTCAACATATTTGTTCGTAATTAGACAACAACATATGCTCTTCAACTATTACCTATAACTTTCATGGTGTTCTCCTTGCTGTATGAATACTTTGAAAACGTATACGCTGTAAGAACCCGAACTTTCTGTGTTCCTAACACCTGTCCACAGGATGGCCTAAACAGAGCCAAAGAGGATGGACTGTGTGGGGCCACAGGGCTTCAGACCCTTATCATGCGTCATTCATGACTCACCACTGGGACCTGACCCATGTTCTAATCATCACGGGTACATTAGGCCAATGTCACTTCCCATGTTCATGTTTTGGGATCAATTTAATGTTTCCTTCATAACAAGAAGTACTTGATTAACGAAAATCAGAGTACAAGACACTTGAATATCCCTGATGATCTAAGTAGTACCAAAAGAGATTGTATCTTCCTTTGGTGAAATCCCTATTGTCAATTAACCAGCATAAAGGTTCATGCCTTAGTTCTCAAGGGACGATTAGTCACCTGGGGATTCTACATAGGACATTTTAAAGACATGGAAAACACTGGCCCCGATGACCCAAACCAAGACAGCCCGAGGCCATGCCTCACCTTGGGATCTCTCCTGCCACCACCGCCAGAGGAGGGGTCTCGGCCCCACGCAGCCTGGCCTGGCCTTCGGCTTCCACCCTATAAGGGAGACCCAAGAGACAAGGTGACACCCACAGTGAGACGCCATCGACTGGGCTCCTCGGGCGGTCGGCGCTGCCCCGTTGGGCTCGAGGATGGAAAGGCAGGAAGAGAAAGGCCCCGTTTCCTTGCGAGTGGACCTCAGAGTTCCAGACACACATTATTCGTCATCGATGCCTCATACGCTGGCATTGATCATCATCGATCCAGAAAAGGGGGACCTTCTCTTCCTTCGCCATGGCCCGTGGAGTCAGGCATTCCTCCCCGCACGGCCACTGGGCAACCCAAGGGGCCCGCCCCACCCAACGAGGCCTCGCCATCCCTCGGGGGGCCTCTAGGACCCGTCCCCTGGCTTTCGGTCTCTCTGGGCCGCGGAGGACCAGCTGGGCCCCTGTGCAGGACGTCCAAGAGACCTTCCTAGCCAGAGCTGTCCCATCCCTGGGACGCCAGAGCCCTTCTGGACTGCTGGCCTCGCCCGCATCTGCCGCCCACCCTCCACCAGCCCCTCGCACTGCCCTGCCCAGCCCAGCCCCGACAAGCCCTGGGATGCTGCTCACACTGGTCCCCTGGCTCCAAAGACAACGCTGCCATCCTCGCCTGCTCATCCAGGAAGGAGCCGGCCTTCGGGCCTGGCGGCTGCCTGCTGAAGAGTACAAAGCCAAGAGCAGGAGACCCAATGGCACAGCCATTCTCCAGGCTCGCGGCTTCCACATGCACGCCTCCATCGGGGCAACCCTGCTGGCAGGGCACAGCCCTGTCTCGGGACACCCACCAACCACCAGCTGGCCGCCCAGCCCCGGGACAGAGGTGGGCCCTCCCTGACCCTGCCTACCTCACCCTTGCCCCACGGCCTCAGCCTCGGGGACATCAGCCCAAGACCTCTGGCCAACCTGCAGCCCATGGCATGGCAAGAGGCAGACCATGGGGGGTGGGGTCACCAGGGACCTGGCGCCTTGGGAATGCCGGCCCTCCCTCGCTCTCCTCCTTCAGTTCTGGCAGGCTGGTCCACAGGGGCTCCCACTGGCCCACTGGGCGAACGCAAGCACCAGGAAGGCCCCCCAGAGGACACACGGACGGCCCCCCTGGATGCCTGGCCTCGCCCGTGAGGGTCACGGCACGGAGGACATTGGACCTCAGCGTTCCAGACACGTATTCATCGTACACGACTCATACGCCACCAGTAGTCATCATCGATCCAATACTGTCCCCCTTTCCTACTTAACACTCTAATTTCTTTGTCGACTCAATTGAAAACATGCAGTGGTTCTCTGGGGCCGAGCACTTAAGGATCAGCCTTGTCACTACTGTGGCCGGGATTGGATCCTTGGCCTGGAAACTTCTGTTTTCCACACAAGGACCAAAATAAATTAATCAAATCAAAAAGTGAGGAATCATTTTAGAAGTACCTTTTACAAACAACATACTAAACAAGCACCTCGAATCATTCTTCCCCTAACACATCTCAGACCAATGCTCTCTTTCGCTATAGGTGCCTTAATCTATATCATGGTCTATACTCCATACTCAACACTCAGATGCCGCTGCCTCCGCTACTTAGATTCTGCATTTCTTTTGGATTCCGTACCCGGATTTACTTATTTTCTTCCCCGGGACTGTGGCACAAGAAAGTTCCCACGCCCGTCATCAAACCCACACCACAGCACCGACCCAGGGAAAGCCGGATCCTTAACCCACCGCTGTCAGGAAACTCCCCCACATTTCTTAATAGTACAGTAATCACTCGAATCGAAAAAGTCCAAGCAAAGAAACTCAGCCGTTACTCACATTAATCTCCATTCTACTATATAGAGGCAACCACCGAGCCCGTGCCCGTGGCAGATGTTCAACCATCTCTAACGCCTTCATCCTGGGCGGTACAGAACACAGAGGGTGACAAAGGTGTTAGGATCTAATTGCCACTGATCATCGTTGCCCGACTTCCCCTTACACAATATTTATGCATTTATCACTTCCTATATACTTTCATTCTAGTGAAAGAAAAAACAAAAACAAACCAACCTCAATCTTTACTCCGTGGCAGAACTTAAACGGACTTTTATGAACGCATTGCTATCTAACTTTGGTCAGATATCCGACCCTTGCCAGGTATTTGATGGGCCTCACTGTTTTCAAGGTTCATGAACAGCCTCATTTCCTAAGCCTCTTCATATGTGGACAATGATTCACCCTATTTTTCCTTATTTCTTCACTTACGTTTGCTTAATGATTCTGGCACGCAGCCATTCCTAACAAACCCACGACAAAGAAATAAATACGAGAACACATGACCTTTGTATACCCCTGGCATCTCTCTCCAGACACAATTTCCCCCAAGAGAGGAGACTCCTTAGGTGCTGGGACAGACCTCAGAGTTTCAGAGATGCTTTCTTCCTTCAGGACTCTTCCCGTCACGCGCCTCATCACTGGTCCGTGACGGGGTCTCTGTGCCTCCTTCACGTGTATTACTTCATTGACGGATTCAGCAATTCCCACACAGTCATTCAGACACTCAATCATTCACAACACCCAAGAAGACGTGTGACGTCACCGTGGGATCACGCTCAATCCGCTCCAGCATGAGCACGTTTGACAGCACAAAGCACAGCCAATGATGAAAAAGAGAAAGAAAAGAAAAGGGATCACCGTCGCGTCTTGCCTCTACATTTCATCTGCCCTGTTACTTAACAATGTAAAGCATAGCCATGCTTTAGAGACTGTTTTGTCTCTTGACTGAAAGAACTACCTCAAACTTGAAACTGACTCACAACAATACAGGAAATTTCTAACACTTACAACTCTTCAAGTCTCTCTGATAATTGGCCACAAAGGTGACCGTTTGACTGACTTATCTCATAAGGAGCGCTGCTGTTGGCAGTTTTGATTAATATTTCTTTCTTCAACATATTTGTTCGTAATTAGACAACAACATATGCTCTTCAACTATTACCTATAACTTTCATGGTGTTCTCCTTGCTGTATGAATACTTTGAAAACGTATACGCTGTAAGAACCCGAACTTTCTGTGTTCCTAACACCTGTCCACAGGATGGCCTAAACAGAGCCAAAGAGGATGGACTGTGTGGGGCCACAGGGCTTCAGACCCTTATCATGCGTCATTCATGACTCACCACTGGGACCTGACCCATGTTCTAATCATCACGGGTACATTAGGCCAATGTCACTTCCCATGTTCATGTTTTGGGATCAATTTAATGTTTCCTTCATAACAAGAAGTACTTGATTAACGAAAATCAGAGTACAAGACACTTGAATATCCCTGATGATCTAAGTAGTACCAAAAGAGATTGTATCTTCCTTTGGTGAAATCCCTATTGTCAATTAACCAGCATAAAGGTTCATGCCTTAGTTCTCAAGGGACGATTAGTCACCTGGGGATTCTACATAGGACATTTTAAAGACATGGAAAACACTGGCCCCGATGACCCAAACCAAGACAGCCCGAGGCCATGCCTCACCTTGGGATCTCTCCTGCCACCACCGCCAGAGGAGGGGTCTCGGCCCCACGCAGCCTGGCCTGGCCTTCGGCTTCCACCCTATAAGGGAGACCCAAGAGACAAGGTGACACCCACAGTGAGACGCCATCGACTGGGCTCCTCGGGCGGTCGGCGCTGCCCCGTTGGGCTCGAGGATGGAAAGGCAGGAAGAGAAAGGCCCCGTTTCCTTGCGAGTGGACCTCAGAGTTCCAGACACACATTATTCGTCATCGATGCCTCATACGCTGGCATTGATCATCATCGATCCAGAAAAGGGGGACCTTCTCTTCCTTCGCCATGGCCCGTGGAGTCAGGCATTCCTCCCCGCACGGCCACTGGGCAACCCAAGGGGCCCGCCCCACCCAACGAGGCCTCGCCATCCCTCGGGGGGCCTCTAGGACCCGTCCCCTGGCTTTCGGTCTCTCTGGGCCGCGGAGGACCAGCTGGGCCCCTGTGCAGGACGTCCAAGAGACCTTCCTAGCCAGAGCTGTCCCATCCCTGGGACGCCAGAGCCCTTCTGGACTGCTGGCCTCGCCCGCATCTGCCGCCCACCCTCCACCAGCCCCTCGCACTGCCCTGCCCAGCCCAGCCCCGACAAGCCCTGGGATGCTGCTCACCCTGGTCCCCTGGCTCCAAAGACAACGCTGCCATCCTCGCCTGCTCATCCAGGAAGGAGCCGGCCTTCGGGCCTGGCGGCTGCCTGCTGAAGAGTACAAAGCCAAGAGCAGGAGACCCAATGGCACAGCCATTCTCCAGGCTCGCGGCTTCCACATGCACGCCTCCATCGGGGCAACCCTGCTGGCAGGGCACAGCCCTGTCTCGGGACACCCACCAACCACCAGCTGGCCGCCCAGCCCCGGGACAGAGGTGGGCCCTCCCTGACCCTGCCTACCTCACCCTTGCCCCACGGCCTCAGCCTCGGGGACATCAGCCCAAGACCTCTGGCCAACCTGCAGCCCATGGCATGGCAAGAGGCAGACCATGGGGGTGGGGTCACCAGGGACCTGGCGCCTTGGGAATGCCGGCCCTCCCTCGCTCTCCTCCTTCAGTTCTGGCAGGCTGGTCCACAGGGGCTCCCACTGGCCCACTGGGCGAACGCAAGCACCAGGAAGGCCCCCCAGAGGACACACGGACGGCCCCCCTGGATGCCTGGCCTCGCCCGTGAGGGTCACGGCACGGAGGACATTGGACCTCAGCGTTCCAGACACGTATTCATCGTACACGACTCATACGCCACCAGTAGTCATCATCGATCCAATACTGTCCCCCTTTCCTACTTAACACTCTAATTTCTTTGTCGACTCAATTGAAAACATGCAGTGGTTCTCTGGGGCCGAGCACTTAAGGATCAGCCTTGTCACTACTGTGGCCGGGATTGGATCCTTGGCCTGGAAACTTCTGTTTTCCACACAAGGACCAAAATAAATTAATCAAATCAAAAAGTGAGGAATCATTTTAGAAGTACCTTTTACAAACAACATACTAAACAAGCACCTCGAATTATTCTTCCCCTAACACATCTCAGACCAATGCTCTCTTTCGCTATAGGTGCCTTAATCTATATCATGGTCTATACTCCATACTCAACACTCAGATGCCGCTGCCTCCGCTACTTAGATTCTGCATTTCTTTTGGATTCCGTACCCGGATTTACTTATTTTCTTCCCCGGGACTGTGGCACAAGAAAGTTCCCACGCCCGTCATCAAACCCACACCACAGCACCGACCCAGGGAAAGCCGGATCCTTAACCCACCGCTGTCAGGAAACTCCCCCACATTTCTTAATAGTACAGTAATCACTCGAATCGAAAAAGTCCAAGCAAAGAAACTCAGCCGTTACTCACATTAATCTCCATTCTACTATATAGAGGCAACCACCGAGCCCGTGCCCGTGGCAGATGTTCAACCATCTCTAACGCCTTCATCCTGGGCGGTACAGAACACAGAGGGTGACAAAGGCGTTAGGATCTAATTGCCACTGATCATCGTTGCCCGACTTCCCCTTACACAATATTTATGCATTTATCACTTCCTATATACTTTCATTCTAGTGAAAGAAAAAACAAAAACAAACCAACCTCAATCTTTACTCCGTGGCAGAACTTAAACGGACTTTTATGAACGCATTGCTATCTAACTTTGGTCAGATATCCGACCCTTGCCAGGTATTTGATGGGCCTCACTGTTTTCAAGGTTCATGAACAGCCTCATTTCCTAAGCCTCTTCATATGTGGACAATGATTCACCCTATTTTTCCTTATTTCTTCACTTACGTTTGCTTAATGATTCTGGCACGCAGCCATTCCTAACAAACCCACGACAAAGAAATAAATACGAGAACACATGACCTTTGTATACCCCTGGCATCTCTCTCCAGACACAATTTCCCCCAAGAGAGGAGACTCCTTAGGTGCTGGGACAGACCTCAGAGTTTCAGAGATGCTTTCTTCCTTCAGGACTCTTCCCGTCACGCGCCTCATCACTGGTCCGTGACGGGGTCTCTGTGCCTCCTTCACGTGTATTACTTCATTGACGGATTCAGCAATTCCCACACAGTCATTCAGACACTCAATCATTCACAACACCCAAGAAGACGTGTGACGTCACCGTGGGATCACGCTCAATCCGCTCCAGCGTGAGCACGTTTGACAGCACAAAGCACAGCCAATGATGAAAAAGAGAAAGAAAAGAAAAGGGATCACCGTCGCGTCTTGCCTCTACATTTCATCTGCCCTGTTACTTAACAATGTAAAGCATAGCCATGCTTTAGAGACTGTTTTGTCTCTTGACTGAAAGAACTACCTCAAACTTGAAACTGACTCACAACAATACAGGAAATTTCTAACACTTACAACTCTTCAAGTCTCTCTGATAATTGGCCACAAAGGTGACCGTTTGACTGACTTATCTCATAAGGAGCGCTGCTGTTGGCAGTTTTGATTAATATTTCTTTCTTCAACATATTTGTTCGTAATTAGACAACAACATATGCTCTTCAACTATTACCTATAACTTTCATGGTGTTCTCCTTGCTGTATGAATACTTTGAAAACGTATACGCTGTAAGAACCCGAACTTTCTGTGTTCCTAACACCTGTCCACAGGATGGCCTAAACAGAGCCAAAGAGGATGGACTGTGTGGGGCCACAGGGCTTCAGACCCTTATCATGCGTCATTCATGACTCACCACTGGGACCTGACCCATGTTCTAATCATCACGGGTACATTAGGCCAATGTCACTTCCCATGTTCATGTTTTGGGATCAATTTAATGTTTCCTTCATAACAAGAAGTACTTGATTAACGAAAATCAGAGTACAAGACACTTGAATATCCCTGATGATCTAAGTAGTACCAAAAGAGATTGTATCTTCCTTTGGTGAAATCCCTATTGTCAATTAACCAGCATAAAGGTTCATGCCTTAGTTCTCAAGGGACGATTAGTCACCTGGGGATTCTACATAGGACATTTTAAAGACATGGAAAACACTGGCCCCGATGACCCAAACCAAGACAGCCCGAGGCCATGCCTCACCTTGGGATCTCTCCTGCCACCACCGCCAGAGGAGGGGTCTCGGCCCCACGCAGCCTGGCCTGGCCTTCGGCTTCCACCCTATAAGGGAGACCCAAGAGACAAGGTGACACCCACAGTGAGACGCCATCGACTGGGCTCCTCGGGCGGTCGGCGCTGCCCCGTTGGGCTCGAGGATGGAAAGGCAGGAAGAGAAAGGCCCCGTTTCCTTGCGAGTGGACCTCAGAGTTCCAGACACACATTATTCGTCATCGATGCCTCATACGCTGGCATTGATCATCATCGATCCAGAAAAGGGGGACCTTCTCTTCCTTCGCCATGGCCCGTGGAGTCAGGCATTCCTCCCCGCACGGCCACTGGGCAACCCAAGGGGCCCGCCCCACCCAACGAGGCCTCGCCATCCCTCGGGGGGCCTCTAGGACCCGTCCCCTGGCTTTCGGTCTCTCTGGGCCGTGGAGGACCAGCTGGGCCCCTGTGCAGGACGTCCAAGAGACCTTCCTAGCCAGAGCTGTCCCATCCCTGGGACGCCAGAGCCCTTCTGGACTGCTGGCCTCGCCCGCATCTGCCGCCCACCCTCCACCAGCCCCTCGCACTGCCCTGCCCAGCCCAGCCCCGACAAGCCCTGGGATGCTGCTCACACTGGTCCCCTGGCTCCAAAGACAACGCTGCCATCCTCGCCTGCTCATCCAGGAAGGAGCCGGCCTTCGGGCCTGGCGGCTGCCTGCTGAAGAGTACAAAGCCAAGAGCAGGAGACCCAATGGCACAGCCATTCTCCAGGCTCGCGGCTTCCACATGCACGCCTCCATCGGGGCAACCCTGCTGGCAGGGCACAGCCCTGTCTCGGGACACCCACCAACCACCAGCTGGCCGCCCAGCCCCGGGACAGAGGGGGGCCCTCCCTGACCCTGCCTACCTCACCCTTGCCCCACGGCCTCAGCCTCGGGGACATCAGCCCAAGACCTCTGGCCAACCTGCAGCCCATGGCATGGCAAGAGGCAGACCATGGGGGGTGGGGTCACCAGGGACCTGGCGCCTTGGGAATGCCGGCCCTCCCTCGCTCTCCTCCTTCAGTTCTGGCAGGCTGGTCCACAGGGGCTCCCACTGGCCCACTGGGCGAACGCAAGCACCAGGAAGGCCCCCCAGAGGACACACGGACGGCCCCCCTGGATGCCTGGCCTCGCCCGTGAGGGTCACGGCACGGAGGACATTGGACCTCAGCGTTCCAGACACGTATTCATCGTACACGACTCATACGCCACCAGTAGTCATCATCGATCCAATACTGTCCCCCTTTCCTACTTAACACTCTAATTTCTTTGTCGACTCAATTGAAAACATGCAGTGGTTCTCTGGGGCCGAGCACTTAAGGATCAGCCTTGTCACTACTGTGGCGGGATTGGATCCTTGGCCTGGAAACTTCTGTTTTCCACACAAGGACCAAAATAAATTAATCAAATCAAAAAGTGAGGAATCATTTTAGAAGTACCTTTTACAAACAACATACTAAACAAGCACCTCGAATCATTCTTCCCCTAACACATCTCAGACCAATGCTCTCTTTCGCTATAGGTGCCTTAATCTATATCATGGTCTATACTCCATACTCAACACTCAGATGCCGCTGCCTCCGCTACTTAGATTCTGCACTTCTTTTGGATTCCGTACCCGGATTTACTTATTTTCTTCCCCGGGACTGTGGCACAAGAAAGTTCCCACGCCCGTCATCAAACCCACACCACAGCACCGACCCAGGTAAAGCCAGATCCTTAACCCACCGCTGTCAGGAAACTCCCCCACATTTCTTAATAGTACAGTAATCACTCGAATCGAAAAAGTCCAAGCAAAGAAACTCAGCCGTTACTCACATTAATCTCCATTCTACTATATAGAGGCAACCACCGAGCCCGTGCCCGTGGCAGATGTTCAACCATCTCTAACGCCTTCATCCTGGGCGGTACAGAACACAGAGGGTGACAAAGGCGTTAGGATCTAATTGCCACTGATCATCGTTGCCCGACTTCCCCTTACACAATATTTATGCATTTATCACTTCCTATATACTTTCATTCTAGTGAAAGAAAAAACAAAAACAAACCAACCTCAATCTTTACTCCGTGGCAGAACTTAAACGGACTTTTATGAACGCATTGCTATCTAACTTTGGTCAGATATCCGACCCTTGCCAGGTATTTGATGGGCCTCACTGTTTTCAAGGTTCATGAACAGCCTCATTTCCTAAGCCTCTTCATATGTGGACAATGATTCACCCTATTTTTCCTTATTTCTTCACTTACGTTTGCTTAATGATTCTGGCACGCAGCCATTCCTAACAAACCCACGACAAAGAAATAAATACGAGAACACATGACCTTTGTATACCCCTGGCATCTCTCTCCAGACACAATTTCCCCCAAGAGAGGAGACTCCTTAGGTGCTGGGACAGACCTCAGAGTTTCAGAGATGCTTTCTTCCTTCAGGACTCTTCCCGTCACGCGCCTCATCACTGGTCCGTGACGGGGTCTCTGTGCCTCCTTCACGTGTATTACTTCATTGACGGATTCAGCAATTCCCACACAGTCATTCAGACACTCAATCATTCACAACACCCAAGAAGACGTGTGACGTCACCGTGGGATCACGCTCAATCCGCTCCAGCGTGAGCACGTTTGACAGCACAAAGCACAGCCAATGATGAAAAAGAGAAAGAAAAGAAAAGGGATCACCGTCGCGTCTTGCCTCTACATTTCATCTGCCCTGTTACTTAACAATGTAAAGCACAGCCATGCTTTAGAGACTGTTTTGTCTCTTGACTGAAAGAACTACCTCAAACTTGAAACTGACTCACAACAATACAGGAAATTTCTAACACTTACAACTCTTCAAGTCTCTCTGATAATTGGCCACAAAGGTGACCGTTTGACTGACTTATCTCATAAGGAGCGCTGCTGTTGGCAATTTTGATTAATATTTCTTTCTTCAACATATTTGTTCGTAATTAGACAACAACATATGCTCTTCAACTATTACCTATAACTTTCATGGTGTTCTCCTTGCTGTATGAATACTTTGAAAACGTATACGCTGTAAGAACCCGAACTTTCTGTGTTCCTAACACCTGTCCACAGGATGGCCTAAACAGAGCCAAAGAGGATGGACTGTGTGGGGCCACAGGGCTTCAGACCCTTATCATGCGTCATTCATGACTCACCACTGGGACCTGACCCATGTTCTAATCATCACGGGTACATTAGGCCAATGTCACTTCCCATGTTCATGTTTTGGGATCAATTTAATGTTTCCTTCATAACAAGAAGTACTTGATTAACGAAAATCAGAGTACAAGACACTTGAATATCCCTGATGATCTAAGTAGTACCAAAAGAGATTGTATCTTCCTTTGGTGAAATCCCTATTGTCAATTAACCAGCATAAAGGTTCATGCCTTAGTTCTCAAGGGACGATTAGTCACCTGGGGATTCTACATAGGACATTTTAAAGACATGGAAAACACTGGCCCCGATGACCCAAACCAAGACAGCCCGAGGCCATGCCTCACCTTGGGATCTCTCCTGCCACCACCGCCAGAGGAGGGGTCTCGGCCCCACGCAGCCTGGCCTGGCCTTCGGCTTCCACCCTATAAGGGAGACCCAAGAGACAAGGTGACACCCACAGTGAGACGCCATCGACTGGGCTCCTCGGGCGGTCGGCGCTGCCCCGTTGGGCTCGAGGATGGAAAGGCAGGAAGAGAAAGGCCCCGTTTCCTTGCGAGTGGACCTCAGAGTTCCAGACACACATTATTCGTCATCGATGCCTCATACGCTGGCATTGATCATCATCGATCCAGAAAAGGGGGACCTTCTCTTCCTTCGCCATGGCCCGTGGAGTCAGGCATTCCTCCCCGCACGGCCACTGGGCAACCCAAGGGGCCCGCCCCACCCAACGAGGCCTCGCCATCCCTCGGGGGGCCTCTAGGACCCGTCCCCTGGCTTTCGGTCTCTCTGGGCCGCGGAGGACCAGCTGGGCCCCTGTGCAGGACGTCCAAGAGACCTTCCTAGCCAGAGCTGTCCCATCCCTGGGACGCCAGAGCCCTTCTGGACTGCTGGCCTCGCCCGCATCTGCCGCCCACCCTCCACCAGCCCCTCGCACTGCCCTGCCCAGCCCAGCCCCGACAAGCCCTGGGATGCTGCTCACACTGGTCCCCTGGCTCCAAAGACAACGCTGCCATCCTCGCCTGCTCATCCAGGAAGGAGCCGGCCTTCGGGCCTGGCGGCTGCCTGCTGAAGAGTACAAAGCCAAGAGCAGGAGACCCAATGGCACAGCCATTCTCCAGGCTCGCGGCTTCCACATGCACGCCTCCATCGGGGCAACCCTGCTGGCAGGGCACAGCCCTGTCTCGGGACACCCACCAACCACCAGCTGGCCGCCCAGCCCCGGGACAGAGGGGGGCCCTCCCTGACCCTGCCTACCTCACCCTTGCCCCACGGCCTCAGCCTCGGGGACATCAGCCCAAGACCTCTGGCCAACCTGCAGCCCATGGCATGGCAAGAGGCAGACCATGGGGGGTGGGGTCACCAGGGACCTGGCGCCTTGGGAATGCCGGCCCTCCCTCGCTCTCCTCCTTCAGTTCTGGCAGGCTGGTCCACAGGGGCTCCCACTGGCCCACTGGGCGAACGCAAGCACCAGGAAGGCCCCCCAGAGGACACACGGACGGCCCCCCTGGATGCCTGGCCTCGCCCGTGAGGGTCACGGCACGGAGGACATTGGACCTCAGCGTTCCAGACACGTATTCATCGTACACGACTCATACGCCACCAGTAGTCATCATCGATCCAATACTGTCCCCCTTTCCTACTTAACACTCTAATTTCTTTGTCGACTCAATTGAAAACATGCAGTGGTTCTCTGGGGCCGAGCACTTAAGGATCAGCCTTGTCACTACTGTGGCGGGGATTGGATCCTTGGCCTGGAAACTTCTGTTTTCCACACAAGGACCAAAATAAATTAATCAAATCAAAAAGTGAGGAATCATTTTAGAAGTACCTTTTACAAACAACATACTAAACAAGCACCTCGAATCATTCTTCCCCTAACACATCTCAGACCAATGCTCTCTTTCGCTATAGGTGCCTTAATCTATATCATGGTCTATACTCCATACTCAACACTCAGATGCCGCTGCCTCCGCTACTTAGATTCTGCATTTCTTTTGGATTCCGTACCCGGATTTACTTATTTTCTTCCCCGGGACTGTGGCACAAGAAAGTTCCCACGCCCGTCATCAAACCCACACCACAGCACCGACCCAGGTAAAGCCGGATCCTTAACCCACCGCTGTCAGGAAACTCCCCCACATTTCTTAATAGTACAGTAATCACTCGAATCGAAAAAGTCCAAGCAAAGAAACTCAGCCGTTACTCACATTAATCTCCATTCTACTATATAGAGGCAACCACCGAGCCCGTGCCCGTGGCAGATGTTCAACCATCTCTAACGCCTTCATCCTGGGCGGTACAGAACACAGAGGGTGACAAAGGCGTTAGGATCTAATTGCCACTGATCATCGTTGCCCGACTTCCCCTTACACAATATTTATGCATTTATCACTTCCTATATACTTTCATTCTAGTGAAAGAAAAAACAAAAACAAACCAACCTCAATCTTTACTCCGTGGCAGAACTTAAACGGACTTTTATGAACGCATTGCTATCTAACTTTGGTCAGATATCCGACCCTTGCCAGGTATTTGATGGGCCTCACTGTTTTCAAGGTTCATGAACAGCCTCATTTCCTAAGCCTCTTCATATGTGGACAATGATTCACCCTATTTTTCCTTATTTCTTCACTTACGTTTGCTTAATGATTCTGGCACGCAGCCATTCCTAACAAACCCACGACAAAGAAATAAATACGAGAACACATGACCTTTGTATACCCCTGGCATCTCTCTCCAGACACAATTTCCCCCAAGAGAGGAGACTCCTTAGGTGCTGGGACAGACCTCAGAGTTTCAGAGATGCTTTCTTCCTTCAGGACTCTTCCCGTCACGCGCCTCATCACTGGTCCGTGACGGGGTCTCTGTGCCTCCTTCACGTGTATTACTTCATTGACGGATTCAGCAATTCCCACACAGTCATTCAGACACTCAATCATTCACAACACCCAAGAAGACGTGTGACGTCACCGTGGGATCACGCTCAATCCGCTCCAGCGTGAGCACGTTTGACAGCACAAAGCACAGCCAATGATGAAAAAGAGAAAGAAAAGAAAAGGGATCACCGTCGCGTCTTGCCTCTACATTTCATCTGCCCTGTTACTTAACAATGTAAAGCATAGCCATGCTTTAGAGACTGTTTTGTCTCTTGACTGAAAGAACTACCTCAAACTTGAAACTGACTCACAACAATACAGGAAATTTCTAACACTTACAACTCTTCAAGTCTCTCTGATAATTGGCCACAAAGGTGACCGTTTGACTGACTTATCTCATAAGGAGCGCTGCTGTTGGCAGTTTTGATTAATATTTCTTTCTTCAACATATTTGTTCGTAATTAGACAACAACATATGCTCTTCAACTATTACCTATAACTTTCATGGTGTTCTCCTTGCTGTATGAATACTTTGAAAACGTATACGCTGTAAGAACCCGAACTTTCTGTGTTCCTAACACCTGTCCACAGGATGGCCTAAACAGAGCCAAAGAGGATGGACTGTGTGGGGCCACAGGGCTTCAGACCCTTATCATGCGTCATTCATGACTCACCACTGGGACCTGACCCATGTTCTAATCATCACGGGTACATTAGGCCAATGTCACTTCCCATGTTCATGTTTTGGGATCAATTTAATGTTTCCTTCATAACAAGAAGTACTTGATTAACGAAAATCAGAGTACAAGACACTTGAATATCCCTGATGATCTAAGTAGTACCAAAAGAGATTGTATCTTCCTTTGGTGAAATCCCTATTGTCAATTAACCAGCATAAAGGTTCATGCCTTAGTTCTCAAGGGACGATTAGTCACCTGGGGATTCTACATAGGACATTTTAAAGACATGGAAAACACTGGCCCCGATGACCCAAACCAAGACAGCCCGAGGCCATGCCTCACCTTGGGATCTCTCCTGCCACCACCGCCAGAGGAGGGGTCTCGGCCCCACGCAGCCTGGCCTGGCCTTCGGCTTCCACCCTATAAGGGAGACCCAAGAGACAAGGTGACACCCACAGTGAGACGCCATCGACTGGGCTCCTCGGGCGGTCGGCGCTGCCCCGTTGGGCTCGAGGATGGAAAGGCAGGAAGAGAAAGGCCCCGTTTCCTTGCGAGTGGACCTCAGAGTTCCAGACACACATTATTCGTCATTGATGCCTCATACGCTGGCATTGATCATCATCGATCCAGAAAAGGGGGACCTTCTCTTCCTTCGCCATGGCCCGTGGAGTCAGGCATTCCTCCCCGCACGGCCACTGGGCAACCCAAGGGGCCCGCCCCACCCAACGAGGCCTCGCCATCCCTCGGGGGGCCTCTAGGACCCGTCCCCTGGCTTTCGGTCTCTCTGGGCCGCGGAGGACCAGCTGGGCCCCTGTGCAGGACGTCCAAGAGACCTTCCTAGCCAGAGCTGTCCCATCCCTGGGACGCCAGAGCCCTTCTGGACTGCTGGCCTCGCCCGCATCTGCCGCCCACCCTCCACCAGCCCCTCGCACTGCCCTGCCCAGCCCAGCCCCGACAAGCCCTGGGATGCTGCTCACACTGGTCCCCTGGCTCCAAAGACAACGCTGCCATCCTCGCCTGCTCATCCAGGAAGGAGCCGGCCTTCGGGCCTGGCGGCTGCCTGCTGAAGAGTACAAAGCCAAGAGCAGGAGACCCAATGGCACAGCCATTCTCCAGGCTCGCGGCTTCCACATGCACGCCTCCATCGGGGCAACCCTGCTGGCAGGGCACAGCCCTGTCTCGGGACACCCACCAACCACCAGCTGGCCGCCCAGCCCCGGGACAGAGGGGGGCCCTCCCTGACCCTGCCTACCTCACCCTTGCCCCACGGCCTCAGCCTCGGGGACATCAGCCCAAGACCTCTGGCCAACCTGCAGCCCATGGCATGGCAAGAGGCAGACCATGGGGGGTGGGGTCACCAGGGACCTGGCGCCTTGGGAATGCCGGCCCTCCCTCGCTCTCCTCCTTCAGTTCTGGCAGGCTGGTCCACAGGGGCTCCCACTGGCCCACTGGGCGAACGCAAGCACCAGGAAGGCCCCCCAGAGGACACACGGACGGCCCCCCTGGATGCCTGGCCTCGCCCGTGAGGGTCACGGCACGGAGGACATTGGACCTCAGCGTTCCAGACACGTATTCATCGTACACGACTCATACGCCACCAGTAGTCATCATCGATCCAATACTGTCCCCCTTTCCTACTTAACACTCTAATTTCTTTGTCGACTCAATTGAAAACATGCAGTGGTTCTCTGGGGCCGAGCACTTAAGGATCAGCCTTGTCACTACTGTGGCGGGGATTGGATCCTTGGCCTGGAAACTTCTGTTTTCCACACAAGGACCAAAATAAATTAATCAAATCAAAAAGTGAGGAATCATTTTAGAAGTACCTTTTACAAACAACATACTAAACAAGCACCTCGAATCATTCTTCCCCTAACACATCTCAGACCAATGCTCTCTTTCGCTATAGGTGCCTTAATCTATATCATGGTCTATACTCCATACTCAACACTCAGATGCCGCTGCCTCCGCTACTTAGATTCTGCATTTCTTTTGGATTCCGTACCCGGATTTACTTATTTTCTTCCCCGGGACTGTGGCACAAGAAAGTTCCCACGCCCGTCATCAAACCCACACCACAGCACCGACCCAGGTAAAGCCGGATCCTTAACCCACCGCTGTCAGGAAACTCCCCCACATTTCTTAATAGTACAGTAATCACTCGAATCGAAAAAGTCCAAGCAAAGAAACTCAGCCGTTACTCACATTAATCTCCATTCTACTATATAGAGGCAACCACCGAGCCCGTGCCCGTGGCAGATGTTCAACCATCTCTAACGCCTTCATCCTGGGCGGTACAGAACACAGAGGGTGACAAAGGCGTTAGGATCTAATTGCCACTGATCATCGTTGCCCGACTTCCCCTTACACAATATTTATGCATTTATCACTTCCTATATACTTTCATTCTAGTGAAAGAAAAAACAAAAACAAACCAACCTCAATCTTTACTCCGTGGCAGAACTTAAACGGACTTTTATGAACGCATTGCTATCTAACTTTGGTCAGATATCCGACCCTTGCCAGGTATTTGATGGGCCTCACTGTTTTCAAGGTTCATGAACAGCCTCATTTCCTAAGCCTCTTCATATGTGGACAATGATTCACCCTATTTTTCCTTATTTCTTCACTTACGTTTGCTTAATGATTCTGGCACGCAGCCATTCCTAACAAACCCACGACAAAGAAATAAATACGAGAACACATGACCTTTGTATACCCCTGGCATCTCTCTCCAGACACAATTTCCCCCAAGAGAGGAGACTCCTTAGGTGCTGGGACAGACCTCAGAGTTTCAGAGATGCTTTCTTCCTTCAGGACTCTTCCCGTCACGCGCCTCATCACTGGTCCGTGACGGGGTCTCTGTGCCTCCTTCACGTGTATTACTTCATTGACGGATTCAGCAATTCCCACACAGTCATTCAGACACTCAATCATTCACAACACCCAAGAAGACGTGTGACGTCACCGTGGGATCACGCTCAATCCGCTCCAGCGTGAGCACGTTTGACAGCACAAAGCACAGCCAATGATGAAAAAGAGAAAGAAAAGAAAAGGGATCACCGTCGCGTCTTGCCTCTACATTTCATCTGCCCTGTTACTTAACAATGTAAAGCATAGCCATGCTTTAGAGACTGTTTTGTCTCTTGACTGAAAGAACTACCTCAAACTTGAAACTGACTCACAACAATACAGGAAATTTCTAACACTTACAACTCTTCAAGTCTCTCTGATAATTGGCCACAAAGGTGACCGTTTGACTGACTTATCTCATAAGGAGCGCTGCTGTTGGCAGTTTTGATTAATATTTCTTTCTTCAACATATTTGTTCGTAATTAGACAACAACATATGCTCTTCAACTATTACCTATAACTTTCATGGTGTTCTCCTTGCTGTATGAATACTTTGAAAACGTATACGCTGTAAGAACCCGAACTTTCTGTGTTCCTAACACCTGTCCACAGGATGGCCTAAACAGAGCCAAAGAGGATGGACTGTGTGGGGCCACAGGGCTTCAGACCCTTATCATGCGTCATTCATGACTCACCACTGGGACCTGACCCATGTTCTAATCATCACGGGTACATTAGGCCAATGTCACTTCCCATGTTCATGTTTTGGGATCAATTTAATGTTTCCTTCATAACAAGAAGTACTTGATTAACGAAAATCAGAGTACAAGACACTTGAATATCCCTGATGATCTAAGTAGTACCAAAAGAGATTGTATCTTCCTTTGGTGAAATCCCTATTGTCAATTAACCAGCATAAAGGTTCATGCCTTAGTTCTCAAGGGACGATTAGTCACCTGGGGATTCTACATAGGACATTTTAAAGACATGGAAAACACTGGCCCCGATGACCCAAACCAAGACAGCCCGAGGCCATGCCTCACCTTGGGATCTCTCCTGCCACCACCGCCAGAGGAGGGGTCTCGGCCCCACGCAGCCTGGCCTGGCCTTCGGCTTCCACCCTATAAGGGAGACCCAAGAGACAAGGTGACACCCACAGTGAGACGCCATCGACTGGGCTCCTCGGGCGGTCGGCGCTGCCCCGTTGGGCTCGAGGATGGAAAGGCAGGAAGAGAAAGGCCCCGTTTCCTTGCGAGTGGACCTCAGAGTTCCAGACACACATTATTCGTCATTGATGCCTCATACGCTGGCATTGATCATCATCGATCCAGAAAAGGGGGACCTTCTCTTCCTTCGCCATGGCCCGTGGAGTCAGGCATTCCTCCCCGCACGGCCACTGGGCAACCCAAGGGGCCCGCCCCACCCAACGAGGCCTCGCCATCCCTCGGGGGGCCTCTAGGACCCGTCCCCTGGCTTTCGGTCTCTCTGGGCCGCGGAGGACCAGCTGGGCCCCTGTGCAGGACGTCCAAGAGACCTTCCTAGCCAGAGCTGTCCCATCCCTGGGACGCCAGAGCCCTTCTGGACTGCTGGCCTCGCCCGCATCTGCCGCCCACCCTCCACCAGCCCCTCGCACTGCCCTGCCCAGCCCAGCCCCGACAAGCCCTGGGATGCTGCTCACACTGGTCCCCTGGCTCCAAAGACAACGCTGCCATCCTCGCCTGCTCATCCAGGAAGGAGCCGGCCTTCGGGCCTGGCGGCTGCCTGCTGAAGAGTACAAAGCCAAGAGCAGGAGACCCAATGGCACAGCCATTCTCCAGGCTCGCGGCTTCCACATGCACGCCTCCATCGGGGCAACCCTGCTGGCAGGGCACAGCCCTGTCTCGGGACACCCACCAACCACCAGCTGGCCGCCCAGCCCCGGGACAGAGGGGGGCCCTCCCTGACCCTGCCTACCTCACCCTTGCCCCACGGCCTCAGCCTCGGGGACATCAGCCCAAGACCTCTGGCCAACCTGCAGCCCATGGCATGGCAAGAGGCAGACCATGGGGGGTGGGGTCACCAGGGACCTGGCGCCTTGGGAATGCCGGCCCTCCCTCGCTCTCCTCCTTCAGTTCTGGCAGGCTGGTCCACAGGGGCTCCCACTGGCCCACTGGGCGAACGCAAGCACCAGGAAGGCCCCCCAGAGGACACACGGACGGCCCCCCTGGATGCCTGGCCTCGCCCGTGAGGGTCACGGCACGGAGGACATTGGACCTCAGCGTTCCAGACACGTATTCATCGTACACGACTCATACGCCACCAGTAGTCATCATCGATCCAATACTGTCCCCCTTTCCTACTTAACACTCTAATTTCTTTGTCGACTCAATTGAAAACATGCAGTGGTTCTCTGGGGCCGAGCACTTAAGGATCAGCCTTGTCACTACTGTGGCGGGGATTGGATCCTTGGCCTGGAAACTTCTGTTTTCCACACAAGGACCAAAATAAATTAATCAAATCAAAAAGTGAGGAATCATTTTAGAAGTACCTTTTACAAACAACATACTAAACAAGCACCTCGAATCATTCTTCCCCTAACACATCTCAGACCAATGCTCTCTTTCGCTATAGGTGCCTTAATCTATATCATGGTCTATACTCCATACTCAACACTCAGATGCCGCTGCCTCCGCTACTTAGATTCTGCATTTCTTTTGGATTCCGTACCCGGATTTACTTATTTTCTTCCCCGGGACTGTGGCACAAGAAAGTTCCCACGCCCGTCATCAAACCCACACCACAGCACCGACCCAGGGAAAGCCGGATCCTTAACCCACCGCTGTCAGGAAACTCCCCCACATTTCTTAATAGTACAGTAATCACTCGAATCGAAAAAGTCCAAGCAAAGAAACTCAGCCGTTACTCACATTAATCTCCATTCTACTATATAGAGGCAACCACCGAGCCCGTGCCCGTGGCAGATGTTCAACCATCTCTAACGCCTTCATCCTGGGCGGTACAGAACACAGAGGGTGACAAAGGCGTTAGGATCTAATTGCCACTGATCATCGTTGCCCGACTTCCCCTTACACAATATTTATGCATTTATCACTTCCTATATACTTTCATTCTAGTGAAAGAAAAAACAAAAACAAACCAACCTCAATCTTTACTCCGTGGCAGAACTTAAACGGACTTTTATGAACGCATTGCTATCTAACTTTGGTCAGATATCCGACCCTTGCCAGGTATTTGATGGGCCTCACTGTTTTCAAGGTTCATGAACAGCCTCATTTCCTAAGCCTCTTCATATGTGGACAATGATTCACCCTATTTTTCCTTATTTCTTCACTTACGTTTGCTTAATGATTCTGGCACGCAGCCATTCCTAACAAACCCACGACAAAGAAATAAATACGAGAACACATGACCTTTGTATACCCCTGGCATCTCTCTACAGACACAATTTCCCCCAAGAGAGGAGACTCCTTAGGTGCTGGGACAGACCTCAGAGTTTCAGAGATGCTTTCTTCCTTCAGGACTCTTCCCGTCACGCGCCTCATCACTGGTCCGTGACGGGGTCTCTGTGCCTCCTTCACGTGTATTACTTCATTGACGGATTCAGCAATTCCCACACAGTCATTCAGACACTCAATCATTCACAACACCCAAGAAGACGTGTGACGTCACCGTGGGATCACGCTCAATCCGCTCCAGCGTGAGCACGTTTGACAGCACAAAGCACAGCCAATGATGAAAAAGAGAAAGAAAAGAAAAGGGATCACCGTCGCGTCTTGCCTCTACATTTCATCTGCCCTGTTACTTAACAATGTAAAGCATAGCCATGCTTTAGAGACTGTTTTGTCTCTTGACTGAAAGAACTACCTCAAACTTGAAACTGACTCACAACAATACAGGAAATTTCTAACACTTACAACTCTTCAAGTCTCTCTGATAATTGGCCACAAAGGTGACCGTTTGACTGACTTATCTCATAAGGAGCGCTGCTGTTGGCAATTTTGATTAATATTTCTTTCTTCAACATATTTGTTCGTAATTAGACAACAACATATGCTCTTCAACTATTACCTATAACTTTCATGGTGTTCTCCTTGCTGTATGAATACTTTGAAAACGTATACGCTGTAAGAACCCGAACTTTCTGTGTTCCTAACACCTGTCCACAGGATGGCCTAAACAGAGCCAAAGAGGATGGACTGTGTGGGGCCACAGGGCTTCAGACCCTTATCATGCGTCATTCATGACTCACCACTGGGACCTGACCCATGTTCTAATCATCACGGGTACATTAGGCCAATGTCACTTCCCATGTTCATGTTTTGGGATCAATTTAATGTTTCCTTCATAACAAGAAGTACTTGATTAACGAAAATCAGAGTACAAGACACTTGAATATCCCTGATGATCTAAGTAGTACCAAAAGAGATTGTATCTTCCTTTGGTGAAATCCCTATTGTCAATTAACCAGCATAAAGGTTCATGCCTTAGTTCTCAAGGGACGATTAGTCACCTGGGGATTCTACATAGGACATTTTAAAGACATGGAAAACACTGGCCCCGATGACCCAAACCAAGACAGCCCGAGGCCATGCCTCACCTTGGGATCTCTCCTGCCACCACCGCCAGAGGAGGGGTCTCGGCCCCACGCAGCCTGGCCTGGCCTTCGGCTTCCACCCTATAAGGGAGACCCAAGAGACAAGGTGACACCCACAGTGAGACGCCATCGACTGGGCTCCTCGGGCGGTCGGCGCTGCCCCGTTGGGCTCGAGGATGGAAAGGCAGGAAGAGAAAGGCCCCGTTTCCTTGCGAGTGGACCTCAGAGTTCCAGACACACATTATTCGTCATCGATGCCTCATACGCTGGCATTGATCATCATCGATCCAGAAAAGGGGGACCTTCTCTTCCTTCGCCATGGCCCGTGGAGTCAGGCATTCCTCCCCGCACGGCCACTGGGCAACCCAAGGGGCCCGCCCCACCCAACGAGGCCTCGCCATCCCTCGGGGAGCCTCTAGGACCCGTCCCCTGGCTTTCGGTCTCTCTGGGCCGTGGAGGACCAGCTGGGCCCCTGTGCAGGACGTCCAAGAGACCTTCCTAGCCAGAGCTGTCCCATCCCTGGGACGCCAGAGCCCTTCTGGACTGCTGGCCTCGCCCGCATCTGCCGCCCACCCTCCACCAGCCCCTCGCACTGCCCTGCCCAGCCCAGCCCCGACAAGCCCTGGGATGCTGCTCACACTGGTCCCCTGGCTCCAAAGACAACGCTGCCATCCTCGCCTGCTCATCCAGGAAGGAGCCAGCCTTCGGGCCTGGCGGCTGCCTGCTGAAGAGTACAAAGCCAAGAGCAGGAGACCCAATGGCACAGCCATTCTCCAGGCTCGCGGCTTCCACATGCACGCCTCCATCGGGGCAACCCTGCTGGCAGGGCACAGCCCTGTCTCGGGACACCCACCAACCACCAGCTGGCCGCCCAGCCCCGGGACAGAGGGGGGCCCTCCCTGACCCTGCCTACCTCACCCTTGCCCCACGGCCTCAGCCTCGGGGACATCAGCCCAAGACCTCTGGCCAACCTGCAGCCCATGGCATGGCAAGAGGCAGACCATGGGGGGTGGGGTCACCAGGGACCTGGCGCCTTGGGAATGCCGGCCCTCCCTCGCTCTCCTCCTTCAGTTCTGGCAGGCTGGTCCACAGGGGCTCCCACTGGCCCACTGGGCGAACGCAAGCACCAGGAAGGCCCCCCAGAGGACACACGGACGGCCCCCCTGGATGCCTGGCCTCGCCCGCGAGGGTCACGGCACGGAGGACATTGGACCTCAGCGTTCCAGACACGTATTCATCGTACACGACTCATACGCCACCAGTAGTCATCATCGATCCAATACTGTCCCCCTTTCCTACCTAACACTCTAATTTCTTTGTCGACTCAATTGAAAACATGCAGTGGTTCTCTGGGGCCGAGCACTTAAGGATCAGCCTTGTCACTACTGTGGCGGGGATTGGATCCTTGGCCTGGAAACTTCTGTTTTCCACAGAAGGACCAAAATAAATTAATCAAATCAAAAAGTGAGGAATCATTTTAGAAGTACCTTTTACAAACAACATACTAAACAAGCACCTCGAATCATTCTTCCCCTAACACATCTCAGACCAATGCTCTCTTTCGCTATAGGTGCCTTAATCTATATCATGGTCTATACTCCATACTCAACACTCAGATGCCGCTGCCTCCGCTACTTAGATTCTGCATTTCTTTTGGATTCCGTACCCGGATTTACTTATTTTCTTCCCCGGGACTGTGGCACAAGAAAGTTCCCACGCCCGTCATCAAACCCACACCACAGCACCGACCCAGGTAAAGCCGGATCCTTAACCCACCGCTGTCAGGAAACTCCCCCACATTTCTTAATAGTACAGTAATCACTCGAATCGAAAAAGTCCAAGCAAAGAAACTCAGCCGTTACTCACATTAATCTCCATTCTACTATATAGAGGCAACCACCGAGCCCGTGCCCGTGGCAGATGTTCAACCATCTCTAACGCCTTCATCCTGGGCGGTACAGAACACAGAGGGTGACAAAGGCGTTAGGATCTAATTGCCACTGATCATCGTTGCCCGACTTCCCCTTACACAATATTTATGCATTTATCACTTCCTATATACTTTCATTCTAGTGAAAGAAAAAACAAAAACAAACCAACCTCAATCTTTACTCCGTGGCAGAACTTAAACGGACTTTTATGAACGCATTGCTATCTAACTTTGGTCAGATATCCGACCCTTGCCAGGTATTTGATGGGCCTCACTGTTTTCAAGGTTCATGAACAGCCTCATTTCCTAAGCCTCTTCATATGTGGACAATGATTCACCCTATTTTTCCTTATTTCTTCACTTACGTTTGCTTAATGATTCTGGCACGCAGCCATTCCTAACAAACCCACGACAAAGAAATAAATACGAGAACACATGACCTTTGTATACCCCTGGCATCTCTCTCCAGACACAATTTCCCCCAAGAGAGGAGACTCCTTAGGTGCTGGGACAGACCTCAGAGTTTCAGAGATGCTTTCTTCCTTCAGGACTCTTCCCGTCACGCGCCTCATCACTGGTCCGTGACGGGGTCTCTGTGCCTCCTTCACGTGTATTACTTCATTGACGGATTCAGCAATTCCCACACAGTCATTCAGACACTCAATCATTCACAACACCCAAGAAGACGTGTGACGTCACCGTGGGATCACGCTCAATCCGCTCCAGCGTGAGCACGTTTGACAGCACAAAGCACAGCCAATGATGAAAAAGAGAAAGAAAAGAAAAGGGATCACCGTCGCGTCTTGCCTCTACATTTCATCTGCCCTGTTACTTAACAATGTAAAGCATAGCCATGCTTTAGAGACTGTTTTGTCTCTTGACTGAAAGAACTACCTCAAACTTGAAACTGACTCACAACAATACAGGAAATTTCTAACACTTAGAACTCTTCAAGTCTCTCTGATAATTGGCCACAAAGGTGACCGTTTGACTGACTTATCTCATAAGGAGCGCTGCTGTTGGCAGTTTTGATTAATATTTCTTTCTTCAACATATTTGCTCATAATTAGACAACAACATATGCTCTTCAACTATTACCTATAACTTTCATGGTGTTCTCCTTGCTGTATGAATACTTTGAAAACGTATACGCTGTAAGAACCCGAACTTTCTGTGTTCCTAACACCTGTCCACAGGATGGCCTAAACAGAGCCAAAGAGGATGGACTGTGTGGGGCCACAGGGCTTCAGACCCTTATCATGCGTCATTCATGACTCACCACTGGGACCTGACCCATGTTCTAATCATCACGGGTACATTAGGCCAATGTCACTTCCCATGTTCATGTTTTGGGATCAATTTAATGTTTCCTTCATAACAAGAAGTACTTGATTAACGAAAATCAGAGTACAAGACACTTGAATATCCCTGATGATCTAAGTAGTACCAAAAGAGATTGTATCTTCCTTTGGTGAAATCCCTATTGTCAATTAACCAGCATAAAGGTTCATGCCTTAGTTCTCAAGGGACGATTAGTCACCTGGGGATTCTACATAGGACATTTTAAAGACATGGAAAACACTGGCCCCGATGACCCAAACCAAGACAGCCCGAGGCCATGCCTCACCTTGGGATCTCTCCTGCCACCACCGCCAGAGGAGGGGTCTCGGCCCCACGCAGCCTGGCCTGGCCTTCGGCTTCCACCCTATAAGGGAGACCCAAGAGACAAGGTGACACCCACAGTGAGACGCCATCGACTGGGCTCCTCGGGCGGTCGGCGCTGCCCCGTTGGGCTCGAGGATGGAAAGGCAGGAAGAGAAAGGCCCCGTTTCCTTGCGAGTGGACCTCAGAGTTCCAGACACACATTATTCGTCATCGATGCCTCATACGCTGGCATTGATCATCATCGATCCAGAAAAGGGGGACCTTCTCTTCCTTCGCCATGGCCCGTGGAGTCAGGCATTCCTCCCCGCACGGCCACTGGGCAACCCAAGGGGCCCGCCCCACCCAACGAGGCCTCGCCATCCCTCGGGGGGCCTCTAGGACCCGTCCCCTGGCTTTCGGTCTCTCTGGGCCGCGGAGGACCAGCTGGGCCCCTGTGCAGGACGTCCTTCCTAGCCAGAGCTGTCCCATCCCTGGGACGCCAGAGCCCTTCTGGACTGCTGGCCTCGCCCGCATCTGCCGCCCACCCTCCACCAGCCCCTCGCACTGCCCTGCCCAGCCCAGCCCCGACAAGCCCTGGGATGCTGCTCACACTGGTCCCCTGGCTCCAAAGACAACGCTGCCATCCTCGCCTGCTCATCCAGGAAGGAGCCGGCCTTCGGGCCTGGCGGCTGCCTGCTGAAGAGTACAAAGCCAAGAGCAGGAGACCCAATGGCACAGCCATTCTCCAGGCTCGCGGCTTCCACATGCACGCCTCCATCGGGGCAACCCTGCTGGCAGGGCACAGCCCTGTCTCGGGACACCCACCAACCACCAGCTGGCCGCCCAGCCCCGGGACAGAGGGGGGCCCTCCCTGACCCTGCCTACCTCACCCTTGCCCCACGGCCTCAGCCTCGGGGACATCAGCCCAAGACCTCTGGCCAACCTGCAGCCCATGGCATGGCAAGAGGCAGACCATGGGGGGTGGGGTCACCAGGGACCTGGCGCCTTGGGAATGCCGGCCCTCCCTCGCTCTCCTCCTTCAGTTCTGGCAGGCTGGTCCACAGGGGCTCCCACTGGCCCACTGGGCGAACGCAAGCACCAGGAAGGCCCCCCAGAGGACACACGGACGGCCCCCCTGGATGCCTGGCCTCGCCCGCGAGGGTCACGGCACGGAGGACATTGGACCTCAGCGTTCCAGACACGTATTCATCGTACACGACTCATACGCCACCAGTAGTCATCATCGATCCAATACTGTCCCCCTTTCCTACTTAACACTCTAATTTCTTTGTCGACTCAATTGAAAACATGCAGTGGTTCTCTGGGGCCGAGCACTTAAGGATCAGCCTTGTCACTACTGTGGCGGGGATTGGATCCTTGGCCTGGAAACTTCTGTTTTCCACACAAGGACCAAAATAAATTAATCAAATCAAAAAGTGAGGAATCATTTTAGAAGTACCTTTTACAAACAACATACTAAACAAGCACCTCGAATCATTCTTCCCCTAACACATCTCAGACCAATGCTCTCTTTCGCTATAGGTGCCTTAATCTATATCATGGTCTATACTCCATACTCAACACTCAGATGCCGCTGCCTCCGCTACTTAGATTCTGCATTTCTTTTGGATTCCGTACCCGGATTTACTTATTTTCTTCCCCGGGACTGTGGCACAAGAAAGTTCCCACGCCCGTCATCAAACCCACACCACAGCACCGACCCAGGTAAAGCCGGATCCTTAACCCACCGCTGTCAGGAAACTCCCCCACATTTCTTAATAGTACAGTAATCACTCGAATCGAAAAAGTCCAAGCAAAGAAACTCAGCCGTTACTCACATTAATCTCCATTCTACTATATAGAGGCAACCACCGAGCCCGTGCCCGTGGCAGATGTTCAACCATCTCTAACGCCTTCATCCTGGGCGGTACAGAACACAGAGGGTGACAAAGGCGTTAGGATCTAATTGCCACTGATCATCGTTGCCCGACTTCCCCTTACACAATATTTATGCATTTATCACTTCCTATATACTTTCATTCTAGTGAAAGAAAAAACAAAAACAAACCAACCTCAATCTTTACTCCGTGGCAGAACTTAAACGGACTTTTATGAACGCATTGCTATCTAACTTTGGTCAGATATCCGACCCTTGCCAGGTATTTGATGGGCCTCACTGTTTTCAAGGTTCATGAACAGCCTCATTTCCTAAGCCTCTTCATATGTGGACAATGATTCACCCTATTTTTCCTTATTTCTTCACTTACGTTTGCTTAATGATTCTGGCACGCAGCCATTCCTAACAAACCCACGACAAAGAAATAAATACGAGAACACATGACCTTTGTATACCCCTGGCATCTCTCTCCAGACACAATTTCCCCCAAGAGAGGAGACTCCTTAGGTGCTGGGACAGACCTCAGAGTTTCAGAGATGCTTTCTTCCTTCAGGACTCTTCCCGTCACGCGCCTCATCACTGGTCCGTGACGGGGTCTCTGTGCCTCCTTCACGTGTATTACTTCATTGACGGATTCAGCAATTCCCACACAGTCATTCAGACACTCAATCATTCACAACACCCAAGAAGACGTGTGACGTCACCGTGGGATCACGCTCAATCCGCTCCAGCGTGAGCACGTTTGACAGCACAAAGCACAGCCAATGATGAAAAAGAGAAAGAAAAGAAAAGGGATCACCGTCGCGTCTTGCCTCTACATTTCATCTGCCCTGTTACTTAACAATGTAAAGCATAGCCATGCTTTAGAGACTGTTTTGTCTCTTGACTGAAAGAACTACCTCAAACTTGAAACTGACTCACAACAATACAGGAAATTTCTAACACTTACAACTCTTCAAGTCTCTCTGATAATTGGCCACAAAGGTGACCGTTTGACTGACTTATCTCATAAGGAGCGCTGCTGTTGGCAATTTTGATTAATATTTCTTTCTTCAACATATTTGTTCGTAATTAGACAACAACATATGCTCTTCAACTATTACCTATAACTTTCATGGTGTTCTCCTTGCTGTATGAATACTTTGAAAACGTATACGCTGTAAGAACCCGAACTTTCTGTGTTCCTAACACCTGTCCACAGGATGGCCTAAACAGAGCCAAAGAGGATGGACTGTGTGGGGCCACAGGGCTTCAGACCCTTATCATGCGTCATTCATGACTCACCACTGGGACCTGACCCATGTTCTAATCATCACGGGTACATTAGGCCAATGTCACTTCCCATGTTCATGTTTTGGGATCAATTTAATGTTTCCTTCATAACAAGAAGTACTTGATTAACGAAAATCAGAGTACAAGACACTTGAATATCCCTGATGATCTAAGTAGTACCAAAAGAGATTGTATCTTCCTTTGGTGAAATCCCTATTGTCAATTAACCAGCATAAAGGTTCATGCCTTAGTTCTCAAGGGACGATTAGTCACCTGGGGATTCTACATAGGACATTTTAAAGACATGGAAAACACTGGCCCCGATGACCCAAACCAAGACAGCCCGAGGCCATGCCTCACCTTGGGATCTCTCCTGCCACCACCGCCAGAGGAGGGGTCTCGGCCCCACGCAGCCTGGCCTGGCCTTCGGCTTCCACCCTATAAGGGAGACCCAAGAGACAAGGTGACACCCACAGTGAGACGCCATCGACTGGGCTCCTCGGGCGGTCGGCGCTGCCCCGTTGGGCTCGAGGATGGAAAGGCAGGAAGAGAAAGGCCCCGTTTCCTTGCGAGTGGACCTCAGAGTTCCAGACACACATTATTCGTCATCGATGCCTCATACGCTGGCATTGATCATCATCGATCCAGAAAAGGGGGACCTTCTCTTCCTTCGCCATGGCCCGTGGAGTCAGGCATTCCTCCCCGCACGGCCACTGGGCAACCCAAGGGGCCCGCCCCACCCAACGAGGCCTCGCCATCCCTCGGGGAGCCTCTAGGACCCGTCCCCTGGCTTTCGGTCTCTCTGGGCCGTGGACGACCAGCTGGGCCCCTGTGCAGGACGTCCAAGAGACCTTCCTAGCCAGAGCTGTCCCATCCCTGGGACGCCAGAGCCCTTCTGGACTGCTGGCCTCGCCCGCATCTGCCGCCCACCCTCCACCAGCCCCTCGCACTGCCCTGCCCAGCCCAGCCCCGACAAGCCCTGGGATGCTGCTCACACTGGTCCCCTGGCTCCAAAGACAACGCTGCCATCCTCGCCTGCTCATCCAGGAAGGAGCCAGCCTTCGGGCCTGGCGGCTGCCTGCTGAAGAGTACAAAGCCAAGAGCAGGAGACCCAATGGCACAGCCATTCTCCAGGCTCGCGGCTTCCACATGCACGCCTCCATCGGGGCAACCCTGCTGGCAGGGCACAGCCCTGTCTCGGGACACCCACCAACCACCAGCTGGCCGCCCAGCCCCGGGACAGAGGGGGGCCCTCCCTGACCCTGCCTACCTCACCCTTGCCCCACGGCCTCAGCCTCGGGGACATCAGCCCAAGACCTCTGGCCAACCTGCAGCCCATGGCATGGCAAGAGGCAGACCATGGGGGGTGGGGTCACCAGGGACCTGGCGCCTTGGGAATGCCGGCCCTCCCTCGCTCTCCTCCTTCAGTTCTGGCAGGCTGGTCCACAGGGGCTCCCACTGGCCCACTGGGCGAACGCAAGCACCAGGAAGGCCCCCCAGAGGACACACGGACGGCCCCCCTGGATGCCTGGCCTCGCCCGCGAGGGTCACGGCACGGAGGACATTGGACCTCAGCGTTCCAGACACGTATTCATCGTACACGACTCATACGCCACCAGTAGTCATCATCGATCCAATACTGTCCCCCTTTCCTACTTAACACTCTAATTTCTTTGTCGACTCAATTGAAAACATGCAGTGGTTCTCTGGGGCCGAGCACTTAAGGATCAGCCTTGTCACTACTGTGGCGGGGATTGGATCCTTGGCCTGGAAACTTCTGTTTTCCACACAAGGACCAAAATAAATTAATCAAATCAAAAAGTGAGGAATCATTTTAGAAGTACCTTTTACAAACAACATACTAAACAAGCACCTCGAATCATTCTTCCCCTAACACATCTCAGACCAATGCTCTCTTTCGCTATAGGTGCCTTAATCTATATCATGGTCTATACTCCATACTCAACACTCAGATGCCGCTGCCTCCGCTACTTAGATTCTGCATTTCTTTTGGATTCCGTACCCGGATTTACTTATTTTCTTCCCCGGGACTGTGGCACAAGAAAGTTCCCACGCCCGTCATCAAACCCACACCACAGCACCGACCCAGGTAAAGCCGGATCCTTAACCCACCGCTGTCAGGAAACTCCCCCACATTTCTTAATAGTACAGTAATCACTCGAATCGAAAAAGTCCAAGCAAAGAAACTCAGCCGTTACTCACATTAATCTCCATTCTACTATATAGAGGCAACCACCGAGCCCGTGCCCGTGGCAGATGTTCAACCATCTCTAACGCCTTCATCCTGGGCGGTACAGAACACAGAGGGTGACAAAGGCGTTAGGATCTAATTGCCACTGATCATCGTTGCCCGACTTCCCCTTACACAATATTTATGCATTTATCACTTCCTATATACTTTCATTCTAGTGAAAGAAAAAACAAAAACAAACCAACCTCAATCTTTACTCCGTGGCAGAACTTAAACGGACTTTTATGAACGCATTGCTATCTAACTTTGGTCAGATATCCGACCCTTGCCAGGTATTTGATGGGCCTCACTGTTTTCAAGGTTCATGAACAGCCTCATTTCCTAAGCCTCTTCATATGTGGACAATGATTCACCCTATTTTTCCTTATTTCTTCACTTACGTTTGCTTAATGATTCTGGCACGCAGCCATTCCTAACAAACCCACGACAAAGAAATAAATACGAGAACACATGACCTTTGTATACCCCTGGCATCTCTCTACAGACACAATTTCCCCCAAGAGAGGAGACTCCTTAGGTGCTGGGACAGACCTCAGAGTTTCAGAGATGCTTTCTTCCTTCAGGACTCTTCCCGTCACGCGCCTCATCACTGGTCCGTGACGGGGTCTCTGTGCCTCCTTCACGTGTATTACTTCATTGACGGATTCAGCAATTCCCACACAGTCATTCAGACACTCAATCATTCACAACACCCAAGAAGACGTGTGACGTCACCGTGGGATCACGCTCAATCCGCTCCAGCGTGAGCACGTTTGACAGCACAAAGCACAGCCAATGATGAAAAAGAGAAAGAAAAGAAAAGGGATCACCGTCGCGTCTTGCCTCTACATTTCATCTGCCCTGTTACTTAACAATGTAAAGCATAGCCATGCTTTAGAGACTGTTTTGTCTCTTGACTGAAAGAACTACCTCAAACTTGAAACTGACTCACAACAATACAGGAAATTTCTAACACTTACAACTCTTCAAGTCTCTCTGATAATTGGCCACAAAGGTGACCGTTTGACTGACTTATCTCATAAGGAGCGCTGCTGTTGGCAGTTTTGATTAATATTTCTTTCTTCAACATATTTGCTCATAATTAGACAACAACATATGCTCTTCAACTATTACCTATAACTTTCATGGTGTTCTCCTTGCTGTATGAATACTTTGAAAACGTATACGCTGTAAGAACCCGAACTTTCTGTGTTCCTAACACCTGTCCACAGGATGGCCTAAACAGAGCCAAAGAGGATGGACTGTGTGGGGCCACAGGGCTTCAGACCCTTATCATGCGTCATTCATGACTCACCACTGGGACCTGACCCATGTTCTAATCATCACGGGTACATTAGGCCAATGTCACTTCCCATGTTCATGTTTTGGGATCAATTTAATGTTTCCTTCATAACAAGAAGTACTTGATTAACGAAAATCAGAGTACAAGACACTTGAATATCCCTGATGATCTAAGTAGTACCAAAAGAGATTGTATCTTCCTTTGGTGAAATCCCTATTGTCAATTAACCAGCATAAAGGTTCATGCCTTAGTTCTCAAGGGACGATTAGTCACCTGGGGATTCTACATAGGACATTTTAAAGACATGGAAAACACTGGCCCCGATGACCCAAACCAAGACAGCCCGAGGCCATGCCTCACCTTGGGATCTCTCCTGCCACCACCGCCAGAGGAGGGGTCTCGGCCCCACGCAGCCTGGCCTGGCCTTCGGCTTCCACCCTATAAGGGAGACCCAAGAGACAAGGTGACACCCACAGTGAGACGCCATCGACTGGGCTCCTCGGGCGGTCGGCGCTGCCCCGTTGGGCTCGAGGATGGAAAGGCAGGAAGAGAAAGGCCCCGTTTCCTTGCGAGTGGACCTCAGAGTTCCAGACACACATTATTCGTCATCGATGCCTCATACGCTGGCATTGATCATCATCGATCCAGAAAAGGGGGACCTTCTCTTCCTTCGCCATGGCCCGTGGAGTCAGGCATTCCTCCCCGCACGGCCACTGGGCAACCCAAGGGGCCCGCCCCACCCAACGAGGCCTCGCCATCCCTCGGGGGGCCTCTAGGACCCGTCCCCTGGCTTTCGGTCTCTCTGGGCCGCGGAGGACCAGCTGGGCCCCTGTGCAGGACGTCCTTCCTAGCCAGAGCTGTCCCATCCCTGGGACGCCAGAGCCCTTCTGGACTGCTGGCCTCGCCCGCATCTGCCGCCCACCCTCCACCAGCCCCTCGCACTGCCCTGCCCAGCCCAGCCCCGACAAGCCCTGGGATGCTGCTCACACTGGTCCCCTGGCTCCAAAGACAACGCTGCCATCCTCGCCTGCTCATCCAGGAAGGAGCCGGCCTTCGGGCCTGGCGGCTGCCTGCTGAAGAGTACAAAGCCAAGAGCAGGAGACCCAATGGCACAGCCATTCTCCAGGCTCGCGGCTTCCACATGCACGCCTCCATCGGGGCAACCCTGCTGGCAGGGCACAGCCCTGTCTCGGGACACCCACCAACCACCAGCTGGCCGCCCAGCCCCGGGACAGAGGTGGGCCCTCCCTGACCCTGCCTACCTCACCCTTGCCCCACGGCCTCAGCCTCGGGGACATCAGCCCAAGACCTCTGGCCAACCTGCAGCCCATGGCATGGCAAGAGGCAGACCATGGGGGGTGGGGTCACCAGGGACCTGGCGCCTTGGGAATGCCGGCCCTCCCTCGCTCTCCTCCTTCAGTTCTGGCAGGCTGGTCCACAGGGGCTCCCACTGGCCCACTGGGCGAACGCAAGCACCAGGAAGGCCCCCCAGAGGACACACGGACGGCCCCCCTGGATGCCTGGCCTCGCCCGCGAGGGTCACGGCACGGAGGACATTGGACCTCAGCGTTCCAGACACGTATTCATCGTACACGACTCATACGCCACCAGTAGTCATCATCGATCCAATACTGTCCCCCTTTCCTACTTAACACTCTAATTTCTTTGTCGACTCAATTGAAAACATGCAGTGGTTCTCTGGGGCCGAGCACTTAAGGATCAGCCTTGTCACTACTGTGGCGGGGATTGGATCCTTGGCCTGGAAACTTCTGTTTTCCACACAAGGACCAAAATAAATTAATCAAATCAAAAAGTGAGGAATCATTTTAGAAGTACCTTTTACAAACAACATACTAAACAAGCACCTCGAATCATTCTTCCCCTAACACATCTCAGACCAATGCTCTCTTTCGCTATAGGTGCCTTAATCTATATCATGGTCTATACTCCATACTCAACACTCAGATGCCGCTGCCTCCGCTACTTAGATTCTGCATTTCTTTTGGATTCCGTACCCGGATTTACTTATTTTCTTCCCCGGGACTGTGGCACAAGAAAGTTCCCACGCCCGTCATCAAACCCACACCACAGCACCGACCCTGGTAAAGCCGGATCCTTAACCCACCGCTGTCAGGAAACTCCCCCACATTTCTTAATAGTACAGTAATCACTCGAATCGAAAAAGTCCAAGCAAAGAAACTCAGCCGTTACTCACATTAATCTCCATTCTACTATATAGAGGCAACCACCGAGCCCGTGCCCGTGGCAGATGTTCAACCATCTCTAACGCCTTCATCCTGGGCGGTACAGAACACAGAGGGTGACAAAGGCGTTAGGATCTAATTGCCACTGATCATCGTTGCCCGACTTCCCCTTACACAATATTTATGCATTTATCACTTCCTATATACTTTCATTCTAGTGAAAGAAAAAACAAAAACAAACCAACCTCAATCTTTACTCCGTGGCAGAACTTAAACGGACTTTTATGAACGCATTGCTATCTAACTTTGGTCAGATATCCGACCCTTGCCAGGTATTTGATGGGCCTCACTGTTTTCAAGGTTCATGAACAGCCTCATTTCCTAAGCCTCTTCATATGTGGACAATGATTCACCCTATTTTTCCTTATTTCTTCACTTACGTTTGCTTAATGATTCTGGCACGCAGCCATTCCTAACAAACCCACGACAAAGAAATAAATACGAGAACACATGACCTTTGTATACCCCTGGCATCTCTCTACAGACACAATTTCCCCCAAGAGAGGAGACTCCTTAGGTGCTGGGACAGACCTCAGAGTTTCAGAGATGCTTTCTTCCTTCAGGACTCTTCCCGTCACGCGCCTCATCACTGGTCCGTGACGGGGTCTCTGTGCCTCCTTCACGTGTATTACTTCATTGACGGATTCAGCAATTCCCACACAGTCATTCAGACACTCAATCATTCACAACACCCAAGAAGACGTGTGACGTCACCGTGGGATCACGCTCAATCCGCTCCAGCGTGAGCACGTTTGACAGCACAAAGCACAGCCAATGATGAAAAAGAGAAAGAAAAGAAAAGGGATCACCGTCGCGTCTTGCCTCTACATTTCATCTGCCCTGTTACTTAACAATGTAAAGCATAGCCATGCTTTAGAGACTGTTTTGTCTCTTGACTGAAAGAACTACCTCAAACTTGAAACTGACTCACAACAATACAGGAAATTTCTAACACTTACAACTCTTCAAGTCTCTCTGATAATTGGCCACAAAGGTGACCGTTTGACTGACTTATCTCATAAGGAGCGCTGCTGTTGGCAGTTTTGATTAATATTTCTTTCTTCAACATATTTGTTCGTAATTAGACAACAACATATGCTCTTCAACTATTACCTATAACTTTCATGGTGTTCTCCTTGCTGTATGAATACTTTGAAAACGTATACGCTGTAAGAACCCGAACTTTCTGTGTTCCTAACACCTGTCCACAGGATGGCCTAAACAGAGCCAAAGAGGATGGACTGTGTGGGGCCACAGGGCTTCAGACCCTTATCATGCGTCATTCATGACTCACCACTGGGACCTGACCCATGTTCTAATCATCACGGGTACATTAGGCCAATGTCACTTCCCATGTTCATGTTTTGGGATCAATTTAATGTTTCCTTCATAACAAGAAGTACTTGATTAACGAAAATCAGAGTACAAGACACTTGAATATCCCTGATGATCTAAGTAGTACCAAAAGAGATTGTATCTTCCTTTGGTGAAATCCCTATTGTCAATTAACCAGCATAAAGGTTCATGCCTTAGTTCTCAAGGGACGATTAGTCACCTGGGGATTCTACATAGGACATTTTAAAGACATGGAAAACACTGGCCCCGATGACCCAAACCAAGACAGCCCGAGGCCATGCCTCACCTTGGGATCTCTCCTGCCACCACCGCCAGAGGAGGGGTCTCGGCCCCACGCAGCCTGGCCTGGCCTTCGGCTTCCACCCTATAAGGGAGACCCAAGAGACAAGGTGACACCCACAGTGAGACGCCATCGACTGGGCTCCTCGGGCGGTCGGCGCTGCCCCGTTGGGCTCGAGGATGGAAAGGCAGGAAGAGAAAGGCCCCGTTTCCTTGCGAGTGGACCTCAGAGTTCCAGACACACATTATTCGTCATCGATGCCTCATACGCTGGCATTGATCATCATCGATCCAGAAAAGGGGGACCTTCTCTTCCTTCGCCATGGCCCGTGGAGTCAGGCATTCCTCCCCGCACGGCCACTGGGCAACCCAAGGGGCCCGCCCCACCCAACGAGGCCTCGCCATCCCTCGGGGGGCCTCTAGGACCCGTCCCCTGGCTTTCGGTCTCTCTGGGCCGCGGAGGACCAGCTGGGCCCCTGTGCAGGACGTCCTTCCTAGCCAGAGCTGTCCCATCCCTGGGACGCCAGAGCCCTTCTGGACTGCTGGCCTCGCCCGCATCTGCCGCCCACCCTCCACCAGCCCCTCGCACTGCCCTGCCCAGCCCAGCCCCGACAAGCCCTGGGATGCTGCTCACACTGGTCCCCTGGCTCCAAAGACAACGCTGCCATCCTCGCCTGCTCATCCAGGAAGGAGCCGGCCTTCGGGCCTGGCGGCTGCCTGCTGAAGAGTACAAAGCCAAGAGCAGGAGACCCAATGGCACAGCCATTCTCCAGGCTCGCGGCTTCCACATGCACGCCTCCATCGGGGCAACCCTGCTGGCAGGGCACAGCCCTGTCTCGGGACACCCACCAACCACCAGCTGGCCGCCCAGCCCCGGGACAGAGGTGGGCCCTCCCTGACCCTGCCTACCTCACCCTTGCCCCACGGCCTCAGCCTCGGGGACATCAGCCCAAGACCTCTGGCCAACCTGCAGCCCATGGCATGGCAAGAGGCAGACCATGGGGGGTGGGGTCACCAGGGACCTGGCGCCTTGGGAATGCCGGCCCTCCCTCGCTCTCCTCCTTCAGTTCTGGCAGGCTGGTCCACAGGGGCTCCCACTGGCCCACTGGGCGAACGCAAGCACCAGGAAGGCCCCCCAGAGGACACACGGACGGCCCCCCTGGATGCCTGGCCTCGCCCGCGAGGGTCACGGCACGGAGGACATTGGACCTCAGCGTTCCAGACACGTATTCATCGTACACGACTCATACGCCACCAGTAGTCATCATCGATCCAATACTGTCCCCCTTTCCTACTTAACACTCTAATTTCTTTGTCGACTCAATTGAAAACATGCAGTGGTTCTCTGGGGCCGAGCACTTAAGGATCAGCCTTGTCACTACTGTGGCGGGGATTGGATCCTTGGCCTGGAAACTTCTGTTTTCCACACAAGGACCAAAATAAATTAATCAAATCAAAAAGTGAGGAATCATTTTAGAAGTACCTTTTACAAACAACATACTAAACAAGCACCTCGAATCATTCTTCCCCTAACACATCTCAGACCAATGCTCTCTTTCGCTATAGGTGCCTTAATCTATATCATGGTCTATACTCCATACTCAACACTCAGATGCCGCTGCCTCCGCTACTTAGATTCTGCATTTCTTTTGGATTCCGTACCCGGATTTACTTATTTTCTTCCCCGGGACTGTGGCACAAGAAAGTTCCCACGCCCGTCATCAAACCCACACCACAGCACCGACCCAGGGAAAGCCGGATCCTTAACCCACCGCTGTCAGGAAACTCCCCCACATTTCTTAATAGTACAGTAATCACTCGAATCGAAAAAGTCCAAGCAAAGAAACTCAGCCGTTACTCACATTAATCTCCATTCTACTATATAGAGGCAACCACCGAGCCCGTGCCCGTGGCAGATGTTCAACCATCTCTAACGCCTTCATCCTGGGCGGTACAGAACACAGAGGGTGACAAAGGCGTTAGGATCTAATTGCCACTGATCATCGTTGCCCGACTTCCCCTTACACAATATTTATGCATTTATCACTTCCTATATACTTTCATTCTAGTGAAAGAAAAAACAAAAACAAACCAACCTCAATCTTTACTCCGTGGCAGAACTTAAACGGACTTTTATGAACGCATTGCTATCTAACTTTGGTCAGATATCCGACCCTTGCCAGGTATTTGATGGGCCTCACTGTTTTCAAGGTTCATGAACAGCCTCATTTCCTAAGCCTCTTCATATGTGGACAATGATTCACCCTATTTTTCCTTATTTCTTCACTTACGTTTGCTTAATGATTCTGGCACGCAGCCATTCCTAACAAACCCACGACAAAGAAATAAATACGAGAACACATGACCTTTGTATACCCCTGGCATCTCTCTACAGACACAATTTCCCCCAAGAGAGGAGACTCCTTAGGTGCTGGGACAGACCTCAGAGTTTCAGAGATGCTTTCTTCCTTCAGGACTCTTCCCGTCACGCGCCTCATCACTGGTCCGTGACGGGGTCTCTGTGCCTCCTTCACGTGTATTACTTCATTGACGGATTCAGCAATTCCCACACAGTCATTCAGACACTCAATCATTCACAACACCCAAGAAGACGTGTGACGTCACCGTGGGATCACGCTCAATCCGCTCCAGCGTGAGCACGTTTGACAGCACAAAGCACAGCCAATGATGAAAAAGAGAAAGAAAAGAAAAGGGATCACCGTCGCGTCTTGCCTCTACATTTCATCTGCCCTGTTACTTAACAATGTAAAGCATAGCCATGCTTTAGAGACTGTTTTGTCTCTTGACTGAAAGAACTACCTCAAACTTGAAACTGACTCACAACAATACAGGAAATTTCTAACACTTACAACTCTTCAAGTCTCTCTGATAATTGGCCACAAAGGTGACCATTTGACTGACTTATCTCATAAGGAGCGCTGCTGTTGGCAGTTTTGATTAATATTTCTTTCTTCAACATATTTGCTCATAATTAGACAACAACATATGCTCTTCAACTATTACCTATAACTTTCATGGTGTTCTCCTTGCTGTATGAATACTTTGAAAACGTATACGCTGTAAGAACCCGAACTTTCTGTGTTCCTAACACCTGTCCACAGGATGGCCTAAACAGAGCCAAAGAGGATGGACTGTGTGGGGCCACAGGGCTTCAGACCCTTATCATGCGTCATTCATGACTCACCACTGGGACCTGACCCATGTTCTAATCATCACGGGTACATTAGGCCAATGTCACTTCCCATGTTCATGTTTTGGGATCAATTTAATGTTTCCTTCATAACAAGAAGTACTTGATTAACGAAAATCAGAGTACAAGACACTTGAATATCCCTGATGATCTAAGTAGTACCAAAAGAGATTGTATCTTCCTTTGGTGAAATCCCTATTGTCAATTAACCAGCATAAAGGTTCATGCCTTAGTTCTCAAGGGACGATTAGTCACCTGGGGATTCTACATAGGACATTTTAAAGACATGGAAAACACTGGCCCCGATGACCCAAACCAAGACAGCCCGAGGCCATGCCTCACCTTGGGATCTCTCCTGCCACCACCGCCAGAGGAGGGGTCTCGGCCCCACGCAGCCTGGCCTGGCCTTCGGCTTCCACCCTATAAGGGAGACCCAAGAGACAAGGTGACACCCACAGTGAGACGCCATCGACTGGGCTCCTCGGGCGGTCGGCGCTGCCCCGTTGGGCTCGAGGATGGAAAGGCAGGAAGAGAAAGGCCCCGTTTCCTTGCGAGTGGACCTCAGAGTTCCAGACACACATTATTCGTCATCGATGCCTCATACGCTGGCATTGATCATCATCGATCCAGAAAAGGGGGACCTTCTCTTCCTTCGCCATGGCCCGTGGAGTCAGGCATTCCTCCCCACACGGCCACTGGGCAACCCAAGGGGCCCGCCCCACCCAACGAGGCCTCGCCATCCCTCGGGGGGCCTCTAGGACCCGTCCCCTGGCTTTCGGTCTCTCTGGGCCGCGGAGGACCAGCTGGGCCCCTGTGCAGGACGTCCTTCCTAGCCAGAGCTGTCCCATCCCTGGGACGCCAGAGCCCTTCTGGACTGCTGGCCTCGCCCGCATCTGCCGCCCACCCTCCACCAGCCCCTCGCACTGCCCTGCCCAGCCCAGCCCCGACAAGCCCTGGGATGCTGCTCACACTGGTCCCCTGGCTCCAAAGACAACGCTGCCATCCTCGCCTGCTCATCCAGGAAGGAGCCGGCCTTCGGGCCTGGCGGCTGCCTGCTGAAGAGTACAAAGCCAAGAGCAGGAGACCCAATGGCACAGCCATTCTCCAGGCTCGCGGCTTCCACATGCACGCCTCCATCGGGGCAACCCTGCTGGCAGGGCACAGCCCTGTCTCGGGACACCCACCAACCACCAGCTGGCCGCCCAGCCCCGGGACAGAGGTGGGCCCTCCCTGACCCTGCCTACCTCACCCTTGCCCCACGGCCTCAGCCTCGGGGACATCAGCCCAAGACCTCTGGCCAACCTGCAGCCCATGGCATGGCAAGAGGCAGACCATGGGGGGTGGGGTCACCAGGGACCTGGCGCCTTGGGAATGCCGGCCCTCCCTCGCTCTCCTCCTTCAGTTCTGGCAGGCTGGTCCACAGGGGCTCCCACTGGCCCACTGGGCGAACGCAAGCACCAGGAAGGCCCCCCAGAGGACACACGGACGGCCCCCCTGGATGCCTGGCCTCGCCCGCGAGGGTCACGGCACGGAGGACATTGGACCTCAGCGTTCCAGACACGTATTCATCGTACACGACTCATACGCCACCAGTAGTCATCATCGATCCAATACTGTCCCCCTTTCCTACTTAACACTCTAATTTCTTTGTCGACTCAATTGAAAACATGCAGTGGTTCTCTGGGGCCGAGCACTTAAGGATCAGCCTTGTCACTACTGTGGCCGGGATTGGATCCTTGGCCTGGAAACTTCTGTTTTCCACACAAGGACCAAAATAAATTAATCAAATCAAAAAGTGAGGAATCATTTTAGAAGTACCTTTTACAAACAACATACTAAACAAGCACCTCGAATCATTCTTCCCCTAACACATCTCAGACCAATGCTCTCTTTCGCTATAGGTGCCTTAATCTATATCATGGTCTATACTCCATACTCAACACTCAGATGCCGCTGCCTCCGCTACTTAGATTCTGCATTTCTTTTGGATTCCGTACCCGGATTTACTTATTTTCTTCCCCGGGACTGTGGCACAAGAAAGTTCCCACGCCCGTCATCAAACCCACACCACAGCACCGACCCAGGTAAAGCCGGATCCTTAACCCACCGCTGTCAGGAAACTCCCCCACATTTCTTAATAGTACAGTAATCACTCGAATCGAAAAAGTCCAAGCAAAGAAACTCAGCCGTTACTCACATTAATCTCCATTCTACTATATAGAGGCAACCACCGAGCCCGTGCCCGTGGCAGATGTTCAACCATCTCTAACGCCTTCATCCTGGGCGGTACAGAACACAGAGGGTGACAAAGGCGTTAGGATCTAATTGCCACTGATCATCGTTGCCCGACTTCCCCTTACACAATATTTATGCATTTATCACTTCCTATATACTTTCATTCTAGTGAAAGAAAAAACAAAAACAAACCAACCTCAATCTTTACTCCGTGGCAGAACTTAAACGGACTTTTATGAACGCATTGCTATCTAACTTTGGTCAGATATCCGACCCTTGCCAGGTATTTGATGGGCCTCACTGTTTTCAAGGTTCATGAACAGCCTCATTTCCTAAGCCTCTTCATATGTGGACAATGATTCACCCTATTTTTCCTTATTTCTTCACTTACGTTTGCTTAATGATTCTGGCACGCAGCCATTCCTAACAAACCCACGACAAAGAAATAAATACGAGAACACATGACCTTTGTATACCCCTGGCATCTCTCTACAGACACAATTTCCCCCAAGAGAGGAGACTCCTTAGGTGCTGGGACAGACCTCAGAGTTTCAGAGATGCTTTCTTCCTTCAGGACTCTTCCCGTCACGCGCCTCATCACTGGTCCGTGACGGGGTCTCTGTGCCTCCTTCACGTGTATTACTTCATTGACGGATTCAGCAATTCCCACACAGTCATTCAGACACTCAATCATTCACAACACCCAAGAAGACGTGTGACGTCACCGTGGGATCACGCTCAATCCGCTCCAGCGTGAGCACGTTTGACAGCACAAAGCACAGCCAATGATGAAAAAGAGAAAGAAAAGAAAAGGGATCACCGTCGCGTCTTGCCTCTACATTTCATCTGCCCTGTTACTTAACAATGTAAAGCATAGCCATGCTTTAGAGACTGTTTTGTCTCTTGACTGAAAGAACTACCTCAAACTTGAAACTGACTCACAACAATACAGGAAATTTCTAACACTTAGAACTCTTCAAGTCTCTCTGATAATTGGCCACAAAGGTGACCGTTTGACTGACTTATCTCATAAGGAGCGCTGCTGTTGGCAGTTTTGATTAATATTTCTTTCTTCAACATATTTGCTCATAATTAGACAACAACATATGCTCTTCAACTATTACCTATAACTTTCATGGTGTTCTCCTTGCTGTATGAATACTTTGAAAACGTATACGCTGTAAGAACCCGAACTTTCTGTGTTCCTAACACCTGTCCACAGGATGGCCTAAACAGAGCCAAAGAGGATGGACTGTGTGGGGCCACAGGGCTTCAGACCCTTATCATGCGTCATTCATGACTCACCACTGGGACCTGACCCATGTTCTAATCATCACGGGTACATTAGGCCAATGTCACTTCCCATGTTCATGTTTTGGGATCAATTTAATGTTTCCTTCATAACAAGAAGTACTTGATTAACGAAAATCAGAGTACAAGACACTTGAATATCCCTGATGATCTAAGTAGTACCAAAAGAGATTGTATCTTCCTTTGGTGAAATCCCTATTGTCAATTAACCAGCATAAAGGTTCATGCCTTAGTTCTCAAGGGACGATTAGTCACCTGGGGATTCTACATAGGACATTTTAAAGACATGGAAAACACTGGCCCCGATGACCCAAACCAAGACAGCCCGAGGCCATGCCTCACCTTGGGATCTCTCCTGCCACCACCGCCAGAGGAGGGGTCTCGGCCCCACGCAGCCTGGCCTGGCCTTCGGCTTCCACCCTATAAGGGAGACCCAAGAGACAAGGTGACACCCACAGTGAGACGCCATCGACTGGGCTCCTCGGGCGGTCGGCGCTGCCCCGTTGGGCTCGAGGATGGAAAGGCAGGAAGAGAAAGGCCCCGTTTCCTTGCGAGTGGACCTCAGAGTTCCAGACACACATTATTCGTCATCGATGCCTCATACGCTGGCATTGATCATCATCGATCCAGAAAAGGGGGACCTTCTCTTCCTTCGCCATGGCCCGTGGAGTCAGGCATTCCTCCCCGCACGGCCACTGGGCAACCCAAGGGGCCCGCCCCACCCAACGAGGCCTCGCCATCCCTCGGGGAGCCTCTAGGACCCATCCCCTGGCTTTCGGTCTCTCTGGGCCGCGGAGGACCAGCTGGGCCCCTGTGCAGGACGTCCAAGAGACCTTCCTAGCCAGAGCTGTCCCATCCCTGGGACGCCAGAGCCCTTCTGGACTGCTGGCCTCGCCCGCATCTGCCGCCCACCCTCCACCAGCCCCTCGCACTGCCCTGCCCAGCCCAGCCCCGACAAGCCCTGGGATGCTGCTCACACTGGTCCCCTGGCTCCAAAGACAACGCTGCCATCCTCGCCTGCTCATCCAGGAAGGAGCCGGCCTTCGGGCCTGGCGGCTGCCTGCTGAAGAGTACAAAGCCAAGAGCAGGAGACCCAATGGCACAGCCATTCTCCAGGCTCGCGGCTTCCACATGCACGCCTCCATCGGGGCAACCCTGCTGGCAGGGCACAGCCCTGTCTCGGGACACCCACCAACCACCAGCTGGCCGCCCAGCCCCGGGACAGAGGTGGGCCCTCCCTGACCCTGCCTACCTCACCCTTGCCCCACGGCCTCAGCCTCGGGGACATCAGCCCAAGACCTCTGGCCAACCTGCAGCCCATGGCATGGCAAGAGGCAGACCATGGGGGGTGGGGTCACCAGGGACCTGGCGCCTTGGGAATGCCGGCCCTCCCTCGCTCTCCTCCTTCAGTTCTGGCAGGCTGGTCCACAGGGGCTCCCACTGGCCCACTGGGCGAACGCAAGCACCAGGAAGGCCCCCCAGAGGACACACGGACGGCCCCCCTGGATGCCTGGCCTCGCCCGCGAGGGTCACGGCACGGAGGACATTGGACCTCAGCGTTCCAGACACGTATTCATCGTACACGACTCATACGCCACCAGTAGTCATCATCGATCCAATACTGTCCCCCTTTCCTACTTAACACTCTAATTTCTTTGTCGACTCAATTGAAAACATGCAGTGGTTCTCTGGGGCCGAGCACTTAAGGATCAGCCTTGTCACTACTGTGGCGGGGATTGGATCCTTGGCCTGGAAACTTCTGTTTTCCACACAAGGACCAAAATAAATTAATCAAATCAAAAAGTGAGGAATCATTTTAGAAGTACCTTTTACAAACAACATACTAAACAAGCACCTCGAATCATTCTTCCCCTAACACATCTCAGACCAATGCTCTCTTTCGCTATAGGTGCCTTAATCTATATCATGGTCTATACTCCATACTCAACACTCAGATGCCGCTGCCTCCGCTACTTAGATTCTGCATTTCTTTTGGATTCCGTACCCGGATTTACTTATTTTCTTCCCCGGGACTGTGGCACAAGAAAGTTCCCACGCCCGTCATCAAACCCACACCACAGCACCGACCCAGGGAAAGCCGGATCCTTAACCCACCGCTGTCAGGAAACTCCCCCACATTTCTTAATAGTACAGTAATCACTCGAATCGAAAAAGTCCAAGCAAAGAAACTCAGCCGTTACTCACATTAATCTCCATTCTACTATATAGAGGCAACCACCGAGCCCGTGCCCGTGGCAGATGTTCAACCATCTCTAACGCCTTCATCCTGGGCGGTACAGAACACAGAGGGTGACAAAGGCGTTAGGATCTAATTGCCACTGATCATCGTTGCCCGACTTCCCCTTACACAATATTTATGCATTTATCACTTCCTATATACTTTCATTCTAGTGAAAGAAAAAACAAAAACAAACCAACCTCAATCTTTACTCCGTGGCAGAACTTAAACGGACTTTTATGAACGCATTGCTATCTAACTTTGGTCAGATATCCGACCCTTGCCAGGTATTTGATGGGCCTCACTGTTTTCAAGGTTCATGAACAGCCTCATTTCCTAAGCCTCTTCATATGTGGACAATGATTCACCCTATTTTTCCTTATTTCTTCACTTACGTTTGCTTAATGATTCTGGCACGCAGCCATTCCTAACAAACCCACGACAAAGAAATAAATACGAGAACACATGACCTTTGTATACCCCTGGCATCTCTCTACAGACACAATTTCCCCCAAGAGAGGAGACTCCTTAGGTGCTGGGACAGACCTCAGAGTTTCAGAGATGCTTTCTTCCTTCAGGACTCTTCCCGTCACGCGCCTCATCACTGGTCCGTGACGGGGTCTCTGTGCCTCCTTCACGTGTATTACTTCATTGACGGATTCAGCAATTCCCACACAGTCATTCAGACACTCAATCATTCACAACACCCAAGAAGACGTGTGACGTCACCGTGGGATCACGCTCAATCCGCTCCAGCGTGAGCACGTTTGACAGCACAAAGCACAGCCAATGATGAAAAAGAGAAAGAAAAGAAAAGGGATCACCGTCGCGTCTTGCCTCTACATTTCATCTGCCCTGTTACTTAACAATGTAAAGCATAGCCATGCTTTAGAGACTGTTTTGTCTCTTGACTGAAAGAACTACCTCAAACTTGAAACTGACTCACAACAATACAGGAAATTTCTAACACTTAGAACTCTTCAAGTCTCTCTGATAATTGGCCACAAAGGTGACCGTTTGACTGACTTATCTCATAAGGAGCGCTGCTGTTGGCAGTTTTGATTAATATTTCTTTCTTCAACATATTTGCTCGTAATTAGACAACAACATATGCTCTTCAACTATTACCTATAACTTTCATGGTGTTCTCCTTGCTGTATGAATACTTTGAAAACGTATACGCTGTAAGAACCCGAACTTTCTGTGTTCCTAACACCTGTCCACAGGATGGCCTAAACAGAGCCAAAGAGGATGGACTGTGTGGGGCCACAGGGCTTCAGACCCTTATCATGCGTCATTCATGACTCACCACTGGGACCTGACCCATGTTCTAATCATCACGGGTACATTAGGCCAATGTCACTTCCCATGTTCATGTTTTGGGATCAATTTAATGTTTCCTTCATAACAAGAAGTACTTGATTAACGAAAATCAGAGTACAAGACACTTGAATATCCCTGATGATCTAAGTAGTACCAAAAGAGATTGTATCTTCCTTTGGTGAAATCCCTATTGTCAATTAACCAGCATAAAGGTTCATGCCTTAGTTCTCAAGGGACGATTAGTCACCTGGGGATTCTACATAGGACATTTTAAAGACATGGAAAACACTGGCCCCGATGACCCAAACCAAGACAGCCCGAGGCCATGCCTCACCTTGGGATCTCTCCTGCCACCACCGCCAGAGGAGGGGTCTCGGCCCCACGCAGCCTGGCCTGGCCTTCGGCTTCCACCCTATAAGGGAGACCCAAGAGACAAGGTGACACCCACAGTGAGACGCCATCGACTGGGCTCCTCGGGCGGTCGGCGCTGCCCCGTTGGGCTCGAGGATGGAAAGGCAGGAAGAGAAAGGCCCCGTTTCCTTGCGAGTGGACCTCAGAGTTCCAGACACACATTATTCGTCATCGATGCCTCATACGCTGGCATTGATCATCATCGATCCAGAAAAGGGGGACCTTCTCTTCCTTCGCCATGGCCCGTGGAGTCAGGCATTCCTCCCCGCACGGCCACTGGGCAACCCAAGGGGCCCGCCCCACCCAACGAGGCCTCGCCATCCCTCGGGGAGCCTCTAGGACCCGTCCCTTGGCTTTCGGTCTCTCTGGGCCGTGGAGGACCAGCTGGGCCCCTGTGCAGGACGTCCAAGAGACCTTCCTAGCCAGAGCTGTCCCATCCCTGGGACGCCAGAGCCCTTCTGGACTGCTGGCCTCGCCCGCATCTGCCGCCCACCCTCCACCAGCCCCTCGCACTGCCCTGCCCAGCCCAGCCCCGACAAGCCCTGGGATGCTGCTCACACTGGTCCCCTGGCTCCAAAGACAACGCTGCCATCCTCGCCTGCTCATCCAGGAAGGAGCCGGCCTTCGGGCCTGGAGGCTGCCTGCTGAAGAGTACAAAGCCAAGAGCAGGAGACCCAATGGCACAGCCATTCTCCAGGCTCACGGCTTCCACATGCACGCCTCCATCGGGGCAACCCTGCTGGCAGGGCACAGCCCTGTCTCGGGACACCCACCAACCACCAGCTGGCCGCCCAGCCCCGGGACAGAGGTGGGCCCTCCCTGACCCTGCCTACCTCACCCTTGCCCCACGGCCTCAGCCTCGGGGACATCAGCCCAAGACCTCTGGCCAACCTGCAGCCCATGGCATGGCAAGAGGCAGACCATGGGGGGTGGGGTCACCAGGGACCTGGCGCCTTGGGAATGCCGGCCCTCCCTCGCTCTCCTCCTTCAGTTCTGGCAGGCTGGTCCACAGGGGCTCCCACTGGCCCACTGGGCGAACGCAAGCACCAGGAAGGCCCCCCAGAGGACACACGGACGGCCCCCCTGGATGCCTGGCCTCGCCCGTGAGGGTCACGGCACGGAGGACATTGGACCTCAGCGTTCCAGACACGTATTCATCGTACACGACTCATACACCACCAGTAGTCATCATCGATCCAATACTGTCCCCCTTTCCTACTTAACACTCTAATTTCTTTGTCGACTCAATTGAAAACATGCAGTGGTTCTCTGGGGCCGAGCACTTAAGGATCAGCCTTGTCACTACTGTGGCGGGGATTGGATCCTTGGCCTGGAAACTTCTGTTTTCCACACAAGGACCAAAATAAATTAATCAAAGCAAAAAGTGAGGAATCATTTTAGAAGTACCTTTTACAAACAACATACTAAACAAGCACCTCGAATCATTCTTCCCCTAACACATCTCAGACCAATGCTCTCTTTCGCTATAGGTGCCTTAATCTATATCATGGTCTATACTCCATACTCAACACTCAGATGCCGCTGCCTCCGCTACCTAGATTCTGCATTTCTTTTGGATTCCGTACCCGGATTTACTTATTTTCTTCCCCGGGACTGTGGCACAAGAAAGTTCCCACGCCCGTCATCAAACCCACACCACAGCACCGACCCAGGTAAAGCCGGATCCTTAACCCACCGCTGTCAGGAAACTCCCCCACATTTCTTAATAGTACAGTAATCACTCGAATCGAAAAAGTCCAAGCAAAGAAACTCAGCCGTTACTCACATTAATCTCCATTCTACTATATAGAGGCAACCACCGAGCCCGTGCCCGTGGCAGATGTTCAACCATCTCTAACGCCTTCATCCTGGGCGGTACAGAACACAGAGGGTGACAAAGGCGTTAGGATCTAATTGCCACTGATCATCGTTGCCCGACTTCCCCTTACACAATATTTATGCATTTATCACTTCCTATATACTTTCATTCTAGTGAAAGAAAAAACAAAAACAAACCAACCTCAATCTTTACTCCGTGGCAGAACTTAAACGGACTTTTATGAACGCATTGCTATCTAACTTTGGTCAGATATCCGACCCTTGCCAGGTATTTGATGGGCCTCACTGTTTTCAAGGTTCATGAACAGCCTCATTTCCTAAGCCTCTTCATATGTGGACAATGATTCACCCTATTTTTCCTTATTTCTTCACTTATGTTTGCTTAATGATTCTGGCACGCAGCCATTCCTAACAAACCCACGACAAAGAAATAAATACGAGAACACATGACCTTTGTATACCCCTGGCATCTCTCTCCAGACACAATTTCCCCCAAGAGAGGAGACTCCTTAGGTGCTGGGACAGACCTCAGAGTTTCAGAGATGCTTTCTTCCTTCAGGACTCTTCCCGTCACGCGCCTCATCACTGGTCCGTGACGGGGTCTCTGTGCCTCCTTCACGTGTATTACTTCATTGACGGATTCAGCAATTCCCACACAGTCATTCAGACACTCAATCATTCACAACACCCAAGAAGACGTGTGACGTCACCGTGGGATCACGCTCAATCCGCTCCAGCGTGAGCACGTTTGACAGCACAAAGCACAGCCAATGATGAAAAAGAGAAAGAAAAGAAAAGGGATCACCGTCGCGTCTTGCCTCTACATTTCATCTGCCCTGTTACTTAACAATGTAAAGCATAGCCATGCTTTAGAGACTGTTTTGTCTCTTGACTGAAAGAACTACCTCAAACTTGAAACTGACTCACAACAATACAGGAAATTTCTAACACTTAGAACTCTTCAAGTCTCTCTGATAATTGGCCACAAAGGTGACCGTTTGACTGACTTATCTCATAAGGAGCGCTGCTGTTGGCAGTTTTGATTAATATTTCTTTCTTCAACATATTTGCTCATAATTAGACAACAACATATGCTCTTCAACTATTACCTATAACTTTCATGGTGTTCTCCTTGCTGTATGAATACTTTGAAAACGTATACGCTGTAAGAACCCGAACTTTCTGTGTTCCTAACACCTGTCCACAGGATGGCCTAAACAGAGCCAAAGAGGATGGACTGTGTGGGGCCACAGGGCTTCAGACCCTTATCATGCGTCATTCATGACTCACCACTGGGACCTGACCCATGTTCTAATCATCACGGGTACATTAGGCCAATGTCACTTCCCATGTTCATGTTTTGGGATCAATTTAATGTTTCCTTCATAACAAGAAGTACTTGATTAACGAAAATCAGAGTACAAGACACTTGAATATCCCTGATGATCTAAGTAGTACCAAAAGAGATTGTATCTTCCTTTGGTGAAATCCCTATTGTCAATTAACCAGCATAAAGGTTCATGCCTTAGTTCTCAAGGGACGATTAGTCACCTGGGGATTCTACATAGGACATTTTAAAGACATGGAAAACACTGGCCCCGATGACCCAAACCAAGACAGCCCGAGGCCATGCCTCACCTTGGGATCTCTCCTGCCACCACCGCCAGAGGAGGGGTCTCGGCCCCACGCAGCCTGGCCTGGCCTTCGGCTTCCACCCTATAAGGGAGACCCAAGAGACAAGGTGACACCCACAGTGAGACGCCATCGACTGGGCTCCTCGGGCGGTCGGCGCTGCCCCGTTGGGCTCGAGGATGGAAAGGCAGGAAGAGAAAGGCCCCGTTTCCTTGCGAGTGGACCTCAGAGTTCCAGACACACATTATTCGTCATCGATGCCTCATACGCTGGCATTGATCATCATCGATCCAGAAAAGGGGGACCTTCTCTTCCTTCGCCATGGCCCGTGGAGTCAGGCATTCCTCCCCGCACGGCCACTGGGCAACCCAAGGGGCCCGCCCCACCCAACGAGGCCTCGCCATCCCTCGGGGAGCCTCTAGGACCCGTCCCCTGGCTTTCGGTCTCTCTGGGCCGCGGAGGACCAGCTGGGCCCCTGTGCAGGACGTCCAAGAGACCTTCCTAGCCAGAGCTGTCCCATCCCTGGGACGCCAGAGCCCTTCTGGACTGCTGGCCTCGCCCGCATCTGCCGCCCACCCTCCACCAGCCCCTCGCACTGCCCTGCCCAGCCCAGCCCCGACAAGCCCTGGGATGCTGCTCACACTGGTCCCCTGGCTCCAAAGACAACGCTGCCATCCTCGCCTGCTCATCCAGGAAGGAGCCGGCCTTCGGGCCTGGCGGCTGCCTGCTGAAGAGTACAAAGCCAAGAGCAGGAGACCCAATGGCACAGCCATTCTCCAGGCTCACGGCTTCCACATGCACGCCTCCATCGGGGCAACCCTGCTGGCAGGGCACAGCCCTGTCTCGGGACACCCACCAACCACCAGCTGGCCGCCCAGCCCCGGGACAGAGGTGGGCCCTCCCTGACCCTGCCTACCTCACCCTTGCCCCACGGCCTCAGCCTCGGGGACATCAGCCCAAGACCTCTGGCCAACCTGCAGCCCATGGCATGGCAAGAGGCAGACCATGGGGGGTGGGGTCACCAGGGACCTGGCGCCTTGGGAATGCCGGCCCTCCCTCGCTCTCCTCCTTCAGTTCTGGCAGGCTGGTCCACAGGGGCTCCCACTGGCCCACTGGGCGAACGCAAGCACCAGGAAGGCCCCCCAGAGGACACACGGACGGCCCCCCTGGATGCCTGGCCTCTCCCGTGAGGGTCACGGCACGGAGGACATTGGACCTCAGCGTTCCAGACACGTATTCATCGTACACGACTCATACGCCACCAGTAGTCATCATCGATCCAATACTGTCCCCCTTTCCTACTTAACACTCTAATTTCTTTGTCGACTCAATTGAAAACATGCAGTGGTTCTCTGGGGCCGAGCACTTAAGGATCAGCCTTGTCACTACTGTGGCCGGGATTGGATCCTTGGCCTGGAAACTTCTGTTTTCCACACAAGGACCAAAATAAATTAATCAAATCAAAAAGTGAGGAATCATTTTAGAAGTACCTTTTACAAACAACATACTAAACAAGCACCTCGAATCATTCTTCCCCTAACACATCTCAGACCAATGCTCTCTTTCGCTATAGGTGCCTTAATCTATATCATGGTCTATACTCCATACTCAACACTCAGATGCCGCTGCCTCCGCTACTTAGATTCTGCATTTCTTTTGGATTCCGTACCCGGATTTACTTATTTTCTTCCCCGGGACTGTGGCACAAGAAAGTTCCCACGCCCGTCATCAAACCCACACCACAGCACCGACCCAGGGAAAGCCGGATCCTTAACCCACCGCTGTCAGGAAACTCCCCCACATTTCTTAATAGTACAGTAATCACTCGAATCGAAAAAGTCCAAGCAAAGAAACTCAGCCGTTACTCACATTAATCTCCATTCTACTATATAGAGGCAACCACCGAGCCCGTGCCCGTGGCAGATGTTCAACCATCTCTAACGCCTTCATCCTGGGCGGTACAGAACACAGAGGGTGACAAAGGCGTTAGGATCTAATTGCCACTGATCATCGTTGCCCGACTTCCCCTTACACAATATTTATGCATTTATCACTTCCTATATACTTTCATTCTAGTGAAAGAAAAAACAAAAACAAACCAACCTCAATCTTTACTCCGTGGCAGAACTTAAACGGACTTTTATGAACGCATTGCTATCTAACTTTGGTCAGATATCCGACCCTTGCCAGGTATTTGATGGGCCTCACTGTTTTCAAGGTTCATGAACAGCCTCATTTCCTAAGCCTCTTCATATGTGGACAATGATTCACCCTATTTTTCCTTATTTCTTCACTTATGTTTGCTTAATGATTCTGGCACGCAGCCATTCCTAACAAACCCACGACAAAGAAATAAATACGAGAACACATGACCTTTGTATACCCCTGGCATCTCTCTACAGACACAATTTCCCCCAAGAGAGGAGACTCCTTAGGTGCTGGGACAGACCTCAGAGTTTCAGAGATGCTTTCTTCCTTCAGGACTCTTCCCGTCACGCGCCTCATCACTGGTCCGTGACGGGGTCTCTGTGCCTCCTTCACGTGTATTACTTCATTGACGGATTCAGCAATTCCCACACAGTCATTCAGACACTCAATCATTCACAACACCCAAGAAGACGTGTGACGTCACCGTGGGATCACGCTCAATCCGCTCCAGCGTGAGCACGTTTGACAGCACAAAGCACAGCCAATGATGAAAAAGAGAAAGAAAAGAAAAGGGATCACCGTCGCGTCTTGCCTCTACATTTCATCTGCCCTGTTACTTAACAATGTAAAGCATAGCCATGCTTTAGAGACTGTTTTGTCTCTTGACTGAAAGAACTACCTCAAACTTGAAACTGACTCACAACAATACAGGAAATTTCTAACACTTAGAACTCTTCAAGTCTCTCTGATAATTGGCCACAAAGGTGACCGTTTGACTGACTTATCTCATAAGGAGCGCTGCTGTTGGCAGTTTTGATTAATATTTCTTTCTTCAACATATTTGCTCATAATTAGACAACAACATATGCTCTTCAACTATTACCTATAACTTTCATGGTGTTCTCCTTGCTGTATGAATACTTTGAAAACGTATACGCTGTAAGAACCCGAACTTTCTGTGTTCCTAACACCTGTCCACAGGATGGCCTAAACAGAGCCAAAGAGGATGGACTGTGTGGGGCCACAGGGCTTCAGACCCTTATCATGCGTCATTCATGACTCACCACTGGGACCTGACCCATGTTCTAATCATCACGGGTACATTAGGCCAATGTCACTTCCCATGTTCATGTTTTGGGATCAATTTAATGTTTCCTTCATAACAAGAAGTACTTGATTAACGAAAATCAGAGTACAAGACACTTGAATATCCCTGATGATCTAAGTAGTACCAAAAGAGATTGTATCTTCCTTTGGTGAAATCCCTATTGTCAATTAACCAGCATAAAGGTTCATGCCTTAGTTCTCAAGGGACGATTAGTCACCTGGGGATTCTACATAGGACATTTTAAAGACATGGAAAACACTGGCCCCGATGACCCAAACCAAGACAGCCCGAGGCCATGCCTCACCTTGGGATCTCTCCTGCCACCACCGCCAGAGGAGGGGTCTCGGCCCCACGCAGCCTGGCCTGGCCTTCGGCTTCCACCCTATAAGGGAGACCCAAGAGACAAGGTGACACCCACAGTGAGACGCCATCGACTGGGCTCCTCGGGCGGTCGGCGCTGCCCCGTTGGGCTCGAGGATGGAAAGGCAGGAAGAGAAAGGCCCCGTTTCCTTGCGAGTGGACCTCAGAGTTCCAGACACACATTATTCGTCATCGATGCCTCATACGCTGGCATTGATCATCATCGATCCAGAAAAGGGGGACCTTCTCTTCCTTCGCCATGGCCCGTGGAGTCAGGCATTCCTCCCCGCACGGCCACTGGGCAACCCAAGGGGCCCGCCCCACCCAACGAGGCCTCGCCATCCCTCGGGGAGCCTCTAGGACCCGTCCCCTGGCTTTCGGTCTCTCTGGGCCGCGGAGGACCAGCTGGGCCCCTGTGCAGGACGTCCAAGAGACCTTCCTAGCCAGAGCTGTCCCATCCCTGGGACGCCAGAGCCCTTCTGGACTGCTGGCCTCGCCCGCATCTGCCGCCCACCCTCCACCAGCCCCTCGCACTGCCCTGCCCAGCCCAGCCCCGACAAGCCCTGGGATGCTGCTCACACTGGTCCCCTGGCTCCAAAGACAACGCTGCCATCCTCGCCTGCTCATCCAGGAAGGAGCCGGCCTTCGGGCCTGGCGGCTGCCTGCTGAAGAGTACAAAGCCAAGAGCAGGAGACCCAATGGCACAGCCATTCTCCAGGCTCACGGCTTCCACATGCACGCCTCCATCGGGGCAACCCTGCTGGCAGGGCACAGCCCTGTCTCGGGACACCCACCAACCACCAGCTGGCCGCCCAGCCCCGGGACAGAGGTGGGCCCTCCCTGACCCTGCCTACCTCACCCTTGCCCCACGGCCTCAGCCTCGGGGACATCAGCCCAAGACCTCTGGCCAACCTGCAGCCCATGGCATGGCAAGAGGCAGACCATGGGGGGTGGGGTCACCAGGGACCTGGCGCCTTGGGAATGCCGGCCCTCCCTCGCTCTCCTCCTTCAGTTCTGGCAGGCTGGTCCACAGGGGCTCCCACTGGCCCACTGGGCGAACGCAAGCACCAGGAAGGCCCCCCAGAGGACACACGGACGGCCCCCCTGGATGCCTGGCCTCTCCCGTGAGGGTCACGGCACGGAGGACATTGGACCTCAGCGTTCCAGACACGTATTCATCGTACACGACTCATACGCCACCAGTAGTCATCATCGATCCAATACTGTCCCCCTTTCCTACTTAACACTCTAATTTCTTTGTCGACTCAATTGAAAACATGCAGTGGTTCTCTGGGGCCGAGCACTTAAGGATCAGCCTTGTCACTACTGTGGCCGGGATTGGATCCTTGGCCTGGAAACTTCTGTTTTCCACACAAGGACCAAAATAAATTAATCAAATCAAAAAGTGAGGAATCATTTTAGAAGTACCTTTTACAAACAACATACTAAACAAGCACCTCGAATCATTCTTCCCCTAACACATCTCAGACCAATGCTCTCTTTCGCTATAGGTGCCTTAATCTATATCATGGTCTATACTCCATACTCAACACTCAGATGCCGCTGCCTCCGCTACTTAGATTCTGCATTTCTTTTGGATTCCGTACCCGGATTTACTTATTTTCTTCCCCGGGACTGTGGCACAAGAAAGTTCCCACGCCCGTCATCAAACCCACACCACAGCACCGACCCAGGTAAAGCCGGATCCTTAACCCACCGCTGTCAGGAAACTCCCCCACATTTCTTAATAGTACAGTAATCACTCGAATCGAAAAAGTCCAAGCAAAGAAACTCAGCCGTTACTCACATTAATCTCCATTCTACTATATAGAGGCAACCACCGAGCCCGTGCCCGTGGCAGATGTTCAACCATCTCTAACGCCTTCATCCTGGGCGGTACAGAACACAGAGGGTGACAAAGGCGTTAGGATCTAATTGCCACTGATCATCGTTGCCCGACTTCCCCTTACACAATATTTATGCATTTATCACTTCCTATATACTTTCATTCTAGTGAAAGAAAAAACAAAAACAAACCAACCTCAATCTTTACTCCGTGGCAGAACTTAAACGGACTTTTATGAACGCATTGCTATCTAACTTTGGTCAGATATCCGACCCTTGCCAGGTATTTGATGGGCCTCACTGTTTTCAAGGTTCATGAACAGCCTCATTTCCTAAGCCTCTTCATATGTGGACAATGATTCACCCTATTTTTCCTTATTTCTTCACTTATGTTTGCTTAATGATTCTGGCACGCAGCCATTCCTAACAAACCCACGACAAAGAAATAAATACGAGAACACATGACCTTTGTATACCCCTGGCATCTCTCTACAGACACAATTTCCCCCAAGAGAGGAGACTCCTTAGGTGCTGGGACAGACCTCAGAGTTTCAGAGATGCTTTCTTCCTTCAGGACTCTTCCCGTCACGCGCCTCATCACTGGTCCGTGACGGGGTCTCTGTGCCTCCTTCACGTGTATTACTTCATTGACGGATTCAGCAATTCCCACACAGTCATTCAGACACTCAATCATTCACAACACCCAAGAAGACGTGTGACGTCACCGTGGGATCACGCTCAATCCGCTCCAGCGTGAGCACGTTTGACAGCACAAAGCACAGCCAATGATGAAAAAGAGAAAGAAAAGAAAAGGGATCACCGTCGCGTCTTGCCTCTACATTTCATCTGCCCTGTTACTTAACAATGTAAAGCATAGCCATGCTTTAGAGACTGTTTTGTCTCTTGACTGAAAGAACTACCTCAAACTTGAAACTGACTCACAACAATACAGGAAATTTCTAACACTTACAACTCTTCAAGTCTCTCTGATAATTGGCCACAAAGGTGACCATTTGACTGACTTATCTCATAAGGAGCGCTGCTGTTGGCAGTTTTGATTAATATTTCTTTCTTCAACATATTTGCTCATAATTAGACAACAACATATGCTCTTCAACTATTACCTATAACTTTCATGGTGTTCTCCTTGCTGTATGAATACTTTGAAAACGTATACGCTGTAAGAACCCGAACTTTCTGTGTTCCTAACACCTGTCCACAGGATGGCCTAAACAGAGCCAAAGAGGATGGACTGTGTGGGGCCACAGGGCTTCAGACCCTTATCATGCGTCATTCATGACTCACCACTGGGACCTGACCCATGTTCTAATCATCACGGGTACATTAGGCCAATGTCACTTCCCATGTTCATGTTTTGGGATCAATTTAATGTTTCCTTCATAACAAGAAGTACTTGATTAACGAAAATCAGAGTACAAGACACTTGAATATCCCTGATGATCTAAGTAGTACCAAAAGAGATTGTATCTTCCTTTGGTGAAATCCCTATTGTCAATTAACCAGCATAAAGGTTCATGCCTTAGTTCTCAAGGGACGATTAGTCACCTGGGGATTCTACATAGGACATTTTAAAGACATGGAAAACACTGGCCCCGATGACCCAAACCAAGACAGCCCGAGGCCATGCCTCACCTTGGGATCTCTCCTGCCACCACCGCCAGAGGAGGGGTCTCGGCCCCACGCAGCCTGGCCTGGCCTTCGGCTTCCACCCTATAAGGGAGACCCAAGAGACAAGGTGACACCCACAGTGAGACGCCATCGACTGGGCTCCTCGGGCGGTCGGCGCTGCCCCGTTGGGCTCGAGGATGGAAAGGCAGGAAGAGAAAGGCCCCGTTTCCTTGCGAGTGGACCTCAGAGTTCCAGACACACATTATTCGTCATCGATGCCTCATACGCTGGCATTGATCATCATCGATCCAGAAAAGGGGGACCTTCTCTTCCTTCGCCATGGCCCGTGGAGTCAGGCATTCCTCCCCGCACGGCCACTGGGCAACCCAAGGGGCCCGCCCCACCCAACGAGGCCTCGCCATCCCTCGGGGAGCCTCTAGGACCCGTCCCCTGGCTTTCGGTCTCTCTGGGCCGTGGAGGACCAGCTGGGCCCCTGTGCAGGACGTCCAAGAGACCTTCCTAGCCAGAGCTGTCCCATCCCTGGGACGCCAGAGCCCTTCTGGACTGCTGGCCTCGCCCGCATCTGCCGCCCACCCTCCACCAGCCCCTCGCACTGCCCTGCCCAGCCCAGCCCCGACAAGCCCTGGGATGCTGCTCACACTGGTCCCCTGGCTCCAAAGACAACGCTGCCATCCTCGCCTGCTCATCCAGGAAGGAGCCGGCCTTCGGGCCTGGCGGCTGCCTGCTGAAGAGTACAAAGCCAAGAGCAGGAGACCCAATGGCACAGCCATTCTCCAGGCTCACGGCTTCCACATGCACGCCTCCATCGGGGCAACCCTGCTGGCAGGGCACAGCCCTGTCTCGGGACACCCACCAACCACCAGCTGGCCGCCCAGCCCCGGGACAGAGGTGGGCCCTCCCTGACCCTGCCTACCTCACCCTTGCCCCACGGCCTCAGCCTCGGGGACATCAGCCCAAGACCTCTGGCCAACCTGCAGCCCATGGCATGGCAAGAGGCAGACCATGGGGGGTGGGGTCACCAGGGACCTGGCGCCTTGGGAATGCCGGCCCTCCCTCGCTCTCCTCCTTCAGTTCTGGCAGGCTGGTCCACAGGGGCTCCCACTGGCCCACTGGGCGAACGCAAGCACCAGGAAGGCCCCCCAGAGGACACACGGACGGCCCCCCTGGATGCCTGGCCTCGCCCGCGAGGGTCACGGCACGGAGGACATTGGACCTCAGCGTTCCAGACACGTATTCATCGTACACGACTCATACGCCACCAGTAGTCATCATCGATCCAATACTGTCCCCCTTTCCTACTTAACACTCTAATTTCTTTGTCGACTCAATTGAAAACATGCAGTGGTTCTCTGGGGCCGAGCACTTAAGGATCAGCCTTGTCACTACTGTGGCCGGGATTGGATCCTTGGCCTGGAAACTTCTGTTTTCCACACAAGGACCAAAATAAATTAATCAAATCAAAAAGTGAGGAATCATTTTAGAAGTACCTTTTACAAACAACATACTAAACAAGCACCTCGAATCATTCTTCCCCTAACACATCTCAGACCAATGCTCTCTTTCGCTATAGGTGCCTTAATCTATATCATGGTCTATACTCCATACTCAACACTCAGATGCCGCTGCCTCCGCTACTTAGATTCTGCATTTCTTTTGGATTCCGTACCCGGATTTACTTATTTTCTTCCCCGGGACTGTGGCACAAGAAAGTTCCCACGCCCGTCATCAAACCCACACCACAGCACCGACCCAGGTAAAGCCGGATCCTTAACCCACCGCTGTCAGGAAACTCCCCCACATTTCTTAATAGTACAGTAATCACTCGAATCGAAAAAGTCCAAGCAAAGAAACTCAGCCGTTACTCACATTAATCTCCATTCTACTATATAGAGGCAACCACCGAGCCCGTGCCCATGGCAGATGTTCAACCATCTCTAACGCCTTCATCCTGGGCGGTATAGAACACAGAGGGTGACAAAGCCGTTAGGATCTAATTGCCACTGATCATCGTTGCCCGACTTCCCCTTACACAATATTTATGCATTTATCACTTCCTATATACTTTCATTCTAGTGAAAGAAAAAACAAAAACAAACCAACCTCAATCTTTACTCCGTGGCAGAACTTAAACGGACTTTTATGAACGCATTGCTATCTAACTTTGGTCAGATATCCGACCCTTGCCAGGTATTTGATGGGCCTCACTGTTTTCAAGGTTCATGAACAGCCTCATTTCCTAAGCCTCTTCATATGTGGACAATGATTCACCCTATTTTTCCTTATTTCTTCACTTACGTTTGCTTAATGATTCTGGCACGCAGCCATTCCTAACAAACCCACGACAAAGAAATAAATACGAGAACACATGACCTTTGTATACCCCTGGCATCTCTCTCCAGACACAATTTCCCCCAAGAGAGGAGACTCCTTAGGTGCTGGGACAGACCTCAGAGTTTCAGAGATGCTTTCTTCCTTCAGGACTCTTCCCGTCACGCGCCTCATCACTGGTCCGTGACGGGGTCTCTGTGCCTCCTTCACGTGTATTACTTCATTGACGGATTCAGCAATTCCCACACAGTCATTCAGACACTCAATCATTCACAACACCCAAGAAGACGTGTGACGTCACCGTGGGATCACGCTCAATCCGCTCCAGCGTGAGCACGTTTGACAGCGCAAAGCACAGCCAATGATGAAAAAGAGAAAGAAAAGAAAAGGGATCACCGTCGCGTCTTGCCTCTACATTTCATCTGCCCTGTTACTTAACAATGTAAAGCATAGCCATGCTTTAGAGACTGTTTTGTCTCTTGACTGAAAGAACTACCTCAAACTTGAAACTGACTCACAACAATACAGGAAATTTCTAACACTTACAACTCTTCAAGTCTCTCTGATAATTGGCCACAAAGGTGACCGTTTGACTGACTTATCTCATAAGGAGCGCTGCTGTTGGCAATTTTGATTAATATTTCTTTCTTCAACATATTTGTTCGTAATTAGACAACAACATATGCTCTTCAACTATTACCTATAACTTTCATGGTGTTCTCCTTGCTGTATGAATACTTTGAAAACGTATACGCTGTAAGAACCCGAACTTTCTGTGTTCCTAACACCTGTCCACAGGATGGCCTAAACAGAGCCAAAGAGGATGGACTGTGTGGGGCCACAGGGCTTCAGACCCTTATCATGCGTCATTCATGACTCACCACTGGGACCTGACCCATGTTCTAATCATCACGGGTACATTAGGCCAATGTCACTTCCCATGTTCATGTTTTGGGATCAATTTAATGTTTCCTTCATAACAAGAAGTACTTGATTAACGAAAATCAGAGTACAAGACACTTGAATATCCCTGATGATCTAAGTAGTACCAAAAGAGATTGTATCTTCCTTTGGTGAAATCCCTATTGTCAATTAACCAGCATAAAGGTTCATGCCTTAGTTCTCAAGGGACGATTAGTCACCTGGGGATTCTACATAGGACATTTTAAAGACATGGAAAACACTGGCCCCGATGACCCAAACCAAGACAGCCCGAGGCCATGCCTCACCTTGGGATCTCTCCTGCCACCACCGCCAGAGGAGGGGTCTCGGCCCCACGCAGCCTGGCCTGGCCTTCGGCTTCCACCCTATAAGGGAGACCCAAGAGACAAGGTGACACCCACAGTGAGACGCCATCGACTGGGCTCCTCGGGCGGTCGGCGCTGCCCCGTTGGGCTCGAGGATGGAAAGGCAGGAAGAGAAAGGCCCCGTTTCCTTGCGAGTGGACCTCAGAGTTCCAGACACACATTATTCGTCATCGATGCCTCATACGCTGGCATTGATCATCATCGATCCAGAAAAGGGGGACCTTCTCTTCCTTCGCCATGGCCCGTGGAGTCAGGCATTCCTCCCCGCACGGCCACTGGGCAACCCAAGGGGCCCGCCCCACCCAACGAGGCCTCGCCATCCCTCGGGGAGCCTCTAGGACCCGTCCCCTGGCTTTCGGTCTCTCTGGGCCGTGGAGGACCAGCTGGGCCCCTGTGCAGGACGTCCAAGAGACCTTCCTAGCCAGAGCTGTCCCATCCCTGGGACGCCAGAGCCCTTCTGGACTGCTGGCCTCGCCCGCATCTGCCGCCCACCCTCCACCAGCCCCTCGCACTGCCCTGCCCAGCCCAGCCCCGACAAGCCCTGGGATGCTGCTCACACTGGTCCCCTGGCTCCAAAGACAACGCTGCCATCCTCGCCTGCTCATCCAGGAAGGAGCCGGCCTTCGGGCCTGGCGGCTGCCTGCTGAAGAGTACAAAGCCAAGAGCAGGAGACCCAATGGCACAGCCATTCTCCAGGCTCGCGGCTTCCACATGCACGCCTCCATCGGGGCAACCCTGCTGGCAGGGCACAGCCCTGTCTCGGGACACCCACCAACCACCAGCTGGCCGCCCAGCCCCGGGACAGAGGTGGGCCCTCCCTGACCCTGCCTACCTCACCCTTGCCCCACGGCCTCAGCCTCGGGGACATCAGCCCAAGACCTCTGGCCAACCTGCAGCCCATGGCATGGCAAGAGGCAGACCATGGGGGGTGGGGTCACCAGGGACCTGGCGCCTTGGGAATGCCGGCCCTCCCTCGCTCTCCTCCTTCAGTTCTGGCAGGCTGGTCCACAGGGGCTCCCACTGGCCCACTGGGCGAACGCAAGCACCAGGAAGGCCCCCCAGAGGACACACGGACGGCCCCCCTGGATGCCTGGCCTCGCCCGCGAGGGTCACGGCACGGAGGACATTGGACCTCAGCGTTCCAGACACGTATTCATCGTACACGACTCATACGCCACCAGTAGTCATCATCGATCCAATACTGTCCCCCTTTCCTACTTAACACTCTAATTTCTTTGTCGACTCAATTGAAAACATGCAGTGGTTCTCTGGGGCCGAGCACTTAAGGATCAGCCTTGTCACTACTGTGGCCGGGATTGGATCCTTGGCCTGGAAACTTCTGTTTTCCACACAAGGACCAAAATAAATTAATCAAATCAAAAAGTGAGGAATCATTTTAGAAGTACCTTTTACAAACAACATACTAAACAAGCACCTCGAATCATTCTTCCCCTAACACATCTCAGACCAATGCTCTCTTTCGCTATAGGTGCCTTAATCTATATCATGGTCTATACTCCATACTCAACACTCAGATGCCGCTGCCTCCGCTACTTAGATTCTGCATTTCTTTTGGATTCCGTACCCGGATTTACTTATTTTCTTCCCCGGGACTGTGGCACAAGAAAGTTCCCACGCCCGTCATCAAACCCACACCACAGCACCGACCCAGGTAAAGCCGGATCCTTAACCCACCGCTGTCAGGAAACTCCCCCACATTTCTTAATAGTACAGTAATCACTCGAATCGAAAAAGTCCAAGCAAAGAAACTCAGCCGTTACTCACATTAATCTCCATTCTACTATATAGAGGCAACCACTGAGCCCGTGCCCGTGGCAGATGTTCAACCATCTCTAACGCCTTCATCCTGGGCGGTACAGAACACAGAGGGTGACAAAGGCGTTAGGATCTAATTGCCACTGATCATCGTTGCCCGACTTCCCCTTACACAATATTTATGCATTTATCACTTCCTATATACTTTCATTCTAGTGAAAGAAAAAACAAAAACAAACCAACCTCAATCTTTACTCCGTGGCAGAACTTAAACGGACTTTTATGAACGCATTGCTATCTAACTTTGGTCAGATATCCGACCCTTGCCAGGTATTTGATGGGCCTCACTGTTTTCAAGGTTCATGAACAGCCTCATTTCCTAAGCCTCTTCATATGTGGACAATGATTCACCCTATTTTTCCTTATTTCTTCACTTACGTTTGCTTAATGATTCTGGCACGCAGCCATTCCTAACAAACCCACGACAAAGAAATAAATACGAGAACACATGACCTTTGTATACCCCTGGCATCTCTCTACAGACACAATTTCCCCCAAGAGAGGAGACTCCTTAGGTGCTGGGACAGACCTCAGAGTTTCAGAGATGCTTTCTTCCTTCAGGACTCTTCCCGTCACGCGCCTCATCACTGGTCCGTGACGGGGTCTCTGTGCCTCCTTCACGTGTATTACTTCATTGACGGATTCAGCAATTCCCACACAGTCATTCAGACACTCAATCATTCACAACACCCAAGAAGACGTGTGACGTCACCGTGGGATCACGCTCAATCCGCTCCAGCGTGAGCACGTTTGACAGCACAAAGCACAGCCAATGATGAAAAAGAGAAAGAAAAGAAAAGGGATCACCGTCGCGTCTTGCCTCTACATTTCATCTGCCCTGTTACTTAACAATGTAAAGCATAGCCATGCTTTAGAGACTGTTTTGTCTCTTGACTGAAAGAACTACCTCAAACTTGAAACTGACTCACAACAATACAGGAAATTTCTAACACTTACAACTCTTCAAGTCTCTCTGATAATTGGCCACAAAGGTGACCGTTTGACTGACTTATCTCATAAGGAGCGCTGCTGTTGGCAATTTTGATTAATATTTCTTTCTTCAACATATTTGTTCATAATTAGACAACAACATATGCTCTTCAACTATTACCTATAACTTTCATGGTGTTCTCCTTGCTGTATGAATACTTTGAAAACGTATACGCTGTAAGAACCCGAACTTTCTGTGTTCCTAACACCTGTCCACAGGATGGCCTAAACAGAGCCAAAGAGGATGGACTGTGTGGGGCCACAGGGCTTCAGACCCTTATCATGCGTCATTCATGACTCACCACTGGGACCTGACCCATGTTCTAATCATCACGGGTACATTAGGCCAATGTCACTTCCCATGTTCATGTTTTGGGATCAATTTAATGTTTCCTTCATAACAAGAAGTACTTGATTAACGAAAATCAGAGTACAAGACACTTGAATATCCCTGATGATCTAAGTAGTACCAAAAGAGATTGTATCTTCCTTTGGTGAAATCCCTATTGTCAATTAACCAGCATAAAGGTTCATGCCTTAGTTCTCAAGGGACGATTAGTCACCTGGGGATTCTACATAGGACATTTTAAAGACATGGAAAACACTGGCCCCGATGACCCAAACCAAGACAGCCCGAGGCCATGCCTCACCTTGGGATCTCTCCTGCCACCACCGCCAGAGGAGGGGTCTCGGCCCCACGCAGCCTGGCCTGGCCTTCGGCTTCCACCCTATCAGGGAGACCCAAGAGACAAGGTGACACCCACAGTGAGACGCCATCGACTGGGCTCCTCGGGCGGTCGGCGCTGCCCCGTTGGGCTCGAGGATGGAAAGGCAGGAAGAGAAAGGCCCCGTTTCCTTGCGAGTGGACCTCAGAGTTCCAGACACACATTATTCGTCATCGATGCCTCATACGCTGGCATTGATCATCATCGATCCAGAAAAGGGGGACCTTCTCTTCCTTCGCCATGGCCCGTGGAGTCAGGCATTCCTCCCTGCACGGCCACTGGGCAACCCAAGGGGCCCGCCCCACCCAACGAGGCCTCGCCATCCCTCGGGGAGCCTCTAGGACCCGTCCCCTGGCTTTCGGTCTCTCTGGGCCGTGGAGGACCAGCTGGGCCCCTGTGCAGGACGTCCAAGAGACCTTTCTAGCCAGAGCTGTCCCATCCCTGGGACGCCAGAGCCCTTCTGGACTGCTGGCCTCGCCCGCATCTGCCGCCCACCCTCCACCAGCCCCTCGCACTGCCCTGCCCAGCCCAGCCCCGACAAGCCCTGGGATGCTGCTCACACTGGTCCCCTGGCTCCAAAGACAACGCTGCCATCCTCGCCTGCTCATCCAGGAAGGAGCCGGCCTTCGGGCCTGGCGGCTGCCTGCTGAAGAGTACAAAGCCAAGAGCAGGAGACCCAATGGCACAGCCATTCTCCAGGCTCGCGGCTTCCACATGCACGCCTCCATCGGGGCAACCCTGCTGGCAGGGCACAGCCCTGTCTCGGGACACCCACCAACCACCAGCTGGCCGCCCAGCCCCGGGACAGAGGGGGGCCCTCCCAGACCCTGCCTACCTCACCCTTGCCCCACGGCCTCAGCCTCGGGGACATCAGCCCAAGACCTCTGGCCAACCTGCAGCCCATGGCATGGCAAGAGGCAGACCATGGGGGGTGGGGTCACCAGGGACCTGGCGCCTTGGGAATGCTGGCCCTCCCTCGCTCTCCTCCTTCAGTTCTGGCAGGCTGGTCCACAGGGGCTCCCACTGGCCCACTGGGCGAACGCAAGCACCAGGAAGGCCCCCCAGAGGACACACGGACGGCCCCCCTGGATGCCTGGCCTCGCCCGCGAGGGTCACGGCACGGAGGACATTGGACCTCAGCGTTCCAGACACGTATTCATCGTACACGACTCATACGCCACCAGTAGTCATCATCGATCCAATACTGTCCCCCTTTCCTACTTAACACTCTAATTTCTTTGTCGACTCAATTGAAAACATGCAGTGGTTCTCTGGGGCCGAGCACTTAAGGATCAGCCTTGTCACTACTGTGGCCGGGATTGGATCCTTGGCCTGGAAACTTCTGTTTTCCACACAAGGACCAAAATAAATTAATCAAATCAAAAAGTGAGGAATCATTTTAGAAGTACCTTTTACAAACAACATACTAAACAAGCACCTCGAATCATTCTTCCCCTAACACATCTCAGACCAATGCTCTCTTTCGCTATAGGTGCCTTAATCTATATCATGGTCTATACTCCATACTCAACACTCAGATGCCGCTGCCTCCGCTACTTAGATTCTGCATTTCTTTTGGATTCCGTACCCGGATTTACTTATTTTCTTCCCCGGGACTGTGGCACAAGAAAGTTCCCACGCCCGTCATCAAACCCACACCACAGCACCGACCCAGGTAAAGCCGGATCCTTAACCCACCGCTGTCAGGAAACTCCCCCACATTTCTTAATAGTACAGTAATCACTCGAATCGAAAAAGTCCAAGCAAAGAAACTCAGCCGTTACTCACATTAATCTCCATTCTACTATATAGAGGCAACCACCGAGCCCGTGCCCGTGGCAGATGTTCAACCATCTCTAACGCCTTCATCCTGGGCGGTACAGAACACAGAGGGTGACAAAGGCGTTAGGATCTAATTGCCACTGATCATCGTTGCCCGACTTCCCCTTACACAATATTTATGCATTTATCACTTCCTATATACTTTCATTCTAGTGAAAGAAAAAACAAAAACAAACCAACCTCAATCTTTACTCCGTGGCAGAACTTAAACGGATTTTATGAACGCATTGCTATCTAACTTTGGTCAGATATCCGACCCTTGCCAGGTATTTGATGGGCCTCACTGTTTTCAAGGTTCATGAACAGCCTCATTTCCTAAGCCTCTTCATATGTGGACAATGATTCACCCTATTTTTCCTTATTTCTTCACTTACGTTTGCTTAATGATTCTGGCACGCAGCCATTCCTAACAAACCCACGACAAAGAAATAAATACGAGAACACATGACCTTTGTATACCCCTGGCATCTCTCTACAGACACAATTTCCCCCAAGAGAGGAGACTCCTTAGGTGCTGGGACAGACCTCAGAGTTTCAGAGATGCTTTCTTCCTTCAGGACTCTTCCCGTCACGCGCCTCATCACTGGTCCGTGACGGGGTCTCTGTGCCTCCTTCACGTGTATTACTTCATTGACGGATTCAGCAATTCCCACACAGTCATTCAGACACTCAATCATTCACAACACCCAAGAAGACGTGTGACGTCACCGTGGGATCACGCTCAATCCGCTCCAGCGTGAGCACGTTTGACAGCACAAAGCACAGCCAATGATGAAAAAGAGAAAGAAAAGAAAAGGGATCACCGTCGCGTCTTGCCTCTACATTTCATCTGCCCTGTTACTTAACAATGTAAAGCATAGCCATGCTTTAGAGACTGTTTTGTCTCTTGACTGAAAGAACTACCTCAAACTTGAAACTGACTCACAACAATACAGGAAATTTCTAACACTTACAACTCTTCAAGTCTCTCTGATAATTGGCCACAAAGGTGACCGTTTGACTGACTTATCTCATAAGGAGCGCTGCTGTTGGCAATTTTGATTAATATTTCTTTCTTCAACATATTTGTTCATAATTAGACAACAACATATGCTCTTCAACTATTACCTATAACTTTCATGGTGTTCTCCTTGCTGTATGAATACTTTGAAAACGTATACGCTGTAAGAACCCGAACTTTCTGTGTTCCTAACACCTGTCCACAGGATGGCCTAAACAGAGCCAAAGAGGATGGACTGTGTGGGGCCACAGGGCTTCAGACCCTTATCATGCGTCATTCATGACTCACCACTGGGACCTGACCCATGTTCTAATCATCACGGGTACATTAGGCCAATGTCACTTCCCATGTTCATGTTTTGGGATCAATTTAATGTTTCCTTCATAACAAGAAGTACTTGATTAACGAAAATCAGAGTACAAGACACTTGAATATCCCTGATGATCTAAGTAGTACCAAAAGAGATTGTATCTTCCTTTGGTGAAATCCCTATTGTCAATTAACCAGCATAAAGGTTCATGCCTTAGTTCTCAAGGGACGATTAGTCACCTGGGGATTCTACATAGGACATTTTAAAGACATGGAAAACACTGGCCCCGATGACCCAAACCAAGACAGCCCGAGGCCATGCCTCACCTTGGGATCTCTCCTGCCACCACCGCCAGAGGAGGGGTCTCGGCCCCACGCAGCCTGGCCTGGCCTTCGGCTTCCACCCTATAAGGGAGACCCAAGAGACAAGGTGACACCCACAGTGAGACGCCATCGACTGGGCTCCTCGGGCGGTCGGCGCTGCCCCGTTGGGCTCGAGGATGGAAAGGCAGGAAGAGAAAGGCCCCGTTTCCTTGCGAGTGGACCTCAGAGTTCCAGACACACATTATTCGTCATCGATGCCTCATACGCTGGCATTGATCATCATCGATCCAGAAAAGGGGGACCTTCTCTTCCTTCGCCATGGCCCGTGGAGTCAGGCATTCCTCCCCGCACGGCCACTGGGCAACCCAAGGGGCCCGCCCCACCCAACGAGGCCTCGCCATCCCTCGGGGAGCCTCTAGGACCCGTCCCCTGGCTTTCGGTCTCTCTGGGCCGCGGAGGACCAGCTGGGCCCCTGTGCAGGACGTCCAAGAGACCTTCCTAGACAGAGCTGTCCCATCCCTGGGACGCCAGAGCCCTTCTGGACTGCTGGCCTCGCCCGCATCTGCCGCCCACCCTCCACCAGCCCCTCGCACTGCCCTGCCCAGCCCAGCCCCGACAAGCCCTGGGATGCTGCTCACACTGGTCCCCTGGCTCCAAAGACAACGCTGCCATCCTCGCCTGCTCATCCAGGAAGGAGCCGGCCTTCGGGCCTGGAGGCTGCCTGCTGAAGAGTACAAAGCCAAGAGCAGGAGACCCAATGGCACAGCCATTCTCCAGGCTCACGGCTTCCACATGCACGCCTCCATCGGGGCAACCCTGCTGGCAGGGCACAGCCCTGTCTCGGGACACCCACCAACCACCAGCTGGCCGCCCAGCCCCGGGACAGAGGTGGGCCCTCCCTGACCCTGCCTACCTCACCCTTGCCCCACGGCCTCAGCCTCGGGGACATCAGCCCAAGACCTCTGGCCAACCTGCAGCCCATGGCATGGCAAGAGGCAGACCATGGGGGGTGGGGTCACCAGGGACCTGGCGCCTTGGGAATGCTGGCCCTCCCTCGCTCTCCTCCTTCAGTTCTGGCAGGCTGGTCCACAGGGGCTCCCACTGGCCCACTGGGCGAACGCAAGCACCAGGAAGGCCCCCCAGAGGACACACGGACGGCCCCCCTGGATGCCTGGCCTCGCCCGCGAGGGTCACGGCACGGAGGACATTGGACCTCAGCGTTCCAGACACGTATTCATCGTACACGACTCATACGCCACCAGTAGTCATCATCGATCCAATACTGTCCCCCTTTCCTACTTAACACTCTAATTTCTTTGTCGACTCAATTGAAAACATGCAGTGGTTCTCTGGGGCCGAGCACTTAAGGATCAGCCTTGTCACTACTGTGGCCGGGATTGGATCCTTGGCCTGGAAACTTCTGTTTTCCACACAAGGACCAAAATAAATTAATCAAATCAAAAAGTGAGGAATCATTTTAGAAGTACCTTTTACAAACAACATACTAAACAAGCACCTCGAATCATTCTTCCCCTAACACATCTCAGACCAATGCTCTCTTTCGCTATAGGTGCCTTAATCTATATCATGGTCTATACTCCATACTCAACACTCAGATGCCGCTGCCTCCGCTACTTAGATTCTGCATTTCTTTTGGATTCCGTACCCGGATTTACTTATTTTCTTCCCCGGGACTGTGGCACAAGAAAGTTCCCACGCCCGTCATCAAACCCACACCACAGCACCGACCCAGGGAAAGCCGGATCCTTAACCCACCGCTGTCAGGAAACTCCCCCACATTTCTTAATAGTACAGTAATCACTCGAATCGAAAAAGTCCAAGCAAAGAAACTCAGCCGTTACTCACATTAATCTCCATTCTACTATATAGAGGCAACCACCGAGCCCGTGCCCGTGGCAGATGTTCAACCATCTCTAACGCCTTCATCCTGGGCGGTACAGAACACAGAGGGTGACAAAGGCGTTAGGATCTAATTGCCACTGATCATCGTTGCCCGACTTCCCCTTACACAATATTTATGCATTTATCACTTCCTATATACTTTCATTCTAGTGAAAGAAAAAACAAAAACAAACCAACCTCAATCTTTACTCCGTGGCAGAACTTAAACGGACTTTTATGAACGCATTGCTATCTAACTTTGGTCAGATATCCGACCCTTGCCAGGTATTTGATGGGCCTCACTGTTTTCAAGGTTCATGAACAGCCTCATTTCCTAAGCCTCTTCATATGTGGACAATGATTCACCCTATTTTTCCTTATTTCTTCACTTATGTTTGCTTAATGATTCTGGCACGCAGCCATTCCTAACAAACCCACGACAAAGAAATAAATACGAGAACACATGACCTTTGTATACCCCTGGCATCTCTCTACAGACACAATTTCCCCCAAGAGAGGAGACTCCTTAGGTGCTGGGACAGACCTCAGAGTTTCAGAGATGCTTTCTTCCTTCAGGACTCTTCCCGTCACGCGCCTCATCACTGGTCCGTGACGGGGTCTCTGTGCCTCCTTCACGTGTATTACTTCATTGACGGATTCAGCAATTCCCACACAGTCATTCAGACACTCAATCATTCACAACACCCAAGAAGACGTGTGACGTCACCGTGGGATCACGCTCAATCCGCTCCAGCGTGAGCACGTTTGACAGCACAAAGCACAGCCAATGATGAAAAAGAGAAAGAAAAGAAAAGGGATCACCGTCGCGTCTTGCCTCTACATTTCATCTGCCCTGTTACTTAACAATGTAAAGCATAGCCATGCTTTAGAGACTGTTTTGTCTCTTGACTGAAAGAACTACCTCAAACTTGAAACTGACTCACAACAATACAGGAAATTTCTAACACTTAGAACTCTTCAAGTCTCTCTGATAATTGGCCACAAAGGTGACCGTTTGACTGACTTATCTCATAAGGAGCGCTGCTGTTGGCAGTTTTGATTAATATTTCTTTCTTCAACATATTTGCTCATAATTAGACAACAACATATGCTCTTCAACTATTACCTATAACTTTCATGGTGTTCTCCTTGCTGTATGAATACTTTGAAAACGTATACGCTGTAAGAACCCGAACTTTCTGTGTTCCTAACACCTGTCCACAGGATGGCCTAAACAGAGCCAAAGAGGATGGACTGTGTGGGGCCACAGGGCTTCAGACCCTTATCATGCGTCATTCATGACTCACCACTGGGACCTGACCCATGTTCTAATCATCACGGGTACATTAGGCCAATGTCACTTCCCATGTTCATGTTTTGGGATCAATTTAATGTTTCCTTCATAACAAGAAGTACTTGATTAACGAAAATCAGAGTACAAGACACTTGAATATCCCTGATGATCTAAGTAGTACCAAAAGAGATTGTATCTTCCTTTGGTGAAATCCCTATTGTCAATTAACCAGCATAAAGGTTCATGCCTTAGTTCTCAAGGGACGATTAGTCACCTGGGGATTCTACATAGGACATTTTAAAGACATGGAAAACACTGGCCCCGATGACCCAAACCAAGACAGCCCGAGGCCATGCCTCACCTTGGGATCTCTCCTGCCACCACCGCCAGAGGAGGGGTCTCGGCCCCACGCAGCCTGGCCTGGCCTTCGGCTTCCACCCTATAAGGGAGACCCAAGAGACAAGGTGACACCCACAGTGAGACGCCATCGACTGGGCTCCTCGGGCGGTCGGCGCTGCCCCGTTGGGCTCGAGGATGGAAAGGCAGGAAGAGAAAGGCCCCGTTTCCTTGCGAGTGGACCTCAGAGTTCCAGACACACATTATTCGTCATCGATGCCTCATACGCTGGCATTGATCATCATCGATCCAGAAAAGGGGGACCTTCTCTTCCTTCGCCATGGCCCGTGGAGTCAGGCATTCCTCCCCGCACGGCCACTGGGCAACCCAAGGGGCCCGCCCCACCCAACGAGGCCTCGCCATCCCTCGGGGGGCCTCTAGGACCCGTCCCCTGGCTTTCGGTCTCTCTGGGCCGCGGAGGACCAGCTGGGCCCCTGTGCAGGACGTCCAAGAGACCTTCCTAGCCAGAGCTGTCCCATCCCTGGGACGCCAGAGCCCTTCTGGACTGCTGGCCTCGCCCGCATCTGCCGCCCACCCTCCACCAGCCCCTCGCACTGCCCTGCCCAGCCCAGCCCCGACAAGCCCTGGGATGCTGCTCACACTGGTCCCCTGGCTCCAAAGACAACGCTGCCATCCTCGCCTGCTCATCCAGGAAGGAGCCGGCCTTCGGGCCTGGCGGCTGCCTGCTGAAGAGTACAAAGCCAAGAGCAGGAGACCCAATGGCACAGCCATTCTCCAGGCTCGCGGCTTCCACATGCACGCCTCCATCGGGGCAACCCTGCTGGCAGGGCACAGCCCTGTCTCGGGACACCCACCAACCACCAGCTGGCCGCCCAGCCCCGGGACAGAGGTGGGCCCTCCCTGACCCTGCCTACCTCACCCTTGCCCCACGGCCTCAGCCTCGGGGACATCAGCCCAAGACCTCTGGCCAACCTGCAGCCCATGGCATGGCAAGAGGCAGACCATGGGGGGTGGGGTCACCAGGGACCTGGCGCCTTGGGAATGCCGGCCCTCCCTCGCTCTCCTCCTTCAGTTCTGGCAGGCTGGTCCACAGGGGCTCCCACTGGCCCACTGGGCGAACGCAAGCACCAGGAAGGCCCCCCAGAGGACACACGGACGGCCCCCCTGGATGCCTGGCCTCGCCCGCGAGGGTCACGGCACGGAGGACATTGGACCTCAGCGTTCCAGACACGTATTCATCGTACACGACTCATACGCCACCAGTAGTCATCATCGATCCAATACTGTCCCCCTTTCCTACTTAACACTCTAATTTCTTTGTCGACTCAATTGAAAACATGCAGTGGTTCTCTGGGGCCGAGCACTTAAGGATCAGCCTTGTCACTACTGTGGCCGGGATTGGATCCTTGGCCTGGAAACTTCTGTTTTCCACACAAGGACCAAAATAAATTAATCAAATCAAAAAGTGAGGAATCATTTTAGAAGTACCTTTTACAAACAACATACTAAACAAGCACCTCGAATCATTCTTCCCCTAACACATCTCAGACCAATGCTCTCTTTCGCTATAGGTGCCTTAATCTATATCATGGTCTATACTCCATACTCAACACTCAGATGCCGCTGCCTCCGCTACTTAGATTCTGCATTTCTTTTGGATTCCGTACCCGGATTTACTTATTTTCTTCCCCGGGACTGTGGCACAAGAAAGTTCCCACGCCCGTCATCAAACCCACACCACAGCACCGACCCAGGTAAAGCCGGATCCTTAACCCACCGCTGTCAGGAAACTCCCCCACATTTCTTAATAGTACAGTAATCACTCGAATCGAAAAAGTCCAAGCAAAGAAACTCAGCCGTTACTCACATTAATCTCCATTCTACTATATAGAGGCAACCACCGAGCCCGTGCCCGTGGCAGATGTTCAACCATCTCTAACGCCTTCATCCTGGGCGGTACAGAACACAGAGGGTGACAAAGGCGTTAGGATCTAATTGCCACTGATCATCGTTGCCCGACTTCCCCTTACACAATATTTATGCATTTATCACTTCCTATATACTTTCATTCTAGTGAAAGAAAAAACAAAAACAAACCAACCTCAATCTTTACTCCGTGGCAGAACTTAAACGGACTTTTATGAACGCATTGCTATCTAACTTTGGTCAGATATCCGACCCTTGCCAGGTATTTGATGGGCCTCACTGTTTTCAAGGTTCATGAACAGCCTCATTTCCTAAGCCTCTTCATATGTGGACAATGATTCACCCTATTTTTCCTTATTTCTTCACTTACGTTTGCTTAATGATTCTGGCACGCAGCCATTCCTAACAAACCCACGACAAAGAAATAAATACGAGAACACATGACCTTTGTATACCCCTGGCATCTCTCTCCAGACACAATTTCCCCCAAGAGAGGAGACTCCTTAGGTGCTGGGACAGACCTCAGAGTTTCAGAGATGCTTTCTTCCTTCAGGACTCTTCCCGTCACGCGCCTCATCACTGGTCCGTGACGGGGTCTCTGTGCCTCCTTCACGTGTATTACTTCATTGACGGATTCAGCAATTCCCACACAGTCATTCAGACACTCAATCATTCACAACACCCAAGAAGACGTGTGACGTCACCGTGGGATCACGCTCAATCCGCTCCAGCGTGAGCACGTTTGACAGCACAAAGCACAGCCAATGATGAAAAAGAGAAAGAAAAGAAAAGGGATCACCGTCGCGTCTTGCCTCTACATTTCATCTGCCCTGTTACTTAACAATGTAAAGCATAGCCATGCTTTAGAGACTGTTTTGTCTCTTGACTGAAAGAACTACCTCAAACTTGAAACTGACTCACAACAATACAGGAAATTTCTAACACTTACAACTCTTCAAGTCTCTCTGATAATTGGCCACAAAGGTGACCGTTTGACTGACTTATCTCATAAGGAGCGCTGCTGTTGGCAATTTTGATTAATATTTCTTTCTTCAACATATTTGCTCGTAATTAGACAACAACATATGCTCTTCAACTATTACCTATAACTTTCATGGTGTTCTCCTTGCTGTATGAATACTTTGAAAACGTATACGCTGTAAGAACCCGAACTTTCTGTGTTCCTAACACCTGTCCACAGGATGGCCTAAACAGAGCCAAAGAGGATGGACTGTGTGGGGCCACAGGGCTTCAGACCCTTATCATGCGTCATTCATGACTCACCACTGGGACCTGACCCATGTTCTAATCATCACGGGTACATTAGGCCAATGTCACTTCCCATGTTCATGTTTTGGGATCAATTTAATGTTTCCTTCATAACAAGAAGTACTTGATTAACGAAAATCAGAGTACAAGACACTTGAATATCCCTGATGATCTAAGTAGTACCAAAAGAGATTGTATCTTCCTTTGGTGAAATCCCTATTGTCAATTAACCAGCATAAAGGTTCATGCCTTAGTTCTCAAGGGACGATTAGTCACCTGGGGATTCTACATAGGACATTTTAAAGACATGGAAAACACTGGCCCCGATGACCCAAACCAAGACAGCCCGAGGCCATGCCTCACCTTGGGATCTCTCCTGCCACCACCGCCAGAGGAGGGGTCTCGGCCCCACGCAGCCTGGCCTGGCCTTCGGCTTCCACCCTATAAGGGAGACCCAAGAGACAAGGTGACACCCACAGTGAGACGCCATCGACTGGGCTCCTCGGGCGGTCGGCGCTGCCCCGTTGGGCTCGAGGATGGAAAGGCAGGAAGAGAAAGGCCCTGTTTCCTTGCGAGTGGACCTCAGAGTTCCAGACACACATTATTCGTCATCGATGCCTCATACGCTGGCATTGATCATCATCGATCCAGAAAAGGGGGACCTTCTCTTCCTTCGCCATGGCCCGTGGAGTCAGGCATTCCTCCCCGCACGGCCACTGGGCAACCCAAGGGGCCCGCCCCACCCAACGAGGCCTCGCCATCCCTCGGGGAGCCTCTAGGACCCGTCCCCTGGCTTTCGGTCTCTCTGGGCCGCGGAGGACCAGCTGGGCCCCTGTGCAGGACGTCCAAGAGACCTTCCTAGCCAGAGCTGTCCCATCCCTGGGACGCCAGAGCCCTTCTGGACTGCTGGCCTCGCCCGCATCTGCCGCCCACCCTCCACCAGCCCCTCGCACTGCCCTGCCCAGCCCAGCCCCGACAAGCCCTGGGATGCTGCTCACACTGGTCCCCTGGCTCCAAAGACAACGCTGCCATCCTCGCCTGCTCATCCAGGAAGGAGCCGGCCTTCGGGCCTGGCGGCTGCCTGCTGAAGAGTACAAAGCCAAGAGCAGGAGACCCAATGGCACAGCCATTCTCCAGGCTCGCGGCTTCCACATGCACGCCTCCATCGGGGCAACCCTGCTGGCAGGGCACAGCCCTGTCTCGGGACACCCACCAACCACCAGCTGGCCGCCCAGCCCCGGGACAGAGGTGGGCCCTCCCTGACCCTGCCTACCTCACCCTTGCCCCACGGCCTCAGCCTCGGGGACATCAGCCCAAGACCTCTGGCCAACCTGCAGCCCATGGCATGGCAAGAGGCAGACCATGGGGGGTGGGGTCACCAGGGACCTGGCGCCTTGGGAATGCCGGCCCTCCCTCGCTCTCCTCCTTCAGTTCTGGCAGGCTGGTCCACAGGGGCTCCCACTGGCCCACTGGGCGAACGCAAGCACCAGGAAGGCCCCCCAGAGGACACACGGACGGCCCCCCTGGATGCCTGGCCTCGCCCGCGAGGGTCACGGCACGGAGGACATTGGACCTCAGCGTTCCAGACACGTATTCATCGTACACGACTCATACGCCACCAGTAGTCATCATCGATCCAATACTGTCCCCCTTTCCTACTTAACACTCTAATTTCTTTGTCGACTCAATTGAAAACATGCAGTGGTTCTCTGGGGCCGAGCACTTAAGGATCAGCCTTGTCACTACTGTGGCCGGGATTGGATCCTTGGCCTGGAAACTTCTGTTTTCCACACAAGGACCAAAATAAATTAATCAAATCAAAAAGTGAGGAATCATTTTAGAAGTACCTTTTACAAACAACATACTAAACAAGCACCTCGAATCATTCTTCCCCTAACACATCTCAGACCAATGCTCTCTTTCGCTATAGGTGCCTTAATCTATATCATGGTCTATACTCCATACTCAACACTCAGATGCCGCTGCCTCCGCTACTTAGATTCTGCATTTCTTTTGGATTCCGTACCCGGATTTACTTATTTTCTTCCCCGGGACTGTGGCACAAGAAAGTTCCCACGCCCGTCATCAAACCCACACCACAGCACCGACCCAGGTAAAGCCGGATCCTTAACCCACCGCTGTCAGGAAACTCCCCCACATTTCTTAATAGTACAGTAATCACTCGAATCGAAAAAGTCCAAGCAAAGAAACTCAGCCGTTACTCACATTAATCTCCATTCTACTATATAGAGGCAACCACCGAGCCCGTGCCCGTGGCAGATGTTCAACCATCTCTAACGCCTTCATCCTGGGCGGTACAGAACACAGAGGGTGACAAAGGCGTTAGGATCTAATTGCCACTGATCATCGTTGCCCGACTTCCCCTTACACAATATTTATGCATTTATCACTTCCTATATACTTTCATTCTAGTGAAAGAAAAAACAAAAACAAACCAACCTCAATCTTTACTCCGTGGCAGAACTTAAACGGACTTTTATGAACGCATTGCTATCTAACTTTGGTCAGATATCCGACCCTTGCCAGGTATTTGATGGGCCTCACTGTTTTCAAGGTTCATGAACAGCCTCATTTCCTAAGCCTCTTCATATGTGGACAATGATTCACCCTATTTTTCCTTATTTCTTCACTTACGTTTGCTTAATGATTCTGGCACGCAGCCATTCCTAACAAACCCACGACAAAGAAATAAATACGAGAACACATGACCTTTGTATACCCCTGGCATCTCTCTACAGACACAATTTCCCCCAAGAGAGGAGACTCCTTAGGTGCTGGGACAGACCTCAGAGTTTCAGAGATGCTTTCTTCCTTCAGGACTCTTCCCGTCACGCGCCTCATCACTGGTCCGTGACGGGGTCTCTGTGCCTCCTTCACGTGTATTACTTCATTGACGGATTCAGCAATTCCCACACAGTCATTCAGACACTCAATCATTCACAACACCCAAGAAGACGTGTGACGTCACCGTGGGATCACGCTCAATCCGCTCCAGCGTGAGCACGTTTGACAGCACAAAGCACAGCCAATGATGAAAAAGAGAAAGAAAAGAAAAGGGATCACCGTCGCGTCTTGCCTCTACATTTCATCTGCCCTGTTACTTAACAATGTAAAGCATAGCCATGCTTTAGAGACTGTTTTGTCTCTTGACTGAAAGAACTACCTCAAACTTGAAACTGACTCACAACAATACAGGAAATTTCTAACACTTACAACTCTTCAAGTCTCTCTGATAATTGGCCACAAAGGTGACCGTTTGACTGACTTATCTCATAAGGAGCGCTGCTGTTGGCAATTTTGATTAATATTTCTTTCTTCAACATATTTGCTCGTAATTAGACAACAACATATGCTCTTCAACTATTACCTATAACTTTCATGGTGTTCTCCTTGCTGTATGAATACTTTGAAAACGTATACGCTGTAAGAACCCGAACTTTCTGTGTTCCTAACACCTGTCCACAGGATGGCCTAAACAGAGCCAAAGAGGATGGACTGTGTGGGGCCACAGGGCTTCAGACCCTTATCATGCGTCATTCATGACTCACCACTGGGACCTGACCCATGTTCTAATCATCACGGGTACATTAGGCCAATGTCACTTCCCATGTTCATGTTTTGGGATCAATTTAATGTTTCCTTCATAACAAGAAGTACTTGATTAACGAAAATCAGAGTACAAGACACTTGAATATCCCTGATGATCTAAGTAGTACCAAAAGAGATTGTATCTTCCTTTGGTGAAATCCCTATTGTCAATTAACCAGCATAAAGGTTCATGCCTTAGTTCTCAAGGGACGATTAGTCACCTGGGGATTCTACATAGGACATTTTAAAGACATGGAAAACACTGGCCCCGATGACCCAAACCAAGACAGCCCGAGGCCATGCCTCACCTTGGGATCTCTCCTGCCACCACCGCCAGAGGAGGGGTCTCGGCCCCACGCAGCCTGGCCTGGCCTTCGGCTTCCACCCTATAAGGGAGACCCAAGAGACAAGGTGACACCCACAGTGAGACGCCATCGACTGGGCTCCTCGGGCGGTCGGCGCTGCCCCGTTGGGCTCGAGGATGGAAAGGCAGGAAGAGAAAGGCCCCGTTTCCTTGCGAGTGGACCTCAGAGTTCCAGACACACATTATTCGTCATCGATGCCTCATACGCTGGCATTGATCATCATCGATCCAGAAAAGGGGGACCTTCTCTTCCTTCGCCATGGCCCGTGGAGTCAGGCATTCCTCCCCGCACGGCCACTGGGCAACCCAAGGGGCCCGCCCCACCCAACGAGGCCTCGCCATCCCTCGGGGAGCCTCTAGGACCCGTCCCCTGGCTTTCGGTCTCTCTGGGCCGTGGAGGACCAGCTGGGCCCCTGTGCAGGACGTCCAAGAGACCTTCCTAGCCAGAGCTGTCCCATCCCTGGGACGCCAGAGCCCTTCTGGACTGCTGGCCTCGCCCGCATCTGCCGCCCACCCTCCACCAGCCCCTCGCACTGCCCTGCCCAGCCCAGCCCCGACAAGCCCTGGGATGCTGCTCACACTGGTCCCCTGGCTCCAAAGACAACGCTGCCATCCTCGCCTGCTCATCCAGGAAGGAGCCGGCCTTCGGGCCTGGCGGCTGCCTGCTGAAGAGTACAAAGCCAAGAGCAGGAGACCCAATGGCACAGCCATTCTCCAGGCTCGCGGCTTCCACATGCACGCCTCCATCGGGGCAACCCTGCTGGCAGGGCACAGCCCTGTCTCGGGACACCCACCAACCACCAGCTGGCCGCCCAGCCCCGGGACAGAGGTGGGCCCTCCCTGACCCTGCCTACCTCACCCTTGCCCCACGGCCTCAGCCTCGGGGACATCAGCCCAAGACCTCTGGCCAACCTGCAGCCCATGGCATGGCAAGAGGCAGACCATGGGGGGTGGGGTCACCAGGGACCTGGCGCCTTGGGAATGCCGGCCCTCCCTCGCTCTCCTCCTTCAGTTCTGGCAGGCTGGTCCACAGGGGCTCCCACTGGCCCACTGGGCGAACGCAAGCACCAGGAAGGCCCCCCAGAGGACACACGGACGGCCCCCCTGGATGCCTGGCCTCGCCCGCGAGGGTCACGGCACGGAGGACATTGGACCTCAGCGTTCCAGACACGTATTCATCGTACACGACTCATACGCCACCAGTAGTCATCATCGATCCAATACTGTCCCCCTTTCCTACTTAACACTCTAATTTCTTTGTCGACTCAATTGAAAACATGCAGTGGTTCTCTGGGGCCGAGCACTTAAGGATCAGCCTTGTCACTACTGTGGCCGGGATTGGATCCTTGGCCTGGAAACTTCTGTTTTCCACACAAGGACCAAAATAAATTAATCAAATCAAAAAGTGAGGAATCATTTTAGAAGTACCTTTTACAAACAACATACTAAACAAGCACCTCGAATCATTCTTCCCCTAACACATCTCAGACCAATGCTCTCTTTCGCTATAGGTGCCTTAATCTATATCATGGTCTATACTCCATACTCAACACTCAGATGCCGCTGCCTCCGCTACTTAGATTCTGCACTTCTTTTGGATTCCGTACCCGGATTTACTTATTTTCTTCCCCGGGACTGTGGCACAAGAAAGTTCCCACGCCCGTCATCAAACCCACACCACAGCACCGACCCAGGTAAAGCCGGATCCTTAACCCACCGCTGTCAGGAAACTCCCCCACATTTCTTAATAGTACAGTAATCACTCGAATCGAAAAAGTCCAAGCAAAGAAACTCAGCCGTTACTCACATTAATCTCCATTCTACTATATAGAGGCAACCACCGAGCCCGTGCCCGTGGCAGATGTTCAACCATCTCTAACGCCTTCATCCTGGGCGGTACAGAACACAGAGGGTGACAAAGGCGTTAGGATCTAATTGCCACTGATCATCGTTGCCCGACTTCCCCTTACACAATATTTATGCATTTATCACTTCCTATATACTTTCATTCTAGTGAAAGAAAAAACAAAAACAAACCAACCTCAATCTTTACTCCGTGGCAGAACTTAAACGGACTTTTATGAACGCATTGCTATCTAACTTTGGTCAGATATCCGACCCTTGCCAGGTATTTGATGGGCCTCACTGTTTTCAAGGTTCATGAACAGCCTCATTTCCTAAGCCTCTTCATATGTGGACAATGATTCACCCTATTTTTCCTTATTTCTTCACTTACGTTTGCTTAATGATTCTGGCACGCAGCCATTCCTAACAAACCCACGACAAAGAAATAAATACGAGAACACATGACCTTTGTATACCCCTGGCATCTCTCTACAGACACAATTTCCCCCAAGAGAGGAGACTCCTTAGGTGCTGGGACAGACCTCAGAGTTTCAGAGATGCTTTCTTCCTTCAGGACTCTTCCCGTCACGCGCCTCATCACTGGTCCGTGACGGGGTCTCTGTGCCTCCTTCACGTGTATTACTTCATTGACGGATTCAGCAATTCCCACACAGTCATTCAGACACTCAATCATTCACAACACCCAAGAAGACGTGTGACGTCACCGTGGGATCACGCTCAATCCGCTCCAGCGTGAGCACGTTTGACAGCACAAAGCACAGCCAATGATGAAAAAGAGAAAGAAAAGAAAAGGGATCACCGTCGCGTCTTGCCTCTACATTTCATCTGCCCTGTTACTTAACAATGTAAAGCATAGCCATGCTTTAGAGACTGTTTTGTCTCTTGACTGAAAGAACTACCTCAAACTTGAAACTGACTCACAACAATACAGGAAATTTCTAACACTTACAACTCTTCAAGTCTCTCTGATAATTGGCCACAAAGGTGACCGTTTGACTGACTTATCTCATAAGGAGCGCTGCTGTTGGCAATTTTGATTAATATTTCTTTCTTCAACATATTTGTTCGTAATTAGACAACAACATATGCTCTTCAACTATTACCTATAACTTTCATGGTGTTCTCCTTGCTGTATGAATACTTTGAAAACGTATACGCTGTAAGAACCCGAACTTTCTGTGTTCCTAACACCTGTCCACAGGATGGCCTAAACAGAGCCAAAGAGGATGGACTGTGTGGGGCCACAGGGCTTCAGACCCTTATCATGCGTCATTCATGACTCACCACTGGGACCTGACCCATGTTCTAATCATCACGGGTACATTAGGCCAATGTCACTTCCCATGTTCATGTTTTGGGATCAATTTAATGTTTCCTTCATAACAAGAAGTACTTGATTAACGAAAATCAGAGTACAAGACACTTGAATATCCCTGATGATCTAAGTAGTACCAAAAGAGATTGTATCTTCCTTTGGTGAAATCCCTATTGTCAATTAACCAGCATAAAGGTTCATGCCTTAGTTCTCAAGGGACGATTAGTCACCTGGGGATTCTACATAGGACATTTTAAAGACATGGAAAACACTGGCCCCGATGACCCAAACCAAGACAGCCCGAGGCCATGCCTCACCTTGGGATCTCTCCTGCCACCACCGCCAGAGGAGGGGTCTCGGCCCCACGCAGCCTGGCCTGGCCTTCGGCTTCCACCCTATAAGGGAGACCCAAGAGACAAGGTGACACCCACAGTGAGACGCCATCGACTGGGCTCCTCGGGCGGTCGGCGCTGCCCCGTTGGGCTCGAGGATGGAAAGGCAGGAAGAGAAAGGCCCCGTTTCCTTGCGAGTGGACCTCAGAGTTCCAGACACACATTATTCGTCATCGATGCCTCATACGCTGGCATTGATCATCATCGATCCAGAAAAGGGGGACCTTCTCTTCCTTCGCCATGGCCCGTGGAGTCAGGCATTCCTCCCCGCACGGCCACTGGGCAACCCAAGGGGCCCGCCCCACCCAACGAGGCCTCGCCATCCCTCGGGGAGCCTCTAGGACCCGTCCCCTGGCTTTCGGTCTCTCTGGGCCGCGGAGGACCAGCTGGGCCCCTGTGCAGGACGTCCAAGAGACCTTCCTAGCCAGAGCTGTCCCATCCCTGGGACGCCAGAGCCCTTCTGGACTGCTGGCCTCGCCCGCATCTGCCGCCCACCCTCCACCAGCCCCTCGCACTGCCCTGCCCAGCCCAGCCCCGACAAGCCCTGGGATGCTGCTCACACTGGTCCCCTGGCTCCAAAGACAACGCTGCCATCCTCGCCTGCTCATCCAGGAAGGAGCCGGCCTTCGGGCCTGGCGGCTGCCTGCTGAAGAGTACAAAGCCAAGAGCAGGAGACCCAATGGCACAGCCATTCTCCAGGCTCGCGGCTTCCACATGCACGCCTCCATCGGGGCAACCCTGCTGGCAGGGCACAGCCCTGTCTCGGGACACCCACCAACCACCAGCTGGCCGCCCAGCCCCGGGACAGAGGTGGGCCCTCCCTGACCCTGCCTACCTCACCCTTGCCCCACGGCCTCAGCCTCGGGGACATCAGCCCAAGACCTCTGGCCAACCTGCAGCCCATGGCATGGCAAGAGGCAGACCATGGGGGGTGGGGTCACCAGGGACCTGGCGCCTTGGGAATGCCGGCCCTCCCTCGCTCTCCTCCTTCAGTTCTGGCAGGCTGGTCCACAGGGGCTCCCACTGGCCCACTGGGCGAACGCAAGCACCAGGAAGGCCCCCCAGAGGACACACGGACGGCCCCCCTGGATGCCTGGCCTCGCCCGCGAGGGTCACGGCACGGAGGACATTGGACCTCAGCGTTCCAGACACGTATTCATCGTACACGACTCATACGCCACCAGTAGTCATCATCGATCCAATACTGTCCCCCTTTCCTACTTAACACTCTAATTTCTTTGTCGACTCAATTGAAAACATGCAGTGGTTCTCTGGGGCCGAGCACTTAAGGATCAGCCTTGTCACTACTGTGGCCGGGATTGGATCCTTGGCCTGGAAACTTCTGTTTTCCACACAAGGACCAAAATAAATTAATCAAATCAAAAAGTGAGGAATCATTTTAGAAGTACCTTTTACAAACAACATACTAAACAAGCACCTCGAATCATTCTTCCCCTAACACATCTCAGACCAATGCTCTCTTTCGCTATAGGTGCCTTAATCTATATCATGGTCTATACTCCATACTCAACACTCAGATGCCGCTGCCTCCGCTACTTAGATTCTGCACTTCTTTTGGATTCCGTACCCGGATTTACTTATTTTCTTCCCCGGGACTGTGGCACAAGAAAGTTCCCACGCCCGTCATCAAACCCACACCACAGCACCGACCCAGGTAAAGCCGGATCCTTAACCCACCGCTGTCAGGAAACTCCCCCACATTTCTTAATAGTACAGTAATCACTCGAATCGAAAAAGTCCAAGCAAAGAAACTCAGCCGTTACTCACATTAATCTCCATTCTACTATATAGAGGCAACCACCGAGCCCGTGCCCGTGGCAGATGTTCAACCATCTCTAACGCCTTCATCCTGGGCGGTACAGAACACAGAGGGTGACAAAGGCGTTAGGATCTAATTGCCACTGATCATCGTTGCCCGACTTCCCCTTACACAATATTTATGCATTTATCACTTCCTATATACTTTCATTCTAGTGAAAGAAAAAACAAAAACAAACCAACCTCAATCTTTACTCCGTGGCAGAACTTAAACGGACTTTTATGAACGCATTGCTATCTAACTTTGGTCAGATATCCGACCCTTGCCAGGTATTTGATGGGCCTCACTGTTTTCAAGGTTCATGAACAGCCTCATTTCCTAAGCCTCTTCATATGTGGACAATGATTCACCCTATTTTTCCTTATTTCTTCACTTACGTTTGCTTAATGATTCTGGCACGCAGCCATTCCTAACAAACCCACGACAAAGAAATAAATACGAGAACACATGACCTTTGTATACCCCTGGCATCTCTCTACAGACACAATTTCCCCCAAGAGAGGAGACTCCTTAGGTGCTGGGACAGACCTCAGAGTTTCAGAGATGCTTTCTTCCTTCAGGACTCTTCCCGTCACGCGCCTCATCACTGGTCCGTGACGGGGTCTCTGTGCCTCCTTCACGTGTATTACTTCATTGACGGATTCAGCAATTCCCACACAGTCATTCAGACACTCAGTCATTCACAACACCCAAGAAGACGTGTGACGTCACCGTGGGATCACGCTCAATCCGCTCCAGCGTGAGCACGTTTGACAGCACAAAGCACAGCCAATGATGAAAAAGAGAAAGAAAAGAAAAGGGATCACCGTCGCGTCTTGCCTCTACATTTCATCTGCCCTGTTACTTAACAATGTAAAGCATAGCCATGCTTTAGAGACTGTTTTGTCTCTTGACTGAAAGAACTACCTCAAACTTGAAACTGACTCACAACAATACAGGAAATTTCTAACACTTACAACTCTTCAAGTCTCTCTGATAATTGGCCACAAAGGTGACCGTTTGACTGACTTATCTCATAAGGAGCGCTGCTGTTGGCAGTTTTGATTAATATTTCTTTCTTCAACATATTTGCTCATAATTAGACAACAACATATGCTCTTCAACTATTACCTATAACTTTCATGGTGTTCTCCTTGCTGTATGAATACTTTGAAAACGTATACGCTGTAAGAACCCGAACTTTCTGTGTTCCTAACACCTGTCCACAGGATGGCCTAAACAGAGCCAAAGAGGATGGACTGTGTGGGGCCACAGGGCTTCAGACCCTTATCATGCGTCATTCATGACTCACCACTGGGACCTGACCCATGTTCTAATCATCACGGGTACATTAGGCCAATGTCACTTCCCATGTTCATGTTTTGGGATCAATTTAATGTTTCCTTCATAACAAGAAGTACTTGATTAACGAAAATCAGAGTACAAGACACTTGAATATCCCTGATGATCTAAGTAGTACCAAAAGAGATTGTATCTTCCTTTGGTGAAATCCCTATTGTCAATTAACCAGCATAAAGGTTCATGCCTTAGTTCTCAAGGGACGATTAGTCACCTGGGGATTCTACATAGGACATTTTAAAGACATGGAAAACACTGGCCCCGATGACCCAAACCAAGACAGCCCGAGGCCATGCCTCACCTTGGGATCTCTCCTGCCACCACCGCCAGAGGAGGGGTCTCGGCCCCACGCAGCCTGGCCTGGCCTTCGGCTTCCACCCTATAAGGGAGACCCAAGAGACAAGGTGACACCCACAGTGAGACGCCATCGACTGGGCTCCTCGGGCGGTCGGCGCTGCCCCGTTGGGCTCGAGGATGGAAAGGCAGGAAGAGAAAGGCCCCGTTTCCTTGCGAGTGGACCTCAGAGTTCCAGACACACATTATTCATCATCGATGCCTCATACGCTGGCATTGATCATCATCGATCCAGAAAAGGGGGACCTTCTCTTCCTTCGCCATGGCCCGTGGAGTCAGGCATTCCTCCCCGCACGGCCACTGGGCAACCCAAGGGGCCCGCCCCACCCAACGAGGCCTCGCCATCCCTCGGGGGGCCTCTAGGCCCCGTCCCCTGGCTTTCGGTCTCTCTGGGCCGCGGAGGACCAGCTGGGCCCCTGTGCAGGACGTCCAAGAGACCTTCCTAGCCAGAGCTGTCCCATCCCTGGGACGCCAGAGCCCTTCTGGACTGCTGGCCTCGCCCGCATCTGCCGCCCACCCTCCACCAGCCCCTCGCACTGCCCTGCCCAGCCCAGCCCCGACAAGCCCTGGGATGCTGCTCACACTGGTCCCCTGGCTCCAAAGACAACGCTGCCATCCTCGCCTGCTCATCCAGGAAGGAGCCGGCCTTCGGGCCTGGCGGCTGCCTGCTGAAGAGTACAAAGCCAAGAGCAGGAGACCCAATGGCACAGCCATTCTCCAGGCTCGCGGCTTCCACATGCACGCCTCCATCGGGGCAACCCTGCTGGCAGGGCACAGCCCTGTCTCGGGACACCCACCAACCACCAGCTGGCCGCCCAGCCCCGGGACAGAGGTGGGCCCTCCCTGACCCCGCCTACCTCACCCTTGCCCCACGGCCTCAGCCTCGGGGACATCAGCCCAAGACCTCTGGCCAACCTGCAGCCCATGGCATGGCAAGAGGCAGACCATGGGGGGTGGGGTCACCAGGGACCTGGCGCCTTGGGAATGCCGGCCCTCCCTCGCTCTCCTCCTTCAGTTCTGGCAGGCTGGTCCACAGGGGCTCCCACTGGCCCACTGGGCGAACGCAAGCACCAGGAAGGCCCCCCAGAGGACACACGGACGGCCCCCCTGGATGCCTGGCCTCGCCCGCGAGGGTCACGGCACGGAGGACATTGGACCTCAGCGTTCCAGACACGTATTCATCGTACACGACTCATACGCCACCAGTAGTCATCATCGATCCAATACTGTCCCCCTTTCCTACTTAACACTCTAATTTCTTTGTCGACTCAATTGAAAACATGCAGTGGTTCTCTGGGGCCGAGCACTTAAGGATCAGCCTTGTCACTACTGTGGCCGGGATTGGATCCTTGGCCTGGAAACTTCTGTTTTCCACACAAGGACCAAAATAAATTAATCAAATCAAAAAGTGAGGAATCATTTTAGAAGTACCTTTTACAAACAACATACTAAACAAGCACCTCGAATCATTCTTCCCCTAACACATCTCAGACCAATGCTCTCTTTCGCTATAGGTGCCTTAATCTATATCATGGTCTATACTCCATACTCAACACTCAGATGCCGCTGCCTCCGCTACTTAGATTCTGCACTTCTTTTGGATTCCGTACCCGGATTTACTTATTTTCTTCCCCGGGACTGTGGCACAAGAAAGTTCCCACGCCCGTCATCAAACCCACACCACAGCACCGACCCAGGTAAAGCCAGATCCTTAACCCACCGCTGTCAGGAAACTCCCCCACATTTCTTAATAGTACAGTAATCACTCGAATCGAAAAAGTCCAAGCAAAGAAACTCAGCCGTTACTCACATTAATCTCCATTCTACTATATAGAGGCAACCACCGAGCCCGTGCCCGTGGCAGATGTTCAACCATCTCTAACGCCTTCATCCTGGGCGGTACAGAACACAGAGGGTGACAAAGCCGTTAGGATCTAATTGCCACTGATCATCGTTGCCCGACTTCCCCTTACACAATATTTATGCATTTATCACTTCCTATATACTTTCATTCTAGTGAAAGAAAAAACAAAAACAAACCAACCTCAATCTTTACTCCGTGGCAGAACTTAAACGGACTTTTATGAACGCATTGCTATCTAACTTTGGTCAGATATCCGACCCTTGCCAGGTATTTGATGGGCCTCACTGTTTTCAAGGTTCATGAACAGCCTCATTTCCTAAGCCTCTTCATATGTGGACAATGATTCACCCTATTTTTCCTTATTTCTTCACTTACGTTTGCTTAATGATTCTGGCACGCAGCCATTCCTAACAAACCCACGACAAAGAAATAAATACGAGAACACATGACCTTTGTATACCCCTGGCATCTCTCTCCAGACACAATTTCCCCCAAGAGAGGAGACTCCTTAGGTGCTGGGACAGACCTCAGAGTTTCAGAGATGCTTTCTTCCTTCAGGACTCTTCCCGTCACGCGCCTCATCACTGGTCCGTGACGGGGTCTCTGTGCCTCCTTCACGTGTATTACTTCATTGACGGATTCAGCAATTCCCACACAGTCATTCAGACACTCAATCATTCACAACACCCAAGAAGACGTGTGACGTCACCGTGGGATCACGCTCAATCCGCTCCAGCGTGAGCACGTTTGACAGCACAAAGCACAGCCAATGATGAAAAAGAGAAAGAAAAGAAAAGGGATCACCGTCGCGTCTTGCCTCTACATTTCATCTGCCCTGTTACTTAACAATGTAAAGCATAGCCATGCTTTAGAGACTGTTTTGTCTCTTGACTGAAAGAACTACCTCAAACTTGAAACTGACTCACAACAATACAGGAAATTTCTAACACTTACAACTCTTCAAGTCTCTCTGATAATTGGCCACAAAGGTGACCGTTTGACTGACTTATCTCATAAGGAGCGCTGCTGTTGGCAATTTTGATTAATATTTCTTTCTTCAACATATTTGCTCGTAATTAGACAACAACATATGCTCTTCAACTATTACCTATAACTTTCATGGTGTTCTCCTTGCTGTATGAATACTTTGAAAACGTATACGCTGTAAGAACCCGAACTTTCTGTGTTCCTAACACCTGTCCACAGGATGGCCTAAACAGAGCCAAAGAGGATGGACTGTGTGGGGCCACAGGGCTTCAGACCCTTATCATGCGTCATTCATGACTCACCACTGGGACCTGACCCATGTTCTAATCATCACGGGTACATTAGGCCAATGTCACTTCCCATGTTCATGTTTTGGGATCAATTTAATGTTTCCTTCATAACAAGAAGTACTTGATTAACGAAAATCAGAGTACAAGACACTTGAATATCCCTGATGATCTAAGTAGTACCAAAAGAGATTGTATCTTCCTTTGGTGAAATCCCTATTGTCAATTAACCAGCATAAAGGTTCATGCCTTAGTTCTCAAGGGACGATTAGTCACCTGGGGATTCTACATAGGACATTTTAAAGACATGGAAAACACTGGCCCCGATGACCCAAACCAAGACAGCCCGAGGCCATGCCTCACCTTGGGATCTCTCCTGCCACCACCGCCAGAGGAGGGGTCTCGGCCCCACGCAGCCTGGCCTGGCCTTCGGCTTCCACCCTATAAGGGAGACCCAAGAGACAAGGTGACACCCACAGTGAGACGCCATCGACTGGGCTCCTCGGGCGGTCGGCGCTGCCCCGTTGGGCTCGAGGATGGAAAGGCAGGAAGAGAAAGGCCCCGTTTCCTTGCGAGTGGACCTCAGAGTTCCAGACACACATTATTCGTCATCGATGCCTCATACGCTGGCATTGATCATCATCGATCCAGAAAAGGGGGACCTTCTCTTCCTTCGCCATGGCCCGTGGAGTCAGGCATTCCTCCCCGCACGGCCACTGGGCAACCCAAGGGGCCCGCCCCACCCAACGAGGCCTCGCCATCCCTCGGGGAGCCTCTAGGACCCGTCCCCTGGCTTTCGGTCTCTCTGGGCCGCGGAGGACCAGCTGGGCCCCTGTGCAGGACGTCCAAGAGACCTTCCTAGCCAGAGCTGTCCCATCCCTGGGACGCCAGAGCCCTTCTGGACTGCTGGCCTCGCCCGCATCTGCCGCCCACCCTCCACCAGCCCCTCGCACTGCCCTGCCCAGCCCAGCCCCGACAAGCCCTGGGATGCTGCTCACACTGGTCCCCTGGCTCCAAAGACAACGCTGCCATCCTCGCCTGCTCATCCAGGAAGGAGCCGGCCTTCGGGCCTGGCGGCTGCCTGCTGAAGAGTACAAAGCCAAGAGCAGGAGACCCAATGGCACAGCCATTCTCCAGGCTCGCGGCTTCCACATGCACGCCTCCATCGGGGCAACCCTGCTGGCAGGGCACAGCCCTGTCTCGGGACACCCACCAACCACCAGCTGGCCGCCCAGCCCCGGGACAGAGGTGGGCCCTCCCTGACCCTGCCTACCTCACCCTTGCCCCACGGCCTCAGCCTCGGGGACATCAGCCCAAGACCTCTGGCCAACCTGCAGCCCATGGCATGGCAAGAGGCAGACCATGGGGGGTGGGGTCACCAGGGACCTGGCGCCTTGGGAATGCCGGCCCTCCCTCGCTCTCCTCCTTCAGTTCTGGCAGGCTGGTCCACAGGGGCTCCCACTGGCCCACTGGGCGAACGCAAGCACCAGGAAGGCCCCCCAGAGGACACACGGACGGCCCCCCTGGATGCCTGGCCTCGCCCGCGAGGGTCACGGCACGGAGGACATTGGACCTCAGCGTTCCAGACACGTATTCATCGTACACGACTCATACGCCACCAGTAGTCATCATCGATCCAATACTGTCCCCCTTTCCTACTTAACACTCTAATTTCTTTGTCGACTCAATTGAAAACATGCAGTGGTTCTCTGGGGCCGAGCACTTAAGGATCAGCCTTGTCACTACTGTGGCCGGGATTGGATCCTTGGCCTGGAAACTTCTGTTTTCCACACAAGGACCAAAATAAATTAATCAAATCAAAAAGTGAGGAATCATTTTAGAAGTACCTTTTACAAACAACATACTAAACAAGCACCTCGAATCATTCTTCCCCTAACACATCTCAGACCAATGCTCTCTTTCGCTATAGGTGCCTTAATCTATATCATGGTCTATACTCCATACTCAACACTCAGATGCCGCTGCCTCCGCTACTTAGATTCTGCACTTCTTTTGGATTCCGTACCCGGATTTACTTATTTTCTTCCCCGGGACTGTGGCACAAGAAAGTTCCCACGCCCGTCATCAAACCCACACCACAGCACCGACCCAGGTAAAGCCAGATCCTTAACCCACCGCTGTCAGGAAACTCCCCCACATTTCTTAATAGTACAGTAATCACTCGAATCGAAAAAGTCCAAGCAAAGAAACTCAGCCGTTACTCACATTAATCTCCATTCTACTATATAGAGGCAACCACCGAGCCCGTGCCCATGGCAGATGTTCAACCATCTCTAACGCCTTCATCCTGGGCGGTACAGAACACAGAGGGTGACAAAGGCGTTAGGATCTAATTGCCACTGATCATCGTTGCCCGACTTCCCCTTACACAATATTTATGCATTTATCACTTCCTATATACTTTCATTCTAGTGAAAGAAAAAACAAAAACAAACCAACCTCAATCTTTACTCCATGGCAGAACTTAAACGGACTTTTATGAACGCATTGCTATCTAACTTTGGTCAGATATCCGACCCTTGCCAGGTATTTGATGGGCCTCACTGTTTTCAAGGTTCATGAACAGCCTCATTTCCTAAGCCTCTTCATATGTGGACAATGATTCACCCTATTTTTCCTTATTTCTTCACTTACGTTTGCTTAATGATTCTGGCACGCAGCCATTCCTAACAAACCCACGACAAAGAAATAAATACGAGAACACATGACCTTTGTATACCCCTGGCATCTCTCTCCAGACACAATTTCCCCCAAGAGAGGAGACTCCTTAGGTGCTGGGACAGACCTCAGAGTTTCAGAGATGCTTTCTTCCTTCAGGACTCTTCCCGTCACGCGCCTCATCACTGGTCCGTGACGGGGTCTCTGTGCCTCCTTCACGTGTATTACTTCATTGACGGATTCAGCAATTCCCACACAGTCATTCAGACACTCAATCATTCACAACACCCAAGAAGACGTGTGACGTCACCGTGGGATCACGCTCAATCCGCTCCAGCGTGAGCACGTTTGACAGCACAAAGCACAGCCAATGATGAAAAAGAGAAAGAAAAGAAAAGGGATCACCGTCGCGTCTTGCCTCTACATTTCATCTGCCCTGTTACTTAACAATGTAAAGCATAGCCATGCTTTAGAGACTGTTTTGTCTCTTGACTGAAAGAACTACCTCAAACTTGAAACTGACTCACAACAATACAGGAAATTTCTAACACTTACAACTCTTCAAGTCTCTCTGATAATTGGCCACAAAGGTGACCGTTTGACTGACTTATCTCATAAGGAGCGCTGCTGTTGGCAATTTTGATTAATATTTCTTTCTTCAACATATTTGCTCGTAATTAGACAACAACATATGCTCTTCAACTATTACCTATAACTTTCATGGTGTTCTCCTTGCTGTATGAATACTTTGAAAACGTATACGCTGTAAGAACCCGAACTTTCTGTGTTCCTAACACCTGTCCACAGGATGGCCTAAACAGAGCCAAAGAGGATGGACTGTGTGGGGCCACAGGGCTTCAGACCCTTATCATGCGTCATTCATGACTCACCACTGGGACCTGACCCATGTTCTAATCATCACGGGTACATTAGGCCAATGTCACTTCCCATGTTCATGTTTTGGGATCAATTTAATGTTTCCTTCATAACAAGAAGTACTTGATTAACGAAAATCAGAGTACAAGACACTTGAATATCCCTGATGATCTAAGTAGTACCAAAAGAGATTGTATCTTCCTTTGGTGAAATCCCTATTGTCAATTAACCAGCATAAAGGTTCATGCCTTAGTTCTCAAGGGACGATTAGTCACCTGGGGATTCTACATAGGACATTTTAAAGACATGGAAAACACTGGCCCCGATGACCCAAACCAAGACAGCCCGAGGCCATGCCTCACCTTGGGATCTCTCCTGCCACCACCGCCAGAGGAGGGGTCTCGGCCCCACGCAGCCTGGCCTGGCCTTCGGCTTCCACCCTATAAGGGAGACCCAAGAGACAAGGTGACACCCACAGTGAGACGCCATCGACTGGGCTCCTCGGGCGGTCGGCGCTGCCCCGTTGGGCTCGAGGATGGAAAGGCAGGAAGAGAAAGGCCCCGTTTCCTTGCGAGTGGACCTCAGAGTTCCAGACACACATTATTCGTCATCGATGCCTCATACGCTGGCATTGATCATCATCGATCCAGAAAAGGGGGACCTTCTCTTCCTTCGCCATGGCCCGTGGAGTCAGGCATTCCTCCCCGCACGGCCACTGGGCAACCCAAGGGGCCCGCCCCACCCAACGAGGCCTCGCCATCCCTCGGGGAGCCTCTAGGACCCGTCCCCTGGCTTTCGGTCTCTCTGGGCCGCGGAGGACCAGCTGGGCCCCTGTGCAGGACGTCCAAGAGACCTTCCTAGCCAGAGCTGTCCCATCCCTGGGACGCCAGAGCCCTTCTGGACTGCTGGCCTCGCCCGCATCTGCCGCCCACCCTCCACCAGCCCCTCGCACTGCCCTGCCCAGCCCAGCCCCGACAAGCCCTGGGATGCTGCTCACACTGGTCCCCTGGCTCCAAAGACAACGCTGCCATCCTCGCCTGCTCATCCAGGAAGGAGCCGGCCTTCGGGCCTGGCGGCTGCCTGCTGAAGAGTACAAAGCCAAGAGCAGGAGACCCAATGGCACAGCCATTCTCCAGGCTCGCGGCTTCCACATGCACGCCTCCATCGGGGCAACCCTGCTGGCAGGGCACAGCCCTGTCTCGGGACACCCACCAACCACCAGCTGGCCGCCCAGCCCCGGGACAGAGGTGGGCCCTCCCTGACCCTGCCTACCTCACCCTTGCCCCACGGCCTCAGCCTCGGGGACATCAGCCCAAGACCTCTGGCCAACCTGCAGCCCATGGCATGGCAAGAGGCAGACCATGGGGGGTGGGGTCACCAGGGACCTGGCGCCTTGGGAATGCCGGCCCTCCCTCGCTCTCCTCCTTCAGTTCTGGCAGGCTGGTCCACAGGGGCTCCCACTGGCCCACTGGGCGAACGCAAGCACCAGGAAGGCCCCCCAGAGGACACACGGACGGCCCCCCTGGATGCCTGGCCTCGCCCGCGAGGGTCACGGCACGGAGGACATTGGACCTCAGCGTTCCAGACACGTATTCATCGTACACGACTCATACGCCACCAGTAGTCATCATCGATCCAATACTGTCCCCCTTTCCTACTTAACACTCTAATTTCTTTGTCGACTCAATTGAAAACATGCAGTGGTTCTCTGGGGCCGAGCACTTAAGGATCAGCCTTGTCACTACTGTGGCCGGGATTGGATCCTTGGCCTGGAAACTTCTGTTTTCCACACAAGGACCAAAATAAATTAATCAAATCAAAAAGTGAGGAATCATTTTAGAAGTACCTTTTACAAACAACATACTAAACAAGCACCTCGAATCATTCTTCCCCTAACACATCTCAGACCAATGCTCTCTTTCGCTATAGGTGCCTTAATCTATATCATGGTCTATACTCCATACTCAACACTCAGATGCCGCTGCCTCCGCTACTTAGATTCTGCACTTCTTTTGGATTCCGTACCCGGATTTACTTATTTTCTTCCCCGGGACTGTGGCACAAGAAAGTTCCCACGCCCGTCATCAAACCCACACCACAGCACCGACCCAGGTAAAGCCAGATCCTTAACCCACCGCTGTCAGGAAACTCCCCCACATTTCTTAATAGTACAGTAATCACTCGAATCGAAAAAGTCCAAGCAAAGAAACTCAGCCGTTACTCACATTAATCTCCATTCTACTATATAGAGGCAACCACCGAGCCCGTGCCCATGGCAGATGTTCAACCATCTCTAACGCCTTCATCCTGGGCGGTACAGAACACAGAGGGTGACAAAGGCGTTAGGATCTAATTGCCACTGATCATCGTTGCCCGACTTCCCCTTACACAATATTTATGCATTTATCACTTCCTATATACTTTCATTCTAGTGAAAGAAAAAACAAAAACAAACCAACCTCAATCTTTACTCCATGGCAGAACTTAAACGGACTTTTATGAACGCATTGCTATCTAACTTTGGTCAGATATCCGACCCTTGCCAGGTATTTGATGGGCCTCACTGTTTTCAAGGTTCATGAACAGCCTCATTTCCTAAGCCTCTTCATATGTGGACAATGATTCACCCTATTTTTCCTTATTTCTTCACTTACGTTTGCTTAATGATTCTGGCACGCAGCCATTCCTAACAAACCCACGACAAAGAAATAAATACGAGAACACATGACCTTTGTATACCCCTGGCATCTCTCTCCAGACACAATTTCCCCCAAGAGAGGAGACTCCTTAGGTGCTGGGACAGACCTCAGAGTTTCAGAGATGCTTTCTTCCTTCAGGACTCTTCCCGTCACGCGCCTCATCACTGGTCCGTGACGGGGTCTCTGTGCCTCCTTCACGTGTATTACTTCATTGACGGATTCAGCAATTCCCACACAGTCATTCAGACACTCAATCATTCACAACACCCAAGAAGACGTGTGACGTCACCGTGGGATCACGCTCAATCCGCTCCAGCGTGAGCACGTTTGACAGCACAAAGCACAGCCAATGATGAAAAAGAGAAAGAAAAGAAAAGGGATCACCGTCGCGTCTTGCCTCTACATTTCATCTGCCCTGTTACTTAACAATGTAAAGCATAGCCATGCTTTAGAGACTGTTTTGTCTCTTGACTGAAAGAACTACCTCAAACTTGAAACTGACTCACAACAATACAGGAAATTTCTAACACTTACAACTCTTCAAGTCTCTCTGATAATTGGCCACAAAGGTGACCGTTTGACTGACTTATCTCATAAGGAGCGCTGCTGTTGGCAATTTTGATTAATATTTCTTTCTTCAACATATTTGCTCGTAATTAGACAACAACATATGCTCTTCAACTATTACCTATAACTTTCATGGTGTTCTCCTTGCTGTATGAATACTTTGAAAACGTATACGCTGTAAGAACCCGAACTTTCTGTGTTCCTAACACCTGTCCACAGGATGGCCTAAACAGAGCCAAAGAGGATGGACTGTGTGGGGCCACAGGGCTTCAGACCCTTATCATGCGTCATTCATGACTCACCACTGGGACCTGACCCATGTTCTAATCATCACGGGTACATTAGGCCAATGTCACTTCCCATGTTCATGTTTTGGGATCAATTTAATGTTTCCTTCATAACAAGAAGTACTTGATTAACGAAAATCAGAGTACAAGACACTTGAATATCCCTGATGATCTAAGTAGTACCAAAAGAGATTGTATCTTCCTTTGGTGAAATCCCTATTGTCAATTAACCAGCATAAAGGTTCATGCCTTAGTTCTCAAAGGACGATTAGTCACCTGGGGATTCTACATAGGACATTTTAAAGACATGGAAAACACTGGCCCCGATGACCCAAACCAAGACAGCCCGAGGCCATGCCTCACCTTGGGATCTCTCCTGCCACCACCGCCAGAGGAGGGGTCTCGGCCCCACGCAGCCTGGCCTGGCCTTCGGCTTCCACCCTATAAGGGAGACCCAAGAGACAAGGTGACACCCACAGTGAGACGCCATCGACTGGGCTCCTCGGGCGGTCGGCGCTGCCCCGTTGGGCTCGAGGATGGAAAGGCAGGAAGAGAAGGCCCCGTTTCCTTGCGAGTGGACCTCAGAGTTCCAGACACACATTATTCGTCATCGATGCCTCATACGCTGGCATTGATCATCATCGATCCAGAAAAGGGGGACCTTCTCTTCCTTCGCCATGGCCCGTGGAGTCAGGCATTCCTCCCCGCACGGCCACTGGGCAACCCAAGGGGCCCGCCCCACCCAACGAGGCCTCGCCATCCCTCGGGGAGCCTCTAGGACCCGTCCCCTGGCTTTCGGTCTCTCTGGGCCGCGGAGGACCAGCTGGGCCCCTGTGCAGGACGTCCAAGAGACCTTCCTAGCCAGAGCTGTCCCATCCCTGGGACGCCAGAGCCCTTCTGGACTGCTGGCCTCGCCCGCATCTGCCGCCCACCCTCCACCAGCCCCTCGCACTGCCCTGCCCAGCCCAGCCCCGACAAGCCCTGGGATGCTGCTCACACTGGTCCCCTGGCTCCAAAGACAACGCTGCCATCCTCGCCTGCTCATCCAGGAAGGAGCCGGCCTTCGGGCCTGGCGGCTGCCTGCTGAAGAGTACAAAGCCAAGAGCAGGAGACCCAATGGCACAGCCATTCTCCAGGCTCGCGGCTTCCACATGCACGCCTCCATCGGGGCAACCCTGCTGGCAGGGCACAGCCCTGTCTCGGGACACCCACCAACCACCAGCTGGCCGCCCAGCCCCGGGACAGAGGTGGGCCCTCCCTGACCCTGCCTACCTCACCCTTGCCCCACGGCCTCAGCCTCGGGGACATCAGCCCAAGACCTCTGGCCAACCTGCAGCCCATGGCATGGCAAGAGGCAGACCATGGGGGGTGGGGTCACCAGGGACCTGGCGCCTTGGGAATGCCGGCCCTCCCTCGCTCTCCTCCTTCAGTTCTGGCAGGCTGGTCCACAGGGGCTCCCACTGGCCCACTGGGCGAACGCAAGCACCAGGAAGGCCCCCCAGAGGACACACGGACGGCCCCCCTGGATGCCTGGCCTCGCCCGCGAGGGTCACGGCACGGAGGACATTGGACCTCAGCGTTCCAGACACGTATTCATCGTACACGACTCATACGCCACCAGTAGTCATCATCGATCCAATACTGTCCCCCTTTCCTACTTAACACTCTAATTTCTTTGTCGACTCAATTGAAAACATGCAGTGGTTCTCTGGGGCCGAGCACTTAAGGATCAGCCTTGTCACTACTGTGGCCGGGATTGGATCCTTGGCCTGGAAACTTCTGTTTTCCACACAAGGACCAAAATAAATTAATCAAATCAAAAAGTGAGGAATCATTTTAGAAGTACCTTTTACAAACAACATACTAAACAAGCACCTCGAATCATTCTTCCCCTAACACATCTCAGACCAATGCTCTCTTTCGCTATAGGTGCCTTAATCTATATCATGGTCTATACTCCATACTCAACACTCAGATGCCGCTGCCTCCGCTACTTAGATTCTGCACTTCTTTTGGATTCCGTACCCGGATTTACTTATTTTCTTCCCCGGGACTGTGGCACAAGAAAGTTCCCACGCCCGTCATCAAACCCACACCACAGCACCGACCCAGGTAAAGCCAGATCCTTAACCCACCGCTGTCAGGAAACTCCCCCACATTTCTTAATAGTACAGTAATCACTCGAATCGAAAAAGTCCAAGCAAAGAAACTCAGCCGTTACTCACATTAATCTCCATTCTACTATATAGAGGCAACCACCGAGCCCGTGCCCATGGCAGATGTTCAACCATCTCTAACGCCTTCATCCTGGGCGGTACAGAACACAGAGGGTGACAAAGGCGTTAGGATCTAATTGCCACTGATCATCGTTGCCCGACTTCCCCTTACACAATATTTATGCATTTATCACTTCCTATATACTTTCATTCTAGTGAAAGAAAAAACAAAAACAAACCAACCTCAATCTTTACTCCATGGCAGAACTTAAACGGACTTTTATGAACGCATTGCTATCTAACTTTGGTCAGATATCCGACCCTTGCCAGGTATTTGATGGGCCTCACTGTTTTCAAGGTTCATGAACAGCCTCATTTCCTAAGCCTCTTCATATGTGGACAATGATTCACCCTATTTTTCCTTATTTCTTCACTTACGTTTGCTTAATGATTCTGGCACGCAGCCATTCCTAACAAACCCACGACAAAGAAATAAATACGAGAACACATGACCTTTGTATACCCCTGGCATCTCTCTCCAGACACAATTTCCCCCAAGAGAGGAGACTCCTTAGGTGCTGGGACAGACCTCAGAGTTTCAGAGATGCTTTCTTCCTTCAGGACTCTTCCCGTCACGCGCCTCATCACTGGTCCGTGACGGGGTCTCTGTGCCTCCTTCACGTGTATTACTTCATTGACGGATTCAGCAATTCCCACACAGTCATTCAGACACTCAATCATTCACAACACCCAAGAAGACGTGTGACGTCACCGTGGGATCACGCTCAATCCGCTCCAGCGTGAGCACGTTTGACAGCACAAAGCACAGCCAATGATGAAAAAGAGAAAGAAAAGAAAAGGGATCACCGTCGCGTCTTGCCTCTACATTTCATCTGCCCTGTTACTTAACAATGTAAAGCATAGCCATGCTTTAGAGACTGTTTTGTCTCTTGACTGAAAGAACTACCTCAAACTTGAAACTGACTCACAACAATACAGGAAATTTCTAACACTTACAACTCTTCAAGTCTCTCTGATAATTGGCCACAAAGGTGACCGTTTGACTGACTTATCTCATAAGGAGCGCTGCTGTTGGCAATTTTGATTAATATTTCTTTCTTCAACATATTTGCTCGTAATTAGACAACAACATATGCTCTTCAACTATTACCTATAACTTTCATGGTGTTCTCCTTGCTGTATGAATACTTTGAAAACGTATACGCTGTAAGAACCCGAACTTTCTGTGTTCCTAACACCTGTCCACAGGATGGCCTAAACAGAGCCAAAGAGGATGGACTGTGTGGGGCCACAGGGCTTCAGACCCTTATCATGCGTCATTCATGACTCACCACTGGGACCTGACCCATGTTCTAATCATCACGGGTACATTAGGCCAATGTCACTTCCCATGTTCATGTTTTGGGATCAATTTAATGTTTCCTTCATAACAAGAAGTACTTGATTAACGAAAATCAGAGTACAAGACACTTGAATATCCCTGATGATCTAAGTAGTACCAAAAGAGATTGTATCTTCCTTTGGTGAAATCCCTATTGTCAATTAACCAGCATAAAGGTTCATGCCTTAGTTCTCAAAGGACGATTAGTCACCTGGGGATTCTACATAGGACATTTTAAAGACATGGAAAACACTGGCCCCGATGACCCAAACCAAGACAGCCCGAGGCCATGCCTCACCTTGGGATCTCTCCTGCCACCACCGCCAGAGGAGGGGTCTCGGCCCCACGCAGCCTGGCCTGGCCTTCGGCTTCCACCCTATAAGGGAGACCCAAGAGACAAGGTGACACCCACAGTGAGACGCCATCGACTGGGCTCCTCGGGCGGTCGGCGCTGCCCCGTTGGGCTCGAGGATGGAAAGGCAGGAAGAGAAGGCCCCGTTTCCTTGCGAGTGGACCTCAGAGTTCCAGACACACATTATTCGTCATCGATGCCTCATACGCTGGCATTGATCATCATCGATCCAGAAAAGGGGGACCTTCTCTTCCTTCGCCATGGCCCGTGGAGTCAGGCATTCCTCCCCGCACGGCCACTGGGCAACCCAAGGGGCCCGCCCCACCCAACGAGGCCTCGCCATCCCTCGGGGGGCCTCTAGGCCCCGTCCCCTGGCTTTCGGTCTCTCTGGGCCGCGGAGGACCAGCTGGGCCCCTGTGCAGGACGTCCAAGAGACCTTCCTAGCCAGAGCTGTCCCATCCCTGGGACGCCAGAGCCCTTCTGGACTGCTGGCCTCGCCCGCATCTGCCGCCCACCCTCCACCAGCCCCTCGCACTGCCCTGCCCAGCCCAGCCCCGACAAGCCCTGGGATGCTGCTCACACTGGTCCCCTGGCTCCAAAGACAACGCTGCCATCCTCGCCTGCTCATCCAGGAAGGAGCCGGCCTTCGGGCCTGGCGGCTGCCTGCTGAAGAGTACAAAGCCAAGAGCAGGAGACCCAATGGCACAGCCATTCTCCAGGCTCGCGGCTTCCACATGCACGCCTCCATCGGGGCAACCCTGCTGGCAGGGCACAGCCCTGTCTCGGGACACCCACCAACCACCAGCTGGCCGCCCAGCCCCGGGACAGAGGTGGGCCCTCCCTGACCCCGCCTACCTCACCCTTGCCCCACGGCCTCAGCCTCGGGGACATCAGCCCAAGACCTCTGGCCAACCTGCAGCCCATGGCATGGCAAGAGGCAGACCATGGGGGGTGGGGTCACCAGGGACCTGGCGCCTTGGGAATGCCAGCCCTCCCTCGCTCTCCTCCTTCAGTTCTGGCAGGCTGGTCCACAGGGGCTCCCACTGGCCCACTGGGCGAACGCAAGCACCAGGAAGGCCCCCCAGAGGACACACGGACGGCCCCCCTGGATGCCTGGCCTCGCCCGCGAGGGTCACGGCACGGAGGACATTGGACCTCAGCGTTCCAGACACGTATTCATCGTACACGACTCATACGCCACCAGTAGTCATCATCGATCCAATACTGTCCCCCTTTCCTACTTAACACTCTAATTTCTTTGTCGACTCAATTGAAAACATGCAGTGGTTCTCTGGGGCCGAGCACTTAAGGATCAGCCTTGTCACTACTGTGGCCGGGATTGGATCCTTGGCCTGGAAACTTCTGTTTTCCACACAAGGACCAAAATAAATTAATCAAATCAAAAAGTGAGGAATCATTTTAGAAGTACCTTTTACAAACAACATACTAAACAAGCACCTCGAATCATTCTTCCCCTAACACATCTCAGACCAATGCTCTCTTTCGCTATAGGTGCCTTAATCTATATCATGGTCTATACTCCATACTCAACACTCAGATGCCGCTGCCTCCGCTACTTAGATTCTGCACTTCTTTTGGATTCCGTACCCGGATTTACTTATTTTCTTCCCCGGGACTGTGGCACAAGAAAGTTCCCACGCCCGTCATCAAACCCACACCACAGCACCGACCCAGGTAAAGCCGGATCCTTAACCCACCGCTGTCAGGAAACTCCCCCACATTTCTTAATAGTACAGTAATCACTCGAATCGAAAAAGTCCAAGCAAAGAAACTCAGCCGTTACTCACATTAATCTCCATTCTACTATATAGAGGCAACCACCGAGCCCGTGCCCGTGGCAGATGTTCAACCATCTCTAACGCCTTCATCCTGGGCGGTACAGAACACAGAGGGTGACAAAGGCGTTAGGATCTAATTGCCACTGATCATCGTTGCCTGACTTCCCCTTACACAATATTTATGCATTTATCACTTCCTATATACTTTCATTCTAGTGAAAGAAAAAACAAAAACAAACCAACCTCAATCTTTACTCCGTGGCAGAACTTAAACGGACTTTTATGAACGCATTGCTATCTAACTTTGGTCAGATATCCGACCCTTGCCAGGTATTTGATGGGCCTCACTGTTTTCAAGGTTCATGAACAGCCTCATTTCCTAAGCCTCTTCATATGTGGACAATGATTCACCCTATTTTTCCTTATTTCTTCACTTACGTTTGCTTAATGATTCTGGCACGCAGCCATTCCTAACAAACCCACGACAAAGAAATAAATACGAGAACACATGACCTTTGTATACCCCTGGCATCTCTCTCCAGACACAATTTCCCCCAAGAGAGGAGACTCCTTAGGTGCTGGGACAGACCTCAGAGTTTCAGAGATGCTTTCTTCCTTCAGGACTCTTCCCGTCACGCGCCTCATCACTGGTCCGTGACGGGGTCTCTGTGCCTCCTTCACGTGTATTACTTCATTGACGGATTCAGCAATTCCCACACAGTCATTCAGACACTCAATCATTCACAACACCCAAGAAGACGTGTGACATCACCGTGGGATCACGCTCAATCCGCTCCAGCGTGAGCACGTTTGACAGCACAAAGCACAGCCAATGATGAAAAAGAGAAAGAAAAGAAAAGGGATCACCGTCGCGTCTTGCCTCTACATTTCATCTGCCCTGTTACTTAACAATGTAAAGCATAGCCATGCTTTAGAGACTGTTTTGTCTCTTGACTGAAAGAACTACCTCAAACTTGAAACTGACTCACAACAATACAGGAAATTTCTAACACTTACAACTCTTCAAGTCTCTCTGATAATTGGCCACAAAGGTGACCGTTTGACTGACTTATCTCATAAGGAGCGCTGCTGTTGGCAGTTTTGATTAATATTTCTTTCTTCAACATATTTGCTCATAATTAGACAACAACATATGCTCTTCAACTATTACCTATAACTTTCATGGTGTTCTCCTTGCTGTATGAATACTTTGAAAACGTATACGCTGTAAGAACCCGAACTTTCTGTGTTCCTAACACCTGTCCACAGGATGGCCTAAACAGAGCCAAAGAGGATGGACTGTGTGGGGCCACAGGGCTTCAGACCCTTATCATGCGTCATTCATGACTCACCACTGGGACCTGACCCATGTTCTAATCATCACGGGTACATTAGGCCAATGTCACTTCCCATGTTCATGTTTTGGGATCAATTTAATGTTTCCTTCATAACAAGAAGTACTTGATTAACGAAAATCAGAGTACAAGACACTTGAATATCCCTGATGATCTAAGTAGTACCAAAAGAGATTGTATCTTCCTTTGGTGAAATCCCTATTGTCAATTAACCAGCATAAAGGTTCATGCCTTAGTTCTCAAGGGACGATTAGTCACCTGGGGATTCTACATAGGACATTTTAAAGACATGGAAAACACTGGCCCCGATGACCCAAACCAAGACAGCCCGAGGCCATGCCTCACCTTGGGATCTCTCCTGCCACCACCGCCAGAGGAGGGGTCTCGGCCCCACGCAGCCTGGCCTGGCCTTCGGCTTCCACCCTATAAGGGAGACCCAAGAGACAAGGTGACACCCACAGTGAGACGCCATCGACTGGGCTCCTCGGGCGGTCGGCGCTGCCCCGTTGGGCTCGAGGATGGAAAGGCAGGAAGAGAAAGGCCCCGTTTCCTTGCGAGTGGACCTCAGAGTTCCAGACACACATTATTCGTCATCGATGCCTCATACGCTGGCATTGATCATCATCGATCCAGAAAAGGGGGACCTTCTCTTCCTTCGCCATGGCCCGTGGAGTCAGGCATTCCTCCCCGCACGGCCACTGGGCAACCCAAGGGGCCCGCCCCACCCAACGAGGCCTCGCCATCCCTCGGGGAGCCTCTAGGACCCGTCCCCTGGCTTTCGGTCTCTCTGGGCCGCGGAGGACCAGCTGGGCCCCTGTGCAGGACGTCCAAGAGACCTTCCTAGCCAGAGCTGTCCCATCCCTGGGACGCCAGAGCCCTTCTGGACTGCTGGCCTCGCCCGCATCTGCCGCCCACCCTCCACCAGCCCCTCGCACTGCCCTGCCCAGCCCAGCCCCGACAAGCCCTGGGATGCTGCTCACACTGGTCCCCTGGCTCCAAAGACAACGCTGCCATCCTCGCCTGCTCATCCAGGAAGGAGCCGGCCTTCGGGCCTGGCGGCTGCCTGCTGAAGAGTACAAAGCCAAGAGCAGGAGACCCAATGGCACAGCCATTCTCCAGGCTCGCGGCTTCCACATGCACGCCTCCATCGGGGCAACCCTGCTGGCAGGGCACAGCCCTGTCTCGGGACACCCACCAACCACCAGCTGGCCGCCCAGCCCCGGGACAGAGGTGGGCCCTCCCTGACCCTGCCTACCTCACCCTTGCCCCACGGCCTCAGCCTCGGGGACATCAGCCCAAGACCTCTGGCCAACCTGCAGCCCATGGCATGGCAAGAGGCAGACCATGGGGGGTGGGGTCACCAGGGACCTGGCGCCTTGGGAATGCCGGCCCTCCCTCGCTCTCCTCCTTCAGTTCTGGCAGGCTGGTCCACAGGGGCTCCCACTGGCCCACTGGGCGAACGCAAGCACCAGGAAGGCCCCCCAGAGGACACACGGACGGCCCCCCTGGATGCCTGGCCTCGCCCGCGAGGGTCACGGCACGGAGGACATTGGACCTCAGCGTTCCAGACACGTATTCATCGTACACGACTCATACGCCACCAGTAGTCATCATCGATCCAATACTGTCCCCCTTTCCTACTTAACACTCTAATTTCTTTGTCGACTCAATTGAAAACATGCAGTGGTTCTCTGGGGCCGAGCACTTAAGGATCAGCCTTGTCACTACTGTGGCCGGGATTGGATCCTTGGCCTGGAAACTTCTGTTTTCCACACAAGGACCAAAATAAATTAATCAAATCAAAAAGTGAGGAATCATTTTAGAAGTACCTTTTACAAACAACATACTAAACAAGCACCTCGAATCATTCTTCCCCTAACACATCTCAGACCAATGCTCTCTTTCGCTATAGGTGCCTTAATCTATATCATGGTCTATACTCCATACTCAACACTCAGATGCCGCTGCCTCCGCTACTTAGATTCTGCACTTCTTTTGGATTCCGTACCCGGATTTACTTATTTTCTTCCCCGGGACTGTGGCACAAGAATGTTCCCACGCCCGTCATCAAACCCACACCACAGCACCGACCCAGGTAAAGCCAGATCCTTAACCCACCGCTGTCAGGAAACTCCCCCACATTTCTTAATAGTACAGTAATCACTCGAATCGAAAAAGTCCAAGCAAAGAAACTCAGCCGTTACTCACATTAATCTCCATTCTACTATATAGAGGCAACCACCGAGCCCGTGCCCGTGGCAGATGTTCAACCATCTCTAACGCCTTCATCCTGGGCGGTACAGAACACAGAGGGTGACAAAGGCGTTAGGATCTAATTGCCACTGATCATCGTTGCCCGACTTCCCCTTACACAATATTTATGCATTTATCACTTCCTATATACTTTCATTCTAGTGAAAGAAAAAACAAAAACAAACCAACCTCAATCTTTACTCCGTGGCAGAACTTAAACGGACTTTTATGAACGCATTGCTATCTAACTTTGGTCAGATATCCGACCCTTGCCAGGTATTTGATGGGCCTCACTGTTTTCAAGGTTCATGAACAGCCTCATTTCCTAAGCCTCTTCATATGTGGACAATGATTCACCCTATTTTTCCTTATTTCTTCACTTATGTTTGCTTAATGATTCTGGCACGCAGCCATTCCTAACAAACCCACGACAAAGAAATAAATACGAGAACACATGACCTTTGTATACCCCTGGCATCTCTCTACAGACACAATTTCCCCCAAGAGAGGAGACTCCTTAGGTGCTGGGACAGACCTCAGAGTTTCAGAGATGCTTTCTTCCTTCAGGACTCTTCCCGTCACGCGCCTCATCACTGGTCCGTGACGGGGTCTCTGTGCCTCCTTCACGTGTATTACTTCATTGACGGATTCAGCAATTCCCACACAGTCATTCAGACACTCAATCATTCACAACACCCAAGAAGACGTGTGACGTCACCGTGGGATCACGCTCAATCCGCTCCAGCGTGAGCACGTTTGACAGCACAAAGCACAGCCAATGATGAAAAAGAGAAAGAAAAGAAAAGGGATCACCGTCGCGTCTTGCCTCTACATTTCATCTGCCCTGTTACTTAACAATGTAAAGCACAGCCATGCTTTAGAGACTGTTTTGTCTCTTGACTGAAAGAACTACCTCAAACTTGAAACTGACTCACAACAATACAGGAAATTTCTAACACTTACAACTCTTCAAGTCTCTCTGATAATTGGCCACAAAGGTGACCGTTTGACTGACTTATCTCATAAGGAGCGCTGCTGTTGGCAATTTTGATTAATATTTCTTTCTTCAACATATTTGTTCGTAATTAGACAACAACATATGCTCTTCAACTATTACCTATAACTTTCATGGTGTTCTCCTTGCTGTATGAATACTTTGAAAACGTATACGCTGTAAGAACCCGAACTTTCTGTGTTCCTAACACCTGTCCACAGGATGGCCTAAACAGAGCCAAAGAGGATGGACTGTGTGGGGCCACAGGGCTTCAGACCCTTATCATGCGTCATTCATGACTCACCACTGGGACCTGACCCATGTTCTAATCATCACGGGTACATTAGGCCAATGTCACTTCCCATGTTCATGTTTTGGGATCAATTTAATGTTTCCTTCATAACAAGAAGTACTTGATTAACGAAAATCAGAGTACAAGACACTTGAATATCCCTGATGATCTAAGTAGTACCAAAAGAGATTGTATCTTCCTTTGGTGAAATCCCTATTGTCAATTAACCAGCATAAAGGTTCATGCCTTAGTTCTCAAAGGACGATTAGTCACCTGGGGATTCTACATAGGACATTTTAAAGACATGGAAAACACTGGCCCCGATGACCCAAACCAAGACAGCCCGAGGCCATGCCTCACCTTGGGATCTCTCCTGCCACCACCGCCAGAGGAGGGGTCTCGGCCCCACGCAGCCTGGCCTGGCCTTCGGCTTCCACCCTATAAGGGAGACCCAAGAGACAAGGTGACACCCACAGTGAGACGCCATCGACTGGGCTCCTCGGGCAGTCGGCGCTGCCCCGTTGGGCTCGAGGATGGAAAGGCAGGAAGAGAAAGGCCCCGTTTCCTTGCGAGTGGACCTCAGAGTTCCAGACACACATTATTCGTCATCGATGCCTCATACGCTGGCATTGATCATCATCGATCCAGAAAAGGGGGACCTTCTCTTCCTTCGCCATGGCCCGTGGAGTCAGGCATTCCTCCCCGCACGGCCACTGGGCAACCCAAGGGGCCCGCCCCACCCAACGAGGCCTCGCCATCCCTCGGGGGGCCTCTAGGACCCGTCCCCTGGCTTTCGGTCTCTCTGGGCCGCGGAGGACCAGCTGGGCCCCTGTGCAGGACGTCCAAGAGACCTTCCTAGCCAGAGCTGTCCCATCCCTGGGACGCCAGAGCCCTTCTGGACTGCTGGCCTCGCCCGCATCTGCCGCCCACCCTCCACCAGCCCCTCGCACTGCCCTGCCCAGCCCAGCCCCGACAAGCCCTGGGATGCTGCTCACACTGGTCCCCTGGCTCCAAAGACAACGCTGCCATCCTCGCCTGCTCATCCAGGAAGGAGCCGGCCTTCGGGCCTGGCGGCTGCCTGCTGAAGAGTACAAAGCCAAGAGCAGGAGACCCAATGGCACAGCCATTCTCCAGGCTCGCGGCTTCCACATGCACGCCTCCATCGGGGCAACCCTGCTGGCAGGGCACAGCCCTGTCTCGGGACACCCACCAACCACCAGCTGGCCGCCCAGCCCCGGGACAGAGGTGGGCCCTCCCTGACCCCGCCTACCTCACCCTTGCCCCACGGCCTCAGCCTCGGGGACATCAGCCCAAGACCTCTGGCCAACCTGCAGCCCATGGCATGGCAAGAGGCAGACCATGGGGGGTGGGGTCACCAGGGACCTGGCGCCTTGGGAATGCCGGCCCTCCCTCGCTCTCCTCCTTCAGTTCTGGCAGGCTGGTCCACAGGGGCTCCCACTGGCCCACTGGGCAAACGCAAGCACCAGGAAGGCCCCCCAGAGGACACACGGACGGCCCCCCTGGATGCCTGGCCTCACCCGCGAGGGTCACGGCACGGAGGACATTGGACCTCAGCGTTCCAGACACGTATTCATCGTACACGACTCATACGCCACCAGTAGTCATCATCGATCCAATACTGTCCCCCTTTCCTACTTAACACTCTAATTTCTTTGTCGACTCAATTGAAAACATGCAGTGGTTCTCTGGGGCCGAGCACTTAAGGATCAGCCTTGTCACTACTGTGGCGGGGATTGGATCCTTGGCCTGGAAACTTCTGTTTTCCACAGAAGGACCAAAATAAATTAATCAAATCAAAAAGTGAGGAATCATTTTAGAAGTACCTTTTACAAACAACATACTAAACAAGCACCTCGAATCATTCTTCCCCTAACACATCTCAGACCAATGCTCTCTTTCGCTATAGGTGCCTTAATCTATATCATGGTCTATACTCCATACTCAACACTCAGATGCCGCTGCCTCCGCTACTTAGATTCTGCACTTCTTTTGGATTCCGTACCCGGATTTACTTATTTTCTTCCCCGGGACTGTGGCACAAGAAAGTTCCCATGCCCGTCATCAAACCCACACCACAGCACCGACCCAGGTAAAGCCGGATCCTTAACCCACCGCTGTCAGGAAACTCCCCCACATTTCTTAATAGTACAGTAATCACTCGAATCGAAAAAGTCCAAGCAAAGAAACTCAGCCGTTACTCACATTAATCTCCATTCTACTATATAGAGGCAACCACCGAGCCCGTGCCCGTGGCAGATGTTCAACCATCTCTAACGCCTTCATCCTGGGCGGTACAGAACACAGAGGGTGACAAAGGCGTTAGGATCTAATTGCCACTGATCATCGTTGCCCGACTTCCCCTTACACAATATTTATGCATTTATCACTTCCTATATACTTTCATTCTAGTGAAAGAAAAAACAAAAACAAACCAACCTCAATCTTTACTCCGTGGCAGAACTTAAACGGACTTTTATGAACGCATTGCTATCTAACTTTGGTCAGATATCCGACCCTTGCCAGGTATTTGATGGGCCTCACTGTTTTCAAGGTTCATGAACAGCCTCATTTCCTAAGCCTCTTCATATGTGGACAATGATTCACCCTATTTTTCCTTATTTCTTCACTTACTTAATGATTCTGGCACGCAGCCATTCCTAACAAACCCACGACAAAGAAATAAATACGAGAACACATGACCTTTGTATACCCCTGGCATCTCTCTACAGACACAATTTCCCCCAAGAGAGGAGACTCCTTAGGTGCTGCGACAGACCTCAGAGTTTCAGAGATGCTTTCTTCCTTCAGGACTCTTCCCGTCACGCGCCTCATCACTGGTCCGTGACGGGGTCTCTGTGCCTCCTTCACGTGTATTACTTCATTGACGGATTCAGCAATTCCCACACAGTCATTCAGACACTCAGTCATTCACAACACCCAAGAAGACGTGTGACGTCACCGTGGGATCACGCTCAATCCGCTCCAGCGTGAGCACGTTTGACAGCACAAAGCACAGCCAATGATGAAAAAGAGAAAGAAAAGAAAAGGGATCACCGTCGCGTCTTGCCTCTACATTTCATCTGCCCTGTTACTTAACAATGTAAAGCACAGCCATGCTTTAGAGACTGTTTTGTCTCTTGACTGAAAGAACTACCTCAAACTTGAAACTGACTCACAACAATACAGGAAATTTCTAACACTTACAACTCTTCAAGTCTCTCTGATAATTGGCCACAAAGGTGACCGTTTGACTGACTTATCTCATAAGGAGCGCTGCTGTTGGCAATTTTGATTAATATTTCTTTCTTCAACATATTTGTTCGTAATTAGACAACAACATATGCTCTTCAACTATTACCTATAACTTTCATGGTGTTCTCCTTGCTGTATGAATACTTTGAAAACGTATACGCTGTAAGAACCCGAACTTTCTGTGTTCCTAACACCTGTCCACAGGATGGCCTAAACAGAGCCAAAGAGGATGGACTGTGTGGGGCCACAGGGCTTCAGACCCTTATCATGCGTCATTCATGACTCACCACTGGGACCTGACCCATGTTCTAATCATCACGGGTACATTAGGCCAATGTCACTTCCCATGTTCATGTTTTGGGATCAATTTAATGTTTCCTTCATAACAAGAAGTACTTGATTAACGAAAATCAGAGTACAAGACACTTGAATATCCCTGATGATCTAAGTAGTACCAAAAGAGATTGTATCTTCCTTTGGTGAAATCCCTATTGTCAATTAACCAGCATAAAGGTTCATGCCTTAGTTCTCAAGGGACGATTAGTCACCTGGGGATTCTACATAGGACATTTTAAAGACATGGAAAACACTGGCCCCGATGACCCAAACCAAGACAGCCCGAGGCCATGCCTCACCTTGGGATCTCTCCTGCCACCACCGCCAGAGGAGGGGTCTCGGCCCCACGCAGCCTGGCCTGGCCTTCGGCTTCCACCCTATAAGGGAGACCCAAGAGACAAGGTGACACCCACAGTGAGACGCCATCGACTGGGCTCCTCGGGCGGTCGGCGCTGCCCCATTGGGCTCGAGGATGGAAAGGCAGGAAGAGAAAGGCCCCGTTTCCTTGCGAGTGGACCTCAGAGTTCCAGACACACATTATTCGTCATCGATGCCTCATACGCTGGCATTGATCATCATCGATCCAGAAAAGGGGGACCTTCTCTTCCTTCGCCATGGCCCGTGGAGTCAGGCATTCCTCCCCGCACGGCCACTGGGCAACCCAAGGGGCCCGCCCCACCCAACGAGGCCTCGCCATCCCTCGGGGAGCCTCTAGGACCCGTCCCCTGGCTTTCGGTCTCTCTGGGCCGCGGAGGACCAGCTGGGCCCCTGTGCAGGACGTCCAAGAGACCTTCCTAGCCAGAGCTGTCCCATCCCTGGGACGCCAGAGCCCTTCTGGACTGCTGGCCTCGCCCGCATCTGCCGCCCACCCTCCACCAGCCCCTCGCACTGCCCTGCCCAGCCCAGCCCCGACAAGCCCTGGGATGCTGCTCACACTGGTCCCCTGGCTCCAAAGACAACGCTGCCATCCTCGCCTGCTCATCCAGGAAGGAGCCGGCCTTCGGGCCTGGCGGCTGCCTGCTGAAGAGTACAAAGCCAAGAGCAGGAGACCCAATGGCACAGCCATTCTCCAGGCTCGCGGCTTCCACATGCACGCCTCCATCGGGGCAACCCTGCTGGCAGGGCACAGCCCTGTCTCGGGACACCCACCAACCACCAGCTGGCCGCCCAGCCCCGGGACAGAGGTGGGCCCTCCCTGACCCCGCCTACCTCACCCTTGCCCCACGGCCTCAGCCTCGGGGACATCAGCCCAAGACCTCTGGCCAACCTGCAGCCCATGGCATGGCAAGAGGCAGACCATGGGGGGTGGGGTCACCAGGGACCTGGTGCCTTGGGAATGCCGGCCCTCCCTCGCTCTCCTCCTTCAGTTCTGGCAGGCTGGTCCACAGGGGCTCCCACTGGCCCACTGGGCGAACGCAAGCACCAGGAAGGCCCCCCAGAGGACACACGGACGGCCCCCCTGGATGCCTGGCCTCGCCCGCGAGGGTCACGGCACGGAGGACATTGGACCTCAGCGTTCCAGACACGTATTCATCGTACACGACTCATACGCCACCAGTAGTCATCATCGATCCAATACTGTCCCCCTTTCCTACTTAACACTCTAATTTCTTTGTCGACTCCAGTGAAAACATGCAGTGGTTCTCTGGGGCCGAGCACTTAAGGATCAGCCTTGTCACTACTGTGGCCGGGATTGGATCCTTGGCCTGGAAACTTCTGTTTTCCACACAAGGACCAAAATAAATTAATCAAATCAAAAAGTGAGGAATCATTTTAGAAGTACCTTTTACAAACAACATACTAAACAAGCACCTCGAATCATTCTTCCCCTAACACATCTCAGACCAATGCTCTCTTTCGCTATAGGTGCCTTAATCTATATCATGGTCTATACTCCATACTCAACACTCAGATGCCGCTGCCTCCGCTACTTAGATTCTGCATTTCTTTTGGATTCCGTACCCGGATTTACTTATTTTCTTCCCCGGGACTGTGGCACAAGAAAGTTCCCACGCCCGTCATCAAACCCACACCACAGCACCGACCCAGGTAAAGCCGGATCCTTAACCCACCGCTGTCAGGAAACTCCCCCACATTTCTTAATAGTACAGTAATCACTCGAATCGAAAAAGTCCAAGCAAAGAAACTCAGCCGTTACTCACATTAATCTCCATTCTACTATATAGAGGCAACCACCGAGCCCGTGCCCGTGGCAGATGTTCAACCATCTCTAACGCCTTCATCCTGGGCGGTACAGAACACAGAGGGTGACAAAGGCGTTAGGATCTAATTGCCACTGATCATCGTTGCCCGACTTCCCCTTACACAATATTTATGCATTTATCACTTCCTATATACTTTCATTCTAGTGAAAGAAAAAACAAAAACAAACCAACCTCAATCTTTACTCCGTGGCAGAACTTAAACGGACTTTTATGAACGCATTGCTATCTAACTTTGGTCAGATATCCGACCCTTGCCAGGTATTTGATGGGCCTCACTGTTTTCAAGGTTCATGAACAGCCTCATTTCCTAAGCCTCTTCATATGTGGACAATGATTCACCCTATTTTTCCTTATTTCTTCACTTACGTTTGCTTAATGATTCTGGCACGCAGCCATTCCTAACAAACCCACGACAAAGAAATAAATACGAGAACACATGACCTTTGTATACCCCTGGCATCTCTCTCCAGACACAATTTCCCCCAAGAGAGGAGACTCCTTAGGTGCTGGGACAGACCTCAGAGTTTCAGAGATGCTTTCTTCCTTCAGGACTCTTCCCGTCACGCGCCTCATCACTGGTCCGTGACGGGGTCTCTGTGCCTCCTTCACGTGTATTACTTCATTGACGGATTCAGCAATTCCCACACAGTCATTCAGACACTCAGTCATTCACAACACCCAAGAAGACGTGTGACGTCACCCTGGGATCACGCTCAATCCGCTCCAGCGTGAGCACGTTTGACAGCACAAAGCACAGCCAATGATGAAAAAGAGAAAGAAAAGAAAAGGGATCACCGTCGCGTCTTGCCTCTACATTTCATCTGCCCTGTTACTTAACAATGTAAAGCATAGCCATGCTTTAGAGACTGTTTTGTCTCTTGACTGAAAGAAGACAAACTTGAAACTGACTCACAACAATACAGGAAATTTCTAACACTTACAACTCTTCAAGTCTCTCTGATAATTGGCCACAAAGGTGACCGTTTGACTGACTTATCTCATAAGGAGCGCTGCTGTTGGCAATTTTGATTAATATTTCTTTCTTCAACATATTTGCTCGTAATTAGACAACAACATATGCTCTTCAACTATTACCTATAACTTTCATGGTGTTCTCCTTGCTGTATGAATACTTTGAAAACGTATACGCTGTAAGAACCCGAACTTTCTGTGTTCCTAACACCTGTCCACAGGATGGCCTAAACAGAGCCAAAGAGGATGGACTGTGTGGGGCCACAGGGCTTCAGACCCTTCTCATGCGTCATTCATGACTCACCACTGGGACCTGACCCATGTTCTAATCATCACGGGTACATTAGGCCAATGTCACTTCCCATGTTCATGTTTTGGGATCAATTTAATGTTTCCTTCATAACAAGAAGTACTTGATTAACGAAAATCAGAGTACAAGACACTTGAATATCCCTGATGATCTAAGTAGTACCAAAAGAGATTGTATCTTCCTTTGGTGAAATCCCTATTGTCAATTAACCAGCATAAAGGTTCATGCCTTAGTTCTCAAAGGACGATTAGTCACCTGGGGATTCTACATAGGACATTTTAAAGACATGGAAAACACTGGCCCCGATGACCCAAACCAAGACAGCCCGAGGCCATGCCTCACCTTGGGATCTCTCCTGCCACCACCGCCAGAGGAGGGGTCTCGGCCCCACGCAGCCTGGCCTGGCCTTCGGCTTCCACCCTATCAGGGAGACCCAAGAGACAAGGTGACACCCACAGTGAGACGCCATCGACTGGGCTCCTCGGGCGGTCGGCGCTGCCCCGTTGGGCTCGAGGATGGAAAGGCAGGAAGAGAAAGGCCCCGTTTCCTTGCGAGTGGACCTCAGAGTTCCAGACACACATTATTCGTCATCGATGCCTCATACGCTGGCATTGATCATCATCGATCCAGAAAAGGGGGACCTTCTCTTCCTTCGCCATGGCCCGTGGAGTCAGGCATTCCTCCCCGCATGGCCACTGGGCAACCCAAGGGGCCCGCCCCACCCAACGAGGCCTCGCCATCCCTCGGGGGGCCACTAGGACCCGTCCCCTGGCTTTCGGTCTCTCTGGGCCGCGGAGGATCTGCTGGGCCCCTGTGCAGGACGTCCAAGAGACCTTCCTAGCCAGAGCTGTCCCATCCCTGGGACGCCAGAGCCCTTCTGGACTGCTGGCCTCGCCCGCATCTGCCGCCCACCCTCCACCAGCCCCTCGCACTGCCCTGCCCAGCCCAGCCCCGACAAGCCCTGGGATGCTGCTCACACTGGTCCCCTGGCTCCAAAGACAACGCTGCCATCCTCGCCTGCTCATCCAGGAAGGAGCCGGCCTTCGGGCCTGGCGGCTGCCTGCTGAAGAGTACAAAGCCAAGAGCAGGAGACCCAATGGCACAGCCATTCTCCAGGCTCGCGGCTTCCACATGCACGCCTCCATCGGGGCAACCCTGCTGGCAGGGCACAGCCCTGTCTCGGGACACCCACCAACCACCAGCTGGCCGCCCAGCCCCGGGACAGAGGTGGGCCCTCCCTGACCCTGCCTACCTCACCCTTGCCCCACGGCCTCAGCCTCGGGGACATCAGCCCAAGACCTCTGGCCAACCTGCAGCCCATGGCATGGCAAGAGGCAGACCATGGGGGGTGGGGTCACCAGGGACCTGGCGCCTTGGGAATGCCGGCCCTCCCTCGCTCTCCTCCTTCAGTTCTGGCAGGCTGGTCCACAGGGGCTCCCACTGGCCCACTGGGCGAACGCAAGCACCAGGAAGGCCCCCCAGAGGACACACGGACGGCCCCCCTGGATGCCTGGCCTCGCCCGCGAGGGTCACGGCACGGAGGACATTGGACCTCAGCGTTCCAGACACGTATTCATCGTACACGACTCATACGCCACCAGTAGTCATCATCGATCCAATACTGTCCCCCTTTCCTACTTAACACTCTAATTTCTTTGTCGACTCAATTGAAAACATGCAGTGGTTCTCTGGGGCCGAGCACTTAAGGATCAGCCTTGTCACTACTGTGGCCGGGATTGGATCCTTGGCCTGGAAACTTCTGTTTTCCACACAAGGACCAAAATAAATTAATCAAATCAAAAAGTGAGGAATCATTTTAGAAGTACCTTTTACAAACAACATACTAAACAAGCACCTCGAATCATTCTTCCCCTAACACATCTCAGACCAATGCTCTCTTTCGCTATAGGTGCCTTAATCTATATCATGGTCTATACTCCATACTCAACACTCAGATGCCGCTGCCTCCGCTACTTAGATTCTGCACTTCTTTTGGATTCCGTACCCGGATTTACTTATTTTCTTCCCCGGGACTGTGGCACAAGAAAGTTCCCACGCCCGTCATCAAACCCACACCACAGCACCGACCCTGGTAAAGCCGGATCCTTAACCCACCGCTGTCAGGAAACTCCCCCACATTTCTTAATAGTACAGTAATCACTCGAATCGAAAAAGTCCAAGCAAAGAAACTCAGCCGTTACTCACATTAATCTCCATTCTACTATATAGAGGCAACCACCGAGCCCGTGCCCGTGGCAGATGTTCAACCATCTCTAACGCCTTCATCCTGGGCGGTACAGAACACAGAGGGTGACAAAGGCGTTAGGATCTAATTGCCACTGATCATCGTTGCCCGACTTCCCCTTACACAATATTTATGCATTTATCACTTCCTATATACTTTCATTCTAGTGAAAGAAAAAACAAAAACAAACCAACCTCAATCTTTACTCCGTGGCAGAACTTAAACGGACTTTTATGAACGCATTGCTATCTAACTTTGGTCAGATATCCGACCCTTGCCAGGTATTTGATGGGCCTCACTGTTTTCAAGGTTCATGAACAGCCTCATTTCCTAAGCCTCTTCATATGTGGACAATGATTCACCCTATTTTTCCTTATTTCTTCACTTACGTTTGCTTAATGATTCTGGCACGCAGCCATTCCTAACAAACCCACGACAAAGAAATAAATACGAGAACACATGACCTTTGTATACCCCTGGCATCTCTCTCCAGACACAATTTCCCCCAAGAGAGGAGACTCCTTAGGTGCTGGGACAGACCTCAGAGTTTCAGAGATGCTTTCTTCCTTCAGGACTCTTCCCGTCACGCGCCTCATCACTGGTCCGTGACGGGGTCTCTGTGCCTCCTTCACGTGTATTACTTCATTGACGGATTCAGCAATTCCCACACAGTCATTCAGACACTCAGTCATTCACAACACCCAAGAAGACGTGTGACGTCACCCTGGGATCACGCTCAATCCGCTCCAGCGTGAGCACGTTTGACAGCACAAAGCACAGCCAATGATGAAAAAGAGAAAGAAAAGAAAAGGGATCACCGTCGCGTCTTGCCTCTACATTTCATCTGCCCTGTTACTTAACAATGTAAAGCATAGCCATGCTTTAGAGACTGTTTTGTCTCTTGACTGAAAGAACTACCTCAAACTTGAAACTGACTCACAACAATACAGGAAATTTCTAACACTTACAACTCTTCAAGTCTCTCTGATAATTGGCCACAAAGGTGACCGTTTGACTGACTTATCTCATAAGGAGCGCTGCTGTTGGCAATTTTGATTAATATTTCTTTCTTCAACATATTTGCTCGTAATTAGACAACAACATATGCTCTTCAACTATTACCTATAACTTTCATGGTGTTCTCCTTGCTGTATGAATACTTTGAAAACGTATACGCTGTAAGAACCCGAACTTTCTGTGTTCCTAACACCTGTCCACAGGATGGCCTAAACAGAGCCAAAGAGGATGGACTGTGTGGGGCCACAGGGCTTCAGACCCTTATCATGCGTCATTCATGACTCACCACTGGGACCTGACCCATGTTCTAATCATCACGGGTACATTAGGCCAATGTCACTTCCCATGTTCATGTTTTGGGATCAATTTAATGTTTCCTTCATAACAAGAAGTACTTGATTAACGAAAATCAGAGTACAAGACACTTGAATATCCCTGATGATCTAAGTAGTACCAAAAGAGATTGTATCTTCCTTTGGTGAAATCCCTATTGTCAATTAACCAGCATAAAGGTTCATGCCTTAGTTCTCAAAGGACGATTAGTCACCTGGGGATTCTACATAGGACATTTTAAAGACATGGAAAACACTGGCCCCGATGACCCAAACCAAGACAGCCCGAGGCCATGCCTCACCTTGGGATCTCTCCTGCCACCACCGCCAGAGGAGGGGTCTCGGCCCCACGCAGCCTGGCCTGGCCTTCGGCTTCCACCCTATCAGGGAGACCCAAGAGACAAGGTGACACCCACAGTGAGACGCCATCGACTGGGCTCCTCGGGCGGTCGGCGCTGCCCCGTTGGGCTCGAGGATGGAAAGGCAGGAAGAGAAAGGCCCCGTTTCCTTGCGAGTGGACCTCAGAGTTCCAGACACACATTATTCGTCATCGATGCCTCATACGCTGGCATTGATCATCATCGATCCAGAAAAGGGGGACCTTCTCTTCCTTCGCCATGGCCCGTGGAGTCAGGCATTCCTCCCCGCATGGCCACTGGGCAACCCAAGGGGCCCGCCCCACCCAACGAGGCCTCGCCATCCCTCGGGGGGCCACTAGGACCCGTCCCCTGGCTTTCGGTCTCTCTGGGCCGCGGAGGATCTGCTGGGCCCCTGTGCAGGACGTCCAAGAGACCTTCCTAGCCAGAGCTGTCCCATCCCTGGGACGCCAGAGCCCTTCTGGACTGCTGGCCTCGCCCGCATCTGCCGCCCACGCTCCACCAGCCCCTCGCACTGCCCTGCCCAGCCCAGCCCCGACAAGCCCTGGGATGCTGCTCACACTGGTCCCCTGGCTCCAAAGACAACGCTGCCATCCTCGCCTGCTCATCCAGGAAGGAGCCGGCCTTCGGGCCTGGCGGCTGCCTGCTGAAGAGTACAAAGCCAAGAGCAGGAGACCCAATGGCACAGCCATTCTCCAGGCTCGCGGCTTCCACATGCACGCCTCCATCGGGGCAACCCTGCTGGCAGGGCACAGCCCTGTCTCGGGACACCCACCAACCACCAGCTGGCCGCCCAGCCCCGGGACAGAGGTGGGCCCTCCCTGACCCTGCCTACCTCACCCTTGCCCCACGGCCTCAGCCTCGGGGACATCAGCCCAAGACCTCTGGCCAACCTGCAGCCCATGGCATGGCAAGAGGCAGACCATGGGGGGTGGGGTCACCAGGGACCTGGTGCCTTGGGAATGCCGGCCCTCCCTCGCTCTCCTCCTTCAGTTCTGGCAGGCTGGTCCACAGGGGCTCCCACTGGCCCACTGGGCGAACGCAAGCACCAGGAAGGCCCCCCAGAGGACACACGGACGGCCCCCCTGGATGCCTGGCCTCGCCCGTGAGGGTCACGGCACGGAGGACATTGGACCTCAGCGTTCCAGACACGTATTCATCGTACACGACTCATACGCCACCAGTAGTCATCATCGATCCAATACTGTCCCCCTTTCCTACTTAACACTCTAATTTCTTTGTCGACTCAATTGAAAACATGCAGTGGTTCTCTGGGGCCGAGCACTTAAGGATCAGCCTTGTCACTACTGTGGCGGGGATTGGATCCTTGGCCTGGAAACTTCTGTTTTCCACACAAGGACCAAAATAAATTAATCAAATCAAAAAGTGAGGAATCATTTTAGAAGTACCTTTTACAAACAACATACTAAACAAGCACCTCGAATCATTCTTCCCCTAACACATCTCAGACCAATGCTCTCTTTCGCTATAGGTGCCTTAATCTATATCATGGTCTATACTCCATACTCAACACTCAGATGCCGCTGCCTCCGCTACTTGGATTCTGCACTTCTTTTGGATTCCGTACCCGGATTTACTTATTTTCTTCCCCGGGACTGTGGCACAAGAAAGTTCCCACGCCCGTCATCAAACCCACACCACAGCACCGACCCAGGGAAAGCCGGATCCTTAACCCACCGCTGTCAGGAAACTCCCCCACATTTCTTAATAGTACAGTAATCACTCGAATCGAAAAAGTCCAAGCAAAGAAACTCAGCCGTTACTCACATTAATCTCCATTCTACTATATAGAGGCAACCACCGAGCCCGTGCCCGTGGCAGATGTTCAACCATCTCTAACGCCTTCATCCTGGGCGGTACAGAACACAGAGGGTGACAAAGGCGTTAGGATCTAATTGCCACTGATCATCGTTGCCCGACTTCCCCTTACACAATATTTATGCATTTATCACTTCCTATATACTTTCATTCTAGTGAAAGAAAAAACAAAAACAAACCAACCTCAATCTTTACTCCGTGGCAGAACTTAAACGGACTTTTATGAACGCATTGCTATCTAACTTTGGTCAGATATCCGACCCTTGCCAGGTATTTGATGGGCCTCACTGTTTTCAAGGTTCATGAACAGCCTCATCTCCTAAGCCTCTTCATATGTGGACAATGATTCACCCTATTTTTCCTTATTTCTTCACTTACATTTGCTTAATGATTCTGGCACGCAGCCATTCCTAACAAACCCACGACAAAGAAATAAATACGAGAACACATGACCTTTGTATATCCCTGGCATCTCTCTCCAGACACAATTTCCCCCAAGAGAGGAGACTCCTTAGGTGCTGGGACAGACCTCAGAGTTTCAGAGATGCTTTCTTCCTTCAGGACTCTTCCCGTCACGCGCCTCATCACTGGTCCGTGACGGGGTCTCTGTGCCTCCTTCACGTGTATTACTTCATTGACGGATTCAGCAATTCCCACACAGTCATTCAGACACTCAGTCATTCACAACACCCAAGAAGACGTGTGACGTCACCGTGGGATCACGCTCAATCCGCTCCAGCGTGAGCACGTTTGACAGCACAAAGCACAGCCAATGATGAAAAAGAGAAAGAAAAGAAAAGGGATCACCGTCGCGTCTTGCCTCTACATTTCATCTGCCCTGTTACTTAACAATGTAAAGCATAGCCATGCTTTAGAGACTGTTTTGTCTCTTGACTGAAAGAACTACCTCAAACTTGAAACTGACTCACAACAATACAGGAAATTTCTAACACTTACAACTCTTCAAGTCTCTCTGATAATTGGCCACAAAGGTGACCGTTTGACTGACTTATCTCATAAGGAGCGCTGCTGTTGGCAGTTTTGATTAATATTTCTTTCTTCAACATATTTGTTCGTAATTAGACAACAACATATGCTCTTCAACTATTACCTATAACTTTCATGGTGTTCTCCTTGCTGTATGAATACTTTGAAAACGTATACGCTGTAAGAACCCAAACTTTCTGTGTTCCTAACACCTGTCCACAGGATGGCCTAAACAGAGCCAAAGAGGATGGACTGTGTGGGGCCACAGGGCTTCAGACCCTTCTCATGCGTCATTCATGACTCACCACTGGGACCTGACCCATGTTCCAATCATCACGGGTACATTAGGCCAATGTCACTTCCCATGTTCATGTTTTGGGATCAATTTAATGTTTCCTTCATAACAAGAAGCACTTGATTAACGAAAATCAGAGTACAAGACACTTGAATATCCCTGATGATCTAAGTAGTACCAAAAGAGATTGTATCTTCCTTTGGTGAAATCCCTATTGTCAATTAACCAGCATAAAGGTTCATGCCTTAGTTCTCAAGGGACGATTAGTCACCTGGGGATTCTACATAGGACATTTTAAAGACATGGAAAACACTGGCCCCGATGACCCAAACCAAGACAGCCCGAGGCCATGCCTCACCTTGGGATCTCTCCTGCCACCACCGCCAGAGGAGGGGTCTCGGCCCCACGCAGCCTGGCCTGGCCTTCGGCTTCCACCCTATAAGGGAGACCCAAGAGACAAGGTGACACCCACAGTGAGACGCCATCGACTGGGCTCCTCGGGCGGTCGGCGCTGCCCCGTTGGGCTCGAGGATGGAAAGGCAGGAAGAGAAAGGCCCCGTTTCCTTGCGAGTGGACCTCAGAGTTCCAGACACACATTATTCGTCATCGATGCCTCATACGCTGGCATTGATCATCATCGATCCAGAAAAGGGGGACCTTCTCTTCCTTCGCCATGGCCCGTGGAGTCAGGCATTCCTCCCCGCACGGCCACTGGGCAACCCAAGGGGCCCGCCCCACCCAACGAGGCCTCGCCATCCCTCGGGGAGCCTCTAGGACCCATCCCCTGGCTTTCGGTCTCTCTGGGCCGTGGAGGACCAGCTGGGCCCCTGTGCAGGACGTCCAAGAGACCTTCCTAGCCAGAGCTGTCCCATCCCTGGGATGCCAGAGCCCTTCTGGACTGCTGGCCTCGCCCGCATCTGCCGCCCACCCTCCACCAGCCCCTCGCACTGCCCTGCCCAGCCCAGCCCCGACAAGCCCTGGGATGCTGCTCACACTGGTCCCCTGGCTCCAAAGACAACGCTGCCATCCTCGCCTGCTCATCCAGGAAGGAGCCGGCCTTCGGGCCTGGCGGCTGCCTGCTGAAGAGTACAAAGCCAAGAGCAGGAGACCCAATGGCACAGCCATTCTCCAGGCTCGCGGCTTCCACATGCACGCCTCCATCGGGGCAACCCTGCTGGCAGGGCACAGCCCTGTCTCGGGACACCCACCAACCACCAGCTGGCCGCCCAGCCCCGGGACAGAGGTGGGCCCTCCCTGACCCTGCCTACCTCACCCTTGCCCCACGGCCTCAGCCTCGGGGACATCAGCCCAAGACCTCTGGCCAACCTGCAGCCCATGGCATGGCAAGAGGCAGACCATGGGGGGTGGGGTCACCAGGGACCTGGCGCCTTGGGAATGCCGGCCCTCCCTCGCTCTCCTCCTTCAGTTCTGGCAGGCTGGTCCACAGGGGCTCCCACTGGCCCACTGGGCAAACGCAAGCACCAGGAGGGCCCCCCAGAGGACACACGGACGGCCCCCCTGGATGCCTGGCCTCGCCCGCGGGGGTCACGGCATGGAGGACACTGGACCTCAGCGTTCCAGACACGTATTCATCGTACACGACTCATACGCCACCAGTAGTCATCATCGATCCAATACTGTCCCCCTTTCCTACTTAACACTCTAATTTCTTTATTGACTCAATTAAAAAAATGCAGTGGTTCTCTGGGGCCATTTCTGTTTGTTTGTTGACTAACTCAGTATATTGCTAATAATAATTTTCTAGCTCTATTTTCCCCCAAACTCAAGAAGTCATAACCTCCCTATTATGTAAATAGGTCATTCTCACAGCGAGATATCTCTTTTTCAACTAGATGGTGTTTTTCTTCTATAGAGTAATTAATTAGTGTTTCCTAAAATTCAATATTTAGCACTGAAATAAATCTAGCATTCTGTTATTCTATACGGAATTTTTAAACATCACACTGATTTCTAGATAGATGAATAGTAATCACTTAAACCCAGACAAGAAACCTAACTGATATTCACATTTTTCCTTGTGCTTGTAACACAGATATGCAATCACAAGGTCCATCACCATGGAATCATCCTTCATCCGTTCCAATGTGTCCATTTTCAACAACATAAAGCACAGTTGATGTTTAAAAAGATAAAGAAAATTTATCACCTTTGATTCTTGTATGCTATGTTTCATTTACCCATTTTTTTAAGAATTTAGAATAAAAAGAAGAGAAAATTTACTGTCATTGACTCTTGCATTCTACATTTCATTTTCCCATTCAGAAATTTACAACTTACCCAGATATCCATTAATCTTTTACAAAAGAGGCAAGAACATAAAATGGGGAAAAGACAGTCTTTTCAGCAAGTGGTGCTGGTAAAACTGGACAGCTGCATGTACATCAACAAAACTGGAACACACCCTCACACTATGCACAAAAATAAATTCAATGAAGTCTTGCTTAAAGACTCAATGGCTTAAATGTAGGACAAGATACCATTAAACTTCTAGAAGAGAACACAGGCAAAACGTTCTCTGATATCAACCTTACAAATGTTTTCTCAGGTCAGTCTCTCAAAGCAACAGAAATAAAAGCAACGGTAAACCAATGGGACCTAATCAAACTGTCAAGCTTTTGCACAGCACAGAGAACATAACAAAAAAACCCCAAAAAGTCAACTTACAGAATGGGAGAAAATAGTTTCAAACAATTCAACTGACAGGGCTTAATCTCTAAAATACACAAACAGCTTATAAAACTCAACAGAAAAAAGCCAATGACCCAATTGAAAAATGGACAAAAGACCTGAATAGACTATTTCTCCAAAGAAAATATACAGATGGCCAACAAGCACATGAAAAAATGCTCAACATCACTGATTATTAGAGAAATGCAAGTCAAAACTACTATGAGGTACCACCTCACACCAGTCAGAGTGGCCATCATTAATAAGTCCACAAATGACAAATGCTGGATGTGGAGAAAAGGGAACCCTCCTGCACTGTTGGTGGGAATGTAAATTGGTACAACCACTATGGAAAACAGCATGGAGGTACCTCAGAAAAGTATACATAGAACTACCATATGACCCAGAAATCCCACTCTTGGGTATATATCCAGACAAAACTTTCCTTAAGAAAGACACATGGACCCGCATGTGCATTGCAGCACTATTCACAATAGCCAAGACATGGAAAAAACCTAAATATCCATGACAGATGATTGGATTAGGAAGATGTGGTATATATACACAATGAAATACTACTCAGCCATAAAAAGAACAAAATAATGCCATTTGCAGCAACATGGATGGAACTAGAGACTCTCATACTAAGTGAAGTAAGTCAGAAAGAGAAAGACAAATACCATATGATAGCACCTATATCCAGAATCTAATATATGGCACAGATGAACCTTTCATAGAAAAGAAACACATGGCCGTGGAGAACAGACTTGTGGTTGCCAAGGGGGAGGTGGAGGGAGCAGGATGAATTGGGAATTTGGGGTTAATAGATGCAAACTATCTCCTTTAGAATGGATAAGCAATGAGATTCTGCTGTATAGCACAGGGAACTATACCTAGTCACTTATGACGGAGCAGCATAATGGGAGAAAAAAGCAAGTATACATGTATGTGTGACTGGGTCACCTTGCCATACAGTAGAAAATTGATAGAACACTGTAAACCAGCTATAATGGAAAAAATAAAAATCATTATTAAAAAAAGGAAATTGCCAAAAAAAGGAATTTACAACTTTTTCATATTGCAGACATTTTCTCTTGACAGAAAGAACAGCCTTAAACTTGACATTGACTCAGAACAAGAAAATAAACTCCTAATACTTCAAGTCTATTTGGTTGTCCAGAGACATGAACCCTGGATCCATCAATTTCACAATGGGCATTGGTGTTAGCAATTTTATTTATAAATTTTGCCTCACCATATATGCTCATAATTAGACAATGATTCTTCTGTTCTCCTTCATCTATCATCTATATATTTTAATGGTGCTATCATTGCTGTTGTAAGAATTTTAAAACAAAATATAAGACCTTGAAGTTTATGCATTCTTACCATCTGCCTATAGGATGAAATAAACAAGAAAAAGTATGGATTATGTTGAGCCTAATTATTCATCATTCACTACTTACATTCTAATTACAATTGGTTAGTTTGGGCCCACTTTTAGGTCATTTATCTATCTTTAGTATCAATTACATTATCACTTAATGAATAATACTAAAAGAAAGATTGGATTAACAAAGCAAAGACTGACATTTGAATATCCTTGACTTCTCTCTAATTAATACCAAAAGATATTTTATCTTTCCTTAATAAATATCAAGGTTATATATTATCAATTAACATAGGGCTTCTTACCGAGTTTATCAATAGACCATAGTTAAATTTTGATTACATTTACTATTTTGTAAGAAGACAATGAAAACCCTTATCCCAATGACCCAAACTGAGACAGCAGCATGGGGCCATGACTCACCTTGGGATCTCTCCTGCCACCACCGCCAGAGGAGGGGTCTCGGCCCCACGCAGCCTGGCCTGGCCTTCGGCTTCCACCCTATAAGGGAGACCCAAGAGACAAGGTGACACCCACAGTGAGACGCCATCGACTGGGCTCCTCGGGCGGTCGGCGCTGCCCCGTTGGGCTCGAGGATGGAAAGGCAGGAAGAGAAAGGCCCCGTTTCCTTGCGAGTGGACCTCAGAGTTCCAGACACACATTATTCGTCATCGATGCCTCATACGCTGGCATTGATCATCATCGATCCAGAAAAGGGGGACCTTCTCTTCCTTCATCCTATATCATTTATTAATTCATTAATTCACTAGCTACAGTTTAAAAACTCTATGAGTTACAAAATACCAAGAAAGAAATATTATCCCTGCTAAGTATCTACAGTCAGTCTCACATCAACGTACCTCTGTCATTAATTATTCATTTTTCATGAATGCTTTAAATTAAGATAACATCTATTAATCCCACATTTGTCACAAAGAGAGAGTTGTACTTCTTTGAGTATTTTCTATTCTTTTTCTTAATACAGTGACTGTCCTTAGCAAAATACAAAAACCAAAGAAATAATTTTTTTTAATTTTTTGTAAATTTATTCTTCACACACTCAGAAGTTAATTGAGAAATACCAAAGAGAAGGGAGTTGTTCAGAATCAGCTATTTCTTCTGTTAAAGCTATTTATAAAGTGAGTAAAAAATTTTCCTGTGATGAGAGGTAATACTAGCATTTTGACATATTTCTGTATGTTCCAAAAATACCATATATGAATAACAATTCTTTTTCGTCTTCATTCTTTTTTTCAACTGATTATTATTATTATTAAAGTATGTTTGACGTCCAGTGTTTCATCAGGTTCTATTACTCACAATGAATTCCAGCTCCTAAAACAGACATGCAATCATATGGCTTGTGATCAAGGAAGGATCCGTAAATCAGGTCCCATGTGACCACTATGAGGTGTACAGGGCAGAACAGATGATAAAGATGGTTGAGGCATGCATGGCCTCCACTGATGCTTGCTTTTTCCTTTCTTTTAATCAGTCCCCAGTCAATCATTACTTTGATGTGACAATTCTTTTCTCTTAAGAAAATGAAGACATTTGATCTTTGACCCAAATTATGAACATTATTTAAGACCCTCATCCCCTTTGTCCCACACCTAAGAGTCATATGCCTTTCACGTATTTGTAAGATGGACAATGCTTCACTCACTCATCTTTACTTATTTCTATATTTATCTATAGAGTCTCTCATTTATCCAATTATAATAACAGATGAAAATGCATGAACATTAGGATCCCATTACAAGATCTTAGTACATTGCTGGTATCTGTGGTAGGATGCCTTCTAATAGTAAAATGGACTAGATTAATTTTATTCGACCTCAGAGTTGCAGACCCATATTCATCATACATGTCTCATATGCCACCAGTAGTCATCATTAATTCAATATTGTACGTTTTCTTCATTCATTTCTACACTATTTATTGGTCAATTCATAATTCAGTAATTATAATGTTAAAAACATCCAGTGGAACCACCAAGAGCTTAAAATTCTCTAGTATATATTCATAATCAGTCTTATGTCAACATCTCTCATAATTATTCTCCTTTTTCATTTTACGAATTAATCGATATAAGACTTCATATGGATCCCATATTTCATACTGAGCTACTTGGATTTCATTGGTTGTAATTGACTTTTTCCATAAAACAGTCAATATCCTTAAAATCCTTAAAATATAGAAACTACATCCTTTACATCCTTAAAACGTAGAAGCTAAGAGCACAACTTGGACCATGACTCACATGGTCTCCATGGTCCTATCATAGGAAGGCACCCCGAGAGCTCATTACCACGGAGGGCCATTCACCTTGACTGCACCCAGTCAAAGGAGTACCGAGAAGAAAAGGTGATAAAACATGGCAGACCTTGTCTCCATCAATCCTTGTTTTCCACATTTCATTTACCCATTTAGGCATTCATTAATTTTTTTCATAATGTAGTATTTATTCTCTTAACAAAATAAGGCCTTAAACTTGAGACTGACCCAGAACAATAATGTTGACTCTTACTTATCAGTGTCTGTAGGATCCTTTCAACAAAGAGTCTGTAGGATCCTTTCAACAAAGCTTATTCCTTTATCACTTAATGAAAATGAATGTTTCAATTTTATTAATAATATTTCTAACCTTACCACATACTTCCTAAAGGAACATGCTTCACCTTCTTATTTTTATCTGTCTTTACATTTTAATGGCTTGATTCCTTCCTTATTTGTTGTTATGAATAATACTCTAAATCTAAACCCAAACCCCAAAACAGGAAAATGATGTTTGTCTATTCCTAACATCAACCCACGGGGTCATTTATAACAGAAGATAGACTAGACTGTGCCTTGTATGGAATCACAGTTCCAGACACAATGTATTTACCATGTATGACTCCTGTGCCTCTTGTCATCACCAAGGGCCCAAGATGGGCTCTTTTATCTACTGTCATCGACATTTGTTTATTGATTAATTCACTGTCACTTAAATAAAGATAAATTAGATAAAAGAAACCCATTAGTAAAACCCTGGAAATACCTAACATCTATCTGTACAATCATTTCCACTGAGACCCAACTCTTTCATTAACTGAACTCAGTGTTTCATATAGGGATTCATCACCATATGGCTTCACATCAAAGGTATTTTGACACTGGAAAGTTTAAACTTCTATTATATTTAATACTTTTTAACCATACAATAAATATCTTATTTCATTTATTTATTTATTTCATTTTTTGTCTTTTGTCCTTTTAGGGCCATACCTGTGGCATATGGAGGTTCCCAGGCTAGGGGTCTAATTGGAGCTGTAGCCGCCGGCCTACGCCAGAGCCACAGCAACACGGGATCCGAGCCGTGTCTGCAACCTACACCACAGCTCATGGCAACACCGGATCCTTAACCCACTGAGTGAGGCCGGGGACTGAACCTGCAGCCTCATGGTTCCTCGTTGGATTCATTAACCACTCAGCCACGACGGGAACTCCCTAAATATCTTTTTTAAAAATGGCTCAATCCAGGACAAGAACATTCTGTTACATCGCTCTCCATGCTCCTAATGCACAGATGCAACCCCCGGGCTCCAGGGCACGGAAGCTCCAAGACATCCACTCTGAGGAGTACCGGGAAGAGCAGATGATAAAAACTGAACACTAATCGCCATGGATCCTTGCTTCTGCATTTAGTTTTCAGTGATTTAGACCATCATTCACTTGGAATTCTCTATTTCATTTCCTCTTAAGAAAATGAATTAAGAACTTGTCCTTGACCCAGAAAATGACCAACGATACGGCTACTACTGTCCATATTATTCTTAGTCAAGATTTTTTCAGTCATGTGCCATTCACTTCTCTCTGCACTTCAGTGTTCAAATTTACTAACAGCACATTTGCGTCTCCACATACTTTTATAATCGGACAAGAGTTCACTGTTTTCATCTTTATGTATTTATTGGGTTGTTTATTCTTTATTTCATTGATCCAATTATTTCAAAAGAAAGTACATAAATATAAAAACCCACAAACGAGTTTCTTGTATTTTCTAGACATGTGTCTCTAGAATCACCCCAAACAGGACAATGGACTAGATTCCACCCACACTGGACCTCAGAGTTCCAGACACACATGCACTGTACATGCCTCATATGCCACCAATAAGTCCCTCTTTTTCTTCACTCATTTCTCTGTGGCTTATTGACAAATTCAGTAAATCACTAAAAATAATTTAAAACCATTCATTCACAAAAACCCTAGAAAAGACATGATATCCTTATTAGGTAAGTTTATTCTCACAGTAATATATCTTTTTAAAACAGTTATGCTGGGGAGTTCCCATTGTGGCTCAGCGGTAACAAACCCGACTGGTATCCACGAAGAAGGGAGCTCAATTCCTGGCCTTGCGCCGTGGGTTAGGGATCCAGCGTGGCTTGAGCTGTGGCGTAGGCTGCAGATGTGGCTTGGATCCTGTGTTGCTGTGGCTGTGGTGTAGGCCGGCGGCTATGGCTCCGATTCGACCCCTAGCCTAGAAACTTCCAAATGCCGCGGGTGTGGCCCTAAAAAGACAAAAAAATAATAATAATAAAATAATTATGCCATTTTTCATCTATGCAGTAATCAATGAATATTTCATAAAATTCAATACTTATCACTGAGCTGGCCTTCTGTTATTCTATACGCAACTTACAAACAAATGTGTACACAGAAAAAAATCACTGAAATCAAGACAAAATTTGACTACTCCTTACATTGGTCCCTGTGCTTCTAACATAAAGATGCAATGCTAAGGTGCATCCACATGGAATCATGCCTCATAAACTCAAATGCGTCCATTTTCAGAGGTACAGTGCATAGCCGATGTTAAAAAAAAAAAAAGGAAAGGAAAATTTATTGTCATTGATTCTTGCTTTTTAGATTTGATGTATGCACATCATTAGGAATATACAACTTTTTCATAATTTAGAGTTGTTTTCCTATGAACAAAAAACCCTCAAACTTGAGAATGACTTAGATCAATAGAACCATTCACATCTACATTATGCTTGGCCAAAGAAGCGCCACTGTTGATTCATTCATTTCTTAAGGAGCAAGTGTGTGAGCAGTTTTCTTTTTTTCTCTTTTTAAATTTTTCATTTTATTATTTTTTTAAGTTTTTTTTATTACAGCTGGTTTACAACGTTCTGTTAGGAGTTTCTGCTGTAGCGCAGCAGAAATGAATCTGACTGGTACCTATGAGGCTGCAGGTTCGACATTTGGCCTCACTCAGTGGGTCAGGGATCTGGCATTGCAGTGTAGGCCACAGATGCAGCTTTGATCCCACATTACTGTGGCTGTGGCGTAGGCCGACAGCTGCAGTTCTGATTCGACCCCTAACCTGGAAGCTTCCCTATGCTATGATGCTGTGGGGGTAGCACTAAAAAACAAACAAAAAACAAAAAACAACAACAACAAAACCCCAAAAAAACAGTGTTCTGTCAATTTCTGCTGTACAGCACAGTGTATATAAACATACACATTCTTTTTTTCACGTTATCCTCCACCATATTCCATCACAAGTGATTAGATTATAGCCATACCCATGGCATATGGAAGTTCCCAGGCTAGGTATCAAATCAGTGCTACGACGGAGGCCTAAGCCACAGCCACAGCAGCATCAAATTCAAGCCACATTTGTGATCTACACTGCAGCTTGTGACAATGCAGAATCCTTAAGCCACTGAGTGAGGCCAAGGACCAAACTGGTATCCTGATAGAGACGAGGTCAGGTCTTCACCTGCTAAGCCACAATGGGAATTCCACGATTTTCAATACTACTTCTTGCCTGACCATATACGTACATAGGTAGATAATAATTTACCCTTTCTTCTTAAGTCTATTACTTAAATATAATGGTTCTATTATTGAACCATTAACGATGTTAAATTGAAATCTATTAACCCATAAAGCGGGCCTGAGTTTACGCATTTCTAACGTCTGTCCATAGGATCAAATAAACATAGAAAATATAATATGTATTATGTTGGACCTCGGGGTTCCAGACACTCCTTATGCACTGTCCATGACTCGTCCTCTACCAGTCCTCATCACTGGTAGATTTGAGCCCACTTTTAGTTCATTCAAGTGTATATTTATATCAATTAAATCACTACTTTATTGATAATAATAAAATAAAAATATAATTCACCAAAATAAAAGAACAATACCCTAAAATATCCCCAATTTCTCCTCCAATTATTACCAAAGTGGATTATAAATCTTTCATTAATGACCAACAATGTTACATATTATCACTTCTTTAACGTAAGATTTCATGTCATATTTATCAATGGGCCATCCTTAACCTTTTGATCATATTCATTGCTTTAACAATGCAGCAAAACCCTAAACCAACCACCCAAACCAAGACAGGAACTTGGCCCTGACTCACCTTGGTCTCTCCTAGAACAACTCCAAGAGGAGAGCCTTCATCCCAGCGGAGGCCAACATCCCTTTGAGCTCCTGTCCTGAAAAGTACCCAACAGAGAAGGTGATGAAGAGACAGAGACTTTTTCCCCATTGATCCACATTTGGCTACGGAGTCTTTCGTTGGTCCAGTTAGAATCAAGAATGAAACCGCATGAAGAGAAAAGCCGCATTTCTTCCCCTGGACCTCAGAGTTCCAGACACTACTACTCATGCTCATCGTCGCTGACTCACACGCCGGCTTTCATCATCACTGGTCCAGAAAAGATCGCTGTCCCTTCATTCTATATTGCTGACCGATCAATTCATTGATTCGCTGGTTATAATTTATAACTCTATGATTCACAAAACCCAAAAAGCCCTTGCTATACCCACTATGTGTACAGAACCATTGTCACATCATTCTACCTCTGCCACAATCATGACTGGTTTTTCAAATGTGCATTAATCAGTATGATGGGTCATATTAATCTCTTTATAGCAACAGGATAAAAATGGACTGCCTTACTTCTATTTCAAACATTTTATTAATGCAGTAAATACCCTTAGATGGACCACCGAAACCAATACCAGGAAGGGGATGCTGCTCACACTGGTCTCCTGAGTCCAAAGATAATGATGCCATCCTCACCTGCTCATCAAGGAAGAAAGCTGCATTCAGGTCCGGTGCACCCTCCTGAGCAATAGAAAGCAAAGAGGATGGTAAAAAAAAACACAGTCTCTCTGCTAATCCCTGCTCCAAAATTCAAAAAGAAAATCATTAATTTACTACATATACTTAGTCTGTTAAGAAGAACAGCAACTCTGGTCTTGCCACTGAGCCAGAATACGATGGTTGTCTGTAACTGATCCTGGCCGTTTCATCCTTACCCATAAGCAGTAAGCATCAGGGACCCCATTAATTTCTAATCGAACTTCAGGGTGCCATGGTCTATCAACTGTATTTCTTGTCTCAACAAACATTTCAGTAACTGGAAATCATTTACTCCATTAATTTTTGTTTTTAATTATATATTTACAGATTCTTATATTACACAAGGATAATAATAGAAACGAAATCCATGAAAACAACAAAGAAAAACAAGCCCCTCATTTATTCCTGATATCTGTCTATAGGATGCCTTCACAAGTTGAGAACGGGCTAGATTAATTTTATGTTGGTGGGGGAAAAAACTGTAACTGCAATGTATACATCTAAGGATAATCTGACCCCCTTGCTGTACAGTGGGAAAATAAAAAATAAAATAAAAATAAAACATTATAGAGGCAAGAAAAAAAAAATTTTATGTTGAATCTCAGAGGTCCACACGGGTAGTCATCATATATCACTCAGAGACTAGAAGGAATCATTGATGCAATATTATTTCTCGTTTTATACGTACCTTTTCTATTTGTATTGAATATATCAAAATTCACGATTAATTTTTAAGCAATACAATTTAAAAAAAAAAAACTAGAAAAACATTGAGGGATACAAAATTATTCTTACTTAAATATACATCTCCCTTTAATACTCTGTTTCCAGATATGCATTTTCAATGTTTTATATATCTATACGCAACACTAAGTGCAGCTGCCTCCCGTACATACATTTCACATTTCTTAGTAATACTGTAAGTAATTTAATAAAAAAAACTGAGAACAGAACTTCAGCTATTACTCACATTATTCTCCACCCTCCCACTACACAGGGACAACCACAGAGCTGGTGCCCGTGGAAGACGCTGAAGCCCTTCTCGTCGTTCCAAGGAGCACAGAGGAGATGATAAAGATATTAAGATATTGACATCTAATCACCAGTGATCACTGCTTTCTAAATTTCATTTACTCAGTATGTAGACATTTATTTTTTTTCTTTCTCAAGATATTTTTCTTGTTAAGAAACTCAACCATTCGTCTGAGGCAGAACAGTTAAAGCGACCCTTACTTCTGCTTTTCGATCTAACCTCGGTCAGAGAGGTGGCCCTGCCCCATTTACTTAATGAGCATCCCTGCTTTCAGGGTTTACGGACAGTCTCTTTCCCCCACGAGATATGTTCCTACTTGGACACTGCATCACCCTGTGTTTCCTCACATGTTACTTTATGCCGGCTTGATGGCTCTAACACAGCTCTAGCCAGAGCAGCAAATCTAAGTCCGTGAAATAACACAAGGAGGTGATGTCTCCGTATTCCTGACATCGCTCTACAGGCACAGTGACACCCAAGGCAAGAGGCGACTCGGGCGCTGGGTTGGACCTCAGAGTTTCAGATGTTGTCATCGTTCAGGACTCCTCCCGTCACGACCCTCATCACTGGTCCATGACCGAGTCTCTGCACCTCGTTCATTTCCGTACTGGTATCGATGCTATCATTACTTCATTGACAAGCGTCAATACAATACAGGGTTCGCGACGTCCCCCCAGAACAAGGTCCGCCAACATCCCTAAGCTCAGTCTGTAGCGTCCTTTCCCACCGAGGGGCTCTCTCTCCCACTCTCCCACCTCAGTCCTGCCCATCATCCCTCAGCAGACAGTGAGGCGCAGCCCCTCTCGCGTGGAATGACGAGTACCTTTCAGATTCATTCCACGCTTTCTAATAGTACCCTGAGTACCCGCAAACAGACCACCCGACCCAACAACAACCTGCCCCATGGTCACCTTCGCTTCTTTGCTGGCGCGGAGGCGGCCTGACAATCTTGAGCTCAGCAGAAGCCGAAAGAGCGGGAGCATGTCCTCTGAACAACGACAAGCAGACAAGGTTTTAAAAATATTGAGATAGTCTCTCCCTTGATCCAAATCTTCCACTATCCATTTGCACAGTAGTGGAGTCATATCCTCATCGCAATATTTATTTCGTTTGCCCTCAATAATCAAATGTCAAACTGTTAACTGACTGAGTTAATTACAATTACCTGTCACTTTCTACATCACCCTTAGCCAAAGAGATAGCATATTAATACCGCTTTTCTCACAATGATTATCAGTCTTTTCAATATGTATTAATATCTTAGTATAAGATAATAATTTCTGCCTAGAGACACGTTTTTATAATGAGAAAAGGCATCACCTTCATCATATTTTTAAAGTTACACACCTGTCTACTGACTCTTTCGTTGATCTACTATGCAAATAGGATAAAAATGCACGGTCAGGATCACCAATACGAACATCCTTTTTCATTCCTAACCTCTGCCTGTAGGACCACTTCAAACAGGACGATGGAACAGACTCCATCCACACTGGACCTCAGAGTTCCAGGCAGGTACTCATCACATAGCACTCATAACGCCACGGGAAGTCATCATTGATACAACAGTGCTCCTGTTTCTCTACATGGCTTTCTATTGCTTGATTGTTTAAATCCAAATGAACTGAGGAAGGAATCTCAACGGTTACTCACGTGACTCTCCCATGTCCTAACACGTATGTTCAGAGGCAATCCCAGAGCTCGGGTCCGTACGGAAGATGCTAAAGCATCTCCAGTGCAATTGCTCTGAGGGGTACACACTCTAAAGATGAGGAAAACAACCAGATCTCATCACCCACACTATTGGTTCTCTGCATTTCATTTACTCAGAATTTAGAAATGGATCACTGTTTTTCTCAATATTATTCAGTTTAAAAAATCAGGCATTAGTATGAGGCAAAAGAATTAAATTGTCTAACTTACACGTGCCTACCTAACTTTAATTAAAGACGTAATCTTCAACCATTTGTTTAATGGGCACCACAGTTTTCATGTTTTTCCTATTTTTTAAAAGATTCTTATTTTTTCTATGACAGCTGATTTACAAAGTTCTGTCAGTTTCGATTTTTAGTAACGGCACGTTTGGTTAAGAGAGCTACATCCAATACTGACAATGAATAAAGTTTCAATCTATTTTACTGATATCTTTAGTGATACATGCTTAATAGTTCTATAAATGCATTGATAAAAACAAATACAGATCAATGAAACTGATAAAAGAATATGATCATTTAATATTCTCGACGACTCACTACAAAAAACTTAACCAAATAGAGCAGAAAACTGACATTCTGCGTTGGATCTCAGAGTTTCAGAGATGCCTTCATTATTCATGACACATCCCATCATGAACATAATACGTCCATTATTGACTCTCCATTCGTTGTTCATTTTTATTTGTCTACAGACAAATTAACTACTTCATTTACTACATATTTAAAATGTATTACTCACAAAACCAAAACGCATCATGATCAAAATTGTGCAGAGATCCTACTCATTAAATGAATCACTTTTAAAATTAAAGGATGCTTTTTTCCAAAACATTACACAATTACTGTACCACAAATGTCTACCCTAATCGGTAAACTATGCTGAAGCTTTAAAAACTATATGGAAATTCAAAAAGCAAACTGAACAAAGAAGGCAAAAAATTAAAGAAATTTGAAACTATTACACTGTTGCACCTCTTGGTACCTGTGATTCTAAAAGAGAGAAGCAAAACTAAACGGGAAAAAAGGACGAGGCACTAAATGAGCTAATAAGGGTATCTACTGCACTCAAAAAGCAGAAATACGATGATAAAAAAAAGTAAAAAAAAAAAACCTCACCATTGATAATTACTTTATTTAATTGATACACAGGGAATAAATTTATGCAGTTTTCACAGTGTCAAGAATTAGATCTCACACGAAAAAAAACCAGGCTAAATCTCAAAAAGAGGCACAGTATGATAAACAGAACACTTAAATATTCTAAACAATAAGATTTGGACAAAGCGTTGCTGGCATTGAAACACTTACGGAACAATGGGCATCAGTGGCCATTCTCATGAAAACAACGTACGTTATCACAAAGTGTTTCCATGGAGCAACATTTGAATTTTAAGCTCAAAGTAGTATTTCTGACTTCAAAGGGTCCTTATATGCATCCATGAAGAGATTGCATCAGAACATCATAACCACAAAGGAGAAGTGGAATGAGTCCCTTCCTAGCACGTCTCGAAGGGTAGCGATATGAGGACAAAATGGATTTGGCTCCTCTGTGACCTCAGCAGTTCAGGCAGGGATTTCCTCATTGGCCATGCCTAATCCTCTACCAATCCTCACTACTGGCTCAAAGGGCTTCCAAATGGACATGCACTCCTGACGCCACTGCGACCACGCCAATGCTGGCTTCCTTGACAAGAATCCAAGCAGGACAAGTGGAGGAGGGGCAACAACCAAAGGTCAAGACCCTTCCACCTTCCCGAATGCACGTTCACCCTTACCCACACGGAGGGACCCTCATGAATATCCATGTTCTCGGGCCTCCACTAGTGAGCCCGGAGGGGCAGGGCTCTCCAGTCGCAGGGATGTCCTTCATGTTGGGACTCCATTTAGGACTAAGGCAATGAAATCCAAACACCTGGCCCAAGGACAAAACTGCAGAGAGCAATGCAAGCCATGAGCCACCTTGGCATCCCACCGGGCATAACTAAAAACAAGAAGCTTCATCACCATAGAGGTGGATGGCACATTCAGCATCTTCACTAAAAACACCAAACAGAGAAGACGAGACAAAGATGAAGACGCCATCAAAACGATTCTCAATAATTTCCCAGGATAATGAGAAACAACCATGAAAAGGAAGGAAGACAAAGAAGCTGTTTCTTCGCATTAGACCGAAGAGATCCAGAAAAGGATTATTCGGCATAGAGGAATCAAACGCTGGCATTTAACATCATGCCTCCAGCAAAGGAGGACTTGTTCTTCATTCGACAAGGCCCAAGAAGGCATCAATTCCTCAACTGACGCCCACAGCAAAACGTAAAGGATCGCACAAACCACCAGGCTTTCAAGTGGATCAAGGATCTCAAGGGCATGACACCTCTTGTTCTGTCTCTCTTGGCCATTAGGACGGGCCAAAGAGACCTCATAACCATACCTTTCCAACAAAACACAAAAGAGGCATTTTGTAGTTCCGACTATCGAATGTGCTGCCCACACTTAATCATCACTGTGGGCACTCCAAAAAAGCCAAGAGAGGCATGGGCTACTGATCACAAGAGCTCCATGCCTTTCAAGCCCATCATGGCCTCCTTGAGAGGAATCCAAGCAAGACGTATGTGGGTGAGGGGAAACAAGCCAAAGTCAAGAACTTCCACATTCCGAACACCTCACCCCTCCTTCTCCATGGAGTGGGGACCTACTGCACTACTAAAAAGGGCGGTTTGACCTGCTTGGTGGGCTATGCTTCCCCTTGGGCCCCAAGGTAGGACCCTGGCCAAGACACCCCAGACCCTGGCCACAATCACCCAAACCCAGACGGCAGCACGAGCCATGTCTCACCTTGGGATCTCTCCTGCCACCACCGCCAGAGGAGGGGTCTCGGCTCCACGGAGCCTGGCCCGGCCTTCGGCTTCCACCCTATAAGGGACCCAAGAGACAAGGTGACACCCACAGTGAGACGCCATCGACTGGACTCCTCGGGCGGTCGGTGCTGCCCCGCTGGGCTCGAGGATGGAAAGGCAGGAAGAGAAAGGCCCCGTTTCCTTGCGAGTGGACCTCAGAGTTCCAGACACACATTATTCGTCATCGATGCCTCATACGCTGGCATTGATCATCATCGATCCAGAAAAGGGGCACCTTCTCTTCCTTCGCCATGGCCCATGGAGTCAGGCATTCCTCCCCGCACGGCCACTGGGCAACCCAAGGGGCCCGCCCCACCCAACGAGGCCTCGCCATCCCTCGGGGAGCCTCTAGGACCCGTCCCCTGGCTTTCGGTCTCTCTGGGCCGCGGAGGACCAGCTGGGCCCCTGTGCAGGACGTCCAAGAGACCTTCCTAGCCAGAGCTGTCCCGTCCCTGGGACGCCAGAGCCCTTCTGGACTGCTGGCCTCGCCCGCATCTGCCGCCCACCCTCCACCAGCCCCTCGCACTGCCCTGCCCAGCCCAGCCCCGACAAGCCCTGGGATGCTGCTCACACTGGTCCCCTGGCTCCAAAGACAACGCTGCCATCCTCGCCTGCTCATCCAGGAAGGAGCCGGCCTTTGGGCCTGGCGGCTGCCTGCTGAAGAGTACAAAGCCAAGAGCAGGAGACCCAATGGCACAGCCATTCTCCAGGCTCGCGGCTTCCACATGCACGCCTCCATCGGGGCAACCCTGCTGGCAGGGCACAGCCCTGTCTCGGGACACCCACCAACCACCAGCTGGCCGCCCAGCCCCGGGACAGAGGTGGGCCCTCCCTGACCCTGCCTACCTCACCCTTGCCCCACGGCCTCAGCCTCGGGGACATCAGCCCAAGACCTCTGGCCAACCTGCAGCCCATGGCATGGCAAGAGGCAGACCATGGGGGGTGGGGTCACCAGGGACCTGGCGCCTTGGGAATGCCGGCCCTCCCTCGCTCTCCTCCTTCAGTTCTGGCAGGCTGGTCCACAGGGGCTCCCACTGGCCCACTGGGCGAACGCAAGCACCAGGAAGGCCCCCCAGAGGACACACGGACGGCCCCCCTGGATGCCTGGCCTCGCCCGCGAGGGTCACGGCACGGAGGACATTGGACCTCAGCGTTCCAGACACGTATTCATCGTACACGACTCATACGCCACCAGTAGTCATCATCGATCCAATACTGCCCCCCTCCGTCTTCCCTGAGGGCCACCCTCTGGGTCGACCCATTCACCAAAGGGCCGCCAAGACGTCCACACCCTCTGGACCCTTCACAACCTCAACGCCGGCTCCTTCCCAGAAGACCCTCCCGACACCCACACAGCGCCCAACTCGCCCAACCCAAAGGCACAGACCGGACTCTTACCCACACTGCTTCCTTGGCCATCTCCCCCACTGAAGGAATCGTCTAGGGGCCTCACCAGGGAAACGGGTCCAATCGGCTCGACAGGGTCCGGTGGGCACCCCACCACACAGACGCGAAGCTGCCAGAAAGGAAAGAGACCCGTACGGCGACAGAGAGAGCCAGGCGAGAGACAAGAGGGACAGACTGAGGCAGAGACACCGAGACAGAGAGTCAGGGACAGTGACAGAGGGACAGGGAAAGCGAGGAGGACCGCCACTGACTCGCCCTTTCTGCACTCAGCGGACTCAAGCGTCAGCCGGTTCTGCTCCTTCCCTGGGGCCAGGTGATTCTCCTACGAGCCCAAGGAGGCAGAACCTCGGGGCTTGGGGGTTGGAGGACGGGCTGGGGCTGGGCTGCACTCAGTCCCCTAAACGGGGCCGCTGTTTCTTCACAAAGACACATATCCCTGCCAGGACAGAGCCCGAGCCCCCTTGAGCCATCCATCAGGTAACCTGCATCCACCAGGCCGGTCTCGTGACACCTTCTTCCCTGCGCCCCGGTCTTCCCACTGAAGAGTCACTGGACCAGGCTTCTCCATCACCCAACTCCATCCCGGCCGGGACCCAAACATTGACGATGAGGTCCCTGGCCCCTCAAGGTCTCCAGCCCCTGAGCAAACGAGATCGGGACTGGGTCCACTCCCAGCCCACTCTCAAAGGAGCCCAGCTCAGCCCACAGTGGACTCTGGAGGCTCTGCGACCTCAGGGGTCCAGACAGGGCGTTCCTCACTGGCCTGGCCTCATCCTCTACCAGTCCCCACCACTGCCTCATGGGGCTCCAACCGGACACCCACTCCGGGCTCCATGCCTCTCAGGCCCACCATGGCCTCCTTGAGAGGAAGCCAAGCCAGACGTGTGTGGATGAGCTCAAGACCCGGCCACCTCCTGAACTGCTCACCCCTCCTTCCCCATGGAGTGGGGCCCTCCGTCCCGCCTGAGTAGCCATGTTCTCCTGGCTCAGTTTCCGGAGGACTTTGGACTCAGCGGCATCAGCATTGGATCTCAGAGTTCCTGATGTGTATTCATCATACAAGACTCATACACGCACCAGCAGTCATCATTGATCCGATACCTTTCCTCTATCCTCCCCTGTGTCTGTCTTCTTTGTGGATCAATTCTAGAAGGTGCTCCTTGAAGTAAACTCCTCTTCGCTATTCACAAAACATAAGCTATGTCTTCTGCATCCATCCTCCTCATGTCCACACTGCAACCAACCTCTGCGACCAAGGCCACGTTCCTGATGCTTACTTACATTGCTGCTCCTCTGTCACACCCACTGTTGCACTTTCAGGGGCTTCCCCAGGGAATGGCTCCACTCCTGTCAAGCCAGTCATGACGTCACTGACAAGAATCTTAGCAGCATATGAGGGGCAATGATCAAAGGTCAAAACCCCTTCAACCTCCCTAACTGCTTGCCCCTCCGTAGCCACGGAGAGAGGACCTCTTATCCTCCTGAATAGCCATGTGCTCTCCGCCCCTCATCAGGTCCGAGTGGCAGGTCGCCCTTGGCCATGGGTTCTGCTTCAGCTTGGACCGCAAGGTAGGACCCAGGCCAGGACACCCCAGACCCTGGCCTCCATGACCCGAACCCAGACGGCAGCACGGGCCATGCCTCACCTTGGGATCTCTCCTGCCACCACCGCCAGAGGAGGGGTCTCGGCCCCACGCAGCCTGGCCTGGCCTTCGGCTTCCACCCTACAAGGGACCCAAGAGACAAGGTGACACCCACAGTGAGACGCCATCGACTGGGCTCCTCGGGCGGTCGGCGCTGCCCCGTTGGGCTCGAGGATGGAAAGGCAGGAAGAGAAAGGCCCCGTTTCCTTGCGAGTGGACCTCAGAGTTCCAGACACACATTATTCGTCATCGATGCCTCATACGCTGGCATTGATCATCATCGATCCAGAAAAGGGGCACCTTCTCTTCCTTCGCCATGGCCCGTGGAGTCAGGCATTCCTCCCCGCACGGCCACTGGGCAACCCAAGGGGCCCGCCCCACCCAACGAGGCCTCGCCATCCCGCGGGGGGCCTCTAGGACCCGTCCCCTGGCTTTCGGTCTCTCTGGGCCGCGGAGGACCAGCTGGGCCCCTGTGCAGGACATCCAAGAGACCTTCCTAGCCAGAGCTGTCCCATCCCTGGGACGCCAGAGCCCTTCTGGACTGCTGGCCTCGCCCGCATCTGCCGCCCACCCTCCACCAGCCCCTCGCACTGCACAGCCCAGCCCCGACAAGCCCTGGGATGCTGCTCACACTGGCCTTCTGGATCCAGAGACAACGCTGCCATCCTCGCCTGCTCATCCAGGAAGGAGCCTGCCTTCAGGTCCGGCGGCTGCACACTGAGGAGTACAAAGCCAAGAGCAGGAGACCCAATGGCACAGCCATTCTCCAGGCTCGCGGCTTCCACACACACACCTGGCCATAGCCTGGCATGCGGCATACCATGGGGGTCACCAAGGACCTGGCAAATGCCTTCACTCCCTTTCTCTCTATTCAGTTCTCTGATACTGCCGGACGGGTGCTCACATTTTCCCATTGGGCTAACACCAGGAAAACGCTGGAATGCCCGTGCTCTGTCAGTCACCCTCGTCGTTTCCTGACCTCGGCCTTTTGGGTCACTGCTTTGTGGACATTGAACCAGATTCTTTCTTCAGTGGACCTCGGAGTTTCAGACAGGTTTTCATCGTACAGGACGCATATGCCACCAGGAGTCATCTTCAATCCAATACTGTCCCTCCTGTGTTCCTTTAGCTTGACCTTCTTTGTTGATCAATTTATTAAAGGGCTGGGTAAGATATCAATACCCTACCTGAACTTCCAGGGGTCCGTGGGATGGGAAGCGTCTCATGATACCTGTCACCATGGACTGTGCAATTTGGTCTTGCCTTTACTCCCTCTCCCTTTCGTTTCCTTTTCTTTTTTTTTAAACATGGAATTCCCTTTCCCAGGCCCCCCAATGTAAGTTTTTAAATTTTCATATAAATTAATTTAAGAAATTCTCACTTAATCTCCGTATTTCTTTTAATGGACGTTTCCTTTTTTATGCACCCATTAAATTTTTATTTTCATAACAATTTTTACGTATAGTTGATTTACATTGCTGTGCCCATTTCTGCTGTGCAGCATAGTCATATACTGATACACATTATTTTTTCCTACGGTCTTCCATCATTTTCTACCTCGAGAGTTGGGATACTGTTCACCGTGCTGTACAGCAGGACCTCTCTGCTTATCCATTCTAAACATAATAGTTTGTTAATACGGTAGTTTTCCTCTTATACACAAACCCTTTAAAAGAGACTGATACCACACAAAAATGTTGACTCTCATTCGTCAGTATCTGTAGGATCCTTTCCACGAACATGCAAAATGCCTACTCATTTACTGCTTAATTATAACAAACAATTACAGTTTTATTAATAGTACTTCTTGGAGTTCCTGTCGTGGCTCAGTGGTTAACGATTCCAACTAGGAACCATGAGGTTGCGGGTTCGATCCCTGGCCTTGCTCAGTGGGTTAAGGATCTGCGTTGCCCTGAGCTATGGTGTAGCTTGCGGACGGGGCTCAGAGCCTGCATTGCTGTGGACTCTGGCGTAGGCCAGCAGCTATAGCTCCAATCAGACCCCTAGCCTGGGAACATTCATATGCCGCGGGAGCAGCCCAAGAAATGGCAAAAGCCAAAAAAAGAAAAAAAAAATAGTGTTTCTTGTCCTACCACATGTTTCATACGACAATCCTTCAGCTTCTTTTATATGGTTGTTTTATTTTACAATTGTTCTTCTATGTATTATTAATTATACATTTACATTTATAAACTCCAAATGGGAATCTGACGTTTGTCTCTTCCTAACTTTGATCTTGGGCATCATTTCCCACAGAAGCACACTGGCTCTTTTCTCGTTCATGGACATTTTTGTTTTGATTAATTCACAATTACTTAAATAAACATCAATCACAAAAAAATTGTAAGTCCTTTGAATAATCCTAACATCAGTCTATAAAGTCACCTCCGCGGAGACCCAGCCCTTTCATTAACTGAATTCAGTGTATCATATACGGATATAGCATCACATTCTTTTCCATCCATGGTCACTGACAGTGGCGTGTTTGGACTTCTTTGATTATACTTAATATTTTTAATAATACAGTAATACCTTATCTAAAAACATGGCTCCGTCCCACACAAGGACACTGACGATTCCATTGTTCTCCATGATTCTAACACAAAGATGCAACCAGAGGGCTCTTGATCTTGGAGGAAACTTAAATCATCTCAAGGCACCCATTCCGTGACGTACGGGGCAGAGGCGATGTCCACGAATCGAGACCTAATTGTCATTGGTCCTTACTTGCGCATTTCACTTTTCAGTGATTTAGACAATCTTTTATTTGGAGTATGTTTCATTTTCTCTTAAGAAAATGAACTTAAAACTTATCCCTGACACAGAAGGTGAGCCACGACTATTACTTACTATTGTCTGTATTAAATTAGCCAAAAATTTAAGTCATGTACTCTTTCTTTCTCTTTGGTTTTAAGTGTCTTCTCAATTTTTTACAGCATTTCTTGCGTGAATACAAATTTTTATATGAGATATTCACACACTCCATTTCTTTTATTTACTTATTTGATTATTTATTTCCCTGCTCTGACTATAATAATGAAGTGAAAATTCATGAAAGAACACAAGAAATAAACAAGATCTTTGTATATCCCTGACTTCTACCTACAGGATCCCTACAGAAAGACTGACTTAGATTTTTTTTTTTTGCTGGACCTCAGAGTTTCTGACACATGTTATTTATCATCCATGATTCAAACCACCAGTAATCATCATTGGTCCAGGACTGGCCCAATTTCTCTTTGTTCATTTCTAAATTGTTCCTTAATTTATCAATTTGTACTAATCACATAGTAAATACTCTTAAGCAAACCACCCAACCCAATGCAAGACCTTTGACTGTTACTCACCCAGGTCTCCACGCTTATGCTGTGTAGATGCCGCCAAAGAGCTTGTCATCATGGAAGGCGCTAAACCCCTTCAGGCAGGTCCACTCTGAGGAAGACACAGCACAATGGTTGATACGGAGAAATTAGGACTGTATCTACCCTGACCCTTCCTTTCCATCTTTCACTTACTCCATTTTTTAGATAGGTATTAATTTTTCATAATTTTGTATGAACAGAAAGAACCAGAAAGTTATCCAGACCAGTAAAACTGTCCATACCTACATGATCCTTTACCAAAGGAGGAGTCTCCTAGATCCACTTATTTTTTAATGAAGGTCGGCGTCTTCACTCTTTATTAATAACCTGTCTTGCATCATCACATGTTGGTGACTGAATGATGCTTCATTTTCTGCTTTATCTTTTTAATGGTTCTACCTATACTTCATTAATAATGACAAATCAAAACCTATACATCCCGAATAAAAACATGAACTTGGTATATTTCTGACATTTGTCTATATTATCATTTCCAAACGAGGGACTGAACTAATTGCGTTGTGTGTTGGATCTTAGCATTTCAGACACTGCGAGTTGTCATCATTGGTCCATGTTCGCAGTGCGTGTTCTTCGTTCGTGTCTATGTTTGATTGATTCAATTGCTCTTCTTTGATAATAAGAAGTACATGATTCACCAAAAAACCCAAGACCAAGATCCTACAGTCTATCTATAAAATCATTTCCCACCCTGACCTTATCTTGTCTATTAATCTAGCTCAACTTTATACATTATCAGTTAATCAGGATGTTTCATATCATACTTTTTATTGGACAGTAATTAAATTTGATTAATTTTTTTGTCTTTTTGTCTTTTTAGGGCTGCACCCACGGCACATGGAGGTTCCCAGGCCAGGGGTCGAATCGGAGCTGTTGCCACCAGCCTCCACCACAGCCACAGCAATGCCAGATCCGAGCTGTGTCTGCGACCTACACCACAGCTCACGGCAACGCCGGATCCTTAACCCACTGAGCGAGGCCAGGGATCAAACCTGCATCCTCACGGATGCTAGTCGGATTCGTTTCCAGTGAGCCGCAACGGAACTCCAACTTTGATTCATTTAATACAATTTAATAATACAGACACACCCTTAAAGGAAGACCCAAAGCGAGATGAGATCTCTGACCATTCATTACTCACCTATAAATGAACTTATCTGCCAAAGAGAAACAGACTCGCAGACTTTGAAAAACTGATGGTTACCAAAGGGGATAGGTGTGTGGGTCAGGGTGGAGGGATGGACTGGAGGTTTGGGATTGGCATGTGCCCATGTGCCCACTGAGCTACATGAAACGACTGGCCAACAGGGGCCTACTGTAGGGCACAGGGAATCCTAGCCAGCACTCTGTGATTATCTGATGATCTTTCTGATTCTTTTTCAGAAAAGGATCTGCAAGAGAATGGGTGTGTGCATATGTATAACTGACTCACTTGTACTGCAGAAGTTATCACAATATTGTAAATGCACGATACTTCAATAAAACTTTAAAAAATGGAAAAAAAGAGTACCAAAGCAGAGACAGCCTCATCATTAATCTATACTATTATTCATATACATAGTAATTTAGTTATTAATTCATAGTAATATTTGTATATTTTTCTCTTCATAAGTCAAACGTCAAACGTACTCTACTATTGATTCTTTTATAACAGCATTTTAAAAATTTATGGCCACAAGTCCAAGAAGATCACTGTATATTCCTAGACAAATGTCCTTAGGAAAATTTCAAACAGGTGAATGGGCTGGATTCTCCCCCACTTGGACCTCTGAGTTCCAGACCCTACTAGTGAGTCCCAGTCATCTGCACCGGTCCAGGTCTGGCCCTCTTATTCTTCAATTCAATCATTCACAAGTAAAAACAAAATTAACACGTATAAATCACAAAACCTAAGCAGTTTCTTGCAAACCCCTATTATCTCGCTGTAGAAGGATTTTCACAGGGACGGCAGCTCGTCCTCTGTGTGGCCTCCACGTTTAATAGCAATCAGTGGTAACGGATCAGTTAATCAACGTCATGCCTCACATCAAGACCAGCTTCACTCTTAGACTAGGGTTGGCCTTCCGTCTTTTGTTTCCTAGATCTTTAAGCAGGGAATACCCTTAGCTGCCTTGACATGAAATGTATCTATTACTCACACTGGTCCCCACACACAGACGTAACCATAAAACTTTTGAGTACAGGGATGATGGCAAAACCCTAAACAGCTTTGCGCACCCACTCTGCCGAGCATAGAGGAAAGCAGATGTTAAACAGATTGAGACGTTATTTCTACGGATCACTGCTGTCCGCATTTCATTTCCTTAGTCATTTAAAGGGATTTAAATGATGCTAAATGATAACGTCACTAACTGATGTTAATAATTTGTCTCATCTCTTAAAAAAAGAACAACGCCGAACTCACCACTGACTCAGAGCAGTAACACTGACAATTTATTATCTCTCTCTGTGCGCTGGTTCACCAAAGAGGCAGCACCCTTGATCCAATTATTCCTTAATGGGCAGTCATATTTCCAAATTAAATTAATGCTAGGTTTTGTCTTATCTCACATAAGTGGACGATGCTTCACCTTCTTTATCTTTATTTTCTTACATAACTCTGTAGAGTTCTGTTGACTTTTTGTAACAATAATAATAACCATCAAAATTCATGAATCAGGAGTTCCCGTCGTGGCACACTGGTTAACGAATCCGACGAGGAACCATGAGGTTGTGGGTTCGGTCCCTGCCCTTGCTCAGTGGGTTAACGATCCGGCGTTGCCGTGAGTTGTGGTGTAGGTTGCAGACGCGGCTCGGATCCCACGTTGCTGTGGCTCTGGCGTAGGCCGGTGGCTACAGGTCCGATTAGACCCCTAGCCTGGGAACCTCCATATGCCACGGGAGCGGCCCAAGAAATAGCAAAAAGACAAAAAAAAAAAAAAATTCATGAATCACAAAGAGGCAAGAACAAGATTTTTGTGTGCATTCCTAGTCTGTCTAGAGGATCACTTCCAACAGAGGCCGCAGACTAGACGATGCTGTATAGTAGCTCAGAGGCAGATGCATATTACCCACTACCCATGATTCATACCCCACCAGTTATCCCCGACTGGTCCAGGATTTTCCTTCTTTCTCCTCATTCATTTGAACAGTTGTTGATTTTTCATTTTTAAGTGGATTTTTCATTTAATAAAATATATTTACTTTAATCACAAAAACTCAAGAATAGGAGTCTTAAGTATCCCTAACATCTGTACTTAGAATAATTTCCCCCAGCAACTAACTACATCTTTCATCAATCAATCTGAGTTTGCACGTCTGCATTAAGGAACATACGTCGCATGTGAATCCCACAGTGGGCTTATATTTGACACATGCTTTCAGCAAAACAGTGAATATTCTTTGCCCACATTTTTTAATTAAAGTATAACTGATTTACAATGCTGTGCCAATTTTTGCTGTACGGCAAAGTGACGCAGCAGTACACATATATGCATTCCTTCTCTTATATAGCTTATATCATATTTTCATATTATGTTATATATTATTGTATACATAGTATATATTATATGCATATATAACATTATATTACATATTATATTATATGTTATATATAATATATACTATATACATATTATATATCATATTATATTTTCTTATATCATCGGGATACGGTCTATTCTGAGAGATTGTTTATGGTTCCCTGGGCTGTCCAGCAGGACCTTATGGCTTATCCATTCTAAACGTAAGCGTTTGCATCGACTAACCCCAAACTCTCAGTCCATCCACCCCTCCCTCCAATCCCCTTGGTAAGTACAAGTCTGTTAAAATAGTGAATATTCTTAAACAAGCCCCCCATATACCAAAATAAGAGCTTTGACGATTACTCACATTGGTCTCTTGGCTCCTGACACAGAGTTCAGAGCCAGGGCAGAAGGATAACACCACTTCAGTTCATTCACTCTGAGTATAAGCAACACAGATCATAAAACACTGAGACAGTCTTCCCATTAATACATGCTTTTCTCATTTCATTTTCTTAGTCATTTAAATATTTACTATTTTAAAGTGTGATTTCTTTTTCTCTAAACACACTGCTCGAACTCACAACTGACTCGAAGCAAGAACACAGATTAATACATGTCACTGCCTACATCATTCTTACCCAAAAACGCAACTCCCTTGATCCAGCTGCTGCGTGGTGAACCCCTGTGGTTCTACATGGTTAACAGTAATTCAGGCCTCACCAGATACTTTCATAGCGAAATAGCTTTACCCTTTTCATCTTTATACACTGACATATTTGTTTACTGTTAATTTATTCACTTAAGACAATAAAATCAAAATCCATGCAGCCGCCAAAGGCTGACAATGGGACCCTCGAATACGACTGAAACCCATCCAAGGGATCATATCCCCAGAGATGGAAACACCTAATTTTTTTGTGTGATGGACCTCAGGAGGTTCCACGGGTTTTGATCATAAACCGTAGTTCAGAATGCATTCCTCGTTCATCATTGGTCCACGGGTGGCCTTTTTTCTCATATAATTTGTATATCGTTTCTATAGACAGCACAACGCACCATCAGAACCGGAACATGGGCTAGTACTTACAGCGCCAACTTGTTCTTCCCTTCCCATGAAAATAGCTTACATCGTTATCAATGAAGGAATCCTTCCAGAAAACCTGAAACAGACATTGAAAGAGCTATAAAAGAGAATGACTCGGACTCCACCTGCTTTTAAACTCATCCCAAGTGATCACATTCATCATAATTAAATTAATCATACATTTTGGGTTCCCCAGCATTAGCACAAGCCTGTCCCTGTTTGATGTGCTCATGTATTGTTGCCATCCACTCATCTTAACTATAAATCCCTAAACATCGCAGCAGCCTCGAGACCTTGGTCTTCTTAGAAGGCCAAAATCAGCTAAGATGCATCAATTTTGTGACATATACATGTGATCTCAGACTCACAGACACAGAGAACAGATTTGTGGCTGCCAAGGGGGGAGAGGGGAGGGAGTGGGAGAGACTGAGAATTGGGGGTTAATAGATGGATTCAAACAATTACATTTAGAAGGGATAAGCAATGAGGTCCTATTGCAGAGCACAGGAACAATAGCCAGTCTCGTGGGATAAAACATGATGGAAGATAACACAAGAAAAATAAGTATGTACACACACATATATCTATGTACACCTGGGTCACTCTGCTGTACAGCAGAATTTGGCACAACATTGTCAATCAACTCTACTCTCATTTTAAAAAGAGCTGATGTCCAAGAATGCGACACCGTCTCCCCTGAACCGAGCTGGTTCCCTTTCACTTCCTTCGACGTTTAGATACTTATTAATGAAGGTATTTGTTGTATCTTTAAACGCAAGCAACCAGGAACTCAACAGTGACCCCAGCAAGAGCACCATTATGACAAGTATTCGACCGTGACCGTGACTGGCCGAACTTGAGAATGTATGAGAAATGCAGATGGGCAGACCTCACACCAGTTTGACTGAGACTGAGCGTGAGCAATCTGTAGTTTAACCAGCCCTCCAGGCGGTTCTGATGCTCAGGTTTGAGAACACGGCTCTGTGGTACTCTAACCCACAGGGGTAACAGCCTTGCTCCACTGGTTTCTTAAGGCACAGTCACACTTCAAAAATGAATTTCAGTCACACATTTTTTCTTAATTAATCCAGCGTTATTCTCTTTATCTATCTGTTAGTTAGTTATTTTCCATATATCCACCTAACAGCACTTTAATGTATTCCCTTAGAATAATGCAGTAAGTCCCCAGCATCCATCCAACCTCCATAATCAAATTCTTGAAAATTACTGACATCTAGCTATAGACTCATTCCCACACATAGAATGTACCAAATGTCCTTTTGAAATGAACTTCCGTGATGGAGAAATGAATTAATCACAAGACGCATTCAGAATGCATTCCATGCACTTCATGGGTCCCCCTGCTTGACACTTTTTCATTTAACTTCTACTTTCTTTAAAGTTATAAGAAAGAACAGGCATGAACCCACTACCCACTCCATATCCAAACGCTGTAAATATCTTACAGGTGCCTGGGGGTTGCTTCATTGAATTAACAACTTAAATCTTGTGTTCAGTTTCTCACAATCACAAGTGTCAAAGGACTATGTAGGTTTTCCCCCCAACTTTATTGAGGAGTAACTGACAAATAGTTGTCTATATTTAAATGCACAACATGAAGATTTAAGTTACATAAACATTGTGCAGTGATCATAATGGAAGAGTCAAACCAAGGACTTGATCATAATTTGTTATGTGACACCTTTTTTGTCACTGGTTCATGCTCAGCACTCTTTAATGCAGTTCGCTAGGTAAATACACTTTTTTCCCTATTTCATAATTTTTTAAAAATGCCTGTAACCTAAAGATAGCACAGAACATGAACACTAATAATTACAAGCATCTCTCCCTGTGCCCCTTATGCTAAAGTACAAAAGCCTCTGTGTGTGTGTGTGTGTGTGTGTGTGTGTGTGTGTGTGTCTGTGTGTGTGTGTCTGTGTGTGTATGTGTGTGTGTGTACATATTGCTTTTTAGGGCCACACCCTCAGCATATGGATGTGCCCAGGCTTGGGGTCGAATCCGAGCTGTAGCCACCGGCCTACACCACGGCTCACAGCACCACCAGATCTTTAACCTACTGAGCTAGGCCAGGGATCAAACCCTCATCCTCATGGATACTAGTTGGATTCATTTCCCCTGCACCACAACAGGAACTCCCAGCCTCTAAACATTTTTAATGGACTTCAATTTCTTGGAAATAAATTGCGAGTGATGTTTGTTCTCTGACATACTCTATAGTTATTCCAGATTCGGCCCTATTTTTCCTCCATTTGTTAATGATTTCTTTAGTTATTAATGTATTGCTTAACTTTTAATAAGCAGTCAGTATCTATGAAACTCAAAAGGTTACAAATGAGCTTCTTGGTTACCCTTAACCACTCCTCATAAGACCATTTGTTTCAGAAGAACAGACTAGATTTCTTTTTGCTCTGGACCTAGTTCTGGGTGAGCATCCCTCATCCTCCAACCCATACGCCACCAATTCTTAATATTAATTCAGACTTCACCCTCTGTTATTCAATTATAATTTTGTTTAGCGATAAATCACTGAATCACGAATAATAAACACATACCCATGAGTTTTTAAAGTCGTTTTAATCTCTAACCTCTGTACCTAGAATCATTTTCTACAGAGTGAGTATTCTAGGTTTCTTTTGTTAACCAACCTTGTGTCGAATGTATGGATTAGCCAACATAATTGCTTCATTTTATCCTCTTACTTTGTTTATCTTTATTCCAAGGCTGGCATGGACTAATCCCTAACACCTCAGCAATCCACCTGTTTCATTAATTGACTTCAATGTTTCAATTTAGATTAATAAACATAATGCTTCATATTAATTCCATTTGGGGGCCACGGTTGGCATTCCCTGATTGTATTTCACCTTTTTTAGTAATACAGGAAGTACCCCTAAACAAAACACCTAACGTGAGGCAAGAACTTTGACTATTACTCACACTGGTCTCTACGGCCTACGGTATACATGCCACCATTGCGACCATGGAAGAATCCTTAAATCAGCTCGAGGGGGTCCATTCTTAGGAGTACAGAGCAGAGCAGATGGTTTTAAAAGGTTGAGACCTAATCTCCTTTGGTCCTGCTAATCCACCTTTCATTTAATGAGTCATTTAGGGAATTAGCCACTTGGGGAAATGTTTCTTTAATTTCTCCTAAATTAACAAACAACAACAATCTTGCCACTGACATGAAATATGAACATTGCCTATTAACTATTCAACTCCTTCTATAAAATCCACAACTAGAGGGCACACCCTTGCTCCAGCTGTTTCCTAATGATACATATTTTTCAATATGTATCAAAAGTATTTCTCATCTTAATACATATTTTCATAATTGGACAATGCTTTATGACTTCCATTTTTATGTTCCCAGTAGTGGATGGATTACTTTGTGGCTCCAATTATAAAAAGAGAGATGGTAAGAACAGAAACCAAAAATGAGACTCTTCTACAGTCATGATTCTAGAATCACTTCACACAGGGCAACGGATGAGATTTCTTCTGTTTGGGACCTCACAGTTCCAGAGACGACGCATCCTACAGGACTCACAAACCACCAGCAGTCCTCAGGGATCCACCACTGTCCCTCCTTTAATTCAATCATTTGGACATTGTCCACTGATTAACTGACGGTTTCACCCATAATAATTGCTAAAGCCTCTTATTCGCAGAAACCCAAGATGAGCTAATCTGTATATTAGGATCATTCTCCCATCAATGTATCTCTCTGACTCATGATCCTGTTTTTCCTCTATGCATTAATCAATATAATCAATGCCATCTTTATTTAATCGATTCCATATCTGTCATTGGGCCAAAGTTGGCCTTTTTAAATTATACGTCACCTTTTATAATGATACAGTGAATATTCTTTTTTAAAAAAAACACTAAAGTAAGGCATGAATTTTAGCTATTACTCACACTGGTCTCTATGCTTCTACGCCAGGCATGCAACCATAGTGGGAGATGCTTAAATCAGCTCGTGTGTGTCAAGGAATAGAGAGGAGAGCAGATGATACAGACAACTGAGACACTATTTCCACTGGTCCCTGCCTTCCGCCTCTCATCTACTCAATCATTCGGGGATTTACATACCCCTGATGCTATAGCTTAACAAAGGAAATAATGACAAACTTGAAAGAGAACCGGCACCCAGAACTCTTATGTCGTAGAGTCTGTATGATTCTTAGCCAAAGAGGCAACATCCTTGATTCACTTAGTTCTTAGGGGGCATCAGTGTCTCCCTCAATGTTTATAAGTAGTATTTATTGCCTTACCACATTCATTCACAGACAGCACCTAACATTCTGCTTTATTTGCTTTCCTTTTAAGCTACCATCGATCCACTAGTAATAATAAATTAAAATCTATGAACTCAAAGTCAGAACATGATTTTTGTATATTCCTGACATCTCTTTATAGGATCATTTCCAAGTGAGATTCTACTAATTATGTTAGACCTCAGGGTTTCAGACACATTGTATTCATTGTTCCTAATTTATATGCCATCAGTCGTCATCACTGGACTATGGTTGCGTTTCTTTTTCTTCATTCATTTCTACATCTGTATTGAATAAATCAAATAAATCCATTGATAATAATATAATGAATACATGATTCCAAGACCCCAGAACAAGATACTTAACTACCCCAAATACAGTAGACAGAATCATTGCCCATGTAGACTTCACCTCTGTGATTAATGAACCTCAATATTGATTAAACAACATAATGTTTCCTTACTGGTTAAGCTTCATTATTATTTTTATATTTAGACATAGTTAATTTTTATCATCTGTATTACTTTTAATACTATGGAGAAGCCCTTAAACAAATGACCCAAGGAGTTCCCGTCGTGGCAGAGCGGAAACAAATCTGACTGGAACCGTGAGGTTGCCGGTTCGATCCCTGGCCTCGCTCAGTGGGTTAAGGATCCGGTGGTGCCGTGAGCTGTGGGGTAGGTCACAGACGTGGCTTGGATCTGGCATAAAAAGACAAAAAAGCCAAAAAAAAAAAAAAACCCAAACCAAGACAAGAACTTTGACTTCTACTCACCTTTGTCTCTTTCCCAACACGGAGGCAACGTGACAACCTTAATCACAGAAGTTGAAATCAGCTTAGAGGATCCATTCTGAACAGTACCAAGCAGAGAAGATGATAAAAAGATTGAGACATTCAATCCATTCATTCACTGTTTCCAGCATTCATATACATAGTCATTTGGGAATTTACTTATTCATTTATTCATTTATTTTTGACTATCCAACAGCCAGTTGATTTTATTACCTCACAGCACAACGTATTAAAAGAATTCAAAGACAGAATTGGTTAACGGCAAAATTATTTTATTTTGCTCTTAATAAATTAAGCATTAAGACTGTAACTGACTCAGAGCAGAAGCTATGACTTCTCATTGTCTACAACTCCTTCGTCAAAGATGTAATTCACATGATCCACTTAAAGTTGATTTCAATTCATATCAGCGTTATTTTCCGTACCATACATGTTAGGCATGAGTAGTATTTCTGCCTCTTCGTCTTTGCTTAACCGTTGGTTTATTTACTCTGCCATTTATTCTTTTAGAATAAGATTTTGTAAAATTCACGACACAAAGACCAAAAATGACATCTGTGTATATTCCAGACATCTGCCTATGGAATCACTTTACACAAAAGGAATGGCCAGATTTCTTCATGTTGGGCCTCGGAGTTCCCGACACCCAAGGACTCATCGTATGTAACTCATAAGCCACCTGTCATCATGATCGATTGGCCCAGGTGTGGGGCCCTTTCTTCCCTCTCATCGCTATTTATTTACCGATCGATTTGTCAATCCACTCATAAGAATGACATAAATATCTGTGAATCAGAAAGAGCATAAGATCCTTAATATCCCTAATTTCTATCTATGGAATCATTAGCCTCATCAAATATACCTCTTTCATTAATTGTCATCTTTGATGCAAACACCCATTAATCAACACAACATTTCATGTCAGTTCTGTATTTACCCATGGACCATGACTAGCCTTCTTTGAATATATTTAACGCTATTTTTTTATCAGTACCGTGAATAAGCGAAACCCAAACTAAGAGAAGAATCTGTTACACCATCTGCACGTACTTACTTGCGCACAGGACCACCAGTGCAGCTCCTGTGATGGCCAAATGCTTAATCGGTTCAGGTGCATCAGTTCTGAGAAATACAAAGCAGAGCAGATGATAATAATAATGAGAGGCCCTTTCCTGGTAATGCGCACTTCAACTTTCATAGAGTCAGTCACTTAGGAATACAAGGGATCATGTGTATCAATTTATTCTTTTTTGTTGTTGTTCGCTCCCGTGGCCTACGGACGTTCCCAGGCTGGGGATGGAACCCATGCCACAGTGGCAACCAGAGCCACAGCAGTGACAAGGCAGGATTCTTAACCTGATGAACCATGAGGGAACGCTTATGAATTTATTCTTAATGAACAAAACCACAGGAAGCTTTACGCAGACCAAGAAGGAGACTTGTGTCACTTCCGGTCTGTATCAGACTCGGACAAAGAAGTCAGACCTGTGAACTGTTTCCATTTCCTAGTGAATTTCACATTTTCTTTTTTTTTTTTTTGAACGGTTTTTTTATCGCCTGCACCACGTATATGAAGAGAATAAATACGCTTCAATCTCTTCCTCTTAACTTACCTATCCGCTCATTGTTTATTTGGGCCATTTTTTTTTAACAGTACACTCAAAATTCGTAAACACAATCCAAGAAAATCGATCTTTTATTTTCCTAACACTCATCTATAATAGCATATCAAGTAGAGGTGACAGATTACAGTTCTTTTTATCGGACCTCAGCGTTTCAGACACGTGGTATTTATCATCCATGACGCATGCGCCATCAGTCATCATCCTTGGTCCACGTATGGGCCTCTTGGTCTTCATGCTTATCTGCATACGTGCATCGATTCATTCCTTAACTACCAGCAGTAACTCTATTTCATTTTTAACCGCACAGTGGAATATCTGAGAGTTAAAAAAAAAAGCCCTCAAAGACATGAATTTGTTTACTGTGTTTCTCACATGGGTCTGCAGAGCACGGGACCACGGAAGATGCTTAAATCCACTAGCGGGCATCCAATCTGAGGGGTACAGAGCACAGCAGGTGGCCAAACAGTTGAGACTTTCTCTAAATGGGTCCTTATTTTTATCATTTTGTTTACTCTGTCATGAACATGTCCATTTTCCTAATGTAAACACATTTATAAGCATAAGTATAAATAATATAATGAGGTGACCCTTCGACAAAGGATTCTAACATCTGTCCACAGGATGTCTTCAAACAGAGGCAACAGACTCTATTTCATTTTTTATTGGACCTCAGAGTTTCAGACACAAAGTAGTCATCGTCCATGACTCGTACTCCACCAACCGTCATCACTGGTCCACATCTGAGCCTCTGATGGGGGTTCTGGACTATACTTCACACTTTTAACAATGCAGGGAACACCCTTTCAAAGAACTTCTTAAGGATGAGAACGTTAGCCTTTACTCACCTTCCTCGCTAGCTCTTCACACACGGGAGAAGCCACGGGCAATGTCTGCACCGGCTTGAGAGCATCCACCCTGGGGCAGGATAGACAAAGCGGACGACCACAGTTCTCAGCCTCTGCCTTCGCCGTCGGCTTTTGCTTTAATCATTTCATGCGTCCATTTCCACAAGTATTTATTATTTGTTCAGGTCATATGTACATAGGACATAAATACGCACATAATACGAAATTGACCTCATCTCCTTGAGACAGACCCAGGCTTTTAAAACTGAGTCTTACTAATCAGTGTCAGTGGCTGTATGAGCCTCAGAAAAAGAGAATACCACTGGCCCACTTCTCTCTTAACAGGCATCAGTTTCTTCAGTTTATACTGATAGTATTTCTTGGAGTTCCCATCATGACTCAGTGGTTAACGAACCCAACGAGTATCCATGAGGACACGGGTTCGATTCCTAACCTCGCTCAGCTGGTTAATAAGGATCTGGAGTTGCCATGAGCTGTGGTGTAGGTCGAAGACGCAGCTTGGACCTGGCATTGCTGTGGCTCGGGTGTAGGCCAGCAGCTGTAGCTCCGATTTGACCCCTGGCCTGGGAGCCTCCATATGCCGCAGGTGCGGCTCTAAAAAGATAAAAGACAAAAAAAAAAAAAAAATAGCATTTCTTGCCTTGCTACATACATTCATGAGGAGACAAGGCTTCATCCTCATATTTATTCATTTGTAGTTTGTGTATTGGTTCTTTCATTGATCCATTTATATTAACAATATAGAAATCATGAATCCAAAATTACAAGGACAATAGCCTTCTATTCTAACATCGAACCAGAGGATTATTTGCAAGAGAAGAAACAGATTCTGTTTTATTTTATTTTTTTGAATTATCTATTTTTTCAATAAAAGAATAGTTGATAATTTTACCTTTTTGTTTATTTATTTATTGTCTCTTGTCTTTTTAGGTCCGCACCCGTGGTACATGAAGGTTCCCAGGCTAGGGGGTCTCATTGGAGCTGTACCTGCCAGCCTACAGCACAGCCACAGCAACGTGGAATCCGAGCCACATCTGCAACCTACACCACAGCTCATGGCAATACCGGATCCTCAACCCATGGAGCGAGGCCAGGGATCATACCTGCAACCTCATGGTTCCTAGTCAGATTTCGCCTCCACGACGGGAACTCCAAAGAAGAGCTGATTTTAAACGTTGTGCCAATTTCTACTGTAAAGTGACCCAGTCATATATAGAGATACATTCTTTTCATATTCCTTTCTATCACGGACTACCCTCAAGAGAATGGATACAGCTCCTGGTGCTGTACAGTAGCATCGCATTGCTTACCCAGGCTAAATGTAATAGTTTGCATCTGCCAACCCCAAGACGAGCGGCATTCATCACATGAGACTCGTACGCCACTGGTCCTCACCAGCGCTCTGGGAATGGGCTCTTCTTCATTCTCGTCTACATTTGTTTACACATTAAGTCATCAATCCGCTAATAACAGCTAAGTAAATTTATATGAATAATACAAATGCAAGAGCGAAAGCCTTCAGCATCTCTATCGTTTTTCCTTAGATTCACTGCTTAATTGAATACACCTCTTTCATTAATTGTGATCACCGCAGAAAGAGATGAATCAAAGTGATGGGTCAGACATTTCCAATTTAATCCCTGGACCATAATCAATCTTTTTTCTTGTATTTAATACTTTCTGAATTGTTACAGTGATACGCTAAGCAAGTCGCCCAGACCAAGATAAGAACTTTGACTGGCACTCACATTGGACTTGATGGTTCTGGACAGAGATGCTGCCTTGACGTCCTGAACGTGGTGGCTTGGGTGAGTTCAGTGCTCTTTCTGAGAAGAACAAAGCAAGGCAACCAGAACAAGATGGAAACATTATCTCCATGGCCATGTGCACTCCACCTTCCATGCAGTCCGTCACGGAACGACGCATTAATTGGGGATAATCCTAATTTTCTCTTTAAAACATGAATAATGGTGGCATACTTGCTACTGGCCCAGAATAAGAACGTCTCTATTACTATTGGCCACAGAGGTGAGAGACTTGAACCACCTACGCCTCTTAATGGAATTCAGCATCCTCAAAGCATCCTAATCGCTCTTCTTGCCTCACTCTAGACCTGACGATGGCGCATGCACCATGCTCTTCATCCTCACATGTTTATCTTTGTTCATTGACTCTTAAATGGCTCTATTTATGGGAAGAGAATCACAATCTAGAAAAATAATCGAAGCAAACAGCCCCTTTTGATTCCTAAAATCAGTCTACAGGAGCGCTTCAAACAGAGGCAACAGAAGCTCTTTTTGTGGTGCTGGACCTCAGACTTCCAGACATGAAGTAGTCATCGTTCAAGACTCGTACTCCACCAACCGTCATCATTGATCCACGCTTCAGCCTCTGGTCCCTTCCTCCTCCAGGACAGTATCTCATTACCTAATGCCCGGCTCACCGCCATTCATTTTTAAAACCCTACGATGCATACACGCACACAACAAAAACAAAGAATAAGAACTGTGAACATTCTACATCTGTCCACAGAATCATAGATCATATCGATGTCTCTCTTCCACTAATTATTCTTAATTGACCATAAATGGATGGATAAATATAATCCCTAGTAATAATCCATTATTTATCCCTGGCCATGGTTGGCCAACAAATACCCCATTTTCAAAAACCTGTCCAGTGAAGACATGAACTTTATTACCCACTCTGGTCTCTATACGCCCAGACGTGGAGGCAACCGGAGAACGTGACCATGAGAGAATTTTCCAGTCATCTCGTCGAGTCCAGTCTGAGAAAAACAAGGTAGAGAAGACAAATTTCTTTAAAATGAGGATTTTGTGTAAATTGCTTTTTCCTCCACATTTTATTTATTCAATCTGGTAATTACTAATTTTTCATACTTTAGGTTTCTTTTCTCTCCACAAAAGCAATAGCCTCAAATTTGGGACTGACCTAGAAAATGCAATTGACTCTAATCACCAAAGACTAGATGATCCTTAGCCAAAGCGGTGACACCCCCACTCCATTTATTCCTAAAGAGCCATCAGTGTTTTCAACTTATATTAATAATAATTCCTGCCGCACCACATGTACTCACAGCTAGAAAATGCATCGTCCCTTATTTATTTATACTTCTTTCAAGGCTCTATCACTGACCCATCAACAATGATAAAAGTAATCAGTGAACCCAGGGTGAAACAGGAGCTCTGTATTCTCCTCGTATCTGCCAACGGGATCATGTCCACCAGTGGGATTCAATTGGTTCTGTTTGAGGTTGGACCTGAGCCTCCAGACACATATTATTCACCACCCATGACTTATCTGCCACCAACGTGTCTTCACTGGTCCAGCCTTGGGTCTCTTGTTCTTTGTTCATTTCTACATTTATGTCAAGAAAATCACTAATTCATGGATAATAATAAAATGAACACCTAATTCACAAAATCCAAGACCAAGATCCTTGACTATCCCCAACATCTGTCCGTAGAATTATTTTTCACAAACAAATCTCAATGATGCACTGCTCAACCGATGACTCAACATAATGTTTCCTACCGTATTTATCATTGGGCAGGAGTACATTTTTTAGTATGCATAATATATATTTGGCTGCACCTGAAGCCTGCGGAAGTTCATGGCCTGGGGATCAAACCCACACCACAGCAGTGACCCCAGCCACAGGAGTGACAATGCTGGATTCTTAACCCCCACTCCATTTATTCCTAAAGAGCCATCAGTGTTTTTAATAATTTTTAATAATTCAGTAATTTTTAATAATTCAAGGAATAAATTGACAGAACACTGTAAATCAACCGTAATAAAAATTTTCAATTAAAAAAATTTCAATGACGACCTTTACACAAATCATCCCATCGAAGACGACAACCCCGACCATTACTTGCCTTGGTCTTTTACAAAACGGTGGCAGCAGGACAGTCTTGATCGTGGCAGAAGCTGAAATCAGCTGAGGCGTTGATTCTGAATAATGCCAAGCACAGCAGGTGATACAAAGTTTGATATTCTCTTCATAGATCCATTCTTCCCACCATTCATATACATGGTCGTTTAGACATTTTTAAATTTATGGCAATATGTATGTTTTTCCCTTATTAACAAGCATCCAGCTTGCACTAGACTCAGATAATTAACTGGCTCTCACTTATCACTGTATATATCATCCTTACCCAAAAAGGCATGATACATTTGATCCATTATCAAATTTAACTTGTATTAATATTATTAATATTATTCTCTTTGCTACATATTTAGTAATGAACAAGTCTTAGCCTCTTCATTTTTAGTCATTTATAGATTTGTTTATTCTGCCATTAACATTATAATAATAATATTTTTAAAAATCGCATGAACCACAAAGAATAAAACAAGGTCCCTCTCTATTCCTGACATCTGTCTGCAGGAACAGTTCCAAGAGAGACGTGGACTAGATTGCTTTGTTTTAATTTTTTAAATAATTTCTCATTGACGTATAGTTGATTTACCATGTTGTGCCAGTTTCTGCTGAACAACAAAGTGACCCAGGCATCCACATACACAGTCTTTCTCGCACATTCTCTCTGCTGGACCTCAGAGTTTCAGACACATAGTATTCATCGTATATACGACTCATGCGCCATCAGTCGTCATCATTGGTCCAAGCTTCAGACTCTTCTTCTTCATTCTCCTCCACATCTGCTAACTGGTCCATATATTAATTCATGAATTACAATAAAATAACTCTCTGTGAATCAAAACACTCAAGGAAACGGAGCTCTCATTGTGGCTCAGTAGGTTATGAACCCGACCAGTATCCATGAGGAAGCAGGTTCAATCCCTGGCCTCACTCAGGATCTGGCATGGCCATGAGCTGTGGTGTAGGTCGCAGACACGGCTCAGATCCCCTGTTGCTGTGGCTGTGGTGTAGGCTGGCAGCTGCAGCTCTGATTCAACCCCTAGCCTGGGAACTTTCCTAGGCCACAGGTGCAGCTCTAAAAAGAAAAAAGAAAAAAACACCTCAAGGACAAGATCCTTAAGCATCCCTAACTATAGAATCTCTTGCCTCAGTGAATATACTTATTTCAATAATCACCCTCATTGTAGCAAATATCAATTAATCAACATAATGGATCATGTCGATTCAGTATTTTTCATTGGGCCATGTTTGGCCTTCTCTAGATGTAGTTAACAATTTGTAATCTTACTCTGAATATCCAACCCAAACCATCTAAACCATGAGCAGAATCTATTACTCACATTGCTCTCCATGCTCTTACACAGGAAGTCATCCAGGGAGCGTCTGACCACAACCAAAAGCTCAGACAGGTGCCAGTATATCCATTCTGAGGCATGCGCAGCAGGAGAAATAATAACAATACTGAGAGGTTCTACTGATCCTTATTAACAAGCATCAAGGTTGCAATAGACTCAGTTAACTGACGGTCACTTCTCCTTCCACCTTCCTGCAGTCAGTCACTTAGGAATATAATACATTCAGATCATATCTATCATTTTCCTCTTTAAAAAAAGAACAGTATCAAATCCGACACTACCACAGAATAAGAACCTTGAAGTTATTCATCGTCTAGGTCATTCTTAGCCAAAGGGGTCAGACGCTTGAGCCATTTACATTTCCTGATGAACTTCAGGACTTTAAATCAATGTGAATAGTTTTGACTGCCAAGCCACATATACTAAGAGTGAAGTAAAAAACCAACAACCCAATGGAAAAATGGGCAAAAGAACTGAATAGACATTTCTCCAAAGAAGACATACAGATGGTCAACAGGCACATGAAAAAATGCTCAATATCACTGATTATTAGAGAAATGCAAGTCAAAACTACTATGAGGTCCACCTCACACCTGTCAGAATGGCCATCATTAACAAATAACAACTGCTGGAGAGGGTGTGGAAAAAAAAGGGTACCCTCCTACACTGTTAGTGGGAATGTAAATTGGTACAACCACTATGGAAAACAGTATGGAGGTACCTCAGAAAACTAAATATAGAACTACCATACGACCCAGCAATCCCACTCCTGAGCATATATCCGGACAAAACTTTCTTTGAAAAAGATACATGCACCTGTATGTTCACTGCAGCATTATTCACAATCGCCAAGACATGGAAATAACCTAAATGTCCATTGACAGATGAATGGATTAAGAAGCTGTGATATATATACACAGTGGAATACTACTCAGCCATAAAAAAGAACAAAATAATGCCCTTTGCAGCAACATGGATGGAACTAGAGACTCTCATACTAAGTGAAATACGTCAGAAAGAGAAAGACAAATACCGTATGGATATCACTTATATCTGGAATCTAATATGCTGCACAAATGGATCTTCCCACAGAAAAGAAACACATGGACTTGGAGAACAGACTTGTGGTTGCCAAGGGGGAGGGGGAGGGAGTGGCATGGACTGGGAGTCTGGGATTAATAGATGCAAACTATTGCATTTAGAGTGGATAAGCAATGAGATCCTGCTTCATAGCGCGGGGAACTATATCTAGTCACTTATGATGGAACATGATGGAGGATAATGTGAGAAAAAGAATGTGTACATATATGTGTGTGTGTGAGTGTGTGTGTGTGACTGGATCACTTTGCTGTACAGTAGAAATTGACGGAACACTGTAAACCAACTATAATGGAAAAAACAAAAATCATTAAAACAAGAGTGAAGATGCTTCACCCTCTTCATCTTAACTTATTTCCACTTGTACACTGATTACGTCTTTGGACCATTTTTTTACCGTAAAATCAAAATTCATCAACACAAACCAGGAAAACTGCTCTCTTATTTTCCTGACATCTGTCTATAATAGCATATCAAGTAGAGGTGACAGATTATAGTTCTTTTTATGGGACCTCAGCGTTTCAGACACATGGTACTCATCCCCCATGACTCTCATGCGCCATCAGTCGTCATCCTTGGTCCATACATGGGCCGCCTGGTCCTCACGTCATCTGCATAAGTGCATCGATTCGCTCATTAACTACTGAGAGTAACTCTATTTCACACTTTTAACAATACAGTGAATATCCGAGAGTAAAAAAAAGCCTTCAGAGATATGAATTTGCTTACTGCATTGCTCACATGGGTCTGTAGAGCACAGGACCGTGAAAGACGCTGAAATCTGCTAGCGTGCGTCCGATCTGAGGACTACAGAGCAGAGCAGATGGAAAAAAACTTGAGACTGTCTCTAAATCGATCCTAGTTTTCTCCATTTTGCTTGCTCAGTCATAAAAGTATGTGGTATTTTTCATGTCTTATACCTATATATGAGCATGGCTATAAATACAACACGACCCTTCGAAACAGAGATAACACCACTGGTCCACTTATTTCTTCACATGCCTTAGTTTCTGCAATTTATATGAATAGTATTTCTTGCCTCACCACATATACTCAGAGTTGATAACGCTTCATTTTGTTTTTATGTTGTTCCATTTTGTTTATTAGTTCTATCACTGATGCATTCGTATTAATAATATCAAAATTTAGGAATCCAAAATGAGAAGAACGATATCCTTCTGTACTCCTAACGTCCATCCATAGCATGATGTGCGAGAAAGGAAACAGACGAGCTTTCGCTCTGGGTTGGACCCCGGACTTCCAGACACGTGCCATTCATGGTATATGACTCAAGCATCACCAGCTGTCATCACTGGTCCAGGTTTGGACCTCTTTTCGTTCAACCCACCTACTTCTGTTTAGTGAGGAATTCATCGTTTTTTTTTTTTAATTAGAGTAAAATTGATTTATAACATTGTGCCACTTTCTGCTGTACAGCATAGTGACCCAGTCAAACAACACACATACACACACATACACGTTCTTTTTCTCATACTACCTACCATCATGTTCTATCCCAAGATATGGGTTATGGCATCACTGTACGAATAGTGATTAACTATCTACGGATCACACAACCTCAAGGACAAGAGCCTTCAGTATCCTCACTGTTTTTCTTGAGAACCACTGCCTAATTGAACATACTTCTTTCATTAATCATCCTCATGAGTCTAAAGATAGACTAAGCAACATATTATTTCATACATTTTTCCAATTTAATCACCAGACCATGTAAGTATTTTTCCTTATATTGATTTTTTTTTTTTTTTTTGGCCATGCTTGGAGTTCCTGGCCAAGGATCAAATGTGTGCCACAGCAATGACAATGCCAGATCCTTAATCTGCTGTGCCACCTGGGAACTCCCATGCTGAATATTTTTTAAAATATTTTACTCACATTGGTTTTCACATGCAGGCTAATTCATAGACTGTAGACCAAGGCTCATGCTTAAATCAGCCTGAGTGTGTCCATTCTAAAATGTAGAAAGTAGGGAGTCCCCATTGTGTCTCGGTGATAATGAACCCGACTAGTATCCATGAGGATACAGGTTCAATCCCTGGCCTCGCACAGTGGGTTAAGGATCCAGCATTACCACAAGCTGTGGTATAGGTCACAGACATAGCTCAGATCCCGTGTCACTATGGCTCTGCAGCTACAGCTACAGCTACAGCTCCAATTTAACCCCTAGCCTGGAAACTTCCATATGCCATGAGTGAGGCCCTGAAAAGATCAAAAAAAAATTTTTATCAAATGTAGAAAGCAGAGTAGGTGATTACATGATTGAGATGTTTCCTCTATTGATCTTTATTCAGTGATTATATTACATATTAATTGGAGGTAACATATAACTTTTTCCTGAGAAAACAAGCCACGCTGAACTTTCCACTACACCAGAACAATACTATTGGCCATTATTTATATCATCTACAGCATCCTTAGCTAGAGGAAACACCCTTGGACCACTTATGGTCCAAGGCATGTGGAAGTTCCCAGTCTAGGGACTGAACCTGTGCCACAGGAGTGACCCAAGTCACAAGAGTGACAACTCCAGATCCTTAACCCACTGAACCACCAGGGAACTCCTGGACCATTTATTTCTTACCTGACTTAGTGTTTCAATATTTAATATTATTTCTTGCCTTCCTATATTTCTTCATAATTGGAGGATATGGCCCCCTTTTCGTCTTTATTTATTTCTTTTATTGATTCATTGGCTATAATAGAATCAAAATCCATAAGCACGGAGACCCCAGAAAAAGACCCTTGTGAAATAAATCCTAGATCTGTCTGCAGGATCGTTTCCCACAGAGGTGATCGGCTAGGTCTCGTTTTTATGTTGGGCCTCAACGTTTCCAGCACGTAGTAGTCACCATGGGCGACTTACGACTCATGTGCCACCAGTCGTCACCCTTGGTCAAGAACTGGCCCTCTTCTTCTCCACTGATTTCTTCATTTGTTTATTGATTAATTCTTCCTTTCCATAAGAATTAAATAACTGAATTGCAAAAACTTAACACACGATCTTCAAGTTCCTTAAGAGCTCTCAATAGGATCATTTACCATGTGGACTACATCTCTTTTTTAATCACTCTTAAGTTTGCAAGTATTACTTCATCAACATAATGTTCATGACACCGTCATATTTATCACTGAACCACTGTTGGTCTCCTTGGACCAACAATACGGTGAATACCCTTTAAAAACACCCAAACCACGAAGAAGCTTTGCCTACACTCACATCAGTCTCCATGTTCCGGACACGTTGAGGCGGCCAGAGAGAGCAGGACTCTTGAAGATGCTTACATTGACCTGGAGCACCCACTCTAGGAGCACAAAGCAGAACAAATGAGAAGAAGATTGAAATATTCCTTCCATTTATCCTTGCATTCCACTTTGCATTTTGTTAGTCATCTAAGCATGTATTAAATGGTGGTATTTTTCTTTCTTGAGAAAACAAACAACAATGAACAAGACCTTGACCAAACAAAAACAGGGACTGTTATTCACATTGTACATATCATCCTCAGCCAAAGAGGTAATACCTTTAAAACATTTCTCTCTTAATGGCCTTCAGTGTCTTTAATATATATTAATAGTATTTCCATTAACATATTTTCATAATTAGACAATGCTTCGCCCTCTTTATTTGTATACAGTTGACCCTTGAACAACACAGGTTTGAACTTTATGGGTCCATTTATACAGTAAATATAGTACCTGTATTTTCATTTTCGAGATCTTTAAATTAATAAATGTGACTACATATAATAGATAGGTTAACAAGGACCCACTGTATAGCACAGGGAAATCACTGAATACTGTGTAATAACCTATATGGGAAAATGAAAATCTGAAAAGGAATGGATATATATATACACACATATAGCTGATTTACGTTGCTGTACACCAGAAACTAACACAACTTTGTAAGTCTACTATGCTCCAATAAATTGTTTGTAAAAATTAGCTAACTGTGGAGAAAAGTTTGTGTTTGATTAAGAGTTCATAATATGTGGATCAAAAGAAACAGGGTTTCAATCCTGATTCTAACCAAACTGGTTCAGAGTCCTGACCTTGGGTGCGTCGTTTGTCAGTTTCTTGGCTTCTGAAGCAGAGACAGCCATGAAAGGATTTTTGAACCCCTGAGGTTACCCAACAAAATGGTGCAAGGGTCAAATGTGTTTATTGCTTGGTGCTTTCACTGATGCACTTCTAACAATGCACTCAAATTCCATAAACACAAAAACTGAAAAGAGGATCCTTGAGATCCCTGACATCTACCCGTAGAATAACTTCTCAGAGATGTTGCAGACCAGGTGGCTTATCGGGCTGGACCTCAGAGTTCCAGACAAGTATTCATCGTTCATGACTCATACTCCACCAGTCATCATCATTGGTCCAGGGCTGGCCTTCATCATCTCCAATCATGGCTGTGTCTTTACTAAATCATTACTTCACTAATAAAGATAAAATGAAGACCTAGAGGTCATAAAATCTTGAAACAAGACCTTTGAATATCTCTAACATTTCTCCATAGAATTACTTTCCACAGACAATATGTGTGTTTCATGAACTGGCCACAATGTCTCCTACATAGATTAATTAATATAATACTTCATATTAAGCCCATTTTACTGTTGGAAGGTGACAAAATTGTGTCTTTAACAAGGAGGGTTCAAATCAACTGTGACTCATATTAAATTGAATAATACATTATACATTAATTCATTAATTGAGTAATTAACCATGAAAACGAATAAAATAGTCTTTCTTTTTTCTCCTCAATTGACCACAGATGTGCTAAGCTGGCCCACACACGACCTCCATTTATTTAATTTGTACATGTAGCCATTTATTCCCTTCCAATAACAGAGTTAACATCCATGACAAACCACCAAACCAGAAGCAATTACTTTGACTATTACTTACGTAAGTTCTATAGTCTTTAATTGAATCATTGCACATCCATTCTGCAGAGTACAAAACAAATATTAAAAGAGACAGATTATCTCAGATAGATAGATAGATAGATAGATAGATAGATAGGGAGATAGGACAGCCTAGATTCAGATTTTTTCTAGTGGAGTTTTAGGTCAACAATGGACTATGAATAAATTTTAGTGCTTGTTGTATATTAAAACTCTGAATGGCATATTTGTTCGCTGAATCAAAAATTTAATTTAATGAATATAATCAACAACTTTGAAACCAACACCAAACAAAAGAATAAGAACTATGGCCACTACACATATCTATTTATACATCCCCATCTGGTCAGGTGAGAGCTCTAACTTCTTGCTAGATGAATCTTTTCCTGGAAAGAATCAGGTTCATCTGAATCTTGGATTCGAGTATATCTCCATCAGCCATTGTCCATGCTTGTCCCATCTTTATACATGTAAGCATGTAGGCAGGGATATCGTTACACATGGAGTCACTTTATCTTCCATTTTTTAAAGCAATTGGACCAACAAGCCAGGAAGAGAAATCCTACCTAAATATATTGACCATTTCAAAAATTAAGAGCCTCGATCTCGTCTCTTTATCTGAGAACAAGTACATAGATGTGGATTCATCACTCTCCTTGTTCCAGAACACATGGTCCTCATTGGTCCATACATTGCCTTCTTTCAAGTAACTGATTAAACTATTAACTTATTCTTGTATACATATATATATATCCATATCATTAATATCTGTGACTCCACAGAAACAGGACAATATTAATCCCTGTCCATGTGGCCCATCAATCACAGAAAAAAGATCACATTTTTTTTTTAGTTTTTTTTTTTCATTAAAAATAGTGAAAATCCATTGGGTTAATCATAACCGACCATGCGACAGATCCTTAACACATATCTCTGCATAAGTCCTCTCTCAATTACGTAGTTATTTAATCAATAGTTAATTTAAGTAAACGTTTTACCCTACTCTTAATAAAACAAAAATCCAAGAACCTAACCCAGAAAAACAACAGGTGCTCTCACATCCATTTATCTAAATGCTCTTTACCCAAAATGGTCGGCTTTAATAAATTTATTTTACTGGAACCCAGTGCTTCAGAAATATATTAATAATGATTTTTATATTATGTATATTACATTACATTCTCCCATATTTGGACCAGGAATAAACCATTTTGTCCTTATTCATTTATACTTCCTTGATTTATTTGTGCATTGAAAATACGATATTCAGAAACCCAAGCACAAGAGCAAACTTGAAAATTTTTAACTCTTACAAAAAGCTTATTACCATAGGAATAGCAAAGAAGGATGAATCTTCTGTAACGGACCTCAGAGTTATAGGGTTTAATCAAAGTCCTCGACTTCAGACACCCCAGGGTACTCATCATCGATCCGGGCTAAGCAATCTTTTCCTTCATTTATACCTTTGTTTATTGACCCATTCGTTGATCCATGACGGATGGTTACATCAACACCCAGGAATTTTTGAAGAGCCAAGAACAAGACCCTTGGATGTAACCAAGACCTGTATAGGCTCTCTTCCCATAAACTAGATCTTTTCTCAATAGATACGGTCCCTTTTTGTAGTGGGCCTCACTGAGGTGTCTATGGATCAACGAGCATCCTTGCTTCACGCATCCTCCTCCAACTCTCTTCCATCTTCCCACAGGACAAGGAGCTGTCCCATAGGACAGGGCATGACGACATGAATGTGCTAGGACCATGCCCCCCCAGTGCAATCACATTGCCACACACAGCTCCGAAGAACCTGAAATGTGGAGAGTGCAACTGAGGAGCTGAATTTAAACAGCCACAGGTGGCTACTAGAGACAACCAACCACAGTGGACAGTGTGGCCCTAGGTTTTGTTACCAGATGAGAGTTTAAATCAAATGCAGCACAAAAATAAGATGGATTATTAATCCGCTTTGAAAATGAATAAGATGTATTCCATCCTATTTTTAACCAGAATCGCACCCCACTGGATTAAACTATAAGCTTTGTTTCACAACACACTCACATCATGGGCCTATGGATGGCGTAGTCGAAATAATTCAAAGGACGCTAGCGAAAAACCCACCCCAAGATCTCGTGACAAGATCTTTTGACTACTATTATTTTACTTTAGTTGTTGGGTTTCTTACCCAGAAAGGTAACAGCCAAGATCTTCCTCAGAACAGACGGATGCAATCAGCCGTGACCTTCATTCTGTGGAGCAACGTTCAGAAGGACAAAGGGTCCAGACTGACTTAAAGGACATCAGTTGGAGGTGCTAGGTTAATCATGAAGTCGAGTCAAGTCTCACTGTCATCACTGACCCAAGAACAGCATCCTTTTTGTTCCTCGATTTACCTATGAACGTTAAAGAATACGATGAACACGTTTGAGCGCATCGTTCAAAAATAAGAACCATGACAACTGCTCCTGTCCAGCTACAGACCCTCTACCCTTATTATAGGTAAGGGCCTACATAATCTTTTTTGTTGCTGTTGTCTTTTTAGGGCCGTACCTGCAGCATATGGACGTTCCCGGGCTAGCGGTCAGATCGGAGGTGCAGCTGCTGCCCTACACCAGAGCCACAGCGACGCCATATCTGAAATGCAACTGTGACCTACACCACAGCTCATGGCAATGCTGGATCCTTAACCCACTGATCGAGGCAGGGATCAAACCCTCATGGATACAAGTTGGGTTCGTTACCACTGAGTCCCAGCGGGAACTCCCATAATCTTTTTTTTTTAATGGACTCAGTTTGTACAGAAAAGGATGACCTTAAAACTTGTGATTCATGCCATATTCTCACCAAGTTCTGTGCTTGACACAACTCATATATTAACTCAATTATTCATTGTTTCATGTATTCATGGAATACTCAAGCATACACTCAAATATACAAACACACACACAAGAAAACCCACGAACATCCCAGAATAGAAATGACCTTCACGTGGAAGGGTTCATATGTTCATACCAAACTATAAACAGAGCATCAGAAGTAAACACAAAGACCAGTCATGATTCTTGCTTCATACTGAGCTATGTTCACCCCTTTTAAACCACCGACTGTGACTAGGACTTATTCACAGGTAAGAATACATCAATATACAAGAATTAACTAACATTAGAAAGAACACGCGAATAAAATTTATTGTCTCCATATGTCCATTTCGTTATCCACAAAGATCCAAACACTAGATGCTTTTATTGTTTTTAATAAAACTCAGCAAAGTTAGATTAATAAGAACACTTTTCATGAGGCACGTTCTCAAGACGAGCTACGCTCATTCTTTCTTCAGTTAAATAACTGCTTAACAAGCAGTTATTTAAGTAGTCTTTCCCTTCTCTAAATAAAAACAACCCAATAAAACAACCAAATAAAAAACAACCACCTGCTTCAAACAACAACACTGAGTCCTACATACATCTATATACATACTCCTTCCAAAACAGGGCAACAGAGCCTAAAGAATGTGTGTCACTGAATTCAGGCCTACAGAAATGTATAATAATAACCCCTTTTTCATTTCATGCTCTCATAATTGGTCCATGGCCAGGTTTCTTTACATTTACCTGTTTTCACATTTCTCCATGTAGTCATGCATTTCTTCACTCATAAAAATCAATCTGTGCTCATAAAGCGTGCACACATGTGATCAAGATACCTGCTTATTTTGAACTTCTGCTATAAGCTCATTTTCATAAAGGAAAAAAAAAAAAGAGAGACCACTTTCAAATGATGGACCTCAGAGTTACAGACAGCTTTAATCAAAATTTTGGATTTCAGACACCCTCCAATCTCATCATTGGTCCAGGCTTGACCCTCTTTTTCTCCCTTAATTTATACCTTCACTTTCCCAAGAATCACAGATGCCCAAGAACAGGGCTGTTGAAATAACTATGATGCTTGTTTCTAGACTTATTTCTGACAGAGCTTTCAGACTAGATCTAAGTATAACCTTGCTTCGTATCGGCACTGTCTCAAAAAGCAGCCCATAACTGGGCCACGTTCATTGAATTCATCCGATTTTAAACATGGCCTAGTGCTCATTCAAAAACCACAATGGTATCCTACATCCAGAACACACACAATATATGTCACCTTCTGAGCGCTTCCTCTAAACGACTAGTGGGCCAGATTGCTACCACTATGGAAACGCTTCAACCACCTGTGAGCCAGAAACAATACGGAAGCACAAACAGTTCTGAAAAACAATGAAATGCCTCCCATCTTTTTTTTTTAAATGAACCTGCTGAAATGTGTTCATTCTACTCCTTGGCCCATAACAGCCCACTCTCGGTCCATACTTGTTGTTCCTGGATTTTGTTTTTAGGTTTACAGCCCTCTTTGTCCTGTTGAACTACCCTGATGATCACACATGAACAAACCACACAGACCAAGAAAAGAAACTCTCCTTGCCACGAAAGGGCGCCTTACCCACGGAAGCCATGGCCACCATCGTCACCACTGGACACGGACGGAATCCAGCGTGGGGTGTTCATTCGGCAGGAAAACGCGGGTGTTTTTACAAAAATGAAAAGTGTGAATTTAGATTTTTTTTAATAGAACTTAGTTCTGCACTACTAAGTTCATCATAAACATTGGTTAGTGTCACATTTTCAGCATCAGTCCAACAGTGGTATCTTTTTCCACTACTGACTTAATTTTTAGTGTGAAATAAAATAATGAAGGTTTTTTAAATGTTTTTAATGAAGACCACTTAATCCGTCACCCAATATGAGAAGAACTAGACCTATTGTTTTCATTTGTCTATATATTCCTACAAAAAAGCAAAAAGGCCAGTTTTTAATGGAGAAAACTTTTGCAAAATATGATGAATTTAAATTCTTTTCTTTTTTGCGGGGGGTGGGGTGGGGGAGCCACAAAGGAACTTTATGAATCTAAATGCCTGTTTCACAAAACAATCTGACCCATGGTTGATGCCGTATACTTGAAATATGCATATATTGATTTGTTTATTTATTCACTGATTTGGTATTATTCCATTATACATTATAGTTATCTACTCTCTAAAGAAAACACAAACTCGTGGAGCCACCTGCTACTCAAATCTAACTATGATCATGTGCAACTTCCCTCGCGGATGGGATTTGCTGCAGTGATGGAAATATCCTCTATTAGCCACGGGCTCAAAATGTGGCTAGTGCTACTGAGGAATTAAATTTTTATTTTGGACCATTAGACGTTAAATGTTAACAGCAAGATGTGTTTAGTGAGAGGGCTCTATATAATCCCTCCCTAAGGAAGGAGGGGCCTGGATCTTTATTTAGTGGACCTCAAAACAGGATTAATCCTACCCTTTCACATGTTAGGTATGCTCCTCAGTGGCCCACGATTTATTAAATAACAGATTGAGATATGAAATTATTCTTGTACTCAGTTAAAATAATAGCACTAATATTGGTGAAACCTAAGGACACTTGATGAAAATGCTGAGGCCCTCCCTCTATTCATTTGCTTACTACTCACAAAAATCATCAAAGAAACGCATTTGCTTTTTTAAAAATAACATCGATGAATACAAGAGAATTCATAATTATTATATTCACCAATCTCTTGCTTAGACCTTTTCCATGGTTCAACATCAAATCGTCTAATTATTTTATTGTCCATTATTGACTACATTAAATTACTATTTCTTAAAATGTCTTACACGCATGTGTTTCTCATGATGTGTTACATTATTATTGGATACATTTATTATATTAAGTGTTATTACTATGCAATTATATAAATATTTTTGAAACGAGACACACAACCAGAAACTCACCACCCACTGAGAACCGCACTGAGGTTCACACGTGCATATCCAGACGCTCCCAAAGGAGGAGCAGCCTCAGTCTCTTTTATTGAACTCCAATTTTCAGAAATATATTAACAGTAATTCTTGGCTCATTAGCTCCTTTCATAATTGGGTGAGGTGTAGCCCTCCTCTTTATCCGTGATTTATTCATGCATTGATTTACTTATAATAACACAATCCATATTCATGAGCAACGAAAGGTCAAGAACACAGTCCTTGAATATTTCTGACTTCCTCTGTAAGCACATTTCCCAAAGATGCAAAGGACCTCAGAGTTACAGACGGGGTTTAATCAAAATATTATTCAGATGCCCCACGCATACTCATCATCGATCCAGACTTGGTACTCTGTGCCTTTGTTTGATATGTGGTTCTTGACTTATCCTTGAGGCATTACTAATAACACAATCCACGACCACGAATTAGGAAAATAAAGCCAAGGATCCTTGAAGATTACGGACATGTCGGGGAAAGTTCACTCCTTACAGAGCTAGAGAAGTAGCTCTCTTTGGACAATGCACCCCAGCACTGCGAATATGAATTAATCCATTTCTTTGCATCATATCAGTTCCATACTAGTCATTCATCCATGAATACTCTGGCCTCTTTCATTTAATATTCTTTTTTTTTTTTTTGCTTTTTAGGGCAGCACCCGTGGCATATGGAAGTTCACAGACTCGGTAGGGGTCGAATTGGAGCTGCAGCTGCCTGCCTACGCCCCAGCCACGAGAATGTGGGATCCATGCTGTGTCTGTGACCTGCACCACAGCTCACGGCAATGCCAGAGCCTTAACCCACCGAGCGAGGCCAGGGTCGAACCCACATCCTCATGGACACTAGACAGGTTCGCTATCGCTGAGCCACGATGGGAAGGTCCCTATTTTTAAAACAGTATAATGAACTTCCGTTTTATACCTCAACTAAGAAAAAGGCGAAGCTGTCTATTTTCCTATGTTCTCCTCCTCAAGGGCTTCATCGCCTCTAACAACATCGAGGGCGACGTGCTTAAATCTACTGCGCTAAAAGAAATTAAAAGGAATATTAACGTTTTCTGAGAAGGACGGACATGCCCTTCATCTGCTCATTCTAACAAACGTAGGCATGTGCTGAAATGGATTAATCACAATTCTGAACTCCTAACACATTTTAAGCATCGGTCAAGGCATGGCCACCTTGGAGTTATTTGCCTACGCAGCCATTTATTCCTTGAACCATCCCAGCGAATTCCCATGACCAACCCCCCAGGTGAGAACCTGGACTTTCATGAGTACTTACGCGAGCGCTTCTCTCTTTATCCGGAGAGGCAAAGGTCAAGGTCTCCATCACAGGCTAACGACCAAATGCGACAGTGTCTTCACTCTGAGCAGCAAAAAGCAGATTTTAAAAACAATCCATCTACATTTAACCATTTTAAATAACTAACAATCAGGTAACCATAATCCTTGGTTTGCATTCTATTCTCAACACCTAGAAAGAGAGAGCTCTGCTTTGTATCGATTAGCTTGTGCAATTTTTAAATTTTAAATACTATAAGGAACACCACTGAATCTGACAGTAAACAGAAGAAAAATAACCATAATTATTAAGACTATGTCTCTCTCCTTCCTACCCACAAGGAGCCACAATCATCTTTTCTCTTGAACTTGATTTGTGCATAACTGGATACATGAGCGATTCAATCCATGGTACAACCTCACCAATGGTCCAAGCTTGACCCTACTTCATCTATTTATTCATGGGAATTTGGGGTTAATAGATGCAAACTATTGCCTTTGGAATGGATAAGCAATGAGATCCTTCAGTCGGGCACTGGGAACTTTATCTAGTCACTTAGGATGGAGCAGGATAATACGATAAAAAAGAACCTACACATGTATGTGTAACTGGGTCACCATGCTGTACAGTAGAAAATTGACAGAACACTGAAACCAGCTATGAGGAAAAAATAAAAATCATTATAAAAATATATACGTATATAGCTATTCATTCACTCACTAATTCCTTTACTTAATAACACATGAGACCATCCCCTTATTTTTCTAAAGGAATTCCAAAACTTTGAAACAACCATCAAAATAGAACTGAAACACTATTATTTACACACATCTCTGTGCACACTGGAAAGGCCTAGAACTCTTTATCTTCCAATGGATATCACTTGTATAAAACATGATAAATCTCGGCGTTCCCGTCGTGGCGCAGTGGTTAACGAATCCGACTAGGAACCATGAGGTCGCGGGTTCGGTCCCTGCCCTTGCTCAGTGGGTTAACGATCCGGCGTTGCCGTGAGCTGTGGTGTAGGTTGCAGACGCGGCTCGGATCCCGCGTTGCTGTGGCTCTGGCGTAGGCCGGTGGCTACAGCTCCGATTCAACCCCTAGCCTGGGAACCTCCATATGCCGCGGGAGCGGCCCAAGAACCAAGAGATAGCAACAATAACAACAACAACAACAAAAAAAGAAAAAAAAAAGAAAAAAAAAACAAACATGATAAATCTCTATCTTTACATCCAATTGCATGCGTTCCACTGATGCATCACTGGCTGACTTTTTTGCAAAATTGATTGAGATAAATGCACACATGTGTTCACTTACAATTATACTTCAATATCTGTGATCCCCTCACACTGGATAAGTACCTTGAATAATATTTACATCTGTCCTCATGTCACTACCCAAAAGAACTGGCAAACTGGTTCCTTTAATGGTTGTGTGCCCCATAAAATTGCATAAAGAAATTGAATTAATCACTAATGTGGTCGTATAAAACCACCTCATCATTGTTCCATGCTCTCCCTCTCAATTACACAGTTTATTCAATCAACTATTTATGTAAATGTTGTTCTCTTTGCTTAATAAGATGATCTATTGGCATCTCGCCGCAACACAAAACAAAAACATTGGGTTTTGTGTGTAGATGACCATATGCTCCTTACAAAAGTGACAAGAGTCTTGACTATTAATTTATTGGGACTAAGAATCTCCAAATTGTTTTCTATATCTGTGTTTGTCTATCTACGATCTGTGTTTGTCTATGTTTCCTTACATGCCTTAAAAAGGAGTACACACATATCTCTCGTATTCCTCATGCATCGATATATTTTTTTATTCACAGGCTAATTTATTATAAAAATGCTATTCATACCCCAAACAAAAGAGCTCAAGATTAAGGTGTTGCAGGCTCATTTCCCACAAAGAGAATAATGAGATGTCCCTTTCTGATGGACCTCAGAGATGCAAATGGGTTTAATCAAAATTCCTATTTCAGAAACCCCATGACATTCATCACTGGTCCATGCTAGGAATTTTTTTTCATTGATTAGTTTCTGGTGTACAAATAATAGCATAATCACAAAATTCCAAAATCAAAATCCTTGAATTTTCAGCTCTTGTCCCCTACAGAGCCAATAAATGACATTTCTTCTGTAATGGAACTCACAAAGCTACACATGTGAAGGGGTCAACATGCCTACTTTGCATCAAACCCACATTCAGCATTCCTTCCTGTGGGGCCTTCTTTTATTTAATTCATCTGTACGTCAAAGAAGGCGCAGTAAAAAATAATGAAGCCACCATCTTTAATCACCTCTGGGCTGCCCCCAAGAGTTATCAGTCCCTCTACCCATATGCAATTAGTTAAATCAGCCATCGTGAAAAATAAAGAACAGTATTAAACTGCTCGAAGAACAAATTCGATAACTTTTATCCTCTTTTAAAAGGACCCGAGTTGTGGTGATTTAGATTAAACATAATTTTGGTTGGTGACACATTCCCATCACTGGCCCAAACGTGAAATGTTTATATATTTCATGTATGTAGCACATAATTATAACTTTGGAATTCTTCAGCTAATACCCATGAATAAGCCACCCAAACGAAGAATGTGAACCAGGGGACTTACTTATATTAGACTTTATGCTGCTCGCTCATGATAGCAATTCTTTATTAAATGATTAAATCAGCCATTCTCTGTTCACTCTGGGGAAGAAAAAAGCAGATTTAGACCAGATTTCGATTTTTTAATGATTGTTAGGCAGAATTAGATAACAATAAACTTAGGCTCAAAAATGTAATTTGTTACTAATTCAGTATTGAATTCCTTGCTGAGAATAATATAATAACACTGTTAAGTCCACCACATAGCCCAAGATTAAGGTCTGTAACGATTACAAATACCCACATGTATAAACATCAGCTAAGCAGATGGCTGTTTAATGGATTATTGACTAATGCAAATGCTTTCCCTTTTCTTCCTTTTTTTATTTTTTTAATTTTTAATTTTTTTGCTTTTTACGGCTGCATCAACGGCATATGGAGATTCCCAGGCTAGGGGTCAAATTCGAGTTACACCTGCTGGCCTACGCCACAGCATCATGGGATTCAAGCCACCGAGCAAGACCAGGGATCAAACCCACAACCTCATGGTTCCTGGTCGGATTCATTTCCACTGCGCCAGGATGGGAACTCCCACTTTTCCTTTTCTTAACTTAAAAAAAAATACCAAACTACCAAAATTCAAAACAATGCCTCTTAACTACAGATACAAATATGTTCCATGTGAAAGAGGATTACAGGCTAAACCTGTTCATTTCACGGCAGAAATGTATTAATATTAATACTTATTTAATTATAGTGCTCTACTAATTGTTCCATGAGTAGGCCTCTTAGTTTTTCAGATACACATTTCTTTCTCTTTTTTTAAATAAAGAAATCCTATTTTTATTTAATTTTTTTAAGGCCACACCTGCACCACATGGAAGTTCTCAGGCCAGGGGTTAAATCAAAGCTGGAACTGCCAGCCTACACCACTGCCACAACACCACCAGGTCCAAGCCACATCTTCAACCTACACCGAAGTTTATGGCAACGGCAGATCCTTAACCCACTGAGCGAGGCCAGGGATCAAACCTGCGTCCCCACAGACACTATGTCAGGTTCTCAACCCACTGAGCCACAACAGGAGCGCCTACATTTTTTTTTTCAGTCATGCACTGATTCACTCGAAATAATACCGTCCATATCCAAGAACCGTAAGAGCCCAGAAACAAGTGTATTGAATTTTCCTAACTTCTACTAGCTAATTTCTACAGAGAGTATGGACTGGTTCTCTTTCTATAATGGACCCCAGAGCTACACTGAGGGCGTAATCAAAGTTATGGATTCAGATACCTCCACCAAGACGCATCATTGATCCAGACATGGCTTTTTATCTCTTCCTCCACGTACGCCTTCTTGAACTGATCAATGCATTTATGGATTTACAAATAATAATGACACAATCAATAACATTTGATGACACAAAACCGAGAACAAAAGCCTTGAATACAACCAAGGTCTGTTCATTGCCCCATCCACATAGAGCAAACAGACTCGGTGGCCTTTCACAAAAAGGCTGTTTTACACATAGGGATTCATCAGCTCACCAGCCCCATAGAAACCTCTTACTTACCATTAGCGTCCACCTGCTCTTCTGCCTTTTGCCTGATTTGTCCTTATGGTAAAGCAGGTGTAATAACACCAACACTGATGCTTCCTCACCTTGGCCTTTAATCTCCTAAGTCCCAGAATAGTCAGGGTCTTCCCAGTCAGAGAAGGATCAGATCAGCTTGCTGTGTTTGCACTCCAAAGGAAAAAGAAAGCCTATTATTAAAAACAATAGTTATTTAAAGCCGAAATTTGTCAAGAGGACTAGATGAATAGGAAACGCTGCTTCCTATCACTTTCTCCTCATTTCCCTAAGAATGGCACTCTTTTGTTTACTTACTCTTTCCTATTAAATACTGGGACCACCACTGAATTTACTGCGCCACCCAAAATAAAAACCACAATTAGAGACATCTGACTTTACCGGCTATGCCCACAGAGAGAGCCCACATCATCTTATTGGACTTCTTTGTGCAGAAGTGGACATACTTATTTCATAGGACAATACCACCAGTTCTCCACATACAGATTTATGGATTCTGTCATTTACTGATTTATTTTGTTATTCAGGGAATAATAACACCATGTCTTTATTTTTCTAAGGAAAACTCAAAATGGTTAAATACCAACCCGTAATGATGTTGCTGGAACTTGGAAAGGTTCAGGCACACCTTCCAAAAAATGGAAGCGCTGAGGATGTTTCCTCGAATATCTGTCTCGGAAAACAAGATGAATCCGTGTCCTCCTCTCAAAACATGTGTCCTGAACTGGTCTGTGGCTTGCTGACTTTCCGAAAATACACTGAGGTATAAAATTATACCTTCTTCCTCTTATACAAATATATGTGCACCTATGACCATCCACTACACAAGAACACTTTTAACGAAATGTATGTCCATCAATAGTCACTGCCTTTGAAAATAACAGACTTCCTTCTAGTCTTATTGTTTTAATAAAATTCAGTGGGGAACAAAGGATTGGCTTAATTAGAAGTATTGTCTTGCAAAACCTTCTCATCACTGGTCTTTGTTGGGCTCTCGAGGATGGGGTCACCTAAACAACTATTTATACAAGTATATGTATTTCCATTTCCTTAGTAACCACCCCCCACCCACACGGATCAAAACCTGTTAGATACAAATGACCGTATACTCCTTTCCGGAGCAGGAAGAGCCTTTACGACTAATTTATGGGGGACAGACTCTCAACTAGATTTTAATCATAATCCCTGTTCCATCACATTTCTTAATCATAGGCAGCAGACTTAGGATATTTTTCACAGATTAATACATTTTATTTATTTATGAGTCAACTTTATACTAAAAAGACAGCCCATCCATAACAACCACAAAGGTGGAAGCACGATGCACTCTGCACTCAGGTCCCACAGAGGGAAGGGTTTCGCTGCGTGTCTCTGTAACAGGACCTCAGAATTCCACATGGGTTTAATCAAAACTCCCGTTTCAGATACCCCATGGTACTCATCATCGATCCAGACACGTGGTTTTCTGCCTTTACCTCTTCACTTACTGACTTGTTACCTGATCCACCAAGAACAATGTAATCATAAAACTCCAGCAACAATACCTCCTTTTATAAAATGGACCTCAGCGAACATGTTTGATCAAATAACATCCATCCTTCTTACCAAAGCCACATTCATCCTTGGCCCTTCTGCGGCTTTCTGTTAATTCACTTGCCCATTTTGTTATTACAGTTGATTTACAATGTTCTGCCCCTTTCTGCTGTACAGCAAAGTGGCCCAGTTATACATATATATACGTTCTTTTTCGCACATTAGCTTCCATCCTGTTCCATCACAAGCGACTGGATCTAGTTCCATAAGCTGTACAGCAGGATCTCATTGCTTCTCCACCCCAAATGCAAAAGTTTGCATCTCCTCACCCCAACGTGCCCGTGTTTTAAAGATGTTTCAATGAAAAGCGATGAAACCTCTATCTTTCCAGAATTTGTTTTGTTAAAGGACAGTTGATTTACAGTGTTCTATGGATTTCTGCTGCTGTACCGCAAAGGAAACCACCATCTTTAATCACTTTTCAAACACAACGTCTTCCGCTGGCTGGTGGCCTGCAACACAAACAATTACCAGCCAGCCGGCGCTACACCAATATGGGAATGTTGGTCATTTGCAGAGGAACATAAAATGTAATACTTGATGGGTCTAAAAATAAAAGAAATGACCATTGTCTTTCTGAAATCCCGCCTCTGCTGTGCTGAACTAAAAATGATCTTTTTAAGTTTTATTGAAGTACGGAGTTCCCGCCATGGCTCAGTGGAAACAAATCTGACCAGCATCCATGAGGACGCAGGTTCGATCCCTGGCACCACTCAGCGGGTTAAGGATCCGGTGTTGCCGTGAGCGGTGGTGTAGATCTCAGATGCGGCTCGGATCCTGTGTTGCTGTGGTGGTGGTGTAGACTGGCAGCTGTAGCTCTGATTTGACCCCTAGCCTGGGAACCTCCATATGCCATGGGTGTGGCCCTAAAAAGACAAAAAAAAAAAAGAACTTAAGTTTCATTGAAGTATAGTTAACTTACGAGGCTGTGCAAACATGATTTTTGATTCATAACATATTCCCATCATTGATCCATACATGGGATTTTAATTTCTTTGATAGAATTGATTCTTTTGAAATACCACTAAATGTTCGTGAAAAAAAAAAAAATCCTAACCAAGAATGGGAAATTTGAGACTTACTTACTTAAATTTCTCTCTGTTCTTAAGCCACAGAGCTAACTGCTAAGATTTTGTTCCTTAGAAAATGAGTAAATGTGCTGTCCTGGGGTCATTCTGTGGAGGAAAAAGGAGAATTAAACTAGATTTTAAATGTAGGTTAATTACATAGAAATAGGCAGTTATAAACTTTGGTCCTTTTTAATTAAACCAATATTTTGCTTTTGCTTTTAGACGTTATAGCCTCTGTTGAAACCACTACATAGGAATAAGAGTAATATTTATCAAAAATATCTTTATATTTTAACAGTTTTAACAGAATAAAAAATAATGCATACTACTTTTGCAGAATTGGGTACCTTTAAGTCCAAATACCAGGGTTAATATCCAACATATATAAACAGCTCACACAACTCAACAACCAAAAAAAAAAACCAACTTAAAATGTGTAAAACTGAATTGCAATTTTTCCAAAGAGGACATGCAGGTGGCCAATAGGCACATAAGATGCTCAACATCATCATAAGAAGATGCTAATCATCAGAAAATGCAAATCTAAACCACAAGCCATCATCTCACACCCGTCTGAATGGTGATCATCAAAAAGAACACAAAGAGCAAATGTTGGTGAGGCTGTGGGGAAAAGGGACCCCATACACTGTCTGTAGCAACGTAACATATGGAAAACAGTACAGAGGGTCCTCAACAAATTAAAAATAGAACTACCATGTGGTCCAAAAATTCCACTCCTGGGTATATATCCTTAAAAAAAAAAAAAAAAGAAAGAAAAATACTTTTCACTACTTCAAAAAGATACACGCACCCCAGTGTTCATAGGAGCAGCATTATTTACAATGGCCAAGATATGGAAGCAACCTACGTGTCCCACAACAGACAAATGGATAAAGGAGATGTGGTCTATATAATGGAATACTACTCTGCTATTAAAAAGAATGAAATTTTGGAATTCCCATCATGGCTCAGCAGAAACAAATCCAACTAGGAACCATGAGGTTGTAGGTTCGAGCTCTGGCTTGCTCAGTGGGTTAAGGATCTGGCGTTGCCATGAGCTGTGTGGTGTAGGTCACAGATGCAGCTCAGATCTGATGTTGCTGTGGCTGTGGTGTAGGCCAGGAGCTGTAGCTCCAACTGGACCCCCAGCCTGGGAACCTCCATACGCCACAAGTACAGCCCTGAAAAGCAAAAACAAAAAAAAACAAAGCAAAACAAAAAAAATACACCAAGATTTAAATTTTGCCTTTTGCCACAACATGAATGGACTTGGAGAGCATTATGTGAAATGAGCTAGACAAATACAGGACGACATCACTTATGTGTGGAATCTAAAAATTACAATAAACTAGTGAATAAAACAAACAAACAAAGAAGCAGACTCACAGACATAGAGAACAAGCTAGTGGTTACCAGTTGGGAGAGGAAAGTGGAGGGCAATGCAGGGCTGGGGATGAAGAGGCACAAACTACTAGGTATAAAACAAGCCACAAGGGTGTATCATACAACAGAGAATACAGCTGACATTTTGTAATAACTACAAATGGAATATAACCTTTAAACATTGCGAATTGCTATTTTGTACCCCTGTAATTATAAATTATTATCTATCAGCTATACTTCTATTTTAAAAAAAGTAACCAGGGAGTTCCCGTCGTGGCGCAGTGGTTAACGAATCCGACTAGGAACCATGAGGTTGCGGGTTCGATCCCTGGCCTCGCTCAGTGGGTTAACGATCCGGCGTTGCCGTGAGCTGTGGTGTAGGTTGCAGACGCGGCTCAGATCCCGTGTTGCTGTGGCTCTGGCATAGGCTGGTGGCTACAGCTCCCATTGGACCCCTAGCCTGGGAACCTCCATATGCCACTGGAGCGGCCCAAGAAATAGCAAAAAGACAAAGAAAAAAAAAAAAGGCAACCATAATCTCATCTTTAAAAATCTTTATTTCACATTCTCAGTGATGACTCCTGCTTGATTCTATATGTTCATTTATTCTTTCGCTTATTCATTTCCTTAACTATTCATGGCATGAGTTATGCTCATAATATGAAAAGCAAAATGGTAAACAAGTCAGTAAAATCCAGAAAAGAAATATTATCTTATGCAATGAACCATATATCCCTCACCAAAAATGGGAGTAGAGTAGGAATTTTTTCTCTATATAAATATCAGTAGCAAAAACTCAAACTAATAATTATCATTGTCTCATAAAACGTGGTCACTAATGATCTGTGTTTTCTCTTATTTTAAAGAATTAAGATAGGGTTTTATTCATACATTCAATTATAATAGTATGTTGATATCTGTGAATTCAAAGACACTAGACATACATCCTGAATGATACAAACATCTATGTGTTTGTTAGTCACCAATTAACTGACTAAAGCACGTTTGGATTGTTAATAAAATTTAAAGAACACAATCTGATCAATCCTAACATTTTTTAATAGGACATATTATCAAGCTGTGTCCATAAGTGTTTCTCATTCAATGAGACATATACTCAATCAGTTATCCATTGATGTTAATGTTTCCTGTTTCAAAAAAACAGATGCAGCAGAAACAATGCTAGGGGAGAATTTTATAGCATTGAATGCACATATTAGAAGAGAAGACCTAAGTGTTTGTTAACAGACGAATGGATAAAGATATTGTCACACACACACACACATATATATAGTGAAATATTATTCAGTCTGGTAAAAGCAGATCCTGTCACTCTTAACAACATGGATAAGCATGGAAGACATCATGCTAAGCGAAATAAGCCAGATAGAGAATGAAAAATGCTCACATGTGGAATCTAAAAAAGGTGAACTCACAGAAGCAAACGAGAATAGAAGTTACCAGGAGCAGGAGATAGAGCAAATAAGGAGACATTGGTCAAAGGCACAAAGTTGCTGTTATGTAAGATGAGTAAGTTCTAGAAATCTAATGTACGGTATGGTAATATCAAGCTGTAGGCTGGAGATTTGCTAAGAGAGTAGATTTCAGGTGGTCTGATCACAAAAACAAAAAGACAAAAAAAAAAAGTGAGTGAGAAAATGAGTATGTTAATTAGCTTAACTGTGGTAATTATTTCTATATATATATATATATCAAAACATTATGTTGCACACCTCAAATATACACAATTTTTATTTAAAGAAAAAAGAAAGATGTAAAATCAGTCATCTACGTTTCTACTTTAGAAAACTAGGAAAAAAAGAACAAACTAAATCCAGAGTGAGCAGACCAAAAAAATAATAATAATAATAAAAATTAGAGCAGAGGAGCCCCCTTGTGGCACAGCGGGTTGAGGATTCAGTGTTGTTACTACAGCAGCTCAGGTTTCTGCTGTGGCACAGGTTCAATCCCTGGCCTGGGAACTTCCACATGCCATGGGTAAAATTAAAAAAAAAGAAAAAAAATTAGAGCAGAATCACTGAAATTGAACACAGGAAATCAACAGATAAAACCAATGAAACCAATAGCTGTTAATTTGAAAATACTAATAAAAGCAGTAAGTTGCTAGCCAGGCTAACTAAGAAAACAAAATGAGAGGATACAAATCACTAATATCAGAAATCAAAGAGGAGAAAGCACGACAGATCCCTGGGACATTGGGATAGTCACAGAATACTGTGAACAGCTCTATGCCCCAAAATTTGATAGCCTAGATGAAAGAGACTAGTTCCTCAAAAGTCACAACTTGCCAAAATCCATACAAGAAGAAATAGACAATATGAATAGGACTGTATCTATCAGAGAAATTGATCAATAAACCCTAACAGAAAGCACCAGACCCAGGTGGGTTCACAGATGGATTCTATCAAATATTGAAGGAAAAAATTATACCAATTCTCTAAAACCTCCTTCAGAAGATAGAAACCAAGGAAACACTTCTTAACTCATTCTGTGAAGCCAGCATTACCCTAATACCAAAAACAAAGACATCACAAAAAAACTACAGAACCATATGTCTCATGAACATATATGCAGAAATCTCCACACAATAGTAGCATATGGAATCCAACAATGTATTTAAAAAAATACAATAGGATCAACTGAAATTTATCCCACTATGCAAGGTTGGTTCAACATTCAAAAGTAATCCATCACATCAAAAGGCTAGAGAAGAAAAATCATGTGATCATATAAACACCCATTCATAATTTTTTAAAAAAACTCTCAGTCAACTAGGAATAGAAAGGAATTTCCTCAATTTGACAAAGAATATCTACAGAAAACCTATGCAGCTAACATCATATGTCATGATGAAAATTTTGAAGCTTTCCCCACTAACATCTAGAACAATGTAAGGATGCTCCCTCTCAACACATCTTTTCGACATGGAACCAGAAGTTACAGCTAACACAACAAGAGAAGAAAAGGAAATAAAAGGTATACTATTAGTGAAGGAAGAAATAAAACTGTCTTTGTTAACAGATGACATGGTCATCTAGGTAGAAAACACAAAGGAGCAGACCAAAGAGTCCGGGAACTCATAAGCAATTGTAGCAAGGCTGCGGATACAAAGTAAGTAAACAAAAGTTAATTTCTTTTGTATATAATATCAATGAACAAATGGAATTTGAAATTAAAAGCACAGTATCGTTTACATTGGCATCCAAAAAGTGAAAGGTATAAATCTAACCAAATACGTATAAGGTCTGTATGAGGAAAACTACAAAACTCGGATGAAAACAATCAAAGAAAAACTAAATGAAAATACATCCCATATTCATGGATAAGAAGACAATATTATCTAGGTGTCAGTCCTTTCCAACATGATCTACAGATTCAGAGCAATTCCTATGAAAACCCCAGCAAGTTATTTTGTGGATGCAGACACTTTGATCCTAAAGTTTATTTGAATAGGCAAAAAACTCAGAATAGCCAACACAATATTGAAGAACAAAGTTGGAACACTGGCATTGTCTGACCTCAAGATGTACAATAATCAAGACAGTGTGCGGAACTAGTGAAAGAATACACAAACTGAACCACGGAACGGAACAGAGAGTCCAGAAATAAGCCCTACATAAAGACAGCGAACTGATCTTTGACAAAGGATCAAAGGCAATACAATGAAACAAAGACAGCCTTTTCAAGAAACAGTGCTGGAACAGCTGGACATCCAAATTTAAAAAAAAGTAAAAGAAAGAAAGAAAGAAAAAGGATTCAAGACACAGATCTTACACCCGTCTCAAAAACTGACTCAAAATGGATCATAGGCCCAGATGTAAAATGCAAAACAATAAAACCCCAAGAAGAAAACATAGGAGAAAATCTAGCTGTCCTTGTGTTTGGCGATGACTTTTTAAACACAACACCAAAGACATGATATATGAAATAACTGATAAGCTGAACTTCCTTAAATGTAAAAGTTTTTGCTCTGCAAAGAAACTTCCAAAAGAATTACAAGCCATAGACGGGGAAAGAATATTTGAAAAAGACATATCCGATAAATGATTATTCAAAACAAGCAAAAATCAACAAATAAGAAAATAAACAACTGGATTAAGAAATGAATCGAAGATCTTAACAGACACTTCACCAAAGAAGATATACAGATGGCAAATAAGCCTATGAAAAGATGCTCAGCATCATGTCATGAGGGAAATGCAAATTAAAATGAGATACCACTACAGACCAAGCAGAATATGTATTTGACAGCTTCTTACAAAACTAAACATATTCTTACCATACGATCCAGAAATCACATTCCTTGGTATTTACCCAAAGGAGCTGAAAACTTATGTCCATACAAAAACCTGCACATGGATATTTATAGCAGCTCTAGTCATAATTGCCAAAACTTGGAAGGAGCCAAGACATCCTTCAATACATGAATAGATAAATAAACTGTTACATCAAAACAAAACAAAGGAAGATTATTCAGCACGAAAAAGAAATGAGCTACCAATATGACTTGGCAGCACGCTATATAATTCCAACCCCATTACATTGGGAAAAGGGCAAAACGAGGGTGACAGTTAATGGAGAGGTTGCCAGAGGTTGGAAGGGAGGCAAGGATGAATGAGCAGAGCACAGATGTTCAGGGCAGCGAAACATTCTGTCTACCACGATAATGGATCCCCGTCATTACACACCTGTCCAGAGGCACAGATTTCACTTACAACCAAGAGCGAACCCCGACGTCAGCTACGGACTTTGGGTGCTAATGATGTGTTAATGAAGGCTCATCAGCGGAGGCAAATGCCTCACTCTAGTGTGGGATGTTGACGATGGGGGGAGAAGTTCTATGCGCATATGTTCAGCTCAATTCTGCCACGAACCTAAAACTGCTCCCCAAAAATGAAGTCTTATAGAAAAGGAGGCAACATATAAAAAAAAAAAAAACTGCCACTCGTTAATTGCAACGTTGTATGACTCTCACATACAATTGTCTTTTACGGTTCTTATTCAGAAGTGTAAGACCCTGGATCTATTTAATTTTATTGGAACTCAGCACTTCCAAATTGTATTAGTCTTGTTCCTTATTTAATTACATTCTCTCATAATTGGTCCCATTCGAGGCCCTCCTTGTCTTCCCTCATTTACATATTTTATTCACACACTGATTTCCTTAAAATATAATCTATACTCAAGAACTTCAGCAGACAAAGGATAAGAACTGACACTTCCTCTCTACTGCTATATGATCATTTCCCACAGAGATAATAGGGTAATTTTCTTTTTCTAATAGATCTCAGAGCTATAAGGCTTCATCAAAATTGCAGATTCAGACACCCCGGGATATTAGTCACTGGTCTAGACTTGACACTCCTTTGCTTCATTCACCTGCACCTTGATGGATTCATTCATTCACTGCTTCACTACAAAAGGAAAATCGACACACAGAGATCCCAAAATTAAGAACCTTGAAATTGTTCGATCAACAAAGGTATCTCAATGTCACACACGTGGATTAATTAACATCCTTGCTTCTCGCTTTTTAGAAACCCTATCCTCATTGCTGGCACGAATTTACTCCTTTTCATTTAAAGTGTCCATATTCAGGAGTTCCCGTGGTGGCACAGTGGAAACGACTCTGACTCGTATCCATGAGGATGCAGGTTCAACTCCTGGCCCTGCTCAGTGGCTTAGAGGATCTGGCACTGCCATGAGCTGTGTGTGGCGTTGGTGGCAGATGCAGCTCAGATATGGCTTTGCTGTGGCTGTGGTGTAGAGCAGCAGCTATAGCTCCGACTGGAACCCTAGTCTGAGCGCTTCCATGTGCTGTGGGTGCAGTCCTAAAAAGCAAACATGAATAAATAATAAAGTGTCCATATTTTAAATATCATACAATAAATGACTGTGAACCCACCATCTTTATCCTCCAGCAGGAACCCTGACAAAATCCATCATCTTATGGGCTCCCACTGAAGAATCAACAGCCTAGGTCACTTGAGGACGTTTAGATTAGCTATGATGCAAAAATAAAGTGGAAGAGTAATCCACTCTGAAAGTGACGAAAATGTCCTCCATCTTACTTTCTTTAATAGCCTAACCTGAGCTGAATTGGAGTCACCTAATTTTAGCTTTGCTCATAATACATTTCTATCACTGGTCAATGCACAGTAATTTTTATTTACTTCTCTGACATAAACACGAAAAAACTCCCCAAATCAAGAACATGAACTTTAACTATTACTTAGATCTGTGTTTAACGCCTGTGAGCCACAGAAATGACCGCCAAGATTTGCACCAAGGGAAGATAATTAAGTCCAGTTTGGTGGAACCATCGTGTGGAGTGAAAGTGAATTTTAAAATGAACCTGAGTCTACACTGGAATTCTTCAAGGGTCATTAGTAAGACTACACTACATCAGTCATAAACTTTGATTCATGCCACATTTTAATCAACGGCCTAGCATAATATTTATTGACGTATCCCACACTCAACACAAGAATATGAAATGGAGTTCCTGCTTTGGTGCAACAGGATCGCAGCATCTCTGCTGCTCCTCCAGGACACAGGTTCAAGCCCCAGCCCAGCATAGTGGGTTAAAGAATCTGGCATTGCCCCCTCTGCAGCATAGGTCACAAGGGCAGTTTGGATCTAATCCCTGGCCCAAGAACTCCATGTGCCATATAAGGCCAAAAAAGAAAAAACAAACAAAGAAGAATATGAAATGATGACTCTGAGTATCTTTCAATGAACTCTCTTTCAACATGGTAAGAATCTAGAGCATTTTTCCTAATAATAGATCCCACTTGAGCCATATTGGATCAATTCAAATACTTCTTTCGTGGCACATTTTCACCAGTAGTCCATCCTCAACCCTACTCTACATATTTGTTTCTTCATTTATCCATTTATTCATTTACTTTTGCACTTATGAGTAATTTGAACAACAATTTATTTTTCCAGAGAAAACACACATGGTTAATCCATCAACAATTCAAATTGCCACGCAATTAGAGGCAACTCAACAAACGAACCTGAGATAAGTGGTAAGAGCCTGGTTTTATCAGTAAGAAACCCCAGCACAAATGAGTTACATTGCTTCTGCACAGGCACCTCACTGGTCCAAGTCTCACCCTGATGCTTCTCAGTGGGGGCAACACTGCCCCCAGCGGTCACTTGCCGATGTCGAGGTGTCTCTGACTGTCACAGTGGAAGAGGGGAGTCAGTACGGCACCTAGTTAGTAGAAGTCAGCGAAGGTATTAGACATCCTACAACGTTCAGGACCACCTCCCACAACAACGAAGTATCTGGCCCCAGATGCAACAGCAGAAGATTGAGAAATCCCACTTTATCGTTTTGAAAATAATTGGTTGAAAGATGAATGTATCCAAACATTCACTCACAATATCATTAACACCCTTGAACATCCAAACTGAATCAGAAAACTGAATGGTATTGACAGCTGTTCATGTGCTTGTTGCTTGCAGACATAACCAAAAGATCATAACTTTTTTTTTTTTTTTGTCTTTTCAGGGCCACATCCCTGGCATATGGAGGTTCCCAGGCTAGGGGTCGAATATGAGGTACAGCTGCTGGTCTACACCACAGCCACAGCAACGCAGGATCCGAGCCACGTCTGCAACCTACACCACAGCTCCTGGCAATGACGGATCCTTAACCCACTAAGCAAGGCCAGGGATCGAACCTGCGTCCTCATGGATGCTAGTCAGATTCATTTCCGCTGAGCCACAACAAGAACTCCAATCCCCACTTCTTATTTTTCAATATGCAACCGGCACATCCCAAATAATGCAGAACAATCACATTGATGTCCAAGTACTTATCTCTATATGCTACTTATCCAAATAGATTTATGTTGCAAATGAGTCCTTGAGAAATGTATTAATAATAATAATAATAAATATATTAAACATTCTCATCATTGGCCCACATAGGGCTTTCCTTGTCTTAGTTTATAAACATTTATTTATTCATTCCCTTACGGTACAATTCAGACATATGAACCTTAATGGCCTAAGAACAAAATCCTGAGTATTACTCACTTCTGCTCTGAGTTCATTTACCACCTAGGCATTAACCAAGTCTCTGACCTCAAAGTTAAGGATTTAATCAAAATCATTAGTTCAGACACCCCAGATCTTCATTGGTCCACACTTGGCTCCTTTTCCATTCATGCATACCTTTGTTTACTGAGTCCCCCATTAAGTCCCTAATAATAATGCACTCAGTGTATAAAAATCAAAACAAAACTAAGAATAACATCCTAGACTATGACTAAGCTGTACATATATCGGCTCGTCTTCCACGCTACTAAGAGACGACCTCTTTTGTGCAGAGGGTCCCAGCATTGTACCGACAGGTTATCTGCTTCCTTGTTTCACAACAATCCCATATGTACACTCTGACCCGTACTTGCCCTTCATTATCTGATTTTTCCATGTATGAAAGATGGTACATGTGGTAGCCAGCCACCGGGATGGTGCCCCATGATCCCTGACTCCTGGTATTCACAGCCACGTGCCATCTCCTCCCATATGAAACCAGGCCTGGCCTCCATGACCCAAAATACCTGAGGAAGTGACGGTGCATGACTTCTGAGTCCAGGCTATAAGCACACTGAGATGTCTGCCTTCCTCTCTCCGGTATTGACTGCTCTGTGGGAAGTCGGTGCCGTGTTGTAAGGATCCTCCAGCAGCCCAGAGGAGAGGTCCATGGGGGAAGAAATTGCAGCCTCCCAACCCACAGCCGGCACCAACTTTCTAGCCATGTGAGTGAGCCATGGAAGCAGATCTTCCATATATGCTTGGAAGCAGCCCAAGCTTTCATACGTCTGCAACGCTACCTGACATCTTATCTGCAACCTCACAAGAGACCTTGGGACAAAACTGTCCACTAAGTCTCTCCTGGATTCCTGTCCTAGAGAAACTGTGACAGGTAACAAATATTTACTGTTTCTAAAGCAACTCAGTTGGAGGTAATTTGTCACCCAGCATTAAATAACTAATGAAATACAATGATCAGCCAACCACCATCATATCTCATAATGAGGACTCTGATGCTATCTTCTCGCCTATCACCTCCCTAGATCTTTATCACTGAGGAAAGGTTGAAATTAACCCTGGCACAAAATATAATACAAAAAACTCTGAACATGAATAAAAACCTCTATCATTCTAATGGACCTCAGTGGCCCTTAATTGGATCAATCGTAAAATTCGGCCAATTACCACTTTTGCTCTCTGCATGGCATCCTCTGATGTTATTTACATATTCAGGATTTATTTATTTAACATAATGTCATGACGAACAAGCCACCATTGCCAAGGTCATGAATCAGGACTTTTATCTACCACAATCTCTAGGCTCCTTACCCCCAGAGACAAAAACTAAAATCTTTATTGTAATGGAATAAATTAAATCAGCTATAGTATTTGTAGTCTGTTCAGTAAAATGCACATTCCTATAGAAAATGGCACCGCATAAATTTAACTTTTTTAACGAGCTGCAGTCATGAGGTACTAGATTAATCATAAACCTTGGTTCCTATCACATTCTCATTACTGACTTTTTATATATTGACTTGTTTACTGGTTAATTTTTAATGAATGTAGTGAATGCTGTTAAATCTACCACCTAACACAAGAATAATTAATGTAACCAGTACACTATTGATTTATCTATCCCCTAACGACATAGTTCCCAGCCTCATTCATCTCTTTCAAAGAAATGTATTCATGCATTGCTTAGAGAGTGCCATGACACACAGGTCCAAGATTTACCCTAATTTTTCATTCACTGACTCACTCGTGTTTGTCTCTTATTGAGAGGGAGGGGGGAGAGGTGGGATGGATGGGGAGTTTGGGGGCAATAGATGCAAACTAGAACATAAGAATGGATAAGCAGGGAGTTTCTGTCATGGCTCAGCGGTTAACAAACCCAACTAGCATCCATGAGGATGCAGGTTCGATCCCTGGCCTTGCTCCATGGGGTAAGGATCCAGGGCTGCCGTGAGCTGTGGTGTGGGTCACAGACGCAGCTCGGATCCCGCGTTGCTGTGGCTACAGTTCCAATTGGACCCCTAGCCTGAGAACCTCCATACGCTATGGGTGTGGCCCTAAAACACACACACGCACACAAAAGAATGGATACACAATGAGGTCCTGCTGTATAGCACAGGGAACTATATCCATTCTCTCTGGATAGAGCATGATGGAAGATGGAATGAGAAAAAGAATGCATGTACATGTGTGACTGGGTCACTTAGCTGCACAGCAGAAATTGACACAAGGCTATAAATCAACTATACTTGAATGAAAAATTTTAAAATACAATAATAAAAAAAGAAATAGTCAAAAATAATTTGATCACTTGACTCACTTAAAAACCCGCCCGTCTCCAGAAGTGAAATACCATTTCATGCACCTGCTGATAAAACAGATTTGTCCAATGTGGGATTTTTTTTTTTCATCTAAAATGGTTTAATCAGTCTCTTCATTTTATGGCACCTGCTTCTCACTGACCTATGTTCTACCTTCTTTTAAAAAATTGACCGAAATATGAACTCATTCATTCATTCACTGTTAGAAACACATTCAAAATGAATGCAGGCCAAGAGTCTGGCCAAGAAGATAGACTAATACCCATCAACGAAGACAACATGACCACTGCTCACAGGAGTAACTTTTTAGACACCTTCTTGTTTTCTTAAATCATAGTCCGTGAAAAGAACTGATTTCATCCTGCAGCTTATATTCTCAGGCCATACTTGGCCTTCTTTCAATTAGGCACATATTTAAATCATTTTTTTGTGTGTGTTTTTAGGGCCACACCCATGGCATATGGAATATCTCAGGCTAGGGGTCCAATCAGAGCTACAGCCACACCACAGCAACGCAGGATCCAAGCCACGTCTGCAACCTATTTTTTGCAATAATTTTGTCTTTTTAGGGCCGCACCTGCGGGCATATGGAAGTTCCCAGGCTAAGGGTCAAATCGCAACTAAAGCTGCCGGGCTACACTGCAGCCACAGCAATGCAGGATCTGAGCCACATCCGCGAATCACACCACAGCTCATGGCAATGCCGGATCCTTAACCTATTGAGCAAGGCCAGGGATCAAACCCATGACCTCATGGATACTAGTCGGATTCGTTTCCACTGAGCCACAAGGGGAACTCCCCCAGGAAATAGTGTATTTAATAGCAATCCTTGTTTCCTTGCAGACATGCCTCATTGGTCATCGTCCACTTACACGTCGTTATTCTTGCATTGCTTCACCTGCAATACATTTCACAGTCATTACGAACTAAAGCTCAACAAGTTTCCATCGTGGCTCAGTGGTTAATGAACCTGACTAGGAACCATGAGGTTTGCGGGCTCGACCCCTGGCCTCTCTCAGTGGGTCAAGGATCCGGTGTTGGCGTGAGCTGTGGTGTAGGCCGGCAGCTGTAGCTCCAATTCGACCCCTAGCCTGGGAACCTTCATGTGCAGCTCTAAAAAAAAAAAAAAAACAAAAAAACAAACAAACAAAAAAAAACAAAGAACTAAAGCTCAGGAACATCTGTGACTGTTTATTACTTTTGCTGTTTATTACTTTTGCTGCAAGCCCCTCTTCCCCAAAGGAAACAAATTTCTTTTTTCTAATGAATCTCAAAGTTATAGAGCTTAATCAAAATCTTTGATTGACACCTCTCAGAACACTCATCTATATAGAACATCTTCTTCTTCCTTTTTTAAGCATTGTTCATTCCTTCCTTTATCGATAGTGAATAATTATATAGTGAATAATTATATAATCAATTTTTATACATCAAAAAGCCCAAAGAACAACACCCTCGAATATCACTAATAACTGTCTATCTGCCATTTTCCACGCTGCTGATAGACAAGAACATGTTTTGCAATGTATACATATATATACAATGCAATATATACATGCAAGTGTATCTCTGTGTGTGTGTGTGTGTGTGGGTTTTGCACATTTAAATTAGCATCCTTGCTTCACATCAGCTCCATTGGTCCATGCTCAGCCCTTTTCATTTAAAGATGATGCAGTGAACAACTACAGGGACCATAATCTTACTCCGTAACTAAAACGTCAATGGTTTTGTCCATCTGCCTATGTGCTCCTCTTTCGGAAAATCACTAGCTTAAATCTTTATCAGTGAAACATTACTTAAATGAATTGCAGTGCGAAAATAAAACCCAATGTGAAGCGGCCCTGAAAATGAGGGAAACACCTGCATCTTTTTTAACACTTTATCGAAGAAGAGTTGATGTACAATGTCATGTTAATTTCTGCTGCACGAGCAAAGCGAGTCGGTTACACTCACGTATATATTCTTTTTCATATTCTTTTCCATTATGATTTATCACAGGTATTGAATAGCGTTCCCTGCCTGCACCTTTTATTTATTGGACTTTAGGAGAACTAAATCAGAGTGATTATAAATCCCAATTCTGGTACCTATTGGTGTTATTTGGTTTGATTACTTTGAAAAATTTAAGCCACACCCAGGAACCAATCTCCCAACTAAGAACACAAACTGTGCTCCTCACATCACTCTCTCCGTCCTTAAACCACAGAGTTTGTAAAAGCCAAGATCCCTAGCACTAGGTAATGACTGAGGCATCTGCAGTATGTTCACTCGGTGAAAACGCAGACTTGCAAAAGAAAGAGCGAGCCTAGGTTGGATTTTCTTTAACAGAAATTAGTCTTGCAGTATTAGCCTAATTATAAACTTGGGTCATTTAATAATCTCACCACTGCCCAAGAATGGCACTCCTTATTTACCGGCTCATTTCATCTTTATTTTGAAATAATACAGTGAATGCCAACATGAGAACAAAAACCCTTATCTATCATAAATATGTGTCTACAAACTCCCCATCCATAAATTTAACAGCTGGGTAATTGCTGTTAATGGCTCTCACTTGTGCAAAACTGGAGAAACGTACATCTTGGTTTTACGATATTCTCACCCGTTCACACCAGTGTCACGCTTTAGATGTCCAGGATCCATTGATTTATTCATGTGCATAATTAGGCATGAAACGAACGAATTATTTACCCATTTTTCTCAAGAATTGCTCCTTGTAAATTTCTATGTGTACTTTAGCCAAAGCGGAAGGAACCCAGGGTTGTCTTTAACTGGATGGCATCGGGGTACAGCAGGAATAATCACCGACTTTGGTTCAAAATACATGTTCCTTACTGGCCCTTCCTGGGCCTTCTTTGGAGTAATTTATCTATATATAAAATGCATTCCTTCACTCTCTTTGTTTTTTTTTTAATTAAAATACAGTTGATTTACAGCGTAGTGCCAATTTCTGCTGTACAGTACAGTGACCCGATCACACATGTACATGCATTTTTTTTCCTCACACTCTCTTCCATCGTGTTCTATCCCAAGAGTTGGAATATAGTTTGCTGTGCTGTACAGTATGTCCTCACTGCTTATGCATACAACTCCACAACACAAAAACAAACAACCCAATCGAAACATGGGCAGAAGACCTAAATAGACATGTCTCCAAAGGAGACATACGGCTGGCCAACAGGCACATGAAAAGATGCTCAACCTCACTAATTATTAGAGAAATGCAAATCAAAACTACAAGGAGGTACCGGGGTCTCTTTTCATTTGTTGCGTGCTTTCTTTCCCAGTTTTATGGCCTCATCCATAGCATATGGAAGTTCCTGGGCCAGGAACTGAATCCAAGCCACAGCTGCAGCGTGGCTTGCAGTGCCAAATCCTTCAGTCCCCTGCACTGGGCTGGGGATTGAACCCACACCTCCACAGCAACCCAAGCCACTGCCGTCAGACTCTTAACCCCCTGTGCCATGGCAGGACCTCCTAAAATGCATTCCCTCACTCTCTTATAACAATATATCAATATCAAGGAAAACCGAGATACTAGATCAGAGCAGTGAAGATCCTGCTTCATGCTCACGCCCCATGAAAACGACTAAATTCTCTTGTGATGTTTCTTAAAAACAAAACTCAGTGCATAGAGTTAGATTCATCACAACTCTGGTCGTATTCAACGCTGATCAAAATTCCCAACATTGGTTCATATTTGGCCCTCTCTCAATAAAATGAGTACTTAAGCAACTGTTTATGTAAACTTCCTTTTTGTCCTTTTCTAACTGAAACCACCAGCCAAGCAATGAGAGCAGCAAGCTGGATTCTTGGGGATCTCTTTCCATATTGGCCCTAGGGAAGGCTGCAGAGCTTTAACCTATTTACCTACAGACCCAGGGTTTCAAACAGGGACTGCAAATAACCTTTGTTTTATTACCTCATTTCCTAATTGGTCGACCGTGCTCTCCCCATCTCCATCATTTGCAAATTCTTTCTTTATCCTTTCATAAGTTCACTTCCCCAAAAGTTTACCCTACGCCTCTTTTTTTCCACAATGGACCACAGGTTTCAAGAAAGGAATTAATTACAATTTTGGATTCAGACCCAATCACCACTCTAGGAGTCATTGTTTTTATTTATTTATCTTTTTTTTTTTTTTTTGTCTTTGGGGGGGCCACACGCGCAGCATATGGAAGTTCCCAGGCTAGGGGTCAAAAAGCTGCAGCGGCCAGTCTATACCACAGCCACAGCAATGAGGGACCCGGGCCACATCTGTGACCTACACCACAGCTCACAGTAACCCTGGATCCTTAACCCACTGAGCAAGGCCAGGGATCGAACTGGCATCCTCGTGGGTACCAGTCAGGTTCTTTGCTACCACTGTGCTGCAATGGGGCCTCCTAGAAGTCATCACTGATGCAAGCTTTGCACTTTGTCCTCAACCCTGTATCCCTTTGCTTATTGATTCATTCACTACACCAATAATAACACAATCACCGATAATAACACAATCATATAATTTCCAAAGTCTGGAACAGAAGATCCTTGAATGTTACCAGGATCCGTCAATGTGCTCGTTTCCCATAGAGCTAACATTAGATCTCTTTTTGCAATGACCCTCCCCGTAGACCGTGCACGCTCCCTCCCGCTGAGATCTTTTCAGGGGAAAGATGTTGGTATCAACTGTCATGTTAGCATAAAGGAGAAGAGCAAACACTTCTGAAAACGTGTGAAACCCCTTCCATCTTTCTGTAGGAGTCCTCCGCTGTCAGAATTAAATTAAACATCCTTGTCTGTGGCTCATCAGCTGTTCCCATCATCGGTAATGGCCATCATTCTTTAATTTGATACTTTTATGAAGCTATGTTCTGAAATATTTCCGTCAACTCCCAGGAACAAACTCTCCTCACCAGGCACAGAAGCTTTGAATGTTACCCAACTTGGTATTTATGCTTCTTAAACACAGAAGCATCAGCCAAGCTCTTCTTCGTCAGATATGATTAAATTAGCCACGGTGTGTGAATTCTGAGGTAAAAGGAGGCTCGAAAAATAACGCAAAACCGTAAATTGAGGGGTGTTGCGAGGATACGACGTGTAGGCTTCTAGACTGGCCCTAACACTTGCTTCGTTTCCTTGGCCTGAGAATACCCCTCTTTTATGTAATTTTCATTTCCGGCAACAGAATGAGCACCACTGAATGCACTGCCTGACCCATAGGTCAGAACTTTTCCCTCTACGCAAGTAAAGTCAAATTTCTCTTCTAAGGAATCTCTCTGATGCAGGCTGGATGCCTTTTACTCCTTGTTTTGTGGTCCATGCTTTGACTGCTTTCTGCATCCACTCACGCACTCATTCATTCATTTAATGACTCACGGACTAAGTGCACCAGCTGCTCATTATGTAAAAAAAAGGGGGAAATGCTAAAATGGGCAGCAACCCAGAAACAAAATACTATTATGTGCATCTGCCTATGTGCGCATTATGCAAAATGGGAGAAGCCCAGGATTTTTTTAAGTATGGAAATCAACTGTGCAAAACAGGATAATCATTATTCTTATTTCATAATACAGCTCCTCACTGGTGTGTGATTTGCATCTTCGAAGGAAAATATGAATCTATTCACTCTCTAATAACAATATATAATTATAATATGTCACTGTGGTAATTATAACTCACTGGACAAAAACTTTCCAATAATATTAACGTGATCATATACTCACAGCTAAACCATCTTAAGTCAATCATAACTCTTATTATGGGGCACATTCTCATCATTCGCCCATGATTGTTCTTTTTGTCTATTAGATAGTTAAGTAATTATTTGGGCAAACATTGTGCCCTTTGCTTAAAAATCATCAGCAAGCCCCCATCAATCCGTAACGACAACATTCAATCCTGGGCATGCTTGTCTATCTGCTTCCTGCTGCAAGAGGGAAAAGCTTAATATATTTATTTTCCTAGACCTCAGTGCTTTGGAAATATTTGAAAACACACTCGCACCGTTGAATAATGTATGGCTTTCCTTATCTTCGTTCATTCTTCCATGTCTTTCTTCATGCATTATTTCATTTATTTTAAAAAAAAATCCATACCCAAGGAACACGTAGCCCAAGAACAGGATCCTAAATATTCCCTTCTTTTTTTATGAAATGATTTTTTATTTTTTCCATTACAGTAGGTTGACAGCGTTCTGTCAATTTCTACTGTACAGCAAAGTGACCCAGTCACACATATACACACATTCTTTTTCTCACGTGACCCTCCATCCTGCTCCATCACAAGCGACTAGATAGAGTTCCCTGGGCTATACAGCAGGATCTCATTGCTTATCCACTCCAAATGCAATAGTTTGCATCTATTAAGCCCGGACTAAATATTCCCATCTTACGCCACAAGCATCTTCACCACAGAGGGAATATAACTAGATCTCTTCTTATCATGACCTCAGAGCTATCAAGTTTAATCAGAATACTTAATTCAGACACCCCAGAATTCTCATCATTGATCCAGACTTGGCTTTTTTTTTGTCTTCTTCACTCCTATCTTCCTTTCTAGATCACTTTTACATGCATAAATTATAATACAATCAATATCCATAAATCATAAACGCCAAGACCAAGATGAATGACTGTTACTAAGCTAAGTCTATCCGCACTTGGCCCACAGAACTAATACATTTAATGATTTTTTTCAATGCACCTCTGTATTGCAAGGATGGATTAATCAACAGCTGTGCTTTATATCAACATCATAAATTGTTTTCGGTTTTTGTTCTGTTTACTTTTATTTTTTTGCTTTCTGGGGCCACAACCGTGGCATATGGAAGTTTCCAGGCTAGGGTTCGAATTGAAGCGACAGCTGCCGGCCTATGCCACAGCCACAGCAACACAGGATACAAGCCGTGTCTGTGACCTACACCACAGCTCATGGCAACGCCAGGTCCTTAACCCACTGAGCAAGGCCAGGGATCGAACCTGCAACCTCATGGTTCCCAGTCAGATTCGCCAACCACTGAGCCATGACAGGAACTCCAAGAGTAAGACTTTTAAATATTAGAAGTACACTTCTGACTCTTAGTTAATAGCCGACTAATTATTTTCATGAACATTTGTGGAACTGGATAGATTTCAAATCTAGTGTCATGGCACATTCTTACAAATAATCCTAGCTTTACCTTACTTTTATTTAACACGTTCTTTCACTTATTCATTTCATTTTCAATCAAATAATCTGATCCTCTACTTTTCTTAAAAAGGTATTATTTATAATAAACTATAAAATGTATTATATACATGTTAAATATAAGGATTTGTAATAAACATATCCTATAAACATGAGCTATAGTAAAATTACATGTCTGTGAAATACTAAACCCTCCCACTGAACCCAGCACTGAAGCACTATGATTACCTGGCATATCTCCATGTACTTAATCGAAGCAGGGAGAAACTAGGTCCCATCTTGTTATATGGCCCTCAGGAGGGTGGAACAGGATCAGTCATTAATCTTCCTCCACCTCATAGGCGCCATACTCTTCAGCGTCTGCCCTCTTTTTCAGAATCATTTGAGATAAAAATCATCTTCATCCTATACCTTATAACAATAAATAATTACCTGAGAATCAACATACGCTCCCACCGGCCCAGCATGCCAACCTGGACACTAAGTCGCACCTGCCTGTGCGCTCCTGTGTATCTGGAGTTGCTACTGTGTTTCAAAGGGGGTAACAGCTTTGACCCACGATCACACGGGAACTCTGTGCTAAGTAAACATGTGACTAAGAATACTTGTTTCACGACACTCGCCTAAATCACTCATGTGCGACCCTTGCTGTCTTCACTCACTTACACACATGTTCATTCACGTGCATCAACACACTCCATACTCAGGACCCACAGAGACCCAACAACAGCTCCCCAACTGGCTTGAACTTCTCCTCTGAACTCTGTTCCCTTAGAGGGAAGAACAAAGTCTCCTTCTATTGGATCTCAGAGTTAGGGTTTAATCAAAGTTCTTGATTCATATACCCCAGAACTCTCATCATTGATCCAAGCTCCACATTCTTTCTCCGTGTACTTATTTATACATTGTTTAGGGATTGTTTGTACATTATTTATTGATTCTTTCATTCATGGCTTCACTGATGTTAAAAAAAATTTAATTTCCATGAATCACAAAAACCCAAGAGCAAGATCTTTGAATATTGCAGAGAGCAGGTGACAACCATTTATTTCCCATAGAGCTAGCAAATGAGATCTCTGTTTAATTGGATCTCAGTGTTTCACATATAGATTAATCAATAACCTTGCTTCGTACATGGGCCATGTATTTTACGACTGTCTGCTTGCTCATCTTTCATTGAATTTCTTTGTATTTTAAAAATAGTATAACGAACCTACCATTTACCCCCATAACTAGAACACTAAAGCACTGTCTCTCTTCCCGGGTGCTCCTTCCTCAATGAGTTATTGTTATCAATAGAGAAATACTCTTAAAATGCGGTGCAAAAATGCAACAGAATATTAAGCAACTGTGAAAATGAATGTAAAACCCTCCGATGGGGTTTGAATGGATCTCGGTTGCACTGAAAGGGATTAATCCCAACCGGTGGTTCATTTCACATTTTCATTAATGATCCACAGGAGGCCTCCTCTGACTTTACGGTTGCAGTAGCCACTCGTTCCTTTGAAACAATCCCAGGGACCACATGAATCACCTACCTCCAAACCAAGAACACAAAATCTGTTCCTTACGTGAGTCCCTTGGCTGTGTATCCACGGATACTGACAGCTGACAGCTTCATCACTGAATCAATCAGATTGGGTATGTTGAATCTGTGGAGTAAAAAACAGATTTTAGAAAACTGAAGAGGGAGGGGAGATTTAGATGTTTTTGAGAGACCTCAGCCTCACTGTAACAGATTCATCATAAAACCCTGTTTCCATCACATTCCATTAGCCCAAGAATAGCCCTCTTTTTATTTAGTTTCTTCCATTGCTAATGCATGTAATTCGGTGCCACATGCTAAATCTACCTCCTAGTAGAAGAGTTAAGAACCATGCCTGTTCCAGATTCGCTCTAGTGAACCCACCCACACAGGTGAGTGTCAACATGACTCTCTTTACGGGTCCTCCTTGATTAGAAGGAGGTATGTCTGCATCATTCGCACCAGTGATGCGTGCTTGACCCGACTTGGTGAATTTATTCACTTATTTGCTTAGTTTTTATTTATTCATTCATGGAATGACTTGCTCATATTTTCATTTTTAAGCAAGCGCAAAAGAATCTCAAATACTATCATAGGTAACTGTCTCTATGTTCTTTACCCCCCTGGCCGGTGGCCAAGCCCTTTTTGTTTATATGGACATCAGAAGAGTACTCTTCTTCCCGTCATGGCTCAGTGGTTAACGAATCCAACTAGGAACCATGAGGTTGTGGGTTCGATCCCTGGCCTTGCTCAGTGGGCGAAGGATCCAACGTTGCCGTGAGCTGTGGTGTAGGCTGCAGACGCAACTCGGATCCCACGTGGCTGTGGTGTAGGCTCCGATTAGATACCTAGCCTGGGAACCTCCATATGCCGAGGGAGGAGCCCTAGAAATGGCAAAAAGACAAAAAAAAAAAAAAAAGGAGTACACTGAGATTAATAAACCATTTTTTAAATGTTTGCCATATTGTTTTTCAAATTTAATTTGACTGATTTACAATGTTGTGTTAGTTTCAGGTGTATAGCAAAGCGAATCAGTCATATATATAAATATATCCACACTTTTGTCCCACAAAGGTTATTACACACTACCGAGTAGACTGTCGGGTGCTCGACAGCAGGCTCTCGTTAATCATCTCTTTTATACAGTCGTGTGTTTATGTTATTCCCTCCCCCCAAGGCCTCCCTCCCCTCCAGTGGTTACCTGTGGACCATAAGAAATCATGTGTTTTGAAATCTGTGAATTTACTTGTTTTTTAAAATCAGTTCCTGTGTACTATTTTTTGTTAGATTCCATATATAACTGATGTCATATAGAAACCGTTTTAAATGAGTAATACCCTCGTTGGTCCACGTCTGCCCTCCTTTAAATAATCTCTTCCTGGAGTTCCCATCGTGGCTCAGTGGTAACGAACCCGAGTAGTATCCATGAGGACGTGGGTTCAATCCCTGGCCTCGCTCAGGAGGTTAAGGATCCAGTGTTGCCATGAGCTGTGGTGTAGGTTGCAGACGCAGCTCAGATCCAGAGTTGCTGTGGCTGTGGTGTAGGCTGACAGCTGCAGCTCTGATTTGACCCTTAGCCTGGGACCCTCCATACGCCATGGCTGCGGCCCTAAAAAGCACATAAATAAATAAATAATCTCTTCCTTTATTCACTAACAGTAACATCACCAATATTAATGAACCTACGTACTCCAGGCAAGAGTCCTAAATAATATTAACATCTGCCCATAGGCTCAATACCCACAGAATAACTAGATGCATTTTTCAAAAATGATAGTGGCTGAAATAAACTGATTCAGTCATAATTCCCTCATATATTTCATCCTTAATATTGGCCCATGCTTGATCTTTAATTAGATAGTTCTGTGACCAATTATTATATTTCCTAAAAAAGTTAACAACAAGCAACCCGAAACAACACTGACTTTTTACATAAAGCTGTCCGTATGTTTCTGATCAACATAGTAAAAGCCTTGACCCTTCCCAAATTGGAACTCAGTTCCTCGAACTTGTTTTAAGAATAATCTGGGAGTTCCCGTCGAGGGTCAGTGGTTAACGAATCCGACTAGGAACCATGAAGTTGCAGGTTCGATCCCTGGCCTTGCTCAGTGGGTTAAGGATCCGGCGTTGCCATGAGCTGTGGTGCAGGTCGCAGATGCGGCTCGGATCCCACGTTGCTGTGGCTCTGGCGTGGGCTGGCGGCTACAGCTCCGATTCGACCCCTAGCCTGGGAACCTCCATATGCCGCGGGAACGGCCCTAGAAAAGGCAAAAAGACAAAAACAAAAAAGAATAATCTGTACCTCATTCCATACTCTTCTTGGGGGTTATCACCTGTTCTCTGTCTTCATTCACTATGTTTTTTATTTACTCAGACCTGATTCACTGATAAAACAATTCATACCTAAGATCTATCAAAACCAAAAGCAAGATGCCTGTACTCCTAACTTCAGCTATAAGCTCAAGTCCCATCGTGGCAGGAAATTAGGTTTGTTTTTATAATGGACCTCAGACTTAGAGGGTTTAATCAAAATCCTTGGTGCAGACACCTGAGACCTAGAGGTGGGAATTTTTCATTATTCATTTATCCATTTGCTTATCCCTTCATTCATTGATGGACTAACAATTACTTAATCAATATCCATTAATCATATCAAAGCAAGACTACGAGCAAAAAATATTACTGACCTGTGATTTTTGTTCATTTCTCTCAGACCTAATAGAATCTTTCTACAGGGGACCTCGCTGGTGGCACAAGGATCAGCCAATAGTCTTCATGCAACTCCACACTCCCCATCGCCATTCTTGGTCCTTTTTGAATCTTTCCTGAATTTATTCAAATTTTAAATATGTGAGAATCCAGGAATGTCTCATTTTCCTTCACTAATAACATTCTGTCATTCCTTGTGTTTCACCTCTTAACAGATTAGAAACTTGAATCTTTATCCCTGGTGGAATACGTAAGTCAACAGTGGGGAAAAATACCATGAAATCATAAACATGTAAAATGAATGAAGCACCCTCTTTCGTCTTTTAATGGACCCCGCTTGTCCAAAGCTGGATCAAGCTGAAGTGTTGGGTCATGGCCCATTTCACCAGTGCTCACTCTGGACTCATTTTTAATTTATCTACTTGCATATCTATTGTTTAATTTGATTAGCCATGAATTGATTTAACTATTTATCTATTTCTTAAAAGATAAGATAATTAACAAGAATAAATACATGCTCATACAACTCAGTATCATAAAAACAAGCCACCCAATCAAAAATATGCGGAAGAGAGTTCCCGTCGTGGCGCGGGGGAAACGAATCTGACTAGGAACCAGGAGGTTTGGGGTTTGATTCCTGCCTGGCCTTGCTCCGTGGGTGAAGGATCCGGTGTTGCCATGAGCTGTGGTGTAGGCGGCAGACGTGGCTCGGATCAAGTGTTGCTGTGGCTCTGACGTAGACCGGCAGCTACAGCTCCAATTGGACGCCTAGCCTGGGAACCTCCATATGCCGCGGGAGCAGCCCTAAAAGACAAAAAGACAAAAAAAAAAAAAAAAATGGGCAGAAGATCTGAATGGACATTTTCCCAAAGAAGACATACAGAGAGCCAAGAGATACATGCAAAGATGCTCATCATCCCGAACTATTAAAAAAATGCTAATCAGAACTACAGTGAGATATGACTTCACACCTGACATAATGGCAATCATCAAAAAGTCCTCAGGAAACAGTGGGAGAGGGTGTGGTGGCAAAGCAAACTGGTGCAGCCACTACGGAGAAAGATATGAAGACGCCTTAAAAACTAAAAAGAGAACCACCACACCATCCAGCAATTCCATCCCTGGGATGGATCAAAAAGCAAAACAAAACAAAAACATAAATTCTAATTCAAAAAAATATATGCATCCCGATGCTTGTAGCAGCATTATTTACCATTTCCAAGATGTGGATGTAACCCAAGAGCCCATCCAGACAAATGGATAAAGAAAATGTGACATAGCAGTTCCTGTCGTGGCTCAGTGGTTAACGCATCTGACGGGGAACCTTGAGGTTGCAGGTTTGATCCCCGGCTTCGCTCAGTGGGTTAAGGATCCAGCGTTGCCGTGAGCTATGGTGTAGGTTGCAGACGCGGCTCGGATCCCACGTTGCTGTGGCTGTGGTGTAGGCTGGCAGCTACAGCTCCAATTGGACCCCCAGCCTGGGAACCTCCACATGCAGCAGGAGCGGCCCTAGAAAAGGAAATAAGACAAAAATTTTAAAAAGAAAATGCGAGATATATATATATATATATATATATTTACACACGCACGCACACACACACACACACACACACACGATGGAATATTACTTGGCCATAAAAACAAATGAGATATTGCCTTTTATAGCAATATGGATGGAAGCCTAGAGAATATTATGCTTAGTGAAATAAACTAGAGAAAAACAAATACTATATAACTCACATGTGGGATCTAAAAAAACAATGTCTATGCAAGACAAAAACAGACTCAGATAACAGAAAACAAACGTGTGGCTATATTGTGTAGCACGGGGAATTATACGCATTATCTTACAACAATTCATAGCAGAGTATAATCTGCAAAAATACTGAATCATTATGCGGTATATCCGGAAATAATATAATACTGTAACTCAACTACGCTTCAATTTTACAAAAAAGTAAACCCATGAGCAGCCCAAACTGAATCTATCTAGGAAGCTTAAATAAGCTGGAGCCTAGACCTCATATTCTTTACATGGACACAGCAGTGAAAAATGAATTCATCTTAATAGTTGCTTCATAACATAAAATTGTTCATCAGTGGTCCATGGCTTGCCTCCATTTAACTAACTGTGACGAATTTCTTCATCATTCCTTTATATTTCATAGCTTGGAATCTAAAGAAATTGTTCAAAAACCCTGAATAAAACTAACCATCTGTCAACGCGTCCATTTCCTACAGCGATAACCAACTAGATCTTTGTTGTAGTTTAATGAACTCAGTGAATAAACCGGATTAATTAAACTCTTATCAGCTGCCACAAGCTCAACACGGGTCCTCTTTAATTTTCTTAGTTATGTAAGCCTCGCCTCTTTTTTTTAAAATGAATGTCAGTGCTTTTTTTTTAATGGACTTCAGTGCTTCAAAAACACGTTAATAATAATTCTTGCCCCGCGGGGCCATGCTTGGCTTTCTTTTCTTCATTCACTGATATACTGGTTTAATTGGTGTACTGATTCACTTACACAGTAACAACCTAATCAGTACTCACGCGCCTCGAAAGTCTAAGATTAAGACCCAGCGAACTTGCTAATCACTGACTATAGGCTCATTGCCTACAGAGCTGAGACTAGGTATTTTTTGCGGTGGATTTCAGTGGTGCCAGATGGACTGACCAGCAGCTTTGCTCACTACGCTGTCCTCATCTGGCACCTGCCGTGCTTCATCTTCTCCTATTTAGTTAGTTACTTAATCAGATATTTGTCCATGGAGGTCATTTCCTTTAAAAAATAAAAATTAAAAAAAACCCATCACCAACCCAATAAAACGGCATTGACCACTAAACACAGCTGTTTGTACTCATTATCCAAATGGATTAACCATGTTACATGGTTTTTATGGGCGTTGCTGCTTCCCTGAAAATATTTAAAATAGTCCTTGGGTCAATATATACCTTAATGCTTAGTATGTGCTTTTTCCTGTGTTTTTTCATTTATTTATTCACTTTTCATTACATGATCCATTAATTGGCTGATAAGAATATAATCGATACCCATGGGTCAGAAAAAACACAAAGGAAAAGGCCCTCCAATATTCTTACATTGGTCTACAGCAATGCTGGTCAATACAATATAATGCAAGCCACCTATATGTTTAGGTTTTCTAGACTCCACACTTGTTAAAGTAAAAAGAAAACTGTAATTGTATATTTTATTTAACCCAATACCACTATCACGTCCACTCATTTCTAAAACTATCAGTGTAAGTAAATTATTTATGAAAATTTTTTTTTGTATTTTTAGGGCCACACCCGCAGCATATGGAGGTTCCCAGGCTGGGGTGAAATCAGAGCTGTAGCAGCTGGCCTACACCACAGCCACAGCAATGCAGGATCCAGGCCACATCTGCAACCTTCACCACAGCTCACAGCAACGCCGGATCCTTAACCCACTGAGCGAGGCCCAGGATTGAACCTGCGTCCTCACTGATACTAGTCAGGTTCATTAAAGGCTGAGCCACGACAGGAACTCCGGAAATATTTTACACTTTCTTTGGTAAGGAATTTTCTAAACTTGGTGTGTCTCTCCCACATCGGTCACATCTCAATTCAGACTGGCCACATTTCACGCGTTCGGTATCCACCTGCGGTTACTGGCCATTGTACTGGACGGCATGCGTCCATAGGCTGGTTTCCCTCAGAAATAATACACTAGACGTCTCTCTCTAATGACCATGAACATACGAGTCAGTCAACATTCTTGCTACATAGCAATCCCACTTATTAGTGGCCTGTTTTCAGCTCCCTTTCTCTTAATGTGTCTGTATTTCGAAGATGACACCATGAACTACTCAGACCCCGCCGTCTTCTTCCACAAAGAACACTGACGTGTCTGTTCAGCTCCCTCTCAACCGGTTATCAGCACAGATGTTTATCAACAGGGGGATGCTGAAGTCAACGGTGGTAGAAAATTAATATGGAATATTAAAATACCTATAACATAAATGGTCTTGGTATTTTTTTGTAGTTGTCTTTTTGCCTTTTCTAGGGCCATTCCTGCGGCATACGGAGGTTCCCAGGCTAGGGGTAGAATCGGAGCTATAGCCACCGGTCTACGCCAGAGCCACAGCAACGTGGGATCCAAGCCGTGTCTGCAACCTACACCACAGCTCACGGCAACGCCGGATCCTTAACCCACTGAGCGAAGCCAGGGATCGAACCCACAACCTCATGGTTCCTAGTCGGATTCGTTAACCACTGTGCCACGACGGGAACTCCAGCCTTGGTATGTTTTTAACGGAAGTAAGTTGTATTCTATAGCAGTGTATATCTGTTAATCCCTTCCCCCTAAAATATCCCCTCTCCACAGTTTCCCCTTTGGTAACCATAAGTTTGATTTCAAAATCTGTGAGCTCATTTCTGGTTTATAAATAAGTTATTTTGTATCATGATGTATCTAACCGAATACAACTTACTTCCATTAAAAATACACCGATGCCATTTAATTTACGTTATAAGTATGTTAATATTCCCTATTAATTTTATATCACCGTTGACTTCAACATTCCCCTATGGATAAACATCTATGCTGATATCTGCTGAGCTGTGGTGTAGCTCGCAGACGCGGCTTGGATCTGGCATTGTTGTGGTGTGCTGTAGGCCAGCAACTGTAGCTCCAATTGGACCCCTAGCCTGGGAACCTCCATGTGCCATGGGTGCGGCCCCAAACAAACACAACAACAACAACAAAAATAAAATATAATACAGACAAGAAAGGGGGCTAAAAACAGGCCAGTGATTGATTAGTTTGGGATTGCTACATAGCAAGAATATTGATTGACTCATATGTTCATGATCATTAGAAAGAGACATCTAGTACATTATTTCTGCAGGAAACAGATAACTAACAGGAACTTACTGTATAGCACAAGGAGATCGACTCAATATTCTGTAATAACCTATATAGGAAAAAAGAATGGATATATATAACTAATTTATTTTGCCGTATGCTTGAAATTAATACAACATTGCAAGTTAACTATACTCCAATAAAAATTTTTTTAAAAAAGAAGAGCTTGTCCCAGACACTACCACTCCTTTATCTAAGGACCATAAATTCGAAGGCAAGTTGGCCAGACGTAAATCCAAATCCACAGCCTGGAGCACACCTGCAGCAAGACACCCACAGACCCATATGCGACTAGAGTACATGTTGTAATTGTTGTCATAACTGTTATTTTGTAAGCCACTGAAATTGTGGGTTACTTGTTATGCAGCACTGCCACAGCAGTGACTAACTCATACATTATCTTCTGCTGATTTTTCTTTTTTTAATTTTGCTATTTCTTGGGCCGCTCCCACGGCATATGGAGGTTCCCAGGCTAGGGGTCCAATCGGAGTTGCAGCTGCTGGCCTACACCAGAGCCACAGCAACTCAGGATCCGAGCCATGTCTGCAACCTACACCACAGCTCACGGCAACGCCGGATCGTTAACCCACTGAGCAAGGGCAGGGATCGAACCCACAACCTCATGGTTCCTAGTCAGATTCGTTAACCACTGTGCCATAACGGGAACTCCCTTCTGCTGATTTTTAAAACATATTCATTTACTGGTTTCTGTTAGAATGCAGTCAGTGAAATCACCATGAATGCACCATGGAACCTAAGAAAAACCATAATTTTGATCCATATAAGTAATATATGGATACGTAATATAAATGGATATAAACAATAGAAAAAACTTTGTAATTCTCACCCTTAAATGGAGAGAAACAGAGACCTTTATAAAATGAACTTCAGTTGTGCATAAATGTACTAATATAAACACATGGCTCATGACATACTTTCTTCACTGGTCCTTGCTTCTCCTGTATGTATATTGACAATTAGTCACATCTATCTATATATTCCTCACCAACAAACGTAAAAGAGCCCCTATTTATGGACCACAGTTGGGGTGACTTGTAATAGTCACAAACATTGGTACCTGTCATATTATCATGCACTATGCATGGACTCCCGATTATTTATTATTCATTTTTTGAAATTAATAGTATAATAATATAATGAATATCTGCAAAACCACTGTTCAACCCACCCACTACAACTCTGACAATGGAATGTTTATCCTCTTACACCAAAATACACAGATCTTCAAAATTAGAGAAATGTTCACATATACTCTGGGGAACGCAGTGAAAGCAACGCGTGAGAGTTGATAAAACAAATGAATAAGCCCATGTCTCTTTTCCATGAACTAAAGACTTCTTTCCAGTGAATCTCCATTGTGCAGAACCAGATGAATTATAATCTTTGTCTCCTGGTACAGTCTCTTCTTTAGCCCATAATTAACCCTCTTTTATTAATTTATGTATTTAATTATTCATCGCTAATATTCAAGAAACTCTCATTAACCAACCACCCAATGCAACTAATAGAGTAGCCATTATCCACATGTGACGATTTAAAATCAATAAAAAGAAAGTCAAATTAAAAATTCAGTTCCTCATGCACACCAGGCACATTTTAAGTGCTGTGCATCACATGCAGCTAGGGGCCACCATACTGAACAGGACAATTTAGATACCATGTCCACTGCTGCAGAGATTTCTACTGGACGGTGCTAGAATACACTCTTTACCCTTAGGTAGGAGCCCTGAACTGCTTCTAATGAAGCTAAATGGGATTAAGCATAATTCTTGATTCTCTGTTGTTTGATTTGCTCATTTCTAAAGAAGTTTCGATGAGCATCCATAAATCCCTTCCCCTATTCCGCAGGGAGAACAATGACGTTATTTTTCATCTCCCGTTGTGCTCCGTGCTCAGTGAATACCCAAGATCTTTATCCATGGAGGGATGTTTAAATAAATTATGTACATATACACTGTGAAAAACAAAACAGCTGGTAAAAAGAATGAAACAGGCTCGATTATTTTTAGAGCCGTCAAGCGCACCGAACTAAAAACCCATCATCTTTTCATCTCTGGGCTCTTCTCATTACCAGTCTATGTTTTGGCCTTTGCTGTATTTCACACTTTTTGGGGTGCTGTCTTTTTAGGGCTGCACCCATGCACCCACGGCATATGGGATTTCCCAGGCTAGGGGTCCGATCAGAGCTGTAGCTGCCAGCCTACCCCACAGCCACAGCCATGCAAGATCCAAGCCACGTCTGCATCATACACTGCAGCTCACAGCAACACCGGATCCTCAACCCACTGTGCAAGGCCAGGGATCAAACCGACGTCCTCCCTGGATGCCAGTCGTGTTCGTTACCCACTGAGCCACGACAGGAATTTCCCATGTATTAATTTTTTTGGACTAAAACTAACATCCAACACATCCTCATGCAAAACAGGGATATTTATTCCTTAACCAACATACACTTTTAATTCTGCACTTTGGAGGTGCAGAATTAGAGTAATTTTAATTCTGGAATAATGAAATACTATCATTATCGGCCCAAGTTTGCCCTCTTGTTTATTCACTGATTTGTTCATTCATTCCTTTGCTTATTTACAAACACCCTTGAACAGCTTACCAGCCGAAGATTTAAGAACATCGGCTATTACTTACATTTTCCTTGCCTTATCCGTTCAAATAAGAGTCAAAATTCTCATAAGTACTGTGTGATTAAGTGAACTATGGTGTGGCCATTTTGAACAACAGAAAGCAACTGTTCCAAAAAAAAAAAAAAAAAAATGAACAGCCTGGATCATTCGTAATGGCTCTCACTTGAATAGAACTGAATTAATCAGCCTTAGTTTATGAAACATTATCCTCACTGCTCTGTGCTTTGCCCTTTTTAATTTTATTTGTTTCTTTAAAAAAAAATCATAAAACTTGTCCCATGAATCTTATCCACCTCCACCAGTTCCTTACATTCCTACGTGCATTTCCGTGTGTCAACAGCCTAAATGTCATCAACAGGAAAGTGTTTATATAAACCAGACTGTAAAAATTAATAGCGAAATGCTATTAAAATGAATGCAGGAGTTCCTGTGGTGGCGCAGTGGTTAATGAATCTGACTAGGAACCATGAGGTTTCGGGTTCGGTCCCTGCCCTTGCTCAGTGGGTTAATGATCTGGCGTTGCCGTGAGCTGTGGTGTAGGTTGCAGACGTGGCTTGGATCCCGTGTTGCTGTGGCTCTGGTTCAGGCCAGCAGCTACAGCTCCGATTAGACCCCTAGCCTGGGAACCCCCATATGCTGCGGGAGCGGCCCAAGAAATAGCAAAATACAAAAAAAAAAAAAAAAAATGAATGCAATGGCATAGACAATTTTTTGGTTTTAATGCCCCTCAAATGGGCAGAATTGTGTAATCATCAGTCTCGGGTCATGACACATCGTCTTCACGAGCCCATGTTGACTCTCCTTGATTTCACATACGTATGGATCCACTTCCTTTTAAATAAGTCAATATACATACACAAACACACCACTCATCCCAAGAATCAGAAAAAGTAGCGGTTGTATTTGTATAAATACATCCTAATGCACAACGTAATTATACACATACATATGTGAAATTAACCTAACGACTCACACATAACTGTTGGTTTCTATTTGCTCCTTTTCCCCACAGGGAACAGCGCAGCTACACTATTGTTTAATTTGGTGACAGTTATGCCCAAGGAGATTCATCACCCTTGGTTCACGAGCGTGTCATCACTGGTCTGTGCCTGGCCACCTCTGATTTTATTTGCGCCCGTTCATGTTTAAGACCGCACACACACCCATCAACCAGCCACCCAACCGGAAGACAACAACGCTACCCATCACTCACGTTGGTTGGTCCATGGCTCGTTTCCCACAGAGGTCACGGCCACGGTCTTCACCAGCGGCATGTCAGGGGACCCACTCTGGGGCCTCCGTTCTGTGGGACACAAGGCAGATGTTAAAAAGGATGAATCAACCTAGATGTTTGCTAACAGCCAACGGCTGCGCAACCCAGGATAAATCACAACCTTTGCTTCAAGACACAGACTCACTGCCGGCCCAGGCACAGCGCTCACTGGGCATATTTTTTCGTTTAATCATGTTATTTATTACAATCAACATGCATGAATTCACCACCCTAATCAGAAACAAGACTAATGACCATGACAAGCATCTGTCTCTCTGCTGCTCTCCTCACAGAAGGACCAGCCCAGATCTTTTTCCTAATGGGCTCAGAACTGAAGCCATAATTAGCTTTGATTCCAGATGTAATCTCCTCTTTGTTTCCTACTTGTCCCTTTTCTCGTTTTTACTTTTTTTTTTTTAAATACAGGGAACACACATGAACTCAGCTCCAACACACAATAAAACGATGCTTCTTATTCCCAGAGGTGAGAACTTTGGTTTTGTTGCTCTAAACAGTCCACGATTCTACATAAGCGTGTTCATCTTACTCTGTAATTCGTAAAACCTTATCTTGGATGGTTCCCACTTGGTCTGCTCTGATTTCGTCCTGTATTTTATTTACGCGTCTAATTCATTTCCGACCATAGGCAGATACACACGAAGGCACCATTCAGCCCAGGACCAATGACTGTTCCACACATCTGGGCTTTTTTGGTTTTTTGTTGGCCATTCCCATGACATGTATATATGTAAATTCCAGGGCCAGGCCTTGAACCCATACCACAGCAGTGACCTGAGCCACATCAATGACGACACCAGATCCTTCACCCCCTGAGCCGCCAGGGAACTCCTTTTACTTTTCTTTTCTTAAATACACCTGGGGCTATGCTTCCTACCCACACCCACAGTTGGGTGTCTGTTTCACTATTTTTAACAACTACTTTGGGTAGAGCCAGATCGCTCCTAACACCTGTCCATAGACACGCTCTCCGCATTGGCGCGTGTTGGCGCTCTCACTTCCTCGGTGCGTCCATACTCGTTGTTAACTACACAGGGGACGCCCAGCAGTCCCGGCTTGTGCCGGACTTCAGTTTCCTTCCCCACAGCGGGGATCTTCTCCAGAGGAGAAACCCCAGTGTGCCCATTCTAGGGAACACAAAGCCCCCTTAAAGGGAAGCAAATAGCCCAGAGCTTTTTGTGTGCGGATGTTGGGTTAGCGGACCTGGATTAATCACTGTCTTTTGTCCAGCACAGTCTCACAATTGCTCTACTCAAGGCCATCATTACAACTTCTTTATTCTCCTACGATGTGTAATAAAACCATGAAGGACCGCAAACCACTCGGATCCCTTTGCTCCCTTCCCGCGGATACCGAGAATCACCCACAGGCCTCTGGTCCCGACCCGCTCTCATCCCTGAGGCGGGCGTGCCTCTCTCCTATACAAGCAGCACAGTAACCGTGCGGGAGCCGCACTTCTTCTGCCCCCATCCCCTTGCTGCCCTCTACCTTAAATAATCACCACCAAATCCCCTCCTCCCCCTCCCCCGTTAGAGACACACAATTGCAGCACACAGATGTGCTCATAAATACTTCCTGCAGTCCAGCGGCGGCTGGGCCTCTGCAGGGCCCCGGTCGCGGGGAACATGAAACACGTACGATGGACTTAAGAGCACCCACTAGGAGGTGGTAAAAGGACTCCCAGTCCCGGTCCTTGGGTCCCCGTGCCATCCCTCTCTGTGCTCTGTCTCGAGGCTCTGTGGCCCACAGACTAAAGCACCCACGTGGTACCACCCTGCCCAGGCTCCACTCCAGACCACATCAGGAATGGGCACTGCCCTCTCTGTGCCTGTTTCCCCACCTGTCACCCAGTCCCAGCCCTAGTCCCTAAGCCGAAGGAGCTATCCTTTTCAGGCCAAAATCAGCCAGGGAGACCCCACCCCCAGCCCGTCTCTGAGCCCCTCTCCCCAAATCTTTCTTCCCTCTGCAGCAGCGCCCGAGCTGTGGTGCTAGACAGACAGACAGACCAGGTTCCACCCCAGCAGGCACTCGTGAGCTGTGTAACTGCAGAGACGTGACCTGGCTTCTCTGTCTTGTGCCCCGACTTGAGCGATTTGTTGACTGAGGACAGCGACACCCTCGTGGGTCCAGCGGGAGGGCGCCTTTGACTTCCTCAAGCAGCCCCCGCCCTCCCTCCCCTGCCCACCCCGCCCCTCCCCCGCCCGCCCGCCCCACGGGTCCAGCAGCCACCAATCTGATTCGAGAAAGGAAGGATCTCCATGCCCAGGCCAAGCCGAGGGTTTCAGGCAATGGGTGGGATGGGTTCTTTTTTGGACCCAGCATCAAAGCTTCAACAAGTGCCCCGGAAAACAGACATCCGACTAAGGGATGCGCTTCAGAAACTTCACTTCATGAAATGGGACTGCCCTCGGGGGAGGCTCTGCCCTGAGACCCCTGATATTCCAGTGGTTTCCCAGAAATCAAAAAGGCCTCTCGCATGACCCTTACTGACAAGACACAGCCAGCTTCCCTCCTACCCCCACAGACGGCCCGGTTGGGTGCCCAGCATGCTGGCCCCAGAGCCACACTGAGACATGGACGGTCAAACATAAATTAAGATTCGCAACCTACCTCTGTGATATCGCCGTGTCTATAATGTACTATACACATAAATAGACCCTCGGGGCGGGGGGGGGGTGTGCAAGGGAGTCACCGCAAGGCCACGTGCTGGGGATCCCGACCCAGGCTCCGGCCTTGGCCTTCACCCCACCCCCACCCCCTCCCACCGCCACCCCTGGGGCGGGGCCTTGGGCCAGGCCCTTCCCTGCACTGAGCCTGGGGCGGGGGCGGGGGGGGGGTAATCTCCCAGGCTCCCCTCCCCGCCAGGTGGTGTGAAAAGGGGCACGTTCCCGCCAGCAGCGGAGGGTCGTTAACACGGTACCACCTGCAGCCAGCACGTTGCGCTGGCAGCATGCCTCAGCATACATTAGCTCGTCCGTGCCCCACGAGGGTCCTGCGCATAAGACATAATGATCACAAGTAGCTGGTCTTTATTGAGCGCACTCTCTCCACCAGGCGCCGCGCGGCCTGCCCGGCCTGCACAGAGGATCCTCTGGGATGCGGACCACCCAACAGCAGCCCTTCTCGGCTCCTCCACTAAGGTCTGGAGCGCGCGTCCTGCGCCAGGCACGGGTCTGGGTGCCGGCGAGCCAGCAGACAAAACCTGAGCACGAACATCCTGGGGGGAGGAGGAGACGGCAACAGACGATACTCAAAATAAGTAAGTACAACGTGCGGGGTAGGAGATGGGGATGAGAACCTTGGAGAGGAGCTCCCGTCGTGGCTCGGCGCTAACAAACCCGACGAGTATGCAGGAGGACGCGGGTTCGATCCCTGGCCCCCCTCAGAGGGTTCAGGATCCAGCGTTGCCGTGAGCTGCAGACACAGCTCAGAGCCCGCGTGGCTGTGGCTGTGGGGTAGGCCGGCAGCTACAGCTCTGAAGTAGCTCCTAGCCTGGGAACGTCCATATGCCACGGGTGCGGCCCTAAAAAGGCAAAAACAAAAAAACTTGGAGACAGATACAGTGGGAAACAGGCATAGAAAACAAGAAGAAGAAAGCCTCAGGGAAAAGGTGATATTTTAGCCCCATCTTACATATGAGGGAATGGAGCCTCAAAGAAGTCAAGCGACTTCTTAGTTACTTAAGTAGCCACACAGCTAGGAAGATGCCGAGCTAGGGGGCATATGTGGGAAGTCTGGCCCTGGTGTCTTGTACCCACTTGGCCCCGGCACCTCATGTTCACAGCAGGTCTTGCTCTCTGATGCCCCCTACAACGTGCGCCATGAATGCACACGTGGACAAAGAGGAGCATAGGGCACCCCCCGGGAGGCACAGAATCCAGGATGAATACGTAAACGGCCTCTCTTGGAAGAGATGCAGAAGTGACAGCGCCCACGGAACCTGCAGAGATTCTGGGATCCAGTCAGGCTGGGATTGTAGCCCAATGTGGCCCAGCAAGTCAGCCCAGACGCTAAAGCCATCTCCTGCCATCTGGCTGTGAGGGCATCCAAATGCATTCACCCCCCACCACCACCACCCCTGCCCTGTGCCACCCCCACATGCAGCCACACCCACCTAGGCTCCAGGGGCAAAGGTCCAGGGATGGGAGAAGGTCACCAATCCTCATGTCCCACGTGGGTGCGGGACTCTCCTGGAACAACCCTCCATTCCAATGGGCCGCCTTCAAAAAACCAAACAAGAAGCATGTCAAGTGTGGCTGTTTTCTATGCCTCTCCCCCTCCCCCAAAAAGACATGTAGGGAAAGAAGTTTGGTGGGGTGTCTGTGGGACCTGGGGAAACTGGCCCGCTGCTTCTAGAGCCGTGAAGTTGAGCCAAGGGAACGTTCATTCTTCATCTTGCCCTTCACCTGCTCAGCCTCTTCTCAGCTCCCATCCAACGCGCTCACGCTCTTCAAGCTCCAAGAAAATTCCTTCCGGGGAATGTCCCCTATTCCCGGGCTTAACCTTTCAGATGATGGAGCACGTCCCTTTGGTACAGAGAACTCCCCATCTCCATGAGATCAGTCAGAGCAATTATCATTTTAATTGTAATGAAATACGTATTGTGTCCTCATTACATGGGAAGCATTGCTTGAACCACTTTCAATATCTGACTCATGCCATCTTCAAGCACCCATGAATGAACTCCTGGTATCCCCAAACTATGACGAAGGAACGTGAGGCGCGGGGGTTGAATACTTTGTCTGAACTCATAAAACTAGCAAATGGCAGAGCTGGGGTTGCAAGCTGAGCATCTGCCACGTGTGGGACAGGGCTTCGTCCATCAGCAGATTATCTGAACGCGTCTGCGGGACTGGAGCCAGGTCTTCAGGGAGGCCGGCCAGTCTGCCCTCGGCCCTCTCCCCGAGCCCCTCTTGCCTTGTGCCCTCTCGGGCTTCAGGTCTACATCTGCTTCCCTTAGTCATCAGAGCCACCAGCAACTTATAACTTGATCATTAGCCTGCGGGATATCGGTGATGGGTTTGGCCCCTGCATGTGTGATAATTACAAATAGGACCAACTAGAGAAGATGTTACTTGAGACATAAATCTAAAGCCTGGGGGATATGAAGGCAGGCTCCCTGGGGGGCCAGGAGGGTGAGTCTGACATGGGTGAACCCCAAGGAGTGCCAATGTTTTCAGGCACAGTCACAGAGAAAGGAAAATGGGGAGAGGGTATGGCTTTGGAAGAAGAGCAGACGAGGGTTCAAGTCCCAGCTCTGCATCTGCTCCCTACATGATTTGGGACAAGGCACCGACGACTTCTAAACCTCCGTTTCCTTTTGTCTTCATTGAAGATGGCAACTGCTCTCATGGAAGGTGGCTGGAATGACTTAGAGGACACAAAGCTATGCCGAGGGACTAGGAAGAGCCTGAGCATGGGGTTGGCCTTAGGGCTCAGTTATCCAGGAGCGTCAGTGGAAAGGAGGCTGGCTGCTGGGTCTCGGGGCAGTGCGAACGCAGCTGGGCTGAGAGCAGCCACTGAGCAGCTCTGACCCCTGGGACTCGGTCCCTACGAGCTGTCAGCCCACCTGTTGTGCCAGAGCCACCTGAGCCACTGAGCACACTCCGAGGCAGGAGCTTCCCCAGCAGCTCCACTCAGAGGCAACCACTCTTCACAAATCAAGTGAGCCTCCGGTCTTGGTGAGAACCTGACTATTCTCTCGCCTTCACCCATCCGCCCACCCTCTGCTCTTGATTCCTTCACCCCCTCGCCAGCCAGCCAGCCATCTCTCTATCCACTGCGCACCCTGGGGCAGGCATCCATCCATCCACCCTCCCGCCTCTCCACGCCGCAGAAGACTCAGACAAACCTGGGCTGGAGTCCTGGGTCCTGCTTCCTGGGCAGTCTTGGACAAGTCCTTAACTTCTCCAAAACTTCTCATCTGTAAAAGAAGGGGAAATCGGATGGACCTGGGGTGAGCAATGGGGGAGCGTGTGGACAGACCAGCGCCTGGCCTGAGCAGGTGATCATGCAACATGCGTTTCCTCTGCGTCCGCAGTCAGGCTGGGACCTCCACAGGGAGAAAACCGCTGTATCTGGCATATTGAGAAATGCTTTTTAGAAATTCTATGCCATGTTCTAGTGCAACCCCCTGCAGCATCCGGGGCCAGGAGAGGGGCCAGAGCAGCCTGGGGTAGTGGTCCCTCCGGAGAGTGCCATCTAGTGGACTGGCCACCGGTGGGGTCCCCAGTGGGCCCCGGGTTGTAGCAGCTGCTGCCTGGTGGCGGGCAGCTGAGTTGGGAGCCAGCCGGGAGGTCCCGGCTGCCTGGACTGCAGGCTGCCCTGTTGGGATGTGGTGCACGTACAGTCTTCATCGCTCAGGGGGCCTCAAGGGCCAGGAGCCTTTTGTTTTGTGGATGACTGCCAACTCGGATTTGCCCACCCCAGGCCAAGTGCCCTTTAGAAGTTTCTGGGAAAAAAAAAAAAAAAAGAAGAAGAGGAAGAATTCTAGCAGCTCCTGTCTGCTGAGTGTCTGTTATGTATTAGATACAGGGCTGGGGGGCTTATGGGATTATTTCTAATCCTCTCAATGACACTAGGAGAGATCCAGAATTTGCCCCATTTTCAAGGAGAAAACTGAGCTTTGCCGAAGTCGGGAAACTCACTTAAGGTGAGAGCAAATATTCAAGCCCTGGATTTGTGGTCGCACGTACCTTCTGTAATCTCAGGGCCCCTCGAAAGTGCGGGAAAGAATCTGGACACTGATGTGAGCAAGCCAACTGTAAAAGAAATTTATGAGTCAACTGGGGCCACTTGAATGCTGAAGAGATGCCGGGTGACATTAAGCAAATGCTGTTAATTTTTTTAACTGTGCTAATGGCACTGCGGTTATGTTTTTCAAAACAGAAAAGAGTCCCTCTTCAGAGACACACACTGGAAAAGGCTGGAAGGAAGGATATGGCATCTGGCATTTGCTTCCGAGGGGCCTGGGGTTGGTGGGGGCAGGTGGGAGGGTGGCATGAGGTCTCGATGGAACGAGACGGGCTGAGAGTTGCTGGTGACCGCCACGTGCCACAAACCATGTAAACGGCGGTGAGAATTCGCACTGTCATCTCGGCTTTGGTGTGGTTTGAAATGTCTCCTAATTAAAGGTTTTGAACATCAACATACGCAGGTGAGGGGAAGCCACTGAAAAGGGGCCCAAGGTCTTGACTAAATACTGAAGGGTGATCCGGGAGCTGCTTCAGAGGCAGCACATGCCTCCAAGGGGAGAGGGGAGGACAGAGGGGCCTGGGCAGCGGAGAGGAAGCCATTCGAGTTGGGTGGACTGAGGAGAAAGAGCGAGCAAGCGTGCATTTCTAGATGCCCACCTGCTGCCCCCAGCCCCATACCTCGCTCAGGCCCTGGGGCTTCCCCCACACCCTCCAGCACCCTCCCAGGACCTCTCAAGGGAGATCAGACACCCCCACCCCGGGCCTGCTTGTCCCTCTCCTAGGCCTCCCTGCCCCTCCCTGGATCTGCTGCACCCCTCCCCAAACCCTCCTGGCCCCGAGCAACCTCTCCCAGCTCTAACAGGGATGCAGAAACCCTTCTCCAAGGCAGAGCTGGCCACCTGACCAGTCCTGCCCTGAGACGAGCTCAGCCAGGCTGGGAGGGATTCAACTGTCTAGCTTGTCAAAGGCATTTTTCTTGGGGGGGTGGCGGATTTGTTTTGCCCCAAACCTGTGTTCCAAGCTGCCCTGGCCACATCCTCAGCCCCTCTCTTCCCCACGTCAGCCTCCCTCTTTTCTGTCCGTCCCTGCAAACCGGCTCTGCTGGACCCCAGGTCGACGGCCATCTCCCCAGACCCCGGACCCTGCCTCGCACCCACCCCCCCGCCCGCCTCCGCCGCTCCCCTCTCGGGCCCTCCCGCAGCTGCCGGACTCTGCGCAGTCGGCCGCCCGGGCGCCTTTCCACCTCCTGCCCCTCCTGGAAACGCTCCCTCCTCCGCCCTCGCTCCCCACGTTGGAGAGGCGGCCGCGGACAGCTCTCCGGGACCCTGCCCTCCGGCAGGCAGCCCCGCGCCCTGCAGCGCAGCCCTCTGGGAGGGAGGGGCGCAGCCTGCAGTCACCCCAAGGTAGGGTGGGCCGCCCCCTCCCTCCCCGGCGGCTGCCCCCAGCCCAGGGCAGGGCCTGGCCCCCTGCGCGCTTCGGCCCCGCCACGAAAAGCAAAATCGTTGCCACCAGAGCCAGAGCGCCGGGTCCCCCTCCCCACTTTCCGGGCTCAAAAACGTGGCCCAGGCAGCCCCCTTGTGGCACTTGGGGGCGCCACAGACTCTTGGCTGGTGTCTGAAGAATTCAGACTGTGTGATTCCACTGCACCGTGAGTTGGCACAAATCTGAAGTGGCCCAACTCCTGCCCGGTGTGGAGCCGCCTCCGAGTCTGAGTCGGGGGCATCGTTCCTCTCTTTCTCCTCCCTTCCTGGCTCTCCCTGGCGCTCCCCTCCTCCGGGAACTGGAACTTTCCTCTTGAACACTGCTCTGACAGCAGACAGGTGTCTGGTGATGGGCAAAGTCGGGGGCGGGGGGCACGGCTGGGGCCGCCTGGGAACAGGAGCCCTCTCCCCACACTGACGGTGGGTGTCCACGACCATCACGCACAGACGGGGCAACTGAGGTCCTGGGAGGGCACCACCCCAGTCTGTGCCCGGAAGCCCTGCCCTTTCGAGGGGGTTGTGGCTCGGGCATTTTCCCGAGGTGAGGGGCCACCCCGCTCAGCCCTCAGGCCCTCGTCCCCGGAGGTCCCAGCATGTGCTCCACGCTTTCCAACTCACTGTCCACACAAACGAGCCCCCGCCCCTCCCATCCCTATCTGCGATCTGCCTGGAGGTGGGCAGGCCCTCTCCACATCAGGTTAATAAAGCCATTTTCATAAGCCTCTGCCCATAGGTGCTACCACCTAATTTTGAATCTGCCCTTCAAACGGATTGGGCCACAGAGGAGCTGGGATCTCAAGCACCGCTGGGAGGTGCTTATAACTAATCAATCCATCCCCTGCCCACCCACACCCCCCGGCACTCAGCACAGCCTCGCTGAGCAGTGTTCAGCAGCAGGGTGTGGTGGGGAGCCTCGGACGGCCCGGGGTTCCATCCTAGCCTGGCCTCACACCAGCTGGGAGACGGTGAGTATGGGACTTCACCTCTCCCTGCCTCAGTTTCTTGATCCATCAAATGGGATTCTGAGGCTGGTGCTCAGAGCTCCTGCTCTGGTGAAGTCCTAGGTGGAAGGCTCGGCCAGGGCTTGTCCCCTGGAAGATTGGGCTCCATAAATCTCAGCTGACATCAACCCCCCCCCACCTCGATCACTTGATTTACAGTGACTCACTCCCTGTCTCTTTCCCCCACCAGACTGAGCTTCGAGGACAGGAAGCCGATCGGCACTGCTCTGTGTCCAGCCTTCCACTCGGCTCTGGGCCCTGGACGGTAGGTGCCCCGCGTTGGTTGGGAGAATGAGTGCCTGGGAAGATGACTGCACCCCACAGAGTGTGGGGTGCCTGGACTCCACTGGGCTTCTCTTCCCCAGATGCCCCCCACCCCACCCCCTTCACAGCTGGCCCTTCTAAGGGGTGTCTTTCTGCTTTATCCCTGGGTCCCCTTATACTGCCCTGTGTCAGGCAGATCCCTGCTCTGTGAAAGGCAGACGTGGGCTCGCGTGTCAGTTCTGCCGCCTTCTGCATCTACTGTGAGCTCACAGGCCAGGGGCTTCCTCTGGCTGACGTGATTTGTGCGATGAAGCGGGCAGAGGGGTCTCTGCCTGGCAAGGTTCCTGTTTGTATTCGAAGCAGGGTCTCCGAAGGCCAGGCGGTTTTCTTTGGTGCGACACTCGTTACACGCGTGCTGTGCATTCCTCCCAGATTCCCCATCCGCCCCACAAGCGTTGACAGAGTATCTGATGTGTACTGGGCTACTCTTATCTCATTTAGCCTCCCTCTGAGTCGGTGAGGGGGCCCCTCGCATCTCCATCGCACAGAGGGAAAAAAAAAAGAAAAGGAAAAAAAAAAAAAAACGCAGGCTGTGAAAAGTGAAGGGAATTGTGCGGTCTCACAGCTAGAGAGCGGGGAGGGGAGCCTGGGAGCCCCCTGGCCCCTCCACAGGCGCCTGCTGCTGCCTCTGCTGCGGGCTGACCAGGGCCGGCCCAGCCGCTGGCGGCTCCTGCGGAAAAGGCAGGGGGTTTGCATAGAGAGCGTTCTCCCTGGCAACTGGCAAAGGGGCCATAAAAAACCGAGAGGGCTTGGAAGCCGCTTAACAGATAGCTAACAGAGCAGCTGGACCCAGGAGGGGAGACCCGCGCCCTCCCCTGGGCTCTCTGCAGAACAGCAGGGCAAAGGGCTCCGGCCCGGATCCGGGTGTGCAGGGGCAGAGGCGCCCGGGACAGGTGTAGACGGCTGAGATCGGATGGTGACAGGGACCCCAAACCTGATCCCATGGTTGACGGGGGGCTTGCTATTATTCAGCACGGCAAGGAGAGGACTGAGAAGGAACTCGCTGCCTGCAAGGAGCCGAGGACAGAGGGGGCGAGGGGGCTGCGTCGGAGCCGCGGAGGCAGATGCAGCAAGCAGGGAGGGCTCGGCAAAGCACTCGGTGTGCGAGCCCAGAGCGGGCTGCTCAGGGAGAAAGGGAGCTCCCTGTTACAGGAGGCATCTGAGCAGAGAGAGGCAGGCCGGTTCTTGGCCGGGAGGCTGCAGTGCGGCTCCCTGCCCGGGCTGGCAGCCCGCACGTCTAGGCCTCGGAGAAGCTCCTACAGCCGCTAAGTCCCGAGCGGGGCTGGCCGCGGAGGAGGCAGGCTGGGGTCAGAGCAAGGATGCGCGGACTTCCCCCCCGTACCTTGCCCTGAGCCCAAGGCAAAGGCACGGAGATGGCCGGTGGAGCACTTCTGTCACAATGAGGCAGTGAGGGAGAGGAGCAGAGAATGGGGGTGAGTGCGGGGCCAGCGGGGGGAGGTGGGGGGCTGTCCTGCAGCCAACTCCCCATCTCAAGGGCCCGGCCACCTGGAGTGGCCAAGTGCCCGCCCCGGCTCCCAGGCCCAGGGATTCTGGCCTGGGTCCTCTCTGGGGCAACAGGCTGGTGCAGAGGGTGGGGGCAGCCTCCTCAGGCGGAGGGAGGGGGGAACAGAAAGAGGGGGGCGCCTGGTGAGTTGAGGGGCTGGCCGGCTCATGGGAAAAGCAAGGCCCTTTTCTGGAGGCTGGGCCGCAGCCACGATTTGTCCGGCCAATGGACAGTGACTCGGATGCCCTGGGGACTCCCGAAAGCCCCCTTGCCCAGTGACGGGGCCGAGGGGCCTGGGGGTTGATGAATGTGGTCCATGCCAGAGCAGGGCGCTGGCCCTCCGGGCCCATTCATGGGGGCTTGGTTCCCAGCAACTCTGGGTGGACAGGGCCTTTATCATGGGACCCACTAGACGAGGGTCTGGTCTGCAATTTCTAAAGGAGTTTGCTTGTCTTTGTTCCCAGCACAAGCATAGAGCGTGTGTGTGTGTGTGTACACGTGCGTGTGCCTGTGTGTGTGTGTGTGTGTAAGAGAAAGAGAGACAGCGACAGGCTAGCTGAGGGGCCAGCCTGGAGTCCTTGTCTAAAATGACCAGGCTGCCTGGCACTGCCTGGCCTTGCCTGGGGGGAAGGGCTGCACCTCCACCCTCCCGGGAGCAGAGAAAGCGAAGGGACCCGGGGACCGAGGGTCACAGCCCCTTGTCACTGCTGCCTGACTGGCCCGGCCCTGGCAGCCCCATCTGTCCGGCGCTGTCTGTCAGCCTCGGGGTCCCGACAGCTGCTCCAGCCCGCCGTGGGGGGGCAGCATGGTGTCGCAGGTGGAGAGCGCGCGCGGGCTCCCCGCAGACAGACAGACAGACGGGCCCGGACCCCCGGGTTCGAGAGCTGCCAGCAGCCCTGGGAGAAACCGTTTGCTCTCTCGGAGCCGCGGGAGAGTGTGTTGGTATGTTCCGTCGTTGCTGGTGTTTTAATCAATTAAAAGACTGCTTTGAAACTGCCGGTTTGAAAATGTTTGGTAAAGTATTTACAAGTGCGTCACGGCCTCTGCGGCGCGACACTGCGGGCAGGCGGGCGGGCGGGGCGGACGGGGATGCGCACAAGACATCACGCACTTCGAAATTTTCAAATAAGGGCTTCCGGTCCGGGCTCGCGGGAGAGGTTCGAGAGAGAGCTTTCATATGGATTTGCAAAGTCATCTCCCCAGATCTCTAACTGGGCAGAGGCCACAGAGCAGCCCCCGCCCCCGCCCCCCCCCCTCCCCGCAGAGGGCAGGCAGGCTGGAGAAGGGGGCTGCCACCAACCTGTCACCCCAGACCCAAACGGAGCCCGGCTCCCCCGCCGCCGCCGCCGCCCCGAGAAGTGTGTCTGCCCCCGCCCCCTCTTCGGGGTCAATAAACAGAAACTTTAGGAAGGAAGAGCCTTTGTGCCTGGTGGCCCTCGGAAGTGCACTTTTGTGTGAAAGGCAAGTCACGCTCCCCCAGGTAAGGTTGCACCGTGCACAAAACCTCATTTAGGCTGGGTCCGGCCCAGGGAGCAGTTTCTGTGAAATTTAGGAGAAGAAAATGGGTTTAGCCAGAAGTTTTTCCAGGAATGATTAACCTCTGGAGACTGGAACCACTGTTCCTTCCGAGCCCGCCCTTGCCAAAGTCTATAAAATACGAGCCTAAAAAATCTGCCTGAAGAGCAGCCTGACATGTCACACAGACTTCTAAAAATAAATAAATAAACCACTGCCAAAGTTGTTAGGAGAACCCCAGGAAAACCAGCGGGGGCAGCCCCTTGCCTGCCCCGCGCCTCCCCCGCCCCCCACCCCGCGACGGCGCGAAAATGGGGGGGGGAGGTGCTGGCACGGGGGCAAAGGGAGCAGAGCTGCGACTGCCCCCAGCCCCCAGCCAGCCTGTCCCTTTCCTGCTCAGCCGTGTTGTTTCCCCCTGTGGGTCTTTCTGCCTCTGTTCCCACAGGGAGGGCTGAGCACTCGGGGGCCGGATGAGATGGAAGAGGCGGCTGCTTTTGCTGGGTACTGAGTGCCAGCTGCCGCCCAGGGGGATGTCACGGTCCTGGTCCCACCCAGCCCCTCCATACCCCCCCCTGGGGGGGGATATCAGGAAACTGAGGCACAGACATTCTTGGGGACTTGCCTGGGACACAGAGCTCTCCGCCCTGCCGCTGGGTTGTGCTCAAGACGGCCAGTCTCTTGGGGCACCTCCCCCCACCCCCCACTGCAGGGAAAGAAAGGGGACCCAAACCTCTGGGGCACTTGATCCCCAGGGGTGATGCACACTTGGCGTCCCCGCCCCTTGACCCAGAAGCCCGTGCTTTTTCTAGAACATGACCGAGCCCCAAAGGGAGACACACCACTCTTCACCCTGTCCTCTCCAGAGTGCCACCAACACCCCCACTGTGGCCCTGCTGTCACATGCTAGATCATTCTTTCTTCTCATGTTCCAGAACCAGACCCATTTCCCTCTGGCACAGAGCAGGTCACAAAAGACACAATCAACCGTTTCCAGGAGATCATGCCTCCCAAACTCATCACGGACCCATCAACCCTGAGACGCACCACCCTGACCCCTGGACCCCAGAACTCAGGTTCCAGGACCCGGGGGGAGCCTGGTGTGTGCGTCCAGGAGGGCGGGACACAGCAGCTGGGACAGGGCTGGCCCCCCAGGTGTGTGTTTGCAGTTTGACCACATTCCCGGGACTCACCCCGAGCCGCAGAGCGCACCGCCAGGTCCTCTGAAGCTGCCCAGGTGAACAAGAGGCAGTTCTCAGTTAGGCGAAATGGAGCCAAGCGACACAGGAGCTGAGGAGCCCTGGAAAGGGACAAAGGGAAAGGGGTGATTAACATGTGGCCAGTTTCATGGATTCTACAAAAATGCAGAACGTTCTCCTGGAAGAGGCGAGATGTCAGAGGCATCACGATTCCACAGGCCACACTTTGCTGAACTTTGGCATGAGGTGGGGGGGCAGGGGTGCCTCTAAGTTTGGGTTCACCCCAGAGGACACTTCAAGTCTGGTCCCACAGGCCGAGGAGAAGCTGGCTGGGGAAAAGGATAAAAGGCAGGGCATGTGCAGAGAGAAGGGAGCTGGCAGGGGCTGCAGTGTGCCCAGCCGGGAAATGTGTGTGTCTGTGTGTGCATCTGCGTGGGGAGGGGGCACGAGGCTGGGGAGCTGCTAGCCAGACCCTGAAGGGTCTTACGTGCCAGGCTAGGGCTCTTGGACCACATCCCAGAAGCTCCGGGAAGTCAGATGGAGGATTTAAAGCAAGACAGTGACAAGGTCAAGATGGCATTTTAGAAAGATCACTCAGTGAAAATAAACTTTGCTGCAAACCCTTTAATCCAGCTACCCCACCTCTAAGACGCTGGGGTGAAAGAGCCGTCAGCGGGGATGTGTTTACAGATTCAGCTACAAGAATGCTCATTGCAGGGTTGTTAGCAATAGAAAAACGCTTCGGCTAAGATCTTTTTTCGCAGGCGTCCGTTCAGCAGAATCATATTCATTGAGACCTCGGCTTGTGACATGCCCTCCTCATTTATCTGTGCCAGGACCACTTTGATTTTATGTATCTTTTTAATTCATTTTCTTAAATAATGTAACAAGCACGCCTGAACCGGTCACACACACACACACACACACACACACACACACACACACCCCTTCACGACTAGTACACTGACCAAAGCATCTATATGCACCAACTCGCCTCCCCCAGCGGACCTACAGCTGGGATTTTCAACAATAGAGGAGGCTCTAAGCACCAACGGTGCAAACACCCCCCGGAATATTAAACAGCTCTTAAAAAGAATGCAATAGCCAAGACCTATTGTCTTTTAATGGACCTCAGTATTCTGCGCAGAACTGGATTAATCACGGTCCTTTGTTCATCAACACTTTCTCATCATTGGTCCAGGCATGTCCCGCTTTTATTTTTGCTAATTTATGCATTCGTATATTCATCTGTAACAATGTCATAAACACTCTTGAGCCCACTCCTCCAATCCAGACCTCAGCAATTACTTACACCTGCCTCCAAAAGCCAGCCCCACGGCTAAGGACCCAGGACTTTCAGGACAGCAGCGAGGAGGTTAACTAAACTCCGGTGGGTGCGGGTTACAGGCTACTAAGGTGTCCCTCTAAGGAACCGGGTCGGTCCCTATGATCCCCAAGCAGATCCTTGAGCGAAGAAAACCAAGCTGTGCAAAGAGACAGGTACACCGTGAGACGGTTATGTCAAAAGCAAACAGAATCCTATATGCGAGAGGTCTGTTTAGATACATATGCAAATGCACAGAAAAAAAAAAATCTGGAACCAGACACCTGACTCTGATAACAGCAGTTAAAATGGTGGGGAGGGGGGAGCTGGGATTGACAGCCGACCAGACGATGGTTTTAGCTTTTATCTGCAGCGTTTGATTTGCTAATGAGTGTGTTAATTATCAATGCATTTCTTTCATAATTAAAATAAACATTTTGTGTGTGGGGCTTGGTTTTGTTTGGGTTGGTGTGTTTGGGGTTTTGTTTTTTTCTTTTTTTAGCTTTTAGTCTTCTTTTTTTTTTTTTTCCACAAATGCAAAAGGAAGAGCGTTTTGGAGTGGGCACAGTCCCCCCCAAACAAGTTCTGCAGACATGAGGGATTTATTTTGTCCCCAAGTTCATTCTTTTTTTTAATTTTTTACATTCTAAAGCTGGAGGCCCCCCGCCCCGACCCCTAGCCTCCTGGTGGGATGTCAGTGACATGAGGCCAGCAGGTGCGTGACCACTGGCTGGGATTTCACCACCACAGGCCTCAGATCCCTCCAGAGCTGCCAGGCGGGTGTCTGCAAGGCACCCATCCAGGAAGACTTTCCTTTTGGGTCTTTAAAAGGCCCCAAAGCGAATGCCTTGGCCCGTATCCTCCGGGATTAGCTAACTGGAATGAGGACTTGGGGAGAAATGTGACATGAGAGTCCCCGGAGAGGGGACACGGAAGCCTCTGGGGAGGGGTGCCAGGTGGGGGGGAGGGGCATGAGCCAAGCTTTGCCTCTTCCTCAGATGGCTCAATTCCAGGCTGGAGCCCGCAGCTGCCCGGTTTCCTCCCCAGTTCTAACCACCCGGGGGTGTGGTCACAGCCCATCAACCCTCTGAACATGGGGAGCAGCCTTGCAGGTCCCTGCCTGGCCCCCTTCGTGACCAGGGCAGCACCCCGCCCTCCCATCAGAATCCCCTCTCTCCCCGAGGCACCGCAGCCCCTGCCCACCACTAAGCTTCAGGTCCCCAGGTCCCCCTCCAGCTGTCACAGGCGTCAGGATCCCTGAACGGCAAGGCGTTAAGGGAGCAGCAAGGAAGACCCTTTTCCGCACGTGAAGACATCAAGGCTCCACGATCCCGAGAACACAAAACAAAACCCACTTTAAGCCCAAAGTGGCCTGAAGCCTCATCCGGTTCTGCCCTCACTCCATAGGCACAGATCAACAGATGGGTTAGCCGATTAGCATCTCCCCCTACCCCCACCCCGCCAAGCTAACACGGGCAGGACCTTCTAGCACTTCTAGACACCTATTTTCAACCGTGACTTTGGGCAGAAGCAATGGGAGCAGAGGTTGGTTAGCCGGTCCTCTGCCAGCCTGAACGGCTCTTTGATCACCCTGCCTGCACACGAGGCTCTGCTATTTATTACGCGGTGTTTTATTCCGGACAGGATGTGGGTCTGGTGGATACTGTGAGGTGTCTGTCATAGTTTTTCAGATACAAAAGATTTTTATGATAAATACAAATAAAATACAGCACCCAGGTGACTGGCACCCGCCTCCAGGCCCGGGTAATTCCCCGTGAAGACACTCACTGCTCCAGAAGGCGATATAAATCCTGGCATGCCAATAAAAGTTACAGGGTTGACTCAAGAAAAGACCGCCGGGACCCACTGCTGACCTGCCTACCCCTCGTGCCCAGAGTCTCCACAGATGACAAGGGCTTTCAAAGGGACAGCTAGGGTACAGATTCACCTGAAATAAGAACCATTTTTGCATATATTGAGTACCTACTATGCGCCAGGCATCTGATAACTTATTTCATTAAAGGCATCAAAAGCAACACCTGAACACTGCCGGGCCCGCCCTACAGGAGTGGGTGGGGGGAATTTACCACTGCCACCTCCCAAGGGAGCCACCTCTGCCCCCAGGCAGACCCCTGGAGCCCCCACCATTGATGCCCTGTTGTTGGCACCCTTTGTATTACAGTGAGAGACGTGCACAGCTCCCGAGGGAGGCATAACAGACAGACAAGAGTAATGGGGTTATTCTGGGAGTTCCCATCACGGCTCGGCAGTTAAGGAACCCGACTAGTAGCCCTGAGGACTCGGGTTCAATCCCTGGCCTTGCTCAGTGGGTTAAGGATTGGGCGTTGCGTGAGCTGTGGTGTAGGTCACAGATGCAGCTCGGATTAGACCCCTGGCCTAGGAACCTCCATGTGCCGTGGGTGTGGCCCCAAAAGGACAAAAAAAAAAAGTGTTATTCCAATCTTTCAATTATGCCACCATCCTAAGGTCGCGTTGCCCCCCGCCCCCACTCTCGGAGGGCCCCACCTCCCCAGCAAGGCTGTCAGAGCAGCAGAGCAGGGCGTCCGTACCTGGGCTGCAGCAAGGTCAGCCTCGGAGGGCCGGCCTCACACTCCTCTGGGCAGCTGTGCCATCCTGGGGGACCCCACTGTGGCCTCGGGAACCCACTGACTCACTGCCCACCGGGGGGGAGGGCAGTGAGCCTCAGCTGCAGGACAAAGGGTGAGAGTTAGTTCCATCCTGAGGACTCAACATCGTCACAAATGGTTCAAATGTACAAGTCAGGGGGAAAAATCATTTTTCAGACCTTTCCATTCGCTCCTGGGCCCGGCATCTGTCTTCCTCCTTCCCGGAGAAAGCCGCCATGTCACCTCCACGCCACCTGGGAGGGGAGAAGAGAAGACACCCAGCGGGTTCCCTGGCTGAGGTGCAGCCCACCTCTCCGAGCCGCTGCCCCAGGCCCCACCTGCGTGCGGGACGGGGGTGGAGGTGATGAGAGAAAGGAGTAGCCAGTGCGGGCCTCCATCAGGGCCCAGGGGAGCCCGCGGTGGGGGCCCCGCTAAGAACTTGCCAACAGCTTGGGCATCACAGAGCAAAGCAGGGCACGAGCGCCACCGTGCACCCCAGCTGGGCTGACACGCAGACCCCAAGCCTGACCAGACACACGGCCTTGGTCGGTCCCCGTTAGAGAAGGCACATGGTCCCCCCGGGGCCTGCGGTTGGGCGCTGGGCCCCGGGTTCCTCCCCTGCAGAAGGGGGATAATGAAGTTACGGCTTCCCTGGGTGTGACAAGGGTGACAGAACGAAGACAGCCAAGGACATAGGAAATACTGAGACGCACCCAAAGGTAGGGACGGGCCGCCATGCGGCCCCAAGAGAAAAGCGGGACAGGGAGGCGAGTGGACGGTGGCCGCTTTCATACTCAGAGAACCCCATTTATCCAATCACTTTCTAGGAAGCAGCGGAGCTCCAGCCGACGGGACAGGACCAGATCCGCCAACCACTCGCATCAAAGGTAAGACCTGGGGCGAGGTCCCGCGCGGACCTCCCAGGGGGCCTGGGGTGGGGCTGGGGCGTCTGGGCCATTCTGGGAGCTGCGCCGGTGTCAGGAACAGAGGCTAAGGGTTCGTCTGTCTGCAAGAAAACCCGTGACATGGGGGACTCAATGCCCCCTCAAACACTTGAGCAGCTATAATTAGCAGGTCCTGGGCCAGCTGTCCTGTCCCTCTGCCGACAACCGAATTAGCCAAAAGGAGCTGGGAGTGGCCGCAGACTTTCGAGGAGATGGAGGGCAGACACTGAGAAGGCCCTTCCTCTGATCTGGCCTCCCTCCAGGCCACAAAGCTGACCACAGGGACGCCACAATGTGATGTCCCTTGGGGTCCCCAGATGGCCACCGCCCACCCCACCCTCCAGTGGAGGGCGGAGAGCCTAAGCCTGGCTTCGACTGACGCCTCTGCCTCTTCCTTCCCAAACGGGGCTCTCGCCTTCTCAACTTGACCCCGTGAGCCAGGAAGCAAGCCCACCCTGGAAGGAGCACCGTCAGTCTGGGGGCCTCGGGCCCAGGGCCATGCCTGACACAGAGCAGACACTCCCTGGGGAACCCTTCCTGTGATGCAGGGAGGCTGATGACCCCCGTCTGGAGGACACGCGCCCCCTGCCTCTCCACGCGCCATCCCTCACTAGCCCCGGTCACAGGGCCGTCCAATGACCGGGGTCCGAGCACCACTGCCCCCGCTAATTACAGCTCCTGGGCCAGTGGCTTCACCCCCTGGGCTCAGGTTCTCTCACTTGAAAGACAGGGCATCATCACCTCGCCCGGGTTACCGGGAGGATGAAAGGTGGCACCACGCGCGAAGAGGCCGTCCGAGTCCTGACCTTTACCCCTAGAGCGGGTGTGCTGAAATAATAATCCCAAGAATCCCAAAGGTGATTTCAGCCCTTCCGGTGTACAAAAGGCTTGGCGTGCCCCTTCCTTTACGGAAATGGGGAGACGGAGGCCAGCCTCTGCCCCCCACTCCAGCCCTCGCCAGCCCTGCACCAAGGCCCCAGCCTCCTGCCCCAGGAACCCCCATGACAAAGGCCTGCCACCATGGCACCAGGCACAGAGGGAGCCCGCCAGAGACCCGAGAGAGTTCACTCGCCCAGCCCGGGGGTCAAACCTGGACAAAGAAACCCCCCTGCCTGTGCTCCCAACTGTGGAAAGGGTAGGAGGGCCCCCACCTGCTCAGCCCGCCCCCTCCCCTCACCCCTGCTCCCGAGGGTTACCCCATGGGCAATTCTCGGGACCCCAGACCTACAGGGGCAGAGAAGACACAGCCCAAACCCCCCCCGCAGATCTGGGGAAACTGAGGACCCGGGGGAAGGTCACATGGACAGTCAGCCTAGGTCCTGGGCTGGCAGCACCTTCCCAGCCCACTTGCCTTGAAGGGCAAGGGCGGCTTCGGGCACAGCGGATCGGCCAGGCCGATTTGGGTCGCCCGAAGGAGGAGGACATGGCCATCCGTGACCCCTCGCTCAGCCCCTCCCGCAGGCGGCCCTCTCCCCCTCCCAGGGTTATTCTGGGCAGAGTGATCCAGCCGCCCCCTGGAGCTGCCAGTCAAGCAGCGGAGGGGCACGCTCTCTTCAGAATCAGGGGCACTGCCCTTCACCTCGATGGCCGGGGAAGCGGGGAGCTGGGCACCCTCTCCAGGAGGCCCCCACCCCGCCTGGGCTGGACTCGGAGGACAAGCCCAGGGGCCAGCCCCAGCTCTGCCATAACCCAGTGGCCCCTGTCTAGACACTCAGTGTTGCCAGTGATGTCTGAGGCCAGGGAGACGGACAGTCGGGGGCCTCTAGCCAGGCCAGGGGCGGGGACGAGAGTACCTGGGCCTCGCTGTTCTGGGTCAAGGTGAGAAGCATCTCCCTCCGTAAGGCCCAAGGGTCTTGGCACAGGTCAGGGGGTTGAGTGGAAAGGCAGGGGCCCAGACCCCCGACTCCCTACCTGGAGCTATGACAGGCCAGCAGCCCTGGACGGTCCCATGGTCCACTGGGACCCGGGACCCAACCCGAGCTCCTCAGGGGGCCCTCAGGGAGCACTCTCAGAAGGCCCCCCCACCCTCCTAATCTGCTCCCAACAAACGAGCTGGGCGAAGAGAGGGACCCACGCTGCCGGTGCCCAGCCAGAGAGCCCAGCAGGACTCCCACCTCAGCCTGGACACACCTTGACCTTGACCCTGACCTTAATGTAAGAGAATAACTCACAACAGCCTGTGGCCTTCCCAGGGTCCCCAAGAGCCCCCCCCCCATCGTGGGGCAGTGGAGACTCTGCAGGGAACAGATCTCCAGGTCACTCAGCCCCTAAGACCCTCAAATCCAAGTGACTCTGAGCAGGGCCCAGAGGCAGCGCGAGCCGGCGGCGGTAGGCGGTGGGGGGGGGGGGGTGTCTCCAGCTGATGTTAGCCCACCTGACAGCCCGAGAGCCAGGGGACTCCAGGCCTGTCGGCCAGTGTCTGGGGGCCACCCCTCCCGTGCTCACACCTCCCCTTTCTCACCGCCCCTCAGCAACTTGGCCGCAGGCCGCCACCCCTCTCCTCACCTCTTCCCTAATTCCTCCACCCCCGCCCCCCGCCCCAGGCTCAGCTCTGCTCCTAAATATCCTCTCATCTCCTCTTCCAAGCTCTATTTTTAAAATCAGATTTCCTTTACTGTACAAGTGAGCTGACGGGGAGAGGTATTCGCCGAGGAAGGGGCCCCCCTGCTCCCCCAACACCCAACCCTTCATAGACGCACGTTGGCAGCCCCAACCCAATGGGCCACTTGCTCAGAGGCAAAGCAAGGAACTGACCCGACCGACCGGGAAGCCTCGGGGCACCGAAGGTGGTGAGGTTGTGTGTCTATGGCTGTCGGGGAGAGGGCCCACCGCAGAGACCCCAGACTAGGGGCACTAAATCCTGGATTTGGGTTAGTTGTGGTTTTCTGGTTTGGGCTTGGGTTTTTTGGTTAGGGAAGAATTTCCCAATCAACAGCTATCTCTTCAAGATATGTTCCGGAGGCTGGAGACCGCACCATGTCTCCAGCTGCGCTGGTAGGTCTGAGGTTTACACGTCCGGAGAGCCCAGAGAAGAGGCAGGGGTGGCCTCTGGGCTGCACGGGGCTGCGGCGGGTGGACCCGTGGAGAACGGGAGTCAGAAGGAAAGCTGACAGGCCGTTGTCCAGAGCAGGACCCAGGAGCACAGGGCACCTGCAAAGTCCTGGCAAAGGCACAGGCAGCCGAGCCCCGGGGACCCTCGAAGGAGATGCTCGCCAGGGGTAGCCCTGCCCCCCACTCCCGACCCCAAGTTCACCTCCAGCACAGGACTGAGGGGTGTGGGCCTCATCGCCCCAGGGATATTCCACAGGGAAGCGCTGGCTCCACGTCTTTGTCTTGAAGGTCCAGCGTGATGCCTGGTGTGGAAAAAAGAATCAGGACATGCGTATGAATGAATGAATCGTAGGTAGAGAGACGAGCTTAAAAACATTAAAAGGCAATAAAATCAAGATGTGTTGGGGGGGCAAGAAATAAGAAACCCCATCTCTCGGGCATAAAGAAGAAGAAATTGAAGCTAGGAACTGCAGGTGGTGAAACGTGGGTTTCGTGCAAATGTAGGCTTTATCATGTCCTGAGTAAATGAAGAGCAATGTGAAGCTGTTTCAATGTAACAAACACCCCGTTCCGTGTTCGTTTCATGCTCAGGCCACTGGATTTCTGGTCACGGACATGAAATGCGAAGGGCTTTACCCTAAGGGCACCATGCTTAGACGTGGGCGCCACGCTAAGAGGTGGAGACGTTTTGTTAGTGATGAAAATGTGTTCAAAAGACTTTAAGCGGGAGTTTCATGAACAGATTTGGGGGTGAGGGGGGGAATCTGGACTTTGTGTTTTAAAAAACAACAGCATCAAACTTTTCTAAGCATGCTAAGGAATTTGATTTCTTGCCAATGGGTTTTAAGAAATGCGACGGTGAGAGTTTTGCCTGCGGGAGACATGTCTGCAGGAAAAACAGGATAAAATATATTTCAAAGCATTGGCCTTTCTATAAGGAAACATTGGGAAACTGTACATAGAAAAGGCAGGAGTCACACATTTCAGTACCTGGCTAAAACAATTGCATTTTATGTGTTGAGGAGGCGTCAAAAGTCTGACTTTCAGAGCCTACCAAGGAGATGTGATTGACCCCGAAGTCAAAGACTTTGATTCGAGGAGTTACGCGATCAACAGGGGGATGGCACCAAGAAATGTGGGATTTATTTTGAGGCTCTGACACAATGAGATTTTTGCACATGCCTAGGAATTTGATTTTAGCTAATAAAAAGTTCTAAGAGAGTGACAAAGGTTTCACTTTGTATCGGATAAAGAGTTTGCAATGAAATTATAAAATAAAATTCATATTTTATGCTAAGATTTTGGATTTTATTCCATAATTTCACCATCAAGAGACCTGGTAAGGTGTACATACATATGCATATATATATACACACACACACATTAATTTACCTGATACATATATGTGGTTACTATATAACTGAGTCGCTCTGGCATATACCTGACACTAACACGATACTGTAAATCAACTACACTTCCATTAAACGAATAATTTAGTTTTTAAAAAAGAGACAGTGTCAGGTTTGAAGATGGAGCGACAAAACCCAATTTTATAGACCGCTAGGAAATGTGAATTTTATTTTAAGGGATGACAAGATCAAATTTTCCTATCATGCTAAGAAGTTTGGATTTAAGCCAATAAAGGGTTTCTTGGAGAATGTCAGAGCGAGATTTGGGGGGCGGTCCGGTTTAAGAGGCCACTCCGAAAAGAGAAATGACATGGTGAAGCATTGCATTTTATGATGAGTCGTTGGGACTTGATGTTACGGGCGATGGAGAAAGCTTAAAAAGTTTTAAAGCGGAGAGTTACATGATCAAATGTACACCTTTGAGCAGAGCTCCACGAGTGGATTTTTACGGCAACGGATAATATAACGGATTTTTATATAACGTGCCAAGGAGATGGGATTTTCCGTGGGAGGGGAAGGTGGCACGCATTTCCTCTGGGAGGACGTGGTCTCACCTTTGGGCAGAGGCTTTTGGAGCTTAGCCAGGAAAGGGTTTGAAGGAGGACGGATGAGAGGTCGGGCTCCTGGGGATTTCGTTGGGAAAACACATTTTACGCGAAGATGTCTGGATTTGATGAACCAGACAATGAAGGCACAGGGACAGCTCAGGGGAGGCAGGGCTGGGCCCAAGGGCACCCTCTCTGTACTCTGTGGGTGGAACTTGATCAGAGAGTCACAGAGAGGGGGGCAGGTCTCCCACAGAGGCTCCCAGATTGAACTGACAGCACACGGCAGAGACGCTTTGGACACGATTCGGAAGAACAACAGGATGCCATTTTTGTGTTGTGCTCCGGAATTGTGACTGCAGCCATCCAGAGATTTCAAGAGAGCGATATGGCAAAGTGTCTGGAAAGTGTCTGGGTTTGAGAAGAGCAGCTGGCAAAGAAATGATGTAATAAACTGTGGGCTTTTTTATGCCAAGGAGTTGAGCTCCTATCATACAGGTGACTAGAGATATTATAAGGCTTCAAGGAGAAGGTACAGGACAAAATTCAGGCCTCTTGCAAGGAAGTGGGACTTTGTATAATGCGATCAGATTTGGATATCATGCCTGATTAGAGGTTTGGGATGAAGCCAAGAAAGAGTTTAAGAAGTGACCTGGTGAGATCTGGGGGGTTTTCTCTATCGATTTATAGGTAAATGACATGATTAAAAAACCTTTTATGTCATATTAAGTGATTTGGAACTTCATATTATAGGCAATGAAAAAAGAAGCTTTTCTATGTCGTAACTAGAGAGGTTATGGAATTCCCATCGTGGCCAGCAGAAACCAATCCGACGAGGAACCATGAGGTTGCGGGTTCCATCCCTGGCCTCGCTCAGTGGGTTAAGGATCCAGCATTGCCGTGAGCTGTGGTGGAGATGGCAGACGTGGCTCGGATCTGGCGTGGCTGTGGCTGGGGTGTAGGCCGGCCGCCACAGCTCCGATTCGACCCCTGGCCTGGGAACCTCCATATGCCGCGGGTGCGGCCCTAAAAAGACAAAACATAAATCAATTAAATGAATGAATAAATAAATAAAGAGAGAAGTTAGGTAAAACGTGCATGCGTCTTGCTATAAGTTTAAACGATGATGTGAAGGAAAAATCGTAAGATCAGGTTTTCACCACGGGCCAAGGATGCTAGATTTTAGGTTAAAGTCGGGAAAGCTGAAAGATTGAATCAGGTACATCATCCCACTGATACCTCGATTAAGAGTACAGACTTTATATTAAGAAGGGGATCCTCTAAATGTTAAATTATCTCGCTAAGAAAATTCAGATTTTAGCTAATAATGGGCTTTAAGGGTCTTGAGAGACATATGGAGATTGTGCGTTTTAAATTTTAGCCAGTTTAAATTTTAAATTTTAGCCAGTAAAGGATCTTTAGGGTAGAAAGAGACCGCCTGAGATTTTATCCTTTAAACTTTAGCCAATTAAAATTTTTTAACTTTAAAATGCAAACATTAACTAATTTAATTTTTAATGTTTAAATTCAAATTGTAGGTAATTCAAAAACTTTAGCGTCAAATTTTAGCCAGTCAAGCCCCTTAAGGGTTTTAAAGCACACGCTGAGATTTTATATTTTAAACTTTAGTCAATTTAAATTTTAGCCAATAAAAGATTTTACAGGTTGTAGGTGACATAATGAGATTTTATGTTCTACATGTAACATTTTAGCCAATTTAAATCTTTCGTTTTAAAATTCAAATGGTAGCCAACTTAATTTTTTAACTGCAACCATCGAATAATAGCCAATTTAAATGTTTAAATTTCAGCCAACAAAAGGGTTAAAGGGTTTTAGAAAGAGACTAAGATTTTATAAAAGCTTAGCCAATTTAAATTGTGTAATTTTAATATTCAAATTTTAGCCAACTGACTTTTTAAAATTGACATTCAAAAGGTAGTCATTTTAAATTTTAGCCAATAAAGCATTTCAAGGGTTTTTAAAGACATACCCGAGCATCCACATTTTCAATTTTAGCCAATTTAACATTTTAGCCAGTAAAGGGTTTTAAGGGCTGTAAGAGACTTACTGAGACTTTTATTTCTGACAGGTGAGTCTGCCCACGAATCACTTTGTCCGATGTTGTATTTCAGTTAGAGACTTGGAAGTTTTACCCTCATAATGCAAACCTTATAGGGCTTTTCTGGAGAAGAGATGAGTTCATGGATGTGCTGTGCAGCTCGTAAAATGGAGACAGTGAGTTTATCTAATGTGTACATGTTAAAAAAATATATGTAATTTCCCGACTTGGAGGGGTGACATGATCAAAATTTTCTACTATTCTAAGGCCTTTCATTTTAGCCGGAAAATGATTTGAGTGAGTTTATGTGTCAGGAATTTTTAGGCTAACAGGTTTGGCTTTAATATCGTAGACAGCAAATAAACAGCCAAAGGTTTTAATCAGAGAGACCGCCGGATCGAATTTAACTGTCATGCTAACAAGACTATATTTAATTTTGAGAAACAGCAGATCAGAATTGTGTCGCGTGTTGGGAAGTTTGGATTTTAGCCAGTGAGGAGTTTTACGCATGGGATTTTTTTTTTTTTTTTAATAGCTTGGCCCAGTGGCTAAAAAGAAAACTGAGAAGGAACCCAAAGGGCTACATGCGTGCAGAGCAGGATGTGCAGAGCTCAGAGTGGATGAGCAGAAGCAGCACGCAAATAACCCCAACCAAAACAGCTCTGTGAATCCTACCCACGAACACCACCCATGCCAAGGCAGTCAGAGGTCACCGTCACCTCCTGCCCTCTGCACACCCTCTCCCCCTACTGAACATCCCAGCTCTACCCATGCTGGCGGGGGAATCAAACCAGCTCCAGAGAAGGGGTGTCCACTAAAGAACCAAGAGATCGGGCCCACCTTGGAAAGACTGCAGGGGCGGGTAAACATGCCTGCACAGGCGGAACTAAGGCCAAATGTCTCAAGTTCCTGAACCCCCAAGAACAAGGGGGGCAGTCTGAGCAACGTGGAGCTTTTAGGAGGGGTGGGGAACTGATGCCAGGATCTCCTCGACAGCTCAGAGCGGGGGAGAACGCTGCCTGGAAGCGGCCCAGAGAGGGGAAAGGGAAAAGTGAGCAAAAATTCCGATGTGGAATCGAGTCATGTATGCGCATGTCTCTGGCACACAGTAGGTGTTTTTATCAAGGTTTAAAGGGGAAAAAAAGAAAAGCCAGAATCCAGATTCCCTACATCCACCTGCCCTCAATTTGAATCCAGGAGAGGAAACAAGCGCTATTTGGGGCGGCTGACCCGACTGACGGGCGAGCGGTCAAAGGCCCATTTTCTCTTCTTGCCCTGAGCCTGTCGAAGGGCAGGCATCCGGGCTAGAGATTCCCACCTCCGACCAGGGAGGCCCGGCCTGCCAGGGGTGGCTTTGGACGGCACTGAGAGGTGACCTCTGTGACTTGCGGCTGACCAGAGAAGGGAGGGCAGATTGACCGGGCACGTGTGCCAGGGTTGAAACGAAGCCACCAGTGCATCCTGCCAGGTACCCGCCTGCCCTGGAGAAGGCACTGGGCCCATCGCGCCACAGAATTTATGGGCTGTGAATTTCTCACAGCCACACGGGAAGTAGGCTGGCCAGACAGGCAGAGGGTAAGCCCGAGTGAGCCGGCAGGAAGGTCAGAGGCTGACAGGTTCTCTCTCCCCCCGGGGGGGCGGGGGCCCTGAGTTGGAAACGGGGGCAGGGGGTGGGGGGGTGCTTTCCTCAGTTTCTCTCTGTTCTGGTGCCTTGGGCATCTGATTTGTCCCAGAGACCCTGACCTCGCCAGACCCTCAACGGCTGCCTTTACTTATTCCCACCCCCACCCCCCCAGGTTCTGACCGCTGCTGTCCCAGTCGCAGACCGGACGCACCGCGACCTTACCCGTCTTCAGAGGGCACTCCTTTCCATCCGACGACATGATAGAACCCTCTGAAGACTCATTTGAGACGATGATGGAGCGTAAGAATCCATCATCAAAACAAATGGAGTCCTCCGAGGGCTCATCCAACACCACCGTGGAGACGCCGGGCAGCGGAGCGCGGCAGGCGGCGGCGGCGGCGGCGGGGCCGGCCGGGGGCCTGGCCCGGGAAGCGGGGGCGCTGCCCATTGACCTCCTCCAAGCCATGGAGGAGCCATCCAGTGGCCCACATAGGGAAATAAAGGATCCACCCAATGACCTACTCCAAGACCTGGAGGGGTCACTCAAGGGTGCACGGCCGGACGCGGGGGGCCCCCTCGGAGCGGCGCCTGGCAAGACGGAAGGGGCATCCGACCACCCGCGGGGAGGCCAGGACGAGCAAGCGGGGGCCACTGACCAGGCGGGGTCGGACGAGCAGAAGAGTCCCGAGGAGCAGGCCGGGTCGGAGATGGCAGAGATCATGGCCCAGGTGAGGTCGCTCATCTCTCTGTACCTCCGGATGCAAGACCTCATAGAGCAGCAGAGGGTGGCGGAGGCCGTCCTGGCGAAGGGGCTCCACGAAGGCCGAATGCCCATCCCGGCCACGTTCTCGGGCGACCGCCGCGAGTACCACGAGTTCATCGTGCTCTGCCAGCTGATCCTACAAAGCTACCCGGGAATGTACTACAGCGACCGGCTGCGCGTGGGCTACGTCATGTGCCACCTCTCCGGCATGGCCTTGGAATGGGCCAAAGACCTGATGGAGAAAAACAGCCCCCTGGTCAGCGACTTCCCGGCCTTCCTGGAGGCCATGTCGGACATGTTCGAGTACCGCCAGACCCTGCGCGTGGCCGAGGAGGCCATGTTCAACCTCAGGCAGGGGGACCGCGCCGCCATCGAGTACATCAACGAGTTCCAGGGCCTGGTACCCACCTTGGGCTGGCCCGACGAGGTCCTGCAGGCCCACCTGTGCCAGGGGCTCAAGGAGGAGATCCGGCACTACCTGTTCCGCATCCCTCAGCCGGAGTCGCTGGACAGCCTGATCGTCCTGGTCCTGCAAATCGAAGAGAAGCTGGCGGAGAGGAGGGCCATGCTCAGGCTGCCCCCGGAGGCCCGCCCGCGGAACCTGACCTGGATCGACTCACCTGCTCCGGAGAGGTGGATGGTGAGCAGCTGGCTGCCCCAGGAGGGCCACCCCAGCCTCGACCGCGACCACCTCTTCCTGCTGCTCCTGGTGAGAGTGAACCCCTACCACAGCGTGGCCGTGCGGGCCCTGGTGGACTCCGGGGCCAGCGCCAACTTCATGGATGAGAGGTTTGCCCAAGAGCACTACGTCCAGCTCTTCGAGAAGCCCTACCCGCAGCAGGTGCAGACGGTGGACGGCTCGCTGATCGGCAACGAGCCCGTGTGGCTGTACACCGAAGCCCTGGTGTGCATCCACCAGAACCACCAGGAGACCATCGAATTCGACATCGTCCCCTCCCCCAACTTCTCCGTGATCCTGGGCATCAACTGGCTGCGCGTCCACGCCCCGGAGGTCGACTGGGTCAAAGGCCGCTGCACCTTCCACTCGCCCTACTGCCTGAAGAACTGCTTCCGCCCGCCCCCTCCCTGCATCGCCCTGGAGAGACACGCCATAAGCCTGCTGCCCGGACTGCCGCCCCTGTACTCTGACCTGGCCGACGTGTTCAACCCGAAGGAAGCAGATGAGGAGACTTCCGACCAGCCAAGCTCAGACGGATCCGATGATCTTTCTGAATCAGAGCCCTCTGAGCTTCAGCAGGCTGGAGACAGCGATCAGAGCGAGGGCTTTTACGGGTATGGCTACTACGCGCCGTGGGAACCCATGGGTGCCAGGATGCAAGACAGAGCCAGGCTACTACGGGACGAGTTCTGGGACCCGCGCAACATGCTGACCAACAGACAGGACTATGTACAGATGATCCCAGAGCTGTTCGACCAGTTGCACGGGGCTACGTGGTTCACAAAGCTGGAGCTTCGGGGGACCATCGTGGAGGAGGGCGTCGACATACACCACACGGAAGACGTGTGGAGGGCAGCCTTCGGCTTGGATCTGCAAGAGATGACGAGCTACCAGCCCTTTCTGATCTGCGCAGACCCCATCATCCCCCAGAGCGTGATTCACTTCATCCTCAAGGACGTGCTGGGCTTCTTCGTCCTCTCTTACGGCCAGGACGTCCTGATCTACTCCATGAGCCAGGAGGAGCACCGCCAGCACGTCCGCCACGTCCTGGTTCGCTTCCGCTACCACAACGTCTACTGCTCCCTGGACAGAAGCCAGTTCCACCGACACACGGTCGAGTTCCTGGGATTCGTCCTGACCCCCAAAGGGGTGAAAATGAACAAGAGCATCGTGCGCACCATCACGGGGTACCCCGTCCCCGGCTCTAAGAAGTCCCTGCGGCACCTGATGGAATTCGCCTTCCCGTACCGGCACTTCGTGGAGCGCTTCGCCGTCATCACCGAGCCACTGGTGCGGCAGCTGCTGACCCACCGGCCCTTCTACTGGGGCGACGAGGAGCAGGAGGCCTTCGAGTGCCTGAAGCGGGCCTTCCGCAAGGCGCCCCTCCTCTACCACCTCAAGCCCCAGAACCCCTTCTACGTGGAGACGGGCGTCACCAGGACCTCTCTGCACGCCTCCCTGATCCAGGTCGACGAGCACACCGGCAAGAGGGTCCCCTGCGCCTTCTACTCGCGCAACATCTCCCCCATCGAGGTGGGCTCCTCGCTGCTGGAAATGAAGATCCTGCCGATTCGGGCTGCCTTCATGGTGTGGTGCCGCTACCTGGAGAACACCGAGGAGCCCGTCATAATCCTTCTCAGCCCAGAGGACCTGGCCTCCCTGAACAACGACAGGCTCACCGTCCTGCTCCCCGGGCACTGGGTCTTCTTCTTCTCCCACTTCAAATTCGACGTCATGGAGCTGCCGGACCCCGACGGCGGCCGCCCGCCGCCGTTCAGGCGGAACCTCGGCCGGAGAGCCTTCCGGTACAACGCCGCCACTCGGCCCACGACGCTTTTCGCGACCAGAGGCTCCCCCCGCGATCAGGCACCAGACTCGGAGGAGGAGGAAGAGGAGAACGAAGATGCACCTTTCCAGGACGAGCCCAGTGGGCAGAGCCTGCAGCAGGAGTTCCTGGCTCTGATACCAGTGGACCAAATACTCAACAGCTTCCTTGCCCACTTCAGCATGGCCCAGATCAGGGCGGTCATTCTGCACTTCTTCCGAGGCCTCCTGTTCTGGAAGAACATCGTGGCCGTGGCGGCCCTGCTCGTGCTGCTGCGCTTCCGGCGGCGCCTCGCCCTGCTGCCGGCACCCAGCCAGGACGTGGCCCGGCCGCAGCCCAGGCGCCCCCTGCGCCTCATCCTGGACTCGTCCCTCATCACCGGGAGCAGCATCGCCACCGCCATCGCCCAGCTGCTCACCCAGATGCCCCCTCTCCTGGGCGCCAACGCCATCCCGGCCGAGGAGCTGGCCGAGCTGTTCCTGGGCCCCGGGCGGCGGCGGCAGCGCCACACCCTGGTGCCCCAGTCCCGCCAGGGCCCGCAGTTCACGCCCAGGTTCTGGCTGACGCTGGGTGAGTTCTTCGGTGTCAGAGTCGCCCCCCGAGAGGCGACCCAGCCCGGCCCGCGCCAGAACCTCTGCCTGGAGCTGCACGTCGTCGACGACGAGGATGTCGTCTTGCGAGAAGCCCTGCAAGACGACCTGCAACGTTACCGTCAGTGTGGCCTGCATGACGGCCTGCAAGACACCTCGCAGGACGAGCAGGAGAACGACGTGCAGGAGAACGAGGCCCTGAGCTCTGACACCTCGGGTGCCCCGGCGCCCCGCCAGCACCTCCCCACCCGCACCGCCGTCCTGGCCGTCCTGAGCCACCGCCAGCTCTACATCCGCGGCGCACAAGGGCAGTCCCTCCTGATCCACCAGGAGCTGGCGGCCAGGGCCCCAACCGGCTTGCTGACCACCTTCCACGCCCGGGCTCCACCCATGGGCGTCTGGGGGAGCCCACCCCCCGCAGGCACGACGCTGGAGGAACAGCCCAGTGATGGCGAGGACGCGGAGCTCGACTGAAATCGCCCCCGGCTCCCCTGCCCCGCTGCCCCGGGACCTCCTCCTGACCCCCCGGCCTCAGCCCGCTTCGCTCTGACCCTGCGCCCCTCTTGCGGCCACTCCTGACCCAAGGGGAACCATCCGAGAAGGGCAAGCAGTTTCTTCAACTCATCAACCAGCAACAGCATCTGTGCCAACCACGGACTGTCCGACCACGGACTACCTACCCAGCAACCATCAGAGACCCAGAGCCAGCTCGGGGCCGCACAATCCGTCGCAATTCTCCAGGTCCCAGGCCTGCGGCTGGACGTGAGATCAACCAGAGGAGGGGCAGTGATGCGCGGGAAAGGACCCCACAACCCAAGGCCGGGTGCAGAACCAGCACAGCGGACGCAGCCAAGCAAGCAGACGCCAGAGACCCTCCCACCCCCCCACCCACCCACCCACCCCCGGCGCGGCAAGTGGCCGCCTTGAGCCACCCTGGGATACGGACCTCGGGGGCTCCACCGACTTCTTCTACCTCCACCACCGGTGCTCCTGCGCCCCTGGGCCCCCCCGCTCCCGCCCCCCTCGTCCTGTGATGTGCTGTGGTGCCTCCCCCGCCCCGCCCCGCCTCCCCGCAAGGGCTGCCCCCCCCCACCCCGCCCCGGCCTGGCCCCGGCCTTGGACATTGACTGCCTGAGCCTGCATTCTGGCTCCTACCTGGACGGTGCTGCTCCACAGAAGGTCCCAATGTGCCAGTACTTACCGGACTCGTGTTCCCAGAGTCCCTGTGACTCCCAGGACAGGGAGCGGGTGACCTCGCCCCAGGGACTCCCTCCCGCCTCCAACACTGACAGCACAGGGGCCCAGAGGCCCGAGACAAGGGGAGGGGGCTCCCAGAGAGACTGAGGAAGGCCCGAGAAGCCAGCAGGCTGTGCCCAGTAGCTGAGAGTACTGCTCCCAGACCACCGCTCTCTGCCACAGGAGGAGACCCCTCCCCTTCTCCCACCCCTCACAATAAAGCAGAATAAAAGGCTGTCTGACTTGGTGGTTTGTTTTGGGAGGGTGGGGGCAGGCGGGGTGGGGTGGAGGAGAGGAAGGCAGGATAGGGGGTGCAGGGCGGGAGGAGACTGGGCTCTCCCCCAAAACAGGCCACCAGGCGCCTGCCACACAATCTAGGGAAGGCGGGGGGACACTGGGAGCTGCCTCTTCCTGAGGGTCCCGAGTGGGGACCCCAAAAATCCAAGTCCCAAATCCTCCCCCATGAGAAAGGAAGGGTGGGCAGGCTGGACTCTGCCCCCCTAACTCAGAGGGTCTGGGAACCAAGGGACCTCGGTTCCAAACAATGCCCCCCCCACCTCCACTGCCCGCCACCCCTCGTGGAGAAGTCTAAGGTCACGCTGCCCTGGGAGTGGCTAAATGGCTGCTCCAGGGGTCACTACCAGGGAAGGGGTCGGGGGTGCGAGGCATGCAGACATGGGGGGGCGCCCACTCACTCAGGGCTCCCTCGTCCCACAGCCCAGCACACACTGACCCGAACCCCTCTCTCCGGCCTGGGGGCCCACCCACCCACGGGCCCACCCACCCAGCGAGGGCCCCAGACCTCCCAGAGCACACCTGCCCCGCTTGCCACACTGGCACCACTCCTCGCAGGGGACACGGAGCCTCAGCTGGGGGCAGGGTCCCACAGGGAGGTACGAGCACGTCGTGGACCCCCGTCTGTCCTGTCGGCACAGACTCTGCCCCTGACGGCGGCACCGTGAGATCACCCAGCAGATCTCAGGTTCAAAGGTCAGGGGCTCTGCAGGGACCTGACCTCCCAACCCCCCCTGCCCCCCCACCCCTAAGGAAAGCCATGTCCTGGGTGGACCCCAGAGCTCTGTGCGCTCTCGGGCCCCACCTGACCTCACGCCCTGTAGCCTTACTGGCCCCCAGGAGGTTCCAGCCGCCGCCCGCCCGGCCTCCCACCCACCTGTGGGAGGCATCTACCCCCAGTGGCAGCACCCAGAGATCATGGTCAGGATCCCAGGTTCAAAGCCAGGGGCTCAGGGCTCTCCTCACCCCCACCTGGCCCACTGCTGACGGCTGCCCCCCACCCCCCGGCCACAGTCACCCCATCTGTTGCTGGGACTCATCAGAGCTGCTGGGGAATCCGGGGTCATGAGGGACGTCCCAGCACAGCCGTAACGCAGAGTCCTTGCCCTCCGCGGCCACCCCTGAGCAGATTTTATGCTGCTTACTGAGGGCCCAAAGAGGGCAGGTGACTTGAGGGTAGCCAAGAGGAGTCAGGAGCACGGCCAGGACTGGGGTCCTCCCTGGTGACCTCTGCCCTCTCACCCCGGAACCCCCTACCCCGCCACACCCACCCTGCACGTCTGAGTCCCAGGACCTAGGAACGACCCCCACAAACAGCCATCTTCACTGAGATCCCAGGACCCAAAGGTACACATCTGTCTGTCTGTCCCCCCCAGGCAGCAGTCCCCAAAAAGCCATGGGCAAGGTCAGGGCTGCCGCTCAAAGAACCAAGTCCTCCTTAGTGGCCATGCCTCCAGCTTGTCACCCTGGCCAGCAGCTGTCCATCTCCAGGCCGGTTTTCCCATCATCAATTGAGGGGGGCGGGTTTCAGGGCCAACGAGACAATCTCTAAGGGCCTCTGATTCCTAAAACCCCCTCTGTTCCAGGTGACACCCTTCTGGGGGCTCCCGAATCCTTTGGCGTAAGCCCCCTGAGGGCAGAGCCTGGGTGGTGGTCGGAGGTCACTCCCAGCTCAGGCCCCTGGGGAATCCCAGGGGCTGAACCTCCCGGGCAAACCTACGGCCTGCTTGGGAGGGGCTGCCTGGGCGACTGAGGACAGACCAGTACCCTGGTGTCCCCACCGCCCAGGACCTGCCCGGAGCGCCACTCTCTCCAGCCAGGCCTATGCAGGTGGAAAAGCCAGAGGATCACCTCTCTGCTAAGGTCGAACAGAATTTGTCACCAAACGACCAGCCCTGCCCCCCAGCGGGGAGCCCAGACACCCACTAAGGGACACATGCTTCCTCACGGTGACACCCAGGCGCACGCACACGCAGACCAGCGGGGCTGCCGGCACAAAAGCCTCGGCACAGTCTGGACACAGCAGACAGCGGCGTCCCAGCCTCACTGGGTCCCTCCCTCCAACCCAGCCAGAGGGGTTCTATTCAGAGAGAAGAGAGGCTGCCCCCAAGCCAAGGACAACTTGGGACAAGGCAAAAATATTGGGTGACAGCGTCCCCTCCTCCTAAAAAAAAAGGAGTTTAAAAAGCATAATACAAACCTTTTTTCTCCTGAAAGAAAATAAAAGAACATTAGTACTGAACCACCTGCTGCGTTAGGACATCCCTGGCGCCTCTCCAAAGGTGAGAGGCAGGTTACAGGGGCGCCTCTGCCCAGACTCCCCAGCCACCCCCAACCCCGCTCTACACGAGGCCATTTCAGGGACACGTAACTCTCCGGGCTACTGACAGCTACTCGCCACTCGGGTCCGGCTTTGCCCACCCCTCAGCCACTGAGGGGCCCCCGACACAGGCCCTGGGGTTCAGGGGTGTGGGAGAAGCTTTGCTAGTAGAAGCCTGGAGACCCTTCCCTGCCCAACAGGGCAGCGCCAGCCTGTCCCCAAAGGAAACCGGGGGAAAGCTACAAACAGCCCAACCCCCCGGCCCCTGTCGCCGCACCATCCGAGGGTGTCCCTGAGCGAGAGAAAGGCTCTCTCCTTGGCCAACATCAAGCCTTTCCTGATGGAAAGACTCCTGGGCTCCCCAGTCACACGCCGAACACCCACCACTCCTTGGAGCGCCCCGCGGTCCTGCTCAGGCTGCCCCTGGTCACGCAGGACCTCCTGAACGCCTGCCCAGGGCCTCCTGAGGCTGCGAGGGGAAGGGGGCGGGGGTGGGGGGAGGCCCGGGGAGCAGGGCGAAGAGGAAGGAGGCAGGGAGGAAGAAAGTGGGGGCGGGGCTGTGCCTGTCTCATCTGACACATTCAGGCCTCTGCCACCCTGAGCCCCACGTGGGCACCCAGGCTGGCTGCCAGGGCCGGTTCAGAGGCTGATGGTGCCAGTGGCACAGGGGCTCGCCCCCACCATCTCTCACCATGCCCGGGAACCGGGTTAGTGGGCACGCCAAAGTCAGCAGTCAGGGCCCCAGCGCGCTGGCCCAGCGCCCTCGGGCACCCAGCTTGGACCAGGAGAAGGCGGAGGCTGAGCGCTGACAGCATCCAACTGCGAGAGGCGGGGCCCAGAGGGAGCAACCAGCCGGGAAGAGCATCTGAGCCGGTTTGAGGAGAGCAAGCAGCCGCCTGTGAGGGGCCTCAGCCTCCTGGTCACGAGAGAGTCCTGGGCAGAGGCTAAGGCCCCTCAAGGAGACTCTCCTCCAGGGGCAGGGGCCAAGGGTCAGCCTGCTGGTCAGAGCCCCACCCCCAAGTCCTGGGAACAAAGGGACCGCTCCCAACAAGGCTGCCTTTCTGTCCTGGGGTCCCCCCAGGAGCACAGCCACTGCCCCATCGGGGGACAAGCCCCAGGGCAGGCCTGGCTCTGCCTCGGGCCTGTCTTCTCCTGGCCGCCCAGGCAGAGGGTAACCCTGGGCCCACCCCCGGGGAGTGTCCCACAGGCCGTAACCTCCCCTCCGATGAGGCGGCCACAGACAGCCCAGCCCCAGGCCTTCCCTCCAGGAAGAAGAGGGAGCCCCTGGGAGGCTGCGGAGGTAGCGGTGGTAAGTGGAGGACACCCCGCCTGCAGCCAGGGCCGTGGGGGAGGGGCTGGGGGTGGCAGCAGGTGGACGCGACGAAGAAAAGCATCGTCTAGACTTGGGTGGCGGCGTGTCGCCTCCTGAGCGAAGCTGTCCACCCCCAGTGAGTGTCACCCAGAAAGGCGGCCTTGGTGGGACATGTGACTGCGGAAGGGGCTCCATGAGAGCCATCTGTAGGAGGAACCCTTTATAATGGAGCAGTGGCGGGGGGGCCTCCAGGTGACACACGAGGGGGAGGGGGCTCAACAGACACAGGGGGAAGAGGGGCTCCGTGTGACAGGGGAGACACAGAATGGGGGCAGTCGGATGGACACAGGTGTGAAGAAGGGACGCGGTCACACCCAGGATGAAGAGGGGGCAGAGGGACACAGGAACAAGACAGTGCTCGGGGTGACACATGAAGGGGAGGACTGAGGGTGACACGTGAGCCAAGGGGGGTTCAGGCTGCTACGTGAAAGGGGAGGTGCTCAGGGGAGACAGGACGGGCAGGGGCAGGGGGTCCGCCCGCGTGAAGGAGGGGCTCAGGGTGACGCCTGAGCAAGGGAGGGTTCAGGGTGACACGTGGGGGAAGGAAGGGCTCCAGGTGACACATGAAAGTGGGAGGGGCTCGGGGTGAGACAGTCTGGGGGAGGGGTCGGAGGGACGCTTGAGTGGAGCAGGGGCTCAGGCTGACACCCGAGGGAACCAGATGCTCAGGGTGACACTTGATGGAAGGAGGAGCCCAGGGAGAGACGTGAGGGGATGAAGGGCTCGGCTTGGTGAATGAAAGGGGGGGGGGCTCCGGGCGACACTTCCGTGAAGGAGGGTTTTGGGTGACACGTGAAAGGGGGAGGGGCTCAAGGGGACATGCCAGTGAAGAATGGGCTTAGGGTGACACCTGAGTGAAGGAGGGTTTAGGGCGACACCTGAATGATAGAGGAGCTCAGGGTGACACATGAAAGGGGGAGGGGCTCAGGGTGACGCATGAGTGAAGGAGGGGCTCAGGTGACACGTGAGGGAGGCAGGGGCTCAGGTGACACGTGAGGGAGGCAGGGGTCAGGGTGACACATGAGGTAGGCAGGGGCTCAGGTGACACGCGGGGGAGGCAGGGGTCAGGGTGACACGTGGGGGAGGCAGGGGTCAGGGTGACATGTGGGGGAGGCAGGGGTCAGGGTGACACGCGGGGGAGGCAGGGGTCAGGGTGACACGTAGGGGAGGCAGGGGCTGAGGGTGGCGTCCAGGAGGTGGAGGTACTTGGGGGTGCATTCAAGTGGGGGAGTCCCTGTGACACGTGTGTTGAATCAGCTCTACTGTCACGTGGGTAGAAGGGGCCCAGGTGACGCATGGGTGGGAGGACCCCTGAGGCAGGGAGCCATCAGCGTCCCATGAGTGGGAAAGGGTCAGGGGGACTCAGTAGTGGAGGAATGGCTCACTGTGACAGTGAGCGTGGAGGCTGAAGTGACACATGCCGTGGAGGGGCTCCATGTGACACAGGAAAGGGGAACGTTCAGGGTGGCCCGGCTCAGGAAGGGGTTCAGTGTGACATGACTGGGGGAATCCCTGTGACACACGCTGGGGGGAGGCCAGTGTGATCACGAATGAAGGAGAAGCTCGGTTTGACACACAGGTGGGGAGGGACCTGGTGTGACACATGAGCTGGGGGACTCGCGGTGACACATGGGTGAAGAGGGGCTCCATGTGACCCGTGAGTGGGGAAGGGACTCGTGGGACTCGTGTGGGGGAGGAGCTCGCGGTGACAAACGAGCAGGGCGCTGCGTGTGGCGTGGGGTGGGGAGGGTTTCAGGGGACGCAAAATAGAGAGAGAGAGGCTCGGGGGGACACAGCAGAGGACAGAGTTCGAGCCGACACGGGGTAAAGGAGTGACTCTGTGTGACGCGAGGCTGGGCAGAGACCCCAAAGGATACGTGAGTGGGGGAGGCTCCGTTTCGCACGACCAGGGTAGGGGCGCAGGGTGACACAGGAGCAGGGAGTGCTCAGGGTGACACTGGGGGGGGGGGGAGGGGCTCGCAACGCTGTGTGGGTGTGGGGACGCTCTGTGCCACTTGAGTGGGGGTGTGGCCAAGGTGGGAGAGGGACACAGCTTGAAACCTGACAGAGGACATGGCACAGCATGTGCGTGAGGGGTCACCAGGTGACACATGCTCAGGAGGGACCTCTCAGTGCTCCGTGAGCGTGCGAATGACCGCGCCTGACCCAGCTGAGAGGGGACACAGGGTTTCAGTAAAGGGGAGACGCCACACAGCACACGAGCAGGGGAGGCGATGGCTGCGGAAGGGACTGGGTGTGTCACATGAGGGAACCGAGAGCGACACAAGAAAGGAACGTGCTCATGGTGACGATCAGTGAGAAAGGGCCTCAGCGTAAACAAACGCGTGCAAGGGCCCAGTGCGACCTGAGCGGAGAGGGGGTCACTGTGACGCGGGAGTGGGGGCGGCCTGCGGGACACAGACGTCAGGGACCCCGGAGGGGAAGAAAGGGTCGGAGGGACCACTGAGCAGAGGCAGGGACTGTGTGACACGGGAGTGGAGGAGGGGGTGTGTGACACACGCGTGGGCGGGTGTGGCACGGGAGTGGAGGAGGGGGCAGGTGTGGCACGGGAGTGGAGGAGGGGGCGTGTGACACAGGCGTGGGCGGGTGTGGCACGGGAGTGGAGGAGGGGGCGTGTGACACAGGCGTGGGCGGGTGTGACACGGGAGTGGAGGAGGGGGCGTGTGACACAGGCGTGGGCGGGTGTGACACGGGAGTGGAGGAGGGGGCGTGTGACACAGGCGTGGGCGGGTGTGACACGGGAGTGGAGGAGGGGGCGTGTGACACAGGCGTGGGCGGGTGAGGCAGGAGACAGGGGGTGACACAGGAGGGGAGGAGGGGCATGTGACACAGGAGTGGGGGGGTGAGGCAGGAGTCAGGGGGTGACATAGGAGGGGAGGAGGGGGTGTGTGTGTGACACAGGCGTGGGCAGGTGTGACACGGGAGTGAAGGAGGGTGTGTGTGACACAGGGGTGGGGGGTGTGGCACAGGGGTGGAGGGGGTGTGTGTGTGTGACACAGGAGTGGAAGGGGATGTGACACAGGAGTGGAAGGGGATGTGGCACAGGAGTGGAGGAGGGGGTGTCTGACACCGGGGTGGGGGGTCTGACAAAGGGATGGAGGAGGGTATGTGTGTGACACAGGAGTGGAGGGTATGTGTATGTGTGTGACACAGGAGTGGAAGAGGGGGTGTGTGTGACACAGGAGTGGAAGAGGGGGTGTGTGTGACACAGGAGTGGAAGGGGATGTGACACGGGTGGAGGAGGGGGTGTCTGACACCGGGGTGGGGGGTCTGACAAAGGGATGGAGGAGGGTGTGTGTGTGACACAGGAGTGGAGGGTATGTGTATGTGTGTGACACAGGAGTGGAAGAGGGGGTGTGTGTGACACAGGAGTGGAAGAGGGGGTGTGTGTGACACAGGAGTGGAAGGGGATGTGACATGGGGTGGAGGAGGGGGTGTGTGTGACACAGGGGTGGGGGGGGTGTGACGCTGGAGCGGGAGGGTCTCTGTGGCCTCTCTCTCCCCAGAGACCCTAAGAGTGGTTTTCTCCCCCCAGATCCCTGGAGAAAGAGTGCAACCCAGGGAGGCGACAGCCGTTTGGGGTGAAAGGGGACCCCGTGGGGACCCCTGGTCCCTGTGACTGGGGGCGGCCTGCAGGCCACACCAATTCCGAGTCCCATTCAGATAGACGCAGGCATTTGGACAGTCCTGAACCTGACGGAAGTTCCTTCACCCGAGGGAGAAACCGAAATCAGGCGACCTAAAAGGTCCCCTCCCATCCTCGCGGCGGCCCCCTGGACTCCGTCCTCCCGCCCCACGAGCCGCCCCCCGCCCCGGAACCTCGGGGACCCCGGAGGGTCCCATTGCTGATTCCCTATGACCTGGAAACGTCCCAGATGCTTCTCTGACGACCAGCCCTGGGTCAACCAAGGACACTGGCATCCATAAACTAAAGCGTCCCCGCCGCCCTTTGACCTCAGAGAGCAAAAGCACGTGGTAAGCGCCCGAGGGAGAAGCACGCAGCTCAGCATCTTAAAGCAGAGTCAAGTCTCCTGCACGGGGAATTCACGGCTTTGTCTGCCACGTTGTGCTTTTGCCCCGGACGCCCTCCCTCGGGACAGGACGCCGTGGTTCCCTCCTCCAGTGTGGTCTGACTCGGCCTTGAAACCCTCCAAGGCCAGGCCAGGAGACGTGCAGGACCGCCTCCCCCCACCTTCCCTTCCCCGGTCCGTCAGTCATTCCGGCGTTGGTGGGAAAAGCACAAAATTTAGTCCTCTGAGTCCTGACAGGTGACCCTCGGGGAACCGGTCTGAGCATCGGCTTTACTCTCCAAAAAGGGAAAGATGTGACCACCAGGGAAGAACCTGGATGGTCCCCACTAAGGGGACAGCGAGGAGGCTGGCCCAGAGAATGGGGCGCAGAGCACAAGGAGCCCAGGAGCCTGGAATCGGGGACCCCAGGGGCAGGCTGGGAGGGCCTGGGCTCCTGGCGCCACTTCTGAGATGAGGCCGCCAGCGGGTAAGGTAGGCCAGGGGGAGCACCCTCTCCAGAGCCCTGGGAGCAGTGGCTGGGCTGAGCCCCCTACCCCCACCCAGTCAGCCCCGCCCGCCTCTGCACTGAGCCCCCAGGCGGCTGCCCGCCCGGAGCCCAGGCTCTCTGCCATGCTCAGCTCCGTGCGCCTCCCCGAGGCGCGCACTCCCAAGGCCGCGTCCTTTACTTGATGCCTGGCACAGGGCCTGGCACACAGTAGACCTTCACCGCATGTGCAAACGAATGAATGAAAGCCTACCATGTACAAGGCCCTGGGGGCCAGAGTGAGCCCCCAGGCGAGGATGGAGGTGAGGCTGATGACGGCTGGGTGACGGCCAGTCCACAGTGACAGAGATGAGATGCTGCGCTCAGGAGGACAGAAGCCAGGTGGAGGTGACGGGAGCCCGAGGCGACCGGCCCACGGGGAGAGATGGGCCGGGCCTTGAGACCCGGGGGTTGCAGGTGACAGCCAAGCGGTGCTGGGTGATGGGAGCCAGAATGATGGAGCCCACGGCGACAGACACACATGCGTGAGACGGACCCCAAGACCCAAGACCTGGGCCGGGAAACCTCTGAAGCTCAAGGCGGGGTGGAATCTTTCCAGTCGCAGCGCAGCCCGGGGGCCCGCTCAGCACCCCCCGCCCCACGTGCATCAGCCGAATACCCGTTGTGTGCCAAGCTCGAGAACAACCACCTCACCCAGGACCTTGCTAGGGAGGAACAGTGGGTGCCCTAGAGTCGGGGGGCGGGCACACATTTTTGTCTGCATCCCCCATTAAGGAATTTGGAAAAGCCACATAATCCCATCCCCCCCCCCATTTTGTAAACTGGCAACGAAGCTTCCATGCCAGGCTTACAGAGCTGCGGCGACGTAGCTTGCCGAGCCTCAGCAGGCATACGGGGAACACGGAGCTACCTGCTCACGTCAAAAGCATCGAGCTCATTGGGTCCATCCACGCTCAACCTCGCTGGCAAGGCCATGGGACAAAACAGACGTTCATCCGCAAAAGTCTGTCGTCCACAGCGCTTTTCAATCCAAGTCAATGCGTCCCTGGGCATCGGGAAGACAAAGAGCGCCCCTCCGATTCTGAACCTCAGGTAGACGCCATGTCCCCTGGGTGATAAGAGGGCGGGCACCGCAGGGCAGGCGGGAACTGACCTGGGTGGTGCAGCATGCCAGCATCCGCGGCTCGCAGGCATCCTTCTGGGTCCAAGGCTCTGTCCAGGTTCTGGGAGGCCCTGTCTGGTCCTGGGGTCCCAGCCAGCACCCGAGGGTGGCAGACGCCCCGGGCAGGGGCCAGGGAGGCTGGGCACCAGCCCCAGCGCACCTTGCTGGACCCATTCTTGTCCCTCTGTGAGGGGGCTGAACGTGTATTGAGCTGCCGGGGAAGCTGGGGTCTAGGAGCTGGCGTCAGGGAGCTGATCAGAACCCCAGGAAAATCGGGAAGGAGCTGGGGGGGCCGCGGAGGCAAAGCTCCACTCCAGGACACAGAAGGGAGCTGACAGTGCACCCCAAGCAGAGCTGGCAGGGGCGGGATGGCCGCAGCAGCTCATGGGGACAAGATCCCCCCACGTATGGCAGCTTCACCATGGAGAGGCCACGCAGGGGGACAGTGAAGGGTAAGGGGTGGGGCCCAAGGCTGCCACTCTTGTGCTCGCTGTGGCAGAGCTAGACACACAGATGGGCGGGTGGACAAAGCTACCGGGGGCACATGGCAGGGTGACCGTGGGGAGGGGGCCTGGGGAGGAGACGCGGTCGTGGAGCTCATGTCGGGGTGTCTGGGGTTAGGGAGAGACCCAGGCTGTCTCTCCCCTCCAGTCACTCTCCACCCTCTGTCTCTCTCTCCTGCGCCCGGACACACAGGCTCAGACCCGCACGCACATGCATGCACGCTCACACATGCGCACACAGCCCCACGTGCACCGGTGCACACACAGGCAGGCCCAGGCCCACATCCATTCCGACCCAGGCAGGGCCTCCCGCACACTGAGCCCTCCCTGGGCTGGGACAGCAGGTGCCTAAGCTGGGGCGGCCCCCCGACCCCACCGGGTGCCCCCCTGGCGCTGGGGGCTGTGCGGGAGCCAGGGTGAAGGGCTGCAGACGAACCCCTGGACTGGGGCCCCGGCTTGCAGAACGCCCCCCCCGAAGCGGCACCCTCGCAAGGTGGCAGGAGCACAGGCTGCGCTGGGGGCTGGGTAAGGCCTGGCCCTTTAGGGTCACCATTGATTCCAAGTGGGAGGGAGGCAAGATCCAGCCTGGGTCATTAACCCCAGAAGGCCAGGCAGGGGCACCCTGTGGGCTCTCTCCTCCTGGCAGTATGGCCCTCTGACTCCTGGGCACTGAGGCCCCAGCCAGAGATGGCAGGAAAGGCTCCTCCTGGCCCCGGGGCCCTGCCCGGTGGCCGTGTGAGTATCCTGGCTCTGGGCCCCTGGTCTTCACTTTGGCCTTGAGCAGCCGACGAGCCCCCCGCAGGCACACATCCGTCCACTCCTTCCACCATCAGCCAACACCAAGCAAACAGATAAAGTGCTTTGTGAAGTGCAGGTATACAGGTAACGTTCCACAATGCCCCCCCGCCCCCTCCCCAACCCAGGGCAACTCGGAGACCCCGGTGCACTGCCCCTGGAGGCCCCTCAGCAGCAGGAAGGCTGCTCTGGGACTGTGGGCTGTCTGGGAAACACTCCACTCTCAAATTTGCCTCCGAAACGTCCTCTAGGACAGGGACCCCCCTCCTTTGCTGATTAATCGAGTCACGTTTGGCTTGAATTTGGCCTGGCTCCCTGGACCAGCTGGCTGCGATCCTGCCCTCCCGGCCTGCCCGTCCGTCCTCCTGGCCCGCCTCCGCCCACCCACGTCCTCCCAGCCTCCCAGGCTTCTGCTGCTACTGGGTCTGGCTTCCTGGAGGCCCGGCGTGACGGCTGGGTGCACAGGTGCGGTAGAGCCCAAACTGTCTCCTGACAAGTCCAGGGAGGACGCTGCCTCCCGCCAGCCTGCATATGAGGACAGCCCGAGAGAAAGCTTTCCTGGGCCACCTGCCCCCGCCTCCATCCAGTCCCCAGCTCCAAACTGCCGGCCACCAGTGTGGATAAGAGGGAAATTACAGCCATCCTGGAGCAAGGTGCAGCCCAAGGCATCTTCGTTCCCTGCTTCCTCTAAGAGCCGGGCTGGGGGGGTCTGGGGAATTGGGGGCATAGCTCAGCCTCTCCTGGGAAGAAAGGAGGCCAGGATTCTCCTCTCCCTCGGTCACCGCCTGCCTCCTTGCCACCAATCTATTTCACCAAGGGGCCACTACTCACAGAGCACAGGCGGGAACTCCCCCCAGAGACCCTCTCTCTGAAAAAGCAGGACAGAGCGAGTGATGGGGAGACTAAGGCTCTGACAGAGAATCGGAAACACACAGTGGCTGGGCCTGGCTCCCTAGCCTCCTGGGGGCGGGTAGGGGGGAGGTTCTGCTGTCCCGTCACCCCCATACCCCCAAGCAGCCTTGCTCCCTCTCGTCTGGTCTTCCAGCGCGGCGCTGGGGCTGGGCTCCTGGAGAGCAGGTACCATCACAGTCGGTCTGTCCAAGGAGACAGGAGCCCTGGCATCAAGCCTTCCTGCTGCTTCTCTCTCGCTGGGTGTCTGTGGACAATCCTTCTGGGCTCTTCCCAAATCTCAGAAAAATCAGAGGCGGCCCGGGTAGGAAATACCGACTTCCAGAGAGAGGTCTGGTCTTCACAGACGTCAAGCAGCCAATCTTTCTCTCGGCCTCAGGGTTCCCATCTGCAAAGTGGGAGACCACCACGGGCCCATCCAGGCCTGACCAAAGGGAAGCCGAGACCACAGCCGCAGCGCCTGGAATGCGGCTTTCTGCACGTGGGAGGGCAAAGACGGAGGCGAATTCACCTCTTCCCCCAGAACCTCAGCGCAATGCCTCACACACGCCCGAAAATCTTAAGAGTTCCACGACCCTCCCGGGAGAGGCTGTGTAATAATCTCTGACCCACATGAAGTCAGGAGGCTCTGCCTGACGGTCCAGGAGTTCCATCTGTCCTGATTTCCAAAACCGTGGAGCCTCGCTGGCCGAGGCCGATGACTTTACGGAGCAGAATTCACGTTTTCTTCACAAACATTACAAGCCCGCTGGCTCACCCGTTCGGCATGTGGCTACAGAAGTTGTCGTGGAGACTTCTAGGAAGTCGGCAATGAGTGATTCTAATAATTGCTTGTTCTGGGAAATCTCCTAAAATAACTTGGCCCAATGGGGGGGGCGGTGTCCTCTGAGGCCACACGTTGCCTCCATTCCCCCCCCCCCACGTCTCGAGTCCCGGTTACTCAGAAAAGAGGGGTTTGTGTGCATAGTTCCAAAATCGAATGCATTTCTAGGAAACAGCCCCGAAATGATGCTGGCATCGTTGGGGCGTGTTTTTCAGGAACGAGCACGCTTGCTCGTTGCTCCCTTCTCCTGCAGCCTCCAACTGCAGAAAATAAGTCCGTTGCTGAGATCCATTATTGCAGTTGTGTCTGAATGGCATAAATGATCATATCAGATTCTCAGAGCCTCCCCGTCAGCACATCCAGAACATCTCTCAGCGTTCTCTGCGCCCAAAGTCAACACTTGCCGCAATTTCCACTGCGTCTACCTACGCCGTTCTGGTGGCTTCTGAGCAAGTCAACACTGGGGGCCTTTTTTCATTCGTGGTCGTCTCTCTCTGGTTTGGGGGACAGTCTGGTGTCAACCCAACATCTGAAGGACCATCACAACCGGGGGGCCAACCCCAAATGCAGCTGCATCTGGACAGTCGTCATCATATGGCCCCTGTACAGGGGAGGGGGGAGGGGGCCCCCCCTTGGCCGTCCATACCACCTTCGTGCCCATCGAGATGGCCTGGCCCCATCTCAGTCCCAACCTCCATGAACTTCCGTTGCTGGAAAGAGGCAACCAGATCCGACCAGCCCCAAGGTCACGGCCTCACGCCGCGCTGGCGAGTGGGCTTTTAGCACCTTCCCCTGGGAGAGGAGCTAAGCCGCAGAGATGAGCTTGGGTTACATTCCAGGGTCCGGCCAACTTGGCAGCCCCGTGGGTCAAATCTGGTGTGCAGCCAGCGTGAGTCCGGCACAACTAAAAGGCATAAAACGGCGCTCTGCTGGCGAGATACGCGCTCACGGGCACGATTCGGCTGCAGGGCTCCACCCACGATCCACCGTTTCCAGGACCGGGCTCTTCCCGACATGCTTCCTCCAGCCGGGAGGTCCTGCTGCACTGCTCTCCTTATGCAGCTGGAAGCCAGCTTCCTGCAGGGTTGAAACGCCACCTCCAATGTGGCCAAAGGGGAGGGCGGCAGGCCATGGGGGGACAGCGCTCTCCGCGGCTGCCCAGTCTCAAGTCAAACCTTGGCCACACAACACACAGTCCTGCCCGTGGCCTTGAGCCTTTCTCACCAGTTCTGCAAGTTTGAGCTTCATCAGAGGCTGGAGCTGGGGTCTCAGCTTTGGACATCACGGGGCCCTTGGGCTCAGTGCCCAAGGTTCACTGGAGGCCAAAGATGGGGTCTCAGTTGCGGAACATAATACATCTGGGCATCTGAGCTTCAGCAGAGGCCAAAGATGAGGTCTCGGTTCTGGAACATTGAGGGGTTCCCTCGTCATGGACATCTGAGCTTCGTCAGGGGCTGGAGCTGGGGTCTCAGCTCTGGACATCACGGGGCCCTTGCTCTCAATGCCCAAGGTTCACTGGAGGCCAAAGATGGGGTCTCAGTTCTGGAAGGTCATGCGACCTTCATCCAGGATGCATGAGCTTTGTCAGAGGCCGGGGCGCTGCCCGTCGCACGCAGGACTCCCCTGGAGTCTCAGTCCCACTCAGCTGGCTGTGGAGACCCCCGGGGCAGACACACCCTGGAGGCCGTCTTCGTCTCATCTCCCTGCCGCTGTGACCATCACTCAGCACCGTCCACGTCTCCATCTCCATCGGGGTCTGGGATCACGTCCCCTTGGCTGAGACGTGGCCAGGGTCCCCGCCGTGGTCCTGTCTCTCCGAGGGGCCGGCCTGAGCCCCATGCGATCACGGCCGGGCTTCCTGTGGTTCTCTTGAGGCGATCCCTTGCAGAGAGCGGAGAGGAGGAGAAGCAGGGAGGTGGGGGAAGGAGAGAGAGGGAGGAAGACGAGGAGCGAGAAAGGGGGAAGGAGGAGGAGATGGCAGGGGGTGGAGGAGGTGATGGTGGCTTTGGCACTGATGGTGGCGGTGGCAACGGTCAGCCTCTCCTTTCCCACTGGTTGCGCGTCCAGCTCATTTGCTCCAGGAAAGCCAGGTGTGCCGACCCCAGGACTCCAGGTGGATTCAGGTCCAAAGCTCCCTGGCCCTGGCTCCCTCCTGTCCCCACTGGGCCCCAGCCACATGATGCTGGCCAACAGCCTGACCTTCCTGAGCTGCGTCTGGGGGCTGCCAGGCTGGGTGCCCCTGCCAGTGGAGCAGGGGCTGCATCTCAGGCTCTACCTCTGGGCCCCCTCAGGGCCTGCTCAGTAGCCATCTCGAGGAATGAGTGTCGGCCCCGGGCCGCAGCCAGGCTGGACCACTTGGCCATCCACTCGCCGTTACTTTAAGCCTGACTCCCGTGCCAGGAACCTGGGGGAGGGCCCTCCAGGGCTCCGGAGACCAGCTCAGGCTTCCTCCGCCTCCTGTCTACATTCCTTTCTAGAAAGAAACCCGGTCCTAAAACTGTTAGAAGGGGACCAGCCCAGGTTAGTCCATCAACACGTGCATCCATCTCAGGACCCGCCGGGCCAGCTTTGCTTCCAGGCGTCCCATCACCCTGGAGCGCCCGAGGGGTAGGGGCAGGCAGCTGCCTGGGACTGGAGCTGGCTCCCCTGCCCCTCCCATCACACGGGCCTGAGGCGAGGGGAAGCCCCCGACCAGACAGCGCCCCGACAGTCACCCCTCCTCCGATTAGCAGCACATCCATCACTGTTTTTGTTAAGGCAAGAAACACATTTATTGAGAGCACAATGGCTGTGCCAAGCCCCCAGGTGGGGCACTTCCAAACCGCGTCACACGCGCCTCACAACAGCCCTGTGAGGTAGGGGTCTGCGCCCATTTCACAGATGCGGACGGCGAGGCGCGGCGCTCCCACGTCTCAGGGTTCAGGAGGGGTTGGGTAGGGGTCAAGCCCGTGGGTCTGACACTCAGATCAGCGAAGTCCACCAGTCAGAGGGCGGGCGGCCACCCAGGGGTGGCGGGGAGGACACGCCCCTCCTCGCAGGGGGCCGCCCAGGTCCAGAGTCTTTGGGAACGTGTGCAGGTGTCCCCGTGGCTGCAGAGGCTGAGAGAGACACAGGTGCAGATGAAGGCCGCCCGCGCCCCGGCTCCCTGGCTGACGAGGGTTCTCAGGCGGACGGGCCACCCAGGAGGCGAGGGGAGGAGAGCAAGCCTGCTCTGCTTAGGAGCCTGGACAACACAGGGCGGGGGCGCAGCTGCGCAGGGGCAAGGGGAGCACCCAGCCACCACTCCTGCCCTCTACCTGATGCCTCAACTCTGGCGTCCCATGAGTCACCCCCGCTCCCCGGCAGAGATTTCCTGAAGCATGACCCCTCCCACACCAGTGATGGCTATCGCCTCACTAACCAAAATTCAGAACTCTACTGCAATAACACATAAAAAAATGAAGGAAAAAAAAAACACAAAAAATATAATAATAGAGAAAAGACTACATTTATTTCTGAAATTAAAAAAAAAAACCAGAACTCTTGTCCTTTCTAAAATCCAACCCAACCCAGCTCTCATACCCAATCCCGCTATCAATTAAATTTGGGTGTTTTCTAAAACATCAGCTTCCAGAGTTCCTGTCGTGGCTCAGTGGAAACAAATCTGACTAGCATCCATGAGGACACAGGTTCGATCCCTGGCCTTGCTCCGTGGGTTAAGGATCCGGCATTGCCGTGAGCTGTGGTGTAGGTCGCAGATGCAACTCAGATCTGGCATTGCTGTGTCTGTGGTGCAGGCTGGCAGCTACAGCTCCAATTCAACCCCTAGCCTGGGAACCTCCATATGCCACGGGTGGGGCCCTAAAAAAAATAAAAAATAAAAAATAAATGTTTAAAAAGACAAAAAGACAAAAAAAATAAAATATCAGCGTCCTCCTCCTTGGGGATTTCTTAGAGTCCTCCCTGACCCTCCCACTCTGGCCTCTATCCGCTCTCCTCCACACCTGCTACGTCTCTATATTTAAAAGCAAGCCCTTCCGGCCCTCACTGTCTCCCGAGATGGCCGGGTGCTTCCCTGACACCCTCCACTGGGCCCCACAGTCATTTCAGAAAGTACAGCCCCGCCCAGTGGGGGCAGGTAACAAAGCAGGTACTTTCACATAAAATCTAATTTAATCCGACGATAACCATGGCAGGTGACGGGACCACTTCGGGTGACAAGTGAGCCAACTCACCCAGCCACACACAAAGAGGTGCTTGGACAGTCGTGGATCCCAGACCTTGATTCTCAGTCAGCATCTGGGGTGCAGCAAGGCAGCCACCGTCCCCTGAGTGGACACTGTCACTAGGTACCCATTCCACAGGTGGGAAGACCAAGGCTCGGGGTGGTTCAAGTAAGCGCCCCGGGCCACTACGCTGGCCAACAGCGATGCTGGGACCAGAACTCCAACGGGGGGGAGCCCCACACCCCCCCGAGCCCACCCCTCAGCTTGCGCCCAAGAATGGAAGAAAGGAGTCAAGGTCAGGGGTCCAGTCCCCCCTCGTGGGCTGGGCGACCCGGTTAATGCTGACTGTCACCAACGCCGAGGACAAAAACGTTTTGAGGACGAAGACCTCCACCCACCCACCCCACCCCCGCCCCGCCTCAGCGAGGGCGTGGGCGTGGCCAAGACACCTCTCCCCCTTGGGAACCGCCAAGGGCCACATTTTCAAAATCACATGGGCCACAATACATATGGGGTCATTCGAGCCCAAATAAAGTTTTATTCTAGATATAAGTATTTCCCAAAATGTTCGGAAGAAGACAGCAGTTTCCATAGGGAGGGTCTGTCTGGTGGCTGCCCCCTGGGCTGTGTCCCCCAGGGTGAGCCCCCCGTCACAGGCAGAGACCCTCAGGATTTGCCCCGAAGAGTCTTTGCCAAGAAAACACTCACTTTCCTCTTAAAAAACGAAACAAACAAACAAAAATGCACATGCAGATTCAACGTGTACATCGATCAGCTAACAATTTAGCTCAACACAGCCATTAAAAGCCCTGCCTTGTCACTCCCTGAGCATCTATTAGGCACCCACTAGTGCAAGCAGCAGGGCCGTTAAGGGTCAGAGAAGCACAGGTCTGAGTAAGGGAGCGTGAAGGGCAGCTTGGCCGTGACCTCACTAAGCCCTCCAGAGCCGGGCACCCAGCCCTGCCCACCTACAGAGGAGGAGGCCATGAAAACACTGGTGCCTAAAAAAGCCCCGTCCCTGGGTCACACACAGGCCTGGCCTTTGAGGAGCCTGAGGTCCATGACGGAGTGACACCTACACACAGGTACGGCCCTGCCCACCTGTCCCTGCCGTGGGGCCCCTTGGGAGCACCAAGGCAAGGCCCCCTGCTTCCAACAAAGTCTCAAGGACAGGGTGGCCACAGTGCAGGCACCAAGGGTGCCACCGCGAGGGCTCCCTCAGCAAAGCCAAGGCAGAGGGGCCTCGGGCACCCTGAGCTGGTGCTCCTGGCGGCCGGCACCGCAAGGCCAAAGGTGCAGCGGCCAGATGTCACACTGAAGGCTCCACCTCTGGACAGGAGCAAGGGCCATCACGGTGAGCAGTGGCCTGCCCAGGGAGGCTGGGAGGGCAGAGGCCCACCAAGGAGGCCGGAAAGCGCCCACCAGGGGGCAGACAGGGCGAGAGGGGGAGAGATCCCCAGCTTTCCTGGCACGGACTCCTGCTGCAGCACCCCACACATGAGATAAGGGCCGGGGAGGGTCTCAAGGAGACCCCTGAGCCCTGCAGAGACGCCTCCTGGGACTTGGGGCAGGGGCACAGTCTAACTCGGCCAAGTTTCCAGGTCCATCTGGGCCCCCACTGAACTCCCCGGGGGCACTGTCCAGGGCCAGGCAGGGACGGGGACATATGCCCAGGCACTTGGGGGCCGGCAGAGGCCAGCCCCGCCCCCTGGGAGGACTCATGTGGCCAAGTGGAAAGAGCCCCCTCCCGCTTCTCATGCAGGACTGTTGCCCTGGCTCTAAGTCTCAGCTCTCCCTGATTCTCCACTTGCTCATCTGTAAAATGGGTCCACACTCCATTCCAGCGGGGAGCCCCTGGGGCAGAGCCTTTAACAGCCCCGTGTCCGGCTCCAGGCCCATGCACGGGGCGGAAGACTAATTCCTCTACTTTACAGCCAGGGCAAGAAGGGGGACAGTGTGAGGACATCAGAAGCACAGGCCGTTCCCCTGAAGGGCAGGAGAAGGAGTTGTAACATCCCCTGTGCTCTCTCTGCACTGTCCCCCCCAACCCATACCCCCAGGGCACCCGCATGTCTGCAAAGCACCTCCACAGACCTGGCAGCAACAGATAGGGCCAGCCCGGAGCAGTCACCCCAGCCAGCTTCGACAGCCCAGGATGGAAGGGGGGGGGGGGCTCCGAGGGAGGAAAAAGGCCATCGCTCATGCATCAAACCAACGTGTACCCTGGGCCCACCTGGCCAAGAGCCTGCAGACTGCCCGGCCTCTGGCTTACACGGCCCACTGACTGCTGGAAGCACAATCTTAGCATAAGGTCAAGGCTGACTTCTGATTCCCTTTGAACCAGCAAAGACTTCCCTGCTCCTTTTCAGAGGCCTCCAACACACACAACGGTCCTTGGTGAGAGCCAGCATGTCATTAGCACGGTCCCCCCATCCCTGGGCCCTCACAGCAACCCTGAGAGGTGAGCTTGCTGGTGACCCACGGCAGAGAGGAGAAGTGACTTGCCCAAGGCCGCCCGGTTGGTTAAGCGCCCCCCGGATTCTAACTCCTAACACACAGCCCCGCCTTGTTCATCAGACGGCTCACGTTCCATCCAGTGACACCCACAGCAAAGCCCAGGTTTTCAAACAACACGCATCATTCAAAAGTCCATACAACACAACGGCTGTTAACAGGTTAATTGGGAGCAAAATACAATCTCTTAGGAGCATTTGGTTACAATTCCGTTCTGTGACCATCTACCCCTCCAACAGAAACGGAAGACGACCCCTACCCCTGGCCTGACACTGTGTTAGGCACCCAGGCTCCTCGCATCTGAGCCCAAATGTTGTGACCTGGGGGAGGGGACATTGGGGGGGGGAGTAGTGTCTTTGATGGCTGGTGCCTAGTGTTTTTGCGGGGAGCACACTGCTGGGGGAGGGGTCTCTCGTGGAGGTTAAGTGCCGCCCACAGGCCAGGCGCAGCGGTGGGGAAGACACGGCCAGGGGGAGCCTTCCAACCTGTGACGGAGACAAGTGTGAACGCGTACCCCAGGGGGGTCGGGGCGTTGCCCAAAGGGGTCCCCGTTCCCCAGCATGAAGGTTCCTGCCAAAATCTATCTAACTGCAGAAATGCCAGACAAATCTGGCATTCGATCCCACCATACCCCCTGCCTGTTTGGCAAAATCACATCTCACTCATCCGCCCAGGTCGGGCTGCCCCGCCTGGCAGCACATCCTGCACCCCCCTATCCCTGCACACCCCCGGGGGCACGCGCACACCCTCTCAGCGTTCAAACTCCTGCTTACATCACTCCTCACAACAGCCCTGCGAGGTGGGCACCCAGGTCCCCCCCAGAAGACAGACGGATGCTGTCACCATAAATTTCAACCCCACACGTTTGTCCAGCCCCAGGGTCCTGGCTTTGTCCACTCCGCCCACTGTCCAAGGCAATAAATCAAATACAGAATTCTAAGTAACACCCCAAGACCTATGACCCGTCCCGGGCAGGCGGCCGTGAGCAAGGGGAGGGGCCCATCTGGCCTGGGACCGGCCTGCGAGGGCCGTGTACCTCGGATGCCCTGTTGTGCCAATGGATTGTCCTGTGCAGACCCCACATGGGGAGTGAGCTGTGCCATCCAAACGAGCGATCATCACCCCAATTTTCTCTCAAAAGAGCCCATAATTAAAGAATCTCAAAGGGACAGGAATGACTCTGAGATCCCCATTGGCTGGAGCAGAGTGTTTTAATGACTTGAAAACCTGCTCACGGCCAGAATCAGCCATTTGTTTCAGACCCCCCCCCCGCCCGCCCCGCCACCCAGTGGCCTCTTGAGGCTCTGGGCTATGACTTCCAAGCAGCCAGGGAACCCAGTTTGCTGATGGCTCATCAGCCTCGTTTGGGAAAAAGGACCAGGACGGAGAAGGTGCAACACGACTCGGGTCGAAGACCTGGAGCCGAAGCAAGGGTCCCGCCTCGTTCCTGACACGCAAACACAGCCCCTTGCGAAGCACTCATCTCCTCTTTCAGAAGGAGAGGCCACAGGCCGTCCTGGCGAGCCCCCTCTAGTAGAGCACCGGCGGGCTTTCCTTCACGTTGGAGGACCGTGAGTGAATGAATGAAGGGATGAAGGAATGAATGGATGGGTCACAACCACTGCCATCTGGTGGAGGAAGCAGAATGGCTGAGGGCAAAGCTCATGGCAGGGACCATGCACCAGGCAGGGTGGGGCCTGGGGGGACACCTCCGCTCCCGGGCGGAGGGGCGAGGAAGGGGGCCGCTCTCGGGCCCTGGCCCCGGCTCCATCGCAGTGTGTGATGCATGGAGCAGCGCCATGGGGAAGGAAGCCGTGTGGGTGACGGTGGCAGATGACATCCAGCTGGGACGTGCTCAGAGCAGTGACCCCGGAGGAAGAAGCCACAAGTCAGGGCGTTCCTTTCATCACCACAGCCCATGGCGCCACACAGCCTGCCCCAAAGGAAAAGGTTCGCTTTCAGGAGAGGGAAAGGCCAAAGCCAAGGTCAAGAAACATAGGCCAAAGGCATGGACGGGTGGATGGGTGGAGGACGTTAACATCAGGGATCACTGCGGGCCTCCCGAGCGTGGCGTCGATGCTGGGATAAACATGGGGTGACGGGTTCGGATGCAGGCGAACAGTGCTCAGTGCTATAGTAGAGGGTCAGTGGGGAGCGCTGGCCGAGAAAGCAAGGGCGAGGCCTCCCCCGACGGCCATGATGACCTGGGAGCCCTGGGGAGCCCGGGGATGGGCCGTGAGACCAAGCCCAAGGAGAACACGGGTCCCCTCTGCTCCCTGGATCTCAGAACCGAACTGCCTCCGTTCTCAAGGAGGATTAGTCCTGGCCCAGCACGTCCCCCTTAATCCATTAAACCCCAAAGACCACCGTGGAGGCCTAGGGGACATCTGCGCACCCACCACAGGACACTGAGGACGTAAAGGGCAGCAGATGGCCTCCGCGGATCACCCCTGAGTGGAGCCACATGCTCACCCGGGGGGGGCTGTCTTGGACCCCGGGGGACTAGAGGAGGGGGCGGGGTCGCTGGGGTGTCTGTCCCCCAGCAGACTCTCCAAGGTGCTGGCACGGCTGTCTGAACCCCAGAGGGTCAAAGAGATATTCCTGCCCCCATGAGAGTTTCCCAGGGTGAGGTTAGTTTATAGATTACAACGCACAAGCCCGCCCAGGACACACGGCCTGAAATGCCACTGGGCTGCCAAATGGAAGACGCCACCCTGACCCACGTCCCTGGAAGAGGACAACCCTCAAGTCAAACAGCCCTGAGGGGCCATCTGGGCCAACCCCCTCCCACTGCTTGAGTCTCCTTAAAACCACCCTCATGGAGCATCTGCCTGGAGTGCCTCCCGCTATGTCCCGAGGACACTCATTCCACCTCTGAGCAGCCTCATCACAAAGCCATGACCCAGTGGCCCTGGACAAACAGTTCACAGAAGATACAATGCAGTTTTTTAACAAACACGTCACAATGCTCAACCTTCATTAGTAATCAATGCAATGCAAGTTAAAATGACAGAAAACCAGTTTTTAACAGAGCGAAACTCACAATATCTTAACAAAATGCTAATACATCACTGGACATAGTAAAAGGCTGTAAGCCTTCTGAAATTAGTCAATATTTATACAAAAAAAAAAAAAAAAATCCCTAGCCTTTCATTCCAGACAGTCAACCTAGGAGAGTCATTCCCGCATTCACCAGCCCATTTATTCATCCATCCTTCCGTCCTCTCCTCCAACGGCCAACCAACCAACCACACGCTCGCATCTTCACCCACCCTTCCATCCTCTCCACTGACATTTAGCATCTGTAACATTTCAGGCATTAGAGATACAGAGATTCAATTCAACAAGCTTCTTCTTGCCCTTCAGGGGCTCACAGCCTAGCAGGAGAAACTGACACATCCTGAAGCAATGATTATTTCTAGGTGTGGGAAAATAACTCGTAAAAATGAAAAAAAAAGTGGGTGTGCGAAGCCATTAGCTGTGGCGTAATTTGTCACCTTAAAAAAGATGAATTATGCATTAGCGATGGTGACAGTGGCAGGTTGGTGCTGTGAATGACGGACACAGCCGCTCAATGAGACACGAGGCAGCCAGGGAGGGGACGAAGTCTATGAAAGAAAGAAACACATTGACGATGGAATATTAAATGGAAAAAAAAAGGGTATGAGCGGAAGAATGGCAATGAGGTTCAAAAAAAAAAAAAAATGGATGCTCATTTGTAAAAAACGTGGATGTCCATTAACAAAAGCGCCCACACACGGGAACTGGAAGGGGAGAGAGAAAGATGGGTGACCTGTCAGGATGATGGGTGACCTCCTGCCCTGGGTCATGTGCCATCCACACCATCTGCATGACAGTCGCAAAGGGGCGCTTGGCCCATCTGCCCCAGAGGCCCAGCCTCCATGCTCCCTCCTCCAGAAGGCCAGCCCTGAGGCCAAGCCCCCCGAGGAGGGAGTCAGGCGTGTCCTAACAGGAAGCCAAGGAGTCTTCTAGCCCCCCCATGCCACCTGGGAAAGGATTTGTGCAAGGGGTGCATGCAAAGGTCAGGGTCCATCGACAAAATGTATCTTTTTCTTAAAAAGTTCAAGACAGAAACTCATAGCCTGAACCAGGCCCTGATCAGAGAGGAGCGCTGAGACCCCATCTGGGACCTCGGGGGTCGGGCACCGACAGAACCAGGGGGTGTGGGCAGGGGAGGGGGGAGTGGACGTTCCACCCCCAGCTTCTGCAGCCGTGGGGGGCCCTGTCCTGACACTGGGCACCCCAGAACTGCAGACCCTCACAACGCCAGACCCCCGACCCTTAAGCGACCTGACCTGAGGACCTCAGGCCCTCGGCATCCCTAAGAAGAATGACTCTAACCCCAACCCACCCTCCCCCCCGGGGCTTCCTCCCTGCTGACCTACTCCCCTCCCACGGCGGCCCCTCGACAGCCCCCGGACTTGGGGAGACAGTGCCTCTAGAGGTCGGCCCTCTCCTCCCTACTTCTCTGCACCCGTGGCCGTGACCCCTCCACGGCCCCAGTCCTTCCTAAGGCTTCCTGTCCTTCAGCTGACCTAGAAGACAACCACGCGAGGGCTCTTGCCAAAGGCCCTCCCAGCCTTGCCCCATGCCCACGCTGGTCCACATGCCGACACCTGGGCTGGCTGGGGGGCTCTCTGGTGGTCCTAACTGAGCAGGGGTCCTCAAGGGTCCCCCCAGGCTTCAGGCCGGCCCAGGCAGGGCCCGGAACCCCCAGATTCCGAAAGAGAAGACAGCAGAGCCCTGAAGCCCCAGCGTCACATCAGGCCCACAAGGCCCTGCTCGCGTGGCCCAGACACGTGGCGCTGGAGGCAGGGAAGGGTGGCTCCTGGCACGCAGATCCCACATCCTCCGTCTCCTAAATGCCGTTTCCATCTAGTCGGGGCCTGCGCTAAAAGCACGGAGGTGGCCCCGGTCCCCTTCGCTCCGTCCTCGCACCCCGTCTGCAAACCCTACGGCCTCGAGTCCCGCGCCCCCACGGTACTGCCCTCAGAGCACGTCCCCAGCAGCCTGGGCCTGGACCAGAGCGGCAGCCCCACCTTGCCCCTGTGGCCTACCACCCCCTGTTCCCACCGGGGTCCAAAGAGGCTCCCAGTGTAACCCGCCTGCCTGGGATGGTCCCCGCCCCCGCCCCCACCCCACCCCCATCAGGCAAAACACTAGCCCCACCTGAGCCCGACTCCCCCGGGGTCCCTCTGCTCCCGGCCACGAATCCTGGGTCCAGCCAAGCTGGCTCCTCCTGCTCACGGCACTTGTTAGGAATCCAATTTTTTTTTTTTTTTTAATGTCCCCAATAGGAATTGGGAAGTCGAAAGGGACTTTGGTCCTCGTTTTTCTAGACAAACACGGGCACACAACACACAGGTGCACAAATCCTGTCCAGGACAGAGAAGGGAGACTGCACAGAACCAGGGGCTCCCTGGGGTTGGAAACGCAGTACACACAGCCCCGGGGGGGGGGGGGCGCGGGGAGAGGACAGTTCAAGGACACACAGTGTAAACAAGCTTTCCGCCGAAATACAGAGGACATCGGAAACCAGGCAAGACAGCAAGGCCTTGAAACGGGCTCTGGGGATGCCAAGGCAAGGGGGCCAGGATCCTGGGACCCTTCCGACACAACCCCGGGCTGAGAAAGGAAGTCAACACCCCCACCCCCCCACCCCCCCCCGCTCAGGAGATGGGGCTGGCGGGCCCCCCGGGCTCCTCTCAGAAAGTTGCGGGAACAAGGTTTCCGGAGATCCGGCCCTGCTGGCCACCCTCTGGCCTGCCCTCCTCTCCCCTGGAGGTGCAGACACCACGCCCGGGACAGGAGGGCACAGCAAGAGGGGCCCACGTGCCACCCAGGGCCTCCTGCTCCCTTACCCTCTGCTGCCCCCTGGCGGGAAAAGCCTCCCTCACAGGGGACCCACGCCCAGGGAGGGGCCAGGACACCCACCTGGCCCAACATCCCTTGTCCACGCAACCTTCTGCAGGGCCCGGGGCCTGAGCCCGTCCACCTACCCGGGGCCACAGACAGGGCACTGCCAACCGGCAGGAGAGCATTTGCCCCCATGATCCATCCAAGCGGGGAGCTGATGCCATTCCAGGTTTCCAGATGGAGAATCGGAGAATGAGAGCAATGAAGTGAAATGACCCCCCCAGCCAGGATGTGACAGTGGCACTCCAAGGCAAGGGTCCTCCTGGGCCAGCCCCTCCCCACCAGGAAGGTGCATGTCACAAGCACACAACATGCCAAGAGCCATCCCAGCCTGTGCCCACTTCATTCAGCCGAACCCAGGGACCCCAAACAGGAAGTCCCTCCCACGCCCCCCTCCTCCCCTCCTTCCTCCCTCCCTTCCTCTCACCCCCTCCTCCTTCCTCCCCCTCCCTCCTTCCTCCCCCACCTCCTTCCCTCTTTCCCCTCCCCCTTCCTTCCATCCACCCATTTCTTCCATTCCCGCATTCATTCATTTAGACGTGATGCCCTTATTCACCCACTTCAGAAGCATGACTTTATTTTTATTTTTTATTTTTTTATGTCTTTTTAGGGCCGCACCCGCAGCACATGGAAGTTCCCAGGCTAGAGGTCGAATCGGAGCTACAGCTGCCGACCTACACTAGAGCCACAGCCACGCCCGATCCGGGCCACGTCTGCGACCTACACCGCAGCTCATGGCCACGCCGGATCCTTCACCCACTGAGCGAGGCCAGGGATCGAACCCGTGTCCTCATGGATACCAGTCAGGTTTGTTACCACTGCGCCACGACGGGCACTCCGGAAGCGTGACGTTAAATCGCTCCCAGCCCTTCGTTCAGGAAGCTCTTCCTTCACAGGTTCTACGCACTCCTTTTTCTATCGTTTTAATTCCATTTTCCTCTTTCTATTTCTCCCTTGCCCTCTCGCTTCCTGACACGCCCTCGTTCTTCCAAACTCAGGGGCACAGAGGGACGAACCAGGGTCCCGTGTTCAACAGCCTCCCGTCCCTGGTCCACACAGCACACCCCTCACTCGCTCACTCACGGACTCACTCCATCATTCACTCACTTTGCCCCTCCTTCCTCCCTTATGCTGGGCACTCGTTTATGCGGTCATCTCCTGGGAAGTACTCTCATGAGTCAAAAGGCCAATAATCTGATTAGTGATCATCACACCATGTATTTATTTGCGTCTGCAAATCCTTCTCCCGCCTTTCATCACCGGTCACATGCTGGTATTTACGCTCTCACTCGCGGGCCTCAATTGCGTATATTTTACGACCCAAAGATAATAAGAAAAGGCTGGAGATCGCAGTCTTGTCGTTGGGCCGGGTATGTCCGCTCGTTTTCATCTATTCTGGGAAAGGGGTCGGGAATTCACCTCCTTAAGAAGCGCGGGTGTAAACAAATGACAATCGCTGCTCAGACCACCTGCTTCACTAACCACGTACCACCCTGGCTGCTGGATTAGCATCTTCCCTTTGTCCGTTCTCGCCTCGTTTTTCGTCTCTCCGTTTTCCTGGGCCCTAGAAAAGGGGCCTGGATGGTTTGCATCCGTCATGAAGACTGAGGGCGACCCTGACCCGTTCCTCTCAGAGCCCCTCTGGGACGCGCCCCCCCTCCCCGGGCTGTCTAGTGGTTCCCTCGCCACCAGCCCTGCTCTTCCGCTTAGTTCCACTCTGCCTTCCCCTCCTCTCTCTCCTTGACTCTGAAGCCTTTTTCCTCGCATCTTTTCCCTCTCTGGAGCCTCAGGTGCCTGGCGTGAGATGGGTGACAAGCCACGGAGCAGGCCCCCCGGCCACTCCAGGCATTTCCATTTCTAATCAGTCGTTCGTGGGTCCACTCACTCTTTCTGTCACTCTTTTATGTCAATATTTATTCTTTTATTTATGGACCTCAGGTGCACCGAATTGGATTAACCATAATCTGCGGTCCTGGCGCCTTCTCCGCCCCCATCCAGGGGGGTCCCCTTCTGCTCCTTAATTCCTTGTACCCGTGATTCGGGTCAGGATTTATTTAACTCTCTCAAGAGCCCGGTTTTGCATCAGTCCTAATTCTCGGCTCACCCTGGCTTCTCAGGGCTTTGTTCTAACATGGCCCCTCGCTCACAGGTTAATGTATCCATCTATTTATCCTTCGATATGCTTTTATTGCTAATATCCATCTTGTCATAATTGTCCCTGTCCCCGCCATCCTCACCCTCTCCCTTTTTGCATTCTTTGATGCTTGGGAGCCGCAGGTGCAGCCCCGAATTAATTAAAATCATTTTTCTCATTCATTCGTTCACGCAATCCCCTCTCTCTTCTTTCTTTTAGGCCTGTGTCTTCTTCCTGGGGAATGTCAGCCTTCCTCATTTGTTCTCTTTAATCATCATAACATCTGTTTATTACATGTAAGCATTTTCCATATGCCTCTTTTAACCGCTTTTCCTACACCTTCCTCTCTCCCAGCTCTTCCTCCCATGTTTCAGCCTCCTTGCTCATCTTCTCACGGAAAGCCTGCAGGTTGTTCCTGCAGGCTTTTATTTATGGGGTTGTTTTTATGATGTATCCACTTTGGGACCACAGATCTGAATTAAGCGCATGATCCGAGCCGTCCCCTCTCATAGACGTCATCATTCAACCTACTTTTATTATCTTTTTACTCCTTTCTCAACATTTTCGACTTTTCCTCCATCTTAATTTTTTTTTTCTTCCTACCAGTCATTCAACCTTTCTTCTTGCTGCCTTTCTTCCTCTAGGAGATCAGGCACCAGGGACTGGATGAAGCCTAAGCCCCTCTGTAACACTCGCCTCGCTGGCCCCTGCACATCTTTTTTCTCATCCATTCCCTCGTCCAGGCACGCATCCGTGCAGGCTTTCTTTCCCCTTAACACTTATTTTTCACGCGTCTAGATGGCAAGGGCCCCTAACTGGACACATGATCACCCAGTCAGTGGGTCCATCCTCACAGATGGCAGCTCTGAACGGCGCCCTGGGCGGGGGGCGTGGCCCATCGCAGCCCAGACGTGAATACATCAGGGGAGTTGGGTGCGCCCCCCTCTCATTCCCGCTCCTAAAACAGCTCTCTCTCAACTACATAGTCCTCTGTTGGTTAATAGGTCACCCTTCTCCTTTTTCCATGTTTAAGTCCGCCTTTAATTTCTGATTTTTAATTCGTTTCCCCTGTTCCCGGTTTTCTCACTCTTTCTTGCATTCTTTCATTGTTTGGAGCTCAGGCGCCATGAAGTGATAAACCTACCGCCACCTGCAACAGCCACCCCAGGGGCTGCGTCTCCGCACCCCCTCGCTCCCGCCCTCCCTTCCTCATCTCTCTTTTGATCAGGTGCCGCCGACTCCTCCATGAATCCAGGTCAGGGCTCTAACCCGTGAGGATCCACGGTTTGGACCAGTCAGTCCTTCATTAACACGCCTGAGCCTGCCGCTTCCAAAGAGCTGCCATTCATCACCTCTTCACCCTTGCTTTTGTCACAGCTTCCAAACCTCTTTCCTCACTTTCTCTCACTTGGCTTCCTTCATTCCCCTGCAGCTTTGGTGCCCAGACCGGGATGGGGACTGGGGGGACGGGTAATTACAACCCCCCAACAGCATCGGGGGTGCCTACGGCCGAAGACTCCTCCCCGCTCACTCCACCCCATCTCTTTCTTTAGATACTCATGCATTTGTGGGGGCTGGGGTTGGAGGGGAGTTTGGGGGGGTTGCTACTTTAGGGCCACACCCGCAGCATATGGAGGTTCCCAGGCTAGGGATCGAATCAGAGCTGTAGCCACCAGCCTACGCCACAGCCACAGCCACAGCCACGCCAGATCCGAGAGCCACGTCTGCAACCTACACCACAGCTCAGGCCAACGCCAGATCCCTAACCCACTGAGGGAGGCCAGGGACCGAACCTGCATCCTCACAGATGCTAGTCAGGTTTATTAACCCCTGAGCCACGAAGGGAACTCCCCTTTTCCATTTTTTTTTTTCCACTTGTGTATTTTGATGCCTATTATTTTGTGACGCTATTATGGCTTTAGAATTGGACCAGCCGCATCCTGGATTCATGACAGCCTCTGACCCCTACTCCCAGAGCCCTGCCTTTTTTAATATGTGTATGTACTCACCCACGAATGCATTCCTCTACTTAACACCTGTTCCTTTTTCCTCCCAATGTCATGATTTGGAGTTAGACATCTTATTTCTCTCTCTCTCTCTCTCTCTCTCTCTCTCTCTCTCTCTCTCTCTCTCTCTCTCTCTCTCTCTTTTTGTCTTTTTGCCATTTCTTTGGGCCACTCCCGCGGTATATGGAGGTTCCCAGGCTAGGGGTCTAATGGGAGCTATAGCCACCACCCTATGCCAGAGCCACAGCAACACGGGATCCGAGCCGCATCTGCAACCTACACCACAGCTCACGGCAACACCGGATCCTTAACCCACTGAGCAAGGGCAGGGACCGAACCTGCAACCTCATGGTTCCTAGTCGGATTCGTTAACCACTGCGCCACGACGGGAACTCCATTCTCTCTCTTTTTAATCCTTTCGTGGAACCTCAGTGCCCGGGAGCAGATGACTCGAAGCCCCTCCTGCCAATGCTCCCATCTGGGCCCAGGGATGTCCGCTGCTCACTCATCCCTTTGGTGGTCCCTCTGCTTTCTTTCATTTGGGCATTTACTTATCTACACGGGCCCAGAGTCGGAAAACTTTAGGCTAAAGTTAACCCTCATCGTTGGTTCCCTGGGTCCTTTTCCAGCTCATCTTTTTCCAGAACTCTCCGTCTGCAGGTTCTTTCCTTTTTTGTGCCGGGAGTATGCATTTGGAGTCATCCTAATGCTTGGCTCATAATCACGTGACCCTGTCCTCCATAGAGATGTCCTCGCCCCCTAATTTTAAAAATACTCATTTTGGGGGCTCTCTCCGTGTGCCTCCCCCTTTCAGTCACTCCTTCCCTCTCCTGCACCGTCTCCCCCGCTGGGCCTCATCATCTCATTGTCACCCCTGGTTTACGCGTGTCCACCTCTAACTCATTCTTTCTTCCATCTAGGTTTTATCCTTTAATGACAAACTTCAGGTGCCCGATACCCAAAGTTCACGGGTCGCTCCGCCCACGATGACCTGACCTTGCTTCCGACGTGGCCCTATGTCTATCCCGAGTCCCGACTTCCTGACACAACCACTGACGTCCTGGGCATCGGTGGGCTCTCACTCAGGGCACACTCTCACCCGGGCTTGATTCCTTCTCTCCCTGTTTCTCTGTTTGCTCATTCCTGCATGCTTTCATCCACGGATGCATCCATTCGCTTGTTTGGACCAGGTCACACCTCCCAGCCGTGACCTCCCAACCAGAATAGAACCTTCACAGTATCTCTGACCTCCCAGCTCCTCCCACTGAATTAACCACCCAGGTGCACACAACCCACGGTCCCCAACACATACGCATGGCAGGTGCAGGCGCAGGCACAGGAAATGTTAGTGCAGCCAGAACCCGCCCCCACCGCCCCAGGGGCTCATATCCTACACAGAGGGGGTGGGGGTGGGTGGGGGTGGCAGATCTGCAATTAGGGCGGGATGCCCCAGTCCCCGCTTCCCCAGGCCCCCTTCGGGGGGGCAGGCGCTTCCCCCTGGACCCCTGTGAATGGCCATCCCCAGGAGAAACCCGTTTCAAGACCCGAGAGCACACAGACACACACACGGCGGACACCGTCTCCCCGGTGGCCAACGACGGACAGAGTTCATCTTAAAATAGACGGCTTTGTCTGGAGCGATATAAAAATATTTTGGCCTTTCAGGGCAAATACAAAAGGAACTACCCATTAGCACTGCTGAGTGTCTCAGTCCCAAACAATAAAGAACTTTGAAGAGGTTTAGCCGGAAACTTTGAAGACAGAAAATCTGTCCATTCTGTTTTCCAGACAATTCAAGGAGGAGGGGGACGCGAAGGTCACTGGAGCGCCGAGCCCGTTCGAGAGGCTGGTCCCTCGGCCCTTGGAAGGGCCCCCCAGCAAGGCCACTTGCATCCTAGCCTGCCCTGCGGCACAAGAGCCAAAGGGAGACTCGGTCATGAAAGGGCCATTCACGTGGCGCAGTGGGCACTGGAGGCCGCCTCGGGAACTCTTTGGCCGTGGAGGAGACACAGGAGCCTGAGGTCCGGCCTCAGAACACAAGCCCCCAGGGCCGCCCCTGGCTTGGCTCTCTGGGCACCCACCTCCCGTGAGCGGACCGCCACCCAGCGCTCACCACTCCCTCTCACCAGGCTGTTCTGGGTGGCAACCTGCCACCCTTGGTGACCAGCTACCAATGTGCTCCCCACACCCCAGCAACTTACGATTTCAGAGCTGGAGGGTGCAGGAGCCACATGTCTGAGGTCCCTTCCGACGGAGGACACAGATGATGGCTTCAGCTGGAACGAGAAAGCACCAGGTTACTGAAACAGAATCTGGCCCAGCGGAGGCAGGGCCGCCCCAACTCACAGCAGGCGAGGAGCTCCACGGCTAGCGCTCACTTGCTCTCACCTGCCCAGCGCCCCAGCCCGGCATCCCCCACATCTGGGGCAGGGGTGATGGCATAGAACATGCCTCCCGGGTAGGGTTGGCTGGTGCTTCCTGTGATGCCAAGCACTGTTCTGTGGAACCCAAAGGTTTAGGGCCACCGCCTGCGTGAGAGCTGAGCTGGATACACCGAAAGCCAAGCTGGAAGGCTTCCTGGAAGGGAGGGTGCCGCGGGGGCACGGCCAAGCCAGTGTTAGTGCTCAGGGGGCAGCAGCAACTGGGCAGCTGGCCTTGGATGAGACTAGGGAAGTGGGTCGTGGGGTCTTTCGTGGGCCGTGGGTCCTGAAACTGCAGGATGGAAGAGGAGAGACGATGCTGCCCAGACAAAGGTGTATGCATTTCCAGTAGCACCACGGACAAGCCACGACCAGGCACAACCAGTCTCTGACCTCGAGCATCTGCCTTAAAATTGTTTTTAAAAAATGAGTTGAATAATGATAGACCCAGGTTTTTATATCTGTCAAAACCCATAGATGGTAGGACACAAAGAGTGACCCCCTAACGATGTAAACAACAGACTCGAGTTAATAGCGGTTATCAAGGTTGGCTCATCAACTCGAACGCCTGCGCCACATTAATGTGAATGGGGGAGAAGGGGGGCGGGGGGATGATGAGAATTCCCTGCACGCGCCCCTCTCTCTGCAAATCTAAAATGACTCAGGACGGCCCTGATGCCCTCAGGGGTTGAGGGCTCCACGCCGTCACCGCTGTGGCTCGGGTTTGATCCCTGGCCCAGGCACTTCTGCATGCTGCGGGCGTGGCAGACATAGATAAATAATGCAACTGCTCAGGAAAATAAAGCGTCATTTTTTTTTTTTTTAATATTTTAAGGGAGTGCATTTTGGCTAGTGCAGGGGGGTAGGCATGGCTGACAGGAGGTGGCTGACGGCTGAGGTGTGAACAGCACTGGAAGGTGGTGAGGGCAACACCAGAGTCTGGGGCAAGCCTGAGAGGGGCACAGTGCTCCGTGGGCCAGTGAGAACCCCAAGGAAGGAAGAGGCCCTCACACCCCCTGCCCTGACTGGGGCAGCCCTGCCCCCACCCCGGTTGCCTCTGTCCCTCCAACCCGGTGACTCACTCACTGGGGCACCCAAGACGCGGCCAGGGCACGGGACACCCGCCTCTCACTTCCTGTGCTCCTAAGAATTCCCTCCCTGGCCTTGAGCTTCCCAAACGCTGCTCTCCCTCAATTGCTTGAGTTTACAACCAAGAAACACGAAGTCTTTAAAATAAAGAAAGACGTGCTCTTTAAGCAGCCAGCAGCTCATGGGTGACCAAGGGCCGACTCTGGTTTTGTAAGGGCCCTCTGGGTGCCCATGTTGTGCTCGATGCCACCCAAGAGGGTCCCCAGCCCTCCCCAGGAGCCCGGGAGTGCCCAAGCGGCCCTCTCATCATCACTACGGTCCTACAATGCCCAAAACAACTCCAGACCCAAACACGCAGCAAGACCACAGGCCCCGGCACCTCCCGTGGGATTAAGAGCCGGGAAAGCGCTTTGCTGGGTGGCTCTGGTTGGGTTCTCTTGGGGGAAATCAGAAGCAGCTCAGGGCATCTGGGTTTTTTCCTGCTTCTGCCCCAGGGACCCCAGGAACCCTCCAAGCTCCTGACCGTCCATAATTAACCCCAGGCTGCTCTGCAAAGCTGCAGCCCCGCCAAAGCCACGCCTCGGTTCCCAAGCTTCAGGACCAGCCCGGGGTTTGCTGTGATGGAGGAGCACGGCAGCGCGGGCTGTGATGGGAACGGATGGAGGTGCCGCAGGTGGAGCCACTGTCTGGAACCAAAGGAAAACACCAGGCCCCCTTCCAGCATCCACAGGCCATTGAGCGACAGCCTCACTGAGGCACGTGCTGAGCCCGTGAGCCACGCAGGAAGCAGGGGTGGGCACGTCGCAAACACGCTCCGGGGCTTAACAGGATTGGAAAATTCTAGCTCTGCCTCTCAAGACGTTAAGCGTTCCTCTCTTCTGGAGGCAACCAGAACCCAATCGCTCTGGCACGTCTTCGGGTACAAAGAGCGTGGGAATGTTTCGCGCGAGGAAAGAGGTCACAGGGTGATTTTTCATAAAAGCGGGGATTCTGGGAACGAGAGCCACGAGTTTCCACAGATCGCCATCGGCCTGGCCTCAGATCTCAGGCTTCCTACCTGTGTTGAGTTCAGACCACCCTCCTCCAGCTCCCCCCCCCCCGCCCCCGACCACCCCACAAAAGCAAGCTCTTTGCACAACTCATTTCCTGTGCCTTTGTGGAGGCCAGGGCCCTGGACGTTCTGGGCTCATTTATGAAAATGGGGGAGCTAATTAGGACATCTTTGGAAATCACGCTCCCCCCCGCCTCGCCGGCCCCCACCGGCCCTCTCATTTCAGGGGGCTGGGCTGTGGCGGCTGCTTACATATATGCCTCTTCCTGGAATTTCACTCTTTGCTTCAGGAGTGGGCAATTAGAGAGAATTAAGGCCTATTTGGCGTATGCGTACCATTAATGGACAGAGCCACGGAGGCAGCCTTGGGAAAGGCAGTCGGCGGGTCTAAGAGAAGCTGGCAATTTTTCGATTCCTCCTTTCAGCTCACAGGTACTGTAGCAACCAAGGTCACCAAACAAAGGCCGCAGCCCAGCACGGCGATCGCCAAGCGCAGGCCCACTTCTGGGCGCTGTTTATCACCACACACTGAAGCACAAAGACAGGCCGAGGGCTGCTTGCAAATCGGAGCCCGAGATGGGCAGCCAGGGGAGGCCCGGCCACTGATGGCTTTTTCAGAAAGTTCTCAGCTGAGCGAGCCGGGGCGCCAACAGAGGTGTTGCCGAGGGTCTCGTGACGAAAAGGCCGTGCAGCCGGCCACAACCTCCCGGGGCTGTGGCCACAGGGCCAGGCCCACAACGAGGCCCAGCAAGGTGCTCCAGGCCTGGCCGGCGGCCCACCTGTTTGGAAGACAGTTCCGCAAAGTGCAATCCCTGTCCCACAGCACGTGGGCAGCCCCTGGCAGCTGATTCTGTGCCTGAGTCCTGCGTGTTCACAAAACGCTGACCGTGAGGACTGGCCAGGGACGGTCACCCAGTTGCTCAGCCATGGGCCGTGGGCTTCACGTACAGGGCCAGCCAACTCTGGCCCCTCCTGTGTCTGGTTTCCTCATCTCCAAAGCAGAAAGGCTTGGAAGGCAGAGGCCCAGTGACATCCAGCCCTTGGGCTCTAAACACACGGCACCCACTGAGGCAGCGAGACGCTACCCAGAGTCCCAGGGGCCCTCGGGCGACTGAACACCTACACTGCCCCATTTCACAGATGGGAAGACTGAGGCCCGGGGGGCTGGAGACACGGGCCAAGGTCATCCCCATGGTGGGAGCTGAGCAGAGGCTGGGGCCGGGTCTCTAGAGCTGCCACCTGAACACCCGATTTGAACTCTCTCCCCTAGAGTTCCCTGGTGGCCTAGTGGGTTAAGGATCCAGCACTGTCCCCTCTGTGGCTCGTGTCACTGCTCTGGCACTGGTTTGGTCCCTGGTCCAGGAACTTCCAAATGCCGTGGGCATAGCCAAAAAAAAAAAAAAAAAAAATCTTTTGAACTCTCTTCCCTGACTGGCAAGGCCTGAGCAGCAGGGTTGTGCCCTGTTCCCAGCCGGAAGGCCGGTGGAGGCCCAGTCTGGATGCCAGGGAACCTCAGACCCCTCCTATGTCAAAAGGGCACTCGCTTTCCAGCTCTGACCTCCCCTGCTGCTTCTGCACCTGACAGGCTACTGTCTCATTTTACAGGAGGGGAAACCGAGGCCCAGACACCACAGTGACAATGACAGTGGCCAAGACCTGGTCCCTGGACTCGTCCCCCCAACTCATGGCAGGGCCTTTGCCCCTGACTCCCCCAGAGGGGCGTGAGCCCTCAGGACAGTTTGGGGCAGTGGTGGCACAAACAGTTTTCCCTCTAACTCTAAGGACCCCCCCTTGCTCAGGGCTGCCCCCACCCTGTGGGCCCTGCTGTCCCCCTGCTCCCTGGCCCTTTCGGACTCAGATGCCAGCCCTCTGGACCGCCAGCTGCTCAGCCTGGTAGGAATGGCTCTATCCCCACCCACAGGACAGCCCGGAGAAGGGGCTGGAAAGGCGGAAGGCCCCGCGCAGCTGCGACCTGGGGAGCCAGCACAGGCGTGCGGTCCGTCCTTGGCCCCTGAGGGTCCTCCCCCAACTTTCCAGCCCAGGGTTCTGGCCACCTCTGTCTCCGGCTGTCTCTCGGGCACCAGGCCCCGTTTGATGCAACTCTTGTTTACAGGCACGGCGACTCTGAGAAACTTGCAGAAAGCAAGCCCTGGAGCGGGGAAGGCCGGGCATGCCCAGGGTCACACTGACAGGGTGGCTGGTGAGACATGCATTGTGCCGCCTCTTGTCTGTGCCTTGGAGCTCACGACACACACACACAAGGGCGAGGGGCCGCGTCAGCCCCCGAAGGGAACACACACACACCCCCTCTGTTTCAGGGGAAGGTAATTGAGGTTTCCTTCTTTTCATGTGAAGAAAAGCCACCTTCTATTGAGAGAATGTATTCAGAGAACCTGGGAAAACTCATCTGCACTCAGCCTCCCAATTAACCCCAGGTGGCTGGTCTCCACGGGGGCCCCACATTCCTTTCTGCCTGGGCCTTTGTTCCCATCTGAACGCCCTGGGAGATCCCAGGCTAAGAGTCTCCTCCTTAAGCCCCTGCCAAAGACCCTATTCACCACGCAAAGGTGGTGGGCAGCCTTCCTCGCCCCTCCCCGACTCCCAGGAAGGAGGACTTAAGAATTCTCCATCTGGATTTTTTTTAAGCCCAAAGAAATTGGAGAGCAATTAAGAGAGTCACGACTACACCCTCCACCACCCTCCTCTCCCTTAATTAATTCCTCTCTCACCCCCACCCCCAAAATCGGGGCCTACACCGGCCTGAGCTCCCCCCACCCCCGACACCTGCTCTGCCCACTGGTCCCTCACGAGGCCAAGGCCCTCGCGCTTGGCTCCCCAAAGCGTAGCTACGGCCCTGGGTTTTCCACAGTGAAGAATGGGCTGGGGGCCAAATGTCTAAAATTTGGAAGCACCAGAAATTCCCAGATGTGTGGGCATCGCCAAGATGGGCCTCCCAGGCACCAGGCAGCTCTCCTGGGCACAGATGAGGGGACCCGCCCCCACTGCTGGATCCAAGTGAACGTCAGACCCCTCCCGCTGTTGTGTCCTCCGGCCACGAAGGTGTGCCTGGGGGGGGAAGGACACTGCGGAGTGGGGGCCCTCCTCCCGGTGGATTCCCAGTGGCTCCCCCTTTTCCTCCTCTCCTGGCTCCAAAACACTGCCCCCCTCCACACCGAGGAGGAGAGCCTACCTCTGCAGCACCCTGCTTCTCAAAGCCACACGGAAGCAGCCGGGACTTGGGGCTGCCCCCTGGCACCCGACCCCGGAACGCAAGCCGTCCCTCCTTCCCTAAGCAGAGCAAAACGGGCGCCCTGGGAACCCCTGGTGGTCAGGACTTGGCTCTCTCACCACTGCGGCCCAGGTTCAATCCCTGGTCTGGGAACCGGCATCCCACACGAAGCCGCTGCACGCCACGGCCAAAAACAAACCAGACAAAAAACATGGGGACCCCAGGCTTGAGATGGCCTCATTTGGAAAGATAGGACTCGTTTCCAGAATTTTCCATCTGCTCAAACCAGGAATGGGAGACCAGGCTAGACTCCCCTATTCCTCCTTTCGGACAGAGGACGGGGCCCAGAGGCGCAAAGGGAAAGGGGGACCGGTGTGTGGGGCGTGCTCCCCTCTGGCTAAGTCCAGTCCTCCCCAGAGAAAACGCACCCAGCGCCCCAGGCCCTCCTGATCCGGCTGACCATGCAGGGTTCGAGCCCGCCCGCGGCCCTCTAACCCTCGGGACCGAGCTGTGTCTTCCTCCACGCACCCTTCTGCGTAAAGCGACCTTCCTCTTCTCAGGGAAAAACTCATTAGCAAGCCCATTAAAGACAAGGAACTGTTTCTTTTCTTTCTGGAAGTCAAAGTGGTCATAAAAAAGAAAAAAACCCACACGTGTCATTTACTTCATGTAAATGAATGAATAAGAAACACGTGCGTCCTGTTGCCCTTCAGTCTGGCCAGTTTTTGACATTATTTGGAGACGTGCTTGGAAATACATTTGGTGTCTGAGTCACAAGTCAGGAGGCACTAGGTCAGGGGCCCTGAAAGCTGCGCTCGGCCCCAGGAGCAAATGCAGGTGGGAAATGCGGGGGCGCGAGGGGGGCGTTTTCCTCCTTTCCAGGGGCACGGAGGCTGAACGACACTCCCGGGCCCCTTTGCCATCCACCCCGGGCAGGGGCAGGGGGCAGAGCCAGTGAGACCCGAGGACCTGCTTTCAGGCAAGACCCCACCATCTCTGCTACCTCACCCACCTGTTGGCGCTCAGCCCCGGGGACCCGCTCTGCGCCAGGACCAACAGCCAGAGAGCCCCTCCCACCCAAAGGCCGTGGTCCTCAGCCCACGTGGCCCGCCAGGGCCTCGTTTCCATCCTCTTGCCACTCAGGACGGCCCAGTCCATCAAAACAGAATTTTCCTGAAACTGATGGTTTCTTGCAACATTTAATGACGGGCTTTCTGCGATTCTTAGGATGATGGGCTGCGAGCTGATGGATGATGTGATGTTTCAACTTCTCGATCGAGAACTTGACCTCTTGGTATCTGTTTGCTGCCTCCCGACCGACACACAGAACCCAAAATATGCATCTGCCTGAGACTGAGCATTCCCAAGTGTCCCTGAAACAGAACACAGCCTGGAGGCGGCGCAGGGAGCTGGCAAAGTCTGGAACTGGCCAGGGCCTTGCCTCCACCTTGACTCCACCCGCTGGCACAGCCCACCTGAGTCCTGGGACGTCCCTGGGGGGGGGGGGTCCGGGAGCCTTGGGCACTTGGTTCCCGCGAGCTCCCAGGATCTTTCTGGGAAGCTCCAGATGTGATGGAGCCACAGAGCCCACCCCCTCCCAGGTCTCTTTTTCACGTGCCTGTGTTTGCAGGTGCTCAGCAAATGCCAGCTGTGGAGTCAATGCCACAGGGCAGAGCCTTCTCCATGCCCCCTCACTGGAGTTAGCCCTGGGGGCACATCCCCCTGCCCCCGCCCCTGCAGCCCACTGGGTCCTCAGAGGAGCAAAGACAAGCCGCCCCAGGCGTCAGCCCCCGCCCCCCGCCCCCTGGCTGCCTGCTCTGATGGGTTTGGTGGAAAAATAGTATCCTCACCCCATTTCTAATTCAGGGGAGAAGGGCGGGGTGGTGGAAGGGCTAGAGACCTGTTTGATGGGACCTTCCCTGGAAACCGAGACTCCCTGGGCAGCACTGGGCAGCACTCTGCCCCCTGGGCAGCAGCACCCCTAAAGAGAATGCTCACAGAGGCAGGAACCCCAGCCTGGCACGGAGCCCTGGGCATCATCGCCTTCCTCTCACAGAGACCCCGCCCGTGAGCGACAAGGGGTGCTGGCATGGGGACCAGCAAACCGCGCTGGGCCCCTCAAGCCTCCTTAGACATCTGGGCACTTGAGTCCACTTACCCCCCGCTCTGGGCCTTTCCCATCCCCCACCTGGACCACCCTGGCATCTACCTGCACTTTCATTCACTCCAGCAGCTACCCGGAAAGCCTCAGACGTGCGCACGGAGCCAGCCACACCCCACTGGGCTTCGGGCTCTGAAAACACCCCTGGCCCCTGCATGAGCCTCCGGCCAGGCCCCGCCAAGGGCCCAACCCCTGGGACCCCTAAAGGGAGGTGCCCTCAGCTGAGCCTCCTCGCTCCCTGTCCACACGAGCCACGTCACCTCACGGAACCTCCCAGGACACCCCAACCAGACCCTTCGGTCGTTACGGCCGAGCTGGTTTGAGGCACCCCCAGGAGACCCCCAACCCTGGGCCCCCCTGGCTCCGTGAGCGCATCTTGAAGAAGCCAAGCCCAGATAAACAAGTGACGCATCCTGGAGGGAACGGCGGGCTGTGGTCCCCGCTTTCCTCTTCTCTGCCATCCCTGATTTTATTTAAACAAACAAAAACATTCCCATCGCATGGCAGTTTCAGGGGCGAGGAGAAGAGGCCAAGAGAAGAACTCACTCAAAAACCACCATGCGACTATGGGACGTCATCAAAGCCCCATGGGGGAGAAACCACCCTTCCCACGGCCACCGACGCATCCACGGCTCGTGGGGAGAACTGTTTTCGGCGCTACAGGGCAGGCAAGCTCTCCACGCCCCCAAACCGGCCCACTCGCCGGGCTTCAGGAGGGCGAACGCAAAGCCTGCCGAGGACCTACCATGTGCCCGGCCTGCGCTGATGCCCAGGGGCCCCAACCCAAGGTGGACCCTCTCCACTTACCGTGCTGGCCGCCCGCTGGGCTCCGTGGGGCCAGGGTCTCGGCTCCAGGCAGCTTCCAGAACCCCAGGCCCCCACGGCTGGCGTGGAGAGGCCTCCATCCTGGCAGGGACCCCTCCCAGCGCAAGTGGGTACAGCCTTGAACTGAGGGATGTGAGCTGAACCTGGGGAGATGGTGGCGTCCGGGGAAGGTGGCACTCACCCCGATCCGGGAAGGAGTCGCAGCCCGAAGACGCCAGGCGACCGACCTGAAGGAACGCCGGTCCGTGGTGACTCTCCCGCCTCTTCCATCCGGTTCTTCAGCCGACGCTCGCTGCCAGTGCGTCGAGGACAGGCCGACCTCGGGGGGAGGCAGAGAGTTGGGCGACAGCAAGGCAAGCCCCCCCAGAAAAGCCACACCCACCAAGAAAGGGCACAGAGCCCAGTCTCACCTGCGGCTTGGATTTCTGTGGAGGGAGGTGGCTCGTGGGGATGCCGTGATGGGAAGAGGTGCAAGAAGAGAGGCGACAGGCCGGGTGGCAGCCCCCAGACTGGCCACGGGGCCTGGGGTGGGGCAGGGCCTGGGACTCAGGGGGACAGGGCAGCCATCTGGGCAGGCCCAGCAGGACCCGATGACGAGGGGTCTAGGGGGTGTGGGGAGGGGAGCAGGACAAAAATCTGGTTGTAGCCCACCGTCACTAAGACCCTGAGGGGCCACGGCCGGGAGAAGAGGCATCTGAGGATGACCGGGGGAGGTGGCGGGCCAGCTCGGGCTTATCCCGGGGCACCGGAGACCCGCTGGAAACTTGGGCGGCCCTGAGCGGGGAGGGCTTCCTTGCACCGGGGGACGGGGAGGGCAAAAGGCACGCAGGTGGGAGGTGGGCGAGGCAGCGGGAAAAACAACCTGTTAGGCAGAGGGCGGCACAGCCAGGACCCAGAAGATCCTGAGCCCAGTGACGGGGGCACAGAGGGGCGGGCCGGGCAAGCAGAGCTCCAAGTGGGCAGGCACCCTGGCTGGGGGGAGGGAGGCAGGGAAGGAGCCGCCAGGTAGAGAACAGGTGGGCAGCCAGGCCTTGGCAGAGCCTGCAACGCTCCCTGGAGGTCCCCCAGTCATCTGCCCTTTGCCCTGGACAGGCCCCAGCCAACGACTGGGGGCGCAGAGGAGGGAGGAAGGCGTCACGGAGGGAGGGGTCCAGCTCACAGACCCCAACTCCAGAAGGAGACCTGTGGGACCAGAGCCCGAGGGGACACGCATGAACCACAGCTGTCCCTGTGCCCCCACCTCAGTCCTGAACTTCAGGGCTGAGGGTCCAGAAGAGTCATCAGCACTCAGCCATGGGGTGGGTCTTGGGGGGCAGGGGGAGGCCAAGCGGGCAGGAGGGGCTGGCTCGGGCCGGCAGCAGAGCCCTAGAGAAGGGCAGGTTCAAGGCTCCCCCTGGAGCAGGGGGGAGTTGACTGAAAAGGAGGCCCACTGGCCGGAGGCAAACCAGCCCACCCCTCGCACCCTCCTCCCGCTGCCTTCTCTCCGGAGCAGGAGCTGCTGCTCCAGCGCCCTGGAGTCGCAAGGCCACCCTCAGCAGAAGCAGCCCCCCGGCCCGCCCTCCTGGGGAGGTAGAGGCCATCAAGGGACGCCCTAGCGTGGCAGGTGCCCAGCCCGGGGCCAGGCGGTGGGCTTGCTCAGTAAGGATCAACTGTTGAATGACGGGGTGGACGCGTGAGTGAATGAAGGGGTGACACTGGTGAGGCCCCACTCAAACGGGGCTGGGGGTGGGCGGCGCCCACTCCTCTCAGGGAAAGTACATCCACCCTCCCCCCGGACCTGCAACTCCCTGCCGTCCCCACAACTCCCGTCTAGCAGCTGAGTCGGGCAGTCGAGTTCCTTCATTGACTCACCTGTCCAAGCAGACATCCCACATACTCTTACTGAACCCCACTTGGTGCCAGGCTGGTGCTGGGACACCCCAAGGAGGAGTGGGCTGGACTCGGGCACCCCCAGGGGACCAGACTAGGACATGGTGATAGAGTAAGGGAGAGAAGCCAGGGTGGAGAACAGAGGGAGAGCAGTAACAGCAGAAAAAAACAAAAAACAAAACGGAAAATCAGAAGAAAGGGGGGGTGTCTCCTGGCCTCACTCCTGAGCCTCCAGGACTGATTTCATGATGGATTCTGGAACCCGTGGGCCCTGGGAGTCGGAAGACCAAGGCAGGAAGCCTGGCAGGACCTCTGGGCTTGGAGAGTGGGGCCCAGGGGTCCCGTGTGCCACAGAAACAAGGACACAGGTTAAAACCGGCCCCTCCACACCCGAGGCTGAGCAATTCACACAGACCCCTCTGCTGGGGGGCTCAGCACACAACTGCCTGCACCCCTCCCCAGCTTCTCAAATGCCAGAATATTCAGGACTTGGTTTTCCTTATTGGTATGTAGTTGACGGTCCTATGGATTTTTTTTTCCTATTTAAAATAAATCCTCTTACTTGACAGAACATTGTGAATCAACAGTAATAAAAACAAATTAATAAAGTGAAATCTTTTTAGAAACACCAGCAACTGCTCTATTATTTTACTCTGCAAAAGCTGCACGGAGGGTAGGTTTTCGTGGGATCCCTACTCTCAAAGGTGCTCGCCCTCATCCAGTTCCCAGGTCTGGGCAACACGTGGGTCACCGCCGCCAAAAGAGGCGGTCACCCCAACCGGCCCCCTGGACATCCTTTGATGGCATTTAGCGGAGGGGACTAGGGTTGCTTTTGCTAACTTGCAAAGAGCATCTAATTCTGATCCACGCATGCCAACAGCTAAGTTCAAGAAGGGAGGGCTTTTCACCTAATAAAAGTTTCTTGCTCCAAACATCTCACATCTCCCTTAGTTTTTTTCTGTTCGGCTGAAGATCTCGCTGGAGCCTGGAAATTAACTGGCATGATCTAACCTTGATTCAGCGACCTTAGGGGGTGAAATGCCCAGAACTCAGGATTCCTGAGGGCAGGTTTCCCTGCTGGGCAGCACAGGGAACTCTGTCTACTCGCTTGTGATGGAACACGATGGAGGCGAATGTGAGAGAAAGAATATGCACAGACGTATTTGTCTACGTATGACTGGGTCACTCTGCGGCATCGCAGAAATTGACAGGACATTGTCCATTAACTGTAATAAAAACAATTTAAAAAAAACACAGGCAGGTTTCTATTCATGGACGCTGGCGGTCAAGGATCAGGACAGAAAGGGGGGGAATGGGGATTCAGGTGGGGCCCAGGACATACGGGGGGGGGGGCGGGCGACGTTTGGGGGGTAGGAGTGGCGACAGGTTCTCGTGTCGGATCTGAATGATCCTGACAAACGTCTGGCCCTCTGAACCTCAGTCTCATCAGTGTGTGGGGGCCAAATGCCAGCCTGAATCGTGCCCTTCCATGGGGGGGAGGGGGGCTGTGGGTACCACTGCCCGCTCACTTCTTGACCTGGACGGGGCCTTTGGCCACTGACTCCGTGATAATGCCGCAGGGTCTATACCCTTGACCTGACTTTTCTCTCGTCTGAGAATCTCAAATGTTTCATGCTAGGCAGTCCTGAAACACGTCGGGGACGAGCAAGGACTGGAAACAGCACCCCCAGGGCTTGGCTCGCCCCGGCCCACTGGGGGGTCAAACAAAGGAACTTTCTACCAAGCAGCCCTATCCGTGGCCCAGAGCTGCCTTCAGCTTTCAACCCCGCAGGATGGGACCATGAGCAGGGACAGAGGCAGGGACAAATGGGGAGCAGGTGGACACTGGGCTCCGGCCCCCATATTGCAAGGGTGGCCTCAGGCCCGTGGCCCCCGCCCCACGGCCACCAGTTCACCTTATTGTGGTGACCAGTGTGTTTTTCCTTCTCAGACAAAGAAGGCGCCTTGGGAGTTGAATATTGGAACCCAGCAGCTACTTCATCAGCCTCTTCCTCGACAAGGGCCCAAGATTAGCCCTGTGTTCATGAAGGGCACGCAGTGGAGGAAAATTGAAAAACACAGCTGGGGGGTGGGGCGGGGCCCTTTCTGTCGGCCCCGTGTACCTTCGGGGTTTAATCACCAGCCAAGGGGGCCGAGGAGGGTTTAACTGGGATGCAGAAGGTAAAGAGGTGAGACCTGACAGAAGGAGTTAAAAACACAAAAATGGGGCGAGTTGACTTGAAAGCCTCCTGGGATTTGTCGCTGGGATCATCAATTTAAAACCTTTTTTCCCATGTACTTTCTTCGCCCCTAACCCAAGAAGAAAATTTTCCCTGGATGTGTTTGGGGTGGATTTTAATCTTTTCCAAGGCTCCCTTCCCCACTTTTATTTTTTTGGTCCTTGGTTCCTTTTCCCTTTCTCTTTTTTGCTTCCCCCCCCCCCCCCCCCCGCCACCGTCTTCTCTCACTGGTCCTCCCTGAGGGCACTTAACCTGTGAGAAAAAGCTGATGGCGACCCCAACTGCATGTTCCCACGAGCCCTTTCTTGACCTCAAGTCCCTGGTCCCTCCCTGCAAGAGAGCCCACCGGGCCTGCTAGGGAAAGACCTCACTTCCACAACTGAGAAAGAGGTGGCTGGAAAACAGTGACCTACCCCAAGGCCTCAGCGCTCAGTGGTTCAGACTCCAACCCAGGCAGGTTCCAGAAGGTGGGAGGTCTGGCTATTCCTGGGAGAGGCTAAGAAGGACAGAGGCCAGGAGCAGGTGACTCTAAGACGTCTCCAGAGAGGGGAGAGGGGGCGTCTGTCAACAGAAGGGAGTCAGAGCCACAAGGCATGTACGAGGAAGACCAGATGTGTCTGCGGAGCGTGTGTCTGTGTGTCCATGTGTCCGTGCGCCAGAGACGTGTCGGGGGTGAAGCTCCAGAAAAGTCATTACCTTCGCGAGAGCCGCTCGACGGCGCAGAGGTCAAGAAGCAGTGGGTTGGAGAGGACATTGGAGGTGAGCAAGGAAGCCAGCGAGTGAAGACAGACCTTTCGAGAAGCTTGGCTGTGAAAGGAAAGAGAGAGTGACGAGAAAGGAGGCAGGGGTCGCCTGGAGGCTCAGAGAAGGCCAGGTTAGGAAGAGGGAGGGAAGGCCTCGTCGAGATGGGAGGGGCTGGGGGTGGGGGGGGACACGCTCCCTTGGGATGCCCTTGACGGCCTCTGTTCCCCGCGGAGGCGCAGGCCAGCCCCGGGTCGGGACAGGGAGTTGTGAGGTTCACGTGAATGGATGGTTGCGAAAAGGCCCTTGCCAACTGCAAAGGGAGACACCACCGTCCCCCTCCACTGTCCTCACGCCCCGGTAGCCGGACGCTCAATTTTACAGCCCGCTCAGATCTCACCAGGGCCTGGGCTTTCACGGACCATAAATTATGCGTCCTTACATTAAGGACGTAAGACCCAGTGGTAAAAGCTCCTGCCAGCCTCAGGAGACAAAAGGTCCCTCCTAATGGCCTGGATTAACTCGCAGCGGATCTCCGCCCCCTTCATTTGTCACCCTCCAAGTCATCCTTCCACCTTCATTTGCCACATAATCCAATCAGCCCCTTTCAGAAGTCTGGGAGCCATTGTGGACCCCAAGCCCCGGTTCTCTAAAGCGGGCCCCGTTGTTTTTGTCTCGTCCGGACAAAACTGGTTGGCTTAAAAGGGGACGAGAAGAAAGTGGCGGTCAAACGAGGACCCCAATTAGCTCTCTCGAGACTGTGTTCATCAGGCCTGGTCGGCTGGGCATAGGGTAGGAGGTGCAGAAAATGTTTGTTGAATTAACTGTTTTTACTTATTCCGGAATTTATTTATGGGGTGCTGGCTGGTATTCCTGGGGTGAGGAGGGGGGACAGGGCTGAGCGTGGGACAATGAGGGACAGCCCCCCAATGTGAGGCATCTCGCAATTTCCCCAGCAATTGACAAAGCGCTTTCATAGCAGTTACATCCTTTGGCCTTCCAAAGCACCCTGTGGGGTAGATAAACGCGGGTGTTTTTTTGTGTGTGTTTTTTTTTTTTTTCCTAATCCCCATTTAGGCCATGAAAAGAACTGAGACCCGGAGAAGTTAAGCGACGTATTTAAGGTCACACCGTTATTGAGAGGTGGTCCCAGCACATGGTACCAGCACTGGGGCCACCCAAGACCCCCCGAGACCACCCTGGGCAGCTGGGATTTCAAACAGGCTGTCCCACTGTCAAATGTTTGATTGGAAATCAAAGAGCGCTCAGGAGAACTCTGGGGCAGGGGGGGTAAGGGGCAGCCACAAATGGCACCCAGGGGCCAACTTGGACCCCTTCTCTTGCCAGCAATGCGACAAGATGCTAACGCTCCTCCAGCCTCAGGACCTCAGGACACGTAAATCAGTCCTGTGCCCCTGGGGTGGGGGCTGGAGGTCACCTTTTAAAATTACTCAAATCGAAGCCAAATTCATACTCCTGTCAGTGGGGCCGCCTCACTCCCACGTATGCCTGACGCAGTAACAACGCAGGCCGAGAACACAGAAAGTTCTAGAAATGACCACAGGCACAGTGCGTGCCCTGACTCATGTCAGCCCGACGCCCGTCTGGGTGGAGCCCTACCTGGTGCGGGCAGAGCCCCGTGGCCAGGGGCCATCCGGAGTGCTGTGGGAGAATAAATGAGACGGTGAGACACGGGAGCGGGCCGGGGCTGGACTGATCGGCCAAACTTTATCAACAAACATTTGCCGACTGCCTCCTCTATGCCTGGCCCTGCCCGAGGCGACTTCATCTCATTCAATACTCACAACCCCCTGGGAGACTGCTCTTCTCGTCCCTGTCCCCCCAGGAGGGACAGGGAGAGCTCAAAGGAGGGGGGGTGCCCCTGGCAGTTCCATGGCATGACGTCGGGGCTCATGCTCATTCCAGAAGCCCACCCAGGGCCTTGGAATTGCCAGTGAGATGCTGGTTGTGCCCTTGGCCCAGGTCGGCCTCCCGAGACGTTCCCAAAGGGACCCTTCCGTTCAGGACGTCATTCGGGCGACAACAAGTGGAGCGAGAAAGACTGACACCTCCCTGGGGATGGCAACCCTCCAGGGCGCTGGCAGGTTAACACAGGCAGAGACATAGAGGCAAGTATCAGAGCAACAAGGCAGAAGCATAGCAAAGGTCAGGGGTTGGCGACCAATGCCCCCTCACTAGGGCACAGGTCTAAGCCTTTAGCCAAGGGGGCTGGCTGGTCAGTTCTGGTCGTCCTCCTCCTTGGTCGTCCTGGTCCCAGGGGTCGCCGCCCGTGGCTTTCTTCGTAGGCTGGTGGGATCCAGGAATCCGTGTTCCCAGCGTCCTCTGCAATTGATCAAAAGTTAGAGGGCACACTTACAAGTCCAAGTCTAGGTATTCATTAAAATTTAAGTGAGTTAATTACAACGAAAAGTCATGAGGTAAAATTTTAAATGGCCTTTAAAGGCCTAATGGGTCTGGGGGGGTTACCAAGAGGGTGGCTGGGGTGGGGGAGTCTGCCTGCCACGTTAGGTATAAATTGCCACAAGGAAGGGCTGAGGTACCATGAGGTGGAGGTGGGCGGCAAGCACCTTGGCATCAGCTTGGCATCCACAGGCGGTCCTTGAAGCCAGAGAGGCAAACGGATGAGGTCATCCTTCAAGACAGACCCTAAGGCATGGGAGGGGGCCAGGCTGACACCATCTTGATGACCTCTGACGCTCAGGAACCTCAGAGAGGGCGGCGGGAGGGAGGGGGCAGGCAAAGGAAGAAGGAGAGGGGCGGCCGAGGGAGAGGGAGGGGGCAGCCAGCGAGCCAGAGGAGGAAGGAGGAGCGAAGAGGGAGACGTGGGAGGGGAGAGGAGGGAGGAGGGAATGGGAGGGATGAAGGAAGCGGGAAGTGAGGGAAAGGGGAGAAGAGGGAGGGGAGGAGGAGGGAGAGGAGCAGTGGGAGGGGGAGGAGGAGAGAACTGAAAAGGGGAGGAGGGAGAGAAGTGGGAGGGGGTAAGGAAGACTTGATTGACAGGGCACAAGTGTTCTCTGTGTGCGCATGCGCAACCTGAAGCCTACGCCAGCAGGCCGAGAGCCATTTGCGGGCATCGACCGCTAGGGGGCGCGCGCCCAGCACCCAGAACCCAAGAGCACAGCCACCTGCTGCGCGCGCGCAGGAGGAGCCTCCTGAGCCCCCCCTCCGCGCCTGGCCCGCAGCTGCCAGGGGCACAGCTGGCGTAAGATGTGACGGGGAGAGGGCGCCCCACAGGTCTCAGGCTAGGAAGGTGGGCACAGCCCATCCCAGGCCACCGCGCAGAGCCGCAATGTCCCCTAAACTCCACGCCTGCCATCACCAGCTAGAATCCACCTGTGGACATCAGGCAGCAGCACCCCCCCCAACACACGCACATGCATCCTGGGGGCCTTCTGCGCCCCACAACTGTGGAAGTCATCTTGCACCAGAGACACAGGAAGATTTCAAGGAGAAAGTTGCCATAAGGGTCTTTCCAGAACACGATTCCACTTTTAATAGGTAAAAACACAGAAACCTTGGCTCCAACCTCCAGAAAATGCAATTAAACATGAATTAATTAAAACTATAAAGGCCCAGTTCTCAATACACCATTTTCACTCATATATGTTCTCTGGACACATGATACAAAACATGGTATCACTAGAAAATAGTATAAAAGCGGCCAAAACTGCCTAAAATTATCCAGACTGCCATTGACCACCCGCCCCCATCTTGCTTCCCTTCAGTAAGAATTTCAAGACCCCTGCATGATGGCGCCTAATAAGCCATTTTACAGCCTCTTCATCCTATTCCAATCACCCACACCTTCCTTAGACCCTCAAAACCAAAACCCACCGAAATAAACTAATCTGCGTCCACACTCTTCCATGGCACCCCAAGTCACGCAACCAGTGCCAATCACGGCATCTCTGCCCAGGGCGAACCCTGCAACAGCTCCCGGGTGAACCCGGGGATCTTAAAACATTTCTCCCTTAGGTAAATCAATCCAGAATTCTCCAGTAAATCCCGTGCCCGACCCCCTCCAGCAGGAGAACAAAGGCCACCTCCCCTCCCCACCCCGCCCCCCAAAATTCCGCAGTGCCTCCAGCGCCCTCTGGCGGCCAGCAAGAAAACCTTCCAGAAACCTGCCACGTAGCAACCCGCTCACTCTCCCCCTCCCCAAGCCCGCCGGCCCACGGTGGGGAGGGGGCAGCGTGGGGGTGGGCTTGACAGGGACAAAGGAAACGGCAAAAGGCGACTTCATCAAAAGTGAAAGCCCACAACATGTCAGAATCTTCCAACGACCATCACGCAACACCGAAAAGACCCCCGACCCCCAATTCCCAGCTCCCAGTGGCCAGACCACCCCCCAACACGCCCCCTTTTCTGCATTTCTCTCTTCCTTCTTGACATGGCCCAAGGACATGGCCTTCTCTCCATCCCAACCCATCCCCTGCTTCTGCTCTGCCTGCGCCCCCAATTATTTGACCCTCCCCCTAGCAGCCCTTCTCCACACACCTCGTCCTAGGGGGCTTCGGGCAGGTTTGCACTTGGGCGCCATCTCTCTCCACGATTTTAATAAACCACCTGGTATCAGTTCGCAATTGTACTGTCCACATTTTGACTGGAGTCGGCTTTGCACTAACCTGTGTGCTTGGATTCGCAATCCCTAGCGGATAGGAACCTCTACTCCTCACGCCCACGGCCACCAAGAACCTGGCCAGAAACTAGCGGGAAAATGTGCCCCGGAGACTCTTGTTTTCGGGTGCTTTCCACCCCTAACCCGAAGGGCACGCAAAATGCATCCGCCGCCATATCTCCCACCACCCGTGATTCCAAAGGTAGCTTCGGGCACAGAAAATCTGGGGTTTGGACCCCAGTGACTGCGGCACGCTGGCCTCTGACAGGGGCTTGATCGGATTCCTCCCACTCGTCTTGATGATGCCTTAAGCCCCTACCGGCCAGCCTGCCCTCAAGGACTGGGCCAGAAAGGAGCTCTGGTTTCCCCCAGGAAAATGCGCCTCGAGATTTTCCTCCTGACAGAATTTCGTCGCCGATGCTCGGGGACCAGGCGAAGAGTCCGCCTTCGGGAGAAGGTCCCGGGCATCCATCTCGCCGCATGTCCCGAAGGACATCGTCCAACCCAGCAGGGGATGTCGTCTTCCTTTTGCACATCCTTTCCGGCGAAGGATGGCCAACCACTCACCAGGTAGGGAGGTTCTCGCGTGGGCGCCCCGGCTCTCCCGAGGAGCTGCAGCCAAGGCCAGCGGGCCAAGGCGCGCTCCATCCCAGCTCTCCGCCGTCTGCGCTAGGGGCTGGCTGGGTGGGGTTTATATGGAGGCGCAGAAGGGGTGGTCTCTGACGTCAGCGCATTCTGCTGCAATGCGCTCATTTCTCCAAAAGCGATTGGCCGGAAAAATGAGCCCCCCAGATTCTATGACAAATTGCTCTAGCCGCACCCAGATTGCAGCAAAGAAGGGAGGAAAAAATTCTGCCGCAGTGCCCCTCGCCGCCATGACCAACACCCTGAGCGCGCTGGTGCTTTCTCCCTGCGTGAGCCTGGTGTGCCGGGCGGGGAGATTTCGGTGCACGATTTGCCGGGGGAACTGGACAAGGGCTGGTTTTCCTCAGGCGGCGGGCCGAGGGTAGAGCTGGGGTGCTGGCGCAGCAGATCGCACACCTGGCTGTTTCGGAACCTCTATCAGAGGATGCGGCTTAGGCAAAGACGATGATGCTTTCTGCTTATTGTCCTGGCAAATAAAATGCCCCAGGCAAGATAACTGGTACCCCAATGTAAGCCAGCGGCTGTCACCCTCTTTTAGTCCCCCAGTCCATTTGCGATTGGGAGACTCGGCGGTACAGCAGCTCCGAGTCAGAAAAATGGTGTTTCGAGTCGCAGGCTCTGCCGCTTGCAACCTGCGTACCCAGAATCCTGCAATGCTCCCTCCTCCGCCGCTGGGGCGGCGGCGGGGGGGGGGGGGTGTCCGTTTCCTCCACGTTAACGAGGGGTTACCCCCCCCCCTTACCGGGCTTGTAATAATGTAGACACAAGCCATCTCCCTATAGGGAAAGTATTCTTTCAAGGAGGACTAGGTCCCACAAGAAGATGCATAGGGTACCCACAAATTTGAGACCATTTCCCCACACGTACACTTTGAACCCCCCCCCCCCCACACACACACACACATACACACACTGCCCCGGGGAAACAGGCAGCGACACATGTTGCGGCAGAGCATAGCTGCACGGCCTCGTGCTCCGGGACTTGGCACATGAGATTTAATCCTTAACAGGTGGTGCCTTCGGCAGCTCTGCCGGGCACTGAGTGGCAAAGCGGGCAGAACCGTCAATCAAATGTCCTCTCGCAAAGGTCAAAATGCTGTTGAAAGGGACTAAGGATCTATCTTAGGGCGACAGGTGGGTGGCAGCCGGGAGGGCAAGGATGAAACGCCTGGTGACAGAAGAAGGGTGAGAATGAGTGATGTGTCCCAAAGGGGAGAGGCAAAGGGGCCCCCCGGCGGCGGCGGCGGCGGCGGGGGGGGGGGGGATCAAGTTAGAACAGGGCCTTCGCGCTTCTTTGGGGCTTCAGAGTGAGTTTCAGAGAGAGCCCCCCAGTGCCCAGCGACCCTGTAGGTGCTATAGCACAGTCGGGAGATGCCAAGGCAGAAAAGAGGGGACAGGGCTGTTTGTAACTCCACGGCTAGTGGCAAGGAGGTGAAAATGAACTACCAGGTCGCTGGAGACACCGAGCCTTGGACTGGGGGCGTTCGTTTACAGACAAGCAGGGGCGCTCTGGGGAAGATGAAGATAAAGTGATTTTTGGGGGCCATAGCAGGGAGCTACCTTAAAGTGTCAGATAATGTGAAGCTGAAAGAGAACACCCCCCTTCACAGTCTGGAGAGTAGGCAAGGCGCCCCAGAGACTGGAGCCCCGGCAACAGGACTTGAGAGACAGAATGGCCCGCACCAACCGCGGATGTCAAGAAAGCTTCAAAAAATCATGGCTCCGAGCATCCTTGTCAACAGGAGAGCGTTTATTAGCCACGGTATTAATAGCTAGGAAACAGTCGGAGCCAGCAGGGACCAATCAGCGGCCAGGAGCCCCTGTCGTCAAGCCGGCACGGCCAATCAGATGCAGGCAGGCCCGGTTGCTAGCCTCTCGGGGCAGAGGCGAGGGGTGCGCGCTGTCACGGGGGCGCCAGCTCGCCCTCCGTGCGTGGGAGGCCTTCGTGGGAGCCCAGGCAGCCAGCGGAGAGCCTCAGTCGTCAGACCCTTGGGGGTCCCTGGAGGCTGTCCTCGAAGCAGTGCCTCCTGGCATCTTCCCTGCGGCCCCCTAAAGAACAAGAGCGATGCTCCGGGAGGAGCCCCAGGCGTTGGTTGGGGTGCCTCTGAGAGGCCCCTGCAAGGAGAAACTCCAGACGTGCAACGCGCATCTCTGTCCTCAAGGCCTGGCGCGGTGGAAAAGTCGGGCCTCCCAGCGCAAAGCCGGCCTCTCTGCTTTTTTTCTGGGCTCTTCAGCCTTCTGCTCAGAGTTTTACAGTAAATCCCACTCCTCTGTTTCAAGGTCTTTCTGACAGGCCAAGGTAAAGGACCCTGGAAAGTTTATGTTGCCGACAAAAGCACCGCGGGTTGGAATCCCAACTTTGCTCCCTCCGAGCTGGAAGGCTGCTGTCCAGGCCCTTCACTCTGGGCCCCTATTTCCTCATCTGGAAAAAGGAAAGCGTTGGACAAGATGGTCCCCAAGGAGCCTTCCAGTCCTGCTTTGCTTGATTTGAATGTATACATCAGGCGAGTCAAATGTCTTCCAGAACATTCTGCATGACAGTAATTAGTATCAGGTGTATCCTGCCGTCCATGTGGTTACTTCATCATGCTGCTTTTCTTTCCATTGTATTTTATTTTAAACAGAACTCCATGGCAACATGTTTATCCTTCTGGCTTCTTAAAAGAAAGAAAGAAGAAAGAGAAAGATAGGAGCAAAAAGCAAAGAAAGAAAGACAGACGGCTGTAAACGAGTCTTGACCGAGCGTGGTTTAACCACTATATAGATATATATACATATCTCCATATGTTTAAATGTTTTTGTTGGCTTTTCTGGAGCTCAGAAACTGACTTTTTAAATATTTATTTGTCCAAAGCAATAGATATAACTAGGAAAAAAAAAAAAAAAAACTCGAAAGAGTCCTAAAATCTACGGTAATATTTGGACCTGAGCTGTTTCTCCGTCCACACAACGTCATGCACGCTCTCCTTGCTCAAGAAGAACATTTGAGGGCTCAGATTCGTATCTGTAGGGCAAAACAGACGAGGAAATCGAGCTTTGAGAAATGGCTCGCTTTCTTTCTGCACATGCTGAAACCCAGCTCTCCTGAAGAGCCCTGGAGGTGAGCCAGTGTCCCAGACGCAGGGCTTTGCCTGCTGTCATTTTTTTTTTTTTTTTCCCGCATAGATCTAATTCAAAGCACATAGTTTTCTTCTTTTTTAAATTCATGCTTGGGAACCCTCAAAAGCCGGGTGAGCGGTCTCTCTCTCCACATGTACATACTTGTGGGCAAGTGTGCAAACGTCCTACAATTCGGCCAGGAAATGAAGACAGCTCCTCCAAGCATCTTCCGGGCGGGGCAAATGGGCTCTCTTCTCAGACACTGTACCCTGTTTGCTGTTCTCAGACACTGTACCCTGTTTGCTCAACAGGGACCCAGACCCCGAGTCCCTGCCCCTCTGCACCTTCCTGGTGAAGTGCTGCTGTTCCCCAGCCATCTCCTCTCCAGGTCCTCTTCAGCACTGCTGGCCAGTGCCTCTGCCTGCCTGATCTCTAGCCCCAAGGCCAGTTTCTGGCAGTTCCCCCAAAGCACATGTTCCTGAACCCCACCCCCACCCCCAGACCTCATCCTACGTCAGAGAAGCAGAAGGACATACAGAGGGACTTCCTGGGAAGCTGTTTTGGGGTGAGGGAGCACTGGACTGGTCAGGTACCACCCCTAGGCCTACTGTAAGGTGCAAGACTGAGCATTGAGCCCTCGAGGTTTTTTTAGGGGAAATAATCAGATCCACAGCAGTCCCGTCTTCCGGAATCCTGGAATTCACAAGAACGCTTCTAAAATGCATACTGATCTGTTGCTCCCATGCTAACAGCCTTTCAGGAACTTGATTTTGCCTCCAAAATAAAGTTGAACCTCTTTAGTTTGGCCTTCAGGGCCTTGTGGGAAGGGCTCGCTTTTTACATTTCTGGTCACTCATCCCAACACAATTCCTAGCTCCGTTTCCCACCAGTTGGATGCTTGGGGGTCCCTGCAGGGTGTCCCGATCCTGAGGTTGGACAGGAAGAAGCACCACGGCTGCCTCTGCACTGTGCACATCCCCCCGAGACCCCAGTGTCAGCAGCACTCTGTTCCCCGGAAACCTGAGTTCCAGGTGCAGCCCCGACCTTTGCATAGAAGAGTTTGCCAAACTGTAGATATTAAAAGACAAATAAAATTCAGCGCCTCTCGCAAAAGGCCAGGGATAAAGCCGGCTTCCCGGTAGACCGCTGGGCTTCAAGGCAGCACAGTACGTGTTGGACTCTGGGGTATGTGGTATGTGGTGGAGGGAGTGGGGATTGCGCTTTAGGAATACTTTTCATAACCAGAGCCAGAGAAAAGAGCTAGAAGATAATCCCCCCAAATTATCCCAGTACTCTGCAAAACCATTAGTTGTCCCGTGTAAATAAATTCTGACTCATCTGTCTTCTTTCTACTTTTATGCCTTTCTCTACTGATGCACATTTCTTTTCTTTTTATTTCTTTTTTTTTTTTTTTCTACTTTTTAGGGCCACACTCACTGCATATGTAAGTCCCAGGCTAGGGGTCCAGTCAGAGCTATAGCTGCCAGCCTACACCACAGCCACAGCAGCAGCACCAGATCTGAGCCGCGTCTGTGGCCTACACCACAGCTCACGGCAACGCCAGATCCTTAACCCACTGAACAAGGCCAGGGATCAAACCCACATCTTTATGGATATTAGTCAGATTCGTTCCTGTTGCACAACGGGAACTCCCATGTATTTCTTTTATAATGTCCTTTTTTTATTTTATTTATTTTACTTTTTTTTTTTTTTTGTCTCTTTCTAGCGCCGTATCCGTGGCATATGGAGGTTCCCAGGCAAGGGGTCTAATCAGAGCTATAGCCGCCGGCCTACACCACAGCCACAGCAATGTGGGATCCGAGCTGCGTCTGCAACCTACACCACAACTCACAGCAATGCCGGATCCTTAACCCACTGAGCAAGGCCAGCGATCAAACCCACAATCCTAGTCGGATTCGTTAACCACTGAGCCACTACGGGAACTCCATAAATATCCTTTTTTTAAAAATGCAACAGTCCAAGAAGACTGGCCATTTGCGCCTCTTTCTTACCTCAAGGATGAAATATTTTTCTAGTAAGGAAATAAAAAGCAAAAGACCCAGGACTCCCCTCCTAAGTAGTTCCAAGCAGAGTTCTTGGAGGCGGCTGAGCAAGCACTGGGTGGGCATGGGAGGCCCAAGGGCAGCCCTGCGGCCCCACCTGACTCCTGGAAGGGCTCTCCTGAACCTGCCATAGAGGTGAACAAATTCCAAGCAGGTTACAGCACAAGGAAATGAACTTCAAGGGTTTCACTCCTACAGGAGGGACCTAAGGAAATCCATTTGCCCGGGGATGAGACAGACCAAGAATCCTGACACCGGGAGAAGGTCCCCACGTCGCCCAGCCCCGCCCCCACCCAACTCCCCTGGCTTTGGGCATGGGCCAGCCCGGGTTCAAGCAGGGGATTTTCTTGGCCCCACTCCACGGAAATATTTCCTTCGGTGGAGCAAAGAACTGCTTCATTCAACCGCCTGGGGCCAGGGAGGGGGCTGGCTTTGCTGTGTTGACAGAACTGGCAGAGGCCTGGGGAGGGGCCCCCAGGAGAAAACATATTCCAGGTAGAACAGGACTGGAAAGTTTGCTTTTTTTTTTTTTTTTTTTTTTTTTTAGCTAAAAGATTGCTGACAGTTGAAAAACTGCCACCCCACCCAAGAGGCTCCAAGAGGAGACATTTGTACGAGGTTTCAGCGAGGACTGTCGCAATGACCTGTCACCTTAACAGCAGAGAGAAGGGGGCCAATTCCAGGCACGCTTTCCACTTCAACATTCAAGGTCTGGATCCTTCCAGGGACCAGGGTTGGCTTCCCAGGGCCGAGCCTGGCAGTATCTGAGTCTCAGGGCTCACAAGAAGCCACCAGCTCACTAGCAGAGTCAAGGGCGCTTGGGGGGCTCTGTAGCTGGGGGCCCTGTGCACTCAGAGGTTGAGATCCAGGGCACACACCGTTCTCCCTGGCTGACCCTCTGTTTGCTGAAGTCCCTGTCACAGTCTGTGCCCAGGAGAGGCCACCCACAAACATAGGAACCCCCCGCTCCCGCCCTGTCACCAGGAAGCCAGGTGAAAACAGAGTCATGTGACTCCTGCCTGAGAGCACAGCTCAGAAAGAAGCACTTCTGCAAATGAGGGGGGGTGGGGAGACATGGGGCACCTTTGCCATGAAACGGGGGATGTTTCCTGCCATCCTGCCCTCCTGGGGACGAAAGGAGATGAGAAACCACCCGAGGGCAGGGCATGGGGTGCAGGTGGGCGCCTCGAGCTGGTACTATCTGGCATCCCAGTCGGAGGGCTGACACCCGTGATCATGGGGCTGTTTGCTGGCGTTCTTGCCCAGCTCTAGGGTGGACCAGCAGTCTTGCCAAGTGGGTAAGGGTTTGGGCCCCAAGCTCAGATTTCAGGTGCAAGTCCGCTTGCTCCCTGACCTGGCTGCCTTTTCCTGGTATCGAGACCTGGCTTCTAAAAGCCAACTCATGGAAGAAAAAAAAAAAAATCATTGTAACATAAAAAAATTTAAAAAGCCCTCCCTTGTGCAAAAAATAAAAATAAAAAAAAAATAAAAGCCAACCCACAGCAGTGGCCTGTTTTGCCAAGACCCCACACTTGGCCTGCCTCGTCCCCCAGTAAATGGATTTCCTTAGGCCCCTCCTGTAGGAGTGAAATTCTTGAAGTTCATTTTCTTTGGCTGTAACCAGCTTGGAATTCGTTCGCCGTGGGCCTTGGGTTCATTGGTTCATCTCCCTGCACCTCATTTTCCTGGTCTGTAGAATGGGGACACATGCCTCCTGCAAGAAGGAAGATTAAGTGCCCTGGTCACCATGTGTCTCCAGGGACGGGGGGAGGTGAGAGCTTCTTGTTCTCTATGCTGTTGGCGTTTATTTTATGAGAGGCATACATTTATTCTGTAACTTACAAAAAAATTAAATCCAACAAAAGTGCTAGAAGTGAGCCAAGGTCTGTGCCACGTGTGCCCTGATGCGTCGGTGCCCTTCGAATGCGAGCGGGACAGCCTCGAATGCCGCTGCCTCCAAAGTGCCCGTGAGCTTGGCTGCTGCACCCCCAAGTTTGAGGGATGGGCGCTGCTGGTCCCCACAGTCAGCCAGAAAAAAAAGAAAAATATGCCCCCGCTCTCAGCCTCTTTGCTGAGTCCTGTGGGTCCATCTTAGTGCAGCCACCTGGCCCCATAGCCTCCATCCCCTGTACCAGCAAGAGCCAGCGCGTCCCAGGCAACGCTTCCTGCCTCAAAGACTGGGGTGTGAGATGCGGTCTGCCAGCTCAGGGTGGGACTAGACCTTCCAGATAAAAACACTCCCAGAAGGCGTTCCCGTCATGGCTCAGTGGTAAAGATGGCAGCTAGTATCCACGAGGACGCAGGTTCGATCCCTGGCCTCGCTCAGTGGATTAAGGATCCCGCGTTGCCGAGAGCTGTGGTGTAGGTCGCAGATGCAGCTCAGGGCCCACATTGCTGTGGCTGTGGTGTAGACCCCCAGCTGCAGGTCTGATTTGACCCCTAGCCTGGGAACCTCCATATGCCATGGGCGTGGCCCTAAACAGACTGAAAAACAACAAAAAAAGTGTTTTCCCGGAACACTTGGCCTGCCTCCTCCCTCCTTCCCCTCGTCCCTGCTGTTCTCCTGTACCCGGTAGGGCACAGGCCCTCTGGGGCCTGGCATCAAACATTTAGCAAGGAGGCAGGGAGGAGAGGTGGGTGAGGACACAGGCTCTGACGTCGGACGTTCTGGTTCAAGTTCTGGCACCACCACTTCCCTGCATGCTGTCTTGCATGGAGCCCCTTTGGCCTCTCTGGGTCTCGGTTTGCTCATCTATAAAATGGGGAGAATAAGCACCCCGGCCCTCGGGGTTGTTGAGAAGGTTACATGAGGCCACATGTGGGAAGTCCCCAGCACAGCGTCCTGGGAGAGGCCCGTCACTGAGGTGGCACCCTCCCACCCATGCAGACAGCCTCGCTGCTCCCTGAGAAAGTCAGTCCAAGGATGCCACCCTCTCCGCAGGGACGCAGAGCATGAAAGCTTTGTCACAGCCCCCGGGTTCAGGAGGACCGGGCCTGGCTGATGAGAGCTGTGGGCTTCTCAGTCATGGGAACCCCAGGATAAGGACAGTGGCCAAGATTCTGAGGCTGGCCAGGTGCCCCCAGGCCAGCCCCTGCATGTACCCTCTAGAGCCAGAATGCAGACGTCTCTTGCAGGCTCAGCCCACTGAAAAACGCCCCCCCCCACCACGTCATGAAGGGCACCTGCACGGCCAGGGTCGCTGGGGGTAACTGCAGGTCACCGCAGGCATCTCTGAACCACAGGTCACCGCGGGTCTCGGCGCCTCGCCCGCGCCTACCCCCTTGCTCAGGCGTATGCTCTGCAAACGCTTTGCCCTCTGAGACCTGGGCTCAAATGTTCAACCTACCCTTTAGGTGTTTGCCGAAAGGATGAGCTTAACGCATCCGCCTTTAGGTAAACGGAGCTGCCTTCGCACACTTGATGATGGAGAAAAGCAAACAGAGGCCACCTTTCAAAGCAGCCGAGACACCGTCGCCTTTGTGAACCGTGGGGGGTGAAGGGCTTCGGGAAGGCTCTGGAAGGCCCTGGCCCTTGGACGAGGGTCCTGCTCATTCACCCCCCAGAGCCAATGTCCCCTCTAAAAATATATGAACATTGGGACTCAGATCACAGGTTTGCCCTGAACACAGAATGAGACAGACGGACAGACGATTCAACACAAAAAGCCTCCTGCTTGGCGTGGAGGGACCCTGAGGGTTAACAGCCAGGGCTGGGGACGGGGAGCCTCCATCTGAGCCAGTCACCTGGTAGGGGGCACTGGCTCCTGGGAGCCAGGCCAGGCTGACTCAACATCCAAGATACACCACTGAGGTTCTTTAGCCTGAGCCTTGCCAACTTTCGAAGATGAATTCTAGGAGTTCCCACAGTGGTGCCACGGGATCGGCAGCGTCTCGGGAGCCCAGGGACACAGGTTCAATCCTCGGCCTGGCACAGTGGGTTAAGGATCTGGGGTTGCCGCAGCTGCAACTTCAGTCTCGAGTGCAGCTTGGATCTGATCCCTGGCCCGGGAATTCCACAGGCTGCAGGGCAGCCAAAAAAGAAAGAAAAAGAAAGAAACAGATGTATTCCGGATAATGTGCTGATGCATGCATTCATTCAGTTCAAAAAACACCTGCCAGATGTTTTGGGTGCTAGGAATAAAGTGACAAGCGATGGGACAAGTTCCCTGCCTCTTGGGGTCTAGGGAGTTGCAGACCTACTGTGCGCCAGGCTCGGCTCTGGCTGCTCTGCTCCCCTCTCAGGTGGACAGTGCACTCAGCCCAGGCCCTGGAAGTCAGTGGGGACGCCACCCCCTGCGAGGAATCAGCCAGTGGCAGACTGTCACTTAACTAGAAGAAAGAGCCACGTGGGGGCTGGGCGCCCCTGAGAAGCTGGCACCTCTCTCCCGGCCCTGAGTATCAGGAATTCTGGGCCCACGTCCTTTCCCGACAGCCTGGCCTTATGTACATTTCCCAGAAAATCTCACTGTTTACCCTAAGGGGCCTCCCCACAGCAGGAGCCGTACAAATCCTGCCTGCGGCCATAAGTCACTTTCTGGCCGGCTTGGGGCACAGACATCTCAGAGCCCTGGACGTATGGCCACGTGGCCACCCCTGAGATCCAAGCAAAACTGTCTGGCTGCCTGGCCTGCGCCGTCCCTGAAAGGCTTCAGTGTCCACCCCGGGCCCTTGTTTGCGGTTCACACCGGGCGCTCACACGGGTCCTGAACCGCCCGTGCAGACCCAGGCCGGGATTTAAGGCTGATTTCCCCCGCCCACATCAAGGCTGTAATTTGGGAGGCAGCCGAGGGGACTGGGCCGGGGAGGGGGGTGTCAGGAAGTGGCCATCTCCCGCCAGGCTGGGGAGGACGTCTCCTCTCTGGGCGAGGTTTCCACACGTGTCAGGACCTGGTCTAAAGGACCTGCTGACCAGTCCACCCCACCCAGGAGTGACCACGGCTCAAGAAATGTGGACCAACAAGGGGAGGCGGAAGGAAAGCTCGGACTCCCACGAGAAGCCTCTCTGTGTCCGGCATCCTCACCCCACAGTCTCATGATGAGACGGGTCCTTGTTGGGTCCCCGTGGCCCACGAAGTGGTGAACGCTGGAGAGAAAGTTCTCAAAACGAACATCTCCAGTGAGGGAGGCAGATGGTGGAACAGGTGCCCAGGAACCTGGGGGAGATGCTGCCCCTGTGTGGGGGCCACATCCCAGGCAGTGGGCAGTGTGGGCTGGGAGAAATGGGGGTCCCAGACCTGGGTTCGTACCCCGCCACCAGGAGGCTGTCCCGGCACCGAGGAAGGGAGCCCCCGACCCACAGCTGGAGGCAGCTGGCAAAGGCAGAAGCAGCCCCTGGTCACTCTGGGCTCCCCAAGCTGCTTGCAGATTCTGGGATTTTTTTTTTTTCCCTTTGGTCTTTTTGTCTTTTTAGGGCCCCACCTGCCCATATGGAGGTTCCCAGGCTAGGGGTCTAATCGGAGCTGCAGCTGCTGGCCTACACCACAGTCACAGCAACACGGGCGCCAAGCCACGTCTGCGACCTACACCATAGCTCACAGCAACGCGGGGTCCTTAACTCACTGAGTGAGGCCAGGGATCGAACCTGTAACCTCATGGTTCCCAGTCGGATTCATTAACCACTGAGCCATGACGGGAAGTAAGAATTAAGAGCAGGACTTGGGGTCCAGGAGGGCAGTCCCCAAGGTGGGGTCGTTGCACCCCTCCCACTCAAAAGTGCCCTGAGGTAGATGAGGGCAAACCCATCACACTGCAGCCTTTCAGGGACCAGGGATGCTGCTGGGGGTCCAGCCTCGTGGCAGGTCTCTGGGAGGGGGGCTGGGCCCAGGGCAGAGGTCATTGCCACATTCCCCTATGCTGTTTAAAGCGGTGCCTGCATTCTGGGCTCAAAGGAAGGCAGCGTGAGGCAGAAGCCAGACGTGAAGGAGCCCCAGAGCCAGGTCAGGATGGCCTGGCCCCAAAGGCTGAGGCAAGGCTCTCTGAACCAGAGACGTGGGATCCGGCCGCCCAGAGGCGCCCCCCCCCCCCCCCGCCCCATGGCAGTGGTGCTGAGCAGAGCAGCGGGCAGAGCCGTGTGCCCCCAGGTCAGGGTTTACACTTGAGCCCACATTCTCTCCGAATGCAGTGAAAAGCCCCATCTCTGTCCTTCCAATCTGCCAAGATTCACTTGCTCCCAGCCAGGGCGGGTGCCAAGGCCACGTTCAGATTTGTGACCATCCAGCATCTGTCGCCCCGGCCTGCCTCGTGGCGAGATAGTCAGTGGGGCTCCGGGTCCCAGGCCAGCATCATCCCACGGGGGCGGGGGGGGGGGAGAGGGCGGGGTGTCGGGAAGCGAAAAGGGAAACACACTAGATTTGGACCATGTCAAACTGTCCCCGCAGGACTTCTGTTTGTTTAAAGATCTACATTCTTTGACTAAACTATTGGAAGATTCACCAGAAAATGCCGCACGCACACACAGTTTCCCTCGGCAACTTAACGCCGCGCCTGCGGTCTAAACCGGCCGGACTTCTCCGGAAAGCCTCCTGGCAGAACAGACCTAACGTTTAAATGCGCAGGAGACTCCGCCCAGCCATTTCCTCTAGAAACGATCCCCGATCCCCGATCCCCGATCCCCGCAGAAAGGGCTGCACAAGTGCACGAAGATGCAGAGCAATGGGGGAGGTGTCTGGTGTGGCGCGAAAACAAGGCTCCCGGTGCGTGCTGTGCGCCTGGCGGAGTTCTCAGGGATTTCAGTACCTTTAATAGCTCATTTTGTCTTCGCCCAACGGGCGTGGGAGAAAGGCCTGAGATGGTTCCCACTCCAACCCTTTTTTGTTTTTTCTTTTTTTCTTTTTTTTTCTTCACACCACACCCGGGGCATACGGAAGTTCCCCAGCCAGGGATTGAACCTGCACCACCAGACTGACAGTACTGGATTCTTAACCTGCTAGACCACCAGGAAACTCCCTTATTCCAACTCCTAGGCAAACACCAGGAGGGGTCTGACATGGCCCTGCCCAGCATCACGGACTAAGCCACAGAGATTGCGGGGTTCCAACACTGTAATCTGAGCAAGCCTTGACATTGTCGGTAACAGCAGCAGGTGCACCGCCCACCGTGGTGAGTCCTGGCGCGTCCTGCTGATCACGGCGGCGGCAGAGCAGCACAAGGGCAACCGGCAGGCCGTGTACACCAGCCAAGGGATCTGGCTCTAGCAGGACCACAAATGGTTCAAAATCACAGATTGGAAACTACAACATTCAAGCTGTTCTCAAAGCCATCAAACACCCCGGGCACACACGGGTGTTTCCTGAAGCCCCCTTTGCATTTGCTCAAAGAATAAGTGTCACTAGCAAGAAGCGCCCAAGGAGCTTCAGAGGTGTCCTGGCGATCCCTGCAGGTGCCACGCCTCCTCTGAGACTCCCCCACCTGAATGCCCTTTCCTCTGTCCTCCCGCGGCACCAGAGGAGGGGGATGGGCAGCCTTCAGCCTCCCTCCTCCCCCCACCACAGATACAGTCATTTGCAAACCAGCCGGAGGAGGCTGGGGCCCTGAAAACCCCAGCACTGGAGAGTTCTTCCCCTTCTTAAAGGGACAGAGCAACCCCAGTTGGGAGCAGCCCCAAGACCAAAACCAACCCCCTGTGGGGGAATTCGTTTCCATTCGCTTCCCAGGCTGAGTGGCAGCACCCCCACTCCTGGCTGGGGAAGGGAACCCACAGATCCCACTGGCTGTGCAGGTTCCACGCTGGAGCCTTGGAAGGGGCTGGCACCGCGTCCAATACCACTGCAGGAGGGCTTGCTCCGGATCCCTGGGACACCCGTTCAATTCTTCTTAAAACTTGGGGATTTGGGGGATCCCCACATTTGGGGATCGTGCTGTGGTGTTCTTGTTTTTACCTCCTAATCCTGCCCATTCTTCATTTTGATATAAATGCCTCAGCTGAGCTTCCCAGAAGCCCAGAGATTCACCCAAGTTCCCCAGCTCTGATTTGGCAGTGCTAAGTTGAGAACCAGTGGGCGGACTGCCAGGGCTTCCTCCTCACTGCCCTGGGAGAGTCTCCTGGAAAAGCAGGGCCCAGGGCTCCTCTCAGTGCTAGGGAGCAGGAACCGCTCCTCCTCAGAGTAACGGAACTCGAGACCCTGTACCTTCAGTGCTGGGAAGAAGTCTAGGTCCACTTCGTGGCAACGGAGCTGGCCCAGACATGCGTGTGTGTGCATGCATGCACGCGCGTGAGGTGAGAGGGGGTGGGCTGCAGCCTATGACGCAGTGAGCCGGAGTATGATACCCAGCTTGGCAAGCCCGGATGGGACCCCTAGGACTCGACCACCTCTGCTCAAACAGACTAGAGGGCTGAAGTCTGCCTGGGAATGGGGACGAGGCTGCACCACCATCCGATCCCACCATCCCCCCAACCACGGACGGGTAATTCCCCAGGAAACAAGAGCCTTGGGGGAGGGAGGGTCGACGAAGAGTCAAGTATCAATTCCTCTCCCAAAGCAGAGTTTCAGATGGGGGAGGTGTAGGACAAGGGCCTGGAGCAATTTTGCTGCAGCCTCCCCTGCCCCCAGACTTGAGACGGCACAGAGTTGCCCGAAGTCCAAAGATACACCAAGGAACTGAGAATCCCGGAGACCCGTGAAATCACCAACCATGGCGAATTGTGTGGTGAATCACAGGGAGCTGTGCTACAGAGAAACACATCTGGGTAAAGAAGAGCCAGGAAAGCAGGGGCCCAGGAAGTGCGGCCAATTACAGCCCCGCAGGATTACCGTTCGGACCGCGGGCAACCGGCGAACCCCTCCAGGGCAAGTGCTGCTGCCTTCCTCTCAGACCTCCGAACTCTTAAGCAATCCCCAACTTGAGTCTGGGGCGTGAATATTGCCCTTGCCCCCAAGCCACCCAGCAGCTTATCCCCGTGGCAGTGCAGAGCTGTGCTCTCTTTGCTCAAAGGAGCCAGACCTTCTCCAAAACTCAGCAGCTCAGACTACGGGCCCGAAAGAGGATGCTGCCGAGCTCATTCTAGGGATAGAGCGGAGCAGCCCCCGGGAGTTCAGCCTCGGCGGGGGAGAGCCATTCGCAAAACAGCAGGCCAGATGGGGTGGGGGGCACCCCATCCCTGGAGTTCAGAAAGAGAGTTAGTCTTTTCTGGTCCAGCCCGACTATTTCTTCTTAAAGGAGCGGGGTACCCCCAGGCAGGCTCTAAGGATGAAGTTTAAGCCGTTCGTCTCGGGGCGATGGGGAGCGGGGGTCACTGCTGCCCTTCTTGTCCTCTCCCTCACCCCACGCGGGAGGGATGAAGAGCAGGCACAAGGCTTCCAGGAGCAGCCCAGGCAAAGCCATTCTGGCTACACCGTTCTCTCCAGATGTGGAGCGAATCCATTGCGGTCACCCACACTTTGCGGTTCTTGCAGGCATTGGCTCTGGCGCGCTCACAGTCAAAGCACTTTCAGGAACCACACTACAACGCGGATTTCATTTATTTAACACAACAATGTGAGGAATTGAGTCTTTTGTCCTCCAGTTTTGAAGCCTCGCACACTGGCTTCGCTCACAGGGCGGGGGCCAGAACCACACAAACCGTCAAAGGACAGGGGTTACCGTTGGGATCTTGGCACTTCTGGATTGGGGCAGGGGGAGGGGCTAAACCATTTCCCTAAGTAGGAGGATGTCTGGGGCAGTTTCCGCTGCAGAATTTCCGCACTTCTGGAGAGGGTGCACAGAATTGCCCGAGAACCACTGGGCTTGGTGTGATCACACGCAGGCACCTTGAAATGAGAATGCAGAGATCTAGATTCTCACGGATCTGAGAATCACGGAGACCCGAGAAGCCGCAAACCTGGGTGAAGGGTGTTGAATCACAGTGAGCTGTGCTGCAGAGAAGCAAAGAAGGGCTGGGCAGCCCGGGGGATGGGGCAGACTCAGTGTGGCAGTTTTCACACTGCAGGATGACAGTGCAGTGGGCCACAGGTAACTATGCAACTGATGGGCCTCGGGCAGCGGGTGGACCGCGGGCAACTGGCAGACCTCAGGCAGCAGGCAGACCGCAGGCAACTGGCAGACCTCAGGCAGCAGGCAGACCGCAGGCAAGTCTGAGATATCTGTCAGACCATGGGCAATTGGTGGGCCTCGGGCAGCGGACGAATCGTGAGCAACTGGCGCACCTCGGGCAGCGGGCGGACCGCGGGCAACTGGGGTGCCTCGGGCAGCGGGCGGACCGCGGGCAACTGGGGCGCCTCGGGCAGCGGGCGGACCGCGGGCAACTGGCGCGCCTCGGGCAGCGGGCGGACCGCGGGCAACTGGCGCGCCTCGGGCAGCGGGCGGACCGCGGGCAACTGGCAGGCCTTGGGCAACAGGCAGACCGTAGGTGAGCCTGGGGCATCTGGCAGACCATGGGCAACTGGAAGGCCTCAGGCAACTGGCTGGCCTCGGGCAGCTGGCAGACCACGGGTGAGCCGGGGCATCTGAAGGACCTCAGGCAGCGGGCAGACCACGGGCAATTCGCAGACCTCGGGCAACTGACACGCCTTGGACAGTGGGTGGACCGTGGCACTGGCAGACCTCAGGCAATGGGCGGGCCTCGGGAAGCGGGCAGACCATAGGCAGACCTGGGGTATCTAGCAGACTGTGGGTAACTGGCAGTCCTCGGGCAACTGGCAGGCCACAGGCAATTGGCAGGCCTTGGGGAGCAGGTGGGGTTTGGGCAGCAGGCGGACCAAGGGTGTGCCTCGGGAAACTGGCAGACCATGGGCAATTGGCAGACCTCGGGCAACTGGCGGGCCTCGGGTAGCAGACGGACCGCAGGCAAGCCTGGAACACCTGGCGGACCGCGGGCAACTGGCAGGCCTTGGGCCGTGGGTGGACCATGGGCAAGTCTGGGGCATCTGGCAGAGTGTAGGCAACTGGCGGGCCTCAGGCAGTGGGCAAACTGTGGGAAACCAGCAAGCCCTCAGGCAGCAGTGGACCATAGGCAGGCCTGGGGCATCTGGTGGACCTCGGGCAACTGGCAGACCGCAGGCAACTGGGAGCGGGGCAATGACAGAATTAGCAAGCCCTGGGCAGTTGGTGGACCATGGGCATCAGGCAACCCGTGGGAAATTGGCAGGCCACGGGCAACTGGCGAACCCTGATTCAACCGCAGGTTGTGCTCTTTTTGCCCGAAGGGGTAGCCAAAGATTTAGGGGTGAGGCTACAGGTGCCAAACCTCCCTAGAGACCCCCAACTCAGTTCCTTAGATGCCTGGATTCAAAGGGAAGGGTGCAGCCAGGGTTGGAGGTGGACCCGCCTCGGGCTCGGAGAGTTATTTGCAAAACTGCAAGGGGCATGCGGAGCTTCCTCCCGAATTCAGATTTCCGTTGGCTTTTGAGTTTCCTCTTAAAGACACAGGGCATCCTAAACAGGCTTTAAGGAGTTTCCCCAAGGGTGAAATTTACCAAGGTCATCCTGGAGAGACTTTGCACTTGCTGCATATTTACCCCAGGCAGGGAAGGCGGAGCTTAACCCGACCTTTTGGAACCGCTGGAAACCTGTCCCCCAGGCCTCGGGTGGAGTCGCATGCACAATCCGGGCAAATGCTACAAAACCTGGCAAGTCCTAGTGAACCGTGGGCACAAATCGTGGTCGGGCAGGGGTGGGGCAGGTTGGCCAGAGGAACCGCGGTGAACCTCAGCGTAGGCTCAGGATTCCCGGGCTGGGTGCTGCCTGACCGCGGCCGCTGGCGAACCGCGGCCCAAAGGAAGTCACCTCTCACCGTCCAGCCAAGTTCTCAACCCCGACTTAGGACCTGCGGCAGGAAACCTCTCCTCACTTCTTAGCCACCTGCAGCCCAATCTTCTACCTGGGCTCAGTGCTCTTGCAGCCCTTGGGGGACCCTGCAGACTTCAAACCTTCTCAGGAATCTCCAAGCTCAAAACGATAATCGCCGGAGCTGAAAAAAGGGCGTTGTGCTCTCTTTGACCAAGGGGTGGGTCCATGCGCATTCTTTGGGCGTCTTTGTCCCCGGGCTCAAGCCTCCGGTAGGGCCATTAGGAAGCAGCAGGAGGGCAGTACAGTAAAAGGGGAATCTGTAATCCTTTTGGCCCTTTGGTCTTTTTCTACGCAGTGGGTCTTCTCTTAAAGGGACAGAGGATCGCCAGGCAGGCTTACAGGGGCAGGTGAAGTTTGAAGCTTACTGAGCTCCAGGAGTTCCCTTCGTGGCACAACGGAAACGAATCCGACTAAGTACCATGAGGTTGTGGGTTCGATTTCTGGCTTCGCTCAGGGGGTTAAGGATCTGGCCCTGCCGTGAGCTGTGGTATAGGTCACAGACAAGGCTCGGATCCCGCGTTGCTGTGGCTGTGGTGTCTGTCCGCAGCTGTGGCTCCGATTCAACCCCTAGCCTGGGAACCTCCATAGGCCGCTGGTGTGGCCCTAAAAAAGCAAAAAAAAAAAAAAAAGAAGGAAAGAAACCTGGGAGGGCGGCGGGGGGCCCGCAGTGGATTGTGTGTTGTGTGCATGTATTCATTCTATTCTCTCCCGCTTGGGGACCCCCCAGAGTGGGATCCACAGACTTTGAGAAGTGACATTATGTCATTCCAACACCGAGCAGCACCCTGCGGGGCCCTCCAGGTACAAAACCCTTTCCCGTCTCCCATTTCTTGTTTGTAGGCAAAGACTTTACTCTCCTAGACTTTCCCTGGGATCCGAAGTGCAGATGCAAGCAGCTCCTACTTGGGGAAAAGAGAGAATGCGGGGACAAAGCGGTCCAGAAGCAATCACGCAGCCCTAAAGGGCAGAGACAGGACCCTCGAGGGCTTCTCTCTGAGTCGTTCTGCAGTTTCGGTTTGGTTGGCCTCACTGCGCATCGGCGCACAGGACTTATCGTCCCCAGTTCTGCTTAAAATCATTCTTCCCTCTTCTCTGGGGAGAGGCTGGTGTGGTTTCCTTCCCCACCCCACTCTGTGTATCAGATCTGGGGGGGACCTCAGGGGTCTGGTTGGTTCCGAAACACGCACATGATGTATATGCTTCATAGGACCCAGAGAATGTATTTAACACAACAGACCTAGGAAATGCGTCTTTTCGTCTCCTTTTGTTTTTTAATTCTTTTTATGTTGGCCCCTGTGGCATGCAGTAGTTCCCAGGCCAGGGGTCAAACCCATACCACAGCAGCGGCCTGAGCTGCTGGACTGACAACGCTGGAGACTTACCCCACTGAACCACAGGGGAACTCCTAGTCTCCATTTTTGTATAATCTCAAACGGTCTGTCTTGGTCATGGGGAGGGCTGGGCAGTGCAAACCTGGAAAAAACTAGCTGTGGTCACAGCCAGGCTCTCCACGGAGAATGGATTCAGCGCAAAGGCCTGCAGCCATTTCAGTGCCCCCGCCCCCGCCCCCGCACTCTGCCCCAGCCTTTGTGAGGCACAGATGGAGCTCCCGCCAGGAGTTCAAGGTCACAGGACTCCCAGGGGACCACGAGAACACACGGTACCGGAAGAGCTAGGCCACATGACCACAAATGGAGGTGGGACAGACTGCGAGCTGCAGCATGGGGACAAAGGCAAGCCTCAGCACCCCCAAGGAGGGTCGCCTCACCGTGTCTCTACTGGCGGAGGCACAGATTTGAGGCCTGGGCCTTTCAATTCCTTTTATCCCTGGGGCCACCAGGAAGCCCCCCCAGCACACACACACACATTTGGGCATCAAGACCCCCTCTACTTGCTCATGAAGGTAAGCATGTGGGCAAGCAGCCCCAAGTGGCTTCTGGCGAGCTCAGGGTGCCCCCTGCGGGTACCTGAGGGCCCGATTCCCCATCCTCCATTCTGGGGCTCCGCTGGTCTCCGGTCCCACCCCCACCTTCTCAATCCTGCATCTTGCACTTTCAAAGTGGCAGCTGACGAGGCAGGGGGCCAGAAATTAGGGATTTTCTTTGTTGAAAGCTCCAGGGAGTGCTCCTGAGTTGTTCTGATTAAAAGAGCAGCCGGAGCAGCCCCTGGGACCGAAAGACCACCCCTCACCCCCTCCAAAGGCTCCCTTTCTCTCCCTTTGCCCTGCGCTGGGGGAGGGGCCTGCCACGCTCCCGGGCTCTGAGCCAGGCAAGTCCCCCAGGCAAGTCCCCCGCTGCTACAGCTCCATCCACGCCGCCAGGAGGAGGGCTCTGTTGGGACCCCAGGCGTCTGGTTGCTGCCTCCTCTTCAATTTACTGTGATCTCCGGAGTCTACCTGACATTTATTTTAGCGAATCCTCATGACTGGCCGCGGACGTGGGTTTTCTGTTTTCCTACTGATGCCTAAAACCCACCACGGCGAAGTCTCTTGATTTCCTGCATCAACTGTGCTGAAACGGTTGCATCCCAGTTTCGAGACTGTCCCAAAGCCTGTGTGCGGCCCGGAAGGCAAAGGTGGGGGCAAAAGACATCCCCTCCCCACACCCCAGGACAGGTCCCTAGAGCAAAGATTAGGGCCGGCAGGGGCAAGGAGCAGTGCGGAGGCAGGGGGGCTTTGGGATCCAAAGCCCGGGCTGGAAAAGGGAGCCCAGGTGGGAGCACGGCAGGTCTGGAGAGCTTGAATGTGCTACGAAGAATCGCACCCCTAAAGTGCTTTAAGACAGAACATCCACTGAAGGACTTAAGTGCACCATTAGGATGCGAGGCCTCCCTGGAGGACCTCACGGGGAATCTGTCACGTTGAGGATGCCAGGAGCCAGGATTTGATGAGTGACAAGCTTAGAGGACCAAACATCTCCCCACAGACCACTGAGGCAAAGGAGCCGGTGGCAGAAGAGCCGTCCTTCTTCCTGTGCAGTCAGAACGCTCCAGAAAACGGCTCTGACGTTCCCTGGAGCCTCGTCTCATTTAATTCTCCCAACAGCCCAATCAGGGAACTGTCATAATATTTTAACCTTTAAGACAATTACAGGAATAATTATTGTTTAAAAAAAAAAAGATAAGAACAAACAACGCAAAACAAAAACCAAAGAACGCAGGGGTGTGTGACTCTGAAAAGCACACGTTCCCACCCCCATTCAAACCTCCCTCCCTCCCTAGCCAGTCAGGGTTGGGGGCCCACTGGTCCAGGCTCGTATTCCAGGTGTGATGGGGGGGGGGACGTGAGCGGAAGAGCTCCTTCACCATAAAACTCACAAGGAGGTCACGGCCTCCGTGGCCTTCCTGCTGGAGCCAAGATGCTGGTGTCCACACCCAGGGCTTCAGGGGCTGGGTATCGGGTGGGGTGGGAGGTGGGGCTGCACCAAATGCTGGGCTCTCAGGCTCCTCCCCTGGACAGCCAACCCTGGTGGCCCAGGGGACCTGTCAACACCCCAAAAAGGGCTGGAGGCAAAGGGAGGCCAGACTTCGCGCGGTGGGGGGGGGGGGCCCTCAGGTGGGTGCAGGCTCTGCCCTGTGAACCCCCACACCCAGGACACACCCGCCACAGGACACCAGGACTTTCACACCTGGAACCTCTTCCCACCTTCTTCAAGCACAGAGAGCTGGACACGTCTGCTTCTCAAATGGGACGTGAAGGTCAGGGGCCATGGCCTGGGCAGCGGGAACTGGACCCTAGAACACAACCAACCCACACCACTGGCCCAACACCCTCTGAAAATAAAAGGAGGCAGTAGAGGGAACTCTAGGGGGCGCTGTTTAGGGGCGGGGTAGGAGGAGAGGCCCTGGGGCAGGTGTCAGAAGGAAGAGCCCTCCTGCAGAACGGTGGTGCCCGTGGAGGAGACAGGTTGGGGTCTGGCAGGTGGGCACTGCCTGGGGCGCCCAGGGGTCACCTCCTCTTCCTTCCCCATTCATGGCCAGCCCGAGTCAGGGGCTTCCCAGGCCTCCGGCAGCACAGCCAGCGGGATGGGGGCCCCACCCGGCTGACACGCGCAGTGTCACGTGCCCGGATGCAATCTGCTCCCACCCAGCCCCTCCATCCCTGGCAGGGTCCTGCGGTGAGGCCGGCGTCGCAGGATCGGGGCCACGTGGCTGAGACTCAGCTGGTGGGTCGCGAGGCTTGTGCCACCCCCGCCCCCGCCCCCGCCCCCACTCCCGGTGCGCACGCGGCACAGCTTCGTCCAAGCAGGGAAAGCAGCGAGGACGCCTGCATCCCTGCAAAGAGAAATCGGGCAAGAAGGCGCCGCAGCGGGAGCCGTGGTCTCTGGTGCAGCTACCGGGCTCCTGGCGAGCTTGAGTGGGAAGCCGCCTTCTGCTGCCACAGCGCCTCCGGAGAGTCCATCCCCATCCGGAGAGCGCTGGGCTGCGGGGCGCTATCAGTTACTTCTGTTCCGGGGAAGTCTTTCCACGGCTGCTGCCAAATGAATTCCTTATCTAAAGTAACACTCTTATCACCCTGGGACACTCGCAGTCCTCCGCCGGACGTTTCAAAACAGCGACCACGGCCGCGCGCCTTGGCCTCGGTGACTCCATTTTCAACTCCCTCACGTCGCTCAAACCCTGCGAGGCGCACACCAGAGAAGGAGAAATCATTCCACAAAGGGAGTCATATCGTAACAGGCTCTCAGGCGCGGCGCAGTTTTAATTTACAGTTGACAAACGTAATTTATCCTGGGTCCAGAAGGAAGTTGGACAGGGAAGGAGTTTTGAGAGGAAACAGGGAAAGGAGCTGCAAGGCCGAATGTTCCAGGCTCGGCAGCTGAAGGTGATGGGTGTCTATGGACCACGCTGGGGGGGCGGGAGAGGCGGAGGGGTCCGGGGACCAGCAAACTCCTTTGGGGTCTCGTTGGTCAGAGGCTCTTGCGGGACCACCGGACCACCAGGCAAAGGGCCAGGCGGACGCCTCCCTTTCCACTGAGACTCCCTCTGAGGAGGGCCTCTGGGGCAGATGCCCTTTGAGTCCCTCAGAGCATTTTCAGGCAAAAGGGAGCCTAAAAGTGATGTGGGCGGAAGAGGTGAGTTTGGGACCATCTGGTGGTATTTCTGGGACCATCTGCGCCTTATCCACCAAGGAGCTAGCCTCATCCCCACCCCCGTCACTCCCCTGAGAGCCACGGGGCCCATTCCCTGGCGAAGCCACACTTAGCTGTGTGCACCTAGGCCAGCCAGGACACACGGACTTTTCCAGAGCTCCAGGTCCTGCCATGCCACGCCCCAAGGCAAACAGCTCTTCCAAGTGAGTCGGGAAGGTTCCTTCCCGCTGAAACCCTCAGAGACCCTTTAATTCCCCCCCCCTCCCCAAGTTACTCTCATCCAAGAGGACAAGATTTTGTAGCAAATATATTTCACCCTCGGTAAGGCGTACTGACAGGCGATCAGCAGAATATATCTAAAATTGTGCAGGAGGGGAGTTCCCGTCGTGGCGCAGTGGTTAACGAATCCGACTAGGAACCATGAGGTTGCGGGTTCGGTCCCTGCCCTTGCTCAGTGGGTTGACGATCCGGCGTTGCCGTGAGCTGTGGTGTAGGTTGCAGACGCGGCTCGGATCCCGCGTTGCTGTGGCTCTGGCGTAGGCCGGTGGCTGCAGCTCCGATTGGACCCCTAGCCTGGGAACCTCCATATGCCGCAGGAGCGGCCCAAAGAAATAGCAAAAAGACAAAAAAAAAAAAAAAAAAAAAAAAAAAAAAAAAAAAAAAAAAAAAAAAAATAAAATTGTGCAGGAGTTCCCATGGTGGCTCAGTGGGTTAAGAACCCGACGCATGTTCTTGAGGATACGGGTTGGATCCCTGGCCTCATATCACTCAGTGGGACGGGGATCTGACGTTGCCGTGAGCTGTGGTGTAGATTGCAGATGCGGCTCGGATCTGGCCTTGCTGTGGCTGTGGTGTAGGCTGGCTGCTGTAGCTCCAGTTCAACCCCTAGCCTGGGAACCTCCTTATGCCGCAGGTGTGGCCCTAAAAAGACAGAAAAAAAAAAAAAAAAAGAAAATTAAATAAAGAGGATAAAATGAAAGAGTGCGAAGCGGGGTTTTAACCTGTATGCAACAATGCAACCATCAGAACCAGCAAGTTTGTGAATGTATCCCCCCCCAGATTTTCTCATCCTCTTCTGTGATTCCCCCCTTCCGCCCCCCGCCCCGGCAGGTGCTCATCTGCTTTCTGTCCCTACAGATTCCTTTGAATTGTGCAGAGCTTTAAAAAGACGGAATCCTACAGCACGTCCTCTTTTGAGCCCGGCTTCTCTCGTTCACCAGAAATTATTTTGAGACTGAACTGTTGCCTCTGTGGACAATTCATTCCTTTTCTATCGCTGAATAGTATCCCACTGTGGCACTAGAACACAATTTCCTTCTCATAATGTGTTTATTTATCTACCTGTTGATAGATATATGAGTTGTTTCCAGTTGGGGGCTGTTATAAACAGAGCCACTGTGGACAGTCATGGGCAAATTTTTGAGTGAACAGAGGTTTCATTTCCGGTGGGCCTTGCGAACATGGGGTGGTTGGGTTATGGTGCAACCTTCGCTTTTTAAAAACCAGCCAAACTGTTTTCCAAAGTATCTGCACTTTTTCCCTTCACTGGAGTGTGCTACGGTTCCAGTTTCTCACCCATATTGTCACCTTCCATCTGCCCTTTTTGTCTTTTTAAAGCTGTCTCAATATCTCATCATGGCTTCCGTGGCCTTGTCCTAACAAATAACAAAGATGATGAATGATTTTTGTGTGCTTCTTTGCCATCCGTATATCTTTGGCGAAGCGTAGGCTCCAATATTCGGCTCATGTTTAAACGGAGTTATTTGTTTTCTTAGTATTATGCTTTGAGACTTGTATTTACTTTTTAAATGATTTTTATTTTTTTCCATTATGGCTGGTTTACAGTGTTCTGTCGAGAGTTTTATTAAAAAATATGCCGCATGCGTGTTCTTTTTCAAATATGCACTTTACAAATATTCTCTCCCAGTCTGGTGGCCACTCAAGCCGGATCCTTAACCCACGGAGCCACCAGGGAACTCCTTAAACGTGTTTTGGGAAGAGAAGTGTTCCATTTACCAATTCATTCTTTTATGGTGTCTTAATTGAAACATCTTGAAACAAAGCTCACAAAGATTTTTTTTTCCTGTATGTTGTTTTAGAGGTTTTATAGTCTTCCGTTTTTATGATGCATTTTGCGCTTGTTGTGCAGGATGGATTAGTTCATCTTTTGTGAATATCGAGTTGTTTCAGCACCATATGTTGCAAAAGCTATCCTTCACTCACTGCCCTTGTGCTTTTGCCAAAAGTCAAGGTCTCCGCGTACATGTGCTCTGTTTTCTGGATTCTCTATTCGGTTCCATTGATCTCTCTGTCTCTCTTTTTACCAAGACCACGTTTTAATTACTATGGCTTTATAATGAGTCTTGGAATCAGAGAGTGTTAACCTCCCAACTTTGTTCATGATTTCGAGCTGCTTTGGTGGTTCCAGGTTTTTCCATTACCATAGGAATTTTATTTTATGATTTAAAAAATTGGGGGAGCTCCCCACTGTGGCGCAAAGGGATTGGAATGGGTGGCTTCATGGGAGCACTGGGATGTGGGTTTGATCCCTGGCCGGGCACAATGGGTTAGGGATCCTGCGTTGCCGCAGCTGTGGCTTAGGGCACAAGTGTGGCTCCCATCTGATCCCTGGCCTGGGACCTCCATATGCCGCAGAGAGCCAAAAATGGAAAAAAAAATTCTTTTTTTCTTTTTGGCCGCAGGGCAGTGCAGTGCTTGCTATGGGGTCTTCGTTCCCAGACCAGGGATTGAACCTGGGCCACAAGGGTGAAAGCATTGGATCCTAACCACTAGGCCACCAGGGAACTCCAACCATATGAATTTCAGAATCCACTTAGAATGAATTGATCAACTACCTTTTAAAAAAAATCCTGCTGTGATTTTGATTGAGATTGTGTCAATCTATTGATTAACTTGGGGAGAGATAACATCTCAACAACACTGAGTCTTCCAGCCCGTGAACGAGGCGTGTCTCTTTATTTATTTATTTATTGGCCGCACCTAAAACATATGGATGTTCCTGGGCCAGGGATTGAATCCAAGCCACAGCTGTGACCTACACTACTCCTGCAGGAATGCTGGATCCTTTTAACCCCCTGCACCAGGCCTGGGATCAAACCTGCGCCTCTGCAGTGACCTTAGCCTCTGCAGTCTGATTCTTAACCCACTGCGCCACAGCGGGAACTCCTCCCTCCACTGATTGTCATCTTTAATTTCCCTCAACAGATTTGTAGTTTTCACGGTACAGGCCTTTCACGTCTTCTGTCACATTTATCCATTAGTCTGTGATATAGTTTGATGTTATTATAAATGGCATTTTCATTTCAATTTCTGATTATCTGTTGCTAGCGCATGGAAAAACAACTGATTTTTTATATTAATCTCATAATCTGCAATCTTGCTAAACTCACTTATTAATTTCAGCAGCTTTCTGGCACTTCATTCCATGAGATTTCCAGCATAGGTAATAGGCCATCTACAAAGAAGGAATTTCACTTCTTTCTTTCCTCTTCTTTCTTATTTTTTTAAATTTTGCTTTTTTTTTTTTTTAGGGCCACACCCATGGCATATGGAGGTTCCCAGGCTAGGGGTCCAATCGGAGCTACAGCTGCTGGTCCATGCCAGAGCCACAGCCATGCCAGGGATCGAACCTGCAACTTCATGGTTCCTAGTCGGATTTGTTAACCACTGAGCCACGACGGGAACTCCCTTCCCTGTCTTTGAGTAGAGAGGTTAACATCCCCAGGACAGTGTTGAGTATCAACGGTGAGAAGAGACATCCCTGCCCTGTTTCTGTCCCCTGGAGGGAAGCAGCTTTTCGCCAGCAAGTACAACATTAGCTGTAGGCTTTTCGTAGATGCTCTTTGTCAAGCTGAGGAAATTCTCTCCCATTCCTAATTGGCTGGGAGTTGGGTTTTGTTTTGTTTTGTTTTATCACAAATGGATGTTCAATTTGATTAAACGCTTTTTCTGCATCTATTAAAATGTTCTTATGGTTTTTCTGTTTTTAGCATGTTAATGCAGGAAATCACAGCGATTGATTTTCACATGTTAAGCAAATCCTGCCTTCCTGGAATAAACTCCATTTGGTCGTGAATCTTTTCACATACTTAGTGTTGGGTTCAGTTTGCTGACATTTTGTTAAGGGATTTTGCCTCTGTGTTAATAAGGGGCATCGGGGAGTTCCCGTCGTGGCTCAGTGGTTAACGAATCCAACTAGGAACCATGAGGTTGCAGGTTCGATCCCTGGCCTTGCTCAGTGGGTTAAGGATCCGGCGTTGCCGTGAGCTGTGGTGTATGTAGGTCGAAGACGCGGCTCGGATCCCCTGTTGCTGTGGCTGTGGTGTAGGCCGGCAGCTACGGCTCCAATTTGACCCCTAGCCTGGGAACCTCCATATGCTGCGGGAGCGGCCCAAGAAATGGCAAAAAGACAAAAAATAAAAAAATTAAAAAAATAAGGGGCATCGGGCTATAGTTTTCTCTCCTTGTAATATCTTCATCTGGTTTTCCTGTCAGGTTAATGCTGGCCTCATCGAATAAATTAGAATGCGTTCCTTCCTTTTGAATTCTCTGGAGTTTGTGTAGAATTGGTATTATTTCTTCCTTTAATGTTTGGGAGCATTCTCTGGGGAAGACGTCTGCGCCTGGCCTGGTTTTCTCTGTGGGAAAGTTTTTAACTACAAAATTCAGTGCCTTTAATACATATGTATAGACGGCTCTTTTGGTTATTTCATCTTGAGTGAACTCACAGTTTGTTTCTTACAAAGAATTTTTCCCTATCGCATAAATTGCAGAATTTATGGGCACAGAGTTTTTCATCAAACTCCCTATTATCCTTTAACACCAGAAGCTGTGTGGTGATGTCACCGCTTTCGTTTCGGATATTGGCAATTTGTTATTTTCTCTCTTTTTGTCCTGGTCAGCCTGGTAAGAGGTTTATCAATTTTATTAATCTTTCAAAGAATCAGCTCTTGGTTTCATTGATTTTCTCTATCAATTTTCTGCTGTATGGTTCACTGATTTCTGTTTTGATGTTAATTATTTCCTCTTTTCTGCTTACTGCAAGTTTAATTTGCTGGAGGGGGTTTTTTGGGTAGTTTATTAATTTATAAATGGAGGCACTGATCTGAGACCTTCCTTCTTTTCAATATAGGCATTCGATGCTATAAATTTCTGCTTGAGAGACAGCCCACAAATTCTGATAAGTTGTATTTTAATTTTGATTCCGTTCAAAATCCGTCCCCCTTTTTACTTCTCCTTTGACTCATGAGTTATTTCGAAATGTGTTATTTCATCTCCAAGTGCTTGGAAATTTCCCAGCGATTTCTCTGTTATTGATTTCTAATTTAAATCCACTGTGGTCAGAGAACACACCACGGAGGACGCGTCTCTTTTTAAGCATCCGGATGCTGATTTTATTTTGTGGCCCAGAATGATCTCTCTTTATAAATGTTCCATGTCCTCTCGAATGGAATGTGTATCTGTGGTTGTGGGCGGAATGTTCTGTAAGTGTCAGTTATGTCAAGCTGGCTGATAGCGCAGTTCGAGTCCGCGAGAGCCGCACGGATTTTCTGCCCGCTGCCTTCCTGCCTATTAATTGCTCTATCAATTACGGAGACAGGGATACCGAAATAGCCAACTCACATCGCAGGGTTGGCTTGTAGCTTTCCGTCTTTGTCTGGCGGGTTTTGAACCGCTGTCATTAGAGGCGTCCACGACAGGGGTTGTTCCGGCCTCTTGACTCCCGACTCCATTAACGTTCTGAAATGAACCTCTTTTTTAGCCCGGCATCTACTCGTTGGATATTAATAAAGCCACTTGAACTTTCTTTTGATGAGTGATGACCTGGCATATCTTTCCCATCCTTTTCCTTTTAATAACCTGTCTGTGTCTTTCTACTTGAGGTGCATTTGTGTTGGAAGCGACGCTGGGTCTTGCTGATCTGGTGATGAGGGTCCTTGGGAGGCTCATATTGACTATGAAACATGTATTTTCCTTAAATTTGTGCCTGTCCTGGGACTATTTGCTTTCTGTTTGATCCACCAGTTCTTTGTTCTCTGTTGCCTCTTTTTCCGCATTCTTGGGACTCGTCCTTATTTGTATTATTCCAGTTTATCTTCTTTGTGGATTTCTTAGCTATAACTCTTGGTTTTGTTATTTTGGCCATTAGTTAGGGTTTAGAGTAACCTTTTTTTTTTTTTTTGCCAGCTCGTTGCACTTTTAATGAAACCTTTGTTTTTTGAGGTCTTTTTTTTTTTTTTTTTTTTTCCCCTTTCTTTTTAAGGCCACGCCCGCAGCACATGGAAGTTCCCAGGCTAGGGGTCGAATCGAAGCTGTAGCTGCCGGCCCACAGCACAGCCACAGCAACACCGGATCCGAGCCACGTCTGCAACCCACACCACAGCTCAGGGCAACGCCGGATCCCTAACCCACTGAGCAAGGACAGGGATCGAACCCGCGTCCTCATGGATGCTGGGTAGGTTCGCTAACCACTGAGCCACGACGAGAACTCCAACTGTCAGCTGTCTTTTAAAGAGTTTAAAGAGTTGAAAACTCATCTTGCCTATTGACCCACATGGTGACCTTCGGGGGTGTTCTTTCGTTTGTATAGATCTATATATATAATCCCATTTTCCTTATGCCTGTGCGACGCCTCTGACAGTTCTTGAGGTGCAGCCCTGCTAGTGATGAATTCTTTCAGCTTTCATGTATCTGAAAAAGGCTTTATTTCACCTTTGTCCTTGCAAGGTATTTTCACCAGGTATATCACTGAAGGTTTTCTAGGTTGGCAGTTTATTCTTTCTCTCAGGACTTTAAAGATTGATGCTCTATGGGCCTCTTGTTGGCATTGTTTCTAATGAGAATTCTGCATTCATCCTGTTTTTGTTCCTCTGGACGAGCGTGTCTTTTGTCTTCTGACCATGTTTAAGATTTTTTTTAAAAGTATTTATTAAATGTTTTAAATGTTTTCGTTGCAATTGATTTACAATGTTCTGTTAATTTCTGCTGTAGAGCAAAAGGACCCAGTCACACACATATATACATTCAAATCGGCGCTGTAGCCACTGGCCTCCTCCAGAGCCACAGCAACGTGGGATCTGAGCCACATCTGCGACCTACCCCACAGCTCACGGCAACACCGGATCCTTAACCCACTGAGCAGGGCCAGGGATCGAACCCGCAACCTCATGGTTCCTAGTCAGATTCGTTAACCACTGCGCCACCACGGGAACGCCCTCTTCTAATTTTTTGGATTCTTTTCTCCGGGTGTTTCTTTTTGGATCGGTTCTAATACTACATCTTCGAGTTTATCTTTTCTTCTGCAACATTTAATCTGGTGCTAATCTCACCCAGTGTAATTTTCATCTCACGCTTTGTCGTTTTCATCTCCAGAGTTCAATTTGGTTATTTATTTATTTATTTTTTTTGTATTTTCCATACCTCTGCTTAACCTTTTTAACAGATGGGGTATGTTTCAATGTTCTTTTTTGCTAATTCTAACATCTGTGTATGTTCTGGGTCAGTTTCAGTTAATTAATGCGTCTGCTCATCATGGGCCTCTGTATCCTTGCCTCCTTGAATGCCTGGTAAACTTTGATTGGATGCCAGGCACCATGGATTTTACTTTCTTGTGTGCCATGTGCCTTTATATTCCTATAAATAGTCCAAGCATTCAGTCAAGTTACTTAGAAACAGTCTGATCCTTCTGGATCTTGGTTTGTTTGTTTTTTTAATAATTTACTGGGCAGGTCTGAAGCAGCTCAGTCCAGGGCTAATTATTTCCCATGGCTAAGGCCATACCTTCTTGAGAATTCTACCCAACACCCTCTGCATCTGAGTATTTCCAAGCCGTTGGGTGGAAATAGACATGGGTCCCAGGCCCGTGTGTGTGTTGGGACTCACTCTTCGCTCTCCTCGTTTTGAATGGCGTGAGGGTTTTGTTGTTGTTGTTTTATTCTTGGGTTTAAGCAACTACCAACCTCAGCTGGTTTTCCCCAGAAGGGCACTGTCAGTCCTCTGCTGGGGACACGGGGGACCCTGTGCCGCCCTCCAGGGCCTTCTTTCCCCTGGCGGAACTCCTCTCTAGGCACTCCAGTGGCCTTGGTGTCCCCAGCCTCTCAGCTCCTTCTCCTGGACTCGGGGCCCTTCAGGGGCCGTCCCCGCCCCCATCCCTGCCCCACAGCCCGGAGGGCTCCCAAGGAAGGGAGCCGGCCAGTCACAGACCTCACCTCACTTGTTGCCCAACCTGCCGTGTTGCCCGGTGTCTTGAAAAGCCCTGTTTTGTCTGAACTTCTTGGTGCTTTCATGGGGGAGGGTAGATCTGTTCCCCGTGACTCTGTCTTGACCGAAAGCAGAGGTGCGAGCAGGACATATTTTTCTCTTTTTAGGGCCCCACCTGCGGCACATGGATGTTCCCAGGCTAGAGGTTGAATCAGAGCTGCAGCTGCCGGCCACGGCCATGGCCACTGCCACACGGGATCTGAGCCGCATCTGCAACCTACACACCACAGCTGGTGGAGACAATGGATCCTTAACCTACTGAGCGAGTCCAGGGATTGAACCCGCATCCTCGTGGATACTAGTCTGGTACTTAACCTGCTGTGCCACAACAGAAACTTCTCAGCAGGACTTTTTTTTTTTTTTTTTGTCCTTTTGTCTTCTAGGGCCACACCCGCAGCATATGGAGGTTCCCAGGCTAGGGGTCTAATCAGAGCTGGAGCTACTGGCCTTCACCACAGCCACAGCAACGCTGGATCCGAGCCTTGTCTTCAACCTACACCACAGCTCACGGCAAAGCCTGATCCTTAACCCACTGAGCGAGACCCAGGATTGAACCCCCAACCTCATGGTTCCTAGTGGGATTTGTTTCTGCTGCATCGCAATGGGAACTCCATGGGGCCATTTTTTTGAGGTGTCCCCCCACCTCCCCAGGACACCCTGCCCAGTGTCCCCACAGCTTCCATTCAGCTGGGCAGGAGGGATGAAAACTGCCGGTGGGATCGCCCATCATGTAGCTGTGAAAACACACCCTACTTTCCCCAGAAAACCGAGGAAGTGCCCAAGCATGGACAAACCCACCAACCCCAGCCCAGCAGCACGGCCAAGAATCAGCAAATAGGATCAGCAAGAATCAGCAAATAGGATCAGCCAGTGGACAAGTGGAGGCGGTGAAGAAATTCTAACAGGGTTGGGAAGCAGATGCTTTTATCAACACTGCCTGCAGGGCAGGGAGGGGCAGCCCCCAGAGAGGCTTTATGGGAGGTGGCCCTTCTGGGAGGGGGGCGGGGGGGTGGGGGGGAAGGCTCCTGTCAGGCTCCTGTGCACATTCCTTTCTGAAGGTCTCCCTTGATGCCCAGCAGCCCCAGGGCCTAGAGCGCCCCCCCCCCACTGCGCCCCACAGGAGCTGCTCCAGACAGAAGGGCCGGCCCTGGGCTGTGGCAGGGCAGCCCCAGGGCCTCTCGCAGCCTGCAGCACACTGCCGAGCTGGGAGCAGCCAGGGTATCAGTTAATCCCCTCAAGAGGCCCGTAAGGGTGGGTCCTGGGCCCCATTTTACAGATTAGGCGCCAGAGTTCCCAAATTTCTCCGCTGACAGACGGAACAGATGGATGGGCCAGCCTGAAGCCTTCCATGTTTCAGCCATCACTTTGCCCTTCCCTGCCCTTGAGGGCTCAAAACCTCTGCTCCCCACCTTTTCTGGCTGAGTGGCATCCAGGGGTGTCCGGGGCCCCAGACGCTCATTTCTGGCCGGCGGCCTTGTGCCTGTACATGGTGGGGCATTGAGAACTGTCCATCTCTCTCCAGGCCTTGGAAGTGACACAGGGCCGCCGTGCCCTCCTGGCACCTGTGATGGTTAATGAAAGATTGAGGGGACGCTGGCCTGGATCTGGGGCAAGGGTCTGTTCTCTCCTAAATAGGGCCTGTTGAGCCCCAGCAGGACACTCTGTATCCTGGAGCTGGAGACGTGTGGCTCTAAAATTGGAAGGCTTGGAGGTGGCCTTGCCTTTTTCCGGCCCTGGATCATCCACACCCCGCCTTCAGCTGGGAAGGATCTGACAGGTGGTCCCGGCCCTTGGGCCCATGTGCCTGGATTCCTGTGCTCTCAGCAGAGGCCCTAAAATAGACCAGGACATGTTACCCCACGTCCACAGTGTCCCGCCTCTCTGAGCAGCCGCGGGGGTCCCCTCGTGGACTCTCAAGGTGCCCCCCTCCGTCTCCCCAAACCTGTGGCGGAGGAGGGCAGGCCTGGCCCCATATCTCAGCTCCACTACTCGCTACCTGTGGCTTTGGAGACCATCACCTGGGCCCCCTGAGACGCAGGCTTTTTGTTCGCTCCTATTTTCTCTGCCCTTCAATCGTGGGGCCTTGGTACTCGCCGTCTCCTAAGCGCCTTAATTTGCCATCTGTCTCACTCCCCAGGTCCACAGACATCTCTCAGTTTCTTCCCTTCCCCCCAGAAGACCCAGAATCCTGCTGTGTACAAATTCACCCTGTCTCCGAAGCCTGCAAATCTGCTTCTGCCGAAAGCCCCTGTCCTCCGTTGGATTTTAAGAGTGCCCAGCAGACAGACGCGGGCAGCGCCAAGGCCGCTCGCTTCTCCCGGCGGAGCTCATGAATTGTCATCGCAGACGAGAGGCTCAGGGGGCCTGGCTGGGCCCTCATCTGGGGGGGAGGCAGGGCTCAGCCTTTAGCGATCACAGGTGGCACACGCGTGTCATGCCTGATTCTTGCCAGAAGCGTCCAAGACAGCTTGCTGTTTTACAGCGGAGGAAACTGAGGCGTGGAGCTAGGAAATAGCCTTCCCAAGTCCACACAGTCGGTGAGGATTCGACCTGACCTTTGTACCCAGTTCTGTCTCCATCCAGAGTGCCCGCTCTTCCCCTCCAGGGCCACAGAAGCTGCTAGTAATCGTCCCTTATTCCCAGCTTGAAGCCACCAGCTGCCGAGATGCTGAACAAGAGCTTCCTGGCGCCGTGTCCCGTGTCCCAGGCTATTTTGGGTGTCAGGAATCCGTGCACATTTAGCCTGTGGCCAGGACCACTGGGGAGCGTCTCTTGTCCTGCCAGCGCTCCTGAGCCCACCCCAAGACCCTCTTTCATGCCCCGGCTGGTGGAGGTGGCAGGGTGAGGGTCTTGGCCTGAAAACCCCTGTGCCCGGAGAAAGTCAGGTGGCGCAAAGCCTGAGACTTATGGACACTCTCTGACCTTCTGTCCAGGGCCCGTGACTCCTGGACGGCTCCGGAAGGGTTGTCTAAAGTGGTGGCCTCCTTTAGGCCACAGGAGCCAGCCAAGTAGATGATCCTTCGTCTCGGAAGCCTGATGGCGTGGACTCTGCCCTGGTGTGACTCTTTGGGCTCACGATCAACTTGCCGTTTCTAAGCAGGACCTCATTGGGCTCAATTTCAGGCTGGGACAGTGGGGGCTGCAGGGCGGGGCTGCTGGTGACTCTGTGCTGTCTCGGCCTGGGCCCCCCTCATGCTTTAAACAACCCCGCAAGGAGGGTCTCCTCCCAGAGGGAGGGTGCCGGGACCCCTGGGGGGACAGGCCACAGCCACGGTCTTCGAATTCAGACCTGCATCTGTCTAAAATCCCTAGCTTCTTTCTTTGGGGGGGTGGTTTGAGACATGTCCACCTTTCAAATCCTACACCAAAGCCGCCTCTGAGCCCGCGGTCAAGGGCAGCACCATCGTGGCATGCCATGTCTCAAGCTATTTTCGGGCCCTGCTTGGGTTACAGGCTTCCGAGCACTTTCAACAGGTGGCGGGACCACCCAAACGTCCCCCAGCTCAAGAGGGGCAGGCACCCCGGGGAGTGGACGGAGCCAGATAGGAATGCGTGAGCGCCTGGGGTCTGGTTTCAGCGCTGCCTTCCCCGGTTGAACGCACATCATTCTTTTATTAATAACTGGCTGGCAATGAGCCCAAAAAAAATCTCTAGTTGGTGCGGAGGGGGCACAGGGACGGATGGGGCCTTCGAGGGGAGGTTTCCAGGCCCCATGGTTTCTGGAAAGCTGCTTTTCCTGTGGAAGCTCTTCGAAAGGGGCATGACTCGCCTGGAGGGCGGCAGGTTTTGGAATCAAAGCGTTTCAGAGACTTGAGGTCAAGGCTTGAAGGGCAGGCCGCTGGGCCCCTTGGCAGTGTAGAAAGAGGGCATCCCCAGGGGCCACCGCGTCCTGGACCCCAGCCCACCTTCGCTGCAGAACCGTCTACCTTCGAACCTGCCAGGTCCTGCCTGCACACCCCACCCCGAATTAAAGGGCTCTGAGGTGGTCCGCTCTGGGTTCCCCTCAGACTTCAAGCCGCCACACTCTGGGTCCGGGGGACCGCTGACGAGAGGCCTACCGGACGTCTTGCCCCGTTGGGAGGGGGCAACCAGCTCCAGGGCAGGTAGCAGCAGCCTGAGAACCAGGCCGGGCTTCTGGGGGGGAGGCCCACGCGTGCAGACACTGCCCGTCCGCCACGTCCCCTTGTGGGCTGGGGCCGCCGCTGGGCCCCCCTCCACTTGCCTGGAGCCTGGGCAGGAGGCCTCCCCCGAGCCCCGTCCCTTGTTGGCCACAGCTTTCAGAGCCCAGGCCCGAGGGCGACCTCTGTGTACATACACGTGCGCGCACGCACACACACACACGCACATACACATACACATATACACACACACAAAAAACATACACACGCACACACACAGACATATACACATATACATCCACACACATCCACACAAACACACATATATAGACATAAAACACATACACACACACAGACATATACACGTACACACACATATACACACACGTATACACACACATATGCACACACACATATACATACACACACATCCACACAAACACACATATATACACATATACACACATATACATAAAACACATACACACAGACACAGACATACACGTACACACACACATACACACACACGCATATACACATACACACATATATACACACACATACACAGACACAGACACATACACATATACACACAGACATATGCACACACATATACACAGTACACACACACATATACACAGACATATGCACACACACATACATACACACACATACACACAAATACACACATATACACATATACACACATACACATAAAACACATGCATGCACACACACAGAGACATACACACATATACACCTACACACACATATACACACATACACATATACATGCACACACATATACATACACACATACACAAATACACACGTATACACATAAAATGCATACACACGTACACATACGCATACACACACACACAGACACACACAGCCACTGAGGCGCCACACTTCATCCACGGGTTTTCAAGAGAATCTAGGTGTGTTTTATCTGCCGATAAAGAGACCTTGGCAAGTGCTTCCTCCAGGGTCAGGGAGCCCCAGAGAGGGTTTGGGGACACAGGACGGGGAGCCCCCGAGGACAGCGGGAGGGGGTGGTGCCGGAGGGAGGCCCTCTCCCCTCGGAGGGCAGGCCGAGGGGTGGCCCAGCGTGATTGGCCGCGGCCTTCGGGCCACATGGAGGCCCCACCTCCAGACGTGCCCGGCTTGGGTTTCCCAGCCTTTGGCGCTGGGAGGCCACACAAAGATGGCATTCACGGTGGGGCCCTAAATTCTCTCCGGAATGAGGCAGGGTTTAAATAAATACATAAGAAAGTTGGATGCTAGGGCTGGACTGGGCTTGCCCAGGGTGGGGGGGTTGCCGTAAATGCTGAAAAAGAGAAGACGCCCTCCCCCAACACACACACCTTCATGCAGAATTAGTCAAAATACTCCTGTGTCAATGAGCGGGGGACTCCCGTGTACCCCATTCACAGACTTTCCAGGGGGACTCGTGTTTGCTGACAGCTCTAGGAACCAAGGCAGTCACTGTCCAGACGGCATACAAGGAATTTCATCTTCCCGTAAGCCCTGAGGTAGGTAGGTCCTGGGGGTCCTTTTTCTCACCCTCTCAAGGGGCAATCACCGGGGCTCAAGACGGTGTTGGGGTGCAGAGGTGAGGAGGCCCCAAGACACGCAAGATCCTCTCACTCAGGTCAGGGTGCTGACTGATGGGAAGGAGATGCTGTGTCATCTGTTCCAGAGCCCGGCCCACAGCTCTGTCTGAGAGCCCCTGTCTTGCTCTGGGCACAGCCATGGGCATCAGTAACCCGCCTTCCGGGCACGGAGACTGAGTCAGAGAACGTGAGGGCCTTGTCCTGGGAAGTGGAAGCAAAATCCTTCTCCCAGAGCAAGAATATTCCTGGGGGGGGTGTGCATTTAGGGGATGCTGAACCTGCCATCAGGATACACCTGCTGCCTCCAGACACCCCGTCCTAGCCAGCCCGGAACTAGCAGGACAGGGCTTTGAATGACTTTTGACGTCTTTTTTTTTTTTTTTTGCTTTTCAGGGCCGCACCTGCAGCATATGGATATTCCCAGGCTGGGGGTTTTATCAGAGCTGCAGCTGCCAGCCTACACCACAGCCATAGCAACACTGGATCCTTAACCCACTGAGCGGGGCCAGGGATTGAACCTGCATCCTCATGGATATTAGTCAGATTCTTAGGCTGCTGAGCCACAACAGGAACACCATGACCTTTGATTTCTGAGTAGAGCTTCCAGGGCTGGGGGCCCTGGGACCCTTTGCTTGAAGCCAAATGCCTCGTTGTAAAGCCCTGTGAGGCTGGCCAAAGAGCAGAACCGCCTGCCCCACGGGGCCTGGCAGGCAGGCAGGTGGGCGGGCAGCCACATCCCCGTGTGTCTGGGGAGTTCCTGGGCTGGGACGCGCTTGGTGATGGGGTCTGCCGGCCAGAGACACGCAGAACCTTCTTCCTGCCCCATGGTGTGTTTGACTCCACTGAAGAGAGGGGATTGGAAAGAGCGGGGGGACCCCATCCTGCCACGTGGAGCCAGCAGGACAGGCCTCAGGCGTCGGGGGGCAGCGCGGGGGAAATGTAGGGGACATTTGGGGCTCTTTTCTCGGTCGGGGAGCAGCATCGCCCTTGGAAATGGACTTGGGCTGAAGAGACTCCATCTCCCCAAACCTCGGGCGTGTGACATCACTTGAGAAGGGTCTTTTCAGAAATTCCATCAATCACTCTGTGGGCTCGGCGCTGGGCAGTGTTGATAAATGAGGAGTCAGGGAGCCGGGCAGGACCCGCTGACATGGGCAGATGGGTAGTCAGGGCCGCCGCTGGACGTGGGGCAGCAGGGAGCGGAGCTGGCTTCCCCGCAGAAGCTTCCAGGGCTCGGGGGAGGGAGACGCAAAGCGCTTCCCTCCGATTCTGAAATCAGGTCTAAAAAAAAATGTATGTGAATTTTGCTTTGGTGCCATTCTCTAGCCCCGCGGGTTTACATATTTTTTCAAATCACATGTTATTACCGGGTGTAGATCAGGACAACCCTTTCAGAAGCAACGTTTCAAATGTGCTACCGTTGCGTTCTGCTGACACCGCTGAGCGTTAAGGGCTTCTCCCTACCCCCATCACGGCACTATTTGTAATTATAAAAAATTGCAGTGACCTCTTTGTCCATCATTAGAGAAATGGCTGGATGAACCGTGGTGACACTCACTTAAGGAATGCTATTTACTATTCTGTTGATGGACAGGATGAAGCCAAGTGACGTGTACAGGCCTGGGGAGAGCTGTCAAGAGCTAAGACACGAGGAAGAATTGTATCGTTGATCTTGTCTGTTTAAAAAAAAAAAAAAAGGCTGCCTATGTACATATCTAGTTAAATGACTGTATATCCCTAAAAACATTTGGAAGCCACGGCGACCAGTTGAACAGTGATTTGGAAATTCTTCTGTATTTGCATCTGTTACCACAAGTGCAAAGGCCCCTGCTACTGTCACATAAAAAGAGAGATGAGAAACACATTACTTACCCTTGGATAAAATCTCAGATCCAGGAAAGTGCCCCCTACCTACCCCGGGGGGTTCTGGCCACAGGCCCCATCGCCACCCGCCACGTGTCCAGGTTGGGAAGTTGATCCCGAGTGTGGTGTGGTCCAGCCCCTGGATGGCTTGGAGGTCCTGGGCAAGTGGACGCGGACTCCAGCCTTTATCTGCCAGCCAAGCTGGGCACCAGGGACACCAGTGTCCAGGGACGGCTTCCGTTTAGGTTGGCTGAGCCTTGCCCGCTTTCTGGACATGGGTGGACGGTGGGGCAGAGGCCTCCGAAAGCGCCCTCCAGACGGAGATAATGGACCCCACTGTCCTGGGTAAGAGAATCCCTGTCCCTACCCCCTAATCATCCTTCAGGGATCCAAAGGGGCTCCCGTCCCGGCCAAGACGCAGAGTTCAAGGGACACTCACCGTCCGGTTGCCCCTCCATCTTAAGAAATTCCCATCTAACCACCTCCGACTTTTGCCAAAAAAGCAAGGGGAAATTGTACCGACACGTCCCCTGGGCAGTGCCAAGGGCAGAGGAGGGGACTGCCCAGATCACTGGGACTAGATGGGCGCCTGGTACTTTGGGTACCAATGTGACACCAGAGTGACACCAGGACAGAAGGTGTCCCATCCCCCGAGGCTAAAAAGGTTATGGATGCCAGGAGGCTCTGGTCCTGGGGCTTGGCGAAGCCCCTGCCACAGCATACTGGGCACCCCAGTGCCTGGCACCCTGGGACTGGGACTGTGCCAGATGCAAGGGCAAGGAGGAGGAGAGCGGGAACGAGCCGGGCTGCTGGGGGTGCCAAGGGGGGCTCACTGTACCCCAAGGGAGTGCGCGTGTCCCAGATGTTCCCAGTTTTCAGAGGGAAAAGAACCTGATCATGCGCAGGACAGGCGAGGGACAAAATAAGCTGGCTGTGGTGGGTTGGGCCAACCAGCCACCTGGCAGGTGTGGAAGGCCAAGGACGGCAACACAGGGAAATGCACAGTGAAGGGCCGAGCGGGCTGAGGCTGGAGGCTGGAGAGGCAAGGCAGGAGGAGCAGAGACAGTCTGGCAGGTCAGGGAGGAGGGGGCTTCAAGTGGCCGAGTCCAAGGCTGCAGACGCCTCAGATGCTGTAAGAACTGAGAATGTTCCCAGGAGCAACTACAGGACCTGAGGACACTGTCAGGGGACCTGGAGGAGCAGCAGCCGATCAGGGGAGGTAGAATGGAGGCCGTGCAGACCCCACCCGGGAGAAGCCAGGGGCTGGAGGAGACTGAGTCCCAAAGGAGGGGACGGGGTCCAGTGTATTTGCAGGTCAAGGGCAGGGGGCTGCGTGAGGGGCCGCAGCAAGGTCTGGGGGCACGAAGAGATGGAGGCTCCAGGAGATAGGGGCGCCTCCCCCAGACCAGCTAGTGTGCTTGGGGCTGGAAGAGCAGAAGGTGAGGTGTGAGGTTTGGGATTTCTGTGTGGCAGTTCTGCTCCAGGGTATAGGGCTGAGGTGGCATGAACTTGAGAAGACCAGGAAACAGTGAGGAGATGGACAGAGAGAAATAAGCTCTGTAGCACCAACACAAGCTGGTACGCCCCATTGTGCAATGATGAGCCACACCACACAGAGCAAAGCCTGAATTGTGCAGTGCACAACCTGCCCAACTGTACATGCCAGCCCACTGCAGGAACAGAATGAGCCACACACACAGCTGTGAATTTTCAAGAACAGGACTCTGAGCCAGGCCCCCAAACACCCAGAGGCCACTATGTACACAAGAAAGTGGCATAAGATAGCTGAGGAGGCAGTCACATCCGCAAGCTCCTCCAGGGAGTGAACAAGAAGCTGCCGGGCTGGGGGACAAGGCAGAGATTCCAGCTGCTCCAGCTACAGCCAAACAAGGGAGGTGAGAGCAAAGGCAACCTCCCCAGGGGACCCAACAATCCCAGTGACAGCAACAGCGAGAGTCAGGCCCCTTCAGAGTGCTGGGCCCATCGGTGCCAGCCTCAGCTGGACAGATGAAGAGGTGCCACGAGATGAAATGCTTGCCCAAGGATGGAGCCAGGGTTTGGACCCAAGCGGGGTCCATGGCCAGCATCTTCTTAGACCTCAGGCAGCCCACATGTCCAAGTCCAGTGCCCATCCTGCATGCAGCCCCCTGGTCCTGGTATGGGGCCTGTCGGAGATCTCCAGCAAGAATAGAGAAATCAAGTCCGTCTTAATTAAGTCGCACACAGGGACCGGGGGTCCGGAGGGGCCGCGCCACCTGCCCGCAGCCTTCATTGTGCACAGCTAATCCCGTCCAGGTGTCTGCTGGCAGCCCCTGATCAATTAGTCACTGTGATTGAAGCTGAGTGTAATTAATTATTCAATTTTGAGCTGTTCCAGCTTAATGCGTCTGAAATGACATCATGCATCCTGGGCGTTCTGCAGGCGGGGACAAAAGGCAAACAGGTCTGAACAAAGCCCCCCGTGCACCTGACCAGCTCTGAATCGGCGCTAATCCTCCGCCGCCCAGCGTGCCCGCTCACCTCCAGGCCGCTGCCTGCACAGCCGCTCTGAGCAGGTGTGCAGCCCCACGTGAGGGGGCTGCTGACACGGCCCGCTCCGGGAGCCTTGACCCCCAGGTCAAGGACCCCCAGCTAACTCTGTGTTCTGTCACCATCCCAGCTCCCCAACCCCCAGGGGCCTTGCTCTTGGACGGTCTGGCCTTTCAGCTGTGGCCTCTGCTCCATCCCAGGAGCAGAGGGAGGAAGGGGCCCCTCGGCCCCTCGGGCGATGGACAGGCCCTGGGGGGAGGGGGACGCAGCCTGCTTCCTGTCAGAGTTTTCTTTCCTGAACGGGCCCCCGCCTGCCTCGGAGATACAGTCAGGGGAGGGGAGCCGCCTGCAGGACACCCCCCTGGTTGTGTCTCTCAAGGCGAGGCAGGGGGTACCTTGAGCCACCCTGACCTGTACCGCTGAGGCCAGAGAACTTCCAGGGACCTGTCCTCCTCTGCCGTGGCACAGTGCCACTGCCCCCCCCCCCCCGACCCTAGCCAGTTCCCATCCCGTGATCCTAGGGCTGGCATCCATCCCCGCAAAGCGACAATGTATGGCTCCCGAACCCTGGCGAAGGGCAAAGCCTCAGCCTGGCTACAAGGCCTCCGTACCGCCACCCTGCTCCCCGCTTCCCCTCTCTCGCCCCTCTTTTTCTTTTTCTTTTTGGCCACAGCAGCACCTAGATGTCAGGTCCCAGGCCAGGGATCGAACCCGGGCCGCAGGGGTGCAAGCACCGAGTCGTAACCACTGGACCACCAGGGAACACCCCCGTTTTTCCTCTTACACAGGCACTGAGGCCACCATGCCGGTCCCTTGACGCTGGGGCGTAGGATGACCTTCCCAGGCCCCAGGGCCCCCACCCCTGCCGCCCAGCAAAGCCCTCGTGCTTCCCTCTGTCTCCCCAGGCAGGCAGCAGGCCCTCCCGGAGGCGCCTCCTCTATCTCAAGGCAGCCTTCTCCTTCTCGGGTGGCGTTGACACGGTGGCCCCAGCTGGGGTGGGGAGGGGGCAGCGACCTCTCTCCCTCGGCTGCACGTTCCAGGCATCTAGCGCAGCGCTTAGCCCATAATGGACCCTCCAGAAATGTTTGTTGAATTCATGAAGGAAGAAATTATTAAATCGGCCAAATTGGACTCATTATCTCCCCCCTTCCTCCCTGCCAGCAAGGGAGGCCTTGCACCCTGCGACTGGGATAATGGTGTCATTAGCAGCCACTCAGCCCGCCCAGCTGCAATCCGGGCCATTTTCACGCGCTCCCCGTCCCCTCCCTGCCCACAGCCAGTGCATTTACCCAGGCGGCCCCAAGGAAGACCACCCCCCCATCCTGCGTTTCCCGCCCCTTCCCCCAGCCTCGCTCAGGCCCCATTGTCTCTGCCCAGCCTCCACCCCCAAAATGACCCCCAGTTCGGCTTTCAGAAACTGGGCAGGAACGTCCCTGCTTGAAAATGCTCAGACAACTCAGCATTTCCAAGGAATTGAAGGCAAGGACTTAGATATTTGTAAACTCGTGTATTTCACAATAGCCAAAATGTAGAAAGAAACCTAGGGTCCCTCGATGAAAGAAGGGACGCGTAGAGGGTGACACACACACACCGTGGAAGGGTAGTGTCTTAAGAAGAAAGGAAATTCTGCCACAGGCTGTAACGAGCTGTGAAGACGGTGTGTTAAGTGAAACAGGCTGTCAGAGAAAGGTCAGGTTCGGCAGGATTCCATTGATTCGAGCTTCCCTGAGGGGTCGGGGCGCCAGGGGCTCGGGAAATGGAGAATCAGAGCTGAATGGGTATAGTGCTCGAGTTTGGGAAGATGAAAAAGTTCTGCAGGAGTTCCCATCCTGGTGCAGCAGAAAGGAATCTGACTAGGAACCGTGAGGTTGAGGGTTCGAACCCTGGCCTCGCTCCGTGGGTTAAGGATCCAGCGTTGCGGTGAGCTGTGGTGTAGGTCGCAGAGGTGGCTCGGATCTGGCCGTTGCTGTGGCTGTGGTATGGGCCGGCCGCTATAACTGCAACTCGACCCCTAGCCTGGGAACCTCCATATGCCACCAGTACCGCCCTAAAAAGCAAAAAAAAAAAAAAAAAAAAAAAAAAGTCTGCAAATAGATGCACGACCGAGAGAATGCACTGAATACCACTGAACTGTACACTCAAAAGTGATTAAAACAGCACATTATATTGTGTATATTTTACTGCGATTTTTAAAAATCTGCCTTCCCCTAATTTTTTTTAAATGCTCAAGGTGCGTCAACTTTCCTCGGAGCTCCCCCCACCAGCCCTGTATAGCTATCCCTGCCAGGGCCCTACCTTCGCACCAAGCCCCTCCATTCTGGCCTGTCTGCCCTTCCCCCTGGGCACCAGACTCTGCCCATATTGCTCCCCCCCCACACACCCACCCCACCCGATCTGCCTGGTCTGCCCCTTCCCGGGCTGGAAATTGCTCGGTCTCTTCCTGCGTCCCCCAGAGGCCTGGCCGCGCCGAGTCACAGCACAGCTTTTGGTGAATATCAGGCAAATTAGCAATGGGAGGAATCCGTGCTTGGGTCTCTGCTGGGCCCCCCAAGATTCGTGGTCTTCTTTGCTTTGACTGCTTCCTGCTCCCCAGAACTCACAGCCCCTATCCTGCCAGGGCTCCCGGGGGGAGGAGGCCAGATGAATCAGAGACTGAAGATGCCCCCCCCCCCCCCGCCTCCCGCCTGGCTCCTCAGAGCAGCCCCACCCCCACCCCACCCTGGCCATGCACTCCAGGCAGTGGGACAGTGGCCCTGAGGTTTGGAGGAGCCAGCCACACCCCGACTGGCTGGTCCCTCATCCCCAGGGTCCCTCTGGGGAAACAGGAGGCTGTTTCACGGCACCCAGGACAGGACTCTCGCCCGGCTTGGTCCTGCCTCACGTTTCTGACCGGTGGCTTGGTTTGTTCCGAGTGAGAACCACTCCAGGGTCACGCGGCAGAGGCGTTTGTCATTGGGAAGAGCGTGAGGACGCTTCCAGGGCGCAGAAAGGGGCCAGGTCTGGGCTGCATGCCATGCTGTGTTCATCTGGCGGAAACGCATCTGTTGGCACATTTATCATTGGTGCGCTTTTTTGTGGGTATATAGTACTTTAATAAAAAACAGGAAGAAAAGAAGAAAAAGGGAGGGCGGGGGCAGGGAGGAGAGGGAAGAGGTGGCCCCTCGGAAGGACTTGGCCTTTCCCGGGACGGGACACTGAAACTTTGCCTGAGTCTTGGGGAGGGCAGGGAGAAGGCGGTGAGGCACCAGGGAGGCACAGCTCTCCGGAAGGTGGCCGAAGGGGTTGGCATGGCCTTCTACAGAGTGCGGTCTTCTTGCCGCAAGTGCATCTGATAAAGGTGGGCTTGCTGAGCCCAGGGTCTCCCCGCCCCCGCCCCCCGCAGAGGGAGGCCGAGAAGGGAGTGTGTGGGGTGACTGCCGGGCTGACCGTCTGCTCCCTTTGGAGGCAGGATTCGCAAAAGTACGGCTGTGGCGGCCAAGGCCGTGATTCAGAGCAGGCCTCCAGCCCTGGAGCTGGCCTTGGGTGTGGCCTTGGATGATGAGCGGAGGCAAAGGTCAGGGAGAAAGAAAGCCAGGGTTCCCAGCTGAAGCATCTTCTCGGCACCGACGCCAGAGCTTCCGCGCTCCTGCGAGAGGAAGGGGGGGGCATGGTCAAGCCTGGTTCTCTCCATCTGCGGCACAGTGGGGTGGGGCTCCTTGCCTGGGACCCCCAGAGCGGAAGCAGGGGAGCAGGTGTGAGCCCCGCCTCCACCGCTCGGCCCGGTCCAAGCACCTTTGGGAGAGCCTGGTGCCAGGCGGACCTGCTCGGGGCGGCCCACAGTGATGCTGGGCTGGCACGGCGCCCCATGCGGTCATGTCTAATTGCCGTTGCGGCCTGACTGATTAGCACAGTAACCAGCAGCCTCAGGAAGAAGATGGCCTTCCGAGCGCCAGGAATTAAGCCGAGACTTTGCAAGTTCATGCCTCTGCCTGCCCCGGCGGGCAACATGGATACCCGTGGGCAGAATCAAACTTGGCTCAAAGGCTGTCATCTGCTGACTAAACTGGGGTCATTCAAAGGCAAGCAGCCCTCCCCACCCCCGGGTCGGGTCCTGCTCCAGCTGTGCCGGCCGGCGAGGACCCTGGGACCTCATGTCCCCGGGAGCCATCGGGGCGGGGTAACCCGGCTGCCGCACGTCCGGGGAACACCAAGCCCGAGGCTTTCTAAGAAAGGATTTCAGCCAACACTGTGGCAACAGCATGACCACATGGCTTGGCCACAACCAGTCTGTCTGTGTGGGATTCCCCAGGCACCATTCGTCTCGCAGGATGTGGTCAGAGATGGAGGGGAGAGGTGGAAGCCCCGACTCCAGCCTTCCGAGGGCTGGGCTGCGGTGGATGAGCCCGAGGGCAGCGTAGGCAGTCACGCGGGTGGTGGGAGCCGGGGCCACAGCTTTCTGTTTTCTGGTTTTGTGTTTTCACTTTTTCACGATGAAAAGTGTCCAGCGGCCACAAGGGTTGAGAGAATAAGAATAAGCATCCATGGACCCTTCGCCCAGATTCGACAGGCTGAGAGCCCGCACCCAGAGGCCGTGTCTCAACCCGAGGCGGGGCCAGGAGCATCCCCTCTTGTCTCACGCTGACCCACTGAACCCATGCTTTCTCCACTCCGGTTGGCTCTCTTCTAGAAGATTTCTCTGCACCCTAGGCCTATGCTCTTGGGAAGTCCTCTGCTCAGACAAGAATCCCCCCTGCACACAGGCGCACAGGACTCCCTGAAAAGTCCCTCCAAGCCTCCTGAAGTGGCCCCAGAGCAGGTGGCCCAAGAGCGAGCAAGACCTACTTTGGGCATCACGGGACAGCCACACGCCACCTGACGCTGTCGGAGCCTCAGCACCCGTGACAAATGTGCTTGCTCCGAAATAGGCTTCAAAGTGAGGGCCCCGTGCGGTTCCAAAGCCGGACTCCTGGGGCGATTGGGTTTCATGGTTTCTCTTGCAGCCTTGGTTACGGGTTAGCATGAATCTTCTCACCCCTTAATTATAGTCCTGGCATTCAAAAAACACACCAACACCTCTCCCTGCCGCCCCCGGGCGCCCTCGCCTCATTCCTTCCGACTCCCAGATGCTCCGGGAGCCGGAGATCATCCTCCCGGTGGCTTGTGACTGTCCCCATCCCTGTCCCTGTCCCTGCCCTCCGTGGTCTGACCGCACACTCGCGGGCCCAGGCCTCTTAGCTGCCTGACCAGGTGGCACTGCCCTCCAGGAGACGCTGCTTTGGGAAGAGTCAAGGCCACAGAGGGCGTCAGGATGTTTTTGACGCTCTAAGCCAAGTCACTCCTGGAGCCGCCGGGAACAGGCAGCGCTCTGTGTCGGAGGCGAGTTGAACACACGCTCTCCGGGATGCGGCGGGTGGGGGCGACGCAGGCGGTGGAAAAAGTCAGCCCGTGGACTCTTTGGCTCGAGTCGGATGGAGCAAATTAAAACATTGAGGAATTTTCCCCTTCCAACTGCAGATCTGTTTTAGGTCTGATGTCTGTCAACCAAATTAAAATAGATGAAAGCCAGCCTCCAGCGTGTCTCGGGATGGGGAGAGGAGACACAGCCTTCGTGACGGGGATGAGTGACCTCGTTCTGGGCTGCTTCTCTAATTGATTTGCCTCTCCAGGCTGGAAAATTGATTCCGTGTCCATCCCTCCCACGCCCCTGCCCAAGAAGGGGGCACCGCAGGAACGCCAGAGGGAAACGCTGGGGTGACTGAAATTCCTTTGGGGGCCAAGTTTATTTTTTTCATTTATTCTTTACATTTTATTTTCTTATTTTTTTCTTTTTAGGGCCGCACCTGAGGCATATAGAAGTTCCTGGTCCAAGGGCCCAATCAGAGCTGCAGCTGCCGCCCACAGCCACAGCCACAGCCACAGCCGAGAGGGATCCAAGCCGCATCTGTGACCTACACCACAGCGCACAACAACGCCAGATCCTGAACCCACTGAGCGAGGCCAGGGATGGAACCCACATCTTCTTGGATACTAGTTGGGTTCTTAAACTACTGAGCCACAACGGCAGGCAAAGTTTAGATTGAGGTGGGAGAGAGTCCACAAGACAAAGGTGAAGATATAAAAAGTCCTGGTATTTTCAGGGGCGGTGAGTTTAGTGAGGGTCCGAGCAGGCCGGGCACCTCTGTAGGCTGGGCCAGGTGAACAGGGTGCCGTGTCCACAGCACGGGAGGGGACAGACCGCACCACCTCACCCAGCTCCCACCCCCCGCCGGCCCCCACATGGTCAGAGGAAAAGGACCATTTGACAGTCAGATGGCAGAGTGGGAAGGGCTCGAGGAAATGGAGGGAAGCTGGAACCACGGAGCTGGGGGAAGACACAGCCAGGCCCCGATCCAGGAGGGAGGAGGAGGGCGGATTGGGGCTGTTCCAGGGGCCCCGGCAGCCGCGGCACCGCACAGGGGGCCTCTGAAGGGTTAGCCCCCGGCCACTGTTTGAACACATCAGAGCCCGTGCTTAAGCGGCCATGAGTTTCCCCTGCTGCCTCACTCTCCAGCCTGGGCTGAGGGAACAGGGTGCCGTGTTCACAGCACGGGAGGGCAGGTGCAGCGAGAGGCACCCCAAGGGCGGCTCCAGAGAGCGCACACCATGGCGGGGATCCCCAAAGAGGCCCTGAGACACCTCCACCCCACAAGGCCAACGTTCTCAGCGCGTCTTCCCACAGCCCGCCTGAGAGTTCAGGGCTCCCTGCTTTCACCACAAAGCAGCAGGGAGGGAGGGACCCAGAAGCCTGTCCCTCGGAACACCCACGCAGACGTCCCCACTCTTTCCCCTGCCCTGTGCCCCCACGCCCAAGTTCCCCCGCCTGTCTGGGTGTCCTTCCCTTGCTGCTGTGAGTTGGGGCGGCGGGTTCCGGGAAAGACTGTCCCAAGGGAGTCAGGTTTTCCACTGCCAGTTGCCACCCTGCTCCCTCTCTCCATGCCTGTCCTGGGCCTGCACGTAGCTCGTGCCATCTGCCATCCTTGCTGTGACATCACTGGACAGAAATGGTGGCATTTGCTGTCCCCGCACATGGCCGTAACCAGATCGGCCAAGAGCCCCCTGCCCTCCTCCTGCCCGGCCCGGCCGGCACCCTAAAATAGCCTTGATGTATGCACGGCATCTTCTAGAACAGAACTGGCCCGGCCCTGTAAACATTTCTGGCGTCTCGCGTATGTGTGGTAGTTATACCAATAAGGCAGGTGGGACTCATTCCTGCAGGGGCCCTGGATCAACCAAGCCCACGGCTGCCGCGGCCGCGGGCTGAGGTCAGTGCCCATGTGGGCCTGGGCTTGCTGAATGCCTCGGCTCCTGCTGACATCCATAACTTGGGCATCAGGCCTGGCAGGGGCCCAGCTCCAGGCCTTGACCCCCACCGCCTCCTTTTGCAGGAGGGGAAACTGAGCCCAGAGAGGGCCTGGGAGCTGCATCGGGAGTTGGGGACCCAGGCAGCCACACGCCACATCCACTGGCCCATTTTAGCCGCCACAAAAGAAGAGGGGGTGGAGTCAGGGCGCCTCGAAGGCCACGGCGTGGGGCAGAAGCTTTGTGCTCAGTTTGGCCAGACGGGTCGTGCCTTGGGTTCGTGAGAATGGGCCCAAAGAGGAGAAGAGGCCCAGAGCACAGGAAAGACCCTCAGATTGTCCTGGGAAGCCCTGAAGGCCCCTCCAGAGCCCCACTTTCTAGGTCTGTACACACGGGTTTCTGAACCTTGTCATTGCTGCCACTGGAGGCTGGATCCTTCTGTGCCCTAGGGCTGCCCTGTGCCATGTGGGATGTTTTACCCACCCATGGCCTCGACCCACCACGTGCCAGTAGCCTCTGGCGGTGACAATCAAAAATGCCTCTAGATATCGTCCCATGTCGCCGTGGGCTGAGAGAATTGTGCCTGGTGCCCCCACAGCCCCCTGCCTGGTCTGGGAGGTGCCTGTGGCTGCCTCCACCTTCTTGCTCCTTTCATTGCACCTGTAGGCTGCGGGGTCAAGTCATGGAGCCAGGACAACGAAGGCGACGGAGGGTTCTGGCCTTGGCACTGGGTCCCATGGGGCGTGGACTTGCTTGCAGAAGAGGAGAGGGCAGGCAGAGGGAACGGGGTACAGAAAGCATGTATGGGAAGGCAGAAGACCAAAACAGTGAGGCCGAGTCACTGTCCAGGGACCCAGGAGTGGTTCCTGCCGGGGCTGAGGAGGTCAGTCCCGGAAGCAAATGGGACAAGAGCCTCTGTGTGCTGTCCGGGGTCTGGACTGCTCGGAGACCCCGGGAGCCAGCCCTGGTTGGCTCGCACCTTCCAGTAGGGCTCTCTGACCTGCAGGTAGATCCATCTGTTTTCCTGGATGGGGTTCCCCAGCCCACCCCCCAGTGTACCCCCCTGGAAACACCTGTCCACTAGGTCCCTTGGGCCCAAGACCGGCCTTGGGAGGGGGCAGTCAGGCCAGCCAGAGACTGGGAGGCTCTGGGCAGTGTGAGGGGCCCTGGACCAGGCTGTGTGAGGCACCAGGAGGCTCCAATGCCCGCACCTCCCCCTTCCCACCTGTGGGGGTGCCTTCCCTACAGATGGGCCACAGGTGAGGAGCCCAGGGTCCAAGAGATGCTGGTGGGCCCCCGGGGAACCAGGTGACGGGGGAAGGGACATGATACGAAGTTCCAGACAGCACTGGCATTTTTGCCTCCACTGTAGCTGCTGTAGAAAGCGGGGAGCAGGGCCAGGGAGCCGAGGGCGGTGCTGGGTCCCGGCCCAGACCAGGCAGCCCAGCGGGCTTCAGTGCGTGCATGCTGCCATCGTGTGGAGGCCCGGCCCGGACAGCCGGGAGCTGAGGGACACCCCCAGGCCCCCACTGGGACCCTCTCCTGGCCAGGACGTCTCTGGCCCCAGACTACAGGCCTAACTGGGCCCAGATGGCCTTGGCAGAGGGGCCAGCTGGTCTGCAGCATCCCCGGGCCCCAGCATCCTGCCAGGCGCCGGGAGGGCAGGCGGGTGGTGCAAACGGGCACACCTACCCCAGGCCCTTTCAGTGCTGATTGGCAGTGGAGCAGGGGTGAGGGGGTGGCCGGGCCTGGGGACCAGACACAGACCTGGCCTGGCTGGGCAGCCGGGGGCGCTCCCTGCCCTGCTTCCTGGCTCAGCCCAAAGGATGCTGTCCCCAGTGGACACTGGGACGCCCTCCCCATGGTGGGTTCTCACCTTTCTCTCTTCCCTCCCCCGCCCCGGGAGCACAGCCTGCAGCATAACGAGAGCAGTTTTAGAGTGGAGAATCCTCGAACCCGCGTGTTGGCCCCAGATCCAGCACACTGTCTGCACAGCCACTCCTCAGATGGCTTCCGTGTCCTGGTCCCCTGCCCGGGCTGCCCCGCCCCTCCCCACCCATCACCTCATTTAAAAGTGCAGCACGCTTTGCAGGGAACAGAGGAAAGGAACCCTTTAGGAAGGTGAGGGAGGGGACAGGGAAGGAGCAGCCCCCCCCCCCACCCTGGGGTGCCTTCAGGGGGCTCTGCCCAGGACCAAGAGGGAAACTTCCTTTTTTTGCTTTTTAGGGCTGCGCCCAGGGCCTATGGAGCTTGCCAGGCCAGGGGTTGAATCGGAGCTTCAGCTGCTGACCTACACCACAGCCAGAGCGACACGGGATCCAAGCTGCATCTGCGACCTACACCATAACTCATGGCAACGCCAGATCCTTAACCCACTGAGCGAGGCCAGGGATCAAAGCTGCGTCCTAGAGTATGCTAGTGAGGTTTCTTAACGGGAACTCCAGGAGGGAAAGTTTCCAGGGCTGAACTGCATGGGCTGGACCCCACAGGGCGGAATAAAGGTGTCCACCTCCAAGCAGGGGGGGCGGGTGGAGGGAGCAGGCCCCCACGGTGAATGCGAATCGGCCTCTGCCGGCAGGAAGGGCAGCCCTTTTTCTCGCTGCGGTGGGTGGGCACTCAGGATGGGAGATGGCAGCACGGTGACAGGCCATGGGGAGAAGGGGCTGTCTTCCCCCAGCTGCGCCTCCGCCCCCCCCCCACCTGCCCACTCCAGGCCCTGGGGTGGACCCCCGGGCCCCGGGTTGTCTGGGCTCCTGCTCTCCATTCTGGTTGGGTGGTGGAGGCACAAGCTGGAGATGGGAAGGCAGGGAGCCTGGGACATCCCTTGCCTGCTTCTGGTCCCCAACCCCGAGGATCGCTGCCCCAGGACTTCAGCCTGTGGGGCATGTGTGAGCTCCTCCTGCCGTTGCCCACCTCCAGGGGCTGCAATATCCCTGGTTGGTTATCCCAACACCTTGTCAGATCTCCCCACCGGAAGCCCCTGAGCACGATGGCTTCCGTCAGGACCCCGATGAGCTCGAACACACACACTCCTGCCCACCAGAGAGTCTTGTTCCATGTCCCCAGTGCGGGGCTCAAGCTCATGCTGGAGCCGCCTTCACACCAGCTCTCCCATCTGCCCACTTGTCACGGGTCCCCTGCCCGCCCGTCCTGTACTTGCAACCTGCTGCTGGCTCCCACCTCCTCCATCCCAGTCCTGCCTAGCTGTCATCACGGCCCTGAAAACTGCCCAGAGCCTGTCACTCCCCTGCATAACCTCAGAAGTAAAGTGCTGGGTTTATAGAGTTAGGCAATAAACCGAAGTCCCACCGGCTGGCAAGATGCTGCCCAGTCTGGCCCGCTGAACCTCCTCAACCAGGTCCAAGCTGGTCCGTCTCCTCTCCCTTCCTCCTGCCCTGCCCTGCCCTCCCCTCCCGGGCCACTCCCACTCAAGCCCTGGCCCGGCTACTTCCTCCCATCCTCCTCCTCAGAGCTGCTACTCCTAGAGCCTGTTCCTCTCCTTCTGGGAGGTTCTTCCTCTGCTCTGGCCTTCAGGCCCCTCCTGAGCCCCTCGCCTGGCCCCTTCCATCTTCTCTCATGGAGCTGGAGAGCAAATCCACCCTGTGGGGGCCACGGGGTCTGTGAGGGTCCTGGACCCCCACCTGGAAGTCCATCAGCGAGGGTCCTGGACCCTCACTCTGGGTCTTGCCTGCCCAGAGCCACGGGAGGGGGAGTGGAGATTTCCTCCCGCTGGAGAATCTGGGGGACTTCTGGAGAAGGTTCTGGATGAGCTCTTAAAGTGGCTGATTGAGAATTCAGAGAAATGTCTGCAGTGTCTCCTGGCAAGCCTAACCGTGGGGGATTCAAATAAAACGACCTAATAAACACCCCCAGAGGCCTTTGCACATGCATCCTTACAGGGATGCTTAAGAAAATTAAGCGCTGAAGCGATTTTCTTTCTCCCCCAGTAAGAAAGCTTGGGCCACTTAATTAAGAGCTATCCTTAATCTTGGGCAAACCAGGTCTAATTTCATCAAATTATTCCACATTTCACTAATTTTGCCCCCCGCGTTACTCAAGGGTGTCTGAGCAGAAGTAGTCGCACGATTTTAAAAGCCTGGGTGTAAAGACTGTCTCATTCTCTTCTGACGTGAGCACAGCACCTGGGTGCTTGTTATTTGCAGCTGGGAGAGGAGCCCCCGGCAAGTGGGGCTGGGGGCACTCGGAGGGGGGGGGCATGCTGAGGCTCGCGTCGGGGGCTTCCTAAGCACTGGCTGCCTGCTGCCTCGACAAGGACGGGGACGAGGCACACACCTAGCATGATGGACAGACCCTGAGACGTGACAGGTGCATCAGGCAGAAAGCATCCACCGGTCCCAGAAGAGGGGGCGCCACCACGGGGACCCCCGCATCCCCCTCACGCAGCGGCAACTCATTTGGAAATCTCACTTGCACTCTGCTTCTGTTCTTTTCAAACACAAAACAAGGGGGGAGGAAAAGACTCCAAGAGGGGGTCCTGTCATGGCCTGAGAGAAGAGAAGGCACTCCTACAGAGGTGGGGTGAGCCGGATCCCCTGTAGGCGACTCTCTTGGAGACAGCGACTGTGGCTCCCTTGCCCACTGGGGACGCCGCTGGACTGCAGGCTGCCAGGCCAGGGACTGTGTCCTAGCTGCTCGGGTCAGCGGGAATGCTTCAGGAGTACCTGCCCCATGCCAAGCCCCCGGGCTCTGGAGGTAGCCACCCCAGTGCTGAGAAGCCAAGAGCCCGGCAGGTGTCATGAGCGAGGGTCCAGTTTTGCAAGTGACATTAGCGATTCGCTCTCAGCAGCAATAAAATGTGCCTTGTAGACAGCATTGTTCCATTAAAAACACACTTCCCCACCATCACATTAAAAATTTTTTTTGTTTGGTTTTTAGGGCCGCACCTGCGGCAAATGGAAGTTCTCAGGCTAGAGGTCGATAAAGAGCTACAGCTGCTGGCCTACGACACAGCCACAGCCAAGGCAGATCCAGGCTGTATCTGCCACCTACACCCCGGCTCACGGCAGCCCCGGATCCTCAACCACTGAGCAAGGCCAGGGATTGAACTCGCAACCTCATGGATGCTAGTCAGGTTCTTAACCCGCTGAACCACAACGGGAACTCCCATCCCTCACATTTCCGAAAAGGACTTTCGATCCCCTTTTACAGATGAGGACATAGAGCCTGTATCCGCCATGCCCCACGGCACAGCTGAAAGGAGACCCGTGCACAGGGTCCCCACCCAGAGAGCCACGGGTTCCCGGGCCCGAGCTCCTGGTGAACAGGGGAGCGTGTGCCATGCATGGAGCCAAGAGCTGGGGGCAGCTGCAGACCTACTGTGAGATCAGTCAGGACCACCTGAGTTGCTGGCAACACAGCTCAAACTAGCTCACTACAGAAAGAGCATTTTGGAATTTACAGAGCTGTGAAATCTGGAAGCTCAAACAGATTTCTTCTCTCCCCACCCCCTTCTCTCCCCCCTCTTTCTTCTTTCTCTCTCCTGGTCTCCCTCATTCCCTTCTCCTACTGCAGATGCTCCCGCTAAGAATCCGACGCTCCTATTACACCAGGTTCACGCCTCCAGTGGAAAGGGGCTGTTTTCTCCCTGCTTCCGTGTGTGAACACAAGGGAAGGGCATGGGTTGTCCCAATTTTTGATTGTTCAGGTGGGGCGGGAGCAGCGATTTGGGGCTGACGGCCCCACTAAGACCTCCTCTTGCCAGAGGTTCCCCAAGCAAGGAGCTTTGGTTGTCACACGTCTTCCCGGGAAGTATATTTTTCAACTCAGAATACAGTGTCTGGGTGTGTGCCTACACGTGTTGACTAAGAAATGAGTGAATGAATGTAGAATTTGATCCATGTAATGGGTACAGTGTTTTTGTTTTTGTTTTTTGCTGCACCCACCGCATGTGGACGTGTCCCAGGCCAGGAATCAAACCCGCACCACGGCTGCAGCCAACACCAGCATCTTAATCTACGGCACCACAAGGGAACTCCTGTACCGTATTTTCAAATGAACAGCACTCGGACGTCCCTGATGGCACAGCGGGTTAAGGATCCAGTATTATTCATTGCTGTGGCTTGAGTTTCTGCCATGGTGTGGGTTTGATTCCTGGCCCCGAAACTTCCACCTGCCTTTATTACTTTTTGCCTGGGGTGCCCTCTGAACGTGGGGGGGGGGATCTGACAGTTTAATTTTTCCCAGCATTGAAGATAAGTCACAAACTTTCCTTTCTTTCTCTCTCTCTCTCTCTCTCTTTTTTTTTTTTTTTTTCTTTTTAGGGCTGCACCTGCGGCATAAGGGAGCTCCCAGGCTAGAGGTCAAATTGGAGTTGCAGCCACCAGCCTATGCCAGAGCCACAGCAATGCCAGATCCGAGCCATGTCTTTGACCTACACCACAGCTCACGGCAACGCTGGATGCTTAACCCACTGATCGAAGCCAGGGATCGAACCCATGTCCTCAGGCACACTAGTCGGGTTTGTTACCACTGAGCCACGATGGGAACTCCCAAGTCTCGCAAAACCTTCCCCATTGCAAATGCCGGTCTTTCCAAGCCTAGCGCATAGAGCCGGTGAAGGTGGATCACTAAGATGCTCTTAGGATGGTTTCTTCTAGGATTTCCGGGAAGTTACCCAAAGGTACCTTAGGTTTCTAGCCTAGAGTCCAAGTTTGGTTTTCACCCAATATCAGAGGCATAGAGGAAGCTCTCCCTTGCTGCAGGTGCTGTGGTGCACTGCCTGCCCAGATTCACTCTCCACCAACCCCAGCCTGGGGCCCTTACTCCCCGCTGCTTAGGCTATTTTCAGCACACGGCTCATCCACCCAAAAAGACCTGCCTCACCCAAGATCACTCCCCCATACCAGGCAGGGTCAGCCCATTTACTACGACCGGTTGGTGTGGGGCTAGAAAGGCTTAGCACCCTCTCCCTAACATGGGACAAATCTGACGAGCCATCTGAGGGTCACCCCTGGGGACGGACTGAGGTCTTTGCTGTGGCTGCCTCACTGCTCATCCTCTCCGGCCGTATCCCACTTTTTCCAGCCCCCTCCCCACTGGCTGGTCCCACAGACTCTCCCCAGTCGACATGCAGCCTGGAAATCTTCATCTCAGAGATGAAATGCTAGGGAACCTGACCTGCAACAGATGGTGCCAGGAGTGGTCCAAGTATCTCTGAGATGGGAGTTTGGAGCTGGCTCAGCCACCAGATGGCTGGCAATGAGGACTCTATCACGGGTGATAGGAAAGCACTGCTAGCCCCTGGCAGGCAGTAGAGGTGCAATTAAGACCAGAAGAAAGGAATGCCCAGGAGAGTACAACACATCAGGTATCCAGGAGGAACCAGGGAGATTGTCCTCCTACCGGCTGCGGAATTGGACGGCTGTTGCTGGGGGCAGCTGAAGCTCGGGAGGAAGAGAAGTGAAGTCTGAGGGTGGTTAATCACCAATTAAAGGCTAATTAAGATAACCAGAGGGTCTCCTTAGCACCATACAAATTAGAGACTCTCATCTCTTGCAGCTGGAGGGCAGAAAGAACTGGGGATCTGGCCCAGGACTTAATTACTAGGATTGCTGAGCTCTGAAGAGGCTGAATTCTCCACCTAGGAGACGCGGTAAGTCAGGGCCAGGGCCAGGGCTGGAGTCACCTGCAAACCCTCACTGACGCACCTGCCCCCGGGGCTGGAAGGCAAAGAGTTGGGGACCGGAACAGCTTGTGCTCCTTGCCCCTCACCCCAGCCCCCGATGTGTCTCTCCGTGTGATCTGTCCCTAAAGAAGCCACAGTCTCTGGGTTTTCTTGGAAGTTCCTGTGTGGCGCCCTGGGTCAATGATCCAGCATTGCTGCAGCTGTGGGGCCAGGCACAACAGTGGCGCGGGTTCGATCCCTGGCCCTGGAATTTCCATATGCCATGGGGGCAGCCAAAACAATAAAAAGAGTTGCTGGATTGCTTACGTGATGGCCTAGGGCTCCAGAGCAAGTGTCCCAGGAAAGAGAGCCCAGGGGAGGCTAAGCCTATTAGTTAATGCACCGATGAGGGGGAATCCTTCCACAGAGTGTCCGGCGGTGCACCCAGTCATCCACTTTTCATGGAAAGAAGCGTGGAAGGGTTGGGATACATATGGATTCTTGAGCAGTGGCCAATGGTTTGACTGGCTCCTCGGGGACCGGAAATGGTGCCGTGCCAGTCCCAAGGCTGGCAGCCTGGAGAGCTCAGAGAGCTGATGAAGCTGAGGAAGTCAGAAGGCAGTCTGCTGGGAATTTCCCCTTGCTTAAGGAGCCCATCAATCTCACTCAGTTCAGGCCTTCAACTGATTGGATGTGGCCCACCCACGTTGCGGCAAACAAGCTCCCTCGCCTGGAGTTCGTCAAAGACTGACCTCATCTGAAACACCCTTCAAGGCGACACGTAGAATTAAACATCACATTCAGGAAGCTAGTTGCCTTTCCTGGCCCCCAGACCTCAGCCCCTCAACCCACCTGAAGGTATACAGAGTGTTAGATGCATCAACGCAGAGCCCCCTTGAGACCCCAGCAAAGGAGGTATGGCAGAGTGGATGCGACCACGGGGTCCACTGATCCTGTCACAGACCCAAAGCTGCTGGACATAGGTGGGGGTTGATTTGCCAAAGGCACAGCTGAGATGCTGGCTCGAAGTTGGCTGTCATCCAGGGCATAGACTCTTACATGGAGATCCCTGGTGGCTCAGTGGCTTAAGGATCCAGCATTGTCTCTGTAGTGTCTCAGGTCACTGCTGTGGCGCAGGTTTGATGCACATGCTATGGGTTCAGCCAGGATGAATGAATGAATGAATGAATGACCATTGTATGGTGCTCAGTCCCCAGGAGGAAAACTGTGAGTCCAGGAACGGAAGACGGAAGGAGGAATGGTGCCGCTTATCCTCACGCACTGTGCCCCACTTGAGAGTTCAGGATCCACCCTGCAGCTCAGTGCCGTCATTATGGAGGTCCTGCTTCTCAAAGGGGGAGACTCCTGCCAGGGACACAGAAAGAGTCCCAGGAAATTTTCCTTACCAGCATCAGCGCTTCATGAAAATTCACCATTCTAAGTGTGCAAATCAATGATTTTCCAAAAATTTGCTCAGTTGTGCCACCATCACCATAAACCCATTTTAGAATATTTCCATCATCTCAGGAAGATCCTTCGGCCTCATTTACGGTTCATTTCGATTGTAGCCCAGAGCCCCAGCCACAGACCTACCTTCCATCTCTGTAGATGTACCTTTTTCTGGACAATTCATACAAGCAAAATCCTACATGTCGTCTTTTGTGTCTGGCTTCTTTTGCCTAACAACGCTTTTGAGGTTCATGCACATTGCAACGTGTACCATGACATCCTTCCTTTTTATTAAGAGTGTGTGGGAGTTCCCATCGTGGCTCAGTGGTTAATGGATCCGACTAGGGACCAGGAGGTTGCGGGTTCGATCCCAGGCCTTGCTCAGTGGGTTAAGGGTCTGGCGTTGCCGTGAGCCGTGGTCACAGACGCGGCTCGGATTCCGCGTTGCTGTGGCTGTGGTGTAGGCTGGTGGCTGCAGCTCCGATTTGACCTCTAGCCTGGGAACCTCCATATGCCGTGGGAACGTCCCAAGAAATGGAAAAAAGACCAAAAAAAAAAAAAAAAAAAAAAAAAAGAAGACGAAGAAGGAGTGTATGGATCCCCTGCATTTTGTTAATCCACTCATCAGTTAGTAGACATTTTGGTTGTTTCTGCTTTTTGGCTATTAGCAATTACACTGCTGTGACTGTTTGCATGCAACTTTTGTGTAGACTTGTGTTTTTATTTCCCTTGGATAGATACCTAGGTGTGGAATTGTCTGGTCATTTAGTAAATTTATGTTTAATGTTTTAAGGAAAAAAAAGGCCAAACCGTTTTCCAAAGTGTACCATTTTATATTTCTACCCTCCCATTTCTCCCGCTAACATTTGTTATTGTCTATAATTATAGCCATTCCGGGGTGTGTGAAGTGGTATCTCATTGTGGTTTTAATTTGCATTTCCCTAATGACTAATGATGTTGAGCATCTTTTCAAGTGCTTATTAGCCATTTGTTTATCTTCTTTGGTGAAATGTCTATTCAACTCTTTTGCCCATGTTTTAATTGGATGTTTGTCTTTTCATTAGGTCCTCTCTATAGTCTGGATGCAAGTCCTTGATCAGATATATGATTTGCAAATAGTTTCTCTCAGTCTAGAGCTTAGCTTTTCATTTGCCTAAAAATGACTTTTGAGGTGCAAAAGTTTTAAATTTTGATGAAGTCCAATTGATCAATTTTTGTTCTTTTTTAGATCATGCTTTGGAAGTTGAGTCTAGGAGAACTTTGCCTACCCCAAGTTAAGGAAGATTTTCTATTCCGTGCTCCTCCGAAAGTTTTATAGCTTCAGCGCTTACATTTGTCCAACTGTCTATAGCCCATTTGGATTTAATTCTTGTGTGGAGTGTGACGACCCAGAAGCATCTTTCTGGATCGTCAATTGTCCCAGCAGCATTTGCTGAAAAGCTGATCCTTTCTCCATTGAATTGTCTTGGCACCTTTATCAAAAATCAATTGACCGTAAATGTAAGAATTTATCACTAGGCTCTCAGCTCTGTTCCATTGATCTCTATGTCCACTCTTAATGCTGGTTTAACACCATCTCGTTACTAATGCTTCGGAGCAAGTTTTGGAACTGGGAGGTGAAACTCCTCCCACTTTGTTCTCTTTCAAAATTGTTTTTGCTATTCTGGTTTTTTCATTTCCATGTAAACTTTGAGACCCGCTTGTCAATTTCTGTGAAAAAGCCCACTGGGACTTTGAAAGGGGTGGTGTTGACTCAATAGATCAATTCGAGGAGAGTTGCCATCTTAACAGTATTGATTCTTCTAATCTGTGAACATGAAACGTCTCCATTTATTTAGATATTCTAAATTTTCCCTCAGCAATGTTCTGCAGTTTTCAGCGTACAAGTCTCATACTTTTCTGATTAAATGTATTCTTAAGTACTACATTTTCTGACACTACTAAATAGAATCCTTTTCTTAATTTCATTTTCAGATTGCTCATTACCATTATAAAAATGCAGATGAGTTTGGTGTGTTGATCTTGTGTCCTACATCCCTGGAATTTGTGGGAATTTTTTTTTTTTTTTTTTTTGGTCTTTTTGTCTAAAGGACTGCTCCCGCGGCACATGGAGGTTCCCAGGCTAGGGATCGAATCGGAGCTATAGCTGCTAGCCTACACCACAGCCACAGTACACAAGATCCGAGCTGCGTCTGCGACCTACACCACAGCTCATGGCAACGCCAGATCCTTAACCCACTGAGCGAGGCCAGGGATCGAACCCGCAAGCTCATGGTTCCTTGTCGGATTCATTAACTACTGAGCCACAATGGGAACTCCAGAATTTGTTTAGTACAGGAGAATTTGGTGAAGTCCTTCAGACTGTCATCTGGAATAAAGACAGTTTTACTTCCCCCTTTCCAATCTGGATATCGTTTATTTATTTATTACACCTGATTGCACGGCCCCAAACTTTCAGTTCAACGTTGAAGAGAAGTGGCAAGAGTGAGAATCTTTGCCTTGTTCCTGACCTTAGGGAGAAAACGTCCATTCTTCCACCATTACATGTGACCTTGGGGATAGGATTTGGGTAGAGAAATAATATCAGGTTGATGAAGTTTGTCTATTCTAAGTTTGTTGGGAGTTGTAGTTGTTTTAATCATGACTGAATTTTGAATTTTGTTTTTGTTTTTTTAGGGTTTGTTTTTTTGTTTTGTTTTGTTTTGTTTTGGCTGCACCTGCAGCATGCGGAAGTTCCTGGGCCATGGCTTGAACCTACGTACGCCACAGCAGTGACCTGAGCCACAGCAGTGACAATGCCTGATTCTTAACTCGCTGGGCCACCAGCGAATTTTGTTAAATATTTTTTCTGTATCTATTGAAATGGTCATGTGAGTTTTTTCCCTTATTCTAGTAATACGGTCCACTATGTTACTTGTTTTGGGGATGTTAATCCAGCCTTGCATTCCTGGGATAAACCTCACTGGCCATGGTGTGTAATCCTTTTTATATATTGCTGAATTCACTTTCCTACCATGTTGTTGAAGGTTATTGCATCAGTATTCATGAGGGGAACTGGTCTGTGATTTTATTTTCTTGTGATGTCTTTGGCTGGCTTTGGTACCAGGGTAATATTGATCTCTAAGAATGAGTTGAGAAATGTTCCTTCCTTCTCTGTTTTCCAGAAGAGTTCATGGAATATTAATGTTATTTCTTCTTTAAATATTTGATAGACTTCACCAGTGAAAGCTACCTGGTCCTGGAATTTCCTTTGTAGGAAGACTTCTAATTACTAATCAATTTTTTTCTTCATGTAAGAATACTTAATTTTCATTTTTTCTGGAGAGAATTGTGGTGATTTGTGCCATTTTAAGAATCTATCCATTTCTTCAGCTGCCTAACTTGTTGGCATAGAGTTGTTGAGAGTTTTCCCTTATAACCCTCCTAAACTCTGTACTGTCCGAGGATGTGTCAGTCTTGCATTAATGATTGTGGTGATCTAGGTATTCTCTTATTTGTTCTTGATCAAATTAGCTAAAGATTTGTGTATTCTGATGCTTTTTTCAAAGAACCAACTTTTACTTTCATTTATTTTCTCTCTTGTTTATTTCTTTTCTACATTTTTTTACTTCCATTCTAACCTTTATTCTTTACTTCTTTCTGTTTGCTTCGCTCTCCTTGTTCTAGATTCTTAAGGCAAAACATCCGATCAATGATCTAAGATCTTTTATTTTCTCTAACACAGGCATTGAGGCTATTAATTCTCCTTTAAGCACCCCTTTGGCTGCATCTGATAAACTTTGATATGTTGTGATTTTGTTTTCATTCACTTCAAAATGCTTTGGATTTCCCAAATTTCCTTCTGTTGTTTTCTTTTCTTTTTTTTTTTTTTTGTCTTTTTTGTCTTTTTGTCTTTTTTGTTGTTGTTGTTGTTGTTGTTGCTATTTCTTGGGCCGCTCCCACGGCATATGGAGGTTCCCAGGCTAGGGGTCGAATCGGAGCTGTAGCCACCGGCCTACGCCAGAGCCACAGCAACACGGGATCCGAGCCGCGTCTGCAACCTACACCACAGCTCACGGCAATGCCGGATCGTTAACCCACTGAGCAAGGGCAGGGACCGAACCCGAAACCTCATGGTTCCTAGTCGGATTCGTTAACCACTGTGCCACGACGGGAACTCCCCTTCTGTTGTTTTCTAATTTAACTTTATTGTGATAGGAGAACATACTTTGTATGAGTTCAGTTTCTAAAAATTTACTAAGACATGTTATAGCAGAGAAGATGGCCTTTCTTAGAGAATATCCCATGTATAAACAAAGAATGTGCATTCAACTCTTTCTAAGTAGAGACTCTATAGATGTCACTTAAGCCAATTGATAGTGTAGTTCAAGACTTCTATATCCTTGCTGATTTTCTGTCTATTTGTCCTACTAATATTTTTTTATTTTTATTTTTTGGCCTTTTGTCTTTTTAGGGCTGTGCCCATGGCATATGGAGGCTCCCAGGCTAGGGGTCTAATCAGAGTTACAGCTGCTGGCCTACATCAATGCCAGATCCAAGCCATATGTGCAACCTACACCACAGCTCACAGCAATGCTGGATCCTTAACCCACTGAGTGAGGGCAGGGATTGACCCACAACCTCATGGTTCCTAGTCATAATCATTTCTGCTGTGCAATGATGGGAACTCCTGTCCTACTAATAATTTTAAAAGAAGTATTGAAATCATCGACTATAATTTCTCTATTTCTCTTTGCATTTATATCAGCCTTTGTTTCATGTATTTTGAAATTCTGTTATGAGGCACATGAAAGTTTAGGATCATTGCATCTTCTTGATTAACCGATCCTTTTATCATTATAAAATATCCCTTCTTTGTCTCTAGTAACTTTTTTATTGTTGTCTTAAAGTTGTATTTTTCTAATGCAACTTTTTTATTGTTGTCTTAAAGGTCTATTTTTCTAATACAACTACTCCCATTCTGTTATGGTTAGTTTTCTTGGTAGAGGCAGACCTCAGAGATATTGTGGGTTTGGTTCCAGACCACCACAATAAAGCAAATACTATAATAAAGTGAGTCACATGAATTTTTTTGGTTTCCCAGTTCATATAAAAATTATGTGGGTGTTCTCTTGTGGCTCATTGGGTTAAGGACCTGGTGTTGTCACTGTAGTGACTCAGGTTGCTGCTGTGGTGTAGATTCAATCCCTTCCCAAGAACTTCCACATGCCATGAGTGCAGCCAAAAAGAAAAAAAAAAAAAAAAAAAGAGCACTACCAAAAATTATGTTTATGCTTCCCTCTAGTCTATGAGTGTGCATAATAGCATCCTGTCTTTTGAAATGTACATACCTTTTTTTAAAATTCTTTTTTTTTTTTCTGCCATGCCCAGAGCATGTGGAAGTTCCAGGGCCAGGAATTGAACTCGTGCCACATCAGTGACAATGCCAATTCCTTAACCACTAGGCCACCAGGGATCTCCTGAAAATCAGTTATTGCTAAAAAAAAAAATGCTAACCATCATTTGAGCCTTCAGCAAGTCATAGTAGGTACATCAAGGATCACTATCACAGATCATCATAACAGATATAACGATAATAATGAAACAGTTTGAAATATTGAGAGAATTACCAAAATATAACATAAAGTCATGAAGTGAGCCAATGCTGTTAAAAAAAAATGGTGCTGATAGACTTTCTTGAATCAGAGTTGCCACAAAGTTTCAGTTTGTAAAAAAACTCGGTATCTGCAAAGTGCAAAGGAAACCCAATAAAGTGAGAAGCTCCCATGTATCTTTTCTATATTTTTACTTTCACTCTATTTCTGTCTTTGAATCTGAAATGTACTTATTATAAACAGCACAAAGTTGGCTCCTGGTTGTTGTTTGTTAACAGTCTGACAATCTCTGCATTTTTGAGTGTTTATTTATATTTAATGTAATTCTTGGTGCTGTTCCAAGTGTGTCTGCTATTTTGCTATTTGTTTTCCGTATGTCTCATGCCTTTTTTATTCATCTCTTTTTCTAATATTTCATTTGTTTGTGTTACATGGATATTTTCTAGTGTACTATTGGCTTTCCTTTTTTATGTTTCTATTTCTGTTTTTGTTTTTGTTTTTGCATTTTAGGGCCACACCTGTGGCATATGGAGGTTTCCAGGCTAGGGGTCAAATTGGCACTGCAGCTGCCAGCCTCTACCACAGCCACAGCCACAGCAACATGAGATCTAAGCCACGTCTGTGACCTACACCACAGCTCACAGCAACAGCAGATCCTTAACCCATTGAGCAAGGCCAGGGATCGAACCTGCATCCTCATGGAAACCAATGGGGTTCATGATCACTGATCCACGACGGGAACTCCTGGCATTCCTTTTTTTAAGCCTATATTTAACAATGATTTTCCTAGTGATTGTTCTGGGGATTACAATTTGCAACTTCATTTATTTAGGATTAATACTAACTGAATTCCAATAATACATAGAAATTTGGAACTTATCTCCCTCCCTTTCCCTGTCCTTTGTGCTGATATTGCCACATAGATTACGATTTAGCACGTTATTACGTCCAACAGTATGGTTTTATAATTTTCATGTTGTGCAGTGCTGTTCTACGTCAATTAAAAGAGGAAAATGGGAGTTCCCATCGTGTCGCAGTGGAAACGAATCCGACTGGGAACCATGAGCTTGCGGGTTTGATCCCTGGCCTCGCTCAGTGGGTTAAGGATCCGGCATTGCCTTGAGCTGTGGTGTAGGACACAGACATGGCTTGGATCTGGCATGGCTGTGACCGTGGCATAGGCCGGCAGCTACAGCTCTGAATAGACCCCTAGCCTGGGAACCTCCATATACCATGGGTGTGGCCCTAAAAGAAAAAAAAGAAAGAAAGAGAGAGAGAGGAAACTGTTCAAAATATATTTATCAGATCTTTTATATTTACCTATACAGTCTCCCTTAGGGGTGCTTTTATTTCTTCCTATAGGTTCACGTTACCTTCTGATGTCATTTCTTCCGAGCCTAAAGGACACCCTTCAGTCTTTTTTGTAAGGCAGGTCTGCCAGCAATGACTTCCTTCAGTCTTGGCTTCTCTGGGTGTGTCTTTCTCTCACCTTCATATCTGAAGAATAATTTGGCTAGATATGGAAAACGCAGCTGTTTTTTTCTCCTAGCACTTTGACGATGTCATCCCACTGCCTTCTGGTTTCCATTATTTCTAAAGATAATCCGATTGTGGTTTTCTTGTACATGGTGAGTCATTTTGCTGCTGGTGCTTTCAAGACTTTGTCTTTGATGACATATATGACAGTCATAACCTCTGACGATGATATGTGTAGGTGTGAATCTTTTTGAGTTTATCCTCTGAGATTTGTGGAGTTTATCGCAGGCACATGTTGATGGCTTTTTAAAAACCAAATTCGGGAAAATTTCAGCTCTTATGTCTTCCAAAAAACTCCTGTGCCTTTCACTCATGGTGTCACAAGATCTCAAAGTTCCGTTCTTGCTGCGCATTCTTTTCTCCGTCTGTTTTTATTTTCTGCTCCTTTCTCTTCAAGTTTCCCGAGGCTTTCCTTTTCCAGCTCAAATCTGCCCTTGAGCCCCTGAAATGAATTTTTCATTTCAGTTAGACTTTTCAACTCCAGAATTTCTAGTTGGTTCTCTTTATACCGGCAGAGCTCAGAGATACCCTGGGTTCAGCTCCAGACCACCCCGCAATAAAGCGAGTATTGTGATAAAGTATGTCACACACATTTTGGGGTTTCCTGCTGCACATAAAATTATGTTCACACGATACTGTAGTCTATAAGTGTGGAATAGCATTGTATTTAAAAAACAGTGTACATGCCTTATTTTAAAAATTCCTTTATGCTAAAAACTGCTAACTGTGATCTGATATCACAGGATTGCCACCAACTTCCACCTGTAAAAAAAGCAGTGTCTTCAAAGCAAAGCCGTATCTTGGCTGCTATGACTAATACTACAATCAACATTGGGAGGCATTTATCTTTGCTAATTAGTGTTTTCGTTTTCTTTGGAAAAATACCCAGAAGTTGAATTGCTGGTTCGCATGGCAGTTCTTTATTATTTTTATTTTTTCTTTGTCTTTTTAGGGCTGCACCCACGGCACATGGAGGTTCCCAGGCTAGGGGTCGAATCAGAGCTACAGCTGCCAGCCTACCTCCCAGCCACAGCAACACGGGATCCTTAACCCACTGAGCGAGGCCAGGGATAGAACCCGCATCCTCCTGGGTATTGGCTGGGTCTCTTACCGCTGAGCCTCGACAGGAACTCCCTTTTTGATTTTTTGAGGCCCCTCCATACTGTTTTCCACAATGGCCGCACCAATTTACATCCCTGCCAGCTGCGTACAGGGTTCCTCTCTCCCCACATCCTTGCCAAACTTGTTAATTTGTTGTCGTTTTAATAATAGCCATTCTGACAGGTATGAGGTGATAGCTCATTGGGGTTTTAATTTGCATTTCCCTGATGATTAGAGATGCGGAGCCTCTTTTCATGCGCCTGTTGGCCATCTGTACGTCTTCTTTGGAAAAAAAAGTCTATTCAGGTCCTCCACTCCATTTTTAATCAGGTTGTTTGTTTGTTTTATGTTGAGTTGTCTGAGTACTTTGCGTGTTTTGGCTATTAACCTCTTATCAGATGTATTGTTTACAAATATCTCCACTCATTCAGTAGGCAGCCTTTTTGTTTTGTAGATGACTTCCTTTGCTGTGTAATTCTTTTTTTTTTCCCTTTATGTTCTCATTTATTTTTGTTTGACTTTGTGGGGCTATGCTGGCTTAATTCGCTTTTTAAAAAAAGCATTGTTGATTTACAGTTTTGTTCCAATTTCTGCTGTACAGCAAAGTGACCCAGTCATATATATATATATAAATATATATACACATACATATATATATGTTTTTATATATATGTTTTATATATATATATATGTTTTATATACACATTCCCTTTCTTATGTTATCTTCCGTCATGGTCTGTCCCAAGAGACTGGATAGAGTTCCCTGTGCCGTACAGCAGGTGCTGTGTAATTCTTTAAAAAAACAATTTCCTCTGGGTCTTTGAACACATTCCTAATAGCTGGTTTGAAGGCTTTGCCCACCAAGTCCAACACCCAGGGTCCGTCGGAGACAGTTTCCACCAACTGCTTCTTTCCCGTGTGTGACTGCGTATCCCTCTTTGTATGTTTCACATTTCTTGTTAGAAACTGGACGTTTGGATAATTTCTGACAACAAATCTGGATCCTGATTTGCCTCCCCGGAGGGCTGCATGTATCTGTTTGTTTAGCGAATAGCCTGGATGAATTATTTAGAGGCTCTCCCCACCCGTGTGTAATTTGCTAATATCTATGCTGAAAAAAAAGAAAAGTCTTGGCTTCCTTGTTAGCCTGGCTTCCTATAAATTGATCGGGGTCAGCCGAGCTTCGTAGTCAGCCAACAGCTGGTTGGAGGTTTTGCTTCAACACCCTGAGCCAGTGAGGGTTCCAGCCCTTGGTGTGGTCAGGCACACATTCAAAGCCCAGGCAGTTTACAAGCCTGTCCTGGCTTTTCCTGCCTGCTTGTGCAGATCTCCATGGCCCGAGGTCAGCCCCAAGCCAAGGAGATAACCGGGGGCTCTCTCATCTTCCCTGCATACACACATGCGCATAGGCTTCCGGACTGCCAGGAATTTGCAGGGCCTTATCTGAGCCCCCCACGGCTCCCCCCTACCCCACCCCCAAGATCTCTCTTTTAAACTTTGGCTGGTCTGCTGCTTTCCCGGTATTATAGCCCTAGGCAGCTGCAATATTGGCCTTGCTTGATTGTTTTCTGGAAAGACGGCAATTGCTTCTGACAGTGCCCCTGGACAGGGGGCTTTTCTCTGGAGGACCAAATTAAATCGTGCTCTCCCACGGCAGTGAGCTGCTGCTCTTTGTGACTGCCATGTCACTTTGGCCGAGAGGGAGGTGGGAGCATCCCCAAAGCTAAAACAGCACGGATCCCACCGTTGTCCACCCAGGTGAAGCAGCTTCTCGCCCATCAATGTCGTGCAATGTGTTATAGACCGCTGGTTAATTTCCAGGATTTCTGAAATGGTTGTTTTTGACGATATTGTCCAATCATGTCATTGCTTTTCTAGAGACAGCATCTGTGGTCCACCACTGCCCTGACTAAACTTCAAGCTCCGTTGCTGCACAGTCCTATCAAGCTCTTTGTGTGAAGAGACCAGTGGATGAGGAAAGGCATCACCATTTAGCAGGAGAGTGACCCCCGGCTATCAGGAGGAGATGGGGGTGCCATTAGATGATGGGAACGGGAAGGAACAGACTTGGGACTCAGGCTGTTTTCCGGGCTGATCTTAGTACATATCCGTCCCACTTGGGGGTAAATGGAGAAGCCCAGCCCCCACGGCCTGAGCAGCACACGGTGGCCAAAGTTTCAGATCCCGTGGGGGGTGAGTGTCCGGGTGGCTCTACCTGTGGGCCACCTAGACCATGACAGGTACTATACACCTGCAGTGATGAGAAGAATCTGGAGTGGGCAGCAGGAGGGGGAGATGCCAGGGTGAGAGACATCAGGTGTGGCCTCAAGATCAGCCGCCATTGGAGTTCCCGTCGCGGCTCAGTGGTTAACGAATCCGACTAGGAACCATGAGCTTGCGGGTTCGATCCCTGCCCTTGCTTAGTGGGTGAAGGATCCGGCGTTGCTGTGAGCTGTGGTGGAGGTTGCAGACGCAGCTCAGATCCTGCGTGGCTGTGGCTCTGGTGTAGGCCGGTGGCTACAGCTCTGATTTGACCCCTAGCCTGGGAACCTCCATATGACACAGGAGCGGCCCAAGAAATGGCAAACAGAAAAAAAAAAAGATCAGCCGCAGTTGTAAGAGTAGGTACTTCCTGCAAGGTTTCCCCAGGAAAAGAGGCTTCTAGAGTCCTGGGGGAGTTGCTTTCAGACATTGTTACATGAAGCAAGAGGAGCCCAGGGGCACCAGGGCTGGACTGTTTTGGCTACTCTTTGGGGCCGGAGTGTCCATTTCCCAGTTGCCCGGAGTGTGGGTAGCTGAGCATTCTCAGCCACGTCCCACCCCTCACTCCTAATTGCCCTCAACTCAAGAGGACCTCCTTGTACCACCTCGCACCTGCCGGAACAGCCGTCATCCAAAAGTCTACAAACAGTAAGTGCCAGAGAGGGTGTGGAGAAAAGGGAACCCTCTTACACTGTTGGTGGGAATGCAAACTGGTGCAACCACTGTGGAAAACAATATGGAGATGCCTCAGAAAACTAAAAATAGAACTACCATTTGATCCAGCAATCCCACTCCTGGGCATCTATCCAGGGAAAACCACGACTCACAAAGACACATGGACTCTGATGTTCACTGCAGCACTATATACAACAGCCAAGACATGGAAACAACCTAAATGCCCATCGACAGAGGAGGGGATCCAGAAGACGTGGTCCACACACACAGTGGAATATTACGCAGCCACTCAAAAGAAAGACACACGGCATTTGCAGCCACATGGATGGACCTAGAAATGATCCTGCTGAGTGAAGTCAGGCAATGAGACACCAGCATCAAATGCTGTCACTTACATGTGGAATCTATAAAGGGATACAATGAACCTCTTTGCAGAACAGATACTGACTCACAGACTGAAAAACGTACGGTTTCCAAAGGAGACAGGTTGGGGGGTGGGGAGATGCACTGAAAGTTTGGGATGGAAATGCTATAAAATTGGGTTGTGATGATTGTTGTATACCTACAAATGTAATAAAATTGAGGAATTAGAAAAAAAAAAGAGGACCTCCTTGCCCAAGGTCAAAACCCTCTCTCCCGGGTAACCCCCATCCAATGACAGGTCAGCAGAGAATGCGACAACGCTAACCCCCACCCGCCACGTGGTGATCTGAGGCCTTCACAGCTGCCCGACAGCCCAACCTACCGTCCACTCCCGGCTTCTGGACTCCCCCCCCCCCACCCGACAGCCCTCCCCCTCGCCCGTCCTGGGTGCTGATCTTGAGACTGTGTCTCGACAAATCTCCTGGACATAAATATCCACTTAGAGTATATTTCCAGGGGAACCCAACCTGCAACAATTGGCATTTCACTCTTGATTTAATCATACACAATTAAGCCCTGCATTTAGCACAAATCAATGCTCCCTTCTCCATCTTCCTCACAGCTGGTAGGGGAGAGCGGTGGCAAAAAACAAGACAAAACAAAACAAAACAAAAGGCCCAAATGACAGATGTTAAAAACGAGGGCAACTGTTCTATGAATGGATAATTAAACCGCTTTTGGACACCGAGGCCTAAAATGATGAAAAATCGAGATTGCCCAAGACGGGGGCCCCCCCCCCCCCCCGCCCCGGGACTTTGACAGTAACCTCTAGAAGGCCTGGGCTGCAAACAACATCAGACCGTGGAGTGTGATACAGCCCACACACGCGCACGCGCACACACACACACACACACACACGCATGCACACCCGCACTGTGCACTGTCTGGGACCCACCGGCCGACTGAATGAAGGTAAAATTCTTTCACACATGTTATGTTGCACTAGTATTTTGTTGTTCACATGTTGTTTTGTTGTTCACACGTGTTTTGTTGTGCTGCCCACTCCGAGAGCAGATTTGGGTCACAGAGAAGTCCACAGAGTTCCAGTGGCTCAGTGGGTTAAGGGATCTGGCATTGTCAGTGCTATGGCTCGGGTTCGATCCCTGGCCCCGGGGAACTTCTAAACACCATGAGCACAGGAAAAAAAAAAAAAGGCAAGAGCTGTGGCTTGGAAGCTGTATGAACCAGGGTTCAATTCTAAGAGTTGAACGACTCAGAGAAAGGGGGCAGGGGAGAGACCGACCTTGCAGGGCCATGGGGCTGGAGAGCCAGCGCCGAGGTCTGTTGCTTCTCCCTCTGATGCTGGAGCTTGAAGAACGCCATGAGGGCCATTGGGAAGATAAGGGGATTGAGAACAAGCTGGATTTGGAGTTCCTTCTGTGGTGCAGTGGCAACGAATCTGACTAGGAACCCTGAGGTTGCGGGTTCCATCCCTGGCCTCGCTCAGTGGGTTAAGGATCTGGCATTGCCGTGAGCTGTGGTGTAGGTTGCAGATGCAGCTCGGACCCTTCATTGCTGTGGCTCTGGTGTAGGCCAGCAGCTGTAGCTCTGATTCAACCCCTAGCCTGGGAACTTCCGTAAGCCGCTGGTGCGGCCCTAAAAAGACCAAAAAAAGAGCAAGCTGGATTCATGAGCATGGCTGGAACCCCGCAAGGACGAGGAGCCCTAGGCCTATACTTGTTGCTGCCTGAGAAGCTGGTGATACCAGGGTCCTGCAGGACCCCAGAGCCTTCCTCAAGGGGCTTAATACACCCGCCCAGCCAGGACTTGGGGACGCTCCTCCTTTTCAATCCTGTAACTTAAATATTGAGACAGAAAGTTAACGGCTCTTGGGAGTTCCTGTTGTGGCGCAGCAGAAATGAAGGAGTCTAGTATGCATGAGGTTTGGGGTTCGATCTCTGGCCTTGCTCAGTGGATGAAGGATCTGGCGTTGCCGTGAGCTGTGGTGTGGGTCACAGACACAGCTCGGATCCCATGTTGCTGTGGCTGTGGTGTGGGCTGGCAGCTACAGCTCCGATTTGACCCCTAGCCTGGGAACCTCCATATGCCGCGGGTATGGCCCTAAAGAAAAAAAAAAGAAAGTTAACCACTTTCGCCATAGCTTAGGCTAGAAGATGAGATGAGTGAAGGGAAGAAAACAAAAAAAAAAAATATTTCGGTGAGTCCAGACACCAGGGGAATGATTCTCACTTAAAAACTGTGGGTTCAAGTCTCAATTTGGGTTTAGGCTGGGTTTGAGTCCTGGCTACCTGTGCTTCTTTCACCTTGACAGGAGGTAGCAGATGAAGCCACCTGCCTTCACCTTGGAAAGAAGATAACCACAGGCCCCAGATGATTGACCATCCAGAATATTCATTGAGGGTGAGGAGCTCTGAATTTCTGTGGGAGTCATTGCCTGCAGCTGGCATGCAGGTGTTTTATCAGGGCATCCTCCTCCCCAACGTGATGGGGCAGCAGGGCGCCCCGGGAAGGGAAGGACAAACCATCCCCCTGGGGTGTAGATTATGAAAGGGCTGGAGGATTGACATGCCCTCAGGAAGGACAGTGGTCATGGGTGGCTGGCCTGGCCTGACGGGTTGGTGGTTTTCCTAACAGGTGTAAAGGAAAAAGCAAGCACCCTTGCACAAGCTACATACCAGTTGTCAGGTGTTGTGTTGATTTGCTCCAGCAATGAAACCGCAGCTAGGAAAGCACCGGCCAGTTGGAATCACCCCCCGATCAAGTTTCTAATAATTTATTGTCCTTCTCCAGGGTCCTCCTGTTTCTTATCCGACCAGCAGAGGAATTGAAGGCAGATGTTGTAAGGATCACCACCCACCCTTGCATCTTTCCTTTATGGTGGCACTGCTCTCTGCATTCCCTCCAAGAATACGGGATCGCTTTGGGTGTACTAGTTTCATGGAAAGAGGGTTTGGGATTAACATGTACACATGACTATATACAAAATAGATAACCCACAAGGACCTGCTACAGAGCACCGGGGTCTCTACTCAATATTCTGTAAAAACAGGAGTTCCCATCGGGGCACAGTGGAAACAAATCCGATTAGGAACCATGAGGTCGCGGGTCCAATCCCTGACCTCACTCAGTGGGTTAAGGATCCGGTGTTGCCATGAGCTGTGGTGTAGGTTGCAGAGGTGGCTCAGATCTGGCATTGATGTGGCTGTGGTGTAGGCCGGCAGTTGCAGCTCCGATTCAACCCCTGGCCTGGGAACTTCCATGTGTTGCAAGTGCAGACCTAAAAAGTACAAACAAACAAACAAACAAACGCAAGCTTGCAAATGTAGGCATGGAATTGTAAACTACAAAAAGCAACACAGTAGATTTGAAACCACCAGTGAAATGAAAAGACAAGCTGTGGACTGGGAGAAATATTTGCAAATGATGCGACCGACTAGGAGTTAATATCCAAAATATACAAACTGCTTATTCAATTCAATATCAAAAATAACCAATCAAAAAAAAATATTCTGTAAAAACAGGGAGTTCCTGTCATGGCTCAGTGGAAACAAATCTAACATCCATGAGGACACAGGTTCGATCCCTGGCCTTGCTCAGTGGGTTAAGGATCCGGCGTTGCCATGAGCTGTGGGGTAGGTCACCGACATGGCTCAGACTGACGCTTCTGTGGCGTAGGCCAGCGGTTACATCTCCAATTCGACCCCTAGCCTGGGGACCTCCATATGCCTCAGGGGCAGCCCTAAAAAGCAAAAAAATAAAACAATACTCTGTAATAATCTATTTGGGGAAAGAATCTGGAAAAGAATGGATATAGGCATATGTATAACTGAAACTAACATTATAAATCAACGGTCTTTCAACAAAAAAATAAAAAATAAATTTTTAAAAAAAGAAAGAGGCAATTCTGGTAGCTCCCACTTGGCCTCTCCCACCACAATAGCCCCCTCCCCATGGGTCAGAGAATCAACACAGGGCTTCTGGTGGTCGTGGAGCAAGTTTATTCCAATTATGAATTCCAGATGGGGAGACAAGTCAGGGGGTCCGGGACCCACTGCACCCACTCTGATACAGACCTGAATTGAGCCTCACCAACCCCTTGACTTCCAAAAGCCTCTGCTCTCACGGGTGGAGCACAGTGATGCTTTGGGTCCACAGGGATTGGTATTAATGCAGAGCCAGTGTGCAAGAATCCTGGAAAAGTCAGATAAGATAAAAAGGGAAGGGCCTAGTGCAGTACCTTTGTATTAAAATCTGGAAAAAAAAAAAAAAAAAAGGTGTTCCCATTATGGTTCAGCAGTAATGAACCTGACTAGTATCCATTCTGATGCCAGTTGGATCCCTGGCCTTGCTCAGCGGGTTAAGGATCCAGCGTTGAGGCATAGGTCGAAGATGCGGCTTGGATCCAGCATTGCTGTGGCTGTGGTGGAGGCTGATAGCTGCAGCTCCAATTCAACCCCTAGACTGGGAACCTCCATATGCCGCAGGAGTGGCCCTTTTAAGACAAAAAAAAAAAAAAAAAAATTGAAGGAAGGTTCTCATCGCTGAAAGAAAATTGGCATAAACATTTGGCGTTGTGGAGGCTGGGTTTAAGCTCGACCACTTTCAAGCCAGATGATCCTGGGCACATGTTTTCACTTCTGCGAGGCTGAATTTCATGATCTGTAGTGCTAGCAGATAATAGTCTCTGCCTCTTGGGTTGTTGTGTGAATTACACAAGATGACGTTGTTAAGGTACTTAGCACACATTATCCAAAAGACAAGAGGTGGCAAGTGCTGGCGAGGATGTGGAGAAAAGGGAACCCTGGTGCCCACCGGTGGGACCATAAATTGGGGCAGTTGCTGCGGCAAAAACAGCAAGGAGGTCTCTCAAAAAAATTATAAATAGAACTACGTGATCCAGCCACCCCATGCCTGGGTATATATTCAAAGGAAATGAAATCCCTCTCTGAAAAAGCCATCCACAGCCCTATTGTTCATTGCAGGATTATTTACAATAAGCGAAGCATAGAAAAACATGTGTCCATCAAAGGATGAATGAGTAAAGAAAATACACACACACACACAGAGGATGGAATATTATTCAGCCATAAAAAGAAGGAAATCCTACTATTTGTGAAGACATAGATGCCCCTTGAGAGCTTCAGGCTAAGTGAAATAAGACAAAGACGAACACTGTATGACGTGTGTATGTGGAATTCAAAAAAGCCCAACTCGGAGAAACAGAGAACAGGCTGATGGTGGCCGGGGGCTGGAGCGGGGAAGGTGCAGAGGTGCTGGTCAAAGGGTACCACCTTCAGCTACAGGAGGAGTCAGTTCTGGGGATCTGATGCACAGCTCAGTGACCACAGCTAAGGATGCTGTAGTCTATGCTCGAGATTTAGGTCTTAAATGTTCTCCCTCCAACCACCACAACAAATAGCAATGATGTGAGGTGAAGAGTGTGTCAACCAGCCCTATCGTGGTTATCTTTTTGCAAGACAGATGTGTATTGGAGTTCCCGTCGTGGTTCAGCGGTTAGTGAACCCGACTGGCATCCATGAGGATGTGGGTTCGATCCCTGGTTTGCTCAGTGGGTTGAGGCTCTGTGTGGCCGTGAGCTGTGGTGCAAGTTGAAGACGCGGCTCGGATCTGGCTTTGCTGTGGCTGTGGTGTAGGCCGGCAGCTATAGCTCCAATTAGACCCCTAGCCTGGGAACTTCCATGTGTAGCGGGTACAGTCCTAAAAAGACAAAAAGACCAAAAATAAAAATAAAATAAATATAGACGTGCATCAAATTGCCACCTTGCATACCTTGAAATTACACTTACAAGTCATAGGTCAAACACATCTCAGTAAAGCAGGGGCGAGTGGAAAAAAGTCCTTCGCACAGTACTTGCTGCGTAGACGTGGTTGTGTGCTAATTGTTCGCATAAGGGTTCCTTTCCTGCCTTACGCTCTTAGGCTAGGGTTTCTGAACCTGGGCATCATTGACCTTTGGGGCCAAATAATTCTTTTTTTTTTTTTTTTTTTTTTTTTTTTTTTTTTTTGTCTTTTTGCTATTTCATGGGCCGCTCTCGCGGCATATGGAGGTTCCCAGGCTAGGGGTCGAATCAGAGCTATAGCTGCCAGCCTATGCCAGAGCCACAGCAACGCAGGATCCGAGCCACGTCTGCGACCTACACCACAGCTCACGGTACCGCCAGATCGTTAATCCACTGAGCAAGGGCAGGGATCGAACCCGCCACCTCATGGTTCCTAGTCGGATTCGTTAACCACTGCGCCACGACGGGAACTCCCAAATAATTCTTATCGTAGGGGCTGCCCAGGGCTTTGGAGACTCTTCAGGAGCGCCCCCGCCCCGGTCTCTACCCATTAGGTGCCAACAGTGCCTGTCAGGGTCTGACAACAAAAATTGTCTCCCGACACTGGCGAGTGTCTCCGGAAGGGCAAAGTTGAAAACATCAGGCCAGTTAGTCTTTCGGTGCGTTTCCCTGTTTGTAAATAAGGCGATGAGGCTGGAGATAAGATTCCTTCGAAGCCATCATTCAGGCACACTTTTGTTTATTCCCTATTGAGAAAACCAATATGTGTCTGCTTCATGCAAGACATACTGTACTTATTTTTATTGCCTTCGGTTTTAATATCTGATGGTGCAAACTTGTCCCTTCGCTCTTTTTTAAATCACTCTTACCACTTTTTTTTTTTTTTTTTTTGCCAGCCGCACCTGCAGCATATGGAAGTTCCCAGGCTAGGGGTTGAATTGGCGCTACAGCTATAGGCCTAGGGCACAGCCAGGGCAACATCAGATCCAAGCCTTATCTGCGACCTACACTGCACAACCTGCGGCAATGCCAGATCCCTAACCCAGTGAGCAAGGCCAGGGATCGAACCTGCATCATCACAGACACTATGTTGGGTTCTTAACCTGCTGGACAACAACAGGAACTCCACCACTTCATTTTTTTAAAACATACAGTGTAGATCGTATTGTCTGTTGATCAAATGCCATATTTACTGGCATTTAAGTTAGTAGTTTGGGGGTATTTTGGGGGGCCATGGAGTGCAGTGACTTGATGTGGGGTCTCAGTTCCCTGATCAAGGACTGAACCTGGGCCTCAGTGGTGGAGGGGACGAATCAGAACCACTAGACCACCAGGGGCCTCCTGAAGCATTAAAGTTATAAATTAATTGTGGGGAGAACTGATATGTTTATAACATTGGACTTAACTCCTCTGACCGCTGCACATTTTTAACAGGATGTTATCGGAGTGTATGCTTTTATAGGTATGGAGCGTGTGTGCTCTCTTGTTAACTTCTCATGTTATCTTCAGGTCATGCTCCTGGGTTTTTGTGCTAGGCTACGATATCACCCTTTTTTTTTTTTTTTTTGATGAGCCTTTGGCACGTGGAAATTCCCTGGCCATGGATCAAACCCGAGCCACAGCAGTGACCCAAGCCGCTGCAGGGACAACCCTGGATCCTTAACCCACTTTCACATAAGAGAACTCCAACAGTGATGTTATCTTTAGTAAGCTTTTCACCATCTTTCTGGGTTTCACTTTTTCTTTTTTCTTTTTTGTCTTTTTTTAGGCATCCGTGGCAGATGGAGGTTCCCAGGCTAGGGGTTACATCAGAGCTGTAGCCGCCAGCCTCCACCACAGCCAGAGCAATGCCAGATCTTTAACCCAAGGAGCGAGGCCAGGGATTGAACCTGCGTCCTCATGGATGCTAGTCAGATTCGTTTCTGCTGAGCCATGACGGGAACGCCTGTGTTTTAGTTTTTCTTGTTTTATTACATTGGCTACATGTTCTAGAATAATAGTGGCACTTCTTCCTCCCCACTTGCCATGGACTGAACTGTGTCCCCTTCCCCCATAAATTCTTAGACTGATGCTCTGCCCACGCCCCCCCCGTCCCCAGGATAAGGGTATGTGGAATTGGGACCTTTGGGAGGTAAGGAATTAAGTCATGAGGGTTCTCATGAAGGGATTAGTGGCCTTAGAAGAAGACACCAGAGTCGGCTCTCGCACTGTCTTGCCTTGTCTCTCTCCACCCTGGGAAGCTCCAGCGAGGACATGGCCACATCTGCAAGCCTTCACCAGACCCTGTCCTGCTGACACCCTAGTCGCCACTTCCCAGCCCAGAACCGTGAGAAATAAACGATGAATATCTGTTGTTTAAAGCACGGGGTCTATGGTATTTGTGGTATTTTGTTCTGGTTGCTGGAGCTAAGACACTGCTCCTTCTGCAGATGAGGAAGTAGACCCGGAGATAGTAGGTGGCCTGAGGGACAGAGCCAAGTGCAAAGCCAGGCCCCTCAGACTCTAAAGCCAGCGCGCTTTCCTGCTGCATAAAACATGGTCTTATACACCCTGGGGTTTTATTGATCCGAAGGTTACTGAGCATTGTTTGAGAGTGAACTCCTTGATGATATTAAGGAGAGATGTGCTTTTTCCCAGTTTGCTTAGAAGGTTTTTTTAAAAAATCACAGATGTATTTCTCCCTCTGGCATCTACTGAACTGTATCTTTTTTTTTTCTTTTGGCTTCTTTTGGGGGTGGAAGTTTGGTCCGCCCCCATGCTTACATCTTTGCCGTGGTCACGGGCAGCAGGGTCTCTGCAGCCAAAGCCGATTATCAGCCGGATAGAACCCTGAGCAGTTCAGGGTCGGCTGGAGTTTCCACCCCAAGCTGGGGGCCCGGGCTGGGTGTCCCCTCCCTCTTCCTCCGGGGGATACGGAGGTTCTTGGGTGGGTGATAAGCAGAGCGAATGCCTTCTTCTTCAGCGGGGGAGAGAGTCCCTAATGAGAAGAAAGCTGCAGGGCCAGAGATGTTTTCGTGTGTTATCATCTGCAGTTGGCTTAGTGACACCCTGAAGCTGCCCAGGCTGCTCGCTCAGCACCGGGAGCCTGGCCCAGGCCCTCGGGGCCCACCGTCCCCTCGTCCCCTCGTCCCCTCACCTTCGGGAAGCCTCCCCCATCGGCTCCCTCCACCTGTGGGTCCTGTCTCTTCCCCGACGTGGAATTCACGAGGTATTTTCATTCTTCCTCCCCGAGCAAAGGCCCCTCGTGGCAACAGTCCCCGCCGAGCACGGCCCCTGCCCTCACCCCAGCGCACCCCACCTCCGGACACACCCCATCCCTGGGCCCTCAGGGCCGGGGCACCTCAGTGCTGAGCCCACACCGCACACACCACAGCAGCCTGGTGCCTTCCTACCACCCCGTCGCCCCAGTTTTTGAGACCAGGGACCCCTTTGCAGCCTCCCTGCACCCCTGCTGGCCCAGCCCATCTGCCCCTGTGCCCCGTGGGAGGGGCATGGATCCGGAAGGCGGCCCGGTTTCTTCTCTCAGGTCACCTGCCTGACCCCAGGGCGGGCCAACAGCCACTCCAGGTTCCGCCACGGTGGCTGCCCTCCGCCGTGGGAAGACTTTGATTAAAACTAAATTCCACCTGCTTTCCCAGAAAATGCTCAATTTGATCATGACTTTGTAAAAAAACCTTTGCCTGTTTCAACTGCGTGTTGTATTGAGGATTTTGTTCCACTGTTTCGGGAGTAAGGACGTGACTTTCCTCTCCTTCCATTGTCAGGTTTTAGCACTGGGGCCTCCTGGCTTTGAATAAAGAATCGGGGCATTCCCCTTGTGGCTCAGCAAAAACAAATCTGACTAGTATGCACGAGGACACAGGTTCGATCCCTGGCCTCGCTGAGGGGGTTAAGGATCCGGCGTTGCCCTGAGCTGTGGCGTAGGTCAAAGACGAGGCTCAGATCCTGTTGCTGTGGCTGTGGTGTAGGCCCGAGGCTACAGCTCCGATGTGGCCCCTCGCTTTGGCTTTGGGACTGTCACTCGCCAGGGCCTCCCCTGGTCCATCAGAGGGTCAAATGTCCTAGGCCCCAAGTCAGGTAACACAGCTGGCCCACTTTGGGCTCTTTTCCCAGCGCTATTCCTATCGGCCGCGTGGAGGAACTGTGATAATTACTATTGTCTTAGAAAAATCCCTTCACAGAAGTTTCTACATTGATAACCTCAACACTGTCATCTTCGTTTCCTTTTTCTTTTCCTTTTTTTGGTCCTTTTTTGCCTTTTCTTGAGCTGCTTCCGCGGCATATGGAGGTTCCCAGGCTAGGGGTCCAATCGGAGCTGCAGCCACCGGCCTACGCCAGAGCCACAGCAACGTGGGATCCGAGCCGTGTCTGCAACCTATACCACAGCCCACAGCAACACCGGATCCTTAACCCACTGAGCGAGGCCAGGGACCGAACCCGCAAGCTCATGGTTCCTAGTCGGATTCGTTAACCACTGAGCCACGACGGGAACTCCAGTTTTCTTTTTAATAGCTCTTGTCTCTGAGGTTGTATCACCCTGGCTGTCCTTCTGGTGTGTTCCAGTGTTGATAAGATGCCCACCGCCCCCTTCCCGGCTGAGTGGGGGTGGTGGGCCAGGCGGGACACGAGAGCAGCAGGGAGGGAAGAGGTGGGGCGGAGGGGGCAGGACTCTCAGGGGCAGCTGGGTGGGCGGCGGCAGTGATGTGGCGGAGGAGAGCCCAAGAGAGAACGTGGAAAGAGACCAGAGCCCAGAGCTGCCCACTGGGCTGCCGGGGTGAGGACTTGACCAAGGCTCCTTTGCACTCAATGGGGGCTCGGGCGGACCCCTCTAGGGTGGACACTCCGTGGGTGGTTTTACTGAGCTGAGTGTATGTGCTCGTGGCCTGGGGTCGGGGACGAGAAGAGAGGAGGTCCCTCCGGTCAAGGGCAGGGCTCAAGTCAGGCGCACAGATGTACCCGCGTTTGAAAGGCTCCAAGTCCCCCTGAGTGAGTATCGAACAAACTCTGCTGTGCTCCTCACCTGGGCGATGCCACTTTCCCAAAGTCCGGGAAGACCCATTGTCAGCGGAGAATTCCCAGAACCCCTGGGGTGCTGGGCTGGAATCTGGGGCGTGGGGAGCGCTGGCCCTGGGCTCTGCTTGAAGCGGCCTGGGGGCCATTCGTGTTGAGCCCCTCCCCTGCCACCCCCTTCCCCCCAGCTCCCTCCACACCTCCCACGGAGGGAAGAGGCCCACACAGGCCCTGGAGGTGGGACCCAGGGGCAGGGAATCCCCGAGCTCCAAGTGCCAGAGTGGGGCCTGGGTGGGCTGGGGCCTCTGCCACTGCCACTGGGGAAGGGCTGGATGGGGCCAGGGCAGGGCCCTCCAAAGCCTGGGCCCCGGACCCCTCTTGCCCGGGTCAAAGACCCCCCCTGGGGCAAGGGACACACGTGTAGCCCGGCGCACAAGAAAGCAAAGAAACGCGCGTATCAGGTAGCCCTTAGTTTTTGTTTATTTGTTCAATAAACAAAATTTTTTTTGCATGACTGGTTGCAAAGACGGAAAAGCCAAGAAGAGCTCATCATTGACATGTTTGAAATTTGGGGGTTACAAGATCATCACGCCTGCTCCTCTCTCAGTTTGGGGACCGAATTGGTGGGCATGCCTCTGATGGCTGTCTTTGAGCTTCTCCGTTTTGATCGTAAACTACACACTACTCCAAACACACCTGGGTGTGGATGGGCAGTCAGGGATCCTAACACTCCCAGCAGAATCTGGTGACCCCATCGAGGATGGAATGGACCATTTCTGCATGACGTGAAGACCGTGGCGAGGCTGCTGACCCTGTTCTGATCGTGCAGGATGTGTGCGGGTAGGCGCTGTGGAATTTGGGTGCGGGGGCCTCATCGAGTGCTGGTAAGAGAGAATTTGTCACGTGGGCAAGTGAGATGGCCAGGCTGGAAGGGCGGCGTCTGTTCAGGACACCGCTCCCACGTTATTTTACCTGCACTGGCTAGGCTCCCTGGGGGCACTGGTGTCGCTGTGCCCCTCCCAGACGCCCCCCATCCTGCGTGTTCTCAGCTCCCTGCGCACCGCCTTGCACGCAGCAGGTGCATGGAGATGCTTCCTGATTGAATGAATGGAGGATGAGCGGATGAGCCGATGAGGAGTTGGTCAAGGATCAGTAGACGGTGGGATTTATTCTTTGTCATCGGGGACACGGCTGATCTCCACAGCGCGGAGCTCAAGAAAGCCGGGTAGCGAATTTGATCATTGCGTCCAATCTTAGGATTTTTGCATCAGGGGGAAACTGAGGATCAGAACCGTTAGCAGAACTCGATCAAGGCCTCACGCGAGAGGGGTCGAGCGGGGTGCCAGACGCCCGCCCGACCATGCCAACAGTTCATTTTTTTTGTCTTTTTAAAATTTTTTGTTTCGTAAAACGAACTCAAAATGAGATGAGATGGTGACGTCGATGACTCGAGGGGGAGGGACAGGGACCTGGGGTGAGGGTTATCAGAGACGGGGGCTGGGGGAGTCAGAGTGGGGGCTGGGGAGAGGCAGGGTGAGGGGGCAGCGATTGGACCCGGGGGTGGGAATTGAGGGTGAGCTGGGGCGGGGGGAGGGTGGAGAGGGGGAGCTAAAAGGGTAAAGATTGGGGGGCTGGGGCAGGGAGGGGGACGGGTCTGTGGGGTGCAGGTGCTAAGGGTGGAGGGAGAGCTTGGACTGGGGATGAAAATGGGCCTGGAGTGACGGGGACCATGGCTTGGGTGAGACCAGGGGGCACCTCGGGGAGATGAGGGTCGGGCTGTGACTCAGGATGACAAGGGACCTGGGGCGGTAAACCGGTGGCTGACGGTGATGAGGTCGATGGCCCTGTGATGACGGTGACGCATGGTGGTGTGTGGGGGGTGATCTGAGTGGCGGAGATGATATGATGGCTTAGAAAGCACTTGGAGCAAGGTAAACACGGCAGGTAATACTCAATAAAGCTAAGAATATAGATTCCTATCTAAATCGTTTAAGAGGCAAAATATTTCTAACTGGTACCCAAGGGCTGTTTAGCTGCCCGACGCAAAGAGCCGGAATGCCAAACAGAGCTCTGTCCCAATTCCTTCTATATTTACATATATATTTTTTTCTCTGCAAAAAAGATAGATGCTCTTTTTTTCTTACAAAAGTCAAAAATGATCATTCAGAAGCCGGCTAGCTGTTTGGGGATCTGAGGGTTATTAACTCAGCAACACAAATGAAACCCAAGCTGTGTAGGCCAGATCTGGTACCACAATGGCCACAGAACTAGAAAATGCCCCACGAGCCACCATTTCCACTTAACCCTGTGAAAACCTTGGTGAGGGCTGTGTTGCTGCTCAGATTCGCCAGGGGCACTTGCGGTTCAAGGTGCATTGAAAAGCCGGGGGACGGCTTTTCTAAGCTCTAGGGGGAGGCAGGCACATGGCTGGGGTTTGGGGGCTGAAGGGGGGGTAGGCAGTGGGGCGGGGGGAGGGGGGGCTGCTTAAGTTGGCAGCCCCGGACTGCACATCATGCCTCACAGGGGGCAGTTGTTTCCAGACGGGAAGTGGGCCGGGAGGCCCCCCACGTGGAGAAATGCAGTTCGAATCGATTTCTGTACATCAAGTGTGCATCCAGGATAGGCCAAAACCTTTGGATCCCAGGATGAGACCGAGTCTTCATCAGATCCTAATTTTTAGGGTCGGAACACGTTTCGGTTCCCTACCCCCTCGTTCCTAATTCTTGCCAAGCAAGAGAGAACCCTGGTGATCGCAGGTTCAGGCCCCGCCTTTGGAGAGGGGCTGAAAGGTGGCCCGGGGTGGGAAAGGGAACTCGCCAAGGTTCACACAGCGAGTGGCAGGGCAGGGACAAGGTCCCCGCCCCGCAGAAGCCAACCCGGGGCGCTCTCTGCCTGACCCACGGCCGCTGCACTCTGCAAAACCTCAGCTCAGTTGCAAAGACTACAGGTTTGCGGTGTTGATGTGCGTGCGAGTCGGAGGTGGCGCGTGAGAGAATTAACGAACGAAAGAGATTTCAGCCCTTTGCACAGTGGTCGGTCATGCACGGCACGCATCACGGTTTCACAAGGACCCTGTGGCCGAGACCCCTCGACGGGGAGGGACGTCGGCACAGAGCCCTGGTTCGTTGCCATGTTTTTTTTTGGTCTTTTTGATTTTTTTTTTAGATTTAAGTTGCTTGGAGTTTAGAAGAACATACTTATCTCTTTTAGGTGTTTCAAGAGGAACTTCTTATTATTATTCTTTATCATGCATGAGGAGGAGGGAAGAGGGGGGTGGGCTCTGGCCTGGCATTTGTCACACGGCAACACGAGGGCAAGACAGGCAAAGCAGAGCGGGCACCAGGTTGGACACAAAGGCGCACAACAGCCACCACAAAGATCAGAACGGACCGCAAGGCGTGAGCTCTGCGAGACCCCGAGGGGCGGGGGCGGGGGAGGGGGGTGGGGGGGTGGGGAGGGGGCGCTGCTTAGATCTCCTCGTCCCCAGCCTCGCGGGGGAGGGTGGCCATGTCGATCTTCTCGGGGAAGATGATGTTCACAGCCAGGTCCTCCCCGCTGTTGTACTGCAGCAGCAGGTTCTTCTTCTTGCGCAGCATGTGGTTGTAGCGGAGGTTGGACACCCAGGCCTCGCACTTGTTGAGGAAGACGATGCCCAGGGTGCCCAGCACCACCAGGGAGGTGAGCACGCCCAGGATGGTAAAGCAGATGGCCTGACCCTCGGAGAGGAGCGGAGTGCTCTTGGTGAGCTCCTTCATGGATACCTTCAGGATACGGTGCTCGGGCTGCGGCACCGGCAGCTCATGCACCCCCGGGGTCAGGCGGTAGGTCAGCCCGTAACTGCTGGGCAGACGGGTGACCTGCTGGGGGCCCGCCGCGCGCTTCCGGCCGCACAGGGGGCCCGTGAACTTGGGCTTGCACAGACACTCGAACCTCACCTGGGAGTGCTGCAGGCAGGTGCCCCCATTCAGGCACGGCTCGTTGGCGCAGGTGGACACCGGGCGGCTGCAGGTCTTGTCCATGAAGCCGGCAGGGCAGCGGCAGCGGAAGTCGCCCCCGATGTCGGTGCAGATGCCCTGGTTCTCGCACGGGTTGGGGATGCAGCTGTTGGTCATGAGCTCGCAGAAATTGCCCGAAAAGCCAGGGGGGCACAGGCAGGAGGCATGGGAGGCCCGACCCTCATCATCCACGCAGCTGCCTCCGTGCTGGCAGGGGGAGCTGCAACACAACAGGGACACGGTAAAGGGCCCTCGGGGGCTGGGCGAGGACAGCAGTGCTGGGTGGGTTGGTGGTGGTGGGGGCCTGGCCAAACGGCAGCTCTGCTCAGAACACGCGAGGCAAGTGAGTGAGGGCCAGCCGGGGGGGCCCGGGGCACCATGACCCCTGCCCGCCAGAGGCTCCTGGGCTGTCAGAGGCAGGAGGCCCCCCCGCCGCATGGGGTGAGGCCCCCGTCACGCCACCAAGCTGGACCACACCTGCCCTCCCCGGCTGGGGTCGCCCACCTCCTCTCCCACCTCTTAGGTCATCTCTCCAACCAGAGGTCTGACGTTTAGACACTGGACAGGTGACAGGTAGGGAGAATGAGGCTGAGACAGGCACAGTTAGTGACCCGCAGGGGCTGGGGGGGGGGGCTGCAGCAGCCCCTCCGCTGAGCTCCACCCCCAGGGCTGCTGAGGCAGGAGCCCCACCGGGCATCGCTCACTCTCTCCCACTGCCAACCCCCCAACCCCTGCTTATTATTTTTATTTTCAGAGGAGTGAGCCTGCCGGCTATTGTACGGGAAACCCTTGGGGACTCTCAGAGTGAGAGAAATACGCGCTCTGTCTGTGTGGAGCGGCGTCAGTGCCCGGCTGTTTAATAGTGGCCCATTCACCCAAGTGCAGCTTTTTTTTTGCAGACCCGAGCCGTTTGCTCAAAGCGGAGCACACGGAGCATTTAATATAAGTGCTTTTAAACGAGCAGACCCTTTGTCATCTGATAAATGCCGAAACTCCAGGGAAGGAAGGGGCTCCAAGCGCAAGAAATCAGCATTGCTGCTTCGGGATGAGGGCGGCCCAGGAACCTGGCTCTGAAGGAATTTCAAGAACCTAGGGCTCTATTTTGACAGACTGGTTCAAGTCTGTTAGAGAGAAGAGCCAAATATCTTAAAGCTCTGGCTCTGCATCGCCCCTTCCCGCTAGGAAGCAGAAATGGAATTCGACGCCCACCCCTCCCCAGCACCGATCTTGAGATGCTGCAAGAAAGCCGGTTCCCGGCCTGTGCGGCGCTGGGGCTCTCCTCCACCCCTCCTGGCATGCGTTCAAGCTTCTGTCTCCTTGTGGGACAGGGGGCGCCCCCACCCCCAGGTCCTGGCCCAGGACTGGAGCTCCACTTTGAATCCTTGCCTCTCTGGAGAGTTCTCCCAGCCCCCACTTGAGCCCCATGGTGGGGGGCGGAGGTGGGGGGGGGGGGAAGGACCGGTCAGTGCAGCTGCGTAGATAAGGGCCGGAAATGGCTGAGCTGCTGGGAAGCCAGCTCAGAGGCACCAGAAAGGCCAGTGCTATTCCATCCACTGAGCCCACTCGCCAGAGTCCCAGAGCCCCTGGCCCCCAGCAAGGGGAGTTGAGGGCTGGGCCCCGCCCCGCCGCTGGCCGCAGCCCCCTCTCCCCACCTCCTAAGACAACCCAGAAAAGCCGATCTCGCAGAGCCCGCAGGGTCCCCCAAACCCGCCCCTGAAATATGGTAAGTGGGTTTCACACACCGCCTCGGGCGCTGCCTAACTCTGATCTCTTGTTATGTCGCCTTTAGAAAATGAGGCAGCTCCCAGCTCCGGTTCACAGTCCCAATCTACTGTCATTCACACACTTCGGGACTTGGGAACGTCAGGGGAATATGAAATCGCCTTCAGGATTGTTGGAAAAAAATTATGGAAATGACACGCTCCCTTATAAATACCCTGGTGGGGCGGCCCCCCACGGGGAGCAGGGTGAGCATTGCCTTGGTCTTTTGTCAGGCGACAGGTCCGACTGGGTTGGGCTGAAAGGGTCTTTACGGGGTGTGAAACAGGAATCAGAAGCAGCAGCTCTCAGATCACACACAGCCCTGGAGAGAACACTTACCCATTCATCACGCAGGGCCCGTCCTTCTTCTGACAGTCCTTCCCCGAGAAGCCTGGGGGGCAGGAGCACTCATACTGGCCATTATCGAGGTTCGCGCAGGTTCCATTGTTGGCGCAGGGGTTCGAGGTGCAAGCCCGGATGTCTGGGGTGGAGGGAGAAGACCAGGGAGATGAGAGGGGCACAGAGGCTGGAAGGAGAGCTTCCGGGGTGCGGGGGGGGGGGTGTGTGGGGTGGGGGAGGAGGAGAGACCCCCTCCATCCAGCGGAGCTGGGGGCTCCCATGTGAGCTGCCCAGACCTTTCTGCTTGTAGCCACTGCCAAGGGTCACCCACGGGGTCTGCGTGAGAGGGCGCGGCACCCTCCCCGGGAACCCTGACAGGAGGAACCAGCCCTGGGGGCTGAATCAGGGTCACAGAAAGTCACGGCCCCTCACAAATATTTAACTCAGGACGGCTGTACCCTTTCCCTGGCACCAGGTCAGCCCTTCGGTCCAGCAGTATCACACCCCTTCCCTCCCCCGCCAAAAACTGCGCAGAGCTGAGATTCCCTCACCGCCGCCGCCTCCAGACAAGTTTCTCCTGTTTGGAGTGGGGGGTCCCTGCCGCTGCGGGGACCAGTACAGCCCAACTGCTAGAAGCATCAGCCGCCCTTCATAATTTTCCATCAAAGAGGGGCAGGAGGGGGAACGAGATGCAAAGCCCCCCATCAGGAATCAAGAAATCTGATTTAGCCCTAGCATTGCCTCCACCTCCCGGGGGTCTCGCTGCTCTCAGGTTCTGAACGAAGGGGGTCCGGGATAAAAAGGCTGCATCTTTTGAAGGCAGCGAAATGAGAACTATTGAGTGCTCGCCTGTCAGCAAGGGTTTCCATGAACACTGGTATATTTCCACTGCCTTTTTACACCTCCCATCACGCACACTTCATTATTCGGGGCTCAGCGAAGGCAGGGACGAGCTGAACAAAGGGGCTTGGGTCAGGGGCTCTCGGCCGGTGGAGAGCCCGGCCCCCAGGCCCGGCCGAGGAGAGGCCCCTCCCGTGCCCCTGGCCAGCTCCTCCTCGCTCCATGCCTCACTTTCCCCACTTAGAAAAGGAGCGACTCTTCCTGCTGCATCTCTGAGAGCCCTTCCACCAGCTTTGGTTGTCTAACCCTCAAGCTGCCTGCCGCATCGTCGGCCAAACAGAGGGTCAGGGCCAGCCCCGGACGCGGCACGTGAAGGCAGCCTGGGCGGGGGTCCCTGTGCTGAGGCCACACACGTGCCGACGTCGCCCCCTCTCTTCCTCGCGCAGGGCAATCGATCTCTCCATCTCTCGGGGAAAGAGGCTGAACGCCCTGCTGACGGCCTGGCCCGAGCGCACGAGGTGCTCCTCGGGAGCCCGGGAGCCCGGCTTGGTGCAAGGAAACATAAAGAGGATTTATCGGACGGAGTGCGGAAGGCGCCGGGCGTGAGCACACAGCCGCCGCCGCCGCCAGCTCCTAAGTCCCTGCTCGGGGCTCTGCTGTCACTGGGAATCTTAAATTGAAGCCAAAGAGCTGGCGACCACCCTAGCCTCTCCCGCAGCATCAAAGCCTCGAGGGCCGAGGAACAGCCCACCTCCTCCCCCCACCCCGCGCCCCAGCCCCCAGCCCCAAAGTCAGGTGGATTCAGCCGCCACCAGGAGAAAGCCGCTGGGGGTCTCTGCCTGCCTGCCTGCCGGGGGCAGCAGCTGTAGCGGTGACAGCCTCCTAGGCGGGTGAAAAGGGATGAGGGCCGGCAGTTCCCCAGGGGGGCTGCTTCCTCTGGACCCAGTGGGGCAGGGACTCCCCCACAGGACATGGGGGCGTCCTGGGCTTTGATACCAAAAAGGGTGGGCTCCAGGCTAAAAGCCTTGATCCGGAACAGTGGCTTCTCTGGGACCCTTGGGGTCACCAAAACAGCTCAGAGGTACTTTGGGGGTGCCGAGCGGGTGCTCTGTTGCGCAGAGCATGAGTCAGCGGTGGAGAAAATCATGCGCCATACTCGGGGCGGGAGGGGGGGGACTTTAAAGCTCTGAGACCATGTGGTGGGAGGATTCTGAAAGCACTGGGGCGGGGGGACACAACACGCTTTTACGTTTTTTTCTTAAAGGAGGGTGTTAGGAACAGCCTCGGATGAGAATTAACCCATTTCCGGGGCCAAAGGGGGGCTTTGGTAGCAGGCTGTTCTCCTGACTTCCTGGATGTCCCGAGCAGACCCCTTCGCTGCCCCGAGCCTCAGTTTCCCTACTGCTACCACTGCCTTTGCTGCCCCTGGGGACCGAGGGACCAAGGCCCTGCGGCAGCTGCCTGCGCTGCCCCGAGTTTTCTCGAGGACCTGAGTTTGCCTGGGCTCCAGGGCAGGTTTTGCCAAATGAGAATGGGCTCGGATGAACATTTTGCAGCCTGAAAATGCAGCGACAGCCAGCTCTCAATTGCTCAGGGTCATGGAGCACAAAGCTTGCACAAATTAATGAAATCAACAGATAACACCCATCTGCACTTGAGCCCCTGCTCGGCCTTTCCCAACCCCCACCCCCAGCCTCTTCCAGCTCAGCCCCCAATCCTGTCCTAGCAGCCCTGACGCAGCTTCTGCACCCCCACTGCTCGGCACCGGGCACCCCGCCCCACGTCTGTGTGCTTGCTTGTGAATCTCTTGGGGTCTTGGCTCTGTGACCCCAAGTCCTTACCCCTCTGGGTGCAGGGCCCCGGACAGTGTCTGTGGTCTCACCCTCTCGGCTTCACGGGACGTGCTTACGTGGTGACTCTTTATTCGACTGGTAGCCCCCCCTCCCGCCCCCACGGGCCTTCTCTGGTGCAGAGGGCAGTAAAATGAAGTCCCCACCTGTGAGGAGGCTCCCAGCACCCACGGATGTGCATAAACAGATCATTAGACAGAGCTCTGAGTGTTAGGATGAGGCTAGAGGGGGAAGGGAGGCAGCCACTGGACTGGGAGGAAGCGGCTGGGGGCAGAGGACCAGGGGCCCGGAGGTGGGGGTGGGGGGGTGGCAAGGGCAGGTGCCAACCTAGGTCACAGAGGTGTCCATCCCAGCCGTCCTTGCAAATGCACTGCCAGGGTTCCACACAGAGTCCGTTAACGCAGCCAGGAAAGGTCACACATTGGTCACACAGGGGGCCCTGCCAGCCAGGCTGGCACCTGCGGGGGTTGAGGGAGAAAGATGGGGACATGTGAGGGGTGGGGGCGGGGGGGGGCAAGGGTCTCAGGTGGCTTTCTCTGGAACCAAAAGCCCTTGGGGGTCTCTGCACGGTGCCAGGCCAGTGGCTCTCAGGAAACCAACACCAGTCACCTGAATGGAAAAGCTTCAACAGATCAGCTGGGAGCAGGCAGAGGGGTCCCTGAGAGGCCGAGGAAGCGCTGCTGCGTTTTGCCGCAGTGGCCTGCAGTGGTCTCACCCTGCAACAGGCTCCTGCGTCACCCCATCTCTGAGGCAGCCATCCTGCCCCCGCTCTCCTCCCCCCCCTTCTCCCCCTCACTCCCCCCACTGGTTTCCTGCGGGGGCGGGCGAGGGAGCTGTTTGCTGCAGCCCAGCCCGGGGGCCAAGACCCCCACCCCCATTTTTCCTGCCTGACGTCATGACTCCCCAGAATCCTGCCCCTGGCCCCCCAACTAGCTGCCTCTGGGGAGCCACTCCATTACCTGCAAACATTGTCATCCTCGCAGAATCCATTTTGGGGGTGGCAGGCCGGGAGGCATTCAGCTCCTGAGGCACAAGAAAGGTTACACCATTCACCCCACAAGGCCCTAGAGGCCGCGACAAAGCCCAGACAGCCCACCTCCTCCCAGGGGGCGGCCTACGACCCTCGGTGGCCCTGCCGGCCTCGCACACAGTAGGCACTTCAGCTCAACCCACTCAGGGAAAAATCTCTGCCACGTTCCTGGTCATGGAGTGACCCCACACACTGCCTAGGACCAGGTCAGACACCTCAGTTCCCTCAGAGAAATGACAGACGTCACATCCTAAACGCAGGAACGCGGACACAGTGACAGGGAAAGAAGCTGACCCCTGGGCAGGGGGCCCAACCCTGACTGTTTTTCCCCTTTTTTTTGCCAAGTGAGCTCAAAGGGGGAGCAGATTCTGACGTCGTCACCTCTGGGTGAGCCCAGACAGGTTCACCTGGAGGGCGCGCAGGTAGGGCCTCCGGATTTTTTTAAAGGTTAATCCCAGTGAAGCCAGGCACCCAGACCCAACTCCCAATTCCCCCCACCCCGACCCTCCATGGGAAAAAGGCCAACACGGATTTTGCAGGGCTGACTGCAACTCGGCCACTACGTAGAGATTCTGACGCTGTAATAGGCACCTACTGTGTGCCTTTACCTGAACTCTCCAGCTTTTCAGACAGCCCCCCCCCTAAAACCACGGGTGGGTGCAGTGCAGATGGGGGGGGGGCTGCGGGAAGGGGGCAACTCTCTTCGCTGTCAGAGACAGATGGCCGCCACAGACAGACGTGTCGCAGCCCCTCACCTAGACAAACGCCACGCAGCAGGGGTTGGGGCTGGGCTCCTGGCTGGGAACTGGGGGGCTACCACGGCACGGTCGCCCCCCCTGTCTCCACAGACCTGCTCCCAAGCGCGCACGCAGAGACCCCCCAAAGTTGCACCCCAGAACATGTTCACGGAGGGCTCCCCGGCGTCACCTCGTTTCTGCATACCTCCTCTCTGCGCATCGACACCCAGCGTGCGCCACTTCTGCGGGGCGGGAAGGGGCCGGGGTCCCACACCTCCCCCGCCCCCGGGGACCCCAGGGCCGCGCTTGGCATGCGAGGGTGGCGGTGGCGGGGAGGGCGGGCGAGGCAGGCGCAGCACGGGGTTAGGGTTAGGCGGGACGGGCGGGAGTCGGGGCGCACGGGACGGGGCGCGCGGGGCACCGGGCGGCCGGAGGGGGGGGCGTCGCAGGCTTCCCCAGAGGGGGCGCGAGCCGGGCCGCCGGGGGGCTCACCATGGGCACTGCGGCCGAAGGCCAGCAGGAGCAAGAGGACGGGCAGGAGGGCTGCGGTCGCGGTCATCGCGGGGCGGCCGGGGTCGCGGTCCCGGGAGCGGCGCGGGCGCGGGTCCGGCTCCGGGCGCCGCGCTGGGCTTCTGGTTGCGGACGCGGAAGGGGGCGCGGGCGCGCGGCGAGGGGAAAGCCAGGGCTGCACCGGGCTGCGCGCTGCGCTCTCCGCTGCCGCCGCCGAGCTGCCGCCGCCGCCGCGCGCGCCGCCCTTTTCGTACCGCCGCCCCCCCGCGGCCCCCGCCCCCCGCCCCCGCCTTCGCGCGCACGGGGCCGGCGCCGGCCAGTCCCGGTGACCCCCGCCCCTCGCAGGGCCGCCCCCCAGCACCGCGGCGTCCCGGAAGCCCGCTCGCGCACACGGGGCACTCTTGGCTAGACGGGCACAGGTACCCCGCGCGCGTCTGGCACACGTTCCCCCCACAGGACGGCCCACGGGCGCGCACACACGGGCCCGCTTCGGACACGTCGCATGAACCGAACCGGGGCTGGGCCGCAGACCCCGGGAAGACGCAAGGACACGCTCGGAATACAGAAACACGCACAGAAGCACCAGAACACTTATCGCCAAGGTCCCCAGCACACATGCCATGGCTCACGCCCGCAGGCAGACACACACGCGCCCTTTAAAGACGGGGAAAACGCGCGTTAGCGCACAGGCGCCCAGGAGAGCACTTAAGAGAAGCCTTGGGCACCCACGGCCCTGGCCAGGAAGACGCGGGGCAAGGCGGACACACTGGGAGCCGCACACCCGGCCGCCCGGACACACCCTGGGACCCAAGCGCACACTGCAGCACACGCGCACGTCATGGAAATAGTCAAGTGCGCCACATGCTCAGTCATGGGCACCAGGGAGGCAGAGGACCTGCGGTTATGAAACCCCCTCCGTCCACATGTGCCCGGCGGGCCACACAGAGGCACGTGCTCAGCCACGTGCACACCTGAACATGCGAGTGCCCTGGTAAACACGCAGACTCACACCCGGCCCGTGCTCCATCACGTACACCCACACACACGCAGTCGGGCCTTAGACCTGCCGGAAGGCTCTCACACATCTGATGGTCACACACACACACACACACACACACACACACACACCCAGTCCCCGACATCACGCATCTCAGGCTTCTGCTTACGCACTTACCAAAACACACACTCAGACAGCCCCCTAGCACACGCATCCACACACACACTGGTGGCCCCATCACATCCATCTTTCCCCAGGGGGACGTGTGTGGGCAAGCTCACAAGTGTGCTCACACTGACAAGCACAGTTGCACACCGGGCACACACGGCACTGGTTCCAGACCCAGCAGGAGGCCTCCAGCCGAGTCTGCAGGCAAGTGGGGGTGGGGGGGGAGTGCCGACTCTGGCCAGAGACCTTCCCCCTCCAAAGAGCTCATGCAGAGACTTAGAGCCCCCGCACTCTGCTGGGCCAGCTGCCCCCCAGCCCTGCCCCTGTGAGGGAGGTTTAAGAACCTCAGGTAGGACCGGTAGGCCGTGGGGGATGGTAGGAAGGGACCGAAAGGTGTTTAACCTCTGGGGAGGGTACCAGGCCGTCCTGAACCGTAGGTGGATCTTTTGTGTACGCTTCATTTGCATCAGTTAGTTTGCAAACGGAGGCCAGGGACTGGGAGGGGGTGCCCACCCAGTTCTTGGTCTCCTCGGCCCACAGTGCTGGGGGAGGGGGTGAGCTCTGCTGCTCTGAACCCAGGGTGGGGACCCTTGGCCTTTGGGCCGTCTCCCAGGCCCCTGGCTGGTTTGCGGACACACCTGCTGTCCTTGGGGCGGGTTTGGGAAGTCAGGCCATCCCCCACCCCCCGCCTCCCTCTCTGCTGGCCTTCAGGCCTTACATCTGTGCCCCAGAAGCAGAAGCTGTCTGGGTGGGCAACTGGAGGCTGGAGGGAAGCCCACCCTCCCCCCCCCACCCCCGGTTGTGGAAAGGGCCTCTTCCCTATTGTGCTCTGCAAAGATCTGGGGCGGGGGAGGGGGGTGCGTTGGGTTTGACTTTGGCTCCAGGCTGGAGGGAGCAGTCTGTCCGTGCCCAGCTCCCCTCCCAGCCCCCGCCTCCGCCTTTCAGTTAGCCCCTTCTCTTCCACCAGCTCTTTCCTCAAGTGAAGAAACGGAGCCCCCAGACAGACAGTCTTTGGCCCAAGGCCTGCTGGGCGACAGTGGGAGTGGCTGGAGGACCTCTGTGGACCACACGGAGGTCGAATGGCTTCGCTGACTCCCCACCTCCCCCCAGGGACCCTGACCTCAGCCTCCAAAATTATCCTAGGGGGCAGACAGATAGGGAAGGGCTGGGTTCTCAGCCAGATGCTGAGGGGGGGCAGGGGACCTCAGGACAGAGTGGTCTGAGGTGAGGCCCCCTCCCACCTCCAGACTGCATCACGAGGTGCCCCGTGGACTGCCCCAGGCGGCCGTGGAGTATGCCCCATCTGGACCCCTCCCCTCCCTTCCTGGGTCCCTTCCCACCCGGCACCCCCCCGCCCCCGAGTTTTGGAAAGGGAGGGAGGGTGGTGTCAAGGACTTTCCAGCCCAAATGCCAGGAGCTTCGGCTGAAAGGGCCCTGCCCTGGCCGGCTGGCACCTGCCGGCTACTCCCAGCTCCATCTCTTGGCTGCTGAGGGCTGGTCACTTTCACCCAGAGCCCAGTTTCTCTGTCCATAAACAGGGCTGCCGCACCTGTCCCCCAAAGGAACTCGGGTTCTCCTAAGTGGAAAATCACTGCGCTTACCAGGCCTGGCCCCTCCCTGCCCTTCCTCCAACAGCTGCCCCCCCCACCTCCACCCCAGTGGACTGGAGCCGGAGGCCTTTGCGCAGAGCCCTCCACCAGAGCCCCCTGTAGGGCTGCTGCCGGGAGGGGGTCCCTGCCTGCCCGGACCTGTAAGCCTCGAGCTTTCTGTTGGTTTGCTCTAGTCTCAATAAAGCGTTTGTAAATTCAGGGGAATGGAGATTCCTTTTCAGCAAGCAGACACTGAGAAAGGGTAGCTGAGGAGCCATGGGGAGGGGAGGTTGGTGACTGTCACAGGCTTCGAGGCTGCACAAAAAGCACGAAAATGCCAGTCTGGTCCCTTGGGGAGAGAGAAGTCCACGCTGGCTGCTGTTTGCAAGCAGACCCAGGGGGTGGCAGGGGTGCTGGGGAGCACAGGTCTGGAGGAGCCAGGGCGGTCCTCCTCTCTCCGGGCAGCCCACCCTCCCTTCCCTCCACCCCCTCCCTCTCCCACTCCCCTCCTCTTCCTCCACCCGCTCCTCTCTGGCCTCTGGATCACAGACGAGGCAGCCAGCACTCCCCCCACACACACACCCGACTCCCCCCCTCCACCCCCGCCCTCAGGCAATGCTTGGCCCAACAGTCCTCACCGCCTGGCATGGCAGGTGGTCTCCACAGGTAGCAGTGACTAGACCTGCCAACCGAGCAGGGCTCCTGCCCTCTGCTAAGCCGAGTTGGCTCTGCCTGCTGCCCCCATCCCTACCCCCAGCCCAGCAGGAGCAGGAGCCCGAAAGCCAGTGGTCGGCCCTCTGGGCAGAAGGAAGGAAAGCTGGGCTTCAGCTGCCAGGGGCAGCAAGGGAGCTGGTGAGAGGTGAAAGGTCTCAGAGGGACCAAGGAAATGTTACCTCCAGCCCATCCCCACCCACTCCTCCCCTCCCGTCCCCCTCCCAGCACTGACATGGCCCCCAGCCTGCACCAGATGACTTTGCCCTTTGGTTAAGTCAGACTCACTGATCAGGGAAGCTCAGCAGGGCCCAGCCGGAGGGGCCTTGGAGACCAGCTAATCCTGGGCACGCACAGCCGGTGGTGGGGGCGGGGGGGGGGCAAGGCAGCAGGGGGCGGCAGTTCGGCCCCACCTTGCCATCCCACGCTGCACCCCCACTGGTCCAGTCCTCTTGGGAGATTGTACAGTCGGGGAAACTGAAGCCCAGGAGGACTGGACCAGTTGGGGGTCCTTTGTTCCCTCTTCTCCCCTCTCCATCCCCGTCCCGGGCGTTCTCCATCCTCCCTCCAGGAGGGGACACCCTGCCTGAGATGGAGCTCGTCCCAAAGGCACCTCTCCTGGAACTAGCAAGCCGGGTGCCCAAATCCAGGGCACCTGGTTAGATCCCTAGAGCTGAGCTATCCTAGAGACAGTGGGCGGGGGGTCCCCTCACCGCAAGGCTGGAGGCTCTGGGTTAGGGGGTTACAGGCAAGGGGGGAGCTGCCTGTCTGCTCCTCTCTGACATCCCCGCCCCCCTTCCCGGATTTAGATTTGGGTTTAGATTCGGGGCCTTCTCACAGCTGGGCTGGCGCAGGATGGCAAGGCTCACTTCACAGATGAGCACACCGAGGCTCAACTGAAGCCGGCAAGCCGCTAACAAGCAGCAGAGCCAGGATTCAAACCCGAGTCTACCGGGGGGTGCAAGCTCAGGCTCTCTGCTCAGCCACCAGTAAGAGAGCAGGGCAGAGAGGACCTGTGGGGAGCCCCAAGGACAGCCCCCAGGGCCCGGCCCTCCCCTCCGTGGGTGGGGGTGCAGCCCAGCCATCCGGGGACTTTGAGGGTTTCTTGCAAACACCAAGGAGCTGCAGAGCCGCCGTGACGACAGTTCTCTTCCAAAGCTAAAGTTCATCTTTGGAGAGAGGCATTATCTTTCTCTGCCAAGGGGAGGGGGCTCGGGGGCGGAGGATGGAGGGAAATGAGAGACACACCCGGGTACATTTAGGCTTGAGAACATGACGGTTCGATTTCAAGTTCAATCAGAGAGAAGCCTCTTCAGTCTGAAGTGGCATTGAGCTCAGCCCAGCTGGGAAGGCGAACGTGGCCACGGAGGCACCCACAGCTCCTGGCCTCGTGCGCGGGGCCCGGAGGAGCGCGTGACAGCGCCAGGCCCACTGCCGCGCCCTGCGGGCTGCGGGGCCCAAGGGAGCTGGGAGCCTGCACGTGCCCCCCACCTCCGACAACGACGGCACGGGGTGTAACGCGGCCCTGCCAGGCCCCGTCACAAACTCCCAGGAGGGAGAAACACTCGGGGCACCGTGTTTAGGGCTGGCTTCTGCGGGGTCACGCCGCTCCCTGGAACAGAACCGATTCCTCATCGTGGATGGTAAGATTCAAAAATAGATTTTTTTTTTCTCACTTCCTTTCTCGCCATTGGAATCGACGTGGATGTGAAGTTCACAAGTCTAATTGTCCACGTCAGCCATCAAATTATCCTCTTGAAGGGCGCCACTGAGTCATGCTGCGCGCGTGTGGAGCTCCTGGGGTCTCCAGAAGGGTTAATGACAGTTCCCTGCCCCACCCCCACACCCTATAGGTCCCCCCCCCGCCCCCCGCCCACGGCCCAGGAGAGAGGAAATCAGGACCCGAGGAAAAAGGAGACTTTTCATCACTTAGCCTGTCGATGCAGGTTTTGGCAAAACGTACACTACTTCTTCATTCATCAGAAATTCCCAGAAGTTAATTTTCCATAACACGGAGGCGTACCTCTTTAAATGTAGTCATTTGTCCATTCAGCGTCGACCGAGCTCCTACTGTGTGCCTGGGGCTTCGCCGGGATGGGGCGTGTGGAATGCTGGATCCCAGGCTGGTCCCTCACCTCCAAGAGTTCAAGGGGCAGCGGAGACCTCGTGCTTGGAGACCCCGGACCTCTCGGGATGTGCCTGCCGGGTGCGAGGACGCCCGGTCTCCAGGGGGTGCTGTGGCGGGAGGACTTTGGGTGCCCCCGAGGGAGATGGTTAGAGTGTGCGCTGTTCACTGGGACTGGGACAGGGTTAGACTGGAGAAAGAACATTGCAGAACTTTCCACCTTTGTGATAGAAACCCCTCAGAACCATTCTGGAATCTCGTACGGCCTCGCCTACTCGCAAACAGTCTGGACAACACAGATCTCCCGTTTCTTTTCTTTCTTTCTTTCTTTCTTCTTCTTTTTTAGGAAAGTTCCTGGGCTAGGGGTCGAATCGGAGCTGTAGCTGCCAGCCACAGCCACAGCCACAGCCACAGCCACGTGGGATCCTTACCCACTGAGCAGGGCCAGGGATGGAACCCACATCCTCATGAATACAACCCGCATCCTCATGGATACTAGGTGGGTTCTTTTTTTTTTTTTTTTTTTTTGCTATTTCTTTGGGCCGCTCCCGCGGCATATGGAGGTTCCCAGGCTAGGGGTCGAATCGGAGCTGTAGCCACCAGCCTACGCCAGAGCCACAGCAATGCAGGATCCGAGCCGTGTCTGCGACCTACACCACAGCTCACGGCAACGCTGGATCCTTAACCCACTGAGCAAGGGCAGGGACCGAACCCGCAAGCTCATGGTTCCTAGTCGGATTCGTTAACCACTGCGCCACGACGGGAACTCCCTAGGTGGGTTCTCAACCAGCTGAGCCACAATGGGAACTCCAGATGTCCCTTTTCTCACACCAGGGGTGGACCCACAAACACCAGACCTTGTGCCAGGTCTTGGGAATGGGGCAAAGCCGCCCCCACCCATCACTGCAGGGCCCACCTGCCCACCTTCCCAGGAGGGCCTGGCTAAGAGTGCCCCACACGGGCCCCGGTGAAGCATCCGTGATGGGGTGTAAACAGGAACTCCTCCTTTAGCCTCCTTTTGACCTCTTCTCAAGCCCTGAACTCCTGGAAGGAGGGCCCCCCACCCCAGCCCCGGTTTTGGAGCTGGAAGGCGTCTGTAGTAGGTTCCCAACCCCGCTCCCTCTCCAAGAGTCTGGGTCTAAGAAAAAGAGGCAGTGCATCCTGGCTCGGCCCGCCACACCTGTCACACTGAGGGAAGTGAAAACGCACGGCTCTCGAGGAATTTAAGATGGTCCCGAACTATATTTATTCTCTTATTTGTAAGAAAGCATTAGCATGCTCATTCAATTACAGTCAGGGAGTGTTTGCGGTGCACTACTGCGCCCTAGGCGGCAGGGATCTCCTGCAAAAGAAGTTGCTACCCTGTACCTGAGCAGGGCCCCAGGACAGCCAGGCAGGAAGGCAGGGCGTCACCTATTGTCCTCTCTCCCCTCCTCGTCTGAGGCCTTCCCCGCCACCTGCCGGGTCCCCCACCCCCACCCCTGCCCGCCACCCGCTGTTGCCCCCCCTCATCTCCCACCCCAGCCCACAGGGGGGTCCTGGCCCAGACCCTGAAACCAATGAGGCTGTGGCCTCCAATGAGGCTGTGGCCTCCCCTGAGCCACCCTGGGTGTCACCATCCACCCCGAAGGCTTCTCCCCGCCTGGTGTTAATGGATTTTGCACGTGTCCTGACCTCGGCAGGACCAGAAGCGCCTGCCTCAGCCTTGCGCCCCCGCAGCCGGCGGCCTGCAGGGCTACCCACGGGGTGTTTGGGGATTAAGTGAATTAATGAATAAATGAATGAGGCACGAAGTGTTCTCAGAGGGTTACCGCAGGCCCCTCACAAAGATCCTGCGTCCTAGCAACTGGCCTTGCGCGTGGCTCTCTCCAGCCAGCACCTCCTTGCCACCTTGGCCTGCTGGGTTCCTGGGGTTGCTGACGCCACAGACTGGGCTTCCTGAAGGGCGGCCCCCAAGGCTGCAGTGGTGACACCACTTGGTTCCCTCCCCACCAAGACCTCCTAGTTCTTTGACTGTGGGGAGCAGCTGCGATGAGACCACAGCCGGCACCCCCCCACTGTCACCCACCCCCCTGCCCACCTCCCCCAGCGCCTGGCTCCTGTGCGCTGCTCTCCACAAGCCCGTTCCTATGGTGACGCTCTGCGCCGCACAGGCCCTACCTCGCTGCGTGCAGCCAGGCTCCAGCGAGGGAAGGTGGGCAGGGGACACCCAGCCAGAGCTGATCCCAGCTCCCCCCACCCAACACACATGAGGATTCTTGGAACCGCAAACTCACGTACGGTCTTTTAAAAGGAGCCTTCATTTGATCTCTGCACAGAAATGTCTGTTCCTCCTCCCTCTGCACCTGTAGGGGTTCCCCTATGAGCCATGGAGCTTGATGCTGGGGCCCAGAGAGGCTGAGCAATTCTCCCAAGGTCACACAGCAAGGTGTTGATGGAGCAGGACCAGAATGGTGGGTCCTGTGTGCTGATGGACGGGTAGGGCTGAGGGAGGTGGTACCTCGAGAATGGTGGTGACATTCGGGGTGGCCTGGGGATGACAAAGAGGCCTTTCAGAGCCCTCCAAGATGGATGCTCTGAGGCAGCAGGACTCCCACCCAGGCACCAGCTTTGGAGTAAATAAGCCAGAGGGAGCTGGCCCCTGTCCTGCAGGTGGCTGGGCAGGGCCAGAGGCAGGGTGGGGAGAAGGAAGGAAAGAGAATATAGCCACCCGCAGAAGCAGTCTTGTTTTCCCAAATTCATCCCAACTAGAAGCCTATTTCCATGACACCATCTCTTCTCTGTTTTGAGTCTGTGGATTTTCTGGCCAGACTTCAGATGCATCCCTTTAAACAAGGGAACCTGGAGGTTCCTCGAAGCGCTTTTACAATCAACTTTCAGAGTCAGCCTGGTGGGGGCTCCAGGTTCTGGGGCCTGTACCTCCCCAAAGGCTCTCCCATCCACTCCCACACCCCAATCCTGGCCGGCAGCACCCTGGTCCAAGCCTCCAGCCTCTCCTACCAAAGGCTTCATCTGTCTCCAGGCCTCCAAAGTCCACCTCTCGGGGTGGGAGTCAGGGAGAGGTTTTCTGGAGGCACATCTTTCTAGAGCCTGGTTCTGCTGGAACTCTTCACAGAGGGAGGGAGAGGAGGGGAAGGAGGAAGGGGGAAGGGAGGAAGGAAGGAAGGAAGGAGGGAAGAAAGGAAGAAACTCCTGTCTTTTTGAATCTATTTTAGCTTCCCCAAGGTTGTACACTCAGAATTAGGCACACAGTAGGTTCTCATTAAGCATTCGTGGAATTGAATGGCACCATTTCACGGAGGAATAGATGAGGAAGCATTTGCACGGATGGGGAGCATCTTGGGATTGGAAATGTTCTCTTAAACCTGGGGAGCCCCTCTTCCTTGCGAAGATTTGCCTCTATCCTGTAGATGGGTTTCTTTTCAGCACCTTTTTTCCTGCCTCTCTCCATTGGGCCAATCATTTCCGATTGTGTTATTTAATTCTGCCTTCCCTCCATGAGCGGCGGCAACAGCCTTTGCTGGCCATGCCAGCAACAGTGCCCCGATTGATCTGTGCACGCTGTGGAGGGGACCCCACTGGCTCATTCGCACCCTTATCGTGTTCCCTGCACCCCCTCCCTGCTAACTAGAGAAGATACAGGAAACAATCTTGCATTTGTTGTTTTCTGACTATTTTCTCTGCACAAAAGGGGGTGGCAGAGAAGGGAAGGGGCAAAGGAGTGTGAGTGCTGAATAAGCCTGGGGACCTGGGGAACTTTTTTTCTGCTTTTTAGGGCCGCACCCAAGACATATGGATGTTCCCGGGCTAGGGGTCAAATCGGAGTTGCATCTGCTGGCCACAGCCACAGCCACAGCCACGCCGGATCCTTAACCCACTGAGTGAGGCCAGGGATCAAACCTGCGTACTTGTGGACACGAGTCGGGGTCATTTCTGCTAAACTACAACAGGATCTCCAGAGCCTGGGAACCGTGTTTGGGCCCCTGGGACGCTGCTGACTCCCTGGGAGGCTATTCCCCTTCTGCGGAAGGGCCGTGAGGGAAGGGAGCCTCTGGATGGAAGCCCCCACCAGTGCTGGGCCTCAGTGAGTGCCCATCCAGCCCTGCCTCCAACCTGGAGGGAGGATGCCAGCAGGACGCAGGTGTGCTGGGCGCTGGGCAGACCACAAAGGGCAGTCACCAGCCAGGTCCTCCAAGCGCTGCCCTTCAAGCCCGCGTGCCCTGAGGTCTGGCTTCCCCACCGCCACCTGCATCACCTGCGATCCACTCCTGGGGATCTGGGCCCTTCCCCCTCCTCGCCCAGGTGGCAGCTTGAGTTAACAAGGAGACGCAAACCAGAGGGCTGGAGAGGCCCTCAGGATTCAGGCAGGGTCCCAGCAGGAAACAGATGGCACACACAAGATGGCAGACTTGGGGAGAGTTTAATCCAGGGCTATTTACAGAGACGTGGGCAGGGCGCGGGGGAACCGGAGGGGTAACAGCAGGCCCAGTCACCCTGCAGCCGAAGGGGCGAGGGGCCGCACCATCACCCCAGCTGGAAGCCCAGAGAGCTTGGTGGACAGGGAGCTGGTTGAGGCGACCGGGCCAGGGTGACCCCTCCCATCCTCTGCCGCGCTAAGGCCCTGGGGCCTCACCCACCTGGGAACAGAGGCCTGGAGCAGCTGCTGCAGGTGATCAGGGGCCCAGAGCAGGGGCAGAAGGACTGAAGGAAAGGAGCTCACATAACCAAGGGCATCATGAACCCAGCTGGCCTCCTCGATCAGGGAAGCTGAGGCTGGAGAAGCACCTTCGGGGGCAGAGCTGGGATTTTTTTTTTTTTTTGGCTGCATGCCTGGCCTGCAGAAGTTCCGGGGGCAGGAATCGAACCTGTGTCACAACGGTGACAATGCTGGATCCTCAACCCACTGAGCCACCAGGGAATTCTCAGAGCTGGGCTCTGAACCCAGGTCTCCTGGTGGAACCCTGGCTCTCACTACCCTGGAGCGTGTACCAGCTCGGAGCAATGCCCATCAGGTAGAGTCCTGTAGTGGACAGGGTTTGGGTGGGGCCCTAGGTGACCTGGGTCAAAGTCTTCCCCCCCTCAGTCCACCGTTTCCCCACTTGACTTTCACGTTGACGTCTCACCTGTGCACGCAGCCTGCTGGCAGTTGGATGGAGGAGCCGTGGACCAGGATGGGGGAGGTGAGAGGGGAAGGGGACCGTCCCTGTGGACTGAGCGAATCTGAGCTGCAAGGAGGGGTGGTGGAGTCGGGGGACATGGAACATGCGGATCAAGAGGCCGTTTGGGGAGCAGAGCCCTGAGGCACAGCAGCCACGGAGAAGGAGAGGAGTTCACAAAGGAATCAGAACAAGCTGCCAGAAGGCTGGCGGGGACCAGAGATGGGCTTCTCCTCATCCGCTTCTCCATCACCCCTCCTGGCTCTGACTGTCCAGATCCTCTCACCCCACTGGCTGCTTCCTTGGCACCTGTAAACACTCTCAAATCTCTCTTCTTTATAAATGATGGAATCCTAGACTTCCCATGGGGGCTCAGCGGGTTAAGAACCTGACGAGGGTCCATGAGGATTTGGGGTTGATCCCTGGCCTCACCCAAGGGGTTGAGGATCTGGCATTGCGATGAGCTGAGGTGTAGGTCGCAGAGGGGCTCGGATCTGGTATTGCTGTGGCTGGGGTGTAGGCCTGCAGCTGCAGCTCTGATTTGATCCCTAGCCTGGGAACCTCCATATGCTAAAAGTGCAGCCCTAAAAAGACCAAAAATGGGAAAAAAAAAAAAAAAAGCTGGAATCCCAAATGCCAAGAGAGGAGAGTGAGGAAAGGAGTGGCCATTGGTTTCCAGGGAGCCGGGACATGGATTAAGAGGAAAATTGAGAATAACCAGTGGGTCAGGTTAGATGGACGCCTTCGGGGCAGGATGGGGGAAGGCCTGGGGGGAGGGGGGAGCGGTGAGTCAGGTGAGGCATTCGAGGCGATATACCAATAAACCCTAGCTGTGAATGAGAAGAAAGAGAGCATGAGCTAGGAAAGGGCTTCATTTTGCAAAAGGGTGTGTGTGTGTGTGTGTGTGTGTGTGTGTGTCTGCATTTAAAGATGCGAGAAATTACAGGGTGTTTACAGGCAGAGAGGCTGCAGGTGTGGAGCGAGGGCATCATTGATTAATTGACTAGAACACAGTCTCCCCCTCTGCAAGTTCCTGGTCTGGTGGGGAGAGGAGGATTTGAACCGACGCCTCCACTAATGGGAGACGTGCCGTAATTCAATGACTGCGTCCAGCCACTGTCTGGGGCATAGGAGGGGCTCTGTGCTTTCCCTTCTGGCCGGTACACCATGGGCGAAGGGAAACTGCAGAAGCGAAAGCACCGGACAGTGGTCCTTACGGGTGGAGCGCCTGTGCCAATTGTGTTTTAACTTTCAAAGAGGTTTCACATTGATTTTGTTTACTCCCCAGAACCCAGCACTCAGCTTTAGATGCCAGGGAGCCACGTCATGGAGTGGGAGGTGCAGGGAAGGCTGATTCTCCTTCGTGCCTCAGCCATGCAGTAAGGGCTCAAGACGTGTTTGTTGAGAGAATCCATGATGGCTGGATGGCTGGATGGCTGGCTAGATGGCTGGATGGGTTGGTGGATGGCTGGCTGGCTGGCTGGATCGATGGATGGCTGGATGGATCAATGGGTTGGTGGATGGATGACTGGATTTGTGGATGGATAGGTGGATGGGTTGGTGGCTGGCTGGCTAGTTGGATGGGTTGGTGGCTGGACTGGTATATATCGCCTTGGAATGCTCAATTGGAAGACTATCTCCTTTGTCACATGGGTAAACTGAGGCCTGGCATGGCGAGGGCATGTGGCACAGTGCCAGTCTTTGGAGGCATTCATGTGTGACAATGACGGCAATTTCATTTAGACCAAGACTCAGTCATCTATTGCCCCCAAGAGAGTCATGGACACTCTCTTCCTCTTCACTCTCTGCGAGGCAGTGGTGCTGGTGGGTTGAGGTTCCGTGTTCCCCTATCTATGGACCTGCTGACTCTGGGACCCTCAGGGAGGTCCAGACAAGACAGGGCCCATTCCTGGCAAGGATCCTGAGGGCCTCCCCACAGGGCGCCTCCCCGGTGCTGTCACTACTCCCCTGTCATCCTGGCCTCCAAGGCCTGTCCGTGAGCAGGACACTCGGAACACCCGCCTCTTTGACCCTGAGCGCTGGCTCATTCTGGGCTTCACTCGAAGGGTCCGCCCCAGGCCCACCCCTCAGGCCATCCTGTGCATCCTCTGTGTCACCTGCTCCAGGAGTGTCTCCATGATCACCTGGCCAGGCTCCTTGCCCCTGTGCCGAGGGCTTGCGCTGAGGCTGCAAATGCCCAATATTGACTGCGCCCACACCTCACAGCCAGCACCTTCTGGAGGGGAGGGGGTGCAGCGGGGTGGGGGCTGCATGTGCCCCTGCCCGCCATGCCCCCTCAGCACCCAGGGGCGAGGGGCTGGTCTCGCACTTGCGCTGGGCACGGACGAGCGGACCAGCGGGGCTGGCACAGCTGCGGTGGCCGCCCGGTGTCCCTCCAGCTGGGTGACGGACAGGACGTGGGCAGGGATTCCCTGGGGAGGGGCTGCTCCTGCTTCCTGGCGATTGAGGCGCCTGTCTCGGCGGCTCCCTCGGCCCGCACATCCCTGTCACCAGTATTTTTAACTTGGCGAGGCTTTTAATAAACCCTCCATGTGTGGGGAGCAGTAAATGACTTAAAAACTTGACTAATTAAAACAGGGCTCCGAGGCTGCGGAGGGAAGCCTCTGCGGTTGGTTCCCACCCAGGAGAACACCGCCCTCCTGGGGCCGCCCCAGGTGGGCTCCGCTCTGCCAACAGGACGTGATGAATCCAGGCCCCAGAAATTCGGCCAAGGAGTCAACGACCCCTGGTGGGGACGGGGGCTGCAGCCTGGTCCCATCTCAGACTCCGCCACCTCCTCCAGGCAGCCCCCTCACAGAGGCCACCCCTCTCCCAGGAGATGGTCTGGTCCCCGACCCTCCCAGCGGTAGGGTGTCTACCATCTTTCCCTGACCCTGCTGGACCTGTCCACTCTCTGCTTCCCGGGGGACATGAGGAGGAGTCCCTCCCTCTCCTGCTCCCCCCTCCAAGTCCCCTGGACCTCCAGGTCCCAGCCCCCGGCCCTCGTTCTGCCTGGGAGATGGACGCTTGGGGACAGGAGGTTCCCCGGCTGCCGGGGCTGGGTGGGGGTCCTCTTAAAAGGACGAGAGTTCTCTTCCCGCCTGTGGGGGTCTGAGGGGAGGAAGACCCCGTAAAGCTGCAGAGTGTCCCAATGAGGCAAAGAGGAGGTGCTAAGTCAATCAATGTCAGAGAGACCCCCAGATGCGAGCTGGGGTGGCCAGGCCCCCTTGGGCAGCGTTGGTGTTGCAGAAAACCAGAGCAGGTGACCACGCTGTAAATGTGGCCCCAGGCACCCGCCCCACTCCTGACCTTGAACGTCTCCCCTGCTCACTGCACACCACCAGTGCTCCCGAAGACAGCAGTCAGAACCCCAGCACGTGCTCCCATCCGCCACTGCCCAGCCGGTGCCTTGGAACGGGGGCTCGAACCCCAGGGACCTCAGTGGCCGCCTCTGTGAAATGGGACTGAGGACCCCTGCCCTGCGGGCCCTCCTCGGGCTCGGAGGGAGAGCAGAGCGCCAGGACTGGTTATCAGCACTCGGACTAATTGTCGTTATTACAATAATTAGGAATGCGCTCGCTGACCTTTGGGGTAATTGAGCATCTCTCAAGGGCGGGAGAGTCCTCCTAACGGGCGGAGCCAGGCCACCTGCTCGGGGGCGGCCGGGTGATGAGTGGCCAGTGGGCCGGCCCGCGGGCACCCCGGAGCCCCCGATTGCCACGGAGCTTCCCCAGTTCGGCACGCTGCTTAGTTTTGCCGGTGCTGGGGACACTGCCTGGAACAAAGCCCTTGGCGACATTCCCAGGGGCCACATCTGCCTGCCTCCTCCCCAGCCCCCCTAGCCTGTCAGGACAGAAGCTGCTGGGGCGGGGCGGGGGGGGGTGCAAACACTAATCGTGGCACTTATTCACATGTTCCCCGGCCCCGACTTCGTGAAAACATCTGCGGTGACTCTTCCTCGAGAGAAGGGAGACTGCTGGGTTTTTTTCTCCGAGCGTTGCCGGGAAAGAGGCAAAAACAGGGCTGGAGAGCGGACCGTGTAATCAAGAGGGCCGCATTTCTCGGGGTGTGTGGTTACTAACCAATTAGCCAGTCTCAAGACCGTGACCGTGGGGCCCCGCAAGGGGGCCCAGATGCCGCTGTGTTCCTTCACAGGGTCCCAAGGACAAGGGGGCAGGGGCCACGAGCTGGGACAGGCCACAGGAGCCCAGGGGCCGGTGGGGAGCAGGTGTGGGCAGACACGTGGGTGTTGTGGCCATGGCTGCACCTCCGCCCAGGCCTCAGTTTCACCCTCTGTAGTGGGGGTAGGGGGGCGGGGGGGGTTACGACCGTCCCAATCCTGGTCCCCGTGCCTGTCCCACAGTGTAGCCCCCCCTGTCATTGTTCGCTTAAGGCAAACCAGGCGCAGTAGTGGGGTCCTTCCCTCCCGCTCCCCTCCCGGGGGCCAGCCTTCCTGTCCCGACGGCTCTGCCACACTGACCATCCCTGGCTTCCTTCTGCCAACACGCCCACGAGATCCCACCTCTGGGCCCCCGTTCGAGCTGTTCCCTCCACCTGAGGACCCGTCCTCACTATCAAAACCCAAGCCCCTCTTGCAGGGGGCCAGTCTGGGGGAGATGAAACACAGCACAAATGCCAGGCTGACCATCTCTCCGTGGGTCCCTGAGGAAGGGGAGCCCAGCAGGTTCACCCACAAAGCAGCGACTCTGGGCCCCCCAAAAACACACCTGTCAAATCTGTGCCTTCTTCTGGGGTCCCCAGAGTGGCTGACCAAGCAGCGCCAATACAGATCTCAGCTAGGTGTGGCCTGGCAGCCCCGGGCATCGAGCTAGGGAAGCTGGGGTTTTGTACGGGGGGGTGGGGCTGTGGCGAAGAACACAGATGGACAGACAGCCTGACAGCCTGCGACCCAGGCGAGCCGCGTACACCCCCTGAGCCACAGAGTCCTGACCAGCAAGGTGGAGGCATTACTCACAGCCATGTCCTAGGTGTTCTGTGCCCCAAGTCAGCACCCAGGGGTAGCTGGCAGCCAGTGGTGCCCAGAAAAGGAGGACCGGAGGGCACAGCTGACCGGGGTCCCCAGCAGGGCCCAGCCCTGAGCTGGATGGGGACCCCCTCCCACCCGCAGAGCTGCGAGAGTGCCGAGGTGGCCCGGGCAGGCCAGAGAGCCCTTGGCAGCTTCCCAGTGGATGTGACCTTGGGGATGGGCCTTGAAGGGTACAAAGGAATTGCCAGATGCAGGGGACAGGGAGGCCTCCCCAGCAGCGGGACAAGCTTGAGCCAGGGAAGGCCAGGGTGCCGACGTGCCTGGCTATTTTGGGAGCCTTGTCCATCAGAGACCCGGCTGAGGGAGGGGAGCAGCTGTGCCTGAGACTGAAGGTCAGAGGGGCTGCTCGGCTGGGGTCCCGAATGCCAGGCCACTGGGCAGTGTCGAGGGGGAGCCTCGGACAGGCTCTGAGAGGTGGAAGGACAAGGTCACAGCTTTAAAGCTCCAGCAGTCACTAGGCCACCATGAGGCGAGAAAGAGCGGGGACAGCGGGGACAGCAGCGAGGCCTCTGCTAGGCCTGTCTGGGAAGCGAGGAAGCCGGGCGTGGGACGGGGCCTGGGGACCGGGAGGCAGGCCCCCAGAATTAGCAGTTGGAATTCTTTCGTGCACCTCGCCCCCGACTCCCGCTCCCTCGCAGGGCAGGGCCCCCACCCCAGAGGCCTTGGCTCCCACCACCCTGCTTTCCACCCAATAAAGGCCACACCTCACTGGGATCCAGGAGGTGATGAGGGCCTGGAAGTTTCCAGAAGGCCTGGCTCTCCCCTGCCGCCCCGTGCATGTCTAGGTGGCTACTTCCCTGGCCCCGGACGTCCCCTTAAAGGTCGGGACAGGTGGCCCTGCCCCGGCCACCACCCCGCGCTCGGCGAGCCCGCGGCGCCCCCTGCCGGCGCCAGCTGGAGGAGGAGGGGCCTGGGGCCAGGGGGACACTGCCTTCTCTCTGATGGTCGCCAGGCTTCCCTCGCTGGTGTGTGCCTGTTTCTTAAAAGGATGGTACCTGTGGCAAAAAGATAAGGGGAAGCCGTTATTAATGAGAACAGGTGAGGGGAAGGTATTCATTATCGTTTGCCGCCTAATGAAGCCTGTTGAAGGCTCTCTCCCGAGTGATGAATCCTCCCAGGCCGGAGCTCTCCCAGCCACGGAGCCACAGGCGTGTCATAACTCATGTCACGGGCGTCACACAGCTTCTCTCGGATTTCCTCAATGCAGCCCGCTCGGGAGGCTGAGCGCAGGCCGCTGATAACAAATTTTGGAAACACCGAATTTCACACCTCATTGCGTGAGCATTAAGAGGACAATGCTTTGGATTCTTCCGTTGCCCATCCCTGGCTGCCAAGGTGGGGGTGGAAGCAGTGGAGGCCGGAGGCGGAGGGGTGGGGGGCAGGGGCCTGCGGAGGTGGAAGGGGGAGGCTCCTCTGGGCCCCTGTGGACGCCAGGGGTGGGATTGGAGGGAATGGAGCTGGCCCGGGGTGACCCCGAGCCCCAGGACAGGAACAGTGACGATGAGGCCAGAGGTCTTTGTCTCATCAGTGCTGGAGTGTGGTGACTGTGTGCAGCGGGAAGTCGCCCGGGGGCCCCGTGGAGCTGTTCTGCCCCTGCCGGGCCCCCGTGGAGGCCCAGGCCTGCAGTCACTGCTCCTGACGTCCGTTCCCAGCAAGCTCAGCCAGGTGGCTGGATGTTCTCACCCCTCCAGGGAGCGCACACAGACAGCTGCGTTAGACAAAATCCAGACTGCGGGGCCTGGTCAATAAAACTTCCCATCAGGCCGCGCAAAGCCCCGCCAAACAGTTCCCTTGGCGTCCTGATGGCCCAAGGTCTGGCCACCCTGGCTGGAGGGTGCATGGGGGGGCTCCCCAGCCGGTCCCAGATGCACCCTGATGTGTGGGACAGGGGTGGAGGTGGAGGAGGAGGGAGAGGGGAACCCACTGCCCGCCCTGGGAGCTACCCTGCCCCCCACCCTGGAGGGAGCAGGGTTCCCCACACTTGTCCAGCCTCGGTGACACGTGTCCCAGACCTTGGACTTCTTGGCGCAAAAGGGAGCATGTTTCAGCGTAATTCTACCCCCAGCGAGCAGGGATTTACTGTGCGGAGGGGCCGTTTCTTGCCCCCTCAGGGCCACGTGCATAGAATGAAGAGAGCGATGTTTCCAGGCCCTCCCAGCCCCATGGCTCCCGGGTCCTCACGGCTGCCTGCAGAGGACACGCGTTCCGCGGAGCCCGCTGGGAGGGGCACGAGACCGCAGGGCCAGTCTCCCAGCCTAGGGCAGGTGGAGCCACCCAGAGGCCTCGGCCAGTAACTGACGTCCGCTCTGCCCCGGGGGAGACTCCAGGCCAGGTGACCAGGTGAGGGCAGAGAGGCCTGAGCCCTGCCGGGGGCACTCCCTGCTCCCGCCACCTCCACTGTGTCCTCGGGCTGTGCCCAGGGTATCCGTGGCACTCGGGAGGCAGCCCCAGGAGCAGCGGTCACCTCTGGTTCCACCGGCTGCCCCTGCCGACCCAAGCTCTCTGAGGACAGGAAGGATGGATCCAGACACCTCCTGACTCCTCATGTACCCACAACACAGACAGGACAAGGCAGCTGGGGATGTGGGGGTCAAGACATCTTTCAGCGGGCTTTGAAGATGGGGTAGGAGTTTTAAAAGGACAGTAACCTGGAGCTCTTTTTCTTTCTACTTTGTTCTGCAAGTAATATATGCTGCTTCAAGAAAATTTCAGAAAAGACTGAAAATCACGCAGGAAAACCAGGCCTGATGTCTCTACATAGAGAGATGGACATCAAAGCTTTTCCTTCCAGTCTTTTTTCTGCTCGTTCTTCCCGAGTTTTGTTTGGCATCTGCCAGGAGTCCAGCTGCATCTGTAATCGCCTTTCTTGTCGGTTCCCATACAGAAATATTCCCCTCTGTTTATATAAATTCAACAGAAACAAAGTATCCATGGCTACATAATCGTCCATTGTGTGGTTTGCAGCACAGTTGGCTGGTAATTTTTTATTGGAGACGTTTAGGATTGAAAATTTTCCTGTTGATTAGTAGAAGCAGTTCTGTCACGGTGTCATTATGTCTAATAGTATTCCCATAGATGAGCTGCTTTCAGAAGGAGAATCTCTGTATCGAAGATGATAGAACTCTTTTAAAGGAAAATAATAGGGCTTTTTCGGGGTTGATACAATATGTATTCATTTTAGAAATCTTAGAAAATAGAGACAAGTATAAAGTGACAAAGCACGAGGCACAAATAATCTGGTGAATATTTATGGTTTAGGACCCCAATGTGTGTGAGGGTGAGTGCGTGTGCGAAGGCACACACACGCTTATGGACAGAAGAGACCTTCTCAAGCCTCGTCAGCCACCCTGTCACCCGCGATGTGTCCATGGCCTTACTGAATCTGGAAGGCTGAGCCTTCAGGGCGCCCTGGCTGCAGCTGCCCCCTGTGTGCCCGTAGGAAATGACAGCATCACCCGGGAAGCTGCAGGTGAGCCTCGCCCGGCGTGGCGGTCACCGTGTCTCCACGCCCCCACCTTATCACCTTCATGGGCCCGCAAGGGAAGCACCCACCTCCAGCTCCCGATGCTCTGACCGGAGACCCCGGGGGCACCTGGAACACCTTCCTCTCACACCCGCATCGCAGCCACTTTATTCTCAAAATATGTCCAGAATCCTATCACTCCTTGTCCTCTCCATGCCACCACCCACCTGAGCCTCCAGCATCTGTCACCTGCATCATGGGAACAGCCTCTTAGCTTCTCCACTGCAGGGCAAGCCCAGGAAGCCAGGGCGCCTCAGCCATAAACCAGGGCTCTTTCCCCACCTGCCCTCAAACGTCCACCTGTCACCTGACTGGCCTCCTCTCCTCCATCTCTCGCCTCCAGCTGCACTGGCCCCACTGCTGTTGCTCAGACACCTGCATAAGCCCCTACCCTGGGCCTTTGCATGGCCTTGTCCCTCTGCCCAGGGTCCTTTGCCCTCATCACCACAGGACTCTACACCTTCAGTTCTTTTTGTTTGTTTTTGTTTTTTGTTTTTTGTTTCATCTTTTTGCCTTTTTCTAGGGCCACTCCCGAGGCATACGGAGGTTCCCAGGCTAGGGGTCTAATCAGAGCTGTAGCTGTTGGCCTACACCCCAGCCACAGCAATGCCAGATCCGAGCCGCATCTGCAACCTATACCCCAGGTCATGGCAACGCCAGATCCTTAACCCCCTGAGCGAGGCCAGGGATTGAACCTGAAACCTCATGGTTCCTAGTCAGATTCGTTTCCGCTGCACCACGACAGGAGCTCCCGCTCCTTCAGGTCTTGGTCAGATTCACCTTCTCAGTGATCTGTCCGCGTCCTTGCTTTGTTTTTCTCCTAGTTTCTCAAGTGATTTGCTCCTTTAGTTAGCGCCTTACAGCCAGCAAAGCTTCAAGCTCATCGGATCCCCACACCATCCCATCAGCGGGCAGGGTGGGGGCAAGGGGCCCACCAAGTGCCAAGTCCCTCCTCTCTTGGTCCCCATTTTACATCAGAGGAAAGAGACCCACCTCCCGCCCTCCCTGTGTCCGGTCTCCCAGTTCCCAGAGGAATATCGGACGGAGGTGGTAGAGGGCGGCGGCGGTGGGGGGTGTAGCCACGCCTCCAGCAGCTCGGCACCCTGGGTGGGGGGCTGCCAGGGACTGTGGGGCCGCCTGAGTGTCAGGACTGCAAAAAGCTGGCCTCTCCTTCAGCCCCTTTAGACAGACTCGACCCACCACATGGGTTCACAGGGTGTCAGGGGAAGCCCTGCCGTGGACCCTGGCCCCTGAAATCCATCCAGACCAACCCCTTGCCTCGCATACCAGCCGGCCTCGCATACCAGCCGGCCTCTGCATCTCAAATCTTCAAGCTTTTAGTCCAGGATCAAGCTTTTTAGTCGCAGGATCAGTGCGCACGTGGGTTGAATCTGCACCACTGGACCAGGACTGACCCCGCCCCCAGGTGGCACCGCCTGTCTTCCAGCTCTCACATCCCTGGCATCCGGCAGGACATGTGCCTGGCAGCCCGGCTTCCCTTTGTCCCTTAGAACCGCACGTCAACGTCAGAAGGGGCCACTGGAGGGGCATCGGCTCTGGGCTAGGATTCCTGCCCACCTCCTGGCCCGGGTCGCCACCCCCCCACCAGGGTGGAGGGACAAGGAACTGGGCTTCGGAAAGCTGCCAGGAACCTCCTTCTCTTAAAAAGACCCACTCTGACTCCTTTCCCTGCTGCCAACCTCACACCAGACTCACAGCTTGATGGTGGCGCCTCCCCAGCGCCGCCTCCACCCAGCTCGCCCTGCAAACTCACCCAGTGCTAGGCTCACCTGCACTGTCAACTTTCAGGGGACAACCGCCCCACCTCACGACAGGCCCCATGTGTCCAGTGCCGCAAAGGCTCAGAGGGGTTAGGATCCTCCCTCTGGGACACACAGGCCAGGCACGGGGGAGCCGGGACCGAAACCCACAGCCCCTCCCTTTTAAAGTCGCCCCGCATTAGAGGGGGGTGGACAGTCACGCCTCCGAACACCTGCCTGAGGGACCAGATCCCCTGGGGTCTCCAGGAGCTGCAGACCACCCCTGCCCAGCCTCCACCCGGCCTCCCCTGGGCTCGCTGCGCAGTTGTGACACCAAGAGAGATGGACCCCGATGTAAGCAAACAGGATGCCAAGCCCCGGCGGGCAGCGGCACAGAGCTGGTGAGGCAGGGCTGGGCTGGAGCGGTTCCGAGGTTCCCGCTGACTCAGCCTTGTGCCCTCCCAGTCTGGATCCCTGGTCTGTAAACCGGGCAGCCCGCTCTTTAGTCACCCGTGTCTGAGAAGGCTCACGCTCACGGGGACTCATGGTTGTCAGAGACTGGCTCCCTTATGTCAGGGCCACTCAGGTCCGTAGGGGACAGGCAGGCAGCTTTTAGCAGCCCCTCCAGGACACCTGGTCCGGCCACCGCCCAACCCTGGGGAAGAGGACTGCGGAGGCCGGGCCCAAGACTGTGGCCTGGTGCCAGGCAGAGGGTGTGCAGCTCCCGATGGCCCCCATCTGGCCCCTGACAGCAGCCTCCTTGTTTGGGGCCTCGGTGGGCCTCGGGGGCGGTGTTGATCTTGGAGCGCTCACAGGCGCTCACGGGGTTCCAAACGAGGTGTTCCACGGCTGCTTTATGGAAATTATTTTATAGTCCTTGTAGGTCTTGGGCAACTCCCATCCTGCAAATATTTCCAGGCTAAAAATACCGTGGTCACGCTCCACGGTGAAGAACTTTGGGGCCCAGTGTCACGGCACAGATCACCAGCCACAGACGCAGGCGTGCAAGAAGTATGGCTTTGTTTTTCTACAAATCAGCTCTGCTGAGGACCCGTCCTGTGGGTGGCAAACAAATCCAGCCCTCTGTCCAGTGTCCCCCCTGCCTGCCCCACACCCCCTTCCAAGGTTGGAAAATTTGCGGGGTTAGGGGAAGCTGCCCTAAGCGAGCAGCTGTGGAGGAGTAAGACCTTAAAGATGAGCCGCATACCCGCCCCCAGCTCACTTTCCACCTCTGCAGGTGCCCCCTCGGAAGTCTGTTTTGAAATTCAAAAGTCAAGAACTTCTACACAGCACAATGGGTCAAACATTCAAACAGGAAATTAGCATACGGTCTAGTAATTGCTCTTCTGAGTCTATACCCAAAGGAATTGAAAGCAGGGACATGAATAGATCTTTTTCCAGCCGTTCATAGCAGCATTCTTTACAATGGCCAAACAGAGACACACGCAATGGCCTTTGACGGTGGAAGGGACAGACAAGGGGCCGTAGTGCATGCGATGGAACCATGTTCAGCTTTCAAAAGGAAGGCAATTCGGACACATGTTACAACTCGAGGACACTGTTAGACTCACTGAAAGAAGCCCGTCACAAAAAGACAAATATTCTATGAATCCACTTGGGTGAGTACCTCGGATAGTCAATTTCAGAGAGACAGACTGGCGGTTGCCAAGGGCTGGTGGGAGCAGGAAAGGGAAGCAGTTGTTTTATGGGGACAGAGCTGCCGTTGGGGGGTGACGACAAAGTGCTGGAAATGGGTGATGGTGCTGGTCACGAAACACATGGAAGTACTTCATGCCCAAGAATAATGCACTTTGCAAAGGGTGAAGATGGTAAATTTTATATTACGTGTATTTCACTGCAATAAAAAAAAAAAAAAAACCCACACACTCACAAAAAAATTAACTACTCTCTTTCTTCTTTTTCTACTTCTTCTCACAAGGTCCGAGCCGTGAATGTAGAAGTTCACTACTGGGACAGTGGTGCTCACCTGGGAGATTTTGTCCCCCTCCTGGGGACATTTGGCAGTGCCCGGAGGCCTTTTGGGCTGTCATGAGCAGGCGTGGGGAAGGATGCTACTGGCATCGAGTGGACAGGGGCCTGGGATGCTGCTGAACACCTCGCGACCCACCAGGCAGCACCCCCTGCCGGGCTCAGAATGACCCGACCCCAGATGTCAAGAAAATCAAGACTGACCATCGACAGATGATTGGATTCGGAAGATGTGGTATATATACACAATGGAATACTACTCAGCCATAAAAAAGAATGACATAATGCCATTTGCAGCAACATGGATGGAACTAGAGACTCTCATACTGAGTGAAATGAGCCAGAAAGACAAAGACAAATACCATATGATATCACTTATAACTGGAATCGAATATCCAGCACAAATGAACATCTCCTCAGAAAAGAAAATCATGGACTTGGAGAAGAGACTTGTGGCTGCCTGATGGGAGAGGGAAGGAGTGGGAGGGATCGGGAGCTTGGGCTTATCAGACACAATTTAGAATAGATTTACAAGGAGATCCTGCTGAATAGCATTGAGAACTTTGTCTAGATACTCATGTTGCAACAGAAGAAAGGGTGGGGGAAAAAATGTAATTGTAATGTATACATGTAAGGATAACCTGACCCCCTTGCTGTACAGTGGGAAAATAAAAAAAATTATAAAAAAAAAAAAAAAGGAGTTCCCGTCGTGGCGCAGTGGTTAACGAATCCGACTAGGAACCATGAGGTTGCAGGTTCGATCCCTGCCCTTGCTCAGTGGGTTAACGATCCGGCGTTGCCGTGAGCTGTGGTGTAGGTTGCAGACGCGGCTCGGATCCCACGTTGCTGTGGCTCTGGCATAGGCCGGTGGCTACAGCTCCGACACAACCCCTAGCCTGGGAACCTCCATATGCCGCGGGAGCGGCCCAAGAAATAGCAACAATAACAACAACAACAACAACAACAACAAAAAGACCAAAAAAAAGACCAAAAAAATAAATTAATTAATTAAAAAAAAAAAAGATAGTCATAAAAAAAAAAAAAAAAAAAGAAAATCAAGACTGAGAAATCCGGAGTTCCTGTTGTGGCTCAGTGGTTAATGAATCTGACAAGGAACCATGAGGTTGCGGGTTTGATCCCTAGCCTTGCTCAGTGGGTGTAGGCTGCAGACACGGCTCAGATCCCGCGTTGCTGTGGCTGTGGTGTAGGCCGGCCACTGTAACTCTGATTAGACCCCTAGCCTGAGAACCTCCATATACTGTGGGAGCGGCCCAAGAAATGCCAAAAAGACAAAAAAAAAAAAAAAAAAAAAAGATTGAGAAATTCTCCTTTGTGGGGAGGACTAACGAGAGCTAAAAACAAGGCATTAAAATTTCAAAAACATCTCTCTTCCCTACATCCTGCTGAAAAAAATATTTTCTGTGGGGGGAAAAACAGTCACCCTCCTCTTTCTGTTCTAGCTAGCCTCCCTTGTCTGACAGGGGGCGGGGGGCGGGCTGTGTTCTTGCGCAGGTCTCTGTGACCCTTGCCCAGAAGTCTGTGAGCCCCGTGGGCCAGTTCCTGTCTAACGTCATCCTTCCTACAGGCCCCTCCCCAAAACACACCTGCGTGGTGCCTGGTTCACGGTGACCCCTCAGCAGTACCGATGCCTAAAAGGATCATCAGTGTCAGCCCATGATCCATGGAGTGAGACCAAAGAGGGGCACCATATCAGCGTGGCCCCCATCACAGCCCCATGACCAATCAAAGGCATGAGTGAGAGAAACAGGAATTAGCCATCCCTTGAAGTGTATTTCTCTCACCCCCATCCTTCTCATATTAGACACTTATGTCAGCCCAAGTTGTTCCTTGCAAGAGCAATCAGTGTAAAAGATATTTATGAAGACCTCATTGACCTACATAACTGGGAGGTCTAGGGAAAGATGACTATGGGTGTCAGGCATGGCTGGATCCAGGAGCAAGAGGAAAGTCATGGGGACTCTTAATTTACCGGATCACATTTCCTTTCTGTTCAATCTTGCGTTTCTTGGGCCCTGGCCTCTTTCCTTCTTGGAACAGATGGCCACCCCAGAAGACTTGAGCGTTAGATGGGACAGCCTCCTCCCACTTATGTTGTCACCATAGCTCACTATCCATCCATGCAGGACTGCTCATCTCTCCCCTCAGCCAGGACTCTGATGGGCTTCTCAAGTCACAATCTCACCCCTGTGGGTGAGGTGGGCTCCATGGTGGGCAGGGAGAGTTTCCTAAGGGAAAAGACAATGGCAAAAAATAAGGGCAACCCCACCCCCACCCCCCAGGCTTAATTAGGCCAGCCCAGCAGAGATAGGGGGTTGATCCTGAGGCTTTTTGTCCCAAGCAGTGCTGTGGTCCCACACCACTGTCCAGCTGCGGGACACAGTCCCAGCCCGTGCTCTCTCTGGGCCCCTCTTCCTCCAGGCTCCTGGGAAGCTCTGTGCCCGCCCATGGCCTGCCCATCGGCGTCTGCACAGCTCATGCTGGCTTCTGAGTGCCTGCTCCCTCCCCTCTGCGCAGTTTCCCTGCCTCCCAGCCTCCCCCTAAGTGAGCCTTTTGCTATGTCAGTGTCATTGCTTCCTAAGCCACTTTAAAGCCATTCTGGAACAGGGCGAGGGCGAAGCATAAAACAAGGCTGACACTGGTGTGACAGCTGGATTTTCCCTCAATTCTTAGGGTATTAGCACAGAAGAAAGCCTGAATGGCCCTGGAGTTCGGGGCCGCCAGTCTGTAAGAGGCTCTTGAAGGGCCGTGGGCTGAAGGCAACAGCCTAAGGGACCTCCGACAGGGCCGAGGATGGCCGGAAGGACAAGTTTAGCCCAGGGCAGTGCTCAGCTCTGTGACCCAGGAGCCCATGGGCCTTCTTGGGATCTCGTGAATAGTGAATCATTGAATCACGTGGCCCTGTGTTTCCCACTCAAACCAACATGAAGCCCTGTTGCCTTGTTCTCGTAGGGAATCCGGGCCCCCCCTTCTCTCCTGTCCCACATCCATCTTCACCTGCCCATGACCAACCATGTAACCTTCAGTAAGGATATCCATTTCCTGGGGGTACGGTGACAAATTACCACACACATGATGGCTAAAAACAACAGAAATGTATTATTTCCCAGTTCTGGAAGTCAGAAGCCCCAAATCCAGGGGTCTGCAGGACCACACTCCATCCAGAGGCTCCAGAGGAAGATGCTCCCTGGCCTCTTCCAGCTTCTGGAGGCTCCTTAGCATCCTTGGCCTGTGGCTGCCTCCCTCCAGTCTCCGCCTCCGTCTTCACATGGTCTCCTCCGCTGTGTCTCTCCTCTGTGGGTCTCTTACAGGGACATTGTGAGAGACACTGGCCAGATTATGCAAATAACAGACCTCTGACCCGCAGCCTGCAGCAACCCGCCCAGGAAGCCGTCCCCCTCCCTACAGAAAACAGCCCGGAAAGCCAGCCTGCTGTAGATCAGAGAAGCAGGAAGCCAGAAGGCCATGATACTGTAACAAGTGGCCCCAGGTGGCCAGGACTTCGTCCAGAACTCAGAGCTGTGCTGATTTTTGTCCTCACTTCAAACTTGGAAGAGAACCGAGAGAGCAAGACATACTCCCTAATGGGTCACGTAGGAGCCCCAGCGCCAGTGAGCCACCTCCACTTTCCCACACCAGCAGTCCCATCGGGGTCTCCAAGCCCTCCTTTTCTGCATGAGGCTCTCCCACTCCACCTGCCCATGAGGCTCGCCAGTTGCAAGCAGAGGTGCTGACCCCCTGCTCCATTGGGGCTCCCAAGAAATAGCCTTTGCTTTTCCCGATTGGTTGGTCTCCTTATTTGCATGCTTCTTCCCGATTGGTTGGCCTCCTTATTTGCATGCTTGCTCTTGGATGTAGGGCCCACACAGATAAGCTCATCAGGGGATCCTGAACTTCAGCACATCCGCAAAGACCCTTTTCCCAAATGAGGCCACAGTCACAGATTCTGGAGAGTGAGGACAGAGACCCAGCTTGCGGGGGGACCCTTTCAAGCCACGACAGTAGGGAATGCAGCCACTCCTGCCTCTGCTTCTGTGGGTGTAAGTGGGAGGTAATGACGGGACCTGCCCCACTTGGCGGCTGGGACAGTTACCGAATGTATCCTTGGAAAGCCCTTGGAAAGGGACCTGGCAGGGGACGAAGTGCTCCCCGAGGGTCCATCATTATTCAGAGTGGAGAGGGGAGCTCCCAGCAGCGAGGATACAAAAACAAATTAGGAGGGCTCGGGGTTTCTTTTCGGTGATGGAAATATTCTAAAATTAGATTCTGGCGATGGTTGTACTACTCTGCAAATTTTCTAAACACTATTGAATTATACACTTAAAATGGTAATTGTTATGATACATAAATTCTGTCTCAATAAAGCCATTAAAGGAACAAAGTGGGCCTCCAGAGGCTGGAAAGGCTCTCTGCACGATCCTAGAATCTCTGCACTTCCACCGCCCGGAGGGAGAGCGGAGCTCAGCCCGGGTCCCAGGAAGGATGAGGCTGAGCGTGTCCCTCACGCCAGGTCATGGGAGGAGGGTTGTGACCCTCTGTTCTTTTTCGTCTTTTTGTCTTTTGAGGGCCACACCTGTGGCCTGTGGAAGCTCCCAGGCTAGGGGTCTAGGCTACAGCCGCTGGCCTACACCACAGCCACAGCCACACAGGATCTGAGCCGCATCTGTGACCTACACTGCAGGTCATGGCAGTGCCAGATCCTTAACCCAGGGATCGAGGCCAGGACTCGAACCCACCTCCGCATAGATCCTAGTCAGGTTCATTACCAGTGAGCCACGAAGGGAACTCCAACACTTTGTTGTTCTAAGAGGTTTAGTCCCAACCACAGCTAAACTGATGCCATCCTGCTTTTCCATGTCACCCAGCCATGGGCTCTGGTGAAGGCCAGAGGTACAGGACAACTCAATGCTCTTTTGGGACGGGGGACAGGGCTTTGGGTGTTAGGGGGTGTCCAGTGCCATAGCTGTGCCAGACAGCCAGCTCAAGTGGGAACCAGCCACCTCGTCACATCCTGTTGATGCAGCTCACGTGGCTTCTGAAAGACAAGTTGGTCATTTGAAGACCCCATTTTTTTTTTTTTTTTTGGTCTTTTTGCCTTTTCTAGGGCCGCTTCCCGTGGCATATGGAGGCTCCCAGGCTAGGGAATTGGAACTGTAGCCACCAGCCTACGCCAGAGCCACAGCCACGCGGGATCCAAGCTGCGTCTGTAACCTATACCACAGCTCACGGCAACGCCGGATTCTTAACCCACTGAGCAAAGCCAGGGATTGAACCTGCAACCTCATGGTTCCTAGTCAGATTTGTTAACCACTGTGCCACAATGGGAACTCCTGACCCCGTCTTTTGCACTTGGGGTTCCCCCCAAACCCCTGGCTCCCACACACCCCCTCAATTCTCACCCCAGCTGCCCCCATCCCAGATCTGCCACTGAGCTGCTGTGTGGCCTTGGGCAAGTTGACTGATCTGTGCCTCATGTTCCCAGTAGGAAATGGGAGAAGGGTTCGGAGCCATGTGTCAAGTCCGAGGAGCCCTTTATCCTCCCCATCGCCCTCGCGGGGCCCTTCTAAGCAGGCAGCACCCAGTGCTTGTGCTCAGAGGGCGGCCCCCTACCTGTTGGCGGGGGTGCTTTGCCCACCTGGGAAGGAATGTGAAGTGCCCCTGCCCCCAGGCCCTGACTGTGGACACCTAGCCTCCCATGGGGACAGACGCTGGGGCACAGCTACACATGGGAGCCCCGGGCAGCCTGGCTCCTGCCCTCCCCTGTGCTGTCTCGGCCTCCCAGACTCACACACACATTCTTGTCTGAGGGTCGAGCCTTTGCCCTGCCAATGAGACAGGAGCCCTAAGAGGGCATCTGGAGAGTCTCCCCGCATCGCTGGTTCACCGTTCAAAGCGCACTAAGTCATAAGTGGCATTTCAACGGGGAACAAAGATCACAGGCGGAAGGCGACATGTGGGGTAAAATGTGGAACGCAGGGAGCAGACAATGCACAGGACAAGGGTGTCCAGACCGCCGTGGCCGAGACCCCCTCTCCACGGCAACCCAAGCGCCATGACTCTCCGGTCCCACGGTGGTAAGGTGAGTCACTGAACCCCTGGGAACCTCAGTATCCGCATCTGCGGAATGGGGATGAGAAGGTGTTTATCCCAAACCAATACGTGTGCAAGTGTGCGATGGAAGCCCACTTCATGGCAGCCAAAGAGGTGGGAATAGCCCAAATGTCCGGCAGCAGATAAGTAGATTAACAAAATGTGGTCTATCCACACACTGGAATATTATTCAGCCATAAAAAGGAATGAGGTCCGGGAGTGCCTCGGCAGCTCAGAGGGTTAAGGATCCCGAGTTTTCAGGGCTGTGGCGAGAATGTGATCCCCTGGCCCAGACATTTCCACACGCAGTTCCCAGCTAGGGTGTAGCCAAAAAATAAAGTAAAATCAAACTAAAGAAATATTTTTTTTAAAAAGGAACGAAATTCTGATGCATGCTACATAGATGGAACTTGAAAGCATATTAAATGAAAGAAGCCAGACCCCGTGTTGCCTGATTTCAATTGCATGAAATATCCAGAAGAGGCAAATCCATAGACAGAGAGTAGACGGCTGGTTGTCAGGGGCTGGGAGAAGGGGGACAAGGAGTGACAGCTTACAGGGTTTGGGGTCTCCTTTGGGGTGATGGAAGTGTGTGGGGGCTAGGTGGAGGTGAGTTGCACATCATTGCAAATGTACCCACTGCCACGGAATTACTCATTTTCAAAGAGTTCATTTTATGCTATGTGAATTTCACCTCAATTTTACCAAAAGGTCCCCAGCTCCTGGGATGCTTGGGAGAATAAATGAGTTCTTTCCCACACAGCAACGGAAGGGGCCTGCATGCAGTCCGCACCAGCTAAGCGCTAGCTCCTTCCAGAAGCTTCCTTCCAGGCACAACCAAGTCCACAGTCAGCCGCAGCCGCCCGAGAGCAGAGGGTGTTCTTGGATGCGGTTTCAAAGGGAGATTTCATTCCTGTGAAATGAAGCCAGGACTTGGTAAAACCTGGGTGGTTTCTCGAGCAAGAAACTGCAAGAAACCAGCCCCTGGCGGTGACATTTACAAGCTGGTCATGCACGTTGGAAGAGAGTAGCACCAGAGGGTTTTGCTACTAAACGGAGGGGGCCTGACTGCGCTCAGTCCCGCGGAAGGCTCTGTCCCTGCGCAGCCGCAGATCAAAGACCGCGGCCTCAAGGTCATTTCCAAAGGCCCCGGGGAAGATGGTGCAGCAGGGGAGCTGCCCAGACGCTCTGAACGCCGCTGAATGTGTCCACAAGCGGTGGCCGGAGCTAAGAAAAGCGCCCCCCGGTAAAAGCCACCTAACTCCTGGAACCAGTCCAGGCATGACGTCCCCCAGGGGCTTCATGTGGGTGAAAGGGGTGCTGGCGATTTGAGCCCTTCTGTCTGGTCTCTGGATGTTAGGTTGATGGCTGTGTTTACAAAGACCTGTTGACTTGAGAGACGCCTGATAGTAAAATAACTAGTGATGGAATTTTCAATGTGTGTGAGGGTTTTGGTTTTTTGTTTTTGTTTTTGTTTTTGGCTTTTTTAGGGCTGCCCTCACGCATATGGAGGTTCCCAGGCTAGGGGCCAAATCGGAGCTGCAGCTACCGCCCTACACCACAGCCACAGCAACGTGGGATCCAAGCCACGTCTGCAACCTACACCACAGCTCACGGAGACGCTGGATCCTTAACTCACTGAACGGGGCCAGGGATCGAACTCGCATCCTCGTGGTTCCCAGTTGGGTTCATTACCACTGAGCCACAGTGGGAACTCTGGTGTGGGTTTTTTGAGGGCGTGTGAATGCCAGGGAACAAATCTTCACCCTTGCTCCTCCACTTCCATCAACAGCCACGTTGCAGCCTCTGTTGGGAAGGGTGGGTGGGTGATGGGTTTGGCCAACTGTCAGTCTAGAACCCCGGACTTTTAGAACCTTTCTGGAGAGAAATGGGACACAAGTTGCTCTGCAGTCCAGATGAGAGCTGGGGGTTGGGGGGGGCCAGAAGGGCCCCTCACCTTCTCACTTAGAGTCAAGTGGGTGTTTTTATTCGGACAGAATGAGGGGGAAAACGCTTTAAAACAAAGGACAAGCATATGGATAAGATGAAAGAATGCACTTTTCATCTTAATGATAAAAGAGTGACTCACAAAGCCAGTTGACCTGGTGGCCAGTTTTTCAAGGCTGAATACTCTCGGTCAACAATTTAACTTCCTCCGCCAGATACTTTTTTTTTTTTTTTTTTGTCTTCAGTTTGGAGAACTTTGGGGGACAAAAGAGGCAACATGTGGACAAGGACACAATTTCGGCCTCCTGGCCATAATCGAAAAACCAAGTCTCAGGACAATTACGTTCCCAAGTCTTGCTGGTCACCTTCTGGACACATGTCCCTGGGATGGAGGGTGGACCGGGCTGTCCCACCAGGCCGAGGCGGACAGCAGTTATGTTATTTATCCCCAGTTCATTCTGCAGAGGCTTTAGGAGGGCTTAGGAAGTGACACCAGAGCAGCCAGATAAATTAGAAGTGAGCGAGAAAGATGAGGCAGGGAAAACAAAGTTGGAGGCGGCTGAGTCTGGGCCACAGGGTGTCTGTAACTGCCCCCTGCCCCCTGTGCCTCCCCCGAGACAGAACAAAAAGAGATGCTGCATTTTCCTGCCTGCATCTCAGCAGGCCCCCCCTCCTTGTCACCCACGGACCTCCAGGGCCCGTCTCTCACCAGGCCGCCTGCTTTCTGGAGCCCTGTGTCTGAGTGAGGGCCAAGTGGCCTCTTGGTGATCTCCGAGCACCCAGGGCTTGGTGCTCATTCTGTGTTTGATGGGTGAATGAATGAATGTATGGGTGGATGAGCAACCAAAGCAACACAGATGGCTGAGGGAATTCACTTCTTCCTGTCATCAGGCCGAAGGGCACGCTAGGAAGAAGAGCGCCTGTCCCACCCCAGTGCCCCTGGCACCCTCCCCCTTGTCAGAGGCATGTGGGGACAATTTCAGCCTGTTCACTCACAACACAAACATCTTTGTGTCATCTTCTCCCAGCATTTGAACCCTTGCTCTGCCATTCACTTAGCTGTGTGGCCTTGGCCAGGTTACTAGACGTCTCTGTGCCTCCATTTCCCCATCTGTAACCTGGGGATAACAGGAGAAACCTCCAGGGATTCCAGAGGTTTGTATCCACGCAAAGGTGCCTGGAAGGGTGCCTGACATGCGGTCAGCTTGAGGTCTGGGTTGATGGCCTTTTTTTATCAGTATGACTCGGAGCCAGGCCTGCTGAGGTGGGCAGAGAGGAGTGAAAGTTCCCTCTAGGAGCCCCCAGTCCTTGCATCCCAGAATGTGTTCATCTTCCCAGCCTGGAGCTCTGTCCCCGTTCAGCAGAACTCCCCCCTCCCCCTCCCCCAGGCCCATCAGTCACGTGTGTTCCCGCGGTTCCCGTATGTTTCACGGGGACCCAAAGCACTGGGTCTGCGTGAGGCTGGGGACACAATCACGGGGGTTACTGCAGCCCCCTAGGTCCTGCATGTTCGGGTCTCCCAGATGCCCCCCAGCTCCGCCTCTTGTGCCTGCACCAGGCTGTTTCGGGCCTGGATGCCCCTTTTCTGGAACCAAGTGGCCACGGAGGAAGCCTGATCCTCCTGCCCCCCCCATCAGAGGCCCCCCCCTCTGGGGCTGTGGGGTAGGGTAGACAAGACAGAGGGGGAACTGAGAGGCAAGGATGAGGGGGTGTTTGGAGAAGCCTCCAGAAGGGGCCTTGGAGGAGACAGGAGGGGGGAGGGGATGGGAGAAGGGGGGGGCGGGAACAAAGGGACAGGAGAGGCGGGAGAGGTACCGCGGAGGGGAGCCTCCCTCGGGGCCTGGCCCGGTGCTCAGCATGCGGCTGCAGGCGCTGAGTAAATGTTTGTTAAGTGGATCGAACTGAATTGTATCAACAGAGAGCGAGGCTCGCAGCCTGGAAGTTTCCAGGCTGGCTGCACAGGCCCCCAGGCCACGTGGCACTTCTGCGCTTCTTAATGGGGTTTGTCGAATGCATAAGTGGTACCTCATTACCCAGCAGCACCAGCACTGGCCTCTCCTGGATGCCCGCTCAGTCGACAGGCTGCCGCCCCCTCTCTTCCTGGCACCTGGGGAGGGGTGGGTGCACCGGCTGGATGGCCTGGGATTCCAGGGGAGTGGGCAGGGGGAGGGGAGCAGGGCGGTGGGTGGGGTGGCTCCGAGGGTCCCCAGCTTTCCATCTGCACCACGAGGCGGGGGCTGATGTCTTGGAGCAGCTTGAGAGACAGGGCGGAGGAAGTGCAGTTGAGGTTTCCCGGGGACCCAAGGGATTGGTCCAGAGGGACTGGCGATTGGAAGGGGAATGGTCGGATGGAAAGTTCCAGAAGGGAAGCCTGATGTGGCTGCGGCATGGAGAGCGGGAGGCTGACTGAGCCAGGGTCCGCCCCACACGGGCCGAGGGGCAGAGGCCACAGACGGTCAGGTCAGAAGGGGGCCGGCCTCCAGCCGTCAGGTGGGAAAGGATGTTGCCCCAGGGGAAGAGCCACAGGCAGACATCTCCAAATGCAGTTGAGGGCCTGATTCCACGACGAGGGTGGGGGCGGCCCCCTGGAGAGGGGCCAGTTTCATTCCTTCACTCATTCATTCATTCACCGAGGGCTTCCTGAGCATCCACTGCACTCCGGGTGAGGTCCAGGACATGCAGCAGTGACCACACAGACTCTGCTCCTTCCTACGCTGTGGCTCTCACAACCCCCCATGGAGGCTGGGGGCCGGGACTGGTGTCAGCTAAGTGCGAAGGGGGAGGTACAGTTTCAGAGAAGGCGAGGAGGCACAGACCCCCGGGAAAAGTATCTAGGTGAGAGGCCAGAGGTGCAAAGGCCCTGGGGCAGGGTGTGGCCAGGAGCGGGCGGTGGCTGCAGGGCAGTAAGGCTGGAGGGCGGAGAGCAACAGGCCAGGCCAGGCCAGGGAGGCACTCTCTGGAAGGTTTCCGAGGGTCTTGGGTAACCCAGGAACCTTTGGTGGCCTTTGGGCAGAAGAAAGGCCCCTGTGGTGGACATGTATAAAGAATTCCTGCAACTGTTGGGTTGAGAGTGGGGGTGGGGCACGGGCAGAAGCAGGGAGACCAGGTAGGCGCATCCCCCACCATGCTGGTGCCATGGGCGGGCAGCTGGGGACCCGGACACATGGCTGGAGTCTGGCTGGTCCCCGAAGACTCTCTGTCAGCTGGAAGTGGCGTGTAAGGCCCAGAGGAGCGTCCCAGAGGGACCCTGGTCTCCGTCTGTGCTGCCAGAACAGCCGAGATGGGTCTGCTCTACGATGCCCGGGAGACATGCCGGTGGAAGCGCGGACCGGGCATTTGAATAGCAGGATCTGGGGCCTGGTGGTGTGGTCTCGGCCGCACATGTACATTCAGGACTCATCAGCCGGTGAGGGGGATGCGTGACCACGTGCAGCCTGAAGTCCCCAAGAGCTGGTCCCCGAACCTGCTCCTCAGGTAAGCACAGCTCCTGAGAGTGAGATCATTTCTGGGTTACGGCGCACCCTGGGCCCTGGCCCAGCACCCAGTAGGGGCTGAGGAACCCCGGCCCCGGCTGTGGCTTGGACTGACTCACCCAAGAGACACTTGCGCCAGGAAGTGAGCGGGTCCGAGCCGGCTACAGCCTCCTTGCCTCATGCCCCCTTGTGCCCACCCCTCCCACTGGACCCAAAGAGCTTTTATTAGCTTAACCAACACCGAGGCAAAGAGATCCCTGTGAGAAGCATGATTATAGAGTTCAAGGAATTGATTGCTTCTTCTGGTGGAGTTGTCTAAGTGAATGAATTTTAAGCAGATCTATTTTTGAAAGGATGCATTTGACTCCATCCCTATGGCGACCATATTTCCCAAACCCGGGGCCAGAGACACGGCCTGACACATGGGCTGATGGATGGCCGAAGGACGCGACAGAATATTCGCAGGCGGAGCTGTCTCGCCTCCGTCCCTCATTTATTCCTCCTGCATGCCGGGCAGGATATTAAGAACTCATAGGCTTCTGTTATCTCCAAGCGTGTCCGCACTTATAATGGGTTGACTTCAGTAAACCTATTTGAGAGGGTGTTATCGCTGGCTTGTGTTTCGGGGAGGGGAGGAGGGGGCGGCTCGAGGAAAGTAATAGGCTAGTTTGACTAAGTTTTTCAATTTTCTGCTCATCATTGTGCTGCCAGAGCGAAACAGCTGCCCAGAAAAGGTGAGGCGACTGCAGAGGAGGCTGGTGCTGCAAAGCGGGTGAGCCTTCCCCGGGCCGGGTGCCAGTCCCAGCACAGCCACTTCAGAGTCATCGCAGCGAGCCCCACTGGAGCACTTCAAAGGGACCAGGCCCTGAGCCAAGAGTCTTCCATGAGCCACCCAGTCAGGACCTCCCGCAGTCCCTAGGGAACAGGGACCCTGTTATCACCACTCTGCAGACAAAGCAGCTGCCTCTCAGAGAGGGAGAGCTGCTCGCCTGATGCCACACCGCGAGTAAGAGAAAAGGAAGCATCACGGTGGGCTTTTATCGAGCGCCTCCTCTGTGCCTGTCCCAAGCGCTGGGCACAGCCCTCCCTTCACTCGACCGGGGAGGAAGTGGGTAACTAGGACCCCCGGAAGGGCTAAGATGGGCCAAGAGTAAGAGCCGCAAAATAATCAGCTGTCGCCAGGATTCCGTGACAGGTGACACTCCATGTGCAGGTGAGGACATGGAGGCACAGGATGTTTGACTGGCTTTTCCAAAGTCACGGAGCCAGCAGAGACCAGAGTTGGGGAAGTCCATGGACCCTGGCCTTCGCCATCTCCACGCCTCCAATTTCTTGAGGTTGGGCTAGAAAGGCGGGGGAAGAGATGGCAGTTACAGGCGTCTGTGTTACAGGTGAGCAGCACGCTCGAGGGTGTGCCTGGTGGCGAAGGAGGCCCGGGAGGGAGGCAGGTGGCCCAGGCGGTAGGGACAGCTCAGAGGGAGGGGTGCGGTCCTGGAGATGAGCTGTTCCCCCCCGGACTCTCAGGAGGCCCTTTGCTGCCCTCCCATCTCCTCCCTGAGGAAGGCAGGGCTCTGGTGGGTCCATCTCGGAGGGAGGTCCTGGATTGACCGTCTCGCTCCCTCCTCTGCCGCCACTCAGGCCGGGCCACCTTCTGCTCTCAATCTCCCTCCTCAGCCTCCTCCTCCAAGGCCTTCCTGCCTCCTGCCTTCCTGCCGTGTGTTCACATCTGATCTCTCAGGCCCCACCCACCAGAGGGCAAAGATGAAAGTCCTCCCTCAGCCCCAAAAGCCCAGGCCTTGTCCTTCTCTCTAACTCGAGGGGCTGACCTGCCTTGGGAAGGCAGAGGGCAGCCAGCAGCCTGGGTTGTGATCCCACCGTCTTCACACGGAAGCTGTGTGACCTCAGCTGAAGGACCTAACCTCTCTGGGCCTCTTGGCCACCATCTGTAAAATGGAGGGATAGCAGCCCTCACTCATACCCTGACCCCGCTCAGGTGGGAAAATCCACCCCCTCTTTGCAGCCCCCCCCACCCCCCAGGAGGAGTCTAGATGAACAGGTGAACGTGCCAGACCCTCATCCTGGTTCTGCGGGCCTGAGCCTCCGTCCCCCTAGCCCCCCCCCCCCACCCCCGGCAACCGATTGTGCACTTTGTGTGGTGCTGCTTCCTCTGGGGATTTATGCTCATTATACCCTGTTCCTGGCGTCCTGGGGAGGTTAGGGAACATGCTGAGGTCACGAAGCAGGTGGGAGCAAAGCCGAGATTCTTGAGTCCCACCCACGCCCACCGCAGGTAAGCCACCACGGGACATGTCTATCGTCATAAACAGGCGCCTTCCCAGCAGAAGGAAAGGTCTAGAAGGAGGAATAAAATCTCCATTGCTTAGTTTTTAAGATTCACTGAACCTTCCCACTTGCAGCAAAAACAGCTTACTTTCAAATTAGTCCATCAGAGTATGAGTCATTTCTTTGCAAGCGCCTGTGCGAGGAATACTAATGCGGGCAGCCCTGCGGGAGGGTCCTGGCCCAGGGCTCACGGGGACCTGGCAGAAGCAGGGGAGGGGGTGCCTGCAGCCATGAGCACCCCCACCCCCCCAGGGACGCAGCCCCCACCCCACGTGCCCTCCAGGCCTGGGGAAGCAAGGCCGGGTCCCTCTCCTCCAGGCTCCTCACCAGCCACGGCCTCAGCTTTCCTCCAGCAACAGAGTCATTAATCCCCCAAGCCCGGAGGCAGGGGCTGCGGCGGCACATAAGTCACGCCCACGCTGACAGGAGGAGCGGGAGAGGGCCAGAGCCTCGGCCTTGCCGCAAGCTCCAGAGACCTCGGTTCTGCTCCCTGCCGGGCAGGGGGGGGCATCAGGGAATGATGAGTCAGACGGAGGCCGGCGCTGTCACAAGGGGCCGTGGGGAGGATGGCCAGGTGGGCTGACCCCTCGCCCACCCCCAAGCCCACGGAGGCACCTCTAAGCTCACGGGTCCACGTAATCCTGAGCTCTGTCACTCATTCACGGCCAGCTGCTCACTGACTGTGGCTCTGAACTAAACCCATTTAGCCTGGGATGGAGGTGGGGGCCATGGCGAGAGCTAGCGCCAATGTGGATGAGACGGTCTAGGAAGGTGGTAGTCAGGGAAGGCTTCCTGGAGGAGAGGACAGGTGAACTGAGCTTCCGGGGGGAGAGAGAGCCAGGCAGTGGAGGGTAGGGTGGGGGGGTGGGGGATGCGAAGCCCCGAATGTTTGGATCACAGAGGGAGCTGCTGGTGCAGCTGCAGGGGCAGGCCCAGGCCAAGAGGGCCCTGGGCTCAGGCCGGAAGGCGGTACCCCAAGGCTGCTGAGTCCTGGGGTGCTGTGGGCAGGGCAGGGCACCATTAGAGTGGAGGTCTGGGCAGCTTGCCCCAGCTCAGAGTGGCCGCTGGGAGGCGGTACCATCCAACAAGGAGAGGTGTGGCCTCTTACTGGGGCCATGGCTGCAGGGGCAGAGGCTAGTGGTGGAGGGCACCTGGGGCCCCAGCTGGTGGTGCTGTGCCATGCAGAGCAGGAGGCCAGGACATCTCCAGGTGTCCTCAGGGTTCCGGGACTGGAGAGGGGCCAACAGAGCCAGAAATGTTCCTGGGGAGCTCCTGGAACGAGTCACGGAGGCAGCCCTGGGAGACGGCCACGTCGAGGTCACAGGAGAGCCACTGGAAAATCTCTCCACCTGACTGGCGCCTGCCCAGGAGAGACCCTTCATTCCTCACGGTTGACAATGAGCTCAGGCATGTCTGCAGCTGACAAGTCCTGAACGATCCACGTCCCAGCCTCACCTCCTGGCTTTGCAATCCTACAAGGCACAGCTGCATCTGCCACCTCCCTGGAGACAGGGCTCAGCAGCAAGTCCGGGGGGCTGGGGGGAGGGGTCTCTGTGGGGTCCCTCCCTGGGCCCCCCGAAGACACGGGAGCACCCAGAGCAGCAGAGAGAGCTTCCTGAGTCTCCGTCCCCATCCTTGGCAGCCTCTGGGGGGCAGCCTCTTGGGGACCAGCCCACACAGAGGTCATTCTATTTCTCCCTTGGGGCTAACCCATCTCTCTTGGAAGTCAAAAGGTCTTGAATATCAGATCCAGGAGGCAGCCCCCCTCACCCCAACAGAGCACCCACCCATCCACCCCCCCGCCCCCCACCATTTCGCCCATGCTTTGAGACAGGTCTGAGGCATCCAGAGAGAAAGGAGGGAACCTGGGACCCCAGGATCAGGAGGAGGTGGCTGCCAGCTGGGGACAGTCAACCCACCCCTCCTGGGGAAGGGGAAACTGTGTGTCGTTGGTGGTGGATGAGCCCCAAGCCCTCCATCGGGTCACCCCCTGCTGCCACCTTCTCCTCCCCACACCCCTGATGGGGCTGTGGCAGTGGGGGTGGGGTGGAGGGGGAAGGCGGGCAGCAGGGTTTGGCCCCCTCGAGGCTCTGGGAGGACCCAGGAGGGATCAGAGGAGATCTGGCAGGAGTGGGAAGGATGAGAAACCCCACAAGTCTGAGCACAGACTGGGTGCAGCTTTCTCGTTTTTTCACCTTAAAAAAAAAAAAAAAAAAAAAAAAAAAAAAAAAAAAAAAAAAAAAAAACCTGCTAAGAGCATTAAGCATAAAAGCCAATTTTGACAAGAGGGAGAAGCACCGGCGTGACCCCGCCACCCACTCCGCTGCGCTCCGCCCGCCTCGTCTGCTCTCTGCCCACCACAGTCAAAGGCACGACCACGTTTGCTCTCTGCTTTTTCATCTTGTCATGTTTCATTAGCCATCTCCGTTTTCTCGCTGGGGAAAAAAAGTGTGCGCGCACACATGCATGCGGGTCTAATCCCTGAAGTTTCCACTCAGGAGTGGTGAAACTGACACATAGGAACTGCAGTGCAACCAACCCAAGTGACAGCCTCCGAGAAAAATCTTCCCGGGGCAGGGTTGCCGTGGGTGGCGTCTTGACCCCGGGGGGCTTGGGCGCTGCTCTGGTCTGCTTTGCAACAGTCTCTAACGTTTGCTTCCTGTGGCTCATTATCGATTTGTCATCGGATGCAAAGGTCGATGCTGGTTTTTAGAGTCTGACTCACATGGCACTGAACATCTCCAAGCAAGGTCCTTTCTGCGATTCTTGGGGTGGTTTTTCTTTTTTCTTTAATGGAAGTATAGATGATTTACGATATTGTGTTAATTTCAGGGGCACTGCAGTATTTCTGCAGATTATATTCCATTATAGGTTATTACAAGATAATGGCTATATAATTCCCTGCACTATACAGTAAATCTTTGTCCCTCATCTATCTCATGTGTCATCGTTTGTATGTTAATTCCATACCGCTAGTTTGTCCCTCCCTCCGCCCCTCCCCGTTTTGGTAACTAGTTTTTCTATACCTGTGAGTCAGTTTCTGTTTTGCATATACATTCCTACGTACTATTTTTTTCGATTTTTTTCTTTCTTTCTTTTTTTTTTTTTTTTTTTTTTTTTGGTCTTTTTGCCTTTTCTAGGGCCGCACCCACAGCATGTGGAGGTTCTCAGGCTAGGGGTCGAATCGGAGCTGTAGCTGCTGGCCTGAACCAGAGCCACAGCAACACGGGATCCAAGCCACGTCTGCAACCTACACCACAGCTCACGGCAACGCCGGATCCTTAACCCACTGAGCGAGGCCAGATTGAACCCGAAAACCTCAAGGTTCCTAGTCGGATTCGTTAACCACTGAGCCACGACGGGAACTCCCGTATTATTTTTTTGGATTCCACACATAGGTGATATCCTATAGTATTTGTCCTTGTCTGACTTATTTCACTAAGCCTAATATCCTCTAGGTTCACCAACGTTGCTGCAAATGGCAGTATTTCATTCTTTTTTTATAGCTAACTCGTATTCCATTGGATATACCTGAACCACATCTTCTTAATCCATTCATTTGTGGGTAGACACTTCTTCCCTGTCTTGGCTGTTGTAAATAGTGCGGCTGTGAACACTGGGGGGCATGTATCTGTTCCAATGAGGGTTTTTGCTTTTTGGAGATACATGCCCAGGAGTGAGATTGCTGGATCTTATGGTAGATCTGTTTTCAGTTTTTTAAGGAAACTCCATACTGTTTTCCAGAGTGGTTGTACCAATTTACATTCCCACCAACAGCATAGGAGGGTTTGGGGGGCGGTTTCTTAGGAGCACATTTCCAGAAAGAAAGAGCATCCGCGTGGGACTAAAGAGCATCCATGCTTTTACCAATCTTGGTGTGTATTTTCATATTTGTTTCTAAAGGGGCCATGTCATTTTCACGTCCCTCGGTGCCCTTGCAACCAGTTCATCACAGCTTCCAGCTTGCCAAGCACTGGGGTTGTCATTAAAATGATCCATAGTTGATCCTTAAACCATAGAGGTTTGAACTGCGCGGGTCCACGCATATGCAGGTTTTTTTCCCGTAGTAAACACAGCGCATACAGATTTTCAACTGCACGGAGGGTTAGCGCCCCTAATGCCTGTTTTGTTCAGGGACCCACTGTGTTTTGCTAATTCGTTAGATGCAAAATGATCTGACGTGACTCTCGTATTATCACTTCCCCGGAAGATAGATAGCAGAGTTATTTTCCTCTTTTTTCCGCTGGTACCGTATTTTCACAGTTATTTCCATTAGATAGAACCATGTAAAATTGCCTCGATTCTATCATTTCTGCCCCACAGAGAAGGCAATTTCATACATTTCAACCCAAAACTAAAGATTTGAGTGCAGCCCTGCAACAGGCTATCAAGACAGCGAGGACCAAATGGCCATTTTTCCTTCCTCCCCGGCAAGAGATCCTGAGGTGACTTTTTGACATAACATTCAATTTTGGGAAATTAATTCCATCCTCTGACTTGCTTGTTCTCGCAGGGCTGCTGTCAGCGGAGCAGGAAGACAGCGGAGGTCTCCGAAGCCCCTGATATTGCAGCGGTCGATGGGGCCACACGACTCCAGTACATCTGATCATTGTCTGTTTTGCTCTGGCCCAGGTCAGGTGGGCGGCCATCAGGGAGCTGCGTGCGGCTTTCCAGCGGGAACAGGTGTCACCAAGATCCCTACCTTTTGCGGTCTCTGCCCAAGCCGACGGCCCCTTCCCAGGAGCTCTGGGCTGAATGCTCAGACCATTCCCTGGGGGGGGGGGGGGTGGCTTTTACCAGCAAGCATGAAGGCAGGGGCGGGGTGGGGGGGGAGGAGAAGGAAAGAAAAAGACAGGCTGTTGACACAAGCACCCCCCTCTCTGGACCTGAGCCACACTGGTTTAACAAACTCTGCGTTTGGTTTTTTGTTTTTGTTTCTTTTTGGTCTTTTGAGGGCCACACCCATGGCATAGAGAAGTTCCCAGGCTAGGGATTAAATGGGTGCTGCAGCTGCCAGCCTACACCACACCACAGCCATAGCCACAGCCACACCGGATCCTTAACCCACTGAGCGGGGCCAGGGATGGAACCTGGATCCTCATGGGTACTAGTCGGGTTCATGACGGCTGAGCCCCAAACAGGAACTCCCTAACAAACTCATAATGAAATGCCCACCTTGGTTTTCTCCTACGTGGTAGTAAAATAAACATGTCACAAGTTTGGCCATCTTAACCATTCTCCGGTGTGTGGTTCAGCGGCTCTCGAGCCATTCATACGGCTGTGCGACATCCCCACCAGGCATTCCAGGACAGTTTCATCTTCCCGGCCTGGACCTCTGTCCCTGGTCCACAGATCTCCCGCCTCCCCCGCCCCCAGCCCCTGGACACAGCCTTTCTACTTCCTGTCTCGAGGAATTCGCCTGCTCCTGTACGTGGGATCACATAGCATTTGTCCTTCTGTGCCTGGCTTATTTCACTGACCCTATGTCCTCAGGGTTCATGCGCGTTGGAGCCTGTGTCAGCATTTCCTTCCTCTTTAAGGCTGAGAAATATTCCATGGTCTGGATGGACCTCATTGTATGTATCTGTTAATGTATTTTTTATTTTTTGTCTTTTTAGGGCCGCACCCACGGCATATGGAGGTTCCCACGCTAAGGGTCCAATCGGAGCTGTAGCCGCTGGCCTACACCACAGCCACAGCCACAACCACGTGGGATCCGAGCCGCATCTGTGACCTACCCCACAGCTCACGGCAATACCGGATCCTTAACCCACTGAGCAAGGCCAGGGATCGAACCCACGTCCTCATGGATGCCAGTCGGGTTCATTAACCACTGAGCCACAACAGGAACTCCTGTATCTGTTCACCCATCGAGGGACGTGGAGCTGCTTCCACTTTGCGGCTGATGTGAATCGTGCCGCTGTGAACACGGTGGCGGGAAGAGGCGGGAAAATACAAAAATATGCCTGCAGTTGGGAGTGGAGTCCAGACTCTTGAACTTCTCTCTTGGCCCCCAGGAAGGTCTCCAGAGGAGACCCTGAGGCGGGGCGGGGTTGGGGGGTGCGCTCCGGCTCTCATAGCTCCATCCATCTGGGCTGCTGCGCAGGGTCCCAGGGCCTGTCTCTGAGATCTGCTGCTGGGGACAAGTCCCTTGCTTGGGACAAGACTCCCCTGGCACAAGGTAACATGCTAGAGACCCTCTCACCAAGATTCAGGGCCCCCGCCCCCGGTTCTGCGCTCACACACCCAGAGCCCCGTTTACACTTGGGGACACCGAGCCTGGGGGCCCTCCAGAGGCCGGGTCAGCCTCCCTGTTGGCCGCACTGTAGGAGGGAGAGGAGGAGCACAGCCCCCAGCCTCTCGGGGGTATTGAGTGTGGGGACAGCTGCCAAGACACTCAGGTAACTGATGATGCCTCTGACCTCTGGCGCTTTTAATTTGATTGAACAGGCACTTAGAGAAGGGCCCCATCCCCGCGCACTGAGGGGCGGGCCATAAATCAGACTCCGGGAGAAGCCTCCCACGCCAGGAGCGCTAAGTCCTCATTTGGAGCCGCGGGGAGGCCACCCAGGGGCCCTGACCAACCCTGCAGGTGCGGGAAAGCTGCCCGGAGGTAGGGTGCTCCCCCACGTCCCCCTCCAAGACCCCAGCTGCCTGCCAGGACCCCATCCGGGTCCAGTGGAGACTCGAACCCCTCACAGGTAGTCCCTGGCAGTGGAGGGAGGGGCAGGGAGGGGCCGAATCGAAGCTTCCACACTCAGGAGTGCCAGGATTATGGGGCGGGGCATTCATCTGCCCCCCACCTGCGCTCACACCCCCTGTTGCCTCCCCCAACAAGGATGCCCCTGGCCTCGGGGTGTGAAGTCTGATGGATGCCCTGGCTCCCTGTCATTGCCAAGTCCCTCCCCCCATCCCGCTCACCCCCTGTAGCTGCTCGTTGCCTCCTGTTAAAACACTCTTCCGGACCCACCCAGGTCTCCTCCTGCCTCTTTGGACAGCCTCCCAGCCTTTCTTTGAAGACCCAGCTCGGGCCCTTGGCCTTGCCTCCCAGGGGAGGGTCAGCCTGGAGGCCCAGCCCTGTCTTTGAGACAGGCTCCCCCGAGACCATCCTCCCCCAGCACTTACACCCCCGCTGTGTGCTGTGACTCTCAGACCCCCTCTGCTGCCCAGGCATGCGCTCCCCTAGGGGTCCGCCTGCCTCGTGGACCCTCCGGCCACCAAGCACCCCAGAATCGTGTATCCAACACTTGCGACTCAGGACCCCGTCTCTGGGATCAGAGATGAAGCCAAAAAGCCCTCGCCAGCCTCTGCGTACCCTCCTCCCTCGGCCCTTTCTCCAGCTAACCTCCAGTCCTGAAAATCCGGTCTCAGCCACCTCCCTCCAACCCCCCCTTCCCCACCCCACTACCGGCCCAGCTACCACGCCCCCCGCCCGTCTGATCCCCGCACCCCACCGCCAACCCCTTCCTCGAGGAGCTCCCCGTGGTTCCCCGCATCACGCTCAGCCTACAGGCCCAGCTTCTCCCCTGCCTTCCTTCTTGCCTTTCCCTGGTTTGGGGACATAAAGGCAGACACAGATCACTCGTCCCTTCTTGTGAGGTCCCCGGGCACAGGTCCTGGAGTCCAGGAGCCCCTCCAGCTGAAGGGCCTGTCACTATCTCTGCATTCCTGATGGAAGGATGGGAAAGGCATTCTGGGCAGAAGGAACAGCACATGCCGAGGACTTCACGCGGCAGGAGAGCTCGGGGTGGGGGCGGCTTCCAGGCGGCGGGGCAGCAAGCCAAGAGGGTGTGTGGGGGGGTGAGGCAGGGTGGCCCGCCCTGGGAACGTCCTTGAGCCACTTAGCGGGGCAGCCTTTCTCCGGACTGCCGCAGCGGACAGGCCTGGGTCCGAGGCCCGAGGGAAAGATCCTGAGTACAGGCAGGAAGTGGCCTCTGGCCGAGATGGCCCGTTCCCGGCCTCGGTGCCTTCCGCTTTCCCACAAGGCTCCCGGCCAAGGTTGTTCAGGCCACTGTGCACTTTTTTACGAGGCTGGAGGTTTGTAAAAATTATTAGTTGGTGGAAACTCAAGGGCTGCCGGCCAGCCCTCTGTGGCGGCGGCGGCAGCCTGCCCGTAGGACACCCGCGTGCTCGGCCTCTGGCAGTGGCAGGGACAGGGCGGGGGAAGGGAGCCCCTGGCTGCAGAGTCCCCACCATGGAATGTCCTCTGCTGAGACAGAGACGGGGGGCCATGCCCCCCCACCCCATGTCCCTGGCACCGCCGGGAGTCTCCGGATTGGGGACCAGGCTGGTGGCAGCAGAGTAAAGTCTCCCACTTAGGAACAGCGTGGTGCTTCCTGCCTCCAGTGGAGTCGCTGCTGTGGCTTTTGGGCACAGGTTCGAATCCCAGGCTTGAGAGTACAGAGCCTCAGGGCTGAGGACAGTAACAGTGAGACCCAGTGGACTCCCACGGGCTCTGGGCTCTGAGCTGGGCCCTTCCATGAATTAAGTCCCTGGTCAAGGGGACTGGAAAGAGGTGCCACCATCATTGCCCCCACTCAGGGCACAGCCTCCTGGGCCAGGAAAGAAGGGTGCAGCCCCCACACCCCTGGCACAGGAGAGACGCCCGCCCAGCGCCTGGTGCACGTGAGCCACCCGGCAAACCCGAGCTGTCTGTCCTCTCCCACCACAAACCCTCCTGGAGCTGGAGCTGCCTCTCCTCGCTCGCCGGGAGTTCCCTCAGCAGAAAGGAATGTGCAGGCCCAGCGTTCTTGGAAACACCCAGGCTTTGTAGAACGAGCTGGACGAGGTCAGCTGTGTAGGACCTTGGCCCCCAAGCCCCTGGGCGCAGCTGAGTCCCTGGAAGAGTCATCAGGACGTGGGGCCCAGGTCCCCTCCCGCCCTGTGCTGACCCCGCCACCCGTAATCATGACCATCTGAAGGCCACGGGCCTCACCTTCTCTGGCTCAGCTGAGAGGTTCTCAGGAAGGGAGGCTGGGGGAAGGGAGGGAGAAGGGAGGGAGCCAAGGATGGAGGGAGGCCCTTCTTTCTGTCTAGATGAAGGAAGCATGTCCTAGGAAGGAGGACCATCCCAGCCCCACACACGATGCTTTGGGTAACTCAGAGCAGGGCCTTTCTCCTCCAGGCCTCAGTTTCTCCAAGTGGCACGTGTTACCCTCTTGCGTCATCCCCTCTCCCTGTCAGAAAGACAACCCCACTCTGAGCAAGACTCAACAGTGTGATGGGTCCATCCGCAAAGGGTGCCGAGGGTCTGATTAATAGGAGCATGGTTTTCATAGCTAAGGAGGTGAGTGTCTGCCATGCACTGCAGCTGGGGCACTAGTGCTCAATTCTGGGAGGAGTGGACCAATGACTCCTGTTCAGAGGAAGGCACTGATGTGCGTCGTGCAAAGAGCCAACAGAGGGAGACTTGAGACCTGGTTTGGTTTGGAGGAGAGAGGTCAGGAAGGTCAGATGGCCACTTCCAGATGTCCTGGGGCCCATAAGCAGTTCTAGAAAGCTCTTTCCTAACTATGAGATCTCCTCCACAAAGGAATGCATGAGCTTCCATACCAGGAAGATAGTGAGCTCTCCGTCCATGGAGGCAAGCAACTGTCTATGTGGGATTCTGGGATTCTACATGTGCCCTGGCAGCCTGGTCTGCAGAGGCTGTGGTCCCCAGGGGCGCTGGAGGGAGTGATTCGGCCCTTCGGACCTATGGTTCACGAAGCCTGTGCTGTTCCTTTCGGAGAAGGGGTCATTTCTGTTCCTGGCCATGGAAGTGCCTGGTACGCCTCAGAGAGGCTTTAACGGACCATACCTGTTGCTCCAAGCCTTTCTAGTCTTCAAGCAGACCATGCAGGGTAGGGGGGCTGCACAGTCTGCAGAGGCCCCCAATTCTGTCTTTCCTGCCTCAGCTCTGCTAGCCCCTGAGGCCCAGAGCCGGACTCAAGATCCTGACTCGCAGACTCTTCAGCATTCCTGTTGCAGCCCCGCCTGCTCCGTGAGGCCCCATCTGCATCCACTCACCGTCTTCCTGAGTGACCCTTGCTCTTCCACAACCCTCAGAGCCCTCCCCCAGCCCCTCGTTGCCAGCTCGGGGGTTTGCGGGGCTGTGGCTGCCACCTCCTGGACCCCGTGGACAGACCCCATCTCCCCTTTACAGATGGGGGGCCCAGAGACGCAGCTCCCGACCAGGGACCATGTGGCAAGGCTGGGCCAGAGAGGCCCAGGGCCCCCCGCTCCCTGGCCCCCGCCCCCGCCCAGCTGCTGGGGCCTAATCCAGGCCTGTGGGAAGTGGACCGGGGAGCGGAGGCCGCTGGGACACCTTGACATCACAAGTGCGGCTCTGGGCTCCTGCCTCGGGGTTGGGCGAACTGGCTAAATCGCAATTCTCCGTGGCACAGGGGAGCTGGGCCCGGGCCAGGCGTGCATTATTCTCAGCAGCTGCAGCTGCGCAGAGCCGAGGGCCTGGCTGGGCAGGGGACTCGGGGCCGCTGAACCTCCAGCCCCTCCACCCCGGGGGCCCAGCAATTCGGAAGTTGCTGACCCGAGAGCCCTAAGGAAGAGTGGGGCCTCAGCCCCAGCCCAGGGAAGGCACAGCCAAGCAAGGGTTTCCATCCAGAAAATAAACCATCCCAGGATTCTTGGACCAGAGTGGGGTGAGAGGGTTCTGTGCGCACACACTTTGTGGGGAGCAGACTGGACCCCGTCCCGGGCGGGTTCTGATCTTGAGTGAGTGCCACAAACCTGCCTCCCGGGGTGGGGGAGGGGGGAGGCCACGGCTCATCAACCCGGTGGCCCCCAGCGTGAGCCAGACCCTATGGACGTCGGGCTGACGGGGTCTCCCTAAAAAAGCAGAGGCTGCTGTCCCACGTAGTGGGGCAGCTTTGAGTGTCCAGGAGCAAGTGCGTGGACCAGGCTGGGCGCACAGTAGGCCTGCAGCCAGGGAAGGTTTCTGGGCCAGGGGGGTCTTTACCCCCATGGGAAGCTGCAGATGTTTTGAGCACAGGAGCCCCAAGCAGAACTCTATGCTCCAGACAATAAATTTCCACACACGTTCACAGAGAAGCGGCGTCTCTGCTTCCGGCTGCCTCGTCTCCTGGAATAGCTGCCTTTTAATTACATGGAAAGGTCACCAGAAAAAAAAAAAGAAAGAAAAAGAAACGAAAAGCCAGAGTCACTGGAAACTTCCTCTGTGCCCAGAACTTTGCAACAAAGTAGCTCAGAGGTAAAGGGAGGGCAGAGGCCAGGGTGCCGTGGGGCAGGGGACCCAGGGGACCCAGGGGCCCCGGCCGCCAACCCTCCACTCCTAATGCGGGTTGACAGGTTGTAGAGACTGTGATCTCTTTTCTTCCACTACTAGGCACCACTGCAGGTGGCTGCTCAGCTTGGCCCTGGGGACAAGCGAGCCCAACAGCCCCAGCTCTGTGGGGCTTACAGTCTGGTGGCGGGAGTGGGGCTGGGGGAGGGCAATACGCATGAACCGAGAAATCACATGCATCTGGCATCTCAGTGGTGGCAAGAGCTGCAGGCCCAGAGTAGGAGAGCTGGCTCAGTCCGAGAAACCAAGGAGGGCTTCCTGAAGGAAGCGGCACCAGAGCTTGGAGGAAGCGTGGGCAGGAATCACGGCGAGCAAGAAGACTTTTTCCCTCCAAAGACTGAGTCAGGCATACAAGATGGAAAGCACTAGAAGAAAAAGGCAAACGGCATTCCCAACCAGGGCGACCACCACAACACATCTTTTCCTTAAGCTGTTCTATCCCCCCACCCCATGCCCACAGAATGCCCTTCTAGCACAGAGTCTTCATCAACACTAGGTCTTTCCCTGCCTTTCTAAGCCACAGAGAGCCACAGCTGGAGGGGAGCTTCCTCCTCCGGGGGCCCCTCAGAAGCCCCTGGGACCCTCCGGTTTTCCGAGAGCCGCCAGGGGCATCTCTGCATTGCGGGACCCAGTCCCTTCCATGGAGCCTGGCATCCACCCTGTACGGTGAGCGGCTCTCAAGTGTGCACGGAACAGACGGTCCGTCTTGCTGGGTTTGGGGCTGGGGGCAGTTGGAACAGATCTATAATGATTTTCGTAAACTCTTCTCCTTTCTCGCCTCGCAAATTGGATTTACTGGTCAAATTGACAACATTTACATTATCAGTTCAGCCCCGCACCTGAGATTAGTTGCTTACTTAAAACTGCGTATTAAAAATACGATGAATCATCTCCACAGTATAAAAGCGACGCAAAGCAAACAGCTAATGCACGGAGCTGTGGGAGCCAAACCGCAGCAGAATACGCGGTGGTGAACTGCCTCCGGGGTGGGGCGGAGGGGGGCTCACGGGGTTTTCATTTTCTTCTTCACAGTCACCCGCTTCCCACAGATTCCGCAGTGAGCTGATTCCTTTTGTCATGGGGGGGGGAATACATTTTTTTTAATAAAAAGATGATGAGCCCATGTTACTAATTACGGTTTATGTGCAGAAAAGCCCCCGCTGGTCCCCTCCTGCTCCCCCCCGTGGGAGGGGCAGGTGCCACGGCCACCCCGTTTCCAGGCAGGCGTTTTCTGCGCACGTGCAAGCACGCAGGCAGGGCATCTGGTCTCCTGCTCTGTTCACTTAACATTAACGATAAACATCTCTTTCCACGAAGCTTCATAATTATGATGGTTAAGGGCTTCGGCATCTTCCTGCCGGCGGCCTGGATTCTCGCTTTAAATTCGGCGGGGGGAGCGGTGGCCCGCAGAGCTATTAGGGGGCAGTGATGGATGGTTGGCTCGGCGCGGCTGGCTCGGCTGCACACCCCCGGGAGAGCGTGTCGGCCTTATTAATCCTGTGTACCTGTCTGGCCTGGGGATCGGCTGTACCCTTGTGCCCAGGAAAACAGCCCAGAGCTGGCCTTCCTGCCACCCTGCAGCCCCCCAAAACCAGGCAGGGGGGTACATTTCAGAGCCCGGCCGGTGAGGGGGGGGGGTCCTAGCCAAAGGCCTCAGGTGGCTCTCCTTCAGGCCCATTTTTCTCTCTGGTGCTCCGAGGCCCCACAGCCGTGTCTCCAGCTGGGTTTCCTGTCTCCCCAGCTGGTGTTTCGGGGTGTCCTGCCCCCATCATGTCAGGACCCTGCAGACCCTTGTACACATAGATATCTGATCAGCCTCTTATTCATTTCCCGGCTACACCCTTGGCCCCAGAACAGAGCCCTCTACCTCCCGAGGGAGAAGCCAGGAGGAGATGGGGGCGGGCAGGAAGAAGTTCTCCTTCTCCCCCCCAGATCTTACTCTTCCTCCCATTTTTTCCCCATCTTGGGAAAAGGCACCAACATCCAGCCGGTGGCCAAGCCGGTCGACCCTCTGGCGGCACCCCTCACCCCGCTCCCCACCTGCTGCTGTCATGAGCCTGCAGGACCACCATGTCCTCAGGCTCCCGGCATCCTCTGCATCCCCCCTGCCGCCCCCCGCCGGCCTGCCCCTTTCCTCTCTGTGCTCAGGAGAAGCATCAGCTCGTGCCCCACTTAGAGGAAACAACTGAACGTGGCCCTGGGGATGAAGGCCAAGCCCCTCACCTCATCTGCATCTCCTCTGCCCCCTCTCCCTTCCCAGTCTCCATCGCAGACGTTGAGACCCCCCCAGTTCCTCCTGCCAAGAGTGACCCCACCCCCAAGCCTCTGCTGGGCAAAGCCCACTTCTTCTGAGCCTCCGTGGAGACCTCCCTTCCTTTCCCCAGGAAGCCCATCCTAACCGCCTCCCCCAAGGCCAGAGCAGGGACCCCTTCTCTGCCTGCTGTGTCTTCCTCAGCAGGGCACAATCATTCACTTGGACTGAGAGATGCTGCCATAGTCTGTCGACAGGACCATCTGTCCCATCAGAGCAGCAGAGCAAGTTACCTCCACCAGGGGCCCAGGTGGGTCCTAGGAGGCGCCTGGAAGGTCCTCAGAAACGTTTGAGGAGGACACGAGGACAGAGGAAGAGAGGGAGGGAGGGGGAGGGAGGGGAGAGAGGGGGGGATGGAAGGGAGGGGAAGGGAGGGGAGAGAGGGGGGGATGGGAGGGAGGGGGGAGAGAGGAAGGGAAGAAAGAAGGAGGGAGGCAAGATGAGTAGAGATGAGAGCCATGTGCTGATGATGGCTTGTACTGGCTCACAAGAACCAACTGTTAAATTTGCAAGAGATTGTATGAGTTGGTGGTTGAACATCTGGCAGTTTGAAGCTGGCTGTGGTGGGAGTATTTATACCAGGGAAATTGGCAAGGGCTGCGCATCAGGACCTTTCATGCCCCAGAGAACCAGCCTCCTGGCTCACCATCAGCTGAATTCCCAATTTGCCCACAGTATCCCCAACTTCAAGTGTGACTTCGGGACGCGCAGGATAGGGGAAGGATGGGCCCATGCATTCAGGTGCCTCACCAAGTCAGTCAACAAACAGCACCTCACCACCTCCCCGAGTCGACTTCATGCTGTGCCTCAGAGTTCAGGAGCTCACGGTCTAGTGGGGGTGCTGCCACCCGGGGATATGGCAACGGGATAAGATGCTCTGACAAAGGACTGGCCAAGGTCAGGGGTAGGGGCATGGAGGAGGGAGTGGGCAGTCCTGAGGGCTCCCTGGAGGAGACCTGCAATGTTTATAACATGACTCAGTGATGGAAATTTCTACAATGTGTTCAGATTTCCTCTGCAGCCAGTCCCTGGGCTTATAAATTAGGGCCGGTCTTGGAGGGGCGTTCCAGCCAGCCCAGCTACCACTGACAGCAACAAACGAGGCTTTTCGTCCTCACTGAGCAAGAAGCCCGGAGACAGGTATTGCTGGTGTTGGTTCCACAGCTCACAGGGGCCCTGGGGATCACAGGCTCTTTCTGCCCCCCTCCCTGTCACTCTCAGCTTACGGTCTTTTGCCATGAGATGACTATTTGGGTTCTCCCCCTGAGCCCACAGGAGGGAATGTGGCGGGGGGAGGGGCAGGCGAGCCTGTCGCTTGACATGAGGAGTCTTACTTGGGGTCTTCTCTGTCTGCTGGGAGCCCCTGGAGAGAAGCCACACTGCTCCTGAGCCCCCAGCCCAGCCCCAGAGCAGGCGCAGAGCAGCTCAGAGCAGGTGCACCATGTGTTCCCATGAGCTGAGCAAACAGCCAAACAGCCCAGAGGTATCTGCAAAGCCAACAGAGGGCCGGCAGGGCAGCCTGAGAGGCAAGATAACGCCGTTGCATCCTCATCTATCTGCTTCCTAATGACCTACAGCGTCGGCTGCTCAAGCCACTACCTGGCAGTTGGCTGGGCGCCTGCAGAAGAACCATTAACCTTTTCAGCTCTTTCAGAGAGCACATTTACCAAAGGCTGAGGGAGCTCCGCTCCCGATGAGCCAGTCCAGAACCAAGGCTCGAGAGTCATCTCTGGTAGAGACAGAGCTGTGCCTGGCCCAGCAATTACAGAGGCCACCGCAGCGCGGGCCGGTGGGCGCGCCCTGAGCGACGAGGCGGCGGGGCGGATGATGACAGCTAAAAGATCTGTCAGGATTCTCAATAGCCAGCGTCAGAATCCACTCTCATTACTTTAATCAGAAGGTTTTTTTAGGGGAGATTAGATGTCTGGTGGAATCTCAGGGTAATGAAGCCCGATTCTACCCGCCTGGGAACAAAACAGCAAAGATAAATGAAAGAGCAGTGCTTTGGGGGTTCCAGCAGCAGACCCCGGGAGCAGGACTCGAGGGCCAGCAGTTTCTCTGGGAGGCGACTGCAGATTTATCAGATTGGGGGTGGGGAAGGAGACCAGGAAGCCAGGAGCCGGCAAGGGGCACCCTCTGACCAAGGGGACCCCAGGCCAGTGGCTGTTTGAGGGCTGCTCCCAGGGGCGGGGAAAGTCTCAGGCACTTGGACCTGCCCTGTGCACCAGGAGGCTCAGGGGAAGCTCTGCCACAGGGCTATGCCCCTGGGGAGTCAGGCCAGAGGGATGGGGAAAGCCTGCATGGGAGGGGCTATGGCAGCCCTGCCCTCCTGTGGCAGGAGCCCCTCTGCCACCACCTCTCTCCACTCAGCACCTGTGACGCCTGCCTCCAGGCACACGGGAAAGTCATTTTCCAATGTTGCCTGCTTTTCCCTTCCAGGTCCTGTGCAGTGGCATCCCTAGGGTGTGTCACCCAGGTAGGACGTTGACCACAGGACAAGCTTCCCAGGCTCTGCAACACAAGCAGACAAGGGGGGCAGTGGTGGGGGGAACAGTGCTGGGTGAAGAGACCTGTGGTGGCTGCTGCACCCACCTCAGGGCCTTTGCACATGCTGTTCCCTCCAGCCAAATGCTTTTCCCAGTCCTCCTGTGTCCGGGTGGCTTTTTGGTCTTCAGGGCTCTGCTCGGTGACGGGGATGGTCACTTTCCCGTTTTACCTCTCTCCGGTCACCATCTGCCCTACATCCTGTGTCATTTTCTCCAGAGCACCACCCCCCACCCCTCGGCTCCCTGCAGTGGTCTCATTTGTTTGCATGTATGCTCGTTCTCCTTCCAGAACTGAACTTCTAGGAGAGCCAGGGCCTTCCCCCTCTTGTTCATCACTGTGTGCTCAGTGCCCGGAGCTACGCCGGGCACACAGTAGGGCCTCAATAATATTGAGGTGTGCACTGTGGCTAGCCTGCCTCTCAGGCCGTTGTGGCTTTCTCACGTAGTGTGCACCAGGGCCTCAGAGGGACAGGACCTTCCAGAAGCTCGCATCCACACCCTGGCCAAGAAACCCCGGGTCTCTTTCACCACGGCCCCCTCTGTTTCTACTGTGTGGGCTGCAGCTCTGGTCCTGGGAGAGTCAGCCTGGCAGGTTTGAAATAATAGAGGGAAAGTTACAACTCTCCTATTCCTCAAGAAAAATTAATTCCACTGCCAGGCATTTGTCCCCAAAGCTTCGGAATCTGGGGATCAAATCATGGCTCTGTCTTTGTAGCTGTTGCACTTCAATGTTTCAAAGGCGGATTCCCAGGTAAATTATGGCCGTCCCGGCGGCCCCCGCACATAGCAGTGCCCCGAGTAATCTCGCTCGGCACAATACAAATGGGATACAGTGTCGCCCATCCAGGTTTTAAATGAGAAAGTTAGAAAAACAAAATGCAGAGGTAGGAAGCGATTCTGATTACAGGGAGCTCAAAGTAATTGCCTTCCCAGCAGAAAGCCGGGGCAGCTCCGCCACCGCGGGGGGTGGGGGCTGCCTCCCCACCCCCCCATCCATCCATCATCCCATCACAGGGACTTTGAATATTAAGTAAAGTTTTATTTATGGTTCTTCTTGCCGGCTTATGACTCTCAAGCGAGGCAGGGATAATAACAAACCGTCTCACACAAAAGTTAGGCTATAAAAAAATAATTAAGGAAAATTTTCCCCGCAGTCCAGGCGGCTGGGAAGCTGAGCCTTTCTGCAAACACACTCGCGTGGCCTTCATAATGAAAGCAAATTGCTTCTGGGCTGGAAGCGGCGGGCGCAGCGGGCAATGGAGAGCCGGTCTGCTTCTCTCCATTCCAGCCGCCCTCGCGGAGACGGCCCCGGGGAGGTCGAGGGCGGCACCCCCCCAGGAGAGACCCACCTCTGGGTCCCGCCCACCTCCGCCCCCCGATGAGCCAGCCAGGAAGCTGGAGACTGATTTCTTCTTTGCAGAAAATGAAAGATGCACTGGGAACAGATGGCAATAGAATCGCAGCCTGTTTGTTGGCAAATGTCAGCCTGTTCAATCGGCCCCAATTTGCCGGGTGAGAAATCTGAGTCGGGGGTGGATGAGCGCAGTCAGGTGGGGACCAAGTAGCCCAAGAACAAGCTCAGGATGCCAGGTGCCAGGGGAGCCCCCGGGGGGCAGGTTGGGGCTCAGGACCAGATGCTGGTGTTGTAGGACCGCCCAGGCGGCCTGGTAGAAATTTGTCATTGTCCCTGGAAGAGAATGGCCTTCCCGACTCCAGATGGGCAGCCCTCCCACCCACCCCCATAACCACCACCCTCACTTCTAGGACCCCTGACCTGTGCCAGGCCTCGGGCTCCGTGAGGGTTTTGCCCGAGTTGCCGTGAGTGACCCTCACTTGACTCTATAGGGCCATCACTGTGCCCAGGCTGCAAATGGGGAAACTGAGCCTGGACGGTAGCACAGTAGGTGACGAGAAGCAGAGAATGCTCTGGGCTCTGCAGGTAGAGGCGGCAGCTTACACAGGCAGCCAGGAACCGTTTCTCCAGATTTCTCAGCCTTGGAAACAGGTTGCTAAACAGAAACACTGCATTTTCTCTCTGGCTTTCCCCTTTCCTTGCTGGAGATCCGTCTCCTGGCATCAACCCAGGATCTCTGTGTGGGTATTCGCACCCCTGCACGTTTCCAAATCTTTACTTAGTCAACGGTATCAAACATCTACTTCTGTGTTGTGGGTACATGAATTAAAGCAATAAATGTTATCCATGGACAGCCCGATGCTTGGCAAGGGGGACACCAGGGGAGCAAGATGGACTTAGGACCCTATGAAAAATGGTGGTGGAAGTGAGGTGTGGAAAAGTGTCATAGGGAACAGCAGAGGCCAAGATCCCAAGCCTGGAAGAAGGATTTTCTGCCGGTTGTTCCTCTTTCACTGTGTATCAGCCAGCATTCAACATCCTGCTTTTGCAGGAGTATGCAGGGTATGCATGTGTCGGGGGGCCGGGGGGTGTTTGCACATCATGTATCCAACGGATATTTATTAAGCCCTGCTCTGTGCCCGGCACTGTGCCACGTAGGAAGATGCAGCAGTAAACACATGGCCAGCCAGCCCTCCTGAATCTTAGCTCTTATCAAGGCTTAAAAGTCCTCGATAGATTTCCCAGAAAAAGGCTGCCTTTTCAAAGCTCTGCGGCTGTCGGGCTGGCTTCCCCCTGACCCTAACGAGCCGTTTCCTGTATCTGGAAAGCTCTGTCCCACCTTGTCTGACCACCTAAGTTCTCTTCACCTGTCGGGAACCAACGCCAACACCACCTCCTCCGAGAAGCCTTCCTTCCATTACTCAAGAACTTGCCCCTCCTCTGCCTGCTCCCCTGGGGCTGTGGCGACTATGGCAGGGATGCAGCTTGTGCTGAGGCCAGGATGCCTCTGTCAGAGGCCCCCATCTTACTCATCAGTGTGATGGCTCCAGCATCGCACTGCACCTGGCAGCTGGTAGGTCTTTAATAATTGTTGCTAGGGATGGGGAGTACACATGAGCAAGGACCCCAGAAGGACACATCCCACCCACCCCCCAACCCCACCCCCCAAAAAAACCCACTTTGCTTTGCAGCGAGCACCTTCTGCTAGAAAGATGCTTTTTCACGTGGGACTTTGCAACAGGCCTGGACCTCCTTAAAAGAAAAAAAAAAAAAAAAAAGCCATTAAAACAGACGCAGCCATGGAAGCTCTGCCAGGCCAGTGCAGCCCATGACGTATGGCCAGTTTATGAGACAGACTGAGATTCCAGGAACCAGGCGCAGACAGGACGCCTGTGTGGAATGACAAGCAGGCTGAGGCCAGTGGTCCCATGTTCAATATCCAGGTCACCCCCCCCCACCCCCCCCACCCCCTGCCACCTCATCTCAGGTCCGAGGAAAGGGCTGGGGCACAGCCAGACCCCAGCAAGGCCCCCTCCTCGTCGGACCACTGCAGTCCCTGATGCGTGAGGGGAGACCCTCCCCGTGGCTCTAGATGCAGGACCAGGCCCCCTCCTTGCACAGCCTGGGCTGGGAGTGTCAGGGAGAAACGGACAGGGGCAGGCCTCCCCCTCTGCAGCCAGACTCCAGCAGTTTCCTTCACGCCCACCCCTCGCCCCAGCTCCCAATCCGTCTTGGTCCATGGCCCCCACCCTTTCCCGACCACCCCCCTGTGCTGAGCTGTGCTCTATGCACCCCTTGCCCCAGCACCTTCTTCTAGGGGGCCAGGGACTGCCACCCCCACCCACCCCCCAACCCAGGCCCTGGGCGAGCCCTCGAGGATGAGGCCCAGGTGGGGACACAGCTGGCTGGGTGGTCAGGGAATGCCACATGGGCCATGGGAAGATCCGGCCATAGCTGCTCTGGTCTTGTGGGCCAAGAGGCCCCCTCCGTGAGAGCCCAGCTGCCTGGCACTGCCACAGGGAGAGTTTTTTCGAGATGAGACCAGGCTCGGGGTTCAGGGGACAAGGGATCTCTAATCCCTACATCCACCCAGCCAGGGAACATTTGATCTGCTGGCGAGGAGTGTGGGTGTGCTTCCTGCCCCCCGAGACGCTCCATCTGTGCCCGTGGCTAATGGATGTGCCTCGGGGAAGGCCTGCAGAATCCGGTCCTGGGCCCGGGCGCCTCCTGGAACGTGAGTGGGTGACGGGGGACATTTCAGGCAGGGCGCCCAGCCATCCCTTCTTCACAACTGTGCAGACAGCCGTGTCCGGCCCCGCCCGAGGGGGCCAACCCCACCCTCTCCACGACCCAGGGAGGTTCCCTACAGCCAAAGGCTAAGTCTGGCAACTGCAAACCTTCCCGCTTCCCAACATAATTCTTCGAACCCGCCCTCATGCTCGCGCCCCAAATGCACGAAACAGATCCAAGGGCCCACATGGGCTGGGGCCAGGCAGGTGGCCAGGGCAGTACAGAGCCTGGGTGGGTGCGGGACACTGAGGCTCCTGTCGCTGTCCCTGGGTGAGTGACACACGTCTCTCTGAGCCTCAGTCCCCTTGCTGGAGAAACAGGGTGACATCTGCCCCCTGCCAGAGAAGACATCCTCTGTCGCAGGCACATGCCCTTCTCCGATGTCTCTCAGGCTTGACCATGTCCTTGGCTCCCAAGCACGTGTTGCTCCTCTGTGAAATGGAGCGCCTCAGACCCCAGCCTCGTCCCTGACCAGCTATTCGGATCTCTGATGGCGGCCCCCTCCTTGCAGGCTGGGGAGTGGGCTTGGGAGCGGGGAGCGTAACCTCGGCACCTCCCACCAGCCCCACTCCCCATCATTCCCCCGGAGACCCGGACCCAGGGTAGACTCTTAGCGGTCAGCACATCGGCTCACTCCCCCGGTTCCACTGAGTCTCCTGAAAAGGTTCAGCCCAAGGAGGAGTTCAGGCTCCTATACCCACGGCCAGAACGTTGATGGGGGCCGTTCTGACCTTGAGCTCTTCTTCTCCATCAATATCGTAAGAAGGACACCAGCCTGTCTGACCCCAGCATCCATCACTCGGCAAGGCCCGCCCAGATGGCTGCTGCCCTTGACCCCGCCCCCACACCGGGGCTGTTGAGATAATAGGACCAGCCTGAAGGAGGAAGACCCAGGTGTGTCGATGGCCAAACAGGGTGGGCAGCATTCTGGTCCCTGGGCAGGGGTCCACGTCTCCTTGGACACCGCCTATCGCTCCCAAGCCTCAGGTCCTCCTTGCGCAGTGGGAATCCCTGGTCCTCGGGAGAAGGTGGGAAGACGGGCTGGGAGAGAAGAAAGTGGGGGCCTCGGCCAGACTGGTTTTAACACACTCATTCTTCCCCCCACTGGTTTTGCCCGTCTTGACACAACTGAGCACTCGTGTCACTAAAGCGCTGATACTAGTCACTTGCAAAATTGATGGGCCACACCTATGGCCCCCAGTCCTCCTGAGCATCAGAATCACCTGGGGTCTTTGTCCCAAAGATGAAGGCAGGACCCCTCCTGCCTCTCCTGAACCAGAAGGTCCAGAGCTGCAGCAGGGGACTGGACTTATTTGTTTGGGGCGGCGCTCTCAGGATGCAGTAATTCCCACAGCTCATTTCATGCCCACTGAACCACAGCAGCTACCACATGACATTATGCCCACTTTCCTGATCAGTAAACTGAGCCTTGCAGAGGTGAAACCTGGCAGAGTTGCCACTCTGCTCCCCAGACGGACACTGGGCATAGGTAGACCGTGTTACCCCCTTGAAGGAAGGTCCCTGTCCCTCACCCACCAGCCCTCCCTGCCCCCTCCTTCCTCCCACGAACAGTTGTTCAAGGTCCTCTGTGTGCCAGGCATTGTCCTCCGTGCCAGGGGTGCAATGACAAATCGGACACAGCCTGCCAGGGAAGACAGATGCTGAAGCAAATGCTCGCAGGACAGGGTGGCACGAGTCAGAACAGAAGTGAATTCAGGATACGGTGGAGACAACAGGGCCGAGAGGAGGGAGAGGGCCCTGCTCCGGGGCGGGGAGAGGGGACAGGAGAGGCCACAGGAAAGACAGAAAGGCTTCCGCAGGCCGGGAAGCAGGGGCTGCTAAAAGCCCAGAGAACAATACCAAAGCCTCAGGCCTGATCTTTGCCCATCTCGCTTTGTTGAAACCCATAACCTCCTGCCTCCACCGGCCCTGCATCTGTTCATGGGCTCATTGGAATCCGAGCTGACAATATATTTGTTTAATTTCCAGCAAGAGGGGGAAGATTGGTCAGGGTCAGGGATACGTCTTGCATAAAACATTTTGATTAAACTCTGTTGGCCAGAGAATTACTTTCCGCATCATCCTCAGAGAAAGCGGGTTCTTTCCTAATTGGAGTCGCTGCCTTGCTGGCGCGTTCGCCATTTACCGTTCGTTCTCTGCCAGATGTTGCTGGATGTAAATTCCTCCCCCGAAGAGAACCCGGGGTGTCTTGGGAGAGGTGTTAACTCGCGTAGGCCACGGGAGACGGCTGCACTGCTCAGCTGGAGGAGAGCTGGCGTCCTCCTGAGAGGCTGGGGAGAGGACGTCCTGTCTATGGTGGCAGGGAGGGAGTGATTAAAACAGGGGGCTGGCAGAGGGTCTCAGCCGCATCAACCGTCTGATAGGTGTGGGGGGCCCCCTTGGAGTCAGCAACAGCCCGGTGGTCAGGCGGGCCCAAGATGCTAGGGCTAGCGGACTAGACTACTGAGGCTGAGGCCATCCTTGGCCTTGAAGGAGGGGCCATCAGAGGGGCGTGGCTAGGAGCAGGCAAGCAGGTGGGCTCACTCAGTCTTGGACCGGGCCGAGAAATCTCCGGGTAGGCACAATGGGGAGCTCTGCGCCTCCTGAGAGTGTTTCAAGTGGGGACAGATTTTGCCTGTGTCCTGAGTGGGACGGAGGGTCGGGGACGGCGGGGGGGAGTTCGAAGAAGAGAAACAGGGAGCTGCTTCTTACTCCACACCTACTGTGCGCCAGCCCTTCACACGCACCGCATGTCCTTTCATTCCCACTACAGTTCTGCGAAGTAGGGGTTATTAAACCCATTTTTCAGATGTGGACACTGAGGCTCCAAGAAGTAAAGCGGCTTTTCTGGAGTCACACCACCAGAAAATGGAAGTGCAGGGATCTGGGTCCTGAACCCAGGCAGTGTCCATGGAGCCTGGCCCGACGTGGACAGCAAAACTGCAGGAAAGCAGAGAACCGAGTGCTTCGCGGGTGATCTTCTGTGTGTATTCCACAAGCCTGCCCACAGGACGGCAGAGGCAGGCTGGGCTCCCTACCCATCTGCAGACAAGAGGCACAGGCCCTGGCGTAGTTCCCTTCCATGTCCACGGCAGGCATCGCTCATCAACCACAGCTTCTTCCTCACCGGATCCCGACACCACTTCAGTATCAATCCAGGCTTCCAGGGAGCCAGCACCAGCAAGCAGGCTGATGGTAGGGATTAATTTGCCATCCTGGGCTGGCTCTCGGGTTTTATGTTCCCAAATTCTGCGGCCACACTATCCAGTACGGTAGCCACTAGCCGCATGAGCTCCTGAGTGCCTAGAATGAGTAGAGTACATAAATGCATTCTGAGTATAAACGAGATGCTGGATGTCAAAGATGCAGCACAGCCAAAAAAAAAAAGTAAAATATCTCATTAATAATTTTCACGTTGACTACGTGTCAGGTTGATAATGTTTTGGATATGCTGAATTAAATAAAATGTATTAGTAAAAGTAATTTCACCTTTCTTTTTCCCTTGTCTAAAAACGTGGCTCACTCATTCTTTCTGTTGGACTGCGCTGGCCCAGGGTTTAGGCTGCTGTGAAGAGCGCCCCTGGTGGTGGGGACGTGTAAGTTCACCCCGTTGAGGACCTGTCTCACTAGCTGGGACCGGGGGCAAGTTACTTAATGGCTCTGCACCTCAGTTTCCTCCTCTGGGAAATGGGGATGATAACGGTTATTACCTCATAAAATTGTGGTTGAGGAAGAGATGAATTAGTCATGTAAATTATGTAGAAGAGCGCCTGATACTTAGTAAGTGTTGAGCAAGGATGAGCTCTATTTTTAAACATCTTATTGACCCGGGAGGTAGAACCTAAGCCCTTTTCTCTCCTGGGTCTCCTGACTTTGGCCCCACTTCAGAGTGGCCTCCATGCTTTGCAGGAGTGATGGAAGGCATAGATGGGCCCAGCTGGCCCCAAGTAGGGAGAGAAAACTTCCTGTAGTGTACCCCCCAAAGGTGCCCCCCATCAGGGCAAAGGCACTGATGGAGCCACTTCCTGTGCCACACCAACAAATCTCCCTGTGACCCCTCATTTGGGTTCCTGCCTGCCAGGGCCCTGAGCTTACAAACTCGGAGCCCCACGTCTGATCTTTGACAACCTCAAAGCTCCCCATTCTTTGCCTGTTCCAATTGCATTCTCACTACAAGCTTTCAGGGCAGCTCTTAGCTTGGTTCCAATTCTTTCTTTCTTTTTTTTTTTTTTTTTTTTTGCTTTTTTTAGGGCTGCACCTGTGGCATATGGAAGTTCCGAGGCTAGGGGTCAAACCGGAGCTGCGGCTGCCAGCTTTACCACAGTGGCAGCAATACCAGATCCAAGCTGCATCTGTGACCTACACCACAGCCCACAGCAACGCTGGATCTTTAACCCGCTGAGCGAGGCCAGGGATTGAACCCACATCCTCATGAATACTAGTTGGGTTTGTTATCACTGAGCCACAACAGGAAATCCATCAATTCCAATTCTTGAAGAGGCCTGCAGTTCATGAAAAACTACAGTAGCTGAATTATTACAGAAATGCAAATCAGAAATTAATGTATATATAACAAATCACTTTGCTGTATATCTGAAACCAACACAAAGTTGTAAATCAACTACACTTCAATTATATTTAAAAAAAAAAAAAGCCAACAGTAGCTTTTCAGATGTAAAGCAAAATTGGCCAGTTTTTTTTTTTTTTTTTTTTTTTTTTTGCTATATCTTGGGCCGCTCCCGCGGCATATGGAGGTTCCCAGGCTAGGGAGTGAATCGGAGCTGCAGCCACTGGCCTATGCCAGAGCCACAGCAACGCTGGATCTGAGCCGCGTCTGCAACCTACACCACATCTCGCGGCAACGCTGGATCCTTAACCCACTGAGCGAGGCCAGGGACCGAACCCGCAACCTCATGGTTCCTAGTCGGATGTGTTAACCACTGCGCCACGACGGGAACTCCAAAATTGGCCAGTATTGAAGGTTCTGCAAAACTTAGAAAATACAGGAAAAGTTTGTTTTTTTTGTTTTTTTTTTTTTTTGTCTTTGTTGCTATTTCTTGGGCCGCTCCCGCGGCATATGGAGGTTCCCAGGCTAGGGGTCGAATCAGAGCTGCAGCCACCGGCCTACGCCAGAGCCACAGCAACGCGGGATCCGAGCCGCGTCTGCAACCTACACCACAGCTCACGGCAACGCCGGATCGTTAACCCACTGAGCAAGGGCAGGGACCGAACCCGCAACCTCATGGTTCCTAGTCAGATTCATTAACCACTGTGCCATGACGGGAACTCCGGAAAAGTATTTTTAAATGAGTGCTCTGTAAAACAAGAAGACAATAAGGACAGTTGCGGGTTGTATCTCTCAGGTTCCCTTCTATAGCAATTCTCCAACAGAGATCCACAATGTAGTAATCAACTACACTTCAATAAAATAAATTTTTAAAAACTACAATGAGGTATCACCTCAAAGTGTCCCGAATGACCATCATCAAAAAGTCTACAAGTAATAAATGCTGGGAGGGTGTAGAGAAAAGGGAACACTTTCAGGGGGAATGTAAATTGCTACAGCCGCTGTAGAAAACAGTGTGGAGTTTCCTTAAAAACAAAAAATAGAGTTACCATACGACCCAGCAATCCCACCCCTAGGCATCAATCCGGAAAAGATGCAAACTCTAATTCGAAAGATGTACGTACCCCAACATTCATAGCAGCCCTATTCACAACAGCCAAGACATGGAAGCAACCTGTGTCCGTTGACAGAAGAATGGGTAAAGAAGATGTGGTACATATATTCAGTGGAATACTACTCAGCTGTAAAAAACGAATGAAATAATGCCATTTGCAGCAATACGGATAAACACAGAGATTATCATACTGAGAGAAGTAAATCCAGGCAGAGAAATACAAATATCATATGATGTCATTTACATACGGAATCTAATAAATAATACACATGAACTTATTTCCAAAACAGAAACAGATTCACAGATGTAGAATACAGACGTATGGCTGCCAAAGGGGAAAGAGGTGGGAGAGGGATACATTAGGAGTTTGGATTAGCAGATACACGCTGCTGTACATAAACACATAAATGATTTACTATATAGTACAGGGAACTGTAGTCAAAATCTTGTAATAACCTATAGTGGAAAAGAATCAGAAAAGAATATATCTTATATATATATAAGATAATATGCATGTATGTTATACATGCATATAATATAACGGACATATTATATATAATATATACATATATGATAAACACATATAATATATATAGTATATAATAAACATATTGCATACATATAATATATAATATACATATTTTATATCTTATGTATATAACTGAATCACTTTGCTGTACACCTGAAACTAACCCAAAATTGTAAATCAACTATAATTTTTTTAAAAAAAACCAAGAGCAGCTTTTCAGATATAAAGCAAAAGAGGCTGGTTTTGAAGGTTCTGCAAAACTTAGAAAACACAGAAAAAGTATAAAAAAAAGTCCTTTGTAAGACAAGAAGACAATAAAGACAGTCGCTGCTTATATCTTCCTCAGCTCCCTTCTGTGGCAGCTCTCCATAGAGACAGAAGTGAAGCCTCAAATGTAAGCCACGTGAGTAATTTAACATTTTCTAGTGGTCCCATGTCAAGAAGGAAAACCAGGTGAAATTCATTTTAGCAATCTATTGTAGCTAACTCAATGTATCCAAAAGGTGATTGTCTCAACCCGTAATTCACGTAAAAAAGTTTTGTTTTGTTTTGTTTTTTGTCTTTTTAGGGCTGCACCTGTGGCGTATGGAGGTCCCCAGGCTAGGGGTCCAATTGGATCTGTGGCTGCCAGCCTACGCCAGAGCCACAGCAACACCAGATCCAAGCCTTGTCTGCAACCAACACCACAGCTCACGGCAAAGCCGGATCCTTAACCCACTGAGCAGGGACAGGGATCAAACCTGTAACCTCGTTTCCACTGTGCCACGACAGGAACTCCTAAAAAAGCATTTAGAAAAAAAATTTTTGTTACAATTGATTTACAATGTTCTGCCAATTTTTGCTATACAGAAAATTGACCCATTCATATGTGTATATATATATATACAGACATTCTTTTTCTCACATGATCCTCCATCCTGCTCCATCACAAGTGACTAGATATGGTTCCCTGTGCTAGACAGGAGGATCTAATTGCTTATCCACTCCAAATGCAATAGGTTGCATCTGCTAACCCCAAACTCCCAGTCCCTCCCCCTCCCCCCTGGCAATGACAGGTCTGTTCTCCATGTCCATGAGTTTGTTTCGTTTCCATAGACAGGTTCATTGGTGCCGTATATTAGATGCCAGATATAAGTGATATCATGTGGTACCTGTCTTTGTTCTTCTAATTTGCTTCTCTTAGTATGAGAGTCTCTAATTCCATCCATGTTGCTGCAAATGGCATTATTTTGTTCTTTTTTATGGCTGAGTAGTATTCCATTGTGTATACGGATCACAGCTTCTTAATCCATGGATTATGTCTTGGCTATTGTGAACAGTGCTGCAATGAACATAGGGGTGCCTGTACCATTTTCAATGAAAGTTTTGTCCGGATAAAAAAAAAGTGTGAATGAGAGAGTTTCCATTTTTCAAAGGCACTGTCTCTGAAACCCAGTGTGTTGTTGACACAGCCCATCTGCATTGGGATCAAGCACATTTCAAGTGCTCAAGAGCCTCAGGAGGCTTATGGTGACTCTATTGCCCAGTGAGGGTCTAGAGGGTTGTTTTTAAAAAGCAAACAGGCGTGGACGAGTTTGACAACGTTGCACTATCACAGCCGGTAGCCTTTGGGAACCTGCTGGGCTGCACTTGACCCTGAGCAGCCTTGCAGTCACAAAGCCCCTGCCTCCCTGGGGGCAGGCTGCTCTAGGCACCTGTCACAGAATCCACGTAGCGCTCCTCAAGAACCCCGCACCTCACCCCAGACACAGCAGGTGCCAGTGAAAGATAGGGCAAGACGGCTCCACGGTCCTTCAGGCCCATGATGGGGCCCTCCAAGATTAAAAAAAAAAGGGGGACGTCCTCAGAATGCCTCCATCATCCTCGTTAGCGCCGCCGCCGTCCCGATGCCCACACTTGCTGACGTTTCCTCGGTTTTGCACTCTAGGGAGAAGCTCCGAGCACTCCAGGCTTGACATCCTGCCAACTCGGGCTCCCCGCACTTCGTGAACCGCAAGTCTCCCAGGATGAAAGACTCTGAAAGAAGATAAAAATAGTGCCAAGGAAAGGGACTGCTTCAGCTGGCCCAGTTTGCCGAGTCCCCGTTTCATCTTTGATGTGAATAATTCATCCTTTCTAAAGCACTGCTGTTAAGTTAGAAGCATCATTATTGCATTTTCTTTGATGAGGTCCTTAAAAAAAAATCATAAACACCCAGCACATTAGGAGGAGAGCGAAAGAGCATCATTTAGAGGCATCCGCACAGGCAGAATGTGGCACCCGCCATCCACTGTGACCCGTTTGCTCCCCAAGTCCACATATCAAAGCTGACTTTGGCTCCCTCCCTGGCCCGCAAGGGGGTACGACCTTGCTCCTTTTGAAAGACATGCTGAGGTGGCCCCAGGCAAGGGAAATAGCCAGACCAGGAGGCTGGCAGCTCGAGAACCACCTCCGACGCCACCACCAGCGCCCTGGGCCGGGGCACCTCCCCTCTTTGGGGCTCCTGTTGCCCAATTTCCTCAAAAAGACAAGCCCGAGGAACTCCGAAGCCAGCCCGACTGAGCGTGTGTTCTCGTGGAGGCTGAAGGACAGCCCGTGGAGCTCCGGGAACATGAATCATGATACGAAAAATCACCACCACCACGACCATTAATTGAGCATTTACCATGTGACCAGCCACCACTCTAAGCTTCAGATGTATTATCTCGCGTAATCCAACAAGTCTGTAAGGAGGAACTCTTCTTAAACCCATTTCACAGAGGAAGACCCTGAGGTACGGGGGAGGGGAGTCGTTGGCGGGGCCCTCTGCCCTGTCCTGTCCCTCTCCGTCTCTCAGGAGGTACCCTGCCTGGAGAGAGCCACTCCACTCTGACTCCTGTGACCGTCTGTGGGATCCCAGCTGGATCCCAGGGCCTGAACGTCAGCAAGGAGGTCTGTGTGACACGGGGCTAAGGGACATCCTGAAAGCAGCCATTCCCAACAAAGCCAAGCTGTCCCTCCCTACACAAGCTGCCTGGCTTCTGCTCAAACAGAGGACTCAGGTGCGGGGCGGCTGCGGCTGGCTGCCCTTTGTGGGCTTCTGGCCCAGGGTTCCAGCGAATTTTTTTTTTCTTTTTAGGGCTGCACCTGCAACACATGGAAGTTCCCAACCTAGGGGTCGAATGGAAGCTGCAGCTGCTGGCCTACACCACAGCCACAGCAACGTGGGATCTGAGCCACATCTGCAACCTACACCACAGCTCAGGGCAATGCTGTATTCTTAATCCACTGAGTGAGGCCAGGGATGGAACCCGCATCCTCGTGGATGCTAGTCGGGATCTTAGCCTGCTGAGCCACAACGGGAACTCCAAGCAAATTCTTCTGCAGAAGCTCCAGGTGTAGAATAGCTTTTAAAGACGGGGGGGCATAGAGACCCCTGGAATGGCCCCAGGGAACTCTGAGCCTGTGAAAACCACAGCTCTGGGCCACTTCATCCTTTGCCGAGTCCCTGAGCGGGTCACCCACAGGACCAATGTGTACTGAGCGCCTGCTGCATGTCCCATGGGGCTAAGGCTCTCTGGCGTCATCCTGAGGTCCCCTCGGCTCCCCCAGCTCCCCCAGCCTGGATTCCCAGGATGGGAGTGCCCGGGCAGGGTGCGAACCTGCCCCTACTCCCAGCCCCACACCTCGGCCGAGGCGGTCTTAACCCTCCATCCCCATGACAGCTGATGGGTTCCAGATTTTCTGTTTTACTTGTGCAGGAAAATGGAGCCCAGAGCTTTGGTTTGGCTCCCCCCATGGAAAATCCACCGTGCCGTTTGGCCAGCGTTGGTGCGGGCTGACCGGGTGCCTCTTGGCCTCGGCAGCCCCCTCTCCAGTACAGCAGAGCCCGGTGGAGGGAGGCCCGGTCGGACAAGGCTTGGCAGGGCCCGTGGGGAAGTGGGCAGAGTGGCAGCTGCCTCCAGCTGCAGCCCGGGCCTGCTCTGTGGTGGACGCCGTGCCCAGCTCCACCCCGCGGGAAGAGGATCGGAGACTTCCCTCAAATCCCCAGCCCAGGGAGAGCTCAATTCCGCCCCCTGAGGGAAGGGAGCAGAAGGCCAGGCTGTCTCTGTACATGGAGCCCAAGGCCCTGGAACCCCTGTCTTGGCCACGCGCCCGCCCTCCTTCCGTGCTCCTCTGAGGCCCTTCCTGCCGCAGACCTTGGACCTCCGGCCATGGGCCAGAGGCTCTGTGAACAGGTCTGTCTTGCTGTGTGGAGTCCACGCCACAGCAGCCCCGTGCTCTCCAGGGGCCCTTGGTGGCTCCAAAGGACCTCCCCCACCTTGGCCTCACTGAGTCCCCCCGCCATCCGGCCCACGCACACACGCCAGAGGCTCTGTGGCAGGCAGAGCAGCCCCTCCGACAGGTGGAGGAGCTGAGGGTAAGATGGAGTGACTTGGCCCCAGCTGGGAACTTCCTTTAGAACCAGCCCCAGCCATCAAGCTCCGTCCCCTAGGAGTCTGGGGTTTGCTTTGAGCAGGGTCCCCTGGGTGCGGGCCTGGGCGAATCTGAGGGCACGTCCCCAAGGGAGAGGCCCTCCCCCTCCCCGGCCTCAGGGGCACCGCCCCCACCCGTCTCTGGCCTCCAAGCTTGGACGGAGGTGGGTGGGCTCCGCTACGCTCGTGTCTGTGGGCCCACAGGCCTCCCGGCTGGCCTGTGCTGTGATCGGTCTGCAGCCGAGACGGAAAAACCAGGGAGGGAAATCCATGATGTCTGGGCTCGGCTCCAGGGCCCTGCCCTGCCTCCTCTGGTCCCTTCAGAGAGCTGTCTGGTGCCCAGGCCGGGGGAGGGACACGTAGGCTGGCCCAGGTGCAGGGGCTCCAGAGGAAGTCACCTGGGCTGAGGGGAGGGGGGTCGAGGCAGAACCCTGCTCCTTCGTCCAGGGACCCAGGGACGAAGGCCTTCTGCTGCTGCTGAGAGAGAGGGAGGCGGACTGAGGGGGAGGGAAGGAAGGGGGGAGGGGGAGGGGAGAGGGAAAGGGGAGGAGGGAGGGGAGGAAGTCGGGGAGGGAGAGACGGGGAGGGAGGGGGGAGGGAAGGGGGGGGAGACAGGGGAAGGGAGGAAAGCCCTGGAAGCTGCCCTGGTGCCCAGGCTGAAAGTTCCGAAGCAGTGTGGTGCCTCTGTCCTCTTCACTCGCCGTGACCCAGCAACCTCCTCTTTGGCCTCAGACTCCAGCCTTTGCTCCCCCCTCCCCCTACCTGAACGACACCACAAGTGGAACCTCTGTCACCCCCACCCTGCCCCGGCCAGACCCCGGGCAGCTCCCCCTTGTCCACAGGATCCATCACAACTCCTCCTGCCAGGGACCAGGCCCAGCATGGCACCACCCTGCCAGCCCTCCTGCCCTTCCTGACCCGCGTCCTGGCCACACTGGGCACCTGGCTTGGCACCATCAGACCCAGCAGAGCCCCAGGTGCTGGGGGGGCTCCCCACTCACCCCCAAAACTTGCCAGGCTGTTTTCCCCTGTTGGAAGGCTTCCCCACCGCCCTTCCCCCAGGACCTGTCTCAGTGGCCTGTCTCTACCCCTCTCCATCCCCCGGCTTGTCCACAGCAGCCCACCCCCCTCGCCTTGTCGAGACCCCACCCTACCTTGGACTGCAGTTTGTCACAAGTCGGCCTATGCCCCATATGGGGGCTTGCTGGGGGGGCACTGACAGCCCCACTTCCTTTTTTGCAGTTTCTCTGGGCCTGGCATAGGATACGGTGTGTGTTTGTTGAGTGAATAAGTGACCTAGAAAGCTTGTCCGTTCACACCCAGAGCAGAAACATTTACCGCCTCAAGGGCCCTTTTGCCTCCAATGCCACCATCACTGTCCTCCCGCACGCCTCCCTTCCCCCCGCCGTCCACCTCAAGGGCCACCTCGCTCCACACAAAGGGAACCCCCAGGCCAACAAGGGAGTCATGGGACCCTGACCCCTCACCAGCCCACAGCTCCTCCCCAGGGCCAGGGGCCCCAGCTCCCTGCCCTCGGCTGGCCTGGGGCCCATCTGAGCTGGACCTACCTGTGTTCCGAGCGCATAGCCTCTCCAGCAACAGGCTCTGTGTCACCCGTCAGGGCTGCAGAGCCCAGCCTCCCTGCGGTCACCGCCCCTGACCCTCAAAAGTGATCTGCTCTTCCTCACCTCCTGGTAAGGAGCCCGTGTCCCCATCACCTGGTTTCATCACTGCACAGGACACCCTCCCAGAGGCTTCAGCATCATCTTCAGTTTTTCCACGAAACACATCACCCCTCCTGCCTGGGGTCCTCTCTGCTCGCCTTTGTGGCCGCGCGCGCGCTGCCTTTGTCGTAAAATAATTTCGGGCGCTTTCATCTTTCCCGCGTCCCATTTGCCTTTCTCCTTGTCGCAGGCTGTTCAAGGCTATTCCCTCCGACTGACTTTCATGTCGGAAAACTCCACTAAGCTTTTATCTGCCTGGGGGAGCCGTGCCTTCAGGAACCCGGGCGGGGAGGGGGCTTCTTGACAGGGAACAGAAGAAATATGGAAATGGGCACAGAACTCAGAGGCTGTCTCGTTCCCCCAAAGCCGCCCGCCCCGTCTCTTAGAACAGCCACCTCGCTCCGGCTCCCTGTGCTGAGAAGGGGCGCTGTGGAGACGGGCAGAACCAAACCGTTTCGAGAGCCTTATCCAAAGCTTGGTTCATTCCGGAGGCAGAGAAACTCATTCACTAAAAACCAGGTGCCTTGGAGGGAGATGCTTGGCTAAAAGAGCCCCAGAGCCGATGTCCGAGATCTGGGCTGAGTCACCGCCTGGGCAGTTCTGTCCCGGTGGGGAGGGGCCTGACCAGGCTGACATTGTGACATTTGTTGGACTTTTTCGAGTGGACCATCTGTTGCCATTTCTCTTCTCCTTCTGAATGTTCACCCTCGACTTTGGGGGACCCCCAAATTGTATCAGCTGAGATGCCACCAGACCTGGCCCACCCAGATCTGAGCTACGGTGCGTCCCCGATGTGGGGTCTCAGGTCACCTGTCTCAGTGTCTCACCTGCGCCTCCTCCCCAGGGCCCCGTCACCCGGCGAAAACCATCCCTCGTGTTCCCGTGGAGCGTCATGGTTTCTCGGCGAGTTCATCACCATTTATTGGGATACCTGAGGTTGGCTGGCTCCCCTTTCACCAGCAAACCAGCAGAGGCATCAACAGCCCAACCAGGACAAGCGCTGCTTTCCTGGGCAGCCTGCAGCCAGGTCCGCTGCTCAGGACCCCCAGCCCCCTGCCGTTGCAGAGGGGCCGGAGGATCCAAGTCCCTCTTCCCACTGGGCGGCCGCTCTCCTGCAAGACTCCAGGTGGGGAAGGAAAAAGGCCCTGTCTTTGTTCACTGCCTTCAAGCTGGGGGGAACTCCTCCCTGCGCTGGCCACTCGGAGATACGCTCCCCTTTCATCCTCCCAGCAGCCCGCATGGAAGCCCCATTTCACAGATGAGGTAACGGAGGCTCAGAGAGGTGAAGTCACTTTCCCAAGGTCACAGAGCAGATAAGATGTGTCTAGCGGCGAAGCTCTTTCTCAGCAATGTGACACAGGCCACCGTCTGCGTGCCCGTGGTCACCCCCCACCCCTTGTGCCTGGGCTGGATCCGACTGAAGGCTGCCTTGCTGCTGGACACGGAGGCTGGGCTGGATGACCTCGATTCTCCATCTCGAATCAGCCTCATATTCCTGGACAACTTCAGCGGGTGGAGGACATGCAGTAGACCGTTCTGCACCTGCGAGGCAGGAAGCTGTACCCAGGCGGGGTGAGGGGTCACTCTCTGAAGTCCCAGAGGGCATGACCCACTGGCATATGGTCCAGTCATCGCTCCTTGCTTACCTGCACCCAAGACCACCAGCGGGGGGCCAGGTACCCCACCAGCTCTTCTGAAGCTGCACCCCACCCCCCACCATGGGGTCACCTCTCCAAAAGGAGATCTCAACCCATGCCCAGCCCTCCAGCACCCAGGCAAGCTGTGGGATGTTTGGAAGCCTCCAGAAAGCCTGGGCGGAGACAGACTCTTCTGTCCCCCAAAAGGTCACCCTCCAGCGGAGTCAATATTTTTCAGCCAGGGAGGCATCCTATATGTGTTTCTTAAAAGCGAAAAGGCAGACTGTCCGCAGGCTTGTTTCCTGCGTGGAGCCACTGGCAGCTCACGGCTCATTTCTCCCGACTCCTCCGGCTATAATTAAGCTCGCAATACGGAGCGTTTCTGCCTGGTCAGCTCCAGTCCCAACACAATATTTCAACCCACAGTTAAATGAGGTGGATAAATAAAGATGCCCTGGACTCCCGTGAGCATGACAGCCCCCCATCACCGTGCCCCGCGGACCCCAGAAGGCCCACGCCTTGGACCTGGCAGCCGTGGCCTCGGGTGGACGGAGTCTGCAGGGCCCCTTCAGTGGGGTGGCCATGGAAGTGCCAGACCCCTCCCAGGGTCTCGGTTCTTCCACCCATGATATGGGGGAACAGATGGGTCCCCCTGGGCTCCACCCTGCTGGGTTAGCCTCCACATCCTGACTCCTGAGTCAGACTCAGAGGCAGGCCCAGGAATCTGCATTCCCCAGGGGCCCAGGGACTTCCTCCACGAGGCCACAGGAAGGGGGCCTGCTTCCCCAAGACCTGAGGAGGCGGGCCAGTTTCAGGAGGACCCTGGGATCTTTCCCTGCCTGACCTGACCCCCAGGCCAGGGGACAGTGACGGGGCCAGCGGGTGCTGCAGTGGCCTCGAGCCACCAGGGGGCAGAGGCACCGAGGCGCAGCTCCTGCCTCTGCTCCAGGGAGCCCAGCCCGGGTGCATCTGTCTGCAGAGGGGCCCAGGCGCTGGGCAGGGGCCCACCTCCTCCCTGCAGCCTGGACGGTTCTCAGGCCTCTGGCCCAGCCTCGCCTGAAAGCTTGTTAAAACTCAGCCAGATCCCCTGCCTCCGAATCCTGGCTGAGGGTCCAGGGCTGGAGACTTCCCACCAGCCGCCGCCCCCACTTCTGAGGCACCCGAAGTTTAATCACCCCCAACTGCAATGCGATCCTCGGTCGCCCTACTTCACAAGGGGAAACTGAGGTCAAGAGAGGGCAGGGGCTTGAGCCAGGACCCTCCCCTCCCAAGCAGCGCTCCCAGAATCGGGCAGCTTTGCCTGTGGTCGTGGTGGGAAACGCTGCTGAGAATTCCTTGACTCTCTTCCGCAAAAAGACAGGTTGTGCTTTGTGCAGAAATCGTTATTCAAAAATTACAGACTCTGGTTGTTTCTATGGAAACATTTTTCACCTTATGCAAATGAAGTAAGAGGCATGAAAACAACGCCTTCCCTCGCTGCCCCCCCCTTTTCATTTTGGAACCTTGAAAAGCGGCGGCTGAAAGTTTAGTCCCGGGCAGGGTGGGCGCGAGGTGGCCTCTGACCACCCACCCCCACTGTGCTGACTTGGGGGCGCTCGGGCCTCTTCCCACCCCCCTGGAGGGGTAGCCGGGCTCAGAGCCTCTCCCGGCCATTTGCACAGAGGTTGGCAAAGTTTGCTCCAAACCCTCCATGGGAAGCCCACCCTGGAAGGCAGCTCCCCTTTTCTGGTCATCTCCCACTTCCACCTGCTTGGCACACCTGTTGTTTGCCCGGCCTGGACTGGCATTTCCTTTTCCAGAGGAAAAAGCCCTCTGAACCCCTCCTGCACCTAACTCTGCCTCCAGTGGGGGAGGTGCTCGGGGACCCCAGAAGCCAGGGATGGGGGTGTCGGGCGAATCTTTCCTCCGGTGTCCATTCAAGCCCCAGGGCCAGTGTGGCCTTGGGCAAGTGCCTTTGCCTCTCTGAGCCTCGCTCCCTCCCCAGCTTAGAATGGGGGGTGACAGCACCCACCTTGCAGGGTGCTGGTGAGCGCAAAATGAAGGAAGAATCTTCAGTACTTAGCGCACAGTGGGGACTCCATCCTTCAGAAGCCCACGCTGCTCCTTGGTCAGGGCAGCCAGGATGAGCCCAGACCTCGGGGGTGGGGGGGTACTGCAGGGGTTGTGGGCACCCCAGGGACGAGTCCCCCCCCACTGCTCCTGGCCAAGGCGGCCACCAGGAAGCAGCATCTCACGGAGCCGGATATTGGAGCCCAGAGACCTGGGTCCAAGTTCTGACACAGAGATTATTCCCTGCGTGGCCTGGAGACCTCCAGGCCTTGGCTTCCCCAGCCACCAGGAGCCCCGTCCTCCTCCGGCTGCCCCAGGCTCTGTGCGGAGACCAGATACCTGAAGTCTGTCGGGGCAGGATGAGGCTGGGGGACGGGGCGGTCTGGAGGCCCACGTGACTGTCCCTCCTGGGTGTGAGCCATTCCTTCATGGCCGTGACCCAGAACTCTCTGGCCCTGGGGACTCCGAGGACCCTCTGCTCCTTTTCCTCTGCTGGCCTCTCCCCTCTCCTGACAAGGCCGGCCTGGGGCCTCTACGGCACGTGCTAAATGCTGTTTCGTATGGGGCAGGTAGATCCCTGTGTGAGTCGGTAAGCCCATGCGCTTATTCTCCCACTTTACAGATGACGCACAGAGAGGCTGAGCAACTTGCTCAAGGTCACACAGCCAGGGATTGGGGGATGGGATGAGAAGCAGCTAAGCCAACTCCAGGCACACACTTATTTGCATTTGAGAGTTGCATCTGCTTCCCAGTGCTGTCCGAGTTAAATATACGACAGTCGGAGTGGCCGAAACCACAGACATTTGTTGTCTCACAGTTCTGGTGGCTGGAAGTCCAAGATTAAGGTGTCGGCAGGGTTGCTTCCTTCTGAGGGCCGAGGGAGAGCTGCTCCGGGCCTCTCCCCTGGGTGTGCGGATGGCTGTCTGTGCACTCACATGGCGCTCTCCCTCTTCCTGTGTTTCTGTACTCAAAAGTCCACTTATAGGACACCAGTCATGTTAGATTAGGAATAACCCGGTGACCTCTTTTTTTTTTTTTTTTGTCTTTTTGCCATTTCTTGGGCCGCTCCCACGGCATATGGAGGTTCCCAGGCTAGGGGTTGAATCGGAGCTGTAGCCACCGGCCTACGCCAGAGCCACAGCAACGTGGGATCCGAGCCGCATCTGCAACCTACACCACAGCTCACGGCAACGCCGGATCATTAACCCACTGAGCAAGAGCAGGGACCGAACCCGCAGCCTCATGGTTCCTAGTTGGATTCGTCAACCACTGCGCCACGATGGGAACTCCCCCGGTGACCTCTTTTTGACACAGTACCTCTGTTAGAGTAACACGGTATCTCTGGTAGAATAACACAGTACCTCTGTCCAGGAAACACGGTACCTCTGTTAAAGTAACATCCACCTTTGCTAAAGCAGCACAGTACCTCTGTTAGAGGAACACAGTACCTCTGTTAGAGTAACATGGTACCTCTGTCCGGGAAACACGGCACCTCTGTTAAAGTAAAATCCACCTTTGCTAAAGTAACACAGTACCTCTGTTAGAGGAACACAGTACCTCGTCCAGGAAACACTGTACCTCTGTTAAAGTAACATCCACCTTTGCTAGAGTAACACAGTACCTCTGTCTGGGAAACACTGTACCTCTGTTAAAGTAACATCCACCTTTGCTAAAGCAACACAGTACCTCTGTTAGAGGAACACAGTACCTCTGTTAGAGTAACATGGTACCTCTGTCCGGGAAACACAGTATCTCTGTTAAAGTAACATCCACCTTTGCTAGAGTAACACAGTACCTCTGTAAGAGGAACACAGTACCTCTGTTAGAGTAACATGGTACCTCTGTCCGGGAAACATAGTACCTCTGTTAAAGTAACATCCACCTTTGCTAAAGTAACACAGTACCTCTGTTAGAGTAACATGGTACCTCTGTCCGGGAAACACTGTACCTCTGTTAAAGTAACATCCACCTTTGCTAAAGCAACATAGCACCTCTGTTGGAGTAACACAGTTCCTCTGTTAGAGTAGCACAGTTCCTGGGGCTTGGCGTGGCCCCGTCCCAAGGCTGCACAGAGCGCTGAGCTCCCCGCCGCCGGGAAGTGGTGTGTTAATAATCCACATACACAGCGGCATCACAATTAATCAAAGCGTCACCTGTTGTTGATTGCGATGAAGTGGCTCCTGCCTGAGGAGCCTGCGGAGATGCTGAACTTGACCCTTACAGCAGGCGCGGGGGCTGTCAGGGTTCGGGGAGGCTCCGGATTCTCTCGAGTGCACTTGAGGATTTACAAAGAGAAAAATGACAGGCTCAGACCCGCCAGCTCTCAGCTCAAGTCACAGTCTGGGAACCAGCCAGCTTCCGTGACATTTCTAAAGGAAGCTCTCATTTCTTTTAGCCGCAAGCCTGATATTCCCGGGAATCCAATACACAATTTAATCATGCAGGTTGCTGAAATACAACAATCAAATTCACAGTCTCAACAAATTTCTCATGAGAAACAAAGGACACTGATTAGCAAAGGCTTGGACCCTGAACCCTGGAATGGGGACAGCTGATTGGATCGAAACGACAGAGTCAGTCTTGACCCCCATGGCGTGCTGAGCCTCCCTTGCCCGGGGAAATAGCTTTTCTTTTCGTGTCTGAAGAGACCAGCCTTCCTTTGCCAAAAAAGCATGTGAAAGCTCATCTGGACCCCCAGAAGGGAGGGCCCTCCCCTCCAGACCCATCGTGGCCACTTCCTGTCACCTCTAGGTGCCCGACTAGGGTCCATTTGCAATGTAGTGTGAGTGCACAGATACACGCTTTGGCCAACAAAAGCCTCACCAGCAGAACAGCCAGGCGTTGCTAGTACGTACTGGCAGAAGCTGGGAACCTGTGTGGGAGTGGATTCTAAGGGGATCAGGCTGAGGAAGGAGGAACATAAGATTAGCTGGGGCCGAGTGTGATGGGCAGGGCTGCACTTACTGGAGATTGGGAGTTTGATGTACTGGCTTATGTAACTCTGTATTAATTATATAACCAATTACTGCCAACTTGGAGATGCAAAACAATACTTTTTACTATCGCACAGTTTCGGTGGGTCAGGAATCCAGACAGGGCTTAGCAGGGCCCTCTGCTTCAAGTCTTCCAACGGGCTCCAATCCAGAAGTCGACCAGGCCTAGGGTGTCCCCCAAAATCTCGACTTGGGAAGGACTGGCTTCTAGGCTCTCGTGGTTGGAGGCAGAATTCAGTTCCCTGCAGGGCACTGGGCCCCAGGCCTCAGTGCTTCGCTGGCTTTTGTCCTCATGCACCTCTTTGTCATGGAACCTAACTTTGCGGAAGCCCTCAAGGTAGGAGGCGCGAGAGAGAGACACATCTCAGTCTTTTCAGGGCCACACCCACAGCACAGGGAAGTTCCCAGGCTAGGGGTCGAATCAGAGCTACAGCCACCGGCCTACACCACGGCCACAGCCACACAGGGTCCTTAACCCGCTGGGCGAGGCCAGGAATCGAACCCACGTCCTCGGGGATGCTAGTCAGATTCGTTTCTGCTGCGCCACAGCGGCAACTCCCTAGAAGTCCCCGGCTTGTGCAAGCTAATCACGAAAGTGCGTGTAACCTCATCACAGAAGTGACATCTCGGCTTTGTCATATGTTACTGGTTAGTTTTTCACAGGCCCCACCCACACTCAAGCAGGGGGAGGGGGTGGGAATCCCACAAAAGCATGAATACCAAGCGGCTGGGGCCCTTGGGAGCCATCTTCGAGTCTGGCCACCCCTGGCCGGAAGTGACACTGACAGCTCGTTTGGTGGGTTGACTGGAACTTGGCCTCTGCGGTGACCGCCCCGCAAATGAGGTTAAGAAGCTAGGCTTTCCCGGATGAAGTGGGGGCAGGAGTGCAGGCGTCAGGGGGTAGGAGGGATGTTAGACCAGCTGGCTGAAAAGATGAAATGAGTATCGCTGGTCCCGCGCCTTTGCCCTGGGAAGGGACTGGGAGATGTTGAATCAGAGCCGCCGCCACAAAACCCGGGGGCAGAGAGGGGGCGCCCCGTGCTCAGGGTCCCACCGCTCACGGGTGGCACAGACTCCAGGTTCGGGGCCATGCTTCCTGGCCTCTCTGTGCCACCTTCCTGGGGGACAGAGGGACGGGGCAGCGCACTCAGTGCCCCTGCGCCTATGGCTGGCGACGCTGAGGCCCTAGACTGAGACCACCCAGCAAGGGAATCGTGGGCCCCTCATGCCCGGGTTGGCCTGACCGGGCCGGGCTGCCAGGGAGGGGGCAGCCAAGCTCTCATGGGCCAAGAGGGACATAGAACTAGAAAAATCATTACAGGTGGATGAATTATTCACAGCACTGTCGACCTCCTTGGGTCCCGGACAGCCGGGAGCTCCCTGGACAGCCCAGTGCTTCCTATTACCCACATGTAATGGCCTCTTTTTCTCTGTCTCAGAAGAAAGCGATTCAACACCATCAAATATTCATGCAGGGCGGCTGACACAGTGGCCGCTCGCACACCGGCCCTCCAGTGCTGCCCCAGAGGTCAGGGATGACGAAACCTGGGATCCAGAGACAGGGCCGGGGAGGGCCCTGGTGGCCGTGCCTCCCCGCAGAACCGGAGAAGGGCCCTGGCTCACGGCAGCCTCCACCGCAGCCTCCACCGCCTCTGTGATCGCAAGGGCCCCCGGAATGCCATGTTCCTTTGGGTTTCGTTGTGGCTCAGTGAGTAAAGAACCCAATTACTCTCCATGATGTCGCGGGCTCGATCCCTGGCCTTGCTCAGTGGGTTAAGGATCCAGCGTTGCTGCAAGCTGCTGTGTAGATCGCAGATGCGGCTGGCATCCGGCATGGCTGTGAGCTGTAGTGTAGGTTGCTGTTGCAGCTAAGATCTAGTGTGGCTGTGGCATAGACATGCAGATGCAGCTCTGATTGGACCCCTAGCCTGGGAACTTCCATATGCTGCCGGTGTGGCTCTAAAAAAAAACCAAACAGGAGTTCCCGTCGTGGCGCAGTGGTTAACGAATCCGACTAGGAACCATGAGGTTGCGGGTTCGGTCCCTGCCCTTGCTCAGTGGGTTAAAGATCTGGCATTGCCATGAGCTGTGGTGTAGGTTGCAGACGCAGCTCGGATCCCACGTTGCTGTGGCTCTGGCGTAGGCCGGTAGCTACAGCTCCGATTCGACCCCTAGCCTGGGAACCTCCATATGCCGCGGGAGTGGCCCAAGAAATAGCAAAAAAGACAAAATAAATAAATAAATAAATAAATAAATAAATAAACCAAACCAAACAAACAAACATAATTCCTTCATAATTCCATAATCTCAGCGGGTCTGCCCCTCCCACCGGGGTGGGGGTGTCTCTGCTCCATGGCCCGCCGAGGCCTGAGGATTAGGAGATGCCCACCATGGGCTCTGTGTTCGTGTCCTCTGGCCACCATAGCAGATGACCACAGACTGGGAGTTTTCAAACTACAGACGTGTATTCGTTCCACGCTCTGAAGGCCAGAAGTCTGAGATCAAGCTTTTGGCAGGACCCCTGCGCCTTCCAAGGCTCTGGGAAAAGACCCTTCCGGCCACTTGTGCTTCCAGAGGTCGCCAGCAGTTCCCAGCCTGCAGACACACTGTCCCCGTCTCTGCTTCCGTGTCCACGTGGGCGTCTTCCCCATGTTTCTCCTGGTCGTCTCCCAAGGATGCCAGATGTTGAATCTGGGGCCCCCTCTGCTCCAGGCTGGCATCCTCTTAACTGACTCCATCTGCAACAACGCCCTGCTTGCAGATCGGGGCACACCCTGAGGTTCCAGATGGACATAATATGGGGGGACAGTCTTCAGCCCATCAGAGGATCTGAGCCGGCTGGCACTCCCCGGGGGGGGCCCCGTGCTACCTGGAGCGGGATTTTTAGGGCCATCCAGCTCACGCGGGTGTCCTGCCCCCAGACTTTCTCCAGGTTTCTCCCTTTCTCATCTGCATCCACACCTCTCCTGCTGTTTCTGTAGCCCTGCTGGGGACAGGGATGCTCAGAGCAGTTGCCCAAGGCCCTTCTGTGCTGATGTTTCTCCCCCCTCCCCCCCGCCCACCACGGCTCAGAGGGCCAGGGTCCCATCGTGCAGGCTCTGGCAGTGGGTAGAGCCCTGAGGTCTCAAGTCAGGGGGCAGTCAATGCAGTCGACACCTTTCCTGTATCCCCTCGGCCCTCACCGTTTCCAGCCCGCTGACCCAACGGATGCCAAATTCACACACCTGGACCCTTCTGCAGCTTCTCCAGCCATCGGCGTCCACCCAGTGGCAGCCTGGCTGCGAGTCCACATGCCTCCCGCCGGATCAGCTCTCAGCCAGCAACACCAGCTCCCTCATGCCTCAAGTGGTCAGCTCTGCTGCGGGTTCCAGGTGGAACCCCGGAGACCCCCATGGGTATAGGTTTCAGACACCTGCTTCCTGGAGTCACTTCCTTGCAAAAGCTCCCTTTGCAGCCTCCTCGTCTTCTCATCACAGGGTCTCCCTCATCACCTCCCAGACAGGCTCACATTCACAGCCTTGCTGGGGGGGAAACTGCATAAACCCTGGGGGTCCGACATCCCCCCTTATTAGCCTGGCCCAGCCCTGGTCTGGGAGACCCTCCACCTCCCAGCTCTTACCCTCCTGCTCCCATCATATCTCCTCCCGCACCAGGAAGTAGCTTCATGTGTTTAGAAATTCAGTCGAGATGAAGGGCACCAGCCGGCCCCAACGAGGCCACCTGCCCTGCTTCCTCCTCCCCTCTGCCACCTGCCCTGCGTCCCCCCGGGGTGTTCCCAGAATGATGTCACACCGTCTCCAAGTCAGTCTGGCCCAGTCTCCCCTGCCCTTTTGCTCAGGAGCGCCTCCACTTTGCAGGTACCGCCAGGGGCTCCTCTGCCCACCTCTCGGTCCCCACCTCCCGCTGCCGCCAAGGAGATGCAGCTTCCCTTCCACCCCCAGAGCTCTTTGTAGGGCTTCACCCACTCTGTGTCTTCCCCACCGACGGGAGACCAGGGGCTGAGCCACCTCTGTGTCCCCAGCACCCTCACAAGGCCAAACCTGCAGGAGGCGGCAGTGGGTCTTTGACGACAAGGACCGCCAACGCTCTGTTCTCAGTGAGAGAAGGAATGGGCGCGCGGTCCGACCACAGTCAAGTTCTCCCTCAGACCTTTGCTCTCGTGCGCTTTCAGCCCCCGGGCTGCCGGCAGACACCCGAGGCCATCCTCCCAGGTATGCTGGCTGCCGCCTGGACCTCTGAGCCTTGGCACATGCTGACCCCTGCGCCTGGAACTCCTACTTCTCAATCAGGTCCCACCAGACCCTTGCCCAAGGATGGGGACTCCTCCCTGGGAATCCCCCGCCCCCCGCCCCTGGGCCTCGCCACCCCGTCACTGTCCTCCGGCCTCTGGATTGGAATTACCCGCTTATTTGCCTGTCTCCTCCTTGGGGTGGGGCTTCAGCCATGAGATCAGTCATGGCCTCCCAGCCCTCCCTCTTCCTCCTGGATCCTCCTAATGCTGTCCCCATGTCCCCCACCTCAAACCTGCCCATCCCCCCTCAGTCTTTACACCCCGGGCCCCACTTGCCCCGGGCCCAGGCCCACTTCTGCCTCAGCACTGCCCGGCTTCTAAACAACAGCTGCCACATGCTCACCTCCTCCCAGGCCACCTCAACCCTCCTCTGGGCTTGGCTGGGCAAGGTGACAAAGTGACCAGAACGCAGCCTGTGTCTGAAGTGCTCAGAGGCCAGCAGGAGCAGCTGGTGCACCGAGAGCCAGCTCGGCTTTGAGGGACTGGGCAGAAGGGTCGGGGGCCAGGGCCCCAGGGCCGGTGTGAGGCAGTCAGAGAAGTCTCCAGGGGGGGACACTGGAAGGCTGGACAGAGCCAGGCATGAGGTGACTGTCAGGGGACCAGGGAGCAATGGCTGGAGACAGAACCCCTGCCAATGGCCAACTGCGTCTGGAGCATTAGGGCCGAGGAGGGAGGCTGGGGAGGGCGCAGGGCCGCCAAGGGGCCTGCCTGTGCCTGGAGGCTATGGGAGACGCTGCAGCCTGGGCCCCGTGGTGACTTCCAACCTTGAGGAACTTTGCCCTTGTGGGCCCCTTCCAATATTAAAAAAAAAAAAAAAAAAAAAATTTAATTATATTTTACAACTGCAATGGTATAAAGACAAACATAATCCAGGCTGGATTCATATCATTTTATTTACCTTTTTCCTTTTGATTCTAAAAGTTAAAATTAAAACATTTTTTGCGGGTCCATGGAGCCTCCAGGCCCTGATCCCGCTGCCCTGAGTGGAGGCACCGGGCCCAGCGGGATCCGACCCCTATGTGGCGCAGCGCTGGCCGGAGGCCTGGACATGGAGGGGCCCTGGGAGAGCAGGGGAAAGAGAGCTGAGGCCCCGCACGTGGTAGTGACCTTGAGGGGTGCTAAGCCAGACCTGAGGGTCGGGGTCCAGAGGGAGGCAGGACATCAGCCACCCCCCACCCCCCAGCTCACAGGGCTCCCAGAGGCTGCGGTTTGTCTCCCATCATCACGGGGGGCCTGGGGGTGGGGAGGGGGATGCCGGGAGCTGGCCGTGAGCTCGGCTGCCCAAATCTCCAACGGGGGGACCCTGGGCAGGTCCCTGAGGCCTTGGCTTCCTCACCTGTAAAATGGGTACCGGCGTGGTTGGAGTAACCCCTGCTCGGTCCTTGACAAGCACAATCAACTTCCTCTGCTACTTCTGTTACAAACTGTACCTCCCGGTAACCTGCAGAGAATAAGCATCATTAGCCCCACTTGACGGATGAGAAAACTGATGAGCAGAGGAACGTGAGCGGCCTGGGGTCCCAGGGCAAGGGCCGCAGCAGCTTCCGTGAAAGATGGAGATTTCAATCTCCACGCAACCATCTAGAAGCAAAGGCGCAGGGCAGCCTAGATGCCCACCAGGCAGTGTGGCAGGGCTGGCACCCCAACCAAATCATCAGACACTAGGTCCCAAGCTCGTCACACTTGATTCCCCTCCCCCCAGGGTTGGGTGAGCCCTTGGGCCTCCCACCACATCCTGAAGTCAGAAGGATCCAGCGCTGCCATGAGCTGTGGTGTAGGTTGCAGACGTAGCTGGGATCCGGCATTGCTGGGGCTGTGGTGTAGGTGAACCTTGAGAACATCATGCCAAGTGAAATAAGTCAGAGAAAGACAAATACTGTTTGAATGTGGAACCTAAAATAGTTGAAATCCTAGACACGGAGAGTCACATGGTATTTGCCAGGGGTTGGGGTGTGGAAGAAACGGGCCGCCCTGGTTAAAGGACACAAGCTTTCAAATATAAGAGGAATAAGTTCCAGGGATCTAAGGAGCAGCTTGGTGACTGTCCTTAACAATACTGTAGTCTATATTGGCGTTCCCGTCGTGGCTCAGTGGTTAACGAATCCGACTAGGAACCATGAGGTTGCGGGTTCGATCCCTGGCCTCACTCAGTGGGTTAAGGATCTGGTGTTGCCATGAGCTGTGGTGTAGATTGCAGAGGCGGCTCGGATCCCGCATTGCTGTGGCTGTGGTGTAGGCCTGTAGCTACAACTCCAATTCAACCCCTAGCCTGGGAACCTCCATATGCTACGGGAGCGGCCCTAGAAAAGGCAAACAGACAAAAAAAAAAAAAAATACTGTAGTATATATTGAAAGTTCTCACAACCAAAGGACAAAAAAAAAAAAAAGGTTACTATGTGAGGAGAGGGTCACGTTAACTAACTCTATTGTGGTCATCATTTCACTATATATTTATAAAATCATCATGTTTTACATCTTAAATGCATATAATTTTTCGGCTCATTTTATCTTAACAAAGCTGGAGGGGAAAAAGAAGAGTTACTCTAATATAAAAATCTCCAACTATTAAGGACTCGATAAATATTTATTTCTTACTCAAAAAAAAAAAAAAACCCACAAAGGGCAGAAAAGTGGAACCTAAAAATAGTAACAAAGAACAATGCTAACGCATGTAAAACAGTAACAAATGTGGTAAATATCAATCCGGCTCTAGCACTGACCACTCTCGAATGTCAGTAGTCTGAGCGCACCCATCAAAAGACAGAGATCGGGGGAGTGGATCAAAAAACAAGCATCGACTCTGTGTTGCCTAAAAGAAACCTACTGTAAATATAAAGGAACCAACAGATTCAAAGTAAATGGAATGAAAAAATATACTGTGCTAACACTATTCAAAAGAAAGCAGGAGTAACTAATTAATTTCAGACAGAGCTGACTTCAAAGCAAGGCGTGTTATCAGGGATAAAGAAGGGTGCTACCCAGCGATAAAGGAGTCAATTTTCTAAAAGGGCATAATCCTTAATGTGTGGGCACCTAACGACAGAGCATCACCGTATATGAGGCAAAAACTAATAGGATTTCAAAGGGAAATGGATGAATCCGCTCTCAGGGTTGGAGACATCCACACCCTTCTCCTGGAAATGGACAGATCCAACCAGCAGGAAATCAGTAAGGACAACGCTGAACTCAGCAGCACCATCAATCAACTGGATAAAACTGACATCTTCAGACAACTTCGTCCACCATGAGCAGATGATACACTCTTCTGAAGCTCACACAGAACATCCGCCAGGAGAGACCACTTCTGGACCAGAAAACACACCTTAACAGATTTTAGGGAGCAGAAATCATGCCATGTCTACTCTCAGACCACAATGGAATTGAAGGAGAAATCAACAGCAGAAAGAACAGTGGAGAATCCCGAAACACTTGGCGATGGAAAAACACACTTCTAAATCACACATGGGTCAAAAGAGAAATGAAAAGATACAGCTGACCATTGACCAATACAGGTTGAACTGCACACGTCCGCTTCAACGTGGATTATTTTTTAAATAAACACGTGCTTCAGTACCACACAATCCATAGAGGTGGGTGAATCTGTGGATACAGAAGAGCAGAGGTAGAGGGCCAACTGTAAAGTTATATGCAGATCTTCAGTGGTAAGGCAATCAGTGCCCCTAACCCCTACATTGTTCCAGGGTCAACCCTATTTTGAACTACATGAGAATTGAAAATAGAACTTAGCAACATGTGTAAGATGCAATAAAAGCAAGACTTAAAGGGAAATTTATAGCTTTGAGTGCATGTGTTAGAAAAGAAAGATGATCTAAAAATCAATCACCTCATCTGCTACCTTTGGAAACTAGAAAGAGAGCCGATTAAATCCAAAGTAAGCAGAAGAAAAGAAATACTAGGCATCAGAGCAGAAATCGATGACACTGAAAATAAGAGCTCAATAGAGAAAAATCACAAAACAAAACCTGGTTCTTTGCAAAGATCAATGAAGTCAATGAGCCTCTAGCCAGGCTAAGAAAGAAGATTCAAATTACTAAGATTAGGAATGAAAGAGGGAACATCACTACAGATCCCATGGACACTATTAAATGAATGCTACCAACTAGGAGTCACGGAATACTATGAAAGACTCTATGCCCACAAATTTGATATCCTACATGAAATGGACTAATCCCTTGAAAGACGCAATCTGCCAAAACTCACACAAGAAAAAATAGATGATATTTTTAATAAAAAAATAGACAATATTTCTAACAAAACATAAAGATTATCAAGTCAATAATCAATAATCTTTCAAAACAGAAACACCAGATATAGGCAGCTTCATGGGTGAATACTATCATTTAAGGAAGAAATTATATCAATTCTCCACACTCTCTTTCAGAGGATAGAAGCAGAGGAAATACGTCCCAACCCATTCTGTGAGGCTAACATTATCCTAATACCAAAGGCAGACAGAGAGATGACAAGAAAAGAAAACCACAGACCAGTAGCTCTCATAAACATAGATCAGGAGTTCCCACTGTGACACAGTGGGTTAAGGATCCAGTGTTGCTGCAGCTGAGGCATAGGTCACAGCTGTGGCTCAGATTTGGTCCCTAACCCAGGAACTTCCATATGCCATGGGTGCAGACATAAAACAGACAAACAACAACCCCCCCCCACCAAAAAAAAAAAAAAGAAGATGCAGGAGTTCCCGTCATGGCACAGCGGAAACAAATCCAACCATGAGGTTGCGGGTTTGATCCCTGGCTTCGCTCAGTGGGTTAAGGACCCGGCGTTGCTGTGGCTGTGGTATAGGCCAGCAGCTGATTGGACTCCTAGCCTGGGATCCTCTATATCCCACAGCTTTGGACCTAAAAAGACAAAAAAAAAAAAAAAAAAAAAAAAAAGATGCAAAATTCCCTAACAAGATACTAGCAAAACAAACCCAACGGTACATAAAAAGAATAATAGGAGTTTGGTCGTGGCTCAGTGGCTTAGCAGTAATGAGCCCAACTATTATCCATGGGAACGCAGGTTCGATCCCTGGCCTCAATGAGTGGGTTAAGAATCTGGCATTGCCATAAGCTGTGGTGCAGGTCACAGACACGGCTCAGATCCTGAGTTGCTGTGGCTGTGACTTAGGCCAGCAGCTGTAGCTCTGATTTGACCCTTAGCCTGGGAACTTCCATGTGTCGTGGGTGTGGCCCTAAAAAAAGAAAGAATTATGGACCACAACCAAGAGAGTTATCCCTGGTTCAATATTTGAAAATCAACCAATATAATCAATCACAAAAACAGGCTAAAAAAAAAATCACATGAGGATATTAACAGAGGCAGAAAAATCACTTGACACAATCCAAAACCCAATTATGATTTAAAAAAAAAATGATCCTATGACAGATGGAAATTCCTGGGCTGTGGGTCAAATCAGAGCTGCAGCTGCTGACCTACGCCACAGACACAGCAATGCTGGATCCAAGCTACCTCTGTGACCTACAGCAGAGCTTGTGGCAACACCCGCTTGCAGCAACACCAGATCCCACTGAGCAAGGTCAGGGATGGAACCTGCATCCTCACGGACACAGTTTCTTAATCCACAGAGCCATGATGGGAACTCTAATTTTTTAAATTTTATTTTATTTTATTTGTTATTTATTTATTTTTTTTGTCTTTTTGCCATTTCTTGGGCCGCTCCCGCGGCATATGGAGGTTCCCAAGCTAGGGGTTGAATCAGAGCTGCAGCCTCCAGCCTATGCCAGAGCCACAGCAACTCGGGATCCAAGCCACGTCTGCAAGCCACACTACAGCTCACGGCAACACCAGATCCTTAACCCTCTGAGCAAGGGCAAGGATCGAACCTGCAACCTCATGGTTCCCAGTCAGATTCGTTAACTACTGCTCCACGATGGGAACTCCTATTTATTATTATTTTTTAAAAGACCTAGTGGTCTTTTCTAGGGCCACTCCCGTGGCATATGGAGGTTCCCAGACTAGGGGTCCAATCGGAGCTGTAGCCACCAGCCTACGCCAGAACCACAGCAACGCGGGATCCAAGCTGCGTCTGCGACCTACACCACAGCTCACGGCAATGCCAGATCCTTAACCCACTGAGCAAGGCCAGGGATCGAACCTGCAACCTCATGGTTCCTCGTCGGATGGTAAGAAACTAGAAGTTTTCCACTAGATTAGGAGCCAAATAAGGATCTTCCTTCTCATCACTCCTGTTCAACATTGTGCTGGAAGTTCTAGCTAATGTAAGAAGACAAGAAAATGAAATGAAAGGTGGAATATGGACTGGGAAGGAAGAAATAAAACTGCCTTTTTCAACATGATTGTCCATGTGAAACATCCAGAAGAGCTGACCTAAAAAACCCCCTTTTATATCGAAGTGGTCATTTATATGCCAAGACTGCAAAAGACAAGATTAATACAGGCGTGCCTCAGAGATCGTGTGGGTTTGGTTGCAGACCACCAAAATCAAGCCAATAGCGTCATAAAGCAAGTCACATCATTTTTTGGTTTCTCAGTGCATAGAAAAGTTATGTTTAGGGAGCTCCCATTGTGGTGCAGCGGAAACAAATCTGACTAGGAACCATGAGGTTCAATCCCTGGCCTCGCTCAGTGGGTTAAGGGTCCAGCACTGCCGTGAGCTGTGATGTAGGTTGCAGATGTGGTGGCATCCCGCATTGCTGTGGCTGTGGTGTAGGCCAGCAGCTCGAGCTCCGATTCAACCCCTAGCCTGGGAATTTCCACATGGCGCAGGTATGGCCCTTAAAAAAAAAAGTTCTGTTTACACTGTACTGTATTCTATACAGTACAGATGGCAGTAAGTGTGCAATAGCATTAGGTCAAAAAAAATGTACGTACCTTAATTTAAAAATACTTTATTGCTAAAAAAATTCTAATTAACATTTGAGCCTTCAGTGAGTAGCAGCAGTAACATCGGGATCACTGATCAGGAGTTCCCACTGTGGCGCAGCAGGTTAAGGATCCAGTGTTGTCTCTGCAGCAGCTAGGGGCGCTGCAGAAGCTTAGGTTGGATCCCTGGCCCGGGAACTTCCACATACCATAGATGGGGGTGGGGTGCGGGGAATAAAGATTACCGATTACAGATCACAAACATTATTATTACAAACATTATTATTACAAACATAATAATAATGAAAAAGTTTGAAATATTGTGAGAACTATCAAAATGTGACACAGAGACGTGAAGTGAGCAAATGCTGTTGGAAAAATGGTGCTAATGGACTGGACCCACTGAGAGTTGCCACAGACTCTCAATTTGAAAAAAAAAATGCAATTATCTGTGAAGCACTATAAAAAGAAGAGCAATAAAGCAAGGTGTACCTGTGTACAAAAAGCAATTGTTTTGCTTTTTATGGCATGTGGAAGTTCCCGGGTTAGCGGTTGAAACTGAGCGGCAGCTGCCAGCCTACCCCACAGCCAGAGCAACTTGGGATCCGAGCCACATCTGCAGTGAACCACATCTGTGACCTACACACAGCTTGTGACAACACTGGATCCTTAACCCACTGAATGAGGCCAGGGATCAAACCCGCATCCTCACAGACATTCTGTCGGTTCTTCACCCACTGAGCCACAACAGGAACTCTGCAATTGGTTTCCTATATCCCAGGAAAGAAAAAAAAAAAAAAAGGAATTTGAAACAAAAAACACAATACCATCTATATCAGCACTTCCGCAAATGAAATATTTAGGTATAAACCTAGCCACGTATGCACAAGACCTATATAAGGAAACGCTGATGAAAGATAATTTTTTCAAAACACTAAGTAAAAGGAAAGATGTTTCATGTTCACGAGTAGAAAAACTTGACACTGTCAATGATGTCAGTTCTTCCCAACTTGACCCGTAGATTCAAAGGGATCCCAGTCAAAATCCCAGCAAGTCATTTTGTGGAGACTCTAAAGTGTGTATGAAGAAGCAAAAGACTCGGAATAGCCAAGGCAACACAGACAAAGAACAAAGTTAGGGGACTGACATGGCCCAGAGTCAAGACATACTCAAAATCTATAGTAACCCAGCCAGAGCTGCTGGTAAAAGAAGAGGCATACAGACCAATGGAATAGAATAGAGAGCCCAGAAATAGGCCCATGATATAAATAGAGTCAACTGATCTTTGACAAAGGAGCCAAATGCACACAATGGGCGAAAATAGTCTCTTCAACAATCAGTGCTGGAACAACTGGACAACCACAGACACACACACACACACACACACACACACACACGCACGCACACACACACACACACACGCACGCACACACACACATACACACACACACGCACATGCACACACACATACACACACACGCACACACACGCACACACGCACGCACACACACACATACACACACACGCACACGCACGCGCGCACACACACGCACACACAGAGAAAAATGAATCTGGATCCAGACCCTTCACAAACATTAATTCCAAATGGATCACAGACCTAAATGTACAATGAGAAACTCTAAGCCTCCGAGAAGATAACACAGAATGGCATCTAGATGACCTTGGACTTGGTTTGAAATGTTAAGCCCCAAAGGCATGACCCATAAAAGAAAAAAATGGATAAACGGGGCTTCCTTAAAATGCAAAAGTTCTGCTTTCGGGAAGACACTGTCAAGAGAACGAAAAGACCAGCCGCAGACCTGGAGAAAATATTTGAACAAGATATATCTGATAAAGGACGGCTCTCCAAAACATAAAAGGATGCTTAAACTTCAAAGATAAGAAAGCAAAAAAATCCCATTGACAAATGGGCCTAAGACTTTAACAGACACTTCACCAAAGAAGATACGTACATGGCAAGTAAGCGTATGAGAAGATGCTCTCGGAGTTCCCGTCGTGGCGCAGTGGTTAACGAATCCGACTAGGAACCATGAGGTTGCGGGTTCGACCCCTGCCCTTGCTCAGTGGGTTAAGGACCCAGCGTTGCTGTGGCTCTGGCGTAGGTTGCAGACGCGGCTCGGATCTTGCGTTGCTGTGGCTCTGGCATAGGCCGGTGGCAACAGCTCTGATTGGACCCCTAGCCTGGGAACCTCCATATGCCGTGGGAGCAGCCCAAGAAATGGCAAAAAAAAAAAAGACAAAAAAAAAAAAAAAGAAGAAGAAGATGCTCCCCATCAAAGGCCATCAAGGAAATTCTCTTTGTTTTCTTTTCTTTTCTTTTTTTTTTAGGGCCGCTCCCAGGGCATATGGAGGTTCCCAGGCTAGGGGTCAACTGGGAGCTGCAGCTGCCAGCCTACACCACAGCCACAGCAATGCCAGATCTGAGCCTCACCTGTGACCTACACCGCAGCGCACAGCAACACTGGATCCTTAACCCACTGAGCAAGGCCAAGGATTGAACCCACATCCTCATGGATACCAGTCAGGTTCGTTTCCACTGAGCCAACGGGAACTGTGGGAAATTCTAATGAAAGCTATGGTCAGACACCAAGACACACCTAGTAGAATGGCCGAAATCAGGAACACTGACCACGTGGAACGCTGGTGCGGATGTGGAGCAGCAGGAACGCTCCTTCAGTGTTGCTGGGAGTGCAACACGGCACAGGCACTTTGAAAGACAGTGGTCAGTGTCTTACCCAACCAAATGTGCTCTTACCCTCTGCTCCCGAGATCCACCTCCTTCGCATTCACCCAGAGGAGCGGAGAACGCACGTCCACACGACCACCTGCACTTGAATGTCCATGGAAGCGTTATTCCCAGGTGCCAAAACGTGGAAGCTACCAAGACATCCTTCAGTAGGTGAGAGAGTAAAGTGTGGTCCCTCCAGACAATGGAATATCATTCTGCACAAAAAAGAAGTGACCTATCAAGCTATGGAAAGACACGGATGAACTTTAAATGGATACGCCTAAGTGAAGAGAAGCTAATCTGAAAAGGCTACATGCTATGTGATTCCCGCACTGCGACATTCTGGAAAAGGCACAGGTGTGGAGACGGTAAAACGTGACTGTTGGCCAGGGGTGCTTAGGGAAGGAGGGATGGACAGGCAGAGTGCAGTGGCTCTGGGCGGGGCGCGTGCAAATACTCTGGAAACTAGCATAACGATGGATCCATGTCCTCGTGAATGACAAATGCCCAGACTTATAGACTGTTCAACATCAAACCTGGACGACAGCTATGGACTTTGGATGAAAATGATGCATGTGATGTTTCAGGTCGTGTGTCAGCTTGGCTGGGCTAAGGGATGCCCGGAGAGCTAGTGAAATATTTGGCTGAGGATTTCGGGCAGGGACGAGCGTTTGCGCCAGGAGAGAGAGTAAAGAGGACGGCCCTTCCCCACGTGGTGGGGCAACACCCAAGCCCCAGGGGCCTGAGCAGAACAGGAAGATGGAGGACCGGCCAATTTGCTCTCCGCTTGAGCCGGGACCTGTCTTCTCCTCCCTGGGGGTCTGAGTGGTGGCAGGTAGGGTCTAGCCTGGGAAGTCAGACCTGGTGCACACAGCAGGGCTTGAAATGAGGCACCACAACCCCAAACACACACCCTGCTGGACTCCTCCTCCTTGACCCGCAGCAAGCCTGGGCCAAGGTCCTGGGAATTCTTGAGGCCAGGCGGTGGGCTCCTGAAGCAGACAAAAGCCATCCTTCAGGGGAAGAGCATGCACGCTTCAGTGAAACCCAGAAAGGGACACGAGAGGCCCATCCGCCTCTGCAGAGACGGCGACTTGTTACAGGAGTTACCGCCTTGGTCGTTGGTACCCAGGGATATTGGGCTCAAGGTGCTCTGGGCACCCCCTCCCAGGCCACGTCTGCCCAGCCCAAGGCCTAAGAGGGCACAGGCTGTGAGCCCCGAAACTGGGCAGACTCAGTGTCCTCTCTTGATAGACCCTCTGGACGAGGCCACCCCATGGCCACATGTCCCCACCACTCCCTGCCTCCGGTCTCACCCTCAGCTAGAAGCACAGGTTTGCTGGCGGCAGGCTTAGCACTTCGTGAGTGGATGAATGGCAATGGGAAGACTGATTTGGGGAAGTCGTGAGAACCGAGTAAGAGAGCCCACGACAGTACCCCTCCACCCGCCGCCACCCCATGTCCAACATCGTACACAGCAGGTGTATAATTGATGTCGGCTCCTCCTTGTCCCCCCCACCTATGTCCCAGAACTCTGAGCTTGGCATTGAAGGACTGGCCCTCCTGGCCTCGGCCCACGGGTCCCCCAGGCCACTCCCTGTCTAGCCACCCCGAAGGGTCCAGCCGCCGAACACACCAGGGAATTTTCCCTGACCTCGGCTCGTGGCTGCTGCTCTCCACACGCAATGGCCACATGAGGAATTGGAAATAGCCAAGGACAGGAAGCTTAAGGTGCTTTATAAGAACCCCTGGAAGCCCCCAACTGCCTGGACCAGACCCCAGATCCTGCCACTGCCCACACCCCACGCTCTCCTCCTTTGCCAGGGGGCAGTTTGCCAGGCAGAGGAGATGTTTGTCCTGCACCTTCTGGCAAGACGTCCCCCTAATACAGGGCTCCGGTCAGTTCCCTTTGGGCCCAGAGTCCACGGAGACCCCGCAGGTGACACACAGACCCTCAGACAGGAAAGCGAGGCTCCGAAGAGGAAGGACTGGCCCGTCTCACTGTTGGTCGTGGTGGCGGGGCACAGTGAGTCCAGTTGCAGGCAGCCTGGGTGTTTGGTTTTTTTAAATGAAAGTGTCATTGATTCACAATGTTGTGTTAATTTCTGCAGTATAGCAAAGCAACCCAGTCATACATTTTTCTACTTTCTTGTTCTTTTATTATCTTCCACTCTGTGCTATCATGAGATGGGATAGAGTTCCCTGTGCTGTACAGTAGGACCTCATTGCTTATTTATTCTTCTTCTTCTTTTTTTTTTTTTTTTTTTTTGGTCTTTTGTCCTTTTAGGGCCACACCTGCAGCATATGGAGGTTCCCAGGCTAGGGGTTGAATCGGAGCTGTAGCCACCAGCCTATGCCATAGCCGCAGCAATGCCAGATCCTTAACCCACTGAGAGAGGCCAGGGATGGAACCCGCAAGCTCATGGTTCCTAGTCGGATTCATGTCCCCTGCGCCACAACAGGAACTCCTGCTTATCCATTCGAAATGCAATCGTTGGCATCTATTAACCCCAAAGTCCCAGTCCATCCCACTCCCTCCCCCTCCCCCTTGACAACCACAGTTCTGTTCTCTAGGTCTGTGAGTCTGTTTCTGTTTTATAGATAGGTTCATCTGTGCCATATATTAGATTCCGGATATAGGTGCTATCATATGGTATTTGTCTTTCTCTTTCTGACTTACTTCACTTAGTATGAGAGTCTCTAGTTCCATCCATGTTGCTGCAAATGGCATTATTCTTTTTTAGGGCTGAGTAGTAGTCCATTGCCATACCACCTCTCCTTCATTCGTTCATCTGTTGGTGGACATTTAGGTTGTTTCTGTGGCTTGGCTGTTGTGAATAGGTCTGCAATGAACAGACCAGAATCACCCAAGGTTAAAGCTGACCACCCCCCCCAGCCTCAGTTTTCTCACCTGTAACCTTGGGGTAAGGACGTCTTCCTCTTGGGCAACCGTGAAAGTGGGCCGAGATCATCTTTCCTCCATTCATCTGGCATTTATGGAGCACCGATTGTGTACCAAGTGCTGTCCCAGAAGCCTGGAATACATGGGCAAACAAAACATGGGAAAAACTGGCCCTCGAGGAATTGACATTCTAATTGGGGGAGGCAGAAAATAAACAACAAATCCAAAGGTGTTATGCACTCACGTGGTGGTAAATGCTTTGAAGAAAAACACAACGGCTGAAAGGAGAAGGGGGACCCTTGCCAGTCTCTGTCCCTTACCCGTCATCAGAAAGGCCTCTCTGAGAAAGTGGAGTTTGAGGAGAAGCTAGAAGGGAGAGAGGCAGTGAGCCACGTGGTATCTACAGGAAGAGCCTTAAGACAGAGGCAACAGTCAGTGCAAAGGTCCTGAGACAGGAGCACCAGTCTGTGCATATGAGCAGCAAGGAGGTGCAGGCGGCAGGGACAGAGCAGGGGAAGCAGCAAAGTGAGCAGGTCAGAGGGACGGCAAGGGCCTCCAGAGGTGACCCCACTGCGGGGCTGTGAGCAGACGTAGCAGAGAAGAGACTGCACAGACAGAGACAGGAGCAAGGAGCCTCCAGGGGACATGATGGTGGCTGGGACACAGCGGGCACCCAGGAGGCAAGAGAGGCATTCCGATTCTGGGTATAATCTAGATGTGGGAGCCCCTAGCCCTGGGTGGCTATTTAAGTTAATTGACATTAAATGAAAACCAAGTCCGTTCCTCAGTCACACCAGCCACACCTCAAGTGGTCAGTAGCCACACTGGGGAGCACGGCGTGTCTTTCCTTGTGGAAAGTTCTCCTGGACGGTGCTGCCCCGGAAGACAGAGGGTGAGAGCGTGCCCTGTGGCCTGGATGCGGGGTGCGAGGGCGGAGGAGTCCAGAGCGGCCGCAGGGTCACCCCAGCACGGTTTCCTGTTATCGTTATCATCATCAACCAGAGCCCAGCGCAGGGCTGCACGGGCGGGGTGGAGGGGGGTCTCTGGGCACAGAGGCAGGGCCGAGATGACAAGGGGATGCTTTGCCACCGGGAGAGTGTTCCCAGCATCAGCTGAATCATCGGCACCTTCCGAAGCCGAGAGGCCAAGTGCGGCGCTTCATCCCCGTGAGCTGCAAAGCACAGGCTCCGTCACTCAGGCGCCGGCTGAACAACGGAGCCCACCCTTCCGAGCAGATGACTCTCCGAGGCCTCCTGACTCTTCCCCAAATAACCCGCTCGCCCTGCTTCCTGAGGAGCTACTGGCAAAAGCAGCCGGGGAAGGCGCGGGCCCACACCTGTCCTGTGCCAGAGCCTTTGCTGCCTTACGGCTGCTCTCTCCCCAGAGACACCTGTCTGTGTCTCCAGCAGATCACCCGCCCCACCCAGCGCCTGTGTCTGAGCATTTGGAAGCGGAGGAGCGGAAAGGGCCAGAGAGCCGGCAGCCCTGGTGCCCTCCAACCCCTGCAGAGATCCAGACAGACTTTGAGAGGTCAAGGCCCCCCTCCCCCACTTTGCCCTTTCCTGCTTCTTTCCGGGGAAGTCTGTTGACCCGACCCTGGCCGCCGGTAAAGTCCTCACACCAAAAATTCTAAGCAGGGATCCAAAGAGGCCGCGTGGAAAGCAGGAGAGAGGCATGTTCTCTGACGCATCAAGATGGAAGTGCGCCCCTTTGTACACCAAAAAAGCACCTGGTTTTGGGGACATCTCTGCCCCTGGTTGACCCGCAGTCAGCCAGGAGGCAAGGACACACTCCAAGTTTATAAACCTTGTTCCTGCCGAACACTGGGGTTCAACCTTGATTGGGGGAATGGAAGAAGGTGGTTTATTTCTTGAGTCCCAGGGAAAATGTGAAGTTCGAATTTTCTCAATATTACCTCCCCCTTCCTATCAATTATTCTCTGGCTTCCAACACCTGCAGCTCCAGCCGGGCAGGCCATGGAAGGCTCCCAGGAAGCCAAGGCCAGCCGGTCCCGCTTCTTAAGGATGCCCAGGAGGCCCTGCAGAGCGCTGGCTCTCGGCTGCTTTATTCTCAGCCGCTGGGTGCTCTGGCAGGAGATCTGACCTCTCTCTGCAGGCTGGAGTCGGCAGTGGAATGGAATGAAGGGTGTCAGTAGTTCATGGCCAGCTCCCAGGGTTGTTTGTGGCCTGCGGCCGGCTCATTCCTCTGCTGTGATCCTCAGCCTCCAGCCCTGGCTTCCCAGTGCCTTTGCCAGGTTCAGAGCAGCAGCCTGGCCGCTGAGACACCAGCCCTGGGCAAGAGTCGGCCGGCCCGGGTGGACTCTTCCAACCAGGCTTTGACGCTGCTAAGCCTAGCTACAGGGACTGGCTAATGAGCTGTCCTGGGCAGGCGGGGAGGGATCAGAGCCCTGTCCCCAGGGGAAACTGGCTCCAAAGTATTGCCCACCCGCTGAGCTTTCTAGTCTAAACCCCCTCCACACATCTTATGCCCTTGCTCTCTGAGACATAAGCTCTCTGCCGCCTGCTGGACCTCATGGATGGAGGCGAGTGGACACAGAGGCCAGGAGCACAGGCTTCAGAGTCGGCAAGTCCCGGGTTCCGAGCTGGACTCCACTTCCTAGCTGGGGAGCCTTGAGTAGGCTGGTTACCCTCTCTGGGCTTCATCCATGAAGCAAAGATCACGACACCCACCAGGGTCATTGGGAGGGTTCGGTCACACAAGAAAAGACCCTCGTGTCAAATGCACACTCCAAAAAGACAGCACAACCCTATGTAATAGCATTCTGTGTTGTTTAAAGCAAAGCAGACCCATGCGCTCACCACCAGATTCTGGGTCTAAACATTCTGGGGGGACCCAGAATGGAGGAAGGGACCAGAGAGAGGGGGAGCCAGGTACTTGGGGCTCTGATGGCTGGGGTCCCCAAAGGAGGTGGCCCTTCAGCTCAGCAGGGCTGAGGTGAGACGGAGTAGGGGAAAGAGTGCAGGGACTTTGCTCCATGGTGTGGTCCAGAGCCCAGCCTCTGCCCAGGGGCTGGCTCCTCCTTGGCTGACTGTCGCTTCCTCACCTGTTTGGTGACAACCTCTATCTTTCCCTTTCATCCAGGTAGGAGGGTGTGGGCGTTGATTGATTGATCCTTGATTCTTTTTTTTTTTTTTTTTTTTTTTTTTGTCTTTTTAGTGCCATACCTGCGGCACATGGAGGTTCCCAGGCTAGGGGTCAAATCGGAGCTGTAGCCATTGGCCTGCACTACAGGCCCAGCAACGCAGGATCCGAGCCGTGTCTGTGACCTACACCACAGCTCATGGCAATGCCAGATCCTGAACCCACTGAGCAAGGCCAGGGATTGAACCTGTAACCTCATGGTTCCTAGTCGGATTCATTTCCGCTGCACCGTGGTGGGAACTCCCTGATCCTGATTCCTAAGGATCTGGGGGTATGTTAAGAACATCCTCTGCTGCTGGCAGGTACTGACAGCTGGCCACGCCCCTCTCTCCACAACTCCTCCCCCAAATGAGGAGCAGTGTGAGTCGGTGCATCTGGACTTTGCTTCTTTACACTCTGCTCACCTGCTGTGTGACTCTGGGCAGGCTGGCCAGCCTCTCTGAGCTGCCGCTCTTCCTTCCTGCCGTGGGAAGACCAGACTCTTGCACAGTGACCTGGAGGCCGATTCATCCATAATCCAAAGTGAGATGGGGCTAAGCATGGGCTGTGGGGCTGCTACGGACTGACTGTGTTTCCCCCAAATTCGTGTGTTGAAGCCCTAATGCCCCTTGCGATGGTATCTGGAGCTGAGTGGTCTTCGGGAGGTGATCGGGTTTGTGTGCCATCATGAGGATAAAGGCACCAGGATGGAAGAGACCATAGAATAAGAGAAGAGACCAGAGAATCCACCCCTTCTCCTTGCCCCCAGCCCCCCTCTTTCCCGTTCCCACCACCCCACCACCCTGTGAGTACAGAAAGAAAGCAGGCATCGGCAAGGGGACTTCGCCAGGGACCAAATCAACAAGCGCCTGGACCTTGGACTCCTCAGCCTCCATAACTGTAAGAATTAAATACCCATTGCGTAAGCCGCCCGGTCCGCGGTGTTCTGTGACAGCAGCCCAAGCTAAGACGGAAACTGGCACTAAGTCAGCTGCTGCTGTAACATACACCTAACATGCAGGCGCCGCTTTGGAACCAGGTGGTGGAAAGAGGCTGGGAGAGTCTCGAGATGCTAGGAAACACTGAGCTGGCACGCAGACCGCATAAGGTGGTTCTGTCCAGGCCTCAGAAAGAATAGGGGAGAGCCGCAAAGGTAAGCCTCCCACTTCCCGGAAAACACAGCATCCTCGAGAACGGAGCGCTGGCAGAAATGAGAGTGCTAAGGGAGGTTCTGAAGAGGTCTCAGTGGACACGGGAGCCCGGGAATAGACGCAGAGCAGAGGTGACCCGTTACACGCTGGCAAAGACCTCAGCTGAATTCGGCCTGTGGTCCGGGGTTTCGTGGAAGGCCCAGCACTGGCAGGCAGTGAAGTGGATGTAGAGCTGGCAAGATTTCGAAGCGGAGGGGAGACATTGCGGCTTGGTTCCCCCTGACTGCTTACAGTAAAAGGCAAGGAACGAGACGTGAATGAAAGAAGGAATTATTAAGCAAAAAGGAGCCAGGATTTAAAGACTGGGAAAAATTCCCAGCCTATTCTCCTCTCTGAGACATGAGAAAGTATATTCAGAAGAGCGTACGAAGGGCGGGCGAGGCTCATCTGCCCTTTGTGAGAATTTTTTTTTCTTTCTCCGCTGCCCCAAGGCATATGGAGTTCCTGGGCCAGGGATCAGATTTGAGTCACAGTTGTAACCTACGCCACAGCAGCAGCCACGCCAGATCCTTTGACCCCCTGTGCCAGGCTGGGGATCGAACCTGCATCCCAGCATTCCGAAGACACTGCCAATCCCACTGCACCGCAGCAGGAGCTCCCTTAGGTAAGACTGGTGCCGGTGTGAATCGGGCGCCTAGCCAGTCCCCCAGCAGGAACCTGGGAAGGGGATGGAGATGGGACGGGATGGAGGAAAACCGGGGACCGCTTAGACTCTACAGGACAGTAAGAGGACAGTGTATTCAGCTACAGACGTGCAATATTCTTCAGGAAGAGAGGAGAGGGAATGGGAGAAAGGCAATCGAAAGGTACAGACTTCCAGTGACCAGATAAAGAAGTCCAGCGTGATGAATGTACAGCATGACGGCTGCAGTCAGCACTGTTGTATGACACGCAGGGAAAATGTTAAGGGGGTAGGTAGCTCCTGTAAACTCTCGACACCAGGAGAAAATGTTTTTTCTTTTTCTTGTATCCGTGTGGGATGACGGATGTGAATTAGCTATTGTGGTCATTGTGTACCTCGAATTTATACTGAGGTATGTTGGTTATTTCTCACGAAAACGGGGGCGGGGGGAGAAAAGAAGAGAATGACCCCATGGCGATTCAGAGATCCTAAGGCCACCACCTCGGTTTCAATAGGCCAGGCAGCCTCCAACTAAGGCCATGGGTTCAGGGCCCCCAGGAGCTAAGGGGGTGCCACCTGCTCCTGGCAAAGCTGTTGTTTGGTCACTGTGATAACGGCACGAGAAGGCTAACATAGGAGCCAAGCATTCAGGGTCCAAGGAAAAGAAATTCAAAATCAGCCAAGGTGGGGGCAGACAATGGACTCATACCTAAGTCAAAGGTGACATGAGCTCGGAAGCCAGACTCCTGGATTTCACTCCCTTCTCCATCATTCGGCCACTCTGCCGCGTGACTCTGGGCAACTTAGCAAGGCTTCTGTGCTTCCGTTACTCTATTAGAAAGCTGGAAATAGTAACGGTACCCACCTCCCTGGGCTGCACGTTAGCAGGCACTTTGCAGGTTGTCTCATAAGCGGCCACCAATGACTGTCACGGCCACCACTGCCCTTCCAGCCTTGCAGCTTCTGCGGATCACCGTGACTGGGGCATTGGGCCCATCATCATAAACTCGGGCAGTCACAAGCTCTGTGTTCCAGGAGCCCAGATCCTGATGCCTCTGAACGCTTCCGAGGTGAAGCCAAGCCATTCAGCCGGCAAAGAAGCAAGTTAGCGGGTCCTCATGTTCATGGAAGTGAAAGCAAGAGTGGCCAATGCTGCGGGCTCCCCAGGACCATCATGCAGGCGCCAACCAAAAGCAAAGGGGCTGGTGCCCACAACTCAGAGGGTGGACACCCAGCGCACAGGCACCTTTTCGGGGGCAGCTGTACCCCCCAGGGGCAGGACACAGGGCGGGAGGTGCCCTGATAGGTGGGGGAGGGGCAGGGGGAGGGGCAGGGGTCCCTCCTGTCCTGGGAGGACCACTGGGGCTCCCGCCAGGGCTTAGATCAGCTGCCATGAGGCCCTGCCTGTGCGGCCTCTGGGGAGTTGGACAGAATTGCCGGAGCACAGGCTGGAGTCACATTCCCCCCAACTGGCTGGAGGCCAGATTTAGGAGGAGATGGCTGGAAAGATGTGTTAGACCCGAGGGGCCAAAGCTCAGGAACAGCGACTTGGGGGGGCGGGCGCGGTGATGGCTGAAGCAAACATGAAGGCTGGAATATGTGAGGGTTTCCTGGGGAGCATGGGTGGTCAAATTTGGCTGCTTCCTCAGAGCTGAACACCCACAGTTTGGGGACGGCCGAATCCAGTAAGAAGGCACTGGGATACGGAGCCGCATCAGGCTACGGAGTTTCAAAGTCTAGTAGGGAGCTCCCGTTGTGGCTCAGTGGGTTAAGAACCCGCCTAGTATCCATGAGAATGCGGGTTTGATCCCTGGCCTCACTCAGTGGGCTGAGGATTTGGCGTTACCATGAGCTGGGGTGTAGCTCGCAGAGGCAGCTTGGATCTGGCGTTGCTGTGGCTGTGGTGTAGGCTGGTAGCTGTGGCTCCGACTCCACCCCTCAAAGTCTAGTAAGGGAGGCTGCACCAGAAACCCAGGGCACCAAGTGCCCAGGAAACCAGCGCTGGGACAGAGGGCAGCCTGGGGCACCACCGGAGTGCCTGCAGTTTTCATAATTCAGAGGAGGCTCGGGTTCCCATCTAAGGTCTCCCTTTGCCCAGGAGCTCACATACCCCCAGGGCCTCCGGGTCCCCCGTGTTGTCTGTTGGCGCCTGATGTGGGGGGTCAGGGAAAGAGGTGACCCCCAGATACAGCCTCAGCGAGAGCAGGGAGGGGGCCAGATTGGGGAAGGCAGGGGCTGCTGAGAGGCCCCATGAGCGGGGCCAGGCCCTGTCTCCCGGTCAGTCTTCCTGCTAATCAGACTGGCCACCCCTATCCGCCAGTTAAATCAACCCTGAGATGCATCGACTGAAGATTCTTCTCATTAAGGAAACTGCCCCATCTCAGCCTCCCTCCCCCGGAAGAGCTCTACTCCTGTGTTCTTCAAAAGGCCTTTGGCCAAAAGCAATACAAACCGACCCGAAATCGAACATTTCCCTGCCTGGGCGGCGGCCTCACAGCCTCTCTGCACTCCTGCCAAACTGCTGTCAATACAGACACAGTGCAGCGGCTCCAAGGACCCCCGGCAGCAGCTAATCAGTCCCCCAGTCCCTCCTCGCCCAGTTCTGGAAGGCAGGCCATCATTTATTCCGTCAGCTGCACATCAGCCTTTCTGCTTTGGTTTTTCTTGATCAGCGTGAAGGCAAAGTTTAAAATGCATGAGAATCCTCCAAACAGAAACTCTCCCCCCGCCCCCGCCCCTCCGAAGCCCTGCAGCCCAGAGGCAGGTGGGGCAGCCTTAGTGTGGGTTCTTAGGCATGGGTTGTTCCCTGGCCCCTGTGCGGGGGCTCGGCGGGGTCCCTCGGTTCAGCCTCACTCCTGCCTGCTGAGGCAGTCGGCTTCATGCCCATGGCGCACGTGGGCCACGAGAGAGGACACAGCCCCTTCCTCACCTCCTGTTACAAGGGTCCTGGTGCTGCTCTTTGGAGTATGAGAGCAGAGGCTGTAGCTGTTGAGGAGAGGCGGGCGGAGGACATCCGGCACCGCCTTCAGAGAGGATCTGCATCCAGCTGCCACCAAGAACCCCCTCCCTGGCTGCCACCAAGGACCCCCTACCTGGCTGGCTGCAGGCTGGGACGTGGGGGACTGCTGGGGCAGCGGCAGGCTCTCTGGGGGCCCCAGGATCCTTGCTAGATGTACGGGTGTGACCTCTGTCCCTGAGGTCACCTCCTCATTGCTGGAGAACCCAAGACGGCTGAACAGCTGTCCAGGGAGAGAGTGGGAGAGCGTCCCACTTCTGCGCTTTGACTCTCTGGGCACCTTCTGGGGCCAGACACTCTCTTCGCTTCACGTCCCTGCCCCCACGCCAGGCCTGAGAGGTAGAATCTGATTGGTCCCCCTCATCTTTGCATGCCACGCCCTGCCATGTGGATTGACTACTCTCCAGGGGAGTGTCTGCCCTGGACCAATCAGCAGGGGCCATGGGCGGGGCACGGTGGCCTATCCGGGGGCGGGCCCCCGGTGGAGGCTGGGGCGCGGCCAACAGAATGGGGCTCCGCAGACCCACGCTGGTGGGGTGTTTAGGAACCTCTTGTTGAGGGCGGGGCATGGTGGTCAGTGCTAATGCAGGCCAGCATTAGGCGCCAGTGGCTGAGGAAGTGGGAAGTGTGCCCAGGCAGTGTGGCCCGGGAAAGTTACTCCTCCTCTCTGCACCCCCCTTTGCTCCTCTGCAAAGCGGGATAATGATGGCTCCATCTCATCAGGTTCGAGGTACCGAGTGAATGAGGAAATTCGCATCCCTGGACCTGAGGCTAGGGAAGGCTCAGCAAATACTGGCTGCCTCGTCTTATCATCATCTTCATCACCACCATCATTCTCAGGAAGACTGGCCTGGCATCTGACCCATCTTCACTGGCCTCCCAGGACCCTTCTAGCTCTTAATCCCCGAGCCATTTTGTTCAGTCTCTTCTGGGCTCTGCCAAAGAAAGGATTGGAGAGGAGGTGGGGCCGGGGTGCTGGGTGGGGGGAGGATCGTGAAAAGCTGTGATTATCGCTTGCTCGCTGGCTCAGCAGAAAAGAAAGCGAACACCCAGCCCACCTAGCAATTACCCACAATGATGATGGCGGTGGAGCCAGATGCGCCACTGTGGGGGAGGGGCTGAGAGGGGAGGGATGAGCTAATTCTCCTTCTTTGGAGAAGGTGCTGGAGGAGGGGGCCTTTTTGGAAGATGCCCTGGCCTTCATTCCCTCGCCCCATCCCTGCAGGAGCCCTGTGTTCTTAGAGTGAACTTAGAGAAAAGACCAAACACCCAGGCAGGCCCCCAAGGTCCCACCTAGACTGGTCCTTGCCCCCTCTGAGGCTCTGTGACATCCCCCACATTCCCAGGCTCTAGCTACCCTGGCTTTCTGCCACGTTCTTTTCTGACTCAGGGCATTTGCAAAGGCTATTCCCCTGCCTGGAATGCTGTTCCCTCTTCCCTTTGCCTGGCTAATTCTGACTCTTACTTGGGGTTCCTGCTTAATTGTCACTAACTCACCTTATATAGGCCTTTCCTGATCCCAGATCCAAATAAGGTCCCTACTGTAGGGTTTTTTAACTGCCCGGCCTGGGGCCCCTGGAGGCCTGCTGGGACATCCCCTTATCCCCACTAGGTCCAGACTCAGGGACACCCCTTGGCTTTGGAACGCCCTTTCTGGCAGGGAGGTAGGCGTGAGCTGGAGGGTTTGGGACCTGCTGTAGCCAGGCCTTTGCGCCATCGCTGCTCGCCCAGCTGCAGCTCCAAAAGCTGTTTCCAGCAGCCAACCGCCCGCCAGCCAAAGGGCAAAGTTTTGCTAACGAGGATCCTTTTTTCACGGCGGAGCTCATGTCTGAGCTAATTAATTTCCAGGTTCCACATGAACGCAAGAGCTGAAAATTAGCACTTGCAGAAAGCCATTCCTCTGAACTGCAGGGGGGCCTGGGATCCCAGAGGCGCTGACGGCTCCTGGCATGGGTGCACCTCCAGGGATTGCCTCCCCTTTCGCCCCTCCCTGGCTGGCCTTTCCCTCTGCTCCGAGGCATGAGGCCGCGGGCCCCTCCAGCCTCCCTCTGGGTTCATGGTCGGGCCCTGAGATGCCCTGCCCTGTGCTGGCTCTGCCCTTCTGCCGCCACAGCTCCCCCTGAAGTAGAGGAAGGGCTCTCTGGGGGTGGGGGCCAGGTCAGATCCATTCCTGGTCGTGGGGGAAGCCTCCTGCTTCCTGGATGTAGCAGAAACTTCCGCAAACCTTGGACAAAGCCCAGAAACCATCTTCTCCTCCTGGTGGGCCTCCTGCGAGCATGGTGACAAGAGTCCCAGGCCTCCTTGTAAAATGACGCCACTGTCCCCTGGGCCGTGCTGTGACCAGAGTGCCTGTGGTCACTTCCTCATGTTTGGTGGCATGGAATGAACTGAAGACAACCCTCTGTGACCTCCCAAAGGCCACGGGGATCCAGAGAAAGCTGGAGAAACCCTTGGAGCACACTGAGCCCAGACCCAGGGGCCAGACAGATTCAGAGTCACAGGAGGCTTGCCAAGTGCCTGGGCTTTGGGTCTCAGGGGCCTGGGAGCGAATCCCAGCTTCCCCTTCTGACTCTGGTATTTCCCTCTGGGTAACAAGAGGGGGTCCCCCCCCCCCCCATCCAGACCCTTGAGGCCAGAGGCCTTTTAGAATTTAGAACTTCCTAGATTCAGAAAAGGCATCAAGTTCACATACCTAGAATCACGCGGCACCCCAGCAGGGCCTGGGGTAGCACCTCGTCATCAAATGTCTCTAGCTCCCCACTGAGCTGTGTGCCTAGTCACCCCATGTCCTCAGGAATGACCGCAGGGCTTCGGGTCAGTTGGGGCCAGGCTTTGCTGCCTAACTCAGAGACACTGCTTCAGTTTTTGAGCTTGGTGGGTTTGGGACTTGGGCGGGAAGGGGAGGGGGGGATGAGGAGCCCTGCTGGGGGGCGGGACTTTAAGCTGATGGCAGAGCGCTTGGCAGCAGGCCTGGCTCCAGAGCCACTCCTGCAATTGCCACTGGTCCTCTGGAAGCAATGACGAACACAGTGGCATTTGCAGCTGCAGGTGAACTGATGCTGCTGCCATCCCTGAGAGAGGAGGCTTAAGCGGGGGGAGGGAGGGCACAGGGTAGTAGAATCTGGGCAGGATTTATCAGCACCCGGGGTCCAGCCACCCCTGGAAGTCACCCTGCCCTTTCGGGACTCAGAGTCCTTTGGACGCAGGTGACACGAGCCAAGCATCAGCGTCAGGCTCCCTCCAGGAAGGGCAGAGGAGATCCCATGTCCTCGTTTTATTTTCACCCTCTCCCCAGGGCGGAGCCAGCCTAGTGGACCCACAGCTTGGAGCCTGCCGTGTCCCCAGTGTTCCAGGCGGGCAGCCTGGCTCTGAGTAATTGAGACCTCTCCCCGTGGCAGCTTCCCCCTCCTCCCAGACCCCAGGATGCGTGAGGGGCAGGAGGCGGTCTCCTGCTTCAGAAGCACAGAAACAGCAAGGGAAGCCCGAGAGCCGGTGACAAAGAAGCAGTCCATTAAAGAGGGTTATAGGCAGGATCTACATGGCTGATCAGGGCCCCATTCAGGGCCCCAGAGCCCGTTTCTGTGTCTGCACATCCTTCAGAAAAAGCCGGGGCGGGGGGAATCGGGCTCCGGCTTCTGAATGAAGGCCTCATTCATGTCACCGCCCGCCTCTCCTCCCCCAGAGCCTGGCCTCTGAGTCCGGGCACGTGCCGAGCTGGCGGGGTGCAAGCAGGCACACATGTTCTGTTTGCACAACTGGACTCTGTCTTCTTTCGGAACAGTGTTATTTTAGGAAGGCTTCCCAAACAAATCAGGCTTTCTAAAAAGCCCACCCTCCCTAAGGGGCCTTTGTTTTGAGCTCAAACGCTGCTAATTCTGGTTCCACCCCGGGGACCACCGTCTTCAAGTCTCCACTTTCATTTAGGAAGGGGTGTCCCTTTAGGGAATTTAAAGGCCTGGGGACCCCAAGGTGCTGCCAGTCCCAGATGCTCCCAGCATCACTTCCACCTCCCAGCAAGCCCCGCACAGACCAGCCTGCCCATTCTCCTGCAACGCCTTCCAGGGCCTCCCAGCCTCCCAGCCCCTCCCACACACACCTAGGACCATCGGCCTCCCCTTTCTCAGTTTCCCTAGAGCTTAGAGATCTTCCCAGTTGCTCTGACCAATGGCCGATGGGAACCTGGGCATGGTTTCTTCTCTCTTCCATCCCCCAGACATATGTTCAAGACAAGTGTTTTCAGGCGGCCCCTCTGAAGTCATCCCGGGAGACAGAACAAAGGCTGTGCTTCTTCCCCGCAGTACCAGCCCCGCAATGCACCTCTATGCTCTCACGCTGACATTCTGGGAATGAATTCGCAACGTTACCTATATATAATCCTGTGTATAACAGAGTATCGCTGCTGCCGCGTCCCCAAAAGGCCACCGGAAGAGCTCGTTCTGAAGCACAGCCAAGTGGATTACCTCTTGGTAATAAATTCCCTGGACAGTCTGCCGGTCTCTGATGGGGGACTGGAAGGATTTATACCTATCGGGGTCAGGGGTCTGGGTGGTTTAAGGCAGGTCTTTCAATGCAGAGGTTAGCAAAGGTGGGTCTGTTTTGTCTTCCCTCAGGTTTTGGGGTTCTTTTTAAATTTTTTTAAGGCCGCATCTGTGGCATATGGATGTTCTCAGGCTCGGGGTCGAATTGGAGCTGTAGTTCCCGGGCTAGGGGTCTACACCACAGCCACAGCAATGCCAGATCTGAGCCACATCTGCAACCTACGCCGCAGCAATGCCAGATCCTTAAGCCACTGAGCAAGGACAGGGGTGAAACCTGCCTCCTCAGGGACAGTAGGCCAGGTTCTTAACCCGCTGAGCCACAATAGGAACTCCCGCTCAGAATATTTTTTTTTAAACCTGGTAAAACAAGACATACCATGAATTTGACCATCTGAACTCTTTTCAAGGGTATAGTTCAGGGGGGTTATGTACACACACCGGGTGGTGCCACCATCCCCACCAGCCATCCCCAGAGCCCTTTTTATCTTCCCCAACTGAAACCTGTCCTCAAAAAACCCTAACCCCCAATGCCCCTCCCCAGCCCCTGGCCACCCCCCTTCCACTTTGTGTCTTTATGAATTTTACTCCTTTGAGGACCTCATCTGGGTGAAATCATACAGTATGTGTCCTTTTGTGTCTGCCTTATTTCACCTAGAATTTTTTGGAGGGGCTATGCCCAGGCATGTGGACATTCCCAGGCCAGGGACTGACCCTGCACTGCCGCAGAGACACCACCAGCTGTGCCGCAAGGGAACTCCTTCACTTAGAATGGTGTCTTCAAGGCCCACCTATGTTGTATGTAACCTCTGTCAAGTGTTCCTTCCTTTTTAAAGGCTGAATCATATTCCATCTTCTATGTGTTTCACGTTTTCTTGTTGTGGTTTATCCTTCTTTTGTTTTTTTTAGGGCTGCACCTGCAGCATGTGGAAGTTCCCCATATGGGGGTCAAATCAGAGCTCCAGCCGCTGGCCTACACCACGGCCACAGCCATGCCAGATCTGAGCTGCGTCTACAACCAACACCACCCATTGCTCATGGCCATGCCAAATCCTTTAACCCACTGAGCAAGGCCAGGGATCGAACCCGCATCCTCGTGGATACCAGTTGGATTCTTCACCCGCTGGGCCACAACGGGAACTCTCTGTACCACATCTTGTGTATCTGTTCATCCATCGGTCGGCACTTGAGTCGCTTCCAGCTCTCGGCTCTCATGAAAAACGCTCGGTGACCAGGGCTGCACACACATCCATTCAAGTCCCGATGTCAGTTCTTCTGGGTATATACCCAGAAGCGACATTGCTGGATTTGCTAATCCTGTGTTTCATTTTTGGAGGAGATTTGGCGAAGGTTGTGCTCTAACAGCTCGGGGTGGGTGGACACAGCCGGGGGAGAGTCTGAAAGGGGGTCTCGACCGGTAAACCGCTGTCCCAGAAGCGAGCCGCCCATCCCGATGAGGGATCCGTTGACCTGAGAAGGAAACGCGCATCCGCGCGGGCCCTGCTGTCCCATGAAGGGGGCGGGCTGAGCGACCCACTGTGCAGGGAACTTGATTTTCACACGTCACGCGTCATGCGGCAGCTGACAGACTCTGGGATGATCCTGAGATCACACCTCCTAGTGTTCACGCCTCTGTGTAATCCCCACCCTCCGAGTGTGGGCGGGACCCCGACGTGCTTATAAACAGAGCCAACAGCGAAGGGAGCCTTGAGCGCACACAAGGAAGTTAGTCACTGGCTTCCTCTTCTCTCCCCAGGCGAGAACATCCTGGCACAGCCCCTCCTGCGGACTCCGTGGTCTTTTGTCCCGTCCTGACGGTTTCCCTGCTTGGATCCTGGCAGCAGGTTCTTACCCCCACACCCCCCCGCCACATACACTAAGAGAGGTCCTGCCTGCCCCAAACCTACCCCCGCAGCCTGCATCAGGACCAAGGCTTCTGCAGGCTGGGCTCTCTTCCCAGCTGCACCCCTAGGACCCACGACCGACTTACCGACTTATCCAGAGCAGCGATTCTACTTTCTAAAACCAGCCGCACCAGCTTCCTCCCCCCAGGGCATCCTCCCCACCTGCTCCCCCACTTCTGGGGATGGGTGGTGCCAGGGTGGCACAACCACATGAATGTACTTAATGCCACTGAAGTAAACACCTGACGATGGTTAAGAGGGTTAATTTTGTGCCACGGAGACACCGCCACTGCCTGCAGTCTCTGTCCAAATGCAGGGGTGACCTCCTTGCCACATGCTTGATTGGCCTGTGGACCTATGTCTGCATCGCCAGCAGGTGAGTGCGGAGCTGTTTCTTCACGGTGCCCGCAATCAAGGCTGGTGCACAGGAGGTGTGCAGAAAGCCATTCCTGAATGAATGCATGGAACCACGGCGAAGAAAGGGGACCAGGACCTGGGGGTGGGGGCAGGGAGCACCTGGGGCTTGGCGGGGTGTGGGGGGAGCAGAGCTGAGCCTGGGAAGGGGCCTCCCTTCCCCGGATAGGGCGAAGGGCTTGGGGGTGGGGGGACACCGTCTGCCTTGGTTTCCCCTGACTTTCCAGCCTGGTAGGAACGAGCACCCCAGTGCGCAGAAGGCAAGTACCAGGGTGCTGAGCCGGTGACCTCGGTGCACCTGCTCATGACAGAAGTGGGGTGCTGAGACCCCACTTCCGGGCTCACTGAGGCCATTCCCCAAGAGACCCTTTTAGATAGTTCTCCTCGAGGAGTTCCCGTTGTGGTTTACCAGGTTAAGAACCTGACTAGCATCCATGAGGATGCAGATTTGATCCCTGGCCTCACTCAGCAGGTTTAGGATCCAGCGTTGCTGTGAGCTGTGGTGCAGGCCGGCAGCTGCAGCTCTGATTCTACCCCTGGCCTGAGAACTTCCATATGCCATGGGGGTGGCCCTAAAAAGACAAAAAAAAAGAGAGACAGAGATAGTTCTCCTCGAGATAAGCCCCGCTGTGACCTGAAAGAAACCCAGGCAGGGCTTCCCAGCCACATGCCCAGACGGCCCAGCGGCCTTCTCGGGGTCCTCCTGGGGTGGGGACCTGACCGCTCTCCCTGGCACAGTCGTCCGCTGTGATGCTGTCACAGCGGAGAACAGGGTGGACTGGGCCCAGGGAATGGTCCTCAGCCCTGCGCTGCCCCCTCCCACACCAGGCGGCCTGTTGGCACAGAGGAGAGGGTCCCTCCCTGGAGCGCTGGTCGCCTCCTCCTTGGGGCGCTCTCCGCCCGCAGACTCAGAAATGCCACGGCGTGCCCCTCCCTTCATCCCCACCAGACCCTGGCCGTGACTCAAGCACAGCCCAACTTTTTTGTAGCTGGAGCCGAGGCGATTCCCCAGCAGAAAGTACCTGGGCCACGCCCGGAAGGCAGAATGGGGAGCTGGGCTCCGGGAGGAGATGCATGGGTCAGCAAGGGGCTCATGGCCCGGCCCCAGGGGAGCCCTCACCCAACAGCATCAGGAGCCAGGGCTCAGCCACCAAAGGGCCCACGTGCAGCTGGGGGGGCTCAGGAAGTCCACCTGGGACTGAGGAGAGGCCTCTGGGGCTTTGGCTGTGGCATCCCACCCCCTGAGCCACTGACATCCCCCCCTTTTCTCTACCCCTTACCCATCCAGGCACGTGTTCCCTGGACCCTGCCCCAGGCTGGAACCAGTGGGGCAGAGGCAGGCTCTGGCCAAGCTCCAGGAGGCCCATCTTCTGCCCCACTGGTTACCCCTGAGAGGCTCGTCTCCCAGGCCACGTGGCCCTGGCTGTCTGGTGACCCCAATCCTGGCCTCTGGGCCCTGGGTGACAGGGCCAGTGTGGGAATCATGACCCAAGGGTCCAACCTCCTGGCGACACATAAGCCAAGCAGGAGTTGTGATTAGGGGACCAAAGCGTGAGAGTGGCAGCGAGCAGGGAGGGCACACCACGCACCGGGGTGCTCGGAAGGATCAGAGAGCCTGTGGGCGTGGCCTGCCAGGCGGAGGGCTGCGGCTGCTCTCCGCATCACCCAAAGGCATCTGTTCCCAGGGCGGGCCTGGCCCCGGGTTTCTCCATCAGCCCTCCGAGAGGAAGGCACTGATGGTGGTGACGGTGGCATGTAGCCGAGGGCACGTGGGGGCAGGGGGGACATGTGTGTGCTTTGTCTGGAACCAGGCCAGTAGCAGGCGGGGGGGGAGAGCTTGGGAGGCATGTATGTGGGGGCGGGGGGGTGGTCAGAAAAGGGAGGAAGGAGGGGCCTCTCCAAGGCTGGAAGGGCTGGCAGTGCTGGCAGCCAAGTGGCCCTGGGCCTCTAGAAGGAGGGCCGGCAGCCAGGGGCCCACGTGTGGCGGCTGAGGGCCAGGGGCTGACTCAGGGGCTCCTCTCGCCCTACTCCTCTGGTCCCGGCTCCTGGCTTCAGGGCACTGGTCACTCTCAGCTCCAGTGCCCCCTCCGCATTGTGGCTCTGTGGGGAGCCTTCTCGGCTGTGGCCTGACAGGGCCCTCCATCCCCCAGCCCCATCCAAAGCTGTCACTGGCCCCTTCCCCTACAGCACGCAGCACAATCTGCGTCTCTCAGGGCCTTCTCCCCATGTGGCTGCTCCACCTCGCTCTGCCACTGTCCCCTCCTGCCACTTGGTCACGTGGTGCTCCTTCGGCCCAGCAGGCCCTCCTCCCGCCCCCCTTTCAAAGTCCGGAGGCCGTTGTCCTCTTTGACCTCTCTCTGCCTTTATCTGAAAGGCAGCGCAGGGGGCTGCTCTCTGCCTGGATGACAACCCCTGCCCCCACTTCACGTTTGTGTCTACGACCGTCCCCTCAACCTCGGCAGACAGCAGGTGACTTTAGGGCACAGATATGGCCCCCGCCCCACCCCACGGACCACAGAGGCTGGCACTGAGTAGCTGCTCAGTAAATATTAAATGAAGGAATTAATGAATGAGGCCCTGATGAAAAGCTAAAAATGGACTTTCCCTCCCGGGGCCTGACCCACTTTCCGAGGCTTCACCAGCTGCCCAGGGAAGCAGCATCGATTCTTCTGTGCTGGCGCAGGAGTGAGCCTCTGATGGCCCTCGGCTGCAGCCCCCACACGGGATCTCTGGACCAGGCAGGAGCCTCCCAGGCCATGGGGACCGCGAGGGCAGGAGGGAGGACCCAGCTCTCAGAGGTCCTGGGGCTTTGGGGTCACTGTTCCCCTCCTGGCTGCCAGACCCCTTGCATCCGGCTGCATGCGGACCTGCAGTTCCCAGACCATGTCAAGCCTCAGTTTCCTTGAGTGAAAATGGGGCAACATAGCTCATAGGCATGAACTAGGCGAGGGGCCGGCTCAGTGTTTCTGCAAAGTGCCAGATAGTAAATATTTTAGGCTTTGTGGGCCAAACCGTCTCTGTCGCAAATGCTCGTGCCGCTGTGGCCCAGCACAGAAGCAGCCACAGACAGGATGTAAATGCATTCGTTTGGCTATGCTCCAGGAGAACTCTATTTACGGACACTGGATTTTGAATTTCATATAATTTCACATGTCAGGAAATCTTCTTTTTATTTTTTTTCCCCCAACCGTTTAAAAACGTGAACGCCATTCTTAGCTTGCAGAATGTGGAGAAACAGGCAGCAGGCCGGATTCGGTCCACCGGCTGTAGTTGGCGGTCTCTGAACTAGATTACAGAAGCACTTCCTAATGTCTCTGTGCCCAGCGTTACTGTGTTTCTGGCTCTTTGCCTCCCAAAGGAGGCACTTAGAGATTTCATATTAAAAGAACTGTTTTGCTAGTCAGTTATCCAACACGCAGTATTCATGCTAATAAATTCCTAACAGTCAGGGCCACTGATAGATGGAGATGGTTCCTGGGAAGGTAGTGAGTTCCCCATCCCTTGGGGTATGCAAATATAGTGGATGGCCAAGGTGGGGAAGCTGTACAGAGAATTTAGGCATCAGGTAAAGAACGCAAGGGAGTGTCCACTGAGCCCCTTGTCACCAGACATGGGTGATGCGTCGGCCTGTAGCTAGGCCCATCTTCTCTGGCCCAGGCCCCATCCTCAGGCCTCAAGCTCAATACAGGGACTGAGTAAAAAGTCGATGCCCAGTGTGCCTGGCAGCCTGCGGTGCTGGAGCTCTGGGAGGGGGTCAGCCCCCAGGTGCTGCTACCTCAGTTTGGGTCCCCAAAGCTAACCCCGAGTCAAGGATTTGGGTGCAAGCGGTTTATTGGGGAGCAGATTCCAGGAAGCAGCACGGGGTGGGGGGGGAGTGGGGAGGCAGCATGGTTATAGAGGCTCTTAATGAGCCGTTACCGCTGTGGCCACCAGGCTCAGCTTGCAGGGAGCCTCCGAGGGGGACTGCGGGGAACACCCTTGGCTCGGCCACAGCCAGAGGAGGAAGCTGAGGGCTCATCCACCACTCTTGTCCCCAGATCTGGGGCTTTATATCCAGCATCTCACACCTGCTCGGTGCCCTGAGGCCAGAGACCCCTCTGTGGGATAATGAGGATGCTTGCGGTGGAAGAAAGACGGTGATGGCCCATCCAGACACTGCTAATCCCCCCTCCCCTGGCAGGGGGCAGAGGGCAGAGGGCACAGCCAGGGCTACACTTGAGGCTGTAACCCATGCCGGCCCCAGCTCCAGACCTGCACAGGGCCCTGCTGTCAACGGAGAGCCAGACCCAGGCTCCCCTGCACCTAATTCTGTGCCTTTGGGGTATGTGGCTGGGGCCCATCTGAGCCTTAGCTTCCTTGTTGAAACATGCAACCCCCGCCACCCCACCCCACCTGGGGCTGTTGTGAGGCCTAAACGAGATGCTGAGAATGAGCACGGAAGACAGATGCTGTACAACGCAGATGCTCCGTGAATGACCGTGCAGGGTTGCTGGCTGCCCATGTCTCGGGTCAAGTGAGCCTCCCATTCTCTGCAGTCGACCCCATGATTGGCTTGAGCCAATCAGCTCATGCCCTCTCCCCCTGGCTATCATGATTGGTCAGCAATGGGCATGTGACCTAATTCTAGCCAATAAGAAAAGAAAATTCGGCATGTGTTTGGTGCTACTAAAAAGGACTCTCTCTCTTTGCCCCAGGATAGGGTTGTGGACACATTTAATCATGGGGTGCAGACATTTGCTACCAAAGGGAGAACTGCTGGGGCTGTTAGGGTACCATTTGTAGCCCAAGGATGAAAACAAGTAGAGGAACAACACAGCTGGGTTAAGGCGACACTCTTTTGAGCTGCTGGATCGAGGCTTACCTGAAGCTTGTAGGCTCAGTTACAGGAGCCAATAATTTCCCTTTATAATAAAGCCACTAGGAATTGGGGGTTTTGGTTTGTTTGTTTGTTGTCCTTTGCATTGTAAAGAGTCCTGTAACAAATAGAGCGTCTCTCCTGGTTGCCCAAGGCCCAAGGGCAGGGCCATAAAATACGGGTTCACTGAAGGGACACAAAACTCAAGGCCTTGCCAGGCCAGGCCACGGAGTGGGAGAGGAGGCTGGAAAACTCAGCTGGCCTTCTGCTTATCACTGCTTCAAAATCACTCAAAGCGGCTACTATGGAGCTTTGAGGATGTCACAGAGGCACCGTGAATGACAGGACTGGTGGCCGGCCAGGAGGCTCTGGGGGGAACTACAGACCCAGAGGCAAGGCCAGGACAGCGAGGAAGGTGGGTGCCACCCACAGTCACAGTCCGATGCCCCTGGAGTGCCACTTGGCACACCCAGCCAAAAAAGGCCACACAGGAGTTCTCTCCTCCCCTCTCGTTAATGTCAGAGGTGTCGAAAAACAGCGCCGCGGGGCACGAGGATCACTTTAGTCACTTTGCAAAGCCTCGCAGACCTCAGGAGCAGCTCCCAGCCTGGAAGCAGAGGGTGGGAGGAGGAAAGAGCGGTGGGGGAGGAAGACTGGCCCTGCGGTTCTCTCTCGGGCACTTGGAAATCTCCAACTTTCTTTTTTTTTCCGTTTTTTTTTTTTTTTGGCTTTTTAGTGCCGCAACCATGGCACATGGAGGTTCACAGGCTAAGGGTCCAATCGGAGCTACAGCTGGCCTAAGCCACAGCAACGCCAGAACCAAGCCGCGTCTTCGACCTACACCACAGCTCATGGCAACACCAGATCCTTAACCCACTGAGCGAGGCCAGGGACTGAACCCCCAACCTCACAGTTCCTAGTTGGATTCGTTTCCACTGTGCCACGACAGGAAGTCTGGAAATCTCAAACTTTCCTCAGTCAGTGAACATGTGCCTCCAGAAATATTGGTAAGGAGGGTGCATGTGAGAATTGTGGGGTTTTTCTTTTCTTTTTCTTTTGACTTTTTAGGGCCACAGGTGCAGCATAGGGAGGTTCCCAGGCTAGGGGTAGAATCGGAGCTACCAGCCTCCGCCACAGCCACAGCAATGAGAGATCCAAGCCAGGTCTGCGACCTACACTGCAGCTCAGAGCGATGCCAGATCCTTAACCCACTGAGCGAGGCCAGGGACTGAACCCACACTCTCGTGGATACTAGTCAGGTTTGTTACCACTGAGCCACGATGGGAATTCCTAGACCCATTTTCCAAAGCGGTAAACCTGAGACTGAGAAGCAGCTCAACGTCCCTCAGACACGCTGAACCAAATCGGGATCTGAATCCTGTTCTGAGCCCCCCAGAGCCCAGCAGCCCCACTTTTTTCCCTCGGATAGTCACCACCCTCCCCACACCCATTCCTGCCCATGCTCAGTTTGCCCCATCCCCCGCCCCACTGCCATCAGCCCAGCCCCTCCTCAAAGCCACCCTCTGCTGCACCACATGGACCCAGCACCCAGGAGTGGTGGGGACCCTGAGCATCTGGCAGGGACAGCGCCACCTGCAGGAGGGACCAAAGGGATACAGATTACAGCCCAGGGACCTCCTGGGGCTTCCTCCCACCAGGCATGTGTTGGTCTCTGAGAGTTGGTGTGGGGGCCTCCACTTAGGGCATCCTTTGAGCCCCAAGGGGTAGAGCGGGACCCCCAGTTACACTGGGTTTCTTGCTTGTGTCTCTAGCCCCCAACACACACAGACGCACACACAGACACACACACACACACACACACACACACACCTGTGGTCTGAATGCTGCTCCTGGGGGAGCTGCAGAGAGCCAGCCTCCCCTGCCCTGGACCCCAGGTTCCCCAGCCCTCCCCGGCCCCCGGCCCACAGCAGGCCTTCCACAGCCTGGCCTGGGAACTGCTGGGAGGCAGCATGGTCCCGGGCACAGTGGCCAGGACCGAGACGTGCTGGAGGGCGTCGGGCGGCCCACAGAGCCACCATCTGCTTCTCTGCTCTGAGCCCAGCGGGCTGCAGAGAGGAGCGTGCGCTGGCAGCACGGAGGCCGGGAGGGCTGCTGGGCAGGCAGTGCCCCCCTACGTGAGTGGAGCCGGGGCTGGTCCTCACCGGCCGGTGGCCCTGCAGACCTGCACGGGGGAGGGAGAAGGGCAGCCCAGCACCGCCTCATCTCATTTTAGAAAAGTGAACCAAACAAAGAGCTCACAGCTGTGCACCCACAGCACAGAAATGACAGTCACGGGCGCTTCGTTCCACTTCTTTCAACGGAAAATATAGCACACTGCGGATAATCTTGAAGCCCTCTGTGGTCCCGGGATGGTCCGGGACCCAGGTGTTTCTTCTCATCGACACTGCCTCCCCTTCTAGGGAGGAAAGCAAGCATTTCTGGGGTGCAGTGTGTGCCCAAGCAGGCCTGGGGGTCCCCAGTTACGGGAGAACTTTGTTCTTCATGACGACATGGCCGGTGGTGACTTTTGTCCCAGCTGCACTGACCTGCAGGTTGGGACCTCCTTGAGCCATGGGAAGGGGACATCATCGCTGGGACTCAGACCCTCCCACCTGTCTGTTCCCCCAGCCTTGGTGTGTCATTGCAGCTCCCAAGTGCCCCAAGGTGATACCTAGCTCCTGACATCTCCTGTGTACACAGCACATCCTCAGGGGAAAGAGGTGCTGTCCTTGCTCTCGCTCCGATGTGTCCCCACAGATCCCTGCACGCTGCCCTCTGGTCTCCTTGGCTGGCCCCAGTGGCTGTCCTGGACACCTGGTGAGGGCCACGGCACTGCCTTGATTGGCTTGGAAGCCACGTGCAGGAAGCCAGGTGACCAGAGCAAGTCGGGGTTCTGTTAGCGAAGATGAAGGGTTGGGGGGGGAAAGTGTGGTGGACAACTCCCAACCCGTGTCAGTGGATAGTCAGTGGATAGTCAGACCATCACCAAAGCCATACCGCCTGCACCACCTCTACCACCTGCCTGGGCCACCGCACCACCCAACTCACTCCCCACCTCTGCTACACCCCCTGCAGGACTCTGCCACGGCCCCCCTCACCCCGCCAGACCACCCTCACCACTGCACTCCCTACTGGCACCACTGTACCTGGTAAGGTGAGCGGGCCCCAGGGATGTGGGACCGTGGCTGGGGGTGGGATCCAAGGAGCAGAAGCAGGGTCGGGAAGCAGAACCTGGAGCCAAGGCCACCCATGAGCCAGCTATAGAGGGTTGGAGGGAAGCCCAGATCCAAGCCAGATGGAATGACCAGTGGATGAGGGCAACGCCAGCCTCATCACTGGACCTTTGAGAGGAAAATTTAGGTGTTCTGGGATAAGGGGCTGTACCTGTTAGAATTAGGTTTGGCTGCAAAGCAGAAAGCACAAAATAATACAGGATTAAACACACACGGGTTTATTATCCCAAGTAAAAGACATTGAGAAGTTGGCCATGCAAAGTTGGTGTGGCTGCTCTGCTGTGTCATCAGGGCCCTGGGCTCCTTCCATCCATCCCTCTTTTCCTTCATCCTTAGCAGGTAGCTTCCATCCTGTAAGTCACCTCCTGGTCTAAGAAAGCTCCTGGAGCTCCAGCCATCACGTCTTAATCCTAGGTAAGAGGAAAGAGGATGGGGGAATACAGAGGGAGACTTTGCCCAGCTACCTGTCTCTCTTCTGAGAAGCCATGCTAAGCACGTCTACTTCCAGCCAAAATGGAGTGACAGAGAGCAGATTTACCTTCTAGTCTTCAACTAGACACACACACCCACGAAACTATAGTTTTCCAGACACTGGATAAAAGGCAGCCCAGGACAGGGAGTTCTGAGAGAAGGTGAACAAACGTGTTAAGCACTATGAATGCCCCCAGAGGGAATTTCTAGGTCACATCCAGAGAAGGAAGACCTGACCAGAGCCCAGCAGTGTCTTTGAGTTGGGACGTAGAGATTAGAGCAGCCAAGACACCTATAATTCATGGTGTAGACAAAACCCCAGAGAAGCGAGAGCTACACAGAGAAAAGAGCTTCAGAGATCTGAACAGGGTTCCCTCCGATCTTTAGCCCTGAGTGTGAGGAAACTACCAAGGCCGAGGAAGGAGCAACCAGAAGAAAGAGGCAGAAGACTCCCCTGGACTTGTACAAGGTAAGACTTCCTAATGATAGGGCGTGAGTCCTCAGAAGACAACTGCCTTCACGTCGGGGTCAAATTAGCCCTACACTGAAGGCTGACCTGGATCGACCTACAAAACTTAAAAGGAAGCCTTGAGGGAGCTCCCTGGTGGAACAGCATGTTAAGGATCTGGTGGTGTCATTGCAGAGGCTTGGGTCACTGCAGTAGTGTGGGTTTTGTCCCTGGCCTGGGAATTTTCACAAGCTGCAGTTGCAGCCAAAAAAAAAAAAAAAAAGTAAAACTTGAAAGAATAAATAATCTCCAAGTAACTGCATCTCGAAATATTTAAAGAAATATGAAAAACTCTAGCCCCTAACAAAGTAAAATTACAATGCCTGGCAGCTAATCAAGAATTACCAAGCATGCAAAGAAAGAATAGGATCCGTAAGAAGACAAATAAATCAATAGAAATGAATCCAGAAATGACCAGATGATAGGATGAGAAAGATGGGTGATAAAATTTGTATATGTTCGAGAAAGTAGAGGAATCATGACCATGAAAATGAAAGAAATAGAACATATTATTAAAAAGCCAAATTGAGCTTTTCAAGTTAAAAAAAAAAAACTGTGAAAGATGGAAAAAATAGAGGGATTTAACGCAGATTAAACATTTCAAAAGGAAAGATTAGTGAACAGGAAGGCACAACACTAGAAACCATCCAAAATTAAACACAGAGAAGAAAATGACTGGGGGGGGAAACTAAACACAGGATCATTGACCTGTGGGGCAACAGCAAGTGGCCCAACACGTGTAATTGGAGTCCCGGGGGCAGGGGGGCAGGAAGGAGACAGAAAAAGTAATTGAAGAGAGTTCCTGCTGTGGCTCAGCAGGTTATGAACCCAATCGGTATCCATGAAGATGTGCGTTTGATCCCTGGCCTCGCTCATGGATTAAGGATCCAGTGCTGCTGTGAGCTGTGCTATAGGTTGCAGACACGGCTCGGATTCTGCATCACTATGGCTGCGGCATAGGCTGGCAGCGGCAGCTCCAATTCAACCCTTAGCCTGGGAACTTCCATATGCCATAGATGCAGCCCTAAAAAGAAAAAAAAAAAAGTGAAATAATATCCAAAATTTTTCTAAGTTTGATGAAAAATTTAAATCTACAGGTGCAAAAATCTCCATAAACCCTGAGCAGGGAACAAAACAATCTCATTGAATCCCAAGCAGGTTAAGAAAACTATACCAGGCCATATCATGATCAAGTGGCTAAAAACCCATAAAAGTTTATATAAAAAGACAAATTATGTACAGAGAAACAAAGATAAGAGTAAGAGCAGACTTCTGGTTGGAAACAATCTAAGTCCAAAGGAAATGGGTCCACGGCTTTACTGTTTTAAAAATGAAATAAAATAAAATTTAATTTAATTTTAAAAGGCAGACCACCTTAAATGCAATGCCCAGGGAAAACTGCTTTCCAACATGGACGTGAAATAAAGACTTTCTTACACCACCAAAGTTGGAGGGAATGCATCACCAGCAGAACCGCCCAAAGTGTTAAATGGAGTCCTTCCAGCAGAAGGAAAATGAAGACAGAAGAATCCGGATGTACACAAAGGAAAGAAGAGCACCAGAAATGGCTATTATGTAGGTAAATATAAATGGCTTTTTTTTTCTAATTTTTTAAAAATCCCTTTACAAGCTCCTTTACTATTTAAAGGAAAAAGAATAATGAAGTGTGGATCTTGGAGCACATGCAGAAGGAAAATGCACATCCTGATAACCTGAAGTCTCGAATGTGGGGAAAGGGAAGTATGTTGTGGGAAGGTTCTCATAAGATCCATAAAGTCGCATAATACCATTTGAAGGTAGAATGTGATAAGTTACAGATGTAAGCTCTAAACCACCAAACAACATATATGACCAAATAAGCACAGCTGTAAGGTGTCAAAAAGGTAAAATGGAATATTTATTATATATTATATAACTATAAATAATATATATACATATTATATAACTCAATGAAAAAAGAAGGTAGGAAAATAGAGAAAGAGAACTAAACAGGTGGGCCAAATAGAAAATAAGTATTAAGATAATTAATTTAAACCTAACCATGACAATTATCACACTAAATACAGATTGTCTAAACACACCAATTAAAAAGCAGAGATGGTCAGATAGGATGAACAAGCAAAAGCCAAATTAGACAGTGTCTGCAAGAAACGTACTCTAAGTACAAAGGCACAGATAGATTCCCGGTGTATTAGCAGGTTCCAAAGAAAGCAAAAATGGCTATACTAAGAGCATACAAAGTAGGTTTAAGAACAAAGAATATTACCAGGAATAAAGACGATAGTTTCATAATGATAAAGACTTAATTCCTCAAGAGTTCATCTCAAGGACAGTCTTAACCGTCTTAATCCTTATGTACCTAATAATAACACTTCAAAACGCACAATGTGGAGTTCCCCTCATGGCACAGCAGAAATGAATCCGACTAGAATCCATGAGGATGTGGGTTCGATCCCTGGCCTCACTCAGTGTGTCGGTGATCCAGCGCCGCCAAGAGCCGTGGTGTAGGTCACAAATGTGGCTCGGATCCCGCATTGCTGTGGCTGTGGGTAGGCTGGCAGCGGTAAATCCAATTTGACCCCTAGCCTAGGAACTTCTATGTGCCACAGGGGAGGCCCTAAAAAAGCAAAAAATAAATAGATATATAGATAGATAAATAAATTAAAAATAAATAAAAAACAAAATGCACAATGCAAAAGCTGACAGCACTGCAAAGAGAAACCAGCGAATCCATGGCTGCAACTGGAGATTTCCACATGACTTTCTCAATAATTGATAGAAGAGACAGAAAATGAATAAGTTTATAGACGATCTGAACAACAATATCAATGAACTTGACATTTATAGAATTTTACTCATCAAAAGCAGAATACACATTCTCCAAAACTGCATACAAAACATCTACCAAGAAAAAACACATTTTGGACAAAATCAACAAGCCTTAATAAATTTTAAAGAATTAAAACCCTACAAAGTATCCTGCAAAGTATGTTCTCCTATCACAAGGAAATTATATTGGAAATCAATACCAAAGTATTGCCTAGAAATAACCAAACATTCGGACACTAAACAACACTCCTGAACAAGCCATGGGTCAAAGAGGAAGACACAAATGGAGGTTAGAGGAGTTCCCGTCGTGGCGCAGTGGTTAACGAATCCGACTAGGAACCCTGAGGTTGCGGGTTTGGTCACTGCCCTTGCTCAGTGGGTTAACCATCCGGCGTTGCCGTGAGCTGTGGTGTAGGTTGCAGACACGGCTCGGATCCCGCGTTGCTGTGGCTCTGGTGCAGGCCAGCAGCTACAGCTCCGATTCGACCCCTAGCCTGGGAACCTCCATATGCCGTGGGAGCGGCCCAAGAAATAGCAAAAAGACAAAAAAAAAACCAACAACAACAACAAAAAAAAAACAAATGGAAGTTAGAAATTATTTTAAGTTGAGTACAGTGAAAACACAGTATATACATATGTGTGAGATGAAGCTAAAGCAGTGGCTGAAGGAAAAGTTATAGCCCTAAATGCTTAAATATAAAAGAAGGAAAGTCTCAACTTAGTGACTCAGTTTTCACCTTAAGAAAGTAGACAAAATCCCAAAGGAAGCAGACGAAAGGAAATTATGACGATAAGAGCAAGAACGCAATGAAACAGAAAACAGTAACATGATAGAAAAAATTCAATGAAACCAAAAGCTAGTTCTTTAAGAAGTCAATAAACTTGACACATCTCTGACCAGACTGGTCAGAAGGAAAAAGAGAGAAAACATGTATTAACCAATATCGGGGATGAGAGAAGGGACATCACTCTGAAACTTAAGAACATTAAAAAGATAAAAGGAGTTCTTGTTGTGGCTCAAGGTGTTATGGACTGGAAGATGCAGGTTCAATCCCTGGCCTCACTCAGAGGGTTAAGGATCTGGCATTGCCATGGCTGTGGTGTAGGCCAGCAGCTGCATCTCCAATTTGACCCCTAGCCCAGGAACTTCCACATGCCTCAGCTGCAGCCCTGAAAAGAGAAAAATATTTAAAAAAAAATAATAATAAAAGGATAACAAGAGAATATTTTGAACAACTTTATGCCAACAACTCTGACAACTTAGGGGAACTAGACAACTTCTTTCAAGTATCTGAACTACCAAAGCTCTCTCATAAATAAATAGATATCTGGAGTTCTCATCTTGGCTCAGCAGAAGCAAATCTGACTAGTATCCATGAGGATGCAGGTTCGATCCCTGGCCTTGTTCACTGGGTTAAGGATCCAGCATTGCCAGGAGCTGTGGTATATAGATCACAGACACGGCTCAGATCTGGCATTGCTATGGCTGTGGCATAAGCCAGCGGCTACGGCTCTGGTTCGACCCTGGGAACCTCCATAGGCAGTGGGTGCAGCCCTAAAAAGACAAAAAAAAAAAGAGATTGATATCTGAATGACCCCACATCTATTAAATAAATTATACTTGTAGTTTAAAACCTTCCACAGAGAAAATTCCAGACCCAGATTGCTTTCTGGTAAATTCTACCAAACACTTAAGGAAGAGATAGTACCCATTCTATGAAACTATGCCAGTGTGCATATGCCAATCCCAAGCCCCAAGTCCATCCCTCCCCGCTCCCCGCTCCCCACCTGTCTCCTATGGCGACCATATGTTTTTCGAAGCCTGTGAGTCCGTTTCTGCTCTACGAACAAGTTCATTTGTATCCATTTTTTAAGATTCCACATATAGGTGATATCACATGATGTTTGTCTTGCTGGATTGTGTGGTTTTTAGTTTTTGGGGGACCCTCCATACTGTTTCCCGTAGGGGTTGCACCAAAATACATTCCCACCAACAGTGTGAGAGGGTTCCCTTTTCTCCACACCCCCTCCCGCATTTGTCACTTGTAGACTTTTCGATGATGGCCATTCTGGCTGGTATAAGGTGGTACTTCATAATAGTTTTGATTTGCATTTCTGTAATAATGAGTGAGGTTGAGCATCTTCTCATGGGTTTTTTGGCCATCCATATTCTTCTTTGAGAAACGTTTATTTAGATCTTCTGCCCATTTTTTTTATTGGGTTTTTTTTTTATATTGAGCTGCAGGAGATATTTACATATTTTGGAGATTAATCCCTTGTCAGTCGCTTCATTGGCAACTATTTTCTCCCATTCTGTGGGTTGTCTTTTCATTTTGTTTAGGGTTTCCTTTGCTGTGCAAAAGCGTTTCAGTTTAATTAGGTCCCATTTGTTTGTTTTTGCTTTTATTGCCGTTACTCTAGGAGGCGGGTCTGAGAAGATAACGGCTGCCGTTTGTGTCAGAGGGTGTTGGTCTAGGTTTTCTCTAAGAGTTTTACAGTATCCAGTCTTACATTTAGGTCTTTAATCCATTTTGAGTTTATTTTTGTGTATGGCGTTAAAGAATGTTCTAATTTCATTCTTTTGCACAGAGCTGTCCAGGTTTCCTAGCACCACTGATTGAAGCGACTCTCTTTTCTCTATTGTATATATAGTCTTGCCTCCTCTGTTGCAGACTCATCAAACTGAAGCTGATTCTTAACATCATGTAGTCATTCGAAAGATGAGAATTAAAACCGCAATGAGATATCACCACGCATCCATTATGAATGGCTCACATTTAAAAGACTGACCCTACCAAATATTGGGAGCGATGCACAGCAGCTGGATCTTTCATCCTTGGCTGGTGGGAATGTAAAATGGTGCAGCCACTTTGAAAACAGTTTGGCAGTTTCTTAACAAATTAAAGATACACGTACCGTGTGATGGAGCCCATTCCACTGAGGTATTTGGCCAAGAGAAATTAAAGCAATATGTCTACACACAAACTTGGACACAAATGTTCATAGCAACTTTGCTTATCATAGCCAAGAACATGAGGGAAAAAAATGTCCATTAATAGGGAAATAGATAAGCAAATGATAGCATATTCATACAGTGGAATATGATTAACCATAAAAAGGAGTGAACTATTGATATACCCAAAAGCATGGGGACATCTCAAAATCATTATGCTGAGAAAGCCAGAAATCCCCCAGCCAAAAAAAAAAAAAGAGAGAGAGAATATATACCTTACGATCCCGCTTATATAAAACTTCAGGAAGTGCAAGCTGATCTATAATGGTAGCTAGCAGATCAGGGGTTGCCTGGGGACAGGGGTGCGGGGATGGATGGCTTGCAAAGAGGCACCCAGGAAGGTTTGCCGTTGATGGAAAGTTCGCTCTCTTGACTGTGGTGATGGGTTCCTGACACATGTGTCGAAACATCACGTGGGGCAGTTTGAATGTGAGCAGATTATCTTAAGTCAATTGTGCCTCGAGGAAGCTGCAAGAAAACCACCACCACCAAAAGAAATAAAGAAATAAAGAAATCCATCCGTGTTAACAACTTCTGCACACAACTCCCCAGCTGTTTGAGCTGCAAGGACGGCTGGAAAATGCAGTCCTTTGCTGGGCCTGGGCCTCCATCCCCCACAAGGGAGGGAGCAACATGGGTGGGAGACACTGGCCACAGGTGCAGTCTCAGCGTTAACAGCCCCTGGGAACAGAGGACTGGACTCCCAGGGCTGCCCAGGGTCTGGGAGCCCCTATCTGGCCCCTGTCCTCCTGCTGGGTGACAACCGGGACTTGAACTTGTTCCACTGGTTTCCAAGCTCCTTGCTCCTGGACCCAGTGCCCAGGAATTGCTATACTACCATGAGCCTCCTCAGCAGGCAAGGGGCTCCAGACTTCGTTTCCAATCTTCAATCGTGGAGTTCCTGTTGTGGCTTAGTGGCTTAAGAACCCGACATAGTGTCCACGAGGATGTGGGTTCGATCCCTGGCCTTGCTCAGTGGGTTAAGGATCCCAAGTTGCTGTGGCTGTGTCGTAGGCCAGAAGCTGCAGCTCTGATTCAGACCTCTAGCCTGGAAACTTCCATATGCTACAGGCACAGCCCTAAAAAGACAAAAACAAAAATCTCCAATCCTCACAACATCTTTGCAGAGAAGGGTCAGTATGTCAACCTACAGATGCAGAAAGCAAGGCTTAAGTCACAAGTGGCCTCTCCCAGGGTAAGGAGGTGACCAAGCTGAGATCTCAACAAAGCCCTGGCTGACTCCAGAGGCAGCGCTCCCTCTGGCCCCCGGGTGGAAGGGGTTGGCAGTGAGGAGGCGGATACCCACCTGGCCCGGAGGAGAAGCGGGATCTGAGACTGGGTCCTGGAGGACAGTTGCACCAGTAAAAGCCCCCAGATCCCTCAGGAGTGCCCTCAGCTCCTGGCAGAACCTTGGAACCAGCCAGCCTGACCCCCCTCCCAGCCAGCAATGCTTCCCCAGGGGAACCCCTCCCCCTCCACTTAGTACCTTCTAGCACTGAAGCCTCCCCTCCCAACCCCCCACCCCCTCGCCCTGGCTACCTCCCAGTCTAACTTTTGGCCTTGAACTATCAAAAGTTCTTTGTCATGTAGTTTCCACTGTGGCTCAGCATGTTAAGAAACTGACACAGGATCCATGAGAATGCGGGTTCCATCCCTGCCCTTGCTCAGTGGGTTAAGGATCCAGCGTTGCTGAAAGCTGCTGCATGGGTCGCAGATGAGGTTCAGATGCTGTGTTGCAGTGGCTGTGGCGTAGGCCGGCCAATTCCACCCCTAGCCTAGGAACTTCCTTACACCGTGGGTGCGGCCCTAAAAAAATTAAAAAATAAAATACAAATTTTTTATCCTGCTTAGGGTGACCAACTTCTCCTGATTTGCCCAGGATCGTCCCATTTTAGAGCCATGCCCAAGAACCCCCTCTGTCCTGGGCCAGTTGGGTCAGTCACCCTACCTGTGTCCCAGCCTGCCCCATTCCCTGGCCCTTTGACCCAAAGGGGTACATGGGGCCCCTGGATCTCAGCTTGTGTCCCTGCCCTTCGATGGCAGGATCTGGTTGTGACCTCCCTGGGTCTGACGACCTGGAAGTTCAACTCTCCGTCCTGGTCCCTTTGGCACAGGGACAGCTCCGTTGCCTTACGTCCCACACCCTCCCTCAGCTTGGCTGGCCCTGCAGGTGGGCGAGTGAGGCCACTGGCTACAGGGACGGGCTCGGGTGTTGTGGCAACACATCGCAGCCCCTTTACCTCCGAGTATGGTCACCTGATCCTCCACGACTCATTTCCCCTCTAGGGTGGGCTGACACCCGAAGGGCTGCTACAGGACCCGTGATCACGTGCCAAGGACACGGGTGGCGGTGGCCCATGCGCTTTTCGGCTCCTTGCTTTTGATGTCGGAAGCCCAGAGTGAATCAGGGCTGCCCGGGCAGAGCCCAGAGGAAGACGCGCTGGAGAGGCCCAAGGGACCGGAAGAGCTCCAGCCGCCCGGGGCAGGCTCCGGAGGATGCTGGGCAGGGCTGCTCCTACCTCCGCCTCCCATCCCGGCTGGAGCCGGCGTCCTGCCACCACCTGACTTTGAGGCTCGCCGCAGCCCCTGTTCCAACTGGCCTCTAGATCTCTCGCAGGCATGGAACCTGCTGGAACACAGAGGAATCAGAAGAAATAATTTTCCTGCCCAGTGGAGTGGGGAAAATTGGTGTCCGCCTCTGCCGCCCAGTTTCAACAAGGGCAGCTGCTCACGTTTCCCGGCCTCCCGCACCCACCTGGCGGCTGCGGAGCTCGGCGCTGGGCAGAGGGGTGTGCCCCAGCATCAGGGCATCGAGGTCTTTGACCCCAGGACCGAGGCCGCAAAGTCCTCTCTCCCTGGGCTGGCAGTCACGGGAGTGGGCAGGTGGGGACAGGCTCCCGTTCTTCAGCCGAGAAAGGGGACTGACTTGTGGGGACTCCCAGGCACATAGGACCAGGGCCGAGGTCTCCTGGTGCCCAGGCCAGAGGTCTAACAGTGGCCGCTTGGACATCCAGAAGACGTTCAAGTCACCCACACCTCGACTGGCACTCTCCCAGATGGGAGCCACCGAGAAGGGCCCTGGGCTCACCCACGAGGAGCCCCCTTCTGCGCGGAAAAGGGGTTTAGAATCACTGAAGAATGAAGTGGGGATATGGTGTGTCCTGGGGGCCAGGAAGTGGGGGCCTGGACAGAGATGGCACCAGGGGGACCCTGCCCCACACCCTGGCCCCACCCTCACCATTCCAGGGGCTAGAAATCCCACGAGCCTTGATTTTATTGGAACGTGGTCTCCTGCTCGGCACTGGGACAGGAGGAGAGCAGCTGGGTGGACATGCCTGGGGAGGAAGGGCAGAGGGCGGTCTGGAACGGACGCGAGGAAGCAGAGAGCCGCTGCATCTGTCAGGGTTGCAGGCACATCCAAGGACTCAGGGAAGCCTGTGGAAGGCATCGAACACCAGATGGGGGGTCTCGGGCAAGAGGAAGACACGGCAGGTTCTTGAACAATAGAGGCACAGGGTGAGAAAGGTCCTGGGGTCCGGGGCCCAGAAGAGACAAAAGGCAGGTCTCAGAGATGAGGGGCACCTGGGCAGCTGTGGGGCTCCCTGGAGGGGAGACGGGAGCTTCTGGGCTGGGAATGGTGGGTGTGGGGACCCACTTGGCTCCAGGCAGCCTCAGCTTCCACCCTTTGGGGCCAGTATACCCACCAACGCCGCCTTGCCTCCCCCATCAGCCTTTGCCATTTAGCACAGGGCCAGACAAGCACAGCAGGCATTGGCGCTCGGCCTCCAGGCAGCCTGGCTTGTGGCCGTCCCCGACCTCAGGCTCTGGCTCTTGGTCTGTTCCCTCCTCCCAAGCCTCCTAGAGGGCTGGGCTCCATCTCCTTGAGCTTTGTGCAGGCCTGGCGTGCTGCCCGGGCTGACCTCCACTACTCTGCAGTGGCGCTTTGAGTAATACCTACATCTATTGGGGCCACTTCTCCTTCGGAGCAGAGGCAACACCGGGAGCTGAGGTCGGGTGTTTTCCAGGTGGACACTCCCTGGAACACGCCCGGGGACACCTCGTGCAAAGGCCCAGACACAGGAGGGCGTCGCCATTGACCATGGGGCTGGAGCCCAGTCCAGGGGAGGGGGCTGGAGCCAAGGCAGGCTGGGGAAGGGCCCGGGGCCCGTAGGAGCCAAGGCCTAGACCAGGACCAAGCAGGTGGGCAGCTGAAGAAGCCAGGTCCCCCAGGCGTGACCTTATTTAACACCTGCCCACGTGGGCAGGGGAGTCTGTCAACACCAGAGCTTCACATTTAGTGGCAATTTCGCCACCTCGGTGCCCTTTGCTCCCCTGTGATCACCACGCCCAGGCCCAAGGGTGGAGAGCCCAGGAGGGGTTCCCTGCCCACTGATATCTGGACGCAGCCTCTCCCCAGGGGCAACGAGTGGCTCAGGGGACAGAGGAACAGGCCCGAGCTGTCCCAGGTAGGACCCCTCCCTCCAGCCGGGCTGCCCTCATTGTTTTCTTTTTTCTTTTCAGGGCCGCACCCGCAGCATATGGAAATTACCAGGTTAGGGGGTCAAATTGGAGCTGTAGCCACCAGCCTACACCACAGCCACAGCAACACAGGATCCAAACCATGTCTGCAACCTATACCACAGCTCACGGCAACGCTGAGCCCCTAACCCACTGAGTGAGGCCAGGGATTGAACCTGCATCCTCATGGATACTAGTGGGATTTGTTTCCACTGCAGCACAACGGGAACTCCTGTGTCAGCTTCTTTTTTTTTTTTTTTTTTTTTGCTTTTTAGGGCCACACCCTCAGCACATGGACGTTCCCAGGCTAAGGGTCTAATCAGAGCTATAGCTGCCGGCCTACACCACAGCTCACGGCAATGCCAGATCCTTAACCCATGAGCGAGGCCAGGGATCAAACCTGCATCCTCATGGATACTAGTCAGATTCTTTTCCGCTGCCCCACAACGGGAAATCCCTATGTCAGGTTCTTAACCCACTGAGCCACAGCAGGAACTCCTGCCCTCATTTCTTTCCTCCGCCTGAACTGGCTCATCTACTCGTGCATGATCTTAAGTATATTCACATGTCTTGTTCTGATAAATATTTGGTAGCAATTGTCTCCCCTCCCTACAGGTTTTGAGCCCAAGTCACAGCACCCAGTCCGTCTCCACCTGGGGAACAGGCCAGCACAGGGCAGAGTTCTAGAGAGGCCGGTGCCCCTTCCCGGGGAGCCAGCCCAGGGCAGGGCCCCAGCAGGGGGCTGAGGCTGAAGCACTGAGCCTCCCAGAGGGAGTGCTGGGTCAGAAGCAGGACAGGGACCTGTGGACAGAGGGGGAGCCCTGCGAGGCCATGCCAGGGCCGCGGGACGCGGGGGTCAGGGTTCTTTTTGGAGCCTTTACTGCCTGGTGGGGACGCCCCTATTTCTGTCCTAGTCTGTCCTGAATTGGGGACCATTTTGTTCTTTAGTTGCCCAAAGGTCTTTGGTTACCCCCAGAAGCAGACACCGAATCCTTGACTTTAAGAAAGTGTTCCCAGGAGAAAATGGGGGGGGGCAACAGGATGGGGCCGGGGATTTGGGAGCGGGGTAGGCGGCAGAGGCAGCTCTGCCTGGTCCTGCTGGGGAGCCCAGAGGGCTCTGCAGAGGACTAGAGTGAATAAACCTCCCAGCTGCCCCAGTCAGAGCTCACATTCCAAGAATCTTCTCCGTCCCAGGCTGAGGGAGGGGGCAGGGAACACGAAAGGCTGAAATCAGGCCGGGGGACGCTGGAGCCCGAGGGGGAGGCGGGGCTGGACTCTTAATGGGGTGTCTGGCAAACCTTACTCTCAATGACCCCTGACCTGCTGTCCCCCCTCATCCACTGGGCCACCACAACCAGGAGCCAGGCATCGCACGGGCCCCCTCCAACTCCACCCCCATCGTTCCTCCATTCACTTGTTCATGCTCCTCTCCCACCCCCCATGTCGAGGCTCACGCTGCAGCTGAGGAGATCAAGTAAACCAGGCGACCTCTGAGAGTCGCAGGAGTCACCAAGAAAGTCAAACTGGGGAATGGGACTGAGAGATGGAGGGTGGCGGCTGTGGCCAGGATGGTCAAAGGATGCCCGAAAAGGGCAGGAGGCCAGGGGACAGGGGACCTACACAGACCCAGGGCATGGTCTCCAAGCCTTGCCGCTTTTGTCTCTTCTCATCCTCAGCTGAAAGTCCACCTCCTCCAGGAAGGCTGCCTGGATGCCACTGATGCTCCAGGCTCCCATCACAAGGATCTGGATCTTCTCCTCAGAGATGCCTAGAGGTGGGTCCTGAGGTGAGACTTGAAAGGGGTGCACGCTTGCCCAGAATGACCCAGGTACTAAATCCTAGCTTAGCCTCTGTTTGCCAAGGGGCCTCAGGCAAGGGACTTGGCCCCTCTGAGCCTCAGTTTTCCCATCTGCCAAAGAGGGCTAGCGCCACCTGCCTCACAAGGTCATCACGGAGGTCAACTGAGACCCCCAGCTAGTGAGCTGGGGGAGGGGAGAAGAGAGAATTGCTGGGCGGGGATTAGGTGTGCGGTGTGGGGGAGGGCTCTCCCCGGGCCTTCCTAAGCAGACCCAAGCTCAAACATACAAGCTGCCTAAGCCAGACTCGGGCACCCCCACCTCTCCCCTGCCCCCCTCCCCCCAGACATCTGCAGCGTTGGCAGCAGCAGAGCCAGGGCTGATGGCGAATGTTCTGGCACCATCTGAGCAGGACCAGTGTCTGGGCAGGCAATGTGGACAGAACCCTGCATGTACACTTCAACCACATGCCAGCATTACTGTTGTCCCTTGGGGCCTGGGGACGGCAGGGACATTGGGGCTGGCGGGGGGGCGGGGGTTGGGGCCCCCACTGCCTCTCGTGGCTGCCTTCACCCGACGCATGGCCTGAACAGTGTCAGAAAGGGCAGGAGTGGCAGTCGCAGAGCCTGCAAGCGCAGGTGCGCCTAAAACAGCCCCAGAGGAGGGATTTAAAGAGCCTGCACTCTCAGCAGCCACCTGGCATTTTGTCCTGATGGCAGGCCCTGGGCACCTACCCGTGGTCCTCTGATGCTCACCCCACTCCTGGGACTTGGAAAGCTCCCTGCACTTCTCCTTCTCTGTTTGGTACTCAGTAATGTCCCCAGGGCCTGGGCGGGAGGAGGGAGGGAATCTGCCTCAACGCTAAGTGACTCCGGTCAGCTGCTGGCTCTTTTTTCTCTCCCCCTTTTATTGTTTTTCTCACTTTCCCTGCTGTCGATGCCTTTTCACAGCGCTGTCCTGCGCCGGCAGGTAGCAACCTACTCCCTCCCCTAATTAAGCAAAAGTGGATGGAAACTGCGAAGTGTACAAATATCAAGTGTAAGATGGATGATGAGGGTGGCTGCACAACAAGACGAATTACCTAATGGCACGGAACTGTCCAATGGCAAATGGTTAAAGTGGTCCATTTTCTGTTATATACATTTTACCACCATCAGGTCAAAAACACATCAAGTTTCCCTCGGCAGCATCCTGTCATCGGCCATGTGCTTGAGAGTTACATACACAGGTGTGAATAAAGAGGGCACAGGTCCTGAGGGAGGACAAAGGTCAAGTGACCCTTGCGACCTCTCTTTCCACCAGCCAGGATCCTTTGCGGCCGCCTTGGGGTTTTTCCAGGGTTCGGATGCTGGTTGCTGCTGGGCTGGCTGGGCTGGCAGGCTTTTCCACCGGCCCCGAGAGCTCTGATGCGCTCCGAACTGAGGCTGGTTCTTGAGGAGGCCCCGGCCTGGCCCGGACCATCAGGAGCCCCCTACCCAGTGCCTCAGGGAGGAAAGGCTGTGGTCCCCCCACCCCGGCACCCTTCCTCAGGGCCACGACTGGGCCAGCCTGGAGCTCTGCTGGAGTGGGGGTGCTCCAGCTGGCAGATCTGGGAGCTGCACTGACCCATCGAGAGGACACCTCCTTTTTCCGAGAGCTGGGGTGCCGGGAGGGGGTGCCCCTTCTCATCACTTGACTGCCTTCCCGCCGGTGGGTCAGGTCAGGCAGAGAGCAAAAGTGGGGCAGGCACCCGCCCTGATGGAGGGGGCTGCGACTGGGAGATGTGACAGAGCAAGGCGGAGGGGTGACCTGGCAGGTCTTGCCCTCCCCTCATTTTCTACATTTGTGAAGTGTGAGCCCCGGGAGGACGGGGATCCCCTGTGCCTGGAGCAGTGCCGGTATACAGTAGGCGGTCAATACGTGTTGAAGGACGGAACGAATGCATGGACGCATGGGTGCGACGGGTCCAGTCCTGCGGCTCCTGGTTCCAAAGGCCCATTCACTCTTTCCCTCAGCGCTCCCCTCGTGCATTCATTCCTCACTCATTCGTTCCTCCCGCACACGCCGCACTCATTCATTCACGCGCTCCGCCATTCACGCTCACGCGGGTTCATTCACTCCCTCCCGGGCTCCGGGGGCCACGTGGCGCCCCGCGTGCCCCGGTCCGGTCCCGCGCCCCCCAAGTGCGCCCGGGCTGGGCGCTGCGGGGGGAGCCGCTGAATCAGCCGCGGCTGCGCGGGGCCGGGGCTGGCGGGGAGCCGGGCTGGGGGCGGGGGGCGGGCGCTCCCTGCGGGAAGCCGGGCGGGGTGGGGGAGCCCCGGCCGCGCCGGCTCCGGGCGCGCTCGGCCTCGGCGGGGAGGGCCCCGGGCCGGGGGCGGCGGCGGCGGCGGCGGCAGGACCGGAGCGCGGCGGCGGCGGCGGCGGCGGCAGCGGCGAGCGGCGCGGCTGCCCCGGGGCCATGTGGACGGGCGGCCGCCGGCCGGGCCGGCTCCGCCGGGCGGTAAGTACCTGCGAGCCGGGAGGGCAGGGCCCGGACACCCGCGCGGAGGCGGGGCGGGCGCCACCCACGCGGCAGGGCGGTCTCTGCACGGCGGGCGCCGGAGGCGGCCCGCGGGCCCCCTCCCGCCAGGGGGGCGACTGTCCAGCCTCCTGTCCCTGCCCGCGGCGCCCCCTCCGGTGCGGGTGCGCCCGGGCCCCGCCAGGAACGCTTGACCGGCCGCGGGGGGCACTGGCGGGGCGGGCGCTCGGCCTCGGCGCGCTGCCCTGCCCCCCCCCAGCACGACCCCGCGCGGCCGGCCGGCGCGAACATCTGGGTGCGAGTGCGGGGTCCTCGCCCCCTGCCACGTGCTTCCCTGCGGCGCGAGGGATGAAAGGCGGTTCGGACCGGGCAGGGTGCTGGGGGGTCCAGGACGAGGCCTGGGGATCTGGGATCCGCCGCTGTCCCGGGCGGACGGGCGGGGCGGGCGGCCAGGGTGCAGACAGACCCCCTGCTGCCCGGGGTCAGGGCTTGGTGAGGCCGCCCGCCCGGGACTGGTCACGGAGCTGGAAGGAGGCTGAAGCAGGGGCTGGCTCATTGAGCGTGTGCAGAGCATTTGCGGAGCGTTTGCAGCGCGTTTGCAGCGCGGACCCCCTGGGTCACATTCAGTACCTGCAGGCCAAGTACTCTCTGAGTTAGAAGCGAGGAAACTGAGGCTCAGGGAGGGGAGGGCGAGCCCGGGCCGCTCAGCTGAAGCTTCCACCCTCCCTGAACCCCAGCACTGTTGGACGAGAATTGCTGCCTTAGCGTTTCCGCTTCCTGCCTGGTTTAGAGGTGTTTCCTTCCTCCTCTGGGCCCCACCCCATCCCCAGTGTGGTTTCTTTGGGGGCAGGAACAGCGTGGGTGACATCCTGGAGTCTCCTGGACCAGCAGGATGGGAGCAGAGCAGGCACCCAGGAGTGACGGGGGGTGGCTGAATGAGCTGTGCCTGCAGAGGTGGAGCCCTGGCTGGCCAAGGTCAGCCACAGACCAGGTCTGGGCCGACCACAGCTGACCAGGCCAGGGGGCCCCCCGGCAGGTGGCACAGGGTCTCCAGGGGCCTGGCTGCTGTGATGGCCCCAGTGCCCTAGATCTCTGAGGTGCGTGCACAGGTCCTAGCCCTTCCCTGGGCCCTAGAGCGACCCTCCCACCCCCAACACCTGCAGCAGAGTCCTTCCCACTCGCAGCGCCGGCGAGGACTGTGGAAGAAAGGCCGTTGAACACTGCGGTGTGCCGACCCCGCCAGGCCCGGTGTGGCACTGCCGGCCGGGGCAAGTGGCCCATGGAGGCGGCTCTGCCTGGCATCTGTGACGCACAGGGCGGGGAGGCAGCAGCCTGGGCCCTGGCAGCGGCCCCGAAAACCCTTAATTTTCCCGACTCTCACTATAATCAGGGCGGCACAGAAAAGCAGGCACGGTGGCAGATGCGGCTTCTTCCCGGCTGTGCCGGCGCGCCGGGTGAGGAGGGGCGGCCGCGCCGCTGCCGAGGGCCCTCCAGAGCCATTGTCTCCTATTTATAGATTCCCGCACTCTGCGTCCCTCGGATCCTCTGAACCTGGAGCTGTTCGCACCTGGGACGCTGAGTGGGCAGGGCCGGGGCCGCCTCGGGCGTCAGTGGTACGGGTCTGGCTTTCCCCGGGCTGGGCAGGGGAGTGGCACGTGTCCAGGTCATGGAGGAGGGAGTCGGAGCAGTCAGGCGGATGACCCTGCACCCAGTCTCAAAGACGGTTGGGCACGGGGTCTGGCCCACAACAGCTGCCGTGTTCGGAGCACCTACTATGTGTCAGGCCTGTAGCAGCATTTTCCTGCGTCATCTCCACGGCGACACTTTGAAGTAGCGTCCCTACTCCTAGAGGCGCTCAGTCAAGGTTAGAAATGAATGAATGAGGGGGAGGCAAGAACCCCAGGGCTTGGTTGGCTTCCCAAATTCCAGGAGGCTCTTGAAGCCCAGGGGCTGAGTAGGAGTTGAAGGGGGGAGGGGGGAGGAGCAGGAGAGATGCAGCCTGGGTCAAGGCCAGGAGTGAGAGGGCAGACTGAGGAACAGAGCAGAAGCAGTGCTGCTGGAGTACAGAGGTCAAGGGCATGGCCAGGGGGTCGGGTGTAAAGAGCCCTGGGGACAAATCCAAGGGTGACCCAGGCTCACTGTATTGGTCTAGCATTGCCCTCTGGGCCCCCTCCTGGTGGGGAGTCTTGGAGAGAGGCCCGGTTGGGAGACTGGAGCCTTAGGTTCCAGTGCGTCCTCTGCCGCTGATCTGCTGTGTGACCTTGAGCAACGCCGCACCCTCTCTGGGGCTCCGGGTCGGAGACACAGCCCCTCTTAGTCAGAGGCGTGGCTTCTTTGGCCTGAGAACAGACCCTGGATGGTAGGTAGCCTGTGGCGGGAAAAGTTGACCAGAGCTGTGTCTGTTGGTTCACTGTGTCTGTTGGTTCACTGTTACAGGAATAAATGAGCGAGTGAGTGAACGAGTGGGTGACTTCTGCAGCCCCTGGTGTCCCCCCCCCCCGCCCACCGCGTGCACCCCCACCCTGCCCTGCTCATCAGGACCATGTAAATGACTCTGACACTGACCTCGCCCTTCGGAATCTCACAGTCCGCAGGAAGATACGGACTTTGATTGGCCCAGCAGGGGTGAGGAGGGTGACTGATGGGGGCCTTCCCTGCACCACCCCCTCCAGGAAGGGGCCCCAGCAGTGGCCCAGCCACACAGGCCATGCACCTGGAGGCTCCCACCGCAATCTGCTGAGGTTCTCGGGATGGGCATCAGCTAGTGCCCAGCTCTAGCAGTCATTTGCTCAGTTAACTGGCCTTGAACCAACTCATGGGTGGAGATGGGCCAGGCCTGGGCCTGCCTGGGGGAGACAGACACGGAAAGCTCCAGACCGCTGCAGGTGGTGGGGTGGGATCCCAGCGCGTCCAGATGGAGAAGCAACATGGGATGGATGGCAGGGGCCATCGGCCGGTGGGTCATAGGTAGATAGATGCTGATGGGAGGCACGTAGCTGGACAGTGGATGGATAGATGGCAAGCTAGAAGGACAGATGCCTAGTGGGCGAGATTGATGGAGAGGTGGCAAGAGAGGGATGGATGAGTGGGTGCATGGAAGACCTGATCAGGAGACATGGCTGGATGGATAGACAAGCTCTCGGTGGATAGGTCTGTGGCTGGGTTGATGGATGGGAGAAATGGATTTCTGGTGCCTATGACAAGGTGGATAAACGAGTGGATGGAAGGATGGAAAACGGATGGATAGATGTCAGTGGAAGAATAAAGGGCTGCATGGATGCAGGAGTACAGGTCAGAGGATGGATGGATGCAGGCATGGGAAAATGGATGGATGCTCCATGGATACAGTCAATGCACGGATGCTGGGTTAGATGGGTGGAGACGACGACCAATGAAATGATGGCTCTACAAACGGATGGGTGGGTGGATGGATGCGGGAAGAGTGGATGGGTAGGTGCTTGAGGATGTGTTAGTGAATGCACGGATTCAGGCGTGGAAGGGTGGACCAGTGCACGAACGGGCACATGTCAATGGATGGCTGCATCCATGGATGGACAGATGGATGTGTGGATACAAGAGACAAATGAGAAGGATGCATGAATGGGCACACGCTAGCAGGTGAGTGGTTCCAGGGATGGATGTGCGGAAGGATGAGGGGGTGGGGCATCTCGCTCACATAACCCTTGGCCCCTCCCGTTCCATGACCCCACAGCAGGGAGACTGCGGGGCTGGGGATGAGCAGGGGCCTTCAGGCCTCTCCAGTTATGCTGGAGGACATGCTCTGGGAATGATGAAGCAGCAGTACAGCCTCTTGTAAAGACAGGTGGCCAGCGGGGACTCCTGCAGGGAGCGCCTTGTCCCGGGGGACTTCCAGGAAGTGTGCACCCCTTCTGAGGAAGAAAGGCTAGGGCAGAGTTCAGAGCACAGAGGCTGGTGCCACGTGGCACGGACGTGGATGCTGGCATCTGTGGCCACCCTCGAGGGTTCTCAGGCCAGTACAGAAATATCCGGAAGCAGAGGCAGGGTGGTTAAAAGCACCGGTGTGAGACTCCCCAGACTCAGAATGTCCTCATCAGTAAGTGAGGGGAATGGTAACGAAACTTCTCCCCTGGAAAGAGGGGGGCTTGGAAGGTGACTGCACGCCTGCCGGTGTTTGCTGTAGTGCCTGGCACATGGCAGGCCGAGGCTGTTTACCAGTCCCCCCTCAGAGCCCGCGGCCTCCGCCATGAACTCGGGTAGCAAGTCCTAGCTCGGGGGTTACCGCGCGGATGGGCCAAGTGATGTTGGCGCTGGTGATGCTCAGCCTGCCCTGCCCTCTGACCCCACAGGGTCCCACTAGTGCCCTGTGGCCGGGTCTTCTTGTTCCAGCCCCACAAGGCCACCGGAGCTGCACCCTCCTCTCTCAGAGCCCACAGACCCCCGCTGGCTATCCTTGCGAGCAGGGTGGGGCCAGGTGGTGGAGGAGGGGCTGCGGGGTCCAGGACTGAAAAGGGGCCTGAGTGCCTGACCTCTGGGGTCCCCATCCTGAGTCTGCCACATCTGAGGCACGTGACCGCAAAGTCCTCGTAAGACTCTGCTTCTTTAAGCACAAAACGAGTTCACAGCTGTCCCACCTCACAGGCCTGGGTGAGGATGTGGGTGATGTCGGGGAGCCTGGCACACAATAGGGGCTCAGAAAGGGGGCTGAACCAGATGAGTGAGAGGCAGGGGCTGCTGCCGCAGGAGCCAGGAGCCCTTCAGTCCGGGCTGCTGAAAGGTGAGCAGGCCCAGCCTGCGAGCCACGGCAGCTGACAGCATCCTCCGGGGCCTCGGGCCCAGGCGGCTGAGAGCCAGTGGGTTGTTATGACAACAGGAACTTGTCTGATGCAGCCAGCAACTCTGGGAGAGGCTCAGAGGACCGGCTGGCCAGGGCCCGCGAAACATTCCGGCGACCACACATACCAGGGGGATGGCAAATGAGAGCCCTCTGCTAGTGGGTCCTGAGGTCCTACCAGACCCCAGGCTCTGTGCTGAAGGCGCCCAGCACATCCTCTCACTATACCACTGCCCCAGGCCTGGGTACTACGCTGTCCCCATATGGTGATGTGGAGGGGACATGACTTGCCCAAGGTCAGTCGGGGTGCTGGAGGTGGATTTGACCTTGGGTCTGCCGGCCTCCAAGTTTTCTTCCCACTGCTTGTGGAGCAGGGCTGGATGACTGCTGCTAGCGAGGGGCTTGTCTCAGTGTAAAGGGGTGGCCTTCAGGGGAGTGTCAGGGTGCTAGGGGACACGGTGGCCTTCCCAGGAGCCTGAGACCCCTGAAGCCCCATGTCCTCCCAGAGCCTTGCCCAGAGGAGGCCCACCCCAGGCTGGGGATGCTTGGGAACGGACGCTCTGAACCTGGGCTGCGTTCACTTATTCATCGAAGAACTACCTGCTGAGCACCTACTATGTGCCTGGCCCTGTGCAGAGAGCTAGGTAGAGTGGTGTGAACGTCTGGGGGAAACACATCATAAAATCACAATCGGGGCTCACCTTAGGAGGAGAGCAGCATTCTAAGAGGCTGTTGCAGAGGTGCTGATCCGATCTGGGCCATGGGAAGGGGCCGGCTGTTGAGCTGAGGCCCTGAAAGTTAGATGAGAGTTAGACGACCCGAAGCAGGGGAAGGGAGAGGGAGTGAGAGTGCTCCTGGCGGAGGGAGCAGCAAGCGCAAAGGCCCTGAGACCCCTGAGCGCGTGGCACGTCCAGGAACTGGATGGAAGTTCCTGGGGTGGGGGTGGGGCAGGTGCAGAAGGCACCGGGCACTCAGGGCCTCGCAGGGCATGTGAGTGTGTGACATTGGCTGGTTATCTGGCTTGTGATTTTAAAAATTCACACTGGCATGTTCGTGGGGTAGGCCAGGCTGGACTATGATGGAGTCAGGGGCCCCCGAGAAGGGTGTTTACAGGTATCCCGGTGAGACATGGTGGCACCCGGGGCAAGCAATGCGACGGTGAGGATGGAGAAGAGAGACTGAATAGTCAGGGCCTGGTGGTTAGGGATGTGGGGCTGGGGTGGGGGCCGTCCGTCTCTGTCTTGGGCAGCTGAGCTCATGAAGCTTTTCAGAGGTTCAGATATTCAGTGCTATGGGGCATCCAAGGGCCCCAGAAAAGAAAGAGTCCCTAGCACTTGATGTGAGGCATCCAGGCGCTGCCAGAAGGGCAGAGGACCCCGGGTGCACAGCCACGAGCAGGCAGTGCCCCAGAGAGCCTAGGCCATACTCCAAGCAGCACCAGAAGTGGGACTGGAGGTCATGGCCAACGGCCTGGGGCTGCCACCCCCTAGAGAGCCTTCCTTTGACGCACGCAACCGTATCCCAGGAAGGAGCCCTGCCTGGCCCCTGGCTTCCTGGGATGCCAGGATGGGCGTGTCTCCCTTCACACAAAGGGGCAAGTGCCCAGGCCTGGCTTTAGCCTTTCTCTGGGGTCACCTCCCGACCCCACTCCCCACCTAAGGACAGCCTGGGCCCCCACGTGCCAAAGGCTCTTGTCTCATAGTGTTGGCAACCATGATTCCTCAGCTTATGCCCTGTGTGTCAGTACGGAATTGCACACAGCTGCAAGTAACAGAGACTGGAAATAACCAAGGCTTAAATAAAACAGACAGTTATTTCTCTCAAATTAAAGAAGTGCCAGGGGCAGGTCCAGGGCTGGTGTGATGACTCAGTGGTCATCAAGAACCCAGGTTCTTGTGTCTTTCTGCTCTTCCAGCCTTTATATATGGCTTCTGCTGCAAGCTTGCCTCACGGTGCAATATGGCTGCCATAGCTCCAACCATCACCTGCATGTTCCAGATAAGAAACCAGAGAGTTGGGAGTGGTAGCAAAAAGGGCACAGGCAAGCTTTCTGATCCCTTTTAAGGGGCTCTCCCAGCAGCTTAAATATGAATGCAATAATTTCTGTTTATATCTTTTGGGCTACCCCACCTGCAAAGAAGCCTGGGAAATGCAGCCTTTAACTTGCCTCCCAGCATAAAAGGAGGCATCTTCACTGTGGCAGGGTGGGAGGACAATGGGCAACCAGCAGTCTCCACCCCACTCTCCCGTCTGCCAAATGGCTGTAGTGCTAATGTCCCCTCCTTCTGGCCCCCCTTTCACCCTGGCAGGACAGTTGTCATGGCTGTCTGTGTACTGCCTGCCTCCTGCGTCCCTGCACCCAGCACCACAGCTGGCAGAGATGAGGAGTCATGGTGAGGTGTGTGAGGCTCCCCCAGCCCCTGGCACACAGCAGGTGCTCGTCCAGCGCGGGCTGCCTCCCCGGGCAGTCGCAGCGCCCAGGACATGACCTTTCCTTCTCCAGCACTTTCCAAGCCCTGAAGCCCAGCTCCTGTGTAGTGAGAATCAATTTAGAGGGCGGAGGCCCCCTGCCACGTGCTCTCTGGATCAATGGGGGCGGGCGTTCAGCCGATCGCTCTGGCCAGTGAGGGACCAGTGGCCCTGACCCTTCCCCGCAGAGGGCGTAGGGATCCCAGCCCCGCGGGAGGAGAGAAGTGGGGCCCAGTGAGGAACGTGGAGAGGCCTGACCTGTGGCTGACCAAGAAGGATGCTCTTGGGGGCCGGCTCCCAGGCACGGGGGCCTGACCCCGGCAGCCCGAGGGAGCACAGCCATGGCTCCCTCATGGAGCCCAGGGCTGAAGCCCCCAGAAAGGAGGCCTGCAGAGAGGCCCCTCGGAGCCACAAGCCGAGCCCCGCCTCAGGCCGGAACCCCCAGGGCCCACCGTCTCACCCCAGCTGGGCCGCACAGCCTGGCCAGCAGGAAACAAAGATGCCACCTGGCCCGCCACCCACCTCAGAGCCCCTGGGCACGGACAGCAGCACGGTTCCCGGCCCCCTCGCCCGCCTGGGCCGCCGACGGGAGGCCAGGCTGCCCTTCTCCCGGTTCCTGGATGAGGTCACGGTGCGGGTGCTGGACCCCGAGACCCTGGAAGCCTTCCGAGGGCCCAGAGGCCGCAGCCCGGAGCCCTCCCCAGATGAGCCAGCCCCAGGCCTGGTCCAGGAGCCCCTCTCAGGAGCTGCAGGCCCAGAGAAGACCCTGGCCCTGAACCCCCAGCTGCCCTCAGAGGCTCCAAGCCAGGCCACAGAGACCAATGAGCCTCACGGGAGCAACGGCAAGCCTGGAGGCCCAGCTGCCTCCCCGCAGAGGCCTCCGAGCAGGGTGAGTCTCAGCCGCAGCCCATCCCCCAGCAGGCAGCTGGACAGAGTCTGCGGTGGCCCTTCCCTCCTCCCCTGCCGGTCCCCGCCAGTTCTGGCTGACCCCATCCCAGTCCCCACATCACACCGCTCTCAGGATCACAGTCTTGGGAAAGACCTTGGGCACGAAAGAATGAATCTCTAAGATGAGCTTTCTGGCTCTGGGACAGGCAGGCTCTTTCTGGACTGAGTGTGCAGGGGGAAACAACAACGATAGCCATAATAATACCTCCCCCACTGGCAGAGCGCTTGGTGCTTTAACACGAGGTTTCAGATGATTATTCCTTTGAACTTTTGATGCCCAGACCCATCCACGTGACATAGGATATCGCAGTCTGGCCAGGCAGACAGGTGGGTCCACGTCCTTCCTAGCTGCCCATTGCATGGAGTTGGAAACTAGGACTCTGAGAAGTGACCGCTTGTCCCTGGGGAGTCTGGACTCGGACTAAGATCTTCATAGCTGAGTAGCCCCTCGGCACCCCCGCCACTCGCACACGCTCTGGCCTCAGACAGATGAGCAGAAAAATCCCAGGAGAGCTGCTCAGCTGGCCGGGGGGATCGGGTTGTGCAGAGCGTCAGCTTGGCAGCACCCACCTCGGCGCTGACCTTCCAGCTCCCGAACCATCTGTGCCCCCTGGGGCCAGGGTGGGTCCTGAGGGGCTCTGGGGGACATTAGCTGCTCACCCAGGCCCCTCCCACCATGGCCTCCCTGCAGGGAGAGGTCGTTTTAAAAACCAAATTCCATGTGGTATCGAGAACGGGTGCTGGCTGAGCGCTTCCCAGCATTGTGGCTTCAGTGCAGCCCCAGCTGTCAGGGCCACCCTTTGGCCCCCACGGGACAGGGGAGGTCACTAGAGGAAGCGGGGTTGGACACAGGCCGCCTTGGCCTCCCCCTCCCCCCTCTGCTCCTAGGCGCTTTTCTCCGGTGATTCGACCTGCCTTGTTTTCTTTTTCTTTTTGTTTTTTGTCTTTCTGCCTTTTCTAGGGCCGATCCCGCGTCACATGGAGGTTCCCAGGCTAGGAGTCGAATCAGAGCTGTAGCCACCAGCCTTTGCCAGAGCCACAGCAATGTGGGATCCGAGCCGCGTCTGTAACCTACACCACAGCTCATGGCAACACCAGATTCTTAACCCACTGAGCAAGGCCAGGCTCGAACCCGCAACCTCATGGTTCCTAGTCGGGTTCATTAACCACTGAGCCACAACAGGAACTCCTCGACCTGCCTTTTGGTCCAGGAAGAGCCCGGATGCAGCCTGGCTGGGGGGAGGGGAGCTCTGGGTATTCGAAGCCCACCAGCCTTTCCCCTGGGGTCTGCTGTGCTAGCTGGGCCTCGCTCAGCCAGGGAGCTCTCAGCTCTGGGTAGACTCGGCTCAAGGATCTGCTACCTGCTGTGTGATCCACCCAGGTCAGCCACTGGCTCTACACCCCCGTTTCCCTGGAAAGGCAGTGATGGCCATGACCTTTCTTCTCCTGGTCACAGGAAAAGCATCAGCAGGCACCCAATAAGCATCGTTTCCCCAGCCTCCTCCACCAGGGCCTGGCATCCTGGGCCCCCCTCTTCTCTGCTCTAGGCTCTGCACACAAAGCAGACCTCACTCTGGGGACCACTGGGTCCCAGGGGAGCCCCAGGACGCCCAGGCCTCTGGAGGATTCTATCTCGGGTTTCCTCGCACATACCTCCTGGGGCTGCCAAGCAGCACAGGGCCTCGGGGACCTGTGGGGCTCCTGAGCAGGTGCTGGGGGGTGGGGCTCTGTCCTGGGCCCTAGCCAGAATGTCCTTCCCAAGGACCTGGTGTTGGCTTCTTGAAGCGGGAGCTGGGAACCAGCCCCCACCCCACCGCAGCCTCATGTCACATGGTGAGCGTCTACCCTGGGCCCCGCGGCTCCAGCCTTGCGTCAAACACTCAAAATAAGCCGGTGAGACATCCTAGGATCAGACCCATTTCCCAGACCAGGAACTGAGGCTCAGAGAGCCGGGGCCCAGCAGGTCTCGGCAGGGCTGTGCCCCGGCTCAGTGGACCACATTCCCCCAGGGTCTGGTGTGTGCGGTGAGCAGTTAGAGCTAATGGGTTGAAAGTGCCTGGGCACAGCAGGAATCCAGTCCCTAGGACGGGGACAGCCGTGAAGGGATGAGAATTGTCCCTTCACCACGTCCCGCCTGTCCTCCTGGCACTGACAGTTCCCGGGGCGAAAGTTGAGCTTTGGGCAGGCAGGGCAGACCCCCGCTTCCTGTCACCAGTCCGAAAGCCCTTCCTCAAGGACGATGCCTGGAGCCCGCCTTGAACCACCACAGGGAGGAAGCCACAGAGCCAGGGGGCTTGAGCTTTAGTTCTGCTTCTGTCCCTTCTGGCTGAGTGGTCATGGGGGACTCTGATCCCCTCTGCATTGCCCAGTCAACAAGAAGCCACTGCAGATGGCCTCCGGGACCTCCAGCTGTCCCTGTCACAGACCTGGTAGCAAAGGCTCAAGCCAGCAAAAGAGGCAGAAGAGAGCAGGGCAGGGTCACAGGAGGAGAGGCGGGCCGGGGACTCCGAAGCGGCCTCGGTGGCGTCGTGACAAGACCCTGGGTCCCAGGTCTGGAAGTCCCCAGAGAATCACTGGGACACTGTCTGTCCGAGGGGCTCTCCCGAGGGACCTCCAGCAGGCCCCTCGGCCCTCTAGCCCCAGGCCCCCCCTCTGTGGGGCAGGCGTAAGGTGTGCAGGCGCCTCCCCCAGGGGAGGACCCCGAGGCGCCTCTGGGGGGGCAGCTGCTTCCCTGCTCCCCAACCGTTGCCACGTGGGAATGTGGGCCGGATTGCCAGATCTTCCAAAATTTCAGTAGAAGCCAAAAATATGGATTTTAAAATGTAAACTCTCCCAATTTTTAAACGTTGGCTCAAATGTTTAAAAAAAAAATTAAAACCCTCTTGCAGGCCAAATACAACATGCTGGTGGGCCAGATTTAGCTCAGGAGGCCAGTTTGCAGCCACGGGCCTAGTCCATCTGCACGGGCACCCTGGCCCTGCCGAGGCCCCGCAGGGCCCCAGGAGGTGGAGGGGTGGGGGCAGGGCACGGGGCACCTCTCCGCCTGCAGCGAGGTCCTCTAGGATCCCAAGGCGAAGGACATTCTTGGCCCCATCTGGAGACAGCCGCAAGCCAAGGTTGGGGTTCAAGTCCCCAACTTGCCCAGTGACCTGGGATCAGTACTTGCTCCTCCCCCATCCATCAGGCAAGGCGGGGAGAGCCTGCTGGCTCCCCTTGGTGTTCCCAGTAAGGTCCTGGGGCCAGACCCACTTGTGCCCAGCACAGGTGAGCCCTGTGGGGGATGCTGAGGTTCACGAGGCCGGCTGCCCACCCAGGACACAGTCTGTGACACCGCCGCTCTCCTCCCGCCTGCCCTTCACTGAGCTCGTGGTCTCCTGTGCTGGCCCCGCCCCCTCCCTGAACCCCCACCTGGCAGAGCCCCTCCTTCCCCTCCTCTGAGCTCCCCCCTTGGGTCGTCTCTTCCAGCGTCTCCGTCCGTGAGGGCCACTCGCAGTGTCTCATCGCCTGGACCCTCCTCTGAACTCCGAACCCATGTCCCCACCCCCTTGTCCATGTCCCCACTGGGAGGTCTGGACCTGAACCAGGATCGTCTCCCCACCACACCCCCTTCCGGCCACTCGGGCCCAAACCCATGTGGTGATGCTTCTTCCCATATCCCCCACCGTCTGTCCAGGCGTCGGAGCACCTCTCCCACCTCCACCCTGGCCCCCACTCACCTGGATTTGTGTGGGTACCTCCGGCTGGGCTCCTCGAACCCTGCACTCACCCTCCCCACCCCGTGTGACCTCAGCACAGCAGCCTGGGGACTACTCTTCTGCCCGGCCCGGTGGAGACTCTGACTTACTCAAGATAGAAGCCAAAGTCCTGACAGTGGCTCACAAGGCCCCCACCTGGGTCTCTGCTCCCCAAACTCAGGGCAGGAGGGCCACTGCCCTGACATCCCAGGTCATCCGCCTCCCCCAACTCCTGCAAGAATATCAGCATCCTGAGAGCAGAGAAGATGCTCCAGTCTAGTTTGTTTACTGCTGAGTCTCCTAGTACAAGGCACAGAGTGAATGTTTGTTGAATGAATGCAAGAAGGCAAGGAGTGGTGTAAGACGTCTTAGAAGGGGGTCCGCCCTGAGTGATGACGTTGAAAGGCTGGCTCTGAGGATCATCACCACCAACCCTGTCCCCAAGACAGTCCCCTCACACACACCTCTGCCTTGTCACTCAGAACATCTTTGGAAGATTTTTCATCTTTCCTAAATGAAGGATTGAGCTCAGAGAGGTTGAGAGTTTAGCCCAAGGTCACAGAGTTGCATAGGATGCCCAAGTCTCTGTCAGGGGGAGGTGAGCGGCCCCTGTCTTGGCCACACTGGGGTTGTCCCCTGGCCTCATGTCTGCTCTCTGTTCTCTTGGCTTCTTCCTCCCACCCCTTGGAGCACGAGGGAACAGGATAAGGAGGAAACCAATAGAGCTGGAGCTCGGAGTAGATCCAAGGAGCCCAGGGCGTTCCTGAGGGAGGGCAGGGACTGGCCCAGGGTCACAGGGTCAGTTGGAGGCAGAGGGGGCCGTCAGCACCCAGCAGCCCCCTTCCTGAGCTGCTCCTACTTCTCTTGTCAGTTTCGGGATCACAGGATTTGAGGGGAAAGAGGGGCCAGTGGAGGAGTCACGGAGCAGGACTGACCCCGGCAGAGCTCTGTGCGGATGTGCGCTGCCGGGTACCCAGTGGGCTCACATGCCACCATCCCTCCCTTCCCCACCCCCCGGCGTGGGATGGGCTTGGGGGAGGGGCATGGGTCGATGTGTATAAGTGATAGGGACCTTGAGAGCAGACCAGAGGCTGCTCGAGGTGGAGAGCAGATGCCACTGGCTGGGGATTAAGAGCAACTGCATTCATTCAGGCATTTGCTCATCGGAAGCCTCTGTGCCAGGCTCTAGGGAAAGATGCAGTGGCTGGAGCAGGAGGCTCTGCTGTCCACAGAGACAGGGGCAGGGCGGGGGGAGGCGAGTGACCAAGAAGCTTGAATCCAAAGGGACACGGCACAGTTGGAAATGGTGTGGTGGGGAGAGGGGCCACTTTCGCTGAGTGGTCAGTCAAGGGAGGCACCAGCCCTGCAAAGATCCAGGCAGAGGGGAGCAGTGCAAAGGCCCTGAGGCAGGAGTGAGCCAGGTGACTTGGGACCAGCAAGGTGGCCGGGGTGGCCACTGTGTGCCAGGGGACGTGGTCAGAGGGTGAGGAAGGGCCAAGGCGGTACTTATAGGCTCCTCATGGAGGCTCAGCATGTGGCACAGTGGCCTCCCTGCATGGCCCCTTGGGAGCACCGCCCAGCTGCTTTGGTCACCATGCCCAGGTACCACCGGGAGGACAGCAGCTTAGGAGGCAGCTCCCAACCTCCATGCTTCTGCACTGAAGCTGGAGGGGTTTGCCTCTTGGAGCCTCTGTTTTTGCATCTGTAGAATGGGGCTGTAAGGCCCAACCTCGCAAAGTCACTGTGAGCAGTAGAGGGGGTTGGCTTCCTGAACAGGGTCAGAGGCTGTGCTGGCAACGGAGCAGGCAACAACAGGGTGGACGGGCCTGTATCGGACCCTCCGGGTCTCCCAGGCCACAGGGAAAGGAAGCAGGAGGGAGGTAGCGGGGCTGCGGTGGTCTGCAGGGGGGCTCAGAACAGGGCTCAGGGGGTGGGGGGTGGGCATTCAGAGCAGCGGGGACCAGCGCCGGCAGAGACATGGGAGGGAGAGACAGCTGGCGGGCTGAGGCGGGAACGCATGGTGAGCCCCGTTTGGCTTGTGCGATGCGGGACGTAAAGATGGCCACTGGGCTGGACTAGCCAGAGGGGACAAGAGCAGAGGTCAGCGCAGACGGTGACAAGGTCACAGGTGCACTGCAGGAAGAGCTGTGGGGCAGTGAGTAGGGGGTGAACCGAGGTATAGACCATCCCTCTGAGAGCCCCCAAAGTGCCCACCTGTGTTCCCACCTACAGCAGGAGAGTTCTGGCAGGGGGGGGTCCCCTGCTATAGGGGCCAAATGGGGCCCTGAGGCTATTTTCTGCCCCATCATTTCACAATGGGGACCTTGGACTTCTCACAGGCCCCTCATAGTCATGGCCCCAGCACCCCCTGCTCCCCCGCCCCCCTTCTTTTAATAGAGACCCCACCTCTCACCTGAGACCCAGGCAGTGTCCCCCTTCTCCTCCGCCCAGCCCACCAGGCAGGCCTCTGCCAGCCTCGGGTGACTCTGAGCAACCACTTCGTGCTCCGGCCTGGGGTCCCCCTCCACAAGAGAGCATCTCCCAGGAACAGTCCCAGATCCCGTGGTTTTGAACTAGAGTCGAAAAGTAGAACGCGGGGCTCTGGCCCCACACCGAGACCATCACCAAAGGCACAGCACCTCCCCACAGGGCCGGCCCCACACAGCTGGGACTGCACTTGGCACAGGCGCCCAGAGCTTCTAGTGCCCCTCCCAACCCCTGGGCCAGGTGCCGCGTCAGCCCCGGGACACAGCTGGGAAAGACACAGGCCCTGCCCAGGGAGCACACATCTGTGGGGTGGCCCAAAGCCACCAACTCCGCTGGGTCTCCATGGAGGGCTGCCTGGAGGAGGCAGCCTTAAGTGTTGAGGGCAGTGGTTACCACACAGGCCCTGGGCCGGGGGAGAATTTGAGACTTGGTGGTACAATCAGAGCCAGACTTCAGGGTCTGGATTGGTGGAGGGAATGAAGGGGCTGCTGAGGTGCTGAGGCTGGGCCCCCCCGGCATTCCCTGTCAACTTTGTGCCCCACCCCACCTGCCCCCCACCCCTGCCACAGCCAAGTCAGCAGCCTCTCCCAGAGCCCCTTCCCGGGGGAGGAAATTCCCAGACAGGCCTTTTAGAAGAGCTGAACCATTCAATATCAATAATTAATGCTAGATTTTTATAATTAAATTTTAATACATTCTTATTAATTTTAGACAAACTCCCTGGCAGGTCATTCACTGTGAGTGATGGAGGCTACCAGAGCCCCAGGCAGGGCATCCCCCGCCTTTGGGTGGGCAGGGTCCCTAGGGTGTGGGGTCTAGGCCCAGCCGGGCTGGCTCTCCGAGCTCTGCTCTCCTGATCTGGGAAATGGGAGTGACTGCTTCCTGAGGAAGAGCTGGACCAGGCGCGGAGTGCGCAGGGCTGCTGGGTGGTGGTGTCATCGTCATCTCTGCTGTTCTGCTGCCGGGTGGCCTCCCAGGACCTGAGTCGCCGTTGCGTTGCTCAACCATTAGCCCCTGGAGGGCAGGGCTCTCACCTCATTTGCTGCCGCCTCCCCATCCCAAGAACTGAGCCCAGAGCTAATGAACGCGGAGGCACCGTGGGTGGATGATGGAACACTTGGACTTTTGGGGTTGAGGCTGACCCTCGCATCCCGGGGCTCCTCCCCCCCTGCGTTGGCCGGCTGGAGGCCAGGCCTGCTGGGTGCCCGGGGGTGCCCTGGAAGGACCAGGGCTCCAGCTGGAACTCACAGCCAGAAGAGAAGAGGCAGGAAAAGACACGCCACAGAGGTGTAGGATTCAAGCATGCATTGTCCGTGTTTATTGAGCGCCTGCTGTATGCTGGGATCTAGTATGCTGAGCGCGGTGATGGGAACCTGGGAAAGGTGGGCCTGGGTACATAGGGGGCGTCGGGGAGGTGTTGGCCAATCGGCCAGCTCTTTGTCTTGGGGGAGGAGGGTATATAGAGGGGTCTGGGCTCGTGGTCTCCGACAACTTTTAGAGCGTCAGAGACTGTGTCTGGCTGCCAATCCAGACGCCTTGGGGAGCCGCTCCTCTGAAATTCCTTCCCGCACGCACCCCAGACCCTCCGCAGTCCGTGATGCAGAAGGGCAATAGAGCGCCTCGCCGTGCTCCCTCTGCCCCCACCCCCAGCGTGCAGGTGAGGAAACTGAGGCCCGGGGAGTCTCGGGAGGGGCCTGATCGAGAACCCGGGGAGTTGGTGGCCGAGCCTGGAGGAGGCCCCCGGGCCGGGCCTTCCAGCTCGGCGCTGGCGGCCGGGCTGCGCCCTCGGCCGGCGGGGCGGTGGGGGAGGCGGCGTGGGGCCCGGACCGGAGCGGAGCGCGCTCCCGGCGGACGCGGCGGCGGCGCCCGGCGCGAGGGGCCGGGATGGGCGGTCATCAGTCTTCCCAGGTGTGTCGCTTGGTCCCTGGGCTCAGTCCCCCGTCCCCCTTTAAAGGTGGGCAAGGTACGGAAAGACGGGAAAAAGCCCCCGGGAGTGGCCTCTCCCTCCCTGCGCCCCCAGCTCCGCGCAGGAAGTGCGATCCCGCCCGGGCCGCTCGCAGTCCCTGTACTTCGCCGGCGCCCGCAGGGTTAACTGCAGCGGGTGGGCCCCCCGCCCGGCCCGCAGAGGGGCTGCTGGACTGCGCTGGGCTGGGCGGGGAGGGTCTCCAAGCCGCGCGCGTGTGGGTCTGCGCAAGCCCGGCAGGGAGCCCCGCCGGCGAGTCGGGTGCGCAAGGGTTAATCCCTTGGGCCCGGGAGGGGCGAGCCAGGCCCGGACCCCAGAAGCTGAGGGCAGCAGGGTCCCTGATAGAGGAGTCTGAGCTTTCGACTGCTAGCACCCTCGGATCGTGTGCGTATCAGGTTCTGCACTCCCTTACGGCCCCCAGTTGCCCGATTTGAACATTCTCCGACTCGAAAATTCTGCAATTCCGGGCTAGGCTTCCTCTGGGAGGGAGCGCGGGGCTGGAAGGGTTAACGGGCGGGGTGGGGCGAGGAGGGGGGAGAGCAGCGGGGGCCGCGGCCGCGGGAGAGTTGACGCGGCGGGGCCAAGTCCCCTCTCTTTCGGGCTTGCGCGTCTGGGATCGCCCCAGGCAGTGCAGTCCCGCGTCCCCGAGCCAGCCCCTTCCTCTCCCCGGGGGGCGTAACTCGGGTGCGTGGCGGCCCGAGCAGGCTCACCTGTTACTCGGCCGAGGCCCCACGCACCGCTGAGTCCCAGGGACCGCAGCCGGGGAGTATGGGCTGGGGGCGCGCGGGCCGGACTTTCCAACAACCGAGCCGCCCGGGGGTGCCCGGTCGCTGCGCCCGCCTGTGCCCGCGGTGCCCAGCTCCGCCCGGCGCGGCCGCGGAGCGCACGCCTCCTGCCTGCTGACCCTCTCGTTTGGTTTCTCGCAGGCCTCTGCCGCAGACATGGAGAAACTCAGGTGAGTGGAGCGTCTTCAGTGCCTCGGCTCCCGGGCCGGGGTCGGGGACAGGGGCGCCGGGGCGGGCGAGGGGAGAGGGCTGTGCCCGAGCGCATCCACGGCCCGCGGCTGCCCGGCGGGGCTGGCCGGGGCCGGGGTGCCTGTGTGTGATGCGTGTGTGAGTGCGCGCGTGGCTAGACAGTGGGAGCCCCGCGCGAGGGGTCCGCGGCCGGGCCGGGGCCAATGCGGCTGGGGGTGGGGGTGCGCCAGCCAGGGCCGGGCGGCCCGCGAGTGGGTCCCCGCGATCCCCCGTGCCCCGTCCTGGGCTCTCGATTGTCCCCCGGGACCCTCAGGGCTTCTGTTGCTGCAATTACGCACCCGATCACCGGGGCCCGCCGCCCCTCCCCACCCCCCAGCTGACACTTGCGGGGTTCTGAGCTTTTAAGTTATTGCTTCGTGGGGATGGGGGTGGGGGATGGAGTCCAAGCTGCTGGCCGAGGCGGTCGCGTCTTGGAGCCATTTTGGGGGAACCCCGCGACGGCATCGGGCATCCGGGGTGTGCCCCCCTCGGCCTCCCTCCCGGAGCTAAACTTTGAGCCTTTGCGGATTCCACCCGGCTCCCTTAGGGGCAGCCCCCCCGGGGGATCAATTGATCTGACTATTCACGATTTCCCTTGGCCACCCTGAGCCCCCCCCCCACTTTGGGAACAACCCTCCTGTTTTCCTTCCTGAGTCTGAGACGACGTAGCGTGGGCAGGAGGCCCAGCTTTGGGTGCTGGGTCTCAGGACTATCAACCCTGGTGCCTTGGTTGGGGGGGGGGTCTCTCCGGCCCCTCCCTCCACCTCCTCCCTGCCCCCCCAAGACCAGGATCCGCATCCCTGGGGAGGCAGCTAGGTAGCAGGTGCATCCATTGCCCAAGGGCGGGGCACCGACAGAGCCCCGCTTGTGGGGGGGGGGCAGGTCCCCGCAATGGGGGGAGGGGGGCTAGAACCCTCCTGGGTGACCCTCATTGCTGTGGATGAGTGCCCAGGTGGGAGCCCGGGGACAGGTGGGCTCATACAGAGGCCCCAGACTGGACATGAGAGCAGGGCCATCTTCTGGCCACCGAGCTGGAGTGCAGCCCTCCCCTGTGGGTCCCCCGGGGCCGAAACCCATTTGTCTTGGGGCCGGAGGAGAGGTCCAGTCTCTTAGGTCGTAGGACCTCAGACCCAAAGCCAGATGTCCATAGGCAGGTCCACCTTGTCATGGTCAAGGTCTAGATGGCATGATAAGGGCCAGAGAGGCAGCCCTGTCTCTGGCCACATAGATGAGCCCAGTCCTGAACCCAGAGCTCTAACCCCAGGCTAGAACGCTCCCTGCTACCCCTATTGGCTATTTTCTTGCCAGAACCCCCACCCGATTGGGGTCTCTGTGGGGGAGGGGTCACTACTTAGCTGGGACTTGAAAATAAAGGTAGCATCATGGGGCACCGTGAGACCAGCCTCTGGGGAGGGGGGGGGTCCCCTCCAGGATCCTCTTTCTCTTTCCCTCTCTCTCTATGCCCAGCCAAGGCTCTTGAGCACCTGCCCCTGTGCTCTGGACAGTAGAGACAGAGATATGGCCCCACCTGGCTAGGAGCACAGGTGAGCCAGGTGGGCAGTGGGCAGTCTCCTTCCGGGGGGGCGGGGGGCAGAGGGCTTCCCTGAGCTGAATCCTGAAGGCTAGTGGCAGTGGCTAGGACCCAGACTTTGGGGCTACACTGAGCCACATGGCCCCTCAGTGGAGGCAGAGCTCCGGAGTCCATGAGATTGGGGGTCCCGTGTGGCCAGGACCCAGCGTAGCCCCCCAGAACTGGGGAGCAGCCTGCCCTCCTCTCTCCTCTCCCTCTCACCTGGTTAGTGGTCTCAGAGCTGCCTCGAGGGCCTTTCTGAGCTATTCCTTCCCAGCCAGTGCTGGGGCTGCCCCTGTAGGGGTCTGGCCTGCATTTAGGGCCAGGGGTCCAGGACCAAGAGCCCCGAGGGATGTAGGGAACGTTGGTCAGCCTGGCCTCCCACAGAGTAGATCACAGGGTATGGGGTCCTCTGGTAAAGTCCTGACCTTCTCTGGGGCTCAGTTTCCTCATCTGTGAAGTGGGTACCCTCACCACCCCCACCCTGCAGGGCCTCACCGGGGACCTGGCCCACAGCAGGGCCCTCCGAACTACATGACCGTGGGTTCCTAGGCAGGTAAAGATTCATTTGTGGTCACAGCGAAGGTGGTCCCCTGAGCCAGGGTGCTGCCTCTTGCCCACATTGCAGGCTGGGCCTAGGAATCTGAATTGAGCTCCAAGAGGGCAGGCCCTTTGCCATCCAATATTTGCCCCCCCCACACACACACAGATATCCCTCCAGTGCCTGGTCTGGCCCATGGGAGGATCCAATAAATATTTGTTGAATGAGTGAAAGACTGTGTCATTGTGACCCTCAGTGGCTCCCTCTGTGGGCAGGCACAGAGCTGAGGCTCCCCCTGCCCTAGCCCCTCTGCCTGAGTCCCTCTCCTTGCCACCCCCCCCCCACTACAGCCCCACATCTGAGTCCGGAACTAGCTGTCATTTTCGTGCTCCTCCGCCTTTGCCCATTCTGTTCCCTCTACTCAGAATGCCCTTCCACCCACCTTCTTATCCACATGACAAACGAGTTGTCCTTCCTGTCATCTTTTCTCTGTGGCTTTTGTGACCCTCTTGTCCCTCACCCCCAAGTGGGCTCATTCTCCCTCTGTGTACCCGGTCCCACCCTGGCACTGAGGCAGGTCAGTTCTCCAGAACAGGGACCCAGGCTCCTCAGCACATCCTCCCAGGGGATCCCATGTTGGAGACACTGGCCCAGGGAATCAGGGAGGGCTTCCTGGAAGCAGAGAGCCTTGAGCCAGGGCTTAATGGATGACTAGGAGTTTGCAAGGAGGACAGACAGGAGGAGCCTTCCAAGAGGTGCAGAGTCCTGGGATAGCCTAAGGCAGCAAGGGTACATTCAGGGAGACCGGTGAGGGGTGGGGAGCTGAGGTCGGTGGGGTGTCCCCTGTCCTCCCGCCCAGATGGCAGCCCGGTGATCAGAGCCTGGGGTCGAGTTCTCCAGCCCACAGCACCTGGCGGGGGCTGGCCCACAGGAAGGCTCCCCCCTACCCCCCGGGGTCTGGCACCCTCGCCTCTGGCCTGATGTGTGCCCCCTGCCTCTCGCTCCCTCAGCTGTCCTGCCTCTGACGCTTGAAACACTCTTCTTGTCACCCTCAAATATTCGCAGATATTAGCGTGTCCGGGCTGGCTCTGCACGCGGAGCCGGCGGCGGCGGCGGCGGCGGCGGCGGCGGCGGCGGCGCCGCAGCTAATCCCCAAGTTAATCCCCCCCTCTGCACGGGGTCCCCCTGCCTTCGCGCCACCGTGGCCGCTTTGCCGCGTGCCTTTTAGCAAACCACGTCCTCTGAGTGAGCCTCAGTCCCCTCCTGGATCACATAGCAAAGTGGATCAGTCACCTTGCGTGGCACCTGGGACACCGAAGGTCCCCAGCAAACCCAGAGCTATTCCTATTCCCAGTCCACCCTCCCCCGCCCCCCTGCCTGCGGGATAATTTTTCAAAGTTGCGAATTGCGAGAGAAAAGACACATAGAGAAAAAGTCAGAAACCTCTGGGCAGTTTAGAGATTAACTTTCGGGTGACCATCACTCAGGTCAAGAAGCCCCCCCAAGAATGCTGCCGGCCCCCCAGGGCCCCCCCACCAGGACCCTTCCCGATCACAGCCCCCGGCCCCTCCCGGGAGGTGTCCAGGACCCCGGCTTTTGTAATAAGCGGTTGTCTGCTTTCTTCCCGGCTTGGCCGCCCAAGAGTATCCCTCACCGACTTCGTCTGGTTCTGCCTGGTCTGGAACTTCACATGCACGGTGTCTTTTAGCCTGTGCTTTTCAGGTTGGCTTTTTTTTTTTTTTTTTTTTTTTTCCGTCAAAACATCATGTTTTCGAGAGCGTCTGTCCGTAGCGTGTGTGGAGCTGTCCATGGCTGGTGTCTCGGGGACGGCGTTTGCGAGGGAAGTCGCTGCCATCTGTTTGTTCGCGGATGGACGTCCGGGCGCCTTCCAGCCTGGACCCCTGTGAATGAAGCGGCCCGGCCATCCCCGAGCAGGTGCTGGGGCACCTGCAGCGCTCCCGGGGGGACCCCGGGGCGGCAGGGCTGGAGCGCAGGCCCCGCGCCCGGGCGGGCGCTGCGAGCTGAGGCCACACCCTCCCCGCGGGAGCCGGACTTGCTGCAGCTCCGCCGCCGCCCCGGCTGGGCTGTCAGGCCGCAGGCTGGGAGCTGCTCCTCGGGGCAGCGAGCATCGCGCGGCCCTGCATTACCGCCCCTTTGGGCTTCCTCGTGTGTGACTTCTGTGTGTTTTTCCATCAAGTTGTCGCATTGATGTGGAGCTCTTCAGAGAGCCCTTGGCAGTCGCATGTGTGGCAAATGCACCTCCCGCTGGTTGCTCGTTTCTCCCTCTTTCAGCCGGTCCTCTGATGAACACAAGTTCCTAATTTTAATTCTGTTGATTTCCCTTGAATGTTTTAGGCTTTTACTTTGGATGAAAGCTTTTGGGGTCTTGTTTAAGAAACCCTTCTGATGTCATGAAGCTATGGGAAGCGATTTTGGGGTGCGGTTTTGAGGTTGGGGTCCTTTTTGTCATTGTTCTTTCTTTTTTTCTTTTTCTTTTTTTTTTTGCCTTTTTTTTTTTTTTTTTTTTTTTTTGCTTTTGGTTTAGTTCTGGCTTGGGGGTTTTGGTATGGGGTTGGTTTTTTTATTTTTTTTTTTGGCTTTTTTCCTATTTTTTATTTATTTATTTTTGTTTGTTTTTCCTGTTTGGGGCTTTCAAAATTGTTTTGTGTTTCTTGTTTTGGGTTTTTTGGTTTGGGGTTTTTAAAATTATTTTGTTTTTCTTGTTTGGTTTTTTGGTTTGGGGTAATTTTTTATTTTCTTGTTTTAGGGTTTGTAATTTTTTTCCTTTGGGGGTTTGGTTTGGAGGGTTTAAAATTTTTTGTTTTTCTTAAAATTTTTTTTTCTCTTTTTTTTTTTTTTTTTTTTGCTTTTCTTATTTGGGGAGGTTTTTTGAGGGGTTAACTTTTTCTTTTCTTGTTTTGGGGTTTTTTTGGTTTGGGGGTTTTAATTTTTTCTATTGTTTTGGGCGTTTGGTTTTTGGGGGTTTGGTTTAGGGGGTTTAAAATTTTTGTTTTTCTTGTCTTGGGGTTTTTTAGTTTGGGGATTTTTAATTTTTGTTTTTCTTGTATTTTCAAGATTTTTGAGGGGTTTTGAATCCTGAATTTTTTTGTTTTTCTTGTTTGGGGGTTATTTTTTGAGGGGGTTAATTTTTTGTTTTCCTTATTTTGGGATTTTTTTTTTTTTTTGGTTTGGGTTTTTAAATTTTTGTTTTTGGTATTTTGGAGATTTGTGGGGGGTGGGTTTTAATTTTTTTTTGTTTTTCTTGTTGGGGGGCTGGTTTTGGGGTTTTTTTAATTTTTTGTTTTTCTGGTATGGGTTTTTGGGGGGTTCTTTAAATTTTTTTCTGTTTTCTGGAGCTTTGGGCTTTTTTAAATTTTTTGGTTTTCTTGTTATAGGGGTTTTGAGGTTTAAATTGGGGGGGTTTGTATTTTGGAGCTTTGGGGGTTGAGTTTTTAAATTTTTTCTTGTTTCAGTTTTTTTTTGTTTTGGGTTTTTAATTTTTAATTTTTCTCGTTTTGGGGGTTTTTTGCTTTTCTTGTTTTGGGTTTTGGGGTTTTTTAATTTTTGTTTTTCTTGTTTGGGGTTCTGGGTTTTTTAAATTTGGGGGGCTTTTTGTATTTTGGAGATTTGGGTTTTTTTGAGTTTGTAATTTCTTGTTTTTCTTGTTTTTTGGAGTTTTTTTATGTTGGGAGTTTGTGGGTTTTTTGCTTTTTGTGGTTTTGTTTTTGTTTTTTGCTTTTTTGGTTTTTTTTGGCATTGGGGCTTTTGGTTTGTGTGGGGGGCTTGGGTGGGGGGTTGTATGTTTGTGTTTTTTCATATTGACACCCAAATGTTCAGGCCGTGCTCTTTGATTCATCTGTGTCACCAATATCTGTTGCAGTGCTGCCCATGCCTGATGCTGGTCTCCATGCTGGGGATACTATGGGGAGTGCCAGGCTGACGTCCCAGAGGTAGAGACAGACGGTTGTCAGGTGTCATCGCATAGATGGCAGATCACACTGACCGCACCTCCAAAGACTCTCCCTCACCCACTCCCCTCCAGCCACCAGGCCCCTGCTGTTTCCCAAGGACAGCGCAGGCTCCTGCCTCAGGGCCTTTGCACATGCCTTTCTTCTGTCTGGAATGTTCTTCCCCAGGACCACGGGACTCCCTGCCTCCCCTCCTCTCCCGTCTTTCTCAAACAGCATCCCTGGCGGGGGGAAGGGTGTCCTGACCACACACGGAGTTCACAGCCACAGCCCTTCCCCCCACCGCCTTGGTTTTCCAGCTGCCTGATCCCCACCTGACTCTCACTTTGTTTGTGTATCTTGTTTATTCTCGTCTCCCCCGACAACAGCGGCGCATTGCTGGTCCTCAGCACTTAGAGAACCGTCCCGTCCCGTGGGAGCTGCTCAGGAAATGCTTTTGAATGAGACTGACCTGCGGGGCACAGGGAGCAAGGGGGACGGGGAGCCGCTATCCCCACATTTCACGGTGCCCAGAGGGGGCACCCCACTCTGCCTCTCTAGAGGGGGTGTTGGGGAACACTCGTGCCCCCCACCTTGCTCTCTTGGCCCCTTGGGGGCGAGTGTTTTTATTTACTTATTTATTTTAATTACTCGCTGAGAGGCCCAGTGGAGGGGAGCCCTCGGGAGAGGGAGGTGTCTGGTGAGATGAGGAGGCAGGAGGAGCGTTGCTTCTGGCAGGGGCTCCGACGTGGACACTCTGCCTCACACAGTGGCTGAGCCCTGCCCTCCTGGGGCTCACGGCCTCCCAGCCGGGACGGATCACAGAAACAGGGGTCTGGAGAAACAGGCCTGTCCGGTCTCTGGGGTCAGGACAGCCATGGCCTCCCGGGGCAGCTGGACACCGCCCAGTGGGAGGAAGCCTCTCTGTGTGGGGCCAAAATTTGCAGCCCACTAGCCCAAGGATGCCCAGATAGGCAGGCCTCCTGCCCCCCTGAGGGCCACGCCAGTGCCCTTCCTGAAGCCTAGACTAGGATGCACTTCCGAGCCCTCCAGCCCCCACTGCCCCCCCCCACCGCAGGAGACCCAAAGCCCTTGTGTGGCACCCAGGGCCCCTTGCATGGCCACCTGAGCCCTGGGCCCAGCTGCTCCTGTGCCACCCCCTCCACTCTTTCCCCTCGGGGCCTCCCCTGACCCAGGAGTCTCCCTACCCTGGCCTCTGGGTTGTCATTGTTGACTGACTGGCACCACAGGCCAGGACCTACCAGCTCAAGAAGAGGTACCTCGGGGGCGGGGCTGGTTACCTGCTTGGACCCACCTGGCGCCTCCAGCACAGCTGCCAGTTGTCCCTTTTCCTCCAGACTTCCTGCTCCCTCCTCTTATCTCCTCCTCCCCACCCACCACCCCAGCAGGCCCAGCCCCTACCCCTCACTTCTAAACCTGATTCTTGTGGAGGAAGCCTTCTGGGCTAATTCTCACTAAGCCATGAATGACTACCTCGCTTTGATGTCTCTCTTTGGGAGACAGGGCTTATAAATGGACCCTCCATGTGGACTGTTCTCTTTTACCTTCTTCTGCCCTGCCCTTCAAGGTCTTCTGTCCCTCTGGCCCACTTGAGTCCCCACACCTCTGCCAAGGCTCTCTGATGAAGTGTGTGGGTAACAAGGTAGATTTGAATCCCAGGTCTGCCATGTACTGGCTGTGTGGCCCTGGGCAAGTTTCTGAATCACTCTGATTCTCTTTCTGCATCTATATAGATCATAGGCATTCCCTTGTGGCACAGCAGGTTAAGGATCTGGCATTGTCACTGCAGCGGCTCAGGTTGCTGCTGTGGTGTGGGTTCGACCCCTGGCCTGGGAACTTCCACATGTCTTGGGTGCAGCCAAAAATAAATGCAGGTCATAATCGTAGTACCTGATTTAGGTTGTCTTGAGAATGAACTCGTGGATGTGGAGCTTGGCACATGGCTAATGCTATAGGGGGTGGAAGGGTAGGTGGGGAGGGCAGGGCAGGGACCAGGGACCAAGGGCATCCTGGAGAGGTCCTGGGTTAGGGCAGGTCACGCTGCATCCCACAGTCCAGGGTCATCAATGAGCCTCCTGCAGTCCTGATTATCTCTTTGATCCCTAGAATTCCAGAAAACAGACCCTGCCACCGATCCAATTAAAGTGTGCCTGGGTCTGTTTGCAGCGGTGAGCCAGCACTGGGGTGGTCAAATTAGCGAAGCCAGCATGGGTTCCATGGCAGGTGGCAATGAAGCGCATCATCAAAGTATTGAATGGCAGCCCCTTCTCACCTGGGCTCCAGGGCAGGAGGACAGGTGCTAGAGGGTAATTTAGGAGCCTGGGGGGAGCTCCTTGCTAGGGGTAGGGGTAACCCAGTGGTTATTCCCCCCTCTCCTCCCCACCACACCCCCCTTACTCCCCAGCATTGACTCGTGCGGAGAGCAGGTATGGCCACAGGGCAGGGGAGGGGTCCAGGGCCAAAGTGTGTTTAGTCCTGCCCTCCAAGCCCCCCAGTCTAGAGGGGGAGATGAGAGCATGGATGACCAGCAGTGCTGGGAAAGTGGGGGCCAGGCCAGGGTGCCCCAACACAGCCAGGGCTCGCCTTGCCTCTCCTGAGGCAGCCCACCAGCCAGGCAGCCCCCAGCCCAAGCCTGCCACCACCGAGTCCCCCCGGCTGTGGAGCTCCCCTGGGGCTCCTGGTGCCTGGAGCGGGAGACCGGACACTTGACCTGCACTCAGGCCCTTCTGCTGGCTGACAGAGGCTGGGGCTTCAGCCACGCTCATCTCGGAGATACGCCCTGGCCGTGGCCATGAAGTCCTCACCTCCTGGCCGTGGCTGAGGCTGTGGCTCCTGCACAGATGGTCGACCTTCGTGGGAGCACATGACCCCTCCTGCAGGTGCTGGAGATGCTCCGCCCCAGAGGGTCCGTACCAGATAAAGTACAGCCTGCCCCGTGGAACTGAAACACATGGAAATCAATTTCACAGAGCAGCCGATACTTTATCAGGCTGCCTGAATTCAACACACAGCTAGATGCTTAGTTAGTGTAAGAGCATCCCTCTGCCATGTTTGGGACATAACGCTAAACCCTTCTTGTTGATCTGAAATTCACATTTCCCCCTCTCGAGTTCATTTCAGGGAGTTCAGTCCTTACGGAAATCAGAGGGCGACTTCTTTTGGCAGAGAGCCAGTCAAACAAAACCAAACCACAAAGCCCCAGACCTCAGAGGCGGGGAAAAGCCCGCAGCACAGGACACTGTAGAGGGGAATTGGGGTGGGGTCATCGGGAAGCCTGCAGCCTGTCGACCTGGGGTGGGCGCCTTCCCCTCTGAGCCTCAGTTTGCTCACCTATAAAGTGCATTCACTGGGTGTTTTTCATTCATTCAGCAAATGTTTACCGGGTCCTCCTGGTTGCCAGGCTGTGGCTGCAGGGGCTGAGGACATAGCAGGGAACAAAGCAGACAGAAAGCCCTGTCCTGTGAAGCTGCCACTCAATCGGTGGTGCGGGGGTGGGGTACAGGGAGAGGCTGAGGGTACATACAGGCCTGGCAGGGAAAGTGGGCAGGGGATGCCTGCGGAGCTCAGGGAAAGCCTCGCCAAGAAAGGTGCATTTGAAAGTTGAGTGAGGGAGGAGAGGAGCAGCCGTGGTATTAAATGGGAGATGGACTGGGCAGCAGAACAGCAAGTGCAAAGGCCCTGAGGCAAGACGGTGCTGAATGTGGCTGGAAGGTGAGGTCCTGGTGGCGATGGGGAAGGCACCTGCCTTGAGATGATCAGCCTGAACAGTGGGGTTGGACTCGAGTGAGGTAGGGGCTGTGGGGTGGGTTTTGAGCAGAGGAGGGGGCTGGATCTGACTTAGCCTTTGACAGTGACCCTCTGCCTGAAATCAGGTGAGCGCAGGAGCCAGAAGCCAGTGAGGAGGCTGTGCAGCAACAGAAGTCAGACTCAGGGTGGTAGGCAGTGCTGGAAAAACTGGAGGGTATATTCTGGAGGCAGAGCCAAGGAGCAAAGAAAGGAGCCAAGGGTGCCTCCAGGCTCAGGAGGGCATCGCCTTTCCAGAGGGGGGGAAGGCTGTGGATTTAGGGCCAGCGGAGTGGAGGACAGGTGGCCCTGCAGGTCCAGGCTGCCTGCAAGGTACCCAAGCAGAAGCAGCAGGGGTGTGAATGCCTGGCCGGGGGGACATAGATTGGGAAGTCCTCAGCAGAGCGATGGGCTTTGTGACCGGGGTTACTATGGGGGGAGCGCACCCAGAAAAGGAGAGAGGCCGGAGGCCCCGCAGTGTCAGGAGGTCAGGGAGACGAGGACCTGCCACGGAGGCAGCCCGCGAGGGCAGCCAGGTGCAGGTGGTGTTGGCAGGAGGAGGCGGGGCACGGCCATGTCCTTGGCCGCTAAGGGCTCAGGTCACGCGAGACCTGAGACGGGACCGGCAAGAGCTGGTTCACTAGCATGGGGGGGACCAGAGCCAGGTGGGTGCTGGTCCCAGCAGGACGGGAGCAGAGAACCGGGGTGGCACCTGCAGGGTCAGCAGAGGGTTTTCTCAATACGGGAGGCGCACCTGCATGTTGGAGTGAACAGGATGGGGAGGGAGGGAGAGATGGGTGGTTTGGGAGAAGGGGAGACTCGCTGGAGCCGCGCCTGGAGTGGGCGGAGGGGCTGCCTGGCGGGTTGTCTGTAGTAACAGGCGGGCAGATGCTGGTAGGTGGGGAGACCTGGTGGTGGCATCTGTGGAAGTTCCCTTTGGGTGGCTTCTTCTCCCCCCCCCCACCCCCAGCAGACAAGGAAGCGAGGTCATCCGCTGTGAATGGGGGGGGGGGGGGGAAGAAAGGATGATGTCATTTGCTAGGCAGGTGAGGGAGGAAACAGGGACTGGGCCCCAGCTCAGTCCGATGAGCAGAACGTGAGCCCTGTCACCAGCCGTGTGATTTCCTGTCTGTGGAGAGGTGGCCCTAACCGGAGTGGGCACGGCCCCCGTGTTAGTATAAAGAAGGCAAGGGGCGGGGGAGGGGGGGAGGTGACACAGTGAGGAGGAGGGGGGTGAGGGCCACGGGGAGCTGGGGGCTTTGATGGGGTGAGGGAGTGAGCTGGGAAGGGAGCAGGTGTCAGAAGTGGGATGGCTGAGGGGGCCCAGCATCCCTGAAGGAACAGTGGGGCATCACCATGGGCCTGGGGGCTCGGCTGGGGCCTTGTTCCCCTCCCCCACCCCCAAGCACTGCTGGGCCTCTGCGGCGTCACTGTCCCCATCGGAGTTCCAGCCAAGTACTCACTGTGCACGCTTCCACGCCACACAGCGCTGGGGCCCCACGCTCCTGCCTCTGCCAGTCTCCCCTCCCAGCCCTGAGCTCTGGAGGCCCTTTTGACTGGAAGGAGGTGACAGGGCCCTAAGCCGGGGGTCGGAGCCCTGGGTTTGGCCTGCCCTCACTCACATGTGACCCTTCAAGTCATATGGCTACTCAGAGCCCAAGTTCTTTGTCTACACCGCAGGTCTGGTGAGGACCCATGTAGACGGTGGTGAGTGTGGGGGGTGTCCAGGGTCTATGGCTCACTGTCCTAGGGGGCTCTGCTGTCCTGGGGGGCTCCACTCCTCCGCAGACCCCGAGAGCCCTGCTGTTTATCTCTGGTCCTCTTTCTGGGGGCCGGAGACCCTCGGCCCTCTCCCCACCAGCCTTTCCTAAAAGACCTGTTAGGAGTTCAGGGCCGCTCTTCTCTTCTGAGACCAGAGTGGCCCAGAAGCCAAGGGCAGGCACCTCCAGCACATGGCCATCACGCCTGGCCCTCATCAGGAGCTAGGGACAAGGGAAAGGAGCAGTCACAACTCCTGCACCCAAAGAGCGCCCCCAGCACTGCGGGGGTAGGACAGAGAAGCAGAGAGGGTTCCTGACGCATTGGGAGATCAGGGAGGGCTTCTTGGAGGAGGGGAGTAGACTGAACCAGAGAGCAGGGAAGGGGCTGTGCCGAGCAGGAGGGCAGCATGTGCAAAGGACCAGGGGCAGCTCTGCAGCTGCTCTGTCCACCTGCCCGGGTTGCCCTGCTTTGCCCTGGCCCCGAGCACCCCTGGGTCTGCCCACCCACTGAGAACTCACAGGCCGCAGGGTCGCCAGCTCCTGGCAGCACGTGGCTCTGCCTGGGCAGAGAGGGGGCAGCAGGAGCAGAGCTGCAGCCGCCTGATAAGATGAGGCGGAGGCGACATGAAACGCTTCCTGCGGCATCTCCCATCTCCTGTCTCTGGGCGGAAGGATCAGTGGAGCGGCCATGTCACCAGACCGTGGGGAGGGGCAGGGATGCTTCCACTGGACGACCTTGGACAGAGGACGGGGAGAGGGCAGGACAAGGCACGCACAGAATTTGTGGAGTCCCTGCCTCCTGTCCAGTCCTCCAGGCTGTAGGCCTCCAGGCTGTAGGCCCCCAGGCCAGCACTGTGACAGTCCCCTCCCCCAGTACACACACACACACACACACACACACACACACACCCTTCCCCAAGGGCTGCTGCGCATGGCCTGGTGCCATGGTGGCAGTGGCCAGCATCCCTGTCTCGTGCACATGGTATTGCAGAGTCAGCCCAGGGGCTGAGCAGGGGCTGGGCAGGCGTGTCTGAGCCACAGTGCGGTGCCAGCCAGATGCCCGGAACTGTTTTCTCGAGGGAGAGGCTCAGAGGCCCAACAAGAAGCAGGCTGAGCTGTCCTGTGGGACCCAGGCCCCGCCCTCCCTGCCGAGGCCCCGCCCTCCATGCCGAGGCCCCGCCCCCGCCTCCATCTGCCTGGCCGTGGTGCCTTGGGATCAGGACGTGGGGGGCTGGTTCAATGAAAAGTATAAAGGGCTGCAGTTTGCTCTAAAATCGGGCATCTTGAGGTCACGGGAAGACCAGCTGGCCCAGTGTTGAACCCCAGGAGGCTGTGTGCCCTCGTCGCCATGAACCTCAGTTTCCTCATCTGCAGTAGGGGTGTGGTGCACCCTCCCTTACCGGGTGGCCTGAGACTGGGTGGGTAGGGGTGTGCGGGCGCCTGGGGTGGGGCAGGCTGGGCGGGCTAGGGTGTCAAGGCTCCCCACAAGCCCCTGGGTGGGGAGGAGGTACCCTGAGTGGGAGGGACTAGGTGCCATCCTGGCTGAGGGGCCACGGGAACAAAGTCACCAGGTTGAGAAGCTGCCTGTAGTGTGTGAAGAATGACAAGCAGTTTGGTGTTGCTGGAGCATGACTGTCAGGCCACAGCCTGAGCGCCGAGAGCAGGCTCGAAAACATGGCTGTGCCATGGAGGTGGCGGGGGGAGGGGGGCGGGGGGAGAGCTGCACGACCCGATGGCTGCTGGCACCTGGGGGCTGGTGGATGGACGCTCCTTCAGCCCAGCCCTGCCCCATCACCACACCCCAGGAGGGCTGGGAGCCGCCGGCATGCCAGGGAGCACCTCTGCCCCCAGAGACCGTGTCACCTGGGAGCAGGGAAGGATGTCCCCGTGGCCCTCTCATGTGGCCTTCCTCCCCTGTGCCCCGCACAGCATCACAGGAGCAGGGCAGTCTCAGCCTCACCCCAGGCTAGCTGTGTGATCTTGGGAGAGTTGCTTAACCTCTCTGGGCCCCAGTTTTCTTATCTCAAGGAAGAGGCCCTCCCCATGCCATAGACTGGAAATGAGAATTGGTTGTCTGTGACAAATGCCTGTGTGTGGCCAGAGGCCAAATCCGGGTCAGGTCACAGCGCTGAGCTCCAGTCCCTGGGCCTCCAGGCAACCCTGCCCCTTGCCTGGATGCCGGTTTCCCCAAGGCCCCAGCCTCCCTCCTTCTCTTCTCAGAACTCGCCTTTCGTGAGTCCCCCAGTGGAAGGGCTTGCTGGCGTGGGGACTGGCTGGCGAGGGCTGGGAGGGGGACCCTCCCCGAATCACCGGCCTCAGAGGAGTCCCCGAGGGCAGGTTGGGTCTCTGGCTGCTCCCACAGGAACCGTCCCGTCCTGCCCCTGGTCCCCCTTCACTCGGCAGCACTGGTGGATCCTGGGACTGGAATTCCAAAGTCCAGTTCAACTGGAGACCAAGCTGCTGTCCCTCCCCTCCCCGTCCCCACCACCTACCAGGCCCGGCCTGCCCATCAGCCCAGGAGACCAGGGTCAAGGGCAGCCCAGGTCACAGATGGGGCAACGGGGGCTCACGGAAGTGGTGATCTCAGTACAGTTCACGGCCCAGGGCTGAGGGCTTCCCTGCCCACCCCCCAGCCTGTCAAATCAATCCTTCAAACCTTTTTTTTTTTTTTTTTTTTGGTCTTTTTGCCTTTTCTAGGGCCCCTCCCGCGACATATGGAGGTTCCCAGGCTAGGGGTCTAATCGGAGCTGTAGCCACCGGCCTACGCCAGAGCCACAGCAATACAGGATCCGAGCCGCATCTGTGACCTACACCACAGCTCACGGCAACGCCGGGTCCTTAACCCACTGAGCAAGGGCAGGGATCGAACCCGCAACCTCATGGTTCCTAGTCGGATTTGTCCTTCAAACCTTTTTTTTGGGGGGGGGGTGCAAATGTTATTCCTTAGTAAAAATTTTTTTCTGATTTTTCATCCTCACTCTAAGAAATATAACAAGTCCAGAAGAGGATAAGAGAAACACTTGCAATTGCCCAGAATCCCACCACGGGCCGATAACAGCAAAAACATTTCTTCCCTCCCCTTATTTTGTGCGGCCGTCTACACCCAGTTATTTTGTCAACGGGATACTGCTGCTTTCTCTTAACGCAGACGCTTGCCCACGTCTCTAAGCATCCTTCCAAAGCCTGACATCCGGGGCAGCATCTTCCTCCCATCAGATTCCCAGCAAGGCCACAGGGAGCCTCCCCTGAGGGAACACAGGAAGGGGTGACGGAGCCTGAGGCGCTTGTGTAAATCCTGTGACCCACCAGCAGGGCGGCGCCATCTGTCCACCCAGCACCCAGACAGGCCACAGGCAGGGTTGCTGCAGAGGGGTCCCAGGAAGGGTGAAGTGGGTTCTGTTGTGGATCTCTAACATCCACCACGTCCCACCGCCCCCAGATTCCCCCCCCCCATATTGTCCACACACAGCAGCCCGTCAAAGCCTCCCAGGGAGCTTGCGGGCTAGAGTCACTCTGGCCCTCCATCCTCCTTGCTCCCCAGGCTCTCTGACCCATGAGTTCTGCAAGGAAGTTACCTGGAGCTGGGGAGACCTTGCCCCCCCTCCACGACTCCCCTCTGAGGCCGAGATGGAGGATGCAGGCCTGTGGGTGGGGACCCTACCACTGGTGGAACTCAGTGCCACCCATGAGCTCAGGCATCCAGGGCTGGCAGGTGCATAGGCTGGGGAGCCCCCACCCCAGTTCCTACACCACCATCCCGCCACCATGCTGGTGACAAGGACTTCTCTTGCCGGGTGAGAAGTCATGTCTCTGTGACTGCGTGCCCATGGCGGGCCCGGCCTAGGCCCTGTCCCCCGTTCTGAGCAGCTGTGTCCTCTTCGCCCACAGGCTGCGCAGCCCCTGGGTGCCCTCATGCCTCGGGCAGCCCCGCGTCCTGCAGGGCCGACTGGCCAGGTCCTCGCCCTCGCTCTGGGACAGGTAACACACCTGTTGTCTCCCCGGCTCCGCGGTGTCTCTGCGTCTGGTCCCAGACGTCCGTCCCGCATCTGCATCAGCTCCCCGAGAAGAGGCCAAGAGTGGGAAAGGGTGTTGGCTGCCAGCGTATCCTCACCGCTGCTTCCCGGTCATCCTGTCTCGGAGGCGAGGCCCTGGGGCCCCCCCAGCCCAGCCGAGGGCTCCGGCCTCTGAGTGGCCAGAGGGGCTCCTGGTAGAAGGCGGGCGGGGCTCCTCCAGGCCCCGCTCTGTGCCAAGGGAGCCCATCTTTCTTCCCGGTGAAGTGGGAAAGCCTTCTGGGGGCTTCCCGCGGGCCGGGAGGGACCCGTGAAGCAGTCACACACCCCACACCCAGCTGGGTTCAGTCAGAGCGTGATCAGTTCGCCAGGATACAGCTGTCCTTCGTGTTCCCTGGTGGCCTAGCAGTTAGGGATCCGGCGTTGTCACTGCTGTGGCTCGGGCCACTGCTGTGGGCGCAGTTTAATCTCTGGCAAATAAAAAAGAAAGAAAGAAACAAGGTGACCTCCCGGGGCCGCAGTCCAAGCAGGGCTTCCCGAGCCCCCCAGCCAGGAGGGTGACCCAGACTGGGAGGGCAGGGCTCGAAGGATGCCAAGCCTCCCTGTGCGGCTGTGAAGGGGCTGTTTTCAGGAGCCCAACTCCATACCCAGGGGGAGGCGGAGGGCACTGAGCAACTCCCCACGGTGCCCGCCTGCCTCTGGCATCTCCTGCGGGAGCTGGTGACCCAGGGGCGTGCAGGACCTCAGTGACAGCCCTGCTCCCCGAGGGGGCACACATCCCCATTTTACAGATGGAGAGACTGAGGCCAAGGTCGGGCAGGGTTCAGACTAATGCCCTGGGAGGGAAAGGCAGGAAGGATGGCGGCCCCAAGCAAGTGACTGAAGACCTGGGGGTGCCTGGGCCAGGGCCCTCCCCAGATCAGACTGAGGAGGGGGCACATCCAAAGCTCTCAAGTGGCTGACTGCCAGGACGTGGTGATGGGCTGTGAAGGGCGGGGGCAAGCAGGGTGACTGTGGCCTCTCAGGGTCTGACTGGTGACAGGGGTGGCCATGTCCTTCCCAGGGGTGGGGAGCACAGACGGCAGAGAGGGGTCAGCCTGGGAGCGCTGGATGTGAGGTGTCTGTGGGCCATGGGGGAGGAGAGGCTGGGGGGCGGCTGGACGTGGGGCGGGGGGTGCCCTAGAGAGAGGCCAGGGCTGCAGACAGAGGCCTAGGAGGGTTTGCGTGTGGGTCAGCATGGAGGAGATTTGGCCTGAGATGTGCTGGGTGGAGCCAGGGGCAAGCCAGGGCCCCGAGGACCAGCCCGGGTTACTGACTGGAGCTGCAAAGATGGGGAGAGACATGGTGGGGCACTGGGGGGGCGCTGCTGTGACCGAGGGGCCGGGCAGGCATGTCCAGGGCTGAGGCCCAGGTACCTTCAGCAAAGGAGGAGGGAGCAGGAGTCAGGCGCTGGGGGCGCCGTCAGCCCGGGACTGGGTGGGCGCAGCTCAGGGACAGGTGGTTGTGAGCAGCCCAGGGGAAGCGGGAGCAGCATTTGGGGAGCGGTGGGACAGAGCCCCCAGTGTCTCTGGAAGGCCATCTAGAGGCCAAGGCTACACGGAGGCTGGGGCGGGCCGGCTCAGTGCAGCTGGCTGCCTGGGGAGTGGGCGTCTCCGATGCCGCCCGGTGGGTCCCGGCTCTGCACAGAGCCCACCCCGCAGCCCCGTCATATTTGCCTCCTACACTTGCCTTGTTGATGAACCTGTTCCCTTGTTCATTGTCTGTCTCTCCTTGAGACTGTAAGCTCCGTGGGACGGGGGCCGTGTTTGTCTTGTTCCCGGCTGAGGCCCAGGGAACAGGGCGGGGCAGGCCAGGAGAGGCGGGGAAGAGGGTGCCACGTGGATGCGACATAGGATGATACGGCTGGGTCCCGTCAGGAGTGGACAGTGATGGCAGGGTCCAAGCTGAGGCTGCAAGTGGGTGGCTTGGAGAGGTGGGGGGCGGGGGCTCAAGTGGCCACATCCCCTCTTCCCAAGGATGCAGACCCCCCCCCAAACCCTGTGACCAGAGACTGTGGGGGGACTGACTTCAGGGGCTGCTGCCCCAGCCCCACACCTGACCCCATGCCTAGAGGGGGCCCTGGTAACATGGAAGAGCCCCCAGGGAGCTCACCAGCACCCTGGGGAGAAAGGCCTGGGCCCGGGCAGGCTGGGCTCTGTAGCTGCAGGGGGCTCAGGGTGAGTCAGTCAGAGGTGCTTCCTGGAGGAGGCGGCTGGATCCATGTGGGCAGCTGCAGGCGCTCTGCCTCTGGGCTCCCTCCTTGCTTATCACTCTGCATCTTTCATGGGGACCAACTCTTGCGAGGACCCGCCCCGCCCTTGTCTGAGGTTCTCAGAATGTAGGCAACTCTATTTTATTTATTGTTAAAAATGTAGGAATCCAGGAATGCTTAAGTGAAGTTTGCTGGGTGTGCACTGGTGGTAACATGTGTGGTTTACACGCAGGGCCCGAGACAGAAGCTCACACTGCCCCGGGCACTGGAGGAAGCCTCCTGCCCGCCCACAGCAAACCCACCAGAAGTGACCAGCCCAAAGGGTCTTGGCTTCAGATAGTCCCTTGCAGGGCTGTGCTTGTTCCTACAAACGGTTGGCCCACTTGGGCCCGCATGCCAACCTGGGCACCTCTCTGGAGTCAGGGCTTTGTGTCGCAGGGCAAGATGGGGACGGTCATGGGTAGATGGCGGGGACCAGCAGCCAGGTGTGTGTGACTGTAGTACAGGGGGTGACGGGGGCACAGTGCAGGGGGTGACGGGGACACAGTGCAGGGGGTGACGGGTGAAGTGCACGCCCAGAGCATGGAACAGCAGTTGAAGCTTAGCTTCATTCGAGGCTGACACCCAGCAGAGCTCCCCTGGTGCCCCTCACGCACCGCGCTGCAGTCCCTTCCCTGCAGAAATCAGCCCTCTCGGCTCTTAAAGGTGAGTCCTCGCCCCCTCGGCCTCTGCGTGCCCAGCCAGGCAACAGAAAGGCGCCTCAGGTCAGCCCCACTTAGGTGCTTCCTGGGAGCTGGGTGGCTGCCGACAGGAGGGTGTGGCCCCTGCCCTGGTGGAGTTCACAGCCAGTCCCCTGGGTGTGGCCACCACACCTGCCCCTGCTGCCTTGTGCCCAACTGTAGCTCAAGGAACTTTATGGCATATGGCTCAGAGGGTAAACCATCCAGTGTGCTTTCTGAGCTTGGGGATGCAGCATCCCGGGGGGTCCCAGAGGTGCCCTCAGTCTTTGGGGAAAATAGAGCCTCAAGAGCCAGGCCTGGCTCCGGAAGGCTTCCTGGAGGAGGAGAGACATGCACAGGCCAGAGGCTTTCTGAGTTTTTCGTGCTCTGTGCAGGTAGCCGGCCTCTGCCGTGGACACTGCCTGGGCCTGGGGCATCAGAGCCTAGCCTCTCCCTGGCCCAGAGGTCACAATTGGGGAAGAGAGGCCTGGTCTAGGGTGTGGCACTGCCACCTCTGGGCCTCAGTGTCCCCAGCCAGGGCCATGGAGGCGAAAAAGTGGGGGTCCTTGTAAGCTCTACCACCTGATGATGGGCCCTCAGACCCAGACCTAGAGACCCGGTGTGAGGGGCGCTCTTTAAAACAGAGCCTAGAAGCCGCCCGCAGCACCTGCCCCCCAGGGCCAGAGACCCCGACCCCCAGGGGCCGTAGGCCTCCAGTGCCGCCCGGGATTGGGGGTGGTGCGTGTGTGTGTGTGTGTGTGGTGCGTGTGCGTGTGCACTCGCGTGCGTCGGTGCGGCCGGGCGCCCCGGTGCGCACCGACGTCACGCCTCGAGCTCAGCGCCGCGGCCCGGGCCGCCGCCGCGTGTCGTTGCAGCGCGCTGCAGGAGCAGAAGGGCGAGCTGCGCAAGCGGCTGTCCTACACCACCCACAAGCTCGAGAAACTGGAGACCGAGTTCGACTCCACCCGCCACTACCTGGAGATCGAGCTGCGCCGCGCGCAGGAGGAGCTGGAGAAGGTCACTGAGAAGCTGCGCAGGTAAGGGGGCGGGCTCGCTGGGGCGGGGCCTGGACGGGGCGGGGCCTGGAAGGGTCGGGGCGCCGGGCCGGGGACACAGAAGCAGCGGTCACCAGACCCAGACTGGTTCACCAGGGCCCCAGCCACTGTCACCTGGGTCTCTGATTGAAAAGTGATGACTAGCCCTAGAGATGAGCCAGCCCATTCCCTTGAGCAGCACAGAGGCCAGGGAAGTGTCAGGCGAGGTGTGTGGGACCCGGAACAATTACTCCTTTAAAAACAAAACTTCTAAAAAACACCATTCTGGGAGTTCCCGTCCTGGCTCAGTGGAAATGAATCTGACTAGTATCCATGAGGTCACAGGTTCGATCCCTGGCCTTGCTCAGTGGGTTAAGGATCCGGCGTTGCCGTGAGCTGTGGTGTAGGTAATAGACGTGGCTCGGATCTGGCGTTGCTGTGGCTGTGGTGTGGGCCGGCGGCTATAGCTCCGATTTGACCCCTAGTCTGGGAACCTCCATATGTCACGCATGTGGCCCTAAAAAGACAAAAATGAAAAACACCGTTCTGCACATTTAAGATGAATGTTTTTCTAAAAGTATTGCACATGACTTAGCTTCTTTTTAGGAAGAGTTAAAGAAATGCAAAGTTTGCTCTTGGCTTGGCTGGTTTTCCATGTTTGCAGGGCATTGGATTGACAGCAAGCCAGTTTGTCCCTTACCCCTTTAATGCCTCGAGCCTCAGTTTCCCCACTGGCAAGACGATAACACGACACTCAGGGTGGCAAGAGGGTGACCACACTCCTTCCGCTGTCACACTCCGTGGCGGCAGTGGGGTCCCACCGAACACTTGCCCCCACCTCAGTCTCCTGGGGGGCGGGGGGACGACAGTGCCTAGTCACCGTGTGTCTCCAGCACTTACCCCAGGACCCGTCGTGTAGCCTTAAGTCTGCTCCTTGCTATGAACTATAAAGCCCTTAGCCAGGCTTGTAAGGACCCTGGCTAAAATGCGAATGAACTGGCTCTGAGTGAGGACCCTGTGGGGTCACTTCCCTTCTCGTCTGCAAGGGTCCTCAGCCCTGGCCCAGGAAAGGCTGTGGCAAGTTAGCTTCAGTCCGATGGTTCCTGCTGTGTGCAGCGGAGCAGTTGGACGGGAGCAGGACCTGGGTTCAGCCCTCAGCGGGCTGTGTGGCCGCGGAGGTCCTGGAGGGTCAGGCCGGGCCCAGCAGTGACCTCTTTACCGCCATTCCAGGATTCAGAGCAACTACATGGCGCTGCAAAGGATCAACCAGGAGCTGGAGGACAAGCTGTACCGCATGGTAAGGGCCTCACCCCGCCGCCACCCAGCACCCCCAGCCCTGGGCCCCCAGCTCTGGAACGTGGAGGGGGGGGTGCCAGCCTGGCTGGCATCCTGTTGCCCTCGTGGAACTGAGCCACAGGCCTTGTTCCCACGCTCCCACCACCCACCCCACCAGGGGCTGGGCCGGTCCCACCATTTCCACCCCCAAGGATGCTCTCAAGACCCGGAAGGTGTAGGTCAGAGCCGCCCCCTATCAGGATGCAAGCACCGGCCTGGAGGCAGGTTAGCGGGGCCCCGAGGGAGAGAACCCGCTCTGGGGCTGTGACCCGGCCCAGCAGCCAGCCCTGGGAGGCCAGAGGCCAGAGTTCAGGCCCCAGGTGAGCCAGAGCTGGGTCCCAGCCCTGACGGGGCCTCTCACAGGGCCTCCCCGCTTCCTGTGAGAAATCAACGAGATAGGCACCAGTGCCTGGCCCAGGGCAGGCAGACACCCTTCGGAGACCCTCCAGCCATCAGCAGCCCAGCCTCCATGCTGGTGGGGGGCCTCTGTTTAGAGGAGCAGGACTTGTGACCGGAACCTCCTGGGTTCCTCTGACTTTAAAGAGAAAACTTCTAGAGCTGGCCCCCAAGGAGGGGGCCCATGGGCTTCTGGAGCCTCCCTTTCCCTGAGTTAGGGGTTCCCTCTCTTTCTAGTTTGCTCATGAGCTGGTTTTGTGTTTGCAAACCAGGAATGCGAGTTCTCCACCTGCCTGCCTTGAAGGTGCTGTTGGAAAGCAGCCCGGCCCAGGGCTGGGCCACCTCCCCTTGGGACCCTGGACAAGGGCCCTTTCCTCTCTGAGCCTCAGTTTCCCAATCACTGTCTTCACCCGGACTCCCAGGAGGCAGGATGCCACTGTCCCCATGGTGCAGATGAGAAGCAGGCTCCAGGAGGCCGTAGCTTGTCGCGGGCCTCTTGGCTCCTGGCTGGCGAAGGGGGATTTGAACCTGGGTGGGTCTGTGCGCTTCCCCCTGCCTTCCCTGGCCGCCACACTCCTTATCGGCTAGAAGAAAGTGCACAGAAGGCCAGGAGGAACAGCTGGATCTGAGCCCCAGGCCTTGGCTGACCCCCGATCGCCTTTTTCTTCTGCCTGTCCCCCACCCGCAGGGCCAGCACTACGAGGAAGAGAAGCGCGCTCTTAGTCACGAGATCGTTGCCCTCAACAGCCACCTGCTGGAGGCTAAGGTGACCATTGACAAGCTTTCGGAGGACAATGTGAGTGTCGGGCCCTTCTGACCCTGAGGGGCAGGCACAGGGCCAGGTGGTTGGACGGGGCAGCCAGGACCTCAGGGGGCACCTGGGCAGCTGGGGAGGGACAGGGGCTGCCTCACCAGAGACTGGCTGCCGAGGGCCTCTGGGAAGACCTGCTCCCGGCAGGAGACGGTCTCAGGGTTGGGACAGGGCCACGTTGTCCCCATTGAGGCAGGGTTTCCTGAGCCCAGGGCTGGGCGTGGCCACTCAGGACTCCTTCCCTGGGGGCATCAGAGCCCTGTGGCTGCCCGTGGCTCCTGACTTCCAGGCTGCGTGAGATGGGCCCTGCTGCCCTCCTCGGACCCCTGACAGCCAAGCGCCCACTCGCGCATGAACCTCTGCTCCTTGCCAGACCCCACGAGGCTCCGCACACATGGCTTGAACAACACAGGCGAGCAGGTTCCCTGCGCAGGCGGAGCGCACCTCTGAGTGGGGAGGAAGGAGAGTCTGCAGGACAAACCTGCAAACAGCGTAGTGAGTTAGAAGCGCTAAATGCTGCAGAGCAAAACAAAGCGGGCGGCAGTGCTAGGAGCTGCCAGCTGCAGGGTTGGCCAGTCTCTGCCGGGGGCTTCTGGAAGAGGCTGCCGAAGGCCAGCCTGAGGGGGCAGCCACGGGACACTGGCGGAAGGGTGCTTCTTCCAGGTAGAAAGAGTCACCAAAGGTGGGTCTGGAGAATGTGAAGACCAGCAGAGACCAGAGTGGGCTCTTGAGGGGAAGAGAGGCCGAGAGTCTGAGGTCAGAACAACAGGGGGCCATGCTGTGGGGGCTCCTATAAGAATCTGGGTTTTATTCTGGGTGAAGTGGGGAGCCATGGAAGGTTCTCAAGCAGAGGGATAGCCTGACTGGACTTACACCTTTCCTGGGCTTTCATGGCTGCTCTGCTGAGGACAGACCCTGGAGGACAAGGCTGTGAGCGGGAAGGTGGAGGAGGCAGCAAGGCAGCCTGGGCCAAGCGTGATGGCGGCTTGGCCATGATGGCAGCCCTGAGCTGCAGGACACCTGGCCCTGGTTGGATTGAGACTGTGGCAGCAGGCAGATCTTGGGGCCCGTTGGTGGACGTTAGACTCCCCCATCAGAGCCCTGACTGCGGAGGGTCCCTGGGTGGGGGTGGGGACACAGGCCCAGCCACAGGCACAAGCAACAGAGATTTTCCAAAGATGAAACCAAAGGCCCCTGGGTTCCCGTCATGGTCCAGTGGAAACAAATCCGACTAGGAACCATGAGGACACAGGTTCGATCCCTGGCCTCGCTCAGTGGGTTAAGGATCTGGCATTGCTGTGAGCTGTGGTGTAGGTTGCAGACGTGGCTCAGATCCTGTGTTGCTTGGCTGTGGCTTAGGCCAGCAGCTGCAGCTCCAATTCAACTCCTCGCCTGGGAACCTCCATATGCCACGGGTGCAGCCCTAAACAGACAAAAAGACAAAAGAAAAAAGAAAAAGAAAGAAAAAAAACCCCAAATGCCGTTGATTCTTACTGTTTGCGTCTGTTTTCAGCTCAGGGGGCTGAGCCAGTCCTGACCCTTAGGCACCCCCATTGCCAGGCCCCCCTCTGAGACGCGGGGTGGGGCGGGGTGGCCGGCTCATCCCCCCTCGCTGAGGCCAGCTCTCTCTGCCAAGTTCCCTTTGGGGGGACTCAGGAGGCCAAGGGCAAGGAGGCCCTGCGTCCACACCTGGGGCCTCTTGGACTTTAGGGACCCCTGTGGGGCTCTTCTTCTACCACGGGCCCCCATCCCGTGGGCGGTTCCCACGCGGGTCAGCGGCAGGACTGCCTGGCAGGGTGCTCCCCTGTGCACTAGAGCTCCAGGGCAGAGCCTGGGCCCTCTTTCTGCAGGCCAGAGCCTGAGGCCCAGGCCCAGAGGGGGTCCTCGTCCTGCCCACGGTTCAGCCGGCCGGGCGCTGGTCGGGGTGGCAGGGACCTTGGCGATGGGCGAGCCTGTGCCACGCGGCTTCTCTTGTCTTCTAGGAGCTGTATCGAAAGGACTGTGATCTGGCGGCCCAGCTGCTGCAGTGCAGCCAGACCTACGGCAGAGTCCACAAGGTGTCCGAGGTACGCTGAGCCCCGCCGGCCAGGCCCACCACTGCCCCTGGACCCCCCGGCGGCCTTCCTTGCAGGCCCCACCCTTGAGAGGGAAGGCACTGGGGGGCCCGAGCCCCTCCGGCTCTCCTTGCTCCCGCCGCCCCGCCCACACCTTCCCACCAGCCTGGACAGACCGCCCAGTGCCCCCACTTCCCTGTTTTCCCAGGCCCTCCTCCGTGAGCCCCGATGGGGCAGAGTGCCCCTGTGTGAGCCTCACAGCAACCCTGTGGTTTGGTTCGGGCACCGTTACTGACAATGCCCATGCCAGAGAAAAGAACACTGGCCTCACCGGGCCACAGGCCCTCGGGACTGGGACCCAGGGCTCCCACCCCAGCCAGGCGGCCCCTCCCCTCCATGGACTCCCTCACCGGGGCCTTGTCCACGCCCCCTCTCCCTGAGCCTGGGTCGCACCTGAGACACTCACAAAATAGATCCAGCAGCAGCAGGACGGCCCCCACGAGGTGCCAGGGAGGTGCTTGTGCGGAAACCGCCAGGCGCCTGGCCTTGATCTCGGTTGCATCTGTTTCGGGGTCTGTCTGGTTTGGGAGCACCCAAGCCGAAAGCGCCCCCCCCCCAGAGACCCTAGGGCTGGAAAAGCACCCTTGGGGGTGGCCCGGGAGGGGCCCGAGTCAGAGCCTGGCTTCAGCCTCCGTGCTCTGTGGGGCCCTTTCCGAGCGGCCTGGGGTGGGTGGCGGTGGCCCGGCCCCTTCCGGGAGCATCCTGGGCGTGGGCTGCAGCTGGTGGGGTGTGAGAGGCCCTGGGCAGGTCCCCGTCCGTCCGTCTGTCCGTCCGTCCGTCTGTCTGTCTGGCGGTCCGTCTCTGCTGCCAGTCCCGGGCTGACCGTGACCCCTGTCCCCCGCCTCCTTGCGCCCTGACCCCCCCGCAGCTGCCCTCTGAGTTCCAGGAGCGCATGAGCCTGAGCATGGACAAGCCCAGCTGCAGCCTGCCCTCCCCGCTCTGCCGCCCGGCCTACGCCGACAGCGTCCCGGCCTGCGTCATGGCCAAGGTGTTGGAGAAGCCCGACCAGGCCAGCCTGTCCTCCCGTCTGTCGGATGCCTCGGCCAGCGACCTGGGCTTCCGCGACGGGCTGGAGAAGCCGGGCTCCCGGCCCCCCTACAAGGGGGACCTCTACTGCAGCGACACGGCGCTCTACTGCCCGGAGGAGCGGCGGCATGACCGGCGGCCCAGCGTGGATGGGCCCGTGGCCGACGTGGGCTTCCTGCAGGCCCAGAATTCCACCGACAGCACGGCCGATGAGGAGGAGGAGGCCGAGGCGGCTGCCTACCCTGCGAGCTACCGGCACGAGGCCTTCCCGGGCTACGCGGCCTCGCTGCCCACGTCCAGCTCCTACTCGAGCTTCAGCGCCACCTCGGAGGAGAAGGAGCACGCCCAGGCCAGCACGCTCACGGCCTCCCAGCAGGCCATCTACCTGAATAGCCGCGATGAGCTGTTCGGCCGCAAGCCGCCCGCGGCCTACGAGAGCAGCCCGCGCTATGCGGCTGCCGCCGCCGCCGCCGCGGCCGCGGTGGCCGCCCCGCTCGAGGCCGCGGTAGCCCCGGGGTACCCTCGGACTGTGTCCCCGTACCCGGCCGAGCCCTACCGCTTCCCGGCGCCCTCGGTCTCCCCAGGGCCCCAGCAGGCCCTGATGCCCCCTAATCTGTGGAACCTGCGGGCCAAGCCGGGGTCAGCCCGGCTGGTCGGGGAGGATGCGCGCGGCCAGTGGCGGCCCCTGAGCGTGGAGGATATCGGCGCCTACCCCTTTCAGGCCGCCGCCGCCGCCGCTGCAGCCGCTGCTGCAGCGGCCGCTGCCGCTGGCGCCGCTGGCGCCGCTGGCCGGGCCTCACCCTGCAACTTCAATGATCGTTATTTCGGGGGTGGGGCGGGAGGCTCCGGGGATAAGGCCGAGGGCCGCGCCAGCCCCCTCTATGCCAGCTACAAGGCTGACAGCTTCTCGGAGGGCGATGACCTCGCCCAGGGCCACCTGGCCGAGCCCCGCTTCCTCCGGGTGGCCGGCGAGCTGAGCCTCAGCCCTGGGCGCGCGGCCGACCCCCTGCCCAGCTATGCGGCCAGCGAGGGGGATCGGGAGAGGCTCGGGGTGCAGCTGTGCGGGGCGAGTGGCAGCCCCGAGCCTGAGCACAGCCCCCGTAGCTCCAGGGATTCCCTGGAGCCCAGCTCCATGGAGGCTTCCCCGGAGATGCACCCCTCCGCCCGCCTCAGCCCCCAGCCGGCCTTCCCTCGGGCTGGCGGCTCGGGGCTCAGCCGCAAGGACAGTCTCACTAAAGCCCAGCTCTATGGGACCCTGCTCAACTAAGCGCCCGCGTGCAGGCCTCAGCCACGGCCACCCCCGCGCACACACGTCCCGGGTCCCCAGGGGTGCAGCCTCGCCTCCCCAACACCCAGCTCCCCGGCCCTGCAAACAAGGACCCCTCTCCACCTAGCCCAGTCGAGCCTGAGAGGGGGACCCCCAGCCCACGTGTCTCGTCCGCCCCCGTGGCACCGTGGTAGAACGTTCTTTGACCTACTGCCATCCTTCCCCGGCTGCGATGAGCTTTTCCTGCTTTTGTAACGTGCACCTCTTTCTATAGTGCAGAAGCGTCTTTCTTCACGCACTGGGCCTCCAGCTCTCTGGACGGCGGCCTAGGCGTTGCCAGCGCAAAGCTCCTTGACTTTCCGGCGAGGGCGAGATGGGCCTGCCCCTTGGAGGGAAGGACGGTGTCCGGCCGAGACACCCCAGCAAGCCAGTGACAAGGGAACCCCAAAGCTCTGCCCGCGAAGAGGGGAACCGAAATGGGTGAAGGGATGAGAGACGTTTCCAGCTATTCTTGCGTGTGGCCCGCCCTCGTCCCCCCCAGCTCTCCCGTGGTCTGTAGTCCCGAGTGGGGCCGGTGCTCGTCCCCCAGTGTCCCGCTCCCTGGCACCACCTCGCTCTACCTCAGATGCAATGAGGCCCCCCGACCCCCGGTTTCCGTGGCTTGCTTTCCTGTTGTCTGTGATGCATGCCCTGTCTCAGTACTGTATTTTGCACTCAGTAATTAAAGTCATCAGTGGAAAGAAATCGGGTTTTGGTGGTTCCTTCTCCCTACCGCCGTTCGATCTCGGGAAGTGTGGCCCTGGGGGTCTCCGGCGTCCCGCCCTCTCTGTGGCCGGCGGGGCGGGCTTCTGACCGCCACACTCCTCCCCCAACTCCCAGACACCCAGTCTCCCCTGCTCATCGTCACCGCTGCCCTCCGTTCCTGACGCTCCCCCAGACCCCCTTTCTCTCCTCCTCGCGTCCTCAGGCTGTCTTCCGTCCTAAGATTCCTCGGGATGGCCTCTCGTTCAGCTTCGCTGCTGACAAACGCTCCTGGGTTTTCCCCCCTCTGAAGATGTCTTTATTTTGCCTGAAGGCTACTCTCACCAGGGAGAATGTCAGCAGGGGGCTCTTCCCCTTCCCCCACCCCACCCCCACACACAGAGATGTCCGCTGGCTTCCTGTTGGGGTGGGGCTTGCCCTCAGTCCCTCCCAGAGCTCTTTGTGGTGCCAACCTGTCTTTTTCTCTCCAGCTGCTTAAGATTTTCTCCCTCTGACTTTGGTTTTCTGCCATTTCCCGGAGGTGTGTCTGATTGTGGATTTGTCCTGCTTGGTAATCTGTGTTTTCATCAGTTTTTGAAAACCCGCAACTATTTTTAAAAATATGTCTCTATCCTCTCCTGGGACTGCCATCAGAACCCCTGACCGTGTCCCAAACACCTGTTGCCCTCCCTCTGTATGACCTATGACCTTGGGGTCACCATGCTCAGTCTGCATGTGTCTCCCCAATTCTCTCATTCTCTCCTGCTGCCTCCGTTCAGCTGCCAAACACAGACACTGAGGTTTTGGTTTTAGTGATTGATGTTTTCCATTTCTAGACATTCTATCTGATTATTTTACAAACCCACTGTGCCGCTTTCTACTAGCTTCCTATTCCCGGAGATACTTCCAAGCTCGTCTTTTGTTTCCTTAAACGTAGTGGACACGGCCGTGTCACTGCCCGGATCTGGCGCTTCCATCACGTGGGGTCTTTCAGGCCTGTTTCTCTTGGTTCCAGCCCACGCCGCCGTGTTTATGTGCCTGGCTATCTTGAGTGTGCTCACAGATGCCCTCGAAGATGCACCTGTGAAAGTGCTGCAGGATCTAGCACGGAGGCCCCTTCTCCAAAGGGGCTTTATCTCTGCTTCTCCCAGACACTTCCTGCTGGGAGGGGACCACCGAGGCCCAGGTGCACACCTGAAGTTCCCCAGCCCACCCAGCGTCATGTAGCTCCAGGGTGCTTGCTCTTGACCTGCCACTGCAGGAGAGGTCAGAGCCCCAGGTGCCCCCCCAGGAAGCAGCCTCCAAGGGGAGGGGGGCTGTGGAGAGGCTCGGGGTTCAGCTCCCTTGTCTGGGGCCCAGTTTCCCTGTGGGCAGGTGGGGAAGCAACCCTCACCAAACGGGGTGGGGGTGGGGCAATTGGGAGGGTGGAGAGGGAAACACACAGCCTTGGCACCTTGCTGGCCCTCACTTACAGACGCGCTCAGAGGGGCCCTGGGCCTCGTCAGTCCCACATGGGCTGTGCAACTGGACAGCAGGGCTGGGAACCCCAAGGGCTTTGCAGCCTGGCCCAAAGACCAGGATCCAGGCCCCAACGCTGTCACCTCAGGGCCTGAGCGTCCAACCCCAAAATGGCCAACAGACCTCACAGAGCTCTGCAGCCGTGGCCTCCAGAGCCAGCCACAGCCAGCGTGGGATCTCCTCCCGCACCGAACACCCCTCTCGCTCCCCTCAGAATCCTGCTTCACTCCCAGGGGGACCCCATCTGTGCACCCACATCCGCCTACCCACCTGGCTTGCCTCTCAACCCCCAGCGAGCAGTGCAGGGCTGGGCTCTGCCACCGGCTGGCTGTGTGACCTTGGGGAAGTCCGGGGCCTTCTGGAGCCTGAGGACACTGACTCACGAGATTCCCAGGGGCCCTGGAGACAGACGGCTGTCCTTCCGCATGGACAGCCCCCGGCTGGGCCAGAGGTGGGTCCCCAGGGAGGGGGCGAGCACGGGCTTCCTGGGCCTGTCCCTCTGCCCTCCGGGCAGCAGTTTCAGCTGGGTGGTGGGGATCCCAGCCCCCTCACAGCCATGGCAGCAGCACACACAGCCACGCTGGCATCTCAAGGTGAAACCGTTCCTCTCCCACGATGGCTCCAGAGCTGTTCTTGGATTTGTGGGTGAGGCAAAGGTAGGCACTCAGCCCCAGGAAGGTGGGTGGAGGGACAGCCCACACTTCTTTTTCATTCCTGCTTCACACTTTCTAAATTTAGCTCACTTATTTTAAAGTTGCAAATGGTGAACTCCCAGACACCTTGCCGAAAATCCACACGGGTCTTGGGTGCTCTTTGGAAGAAAGCATTTGGAAAAGGAGACATAAGGTCCGGAAAGCAGCTGTCCTTCCCAACAACAACCGAAGAAGGGGCGGGCTGTGCAGGGAGCGCAGCTGAGAAGTCAAACCCACAGGCGAGTGGTGCCCGCAAACAGCCCCGTGGCTGCTAGAGATGTCCCCCATCCAGGGAGGTCTGAGCTTCGCTTGGTTCAAGGTGACCGGTGTGGAAGAGAAACGGACTTCGAGGACGAGATTTGGCAGGTGTTTGCCCCACGGATGATAAGAGCCTAACAACCTGCAAACCCCTTCCCCCGCACTGTCTCCCCTGCTCGCTCCAACGGGCTCACTTTACAGATGAGGAAACTGAGGCTCGGAGAAGCAAAGTGCCTCAAAGGCCCAAAACAAGCAGGTGGGGGCCTAAGACCCACCGTCTCCAGCTCCAAATCCCGCAGGGTGGCAGGCAGCCAGGATGTGGGCTCGGCACGGGGACAGGGGCGGGGAGGACAGGCAGCTTGATGGAGAGGGTGGTCCCCCCACACCCCAGCGCCCACCAAAACCGGCTGAGTCCAGGCGGTACCCGATGCGCGGTAACCAGTGGTCCCCGGGGCGGGGGGAAGCAGGCACAGGACGCTGGCTCAGAAGAGACTCCACATCACGGAAGGCAGGGAAGTGCCCCGTCAGGCGGGGCTGAGAAGCAGGACATCTGGTCTCCAGGGTCTGTGGCTGGATGCGGGGTGGGGACCGGGGAGGCACCTGGGAAGCCACGCCCCCACCCCCCCAAGTGCGGCCTTCCCTCCCGCCTGGGCTGGGTTCAGTCACACCCCCCAGTCCGTCCGACAAACGCCCACCGAGGCTCAGGGTCAGGCCCGACCTGGGGAGACCCGCCCTCCTGAACGTGCTCGTGGGGGTCCCGTCCCTCTACCTCCAGCTACACGGGCCAAGGGCCTCTGGTCTGGGAGCCACCCCTGAGACTTGTCAGCCGGAACCGGGGTCCGGGGAAGCAGCCCCTCACTGGGGGCTTCTGCCGTGAGAGTGAACCAGGAGACCCGGCCCCGAGAGGGTCCCGGCTGGTCTGGCCTAAACCGTCTCAACTGCCACCGCCTCAGTGCTGGACTGACGCTGACGCTGTATCACGGGTGCTGATGCTCCGGGCTGCGTCCAGCCAAGAGCTATTCACCCCTGATCTCAGGACTCCCCGCAAGCTGGGAACCACGGTTCTCAGTTACAGAAGGGGACACGAGGCGGAAGGCTCAGCACCGGCCGTGGCCGCACAATCAGGGAAGGTGGTGCAGGGTTTAAGTCCACGTCTGCCTGATCCCAGAGCCCACGTCTCGTGGACAGGTCACAGCTCTAGCTACTCAGGGATGCCTCAGGCCACCTGCGAAGCTGACACTGCGCACGCGTGCGGGGGAGGGGGGCAGCTTCCCCGAGGCCTGAGTCTGCACAGAGCCCTTCTTGGGGGGCAGGGGGCCTGGCAGGGGGCGGCGGGGACAATGGCAGGAGCCAGGGAAGGTTTCACAGAGGAAGTGATCCAGGGCAGCTCTGCAGGTCACCTCCCCCGCCCCCCACAGAGCAGGGGCGTCGCAAGCATACCCACGGCCTGTGCCAGGCTCAGCAGACACACGCTCAGCCTCCCCTCTGTTCAGGCTCGGGCCCCTTGTGGGGCCTCCACTCCTGCCGGGGGCCAGGCCCACTGGGCCCCTTTCTTTTCACCAAATCTGCCATTCTTGAGCCTAAAACGACAAGGTGAGCCTATCCTGAGCTCTTAGCACACCCAGCCCAGCAGCGTGCAGGGCCCCTGGGACCCTGTGTCCTGGGTCTGCCTGGGGCGTTCGCTTCCTTCCCCTCTGAGGGGCACGGGTGTAGGCGACACCCAGGCTCATGTGCTCGCCCTCACCCATGCACTGAGCTCCGGCCCCCCCACCCCAGCCCGGCACACAGCAGGCGCTGCATCCACCCAATACCTGCTGTGTGTCAAGCTCCAACCTACGGCGGGGGATGCGCCCAAGGACCGAAGAGGGGGATGAGTCCTGCCTTAGGGCCTTCGCACTGCCCCTCCCTGTGCCTGGGCCGCCCTGCTTGTGGACCTGAAATAAATGTTCACCCTCCCGCCCCCAGCAAGCCTCACATCCCCTCCCAATCTGCCCAGTCCCCCTCCCAACTGGGGCTCCCAGATTCCGGCACCCACCACACACTTGACCCTTTTGGACCCTCGCAGCCTGCGGGCTGGGGGTTCTGACACCACTTTACAGGGCGGGGCGGGGGGGACTGAGGCTCCGAGAAGAAATACGCCTCAATCTCAAGCCCACTGACAGCAGAGCTAGGCCTGGCACCCAGGTTCTAGAGAGGCAGAGCTGGGCCCCTGCCCACTCCTGTGGCCTCCTCCTCGGGTCCCCTGCGTTTCCTCACTGACCCCTACTGGGGACACACGCCTCAGAGGCTCACGGTCCACCTCCTCCGGGGAGACTTCCAAGGCTGCAGGGACACCTGTCCTGAGCCCTGGCACCTGTGGTCCCACCCTCGCCATCAGTGGGAGCTTGGGCTCTTGGGGTGGCGTCTCAGTGGCAGTCCTGATGGGGTTTAGGGCTCAGAAGCCCACCCAGATCCTGGAGCTCCTCGAGGGCCCTTTGCTTCTCCAGCACTCCTGCACCCTGGGCGGACACCTCACATGGGCAGCACACACACCCAACAGGCAGTGGGGGAGCAGGGGTGCAAGGGGTCCCGCTGGCCATGCTTCATGGGCCTGAGCAGGCCCCATGTGGCTGGCAGGGCAGCTGTGCTCCAGCGCGGGGTCCCAAGGGCAGACCTAAGACCTGGAGCCCCGGGGCTGCCCCATCTCAAGCCCCCGCCACCCTCCTGGTCTCAGAGCTCCAGAGGGCCTGTGAGAGGGGAGGCGAGAGGAAGCCGCCAAAACGCATGGCTCATGAAACGACCAGAGACACAGCAGAACATTCGCATTTATTGAGCAGCAGCAGCAGCCTGCCAGGTGCTTTCATCAGCACAGGCCTCACAATCCTGAGACGAACAGATCTTTGTCCCCACTTTACAGATGAGGAGACTGAGGTGCACGGGGGCGGGGAAGCAGCTTCCACCTGAGTCTGATGCTGAGCCAACCTTGGTGCTTCCTCACCACCCACACCCACCCGCCCCGAACAGCATCTGGAAGGTTCCACGCCAGGGGGCTCAGTGCCAGATCTTAATGTCGCCCTCCCAGGAGCAGGTGGCGAGCATGGAGGGCAGCACGGGGTGGAAGGTGGTGCCAACACAGGCCTGCGTGTGCCCGTGCAGCGTGCGAGCTCGGCTGGCGGTGCGGAAGCTGTACATCAGGATCCGGCCATCGGCGCTGCCTGTCACCAGCAGGTCACCATCTGGGGAACACTCGCAGCCCACCGAGTAGCCTTCCACCTGCAGAGGGGGACACAGGGTGAGCAGGCCACACGCACAGTGCATGCAGTGCCCCCCATCCTTCGAGGCCCCCTGTGAGCGGGGGGCCATCACCCCCACCCCCGGGGAGCAGAGCTGGGCCTCACACTCGGTGCCAAGCTCCTTCTCTGAGGCTGGGGGCCCGGCGTGGACCCTGTTTCATGAGGCCAGTGTAGTGGACTCCCGAGAGGACAGCTGCAGCACAGCTGATGGTGTCTGGCCTCACTGATGGTCCCCAAGTCCCCCCACCCTCGCCCCACTCTGCCCCACGAGGCAGCCCTCGGCAGGGAAAGGGGGCGGATGTAGAAACAGCCCCCTCCCGCTCTGTCCTGCGACCCCTCCCCTACACCCACGACCTGTGACCTGTCCATGTGAGCTGACAGATCAAGGAAACCCTCCCTGCCTGGCAGCTAGGGCCTGCGGAAGGGCACATGGGGCCCAGGGCCTTGAGTGGACACCAGGCCACACGGCACGGGGTCACCTGGGAAACAGAAACCACAGTCTGCCCGGACAGAGGGTCTGTGCCCTCCAGGGCCCAAGTCCCCTTGCTGGCATTGTCCGTGGGAGGCTCTGAGACCATCGCTCAGCTCCCCACCTGGGGACTGGGAGGGGTACCTTGTGCCCTTCGTAGCGCCGCCTTCTGCTCATCCGGTAGGGCCACACGGCGGAGAAGAGGGCCAGGTAGTTGCCGTTGGTCTGTGCCAGGAACACAGGCTCCCGCGGGTGCAGGGTGAGGCTGGGACAGGTGTACCTCTCCTGAGAAACAGCGGGGCCACAGAGAGGGGGCAGAAAGCTCCCGTGGGGCTCCTGCCTGTGACAGACCCACCAGAGCACTCTGTTCCTGGGGCCCCGTGCCCCCCAACCACACTTTGGCCTAGAGGTCTGAAGGAGTTTCCTGTTGCCTACTCTAACAAAATGCCACACATTCCGTGGCTCAAAACAACATACATTTAGTATCTCAGGGTTCTGGAGGTGAGACGACTGAAATGGATTCCCTGGGCTAAAGTCGAGACACCAGCAGGGCTGCGTTCCTTCTAGAGTCTCTAGAGGAAAAGCCGTTCCTTTATCTGTTTCAGTTTCTAGGCCTCCCAGCACTCCTTAGGGTGGACTGAAAAATGCCCCGCCCCATACATCCGTGTCTTAATTCCTGGGACCTGGGAATGCCACCTTATATGCAAAAAAAAAAGGCGGTGGGTCTTTGCAGATGTAATCCAGTTACAGCTCTTGCGATGGGCGATTGTCCTGTATCACTGCCCTAAATGCAATCGCATGTGCCCTTACAAAAGGGAGGCGGAGAGAGATCAGACCAAAGAAGGGGACATGAAGACGGAGCCCAAAGAGATCTGAAGAGGCAGCCACCTGACACTGGAAGAAGCGAGGGACAGCTGCTCCCCCAGAGCCTCGGAGAGGAGCAGGCCCTGCCAACACCTTGACTTCAGCCCATGATACTTCTTATGATGGTGGTGGTGGTGATGGTGGTGATGATGGTGGTGGCAGTGACGATGGTGGTGATAATGGTAATGATGATAGTGATGGTGGTGGCGGTGGTGATGGTGGTGATGATAATAGTAAAGACGATGGTGATGATGATAGTGACGGGGATGGCGGTGGTGATGGTGGTGATGATGGTGATGGTGGTGATAATGGTAATGATGGTGGTGATGGCAGTGATGGTGGTGGTGGTGGTGATAATGGTAATGATGGTGGTGATGGCAGTGATGGGGATGGCGGTGGTGATGATGGTGATGATGACAGTGATGGTGATGGTGGTGATAATGGTAATGATGGTGGTGATGATGGTGATGGTGGTGGTGGTGATGGTGTAGTAATGGTGGTGGTGATGGTGGTGATGGTAGTGATGGTGATGGTGGTGGTGATGGTGGTGATGATGACAATGGTAAAGATGACGGTGGTGATGACAGTGATGGTGATGGTGGTGATAATGGTAATGATGGTGGTGATGATAGTGATGGTGGTGGTGGTGGTGGTGATGACAGTGATAGTGATGGATGTGATGGTGGTGGTGATAATGGTAATGATGGTGGTGATGATAGTGATGGATGTGATGGTGGTGGTGATAATGGTAATGATGGTGGTGATGATAGTGATGGTGGTGATGGTGGTGGTGGTGGTGGTGATGACAGTGATAGTGATGGATGTGATGGTGGTGGTGATAATGGTAATGATGGTGGTGATGATAGTGATGGTGGTGATGGTGGTGGTGGTGGTGGTGATGATAATAGTAAAGATGATGGTGATGATTATAGTGACGGGGATGGCGGTGGTGATGGTGGTGATGACAGTGATGGTGATGGTGGTGATAATGGTAATGATGGCGGTGATGATAGTGATGGATGTGATGGTGGTGGTGATGGTGGTGATGATAATAGTAAAGATGATGGTGATGATTATAGTGACGGGGATGGCGGTGGTGATGGTGGTGATGACAGTGATGGTGATGGTGGTGATAATGGTAATGATGGCGGTGATGATAGTGATGGATGTGATGGTGGTGGTGATAATGGTAAAGATGATGGTGATGATAGTGATGGTGGTGGCGGTGGTGATGGTGGTGATGACAGTGATGGTGATAATGGTAATGATGGCGGTGATGACAATGGTGATGATGGCAGTGGTGCTGATGATAGTGGTGATGGTGGTGATGGTGGTGATGGTGGGGGTGATGATAATGGTAATGATGGTGGTGATGATGGTGATGGTGATGACAGTGGTAGTGATGCTGGTGGTGATGGTGATGATAGTGTAGTAATGACGGTAGTGATGATGATAATGGTAAGGATGATGATGGTGATGGTGGTGATGCTGGTGATGATAGTGATGGTGACAGTGGTGATGATGACAGTGGTGATGTGACCATGACAGTGGTGGTCGTGACAGTGATGGTGACGCCTGTGGCTGGGATGCTGGTGGTGATGGTGGTGCTGATGATGGTGGTGATGGTGGGGGTGATGATAATGGTAATGATGGTGGTGATGATGGTGGTGATGATGGCAGTGGTGCTGATGATAGTGGTGATGGTGGTGATGGTGGTGATGGTGGGGGTGATGATAATGGTAATGACGGTGATGACGGTGATGACGGTGGTGGTGCTGGTGACAGTGGTGTTGATGACAGTGGTGATGTGACGATGACAGTGGTGGTCGTGACAGTGATGGTGACGCCTGTGGTTGGGATGTTGGCGGTGATGGTGATAACAGGTAATGCATTTACGGAGAACTCCCTGTGCCTGGCACTGTGCTGGACCCTTTATAAGCTTTATCTTTTTTTAATTCTCAAAACCACTATGAGGCAAGAAATATTCTCACCCTTGAGTTTCTAAGAGGAAAACAAGCATCAGTTAAGTAATTGGCCCAGGGCCCCTGCATGTTAGTGGTAAATCCAGGACTTTAATGCAGGTGGTCTAACTTCAGGGCCCTGCTTAGACTCCTGAGTCAGAGCCCTCGCCCCAGCCCCCGAGCAAGGGCAAGGTGGAATGCCGCAGGCTGGCTGGCGGGGAGGGGAGAGGTGTCCGGGGTGTGCGTTCCTGTGGATCTGGACCAGGCTGCCCCTCTCACCCCTACCTCGTGGTGTGGCTGAGCTGGGCAGGCACTTAGAGCGTCACTCCGATCTGGGGGCCTGTGGAAGGTTCTCTGGGCAGGCCTGGACCTGTTTGGCCTTCCCCTGTCCTACAGATCTCAGGCAGCCTGTCTGTCCCCAAGATCCCTGCCTGCTGAACCGTCTTCACAGGAAGTGACCTGGGACTCCACACAGCCTAGGGCTACACAGATACATCCTGGACCGAAACCAAAAGCCATGCCACACAGGGTTTCTCACGTGGAAAATCTGGTTGGAGATTTTGGCAGCGCTCCGGAAGTCCCAGGCAATAATGGTGCGGTCGGCAGAGTCTCGGCTTGATGCGTCTGTGCTGCTCAGAAACTCAGTGCCCTCCCGGAGGAACAGCACGTCGAGGGTCTGCTGGACGGTCGCCTTGTAGCTCCTCACCACCTGTAAGAGCGGGCACCGTCTCGCTGGTGGGCCCCGGAGGGCCGCCGCCGCCCCGAGGGCAGAGGTTAGTGAGGGCAGGGCTGCGTGGGGGTGGGACCTGCTGCAGGGAGACCTCGGGGGCCCCCATCCCACCAGGCAAATGTCTGTCTCCCTCGGGACCTGCTCCGTGACCCCCCCCCCAGCCTCCCCTCTCCCTGTGGTGAGTCCTGTGTGTCCCCTGGCCTCCCTGTGTCCACTGGCGCGTGGGCTCCGGAGACACGAAGATCTTGCAGACAGGCTGGTACCCTAGAGAGCAGCAGGTGCCTGATGGAGGTGAGCTTAGGGGCAGGCAAGCTAAGGGTACCGGTGATGCCCATCAGTACCAGGGCCATGCTCCTGCTTCTGAGGAGCTCCCAGCTTCCAAAGCCTCAGCCCATTGTCCCTGGAGTCGTAACTGTACCACAAGGAACGAGAGTTCTGGAAACTACGGAGCCAGACCGCACTGTGTAAGTTCACTTTAAGACACTTTATTTCTTGGCGTCATCACCAACATTCCACAGCCTCCCGTCTCTACACTAACACAGTTAAGTTCGGCGTTTCCCGAGCACTTGATCACATTAACCTTCCATTCCACGACAGCCCCTGTGGCAGGGGCCGGGGAGGGGTCCTCGCACCAGGACGGGCGAGCCACCTCCACGTGACAGACTCATGCACGACGAGTTTAATTGCAGGAGTGAGCAACAGGCCACTGGGCACAGTGCCTCGGCCCGCCTGCCAGGCCTGGCGGCCTGTTTACCAGCTCCCAGGGCGCCACCATGTGGCCACAGCACAAACACAACTCCCGGGCACCTTGGCCGCCGGCTGTGAAATGAGCCGTCTTGACACATTTTTTAAAAACTAGAGTTTACAACCTTTCAAACGTCGCAGACTTAAGAGTTTCTAACACCCTGTTTCAAAAGTACATAAGTCAAATGCACATTAAATGCAGCATTCCATAAATCCTATTCAGACGGGGGGGGGGTTTGAGACCCATTCTCCAGATGAGGACCACTGAGGCCCAGAGAGCCTCAGGGACTTGCCCAAGGTCGCAGGGCCAGGATGCGGTGCTTCCTCAGGGCCCACATCCTGCTCTCCTGCAGGTCGAGCTGTGCCTCATGAAATCGGGGCACAAATTTCTAGGGGTGGGTGGGCGGCAAGTGATGGCCTGCTCTGAGCCTCTTTGGCAGCAGCCTCCAGCAAGGGCGACCTCAGGATGGTCCCCCTGCAGCCTGAGGCACAGTCAGGGGCAGAAAAGAGAGGACAGCTCTGCGGGCCTCTGAACCCCGTCCGGCCGTGGCGCTGCCCCCCAGAGAGCATGGGGCTGGCCGCCCCCACCCCCCTGCCCCGACCCCTGTGCGCCAGGGCCCCACATAGCCTCTGCCCTCCAGCCTGGCTCTGAGTCTCCCTGAGTGCGGACCAGGAGGAAAGCTCCATACCCCGGCCAGGAGGTGCTGCCAACAGATGCTCTGACCTGCTCGGCCCGGAGCAGGGGCAGCGGCCTAGGCTGGGGAGGGGTGGTGGCACACTGCCGCATCCCTAGCACCTGCTCTCAGGAGTGCACAGTGCACCCCCAAGACCAGCGCCGCCGCCGTGCTATGGTGGGCTTTGGACTCTACCTTGTGCGGGAGACGGGGAGGAGAAAGGCCCATCGTTTTGATCCAGATCCACCGGCTCCTCCCAAGCCTGGGGCCATTCGTCTCCCCCTGCTGATACCACCCTCCCCACCAGCCACCCTCCAGCTCCCATCTGCCCAGAACAAGAGAGGCCTGGAGGCCCTCCCTTCCCGGGGCCCTCACCACGGTTCAGGGGAGGAGCAGGGACTCAAGGATGGCCAGGCAGCAGGTGCCAAGACAGGATACACTGGGCCTGACTCTTGCTCTCAGCGTGGCCTGTGCACCTCGGAGCGTCTCCCCCTTGGCGGTGGGGTCACAGCCCCAGAGCCCCACCAGCCGACAGAGAACAGCCGCAGCCCCGGTGGGCACCACAGCCCCTCTCCAGCGGCAGCATCTCGATCCCGCAGGGGCTCCAGAAACGCACCGATCAGAGGAGGATGGAGGAAGAGGAGTGCCCACTGAGTTCCAGCCTCAGGCCATGAATTCCCTGGTGACAAGGGCGGGGGGCAGGTCCCCCGCAGGGCAGCACGAAGGCTCAGACAAGTGCCAGGCCTCCTCGGCCCGTCCGCAGCAAGACGACCTGCGCGCCCACCAACACACCACCTGCGTCCCCGCGACAAACTTTTCCAGAACGAAAAGCCTTGTTCTGAGCCCTTCCTGAGAATGGATGGAAATGGCTCAATTCATTAGGGCGTCATAAAATCGAATGGCCGGGAAACAAGCCGTGTTCCGGGTGATCCCTGCCAATAACGCGGCTGTAAGTGGAAGGCTGACCTTTGAAGGATCACTGCCGAGCATGATTTACGTGCCTCCACGACTGCCGCTGCCCCGGGAAAGAGCAGAGGAGCCATTTGTGTGTCTAGCTGGTGGGTTTTACGGCAACCTTAATTACACCGACAGCTGGCGCGTCCCATCCCAGGGGCGTGGGACGGCGCTCCGCGGGCCTAACTAGCTGGATCCAGAAGGGAGCCCCGCTCAGACTCTTTTGGCAACCAGGGCTTCTGTCGGCAGACAGTCGCAGCCTCCTGGCCAAGAGTCTGTGGCTTCGGGAAAGGTGGGAGACGGGATCCAGACACACTCGGTCGTGATGCAAAGTGCCTGAGAGCCCTAAACTCTTGCCTGCCTGGCCCACCAGACAAAGCTGGGTAACTGGGCTGCTCTGGCTTCACGCCAGGGCTCAGCCTTCCCTTTCTTGGGTCCCAGGCACTCCCGACGTGGTGGGGTTGGGTGCGGGCGAGGCGATGGCCCGGGCCTTGCTGACTCGCTCTGTGCCTGGGGAACCCCTGCCCTCTCGGGGCCTGGCCTTAACTCATCACCCCCAGGGGCCTGGAAGGGACAACAAGCAAGCCGAGCGCTTGCACTGTGCAGGCATCAGTAAGATGCTGAATGAAGGGCTGAGTGAGTGGGTGAGAAGATGAGCAAATGGATGAATGAGCAAAAGGACCACTTGAAAAGTAGGGGCCTGCAGCCTCTGGCCACTGGTACCGCGCTGCTGACTCCAGCAGGTGCCTGGGAGACAGTGTTCCTTCGCAGGCGACGGCCTCTGTGGCCGACGGCACCTCACCTCCAGGGGCCTCCGCGGCTGCGGGGGAGGTGGGAAGGGCTCAGGGCTCGAGTGCCATCACCAGCCGTCCAGGGCTGGCAGGCCTCACGCTCCCCGGGGGAGGGCCAAGCTCTCAGGAGGACACAGGCATCTCGACTGATGGCCTGTTGCCGGCTGCGTGGCCTGGGCAACTCGCCTCTCTGTGCTTCAGTCTCCACACCTGCAAGGCAGGGGGGCAGCGGGACCTCTGGCTTGGGAGTGAGGAGCGGTGACAAGGCCTGGCCAAGTGGCTGACACACAGCAGGTGCTTATAAACCTCCCCCGGGCCACTCAGAGCTAGTCTTCAGGCAAGTCTCTTCTCCCCAAATGTCACCTCCTCCTTGAAAATAAACACATTGATGCCTTCAAACGTGCAGATGCGAGGAGTCCATGCGCAAAGGCCACCTGGAGAGGCGAGTGAAGGGCCCTTTCCGATGGCTAAAATCACCCCAACACAAGGAACCAATCACATAGGACGGTGTACACCAAAAGGGCTCTGTGGGTAATTGTTTTTGAACCAGAAATTTATATTTTTAAAAAAGAAACCATACAAATATGAGGAGAGTATGGTTGAATTTTTCTGCGTCCAGAAGACTGGGGGAAACTTGCCTGGCTGTCACTCCAAGGCCAGCACAAGAAGAGGAAAGATGGGTAAATCTGACTATATGAAAATAATAACAGTAAACATGATTGCAGAGCATTTAAAAAAAAAAAAAAAAGTCAGCAGGAGTTCCTGTTGTGGCACAGCGGAAACGAATCCGACTGGTAACCAAGAGGTCTCGGGTTCGATCCCTGGCCTCGCTGAGGGGGTTAAGGATCCAGCGTTGCCGTGAGCTGTGGTGCAGGTCACAGACATGGCTCAGATTCCGAGCTGCTGTGGCTGTGGCTCCTATTTGACCCCTAGCCTGGGAACCTCCATAAGCCACAGGTGCAACCCTAAAAAGCAAAAAAACAAAACAAACCCAGTAAATAGGAAAGTAAAAAAAAGACAAATGAGAGATATCTGCAACTTACCATAGAGGCAAAGGTCACTCTCTCTAATCCACAGGCCGTTTCTAAAAATCGGTGAAAAAGACCAATGACTCTACAGAAAAATGGGCAGGAGAAGTGAACAGGGAGTTCATATGAAAGGAAATGTAATCGGTCCTTCAATCTCGCTCATAAAAAATGAAGTTTTAAATTACACGGCGATATCATCTCTCCCTATCAAGTTAGAAAATCCAAAAGTCTGACAACCCGCGCCGTTAGGTGGCTGGGAGGCATCCTTTACTCTACACGCTGCTGACAGAGATGCAAAAGGCACAGTCCCTGTGGAGAGAATTTGGGCAACATCAAGCAAAACAGCATATGCCTTGTTACTCAGCAACACGCATAACCCAGCAACCCGACTTGTAGGACTGATCCCAAGGTTACGGCGGCAAACCCCACACAAAGCACAGAGCCGCTGAAAGCAGCTCTCCTTATAAAATTTAAAAAGCAGAAATAACTCCGCAGGGACCAGTTAAATAAATGTCAGTCCACGCGCGCTCTGGATGCTATGTGCCCGGCGGTAAGACAGCGGGGTCCGTCTCCCCGCCTGCTGCGAGCCGGCTTCCAGGAGGCGGTGCTCGGTGAAAGCGCGAAGGTGGGAGAGGAAGAGGCAGGCCGACGACGTGTTTGTGTTTGCTTCCCCCAAACAGTAGAAGGATAAACCAGAAACTAAGTCAGTAAAAGAAATCAGTAAGCCGGCCCCTAGAGGGGAGAGGACAGAAGGGGTGGGTGTGGGGCTTGAAGTGGAACCTAGAGTATTTCTTTCTTTCTTTTTTTTTTTTTTGTCTTTTTCCCTTTTCTAGGGCCACTTCCCATGGCATATGGAGGTTCCCAGGCTAGGGGTCGAATCGGAGCTGTAGCTACCACCCTACACCACAGCCACAGCAGCACAGGATCCGAGCCACGTCTGCGAACTACACCACAGCTCATGGCAACACTGGATCCTTAACCCACTGAGCAAGGCCAGGGATCGAACCCGCAACCTCATGGCTCCTATTCGGGTTCGTTAACCACTGCACCACGACGGGAACTCCAAACCTAGAGTATTTCTATAGAAGACTAGAGAGTAAGTGTTTTAGGGTTTTGAGGCCCCATTTACCCTCTGTTGCACACGCTCCTGTGTGTGAGTGTGCGTGTGCGTGTGCGTGTGCGTGTGTGTGTGTGTGTGTGTGTTACAGCTATTTTATGTCTTTCTTTCTTTTTTTTTGGTCTTTTTAGGGCCACACCTGTGGCATATGGAAGTTCCCAGGCTAGGGATCAAATCAGAGCTGTAGCTGCTGGCCTATACCACAGCCACAGCCACGCAGGATTCAAGCCACGTCTGTAAACTACACCACAGCTCACAGTACTGCCACTGAGAGAGGCCAGGGATTGAACCTGTGTCCTCACGGATACTCGTTGGGTTTGTTACCACTGAGCCATGACAAGAACTCCTGTTACAACTATTTTAAAATGTGAAAACCATTTTTAACTAAGGACCACACAATAACAACACATAGGCCAGACTGAATCCAAGGGCCCTAGTTTTCCAATTTGTTCTCCAGAACCACGTTCACATTTTATAAAATTATACAACAAAGTTAACTTAAAAAGCAGACTCTAACGTGTGAAAGCAAAATCAAGCAAATAAGACTAACTGTGTGTTGAGCTGGTAGCTTAACCACACAAATAGGATTTATTTTCAGAGACATTAAAGCACAGTAGTTCAAGGTTGAATATATACTGTGAACAAAAACCCAGTCATTTGATGGTAAATCCTAACTGATAGCCTTGATGGACAAAACGGACTGTGAGAAATCTTAAACTGTTTTCAGTCGTTATGCTGTTAGTGTCAATACGTACAAGAAAATGTGTTAAGGCAGAGAGAAATAAAATTCCTCAAAATGAAGAGATAGAAACATATAAAAACAAAGAAGCTAAAGGAAAATTCTGTAATGCTAAATTTGCACTGAACAAATCAGTACAAACAATGATATACGTTTTCTTAACAACCAAACAGTTCCTGGCTCTGCCGACAGAGGGAGCGTACAAACAATGACCAACCACGGCACTCGGGTTCCGGTCGCTAAAGCCAGCTCAACCCCGAAGAGACCCAGATGACAGACCAAGGCATTACGACAGTCGCTATAACTATACACAGTGTATGTCTAAGAAGGGAGAGGGAAGACTGACCAAGATAGGAGGGGGCGTGGAGGAGGGATGAGCCCCTCCCTGGATTTCTAGAGAAGAAATACATTATGTTCGAGAAAAAGAGACACTAGATGGGGTTAACATCAGACGAGACCCTGCAAAAGAAATCATTACTGAACTAGAAGAAATAGCAATTGAAAATTTCAAAACAAAATGGAGAGGAAAAAAGACTGATTTTTTTTTAAATAAACACAATCTAGTTTTAACCTGAAACAGAGTAAATCCATGAAGCCCTCTCACTCTCTTCCATAAATTTTAACTAAAAACTCAAAGTTCAGGAAGTAACTACCTGAGCCTTTGAAAAGTAAACAACAGCTGGTGGGTTGAAGAGGGAAGTCAAAATTTGAAGAGAGCCCAATGTGCAGGGTAAGGTTCTAGGCTTGTTGGTTTGGTTGGGGTTTTTTGGGGTTTTTTTGTTTTGTTTTGTTTTGTTTTGGGGGGTTTTTTGGAAAACTTTTAGTTTTTTGGGTTTGGGTTGGTGTTTTGGGGGCTTTTTTTTTTTTTTTTGTCTTTTGTCTAACTCCTGATGTTGACTCACAGATAGACTGGATGAAGGAATTACATAGTAGACATAGCAAATATTCTGAAACAAATCCATCATTTTGGACAGAGGAACAGGAAAATAGGTCCTTGTAAGCCGGAGAGTATTGGGGGAAATTTTAAAAATATCCCCTTGCTCTCCCAGCCCTGCCCTGATGCCAACCTCAACAGTTCTGGGACTGCTACACAAATACCTAAAAACTAAAGGGGAAAAGCTGAATAAAAGAACTCGGAAAAAAGGGGAAATTCATGCTATGGTTCCTCCATTTTCTCTGGCCAATTTGCCTTCAAAGGGATCCCAGTTATAGCCACTGTGTGACAAGGCAGAAGGCTAACACTGAGAAAGAATTCCATCCCTCAGGGCATGAGAACTGGGAAAGGAGGCCTGGGGAGCCAGGCAGCGCGGGGAACGGGGGAATCCTCTAAGTCTGTAAACGAACTGACACACATCCCAGGACAATCTCTAAGCTACGAATGCGTGGAACACAACCAAAAAAGCACAACTAAAGCTTTGAGAAGCGGCGTAGCATATAACCACTGCTCCTGTCTGAAACTAACCCTTTAGTGGCTCAGCAGAACAAAGGTTTTGAATACAGAACTGAAAATGGAACCATTGCCCATAGGAGAGAAGAAACTTGAATCTGAATCTAACAGGCTTGGTTTCCTGTTAAAATCCTATGGAGAACAGTGATTTGTTTGTCTTGACGACATAATATTCAAAACATGCAGGGCACATTCTGCAATTACTTGATACACAAAGAACCAGGAAAATGTAAACACAGTACCCATGAGAAAAGAGAAACCATAGATGCCAACCCTGAAATAACCCCAATGTTTGAATTATCAGACATATTTAAAAAGCTGTTAAAGAATAACCCTCAATGAGATAAACACCCTTAAAATGAAGAGCTAGATGATCTCAACAAAGAAATAGAAACTATACATGCACTTTTAAGTAGAAATTTAAGAACTGAGAAAAAAGTTTTTAATAACAAAATGGAACTGACAAAAGAAAGACTCAGTGGGAAAAAAAGGATCAATAGAGATAATTCAATCAATAGAGATAATTTCTAAAGAAAAAAATAAACAAAACATTAGGAACCTGTGAGATAGTATCAGAAACTTATATTTTTTGTTCACAGAATTCCTTAAGGGGAGGGGAATGAGGGCAGTGTGTGTGTATACACTATATAACTATATACAGACTGTGAAAGTGCCCAAATTCGGCAAAAGGAATACAAGAGTCAAGAGATTCTGCAAGCCACAAAAAGGGTAAAAATCAATGAAAACTAATGTCTGACACACCACAATCAAACTGCTGAAAACCTCAAAGAAAAAGTCTTGAAGATTTTTAATTCCTCCTTGCCATGTAGCAAAATATATTCCTAGGCTCCAGGAATGAGAATGTAGACATCACTGGTGGCCATTATTCTCATACACCACACACACACACACACACACACACACACACACACACACACACAATGAAATAAAGAGAGAGAGAAAGCAAATGTATTAAGATGTTAACAAGTCAAGAGTTATGGAAGAGACAGGATTAACATGGCAGAATAGAAGGACTGGAGTTCAACTTCTCTCCTACAAACGACAAAATTACAACCAAATGCTGAGCAATCTTCAACCAAATGGACCGGAAACTTTCAAAAAGATATCCTACTCCAGAAAACAAAGAGGAGGCCACATCAAGAGGTAGGAGGGGCAATTACATGATATAAGCAATCCCATACCTCCTGGGTGGGAAGCCCCATGGACTGGAACGTAACTGTATCACAGAGACTCATTTACAGGAGTGAGAGTTCTAAGCCCCACGTCAAATCCCCATGCTTGGGGATCTGGCATTGGGAGAAAGAGCCCCCAGAGCATCTGACATTGAAGGCCAGTGGGCATGCATGGAGGAGCTCCATGGGACTGGGGAAAACAGAGACCCCATTCTTAAAAGGTGCACACAGACTTTCATGTGCACTGGATCCCAGGACAAAGCAAAGTCTCCATAGGAATCTGGGTCAAACCTGACTGCAGTTCTTGGAGGACCTCCTGGGAAAACAGGGGTGAATGTGGCTTGTTGTGGGGGAAGGGCATCAGAAGCAAAGCTCTTGGGAATATTCACCAGCATGCATGTCTCTGGAGGTGGCCATTTTTGGAAAATTTGGCCCCACCAATCACTGCTGAGAAGCCCTAGACCAAACAACAATCCAGGTGGGATCACAGCCCTGCCCATCAGTAAACAGGCTGCCTAGAGACTCCCCAGGCACACAGCTGCCTCTAATCTCACCCAGAGACAAAGCCCCACCTGCCAGAGGGATAGGAATCAGCTCCACCTACCAGGGGGCACCTCCCATCAGGAAGCCTACAGCAAGCCCCTGTACCAACTTCAGCCATAACGGGGGCAGACACCAGAAGTAAGAGAGGCTACAACACTATTATCTATAAAAATGTCATCACACCAAAAACCTATAAAAATGAAAAGGCAGAGAACTATAACTCAGATAAGGGAGAAAGAAAAAAACCCAGAAAAATAGCTAAGTGATCAGGAGATTCTCAGCATCCAGGAAAAAGACCTTAGACTGTTGATGCTGAAGATGATGCAAGACATTGGAAACAAACTGGAGGCAAAGATGGATAATTTACAGGAAACACTGAGCAAAGAAATACAAGATATAAAACCTAAACAAGAAGAGATGCAAAATACAATAACTGAAATAAAAAATGCAGTAGAAGCAGCCAACAGCAGAATACAGGGGGCAGAAGAACAAATAAGTGAGGTGGAGGACAGATTAGTGGAAATCACTGATGCAGAACAGAAAAGAGAAAAAAGATTGAAAACAAATGAAAAGAGTCTCAGAGAACTCTGGGACATTAAACACACCAACATCCATATTATAGGGATGCCAGAAGGACAAGAGAGAGAGAAAGGGACAGAAAAAATATTCCAAGAGATAATAGCCAAAAACTTCCCCAACATGGAAAAGGAACTACTCACTCAAATCCAGGAAGTGCAACGAGTACCATATAAAATAAACCCAAGGAGGAATACCCCAAGACACATATTAATCAAGCTGACCAAAATCAAAGACAATGAGAAAATATTAAAAGTAGCTAGGGAAAAGAAACAAATGACATACAAGGGAACCCCGATAAGGTTATCAGCAGATTTTTCAGCAGAAACTCTGCAGGCCAGAAGGGGGTGGCATGATATATTTAAAGTGATAAAAGGAAAAAACCTCCAATCAAGATTGCTTTACCCAGAAAGGCTCTCATTCAGATTTGAAGGAGAAATCAAAAGCTTCGCAGATAAGCAAAAGCTAAGAGAACTCAGCAATACTAAACCAGCTTTACAACAAATACTAAAGGAACTTCTCTAGGCAGAAAAGAAAAGGCCACAACCAGAAACAAAAATACCACAAATGACAAGGCTCACCAGTAAAGGTATATATACAGTAAACATACAAAATCATCCACAAACAATTACACCACCAAAATCAGAAATCGTGAGAAGAGGAGAGTACAAATGCAGGACACTGGAGATGCACTTGCAATTAAGAGACCAACAACATAAAACAATCTCATATATATATATAGACTCTTATATCAAAACTTCAGAGTAAAAGCAAACCAAAAATCTACAATTGATACACAAACAAATAAAAAAAATCAACTCAAATACAAACACTAAAGATAGTCATCAAACCAGAAGAGGAGAGAACAAGAGAAGAAGGTAGGAAAAAAAGAGCAACAAAAACAAATCCAAAGCAATTAATAAGATGGCAATAAGAATATACATATCAATAATTACCTTAAATGTTAATGGAATAAACACCCCAACCAAAAGGCATAGACTGGCTGAATGTATACAAAAACAAGACCCATATTTATGCTGTCTTCAAGAGACCCACTTCACTTCTAGGGATGCATACAAATTGAAAGTGAGAGGATGGAAGAAAATATCCCATGCAAATGGGAATCAAAAGAAAACTGGAGAAGCAATACTCATATCAGGCAAAAGAGACTTTCAAATGAAGAATATTTTAAGAGACAAGGAAGGTCACTACATAATGATCAAAGGATCAATCCAAGAAGAAGATATAACAATTTTAAATATCTACACACCCAACATAGGTTCACCACAATATATAAGGCAATTGCTAACAACCTTAAAAGGACAAGTCGACAATAACACAAGCATAGTAGGAGACTCTAACACCCCACTTGCAGCAATGGACAGATCATCCAGACAGAAAATCAATAAGGAAACACAGGCCCTGAATGAAGCATTAGACCAGATGGAGTTAATAGATATTTATAGGACATTCCATCCAAAAGCAAGACAATACACATTCTTCTCAAGTGCACATGGAACATTCTCTAAGATTGATCATATCCTGGTCTACAAATCAAACCTCGGTAACTTTAAGAAAACTGAAATCATATCAAGCATCTTTTCCAACCACAATGCTATACGACTGGAAATCAACAACAAGAAAAAATCTGCAAAAAACACAAACACGTGGAGAGCATGCTACTAAACAATCAATGAATCACTGAAGAAATCAAAGAGGAAATGTAAAAATACCTAGAAGCAAATGACAACAAAGATACGACACTCCAAAACCTATGAGATGCATCAAAAGCCGTTCTAAGAGGAAAGTTTATAGCAATACAAGCCCACTTCAGGAAACAAGAAAAAGCTCAAATAAACAAGCTAACTTTACATCTAAAGCAGCTTGAGAGAGAAGAACAGACAAGACCTAAAGTTAGCAGAAGGAAAGAAATCATAAAGATCAGAGCAGAAATCAATGAAATAGAAATGAAGAAAACCATAGAAAAGATCAATGAAACAAAAAGCTGGTTCTTTGAAAAGATCAACAAAATTGATAAACCCCTAGCCAGACTCATCAAGAAAAAAAAGAGAGAGGATTCAAATCAATAAAATTAGAAATGAAAAAGGAAAAGTAAGAATGGACATCACAGAAATACAGAGGATCACAAGAGACTACTATATGCAACTATACACCAATAAAATGGAAAACCTAGAAGAAATGGACAAATTCTTAGAAAAGTACAATCTTCCAAGACTAAACCAAGATGAAATAGAAAAGATGAATGGACCAATCACAAGAACTGAAATTGAAACTGTGATCAATAAACTTCCAACAAACAAAAGTCCAGGACCAGATGGCTTCACAGGTGAATTCTATCAAATATTTGGAGAAGAGCTAACACCTATCCTTATGAAACTATTCCAAAAAATCGCAAAGGAAGGGACACTCTCAAACTCATTCTATGAGGCCACCATTACCCTGATACCAAAACCAGACAAAGATACCACAAAAAAAAGAAAACTATAGGCCAATTCCACTAATGAACATCAATGCAAAAATCCTCAACAAAATACTAGCAAACTCCATCCAACAATACATTAAAAGGATTGTACATCATGATCAAGTGGGATTTACCCCAAGGGTTCTTCAATATCCACAAATCCATCAGTGTGATACACCACATTAACAAACTGAAGAATAAAAACCATAGGATCCTCTCAATGGACGCAGAAAAAGCCTTTGACAAAATCCAACACCCATTTCTGATGAAAACCCTTCAGAAAGTGGGCATAGAGGGAACCTACCTCAACATCATAAAGGCCATATATGACAAACCCACAGCGAACATCATTCTCAATGGTGAAAAGCTGAAAGAATTCCTGCTGAGATCAGGAATAAGACAAGGATGTCTGCTCTCACCACTACTCTTCAACATAGTTTTGGAAGTCCTAGCCACAGCAATCAGAGAAGAAAAAGAGATAAAAGGAATCCAAATGGGAAAGGAAGAAATAAAACTATCGCTATTTGCAGATGACATGATAATATACCTACAGAATCCTAAAGACTCTACCAGAAAACTGTTAGAGCTCATCCACAAATTTGGCAAAGTTGTAGAATACAAAATTAATACACAGAAATTGACGGCATTTCTATACATTAACAATGAAAGATCAGAAAGAGAAATTAGGGAAGCAATCCCATTTACCATCGCATCCAAAAGAATAAAATACCTAGGAGTAAACCTACCTAAAGAGACAAAAGACCTGTACTCTGAAAACTCTAAGACACTGATGAAAGAAATCAAAGATGACACAAATAGATGGAAAGACATACCATGCTCTTGGATTGGAAGAATTAATATTGTCGAAATGACTATACTACCTAAGGCAATATACAGATTCAATGCAATCCCTATCAAATTACCAAGGACATTTTTCACGGAACTCGAACAAAATATTTTAAAGTTTGTTTGGAAGCACAAAAGACCCAGAATAGCCAAAAACATCCTGAAAAAGAAAAATGGAGCTGGAGGAATCAGGCTCCCGGACTTCAGACTATACTATAAAGCAACAGTCATCAAAACCGTGTGGTACTGGCACAAAGACAGAAATATAGATCAGTGGAACAGGATAGAAAGCCCAGAATTAAACCCACGCACCTACAGTCAACTAATCTATGACAAAGGAGGCAAGAATATACAATGGAGAAAAGACAGCCTATTCAATAAGTGGCTCTGGGAAAACTGGACAGCCACATGGGAAAGAATGAAAGTAGAACACTCCCTAACATTATACACAAAAATAAACTCGAAATGGATTAGAGACCTAGATATAAGACCAGATGCTATAAAACTGTTAGAGGAAAACATAGGCCAAACACTCTCTGACGTAAATGACAGCAACATCTTCTCAGATCCACCTCTTAGAATAACAACAGTAAAAACAAAAATAAACAAATGGGACTTGATTGAACTTAAAAGTTTCTGCACAGCAAAGGAAACCCTGAACAAAACAAAAAGACAGCCCACAGAATAGTAGAAAAATATCTGCAAATGAATTGACTGACAAGGGATTAATCTCCAAAATTTATCAATACCTCCTACTGCTCAATATGAAAAAAACAAACAACCCTCTCAAAAAATGGGCAGAAGATCTAAACAGACAATTCTCCAAAGAAGACATACAGATGGCCAAAAAACACATGAAAAGATGTTCAATATCACTCATTATTAGAGAAATGCAAATCAAAACCACTACAAGGTATCACCCTACACCAGCCAGAATGGCTATCATCAAAAAGTCTACAAACAACAAATGCTGGAGAGGGTGTGGAGAAAAAGGAACCCTATTACACTGTTGGTGGGATTGTAAATTGGTGCAACCACTGTGGAAAACAGTATGGAGATTCCTCAGAAAACTAAAAATAGAACTACCATTTGATCCAGCAATCCCACTCCTGGGCATCTATCCAGAAAAAATCATGACTCGTAAAGACACATGTACTCCAATGTTCACTGCAGCACTATTTGCAATAGCCAAGACATGGAAACAAATGTCCATCGACAGAGGAGTGGATCAAGAAGATGTGGTACATATACACAATGGAATATGACTCAGCCATTCAAAGGAAAGAAATTCGGCATTTACAACAACATGGATGGACCTAGAAATTATCATGCTAAGTGAAGTCAGTCAGACAGTGAGACACCATCAAGTGCTATCACTGACATGTGGAATCTGAAAAAAAGACAGACTGAACTTCTTTGCAGAACAGATACTGACTCACACACAGACTTTGAAAAACTTATGGTTTCCAAAGACGACAGGTTGCGGGGGGTGGGGGGGAGTGGGATACACTAGGGGTTTGGGACGGAAATGCTATAAAATTGGGTTGTGATGATCATTGTACATCTATAAATGTAAAAAATTCATTGAGTAATAAAAAAAAAAGAAAAAGTCTTGAAAGCACTTGGGGGAAATAATGAAGGATTATATGAACAACAATTTAAAATATTGTGGATTTCTCGTGAGAAACTATGGAGGTTAACGGTAGTGGAATATATTGCAAATGGTAAAGGAAAGGATTATCAATCTAGAATATTATAGACAGCAAAAATATCCTTCAGATGATACACTTATATGTGGATCCCGCATTGCTGTGGCTATGGTGTAGGTCAGCAGCTGCAGCTCTGATTCCACCCCTAGCCTGGTAACTTCCATATGCTGTGTGTGTGGCCCTAAAAAGACAGAAAAAGAAAAAAGAAAAAGGAAAAGCAATGGAAATAGCAAATATAAAGGGAAATATAAAATACTTTCCTATTATTAAAATATTTTAAAAATAATTTAGTTTTCAGCAAAAATAGTAACAATATATTATGGGGATTGTAATAAATGTATAAGTAAAATTTATGCCAACAATAACACAAAGACCCTGAGAGGTAAAATTGAAAATCTGTATGTTGTTCTAAGATCCTCATACAATAAAAAAGAAGAGTTATAATATGATTTGGAGGTAGACCGATAAGATAAAAATGTATACTACAAACTCTAAAGCAACCACTAAAAATAAACCACAATACAAATTTACAGACAATAAAGCAACAAAGGAGATAAGACAAAAATCACACACTGAAAAAAAGAGTCAATGAATCCAAGAGAAGGGGGGGAGGAGAAAAATAATAAATAGAACAAACATAAAACAACAGCAAGATGGTATACTTAAACCTAGCCATATCAATAATTACACTAAATTAAAACAGGATAAATACAGCAGTCAATGGAAAAGATTGCTACCTAGAATTAAAATGAAAGAGCAATACCCAACCAAATGGTATGCATAAGAAACATGTTTTAAAAATAAAAACACAAATAGGTTAAAGCAAAAAGATGGGAAAAAGATATACCAGGCTAACAGTAACCAAAATAAATCAGGAATGCCTATTAATAACAGACAGAGTAGATTCAGAGTAAAGGATATTATCAGGGATAAAAGGGTCTTTTCACAATAATAAAAGAGGCAATTCCTCAGGAGAACATAACAATCTCAAATGTTTATGCACCTGCTAACAGAACTTCAAAATAAATGAAGGAAAACTAATAGAACTTAAAAAGTAGTTAAGACAAATTCACTCTTATAGTCACAAATTTCAACTAGCTGCTCATAACTAATAAAATACAAAGAATGATCAGAAAGGGTATAGGGTACTTGAATAACACTATCAACCAACTTAGGATAATTGACATTCTTAGAATGCTGCACCCAACAAAGCAGAATATACATTACTTCAAAGTGCACACACAATGTTTACCAAACTAGACTATGTTATAGGACAACAAACAAGTTTCAATACATACAATGCATGTTTTGTGAACACAAGAGAGTTAAATTAGAAATCACAAACAAATATATGGAAAATCCTCAAGTAGTTGTAATCTAAACACTCCTATCCATAGATGAAGAAGAAATAAAAAATGCAATTAGAGAGTATTTTTAACTAAATGAAAATGAAAAATGAAAAACCATGTATCAACTGTTGTATAATGCAGCTACAAAACCTAAAGGAGAATTAATAGCATTGAATAGAGAACAAGAAGAAAGAATAAAAGTCCCAAAACAATGACCTCAACTTCCACTTGGAAAAAATTCGAAAAAAAGAAGATTAACTCAAGTTTTAAGCAGAAAAAACAAGTTTAAAAAGGAAATTGATAACTTTTTAAAAGGAAAGAAGTAGATACAAAAATCTGTACTTAAAAAAGATCAGGAGTTCCCGTCGTGGCGCAGTGGTTAACGAATCCGACGAGGAACCATGAGGTTGCGGGTTCGGTCCCTGCCCTTGCTCAGTGGGTTAAGGATCCGGCGTTGCCGTGAGCTGTGGTGTAGGTTGCAGACGCGGCTCGGATCCCGCGTTGCTGTGGCTCTGGCATAGGCCGGTGGCTACAGCTCCGACTGGACCCCTAGCCTGGGAACCTCCATATGCCACGGGAGCGGCCCAAGAAATAGCAACAACAACAACAACAACAACAAAAAAAAAAAGATCAAAAAATTAATAAATATCCAGAATGATCAGAGGAGAGAGAAAAGACACAAATTACCAATATTAGGAATGAAAGAATGAGGTAACATCTCTACAGATTATATAGCTATCTTAAAATAATTAAAATATTAGTAAAACTTTATGCCAAAAAGATAGATAACTTTGATGAAATAGATACAAACTACCAAAAGTCACTCAAAGAGAAGCATAAAATTGGAATAACCCTCTATTTACTAAATAAATTTTATTTAAAGTTTCAAATCTTCCCACAAAGAAAATTTCAAGCCAAGACAGCTTCATCACTAGACAATTCTAGCAAACATGTATGGAAAATATAATATCAACTATACGCAAACTCTTCCAGAAGACTGAAGAGAAAGGAATACTTCCCAAGTTATTTTATGAGGCCAGAATTACTCTGATGCCAAAACAAGACATTATAAGAGAAGTAAAGTACAGATCAACCCCTCAGGAATATAAAAATTCTTAACACATTTTAGCTAATAGAATCCCAAGTTATATAAAGAGGATAACACATCATAATCAAGTGAGATTTATCCCAGTAATGCAAGGTTGTTTTAATAATTAAAAATCTATCACAAAAATTCACCATATTAACAAAATGAAAAAAACCACACTATCCCTTCAATGAACATGAGAAAGTCATTTGACAAAATCCAACCTTCACTCAGGATAGAAAGTCTCAACAAACTAGGAGTAAAAGGAACTGTCCTCAAGCTGATAGGGGCATCTACCAAAACAAACTACAGTTAACATCATATATCACCAGAAAAAGAATGAATACTGCTCCTCTAAGACTTAAAACGAGGCAAGGATGTCCATTCCTGCCCCTTCTAAGTAAACGCTGTTCTAGAGGTTCGAGACACTGCCAGGTGGTAAAAGAGGAAAGAGGAAGTTCCCTCCCATTAGAAAAGACAAATTAGAACTGCCTGTACCCACATTTGACACAACCGTCTTTGCAGAAAATCCAATAGAATCTACAAAGAGGCGACAAGAACTAATAAATGAGCTTTGCAAAGCTGCAGAAGTCCAGGCAAATATAAAAATATCCACTATATTTCTATAATCTAGGAATGTATAACCAGACGTGGACATTTTAAACCGCTACTTACAATAGCATAAAAACATTAATACTGGCAGATAAATCTAACCAAAACAACGCGCAGGAGTTGTACAATGAAATTACAAAATGTTGGTGAGAGGAAATAAAGGTTTAAATGTATGGAGAAATATACTATGCTTATGTATTGGAAGACCTAAAATTGTTAAGAATTCAACACTCCCCCAAACTCATCTGAAGACTGAATGCAGTATCATTCAAAGTTCAAGCAGGCTTTTTTGTAAAAATTGACAAAAGTGACTGTAAAATTGAAATGTAAATGCAAAGAACCTAGAATAGTCAAAACAATTTTGGGAAAGAAAAAAATTGGAAGACTTACACTACCTGATTTTAAGACCCATTGTAAGACTACAATAGTGAAAACAATGGGGTATTGATGTAGAAAGAGACAAAGAAAACAATGGAGGAGAAGAGAGAGGACAAAAAGACGCACCCACACTGAGTCAACTGATTCCCCACTGACGTATAAAGGCAGAGAGAGAGAGCATTTTCAACAAACGTTGCAGGAATACTGAATATCCTTATGCAAAACATTAACTTCCATCCATATAAACCCTGCAGCATATAAAAAAAAATTAATACGAAATGGACCACAGACTAATAGAAAGCCCAAAACTATGTGACTTCTGGAAGGAAAGAGGAGCAAATATATGTGGCCTTAGGATTCGGCAAAGTTTACTTAGATTGGACACCAGTAAGAAATGGTGATAAACTGGCCTTTAGCAGAAATTTTAAAATCTGCTCTTGAAAAAAGAAAACTGTTGTGAGACTGAAAATGCAATGCGTAGGCTGTGAGGAGGTATTTGCAAATCACATATGTGATAAACGTTTTATATTCCAAATATAAAGAACTCTCAAAACTCAGTAGTACAAAAACAAACAATCTGATTTTTTAAATGAGCAAAAAATCTGAATAGACGCTTCATCGAAAAATAAACAGATGGCAAATAAGCTTATGAAAACATTTTCAACGTTGTTAGTTATTAGGGAAGTGCAAATTAAAACCACAGTGAGGTACCATACTATACACATTTTAGAATGTCTGAAATTGGAAAGATTGACCACACCAAATGTCGGCTAAGACAGAACCAGGGAACTCTCACACAATGCTGGGGGGAATGTGAAACCGTGCAATGACCTGGAAAACCTGCAGTCTCTTTAAAAGTTAAACACACACCAGCACATGACCCAGACATTCCAATCCTAGGTATTTATCCAAGTCTGGGTCAGCTCAGGCTGCCATAACAAGTGCCACAAACTGGGGGGCTTATACAACAGATATTTGTTTTCTCACAGTGCTGGAGGCTGGACGTCTAAGGTCAAGGTGCCAGCAGGGTTGTTTTCTGGTGAGGCCTCTTTCTTGGCTTAATGATGGTACCTTCTTGCTGTGTTCCCATGTCACCTTTTCTCTAAGTGCTGGTGACCCTTCCTCTCTTACCAGCCCTACTGGATTCGGGCCTCACTCTTCAGACCTCATTTAACCTTAATTATCTCTTTAAAGGCCCCATGTCCAAATACAGTCACATCAGGGCTTAGGGCTTCAACATATGAATTCTGTGGGGGAAACAAGTTCAGTCCCAAACACCTAAAGAAACGAAAGCATGTCTATGCAAAGGCTTGTACGTGAACGTTCACTTGATTTATAATAACTAAAAACTAGAAACAACCCCGTGTCCACCAACCGGTGAAAGGATAAAGTGTGGCATATCCCTACCATGGACTACTACGTAGCAATACGAAGGAATGGACTACCGTTGATACACGCCACAACATGGATCCATCCCCAAATAATTATGCTGCATGGGAAAAAAGTCATGCAAAAAAGAGTCCCTATCGTATGACCATATTTACACAAACATTCTGGAAAGTGGAAACTAACCTATAATGACAGGCAACAAATCAGCGTACAGGGTAGGAGGAAGGCATTCTGAAGAGGCCCCAAGGCCTCTGAAGGTTACGGACATATTATCATTAATCAATCACCTTGATTATCACAATGGTTTCTTACACGTACGCACATATCAAAACTTCTCAAAACTTCAAGTGTGTGCAGTTTACCACGATAGGTCAACTGTACTTCTATAAAGGTATTTTTAAAGGGCTGACATGGAGGAAAAACATGAAGGCAAAATAAAGACTTTTTTTGATAAAAACAGAGAATTCACAGTCAGCAAACCTGTACCACAGGAAATGTCATACAGAAAGTTTTCAGGCTGAAGGGTAACAACAGGATTTTGATACTCAGGTTGACAGGAGGAAACGAAGATCCTACAGCCAATTAAAAAAAATTGATAGATATAATGGTAAGAGTACTTTTAGGTCAACAAATTTGATAACTTAGATGAAATAGACAAATGGCTTGGGGGAAAAAGTCAAAAGAGTGAAGAAAAGATAGAATACGTGAATAGCCCTATATATGCTTTTTTTTTTTTTTTTTTTGTCTTTTTGCCATTTCTTGGGCCACTCCCGGGGCACATGGAGGTTCCCAGGCTAGGGGTCCAATCGGAGCTGTAGCCACCAGCCTACGCCAGAGCCACAGCAACGCAGGTTCCAAGCCGCGTCTGCAACCTACACCATAGCTCACAGCAACGCCAGATCCTTAACCCACTGAGAAAGGGCAGGGATCGAACCTGCAACCTCATGGTTCCTCGTCGGATTCGTTAACCACTGCACCATGACAGGAACTCCTAGCCCTGTATATACTTTTTAAAAAATTCTGTAAGTAAAAGCCTTGCAACAAAGAAAACCCTGGGTTCCGATATCTCCACTGGTGAATTCTGTCAGATATTAAGAGAGAAATAACATCAGTCCAACATCGACATTCGGAAGGAATATGAGATGAGAATACTTCTCGATTCATTTTTTTGAGGCCAATATTAACCGTACATCAAAATCAAAGACAACATAAGAAAAAAGTATAAGCCTAATTCTCATAGATATAAACTCCTTAACAAATTATTAGCAAGTAGAATCAAACCATATAGAAAAAGGACAATATATCATGACCAAGTAGGGTTTATCCAAGAAATACTATGGGTTTTTTAAAACATAATGTAATTCACCCTATTAATTTAATCTAGAAAAAAAATATGGATGTGGTAAAATCATTTGACAAAACTCCACACAAATATATGATAAAAAAAAAAAAACTTTCAGAAAGCTAAGACTAGAAGGTAACTCCCTGAAATCAATTTAAGATATCTCAAAAAGCCCACATTTAACATTATTCTTAGTGGTAAAAGAATGAGTGCTTTCCATAAGATCAGAAACAAAACAAGGATGTTTGTTCTCACTATTTTTATTCAACATTGTACTGAAGGTGTGAGCCATTGCAACATGATAAGAAAAAGATAGAAATGCGTACACTGTGGAAAGAAATCTATGAAATTGTATTATTTGCAGACATGATCATGTACCTGAAAATTCCTAAGCAATCTCTGAAAAAAACTGCTAGGACTAAGAAGTTAACTTATTAAGGTCACACAGAATACACGGTCAAATGAGAAAATCAGCATTATTTCTATACACTAGCAACAAATAATTGGAAAATGAAATTTTAAAAAAATGCATTCACAGTAGTATCCAAAACCATGAAATACTGAGGAATAAATTTAATATAATATGAGAAATATCTGAACACTGGAAACTACAAAACACTGCTGAGAGAAACTAAAATGGAGAGATATAATGCTCATAGGTCACAAGTCTCAATATTGTTAAGATGTCAATTCTCCCGAAATCGATCCATAAATTAAACATAATCCCCATCAAAATACCAGCAGGACTGTTTACAGTAGGCAAGACATGGAAACAACCTAAATGTCCATCAACAGATGAATGGATAATGAAGATGTGGGGGGTGTGTGTGTGTGTAATGGAATATTAGCCATAAAAAAGAACAAAATAATGCCATTTGCAGCAATGTGCATAGACCTGGAGATTATCATGCTAAGTGAAGTAAGTCAGAAAAAGAAAGACAAATACCATATACTATCACTTACATATGGAATATAAATTATGACACAAATGAAACTATCTATGAAACAGAAACAGACTCATAGACATAGAGAACAGACTTGTGGTTGCCAAATTTATAAACGAATAAATCTCCTAGATTAAATTAATAGGGTGAATTACACTGAGAGATGAATTGGGAGTTTGGGATTAGCAGATACAAACTATCATATGAATAAACAATGAGGCCCTACTGTAGAGCATAGGGAACTATCTATGTTCGATGTCCTGGGATAGACCACAGTGGGAAAGAATCTGAAAAAGAATGTGTGTTTGTGTGTGTAACTGGATCACTTTGCTGTACAGCAGAAATTAACACAACATTGTAAGCCAACTATACTTCAATAAAATAAAATGTTAAAAAATATTAGCAGTCACTTTTTTGTAGAAATTGACAAAGTGATTATAAAATTATAAAATTGAGGAAGTTTCCGTGGTGCCTCAGCAGTAACGAACCCAACTAGCATCCATGAGGACGCGGGTTCAATCCCTGCTCTCACTCAGTGGGTTAAAGATCTGTTGTTGCCGTGGGCTGTGGTGTAGGTCGCAGACGTGGCTCGGATCCTGTGTTGCCGTGGCTGTGGTATAGGCCAACAGCTGCAGTTCCGATTCAACCCCTGGCCTGGAAACTTCCATATACTGCAGGTGCAACCTAAAAAGAAAAAAAAGAGAGAAAAAAAATCATAAAATTGAAATGGAACAATGAAGAACTTAAAACAGACAGAAAATGTTGGAAAAGAAAAACAAAGCTGGAGGCTCGTGCAGTCCGATTTCAAGAATTTCTGTACAGCTACGGAAACCCAGAGAGTCTGGTGTGGAGGGAAGGATAGATATGTCAGTCAATGGAGCAGAACTGAGAGCCCAGAAAGCGATCCGTGCTTACATGGCCAACTGATTTTCAAACAGAGAGCCAAGTACGATCTAATGGAGAAAGAACTGTATTTTCAACAGAGAGTGCTAAGACAACTGAGACGACAAGAAATAAACAAACCTTACCTCATAGCATACACAACAATGAACTCAAAATGGATCACAGACCTAAAACACAAGCCAAAAATCACAGAATTTCCATAAGAAAACACAGAAGAAAATGTTTGCAACTTGGGTGGGCAAAGATTTCTTAGCTAGAACACAAAAAGCCATGGATGGGAGACAATACACACAGAGACCTCCTAGAACTTCCACATCATTCGCCTCATCTTAAACAGACAAAGAATCTGAACGAGCCTTGACAAAATACGATACTCAAATAGTTGATAAACCCGTGAAAAGATGAGCAGCCTCATTAATCATCTGGGAAATGAAATCAAAGCCACAATCAGATATCGCAACACAAGCCTACAGTGGCTAAAATGGCAAAGACGGACAATACCAAGTGTTGGGGGTCGGGGGGCAATGGAAACTCTCCTACACTGCTAATGGGAATGCAAAACGGTACAACCACTTAGGAAACAGTTTCACAATTTCTTATAAATTTAAATACACATATTCGATACCACTCAACAATTACACTCTCAGTTATTTACCCAAGAGAAATGAAAATATATATCCACACAAAGACTCGTTCACAGCAGCTACATTTATAAAAGCCAAAAACTGGAGACCACCTAAAAAGGCCATCCACAGGCAAATGGAGAAACAAACAGATATATTCATTCAATGGACTACTGCTCGGCAATAAGAAGGAAGGAGATACATCTAACGACGTGGCTGAACCCTAAACAATTATGCGGAACGAAGCCAGATACAAAAGAGTATCTACTGAATGATTCCATTTATAGAAAAGTCCAGACAAATGCAAACTGCTCTGTACTGACACAACGTAGGCCAGGAGTTTCTGCCATGGCTTGGTGGAGAACGAATCCGACTAGCAACCATGAGGTTGCGGGTTCGATCCCTGGCCTCGCTCAGTGGGTTAAGGATCCGGCATTGCCGTGAGCTGTGGTGTAGGTCGCAGACACGGCTCGGATCTGGTGTTGCTGTGGACTCTGGTGTAGGCCGGCGGCTGCAGCTCCGATTAGACTCCTAGCCTGGGAACCTCCATATGCCACGGGTGAGACTCTAGAAAAGGCAAAAAGACAAAAAAAAAAAAAAAAAAAAAGATGTAGGCCAGTAGTTGCCTAGGGCTGGAGTAGAGGAAAGGACTTACTGCAAAGGGGCAGGAGGGAACTCTTGGGTGATGGAAAAATGTTCTGTATCTTGACTGTAGTGGTGGCTTCACCACGTGTATATCCATCAAGACTAACTGATTCGTGAACGCTAACGGGGGCAGTTAATTGTACTACGTTATACCTTGGTTAAGTCAATTAAAAAAAAAAAAGACTCTGGAGCCTACTTAAAGAAGCTCGCCCACCAACTACAGGACAGTTTGGGTGCTGGACTAGTAACAAACCCAACTAACTGAGACATATCAAATATGTCATAAGTCCAAAAGTTCATAATTACACCAAACAAAAAACAAACAAACAAAAAAACATGCCCCACACTCACAAAACCCTAATTGGGTACCTTCAGAGATGCTAGGGAAGCAACCCATTATTCTAAAAACTTGTAAACAAAGGAAAAGCCTCAAGCTTTCCTCCTGCCTTTCCTGTCCGCAGGGTAGCAAAGTCTGAAAGCAAAGCTTTCTTTATGGACGTAGCCAGGATCTTGAATGCATGGATTCACAGATCTAGACAATGATCCTGAGTAACTACTGAGACCATTGAACGAAAAGCTGATGAGGACTTCATAAATGAGGCACCAGGCAGATGACACCTGCACTTCCTGCCACTCACGTCATCATCAAAAGTGGTTCTACCAGACAGGAGCTGCCTCCTGATGAGAGCAGGCATCACTACCTGTGACCTGGTCTTCTGAAAAAAAACAAAAAAACAAAAAACTGAGCCTAAATCTAATCAAAATAGTCTTGAAAAAGAAAAGGGAAAAAAAAAAATCCCTGAATCTTATCAAGCCCCTACCATAGGTATTACCTGGGGACTTGTTAGAAATGCATCTTCTCTGGCCCCACTCCAGACCTACTGAGTCAGAATCAGAGTAACAAGCTCCCCAGGTGACCTGCGTTCGCATCACAGCCTGAGAAGCACTGTCTGGCCTTAATGATCCCTTATAAGACGTACGGGGAACAGAGGAATATGTTAAATGACACCACAGGGGATGCAGCGAGGAAAATGAAGGCCCGACAACCAATTTATTCCCCAATAAGTAAGTTGCAAGGAAAACAAAGGGGAGAAACCCAGAGATTAAACAAGACTTAAGAGATTTCTCAACCAAATGTTTAGATCCTAATTTGAACAAGGCAACTGTTTAAACATTATTTAAAAGTAGGAGGCAATCAGGGAAACTTGAAGATGGAGTGAATATTTGACAAGATTAAGGAATTACTACTAAACTGTTGGAAGGGACATGGTGTTATAATAATCTTTTTCAGGCCTTATCTTTTAAAGAAAGGAAAGTGTGTTGCAAATGAACTACTCGCATGTTTCTGAGATTTGCTTCAAAATAATCCAGCAGGGGAGGCAGGGAGGGGGAGGCTGTTGGGAAAATGGGTGAAGTTATAGAAAAGAGAAGCCTGGCCATATGTTTGTAATTGTTTAAACAGGGTGCTAGACGTTTGTCAAACAGTTTCTCTACTTTGATATATACTTAAATGCTTCAATAATAAAAAGTTTCTTTAAAGTGCTCTGTGGGGAGAAATGAGCTCCACAAATGTTAATTCTTCTTATCATCTGTGGGGCCCGAAATAATCAGCAGAGTGGGAACCAGCCGAAATCAGGCAGCAGGTATAAAACAGACATAATTAAAGCAAAATTACAGCTACAGCAGCATACATCTGTCCCGTTTTGTCCAGTCCCACTCTGCCAACAGGACTCCAGTGGTCTTCAGAGCCTGGGGCCGAGCTGCCGAGGCTGGAGGCATCGCTGTGTTGCGTAAATGAGACTCCCGAGCGCGGCAATTCTCCTACCCAGGTGCCAGTGGTTTCTATAGAAACCACCAGAGAATGATATTTCAGAAAGCACAAAGCATCTCCACTGGCCTCCACCGGCTTTGTTCACACTTACCCATCAGCATCTGAGATCCAGCCTATCAAAGTGGGCCTCGTGGCTCACTTTTAAAATAGGTACAGCTCATTATAAAGCACCTGCTCTCAAACGTTTCCAAGGAAACAGAGGCCCCAAGACGCCCTTCTCTAAATTCATTAGCATTTAACACTCCTTAATGAGGCTTAAAGATGGCGTGCTTTAATAACCATATGCTAAAGGAGGACACCTCTCCCTTTTACGTTTAGGTATGACTGATGGGCTGGCTCAGGCTCCCAGAGGACCAGCCTCGGCCCTGAGCCTTCCTTAAAGGCAACGTCGTGAGCACTGGGGTATCTGCGTGCCTGGGGAGAGCTATCTCTAAAGCCGCCCTTGAGCTGTCCAGCCCTGGGTCACTACCTAAACATAGTCAGGGTAGAAGGCCGGCACTGAGAGCCAGGCTGACTTGGATTCCTAACCCTTATTTACACACACACACACACACACACACACACACAGAGCGAATTACACACTCATACACCCTGTGTGGGCTCTAGCCACACAGACTCCTCACCATTCCCTCACCTGTCAAGCCCTTTCAGGTCTCTGTGCCTCTGTGCATTCCTTACGCCTAGAATTCCTTATCCTGACTTGCTGCCTAGAAAACTCCTGTGCATCCATCAAAACCTTCTGCCAACCAAGCCTCCCAAAAGTGCCAAGCAGAATCCTCAGCTATAATCACACTGCACTCTAACTGTCCAGTTCTGTCCCCTCTCCTTGACTGTGAGCTCAGGGCTCAGTTCAGGGATGAGCCTCATTCCCCTCCATCCCGTGGCCACCTGCCACCCAGCAGGTATTGGAAGAGTGTCTGAAGGACCCCTGATGAAACGATCTACAGTGAGCAGCTCTTGGACAAAGGGGAGTCAGCAGGTGGGAACAGCCATCATCTGGGGCCTCCAGCCCCCCAGCCCCCACCACAGGAGAGGAAGCTGGGCACTCACAGGCAGGAGGCCTCAGCCAAGCTGCCCCAGCTACACTGCGGGAGGGGGAGGGGGTCTCCTGGGTACAGACCTCTTCACAGAGTCCAGCGCTTCCGAAAGGTGGGAATCAGAGGCCTAGAGGACAAGGCACCCAATGTGAGGGCTCATCAGGGCCCCTCGGGCCTTTTCCCCAAAGGAGTGGGGGGAGCAGAAGGAAGGACTGTCCCTCGAACAACTTGGAGAGGACAGCGCCACCCATGGGGGCTGTGGGGGAGGGCACAGGTCAGCGTGGTGGGTGGGGGCCCTCCCTGCACCTCCCGGAACTGCCTGGGACTCCTGCTCGAGGCACCTGTAGAGGTCCAAGCAGAAGTGGGACCTCCCCCTACCCCACCCCAGAACAGCCCTCCTGGGGGCGATCCCCAAGAGGTAGCCAAGAGCGGGGGGTGGGGGGGTTGTGGGCCTCGGGCCTGTGGGAGGGCCATGGGAGAGACACATGTAGAGAAGCAGCCAACTGCATCTCTCTCTCCAGGAGCCCGGGGGACCGGGGAAAGCCCACCCCAACAGCCACCCCGGAAGGGGCCAGAGCTGCCACCTCCCTCTGTCTCGGAGGGTGTGGACTGGCCAGTTTTCTGGGAATCACGGGACGTCAGACAGCTCCTGGGGCTCCCGGGGCGAGATCCCCGCCGAGGCATCTCCGAAGGTCCTGCTCAACTCTTCCCCACATTCTGAGCATCCATACTCACCAGGCAATAATTAATTCATTTCTCCCTTTTAAAAATTAATCAAAGACACGGGGGAATGTATATCTGAGCCTCTGATCGGCCTGGGAGGACCCGTGTTATCACGCCGGGCTAGAATATCCTCAGCCGAAAGCCGGCACGTGACATTTTGGTCAGGCGCGCTGCCTGGCTGGGGCAGGGGTACGCTCTCCACTCAGCTTTTAGCAGAACGGAAGGCAGCTCGTGACTGCCAACTACCCCCGGCTCGTGGAAAGGACGGCCCTGCGGCGATCACCTGAGAACACCAGGACGGCAGGTACCGTGAACCACTGCTAGGTGCTTCCAAGTGACCTCACTGAATCCTCAGGACCTCGTCAGGGGTCGGGATTACAGCCCCACGTGCAGACGAGGACACGCGGGCCCAGAGAGGCGAAGGGTCTGCCCAGGATCCCACAGCTGGTTGGAGGGGAGCCTGCGTGGCGCTCCGCCTGCGGCTGACACGGCAGCCCGCTCCTCCCCCGCCCACTGTAGCCACCGACTGCCAGGCCAGAAGCAGAGAGTAGCTGCTCAATTAGTGCCTGCTGAATCTGAGACAAATCTGAACAGACTCCCAGAGAAGCCGGCACGTAGGAGACTGTGAAATTTTAACTTACGGATACAGAACACGAGGGAAAGGAAGAAAAGCAGAAATAGACAATCACACATGTATCCATGTTGCTGATCCTCTTAAGTGAAAAATCAGTTTTCCTCACTTGACAATGGAGGCCTGAATTTAAAATCGGGTTCTAACAATGCAGCCCCCCCTCCCCGAGGGCAGCCCAGCTCAGCAGAGTCTGGGCTCCCTGTGCTGTACACGGTGCACAAGCACCTCTTCCAGGCATCTCGGACCCCCAAGAAGTAAGGGGGGCGGTGCACAGAGGCTCAGGCCCACCGTGGACAAGAGAGATGGGCAGCGTGGGGCATCTCGGACCCCCAAGAAGTAAGGGGGGGGTGCACAGAGGCTCAGGCCCACCATGGACAAGAGAGATAGGCAGCATGGGGCTCCCGTGCCGGGTCCTGAGAAAAGATACACCTGTGCGCCCCGAGCCCAGGTCCATGGCCAGGCAGGCCCCCAGCCTGGCTGCTCTGGCTCCCAGCTGGTAGGCCCCCCAGCTGTTTGACTTGTCTGCCACGAGTGGGCTTAGCTCTTAAGAATAAAGGAGCAGGGGAGTTCCCGTCGTGGCGCAGTGGTTAACGAATCCGCCTAGGAACCATGAGGTTGTGGGTTCGATCCCTGCCCTTGCTCAGTGGGTTAACGATCCGGCGTTGCCGTGAGCTGTGGTGTAGGTTGCAGGCGTGGCTCAGATCCCACATCGCTGTGGCTGTGGTGTAGACTGGTGGCTGTAGCTCCGATTGGACCCCTAGCCTGGGAACATCCAGATGCCGCGGGTGCAGTCCTAAAAAAAAAAAGACAAAAAAAGAAAAGGAATAAAGGAGTAGGTAAATTATTTTCCAAAGAAGATGGAGGAAGGGGAGCTTGTAAAGGAGCGGCCAGAGACCTGGTTCTCTCACCCCACCCCCTGCCCACTTTGCAGCCCATCTCTCTGAAGGTCCCCAGGATGGCGTGAGCATGGATACGCCTTAACTACGCTAAAAGCAAGCATGCTAACACACAACCCCACACTCAGGGTGAACTGGTCATCTGTTCTGGAAGGAAGTGGGCAGTGGACTCCAGCACCTGAGACCATGCCGACCCTCTGGTGATGATGTCTGCGCCTGGGAATCACACACAGAGGCGTTCGCCTCAGTGCTGCAATAAAGGCAACACTGGGAACGTGAGAAATACCTAATAACGGAGGACCAGTTAAACGCATTACAGTATATTGGGTAATTATTAAAAATTACATCATCCAGAAGCTTTTTAACAATATAGAAACACTAATGACACATTAAGTTGGCAGGAAAGCGTTTTAAAATGTAAATATATGCATTAAAACCTGGAAAGAAGGATTCCAACTGTCGGTGGTGGTCTGGCTGTGTTGGAATTGAATGGCTTATCTCCGTCATTACGGTTTTCAATTTTCCAGGTAGCCTACAAAGAGCGCAGATTACTTCTGCGATCAGAATGAATGTCTAGAGAACGGCCTCCCTTTCTGCTCTCACGTCACGGGCACGCGGTGGCTGCAGGGCTCCGACATCCTCTCACGCCGCTACGGCCGCTGGCGCCTGGTCCACGGCCCCCCGCCATCAGCTCGCAGCCCTGGGCCCAGCTCTCCTCCCAGGTCTCCGGCTGCTCCTCTGCAAGCTCCTCTTCCTCCATTTTCTTTGGAAAATACTTTACCGACTCTTTTATTCTTAAGAGTAAAGCCCACTTGCGGCAGACAAGCCCAGCAGCCTACAGAGGTGTGCCGTCCCCCCGTCCTGGGAGGCGGCGGCTGTGGGGAGGGCTTGGGGCAGGCTAGGCGCTCAGAGCCAAGGCAGGTGAGGGAGGCAGGGCTGGGCGTGGGGAGATGTCCTCCTTGCCTGGAAGGAAAGCCTGGACCTGCCCTCGTGGGCGGGGCAGGGGCAGGAAGAGCTCTGAGCCCAAGGGGGACATGCTCAGATTTGCACTTCCAAAAGATGACACTCGCTGCCAATAATGACAGAGGGGGTGGCAGGTGGGCAGCGCTGTTGCGTCCCTGGGAGAGAGGGTGAGCAGCAGACCTGGTGAGGCTGTGGGGATGGAGCGGGGTGCATTTCATCAGGCTGCAGAGCAGACAGAAGGGGAAGCGGCAGGGCCACAGCTGGTCCACCCGGTCCCCGGTTCATATCAGGAAAAACTCTCCTTCAGGTGGTTGGAATGGGGTATGGAATGGCTAGCAGAGCATGGGCTGGGTTCTAGCCCCCAGCCATCCCTCGGCCAGGTGTCTGTGTGCAGTGGACAACCTGCACGACCGCAAGTGTCAGCCCGAGAAGAGGCAAGCACAAGGTATGGGGACAGTGAGGGCAGGACAGTCCTAAAGCCGCCACCGAGGTTTCCTGTTTGGTCCAACACCTGTGGGGAGAACGGTGCCCACAGCAGGTGTAGGGCACGTCCCGTAGCTTCAGTGAATCCTATGGGCTAGGAAGACGTCCTTCACATGGCAGGCGCTCGGCAAATGTTCAATGAATAGATGAATGAGGTGAGCCAGATAACCAGAGCTTTTTAAAAAAAAAATTAAATGAAAGCCTGTAATTAAAAACTGAGAAATGTGCTTGATGTAGAAAGGACACGTGGAGGGCAAAGAGAGATGTCCACCTTTCATCTCCTCTCTGAAAACAGCATGATGAGTGGACCGCTCGGCACCGCCTCATTACAGGATGCTCCACGCGATCGCCTCCCCGCGCAGGCCATCCCCTTCCTCCGCTGGCGGGCTAGGCCTGCCAGCAAGCACCAGGCAGCGTTCCTTCAGGGCACCTAGGAAAGGCGGTGGCCGCCAGGGGAGTCTGCTCCCTGGCAGGGAACATAGAACATCCCTGCGCCTAAGACAGCACAGCTGTCGACCCCGCCCCATAACTGGGGGTCCATTTGCTGCGGCATGAATTTGCATTGCACAAACTTTCCGCGCATCATAAAAATCTTTGCAGAGTTAGGCTGCGGAATCACGGAGGCTGGTATGATCATTTATTCGAGAGACACTGCTTGAGCCACTGATCCCGTGCCAGCAACACACAGTGTGGGGACACGAGGCTGGGGAGGATGAGACCCCTGGGGAGGAGACAGCAGTGGAGACCCACAGGACAGGGGACGTCCAGCCAACAGAAGAGAGGAAATTCAAGACCAGGAGAAAGATATGCCGAAGTCCCCCTGGGCCACGTGGGGTATAGGGAGCACACCAGAGCCTTTCTGCCCACTGACAACGACGGAGACTCTGGACCAGATGCAACAAGAAGCTCCCCATGGACTCTCAAGGTCGACACAAGCAGAGACTGGGAGAGGGCGCCACCGGAGAAATGACCACACAAAGGTCAGCGGCTACATTCTTTTCCTCTTTTTTTTTTTCTTCTTCTTATTTTCTCCAACAGCTTTGACCTGCAAGCAGGCCCCTGGTGGAGCTGTGGTAGCAGCTTCGAAATACATAATGTGCATAAGGACAGAACGGAGCAGAGAAATACACAAATCCGCAATTACAGTGGGCGGCTTCAACACTCCTTCCTCAATAACTGAAAGAACAAGTAGACAAAAACCCAGCAAGGCTCTAGAAGGACTAACTGAACACGACCACCAGCTAACTTAACCAAACTGCCATTTACAGAACCCGCCACACAACAGCAGCAAAGAACACATTCTTGCCAAGAGCACATGGAACATTCAACAAAACAGACCATATTCTGGGTCATAAAAGGACTGAAATCAGACAAAGTATGTTTTCTGAGCATAAGAAAACTAATAACCAAGAAATTAATAACAGAAATACATGAGGAAAATCCCTACATATTTAGAGGCTGTATAATACATTTCTAAATACCCCACAGGTCAAAGAGGAAGTAAAAATAAAATTATAAACATTTTTTATTGAATGAGAATTTAATTACTGTATATCAAGGTCTGTGGGATGCATGCTTAGCGAGAAATGCGAAGCATTAAAATGCTCTATTAAAGAAGATTTCAAATCAGTGATCTAATGTGCTGCCTTAAGAAATTAGAAAAAGAAGAGGAATTCAACCCAAAGCAAGTAGAAGAAAACAAAAATAGAGCATAAATTAATGACGTTGAAAACAGACAAATATGGCAGAAAAATCAATGTTTCATTGGAATGATCAATAAATAAGACTGACAGATCTCTGGCCACACTGACTCAGGGAAAAAATATATATATTTATAAGTATCAATATCAGGAATGAAAGAGAAAAATAATAAAGTAGTATTATGAACAAGTTCACATACACAAATTTGATCACTTAGATGAAATGAACCAGTTCTTTGGGACACAAACTGCCAAAGCTCCTTTACGAAGAAATATACCATCTAAACAGTCCTCTATCCAACCTTAAGGAGACCACAGGGAGCCACCTCTTCAGCCCCACTCGGATACGGATAAGCAAAAAGACAAGCAAAGTGTGGATATGGAAAAGTCAGAACCTTCGCACGCTGCTGACAGAAATGCAACATGGGGCAACCACTTTGGAAAACAGTTCTGCAGTTGCTCAAAAGGTTACCGCACAGCTACCATGCAATTGCAATTTCACTTCAAAGTGGAGCCCAAGAGAAATGGAAACATGTCCACCCAAAACCCGAGTGTTTCTAATAGCATTATCTATAAGAGCCCCCAAAATGGAAGCCACACCAATGCCTACCAATGGATGAAGAGACATACAAAATGTCCTCCATCCAGGCAATGGAATATTATTCAGCCACAAAAAGGAAGGAGGTACAGACACAGGCTACAACATGGATGAATGTTGAAGACACGATGCTAAGTGACACACTGCACGATTCTGCTCAAATAAAATCTCCAGAATAGGCAAATCTATAGCGATAGAAGGTAGTTCAGCGGTTGTCAGGGGCTGGGGTGGGGGCGGGGGCAGGGAGTTAAGGGTAAACTGCCAAAGCACACAGGGCCTCTTTCAGGGGAGATGAAAATGTTCTAAATCGACTGCGACGATGGGTGCACAACTGCAAGTATACTTAAATGAATGACTTGTATACCTTAAATGCATTGCACAGTATCTGAATTGCATCTCAACAGAGCCGCGACCAAAGAAATGCAATAAGTATTTAAAATATATTGAAACAAAAAATAACTAGGCATCAAATCCATGATTTTTTGGATACTATTAGTATGGCAAACTAAAGTAAGTTTGCAAGTAGAAAAACAAACTATGAATCTATTTCATAAAAACATTAAATTTTTAAAAACCTTAAGGAGAGGTGTTCAGCGTACAGAACACGGCTGATTTTAGGGCAAAATGAATTACAAAGGGCACATAAATTAGCATGACATAAATATTGTATTTATATAATCATTACGGGCCCAGAGTCTGCTTTGCATTTCCTGCTATGCCCTACTGCATCTTTAAGAGCCCAAGGGATCTGACGGGGACATGGCCTTCCTGAGTGCTGCCACTCTCCCGCTGTCACACACTGAGCTCCAGGTGGCAACTCACATTTCAGGGTACTTTGTTTTTTTTCTTTTTCGGCCACACTTACAGCATATGGAAGTTCCTAGGCCAGAGATCGAAAGTGCGCTGCTGCAGAGACAGCACCGGATCCTTAACCTGCAGTGCTGTAGCAGGAACTCCATATTCCAGGTTTTTAATAGAAGCCTGCTGACCATCCCATGACAAGTGCTGCCAAGTGAAGGGGAAGAGAAGGGGCGGGCTGGGTGGCAGCTCTCCGAGGGTGAGGATTTCAGGAACCCCTTCCCTAGCTCTGCCCAAGATTTTGGACAACCCAGGAGACACGGGGATGCCTCGGCCACTTGGGAAGGCAGCCGGTGAGGCCAGCAGATCCACCAAATGTCACAGAAGTGTATGCCCCCGTCCCTTCTTACAGACCGTGAGCTCCACTAGCTGGGCTCTCACCCGGGGCCCTGGGACAGTGCCTGGTGTCTGGTGGGGGCTGGATAAATGAAATGTGTCCTCTTCCTGCCAAAGGCAGAGGCAGAGTTTAGAATAAGACCCAGGTTCAGATCCAAGCCCAACAGTGGCTGGCCACTCCTGCACTGAAAGCTGGATTGGTCTCGTCTACACTGTGCAGGGAATAGGGCCGCCCTCACCGAGGACCTGGGGTTATGACGTCAGGCCTGAGGCTGCAGGGCCCACCACGGTCCTGTTCACCGCCAGGTCCTGACACTGGGCACCGAGCTGCAAGCAGCAGGGCTGAGAGGGCATCTGAACTCAAAGGCCACCCCGGGCAGGCTGCCCCCAAGAACAAAGCACACGACTCTCACAGCCAAAGCTTTACTCGCACCCCAAACGCAGCTTCATTCACACTGCAAACAGGAGGACCTGCAGGTGTCTGGCTAGCGGTCTTAGCCCCCTACCAACCGGCCCTGCGCCAGCGGCTAGTACCTGTCCGAACCCCAGACACCCTGCCAGGCAGTGGGTGACAGCAGTGCCGGGTCCACCTCCCCGGATGGCTGGGCTGCCGCAGGTGAGCTGTGCTAACAAGGAGCATCCTGCACCCACCACCCGGTGTCAGTGCCAACGGTCTGCAGGGGACTAGAGCACCCCAGCCCCGCCCCCACTTGTCAGATGGGGAGCCCAGAGAAGACCAGCCCCCACCCTCAGTCCTACGGGGCGGGGACCGCCGGCACCCTTTCCCTGTCCCCGCTTCCACGGGTCTCCTATGCTCCATCTGCATGAAAAGTTTGGTTTGAGGCAAAACTTAGAACTGCAGAAGTACAAAGTCCAAATAAAAAGGCTTTGCAATAGAAAGCCGATGAAAGAGACAAATGGAGAGTAATCAAAACCTCATTAGGGCAAATAAGCAACCTGCCTACAACGCCACCAAAACGGATGGCCCCCGAACCAAGAGACGCAGGCGCCAAGTCTTCCAGACAGCCGCCGCCACCGCCACCGCCGCCTCAGGAATGAAAATAGCAGGGGCGCCCTCACCCACACCGGCAGGAGCCGGCACAGCGCCAGCATTCAGGAGTCTCACCCAGGCACCCAAACCGGCCCAGGGCTGTGCTGCATAACTGGACTGGTCATGAAGTCACCTGAAGAGCTTTCAAACCTCGCGTGGCCTAGACCACCTGCAGGCGGGGTCCGGAATGGGCAGGGTACTCTAAGGCTCTGGGTGCCCTGACCCGCAAGAAGGTCAGCTGTCACTGGCTGCGTTACCAGCTCGTCTCACCCCACTCGGGGCAGAGCACCCACGGCAGGGGCGCGAGAAGAGCAGGTCAAGGCCTGGGGGCTCGGCGGATGCTCCAGCTGGGTGGACTCACCGCTTGGATTCTTCTGGTTGGTCTGGATGAAGGTTGTCAGGCATTCCTGCCACGGTCCATCCCATTGCTAGGTGCTGGGAACACAGCAGGAAAGGAGCAAATTCCTGCCCTCGGGGAGTTTCTACCCTGCAGGGAAACTGCAGCGGAGTGGGGGCTGTGACAGAGGCGGAGAGGAGAAACCCAGCGGGTGGGAAGGACAAGCCAGAGGCCGCCCCCACTGTCACCTGCACCTTAGGACCCGCACCCGCAGAGGGTCTGGGCCAAAGTTCCAAAAGGAGTCAAGAAACCAAGGCAAGATCTGGAAGGTCCCCAAGGCCCTTCGCAACCTGAAAGGAAGAGAAGATATGGAACGAGCCCGGACGCTGATGCCTCGCGTCAAACCCCCACTGGGCACAAGTGAGCTGGCCCGGCAGGGCACATCTCATCCTGAGCCTACCCCAGGTGTGTGTGGGGGGCTGTTTTCAAGGACCAGTGGGGGCCTGAGCGCACGGGCTCGGGCCCAGCCTGCTCCCCGGCGGAGAGGCTCCCAGTGGCAGGAGCCACATGTCCTAGAGGGTTCGGCTCTGATGTCCAGCGCTCCGTCCTGCTCAGCTGAGAGGTCATTTGCCGAGGCTGGGGTCCCAGGCTTTAGTCTTTGAAAAAGAGTGATTCATTAAGTCTGTGCTAGGATTTTTAAGCCTCCAGAGGAGGCTTTGGTTCATGATATAAAGGAGAAAATGTATTACCTACCCTAACTTTGGCTCAAACCACACAGTCATCTTAGAGCAAAGTTGAAAATAACTACCTTAGCGCATTTCCCACAGGGTTGGTGGGCCCTGCAGGCCTGGCACTCCACCGCTCCATTCCCCACTGGGCACAGAGCCACGGCCCTGTGAGGCTGGAAACGGGTAAGGCTGGTAACTCCACCACCTACAGACACAGGGGAGCATGAGTGCTCAGACCTGGCTGAGAAACACAATGTTGGGGCCGCCGCTCCAGGGTGTCCCAAGTCCTCGGCCTCTGTCCACACTCCTGGGACATGGGTCACAGCTGAATGGCAGCAAGCCTTTATTTCCCATTTGCCAGAGCACCCTCTCCCTCTACAGAGGTCCCAGGGGGGCCACGGCCCCAAGCTGTGGGCCAGTGGGCGCTCCTGCATGGCTCCACCATGATAGGAGAGGCAGCTGACTCCAGAAGTTCACTGCAGGTTACCCCCCGCCCTGCCCCGAGCAGCAGCTCTGGTCCAGGCTCTACCAAAGCTGCTGGGGGCACAGACCTGACTCGTCTCAGTCCCCGTCACGGGCAGCTGTAAATGACACCCGTCAGCGAAGGAGCTCTGGTTCACAGTCTAAAAGCCTGGTTGTCACGGAGATAGGTCACAGGCTGTGCAAGTCATCAAAGACACGGACCAAAGATGCCAGGTGAGGGAGCAGCGGCCCTCTATGTTCAGAGCCCTGGCTCCTCAAAGTGTGGTCCACGGGCCGCCTGCCTCTGCATCTCCCGGGAACTTGCTGAAATGCACGCCCTCATCTGCGATGGATTGGATGTTTGCGTCCCCAAAATCTATCTACTGAAGCCCTGATCCCCAATGTGATGGCATCTGGAGAGGGGCCTTTGCGAGGGAATTAGGTTTAGACTCGGTCATGAGGGTGGAGGTACCACGAAGGGAGTGGTGGCCTTAGAGAGGGATGAAGAGACCAGAGCTGGTGCTCTCTCCATCATGTGAGGACACAGCAAGGAGGCAGCTGTCTACAAGCCAGCCTTCACCAGAACCCAGCCACAATGGCACCTCCAGAACCGCGAGAAATACATTCCTGCTGTTGAGGCCCGGCCTGCGGTACTGTGCCAGAGCAGCCCGGGCTGAGACACCATCCTGCTGAGACAGTCTGCATCCTAACAAGCGCCCAGGAGCGCTCCCACGTACAGGTGAGTCCAGAGGCCCTGCTTTAGAGGTGCCCTCGTCCCGCCTCTTCACTAAACCAGTGGGGAAACCCGGACTGAAAGAGGCTTCAGCCTAGAGAGCCGCGGGAAACCGCCCGGCCGAGCGAGTGGGAGAGGGAGGACGTGAGGCCAGGCTTCCTGCGGCTCAGGCCCATGGGCGCCGGCGGCCGGGGCGGGGGCTTGGACCCCCAGAGGAATACGCAGGTCAGCCCACAGGCATCCTGGGTTCCAGACTACACCCACGTACGAGCAGACGCGGGAGGAGGAAGAGTCAGGAAACCCTGTTCCGGCAGCACTGAGCCGCCTGGAGTCGGCAGGTGCGGCCGGCTCACGCACGAGGACACATCCTGCCGACCCGCTGCAGACGAAGGCGGACGCTGTGCAGCCATGAGGAACGGGCTCCAATCATCAAACCCGAGCAGAGCGAGATGGCGGAGAAAGGAAGAACAGGCCAAGCAGCCCATTTGCTGTAATGAATTGGGCTGGACCGGCGGAGTCCAGACTCCCAACATTCATCATGTGGCTAAGCCTGCGGAACCACAAACGTGTGGGACCGGAAAGCAGCTTCGAAGTTATCGGCTCCAGCTCCTCCTCAGCCCCTGCGAGAGCCTGTCGGCCAGGCGTCCCGCTCCAGAGGTGGGCTTGGCTTCAGCAGCCGAAACCCACCCCTCACCTTCAGAATGCCGACGCATTTCAACACAGCAGTTTCAGTTCTGGGAGCCAAGCTGCAGGAAAGAGGACCCCAAAGGTGGGAAACACCAGCCGTACCAACGTGTCTGAAGGTGGAATGTATACTAAAGCAGACTTGGCTGGCTCGGCGGGAGATGCCAACAGAGAGAAAGGACCCCTGACCGAAGCACAGACAACTGAGAAGACAGTCTCTGAGCACCCATGGTTTCCACAGGGCACCCATGGCAGCGTGAGGCCCTGGGACACCCCCCCCCCACGCCTTGTCAGCCAGATCTGGAGGCTCGGTCCCCACAAGCCATAGCGGGACAGATGTCACAGCCAGATCCCTCCCAGCAGGGGCCACCCAGACTCTAAATATGTTTGGCTTTGCTGGTCACGTTGTGAGCCCTGGTGCCACTCCTCAAGCCGACCACTGCGGTGTGAAAGCGGCTGCAGACGACGTCACGTGACTGAGCAGAACTGCGTCCGACAAATCTTTATTTACAAAAACAGCCCCGAGCTGCAGTGTGCCGATCCTGGCCTCTTCCCTCCCACCTATTAACGTTAAAAGGCAAATAAAGCTTGAGGAAAAGTCCTAAGCGTCCAACCTAGGGAAAGGGTTTAAAAAGCTAAGTCACTTGAAATCGACTCATTCGATCCATATCTATCGAGCGCTGCTGTGCCAGACACGGCTCGAGTCCTGAGGATAGGGCAAGGAGCAAATCGGCCAAGCCTGCTGTATCAAAGAGATGTGCTGAAAACTCTACGAAAACTTGTGATTACAAGGAAAACCCTCACAGTGCTGTGTGAAAAGTAAATCACAAAACTGTGTGAAAACACAACCAGACAGTGTTTTAAAAAATGCACAGGGGGGGGGAGCAATGGGTTGGGTGTGGTCTTGGGAGCGCTGGGATGCAGGTTTGATCCCCAGCCCAGCACAGTGGGTTAAGGATCTGGTGTTGCTGCAACTGGGGCTTAGAGTGCAACTACAGCTTGGATCTGATCCCAGGAGCTCCATATGCGGTGGGGTGGCGGAAAAAAAGAAAAAGGAAAAAAAGTTTAAAAATGCCCAGGGGACAAGAACAATGAAATAAAGATATTGGAATGTTACTAATGTTTATTTACCTTCAGCTGGCTTGAGTATCCCTTCTATTTCTCTCCATTTTTCTAATTTTTCATATAATCCCATATTACTTTTATAATAATAAGTCCTTCCCATTGTTTTAAAAGAAGAAACCTGGAGTTTCCATTGTGGCTCAGTGGGTTAAGAACCCGGGCAGAATCCATGAGGATGCGGGTTCGATCCCTGGCCTCACTCAGTGGGTTAAAGATCCAGCATTGCCACAAGCTGCAGCATAGACCACAGATGCGGCTGGGATCCCGCGTTGCTGTGGCTATAGCGTAGCCGACAGCTGCAGCTCCAATTTGACCCCTAGTCCGGGAACTTCCACATGCCACGTGTGCGGCTGTAAAAAGAAAAAATAAAAATAAAAACATGAAAGCGGAAACTTGTCTTGATTTTAAGATTTGAAGTCTGTCCCTCCTGCTTCCACCTGCGGTTTCCACGGCTGCCCTGAAGGCAGACAGAAAGAGCCAAGCTGCTCAGCCCTAGACGTCCGCACGCGGGCGGGGGGGGGGGGGGGTTCAGCACCTGGGACAGAGCCCCGCGGGAGCCTGGCGGAGCCCGCGGGAGCACAGAGAGCCACCCCGGGTGGGCGCCCGTGCTTTTCCTCCCTGGTCCTCCTGCTGGGTCCAGATGAGGCTCCTGGGCAACACCTGTCAGAGCGGACATAATTGCAGCAGGCAAGAGAGGGGTCCCCCACGTCTGGCTGATGCAAATGGAACGAGTCCTGTGACCCAGCGAGGGAGGACAGGCAGTTGGATTATTGGTGAAACGGAAGTGAAAACAAATACCGCACAGATCCCTTTACCCACATTATTAGCTTGGGAGAGACTGGCAAACATGCCAATACCAGTCACAGCAACATCTGCTCCTAATTGCTTCTCCCCAGCCTTCTCCGAGCGCGTCAGCTGGCGTCTGCCCTAGGAGAAAATCCGGTATTTTTAACAAAGTCTTAAATCAGATGGCGTCCTTGATGAGTAATTTCTTACGTGTTTGGTCTTTGAGGCTAAAAACAGTAAGTGCACCTCTAAGGGATACGGCCGTCAGCAGGGGCCCCGCTTCAAACAGCATGACTAAGAGTTTCCAGGTCCAATGGCACTTTCCAGTGTCTTCGTGTATTATGTGTTTCTGTCCCAAACATGAGTGTTTTTAAAGGTCCACGGGTTCACTTCTTCATGGGTAACTTTCCTTTCTTTTCCAAACATTTTTCTTTAAATTAAAAAAAAAAAAAGACTCTCTTTGTTAAAGAAAAATGTGTGGTTTTTTTTTAAAAAAAGAAAAAAGAAAGGAGTACATCTCTCTGTGCTCTAACTCTCCCACTTGTGAAGTTCTTTAAGCAAGATAGCTATGGATAAAACACCCGGTTCTCTTTAAAGAAACAGACTCTGTTTTCAGGTTCGCCTCCAAATACCAGCAGCTTAATAAGAAAAGTGCCTTTATGCATCGGCCAGTCTGCAGCACCAACTCCAGTTTAATTTTTTTGGCCACATTCACAGCATGCAGAAGTTCCTGGGCCAGGGATCAAAGCCGAGCCACAGCACTGACAGTGCCAGATCCTTAACCACTGTGCCACAAGGGAACTCCAAGATTCTGGCACAGGAAGCCCCATCTCGCCTCCTCCCATCCTGGCCATGCGGAAAGGCCTCTGCTCAGGGCAGACCTGCCAGGGAGCCGCACCTGCCCAGGACGGGGCAGGAGGCGGCCCTGGAGGGGGTGCTTCTAGGAAGAGGCTTTGGCACTGTAGGTGCAGCAGGCGAGAGCCCCTCAGTGTGGGACCACTGACTCCCCTGAATCCCAAGTGGAGGAGGACGCTCTCCGACCTTCTGTACCCTCCTCTTCCAAAGGCAAGATCAGTGCAGGTATTATCATGAACCACCCTGTGGGATTCGAGTGGCTGCGTGCCTCCCTCAGACCAGGGCAGTGCTTCTCAGATCCTGACAACAGCCGTCCTGACGTCACTGAGCCCCCCCCCACCCCCGGAGGCGGTAGGGCCGTAGGTCTTCCTTACAACCCCTCCCAGAGCCCGTTCCCTGCCCTGATCCTGGCACCCCACTCACAACCTCCCTGATTTGCCACGACTGGTCCAAACCAAGACTCATGGCAGTGAAAGCCTTCTGCCCAGCCTGCTCCACGGCCCAGGGCCCACGCTCGCCATTTGAGCCCATCACTGGCCCTGTACCGTCTTGTACCCCACCTCCTGTACCTGCATGCACCGCGAGACGGCCCTCCTCTGCCCTCCACTCAGTCAGCCACGCTTGGTGGGGTGCCTACGGTGTGCCAGGCACTGTTCTAGGAGCTGGAAGTCAGCCACAAACAAAACAAGGACCCCTGGCCCAGAAGAGCTTACACGAGGGGCAGGAGACAGGCAAGTAAAAATGTCAAGTCCACTGTGCGCTAAGTGATGACAGTGCCACGGAGAGGCATGAGGTGGCAAGGGCACAGCCAGGGGTGGCTGGCACCGTGACCGGGGAGGGCCTCCCTGGAGAGGTGGCATGTGAGCAGAACCCTGTTGGAGGGACGAGCCCTGCAGGAGGGACAAGGGACAAGTGCATTCCAGGTCAAAGGAGTGTAGGTGCAAAGGCCCTCAGGCACATGCATGCTGGTGGTTCTAGGAGACTCGAGGGGGCTCATGGGCCCGGCTGAAGGGAGCTCGCTGAGGCTTTGTGGGCCACTGCAGGGCCACAGCTTCCACTGCGGGTGAGCTCCGACCCAAAGCACGACACACGCGGCCCCCGCTCTAACAGACCCCTCCGGGGACTGCGTCCAGAACAAACCGTAGGGGCGGGGGAAACTACTGCACTTATCCCAGCAAGCGACAGTGGCGGCATCAACCAGCGACAACTGGATTTGCTGATGGTTTGGGCGTCGGGGGGCGAGAGGAAGAGCAGAAAGAGAGATGAGTCTGATGGTTGTGGCCTGGACAACCAGACAATGGAGTCGCCATTCCTGAGGCTGGGGAAGGCGGCGGAGACACCTCCACCCTTCTCAGAAGCCTTCCTGGGACTGAATGCTGCCCCCGCCCTGTCCACTCGCAAAGCACTTCTCCACAGTCTTATTTGTGTCCATGTGTTATTCCCTGGAGTAATCCATGGCCAAATCATTTTACAACGTCTGGGGGCATCTGCACACAGTAGGTGCTCGATAACTATTCTCAGTAAAATCCTGTACAGAATTGCACCTATGATGCTTTAATCGTCTAACAACTCAAGAATGTTCTTTCAAAACATCTAAAAATTATGCTTCGCACTGATTAAGTACTAAGAGGTAATTATTCCATCTCAAGGGTCTTAGAGACAGATGCCGACCCGCCCCCAATCATTCAAACTGCCGAGGAAGCTCTCGTGGGAAAGCCAAGGGCAGAAGACGGGTGTTACCTTGCTGGTCCTCAGGTCCCAAGCTTTCATCTCAGAGCTGAAACCTCCACATACAAAGAGGCTGTGGTCTCTTGGGTGAAATTTCAAGGTTGTGATTCTGAAGCCACTCTGACCGCTGAATAGCTGGGTTCCTACAACACAAAAGGAGAAGAGAGGGCTAGAAAATACTCAAGATGGCAAAATAAGTATCTTTTTTTTTTTTTTTTTTTTTTTTTTTTTTTTTTTTCCTGCAGCCACACCTGCGGCACATGGAAGTTCCCAGGCTAGGGGTCAAGTTGGAGGTACACCTGCCAGCCTACACCACAGCCACAGCAACACTGGATCCTTAACCCTGAGCAAGGCCAGGGATTGAACCCACATCCTCACGGACACTACGTCAAGTTCTTAAGCCATTGAGCCACAATGAGAACTCTGAAAATAAATATCCTAAAACTCAGATGCCATGTGGCATGGAGCCAAGGGAGAGCATAGCCCCGTTGGGCCCAAGGTGGCCCACGGAGACCTTTTGGAAACTCGACAGCAGCAGCATCTGCCCTCACTGTCTCTGGCCACCTGACCCTGGATTAGCTGAACTCACCCATCTGCTGGGATAGACAAGACAGCTGGATCCACGGACATCACCTTCCAGGCACTCTGCAAACACTGTCCACATCAACTCACTTAAAGCACATGATCACCCCACAGCTTCGCGGTTGAAAAAAAGAAATGCTGGGAGAAATTAAATAATGTACCCCAAACCACATGATTCCTAAGTAGGTTACTTCCCTGGGTGTCTGCAAACCGAACGCAGAAGTCTCCAAAGGGATTCTTTTTAGGATCAGCACCGTACCATCTCACCCTGTGATGAGCCACCAAGGGTTTGCTACAGAGCCCGGTGGGGGGGTTGCTACAGAGCGTGACAGACGGGGTAGCAGCGGCCTCAGTGATAAATGTGTGTGACATCACCATGGTTCAGGCCGCAGGCTGGAGGGGCTGGCGTGGACGGTCTTTTATACACCCCCATGAAACTGCTATCAAGCGCTCCTGGACACCGTACACACGTCTGCACGCACACGCCTGCCTCTGCCGTGGAACATGTCTTCTTTATCACTGAGCTCTCTTAGCGGCGAGCCATAAAAATATCCATCGTTTAGAAATGTCCATCAATCAGAACAGGTCAGACTCGGGGTGCGTGGAGAACAGATGTTTTGGGCTAAGCCCAGGTCTCTTGGCTTCCAAAGCCAGCCTGCCTTCCTCAAGATGGTGCCACAGCCCAGGAGGGACAAACTGGACTGCCTTTGACCCTTGGGAACTCATGCCCTGGACTGATGCAGTGGGCAGTTAGGGACATGAGAAGCCGGAGACCAATACGACACTCGGATCTCAAGCGTCACTTCCTCTTATGGGAACCAGGAAGTGCACTCAGCTCCTCGATGCAGGAGGTGCTCCTGGAAGGCTGCCGCGCTTCAGGCTCAGGATCACGCTTAGTTAAGTGCTCCACCAGCTCGCCAGGGGGGGAAAGCAAAGTCATCAGCTGGTGCTCTCGAGAGGTACAGCGGAAGCCTCGATAAATTCAATCTGCTTAGATTCTCGGTCTCCAAACCTGTCTGACAGCACATCCCAGCCGTGAGAAACCCTCAGGCACATACCACCAACACGTGTATGTTTGTTTAAAGCTGCACAGTGTGTGACTGTATCAATATATTAAGAACATGAAAACAATTACCAAAAAAAAAAAAAAAAGAGAGAATACTTGAAAGGAGACAGGATAAAATAACCAACATTTTAAAATATATTTTAGGAGTTCCCGTTGTGGCACAGCGGTCAATGAATCCAACTAGGAATCATGAGGTTGTGGGTTCAATGCCTGGCCTTGCTCAGTGGGTTAAGGATTCCCCATTGCCGTGAGCTGTGGTGTAGGTTGCAGACGCAGCTCGGATCCCGTGTTGCTGTGGCTCTGGCGTAGGCTGGTGGCCCTGGCATAGGCCGGTGGCTACAGCTCCAATTAGACCCCTAGCCTGGGAACCTCCATGTGCCGAGGAAGTGGCCCTAGATGAGGCAAAAAGACAAAATATATATATATGTTTTTTAATATGCCATTTATTAAGAGTGTCAACAAACCTCTTTGAAATCATTAAACCAGATGAGTTACAATATTTTTAGTGAGAGCAACAGTACTGAATATACTTCCTTTTTCTTTTTCTTTTCTTTTCTTTCTTTTTTTAAGGTAGGCTGTGTCACTCCGTGATTCGAAAGGAGCCCAGGAGGTTCCCTGGTGGTCTGGTGGTTAGGACTCGGTGTTTTCACGGCTGTGGCTGGGGTTCAATCCCTGGTCTGGGAACTGAGATCCTACATCCGACCTCTGCACGCCTCGGGCAAAAAAAAAGGGAGCCCGGTTATAGCTTCAGTTCATGCACTGAAGTGTCAGAGCCCCAGAGCCTCCTTCCAGCGCCGCCAGGACCCCTGTGAAAGATGGTTACCGCTGGGGACATTTTCCACGTTCATCCCCTGCGGATGCCAAGGATTTTGTGAACGTTTTGCTAATAAAGCTCCATTTTCCCTAATGTCAAATAATGGCTCCTCCAACTAATCAGAAGGCATTACTGCATTCTCATATTTTTAACAACCCAGTTCCAGATGTACTGAAATTTTCATTTGCAGGATTTTAAAGCAGATTAGAAAAACACTGTTCCCAGGCTAAGTGCTGGGATTAAAGCTCTTAATGGGTGACACAGTCACATAATTTTTGGCAACCAAAGCTAGAGGATGATAAAAACAAAAACATCCGTTTTTCAAAATGTTTTCTTCACAGTACAGATTTCTTCTCTGCGGAAGCATCACCTTTACCTTGATGGATGATGATTAAGTGCGTTGATTTTTTCCCCCTAATATCTTCTAGGGGGCTACGACTGGCAGTCTCTTGTCATCAGAGAAAATTTTGGAAACACTTGACTTTTCCTAAGTGACGATTCTACTCCTCTTTAAGCTCAACAAGCCCCTTAACTATTCTGTGACAAGATGCGACACACTGAGATTTCCACGGTCATCCGATGCTGTCACCACGCTCTCAAGAGCTGGCCAATTTGGGTCCCAGCACTGACTGTGGTGAACAGCAGCCCGGCTGTCCAGCCTGAGGAGAGCAGTTAAGACCAACGTGGCTCCCTGCCGGGTGGGACGTCGAAAAGCCATTCACAGCTGGAATTACCAATAGCACGCTGTGGCCACAGAGGCAGTGCTTGACACCTGTTCTTGAGTCACAAAGGTACTAAAGAAAGACTGAGATGGGCAAAGATGGGGAAGAGTTGATTCACCACCACGAAATGAGCTGTTCCAACCTCCTACACTTACTAGTATTGCTGTCCTAATGCTCTTCTCTAACTAGTAAAGAACTCTTCTGAAAAGGTATCAGGGGAGTTCCCTGGTGGCTCAGGGGGTTAAGGACCTGACATTCTCACTGCTGTGCCTCGGGTCCCTGTTGTGGCTCGGGTTTGATTGTTGGCCTGGGAACTTCCACTTGTTAAATAAACAAATAAAGGCATGAGGAGTGCTCTGGGTGCTATGTCCTTCTCATTGGATCAACAGGCAAGGAACACTCTCAGGTAAACCAAGACAACTGCTTCCCAAGAAGAAATCCAATCGGGAACTTGGTATTCCTTGTTCTTCCTCTTCTTTTCCTTTCCCCAAACTTGTCTAGAACCCAAATGCCTCCTAGCCTCTTCTGCTACAGCTGGTGGTCAGAAACCAGGCGTGACGTGCCCATTTAGCAGCCCCACCCCCCACCCCGCGCGAGCGTGGAGCAGAGGGCTGCTTGCCCGGTCCCCACATGGCTACCCATGCCAGGGCTCGGCGCGGTACCGGTGCGCAGCCAGGCGCAGGCTTGGCGCCCGCGGTACTGGCTCCAGCCATAGGGCTGCGGGGGAGGGGCTATCCGCACGCCCCCTGTGCAGCCAAGGATGCACAGATGCTGCTCCGGCCCCCGCACCGCAAGAAGGCCCGGAGTCTCTTCCCGACAGAAACAAGGGCGCCTGATGCCGACTTCTTGCTCATTTGCAATTCACTGCCAACCCTTAAGTCCAAAAGGAAAAACAAACTCTATCTGCCTGGAGAAAAAAAACTCTCCCTGTTTCTTGGACCATAGCATAGAACCATATGCTTGTTTCAGAAAAGGCAGTGAATTAGCGATGTTTTTCTCCAAAAGTGCAGTGATACAGTCTTGCCAACAAAGGGGAGAAAGAAAAGATGAGAGGAGAAGTGCACGTTGAGCTGCTCAAAGATAACGACTGAACTTTCCTGCTGGGAAAAATGTCCTTCTGACTTGGGTGCGTATCTTCAATCCCCTGAAGAGGCTGAGAAAGAACCTGTCTTTTAAGCACGAAAATTTTGCAGTCAGAAGACAAGCTATAATTTATGTCTTTTGCCTACTTTTACTTATAATAACTAGGCCTTTACTGTCTTTCTTTGTTAAAAGGGTCCAAAACGGAAGGAGGCCTCCAATTTTTTAATAAGCTCACAGACCCCTAACGGAAAATACTAGGTACCACTGTGGATCAGAAGCCAGGGCCCCAGCCGTGGCCGCCCCCCCACCCCCACCCCCAGCACCACGGTCCAGGCAGAGGTGACCCAGCAGGGGGCTTGAGAGGCAGACAGGCCCGGGCTCCACCCCAGCTCTGTCACTGTCGGTGGAGGGACCCTGGGCAGGCCCCTTTCACTGCTGTGTCCCTTGCTCGCATGAGCCTCGGGCTGTCGGGAGGTTATAAGCAGCGTGGTCCAGAAAGCATTCTAGAGGGCTTGGCAGCAAAAAGGGAGTCTCACCGTTTGAAAAAGTTAAACCTCGAGTCATTGACTCCATCCTTAGTTAAACTGAGAGCTAAAACCGAGGGTTATGAGTTTATAACAGCAGGGACTTGAGAGATGAACGATGTGGAGTTTGGCTCTGAGAACACAACGCCCCAGGCTGGCCCTCACGTTCTGCTAAAGAGACATGGATAAAGGCTGCAAAGAGTTATCAGGAAGTATCTGGACAGTGCGCATGAGCCACACGGGAGGCGAAGGTCCTTTCGTGTCAGATTTGCTTCTGCTCTGTAACTTTCCATCAGTGGAGTGCATTGTTTATCACGCCCCCTCCTGGGTGACACTGCCTTGAGCACAATGGTTGGCGGTACCTCACCTTTAACCTCGAGACCATCTGGCTTGTTTACATGTTTGTTTATAGAAAATTCCACTTGTTCACTGTAGGCCGCTTATAAGAAATTGAATCTTAAAATATTTAATCCACTAACACTGGCTCTATTGATCTTGTTATAATGAACTCAACCAGTTGAAGAACTGTTCAGACCCTCTTGGAGTTAGGAAAAATTGCTTCTTTTTCTCCTTGAATCAATACAGATACAAATAAACTATAAATTGCCATTAAAGCAAAACCATGTTTAAAACAGAATGCAGAAACTCAATCTGTTCTCCTGACACTCTTATTACTGCTGCCTACCATCAGCAACACTGCTAGCACAGGGCAGCTGGCAGCGCCGGCCAGGCTCCTCCAGGGTCGAACCCTCCTTCTCCAGTGAAGACACCGAGCTCCCCGGGGTGACCACTGCCTGTCCATCCGAACGCCTACCCTGTGGGACCCCTGTCCCCATGCTGGGCTCCAGGTCCCTGAGGGTCCAGCCCCGTTCCCGTACAGGTCAGGGGAACCCAAGTCCAGGTTCCCGGGAGAGAGAAGGGAAGCTCATGCCCACCTCTCCAGGGAGATGGCACCTGTCACCTCCAGGCCTGCCCGGGGGGCGTGGGGAGGCGGAGGGGGGGGGACTTGCACGTGTCACGCCACAGCCCCGTGTGGTGGGTGGCAGTAATGAGAGGGTCGGCGGGGCAAACGGAAGAGGTGAGGACCCGTCCAGGGCCCCCGAGCTCAGCCACACCGGGAGAGGCTGGGCCTGGGTGACCCGGAGCCCAGCGCCCTGCCCGCCCTCAAGCAGTTCGTGACCTTTCCTTCTCCTCAGCTTGCTGTGTGCATCACAGACCCACAGGCATGGAGGGGAGACGCTGGCAGGGGGCTGCTGTTGTCGGCTGGTGGTGATTGAGCCTGTGCTCCCAGGCAGGCAGTATATGACTCATTTCGCTAAAATCAATATCATTACACGCATCCTCTGGGAAGTATTCAGCCAGCTGTAAATTTAACCATCCTGACTCAAAGTTAACGAGAAAAGGAGCATACTAACTTTCAAATCCGACTCTGTGAATCAGAAACAAGGGCCATCTTGGCATGCCAGGCAGAGTCCTGGGGAGGGCCTGGCCCGAGTCAGACAGGCCTGCCGTCGGCACGTTCCCTGTGGATCAGCCGGCGGTCCCTGGATCAGCTGGCAATCCTCTCAGATCCATGAGCTCCTAAGATGTGAAATCTGGACAATAAAACTTACCTTCAGGGGCCGCTGTGAGAATTAGAAATAATGCATGTAAGACAGCAAGCCCCAGACGAATGACAGGCCCAACACATAGCAGCTACAACAGCAATTCTTGTAACAGAAGAAATAGAGTAGTTGCTGTCGTTTCTTTTACATCAAGTTTGGCCACGGCATTTAATTAACTAGTCAAGGCTGAGTTTTCCAAAATTAAAAAAAAAAAAGTTTTTAATTTGCAAACAGAGTGTGTCCCAAAGGCATAACTTAGGTTGGTTTTCTGGGGCTTGGAAGTCACCATGTGGGCAACGAACAAGCCGTAAGCGTGTTTAGGCTCTGGGGTCGGTCAACAGAGCTCGTGTTACCTACAAAGGGAGCCAAACCGCAGAGCAGCTGCAATTAAACACACACAGAGACAAACCATCACCGCTGTGCAATAATGGTAATGAATGAAATAGTGCCGTTGATTAAAAACCACCTTTGATTTATCCAGAGAGTTGGCACAAGCTTAACTAGAAGCGGATGACAAGACAGATGTTTGCGGAGGCGTGGAAGGATAGCTAAGGCACTTTCCAAGGTGTGAGATACGGGGCTGGCAGAGGGCTTGACTCCAGTTTCGCAACGTCTGATTTAATATCCACAACCAGGGTCAGCTTCTCACCCCAAGGCCATATAGAAAGAGGGGGAGACAGTGAGGTTGGGATGAAGACAAACACTCCTCAGAGCGGCAGGGAAGAGCAAGGGTGGGAACAGGACAGGTGCCCAGGATGACAGGACACGGCCTGGAGAGCAGACATGTCCACAAGAGAGCCGGGAAAGGGGCACCGTGGAAGGAGCGAGCCTAAGAGAAAGCAGGACCCCTTTCTGCAGGTGACAGGAGCAAGGCAGAGGAGTCCATGAGAGAGCCAGCAGCTGCCAGGGACGCCCGTCAGCTCAGACCTCACAGCGGGGTGGAGCCCCCTGCAGCCTCCTTGCCTGGATCTAGTGGCAAAACCCTAGGCCCAAAGGAGCCATTACACACTACGTGCCGGCACCGTCAGGAGCTCCAGGACAATGCCTGCCAGCAAGAGGCCCAGTCACAGCCAGCGCCCCCTGTGGGCTCACCTTCCTGGTCAACACGGGTGCATGAGGGACACCTAACAGGGTGCCTCTAACATGTTCTGGGAAACAGTCACGGTACCCGAAAGCCTGAGGATGGCGAAGGCCAGGCCGAGGCCCAGAGGCCCACGACTCTGAAGGCTTAGGCCAGAGAGGGGCCCCGTGCAGCTGCTTCTTCAAGGCCCAGGGAGCCCCTGACGCTCTTCTCCCGGCTTTTCATCTGGAGGCGTCCCCTCTTCCTACACCAAGTGTTGCAAAAATCGTCAGGCAAATGTCTCTCCCGCTGGGGCGGTGGCTGTCGAGAGCTGGAGAAGCGTCCTTCGGCCGGTTACTTAATCAGAGGGCTGAACTGAGGTCAGTCTGGGCACTCACCTCCCAGGGGCCGCCCGGGGGAGAGCCACGCAGGCTCCCTGGGGTCGGCTTAAGCAAACTGTTGGCCCACAGCTCAGAAACAGACATGGCGAAGGCACCCACTCTGAATTTCAACAGTCAAAGCCTCTGCTGGAGCTGCAGCCCAGCTCCGTCCCTGCCGGCTGTGTGGCCTCTCTCAGATCACCCAACACGCCAAGCCTCGGTTTCTGGGTCAATAAAATGGGGATAAAATCACTGCCTCGCAGGTGCCCGTAGAGACTACATACGTCATGCGCAAAGCAGCTCACATCCCTTCTCCACTTCAGCTCCATACAGGCCAGCCAGGGCACCGGAGACCAGGGCAGCGGGGCCCAGGGCCTGGCCCACCGGGAGCACCTGGCCAATCCGTCACCCCCTTTTCGCTCGTGGCACTTCTGTGATGTGGGTCCCCGATCCTGATGCAAAAACAAGGGAGGCACCAGAAAATCCTTCTTGGAAAATAAGAGAAATGACCATTGACAGATCCAGGTCCCGTTGGCTACTCCTGGCCATGTGGCATGACCTCCACCCAAAGACCCCCACCATGCGGGCACCCCAGAGCGGGAGGAACCGGCGGGGCTGGGGACAGCAAGGCCATGGGCAGTGGGGTCCGAGTGAAGAGGACGCCCACTCCAAACAAAGGCCACTGGGAGGAAGCGGCTCGCACCCAGGCTGTTTGCTCACAGAGAAGCAAAGGATGGAGGAAAAGCTGGGAGGCCCTGAAAGGCGGTCTTCCTGCCGGTCTGCCCCCAGACCCACTGGGGACCATGCGCCACCTGGAGAGCCTCAAGGGATATTGTGGGGCCTTTGGAACTGAGCCCCAAGGCTGCCCTGTCTGGGGAAAGGGCCCAGCAACAGGCCCTCTGGATGCTCAGCAGGAGTCAGGCCGTCACTTCCAACCTCCTGGAGGGCCCCGGAGGGCAGCGAGGGAGCAGGGGAAGGGCAGCCTCTGCCGAGGGGCTGCCGTCACCAGGCGCTGGGAGTACGTGATCGCAGCAGTTCCCTCCACCACCCCACCCGCTGGGCACGGCCGCCCACTGCACAGATGTGGAAACGGAGGTGAAGAAACCTTGCCCAAGGACACCCGGCTCGGGCAGGTGTTAGAGCTGCGTCTGCACCCCATCCATGCTCCTTCGGTCATGCTGTGCTGCTCCGGCATCCGGGAGCTGGGACCAGGTGGCACCACCCGGAGGTCCCAGAGGGGCTGGACCCCCGTCAGGAGAGTCGACCGGGTGCAGGAAGGAGGTCAGGGTTCCCTGCTCGTCCAGGGCCCTGGGGGCTCCAGGGAAGGGACCACGCCCTTTTCGGCCAACAAATGCTGAGAACAAGGCCCCGCCTTCCTCTGAGGCCTCACCAGCCCGGCTGGGGTGACACCTGGGGGGCTGGAATGTGCTTAGAAGGGAACAAGGGCATGCTCTTTGGGGGCTTTTGAGAAGGCAGGACAGCTGACTCACAGAGCAGGCGACACTCAGGCCCTGGTGGAGGCAACCAGCGCTCCCTGGGGCCGCCTCAGCCCAATGCGCCAGAGACATTTTGTTAGGAAGATTACAGACTGAAACGAGAGCACCAAAAACAATTAATCTGTGAGCAGATTTTATTTAAGTGTTGATTCATGGTTGGTCTATAAGCCAACAGCCCGTCAGAACTATAAATTAACGAGATAAAAGGTTGCTGGCCCTCCATGTTTCAGGCCGGGTATTGACGGTTTAGAATCCACAGATTTTTAACTGTATTGATTGAGGACATCAGGATAAACGGCCTTGGCGCCAAATTCCCATTAACGACAATGGGCACCGAGTGACTAATTCCCACGGCGCTGCGGCGAGAACACCCTGCGTTGCCTTCTCCTGGCAGGGAGTTCTAATTAGATTGAAATGAAAAAGCCAAATCACCAAGGGCGGAAAGAGGCAGATCAAGTGAAAAAGAGAACCAGACTCAGTGACGAGAAAGGACAAGACAAGTCAGACCAGGCCGAGAGCCTCAGGGGCTGCAGAGAGCTCCCAGCACAGCCAGGCCAGGTGGGGTGTGCAGAGGAGGCGTGGGGAGGGCGTAGAGCCCCCACCCCTCCCCAGCAGCCCCTGAGGAGCCCAGCCCAGCCAGCAAGGGCCTTAGCTGTCTCATCCATACATGTGCTAAGCAGCTGCTCCGGCCCAGCCCCGGGCAGGTGACACAAAGACCTCCAGGAGATGCACCCCCCCCTCAGGGAGCTCCCACATGAGCCAGGGGGCCGGACACAGACACCAACAACCCCCTCGGCAGGAGAGGCCCCGTGCAGAGGCTGGAGGGCTTCCCCAAGGGCAAGGCCAAACTCCTGGACCCTAATCCCCATGGACAAAGGACATCCAGCACGCTCACCACTGTAGCCCCAGCACCAGTCCTATATGCAGTTGGTGCTCAATAAGTAACTGCTGCATGAATGAAAGTGGGCCTTCAATAGGTGAACCAGGTGGGGATCCCACTCCCAGAAGGTATGTGTTGGGGGTGGGGCGAAGCCCTGAGGGCAGGGCCACACCCTCCTGTCCCGCCCAGCACACCAGAACTGGGGAGCCCAGCCAGGCCATGTTCCCTCCAGCCAAGTCCTGCCACTGACCGACGGGGCAAAGCTGCCCCCGCCCCTCCTGCAGCCCCCCACCCCCACCCCAGGCCACACCCAAGGCGCCGTGGCTACCAGGGAGACCTGCCCGGAGTGCAAATCGAACCACCAGCCTCCTGCTCCAAACCCAGCCACGGCCCCCTACTGCCACCTGCTGTGGCAGTCCCTAACTTGTCGGGCCAGAGGACTCTCTCTGGATGTCTGAAAATGTCAGAAGCCCCCCGACCCCCAATGCTCCCCCCTCCATAAACGCTCCCACACACAATGGCAGAGTCTGGTTAACATCTGTTGATTGAGAAGATAGATCATGACAGAGGGCTGCTAGGAATCCACTAATGTTATCAAATGAACTCCTATTTGATTAACCCGACAGCCTCACCAGCGTGCAAAAAGCACCCGTCCGCACTCCTGGGCGGGGGCGCAGGCACCCGCGGGTACTCAGGGACGCCGCAGCAGGGAGGAGCGCCTGGGCAGTGCACAGCCCACAGGCTAGCAACTGCATGAAGCCCCAGCTCCCATTCCCGCACGCCTAGACCCACCTCCCCCGGCTCCCTGCTCCCCCATTTCCACACACACCACGCGGGTCACGTTCTCACAACAACTCCGTCCTGTCCGCTGAGAACCTACTCTCCTCCACCTTCCACACCCCTCCCCCCATCCTGATTCTGCATCCCCTCATTCCTGCCTCAGCTTGGATTTCGCCTCCTCCTGGAATCCTGACCTCCCAGGCTTGATGTCCTCGCAGCTCCTATCTCATGCTGTCACTGTGCACGGTAACCTGGACTCTCTGCACTTCTTCTTCGTCTTTTTTGTTCGGTTTGGTTTGGTTTGGTTTGGTCTTTTTAGGGCTGCACCTGTGGCACATGGAAGTTCCCAGGCTAGGGGTCGAATAGAAGCTACAGCGGCTGGCCTACACCACAGCCACAGCAATGCAGGATCTGAGCCGCATCTGCGACGTACACCACAGCTCACGGCAGCGCCTGATCCTTAGCCCCCTGAGCAAGGCCAGGGATCGAACCCACGTCCTCATGGATACTAGTTGGGTTTGTTACTGCTGAGCCACAATGGGAGCCCCTGCCTACACTTCTGTGTCCCCAGCAGATGTGAGCTCCTCACAGTAAGATCACAGTCAGGGAAACGCTTTGTTGCAAAGAAAGATGCTGTACACTCAGCACTGGAGGGAGCAGGACGCGGGGCTGCGCAGACGTGGCCCACATGCCCGTGCGCCTTGCACCGCTGCGAGACCCCAAGCGAGTACCCGCTTCTGAGCCTCGGTCTCCTCACCTGTGAGAGGGGACACAGTGGCTGACAGAAGGGACATGTCGTGCACCAGGCCCGTGGCACAGGACCAGCTGCTGACATGACCATCAATCAACCTGGTCACCACCCCTACTGACAGCACTCGGGGTGCAGTCAGAGGAGTGCGAGGCCGCCGACAAGGGCACCCCCAGGCGGCTGGAAGGAGAGGAGGAAGCTGGAGGTGAGAACCAACCCGGCTGCAATCCCTCCTGTGTCTCCTCTGAGCTGTGTGCTCAGACGGCCCCCCAGCTCCGTCCTCGCCCCTGCCACAGACAGGACCCCGGCCCCGGGCTGGGGCTGGATCTGTGCTCAGGCAGGGCATCGCCGCGCTCCACGAAGACAGTTCCTCCCCCGGACTTCCCTCTCCTTCTCGTCCTGCTTGTCAAGAGCCCCCTTAGGATCTGGGCAGCACGAGTCCATCTCACCCAAAGGCTTTTCAGGGCAGCAGGAAGGCAGAGCTCGACCGCAGGCCTTCCTCATGAGCTGGGGTCATGCCCTACCGCCTTCCAACGGTAGCGAATTGACAGGAATTCTAAACTGATTCCAACCAAAAGACACTGTGATAAAGCTAAATCTATTTCAGTACAAATTGCATGTCAGAAGTTGATTAAAAAGCCACCTCTTTATCCAGCGCCACCGCTTGGGGCTGAGACAACCTTGGGGCTCTGTCCCTGGGCGGCTGGCAGAGGCCCATGTGAACCCTCCGCTGAGAGTCTGGGTTTCAGGCGAACAGCCTGGAAACACACTCACCGAGCACGAGCGGATCCTGCTCCTGCTCCCCCTGCTCTGAAACCACCTACGGCTGGTGGCTGCGGAGCGCGAAGAAGCGTCCCCAGGGAGCAAACCGTCGCCACGGCCAGCTCTGAGGGGGGGCTGCCTGGGGTGACAATACCGAGAAACACACCTGTTTCAAGGTCGGTTAGGTGCAGGGCGAAGTCGAAGCCGCCGCTGAGGATGCGCCGGCCGCAGGGGGACCACCGGGCGGCACGCACCGCCTCGCTATGCAGGAAGTAGGTCTGCAAGCAGCTCCCGGAGTCCACGGCGTTCCACACCTACAAGGCAAAAACAGCACCAGGTGTCATATGCAGCGGGGGGCCTGGGCGTTCCTGGGTGGCTTGGTGGGTTAAGGATCCATCACCATCACTGCTGTGGCTTTGGGTTACTGCTGTGGCGCAGGTTGGATTCCTGGCCCGTGAACTTCTTGCCTGCCACAAGAGTGGCCAAAAACAAAACAAAAACGGGGGGTCGGGGGGGAGGCTGATCTTGGGGGACCATCTCGGCTCCCTTGCACAGGGAAAACGGTCCTCCAGTGGAATTCGATTCCCAACATTTGACCATCCGAACAACATCCAGATGGTAAATGTCTCTTTGCAGAAACCTAACAAGGGCTTGGGGCTGGCCAGCCACCAGAGAGCCCTTCGCAAATTTCTGTCTGGAATTAAGGGAGCCCACAGGACAGCAGCATGGCCTGTGCTCTGCTGCTCACCTACCCAGCCCTTCACACCTGCTCACATCCACGAAGTCCTGCTCAATACTGTGCCGTGGCAAAGATGGGAACGGAATCTGAAGAAGAATGGATACGTGTATATGTGTAACTGATTCACACTACTGTACACCTGAAGCTAACACCACATTGTGAGGCAACCATATAGCAATAAAACGTTTTAAAAAGGAAAGAAATGTTCAAATAATGCTGAGAATAGTCAAAAAGGACCCCAGAGCCAGCTTGAGGGGGCTCCCACTGGCCAAATTTGGGACAATTTGAGCATCAAAATAAATAATGATAGCAATGGATTATAATTCATTGAATAAAGTAAGAAACTATGAGGTTATACTGATATAAGCAAGTAAATGAATAAAAAAAAAAAAGTCCCGCTCTGTCCTCAGTCTGAGCCCAGTCTCGCCTGCACTTCTCACGTCCGTCCCCTGCGACGGGGCTTTCTGAGCCCTGCTGTGGACAAGTGCATCAAGCCAGGCTATCTGCCCAGGTCCTGCTTTAAGACTAAAATCCAAAAAAGAGCCTGCCATACCTGTCTGCAACCAGGCAGAGAGCCGATGTCTGCCTGCAGGGGCAGCTGTCCTTTCCTGGGAGAGGAGGACCTGTCTCTCACTCCTGCGCTGGCTTTCCGCGGGGAGCAAGGCACATGGCAGGAAGCCCTCGGTACCTTTAGTGGCCTCTGAAATGTTTTTAAGCCCTCAAGTACAGAACTGTACACTGCAAGAAGCGAGGCCCCTTGTGTGTGAAAGAGCAGCGTTCACTCGGCAGGAGCCTCGGTGCCGGAGGGGCTGCTTGGGGCTTGCCGTGCACATGGTTCTTCCCAGCAGGATTCTCGAACCTTCTCTCCTTCCCTCAATAAGAGTAAACCCCAAGTGCACCCATGCACCTCCACAAACTAGATCCTAAAGACAGCTTTCTCTGTCAAGACGAGGAAATTCATCCTGCCACATCCTAACAGTCTCACAGTGCAAAGGACCAGAGTTCTGGAAGCATCCTATGATTAAGAAAACATGAGGTCAAGAGGCCCCTTCAAAGGATGTTAAGAGAGTTCAGTTCTTTTCTCCCTTATTAGAGGCCAACAGCTGGGGTTTCAGACTGAAACGCAAGAAGGAGCACCCTTTACATACTGAAATATGGACCGAATTAACGGAAGAAACAGCCAGAAGACTTCAAAGTGGAGCGGGAATTCATGGCAGAAAGGCAGAGCGCAGGGAACCGCTGCTTTTTCAGAACTGTGTATAAGCGTGACTCTCACAGAAAAAAGAAAGTAAAACAAATGGACGAGATACACAGGGTTAACATGGCTACACAGTAAAAAGATGATAATGAACACGAGACAAGCCGTACCTGTGCAGTATGACACCAAGTTTTTAAAACACAAGAAACACCCCCTCACACCCATTAGAATGGCTTCCATCAGAAGAAGGGGGAGGGGGAGGGGAGGGGAAGGAGGGAGAAGACGAAGATGACAAGTGTGGTGAGGACGCGGAGAAGTCGGAGCGCTTGCACGGCACTGGCGGGGACGCAAAGTGGTCCAGCCACTATGGAAAACAGCATAGCTGTACCTCGAAAAATTAAACGCAGAATTACAATACGATCCAGAAACCCCACGTGTGTGTGTGTATACTGAAAAAAATCAAAAACCAGCGTCTCAAAGAGATATTTGCACATCAAGGCTCACAGCTGCATAATTCACAGCAGCCAAAAGGTGGAAGCAACCCAAGTGTCCACGAATGGATAGACGGATAAACAAATGTGCTACAGCTACGTCACACGTGCGTGTGGATGTATACTCTGGATATCACTGTCTTGAAGAGAAAGGAAATCCTGACACATCCCACCACACGGATAAACCTCAGAGACATCTCGCCAAGTGAGATAAACTGGCACGACCACTATGGCCAACAGTTTGGAGGAACCTTAGAAAACTATACACAGGACTACCATATGACCCAGCCATCCCCCTCTTGGGCATATATCCAGACAAAACTTTCCTCGAGAAAGACATAGGCACCCGCATGTTCACTGCAGCACTATTCACAATAGCCAAGACATGGAAACAGCCCAAATGTCCATCACCAGATGATTGGATTAGGAGGATGTGGTATATATACACAATGGAATACTACTCAGCCATAAAAAAGCACAAAAGAATGCCATTTACAGCAACATGGATGGAACTAGAGACTCTCATCCTGAGTGAAGTAAGTCAGAAAGAGAGAGACAAATACCATATGATATCACTTACATCTGGAGTCTGGTATACGGCACAAATGAACCTTTCCACAGAAAAGAAAATCATGGACTTGGAGAATAGACTTGGGGTTGCCCGAAGGGAGGGGGAAGGAGGGGGAGGGATGGGGAGCTTGGGGTTCATAGATGCAGACTATTGCTTGTGGAATGGACAAGCACTGAGATTCTGCTGTGTAGCGCTGGCAACTCTGTCTGATCACTTAGGATGGAGCATGATAATGTGAGAAAAAAGCATGTATACATGTATGTGTAACTGGGTCACCTCGCTGTACAGCAGAAAATTGACAGAACACTGTAAACCAGCTATAATGGAAAAAAAAATCATTACACATATAGAAAAAAAAAGAAATAAGCCAGTCACAGAAAGACAAAAGTTTAACTCCCCGGATATGAAGTTCCTAGAGTAGTCAAAATCATGTGAGTAGAAAGTAGAAGTGTGGACTGTGGTGGGGGAACTGGGCTTGATGACAGGGGACAGAGTTTCAGTTCTGCAAGATGAAGAGCGCTGAGATGGGTGCTGGGGACGGCGGCACCGCAGTGGGAATGTACTTAACAGAACCGTACACTTAAAAATGGCTAAAATGATAACTCTTACGTGTATTTCATCACAATTTTAAAAACACATGAAGCAAAACTCTATCATGTTTATTTACGTACTTGTAATAAGAGTATAAAAATACACATGGAAGGGAGTTCCCGTCGTGGCCCAGTGGAAACAAATCTGACTAGTATCTGTAAGGATGCAGGTTCGATCCCTGGCCTTGATCAGTGGGGTTAAGGGTCGGGCACTGCTGTGGGCTGTGGTGAAGGTCACAGATGCGGTTCAGATCCGGCATGGCTGTGGCTGTGGTGTAGGGTGGCAGCTGCAGCTCCGATTTGACCCCTAGCCTGGGAACTTCCATGTGCCGCAGGTGTGGTAAAAAGCAAAAAGCCAAAGCTGAGCTCCTGGGCTTCTTGCCCTCAGACTTGCTTCTCCCGTCATCCGATGCACCCCAGAAACTCCTTTTCCCCCGAGGCTTGGGCCCCAAACCTAGGGGGCTGTCCTGGACTCTCTCGCCCTCCTATCTTGCTTCCAACCCGAGGAAATCTTGTGGGTTCTAACCTGCTGAGCCACCGTGGGAACTCCAGGAGCTCGGATCTGAAGACAGAGCAGGCAGTGAGATGTCTGAGTGTGACGTCCAGGAGGGAGGTCCAGGGTGGCGGCTGGGCTTTGGAAGTCCCTGCCACAGACGGCCTTTTAGTCAGGAGCTGGATGGGCTCTCCAAGGGAATAAATGTAGAAGACAGAGCAAAGAGGAGGTGGGGGACCAGGGGGAGGCTCAAGAGAAACCAGGAAAGGAGTCTGAGAAGAGGCCAACGATGTGGGGAGACAACAGAAGAAGGGTGTCCTGGAAAGAAGAGCGGACGGTGATCAGCAGCCGCTGACAGGTGGACTGGAATGGGGGGGGAGGGGGGGGAGAGGAGGGGGAGGGGAGGAGGGGGAGGAGGGCGGGGGAGGAAGGGTGGACTGTAATTCTAATCAAAGAAAGAGGAGACCTTGAACTCTGTCACACCAGTGCCAAAAGCAGCAGCTGGAAAGGTCTGGATTCTCCTGGCCAGGCCTCCTGAATCGGCCACGGAAACGTGTTTAAGGAAATCCATCAATCTGTAAACTGTCCGATATCCCCCCTCTGCAGTGAAAAATGCGTACCTGGCTCCCCTGCCTGATATACACACAACGATAGCGTCAGAATCAGTGTAGACCAGTCAGCCACTTCTTCAAGTACCCAGGGTGAGGGAAGGAGAATCTTTGCTAATCGCTCTCCCTAATTGAATTTAATGTTCACTGTCAGGTTTTAAAGATTAATTCCCAAACACCGTGGCAGCCTGAAGTGTGTACCTTTTTTCAATTAAGTAATTAGAGCTCCCAATCTGCCTTCATGGAATTAAGGAGTTAAGTCTTCTGTCAAATGTGCCAAGATGACTTGAGGTATTAACTGGAGACATTCTATGTGTCCAACAAAAGTCAGATTTAGAAAGAACATGACAGGCAAAATGTGCTGTCGCTGGCTCAGCCCACGTTTACCGCAGTTTCCGTGTCCCGGTTACGGAGCCGTGGCCCCACCAGGCGCTCCTCGCAGTGTCTCCTGACTTATTGCTTTAGCCACAGGTCATGTCCTTTCTGCCTTTCTGCCTGCCTTTTGTTTTTGTTTATAAAACAAATACAATCTCCTTATAAAATATTCAAGTTATACAGAAGTGCGAAAAGCGAAATCCCACAGGAATCAACAGGATTGCTGTTTCTCTAATAACAACAGAAATAAGTTTGCTCTGCAAAAAAATTACCAGAAAACAAACAACAACCACAAAAACCAGAGAAAGATGAGAAAATAAGAGTTGGCCATCATCCCGCCACCTGGAGATAGTGGCTGTCAGACTTCTGGGTGAATCTTTGCCTCCCATTTGGCCCCATCTTGCCAGCTCTTGCTTCGAGGACCCTCCCAGTTCAGCCCTGGCTCCTGGCCTCCTCTCCACCCTCGACAGCTCCTGCTGCCCCAAGAGATCATTCTAGAGACCACTGCCAGGTGCCCGGTGCGCAGCACAAGCCTGGGCAGCCAGCGCCCAAGGCTACACCACCATCTGCCTGCAAAAGCTTCGGGAATCCCTCACCGGGTTGGGGGGGGGTTCAGGGGTTGGAAGCGCATTGAATCCACAGACCAATTTGGGGAGATGTCTCAACAATATTGAATCTTCCAATGCGTGAACAGGATATATGGCTCCTTTTATTTAGGTCTTCTTTAATGTCTCTAGGCAATGGTCTATGGTTTGGTTTGGTTAGGTCTTTTTAGGGCTGCACCCGCAGCATATGAAGCCCCCAAGCTAGGGGTCAAACTGTAGCTGCAGCTGCCAACATACACCACAGCCATAGCGACATGGGATCTGAGCCTCATCTGCAACAGCTCACAGCAACACCAGATCCTTAACCCACTGAGGGAGGCCAGGGATCGAACCCACATCCTTTTGGATAACTAGTTGGCTTCATTAACTGCTGAGCCATGACAGGGACTCCCAGGTTTATAGTATTTTATGAAAAAATCTTACACACCTTTTGTCAAATTCATGCATAATTATTTCATGGTTTGATGGTACTGTAAATGGTATTTTAAAATTTTTAATTTCGGGTTCTTCATTTCTAATACATAGAAACACAATTAATTTTTGCATGCTGATCTTGAATTCTGCAGACTTCCTAAACAATTAGCTCTAGAAGTCTTTTTACAGATTCAGTAGAATTTTCTACATAGACAATCATGTTGTCTGTGAATAAAAAAAAATTTCACCCCCTCCTTTCCAATCCAGGTGTCTTTTATTTTCTTTTTCTTGTCTTAATGCATTGGCTAGACTGCCCAAAGCAATGCTGAATAGACACAGTGCGAGAGAACACCCTTGCCTCGTTCCTGACCAAATGTAACAGTCTGAGAAAATTATCTTCTATTTCTAGGTTGCTGCCGAAAGTTTTTATCAGGAATGAATACTGGATATTGTGAAAAGCGCTTTCTGTATCTCTTGAGATGATCATACACTTCTTCTCTTATAGTTCATTAATATGCTGAATTATATTGATTTTCAAATACTAAGCTAAACTTCCATTCCTGGGACAGATCCTACTTGGTCATGATATTATTAATTAGTTAATGAATGACTAATTAAATATTGGGTTGATGTGCTAGATGTCATTTAAAATTTTTGCATCTATGTTCGTGAGATATTGATCTATCGCTTTCTTCTCATATGCTGCCTTGTTCTTGGTTTGGTCTCAGGGTGATGCTAGCCTCATAGAACAAGTTGGGAAGTGTTCCTTCCTCTTTGATTTTCTGGAAGAGTTTGAACAGAATTTTCTATTACCTTCCTAGGACTGCTGTAACAAAGTACCACAGACTGAGTGGCTTAAACAATAGAAATGTATGGTCTCGTGGTTCTGGAGGCTTGGTTTCTTCTGAGGGCTCTGAGGGAAGGATTGGCTCTTCTCTTCTTGACCTGTAGACAGCTATCTTCATGTTCATGTGGTGTTCTCCTATGTCTGTCTGTCTCTAAACCTCCCCTTTGGAAAAACATACCAGTCTTACTGGATCAGGGCTCATCCTAAAGACCTCACTTTAATTTGATTTTCTCTGCAAAGATCCTATGTACAAATACAGACACGTCCTGAGGCACTAGGGGTGAGGAGGCCAAAAGATACATTTTGAGAGAGACAGAATTCAACCCAGAATGAACTGATACTACTTCTTCCTCGAATGTTTGGTAAAACTCACCAGTGAAGTCTTTAAACTTTTCTTTATGGGAAAGGTTTTTAACTATGAATTCAATTTCAGTAATAGATGCAAGGCTTTGGAGGTTATCTAAATTTGTGAGTGTGCTTTCATTGTTTGAGTCTCTCAAGAGATTTATCATATCATCTAAGCTGTAGTCTTCATTGGCAGAAAGTTGATCATAACATTACCTTAGTACTCTCTCAGTGTCGTTAGAATTTATAATTGTCACTTCTCTCATTCCTAATATTGGTAATTTGGATCTTTTTTATTTCTGAAAAGTGGCTAAAGGTTTATCACTCTCATTGATCTCAAAGAACCAGCTTTTGGTTTCACTGATTTTTCTCTCTACTATTGGTTTTCTATTTCGATCACTTCTGCTCTTATCGTTATCTCTTTTCTTTTGCTTATTTTGGGCTGATTTTGTGTGTGTGTGTGTGTGTGTGTGTGTGTGTGTGTGTGTGTGTGTCTTAAAGTGGAAGCTAAGATAATTACTTGGCAATTTTCTTTCTTTCTTTTTTTTGCTTTTTATGGCCACACCCGCGGCACATGGAGGTTCCCAGGCTAGGGGTCAAATCGGAGCTGTAGCTGCCAGCCTATGCCACAGTCACAGCAACATCGGATCCAAGCCTCATCTGCAACCTACAACACAGCTCACGGCAATGCCAGATCCTTAACCCACCGAGTGAGACCAGGGATTGAAACTGCGTCCTCATGGATGCTAGTCAGATTTGTTTCCGCTGAGCCATGACGGGAACTCCTTCTTTATTAATATAAGCATTAGTGCTATAAATTACTACTTGAGAACCACTCTATGTTCACAAATTTTTATTTATTTTTTTTCTTTTAAAGAGCCTTTAAAGATTTTTTTTACCCTGAGGAATTCAAAAAGTGGTAGGTTTCTGGAATTTATGGATCTGTACTTGTTGACAATGACTCACCGGAAATAATCTGAACAAGCAGGAAAATACAGTCGATAGTACTGAAACCTACTAAAATAATCCCAGGACGTATGATTTATTCAACATAACGATACCGCTAAGTACTGTCACTGATATGAAACCGACTGCTTCTTACTTTTCTAAACACACAGTGGTATAATTAACAATACTCAATCATTTCTGTTCTTTCCTGAATATATAAAAATTAAACTACCAATTAAAAAACTAATATATTCTTCTCTTTAAATGTTTCTTACAGATACAATTTCAATATTTTCATTCAACAGTGCTGTGGTTTAAGAGATTTTTCATTCACAAGTCAAACAACAATCCACCCAAAGGGAATGGAGAGTCTACAGGCTCACAAGACAAATAAAGAGTTCTGGAATGCAGCGACTGACATTTCTAAAATACAAAACAGAAAATTCTTAGACGATACATGCAATTAGCTCTACTAAGCAGCTGGCCACAGAAGGAGAACATGTGCTAACTTTACTGGTGATTTCAATGGCACTCCAGATGTCTCCAAACTCAACTTGAACTCTCCTCTTAGACTTTGTATTTTGCTTTTCCATTTTCACTAATGACACAAAGTCCCTGAAGTATTCATTAGAGTCAAAGGCATATCCTACAACAAACTCATCTGGAATTTCAAATCCAACAAAGTCTGGTCTATATCCAGCACTTCGAGGGGTCCTTCTCACCAGCAAGGTCGCCACCTCGACCATCTTTGGATTATGCTGCTTGACCAAGGAAAGCAAGGTTTGCATTGTTTGGCCAGTGTCAATTACATCTTCAACAATCAAGACAGCTTTTCCAGTTAAAGTTGAGAGGGCCTCTCCACCAATTACTTTTAAGTCGCCTGTTGACAGTAGCTCTTCAGTCTGATAAAACCTACAGCCATAGGAATGGATCTATCGCTGTTTCTGCTCAGGGCTTTGATGTAATCCAGCAGGTCAGCAAAGGATGTACAGCCCCCCTTGAGCACACAGAGGACCACGATATGATGGCCCCCACCTCTTCCATCACATCTCGAGCAAGCTGTTTGGTCCTGTCCATAATGAGTCCATGAGGAATAAAAACCTCTTCCAAATCCTCAGCATAGTAATGAGGTGTACAAAACAAATCTAAGTCATAAGCTGGTTCATCATCACTAATCACAACACTGGGGCTGCGGGTCGCCATAATGGAAAATGCTGTGTTTTCATTTGCATTTGGTTCAAAATGTTTTCTAAAATCCCTATCGGTTTCTTCCTGGACCTATAGGTTATTAACAAGGGTGCTGTTTAGCTTCCAAATATTTGGGAATTTTTCAAATATCTGTTACTGATTTTTAATTCCATCTCATCATCATTAGAGATACACTTTGAATAATTTCAGTCCTTTCAAATGTATTGAGCCTTGTTTTATAGCCTAGATTACAGTCTATCTCGGTAAACATTCCATGTACACCTGAAAAGAATATGCATTCTGTTGCTGTTACACTGAATGTTCTGTAAGTGTCAATTAGGCCAAATTAGGTGACAGTGTTGTTGAAGTCTTCTATACACGTATTGATTTTCTGTTTACTTGATCTATTGACTATTGAGAAAAGAATATTAAAAGCTCCAACTATAATTGCGAATATGATTATTTCTCCATTCAGTTCTCTCAGTTTTGCTGCACGGAATTTTAAAGCATTCTTATTGGATGTATACATATTTATGCCCCAATGTTTATAGACCTAATATTAAGTACCTAATGTTATGTCCTTTGATGAATCCACCCCTTTCTCATTATGAGTCTTTTTATCCTCGCTAATATTCTTTGCTCTGAAATCTACTTTATCTGATATCAATGTGGCCATTTTTGCATTTTTTATTACTATTACATTGATATATCATTTTCCATTCTTTTACATTTAACTTTTGGTGTCATTTTATTTAAAGGTCCTTGTAGGCATTGTATAATTGGGTCTTGACTTTTTATTGAACCTAACAATGTCTTAAATGGGCATTGAGACCACTTCATCTATTACTGACATGGTTTGGGTTTAATTTTCTGTTTGTTTTCTATTTATCCCATCTGTTGCTTGTTCTCTTTGCTATTTTTTTTTTTTACATTCTTTTGGATTGAGTATCTTTTGCTATTTCATTTTATTTCCCATTGTTAGATTACTAACCATAGATCTTTGTTTTGTTTTATTGCTAGTTGCTTTAAGGCTTACATACTTCTGTAACTTTAAGCATACCTCTGCAACTTATCACAGTCTAAATTCCAATAATGTCACCACTTGCCTTATAAGAACCATAACAACAATATACACCACCTCCCCCACCTCAGCTTTCATGCATGTTATCACATATTTTACACTGACATATTTTATAAACACAAAACGTTATTGTTTTTACTTTAAAAGTAAATAAAGTTTTTTTAATACAAAGAAGAATATATGGGTGTGAGTGTGTGAGAGTGTGTGTGTGTGTGTGTATCTGAAGCACTTAGCTGTATACCAGAAACAAACAACATTGCAAATTAACTATATTTCAATTAAAAATGAAATAAGAGGAGTTCCAGCTGTGGTGCAGTGGGTTAAGAATCCAACTGCAGCAGCTTGGGCCACTGCAGAGGCATGGATTCAATCCCCAGCCTGGTGCAGTGGGTTAAATAAAGGATCTGGTGTTGCCACCGCTGTGGCATAGGTTGCAGCTGGGGCTTGGACTCAGTCCTTGGCTGGGAACTTCCATATGCCACAGGTACGGCCATAAAAATAATAATAATAAATAAAAATAAGAGAAGTCCCCTGTGGCACAGCTGATTAAGGATCCAGTGTTATCACTGCCGCAACTCAGGTTGCTGCTGTGGTGCAGGTTCAACCCCCCCGACCAGAACTTCCTCATGCTACAGGTGTGAACAAAAAATAAAATGCGATAAAGTGATTTTTTTAATACTAAGAAAAAGCATTTACAGTTATGCACATATTTACCATTTCTAGTGTTCACCTTCCCTCTGTGCAGATGTAGATTTCTATCTGGTATCATTTTCCTTCTGCCTCAATAACTTTTTTTTTTTTTTTTTTTTTTTTTTTGGTCTTTTTAGTGCTGCACCTGCAGCATATGAGTTCCCAGGCTAGGATTGAACTGGAGCTACAGCTGGTGGTCTATGCCACAACCACAGCAACGCAGGATCCAAGCCACGTCTGCGACCTACACTGCAGCTCATAGCAAAGCCAGATGCTTAAGGCACTTAGCAAGGCCAGGGATTGAACCCACATCCTCATGGATACTAGTTGGGTTCATTACCGCTGAGCCACTACGGGAACTCCTCAAGAGCTTTATTTAACGTTTCCGTAGTGCAGGTCTGTTGGTGATGAATTACTTCAGCTTTTAAGTGCCTTGAAACAGTATTTTACCTTTCTTTTAAAAAGATATTTTTCTGGTTTTAAATTTTCAGTTGACAGTGTTGGTTTTCTTTTGGTACCCTAAGTACGTTGTTCAACTGTCTTCCAGTATTATTTACAATAAGAAGTCTGCTGCCATTCTCATCTGGGTTTCTCTGCATGTAACTTGTCTTTTTCTCCCCCTCTGACTGCATTTAAGATTGTTCTCTTTATCGCTGATTATGAGAAATTCCACTGATGAACTTTTTCTCTTCATGTTTTTTGTGCTTGGGATTCACTGATATTCTTGGATATATGAGTTTCGTCAAATTTGGAAAATTTTCAGCCATTATTTCCTTAAATTTTTTTTCTGCTCTCTCTTCCTTTGAAGACTCCAATGTCATGCATATTCAGTGAACTTGAAATGGTCCCACAGCTTACTGATTTCTCTGTTTATCTTTTTCACAAGCTCTTTACTCTCTGTATTGCATTTTAATTAGTTTCTATAACTATGTCTTCAAATTTGCTAAGCTTTTCCTTTTAGTTTCTGATCTGCAATTAATCCTATCTGGTGTACTTTTCATCCAAAACTTTTTTTTTTTTCCGTCTCTATAGAGTTCAATTTGGATCCTTCTTCTATCTTTCATGTCTCTCCTTAATATGCTTAAAATTTTCTCTACCTCTTTGCATATATGGGGTATATTTACAACATTGGTTTAACATTCTTATTTACCAATTATATCATCTGTACCATTTTGGGGTCTGTTTCTATTCACTGATTTTTCCTCTTATCATGGTTCAGATTTTTCTTCTTTCACATGCCTTTTAATCTTTGTTTGGGGAGTTCCCATCGTGGTGAAATGGTTAACGAACCCGACTAGGAACCATGAGGTTTCGAGTTCAATCCCTGGCCTCACTCAGTGGGTTAAGGATCCGGCCTTGCCATGAGCTGTGGTGTAGGTTGCAGACGCGGCTCAGATCCCATGTTGCTGTGGCTCTGGCGGAGGCTGGTGGCTACAACTCCGATTCGACCCCTAGCCTGGGAACCTCCATATGCTGTGGGTGCGGACCTAGAAAAGACTAAAAGAAAAAAATCTTTGGGGAGTTCCCGTCGTGGCGCAGTGGTTAACGAATCCAACGAGGAACCATGAGGTTGCGGGTTCGGTCCCTGCCCTTGCTCAGTGGGTTAACGATCCACGTTGCCGTGAGCTGTGGTGTAGGTTGCAGACGCGGCTCGGATCCCGCGTTGCTGTGGCTCTGGCGTAGGCTGGTGGCTACAGCTCCAATTCAACCCCTAGCCTGGGAACCTCCATATGCCGCGGGAGCGGCCCAAGAAATAGCAAAAAGACAAAAAAAAAAATCTTTGTTTGGAAGCAAGACATGGTGAATTTTACTAGATTGGATGTGTTTTATTCTTGTATTTCTATAATAGTCTTGAGGTTTATTCTGGGACACAGTTACTTGGAAACAGTTCACTCCTTGCCAGGATAGTTTCTAAGCTTTGGGAGGAACCAGAGCAGCACAGTTCAGGGTTGTTTCACTCCACTCCTGAAGCAATACACTTGTGAAAGACAAGGGATCAAACCTGCATCCTCATGGATACTAGTAGGGTTCTTAACTGCTGAGCCACAATGGGAACTCCTCATCCTATTTCTTTTGAGTGGATCTTTCCTCACCTCAAGGAACTGCTGATCAGTATTCCACTGAAGGCTTTGAGGGAACACCCTACAGATCTCTGGAGCTTTCTTTCTGTGCAGCTCTATAATCTCTGGTTCTCTCTTCTGAGAACTCTAGCTGCCGTGACCTTCCTGGGCTCCCAGCTCTGTCTCCTCAACCCAGGAAGGTCGCTGAGACCTAGCAGGATTTCTCCTCCCTGTGCTATAGTCTAGAAACGCTCATCAGGCAATAAACTAGAACAATCCCAGGGCTTGTCTCACTTTGTTTTCCCTTTCTCGGGGATGACTGCCTATGCTGCCCAGTGTTCAGTGTCTGAAAACCAGTTTCTAATATTTTGTCTGTTTTTTAAATTTAAAATTGGAGCATAACTATGGTCCCTATTACTCCATCTTAGCCAAAAGCATAAGTTCCCTAAGGTATTTAGAAGTGTGTGGTTTAACTGTCAAATGTTTATGGAGTTTTTATTGTTTAGTATCTTAATATTATTTATTACCAATTTAATACCATTGTGATCCGAGACTGGGCATTCCATTGTTCAAACCCTTTTAAATGTATTGAGATTTGCTTTATGTCCTAGCATATGGCCTACATTAGTGAAGTACTATTTGAATTTGAAAAGCATCTCTACCCTGCACTTGTTCTACACAGTGTTCCATAAATGTCAGTTAAGGTAGCAGATAGTGTTATACAGATCTTCTGTCTTTATTGATCTAGTTGTTCTATCAATTACTTAGAGAAGAGTGATAAAATCTCCAACTGGGACTGTGGATGTGTTTATTCTCCTTTACTTCTATGAAAAATTTTTCACGCATTTTGAAGCTCTGTTATTAGGGTCATATTTGACTGTTATGTCTTCCTGATGAATTGATCCTTTTGTCATTATGAAAAGTCCCTCTATCTCTGGTAATACCCTTTGTCTTGAAGTTTGTTTGTTGTTTGTTTGTTTGTTTGTCTTTTTAGGGCTACACCTGCGGCATATGGAAGTTCCCAGGCTAGGAGTCGAATCAGAGCTAGCTAAAGCTGCCAACCTACACCAAAGCCACAGCAATGCAGAATCTGAGCCCCATCTGTGACCTACACTACAGCTCACAGCAACACTGGATCCTTAACCCACTCAGCGAGGCCAGGGATCAAACCTACGTCCTTATGGGTTCGTTACCACTGAGCCAGATGGGAACTCCCTTGAAGTCTACTTTATTGGTTAGTATTATTAGCAGACTTTCAGTCTTCTCATGCTTATGGTTTGGATGATATCTCTTCATTCCGCCTATTTACTTTTTGCTTATTTGTTTTTTTACTTAAAGTGTACCTTATTAACAGCATATAATTTAGTCTTGCTTCTGTATCCATACTTACAATCTCTTTTAATTATAGTATTTAGTCCATGTACACGTAATGTAATTGTTGATATGAGATTTATTTTTTAATTTTTATTATAGTTTATTTACCATGTTATGTCAATGTCTGCTGTACAGAAAAGTGAACCAGTTATACATATGCATATATACATTCTTTTTCTCATATTATCTTCTCTCATGTTCTATCACAAGTGATAGAATATAGAGATATGAGCAGATTTAAACCTACCATTTTGCTGTTTTCCGTTTTTAACCTCTGTTCTATTCTTCTCTTCCTCCTTTCCTGTATTCTTTTGAAATTATTATTTTTAGAATTTCATTTTATCCACTGGCTTTTTGGCTATGCCTCTTAAGTTTTTGTTTGTTTGGTTTTGGGTTTTTTTTTTTAGTGGTTGCTCTAAGGATTACAATATACATGCTTAATATTTTCAAGTCTTCTTAGAGTTAAATTGTACAAGTTTACATAAAATATAAGAAGCTTGCAACCATAAATGTCTTTTCTTCAACTGCCATCCTTTACTCTACAGTTGTCATATGTATTACACCCACGTATGTTATAAACCTCACAATATGATAATGTTTGCTTTAAATAGTCATTTTTTTATTTAAGAGGAAAAATAGTCTTCTATATTTTCCTACACATTTACCAATGATAGTCTCTCTAATCCTTCCAAAAGATCTGAGTTCCTGTCTGGCATATTCCTCCAACCTAAAGAACTTCCCTTAACATTTCTGTAGTGCACATCTGCTCACCACTTTTCATTTACCTGAATCTGCCTTTATTTCACCTTCATTCTTAAAAGATACAGAGTCAGGAGTTGACAGGTTTTTATTTTTCTACAGCACTTTAAAGATTCCATTCCACTGTCTCTAGACTCCATTGCTTCTGATGAGAGGTCAGTGATTTTCTCAACATTATTCTCTTCCACGTGAAATTCATTTTTCTCTCACTACTTTCGAGGTTTCCTCTTTATCTTTGGTTTCCAGAAATCTGGCTATGATATGCCTCAGTGTGGTTTCCTTTATATTTGTACTATTTGGGGTCTGCACAGTTGTGGTGTTTTGTTTTGTTTTGTTTTTCTTTTGAATCTGTAAATGGTCATATGTCACCAAATTTGGGAGCATTTAGGCATTATTTCAAATAGCTTTTTCTTCCCCATTCTCTCTCATCTCTTTCTAAGACTCCAATTACACATACACTATTACAATATATATTACACATGTACCTCTGGAGGTTGTCCAAAGGCCCTTGAGTATCTGTTCTTTTTCCTCCGATTCTTTCTTCAGTTTTCAGGCTGAATAATTTCTATTGATCTATCTCTAAGTTCAGTGGCTCTTTCTTCTCTCATCTCCATTCTGCAATGGTGTCCAAAACACAAACTCTTTATATCAGATATTATATTTTTAAGGTCTATACTTCCCACTTGTTTTTCTTTATAGTTTCTATTGCTACAGAGATTTCCCTATTTTTTTTATTCAATGTGAGTATATTTTCCTTTGTGTCCCCAAGCATCATTATAACTGTCTTAAAATCCTTGTCTGCTAATTTCAGCATCTGATCACCTTAGAAACAAACTCTACTGAAAGCCTTCCTCTTGAATATGGATCCCTTTTTCCTGTTTCTTCCTTTATTGAGTAGTTTGGGGTGAAATACTAGGGATTACAATATTTACATTGTGTATATTCTTATGTTTCTCTGAAGAACATCAATTTATTTTTTAAAGAAGAGAAATTATTTTATTTTTATATATAATGATTTTCATTTTCTTCCATTATAGCTGGTTTACAGTGTTCTGTCAACTCTCTACTGTACAGAATGATGACCCAGTTACACTTACATGTATACATGCTTTTTTCTCACATTATCATGCTCCATCCTAAGTGACCAGACATAGTTCCCTGTGCTACACAGCAGGATCTCATTGCTAATCCATTCCAAAAGCAATAGTCTGCATCTATCAACCCCAAGCTCCAATCCATCCCACTCCCACCCCCACCCCCCGACAACCACAAGTCTATTCTCCAAGTCCATGATTTTCTTTTCTGTGGAAAGGTTCATTTGTGCCGTATACCAGACTCCAGATTTAAGTGATATCATATGGTATTTGTCTTTCTCTTTCTGACTTCACTCAGGATGAGAGTCTCCTTTAAGGAGGGAGCTAACCTGGCTCCACTCACATGTCAAACTCTGTCTCCTCTGTTGTGCAGCAGCAGCAGAATTTTCTGTGCAGCCCCTCAGTCTTAGCTGAGCTGCCGAAACTCTTCCCCATACGTAGGTTCAGGAGTCACCCAGAGACCTGGGCCGAGTCTAGTCACAGAATTTGTGGCTCCTCCTCTCTCACTCTTTCTGAGACTTCCCTCCTCACTTTCCAGGTGCTAGGACTGCCTCAAATTATGTCCTCCGGTTCTTCGAGCCAGTAACACTGTACGTTTTCTACCTGACTTCTAGCTGCGCTACCTGGCACAGACTGGCGCCCACCCTCAGGCAGAAAAACAAAAGCAGGCAAGGCAGCTGGTGCCATTTCCTCCTCTGAGGGCATGTTCCCTTCCATGTCTGCCTGCTTTCTGTTGTTCTCCAATACCTTTGGGCAGTTTGTTGCTGTTGTTCAGAGTTTATAATTGTCATCTATAGGAAGCTAGTCTGGTGGGAACTGCTCCTTCATCACTGAAAGCCAAATCTAATATCCAATTTTAAGCATCTGGTTTGCAGTAATGGAGAGTAAGACATCACCCCATCTCCTCACCTCTATCCCCACGCCTGACACACACCCATACTCTGTTACCCCAGTATTTCAACAAAAATCTCCCCACACCTTGCCTTCTGGTAGGACTATTAAAAGAGTGAGGGAATGGAATACTTCTTTGGTGGGTCAGCCACGTGTCACAGAGATGACAAGAAGACCAGGAGTGATCTACAAGTTGATGCCATTTACTGCAGGCATGAATGAAGAGCCAGGAGTAATTTAAGGTGATAATCCCACCCCCACTACTCTCCCCACCACTGCCAGTCTCAGGAAAACTAGTGGAGAGCCTGGGAAGCCCGCAGGTATAGGCACTTGAACCAGTCTCACCTGAATCTCTAAGAGCAGAGCGCCTCAGCTGCTGTCTGTGTTACAGGGGGCTCACATCTGCAGAAACAGCAAGAGCTAAAGTGGCATCTTACACCACCCTCCAAAGTGCTTCCTAGAATGTTTCCTATACCAAATGATGCAGCTCCCTCAAAGTAAAGGTTGAGGAGAAACTTGATCAGAATCTGTAAGTACATGAACATTCATTATACAGAAAATTCCAAGAAATTATTCTCTCTATTCAATAAGGTCAGAACAAAGGGAAGGAGTTTTAAATGTCAACAGAAGATGTAAAAGGGCAAAAAAGAGTTTTCTTCGAGTAAAGAGGATTAAGAGCAAGACATTTCACAGAGGTCGCTGAAGAATGCGTGGGGAGCTGGAGGTGGGGGTTCAGAGGTCATCGGGTCCACCCTGCTTGTGGAGTGGGGGTGACTCCTCGGCAGCCTGCAAGGTTCTCAGCAGGGGGTGCAGCCTGTCCAGCGGTGGGGAGTACAGGACTCCAGGAGGAGCCAGAGCCCCTTCTGAAAGCACCACAATCTTAGACACTCTTCTGAGACCAAATACCCCCTCGCCTCCCACCCCCAGGTCACAGTAATCATGGAGTCAGCAGTTACTGCATGCGAAGCATGCTTTTCAGCACTTTATGAGAATTAACTCAATCCTTACCACAACATCGGAGGAGGGCAGGATTATAAACATCACTTGACAGGTGAGGAAACTGAAGGCCAGGGAGGTTATCTGGCCCAGGTCACATTGTGAAAGGTGAGCAGGGAATCAGACCCAGGCAGGCTAGCTGGAGAGCCTCCAGGCTCAACCACCAAGGCTCACCCACCACCCTGCTCTGTGGAGTAACCCAGCACAAACCAGACTGACGCCTCTTGCCAAGGACAGCCCTCTAGGGATGGATGCATAGACAAATGGATAAATGTCAGGTGGATGAAAGGATGGCGCTCCCGGTTGGGGTCATCTACAGCTTGGATGAGCGGACCTCCTCTTCTCTAAGGGTACTCGACGTGTTGATTAAGTTGTGCAACAGAAGGAGGCTCAGGGTCATGCTCTTGGTCATGAGGAACCGCCCCCATTCTGGAGCCAAGCATTAATTCTCCGAGTTGAGTGCTATTTCTCCTCAAGCCACGGCCATCTACGTGGACTATATCGCCTGGTAGACACTCCACCCCCCATGTTCACGAGAACATCCTGGGACTCTCAGGCACCACGAGGACCTGAGGTGCCAGCTCATTAGTAAAATAAGGATGAGATGGAATCACCAAGGTCCATTAATAAAATAAGGATGAGATGGAATCACCAAGGTCCTGGATTTTGTGTCAGGTGCCCTTCCAAATCAAGAATCACTTGGTCTCTGGCCTCAGGATACACAGATCCCAGGAGTCTACGAACAAAAAAGAACTGATGGTTGTGGTGAATGAATGCTGGCTTCCAGCAAGCACATCTGTCTTTTAATCCTGCAATGCCATGCGCTCGACTGCCTGCTCAATGTTCACTCGTGCTTTTTCCTTTCTGTGGCTGCACTCGCAGCATGCAAAAGCTCCTGGGCCAGGAGTGGAACCCACCCCACAGCAATGACAACCCCAGATCCTCAGCCCACTGAGCTGCCAGGGAACTCCCCATTTGCACTTTCTCTGGTATGAGTGCCCCACCTTTCCTTGGAGAACCACCCATGCCTCACACAGTCAGTGTGGCACGTTAGACACTGGCTCTAACTTCTACAAAGGACACGTGACACAGGCCTGGCCAATCAGAGGCAGTGAGGTACAAGTCCAGGTTTCAACAGGCAGGAAAGGGGAAGAAACATTTCCTCTCCACTGGGATCGGAAAGGAGCAGCCCTGAAGTGGAAAGGGGGTCACCACGGGGATGGCATGTCCCTGGGACCAGGACACACTGAGAGAGAAGTAAGACTAAGACCTAAGGATATCTGAGCCCCTGAGTGCAGCCATGCCTAAAGCTGCAGCCCTCAGGCTTGTCACCTCTCGAACCGAGAGATTCACTTTTTTGCTCCAGAGACTAAGAATTGAGTGTTCTGTCTCTTGCAACCAGGAGTTCAAACACAAATCCACTGAAGAATTCCGGGGAGTCATTTTCATGAACATTTCTCAATACAAATAAAAAAGAACACCAGCCCTTCACCCCTGAAATTTCATCCAGAAACCCAGTAAGGGGGTGCACTCAGAGCCTTCCAGCCACAACGCCTTACCTGGCCGTGGACTTCTCCCAGACACGCTCGGGGGCTCGGTGGGGGCTGTGCTTGGAGTCAGTCTAGCAGGAAAGCTGTCAGTTGACCGGAGGCCTCCGCACACCTGCCTGGCCTCCCCTGTCACTCCTCAGCTGGACTTCACCCTGCAGCCGGGACTCCCCACCTCACCCTGCTCTTTGCAACCTGGGGTCTTACACACGGCCTCCCCGCTGCTTGAAGCAAACTGCTCCCTCTCTACCAGTTGGCCCCCATTCTTCCTTCCAGTCTCCGCAGAGATGCTCCTTCCTCCAGGAAGCCCTCCTGACTCCCTGGGATACGGCCCCAGCGGATGTCACGCTCCACGCCTCCTCTCTGGGAGGGGTGGATGCACCACGTGGCATCGGCTGCCATCTGCCGTCCTCTTTCCTGAGGCCAGGCAAAGAGTGGTTGGTGTGGTGGGACAGAGTGTCAGTCAGTGGGACCAGGCAGCTGGACGGACTTATTCGCTCTCCACTTTCAGTCAGTACTCCTTTCCCCCAGGACGTTACGTAGAATGATCTTTGGATTATGCAAGAGACACGTGTACTTTGATAATAAGCCCCATAAGGGCTATCATCCCTTTAGGCCCCCACCTGCCCCACAGGTGATGGAATCTCCAGAGCACCCCCTGAGGTAGGCGTAACTGGGCCATTTTACAGATGATGCGACAGAGGCTCTAGGTACAAAGAAAGTCACCCAAGGCTACATACGGAGCAAGTAAGGGGCCCAGGATTCACAGCCCGAGTCCAAGTCCACGTGCCTTGCTCAGGGTGCTCCTCACCTGGGTGCCAGGTGTTACTGTCCTGGGAAGTGGGCGGTGGGTAAGATCCTAAAAAGAAAGAGAAGGTGACCCCGGACCTCACCCTTGCACTCGGACAAAGGAGCCACCCGGAACCCGCCGGCAACATCTGTACAGCATTTTTCTCGCATTCCTTGTTTTTACTGAGATCCTACTGAATATACAATTTGGCGTCCTGCGTTCCTCGCTTAACATTTTGCAGTATTCTTAAAAACTTCATTTTCAAAAGTGCAGTTACCCATCAATTCCAGAGGAGCAGAGCGTGGATATGGCAGGGGCCTTGAACCTGACCATTTTCCCCTGGTGCCAATAGCTATATGCACACAGCAAGAGGATTTAACAGCCTGATTCAGCACGGTGGAAGGAGTAAATTGCTTGAGTCTGGGAAATACATTACCTCAATCTCACAAATGGTTTCTGAAAATCATTAGGCCACAGAAATGTCATTCTGCAGGCCTGGCTTCTGCCGCCTCCCCCACTGGCCCAGCTGCGCCCCATGTCACTGGGAGCACTCAGACCTGGGGTGGTAGCAGGCTGAGCCCCCGGCCCTCCTGCAAAACACACAGAATGTTCTCTCGGCTGCCCTGATCTGCTCAAATCAGAGACAGTAAAAGAACGGCTGATGGGAATCAGCTCCCACCTCTACCCAGAGGCCCCTCACGCCCACCCGAAGCCCAAGTCCCCGCATTGCCGTGAACTCCCCAGAAATTATCTCTGTGGTCTCCAGGTTGGGGTCCAAAAATAAGGTTGTAGTTGATGTACGTAGTAGACTGATGTCTATTCACTACAGTAGATTTACGTCAAGTCCATTTCTCAGAAACAATGCCTAAGTCTAATTACTCCTAAAAGAGCCAGCTAAGAACTAAGCAACCAGTTTCCAGTGGCTTGCGGTGAGCTCGAAACTCCCCTGCACCCAAGCTCGTACCCAGGCCTGGGGTTCTTAAGGACTGAGCATTCATCATTCCCTAACAAACCGTACCATGAATGCATTAGGCGGTGGTATTATTAATGGGGCCCCCAAATTTTCTAATAGTCTTGAATTAGTTGTATAATCACATTACTTTGGTGAGCACAAAATTATCTTACCTATAAAAGTTTAACAAGTGATTCTAAAGGATTAAGAGGAGTTATATAATGGGATAATAATGATAAGTCTATAGCACTTAAGTCAATGATTTTGTGGTCACACAGCCTGTAATTTACCGAAGCTGCTTGGCTGCGGGTTTAACAGCCAGAAATCCCTTTATCTGTACCTGTGCTGACAACAACAGGGATGCATACGTCAAAGAACAGCAGCTCCCCCAAGAGCCAGGTGTGATGTGATCAGCAATACTTGTGCTGATTACAGAAAGCCCATCTGTCCATTAGTCAATCTGTCCGTCTCCCCTGCAACATGGCTCCCAAGATTTTAGACACAGCACGTGGCTTCCAATTTTTTTAAAAGAGGAAAGTGGCACAACTGCTGTTCAGCTTTTAGGTTGTTCTTTTTTCCTTTCTTTCCATTTTCTCTTCAGGGCTGCACTTGCAGCATATAGAGGTTCCCAGGCTAGGGGTCGGATTGGAGCTGCAGCTGCCAGCCGAGGCCACAGCCACGGCCACACCCGATCCATGCCACATCTGCGACCTACACGGCTGCTCACGGCAACGCCAGATCCTGAACCCACTGAGCGAGGCCAGGGATTGAACCTGCATCCTCACAGATACTAGGTCAGGTTCTTAGCCTGCTGAGCCACAGCGGGAACTCCTAGGGTATGTTTCTTAAGTTAATTATTATCGGTATCGCGTTATGGACGGTGCGTCGTCCTTGATACATTTTCACTGATGCAGATCATCAACATCAGCAGTGTGTCTGCTGTGACTCTGCGTTGTTGCGAAGACCCTGGGGACCCCAGGAGCAAGTGCGCACAATGCCAGCCCACCTCTCTGGACTCTGATTGGGCCCCTAGCTGCACTCTCCCACCCTGCCAGCAGGAAGGCAGGCCCAGGGGCGAAAGTCCAGGGGTCACAACGCTGGGGAAACGCCACACGGAGCAGTTAACTCAAGGCGCAGAATCCTTGTGGAGGAGCTCCCGTCTTGTCTCAGTGGTTAGCGAATCTGACTAGCATCCATGAAGATTCAGGTTCCATCCCTGGCCTCGCTCAGTGAGTTAAGGATCTGGCATTGCCGTGAGCTGTGGTGTAGGTCACAGACGCGGCTTGGATCCGGCATTGCTGTGGTTGTGCCGTAGGCCAGCCGCGATAGCTCTGATTTGACCCCTAGCCTGGGAACCTCCATATTCCTCAGGTGAGGCCCTAAAAAGCAAAAAAATAAAATAAAATAAAAAGAAGAAGAATCCTTGGGGACTAACCCTCCTTTTTTCTTTCCAGGATGGCCGCCTAAAGCCCTTCCCCTGAGCCCTTCCTCCTCTTAGAGGAGGAGCCCCAAGGTGGAAGCGCAGGGCTTTGAACCCCGCATCTGTGAGAACGGGCTCCCCAGCGCCTCCAACACCAGGCCCTTCTCCACCCAGATGCCCCCAGACAGGCTCCACGCCCACATCTCCCGAGGAAGAAGTCGGAAGCTCAGGGCGACCCAGGAGCTCAAGGAAAAAGGTGGAGGGAAGCTTCTCGTTAATCCGAAAATGAGAGGCCTGCCACCCAGCAGGTCTCCCTTTTGACTCTGGCAACTGGGAAGCTTCCGGCCGATTTCGTGGGCCCGGGTCGGCCTCCTCCACCCCCGCCCCCAAGCTCCCTGGCTCCTAAGCCGTCTTTTCTTCTCTACAACCGTCAGCTTTAAAACCCTCTTGTTGGTATAAGTTTTGATGATAAACTAGTTTAAAACCTCTTTTGGAAGTTGTAGCGGCATAAATTATAAATAAACACCAACAAAGCAAAAGCTCTGAGGCACAATCTTATTACCACCTTGAAGGAGCTTGGTGTCATTTTTCTTCCAGTGAACATGTAAATCTGGTGTCCAAAACAATGCAAGGTGCTTTATTCTGTGGCTTATTTGCATGATTTTTAATGGGAAACAATACTAAAGTGTAACTGAATCCTCTAATCCTAAATTCATCTAGACTTTGCTGCAGAGCACACAGCTGTAATACATTCCGAAGTTCACAGGAGATTGGCGTGCAGAGTTCTGAGGTTCCCAGGACGAGAGAGCAAGCGGGAGGCCTTGGGGGACCCCGGGGGACAGCAGCGAGGCCATCAAGGCCTGACCTGTCGCCCCACGGTGCCCCTTCCATCGACATGGCTTGAGCAGATGACCGCGTCTCTGCACCGCCACTTCCACAGCTAGGAAAGGGGGCCGGCCCGCCGCTGCCCGGAGCTGCAGGGAGGCGCAACAGCAATTACCGTAACGCAATAGAAGGCACAAGAGAAGAGTCTGCTCTCTTTCCTACTTTCTGCCACCTGCCGCCCAAACGGCTCGGTGCTGGAGCAAACAGGGCTCCCTAAAAAGCAAGGCACTGCTTGAGCGCCTCCCTGCACGCTGGCCGGGCAGGTGAGGCCACCCCATGTGCGATGGTCCCAACCATCCACCCGAGGTCAGTCCCAGAGGCCCAGTAGCAAAGAGCCAGCCCAGGGCCAATGAAGGCGTGACAGGGACAGCGGAAGCCCGCACCTGGGGGTCCCGAAGGTCCTCCTGAAGTGTGAGGAGGTGACGCCTCTGCCACGTGTGTCCATGGAAAGGCAGCTGCCCTGACAACAGCCGTCTCGGCTTCAGCTTCAACTGGACCTGAGACCCAGCCTAAGCTGGAGCAGAGCTGGGCCAGGCCCTGGACAGAGCCCCAGACCCCTGGGTTCCACCTCGCATCCCGGGCTTAGGAAAGACGTCCATCCTGGACTTGCCCGGGGCAGCTTTCCTGACCCACGGCTAAATGGAAGGGGTCCTGCTTGCCAGCACACGCCTCTCTCCATCCTCGCCTTTCTGAGGACAAACCACTACGCTCTTTTTTTTTTTTTTCTTGTTTTTTGTTTTTGTTTTTGTGGTTTTTGTCTTTTTAGGGCCACACCTGCGGCATACGGAGGTTCCCAGATGAGGGGTCGCATTGGCGCTGTAGCTGCCGGTCTACACCACAGCCCCAGCAACTCAGGATCCGAGCCGCGTCTGTGACCTACACCACAGCTCACGGCAACGCCGGATCCTGAACCCACTGCGCGAGCCCAGGGATCGAACCCACGTCTTCACGGATGCTAGAAGGTTCATTAACTGCTGAGCCACGACGGGCTTTCCAAACTGCTACGTCCAAAGAAGAAAAATTACCAGCGGCTTTGGTGAAGCACCAGCCCCCTCCACCCCAGCTTTCCTTTCACTTTCATGGGTCCAGAGGTCTCTTCCAGCCACAGCATTCGGCCAGATACGTCCCAAGAGGACACAGGCAGCCCCGTGCAGAACTGAGACCACTGCTGCGGCCGGAGGACCAAGAGGGGCCGTGGGCAGGACAGGGGTCCGGCTCTCCCTCCAGCTGCCTGGCCACGGGACAGAGAAGGCTTACGCCTCCCCAGGGCTGCTGGGAGGAGACAGTGGGAACATGCGTCAGGAGGGCCTCGCCCGTGCCGGGCGCTAACGGGCAGCGATTACTATTACTCATGCTCCAATCACTCAACACACGCTCTCCCGCCTTCCGAGCGCAGGCATTTCACATCAGCCCGGAGCACTCCCAATTAATGAAAGAACAAATTAAACTGTCATTACTTTGGCTTAATTCTGTAATTAAAGAACTTCAAGAAGCGACTGGCTCTAAATAATGCATGCTTTTGTCAAAAAAAAAAAATGTTGCATTCTGGGCAAAGAGGAAAAAAAATAAGGGGGGAAATGCTTCGGGGAAAAGGAGAGAGAAGAGATATGAGGCGGGAGCGATGATATTTATCCCCAAAGATCGGAGGGGACAATCAAGTGACAGCTGAAGGACTTAATTTGTTTTTGAATTAAGGCTTCAGCTATCACCGAAAACAGGAAAATATACGGCCCCCACCCCGAGCTCCCGCTCCACATCTGCCATAAACAGAAATGGTGTCGGGAGTAATTCAATCGGTGGCTTTTCCAGTTGATGAGGCAAAGCTCGGCAGTCATTCTGACATCTGCTTGTGTGTGACTCTCCTTTTTATGTCAGTTCAGGGGGAAGAGAAATAAAGAAAGGAAAGGCATGTGGCACGTAAATTTTTTTTAAATGTGTGCCTCTTAACCAGCAGATCATGCAGCTGCCACATGTTACGAACCTGAGGCGGTGGCTGTCCCATGCAGGGGTGGGGAGAGGGGTGGGTCTGGACTCAGACGGACAGGATTCCAACCCAGCTCTGGGCACCCCCGCAGCCCGACCCAGGCCCCCTCCTGCGGGCGAGACAGGGCAGCGAGCAGAGGCTGAACAAGCGCCTGTGGGCTGGCAACAGCACATGAGATCTGGATTGGGAACCAGCAGCCAGGCCTGCAACTTCAAATTAAATAACTTATTGAGATGTTTTCTTCTCGTTAGGCATTAATGTTTTCATAAATCTCATCCACGGGGTAATTGCAGCGTCCTGATTCTCTGAATCACATAAAGAAATGGCTTTCAGACATGGCTCCCATTTCTGCCTCTATTAGCTGCAGAACCCAAAGGATGAAATGTTATTAAATATAACTTTTTTTTTTCCCCTGTGATACCGCCAAGTTCCAAGAACAGCTTGGAGGTTTCCCTGAAAAGGTTGGCAGACGTGCTTAGGACACAGAAGAGCAGCTGCTTTACAAACTGCATACTTTCATTAACTTACTGCCCCTGCACCGTCCTGCCAGCTGCAGGGTTAAAAGGGAGAGAGATTAAACTGACGGAAGAGGCTCCCAAGCAGCAGGTCAAGGCACAAGTGGTAAATCTCCTTGTAGGTCTGTCCTGGGGGGCCACAGAGGGGGTCTTAGTTGGGGCTTGGCGGGGGAGGGGGGACTAGTATATAAAATTTTAATGACATGTACCTACTATTTCAACACTGAAATGTCAATTATCCACACCGCTAGACACATGATAACTTTCTTTGCTCTCCTGTCCCCATCAGGTATGCACCAGGGGCCTCCGCGCACCCCCACGCCCCTCCACCCACCCCCACGCATCCCCCACACACCCCCTGGAGCTGGTAGGAGATCTGGGATGCAGGAGCGCCCACTAAACACTGCCTAGTGACCGAGTGACGGACGGCAGGTCCAGACGGGGGCTGGCCACAAAACAGGTGCTGGGGAGACAGCCCATTCATCGCTCCGTCCAGGGGCGTGTGACAAGCCCTCTCTGGCCAAAACGCAGGGCGCCCTCACCGGCTTTGCTACATGAGCCCGCCCCTCCTACAGGAGCCTCTGCACCCACCCAGCTCCTACACCGCCCCTGGACGACCTGGTGGACCCTCTTAAGAGGAGGTTTCCCTGCTGTACAATGGAGATACAAATACCCAGCAGAGAGCTGCTGTGAGGTGCAGCCCGGCACGCGGCATGCTTGGCGCGTGACTCTGCGCCCTACAGACCTCCCTCCTCCTCGCCCAGCGTCCCCGCAGGACGCCCACCGCCCGGGCCTCGGCCTGGCCCCGGCTGCTCACCAGCTTTTACTCCCACTGCCCTTCCATCCTCCCAGCAGCCTGATGTCTTACCAAAGAGGAAACGGAGCCAGAGCGCTTCGGTAACTTCACGGCAGCGCGCGTGCACGCGGGGCCACACCAAGCTGGGGGGGGGGCTCTACCCCAAGCTCCGGGCAGGAGGGGGGGCCCTCGTGCCAGTGGCCCTGCACGCTCTCACCCTCACGCCCTCACACCCCCAAAGCGCCCCCACGCCCCAGGCACAGCTGCTTCCACCTCTGGCTGGTGAGGAGACCCCCTCCCTTTGAGACCTAAACCATCCCTGCGCCACCTCCCCCACCTTCCTAGCAGTGAGGGCAGCCCTGGGCCTGCTCCCAATGACTAGGGTCACACAATTATCCCCATGGACAACTGTCCATCCCCCAGCAGGGACAGCTCCCTCCAGAGGAGGGCCCCCAACCCACACCTCTGTACCCCTGGGGACCCAGGCCACAGCAAGAGCTCAGCCAAGGCTGGAGGCCTCCGTGGGTCAGTAAACAGGGTGCCTTCTAAGTGTCCGTCATGGTACTGGTACCAGAATGTTCTGAAAACCTCAGCCAGGAAGCAGAGCCTGGGCTCCCTGGCTCGGTTTCAAGACCAAATCAGGCAGGGAGCTCTGTGCCTTGTCTGATTAAAGCGATGAGCAGGAAGTAAACACGAGGCTGTTTATTGGCTCCACCACAGAGCCCACGCTCAAAATGCCAGGGACCGGGCACTTTGACACAAATTCAGAAGCAGCATCTTTAATCATTTCAGGGTTAATAAAAAATGTCAATTACATCTGTCATCATGGCCATCCTGGGGGAACAATCCCAGCGCAGACAGTCCCAGGCCAAATGACAGCCTGGTCTGTTTGTCACACATCCCTCCAGCTGCCTCACTGACCAATTAATCGAGTTGGTTACCTCCCCCTGGCCTGTCCCTTCGTGAATAATCAGTGCTGCTATGGATCTCCCAAATACTCTGACCTGAGAATCGCTGCTCCGACCTTCCCTAAGGAAGAAAAGGGAACAAAAACGAGGACTGGGCCTCTAAATACCCCAGAAGGCGCAGGGCATCTGCAGAGGGGGGTGTGGCTTGGCCCCGGACACGGGAGCTCCTCCCACCTGGACGAGAGGGGGCCTGTCTTCCCCCTGTGCCCACTGTCCCTCAAGCCCAGCGCGGCCCCGCAGTACGAACACACTGCGCCACGCTAGCCAGCCCTGTGCCCCCATAACCTAGGAGGTATCCCATTCCAGCCCCACTTGACAACCAGCAAGTGGCAGGTGAGGACAGACTAAGCAGCAGGCCACCGCGGGACTCCAACCCAGGTGTCTGGCACCATCCCGCTGCCCGAGGCCGGGGGCTCCCGAGTGCGGCTGCCTGTCTGCATTCTGAGAGTAGCTATTTTGCAATCAAGGAATCCCTGCACAAATTGCCAGGTGCACAGGCATCCGAGAGGAAAACGCTCCCCCGGTACAACGGACACTTAACACACAAAGACAGGCGCGAGGCCAGGTTGAAACTGAAAAAGGACGACGTCGCCTTCCACCCCAGGGTGACTCGAAATGGCCTGAAACCACTACACGTGCCTACGTTAGGCACCCCTCCCCATCAGAGAGGGACCCGAAAATGACGACTCAGGGACTCTCACGTGACAGTTGCTCACATTCGTTTTTAAACAATGAATCCTCCCCTGACAGGGATCTGGACGTGGACCCAGAGCTGGGGCTCCTTGTCTCCCCCCACAGCACGTAGCAACTCACGGTGCGAGTTCTGCCCCCACCCACCGCAACCTGCATTACCCAGAGAGGGATTTCCATCTCCCACACCTCAAACGTTCACAATCACATTTACTGTCAGAGAAAACATGCGGAATGTGAAGACTATACAACGATTGCCAGCATGCCTTTTAAAGCTCTTGCGATCCAAAGGGTTAAGCTGAGCACGGCCCCTCAGAGGCCACTGCTAACTTCTCCAACTCGCTGTCACGGGACAGGCGTCTGTCCCATGCAGCAATCAGGGGCCGCCCGACGGCCCCTCCAGAAGAGGTCCGTCTCCAGCGAGAAATCCAGATGACATGTTCTCGACAGCCCAACAGTCATCAGGTTTGCAAGTTAACTTTCACGAGACAGGCAAAAAGGCTCTTATTTTGATGGCTTCCTTCCATTTCGGCAATTTTATCACCTTCATAAACACTAATGGCTCTTGAATACCTGCCGTGGGTGTGGCGTGCTGTGCCAGGCTGAACTGCACAATGCCACACACAAAATGCCACCAAATGAGTCACCCGTCTCCACTGGCAATCAGCTCCATGACGCACAGGAGTCCGGGGGCTGAAGCCACGCAGCTCCTCCACTGTGGCCGGTGCCGGCAAGGAGCGGGGCCAGGCACCTCACACACAGTATCTGTCATCTTACCAACCACCCACGATGGAGGGTGGTGCCCACTGGGTCACACATGGGAAAAGCGAGGGTCAGAGAGGGGAGAGGCGCCTGGCCAGGGCGCAGAGCTGGAAAGGGCCCAGGAGACTGACGACGAGGCCCTCCTCCCAGCAGCCCTTGCCTCGGCTTTCACAGGCGGGCTCAGTCTGGCGCTGGAGGAAAGGCCGAAACCCTCCCCACCCCCAGAGGCGTCCTCAAAGGAATGCTGGCCTCGGAGCTCTGTCTCAGCAGCCGCTCACCCTGGCAATCACCCCACCATCCTGAGCCCGAGCGTCTTCCCTCAGATATAAAAGGAGGGAAGGGCTCTAACTGAACTTCCCAGGGGGGCGGAGAAGATTAAATGAGATTAAACAAGATAACATATGCAAAGCCACTCAACCTGCCTCTTCTCCCTAATCAGCTCTGCCTGTAATCAGCTAGGGATGAGAGAACAGAAGACTTAGACCTAACTTCCAAGCCCACCTCCCCGATCTGCCCGCGGCAGACGCGCGTGAGCGTGGGTAGAACCCGCTGGGGCTCCGCTGGCCCGCACCCCTCCACCACCATCCTATAGGCAATGCCCGGGCTAAGCAGACTGTGCCTGGCAGGGAGTGGGCGCTCCATAAAAGCTCATTCAATTCAATTTGACTTAATTAAAAAACCTTACTCATGGCCTCAAGAATGGCAGGAGCACAGAGGGCTAAAACTACAAACTCGAACCCATTTGAAGGCCATAAATTTTATATCGTGCTGATGGAGGCATTTTCTTATTAAGCGACAATATTATAAACCTCTTCTGAATTCCTGGCGATGTTTAAGAGTCATATCTTCATCGGGCTAAAAGCCGTTGTCAAGTCACAAAGAACTTGAAGGGGTTCTAAAACAACTGATGAAAAGGAAGCACTGAAACCAAGTTTACTGAACAAATCAAATTATTTCACCGCTGTGCCTGTCTTTGCAAAGCTTCTCCAAATTACACTTCATTATGAGACTCAGAAATTAGACACCAGTAACAAAATGAGAAAGCCAGAACACATAAATATTTACATCATCGTCAGAATAATATTCTTCTCCTGTGCAAATCCACCTACTGCTTTGTTTATTCTGATTAACTCAAGTTTAGAAATGGGACAATCGTGTGAGATAGGGCCCTGGGGATGTCTCTCCCTGCATCAAACCGTTTCTTTTTTCTTTTGAGAAAACAGTGGTGCATCAGGAGAGAAGAGAAAGAGAAGGCGGAGAAGAAGGGAGGGGGCGGCCCCTCCGAGCAGCCCCTTCCATCCTCGGCGGCCAGCTCAGGCCTCTGAGCAGGTGGCAGACACACACACACACACACACACACACATGTACGCCAGGGTCTCTCTTCCTCCACCGAGGGAGGGGGTTAACACACCGGGGCCTGGGGTGAACCGGGGTGGGGGGGCTAGAGAGAGCAGGGGGGTGGGGACAGCAGATAATCACACTGGGTTGGAGGAGTAGCTGTAATGACACTAACGGAGCCAGCGGCCAAGGTCTCGAGGCCTGGGGGCTGAGCAGACTTCCCACATCTCACAACGACTTCAAGGGAACTGAGGGTGCCAGGGTTCAGCAACCCTGTCAAAGGCCACACCGCCAGGGAGCCCCAGAGCCAGGGTACGAGCAGCACGTGCTGGGTACTGACACCGCAACCCCACCAAGGGTCGGCTGGCCCCTGAAAGTGGGTCTTGCTGAAGCCAAGGAGAAAGCAGGACTGGGGCTGGATGGCAGGGGGGTGGAAGGGACCCACTCTATGTAGCGGATGCTCTCTCGGAAGCCAGGCCAACAAGCAGGGGAGTCCTGAGCAGATGTCGCCAGGATGGGCTTTCGCCACATCCGTTCCTGCCATCACCTTCAGCTTTCCGTCACGCAAATCAAGCTTCCATTCATTTGCTCGATCCATGGGCAAGCGCTGAGACCCAGCTCTGGCTCCTGCCCTCTGCCCAGCCCTGGAGGCACCCAAAGGGCCAGGGCCCAGTCCCAGCCCTAAAGGGCTTCTGTGAGCCACCAGGCAAGACTCTCACTGTTATGCCACGTTTTCCAGAACAGAAAGGTGGAACAAATGGTTCAGCCTATGGTGTGGCACAGGGACAACGGTGAGAGCAGGCCACCCTAGCACACTGAGGCCTCTGGGGCCAGCGCCCTGGCTTCCTGGCAGCAGGGGGTGAGGTGGGGGGGATGTGCGAGGCTTGGAGGCAGAGACTCGGCCTTTCTCTTCCACACAGGGGACGCCTGGGCAGGCACAGTGAGGTGGAAAACAACCCCAGGAGCCACCCAACAACGTGGCAGAGGGAAACCAAGGTGCCCAGGGGCCCACACTCCCTTCTCCTCCTCACCCTGAGAGCCAACACCTGCCCCAGAGGCTGCCCATCAGTCCTGGAAGGGAGCTCGGGCCATGGGTCTGGGCCATGGTTCAGGGCCGGCCGGCTGCCACACAGTGCCGGCAAGAGGGGAAGTTAGGATAACAAAAGTATCTGACTGCAAATCCATGGAGACACCATTAAGGTGCCATTAAAACACCATTAAAACATGTAAGCTCAATGTAAAACTATTTCACTGCAAATTATACTGCTGTAAAATAAACAAAGGAAATGGATTCAAAAAGCATTAAAGTAGCATTAAGGCAAACAGAACCCCTTTCTCTAAGTAAGAAAAGCGCAGTCAGTCCGCAGTCAGTCTGCAGTCAGTCTGCCTGAGAGGAGAGCCCAGGCTTGGCCGTCAGCCCTGTGTTCCCGCCTGGCCTCGTCTCCCGCTAGCCACGCACGAGCCGAGGGGCCTCCACCAGCCCTTCAGCTCCCCGAGCCTCCAGACCCTGCTGACGGGAGGGCAGTGAGAGGAGAGGAGGGGAGGGTTACGCTCAGACCCCACGCATCCCAAGGACACGTGGCTGGTCCACAGAAGAGTCAGAAACTGTGACGCCCAGGTCTCGGCTCCGAGCGTGTCCACTCACCTGAGAAGCCTCGACAGGCTCACCCTTGGGGCTGGTGGCCCAGAAGACACGGGAGGTCCAGGCAGCTCCTTCATCTGTGCCTGGTGAGTGCCACCTGCAGCCACGCTCCAGGTACCTGCACTCAACTGCCCCTCTCCATCTGAAGGTTCGAAAGTGTCTCCTGCCCTGTCCCTTTGCTCCCCGGAAGACCTGTCCGACCACCAGCTCCCCAGCAGGCGCCTCTCCTAGGTGACCCAGGGCCCTGCGCACTTCCCGAGGGGCCTAACTGCCCTCGGCGGGGGGGGGTCCACATCCTTTAGGAGCCTCCAAACTTTCTCGCCCACGTGTCACTACTGTCTAAAAACTTTGAAACCAACTTTGAGTACATAAATCCTATCCAACTGACACATGAGATACATGGTAAGACATGTCCTCACACAAAAAAATGTTATTTATCTTTTTGGCCACACTCAAGGCATGTAGAAGTTCCCGGGCCAGGGATCAAACCCACGCCACAGCAGCAACACAAACAGAAATTTTAGGAGTTCCCATCATGGCTCAGCGGTATCACAAATCTGACTAGTACACGAGGACGCAGGTTCAGGTTCAATCCCTGGCCTCACTCAGTGGGTTAAGGGTCCAGCATTGCCATGAGCTGTGGTGTAGGTCGCAGATGCAGCTCAGAACTGGTGTGGCTGTGGTGCAGGCCAGCCGCTGCAGCTCCGATTCGATCCCTAGCCTGGGAAGCTCCACATGCCGAGGGCATGGCCCTTAAAAAAAAAAAAGGAAAAGAAAAAGAAAAGGAAAATTTTAGAAGGATGATAGGTAAAGTAGTGATAGGTTGAATGCTCAACCGTTTCTCCGGGATTACCCACCCCTCCCCCGGGTCTTTGTACACAGCACCCAGGAATGGGAGCCCTGCTCTTGGGAGCACCCTCTGTCCTCTCCCGACCGAGGACAGGCGGGTAGGGAAGACGGCACCCACGAGCCCGAGCTCCGGCACCCCGGGCTGACCCCAAACTCCAGGACCCAGCTCACGTGTGCGTGACACGCGGTCTTGCTGCTCCTCGGAGCCCCGGCTTCGTCCTCCAAGCAGAGCCCCGCTCTTCCACTGTCACATGGAAACGCGATGCCATCCCCAAGGTCTGCCCCACTACCAGCACCCTGACGACATGCGGCAGAGTTCATTTTCATGTACCCAAGTAATAGCCGCCCCCCGCCCCAAGAAAAGGAGACTCTGTAGCTGTGACAAAGCCACCACGGGAGATCTGGGGACCAGTGTGGCCTGACTGGACACGCGTTAAAGTGAGAAAAAAGAAAAAGCAAAGGAGGATCTACAGTACACTGCCTTTCACAAAGAAAGGAGGGAAAACAAACTACCCATTGGCACAAAAAGCCACATGGAAGGAAAAGCCAAAGGCGAGGGAGGCTGGTCACCTCCAAGGCAAGGCTGGGAACAGGGTAGAGGGACGGAGTGTGTGTTGGGGGAGGGGTTACGTCTCTGAATATAACTTTTCACACAGATTTGACTTTTGTGAGTGGTTCCCATGGAAGGAAGGGAAGGAGGGAAAAACAGAACACAGGAAAAATAAATGTACCGAGTTGTATTTTGAATACATACCAAACCACACTGAAAAGGAAAGAGAAAAAGAACTTCGCCCAAGGAACATCGGAACATATTTCCACTCTAGGCCCTCAGGCTAAAGGCAAAAAAAAAAAAAAAAAAAACGGCTCTAATAATGAATTCTAATCAGTAGGCTTATTTGCAGAGGTTAACAATTCTGAAAGGAAAGTCTGACATTCTAGAATTGAGCAAGTACAGAAATACGTTGTGAGAATGGGAGCCAAGTTTCACACTCCTGGAGATGGAAGGCACAGATACAGAAGAGGCAGAATGAACCCACAGTACTGGGTGGGAGCTAAGAGAAATCCACGCGCACCTGTGAGTTTACCAGAAAGAAGGAGACAGAGGTGGGTATGGGTAGGAACACAGGCCTACGAGCTGCACAGGTCTATCTTCGGAAAAGCACTGACACCCCAGGAGCGAGCACACTTAAAACCCAAATCTTGGTTCCTAAATGCCTTGCTTCACTACAAGGAAGCAGAGCTCCGTGGAGCTCCTTGGAGACAGCTCCCTGGAGAGGGGGCAGAGATCGAACATGATGAGCCTGGAATATGCTGCTGTGCCAAAAAGTAAGTGAGTGATCAAAAAATGAAGGCGACAGCACAAAAGGACATGGGAGCCCGCCTCCAGGAGCTTCCACGGTAAGTGATAAAAGCCAGGTCAGAATTTAATCCATAAGAGTCCATGAACCCACACTGGCATAAGATAAACGGCCTTAACGGGGGGAGGAAAACGACACACTGGGAGAAGCGACAGGGTCAGAAGTCACTGTTTTCCAGCAGAGTCAAAAGAGCTGACCCAGGCAGCAGTCACCAATGGATGCTGAGACTAACGGTGAAAAGTTTGAGGAGCCACAGACTACTCACGGTGTCTCAAAGTGTCTCGCCACATGATACCTGTGAATTACAAAAGACAGAGGGGTGACTCTTCCGGAAAAATCTGGGGGGTTATCGCCCTATCCAAATGGACAACGTTAATGTCTCCAACAACAGGACTCACTGACAGCACGTGTCTCCTGACGGGATGCTCTGAGAAGGACGTAGCACCACCCTGCCCACACATCGACATCCGAGCCTCACCATGAGGAAGCACCAGAAGAACCCTGACGAAGGACCGCCTACAAAACAACCGGCACGCACTCTTCAAATATGTGAATGCCGGAGTTCCCGTTGTGGCGCAGTGGTTAACGAATCCGACTAGGAACCATGAGGTTGCGGGTTCGTCCCTGCCCTTGCTCAGTGGGTTAACGATCCGGCGTTGCCGTGAGCTGTGGTGTAGGTTGCAGACGCGGCTCGGATCCTGTGTTGCTGTGGCTCTGGCGTAGGCCGGGGGCTACAGCTCCGATTCGACCCCTAGCCTGGGAACCTCCATATGCCGCGGGAGCGGCCCAAGAAATAGCAAAAAGACAAAAAAAAAAAAATGTGAATGCCATGAAATATAGGAGATGCGCTAAATTAAAGGAGACCAAACAGACAGTACGATGAAGGTAACACATGAACTTGAATTTTCTTGTGCGACAAAGGACGTTAGCAGGACACCGTTGGAAAACATCTTAATAAGGCATAGACGAGAGATTAGATGATGCTGCTGTTCCGCTGTTATTTTCCTGATTTTGATCAATGCACGGCGGTTATGGAAGAGAATTTGTTTCTACGGAACATACACTGACCCATTGGGGGGACAGAACCTCCAGTCTGCAACTGACTCCGAAGTGGTTCAGGAAAAAAAAATGTACAAAGGTATGAACACATATACATGTCTATCAAGAGAAAGGGGGTGATAAAAGAGAGGTGATAAAATGGTAGTAACGCTTGGGGATCTAGGTAGAAGGCGTCTGAAAATTCTTTGTACGACTCTCCCCAACTTTTCTGTAAGGCTGAAATTATGTCAAAACTTCAAAAAGAAGGAGAGGAGGAGAGGTTTTTTTTTTTTTTTTTTTTTTTTTTGTAGGCTAGTAAATTTGGTGGAGTTATTTGCAGGGTCTCTTGGCAGGTTGTGCTTTGGAGTGGTTTTGGCCTGGTGACAGTCAGCTTTCCACAACACCACTAATGAGAGGAGTTGACTCGTGGAGCAAGGTAATAATATCCACTGACTTATCGCATCTTCTTCCCAGTGTCTCCAAAAGATACTTTCCTTTTCATTTCATGTCTTTCTCTCTTTCTTTCCAAACTGCTACCTCTGGCAGGCTTCCTAACCTGAGTGAGACGAGGATGAAACACCTGAATTCTCCTCCGCGCTCCCACTTCCAATACTGTCATCACTTACGACTTGCTGAGGCTGAAATTGAGATGCACAAGGAGCAGCCCCTCCAGCGCACAGCAGAAACTCAAAGGAGAAGCGCGCGGGCGCTCCCGAGGAGCGATCACAAAGGAAGCTCTAAGCGGAGAGGCCCTGCCTCCAGGCCAGACTGCGCTCCCACCGCCAGGCGCTCCTCGCATCAGCCGCAAAATTAATTCTGCTCTCGTGGATTTTTTTTTCCCCCAATACATAAAGAGAGAGACTTTAATAAATAATCCTTTAACTGCTTTTATCAAATGTATATTACTTTTCATTTGTATTACGCAAAACCAAACGAAAAACCAATTTCTCTCAGTTAACTAGGGAATTGAAGTACCTTGCCAGGCAGTTATGTGATTCTAGAAAAATCCTTCAGAAAATATAATGAAGTCCAAATGTTCTAAAACCACTAGTCTTATCAAATGTTGTTTTATGAACCGAAGCTCCAAGGATCCAGATACCCAAATCAATTCATGTCAATATTTTAATGTCACGCATTAATTAGCCACACTAATAAAAGAAGAAGGCACCTCAGAAGGAATGTCAGGGGCCACAGGAGTGACAGGGCAACTAGCTGCGTAGAAATGGCATTGATTTAAACCCGTGAGGGTGGGTAACATATGCCCCCCCATCTACTCACTCAGGAAACTCCTGTCCTGGGCCAGCCATGGAGACCCAGAGGAGACCTTCTCCCGTTGTCCGTCCCTGCAGCCTGAAGCCAGGGGCACCTGGCAGTGGGCCTCTCCCCGCCGGCCAGAAAGGCGCAACCGCCAGGTGGGGGCATAAGCCTGGTATCTGCAGGTCCACCAGCCTGGTCCCCTGGGACTTGCCCCCATGTTCCCCCCGCCCCCCGACCGAGACCAGCAGGGCCCAGGGTTCCTCACTGGGTCATCTACTCAAGTCACCGGTCCCCTCTGCACCTCGGTGTCCTCACCTACCAGCAGGGACAGCAGCCCTGCCGGCCTAAGGCCACCTTGCGAGTGTGTGAAGCGTGGCACCCTGTGGCTCTCTGAATTAGGGCCGCACCCAGTCAACACCCATTCAGGAAGCACCTCCTCTGTGCCGGGCGCTCTTCAACATGCTGGTCGGGAAACAAACCCCGAGCCTCCCGGGAGTTAATTAGTCAGAGTCAAGGCGTCATCATGAACCGAGAGCCTGAGAGCCACAGCGGGTGCCCCGTTAGTCCTGTTCCCTCACCTCGGCCAAACGTGGCAACTCTTCCATTTCCCCAAGAAGGTCAGGAGGTCAGGCGGCCAGAGACCAGGGGGTCTGGAGAGGCTCCGATTCAAGGGTGGAGGGATGTCGTCACCACCTGACACCCGACACGGGCTGACCTTTAGGACAAGCCTTCCCGAAAGCACACCGCTCCCCGGGGCCCCTTGGTCTTCAGGATTTGGCCACAGCCTTTGGGGCCAATTCTGTCTTCATCTGATATCTTTCCCATTCAAAGCAACAAATATCCACGCAGCGGTACCCACCTGTGTGAAGCTGTGTGCTCACAGGTCACAGACTCAACTGCCCGCCCTGCAACCCCTATGGTGAAGCCTCAACCCAGTGAGGCCGCATCTGGAGACAGGGCCTCGAAGGCAGTACTGAGAGGAGGGAGGGGAGGTCCGAAGAGTGCGGCTCTGACCTGACGGCCTTAGTGTCCTCACAAGAGAGCAGAGCGCTCTGGCTCCACGCGGGAGACGTGGCCACGTGGGGGACAGCGAGAAGGCAGCTGTCCGCCTCCCGAGGGGAGAGCCCTCCCCGGCACCAACCCTACCGGCGCCTTGATCGTGGCCTCCTCGTCTCCGGAGCTGTGAGAAAATCAAAGTCCGCTGGGCGAGGCACCCAGCCCGCGGTGTTTCGTTACGGCCGCCCGAGCAGACCAAGACCGGCACTTCACATAGGTCAGTGGGTGGAAGCCTTGGTCTTCTGAGGCTCTTGAAGCTGCACGTGTGGGTCGCCCAGGCCACCCCCGCGCCGCTGAGACTTTGTTTAATGAAGCATGTTGACAGCTACGCAGGGAGGGGATGCTGCCGTGAGGGGCCAGGCCTGCATCCTGAACCATCGAGCCCTGACACCGGAGGGGACGGGTCCTTCCCTGGCCTCTCACTCTGGGTCCTGCTCACCTGCCAGCAGGTAGGGCTCCTGTGAGCCCCAGGCCAGGGAAGGACACGAGGGCCCCCTTCCCTCTGCCCCCACACCTGCCTTGTCCCCAACAAGAGGAGGAGCTCCTGACAAGCTGGAGGTCAGAGCTCTAGAAGGTGGGGACCCCTCCAACAGAGCAGAGGGCTGGCTGCCAGCAGAGAGGGGGGACAGCCCTGCTCTGCAGCCCCAGGTCAAAGCCTGGGGGAAAAATACAAAGTGCCACCTAGAAAAACAAAGTGTCCAAGAGTTTTACAAATGAGTACCTGCGGCTCCGTAAAAAGTTTCCAGTGACAGCATCATTCACTGATTCAATAAGTGCGGGATCTGAAATGACTTAGACGGAAGTGAAGCTGACACGCTCTGGAAAACTCTATTAGATGACTCAGAGCGGCCCGAGGGATGGTGACGACTCGGGTGCCAGAGACGCAAGAGAAAGCGCAAGAATATTGCTTCGTGAAGGGGGGGGCAGAAAAACAAACCAATATCGTGAAATTAATACATATGAGATTTTAAATATGAATGTGCAACTAAATTAAAGTTACATTCAAAGCAGAATAAACTAAGGTGCAGTGCCCAGGAAAGACATGTCAGATCAAAACAGACCAACGTCCACCTGAGGAAAGAGGAAGCAAGAGGGCTCCTCCCAGGGGTGGCTCCAGGCAGGCCCCACAGGGGGGTGGGCCCGGGAAGGGCCCCGTGGCTGGCACCCTCTGGCCTGAGCACCCTTCACAGAGGTGCCACCCCCACCTCAGATGAGGGGGCCGGGCCAGTGGTCCCCGCACACTCGCCAGTGAGCACTCCCCGCCAACCACCCCGCCCAAGCCGGAGCCCCACCTGCCAGGCCACCTTCCCCGTGGCCTCGGGGGACCCTCAAGTCTCAAGTCTCGCGGTGTTTGCTCAAGAGGGAGAAGGAGCCTTGGTGGGCGCCCCCTGGGGCTCCAGGCTGGGGAAGGAAAGGGAGATGCCTCCCACCGCAGGTCAAGGGGCACCACAGTGAGGGGTCAGCTGAGTCGCAGCAAGTACCAGCTGGCGGTCAGGGCGAGGACGCCCACGGCAGCCCACAGGCCTGTCCCCTTGCCTGCTCAGCCCACCTCTCCCTCCTGGAGGAAGAGCAGGAGGGGAGCCCTGGACCCGGAGTCAGGAGGCCAGACCCCAGCCCCTCCCCTGCCCTCTGGCAGCAGCGACCCCATCAGGACCACAGGCTGGGTGCTGGGCGGAGGAGAGGAAGTCCATCCACGTGGCCTCACGGCAGCCCCGCCAGCCCGGCCCTCTCTCCAGAGGCCATTTTGCTCGCGGTGGCAGCAGCCCGGACCCCCTGAACGTGTACCGTGAAGCAGGCTGTTTTCCGTCCGCGGTGAGGGAGGACAAGCGATAGGAGGGCCTAACGGAGAGATGACCGGGGCCCCGGCAGGCAGCCGTCACCCCGCCACCCCCTTTAACACGCGATGGCAGCCAGGCTGCCACTGACGCTCTGCCCCGTGTGTCACCCTACAAACACTGACAAAGCCCCTTCTGTGCGTCACTCACTGGGATCATGCCGGGGACACAACAGTGAGTTGAGGCCACGTGCCCCTGCCTCGCAGGTAACAGACGGTGACAGGTAGGTGCAGTGAGGGGCAGTGGGAACACATTGGGAGGGGGCACGCAGCCCGGGGGCGGAGGGGTGCTCCTGGGAAAGGTCCTGAGCAGAAACTACACGGAAGCAGCAGAGGGACAGGAAGGTCCCAGAAGGCCTTGGGGACACAGAGGAACTGGACTGGCTCCTGAACACGGAGTGGAGCGTCTGGAGGGTTTTAAGCAAGACTCTGAGGGGAGCTCCCGTCATGGCTCAGTGGTTAATGAACCCAACTAATAGCCATGAGGTTGCGGGTTCGGTCCCTGCCCTTGCTCAGTGGGTTAATGATCCGGCGTTGCCGTGAGCTGTGGTGTAGGTTGCAGACGCGGCTCGGATCCCGCGTTGTTGTGGCTGTGGCGTCGGCCAGCGGCTACAGCTCCGATTCGACCCCTAGCCTGGGACCCTCCATATGCCGCGGGTTCGGCCCTAAAAAAACAAAAAAGAAAAAAACAAGACTCTGAGTGATCACCGGCGTCTGAGCCCCTCTGCCTACAACCTCAGTAGCCACCACTGGAGAAACGAGCAGGAAGCGGGCACAGGGCCCGGCTGGCGAGGTCTCCTCGGGTGTGGGGCTGACAGCAGGGAGGGCAGGGCAGCAGCTGCCCAGGGCTGCTCTCTGGGGCAGGTGCACCTGCCCTCTGGATGCTCTACTGCCCGGCGCCACGCCTGGTGGCCAGCAGGACGAAGGATGGTGTAGAGTGGACACGGCCTCCAGAGGCCTGGGGCTCAAGTAGATCCCGCTCGAGGAAGGTCTGGGGGGCACGGGGAAGCTGCAGCACCAGACACGCTGGAGAACACGCCATAATCTGCCGCCTAATCCCACCCAGAGTACATGCAGAAGGCTTGACAAATGCTGGCTGGGTACAAGCCGGCGCCGGAGGACTTCATTGACTTTTTGACAGCTCTACACACCCGCCTGAAATACAGCATCACAGCGCCATTGTCTAAGATTCATGCTTTCTTCAGAGAACTCCAAGCCCAAATTTATAACCTGCTGTCAAACAGATGCCCAGTGTTCTCAGGAAGGGCAATCCCATTTGGGAAAAATAGCCAATAACTCTTCCGAGGTGGGAGACCATTCTCGGGTTGATTTCCCAAAGCACGAAGGAAGAAAAACAACAGAAAGTGTAATTGCAGAAAACAATAACCCTATAGACATAACCCAATACTGAGCCCATTATCTTCTCCACACTGACTTTTCAATAATTTTGTGATGGATTCTCCCAGAAAGCTTAATTTGTACTTTTAACCACAAGAGTTAGTGGGCCAGAAAAAATTAATTCCAAGCATTGGCTCAGAGAGAGAGAAATAAAGGCCTGTCTATTAATTTTTTAAACCACCCCATGCGAAGCCGCGGCACGCGGATCCACGAGGACTCCGTGCGGAGAATAAGCGGGCTCATTTTGCGCTTATGCAAATCCGCTTCGGGTGGGAACGGCAGCACAGGGCCCTCTGAAGGCTGGAGGTCTAACCCTGACCCCACCCGAGGGTCCCTTGGCTCATGTTGAGGGCTCGGGCCCCCAGATGACTGCCCCGGCTGCGCACCCGGGCCCACGACCGAGCGCAAACGGTTTTAATTCTGCCCCGAGCTCATTACATGCAAGAGCCTTGGTGAAGAGTCCACATGTTTCAGTGGCGAACACCGTTAGATTAACAAAGACCCCCGAAATGAAGCCTGTCATTTTCGAGAACCCTTTCAAAACACAGACTTGACAAGGCCTTCGTGACAGCCTGCCGAGTGCGCGTCAACGCAGGACCGACCCACCGTCACCGGCGTGTGACAGCGCTGCCTAATGGCTTTCTCGGAGGCGAGCCAGGCTGCCAGGGACGTTTACTGCAAAACCGACACGTCGGGCTTTGGCCCGGGCTTCATTCCTCCTCAAAGGTTTAATGATCGATGCCAGGGGCGGAGAGAACAGAGGTTTTAGAGTCTAACAAACGCGGGTCCACTTCCTGGTCCCCCTTGTTCTCAGCTGGGCACCCGACGGCTGTATACATTCACCCGGCAGCTGTGGGGGCAGCGGAGGGGCCAGCCCAGCAGGCGGTGGACATGTGCTGTAAGGGACAGGCAGGGGGAGCGCGTGCACAGGGAAGGTGTCACCTTGCTGGGCCTCCGTCTCCCATCCGTGCAGCGCAACGACCGAAGTCGGGCTCTGCCCGGCCGCGAGGCACCCGGCAGAGTGTGGCCCATCGCGGGGGCTACCCAGGCGGGGACAGCGGCGGCTGGCGCTGGGAAAAGGGGCCCGGAAACCAAGCCCCCCACTGAGAAGGGCTTTAGACGTCAGGGCCCAAAGGCCGAGCGGGGGCCTCCCTTTCAGGACCCACGGGAGGCTGGGGCTCTTGGCTCAGCACAGGCAGGGCACACCTGGGTCATCAGATAAGAAAGCCCTGGGGACAGTGGGTAGGTCCCCAAAAGCTATGTCCTAACCCTCATTATGCAAATGAAGGCTGCGGTGAACGAGGACAGCAGGCTCTGGTATTTGCTTATGTGGGATCCAAACTGTTAGGCCATGAGCAAACTTTTCTTTTATTTTTTTTATTTTTTATTTATTTGTTTTGTTTTGTTTTGTTTTTTTCCCTTTTCTAAGACCACTTCCGCGGCATATGGAGGTTCCCAGGCTAGGAGTCTAATCGGAGCTATAGCCACCGGCCTACGCCAGAGCCACAGCTACGCGGGATCTGAGCTGCGTCTTCGACCTACACCACAGTTCACGGTGACGCCAGACCCTTAACCCACTGAGCAAGGCCAGGGATCAAACCTACAACCTCATGGTTCCTAGTCGGATTCGTTAACCACTGCGCCGCGACGGGAACTCCCAGGCCATGAACAAACCTGTCATGGAAATGGAGCTAAGGCCCCACCCGCATTAGACTTTTGCTGGGACCTAGAAAGTGGTGTGAAAAGGCCACAGGCTCCCAGAAGTGGTGCGGCCACGGCAATGCCTGGCCTCGGCACCCACCCCACCAGCCTAGGAGGCCTTGGCCGAGTCGCCCAGGATGACCCGTGCTCCCCAGAGGAGTGATGAGCCCCCCAAAAGCCTTCCTCCCCTGAGGACAACAGACAAGGATTCTTCCTTCACGCCTGCTCTGGCTGGTACCAAGCGAGCCCCGGGACCAGCGCAGACAGTCCTGGCTGGCGCCCCTGTTCCAGAGCAGCACCCCTGCCCAGCCTCCTCAGGACCAGCACGGAGCCTGGTCAGGACAGACGCGCTCCTGGTGCCTCCTGGAATGACCTGCGACATCTGGACGGCACGGCAGCAGCAACAGCGTGAGGGCCTGTGGCACGCACCCAATCGAGAAGGTTCGGGCGGCGGCGGCGGCATGCACAGCTCGCCAGGGGCCCTGGTTTGGATGCAGAGGCTGCTTCCAGAGCGTCTGCAGAGGATCTGAGCCGGCTCTCAGCACACAGATGGGGCCTCATTTCCGGCGCGGAGGCTCTGGTTCTCAGCACAGATAAGAAGCTGAGCGCCCCGGGGAGGGAGGCAGAGAAGATAATGTTCCCCCAGCAGAGCCGCAGACGGAAGGTTCAGACAGAGCCTGATTAAATTAAAAAGTAGCCAAAAGTTCACTTTTCAAGGAAGGCTTAGGAATTCGTCTTAAAACTCTTGGTCAGACACGGCTATTTTCCAGATGATTTTGAGCAAAGCCAGGAGGTCAGCCTGATCATTACCATAATCGAGCGTTTTGAATTATTTGCTCCGGTGAGTACTTCCTGCACGCGCCCAGGGGCCAGGCTTTCTGAAGGGGATGGACGGCCCTCTGCGACCTCCTGGCGTCATTAAGCCGTGGGGTGCCAGGTGCCCCAGGAGGACCCAAACCCAGCCCCGGGGGTCCCAGGGAGCCTCCCAACCTGGGGCCTGCCAACCCCGACAGCAACCAGTCACAGGTGGCTTCTCCCCAGAGGCACGGCACGCCTGCTGTTCCAGCAGGAGACCTGGGGGCGGGGGCGGGGGACATCAGTACCGCAAGTAATTAAATGACCGAGAAGGCAGCACGAGCTCGCAGACACATATCGGCATCATTTCTTATTACTATTATTGTGATAACACATAGCAAGAACAGGACTCCCAGACAAGGAGAAAGCAAGCTTCAGGGCATTTTTAAATTGGGCAAATTATAGAGAGGTGAGAGATTAAATGAAAATCCATCACATTACAAATACAGCCTGCAGTTACTGAAATCATTTTTTTTTTCATAAGTGAGTCATACCAATAATAACTCCAAGGTCTTCATAATAGTTTGCAATAAACTCTGTGGGAAACGCGCCACTTCTCTTTTGAAAAATTGACATCATAAGCCAAAAAATAGCACGCTGACGTTTCTGTCTTCTTTACGGCAATCAGTTGGGAAAGGGAATCCAACCCAGCGCCACCCCAGGAGGCAGTGCGGGGCTTGGCCTCACCCGTGGGCAGGCAAGTTAAAACAAGATCCTATTTCACACCCACCAGAAGGGCAAAGAAATCAAAATCCCCAATGGCAAGTGTCAGAGAGGGTGTGAAGAAATGGTATTTTCGGACCTCCTGCGGTGGCTCAGCAGTCATGAGCCCAACTGGTTTCCCTGAGACTGAGGGTTTGATCCCTGGCCTCGCTCAGTGGGTTAAGGATCCGGCGTTGCTGTGGCTGTGGCGTAGGTCACAGAAGTGGCTCGGATCTGGCGTTGCTGTGGCTCTGGCGTAGGCCAGCGGCTACAGCTCCAATTCGACCCCTAGCCTGGGAACCTCCATGTGCCACGGGTGTGGCCCAAGAATGAAGAAAAAAAAAAAGAGAAATGGAACTGTCCAGTCCTGTAGTGGCATCAGGAGACCAAACACCCAGTAAAGCAACCTGGCGGCACTGAGCTGGGTCAAGGAGGGCGCACGGCAAGGCCCACCGTCCACTCGGAGGGGTCTGTGAGCCTCCCCCAGGCTTACAGGGAAGAGTATCTAAGGCTGTACGTTCCGGCCTGGCTCTTTTGCACAGAGAACCAGCTGCCATGTTGTGAGGAAGCCCAGGCCATGTGGAGAGGCCACGTGTAGGGCTCCAGGCACCAGCACAGTCACGGCCCCAGCGGGCAGCCAGAGTCACCCGCCGTCAGAGGACTCCACCCCGCGTGAGGCCAAGTAGGGCAGAAATGAGCCTTCCTACCAAGCCCAGCCCAGTCTGCAGATTCGTAAGCAAAGCCAACATTTAAGCTACAAAGTTTGGAGGCACTTTATTGATAGCAATGGCTGACTGGAATACATGTCCGCTGCAACATTATTTGCAAGAAATAAGAAGTAAAAAAACAACTTAAACTTGCATGAGTAGGACAATGAACTAGAGAAACTGCGGTTTATTCCATCCAGGAGAATGCCATACAGCAATTAAAAATAAATAATCCAGACATACAGATAGGCGTGTATGTGTACGTGTGTGTCTGCGTGCATGGAAAAACGGCAAAAACGCAATGGTTAATGTTTCATGAATTACACAAGGATATAGGGCGTGGTGCTATTTCTATAAATCTTTAAAGCCGCTACTACGTACCGTTCACGGATAAGGGCACGAAGTACGGTGGAAAACAAATCACCAGCCTCAGGAGTGCGGCCACTGCCAGGGAGGGCAGCGCGGCTTCAGCGACATCAGCGATATTTCACTCCTTGCTGAACAAACAGAGGACCCAACGCAAACACTCGGCAAAATGTTAAGTCTGCTGGGAGGTCCATAGGAGTCTTATTATCTTGTATTTTCTGTAGGGTCAGAGCAGGTCACAACTCACTCGTTTCCAGGCTGCTCGGCTTGCTCTGGGGGCTGGTGACCATGTGAGGGCATCGCTGCCTGTCTCCTCACTCTTCTGGGAACTCCCTGAGGCACGGACCGTGCTCACAATCTGCAGAGCACCCACTGTGGCTCTGTGGGTGACCTCCCTCGGCTGGACGGACCAGAGGAACCGACAGGCCCCAGGAAGATGGCGTTGCCATCCCGGTGCACGGAGCTAGGCAGAGAGGGCCAGGCTGGGCTAACCCAAGCGACCTGGCGGGCCTTGAAACACAGGATGCAAGGCAGTCCCCGTAAAAGAAAGGCGAGCCCCCTCCCGGGCCTCAGTCGCACCGCTCTCCCTTCTCCGCCCGATGCTGCTAAGATTTCAGCTTGGGCCAAATGCTGTGTCACGAACACAGGCAGGTGCAAATGCGGGCTAGGCAGGAAAAAGAAGCAAATATCTCATTAGCGCAGCAGCCCAAATGCAGGAGACACTCTGTCTGAAGAGCAGAAGCGGGCAGAAACCAAAAGACAAAAGACTCATCGGGCGGGAGCCGGGGGCGGGGGGTTAGGTCGAAGGGAGGTGGGGAAGAAGCTGCCAGGCAGGGCAGACCCAGCCCAGCAGGAGAAGGGTGGCAGCATGAAGGCCAGTGCCACCAAGAACAGCAGGGCAGAAGGGAACAGCCAGCGTTGCTCATGGCACAGCCACACGTGGGGACCAGCCGTGGGCTCTCCTCGAATGTCTGGTCGCTGGGACACGTGCCTTTGCCTGGTTGAGCCACCTGAGCTGGGCGTTCTGCCTTCTGCAGCCTCGTGCACGCCTAGTTGACACGGTGGCAACGCGAGGGGACAGACGGCCGTCTTGATCTTCCCTTTTCTACCTTTTCCTATTTCCCAAACACTGTCACCGCTGTAAGACAACTTTCAACGTTTTTAAGCTGATCTCAGTCCTGACTAGTCATTCCAGCCCTAGGAGTCAAGCCCGAGGAAGCAACTACACAGACGCTGAACAGGACGCACAGGAAGAGGTCACTGCAGCCTTGCCTATAAATCAACAACAAAACCCTGCTGGGACAAACCTCAGTGTTCAGCAACAGGGACACAACTTCAGAAATTGTGATGCGACCGCATGAAAGAAGAGGGCCGTTTCGAAGGCTGTAAAAACAGGGACAGACACGAAGCTTTAGAAACAGGATCCAAAACGCTATGTGCATAATGCCCACAGAACTGAAAAAAATCTGCTCACCAAAAGGTAGAACCCAAAACCCAAGTCATTTGCTGCGGGCTGGGTGGCCGAGGCAGCCCGAGGAGGTGAGAGCGAAGGGGGCAGCCGGGGCCTGCGCCGCGTGCGTCTGCAGGTGCGGGGCAGCGGGGGCAGCAGCCTGCAGGCCACCAGTGCCCCCCTCAGATGTCCCCGCATCACGGGCTGGTGAGGAAGGCCCCACGGGACACAGTGGACACCGTCCTCTCCTGGGTACTTCCTCACACAAGCCCAGGCCCGGGCCCAGCCCAGGGCAGCCTGACACGAGGAACCCCGGAAACAGGTCAGGGCCTTCGCTCCTGCACGCAAAACTCTTCAGAAAAGAAAATTTCCATTAACCTGAAACATGCATGTTCTCAGAGGGCTGAGTACCGCAGGAATCTCTGACCGCTGATGTCCCCGGCCCCCAGTACAAAGCCTCGTCCGTCCAGAGCCGGAGCCGCCAGGGTTCTCAGCGGCCCGCCCCTCGCGGGCGGTTAGAGGCGAGGCTCCACTCCTTACCTGAGCGCTTCCTCCAGCTACAAACACAACTCCTGATGTCAGTGTTTGAAATTACCTGCTCACAATTATAATTATTATATTAACGTGGATGCTTGTAAAGCTATACCTCGGCTTTGGAAATGAAAACACCAGGCTGCCAAGCCTTCTAGAAGAAATTAAACTGTTAATGTGTTAAAGACTATTGCATCCCGGAAGACATTAGCATAGGAGCCCCCCACCCCCCACCACGTCGGCAAGGCAGGATGCTGGACTACATTGCAAACCTCGGCGAACTGGCTAATTACAGTCAATAAGGTCATCATCTTCCCACGAAATAGCCTTTTCTGTGTTCCAACAGCGCTTTCGACAATTCTACAAACTGTTCCTTCGGAGCCTCCCGAGAAGGCTATCGCATTAGAGGGCGGACAGCAGGAGGAGGACGTGTGAAGCGGGGCCGGGAAGCCAGAGAGAGGCCCCGTGGAGAAGAACCAACCTTCCTGGAGCACCGCCTTGCAGGGCAGTGTCTTGAGTCAGAAAACAGAGGAGGGGCTCGGGACCCTGCCCCCGAGGGGGACGCTGGCCGGGAGGAGACTCCCGCTCAGCAAGCCTGGAGGTGACGCCCAGGGCTGTCCCCTACACCCACCTGGGCACAACCCCCCCTCGATGCTCGATGCTCGTGGCTGAGAGACTGTGCCACGGCTCAGATGTCTCCTCTGTAATGGATGCTCAGTGTCACTGCGTGATGAATGCACAAGATCACGGGCCGTGAGAAGGCAGGTGACAACCTTCACGCCAACCCAAGAGCGCACGCACGGAGTTGAAGTGTCCGGGCGCAGCGTGGGGAGAAGGTCACCACGGCACAGGCAGTGGCAGGTGGACGGCAGTGGCCAGGAACAGCTCAGGGTCACTGCAGCCCCGGAGAAGTCAGGTGGAAAATGTGACGGTGGCCCTGTGTCTGTCACACGGACAGACCTTGCAGCGTCTGGGCAGTCAGCCGGCACGAGGCTCGGTCTCTAGCACCCCTACCTGCAAAGTGAGGTAATGCTCAGAGCTCTCCCTCCTGCACAGACGGATGCTCACAGCAGCTTCACGGACTGGCCAGGGGACCCGGCAGCTCGGGCCCTTCCAAGCTGTGGGAAAGCAGCTGGCCCCATCTCTAGGTCTGCGGGCCAAGGTGCCCTGTGTCACCAACTCGCTGGGTGAGCCCCCAGCACGGGCTCTGCGTCCGACTCGGATGCTCCTCCCTCAGCTGGAGACGCCCGCGGTGAAGAGGTGGGCAGGGACCGAGCGAAGACTCATCAGGGCAGCCACCTGCCGCTGAGTGGCCCTGGGGAGAGAGGGCCAGTTCCCCCCAGGCCCACGGGGAAGGGGGGGGCAGGGTCCAGGCTTCGCTCACCAAGCTCGCCCCCACCGTCCCACCAGCCCAGGTGGGACCCTGGGGCCGGCCGGGCCTTTCAGACCGGGCTGGCGAGCGTGCCTCTCCCTGGGGTGGCTTTGCTTCCAGACAAGCAGCTCGTGACCGTCAAGGAATGCGGTCCTGCACATAATCCTGCGTGGAGTCCCCCGTCAGTGACCAGCAGTGCGCCACTTCCGGGGACCAACGGGTCCTCGCCAGCCCGGGGTGAGGGAGGAAGGCAACTGTGAGGAGGGCACAAGGCGGGGACCCTGGAGCTGAGTCCAGGGGGCGGGTGGGCAGGACAGCCGGGGAGGCGGGGAGCCAAGACACGAAGGGTGCGGCATGTTTGGGGAGCAGCAGGCAGACCAACTTGGAAGAGTCCAAGGCACACAGCAGGGTGGCTGGCGACAGGACCGGACATAGGGGCTGGGGACACGGGCCACGTGGTACAGGGCTTAGGTCACATCCTACATGGCTGGCTGGTTTCACACAGAGAAGCGACCAGAAGTTACAGCAGCCAGTGACAGAAATAACGAGAGCAGTCAGCATGTTTACCAGGACCCACCCAGGCACCCCAGTGCTGACCCTGCTCCCCAACAGCCATGACAAGACACACCCCACACAGGAAGAAACCAAGGAGAATTCTGGACGAGGTCGGCGGAGAAGTCACGAGTCAGGTATGGACGGCACAGCCGAGGCGCGCCACCCGGAAGGAAAAGGACCTTCAGAGAGATGCCAACAAAGAGGCATCACAGCCCTGCTCGAAACAGGTGCTTTCCTACAAAGCTGGACATACGGTGACCATACAACCCAGGAGCTCCACTCCCAGACACGTACTCGAGAGAAATGAAAACAAATGTCCACACACACATGTCCATAAAAGTCCCATCCCTCACAGCCCCAAACCGGAAATAAACTACATGCCCGCCAACAGAAGAACCAATAAACACATGGTAGCATTTTCGTCCTATGGACTACTATTCAGCCATGAAAAGGGACTGCGGCTGAGGCACACAAGGGCGGGGTGGCCCTCAGAAACATTCCATCAAGTGAGAGAAGCCAGACACACGGGATCACATGCTGCTTGATTCTGTTTATGTGAAATTCTAGAACAGGCAAAGTCAATCTGTAATGACAGAAACCAGATCAGTGGTTGCCTGGGACTGGGGCGGAAGAAGAGGGTGACTGATAAAGGAAACAGAAGCTTTCTGGGTGGCAGCCGTGTTCTGTATCCTGATGGTGGGGGAGGGGTGGGGTGGCACAGGGTCAGATTGTCAAAATGCTCCAACAATACACTTCGAATGGATGCCGGTTATTATACGTAAGTTGCACCTTAGTAAAGTTTATTGACTTTTTTGAAAATGTAGAACCCTTAGCGAACCTGACTAGTATCCATGAGGGCGCCGGTTTGACCCCTGACCTCGCTCAGCGGGTTAAGGATACGGGGCTGCCACGAGCTGTGGTGTAGGTCGCAGACGCAGCTTGGATCCCATGTTGCTGTGGCTGTGGTGTAGGCGGTCAGCTGCAGTTCCGATTGGACCCCTAGCCTGGAAACCTCCATATGCCATGGGTGGGCCCTAAAACAAACAAACAAAAAACAACAACAGCAAAAGTAAAACCTTTCCACTTCATCATGAATAAAATCCTAAGGCCCGTCACGTCTTTCATGGCCTTGCACTATCCCATCCCTGCCCAAATCACCGACTCAATTCTAACCACTCTCCCCACCGCAAATACCGCAAATCTAAGGCAAAGCACAGGTACACCCCCGCCCCGCCATCTTCACAATGAGAAGATTAAAAGCAAAACAAAAAGGTTAGAGGTCCTTTTGAATATACGTACTTGTAGGGATACTGAGGAAATAAATCTATATCTCTTAACATATACACATATTTTAAATCACCTATTACAACAAATACAGAAATACTCTCTTCATCCACTGCCACCCCCTCTCCCCAGGGACCGTCAAGGTTGGCATCTTCACTACGCCAAGGGGACACTTTTACGTGTGTCCCAAAAGGGAACCCAATGGTGACTAAGCCCCTAGTACGGGCACGGCCCTGAGCATCTGCACCTAACATTTCACCTAACCCTCACAAAACCACAAGAGGTAAATATCACCGCAGGCCCCCAACCGTGCCCCCAGGGCACCCCAGCAAACTCACAGGGGTGCCAAGAGCTATTGTAACTTTTTAAAGGAAACACAGTAGTATTTGTTGGCATCATGCAAACTGCTGACTGAGGTAGCTAACTGTTTCAACATTAGATCGCTCTGCTTTTCTATATTCCATGATGTCATATTTAGGCAAAGCTGGGTTTTCAGAGGTTCTGTGATGAAAAGCAAGGATCTACATGGGCCATCTGCTGATGCTCAAAAGCTTAAAAAAAAAAAGCAAGTATCACATGAAAATCACAACGGAACAGGAAAAGAGGACAGCAGTGCCCAGACTGCCTCTGACACTGGAGAACATGTGTGTGTCCAGCAGGTGCACACACACTTATTAGGTGTCTGGCTCGAGCTCCTGAGTGAACAGGACCACTGAGCTGCTTGCTTTGGCCCAGAGAAATATGGGAGTCCCTACTGCGACGCTGAGGGTGCTGGCAAGTCGGACCCTCCATTCCACTTTCTGTATTTTACAGATGGGAAACCCAACATCACAGAGCGAAGAAGCTGGGGTCCAAGCCCAACACAAAGCCGCATGGTCTTCCCAAGTGCATTGACCGCTCACTAGTTTACTGAAGATTCGTGTGTGTGTGTGTGTGTGTGTGTGTGAGAGAGAGAGAGAGAGAAAGAGAGAGAGAGATGGGCAAATGACTGAAACAAATTACATGATGGACAAAAATATCAAAAGATCTGCCTAAACTTTGTGGCCCAATATGAAGAGAGGGAATTATAGGAGCTCCCCTTGTGGCCCAACAGGTTAAGAACCCAACTAGTATCCATGAGGATGTGGGTTGGATCCCTGGCCTCGCTCAGTGGGTTAAGGATCTGGCATGGCCATGAGCTGCAGTGTAGGTCACAGATATGGCTTGGATCTGGCATTGCTGTGGCTGTGGTGTAGGCCGCGGCTGTGGTGTAGGCCGGCAGCTGTAGCTCCCATACAACCCCTGGCCTGGGAACCTCCATGTGCCACAGGTGCCGCCCTAAAAAGAAAAAAAAGAGCGAGAGAGAGTCCTATAATTTGAGAAACATCTAAGACTCAACGATAAAGGAAATACCTCCCTTTCTAAGGACAACCTGGGGACGAGCCCAGTCTCACGCCCCCCTCCTTGCCAGAGCCACCTAGCCCCAGCCCCAGCGTGCCCGGCCCTCTGCCTCTTCTGAGTCCTTGCACTCACATCCCCAGTCTCAGCCTGCCATTTCTCTTTCTGTGGATTCTCCCCAGCCACCCGCCACTTTTCTCTGTTTCCCAGTACATAGCACTCTGCTATTTATAATTACCTTATTAATGAAGAAATTTATTAGACTGTGAGCTAGGTGGAATGGCCTGCGTGGCGTCTGGCACCCCGCAGACCTCAATGAGCAGTGGCTGCCATTATCCGTGTCCCCCTCCCCTGGGGCTCCAGGGTTGGGGCATATTCTATGTCCTCCAGGCTCCCCGAGGGCGGTGAGCTTTGGCCTGAACTCCAGGCGCAGTTCCCAGAGAGCTCCCGAGGCCAAGGATGGACCCCGAGGGTCCGATGGAGGCGGCTCTCACCCCTGAGCTCCGTGGCCGCCATCCTAACAGTCACTCTGAAAACGGAGCTTGAACCCTCTCCCTCCGCAAGCTCAGAAGGGCTCTGGCCCAGAGTGCTCTGATTTGCAAACACTTATTTTCTACAATGGAAAACTTTTCCAGCTACTGCAAACAATTAAAATCGAAAAGAGATCCGTGGGGAGATGGAAGGGGGTGGGTAATTATTATCAACAGAACCAATGAGAGGGAACAGATGTATTGGGCCAAAAATCTAATAAAATAAGGAGGAGAATTCTGGCGCAGCTCTGCGGGAAGCAAATTACTCTTGTGAGCCTTCACAGACAAGGCACAGGAGAGGCGGTTTATGAACTTGCGCCACGTTGGCCTCCCCGTTAACCTGTGTCCCCAGAGGACTTCGTTCTCACCCAGGACGAGGCTTCCTTAACTCGCGCTAGGACATGCAGGGCCAATGCAGGCTTGCTGGTCACAGCTTCAGATTCAATTTAAAGGGATCCCTGCTCCAATTTCCTGTAGAAAGTTCCTCCGTGTTCTAATACATCAGTGTCAGGAAACACGGCCCTTGCTTAATTTCTTCTCATTATTCACACGACCGGGGGTCACCCAGAGCAATTTCTCCTCCTTTGTGCATCTAACGGCAATGATGGGCCAGGGCCAGCTGCTGTGAGGGCTCCCCTTCCCTCCAAAGCACGCCTTTGAGAGACCCCTGGTCAGCCTGGTGGGAGGTCTCTGCATGGTGACATAGCTGGTGACAGCGACATTCAAGCCTAACTGCCAATATTTCAAACTGATTCATATTCTGAAAGGCCAGGCAGAGTCAGAAAGCACGAAGACCAGCCCCAAGCCACCATGTCACCTTAGGCCAGACACATCTCCCCACGGCCTCAGACACCTCACTTGCGAAATGACACGCTGGGTCCAGATCACCGAGTCCCCAGCCTGATAAGCCACCAAGGCATTTGCTCAAAGGCAGCCATGTGAGGAAGCCCAGTTGCGAGACAGATAACGCATAGCTGCCGGGGGAAATGGGAGGGCCGGTTCTTGAGCCCCCCCGGCTCACCCTCCCTGGCAGAAGCCCCTGAAAATTTGCATGAAGCCCCCGGAGCCCCCAGAGCACAGGTTGCAACCCAACGATCTGCGTTATCTCAACAGGCTCCTCCAATATAATAAGTCGAGTGCTCCAAGTTTCCTCTGCACAAGCAAAACATTCTTAATCAGACTGTAATGGAAAAATAATTCATGCATTTTATTTTCTATTTAATGCATTTATGTATTCTCTACGATAAGCATACATTATTTTAATAATCAGAAGAAAACAAACATTATTAAAAAGAAAATAATTCACATAGCTTTAAAAACAAAACAAAACATCCAAGGCACAGAAAAGACAAGCCAGGAAGGCTTTTGTACTCTTCTAGCGTCATCTGCCAGCGTTAACGGCTAATTGCTTTCGTCCCTTCAGAGCAGCGACATACCACGGTGTCTGGAAAGGTCGGATGAGTCACCCAGCACTCTGCGGCTCTTTGCTGCGTCACCGAGTCCTATGCCGGCCTGCGCAAACACTCATAACCCCATGTGCCTTCGGCTTTAGAGACTGGGGGCGGGGGGAGGCGGGGGGGGGCACCGGAAGGGAAAGAGCTGGCACTTGGGGGGCTCTGTGGGACCTTCCCGGAGATCCCAGAGATGCTGACCTTCCCACCCCTCAGGTTTCTTCACCCCTAATGCCCACCGCACAGGTCCGAGCAACACTGAAATTCAGTAGATGCACAAGTGAGTTTGCAGCAAAGGCAGGCATTTTCAAGCCCCTACATTTTAATTACATTTTCGTTTAAATCCTGGGAGTCTACAGTAAAGGAGGGGAGCCCTTCAATAAAAGATGTGCAGAGCTATCTGGGGGGGGGGTGCCTACCACCCCAGCCCCTCTGCTCTGTTTTAAGGGTCTCCCCAAGGGGGTTTCCCTCAATTCCACAGGCTCCAGTTCACGAACTCTCCACGCTCCCACATCCTGTAAGAGAAACCGGAGACCTACCTACGTGCCTCACAAAGCCCCAAGCCCCCACTACAGGCTGTCCATGGCTCTCTACCCTGAGCCCCTCCCCGCTGTCGGAACGCAGGCACCTGTGCTCTGCCCCCAAGGGCCCTCAGCTTACACTGCCTCCCTCCCACCCCCAGGGCCAGCTCAAGTGTCCCCTCCCGCCCCCATCAGGACTGGCTCTCTTCCATCTTGCTCCCCAATACCTGGCTGACACCAGCCAAGGGTCCTTTCCACTGCCCGCCTAGTAAAACGTCTGGACATTCACCAGGTACCACGAGGTCACGGGGGAGGGGTTGGCCACACCTCTGTCCCCACTCCAACCTCTAGCACCCAGACTCAATCTAGTGAAGCAGAGCATTGGGGCCTGTTTGGGCACCAAAGTGTGAAACTGTGGTCCCCACTCTTAATAATTCTATGCTTCAGGGGACAGCTGCCTCCCCAGCATCTAGAAAGAACATAGCCAGAGCGCCCAGGGTACACGTGGTCTGAATGGCTTCTCTGATTTGCATGTAATAAGCAGCCACCAGCAGCAGCTGCCCTGGGAATGCACCAGCTTCCAACAAGGGCACCCTGAAGAAGGAATTGGGCTGGTGGGGGATGGGAGGGGGGCATTAAGGCACCTATTCTGCACACACAACACCACCACACACACACACACACACACACACCCATGACCATTAGCCAGGAGGCCAGCCTCGCTGTCTAAGCCAAGCTACCTATCCAACCCCATCTCACTTGACTTGGGAAGATGAACAGGGCTTTGAATGAAAAGCTTTTCCTCACTGCCTTCTAGACTATGAGAGGGGTGTGGGTCTCAGAGTCAACAGGGGGTTATTCATGTCAAAGAGAACAACTACCCCCAAAGTGTGAGCGCATCAATGAGAATCTGAAAGCAACTTTTCAGGAACACGGGACCCAATGCAAATTAAATGTCTGAGCCCTGCGTATACGTCGTTACCCAATCCCGCAGAAACTCTCTGGTTCCGATTAAGATGTTAACTGTAGGCTCAGGCCAGCATCGATCCTCTCCCCCTGGCAGGACTTGGGCAGACTTTGTCTTCTGGGTTTAACTCCCTCCACTCCGAAACTGCTGCCACCATCTTGCTGAGTCCACGCAACCACCCCCAGGGCTCCCCTACCGCGTCGGGCTGGTCCCCCGTCATCCCACATCCATCCTGCTCAGCAGCCCTCTACCCAGACGCCAGGAGGAAGAAAGAAGGAAATGAGGAAAGGAGAGGGCCCATTGATAGAGCCACGCACGTCTTTAATCACGGTTCCTAACCGCCCTGGGGCTGCCCTTCTTTCTCCATCCCCACAATGTGTCACTCACTCACTGGCAACACAAATACCTGCCCTGCCCTCCCTCTGTGTAGGCAGAGAGCACAGGACGTGCAAGATGCAGCCTTGACCCTGAAGAGCACAGCCCAGAAGGTCAGGGAGATGGTGAGAGGTCCCACGGCTGCACATGCATGACAGGCTCTAGTTCTGGCAACGTTTGGGGTGGGGTGAGGATTTACGAAGCTGGGTGGCACAGAGTCCAGCTCTGCCACTCGCGGCAGCATGACCTCGGGCAAGCCACCCGGGAGGGACCTGGTACCACCTCGGCTGCCACATTCCCCACTATGCATTCCCCACTCAAGCCAGCTCCTCACACTAACTACAGACACTACCAGCTTAGGTCTCAATTTCTTCAACTGCGAGATGAAAATAAGACGCCTAAAAGGGCTCTTGAGAATATGGGGGTTACCCGCGTGAAGATCCAGAGCACAGCGAATGCTCGGTAAACAGCAGCTGCTTTCAGGGCTCTTACCACCTCACAGAATTGGCCCCCGCGTGCCCCGGCTGGGTGGTCCAAGACCAGGAAACACACCTGCCCTGCGCTCCTCCATCAGGCCTCCAGCACTGACCTGCCCCCCTGGCCTCCAAAGCCAGTCACTCCAAGTCCCCACACTGGGACGCATCTACCAGGGTGAGAATAAGCACTTCCAACTTCCCTTCTCCGTCCTCTGTTTTGAACGTGGGCCCCACCTGGGGCTGGAGCTTGATCGAGCTGGAGCCTCAAAGCCTTGGGAGAATCCAAACTGGTGATTTACTCAGCCTGGGAGGGTAGAAAGAACACAGGCTTTGCAAGTAAAGCGTCGAGGACCCCAGCCACAGCCCTGCCACCTGCCAGCAGCGTGGCCCTGGTCCCTCAGAGCCCCGGGTCCTCAACTTCAGACGGGCCTCGCATCGACATCCCAGAGGGCTGGGGAGGACCGATGGTGTGTGTGTGATGCCAAGCACTGCACTGGGAACGTGGTGGGATCTCAGCAAGTGGAGCTGTCATCCTACCAAACTCAGTCGCAGGGAGCCGGCGCCTTGAGCTTTGCTGGGCCAGATGTGGCCCCTGATGAAGTCCGCGCCAGCAGGGCCCCTTCTCCTCAAGACACTTTGCCACGCAAGCCAGAAACCAGGCCAACAGGCATTAACTTAATGCTCCGTTTGGCAGTGCCGCCCCAGGTCCGTCATCCGTCCTTATTCCCTGGAAGCTGCCAGCCGGGCAAACTGGAATATTGATCGCTGCAATCATCTCGATGGAAGTCTGAGGGCCAAGCATTTATGTGCGTTTCAATTAGGCTTTTGCCATTCTAATTCCACCTCATTCCAGCCAGCTTCACTCTGGGCAACAAATGGGCTCCTAAAAAGTTGCGTTAATCAGCAATCTATTAATGGAATCACACCTCCACATTGATTTTATATCATCATTTCAAAATGATGCATCGTCACTCTCCATCTTGCATTTTAAGCTCGGGGAAGGAACCGGGTGTCGCCATGGCTGTGCCAAGCTGCAGGCAGCCCTCAGGGCTGCCAGTTCGCTGACTGTCCAAAACAGCCCTGCAGGGGGCATGGCACTAGCCTCACGTCATGAGAAACAGGGGAAGGAGGCCAAAGGCCTCCCCTAGGCCCCAAGTAGAGAGAACCGCCGCTCAAGGACAAGTCCGCCAGCTTCTTCCAAGAGTCTCACTGATCCCTGTAATTCCCGAGGCTTTGCCTCCAATTCACTCCCTCAATATTGGCCCAGAAGTGCTTTGGTGGGAAAGGCAGCCAGGTCATTCCAACTCAGCTGAGCCATGTCCGCTGGCTCCCTGCAGCTGGGCTGGGTGCTCCCTAGGATTCAGAGACAAGGGAGGAATGGCTCCTCCAGACCCAGGACGGGAAGGAGGAAGACCCATTTTTCTCAGTATATCCTTTGTCTCTTGATTTTTTTTTTTAACTTTTTTTCTAATTTATTTAAACTAAAAAAATTTAACAGTTCACCCACTTCTTTTGAATTTTGACCAAAGTCATGGATTTCTACTTTTTTTTTTTTTTTTTGGCCACAGCATGCAATGGCTTGATGTGGGATCTCAGTTCCCCAGGCCAGGGATTGAACCCGGGCTGCAGTGGTAAAAGCGCCAAATTCTAACCACCAGGCCACCAGGGAACTCCCATAGATTTCTACTCTTAAGAAACAAGTTTAATGAGGAGTTACCTGGTGGCTCAGTGGGTCAAGGGTCCGGTGTTGTCACCACTGTGGCGCAGATTTGGAAACCTCTGCATGCTGCGGGCCCAGTCAAAAAAAAAATAACAGTAAGTTCAATGAAATAAGTACAAATCGTTACTTCCTCCCGAAGAGGCTTACACTCCAACAGGGGAGTTGACCTCAGACCTATAAGAGAAATTTTAATTCACCCCAATGACCGTTTAATGGGCACGAGGGGGTGGAGGCCCTGAGCTAGCAAGACAGGTCACAGAGGACTCGAAGTCCCGCTGTCGGCCCCTCAGGGAGGGCAGCGCCCTCTCCGGGCCAGCGGCCTCAGTCTCCTCCCCTTGGCATTTTATCTCAGGGGGACATAAGGTGCCAGCAACTCTCCTGCTTGCTTAACGACGTGCCCTGGAGGTCACATGGGGAGAAAACTGATTCAGAATCAGGGAGGCGCATTTCAGGGGCTCTGCGGGAAGAGTTGGGGTGACGCCTGTCATCCTCCCATTATCTCAGTTCGCTCCAGTCCGTCTGGAGATCACAAGACCACTTGGCTTAAAAGGGCCTGGGGATCAGTCGAATCTTCCTGTCTTCTCCCCAACTTGCTCAGGGTCTCAGCTGGTGATCGCAGAGCCACACGTGGACTCCTGGCCCCTGCCAGCCGGCTCGCGGCTCTCTCCACCCCCACGGCTCACCTGGCGTGTCCCTGTCCGCAGTAATAACTGCGCAAAGAAATGAGTCACCCGCCTGCGTGGACCGTGCTTGTAGAAGCAGAGGGTTGTTTTTTTAGGGGAAAGTAATAACAAAGGAAAGGGGGGGAGTGTCTTACATAAAGGCTGTCCTTCCCGACGTGATGGATGGAAAGCTTCTGGGCTTGAGATGGATGGTGTGTGATTATAGCGAGGTAATAACGGCTGTCACATGTCAGAAGCGCAGATGTCACTACCTTTTGACAGAGGGCACTTGGGAAGAAGAAGTTAGAAATAGAAAGCTTTCCGGTTACTTTCTGAGGGTGGGATAATAATTCACCTGAACTGCAAGATCTGTTCCAGGCGGCGGATGTGCCGTAAAGGCAGGTCCCGCGCCCCGGGCTGTCCCAGGCCGCGTGGAAGCGACGGCGGCGATTGCGGGGCCGCAGCCTCGCGCCCGGGAGCACAGTCCCTCCCCGCACGTACTACTCCGTCACCAGCCCTCCTTGTGCCACTCCGAGCCCAGGGTGGGGCACCAGGGAGTTGGAGCTGGAGCCCACAACTCCAGGTTGGCGCTCAGAGGGCAGAGCGCGGCTGGGGAAGGAGAGAGGCCAGGCAGCGAGTGCGGGCGCCCCATCAAGCCTCTGCCTTGGAGTCTCCAGTTCTTTCCAGCTCCTCTGTGGGAACATGCTTTTCTTTTAGAATCAGAGACAAAGTGAACAGCCAAAGCAAGGAAAAGGTTAAATAGACCAAAAAAAAAAAAAAAAAATTTAGTGGACCCCAAGAACCTACTGATGCAAAGCTATGAGGACGACGAAATGGTGACTCCAGCAGGGCATCAGGGGAGGCCATCCAGAGGGCATCTCAGGCAGCCCGGGGCGGGGGCGGGGGGAGGGGCGCAAGGACCTGCCTCACGAGGAACTCAGGATGCAGGACATAGGCTCGGCATCACCTCTGCCAGGGCGACGAAGGGACAGAGCAGCCCAAGACACTGGGGCGGGGGGGTCTGGCCCCCGTGTGACACTCGGGACTCGTGCAGGAGGGGCCGAGACCCCCGGAAGCAAGCCGAGAAAGCGATAAGCAAGGAAATGCTTAATTAGGCGGTGCGAGGGGGGATCCACGGGGCCTGGGCCACCAAGGAGGCCGTGCGGATGCTGGGGGACCAGGGGCTGCAGCGGGGTGGGCGTGGGGGGGCCGCCCCAGGAACGGGAGCAGCCGCCGACGCGCCCCGGAGGCCCAGAGGAAATATTATTGCGAGACAAAAACTGAATTATGAAATCCGCAAGCAATAATTAGTTTAAATTACTACTTCTACTTGAATAATTAAACACGCTTATTTTCACTCACTGATGTTTTATTCATTACCATACATCTTTCCTGAAAGTTGTTTTTAACGGGAATATTCTTTTATTTGCAAAGATCCCACAGAGATTTACTATGCTAATTTCAAACCTTTCTTCTAAAATAAAAACAACAATAACAAAAACACTCCAGATTATCACCCATTAGTGACTGCTGTGTGGGGTCCATTATCAACTTAAGTCACAGCAACCGCCTAGAAATACTGTGCGTAGTTGTAAAGTTATTCACACACCAAAGCTTCCTTCCTTTAGAATTCGCTACTGAAAGGACGATATTTAAATAAGCCCGAAATGAGTATGAAAATAAAAAGGCCCGAGTGCAGAAAGTCCATTTAGACACAGATGGGAAGCACCGTTCGCTATTCTCACACCCTCTATTAATGAAAATGTTTTTGCATTTCCACAAATAATGTTTGGATTTTGTAAGTCTTATTTTCACACCCTGGAGCCAAGATACCCATAAGCACAGCAATAAAGGCTTAAGGTTTTTATTAAGCAAAGTTACCTTTGGGAATAAGTACTAACTTAAATATAATCCATGAACTCACTCTCCCCTGCTGGGCTATTAGCTGGCGTTGGCTGAATGGCAAAGCTCCAAACCCAAACGAATGCCAACAAGCTGCGCCTAAGTCAGACCCTGAACAAACAGAAAGGAGCAGGGCTGCCTCCACTATAAACCAGCTCCACCAAGGCCCAGCAGCCAACAGCCCTCCCTCCGAGGGGACCGCAAGCCTACTTAACGAGCAGCCGGACTCACCGACTACGATAACAACTACCAAGGAACGGGACTCTCCAGGGAAGCTCCCACACACACGTGCGTGCAAACACACACACACACACACACACACACACACACACACACCCCGCCTCCAGCCCTGTTACCCAGGGCAGGAGCACATGTCCTGGAACCGGCAAGTCCTCACTGAACAGTCACTGAGTGAAACTAAATATCAGAAGTTTGTTTTGTTTTGTTTTTTTGTCTTTTTCCCTTTTCTAGGGCCTGTCCCACGGCCTATGGAGGTTCGCAGGCTAGGGGTCTAATCGGAGCTGTAGCCTCCAGCCTACATCAGAGCCCCAGCCACGCGGGATCGGAGCCGCATCTGCGACCTCCACCACAGCTCACGGCGACGCCAGATCCTCAACCCACTGAGCCAGGCCAGGGATCGAACCTGCAACCTCATGGTTCCCAGTCAGATTTGTTAACCACTGCGCCACGACAGGAGCTCCCTGGAAGATTTTTTTAAAGCCCCAACTAAATCTCTCTTTCTCCCAGCCTCCTTCAAAAGCAACTGGTCATCATGGGGTCTGGGACTGGCTTGGGGACACTATTGCACATGGAGTGGGTGGTCAGTGGAGACCTGCTGTATAGCCCAGGGAGCTCTACTCAATGGCCTGTGATTATCTGTGTGGGAGAAGAATCTGGAAAAGAACGGAGATGGGCTGTACATGCAGTGCATAACTGAATCGCTTTGTTGTACAGCAGAAATGATCAAACACCGTAAATCAACTATATTTCAAACTTTTAAAAATGAAAAAAGGAAGAAAAAAAAAAAGCCATCCGTCATCCACCCAGGAATTCAACAAATGGGTAGACCCCGCCTCCACGGGGAACAAAAGTTACCCTCTGAACCTGGCAGCCCACTGACTCTGCTCTGGTGCTTTCCCTCAGTAATAGAAGTAAACTCAGCTGAGCATTTTCTACACAGGTTGCAGCCAGTCTTCTGGAGCAACAGGAAAGTGTATTAAGGTACCAAATCAACACTGACCACCCACTGGACAGATTTATGAGCCGGGGCACCAACGTGGCCTTCGGAAAATGAAGGGTCTCTGGAGGCCACAGGCCGGGACGCAGCTGATTCTAGAACTCAACATTATCTGCGTCATCATCGTTAGAAGCATCCGGAAAGCGGAGCGGAGCTTCTGCTGGGCTTCTGTTTCCGTGGCAACAGCTTCACTGGCCTGTCACAGACAGGAATGGAGGAAGGAGGAATGGAAGACAGGAATGGAGGAAGAGGAATGGAAGAAGGAAACTGGGGGGGATGGGAGGAGGAAGAGGGCAGGCAAGGACGGTCGCCGTGGCACCGGGGGGGGGGGGGGAGCAGGAAGGGAGAAGCGCGGAAAAGGTGGTGGGAGAAGCGTGGGGTGACGGAGGGTGGAAGCGAGCACACGCCAGACGCAGGAACCCCCCCCCCCACCTGGGCAGGCAAATGACCTACGGACACGCTTCTCTCTGAAGGCAGAGAATGTTCTAGATCCAAACTCTCACTAATGTCAACATCAGCCCAAAGGTCTGGCCGGGTTAAATCCGAAGGAAAAAAGAGAGAAAAAAGGAAAGGCCCAGGAGACCTGTTATCACTAACCCGCCTCCACTGGGAAGGGGAGCCCCTGGCGGCTGGCAAGGGCACGCGCCAAGCCTCCCTAGCGTGCAGACCCCCCACGGGTCCTGCTCGAGATCCACAAGGAACCGGGGTCTGAAAAGCAAACAGTGTTGGGCCTGAGCCTGGCTGCAGGGCCCTGACCTGGGACACCAACCAGGGACCTGGAAGGGAGGGGCGGGGGTGTCAGCGCAGGGACCTCAGAATAAGTGGGGCCAGACCAGACGCAGCCCGCTTCCTGTCCATCCCCCCCCCAAAAGATAGTTAACAAATAAAAACAACAAGAGCTCAAATGCAACATGGGATCCCGGACTGGATGCTGCAAACAGAAAAGGACGCTCGTGGAAAAACTGGTGGGATCCAAGTAAAGCCCCCTGTTTAGTTAACACAGTTTCAGGGATGGTGGTATCTCGGCTTTGACAAATGCACCAGGGTCACGTAAGATGCCAGGGAAGCCGGGGGTGGGTATAGAGGAACTCATTGGATTATATTTACAACTCTTCCATAAACCTAAATTTTTTTTTTAAGTTTTAAGAGAAAAACAAAGGCTGCTTAAAAATAAGACTTGTTTTTCGAACACTGATTTATCTTTTTCATATAAAGCCAATGCCCTTGATTGGGTTTAACAATCATAAAGTTTTACTGGAAGCCTGGCCGAAACATTACAGTGAAAGCTGTACTCCCGGAGCAAAAGTGAATTATTAAACTCAAAACGTGTTAGCAGAGTCCCTTCGCTCTGAAGCTGGGCTGTGAGGAGTGACGTGTCGCCGAACACCCAGGAGCAAGGGTTCTGTCCGACAGAAATAGAACAGCTTTCAAGAGCCGGCCTTGACAACCTCTTCACACTCCACACTCCTGACTTCCTGCCTCGCAAGTCTTCTCCAGAGAGTCTCGCCGCCTTTGCTTTATGGGCCCAGCCCACCCGCCTCGTCTAAGAGCCTTGCAGTCTACATGTGCCTCCATGCTTCCGGCCTTTGCACTGTCTATTCCCTCTGCCCGAATGCTCTTCTATCTCTGCTGCTGAACAATTTCTAGCAACCTCTAGGAGCCCATGTGACTCTCACTGAATCTGCCCCGCCACCCCTACCCCCACCAGCTAACCTTTGTGCCCTGTAGCACCTGATCCGAGACCCCCCCACCCTCCGGAGCAGGGATGACACAGCACTCTACACCTGTGCTGCTTTTTCCCAAAGAGGCCGGGAATCTTTCGAGGAAGAGTGAGATGTCGTACCCACCTCTGTACCCCACTCCCATCCCTAGCACCCAAGTCCTGCAACAGATGCTCAATGAATGAAACACTATGAGATAAGAATACAGGCAATTCTTTTGAGAAAATACCAGCATACAATCTTCTATCTTCTGTTAAAGGGTCAAAAAGATTCTATTTGTAAGAATGAAGGAAGTGAACCCTTTAAAAAGAAACAGATTTTGTTCCAGAATGACGGGTCCATTTCCACAGACAACATAAGCACTGCACAAGTATCCTCTTCCGAACGGGAAGCTGAAAAGCTTTTCAAAGGTTTTGGTTTCCTTGACAACAGCATTGCTGGAGACAAGCAGGGAAATAATTAAAAAGTATGTTCTCTTCGCTTCAAACTCCGTAAGTGTTTATGAGCAATAATGAACAGGCCACGCTCAGTGCGCACAGCGTCAGCGTGGACAGGGCCAAGGGCAAGCAAGGGCACGCCATCCTGCCAGCCCTGAACCCTGAGCGAGGACCTAAGCCAGGGGCCCCGGACCACATTCATCACAAGAATCACACACACGTGGGTCAGAGTCACAGCGACAGCACTTGCCAAGTGCCAGGGCTCAGGCCACAGTTAACCCGCACAACAGTTCCTTGAGCTGGGTAAGTATTCTTGGCACCTTTTGGCAGGAGAGAAACTCGGGTGCAGCAAAGCATGTGACGGCCCTGAGAGTCGGGCCCAGGGGCTCCGGGGAGGGTACGTCCCATCAAGGCAACCTCGACACAACTGCCCCCCTCCCCGCTCCACCCTGACCCCAGATCTCAACACAGAGCAGCCAAGACAGGGCCCTGAAAGAAAACGCACCCCCCAACAAGGTCTCGCGAGCTCCTGTCCCCACTGAGACCACCTGTGGTGGCAGCTCAGGCACGAGACGGGGCACCCCTCACTGCTGCGCGGGGCCTCAGGAACATAGGGGTGCGGCCCTGCGGGAGGTGGGCTCTGAACCTGATTTACGGGCCTACCCCCACTTCAGGGAGGCTTCTCAGGGGCTGTTTTAACAGCTCTGCTGTATTCGTGTCTTCTAGTGCAAGCTTCCTCAAATCTCTTCTGGATTTATGACTTATAAATAATAAACAAACGCACAAGCTTTAAGCGTCAACTCAAGCCCATTACCTGCGAGTGTGAATGCAAACAACTCAACAAATGGGGAACGATCGCCGCTTTGATTTAGTTTCCAGCCACCGTCTTCAAAGCCCTTTCCAGAGTGGGGCCGCCGCTGCACAGATTAGAGGAGGGGGGCGGCGCCCGGGTGTGTGCACCAGTCGGCCCCCGGAGCCTCCATGCCCCTGAGGCCCGGCGAGGCCCCCAAGAGTACTAGGCTGAGTTATGGAATTCATTCATTCACAGGTGGTTTTTAAGCCCCTACTATGTGCTCAGCTCTCCTCGCAGAAGGGGAGAAACTAAATTCCTTCTCATCATGGAATTTCTACTAGAGTTGCGCTCACTTTACAGATGAACTAGTTGAGACTCACAAAGGTGAAGGGCCTTGCCGCGACCCAGGATTACTTTCTGGAGTCCCCAGGCAGGAGGGTGGCAGGGAACAACCTCAGAGGGCAGAAGCAGAAAGAGGGACATTCAAATACCAGCTCTGTGCTTGGGAGCTACAGATCCTCCAACACCCCTCTCTGGTCCTCAGTTTTCCCGTCTGTAAAACGGGCACAGGATGCTGCTGCTATTGGCGGTGTCGGCTGTGTGCCCGGTGCTCTCTGAAGAGTCTTCTGTGAGTTTTCTTCTTTAATCCTCAGCAGAATGAGATGGATGCTATTACTCCTGCTTTACTGATGGAGAAGCTGTGGCCCCAAGAGTGATACAACTTACCCAAAACCACACAGCTAGGAAGTGCAGGGGGCTGCGCTTGAGCCCCCAGTGGGCTTCCTGAGCTCAGGGGACTGCCCGGTGCCCCAGCTGGAGGTAAATGAGATTGAAAGCCCGATGTGGAGCCCCACCCAGCGCAATCGCAGGAAGCAGCAGCCAGCCCTGTGCCACTGACCGCCTAGGCCCAAAGCCGCAAGGGGGCGTCAGATCTCTGATACCGACTCTGGGGCACCTGTCACCCTCTGGGGCCCTCGCTGCTCACACCACAGACAGAGCCTGAGACAAGGCCCCAGCAATTTGCTGGCCGAGCAGCAGTGGGTCCAGTCTACACCCCAACCAGCGCGGCCAACGAACGTCACGTCACGCTGCTGAGCCGGAAAATAGGAAGGCACGTCCCGAGCAGCCCCGGCTCCTGGAGAGGCCCGCCGCCCTCGACCGCGCAGGGCTTATTGGCGCAGTGAGTCAAGGCAGCCGAGGCCCATTGGACTGCGCCTCCCGTGCTTAGGAATGCGGCTTAGGAGGCAACTACGGAATAAACCCTGGCTTGACGTTCTTGATAAGACCTTCCATCGGTAAGGGTTTACGGTTTACAAAGTGGTTTCACACATCCAACCTCATCGGATCCTTCCAGCCCCGCGAGGTAATTATTTCACAGATGAGAACACGGAAGCCCAGACAAACCAGCGGAGCACACGCGAGGCCTCGTTCTGAACACCGCCGGCATCGGGGGCGCCGCCTCAGGACCGAGCCCTGGCCATGCATCTCCATCCGACCCCGACCCTTCCGTCCTCAGCCGCTTTCGGGGGCGCCCACTCCCCCATGCTGCCCAGTCCCGGGTGCTGGAAGGTTCTTCCCCACGGTGTGCCGGCCGCCCTCTGAGGTTGCCACCTTGAGCCCTGCTTGTGCCTCAGGCGCAGACCAGAGTGCCACGCGGTCCTCTTCCCATCCCCGCCCTGCCGGCACCTGGGGACAGCCACACGCTCCCCGCCTGTCCCCGCCCCTGGGCTAAGAGCATCGCCGCCAGACATTGCTGAACGGGCTTGGATCAGAGCAAAAGAACATGGAAAGAGACCAGGACAAAAACAAACAACTTTTCTAACCAAAGATTACAACGAAAATGAGTTTTAATTTGTGTTTTTGTACCTTTCAAAATAACACTTCAACTAGTTCAGAAAGAGACCACTTCTGTTTATAAAAGCTCTCGAGTTTTCCCTCCTTCCAGTTGCCGGGGCTGTGTAAACACACTGTGAGCCAGGGAGAGAGAAATTGCTACTTGTGAAACTTTTAATGCTAGCGTGTATGTGAATTAGAATTCTAAACTCAGCAGGTTAAAAATGTTCTGAAAGCAATTTTGGTGTTAGTCTAAATAATTATAGATCACATTCACTTAGATAAGGGCCTTTGCCCCTTAGGGCTCCAAGAGAAAATTCTAGGCATGATAGTGAAGCAAAATAGTCGGTTATTACGCAGGCTTTGCAGTGGCGGTGCAAATTGGTATAATCCTTTTGGAAAGCAATCTGACAGCAGAGGTATCTGGACCCATGAAAATGTACAACCCTTTGACCCAGCAGTCCCACTTCTGGGAATCAATCCGAAAGAAATAATCCAACAGAAAAGGTTCCATGCATGAAGATAACCACTTCAGCATTATCTGTAATAGCAAAAATTAGCAACCACCTAAGTGTCCAAGGACAGCTAAGTAAATTACAGTTAATCAACTCGATAGAGCATCACAGAACCAGTGGAAATGGACGGCCCTCCAAAGACACAGAGGCGGCCGGTGGCGCTGCAGCCGGAGCGGCTGGGAGAGAATGCTAAGTGGGAAAAGCAGGCTGCAAAATTATACTCGCACCCTGTGAAAAACACAAGCCCGTGTGGGCCAGAAACTGATTGAGAGGGTGTTAAAAGGATAATCATGATTTTAGTGTATGTTAGAATTGGGAGATTTCTTCCCATCATTTTGTAATGCTGTTAAATCATCTTCGCAAAGGGCGCGATGGGGAGGGGGTGCGGGGAGAAGGGGCAGCGGGACTGAGGGAGGCTTGGACCCTCTAGGATTGTGTTTCGGTGGCGCAGGTTGGAAATCCGGCCCAGGAGAGGGAGTCACAGCTGGGGCCGACCTGTGCTCACGCACCAGTGCTGGGACGTGACACTGTTTTCAACAACACATACGTGCCCCAAATGGACTCACGAGCGTGAATGAAACCGTGGTTCTCAAACCCTCCGGCCCCCCTTCCCCTCTCTAAGGTGAGCAAGGGCTCGAAGAGCTGCCGCCTGTGCGGGTCCTATCTATCCACATCCAGCATATTAAAAATTAAAGCCGAGGACACTTACAATAATTACTCATTATGTAGAAGTAACAATAAGAAACCCGTTACAGGGTAACACAAAGAACATATTTCCTGTGAAAAATATATTTTCCAAGGCGGAAAAAAAAGAGAAAGCACTGTTGACTTTTTTGCCATCTCTTTAACGGCCAGCTTAATACAAGACAGCTGCATTCTCAGAGCTGCTTCTGTATTTAATCAATTCTAACAGCACATGTCTCATAGCCTCTGGAAAACTCCACGTACACTCATGAGAGAACGAGAGTGAAAAGGCAAGTAACTCCTAGGTGCTATTATGAAAATAATTTTCACCCCCACAGGCCCCCTGAGAGGCTCTCAAGGACCCCTAGGGGTTTGCAGACACACTGAAAACCACCGCAGTAAATTACCGCAGCAGAAAACCACTGCAGTGGATTACGGCGTTAGAAACGGCTGCTGGAGCAGGCAGGGAGAAGGATTTGGAATGACATGGACAGTTGGAACTCAACTATGTCGCTTTTTTTTTTTTTTTTTTTTTTAAGAGTGGATGGAAATATACCAAAAAGTCTACCGTCCTTGCCTCTGGATGGAGAAATGACAGACAATTTTTTTCTTTATGCCTTTCTGGTTTTTCCATGGTGTGTGCGTATTTCCTTTTCAGCCACAAGCATTTCTTTTTTGAGGAATGGTTTGGGTGGCCCTGGTATATCCATGCCCCGCGGAATAAGCCGGATGAGAAGAAGGCCGTCTGAAGTCATTAGTGGCCAGCGTCAGCGCAGGCCAGTGCTACACAGCGTGGCTGCTCCTTCATCTGCCCGTTGATCCCTGGCACCCGGCGCCCATCCATCACGGCCCGCGCGGCCTGCCCGGACCCACGCAACACCCAACGCCGGGGAGAGGTGACGAGAATTGAAACTGGCTCCAGCTAATCACTGCTAGAGGAAGGTCATGTATAAGTGACTATCAGATCCCAGGGTGGGGAGGACAAGGCCCATAGACTTGACCACACACACACACACACACACACACACACACACACACACACACACAAAATGTTAGGTTTCCTCTGCGAAAAGTAAAAGAATGAAATAGCAAAACTCAGAAGCGAACAACACCCAGGGTGGGGGAGTTTGACAGGTCAATACTGTTAGTATGTAAATTGCTGGGATAAGAAAAAAAAACAAAAAAACAAAAAACACCAAGACTACTGGAGATTAATGGACAAGAACCGAGACCCCAAACACTTATTCAGCATTAATGAGGTGCCAGGCTCAGTGCTCAAAGAACTGCACATAAATGAACTCATTTGGTTCTCAAACAAGATGCCACTAGATTAGCAAACGTTTAAAAACGTAATAATTCTGGCGCTGTCGAGGGAAAGAAGACACGATCCCATTTGCACATGAATGATGGTGTGAGCCACGGACGGACGGCTCTGGAGCCGCTAAGAAGAATGAAGTCGATCTGGGCACCGAAAGGAAGAGACGTGCGTGACACACGAGTGAGACCCGCTGGAGGACAGCGTGGGCTGAAGTCTGCATACTAAACAGAGACCCAGCCCGCCGCCCAGCTCAGAGCCAGGATGCGGGCAGCCAGCCGGCGAGCCCACCCCAGGGGGTGGGAGGCCCTGCTGGGAAACTGACCGGGCTAAGAGAAGATAATTAGAGATGCTCACATTTGGGGGTCCTGCAATGAACGCCAGCTCATCTCATCACTCCATGACGACCTCGCTGTGGACAAGCCACACACACACACACACACACACACACACACTCTCTCTCTCTCTCTCTCTCTCTCTCTCTCTCTCTCTCTCTCAGCCTCTGGTCAGATCAGCTTTGTCAAGTCTCCCTTCTGAATCAGAATGAGCAGGAGAAAATCTCTAACATGAAGCACAGACACCAAAACAAAAAGACAAAAGGAGCAGAAAAGAGAAACATTTCAGAAAACATAGGAAAACTTCCAAAGAACTCGCGAGCTAAGAAAAGACCTTGTACATCTGCAATAAAAAATAAAATACTATAAATATTTTTAAAAGGAATGTTCAGGAAAAAAAAAAAAAAAACAGCTCTCAGAATGTAAAAATATGAGAGAACAGAACAGTTTTCTGCATACATGTTATACTTCGGTAGAAAACTTGAAGCATGTGACAGCAGAAATAACAAAATCCCAGGAGGAAAAAAAGGGACTGAAAGATACAGTGGAGGAAATTCCCCAGAAGAATAAAACAGAAAGGCAAAGAGATAGAAAACTCGAGAGAAAAGATAAGGAAATTAGAAGCTCCATCCAGGGACATCCAGATCAGCCAGCTCATCAGAGTCCCCACGTCCAAGCCCTGGGCCTCCTGGGAGGAGGACAGTGAGCGAAGACAGGCCTGCACTGGCTCCAGGGCCCCCGGCAGAGCAGAGCCGCCCGAGCCGGGCCGGGGTCTGAGGCCCGGCTGCTCCTCCTCCCTTTCACTCTGGGCCACGCTATCTTGTGAGGGGGCCTGAGGCTCGCTCTTTTATCTCGCCGTGGAAAGAAACTTCAGGAAGCTTGCCAAAGGCTTTCAGGGAGGCTGGGCTGACCCCACGGACCTCACTCAAGTGCTCTGCCCCCCCCCCGCCCCGCCCCCCGCGCGTCCTGCTCCACCCCCCAGGCCCTGGGGTCTGCACCAGACTCCACCCAGCAGAAGCCAGGAGCAGAGGCGAAGAGGGTGGAGTGACTTAGCCCACTCCTTCTTTTAAGGGGTAAAAAGACTAGCGGTGGGGAGGGGACATGGCCACCTCAAAGTTTTTTAACGCTGACTATCAAAATAAAGGCCTCGATGGAGCATAAAAGCAGCGGGCGCCCGTGGGAAAAGAGACGAGAAGGAAGCGCGGCTTGCGGAACACTCGCAGTCGACAGATCCGAGCGGAAGGTCTACGGTGACATCTTTCATTTCTGCCATTTTTTTCCCAAAAAGGAGAAGGACAAAGCCATCATGGGCACTAGACAGGGGCCTTTAAGAGTCTTCTGCATCCAAGTTTTAAAAGCAGCAAGAAATAATTTACTAGACTGTCTCAACCCCTAAGTGTGCCAATTTTGCAATCTGCGTTTTTCAATTACATTAAAAGCATTTTCCCAAATTGCTCTATTCTTCCCTTAATGATGCAGGATGGGCCTGGACGAGACTGGTTCCCCGAGGACAGAGTCCGCGCCTTCACCCGGCCCTGCTTTCTCCCCATCAGCATCTGGCACTGGGGACACTGAACTGTGGAAGTTGAACTGAATGAAGTTTTCAAAAAGGAGAAAACACAGCCTGGGTTCTGCCACACTTTTCCCTTCTGATTCCTCTTCCAGCCCGAGGTTTTTTCCTATAAAGCACAAGCTTACGCGGCCCTTCTGGGAAGCACACCAGAAGTGGGAAATGTCTCGTTTGTTGGCCTCGGGAGCGTCGCAGCTTTCGTGTGGGGGAGAGGAGTGTCAAAACTTCACTGCCCACGAGAAGGTTCCAGCTCCGGCTCTCCCGGCTCTTCCCCAAGGCTCGGCAGCCCTGCTGTGGACCAGCCTGAAGCCCCCGCTCCCCACTCCGTGACAACTCAGGGGACCAGGAACTTTCCCTGGAAGGAGGACTTCCACAGGACGAGAAGGGAGAGGAGCAGATGCGGGCCGAGAGGGAAGACGCCGAGGGCACCCCCCACCTGACCTCGCTGTGTGCTGGCGGGCCAGCGTCTGCCCCTCTCTGGGCCTCTGTCAAGTGCAGATGGGAGCAGATGTTCTCCGCGTGCACGGGCGCACGCGCACCCACACGCCAGCCATTCTCTCCTCACCGTCACCTAATTACCCTCGATGCACTGTTAATCATTCCCTCCCAAATACCAAACGCCCACCACCACCGCCCAGCCTCCTCCCCAGCTGTGCGCCTCTCATTTCCAATAGATCTGCCTCGTGCTTGGAATAAATTGCCCATCATCTGCATAATGCGCAGCGACTCCTCGCTCTCCACATCAAATCATTTCTCAATCTCATTTTGTAAAATCCATCAAGAATAATTCTTTCAAAACTGAAATAAACCCTCACTCTGGCACTTGAATCCATAAATTCCTTGTCTATGAATCTGAGATATATTACTTTCTACAAAGCACATCTAAGATCCCATAATATAATCAGATACGCTAACAATGATAAATCAACGGGATCCTGTAATACATAAAAATGCAAATCCAAACCACCACGGAAATCACCTCTTCTCCCGATGCCCCTTACAAGGACCACCAGGCTTTGAAGCTGGGCAGTGCTTAGGCACCACCTGGGGGAGAGGACATGCTTTTCCAACCTCTATCCTCCGAAACAGGGGAGCGGGGTTTCCAGTTTTCTCCCCGCTCAGGCTCTGTGGGCTAAACGGCTGGCCGCCTCTACCGTGTACCAGCTGTGTGACCGTGGATGAATCCCATGACTCTCGGAGCCTCGATGTTCTCATCTATAAAATGGGAACAAGATCAGCCCTCGCCTCGTAAGCCTGCTGTGAGGATGCGATGGGGCGTTGCGGACCGCTCCGAGCAGGCAGGGTGCTCCCGGGCCGGCTGGCTCTCTCCATCCTCACTCCTCCACCACAGGCAGAGGGCGAAAAACAATGCACACGAGAAGGGGACCTGGGGCCCACCCGTCCTGCCCGGCACTCACGCTCCCTCGTCTCTTCGGGTGAGAAACCGCTGCCCCCAGCGCTGCCCTGTGAACTGGCCAAGGGCTGCTCCGTGCCTTCCCTCCCATCACACTCGAACAAGATCGGTTTGCAGACAGGGACCCAGCCCTCCGATACCGACGTCCAAGGGCAGTTTATGCAGGGTAAGTAAGTGGCTTGGGACAATCTCCCAAACTCTTTAAATTTTAAAAGTATCTATCTCACTGAAACGCTTGAAAAATCTGTATCTATAGACAGACTACGAAAAGATTGACAAACACAAGCTACGTCAGGTTGGGTGGAGGATTTGAGGTGACTTTCTTCCCTCCGATAGCTTTTTATCTAATAGACTCGGGTGCAGGGGGGCTGGGAACATGTTTCTTCAGCGCCTCCTGCTGCTGGGCGCTGGGCTGCCACTTCTCATCCCTTTGCCATCTAACAGGTAGCCATCATCCCCATTTTACCAGTGGAAAAAAATGGGGGATCCGAGAGGCTAGGTGATTTTCCCAAAGTCACACAGCAGCAGATATGAAACGGGAACCCAGAGGTCTCATGTAACAATGGCACCGATGGAGGCTGGCCAAGCCGGTTGGGTTCTACTCACCACACACACACACAGGCTTTAGCTAAAGCCTGGGGACAAATCAAAGCCCACCTGAACCGCCCACGAAGCCCATTAAGGCAGCAAAAAGACAACATTTATGTATAGCCATGTTCACTGCAGTCCTATTTTAAAAACAAAAGCAAGAAATGATAGGAAACAACATGGAAAAGACAAAGCAAAGTTTGGAATCTGAGACAGTCAGGAAAATGTTTGGTTAAAGGTTTTAATGAGGTAGGAAAATGCCTCTTACGAACAGTACAAAAGATTTGGCGGGGGGGGGGGTGCGGGGGGGGCAGAATCAAAATGGTACAGGCTCTGGGAGCCGATTCTGTAAACACAGGGAGGTGCTCGGTCCAGACCAGGGAGGCCCCTGCGTGAAGGAGGTGCTGGCTCCGGGTTCAGACCGTAGGTGAGCTGTTTTCTCCCTCACACCCCCCCATGCTCTGCATCCTCAAAGCAGGGCTCTGGCAACCAGAAACATGCCATGTGCCTTGGGGACTCTTCTCGGTGCCTGGCAGAGAGGGCTTTGCACACGGGGCCAACAACCAGGGCCGGGGGTGTCTGGTCAAAGGAGGCGATGTCTGTGCTTTTTCCTCCAAAAAAGGGCCTCCAGTCTGAACTCCACCCTTACGTGCCGTGGGCCCTCAAACACGCTGAGCCAAACGAGGACACGGGGAAACGAAGAGAGGACACAGAAGGGTACTCGTGCTGGGATTACAGCCACGGAGAACAGAGGCGCGGCAGCAACAGGGGAGGGGGGATGGGTGGGAAGAGGGCAGAGCATCGGGGTGGAACTGTGAGTCATTGTTTTGTTTGACTTAATTTCTCTAGCTGTAAATTTTTCAAAACTAATATAAGCATATTTTACAGCTCACAGAACATTTAGAACATATTAAAAATAAGTATCTTTCCGCCGTAATGTGCCCAATTGAAATTTATGAATTCCAAAGCTACATTTTAAGGAGATGAAGGAACTGGCACTCCACGTTCTTTAGATTAATCAGATGGATTGTCTTGTTTTTCTCCTCATCAGAAGAGAAATCGTATTTCAGTAAATGTTACCTTGAATCAAGGATTCTTCCACATTCTAGAAGCTCGGGTGAGCTGCTTATACTGTCTTAGTGTGCCCCCTACTGGCAAGTAGGGTTTATGCACCTTAAACGTAATCCTTTCCCAAAGGCTGTAAGTAAAATCCAAAAAAAATTTTCTAATCTTTATTGATCACTTAACCTGTACAAAACATTGTGCCAGGTGCTATAGAGGATATAAAAGCGGATTTGGCACCGTTCCCCTGCTCGAGCAGCTAAAAATCTACAGTGTAGCTGATATGCTTCTGCAGCAATGTAGGGAGAATGAGATGCTAGCACGTGGCGAGGACAGGAGAAACTTCCCAGGGAGAGCAAATATGTGAGCACAGTAAAGGCCTACTATGTGCCAGGCACACATCAGGTAACTCATAACCTATATCACTTATTTTTCATGAAAACCTGGCAAACCATGCACAACTCTCCACTTGCCAGACAGAGATTGAAGCTCAGAGAAGTGAAGTAACTTGCCTGAGATCACACAGCCAGTCAACAAAGGCAGAGGGAAGATTCAAACTGAAGTCCTGTGGCCCAAGCCCCAAGCTCTCTCCTCCTTCCAGACTGGGTAGGGGCAAGACAGCACTCTGGCAGAATTTAACCAAAAGATACAAGGGAAGACACCCTCAAAAGGGAGCATGGACTGCGGGTGCCCTTTTGCATCCACTTCTCCTGGCTCATTCTCCTGCACCTGCCATCTGCCCTCCCCCAGGCCTGGGCTGCAGCGAGCCAGGGCTCCCGCCTGCGCCCACGGCCCTGTCCCCACCCCAGACTCAAGCCTCCACAAACCGCTTCCCATGCTCCCTCCACCTCATACTAGATCACAGGGACTCCCACACTGCCCACCCTCTGCCCCAGGAGGGGAAAGAACACCATCCTGCCCAGGGCTGCCAGCTGCCCACTGGGCTACACACACCCCTGAGGGCCCAGCCCGAGGCCTCAGCCTGGACTTCCTTGCCCGGCCCCCGGCCAGTCCCCAGCCCTCCTTCCATCCTGGCTGCTCCAGTCCTGCCACACCATCTTCACACTGAAAAGTCACTTAACGTCAAGTTACCAAATAACTGTCACTGAGAACTATCACGTATCTCAAAGCAGAGAGGACACTGGCCCAACCCTGATTTTCAAGACACCACGGTAAGCAGAGGGGCAGGAGACGCTGATCACAGCAGCCACGACGGAAGCTGTACCCTGCCCCTGGGGCCACTTCAAGGCCAGACCTGCAGCCCTGCCGTGAGAGATGGACAGTGCAGTGGGCAGGGCTCCCTGGAGGCTGCCAGGCCAAGCAAGGGGCCAGCATCCATGTCACTGCCCACGCCACCCTCCTCGGGACCGGACAGACCCGCCCAGGGCAGCCCCCCAGCAAAGGGCTCCAGACTCAGGTCTCGGTGAGTGGCCCCAAGTGGGGCTTTCCTGAAACTGTCCCTCTGCCTGGGCCCTGAGCAGCCTCCAGCCTCCGCAGGCTGGACCAACTCCGCCCTCTTCTGGTCGTGAGCTGTCACAGCTAGCTGGCTGCTCCCAGCTCCCCTCCCTGTATCCCCAGTTCTCAACACTCTTCTTCTCCACTCACACCTGCCACTCGTGGACCAAACACAGCGCCCCAAGTCAATGGCTTCACTCAGATGCTCTCTGTGCAAAAACCCACGGGGTGCCTCTGCTGAGGAAACCTCAACGTCCCAGGCAAAAGCGGCCAGAGCCGGCCCCACAGAGCACCTCACTGAGGCCACTTCCACAGGGCTCCAGGACCCCGAGGGCGGTGGGCACCGGCCAGGCCACCTGCCACCACCCCATCCCCCACCCCGCCGGCCCATAGCAACCCAGCGTGTCCCTGCAGACCCAGTGAGCCTACCTCCTCCTCGAGCCTGCGCGGCCGATGTCTGCCAGACCAGCCCCTCCCTCGGGGTCCTAGAAAGGCACTGCCCGCTCCCTTCAGATGGCCCCCTGTACCCACGCTGCCCTCCAAAGCTCCACCATGCCACATGCCTGGCCTGAGACCGGGTGCTTCAGACACACACCTGGGCGCTTGCCCGCCTGAGGAGGCCCAGCCGTAGGCTGCGTAAGCTCGTCTTATCCACCGGAGACTCAGGGAGGTCCAGTACCTCCGCCCAAGATCACGAAGCTGCTGGGGATGGAGCAGGCCCCTGAGTCCAGATCATTCTAACTCCAGCCACATCCACAGCCAGCCAGACACTGCCCACCAGAAACCGTTGAGACGGGTTCCTGACCAAAAGGACAGGACCCACAGGGGCTCCAGAGGTGCAGACTCTCAGGAGGGAGGGTTAGGAGCCCCAGGACTGTGGATCCAAGCACATCACAACGCACCAGGGACGGCAGAAGCCTCCTGACCCGACCATAGACCCCGGTCTCGCAGGAAAAGCACCAAAGACATGCGTGTAAACCCCAGGGCTCCAGACAGCAGACAGAAAGCGGCAGTGAACCCGCACACCAGCAGCCTCACAGACGAGGACACAGACAAGGGAGTTCCCGTGTGGCGCAGCGGAAACAAATCTGACTAGCAATCATCAGGTCGCGGGTTCCATTCCTGGCCTCACTCGGCGGGTTAAGGATCTGGCGACGCCGTGAGCTATGGTGCAGGTCGCAGATGCGGCTCGGATCTGTGGTGTTGGGCCGGCAGCTGTAGCCCTGATTCAACCCCTAGCCTGGGAACCTCCATGTGCCGTGGGCGCAGCCCCAGAAAGAAGGAAGAGGAAGAACATGGACAGGTCTCAGGACTCAAACACGCCACCTAAAGCGACAGCATTGATGGAGCTCATTTCCGAGGCTTCACTTGCACTCGGGCTTCCTCTCCAAGCTTCAGAAAAGGCCTCCTGGGCAAAGAGCTAAAAGCAAAACTTGCGAATGCAATGTCCTAGGCAGGCAGGCTCCAGAACGGTGAGGAAAATGGGGTGGGCCGTGGGGTTCCTGGCTCGGGCCAGGGGCTGGGTAAGCGTTTCCCTCCCTTGATCACAGGACCCAGGAACAAGGCCGCCCTTCACAGGTGAGACACCAGACTCAGAGGAGGGCAGCTCGGGCGGCGGACGGGGCGGGCCTCCACGGCGACGCTGCATTCCGAGTCATGTCCCTCCAACCCCAAAGCCACTTTCTTTCCCGGAAGCTTTTATTCTGCTCCCATGTGTTTGACCCCTACGACGGTCTGTGCCTTGCTAGGGGCCAAGGAAAGTGAGGAGGGGGACAGAGGATGGTCGGGGCGGCTGAAGACAGGTTCCAGGCAGGTGTGACACACCTGTTACACCACCTACCTGCGTCTATGGGCGTGGCTGACAACAAACCTGCCTTGTGTCAGGAGCTTGGAAAATAAATAAATAGCAACCAAAAAAAGTGTTTCTACATAAACTGGAAGTCCCAGCAGGGCAGCCAAAGCCCTCCCATCCAACCTAGCCTTCTTCCCAAGTCCAGGCCCCTCTCCTGCCCTGGGGCCCTCATGGGCTCCCATGCTTTCAGCCAGGCCACCCCCCGTGACGCCAGCCCACCTTCACCAGGTAAAACGTCCCTTGTGGAGCCTCCACCAAGCCCTCCCCGGGTTCTCAGAGCCCTTGTGTAACCCTCCAGGGTCCCATTCTCACAGCCCCAGCCCAGGCTCACGTGTGCCTCGCCACTTGTCCACAGCCCCTACCACCCTGGGCCCAGCTGGATGCCAGGACAGGGTCTATGGGCTTTACACGCCCGCATCCAGCCCCATGCCTGGCACGGATCTACCATCACGCGACTCTCAATGGGGGACAGAGAGGATGTCCCAAGCTCCTAGAGCCTGCCTCTCTGCCCTCCGCTGCCCCTCACTCGACGGCCTCACCCTCCCAGCGCTCTGGTGTGTCTGGACTGGCATCCTCTGCTGGCCTGGGCGAGACAGCACTGGCGGGCAGGGGACCGAACGGACTGTGGAAGCCACTCCCGAATGCAGCAAAGAGAACCACAGACCCTTCCAAAAAGAATCCCTCAGCCTGTGACCAGGCCCTACCATGCTGTTTCAAATAAAACATCCCAGGAGTGCATTCCCAAGAGCAGCTGAAAAGCACACTTGCACGCAAGGCTTTTACCTTGAAGGTTTTGTCCATAGACGTTGAAAGAAGCATGTGGCTCTTGGCAAAGACCGGACACCACTGCACGCTGTTGACGGGGCCCCGGTGGCCTCTCAGGTGGAAGAGCACCTTCTTGGGAATCGTGGTTTCTTTATGCTGACCATCCAAATACGGCTGAATAAACTCGGACACTTGGGGGCCCACGCAGAGAGGGGCGGGGGGCCGCCTCCCCGAGGGACCCTGGGCCTCCGCATCTTCCCCCTTGCCTGCCTCCGCGCTTAGCGCCTGCAAGTGTCTCAGTCTTTTCGGGGTATAGGGCACAACAGAGTCCTCACACCGCTTCCTCTGAAGAGAGCTGCCGTTGCTACCGGGGCGTTCAGATTCGGTCCGGGCACGGAAAGATGCCTCGGGGGAGTCGTAGGCGCCCCAGGGGGGTTTCGCCTGCTGCAGGCGGGCAGCTGCCAGGGGCACGTGGCCAGCGGGAGTTTGGCTGGTCCACAGGGAGGGACGAGGAGGCTGGCTGGGGGGGGCGGTGACCTCAGGCTCCGGCCGGGGCCAAAGTAACCTCTGGCTGGGGCGAGATCCTGGGTCATTTCTCCAGAGCCGAACCAGTGGGAGACGCCGGCCCGCGGGGTCTTCACGTTTTGCAGGCTGTGCGCCTGCATCCGCCACGTCCAGGGAGTCCGAGGCGAGAGCCCACCTGTGAGACGGGGCCGCAGCAGAAGCATCTTCCATCTGGCCGGCGGGGTTAAAACTTCCTGCGGGCTCAGCCTCGGCCTCAGAGTCTGAGTCTTCATAAGCCACCAGCGAAGCCATTGAAGACAGTTTCTGGCTGTCCTTCAAGGGCGAACTCCCTAAGGCCAAAGTCAAGTGTCAGAAGACATGCGTTGAAGAAGGAAGAAAGTGTAGTTAAAAGCATCATCATCACCTGTAGTTAAAAGCAAACATGCCGCTGAGCAAACCTGAGTTAAAAGCAAACCTGTAGTTAAAAGCAAACATGCCGCTGAGCAAACCTGAGCCTGAAAAACCCGCAAGAGGAGCTCCCTGGGGGCCTAGCAGGTTAAGGATCCAGCGGTGTCACTGCTGTGGTGCAGGTTTGATCCCTGGCCCAGGAACTTCCGCATGCCAAAAAAAGGGAATAAACACATTAAAAATAAGGACTTTTTTTTGGAGTTCCCGTTCGTGGCGCAGTGGTTAACGAATCCGACTAGGAACCATGAGGTTGCGGGTTCGGTCCCTGCCCTTGCTCAGTGGGTTAAGGATCCGGCATTGCCGTGAGCTGTGGTGTAGGTTGCAGACGCGGCTCGGATCCCGCGTTGCTGTGGCTCTGGCGTAGGCCGGTGGCTACAGCTCCGATTCAACCCCTAGCCTGGGAACCTCCATATGCTGCGGGAGCGGCCCAAAAAATAGCAACAACAACAACAACAACAACAAATAAGGACTTTTCCTATTATGCATGAAGAGGACAACCGACAGGCTCCTACCATGTGTCACAGACAACCATACTCAGTGTCCCATGATAAACCACAATGAAAAGGCATGTTTTGTAGAAAGCACGCATCTCTATGTATAACTAAATCACTCTGCTCTACAGCAGAGAGCAATGCAACTGTAAACTACACTTCAACTTCTTTTCATTTAAAATAAAAAAAAAAAAAAAATGAGGCCTTGTCCAAGAATACACAGTGGGAAAGAGACAGTCTCTTCAGCAAGTGGTGCTGGGAATGTTGGACGGCCACGTGTAATCAGTGAAGTGAGAACACACCCTCACGCCACACACAAAAATAAACTCAACATGGCTTAAAGACTTGAATATAAGAGACCACAAAACTCCTAGAAGAGAACACAGGCAAAATATGCTCTCACATAAATGGTACCAATGTTTTGGGTTTTGGGAGGGGGGTTTGTCTTTTGTCTTTTTAGGGCCGCACCCACGGCATATGGAGGTTCCCAGGCTAGGGGTCTAATCAGAGCCGTTGCTGCCGGCCTCCACCACAGCCACAGCCATGCCAGATCCGAGCTTGTGCACAGAAAAGGAAACCACAGACAAAGATAAAATATTTGCAAATGATGTGACTGACAAGGGCTTAATTTCCAAAATCTACAAATAGCTCATATAACTAAATAACAACAACAACAAAAATTAAAAAATGGACAGAAGGGAAATTCCTATTGTGGCTCAGTGGGTTAAGAGCCCAACAAGTATCCGTGAGGTTGCACAGGCCAGCAGCAGCAGCAGCTCCAATTCAACCCCTAGCCCAGGAACTTCCATATGCCACAGATGTGGCCCTGAAAAAAAAAAAAAAATGGGGCAGAAGATCTAAACAGACATTCCTCCAAAGAAGCCATAGAGATGGTCACTAGACAAAGGAGAAGATGCTCGGTGTTGCTCGTTCTTAGAGACTTGCAAATCAAAACCGAAATGAGGTGCCACCTCACACCACGGGAATGGCCGTCATTAAAAAGTCTACACGTATCAGGAGTTCTCATCGTGGCCCAGCAGTATGAACCCAACTAGTATCCATGAGGATGCAGGTTCGACCCCTGGCCTCGCTCAGTGGGTTAAGGTGCTGGTGTTGCTGTGGCTGTTGGGTAGACCAGCAGCTATAGCTCGGATTCAACCCCTAGCCTGGGAACTTCCATATGCCACAGGTGAGGCCCTAAAAAGAAAAAAAAAAAAAATAAAGAAGTCTACAAATAACAAATGCTGGACAAAATGTGGAGAAAAGGGAGCCCTCCTACTGTTGTGGGAATGTAAACTGGCACAGCCACTATGGCAAACAATATGGAAGTTCCTCAAAAGAACTAAAAATAGAGTTTCCATATAATGCAGCAATTTCACTCCTGGGCATATGTCCAGAAATATACATATATAATTCGAAAAGACACATGCACCTCTCTTTCACAGCAGCACTATTTACAACAGCCAAGACATGGAAGCCACCCAAGCAGCCGTAGACAGATGAATGGATAAAGATGTGGTGCATTCCATTCCACACGATGGAATACTACTCAGCCATAAAAAAGAATGAAACAATACCACTTGCAGCAACCTAGAGGTGATCATGCTAAGTGAAGTAAGTCAGAAAGAGAAAAACAAATACCATATGATGTCACTTACATGTGGAATATAAAATATGACACACATGAACTTATCTACAAAAGAGAATCAAACACAAAGACATAGAGAACAGACTTGTGGTTGCCGAAGGGGAGGCAGGGGAAGGACTGGGAATTTGGGATTAGCAGAAGCAAGCTATTGCATATAGGATGGATAGACAAGGTCCTACTACATGGCACAGGGAAAACTATATTTAGTATCCTGTGATAAACGATAATGGAAAAGAATATTTTTTAAAAGAATGTGTATATATGCGTGTGTGTGTAACTGAATCACTTTGCTGTGCAGCAAAAATTAACACATTATAAATCAACTATACTTCGATAAAATAAACTTTTTTTAATAAGGCCTTGTCTATGCACCAGGTGTAATTAGTTAGAAGAGGCAGTTTTTAAAAACAAAAACTATGGAATATCTGGGAATAAAGTAAACAACAAAAACAAAAACAAAACCAGCAAGACCTACACAAAGAAAACTAAAAATTTACTGAAAGACATAAAAGAGGACCTGACCAAATGGAGACATGATGCCTGGACAGAATGACTCTGGTTTTAAAGAGGCCCTGAAGTTCCTTCCCATCGTGGCGCAGTGGTTAACGAATCCGACGGGGAACCATGAGGTTATGGGTTCGATCCCTGACCTCGCTCAGAGGGTTAAAGATCTGGCGTTGCCATGAGCTGTGGCGTAGGTCACAGACATGGCTCAGATCTGGTGTTGCTATGGCTGTGGCCGTGGCCGGCAGTTGTAGCTCCAATTCGACCCCTAGCCTGGGAACCTCCATGTGCTGCAGGCGCAGCCCTAAAAAGCAAAAAAAAAAAAAAAAAAAAAAAAAATGGGAGGCCTTTTGGAATGCTAATTTGGACAACATCTACACCAAATTCAAACACATATAGTTTGGGGGTTGCTTTTGTTTCTTTTTATGGCCATACCTGCAGCATATGGAAGTTTCCAGGATGGGGTTGAATTGGAGCTGCACTGAGGCCTACACCCCAGCTTGCAGCAACGCCGGATCCTTAACCCACTAAGGGAAGCCAGGGAAGGAACCTGCATCCTCACAGAGACAATGTCAAGTCCTTAACCCACTGAGCCACAATAGGAACTCCTGAACACACACAGTTTTTACTGCAACAATCCCACTTTAGAACTCTGTCCAACACAAATACTAGCACATTTTGGGCAAAGCTGGGGGTACAGAGAGCCTGCAGCAGTTTTTGAGCAACACATGAGAAGAGCATACATTCACCAGCATGAATGAGGTCAGGTCTGAAAATACTGAAATGAAAAGATGACCAGGCCTCACCACATGGCAAAAGCATGCCACCCTCGCCTTCACCCTCTCCCTTCTGCTCTAGTCCTTCCTTCTGTTCAATCTGCCTAGAATGCTCTTCCCCAGACAGCCCATCCTGACTACAAGCCAGTGGGAGAGACAGACCCAGGACACAAGGCCCAGGTGCCTGAGGCATCAGTCCACCCAATTTCGAGGGTGTGGCCCAAATCCAGCAGTTGTGCGACAAACACACAGATTCACACGACAGTGAATTTCCCCTTCCTAAAAGACTCTTCCTGGAGTTCCCGTCGTGGCTCAGCAGGTTAAGAACCCAACTAGCATCCATGAGGTTTCAAGTCCGATCCCTGGCCTCACCCAGTGGGCTAAGGATCCGGCGTTGCCATGAGCTGTGGTGTAGGTCACAGACGCGGCTCGGATCCCTCATTGCTGTGGCTGTGGTAAAGGCTGGAAGCTACAGCTCTGATTCAACCCCTAGCCTGAGAACTTCCACACGCCACAGGTGCAGCCCTAAAAAGCAAAAAATAATAATAATAATAATAATTAAATTATATTTTTTTAAAATGTTAAGTAAACATTAAAAACCATGCCCGGAATTCTGAATCATTATACATGATAAATTGTAGCCAGCTAGTTTCCCCAAAGACGTACCCCCTTCTGGAATTCAATTCTATGTGGTTAGCACGAAGCAAGGACACTCAAGGAAAACAAGGATACGGGACATGTCCTGGACAGCAGAGGGCGCGGTGGAGCAGCACTGAGAGCCCAGGCAGCATATCACTTCAGAGGAAGCCTACGTGCCCTACCTTAATACGCCACCCTGAGCTCCTCTTCCATCCCTGAAGACTCCCTGTGGGTCCTCAATTACGCCATTCCGACAGCCTATCTATCACCCCCATCTCCCCCGGACAGTGGTTTTCCCTGGAAGCGACCATCTCACCCCTCCCCTGCCTTTCCCAAAAAGGGTAGTAGCATTTGCCTGAAGGGCTCCATTGCCAAATAAGTTACACCAACATCCAAAAAATGCCAGTGGTCTGCCTCCTCCAAAAATCCCACCCCCACCTACAGTCCAATCCAGGCAGGTAACACCTTCTACACACAGAGCCATTGTCTAAATAAAACGTCCATCACAGGAGTTCCCGTTATGGCCCAGCGATAACAAACCCGACTGGTATCCATGAGGACGCAGGGTCAATCCCTGGCCTCACTCAGTGGGTTAAGGATCCGGCATTGCCGTAAGCTGTGGTGTAGGTTGCAGACATGGCTCAGATCTCACGTTGCTGTGGCTGTGGCACAAGCCGGCAGCTGCAGCTCCAACTGGACCCCTAGCCTGAGAACTTCCATATGCCATGGGTGTGGCCCTAACAAGCAAAAAAACACAAAAAAACAAAAGCAAAAAACTTCCATCACAAGCCAGCCCATCTCAAATGGAACAAATATAATGGACAAATTATAAATTAATAGAACACTGCACTGCAAAGGATTTGGCATTTCTTTTCTCTAAATACTTGCTCTGTTCCTGAAGCCCATCCTGATCAAACATCTCACCTGTCTCAACTCCTGGGCACAGCATCACCCACCACAGCATCCCGTTCCATCCCTCCAAAGAGAACCCACTAGGTTACCAGCACCAAGGCACCTGTCCTCAGCCATTAGAATGGATTCCTACCTACCCAGTTGTCCACAGATGTCGACTCACAGGAGAGGTCGATGGCCAGAATTAGAAATGAGACCTACAGCAAAAGATCAGAGAGCAGCGGAGTGAGAAGATCCCCACAAGGCAAGGCAGCAAGAACTGAATGAATGCAGGTAGATGAACCATAGCAGCATCTGCTTCATGTACATTTCATTCAGTCATTCAGTAAACATTGAAGGAGCATGGGCTACTTCCTGAGCCCCATACCAGGCGCCAGGAACACCTCAGCCAACAAGAAAGTGAACAATGCCCTGAGCTCATCATGCTCACGCACGGCGGGGGAAGACAGACCATGACCAGGTGAAACAAAGGATGTCCAGTGATGAGAAATCCCAAGGAGGAAAGTAAAACAGAAAAGTCGGCATGATGGTGGGCTTGGGCTGTCGTTTCCTATGATGAGGTCAAGGCAGGCCTAGGGCAGAAGGCAACGCTCTGGAGGAGGTGAGGAAGTAGAGGTGATGAGAAGACCGAAACAACAAAACTAATCAAATTGGGTGAGAGTGATGGAGGCAAGAATGAGTCAAGGAAAACAGGCAAAAACGGAGGTGATCGGGAGCCACTGGGAACAACAACAACAAACTTTAGAGGGAAACTGCTGCCTAAACAGGCAAAAGTGGGGAAAGGACATTTTTTCATAGAAAGAGGGAGTGATTAAACTAAGAAGAACAAAAAAATTAAAAATAAAAATAGCTAAGAACAGCTGGAAGAAAAAGTCAGGTCTTAGCAGAAATGAGGCTACAGGAGAGGGGAGCGGCAATGACAGTCACCTGCATGTCAGCTCCACCCAGGCAGGACTTTTTTGTGTGTTGTTCACTGTTTGATCCCCAGCATCTACAGATATTTGTGAAATGCAACCTGGTGGGAGGAGGGCACAGAGAAAGCAACAGGGATAAGATATTCTCATTCAACATTTCCTGATTACCTACACTGTGCCAAGCTTTATATTAGGTTTTATGGACAGAGATTAAACACAAAACACACCTCCTGCGCCGGAGGCCACAGACTGATGAGGGCAACAAACAAGATACGACCAGAGGTGGGTTTTGAAGAATGAATAGGAGTTAGCCAGGTTGCCAAGAGTAGGAGGTGAGCATCGTCCAGAGCACTGCGCGACGCAGAACCGGAGATGTAGAACAGGCGAACAGCGGCGAAGGCTCGCGCGGAAGGGTGTGGAGCACTCGGGCCCCAGCCAGGTCCCGTCCCCTCCCGTCCCCCGGCCCGGCCCGCCGCTCACCACACACACCGGAAGCGCTCGGTCCTCCCGGAGGCTGTCCGGCCTGCACTCCGCCGCCCAGTCGCGTTCCGCGGACGCCGGGGCCCCAACCAATCAGCGGCGGCCTCTGGCCGCCACAGCCAATGATGACGCAGTCGATCCGGAAGTTGTTCCGGCCGGACGGCGTTTCCACGGACGCCCAAGCAGCAACCCGTGGCTGAGCCGGCAGTGCTGACGGGCCCGGCGGGGCCGGTAAGTGAAGGGATGAAAGAGGGAGGGAAGCCAGGGTGGCGCCCGATGACCTGGGCCTTCCGGAGCCGCCGGCACGCCGGGGCCGGGAGTATCCTCCTCAGAGCCCGCCTCGCTGCCCGCCGGGTTCTGGCAGCACGGGGGGCGCGGAGGCTGCCCGGGCGCCCCTCGACCCCTTCCTCCCAGCGCCGCCGACCCGGCCTGTCGCCCACTCCCGCGGGCGCCGACCCTTCCTCGTCTCCCACCTCTGCCCTTTCCCTAAGGAGGGAGGCCCCGACTTTTACCAAGTGTCTGCCATGTGACAGGGGCTTTGCCTGCAGTATCGCACTTAGTCCCCTCCACGGTAAAGTTAGGAGGCTTCTTTATGCCCATTTCACAAATGAGGAAGCGGAGGATGAAGCGGAGAGGTAATGTGACTTGCTCAAAGTCTTGAAACAAGAAGGTGCCCAAACTGGGATCGAAACTCAGATCTGACCCCAGAACTCATGATCTTTCCACTGCATTGCGCCGCCCCCGTGAACGACAGCAGCAAGGAATTTACAGCCCACCTTTCTGCCCCCCAGGACTACACATAAAACACAGTTTTCATTACAGTTGTTCATACTGATGCTAAGAAGGAGGAACAGAAAGGGGGCAGGGAGATTCTTAGGAGGCCAGCTTGGAATAGAGGGTGGCTGATGCAATGACCAGCTAATATCTTGATTCCCAAGAGGGTTTCACTGGTCTCCACCCGCACTCTTTCCTGTACCCACCTCTGATTGGACAGTCCCATCAAAAAGGTTGGGTCAAGAGGCTTAAGCGTTTCTGAGAAACTGGGGGATTTATAAGAAACTCCTATGTGTGAGTAGTGAAGGGTGGGATAAACAAGGAAGGAAGAGAGAAGTCTTTTTCTAAAAGGAAACTGAAAGGAGGAAAGGACGACTATTAAAGAAGAGCTTGAGCTGCTCGGGGCAGTCTCAGCTACTCAAGTGCCCGGTGGGACCAGTGGCCACCTCTGCAGTGTCTCCTGCAACCTCGGTATGTATTGCCACCTTCCCAAGGCTTAGAGCTTACTAGTATTTTTACCAGCCTTTTCCCAAAAGGCTGGAAACCTTGGCTTAGGGAGATGAGGGGTCAGGATTACACTGTTGTGCATTTTACTTCATCTCATTGGTCCCAAGTTCAAGTGATTCTCGGCTTCCATAGGGAACAGAGATCCTGGAAGAGTAGTTGCCTGCTGGGATTCATAGCTTGCCTTTCAGCAGCTTCATGTTGGCTGTCATATTTTTCACCCGTGAGGCCTCCTTAAATAGTTGATCTCCATTCCCAATATGTCATTGTAATACTCATGAGTATCTTGGGTCTGGCTTCATTTAAAATAATGGCTTATTTGCCTTTTAAGATAATTTTCATTTCATTATTTGGAGAAGAAAGGAAGCTTTCCTCCCAGTGTTTAAAAAAGGAAAAGAGGGAGTTCCCGTCGTGGCGCAGTGGTTAACGAATCCGACTAGGAACCATGAGGTTGCGGGTTCGATCCCTGGCCTTGCTTGGTGGGTTAAGGATCCGGCGTTGCCGTGAGCTGTGGTGTAGGTTGCAAACGCAGCTCGGATCCCTTGTTGCTGTGGCTCTGGCGTAGGCCGGTGGCTACAGCTCCGGTTGGACCCCTAGCCTGGGAACCTCCATATGCCGCGGGAGCGGCCCCAGAAATGGCAAAAAGACCAAAAAAAAAAGGAAAAGAGAACTTAATCTGTTCCAAGGTTTAACGTGGTAAAGAACTCCCTGCTCGTTTTCTAGTCTTCTGCAAACGCGGCAGTCCAAGGCCATTGTCATCCACACTCTGGCCAGGATGCGAAGGATGGTCTTCCACCTCCTGATGCTTTTCTGGGCGTCGGGAAACTCTTGTGTCACTTTCTCTTCTCTGCTGCTCCGCAATTAGCATATTCATGTGTGAGGCCGCCCTCCCTGCAGTTTGCAGAATCTGCATATTCCGATCTTATCTGTGAGATGATTTCACTCTGGCCCCGGTAATTGTTGTGTTCTGTTCTGTTTAAACAGTTCTGTAATTCTTCTTTCTATTCCTCACCCCAAAGCTGTACCCAGTCTCTTCAAGTGCCTGTTACATCCTCCTGAGTAGTGGAACCTCTCCAAGTGAGCCCAAGATTCAAGTCCCTTAGAAAGAGAAATTGAAAGTTCGTTTTTAAGAGCCTCTCAGCTTTCTCTTTAAAGGCGGGCTGATTTGCTGTGGAGTGTGCAGTTTTGTGTTTTATACTCCCAGTCCTTTTTTTTAGAGAAAATAATAATTACTTCAGGATTTACAGCTTCATGTCTTTGTTTTGGATTGTAGTGTTTGTTAAATAGATAAAGAAGTTTTCCTTGACAGGGGTTCAAAGCCCTATTTGCAGTTTACACAGTAAACACTTTAGGCAGTGCCCCTCAGTCTTTTGGCATCGCAGACCCTTTGAGAAAGTAGCGAGCCTGGGTACTCAGAGCGGCAGACGCGCCAGTGTGCGTGCACACTATTGATATAATTTCACAGGTTCTGAGCTCTGAGTAGAAAACCTCTGAAGTTAAATTCTGAAAGTCAGTTGGCAGAGAAAGAAAGGAGGATGTTGACTGGCTGGGAGGAGAAAGAATGTGTGCACACGAGCAGGGTGGCGCCAGAACTGAGAGCTCTGTTTTCCCCCCGAGGCAGTGCACTCACTGGGAAGTTGCATCAGACACACCCGCACACACCCCTCTCAGTGTGGGTGATTCCCAGGCAGTGGGCGTATGTTTCGTGGTCATGCGAGCAGAGAGTCTGGGGCTGCTGTTTCCTCGGTCAGATTTCTTTCCCATGTACCTCTTACCTTAGTGGGATTCTGATATTTAAAGGTACCCGTTTCTCGCTACACCATGGACCCTCCATGCAGGCTCAACTCATCAGGCTCACCCTCTGTCGCAAGGCAGGTGAGGGGTCCAGAGCTCACCCAGTCATTCTACCCAGTACTTTCCCTAGGAGTGTTTAGGGTAAATTTTTTTTGGGGGGGGGTCTTTTTGAAGCCACACCCATGGCGTATGGTGGTTCCCAGGCTAGGGGTCCAATTGGAGCTGTAGCCACCAGCCTGCACCAGAGCCACAGCAACGCAGGATCCCAGCCGCGTCTGCAACCTACACCACAGCTCACGTCAAAGCTGGATCCTTAACCCACTGAACGAGGCCAGGGACCAAATCTGCATCCTCATGGATGCTCGTCGGGTTCAGTAACTGCTGAGCCACGATGGGAACTCCTGTTTAAAGGTAATTTTAATCTGTACTTGATTTTGGTCCTGCCCGCAGACGTCATCTGCTGCCGTCTGTGCGGGATCCCACTTTTGGAAGAGCAAGGGTGAATCAAGGGGAGTCCCCCGGAGCGGCCAGAATGCTGGACAGCTTTTAGCAGAGGGTGAGGAAACCAGACTGGGCGCGCGCACACGTATGCGCGCATGCGCATGCGGGGCCAGCCTGGCTCTCCCCGCATCTCAGAGGGCTCAGTGCCGCCCCAGGACGCTTTAAGAGCACTCTGCAGTCCACGTGGGGGAAATCTACCTTAAACTGGAATGCGCACTTGCAAAGATTTTATGCGAGGATGTGAACCAGAGGGGGAGGAAGTTGAGCTAGATGATTCATGAGATCCACGGGTTCAGAAGCTGCTCTGTAGCAGGGACTAGAAGCAGGTGAATGGATAAAACCTTGTGTTTGCTTCCCTTTCTCTGGGGAAGGCACACGTCACCAAATGCAGTGAGTGCACTGCAGTTACTAACACTGGGATCCTTGCTGCCAGAGCACCCAGCTCGGCCTGTAGGGAAAGGGCCAGGAGAGGCTGCCCAGAGGAGCTGAGGTGGAAGGAGGTGGGGGGCCGCGCAGCAGAGGAGAGCAGAAGACATTCCAGGCCAGAGTGGGGTGGGGTGGGTGGAGCCCGCTGGAGCTTGAGAGCTTGCAGTCATAATTAAGGGGGGGGGGCCTCAGCCCCAGCCCGAGCTCCTGGCTCGGCTTCCCCGAGCCACCTGCTCTCTTGTGTGGTGATGCAGAGCAGACACCGAGACCCTCAGCTTTGAAAGTTGGGAGGATTCGGGGTCACATGTGCAGCATCTGGATGTGATCATTTGTGGCTAGAGATAACTGCACCACTTTGTTATTTGATGTGGGCCTGAGTGTTTCTCCTCTGAGCGCTAATCAGAAGGTTCTTCCACACCCCTTCCCTTTCTTGCAGCCTTCCTAAGTTGTGAGCTTTGTTCTAAGTCAGTTTTCTCACCCAACCTCCCTTTCTGGGAATTGAGGCAATTCTCAGCAAGGAGGAGAAAGAAACTGGCTGCTGTCCCACCCCCGCTCAGTCTTATTGTTGCACTGACCTACATAAAGGTTGGTTTAGTTAAAATTTACATGCTTTTTAACAAATGGGTGAATAAAAATAAATGATCCCCACAAATGTCTGTTCTCGGCATAGAATTGGAAGAAAAAATTTTTTTTAATGATTAAAGGAATGAAAAGGCAGAGTTCCCGTCGTGGCTCAGTGGAAACAAATCCAACTAGGAACCATGAGGATATGGGTTCGATCCCTGGCCTCGCTCAGTGGGTTGAGGATCCGGCGTTGCCATGAGCTGTGGTGTATGTCACAGATGCAGCTCAGATTTGGCGTTGCTGTGGCTGTGGTGTAGGCTGGCAGCTATTGCTCCGATTCGACCCCTAGCCTGGGAACCTCCATATGCCACGGCTATGGCCCTAAAAGACAAAAAAAACTAAAAAATAAAAAGTTATTCATTAAGTCCTCAGCCGTGCCTCTGATGTCCTGCTGGACATCAGCCTGCCTGTGTTGTCACACTTCATCCACGACCAGACCTGCAATTTTGTGTCATTACTGCTATTCCCACCTGACAGCCAAGAGGCTGAGGCTCATTGCAGATAAGTACCCTGTAGGAAGGACAGGGTTGGAGAGAGTAGGCTCCAGGGCCAGACTGCTTATTTTATCCCCTCTACCTCCGAGTTTGTTTAGCCTCATCTATGACATAGAGTTAGCAGTTGTGTCTCAGGACTGCTGTAAGGCTTTAGTGAATTGATAGGTGCTTAGAGAAATACCAGCTACTTAAGTGCCGGAAGTTAGCTGCCCTGGCGTAGCCTCACTGTCATTGTCCTCATCCTCATTCAAGGTGTAGCAACGAGTTACACAGGAAGCTGGAGTTCAGCCAAGCTCTGGAACCTGAACAAAGTATACTTGTAATGGGTTTCTTTTTCTTTTTTCTTTCTTTTTTTTGTCGTTTTGCCTTTTCTAGGGCTGCTTCCTGCAGCATATGGAGGTTCCCAGGCTAGGGGTCTGATCAGAGCTGTAGCCACCAGCCTACCCCAGAGCCACAGCAACACGGGATCCAAGCCGCATCTGCAACCTACACCACAGCTCACAGCAATGCCAGATCCTGAACCCACTGAGCAAGGCCAGGGATCAAACCCGCAACCTCATGGTTCCTCGTCAGAGTCGTCAACCACTGCGCCACGACGGGAACACCGCTGTAAGGGGTTTCTGTCTGGCTTTACAGTTTGTTAAATGGGACCATGTAGTTTCTGCTCATTTCTTCTCGTAACACCACTTGAGGTAGACGAAGTTCCTGATGGTGCTGCTTTACAGCTGAGGAAGCTGACACAAAGCAAAGGGAGGTGATGACCCAAGAGGGCAGACTGTGGCCAACCCCGCCCCAGGGTGGTGTGAGCTGGCCCGCCTGCCTTCAGGGTTAATAGTAAATAATGACCGAGAGAAGGTAGGCATCCACCTTCTTCAAAGGTTTGCAATTAAATAAGGCAGCAGGTGGAGTGGACAGGCTTTCTGTAATTCTGACCCCATTTGGATTGGGCCCTGCCTCCACCCCCACCCCCTTCATCCCGAGAACAGAACAGCCGGCCTGCACAGGGAGCCTTTGGTCGGCAGTATGTTGGTTATGTAGGTTTATGGCCACAAAGGCCTGGGAATTCATCCCCAAAGGAGTTGAGGTGAAGAGGCAAAAGCAGTTAGCCAAATGTTTCTAGCTGTGGTGGCCCGGGGTTTACTTGAGCAGACTTGAGTCCTGCCCGGGTCCCAGGCACTGGGTGAGGCCCAGGGCCCGTCAGCAGATGCTCACTTGCTCTTGGTTGGGAGGGTCTTTTTTGCCACCCCTAAGTCTGTCAATCACACCGATTCTTTTCGGCCTCATCATTAGCATCGGTTCTTCCTCATTTTTTCTTTTTTGGCCACGCCCACAGCATGTGGAAGCTCCTGAGCCAGGGATCAAACCCACAGCACAGCAGCGGTGGCAACGCCAGATCTTTAACCAGCTGCGCCACAGGAGAACCGTTCTTCCTCTTTTCCCCTTTTTCCTGGCCCCAAGTTTCTGCCTGTATTTTTATTGTTATTTCATCTGTGACCTTTATTATAATCACCCCCAGGCTTTTTTGGAAAGAAGGACTAAGAGGCAGGAAAAGAAAAACAGCCGCAATGGTTTGTTAATCTCACGCTCTCTCTTCTGTCCCCGCAGTTTTGTCTGGACGGCTGAGCAAATCTCCCAGCACCCTAGCCGGCTGTGGCCTTAGGTCCTGGAAAATGGCAGATGTGCCCAACGGCGAGCAGGGGTGCAGCTCCCCGCTGGAGCTGTTCAACAGCATAGCTGCTCAGGGGGAGCTCGTGAGGTCCCTCAAAGCCAGACACGCGGCGAAGGTAGGTCGCTTTGCTGGCTCCTCCGCACGTGCGTCTGAGCCTCGTCTGCAGGGTCTGTTTGCTCCTCTCCTGGGACACTTTGCTCTCGCCTGAGATCCTTCCTTGTCGGCGTGGACGCGTGTGTGCTCGGAGGCCGCTGGGAAGTACAGCAGCTGTCCCCCCTGCCCCTCGCCGCCACCTGCTCCGAGAAACAACTCTTCCCAGTTCTTTTTGCTGATTGTTTTGATATGAAACCCCGACAGCTCTCAAAAGCACACTCATTCTATGGCTCCTTACTCATTTTCAAGGTTGGTGCTTTCACCGTGGAAGGCAGGGAACCAGCGTTTTCATAGGCGCCCCCCCATGCCCCCAGCCTCCAGCCCTGTGCTTGGTGCCGTTGCCGTTGCTCTGTCCACACAGCGCTGCTGACAGCTGGCCGCTGGGTGCGCTGTGAGCGCTCCTCTCTTCTGCCCACCTTGGTTTGCTCTGGAGTCGCATTTGTCTCCGTCGCTTTCTGCTTGGCTCTCTTAGCCACTGGTGGTGACGCACTGCCAGGCTCTCCCCGAGCTGGGTGAGCCCCGTCTCGAGGCACAGCAGGTGCCGTGTCAGCTTCGTCCTCCGGAAATGGTCTCTCCCGGGACCCTGGGCCGGCGGCTCTCCCACCCTGCCCAGCTCAGCACCGTCTCTCCCGCCCCCGCCGGGCCTGTTTCCTGACCCTGCGTCTTACCCTCCGTGGTTTATTTTGGTGCAGTACATTCTCCAGTGGGTTCTGCAGTGCTAAGGGAATAATTTTTTGAGATCTGGCCTGGTCCTGCAGTGTCTTCATCTTACTGGGTCCGTAGTTGATGACCAGGCTGGGTGTGGAATTTTCAGGTGACATGACTTTCCCTCAGGATTCTGCAGCCACTGCTTTGCAGCGCCAGCGTTGCTGGGGAGAGGCCAGATGCCGCTCCTTTGTCCTTCTCTCGCGAAGGGTGCAGGATCTCCTGTCTGTTCCCGTGTTCTGGAATTCCCTGGGACGGCGCACAGTGCTCCCTGCAACCTAGAAATCCCTGACCTTTAATTCTCAGGAATTATTTCTTTGATTTCTTCTTTTTTTGTTTGTTTCTTTGCAGATTTTTTAAATTCAGAGGACTAAGCTTAGTCCTCTGAATTTCTTATTTTTGATGTATTTTCCCTATTTATTTATTTATTTATTTATTTATTTTTGTCTTTTGAGGGCCGAACCCAAGGCATATGGAAGTTCCTAGGTTAGGGGTTGAATTGGAGCTATAGCTAGCGGCTAACCTATGTCACAGCCACAGCAATACCAGCTCTGAGCCAGATCTGCAATCTACACCACAGCTCAAGGCAACGCCAGATCCTTAACCCACTGAGCGAGACAGGGATCGAACCTGTGTCCTCATGGATCTTAGTCAGGTTCGTTACCTCTGAGCCACGACAGGAGCACCAGTTACCTCTGAGATCTTGATGATGGTGTTTCTGTTGTTCTCTGCCCCCTTTATAAACTCAATTTCCATTACATATTTAAAAAATAATAAAAACCAAAAAAATAAACTCAAATTCCTCCAAGTTAACTTTCTTTTCCTTCTGCCTCTTGCATTGGACACCGTTGGCACGTGCTCAGCGATGCTCGGCTGTGCACTCTGTGTTGAAGGGGCTGCTGAGAGCTGGTCGGAAGCTGACCTTGTGGCTCTGCCTTCCCTGGACAGCATCCCGCTGCTCCCTTCTGTGGGGTGGCCTGCAGTGTCACGGTCTTCACATCTCTCTGAGGCTAGTAGAGTCCCCAAGAGGGCGCCTCCAGTTTGCTCTCCAGCGGGCATGGGTCTGGCTACTGGCCTTTGCAGCTGACTGAGGCCAAGGATCGAACCTGAGTCCTCGTGCCTGCTAGTTGGGTTCATTACCGCCGAGCCACAACAGGAACTCCTGCACCTGTTTTTATAACACACTTTCAAACCCTCACTTCTGTAAGTATCCAGGGCTGCCAGTACCCGAACCTCCTGGAGAATCCCCAGCAGGAAGTCCAGTCGCTGCCCAGTTTTCCCATGTGGTCTCAGCACTGGCTCCTCCCGGTGTTCTGTCAGGTACAGTCACGCGTCTGCTCTCCAGCGTCTCAGGTCTTGCTGCTGTCATCCTCTTCCTGTTTCCGGTAAGACCTCTCGCTGCTGCAGCGGGGGCTGTCGGAAGTGTAACCCAGGCAGCCTGCATCTGACACACAGGCACCTCCCTTCACTCGGGGGTCACCCGGCTTCTTCATCACCACCACGTCCTCAGCCAGCACTTCCTGGCCCCGTCGTCATCTTTTCAAACATCTCCTCCCGGGGTCTCACCAGATGGTGTCAACCCTCTCACACTCATCCCGGTGGTTTATTGTGACCCTGCGAAGCCCAAATAATCCGTTACATTTTAAAAGAAGTAAATAGAGATATCAAAGGGGGGGGATTTGATTATTCACAGAAAGAAGTTTACACGCCAGGTAGAGCTCAATGGCTGAGATTAAGTTGTTTTTTAAAAAAAAAAAAAAAAAATCTAAGAACTTAAGTAAAGGACCCAAATGCTGATGATCATTTACTCTCTAAACCCATTTTAGAGACCTGAGAGGGGTATTTTTGTCATTTCACATTAGACTTGAATAACCTGGTTTTAGTTAGTAATTCTTTTTTTTTTTTTTTTTTTTTTTGGTCTTTTTGCCATTTCTTGGGCCACTTCCGCAGCATATGGAGGTTCCCAGGCTAGGAGTCCAATCGGAGCTGTAGCCGCCGGTCTACACCAGAGCCACAGCAACCCAGGGTCCGAGCTGTGTCTGCAACCTACACCACAGCTCACAGCAATGCCGGATCGTTAACCCACTGAGCTAGGCCAGGGATCGAACCCGCAACCTCATGGTTCTTAGTTGGATTCGTTAACCACTGAGCCACGACGGGAACTCCTAGTTAGTAATTCTTAGTGACCCCGGGTGTGTTCATCAGTGTAGCAAACAAACAGCACTCACCACAGCTCAGAACAACTCTTCCGAGGAGGGGCTTTGACTGATGCTTGGCCAGCAGCTCACAGGAGAGGCCAGGCTGCATGATGAGACAGACGCGTTAATGAAGGGAGTTGGTGTCTGACCCTGAAATGTGTTATCCAGGAAGCACCTGATGTTTTAGAAATCCCCTGTGAACAATGTAGCCGAGCCGCCTGTCCAGTGTGACTGCCGCGGGCTCTTCCTCCCCCGTCTCTGCCCTCAGTCTCGGTCAGGGTCCTCGGCAATCTTTCTGCCCCGTGTCCTGAGAGAATGACACCCTCCCTGTCTCCCGGAGGATGCGTCAGAACCCGGCAGACAGCTTGAGCAGGACCTGAGGTGACACTGGATCGTAGGGGTTCAGATAGAGAACGGAGCCTTTTTTCTTCTCCTTTTAGTTTAGGTAAACTTTGAAAATTGAAATACGCCATTCTTTCAGAAAGGTATGGAGGTCATTAACAGGCAGCTCCCTGGATTTTCACAAAATGACCAAACCTGTGTGTGACGCACGTGCAGATGGAGGAGTGGCAGTGAAGCCAGGCCCCTTCAGTCACCGCCGCTACCCGCCCAAGAGAGGCCTCCCCCTGACTCCCACCGTGGATAGTTCTGCCTGTGTTGGAACTTGATATAATCAGGGTGTGTGTGTGGGTGTGGTCTTTTGGGTCTGGCTTTTTTCCCCGAACAAGCTTTTCAAATCTGTTTTAATGTCCTGGTCCCTGTTAGATTGAGACCAGGAAAATAGATGAGATGAGCCTGCTTCTCTGTTTCAGCCCCCTTGATTACAGCCGGTCGTTGAGCGAGGGCCCTGGTTAAATGTTTGACTTGCAGAGGCCACCTCGTTGCAGCCGAGTTAGGCCAGATGGAGTATGAAGTGTCAGCAGAGCCAGTGATGCAAAGGGGACTGACCGCCGGGGCTTCACAGCTTGCTGACCCCCATGGGTCGTCTGATGGCTCGGGCTTGCTCACCGCTTCCTCTGTGGCGGGTGGCGCTGCAGAAGGGACGTAAGACGCGCTTGCCTGTCTGTTGTGTGCGCTATATCCGTGAGGGTATTGATCCCACAGCTCCAACTCATTTAAATGGCCCTTCCAGATAGTTCCAGAGGTTGAAACTCCAGTCCGGGTCTCGAAAGCCCCCTGCAGGGGGGCTCTGTGGTCCAGGGCCGCACCCGAGGTCTCCCTGAAAGGCGTTTGGTGCTGTGCTGTTTCTCCCCCGGGACGCCCAGCTTATAGCACCTTGCGTGTAAACTCTAAATGGGCATGTTTGTATTTCCCATGGCCAGCAAATGGGACTGTATATCTTCTTTGTTTGCAGTCTAATCTGGCAAGGCCTGTTAGATTTAGAAGTAGAGCTTTAGGGCATGGCATGACTAATCTGCTTAATTAGGTTTGCTCTTTTAAATGCCAGGCTTCCAGGGGTGGGCTCCTGTGGGCTTCTGCAAGAAGAGGTCCTTAGGTTTCATTTTACACTTGTTTTAAAACACTGAACATGCAAACACTTTGGACAAGCTTGATGAGATTCCAAAACGCAGTAGTGTAACTGTTCCAGTGAATCCCTCCTTAATTTATGACCTGAAAGTCTGTATTTTTCCCCTTGCCTTTATCCATTTTCACGACGTCTGTTTGAGTTGCTGTTACTGTCTGTGGTGACATCTTTGTTTACGTTTCCATAAATATTCATCTCAACCTGTGTGTATTACAAAAACAAGTTCTAGTGTACCTGATTCGTAGAGCTTGTCACGTAAGTGCTCTGGCACCGGCAGTGTTTAAGAAATATTTAGCACATTACCTCTGTCAGAAACAGCGCAGTAAATGGTGTCGCCACACTTAGGCTGTAGTGGTGGTGGCAGTCTTTCAGAGCACTGGAACAACAGACAAGAATACATTCAGCCCCAGCTGGCTGTGTGTCCGTGGGCCAGCAGCTTCACCTCTCTGGGCCTCAGTTCTTCCACGGGGAAAGGACAGTGACAGTGAGGCCTGCCTCACAGCATTGTAAGGCCAAGCGAAGGAATGTGTGTGAAGGCTTTAGCGCAAGGCCTGCCACATGGCAGCGGTAACATTCAGCAGATGGTACCTGTTGTGTTTTTTTGTTTGTTTGCTTGCTTTTTAGGGCCACACCCACAACATATGGAGGTTCCCAGGCAAGGAGTCAAATCGGCGCTACAGCTGCCGGCCCACACCGCAGCCACAGCAAGGCGGGATCCTTAACCCACTGAGGGAGGCCGGGGATCGAACCCTCGTCCTCGTGGATACTGGCTGCGGCACTCCAAGAACTCCGGCTGTTGTTCGTATCTTTGACCTTCTCCCTTATTTCCTTTGTCCAGGATGAAATTGATTCCGCAGTAAAAATGTTGTTATCCTTGAAAATGAGCTACAAAGCTGCGATGGGGGAGGATTACAAGGCTGACTGTCCTCCAGGGAACCGGGCGCCAGGGATTGACAGTGGCCTGGATGCCACAGAAGCAGGAGACGATTTTGTGGACCCGTGGACAGTACAGACAAGCAGTGCAAAAGGCATCGACTATGACAAGCTCATTGGTACGTCGTGCGAAGAGCCCCAGCTTTTAGACGTGATTCCGCTGATGTTTTCTAATTTGAATTAATCACAAATCCCACCAAGCTTCAATGCCAAGGGGAAAGTAGATCCTCGGATCTTTTGGTGGTGCATTATATTCCCAAAGGATTGTTTTTAATTTCCACAGCAATATAAAATGTCTTTCAAAATAATGATGTATGGCAGACAGCTTAAAAGAGGCTTTTTCTTTTTTTAAGCAATTCAGAATTTGGAGAAGGTCCGATGAACTGAGACCTGGGCATCTTTTTTTCTTTTTCCTTTTTGGGGGGCGCCCTGTGGCAATATGGAGTTTGAGGGCCTGAGATCAGATCTGCGCTGCAGCTGTGGCAACGCCAGATCCTTTAACCCTCTGTGCCAGGCCGGAGATGGAACCTGCATCCTAGCGCTGCAGACACCCCACCAATCCCTCAGTCGCACCACAGCAGGAGCTCCTGACCCGGGCATCTTTGCAGTCGCTGAAGCTGTCACTATCTTAGTGGCGACGAGTCAGCCGTAGAGCGCTGTGTTTCTCCTCTGGTGGCACTGAGTGCGGAGCGAAGGAGGGTGACTTCTCACAGCTGGCAGGTCTTCGCTCCCAGGCCCACGCCCTTCATGGTTGCGGGGGCGGGAGAGGTCCTGCTCAGGAAAATCCTTACTCTGAGGTCACTGTTGGCTGTCAAAGAAGAAACAGAGCGAAAACATTCTCATCCAGATCAAAGCCATTTTCCGTGATTTACGGATAGACTATCAGTGAGGACAGATGTTAATTCGGTTAAAGACTGTTTAGAATTATGGTTTGGTTTAAATTATACCTTAATAAGCAATAAGCAGCCATGAGCGGGCGGAGGGTGTCTGAAGTTACCAGCCAGGCTGCATTCTGCGGCTATTTGCCAGCAGAATCTAATCCCAGACAGAGAGCATTTTGTCCTGCGGCCTTCCTCCTGTCCTGCTGCTGTGGCCTCAGCTCTGGGCTGGTGGAAGGGACCAGCCACGGGCCTCAAGCCCATCGGGGCTGTTAGGACGCACGTGGGTCCCCCGTCTGTCTCTCCTTTCAGACCCCCAAACCGCCCACCATCTAAGGTTGCCATCTCTTTTTTTTCCAGTTCGGTTCGGAAGCAGTAAAATTGACAAGGAGCTGATAGACCGGATAGAGAGAGCCACTGGCCAGAGGCCACACCGCTTCCTGCGCAGGGGCATCTTCTTCTCACACAGGTCAGGGGCTCCCCCGCCTCTGCTTTTCGAGAACAAAGCGACCAGGACGCTGTTCCCGCCAGCAGCCTGGTCCTTGGGGAGAGGGGGCGCCAGTTGGCAGGAGGCCGGTTCCACCCCCGTCCTCTCGGTCGGTAACCGGCTGTGGGGTCGCACCCGACCCTTCACCTCTGGCCCTTATTAGTTTATTCGTGTAGTCACAAGGGGGAGAGCAGGTCCACGGCAGACGAGAGTCATGCCAGATGATGTGCTATAAATCATAAAAGTGCCGTAAAACCAAAGAGACAAACGTGACCCAGTTAGCAGTTCCCGCGAGACAAGCAGGAGGCTTCCCGAAGCTACCCAGCGCTTCCTGCCACTGCTCTGGCCCGCTCGGCAGTGACCTCAGACGAGAAGCTAGTGGAGCGAACTGGAGCAGGACATCCCTGCCTTAGACCCCGAGTCCCACGCAGGTCCCCCAGAGACCCGGACGTTCCAAAAGTGGTCCTGCCTCCCGCCCCACACGTCACCTTAGACCTGGCCCGTCTGTGAGGCCGGGTGAGGAGGACTCAGTGCAGGTACTGCTGCTGGATTCTCCTCCTCTGGAAAGGTGGCTGTTGCTCTTCTCCTTGGGCCCACTTTCCCCAGAGGCTGGTTTCACACCCCGCCAAACAGTGCAGTCCCTGGCGGGGACTTTTAAAAACAGATCCTGGAGTTCCCGTCGTGGCTCAGTGGATAATGAATCCAACTAGGAACCATGAGGTTGCGGGTTCAGTCCCCGGCCTCCAGCGTTGCCGTGAGCTGTGGTGTAGGTCACAGACGTGGCTCGGATCCCGTGTGGTTGTGGCTGTGGTGTAGGCTGGCAGCTGTAGCTTCAATTAGACCCCTAGCCTGGGCACCTCCATATACTGCAGGTGCAGTCCTAAAAAGAGATAAATAAATAAATAAAATAAAATAAAATAAAATAAAAATACAGATCCCAGACCCACGAGTCTGGAAGGTAGGGCCCCAGCAGCAGTAGTGTGGAGACAGCGCAGCCGGGAAGGAGGCCCCTGCGCGTGCCGCATCTGAGGACCCAGGCCTCAAAGAGGCGGATGATTCTAGAAGAACTCCCAGATGAAGACCGCTGGTCCCAGTGTGACTGGAGGGGCCCAAATCTCATCTCCAGCTGGGGATGTTCCTTAGCCACCCCCCGCCCCAGGTCAGGGCTGCATTTCCCCAGTCGGGGTCAGCAGAGTCCCGGGGCTGCGTGGCTCTCAGCAGTGCCTTGCATTGATGGCCCCGTGTCACTCCCAGGCTCTGCAGCGGACCGTATGTCAGCACTGACATTCGGAAGGATTCCGAGAGATCCAGCGGCCGCCCAGCCATATCCAGCTTTGAAGCATGCGATTCCCAGCGTGTGTATCTCACTCTTTAAATCACAGGGGAAACCAGTTGAGAAGTTTCCCGTCGTTCTGATACATAAGCACCGACGATAGCGAGCCACAGGGATGCTTGGGTTGGCTGTTCTCTGGATGGTCTCCAGACGACCGTTCACGCTGTGGTCCTCTTCTCAGACCATCCCTCTGCTCTCTCCTTTTCCCGTCAGAGATATGAATCAGGTGCTCGATGCCTATGAAAACAAGAAGCCGTTTTATCTGTACACGGGCAGGGGCCCGTCCTCCGAAGCAATGCACGTGGGTCACCTCATCCCGTTCATCTTCACCAAGTAAGTGTCCGCTCGTGCGACGGTTCTCACTGGTATTCGTGACTCAGAGAGCCCGTCAGTCCTGTTACTGATGATTTTGTTATTTTGAAATTCCTTTGAAACACGGGAAGAGTAAATCAGCAATAGGTCTGCCAGTCGCAGGTAACAAATGGATGATTTTGCCCAAAAAAAGAAAAGAAAAAAGAAATATTCGTCCCAGTCCTCGTCTAGGACAGACAAGACGGTACGCGGTCACGGCCTGAGCTGCCAAGGTTTGGGGACTCGGTGCCTTGGCGGCTTCGGTTCCCCTTGTTCCTGGTGTCACTTTAGAGGAATGTGGGTGATGGAGAGAGCAGCACTCAGGGTCAGCTGGACCTGTGTCCTCCTGTTCCCTGTCTGTGTGACCGCCAAGGAGTTACGCCTCTGGCCCTTAGATTCCACATCTGCCAGAGAAAGTAACAGTACCAACCTCATACGGTTAGTGAAAGGCCTGCAGAGATCCCCGCTGGCTCCGCAGGTCAAGGATCCGGCGCTGTCACTGCTGTGGCATGGGTTCGGTCCCTGGCCCAGAGTTTCTGCGTGCTGCAGGCACTGCCGCAAAAAGGCCTGCAAAGCAGCTGGCACAGAGCTGAGGTGCAGGGCCCTCCAAGTTAATCAGTGGTGGTGGCCTTATAACGAGAGCCAAATTCACAGCACAGCCAGAGCCAGGGGTTTCGTGGACGGGGAAGTTTTGACATCCTTAGCAGGAACCGCATTTTCAGAAGCAACTTGGGGGCGCTCAGTGGGCGCCAGATGCCAGCCCCCGTGCCCTGTGCCTCTCAGGTGGCTGCAGGATGTGTTCAACGTGCCTTTAGTCATCCAGATGACGGACGACGAGAAGTACCTCTGGAAGGAGCTGACCCTGGAGCAGGCCCACGGCTACGCCGTGGAGAACGCCAAGGACATCATCGCCTGCGGCTTCGACGTCAACAAGACCTTCATCTTCTCCGACCTTGACTACATGGGGTAAGGAGAAGGCGCGCGCAGCCGCCTCCCGAGGACGTCCGTGTGGACTGGGGCCTCTGGCCGTCGTGGCCACAGCTGCGTCCCAAGTACCGCGAGGCCTGGGAAGCGTCTCTCTTCCTTTCGTCGGTGCGCGCTGGTCTCGCTGGCTGTTGGGACGTCCACCCTCAGCTGTGCTGGATGTGCGTCCACAGGGCAGGGTCTCCCCAGGGCTGGTCAGTTGGGCCATCAGGGCGTCTTTCTCAGTGTACCTCTCTCCCCGCGGAGAAAAGACTCGCTGGCGACACAGTTCCCTCCCAGTCTAGGTCTTTAAATCAGCCACCCAGGGGGTCAGAACACCTCCTCGTGAAAGTCCTCCCGTCGTAACCTCTGCGGCTTGACTCCATCCCACATGTCCTCAGGGAAGTGTGTTAGAGAAGTAAGACGTGGTCTCGGTCTCAGGAAGATGCTGTTCTCTCAGCAGATAACGGCCTGAGCCCCGAGACGTGGCGCCCCCACGGCTGCGGGAATCTGAGAGCCCGCGCCCCAGGCCCAGCTCTGTCCTGGGTGGGCTCGGTTCTTCCCGGCAGGTCCTTCACTTCTCCGAGCCCCCGTTTCCCTGCGGCGGGGGACGGAGCGCCAGAGAGAGGTGGTCCAGCAGACGGGCTCAGAGCGCTCTGCCCGGGCTGGCGTCCCCACCGCCACCTCCCATGAAGCTCGGCAGTGAGTCCTGGACAGGCGTTGACCAAGCATGGCTCGTGTCCGCCGGACGCTGGGGGCCGCCCCTTGGTCCGGTTCTCTCCACTAGAGGTCAGGCTCTCCCGCTAGAGGTCAGGCTCTCCCACTAGAGGTCAGGCTCTCTCTGCTAGAGGTCAGGCAGTTATAACAGGTTGTGAACTGGGTGATGGTGAGACCTGCGAGGACCAAGGGACATTTACCTGGGGCTGGGCCGGCCAGGGCCCGCACTGCCACGTCTGAGGACGAAGTCCTGGCCCTGAAGTGCTTCGAGCGTGCGTGGCACCTGCCGAGTGCTCGGTGCTCCTCTCTAAAGCCTCTTCCAACTTAAAGCACCTCCACTGGCCGCCTGCCTGGGGGAGGAGCCCCAGGACAGGAGTGGGAGGGGCGAGATGCAACCAGGTCTGTTTCTTGTCCCAGGGCAAAGCCTCAGAGTCCTCACGGGGATAAGCCCTGGGGACACGTGTTCCTCCCAGGTGGGGCTGCCGTGCTCACAGTGCAGCCAGGAAGCCACCTGTCCTTGTGGTCTTGAGAGGCTGCCTTGTTGCCAGGGAGACTAGACACCCCCTCCTTGTGGGGCTGGGGGCGGTTGTGTGCAGTGACCCCAGGTAGGGGGGGTGCTCCCCAGCTCCCCTGCCCTGGGGATTACCCTTGACGGTGACCTCGACCCCGACCTCCGTGCTGGCCCATCTTCCCCAGGGGGCAGACAGTGCGTCCTCGCAAGTGTCAGCAGCGTGAGTTCTGCGGCTGTCCCCCAGGAGAACCGAGTACTGAGCTGGTTCCTATTCTAGCAGGATGACAAAGCAGGCCTTTCCGGATGGTTATCGCGCTCTGCTCTCTGATGTGTTCGTTACACTCGGGTGGGGGCCGCTTTTTCCTTTTTTATCCTCATGGTGCCTGACAGGTAATAGGGCCTAGAGGAAAAGCTTCTGAATACGTTTGTCAAAAGATGCAGTGTAGGCGTTCCCATCGTGGCCCGGTGGTAAGGAGTAGTAAAGACTAGTATCCTTGAGGATGCGGATTCGACCCCTGGCCTCGCTCAGCAGGTTGGGGATCTGGTGTCGCCGCAAGCTCTGGCGTTGGGCACAGACGAGGCTCGGATCCTGCGTTGCTGCGGCTGTGGTGCAGGCCGGCAGCTGCAGCTCCAGTTCAGCCCCTAGCCTGGGAACATCCGTGTGCCTCAGGTGCGGCCCTGAAAAAAAAAAGATGCAGTGTGAGAAGACCGCTGGCGTCTTCCCCCTCCCCCCACACGGGCTTCACCCTCAGCCTAGTTCCCTCTGATAGCAGAGTGGCTGCCACAGATCCAGGCCTCGTATTCCCACCCCCCACCCTCCAGGAAAGCGCCACGATGGCCCAGCCGCAGTGCTGGGGCTGGGGTCATGATGTCCACAGTAGAGGGAGGCCCGGCTGCACTGAGAGAGGCCCTCCTTTCTGGGCCCAGCAGTTTCTACCCAGACACTCCATCCAGCAAATCCGCTTGACCCTTGAACAACCAGGAGCTTAATCCAGTCCGCCCTCCATTCCTAGATTCCTCCACATCCGAGGATCAGCCAGCCAGACCGGGTCGTGGAGGAGCGGACCTGTGTTGTTCCAGGGTCAGGGTCAGTGTGGTCTCCCCCAGCACAGCACAGTCTGCCTCAACAGAAAAGCTGCCCCAGACTTGGGGCCCCACATGCTCAGCCAGGGAGCCGTACCTCCTCTTAGCCCCCGATACTAATCCGGTGCATTCTTGCCTCACTGGCTCATCAGCTTCGCCGCGCTGAGAGCCCAGTCCCTCCGCAGGTGCAGTGTGTCACCTTTGCCTGCTGCAGGCGCCTGTAGGGGGCGTCCCAGCACCCTCCTGGCACGGGAGTCCCGGCCTGGGTCCACCGGCAGGGCTTTGCCCTCAAGGGTGCCACCCTCTGGGGCTGGGCTTTGACGCTGGCTGTCTCTGCAGGATGAGCCCGGGCTTCTACAAGAATGTGGTGAAGATTCAGAAGCACGTTACCTTCAACCAAGTGAAAGGCATCTTCGGCTTCACCGACAGTGACTGCATTGGTAAGAAGCGCCCGCCCGGCCTCCAGAACAGAGCCAAGCTCAGGAGGAGACCCCAGAGCGGCTGCTGGGGTGGGGGACTCTTTCCAGGGCCCGTCTCGAGGGGCTCGCGAGGGGGAGTGCAGAGGGCCAGGCCGCAGAGGCTGATGGGAGGCTTTTCACACGAGCAGATCCCTCAGATGTTCCGAGTCAGTCCTGACAACTGGGGCAGAAGCCCTGTGCTTCCGGAAGAGTTTTTAAATCCTGGGAACCTGGGCATCCGTGGGAAGAGGTCTCTGTGAGGGCTGCCCTGAGTGAGGAAGGAGGCGGGGGCATGGGTCACAGCCAGCTGCACGTGCTTTGCTGCCCGGAGACCCGGGTTTGAATCCTGGCTCCGCCACTTGCTGGCTGTGCACTGGCTCTGGGAAACCAAGAGGTGTTCCGAGCCTAGTGTCCACCTGGGGACGATGGGGACACCTTCTCCATGGAGCTTTGGGCCGCTGCTGCTCTGTGCTCTAATGGGGGCGCGGGGGCAATGGCAGAAGTGAGGTGTCTCTTTCTGAAGAGGGGAGGGAATGGCTGCCAGGAGAGAACATCATTGAGGTGGAGTCCAGGGCTGGAGCCACCCCGGCCTGTCGGAAGCACCTGCGCAGTGCAGTGGGGTGGCCTGGCCTGGCTCCATGTGTCAAGGGGCTCACGAAGATCCGTGCCCTTTGACCCCCAAATTCCACTGCCGCGGGTCTAAGCAAGTGGCACTAGCAGTGTTAATAACAGCAGCATCCAAAATGCTGAGAACAGTTTTAGGCACCAGGGTACCATAATTCCTAGTGACTAAAGATGAGGAAGGACCTAAGCCGGCCCAGCAGGTAGAGAGCGGCTGACGCCGTAGGCCCCACCTGCAGGGGCACGTGCGGTCACAGTGTCACGGGTGTTGCAAAGTGGAACCTGTAAGGAACAGACTGGAGAAGTACAACTAAAACGGAGCGGGGGGACCTCCCTGGTGGCTCAGCCGGGTAAGGGCCCAGCGTTGTCACTGCTGCCATGCAGGTTCAGTCCCTGGCCTGGGCAGTGGCCCATGCCGTAGGCGCGGCCAAAAATAGAAGTAAATAAACAAGTAAATAGGTAAACTTTTTAAAGTGGAGAGAAAACAAATGAAAAGAAGCACAAATTGGGACCGCAGGTTTCTTCTTCTTTCCCCTTGTCTGTAGTTTTCCGCTTTCCGCCAGTGTCGTTACTTTTCCAGCGGGAGGAAGCCCGTCTCTGTTCATCCCCGTCCCTGGGGCAGCTCGGCCGACGGGAGCCGGGCTCGTGTGTAAGCGCTTCTGTCCTCCTTTCCAGGGAAGATCAGCTTCCCCGCCATCCAGGCTGCTCCCTCCTTCAGCAGTTCCTTCCCGCAGATCTTCCGAGACCGGACAGACATCCAGTGCCTCATCCCGTGTGCCATCGACCAGGTCAGGAGGCGGAGGCCTCGCCAGCGGGGGTGCGGGGCCGAGTGGGTGCTCTCAGCTCAGCGCAGGCTGGCGCGCGGCCGCGCAGGCCCGGCCGGGGGCTGCTTTTCTTCACCCGGCCCCTCCCGCCCGCCCACCCCCCCGCAGGACCCGTACTTCAGGATGACCAGAGACGTGGCCCCCAGGATCGGCTACCCCAAGCCCGCCCTGCTGCACTCGACCTTCTTCCCTGCCCTGCAGGGGGCCCAGACCAAAATGAGCGCCAGCGACCCCAACTCCTCCATCTTCCTCACGGACACGGCCAAGCAGATCAAGACCAAGGTGAGCACTGCCCAGCGTGGGCAGCCCGTGCCCGCAGAGCTGGTGCCCTGGGGACCCGCCGCGGCTGCTCCGCCCCCGTCCCCAGATACCAGGTGTGTTCTTTTGTCGTCGTCTCTGCTTTTCTCACCAACACTGTTCAGGAAGCAGAATCACGGCAGTTTTCTTCAGTTAGAGTTAAACAATAGGAAAATTACACACTTCCGAGCACCAGCTATGTTCCAGGAACCGGCAGGTGCTTTCTGTACGTTTTTCGATTTTAAATCGCACCGGGAGACAGTGAGCTCCCTTTACAGATGAGAAGGATGAGGCCCAGAGAAGGTGCCCAGCTTGACCAAGTTTCCACTGGAAACCAGCAGGTGCCCTCCTGGCCCCTGAGCAGCCATTACCAAGCTGGGGCACAGCGGCTGTTTTTTTTTCAGCGCCTTCTCACCGAGACACAGAACTGACAAACGTCTTTCCACGCGACAGTCGGGGCCGGCCCAGGAGTGCTGCGCCCGGCACAACATGCAGCAGGAGCTCAGCAAACGTTTTCTGAGTCACCAGAGAGACTAGAGATCAAAATTAGTCTGAGCTTCCTTATTTTCCAGGCCGCGCTTCTGGGGCTCAGCTCTGAACTGCCGTATCTGTAGAACCCTCACTGTTCCGCACAGCTGTTGACATTTTATTTGGAAGCGTGTGTGTCTGCGGGCGGGACAGTTATGCAGGAGTGGTACTCTGCAGGCGTCTGCACCGCGGCAGGGCCCCTGCCCCTTCTGGAAAGTCCCAAATTCTGGCTGACAATGGGGAGCCCTAAATAGCAGAACTGCCTTTCAGGAAGTAGCAGCCGCCAGGCCAGCTTTCCCACCCTCGGTTGAGGCTGGTGTAAACAAGGCCTTTTCTTTCTCTTTCACTTCTGGCTGGAAATTCCAGAGCGTGGAATGCAGAAGAGGGAGGGCTGTTCTTGTTCCTCCAGCAGAGAAGTCGTTTTATTTGGGGTTCGAGAAGTGGTTTTAAAGCGGTTGTGTGTGGCTCTGGGACACTTCTCATTCGCCCCGGGACCGGCAAAGGCGGAAGAGTTGGGCGAGCGGTGAGTGTGTGAGGTCAGGAACCACTCAGGCTGCAGGGGCCACCAGCGTCCCCAGCACCCTGTAGGGAGGACAGTGTCAGGCCAGGCCTTGTTCTCAGCCCCCAAGCCCACCTTCAACTCCACAATCAGGATCTCCAGGCCAGCCAAGAGAGGGGGCGTTGGGCCAGCCCACGCCCGAGGTTAACAACGAGAGCCATGCTGGGGACAGACGTGGCAGCTTGGCTACGTGACCACCTGCTGTGCGCTCACCCGTGTGATCCCACGGAGTCCTAACAGCCGCCTGGAGCCTGTGTGCGTTTCGTAGGGGTCAGGCCGCCTCCCTGTGTTCATGGCTGGGGACTGGCCCCCACCGCTTACCTGCCTTGAGTGAGCACCCGTGGCTGTCCATGTGCCACTGGGAACCTCCCAGACTGGAGACGAGGCCTGCGTGAGGTCATAGGCAAAAGCGGGCAGAACCAGAGAGTGCTGCCCAGAGTAACGTGCAGGTCAGAAGTAGTCAGTGGCACAGCTCCTTTGTAGTGGGGCTGAAACGAGCCTCCCACCTCCCTGGGCTGTCAGAGCCCACCCAAGTCCAGCTTCCCTGTCCCCAGAGCCACTCGTCGCTCCCACCAAAGAGGACGGGCTTCTGTCCTGCCAGCCTGCGGCTTCCTCTGCTGCTTCCAGGTGACCCACCTAGCAGCCTGCTCCCGAGCCCCTCTGGGAGGCTTCCAGACGCCTCCACTGAGACAGTGACCCCCCCCGCACCCTGTCCCCCCGAGACGCACACACAAAAATGAGGGGGGCATTTGGGTAGCGGGTTTCCACACATAGGCATTGGAAGAACTTTGGGGGAGCTCTGTCTCCTCCTTTTGACACCGGTCCTCTCACCGCTGGACCCTGCTTTCCCTGAGATTATCTTCAGTCCTGAGACCCCTCGTGTCCGTGTCTGAGTCTCTTCCCTCGGCTCCTCAAACCGCGTATTTCCAGGTGGAGTGCGCCTGCAGGCCCCGCCGCCTCCACCTCTGCGCCGCCCGCAGGCTCCGTCCTCGGGCCTCCCGTCCCTCCTCCGCGGTGGGGAGGCGGCCAGTGCGGCTGCCCGTGTCCTCCGAGGGCCACTCGCCTGCCCCGGGCCGCAGCCCCGCCCCCTCGGCCCTCTTGCTGCGAGGGCGGCCTGTGTCCGTCCTCTTTCTGAACCTGAGGACACTGTAGGACGTGTCCCTGCACTTGAGCACAGGTGCCCTTGGGCTTTCCCGACCCCGAATGCTGTCTCTGGGGAGGGGTCGGGGCCCCCTGCTGGGGGGGCGTCCCCCAGCACTCAGCCCCGCCAGCTGCCACCCACGGGTGGCCTGGCCGACCAGCACCTGAGTGTCCTCTCGCTGGCGCAGGTCAACAAGCACGCGTTTTCGGGAGGCAGGGACACCATCGAGGAGCACCGGCAGTTTGGGGGCAACTGCGACGTGGACGTGTCCTTCATGTACCTGACCTTCTTCCTGGAGGATGACGACAGGCTCGAGCAGATCAGGAAGGTGAGGCGGGCCCGGGGCGGCCGCGCGGCGGCGGGCGCTTCCCCAGTGCCTGGGCCTGAGGGGCAGGCGCCCAGCTGAGGCGGGATGGAGCTTGGCTAGGTCGGTCGTGCCCTTGACCACATGCCCAGAAACCTCATGGACAGACAGTTCACAAACGAGAAAATACAGACTGCTGGTCAGTAGCCCCACGAGAAGGTTTAACCCACTAGTCGTCCGAGAAATAGAAGTTAAAACAAGAGCAGCAACTCAGAAACAGTTCCCGTATCAGATTTCGAGGGTTTGTGTCCTGTGTGCGGAGCCGGTGGCCCTGACTCTCCCGGGCTCACCCAGGCCGTCGAGTGCTCCCAGCACGGCCTCGCGGCCAGCAGCATGGCGGGGAGTGAGCGCCGAGAGCCTGGAGACCAGCCGTAGCCTTTGCCTCCAGTTTTAAGTTCTTAGACTCCCTTCCAAGGAGCTAACCCTGAATAAGAAAGCGCTCTCTGAGCGGGGATGTGACGATGGATAATAGCAGAAGTCAGGAACAGACGGAGCAGCAGGGCCAGCCCAGCTAAGGGTCAAGGGGGGACACCAGGAGGGAGGTTCCGATCACACAGGGCAGCAGGCAGGACAGCAGGCAGGGAGAGGGAGAAAAAGACCCCGGGCTGGCCCGCGCAGTGGGATCAGCCGTGTTTAGACAAATGCGGCAGGAACCAGATCTAAAAGAAAACATACCAGGCCCACAACCTCTGGGCACCAGCTTTGCCGGTATTTTTCTTCCTTTACTCTGCTGCTGCTTCGTGGTGAGGGTACTTGATCAAGTTTATTCGGAGTCCGTGTCACTTCCACAGTCAGAAAACTTAAAAAGATCCAGGAGAGAGTTTAGAGAAGCAGTAAGGCTGAAGGGAGCCGTCACCGGTTCAGCACTTGGAGCCACGGCAGGGGTGGGATTGGGGGCCACCCTGTTGTCCCCTCACTGTGACGGGGCGAGTCCCAGCTGCCCGCCAGAGCCCGCTGCCAGTCGTCTTAAGAAAAGCATGGTTGAGGGTACAGGGTCTAGAAGGTCTCAGCCCGCGGGCCAGGCTCTGCGGGGGCGCTGCGCGGGGCCGGAGGGGGTGCCGGGCCGCGCAGCCGTCTCACGGCGGCCCGTCTGCTCCCGGCAGGATTACAGCAGCGGGGCCATGCTCACGGGCGAGCTCAAGAAGGTGCTCATAGAGGTGCTACAGCCCCTGATCGCCGAGCACCAGGCCCGGCGCAAGGAGGTCACGGACGAGGTGGTGAAAGAGTTCATGACTCCCCGGAAGCTGTCCTACGACTTCGAGTAACCCTCTTTTATGCACACGGTCTAAGAGACGTAATTTACCAATAATCCCAGCCTAGTCGAATCACCGCTACCCCCAGACTCTGCCACACGGTAATTACTGGCTGGGCGTCTGCAAGCCCTGTGAGTGGATCGGGGCTGTCCTTCTGTCTCCTGTGAGTGCGACCCCGTGGGGCACCTGGGTGCCGGCTAACACCCCGTGGTCACACCGATCAGTCCAGCTGGAGTCTCTCCCACAAAAGCGGCCCCCAGGGCGTGGGGCAGGGTGTCGGCTGGGCAGCCCGTGCTGGGCCACCGGACTCCTCCCACACGCAGACGCGCTCCTCCACCTGCTCTGTGAAAGAATGTGTAGTCTGGGTATGTCTATCTGGCATCAAATATGATCCTAAAACTAAAAAGTGCTTTGAAAAGTTGATGGGAAAGTTGAATGGGTGTAAGATGCATTTTAGCCCATGTCCCCCCCCCAAAAAATTTTAAAAGAATTACTGGCTAAAAGCTTTGCTCTGCAGGTGACGAGATCTCTCAGCCTGAAAGCTGCCTATTGGCCCTTTCTCAGAATTGGCCAGTTGTTATTGAGTCTTTTGTGGGTGAAACTTGCTGATCCCCTGGCTAAACTCCAGACCGTGCATGTGCTCGACTCCAGGAATCAACTACTAATGTTTGTTTCCACCAAATAATCCTAGACACTCCATCCCGAAAACCAGTGGCTGCTTTACTCTGATGGGCCTGATCCTGAGGGGGTCTGTTACCTTTGCAGATGCTTTTGTTTTGACACTTGACTGGCGTGGAAGTCTGCACAGAGCAGTGCCCTGCCTGTGTCCCCAGACGGGCGGACGTAGCTAGACCGCGTGCAGCCGCCCTCTGGGCCCTCGGCGGGGCATCCGCAGGAGGCCCATTTAATCGTGCATCCTGGGTAGTTTCGGAAAAGCAGAAGACCCCTCCTGGGTCCAAGTATCTGTCCCCTCTGCAGGCGCAGGGCCCACTCCCGAGTGCCCAACTCTGGTCTCACTCGTGACAAGTAAACTTCCTTCATTCCTGCCCGTGTCACTGTGCTCTGTCGGCAGGTTGAGGGCGAGCGGAGGCCTCGTGCCAGCCCAGGGCCCTGCTGTGCCTGCGCCTCCGGGGGTGCCCGGCGGAAACGTGGGATGGAGACAGGCGGGAAGGCAGGCTCGAAGGCATCCACTGGGAAGGGCCCCGCCTGCCTGGCTCACCCCCAGCGGTCTCCCTGCTGCCAGCTCTCGCGCATCACTTGGGGTTTCCAGTGGCTGGTGGAGATGCAAGCAGGTGTCGTTTAGGGACGAGGATGGCAGCCATGGGGTGGTCAGAGCAGTGCCATGCAGTGACGGGGGGCTGGCCGGGATGGAGCCCTGGGCTCGAGGGGAAACAGGCTCGGGAGAGGGGACTGTGACAGAACAGGGGCCACTGAGGCTCCCACCCTGGGTGGCCAAGGCGACCTCTCCTCGCTCCATTGGCCCCGTGTCACAGGAGGGACCACGTGAAGTCCCCAGGTGGCAGAGCCGCCCCTTCACCCAGCATAAGCGCCCATGAGGCATGCGTGCCCGGCGCCCTGGGGCCGCAGAGGGGCTTGTGTTCATGTGCAGGCCAGTGACTTTGGGTGGAGCGTCCCCCCCCCCAGCCCCCCGCCCATAAAACAAAAACAGGACACCTCATATTTGGGTCTTGGGAGCCAGGCCTTGGGTCACAGGTCAGGTGACCTGTCCAAGGTCACTGCTGCTAAGGGCCACAGACCCTCCCACCCCCTGCATTTTGCTAAGAAATAGTGGATTCTTAAAAAGTTCCCCGAGAGACGCCCTGGATTAGGATGGGCAGGCGCACAGCCCAGGGTGTTTGGGGGTGAGGCGGGGCGTCAGTGACAGCCCCCCTGACTGGTAGCATCCCCCTCAGACCTCACTGCACCTCGGTCACTTGGTCTGGGGGGCACAGAAGAGCTGGGTCTGAGGGACAGCGAGGAGCCCACTAGGCAGAGTGGAGAGCTGAGCGGGGGCAGTGAGGCCCAGCTAATGCAGCCCAGAGGCCCCATGACCCCGCTCAGCCTCCTCTGGGGGCCTTGGGTCACCTCCCTTTGTCTCCCATTTGAAAGGTCAGGTGCAGCCTGGCTTGGCAAAGGTGGCCCCATTTAGTGGGAACACCCAGCTCTGGCCCGTTGCTTCTGGTCCCAGCCCGTCCTTTCCCTGTCCCCTCATGTCCCCTTTTCCAAAGAGGGGGCTGGGTCTGCCCTCCAAAGGGCCTTGCCACCCAGAGACCATAGCCAGGCCTTCCTGCTGAGCTGCTTCCAAACCCCCGAACCCGTGGAGGGGTGGGGGCACCACCACTCAGGGACCAGTGGTTCCCCCCCCACAGGAGGAGCCAAAATAAGTGGGCACACTAGTAGTCTTCTTGCCCAAAAGTGACACAGAGACAGAACAGGACGACATTGGAGCCTTTTGTTGTCTGATGCCTTTCTCCCCACACCTGGCGAGAGCATCCTCACACCTCTGCTGCAGGCCCGGTGAGCTTCCTGGGATCCGCTGCGGGCTTTGTTCCTCCTCCTCTGCCAGGCGCTGGCCAGGTCTAGTCTGGATCATGCACGTGCTGCCAGTGGGTAGTCCACAGTCTCAGGCGGGGGAGGGTTGGGGCAGGAGGCGCCTAAGTGGTCAGACAATGGAGCAGGGCCCCATGGGAGCGGAGCCCCAGACACCTAAAAGCAGCCAGCGTTCAGGCAGGGAGAGCTTCCTGGAGGAGGTGATTTCTGGGATGTGGCGTTAGCCGGGCAGAGGAGGGCATTCCTGGCAGAGAGCACAGGGTATAAGCAAATGTGTGAGTCTGTGTGACGAGAGCACCAGAGGGAAGGGTCCGCCCGCACGTTCTGGGCAGTTTTCAGCCAGGACACTGGAGGTCCTTCAGTCCAAAAACAGGGTCAAGGCCAGTGTCCGTGAACATGTGAGTGTCAAGGCAGGTGCTGCCTGGCTTTGCCACAGGGCGGCTGCAGCCTGGGCCCAGCAGATTCGAGCTGGGCCATCACATGGAGGCTGCATGGTGCCCAGGTGTGTGGAGTTCCTGCTATGGCACAGCAGGATCAGTAGCATCTCTGGAGCAGTGGGACACGGGTTCAGTCCCCAGCCCAGCACAGTAGGTTAAGGATCTGGCAGTGCCACAGCCACCACGTGGGCTGCAACTGATCTGATCCCTGGCCCCAGAGGTCCACATGCTGCAGGGCGGCCAAAAAAAGAAAAGAGAAAAAAGTGCAGGTGTGAACCCCCCACGGTCCCTGCTGGGTGCCTTGGGCAGGCCTGGCTCCCTCTCTGAGCTGTCGCAAAACGTGTGTAAGGATGCAGGCCCCGTGCAAAGGCAGCTCCCCTCTCAGTGTCCGGGCACTGGAGGCGCCAGCTGCTCAGGCTGGCTGCAGCTCAGTCTCACTCAAAAAGGGGTTTGGGGGGGGGATGGTGAGCGGAGTAGGTGTCATGCTGAATGCTGAACCACCCCGTGGCAGGGCTCAGCGCACAGGCCGAGCCCCCCAGCCGGAGTGCCAGGCCAGCCTCAGTGTGCCCTTCTGCATGGTGGGAGCCCTGCCACAAGGTTTGGAGGGCTGGAGATGGGGAGACGGGCCATCAGCCCCACAGACCACAAAGCAATAACAGCACATCCTGAGAAACATTTTATTGGCAACAGCTCCTCACTGAGTCCCCAGGGACTATAGGCAGAGCAGGTGGGTGGCCATACCTGGCACCCAGCGCCCAGGGTGGCCCCGACAGCGCCTGGCTGAGCAGCCTGGTGTGGGATGGGACGGGAGGGTTGCAGACACTGCATCTGGGTGCCGTCTCATGAGGACACCGCTTGGCAGGGCCTAAGGGACCAGGCGGGAAGAGCATGGGGGGGCGGGGGAGGGGCTCTGAAGCCGCGGGGCAGCAGGGAAAGCTGACGGGGAGGCCGGAGGGACCAAGCGGCCACGTGCACAGATAGCGCCCTGTGACAGTGTCCTCATCCCAGAGGCCCGCCCTCCCTGGCCTCTGTGACCCTCGGGCCAACCCCAGCCGATGTCAGATGGGCCCCTTGACCTTCTCATGGTCTGTCGCTGGGCGGGGAGGCTCTGGCTGTCTGGGGGTGGGGGCCCGGGGGGCCCAGACTCCGACACTCCCCTCCGCCTCCTCTGGCCCCTATGGCCTCTGGAAGCTGCCAGCGGGTTGGCCCCTGGGCCGCGGGGACCAGCTATGTGAGCAGGCCACGCGTGAGCCTCAGCACCGCTTCATAGGCGACAAAGACCGCCATGTTGACGGGGAAGGCGCGGCAGCAGTTCAGCGACAGTCCCTTGAAGAGCACCTGCGGCCCCTCCTCCCGAACGCTGGTCACCACACAGTGCAGGAGGCCCCGGTAGCGCCGCTGGCCCTGCCCGTCCGCCTGCAGGCGTGACTTGATCACGTCCATGGGGGTGGCCACGGCCCAGGCCAGCACCCCTGCGCAGCCACCAGCCACCAGCACACCCAGGACATCTGCAGGGAGAAGCCCGCGAGTGCTACGGTTGGAAGGGGTGCCCGAGGAGAGCAGGGGGCACCCAGGGCAGGCCCAGCCATCCGGGGCCCAGGTCCACCTTCATGACCTGTCCAGAGCAGGTCTGTCCTGGCCCTCCTGCTGGGGACACCCAGGCCCCTACCTGGGAGGCACTGGGTGGCAGTGTGGCCTCATCCCCATCCCCCGCCACCTTCCCAGGCCCCAGCGCCCAATCACCTGGTTGGCTGCGGCCAGCGGGAGTGAGCCACTCACAGAGGATGGCATAGGAGAGGAAGTAGGTGGCGAAGGAGTGACCGTCCCGGAGGAGCAGGGCTGAGCTGCCCTTGTAGAGGCCTCGCAGGCCCTCCTCTCGGGCCACTGTGGCCAGGCAGTGCAGCGGCCCGCGGTACTTGGGCCCAGGCGCCGAACGGGCAGGGGGTGCGGGACACGGAGGGGGCACAGCCGAGGGCCCCGAGGCCGAGGGGCGCCGCTGCTGCGTTGTCTGCGTCTGCGTCTGCGTCTGCAGGCGGACCTTGGCCACCTCGGTGGGCGACGTCAGGAACACCTGGAGTGGAGCAGAGGCAGGGATGTGGGGACAGCTCGGCACGCACCCCACCCAACACACTCGCTGACCTCACGTTGCCCACAGTGACAGCCAGGGAGCCTGGGCCCGGGAGGCTCTGGGCTGGCCCAGGGGCCACAGTGGAGTGAAGTTCAAAGCCAGCTCTGCCCACCCAAGCTGGGGCGGTGCTTACTTCAGCAGCTCGCTCTCGGCTGGTGGAGGCTTGACACACAGTGTTGAGTAGACATGACTCCAGTTCACAAAAGGACTTAATCCCGTAATCAGTATATTAATGTCATATTAATGTGTCATTTAATAAATGTGTTTGACGTGAGAATATAACACCCAATGTAAGCATTGATAATATGAATATCTAACATATGATAATTTAATTTTTTTTTTTAAAAAAACTTTTTAGGGCTGCACCCGAGGCATATGGAGTTCCCAGGCTAGGGGTTGAATCAGAGCTGCAGCCACTGGCCTACACCACAGTCACAGCAACATCAGATCCGAGCCGCATCTGTGACCTACACCACAGCTCACAGCCATGCCAGACCCTTAACCCACTGAACAAGGCCAGGGATCAAACCTGCAACCTCATGGTTCCTAATCAGATTCGTTTCCACTGTGCCACAAGGGAACACCTTCAGAAAATTTTTCTATGGCCACACGGTGGCATATCCAAGTTCCAGGGCCAGGGATTGACTCCAAGCCACAGAGGTGACCTACGCCGGATCCTTGAACCCCCTGTGCATGTCCGGGATCAAACCCAGCCCTCTGCAGCAACCCGAGCCGCTGCAGTCAGATTCTTAACCCACTGTGCCACAGCGGGAACTCCAAAGACAATTTTAGTAAAAACGTTGGCTGCCATCTCGAGGGTGCTCGTGGCTGTGAGACTCCGTACTGGGGCCTTTGCACCAGGACCTCAGCACAGCTCTTAGAGATGCAGGCACAGATGCTCGGAGAGGCTCCCTGGCATGCCCAGGTGCCCTCAATTACCAAGAGTCAGCTGCGTCGCCACCCCCCGTTCCCCAGCCTCCATCCAGCCTCTGCCCAGCCCTGGGGTCCCGGGACCCCCTCACCCCCCCCAACTCACGCGGACAAGGCCGGAAGCGAACCCCGAGAGTGTGATGTCGGTCTTGGCGGCCTTGGCGTCGGCGCTGCCGTACCGGAAGCGGCAGATGTGCGCGAGGCAGTGGCGGTAGGTGCCGAAAGACACGGACGAGACCAGGGACACGGTGCACACGGGCAGCGAGAGGCCCCTGTAGAAGCCCCGCACCTGGCGGCAGGTGGAGGGACCCGAGGGCCCAAGTCAGGCCAGAGGCCCCGCCAGGAGGAGCCCTGCGCTGGGGAGCCGGGTCGCACCCTGGCCTCGCACTCACTGCCCCGGGCCCCGGGTTCCTCTGCTGTACCCTGGGGGCTGTGATCGTGAGCTTGTGCCGAGGGAACACAGGGTGGGGGCCACAGGCAGCTGTGGATGGTGGGACTGCGACGTGGAACCAGCTGCTCTGTCGTTGCTGTTTCCCTTTGCTCACCCCTGGCCAGTACTGAGCCCCAAGTTCCCTTGGGTAAGTGTCCCTGAGACCCTCCACTGGACAGGGCTCTGAGCTGGACCCTGGGGGACCCCTGACACCCCAGCATGCTTCCAAGGGGTGCTCAGCCTGGAGGCGACAGAAATGCAAACAGGCCCCTCTCAGGACCTTCAAAGGCCCCAGACGCCCCCTTTAGACTCTGCTGGAGGAAGGACCTCATTCTGAGCAGACCCCATGTGCCTGATGCCACAGCTCCTGTCCTCAGAGGAATCCAGGAGGCTCAGAGGCTCTACATCGCCAGACTGGTTGTTAAGTGGCAGCCCTGGGGTCCGACATCCCCCTGCCCATGCCCCTGGCCCCAGGCCTACCCGCTCTTGGCGATAAGTGTCCCGGATGCAGTGCCAGATGCCTGTGTACTTGGGCTCTGTCTGGATCCTGACCTGTGGGAGAAGTGGGCTTCAGGAAAGGGTGGCTCCAGGCCCAAGGCGAGATCACCAGGCCCTGGGGGAGGGACAGAGCCAACCCCTTGATTGTCACAGCCGTGCAGACTAGGAAGGGAAGGGCAGGGACAGTGAGCCTCATTTAAGAGGAGAAACCTGAGTCCCAGGCGTGAGCAGTGGGGGACAGACAGTCCTGAGGACCATGGTGGGGACCGGGGTGAGGAGCGGGCTAGAAGGGTCTTGTGGCCAAGGCCCCAGGCAGAGGCCTCGGGCTGAGGGTCAGGGCCCGGTGATGACCGCACCTTCACCGTGTCCAGGGGGTAGCCCACAGCAACACCGCAGACACCTGGAAGGAAACCAGAGGAACCAGTGAGGACAGAGCAGCCGGAAGAGGGGAGGGTGAACCGGGCTGCGCTCCCACTGAGCCCACACCCTGCTCTGCTCGTCTGCACCTGTCTCGTCCATGGGGCAGAGCAACCCCCACTTTACAGATGGGGAAACTGAGGTGCAGAGAGGGAAAGTGGCTTCTGCCAAGTGGGTTCTCCTTCCCAAGTCCTGGTCACTGGAGCCTTGTTCTGAAAGCCAAGGATGCCCCTTGGCCTCCCCCTGTTTGGTGTCAGGTTTTGGTTTCGTTTCTTTTTTCTTTTTTCTTTTTTTTTTTTTTTTTTTTTGTGTGTGTGTGTCTTTTTGTCTTTTTTTGTTGTTGTTGTTGTTGCTATTTCTTGGGCCGCTCCCACAGCATATGGAGGTTCCCAGGCTAGGGGTTGAATCGGAGCTGTAGCCACTGGCCTACGCCAGAGCCACAGCAACACGGGATCCGAGCCGCGTCTGCAACCTACACCACAGCTCACGGCAACGCCGGATCGTTAACCCACTGAGCAAGGGCAGGGACCGAACCCGCAACCTCATGGTTCCTAGTCGGATTCGTTAACCACTGCGCCACAACAGGAACTCCTCGTTTCTTTTTTCTTAATTTTTTTTTATTTTTAGGGCCTCACCTGCGGCATATGGAGGTTCCCAGGCTAGGGGTTCAAACTGGAGCTACAGCTGCCAACCTACACCACAGCCACAGCAACACCAGAGCCAAGCCACGTCTGCAACCTACACCACAGCTCACAGCAACGCTGGATCCCCGACCCACTGAGCAAGGCCAGGGATTGAACCCACATCCTCATGAACTCTAGTCAGATTCATTTCCTCTATGCCACCAAGAGAACTTTCTGGGGTCAGGTTTTGGGAGAACCGGTCCTGTCTCCAAGCCAGGCCGAGCTGCCCTCCAGCCTCAGTCTGTGAAGGGTTTGTGTGCAAAGCCAGGAGGCCATAGTGCCTTGCAGCTGGGAGGGGTGATGGGGGGCGGGGTACCGCCCAAGCAGAGACTGGGTGGAGGGGTAGCCCAGGTCGCCCCAGGCCTCCCCGAGGGACTGCCGGAAGCACAGGTTTGTGGGGGACACCGTAGGACTTGAGGACCCCCAGCTTCTGCCTCCTACAAAGACGACCAGGTGCCACCTTCCTTCCTCCTTTCCTGACCCCAGGGTCTCAACTAAGCCCCCAGCACCGCCATGAGGAAGTCACGGAGTATCCCTGGGGTGGGGGATAAGGGCCACCTGAAAACATGTGGGGACTGTACCTACTTATTAGTATCTCAGGACTCAATAAATATGCATCAATGAAAGAACAAAGTAAGTGAATGAACAAAGAGATTGAAGCAAGTACGACTGACTGACCAACTGGGGAGAATTACCCTCCTCCACCCTTACATATACCTCATCGAACTCCTACTCACCCATCAAAGCCCTATCACAATATCACCTCCTCTCTGGAGCCCTCCCTGATCCCTGCATTCTGGGCTGCCTCCGTGCCAGAAAATAGGTTGGTCCCAGCCACCGTCACATGGCTTTGCTGCTGTCTCCCACCACCTGCCGTCTCTGACTCCAAAACTAGAGTTCAAGGAGAAAGCCCAGGTGCGACCCTGGTTAGCCAGAGCCAGGCACAGAGCAGGAGCCCCTTCCAGCCAGGCCCTCGCTGGGCTCTGGGGGCAAGATGCAGGAGCCTTCATTGCCGTGTGATCTTGGGCAAGTCAAGCCCTCCTCTCGGAGCCTCATCCTCAGGGGGCCAGTGTCTCAGACCCAGCCCACGGTGGACCTCAGAATGCCCGCTGGTGAGGCCAACGCCTTGGTCTTTCCGGGCTTGGCTCTGCACCCCCTTCTGAAGATAACGCTATTCCCAGAAATATTGACAAGCAGCCACTGCTATTTCACAAGACGAGCAAGGCCAAGGGTGCCTTGCCCAAAATAGCCTGGCAGGCAGCCTGCGTGATCGATGTGGGAGGAGCTCGATCCCTGCGGCCGTCATCTCTGCATCAGGCTTTCCCAGTAGCCCCTTCCCAGGAAGAGAAACCCGTCTGGGGACCCAGCGAGGCAGGATTGGCCCAGGGATGCCCACAGCCAGCTGGGGGCGGGGGCTACCGGGCTCAGCCGGGACCCTCCCCATCATCTACCCCTTCCTTCCAGTCCTTGGGGCAGGACCCAGGGCCGGCCGCCCTCACGGTCCACCCTCTCCTGGAGCCTCTGGTCCCCTCCAGCGGCTCGGCCATCCCGCTCCACGCTGGTGCCTCTCAGCCTCCCCCTGGCCAGGCAGACACCGCCCAGCCTCTGCCCCGGCCCAGGCCAGCAGCCCTCACTCCTGCCTGCCTCTCGGCTCCCCGGCACCGGGCTGAGCCCCTCAGGCCCACGTAGACTCTCCCCACCTCCTCCTCCTCCTGGGCCCTGCATCGTCAGCCCCAAGTCTGCAGCACCTTCCCCGGGGGGGTCTCGAATCCCACTGCTGCCAGGGCAGAGCCCCCCACAGCCCCCCCCGTTACCCCAGGAGTAGCAGTCCCCTGCGAGGCCCCGCTGTCCCTGTACCTCCGATGGCTCCAGCAACAAAATCCATGGACAATGTGGGTGGTGGGGAAGGCCCTGGGTCAGCCTGCCTGATGCCACCGCCAGGGTGGTCTCAACAGCTCCCCACGCTCCTCTCAGACCTTAAATACCTGCGGCAGAGGCAGGAAGCAGGAGCCTGGCGACCGTGACCCCGAAGGCAGAGGCCATGCTGGGCAGCCAGCGGGTCAATGCCCATCTGGACGCCCTCCCACCCTACCTCCGCAGGACTCTTGTCCCCGTGCCCTCAGGACCCAGGGGTCAGGATATATGTGAGAGGCCACGATATGGGTCAGGCTCTCGGAGAACTGGTCACTGTCCCCACTGCCTGCAGGTCTGGGTCCCAGGCCACGTCCAGACAGCTCCTGGGGAGGCTGTGAGGTCCCATCCCTCCAAGCCCAAGCTCAGGCATTCTCCGTGTCCTTGGGCCTTCCCAGCTGCCCTGGAATTCCCCAGGGAACCTCAAAGCTCCCTCGCTTAGTCATTCAACAAACACCGTCTGAGCTGAGGCTGCACGCAGGCATATAAGACCCAGGCTCTGGAGTTTCCCGCTGTGGCTCGGCAGGTTAAGAACCTGACATAGTGTCTGTGAGGATGCAGGTTTGATCCCTGGCCTCACTCAGTGGGTTAAGGATCCAGCATTGCTGCAAGCTGCAGCATACTTCACAGATGTGGCTCTGATTCGACCCCAGAAACTTCCATATACCGCAGGTGCGGCAGTAAGAAGAAAACAAAAAAAAACCCAGGTCTCGTGGCCAAGGAGCTCTAGTTGGGGGGTGGGGGTGGGGGTGACGGCGACAGCCACCACTGACTGAGCGTCAGGGAGGCAGCCCCAACAACCCAGGTCCCAGGCAGCTCCATGCCCGTCACAGTGCCCTGGGCCACACCGTCCCTGAGCTTCCACGTCTGTCTCCCTGCACCCAGGGCCCCGCCACGTCTGCCTCCACTCAGTCCCCAGCGCCCAGCACCACCCAGCCCTGAGCAGGGCTCACGGAGTGAGGGGATCAGGGATCAGGGCCACCCGTGTGGCCTCTAACCAAACCCGGGTAGTCCTGAAGGGAAGCCGCTTCCCTCTGCCGGTCCCTGGAAACCACTGGCAAGAATGGCAACCCCCACCCCAACCCCAGCAGGGCGCCTGCTTCAGTTACCCAAGTGCTCCTCCCCTACCGGCTCAGGGGGCTCTTATCACAGCTCCGGCTCCATTTTACAGGGGAAACCACTGAGGCCCAGAAAAGGGGACTCGTCCGAGGCCATACAGGCAACAGGGCCGCATCTGATCACCAGACACATTCCCACAACCAGCCCCTCTGAGGCCAAGGGCCAGGCCTCGACGCCTATGAGCAGTACCCTCATGGCTGTCACCCCAGCAGTAAGCTCAGCACGACCCTGTGTGACCCACAGCAGCCCTTCGAGGACGCTGAAGCTCGGGGAAGGCTGTGCACTTGCCCAAGGCCATGCGCGGTGAGTGGCCAGGAAGCTGGCAGGACGGGGGATGGTGTTGACATGGCAGGGTCCGGGCAGTGTCATCTCAGTGCCCCTTGGGGCAGGGGCCAAGTGTCCACCTGTTTCCGGTCCTCTGACGGGCAGACCTGCAGGCCGGCCTGGAACAGGCTGGTGCTGACGGAAGGGGAGCCCCACCTCCACCTGCAGCTCTTTGAGAGTAACGTGCGGCACACAGGTTGGCAGTGGCCCCCGCCACGTCAAGAGGGCAGAGGGCAGATGCGGCCTTTCCAAGGCCAGTCCTGATGCCCTTCCTGGCTTTTGGAGAGATGCAGCTCAGCATCTGGTGAGAAGCCAGGCTGCCTGCCTTCAAATCCCGGTTCTGAGACCTGGGGCAAACACTTGGGCCTCTCTCTACCTCCATCACATCTGCGACCACCCAGGGCACGCTCCAGGTGTGCTCCTGCGGGGTGGCCAGCCAAAGGCTAAGGCTGCATCAGCAGGAGCATAGGTTCTAAAAGGAGGGAGGGGGAGTTCCCGTCGTGGCTCGGCGGAAACGACTCTGACTAGCATCCATGAGGACGCAGGTTCGATCCCTGGCCTCGCTCAGTGGGTTAAGGATCTGGCATTGCCATGAGCTCTGGTGTAGGTCACAGACACCGCTTGGATCCCGCGCTGCTGTAGGCCAGCGGCTACAGCTCTGATTTGACCCCTAGCCTGGGAACCTTCATATGCTACAGGTGCAGCCCTAAAAAAAAATAAACAAATAAACCCTCTGAAGTTCACATTCAGATCCACTCCTGCTACCCATCTGCATAGCCCCCAGCTGTCTCTCCCTGGACAACAGCCCACCCTACCCATGCCCCCAACTCGTGTAACAAACAACATGCCACATTCCAGGCACTGGGCCACAGCGATAAACACAGGCCAAGGTCCCTTCCCTTTATGTTCCAGGGGAGGAGACAACCAACCCAATAAACAACCAAAATAAAGAGTCCCCCAGAGGGCAGCAAGTGCCAATGAGAGTCAGAGCAGGGAGGGGACAGGGAGTCCTGGGGGAGGGCGGGGCTAGAGAGGGCGGCCCAAGAAGCGACCTCTGAGACCAGCGTGTTTTGTTGATCACAGCAGCCGAGCTTCCCCTGCCCTTTGTCTCTGAACAAACATGCCCAAGCTTCACCCTGGCCCACAGCAGGACTGCAAAACACGCCACGTCGCAGTTCGGGCTGCTTTGTGCAGGTATAAACATCTTCCCACCCAGCTGTCAGCTTCTGGCGGGCAGGGTCAGATCAAGAGCAGGACTGACAGATGGAAGGACAGACAGGTGGGCGGAAAGACGGGAGGAGGGTGGATGATGGATGGACTGACAGACAGATGAACCCAAGGTAGCAGCATCTGCTCACACCCGACATAAGAGTTGGCAAGGAGGCCATCTGCAGGCCGGTGGACAGGAGGCTGGGCTCAGAAGAACCCCACATGGTTTGGGGGAGACCACAGGCCAGGCACAGTCAGCCTGGATTTGGCTGCCGACTCCACCTCTCCCAGCTGTGTGACTTTGGACCAGTGCAGTGACCTCTCTGAGTCTCACACAGATGGCAGGAGACAGAGCCAGGGGCGCCCCTCCCATGGGAAGGGTTAGAGTTATTAGTAGCAAGGTTGGCTTTAGGCCTCAGCCACCAAGAGCAGAGCCCCACCGCGTGCGGCCCCACAAGGCCCGAGCAAGGAATTCTGGGCCGGCCTCTAGGGGGAGACAGACGTGGCACAAACACCTGGGCCCCAACGGCAGCCAGCGCAAAGGACTCCGGGAAAAGGGAGGCATGGGCCCCATTAATTTTGGGCGGTGGGTCTTGCTGGCCGGCCGAGGTGGATCTTGACACATCCTAAAATGCATCCTTACATTTTATAACAAAAGGAATAACCACAGTTATTAACAAAAACTCCAGACTGGAGTTTTTTCCATGGCTCAGGGGAAACGAATCCAACTCAGAACCATGAGGTTGCAGGTTTGATCCCTGAACTTGCTCAGTGGGTTAAGGATCTGGCATTGCCATGAGCTGTGGTGTAGTTCTCAGACACGGCTCAGATCCCACGTTGCTGTGACTGTGGTGTAGGCTGGCAGCTGTATCTCCAACTGGACCCCTAGCCTGGGAACCTCTATATGCTGTGGGTGTGACCCTAAAAAGACAAACAAACAAACAAACAAAAAAAGACTCCAGACCAAAGAGAGGCAGCCAGCCTAGAAAGTGAAAGCGGCCTGGGGCTGCCCAGGCCCAGGTCTGCTTCCCAGCAGGAGGCAGGCAAAACCCATTTTCCTTTCTATTGTTTTGTGACTTGCCTCCTGCAGACTCACTTCCTTCTCCTGCAAGTCCACAAACAGATGAACCCTGCCCGGGCCAGGGGTGGACAGGAGGCTGAGCCACGCGGCCAGGGCATGGCCCTTACCTTGCATTTCTCACTGGGTCACCCGCCACGGCCTCAGTGTCCTTGTCTGAAGAATGGCGGTTCTGTTGTCTTTCATCCGACAGCTTCGGGAGGACAAAAGGGTCAGCTGCCTCAGGGCTCCTGGAGCCAAGCCTACAGGCAGTAAATTCTCTAAATGTCACCGTTAGGACTTAATTTGCCTGCGATGTACTTTGGGCTAGTGATTGTATTTATACACACGTGTTACTCCCCTGTGTTACAGAGAGTGGGCCAATAATCACACTTTGGGGTCTTCTGTGTTTCAACGGGCATGTTTTCAGAGAGGAATTTGCTGGGTCGCAGATACCTGAGCTGGGAGTTCCCGTTGTGGCTCAGCAGTAATGAACCCAACTGGCATCCATGAGGATGCAGGTTCGATCCCTGACCTTATTCAGTGGGTTAAGGATCCAGCATTGCCGTGGTGTAGGTTGCAGACGTGGCTGGGATCGGGTGTTGCTATGGCTGTGGTGTAGACCAGCAGCTGCAGCTCCGATTCGTGCAGACTGGGAATTTCCAAATACTGCAGGCGTGGCCCTAAACAAACAAACAAAAAAAGATACCTGAGCTATTTTGAACTATCACATACTTTGCCATCTGGGCAAGATTTGCAGGGACAGAGAGGCGGTGCAACATCCAGGCAAAGGACTCAGGAATCCAGAGTGGGCCCTGTAGGGCCGGGCGGACTCCGGACATCAGTAGCCCCGATATTTCCAGAAAGCTCCTTGGCAGGACTGGACAGGGTCAAAAGAGCCCAAGTGCACTCCCGTCTCACTCTCTGACTGGGAGCAAACCACGGAGCCCCCCCAGGCTCAGTTTCTTCCTCTGTAAAATGGGACAGGAGACAAGTCTGCCTCCTCTGGGCTTGGCACCTGCCGTGCTCTACCTGGATCAAATAATGCCCAGCTGGTTGCTGCAGACCACACGGCCACAGGCAGGCGGTGGCTGGTGTATCTCTAGGTGTGACTGGCTCTAGATGAGAGAAGCCCCCACCTCGGTGCTCCCAGACACTCGGGCCTCCCACTGACATCCTGAGGGGTTAGGGCCCTGGCTGCCAGGACCTCGGGTTTGCAAAGCATATGACAAAGCGTTTTCTGCAGTCTCCCCTGCCTGCGCCTCCACGCTGGCAACAGGCCAACAGGAAGAGCTGCAGCTCCCACTCCTGCCGCCAGGGGCACCAGACACCACTGCCTTTAGCTTGAGCTCAGCCCAGGCATCAGACCCAAACTCCAGGCCCCCTGGAGCCACCGTTGTGTTACAGGTGAGGATACCATGGGCCAGAGAGGAACAGCCGGTGACACTGGCGAAAGACCTGAAATTTGAGCCCAGCTCTGCCGTGGGGGACACCAGTGAACACAACCCCGTGACTCAGTTTCCCTATCTGCACACAGGGTCAACAGCTGCCTGTGGCAGGGTTAGCGCTGGTAGGGACTTTGAAGGCTCCCGGCAGGAGCTGTCAGACAGAGCAGAAGTGAACCTCAGAGTGCCAGCCAGCAGCCTCAGGCCTGCCCCCAGGCACGTCATGGCCTTGTCTCTTCAGTTCCTGGCACCAAAGCCGTAGCCAAGCCCTTCCCGTCACTACTTGCAGCACTTCCCGCTGGCCACCTTCACAGCCTGCCCAGGACACAGCATCTTCAGCCCGGGGGTCCCCTGGCTGGAAGGGCTGAGAGGGTCCCTCCACCTGGTGACTTGCCTGGACTGGGTGACCTCTGACACCACCCAGATCCAAACCCCAGGGGACTGGATTGAGGAGTGAAGTTCTCTCCAAAGCGGGGGGCTGAGGCCCAGCATGTCTGTGACGGGGGAAAGGAAGCTGTCAATTGTTCACTCACTCCAGGGCACACCTCCTTGTACGGCCTCACGTTAGGTGCTGGGACCCAAAAATAACTTGATACTACCCTTGCCTCTGCAGCCCAAGCGTGGCAAGGAAGTGAATCAATTATCTATTACTGCAGGAGAAATTATGCCCAAATTTAGAAGCTTACAATATCATTTATTATCTCACATTTTCTGGGCCAGAAATCCAGGAAGAGCTATGTTTCGTGGCTCTGGCTCGGGGTCTCCCATGAGGCTGTAGTCAAGCTGTCAGCCAGGGCTGCTCCACCTGAAGCTTGGTGGGGCTGGAGGACCCGTCCAGGGTGAGGCGCTCACGAGGCTGTCAGCCGGAGGTGTCAGATCCTGGTCTCCTGGACCCCTCCCCGGGACTGCCTGAGTGTCCCCACAACATGGTACCCGACTTCCCCCAGACCCGGGGGTCCAAGAGCAACAGAGGGCAGCCTCAATGCCTTTATGCAGTCGTGTCTGCTCCGGAAGGGGGTGGGGACCCACTCACAGGCAGCACAGGAGCACCTGCCTGCATGGGCGTCCGCATGTGGACAGGACCGGCAAGGGGTTAGGCTGAAGGAGGGTCAGGATGGGGAGGGGCTTGGAACACGCCGGCTAGAGCCCGTGTACACATCTCATTGGTCCAGGGGAAGCAGTGGGCCTGGTGGGGCAGGAGCTGGGACAAAGTGCCAGGGACGAGGTGCTGCCTGAACCAGCCCTGAGGGCTGGCCCACCCAGATCCCCGCCAGCCCCGGCTGAGTGGCACAGAAGCCGAGAATCAGGCACCCGGGGGGGCCGAGGAAGGGCCTGTGGTGGCAACTCAGAGGGGCCTGAAGCAGCAGGGTGGGTGGCAGAGGGGGCACGGTCCTCCCAGCTCAGCTGCCCCGGGGAAACGCTGCCCTGTTGGGCACTGGCTCATGTGCCCGGCAGGGTGGCTGTCTGAGGCCAGACAGGTAGGACAGAGGGAACCACAGGAGGGAGGGGGGCCACAGAGCTAGCAGAGGCCCCTCCCACCTGGAGAGGTTCTGGGGTAGGGGAGCTCCGACTCTGGTTCCAATAAGGACGGCAGGGCTCTTGGTTCTAGGATGCCAAGGCCTTTCAATCAGCCTCCCCAGGGGCCTGCCTGCTTCCTCTGGGGCCAGGGACGGGACCTTCTGGACCCGCCTCTGGGCTCAGTACAGGTCGTTCCCTGCCCGCTCCCCTGCCCCCCCATCCCAGCCTGGGTGGGGGCACAGTGCCCTCCTCTGGCCACAGCCCTGGGTGCCTGCTCACACTGCCTGTCAGCCTGGGACAGTCACAGCAGGAGCCCCTAGAGGGCACAGCTCAGGCCTGGCCCAGGGGCAGCAAACACCCACCGTGTCCACGCTCGGCTGAGCTCCCCGAGCCCAGGCCCTCTGTCCTGACCAGCTGGCCCCACCCAAGCCGGGGTCCAGCCCTTTGGCCTTTGGGGACAGCCCCGGCAGATCCCCTTAGCTCTATTTTTACCCCGGGCGCACTTGCCGAGGCTATTTATATCATATGCCCATCTTGAGTTTCTGGCCACCTCGGTTGCCAGCCGGAGCCTCCCTCACTCCTGCCTGCGGGTCCACTGCAAGGCCAAGGGCAAGCCGAGCATGGGGGAGACCACGGCTCACCTGGGGGGAGAACACAGCTCACCTGGGGAGGTAGCACCAGGGAAAAGGGAATGTTTCCAACTTAACCAAGATGCAAGGAACCCACGCAGCGCAGTGACCGCCTTGGGGCTGAATCAGTTCAGCGGAGAGAAGCCGTTCCTCTGAGTCTGCCCGGCAGGAGGACTCTGGGCGCCGTGGACGCCAGAGGCTGGCTGGCTGTCTGTCCTCAAGGGGTCCCAGGCCCTCTACCCTCTGAGGCCCAAAGCAGACCCGCTCCCTGGGGAGCTGGAGTCGCTCCCAGAGGCTGGAGGGACTTCCAGAAGGCAGGTGTTTATCCACCTGGAGAGAGACCCACTGGGCAGCACCCATGGCTGGGTCCCGAGGCCTCCAGCACAAAGCCACCCCACCTGTTCAGGGCAGCAGCCATGAGAGGACTTTGCTGGGCCAGGACCTGGAGCCCAGCTGTGGGGTCAGAACTTAAGAAGCCTTTAGGAAAAACTTCAGTACCTCGGCTGATTAATTTGTTTCCATCCTCTGTGCCCTGACAGCCAAAGGCAGAGAGCCAGGTTTTGTTCTGGAAGAACAACAGCAGGGCTGGGTCAGCCCCTGCTCCCTGCCGGCTCTGCGAGCTCCTTCACTTGCTCTGGGCCCTCGAATCCTCCTGAACCCATTTTACAGACGGCAAACCTGAGGCAAAGACGGCTCATAGGCTCACACAGCCAGGAGGGGTCTGTCCAAGTCGAGAGCAAAGAGCAAAACTGAGCCAGAGCCTCCTGAACCTGTCCTCGGAGATGGCCGGTTTCAATGCAGACCTTGCCACACCGCCTCCCGGAGGGCCAAGGCGGGGCTTGGGATCCACAGGTTAGCTGCCTCCCTGTGTGACTCCAATCCCTGAGGTCAAGCAGCGGGGACCTGTGGCCACACGGCAGGACCAGAGCCCAGATCCGCCCACCCAGGACGGGCTCCTTGCCGGCCTTCACCCCTTGCCGTGTGCCAGGCTCTGTTCAGTGGGGAGTCCCCGTTGTGGCTCCGCAGAAACGAACCCGACTCATAATCACGAGGATGCGGATTCAATCCCTGGCCCTGCTTAGTGGGTTAAGCATCCAGCGTTGCCACAAGCTGAGGCACAGGTCGCAGATGAGGCTCAGATCCGGTGTTGCTATAGATGTGGCACTGGCCAGTGGCTACAGCTCCAATTTGACCCCTGGCCTGAGAACGTCCATATGCCACAGGTGTGGCCCTAAAAAGGAAGAATAAAAAACAAAAAAAAAACAGGCAAGGTCCCATCCTGGTAGAGCCAACATCCTAGCGCTAGAGGATAAACACAGGAACACACACTGGCTCGAGCAGCTGGGCGGGAGTAGGGAGGGGGTGGGCTGGGGGGCTCTCCACTCTAGACAGGGGGACCAGTCAAGCCCCTTTCAAGGAGCTGAGCATTGGGCGGGAACCTGAGTTCCAGAGATGACCTTCGGAAGGCTGGGAGCAGATGCCCTTGCCCAGTAGAAGCAGCTGGTGCAAAGGCTCTGAGGTGGGAGTGAGCTTGGAGTTGTGAGGGTGGGGCCAGGGCACGCTGGGCTCTGAGACCCTGAGCTTGGGTTTTATTCTAAGGGGGGGGGGGGGGTCAGGGAACAGCCCAGCTCTTCCCGCCAGTCTTTGCCCAGGAGCTCGGGAACCTGTTCCAGCGGCTTCCACCCTGGAATTACACCTACCCTTGCTCCCAGCCCCACCCTCTGTACCCTCCAGCACAGCCTAACTCCCCAGGAGGTCTACACGGCCTGCGCCTGCGCCCACCCCACCCCACCTCACCCGCCCTGTGAAACCTTGAGCTCCACCCAGCCTTTCTCCGCACAGCCTCCGGTCACTGACTCCAACAGATTCCAGAGTGAGAACATGAAGAACCCTTTTTTTTTTTTCCCACCTGCTGGTGTTTCTAAGTTTTCCACACCAACCTGTCGTGGGTAAGAAAGCATAAAAGCTGTGCAAAATAAAAACTTGGCTGCACACTTTCAGTGGCCTGGCTTGACCCCTAGTCCTCTGTGGCCCTATTCCCCACCCCTTGCTGTCCTCCTGTGTCGGGCCCCTCCAGCCCCTTAGAGGCTGGGGTCTGAGCTGGGATGGGGGAGGGTCTTGGGGCTCCGTGGAACAGGACATGTCTGTAAAAGCACATTGTGTGCTGTAATTTTATCCTCGGGAAGCGAAGCAGAACAACAGACACAAACCCCAGCGGCTGATGTAATAGCGAGGCCCATGGAGCCAGCTCATTCACTTGGCCGTGACTCCTTCACTTTTTGTCTCATCTCCCCCCTAACTTCTCCCCTCTAATTGCAGCGGGAGGCCCTGGAGGTCAGGGAGGAGGGTCAGCCTGGGCCCCTGCACCAGCTCCCCCACCTGGATCCCGGCGGGATCTGCAGAAACAGGGCTCCCCTCCCAGGAGCTTTTCGGAAGCTCAAGAATTGCATGTCTACTGTGTACCAGGCCGCTGGGACCCTTCCCAAGGACCCCCAAGGAGTCAAGGCTCATGCAACCTGCACCAAGCGTGACATTAACTTAAAGGCACTTGCAATCTCTTAAAAACAACACAACGCAGGTCCTCCGTCTTCTATCAGTCGTTCCATATTAATATTCTTACCGCCTGGTCAAGGTACTTGATTTCCCTCTCAAATCTCCACAAACAGGGGTGGATGCTGCAAGCATTTATGCTTTACTTCCTAAGGCCTCAGCAACCCAGGAACCCCCTTCCCAGGAGTGAGTTGCCTGGATGACGGTGGTCCGGTTCAGTGGCCATGGCCGTGGCCTTGGAGGCCTCCAGCTACCCACGTATTTCCACAGTCAACTCCTGCCTTGTGGAGCATGAGCTGGGCCTGAGGCTGGCGAAATGCAAACCCAGGCCTCCAGACCCCTAGTTCAGGGCCCACCAGCCATCACAAGCACTGGACTAGGAGTCAGCAGACCTGGGTTTGGGGGTCTCTTCGTAATGAATGTTCTATTTCGATTGGAGGAAGCATAAAAGGAAACCCCACGGGGTGGTCGGATTCCCAGTGGCCTGTGTATCACCGTGGTCACTTCCTACATACCCCTGCCCTATTTCCCTAGTACCGAGCATACGTGATCTTCAAAACCTGTCTGGGAGCTACATGTCCACTGTAACCCCCCTGCGGACTTCAGACACGGTGAAATGCCAGTACAAGAACTGTGAAGATCTGCCACCCGGAAATACCGCAGGAGCCTGAAGGAGGAAGTTGGGTCCACGCCTGAAGGTGTCATCTGACTCCGTGAGGGAGAAAGTGCCCAGCCAAGACCAGTCCCAACTGCGACAGCCTGGACTTCAAGTGGTGCTGGGGAAGGACAGCAGGGGGAAGTCACCAGCCAGGACCCTCCCCAGGGAGCAGGGAGGGTCCCTTGCCACTGCCAATCTCCAGGACAGTGGGAGAGGAGGCGGGAGCGGCGTCGGATTTGGCTCCTGCTTAGCCACCCCCCCAACCTCCCCCCACACAGCTACCCGCGTCGACCGCACAGCCCAGGGCCTTCCCACTTCAGCGCACACTCTACCTCACTCCCACCCCGACTCTCCAGCCCAAGGCCTCCCAGAGCCGCGGCCCAATGACTGTCCCCTCCGGCCACACACGCTAAGCCACCGCCCATGGCCGCGCCGCGATCTGTCCATCTCCTCGCAGCTCTGGGACCAGTCCAGGTACCTTCCCCGTTCTACAATCTTCCGCGGCTCCCGCAGTTTGCTCTCAAGTGCGGGGCCCGGCGTCCAAGCCACGCCCTTCGCCCCTCGCCCCTCGCTTAGCGGCCAGGCGGCCAGAGGGCCTAAGCCCATCGCCAAGTGGGCGCACAGACGGGAGGGACGATGACTCCCCAAAGGGGCGCCTCGCCGCCCGAGGATTAAGTATCACAAGTAGTGTCCGAGCCCACAGGCCTTGGAGGGTCCTGGCGCTCCAAGTCCATTCCCGCGGCGTGTCCCCATTCTACAGGCAAAGACCCTAAGGTTGGTCGGCCGAGTTGGGATCTGAACCCAGGGGTCAGGATCCCAGGCCGAGTCCAAAGCGAGCGCACGCCACCTCCCGCCCCGCTGACCCGCATCACACACGCCGGGAAGTTCCCGGGCCGTGCAGGCTATGGGCTCCCCGGCCGGGCTGGACCCACCGTCCGGCCGCAGCGCACACCCGGCTTCCTCTCCCGCCGGTAGCGGCGCGGGCGGGCGCACGAAGCACATTCTTTGTCTGCAGCGACTCTGCACCTCCCCCGCCCGCCCTCCCGCTGCGTGCCCCCCGCCCCGCCCGCCCCAGGTCCTCCCAGCCAATGAGGCGCGGCGGCGGCGTGCTGCAGCCGGGGTGTTGTCCGCGCCTCGCCTGCCCATTGGCTGAGCTGTGCGCCCCGCCGGAGCCGGGCCGGCACGGTCCGAGGGGCGGGGCGTGCGGCCCGAGGTGAGGGACCACTGGCGGCGCGCGGACCTCCGCGAGGGCAGAAGCGACACGGCCAGGGAGGGACGTGTGTCCGGCGAGGAGTGGCGCACTGAGCCGCCGCCGCCGCCGCCAGACCCCAGCCTGTGCGGGGCTCCGCGTCAGGAGGCGGCGGCCGGGCCGAGTCCCAGCCCAGCAAAGCGAGGGGCCCTCGACGGCCCCCAGCCCGGCGAGGGGCCTGCGAAAGAGAACAAGAAGGAAGGGCGGGCTCGCCGGGGATCCAGCAATGGCGCTGGACTTTCTGGCTGGATGCGCTGGGGGTAAGGAGGCGGGCGGGTCCCGCCCGGGTGCGCGCCGGGCCGGGGACTCGGGCGTGGGATGTCGGAGCTGGGAGGCCAGCTCATCTGCGAGCGCATGGCCCAATAGCTTACCCTGTGGCTGGGGTTCCCTGGTCTGTAGAATGAGATAACAGTGCCCTCGTCCCACGGGGCTCTCGTGGGCATGAATTGACACCAGGCCCGGAGGCCGACTAGCGTGCTCTCCGCGAGGGCGTCTCCGCGGAGCACGTTCGGACGAGAGGTCTGAGATTCCGAGGCAGCGCTGTGGCTGCCAGGGGACTGCGGGAAGAATGCCCTACCACCGTCCTCGCCCGAGGCCCGCGGACGGCGAGGCCCCAGCACATCTGCCTCCCCACCTCCCCCAGCCCGTGCCCGCCCACTGCAGGATCCCCTCCCCGGTTCCTAGAAGTTTGAATTTGGCTCCACCCCCCTCTCCCGCAGCCGCCTGGGTGGGGCTGGGGGCTGGGCCCACCGGACGACCCCCTAGTGAGATGGCCTAAAAGGAGTCCCGCTTTAGCACCCCGCCCCCTTCCTTGGCGCTTCTGTAAGTGGGCCTGACTCGCCGCCTGAGCCAGGCCTTGGGCTCACGCGTGCGTGACAATGGCGTAGGCAGGTCCGAGGCACTGGGGTCCTCTCTCACCCTGTGTCCCCAGGAAGGCCTGAGTCTGCTGCAGCGGCCAAGCCTGACTGGGGCGGGGGCCGGTGCTTCCCTGTCTGGTCTTCGGGTTCTGTCTTTACTGGTAGAGTGAATTGATTCAACAGGTCTTCCCTGGGAGCCCGGCTGGCTCTCAGGGATTGGGCAGTGAGCTGACAGAGGTGGCAGGGTGTCCCAGGCCCCAGTCCACGTCCCAGATGTCCCACGCTTCTCTTCCCCAGCACTTGGCCCTGTTCTGGCTCTTCCTCTGCTTAGCTTGGCTCTAATAAAGCTCTCAGCTACCTGCCAGCCTCCGGCACCCTGGAGGAGAAAGGGTGCCACCAGCAGAGGCCATAAGCATTTACGCTGCGGGTGAGGTGCTAGCTTCCTGCTCTGGGCAAGAAGAGGCTGGTGGAGGAGGGAGTGTGCCAGGGAGGTGTGGGGGCAGTTACCCAATCCCGCGGGAGGAGCCTGAGGGAGGGGAGAAAGCCCAGAGCTTTCAGGAATTGGGGGAGTGTTTCTCCCAAGGCCAGGAGGGCTCCGCCTCTGAGGGTCCAGCTCTCAATTCCCCCACCTCCGCTGGGCTCTCTACTTTTCCCATCCTCCTTGAGGGGCCTCCCCTGGTGTCCTGCCACCCAGCCCCTGGCCCCTCCTGGCCCCACCCCTCACTCCCAGGGCCAGCCCCCCTTTCCAGCTTCTTGGGGAGTGTGGGTTCTTTCCCTCGAGGTGCAGGGCTCCTTCTGTATTCACGCAGGTGTCCCGGGAGCCACGGAGTTTGGGACTCACCCAAAGGCGAGGCGTAGCCCCCCCCTCCCCACATACAGGCTGACAGGCCCTGCCTGGAATGCCTTCTGCCATCCTCACCAAGCCCTCCTGGGAGACTGGGTTGGGCAAGGCCGGGGTCCGGCACCCAGGGAGCTCTAAGTGCTCCACAGCCCCCACCCCACCCCCACTGCCCTGCCTGGGTCCAGGTGGAAGCCCATCTACTCCCGTATTGTGTGAGCGGAGGTGCGAGGGGCTGGAGGGTCTTTGGCCCCCCACCCCAGGGATCCTCTTCTCCTATTACTCGACCCAGGAGAAACCTAGACCCTGAGAAGGAGAGAGATGAATGGAGAAATCGCACTGCACTCCTCCGACGGGGCGGGGGCTGCCTTCCCCTCGCCTCATGGGCTCAGGACAGCGACCTGATTGTGTCCCTGGCAGAGGTGCCGTCCAGGGACCTTGCGCAGGGGGGCAGCCTTATGTGGGGCCTGCCTGGTTCCTTCAGGTTTGAACTCCTCGAGGCTTGGGGTCGGGGCTGCTGGGGAGGAGTCAGTTCCTTCCCAGAATCAATTCCTCCGACTGGCTGGGTGTGGGCCATGTGTTCAACCTCACCCTTGGGGAGGCAGGGTGGGGCGTTGACTGCCAGCATCCCTGGGGCCTCTCTGGGAGTGGGGGGAGGAAGAGTCCAAACGCCTGCCCGCACTCCCCCATCAGGGGTTCGGCCTCACGTCTGAGCCCACCAGACCCTAGGCTCTGGACGGGGGTCTCCCTGCCGCAGGCCTGGATGGGAGGAGATGCAGAGGGAAGCTGACCTGTGGACCATGGGACCCTGCGTGTGGGGGACAGGTCAGTCATCTGGTGTCCCCTCCCACCACATCTGCTGCCACGTACCTCCAGGACAGTGGTCCGTGCCTCCTGCCCTGGAGGGTCCTGGGATGGGGGTGGCCCCTGAAAGTCCAGCTTATATAGGCAGCGGGCACTGACTGGCTTTGGAGTGGGGAGGCAGGGTCCCCTGCGGCTGCTGCAACTGTTGACTCAGAGTCCTCTCAGGGAGGTGGCCCTGCGGGCTTCCTGCTCTCAAGGTGCCTGGGCAGTTAAAAGGATAAGGCTTTAGGAGTTCCCGTTACGGTAACGAACCTGGCTAGTATCCATGAGGATGTGGGTTCCACCCCTGGCTTCGCTCAGTGGGTTAAGGATCCAGCATTGCCATGAGCTGTGGGGTAGGTCACAGATGTGGCTCGGATCTGGCGTTGCTGTGGCTGTGGTGTAGGCCAGCGGCTGCAGCTCCAATTGGACCCCTAGCCTGGGAACTTCCACATGCTGCACATGTAGCCCTAAACAGCAAAAAAAGAATAGGGCTTTGGGGAACTGGCGCCCTGCTGGAGGGAGCCCCCTACAGCCCACTCTGGGCCTGTGGATGGAGCTGTTTTGGGTGAAGGGGGCCGAGTCCTTCGCCTGAGAGTGCTAAAACCAAGGGAGAAAAACCAATGCAGCTGCCTGTGCTCTGAGCCTGGGTGGGCTGTGGGGTGTCCCCCCCACCCCAGGGGCTGGTGAAGGCTGTGGCTGACACAGGGGCAGGTCTGGGGCCAGAGGCAGGGCAGTCCACCCCCAGGGCGGGAAGCTCCAGGGCTTCTAGCAGGAGCCTCGGGGTGCCCCCCCCACCGGGCCTGGCTGCCGGGCACGGGCACGGCTGGAGAGAGAAGCAAGGCCAGCCGCGCCCTCCGGGCAGTGTTAGGTTCTAGAACCCAAGCAGATGCCGTTACAGCCCAACAAAGGAAGTTCTGGAGCTAGGAATTTCAAATTCAGAAAATTCAAGCCACGAGATGCAGAAGGAGGGTAAATCACAAATGGTAGAAACAGTGTGTCGAGAAGCCAGAAACACGGAGGCGGGACCTCGAGGGAGAAGACAGGCTTGGGGGTGTCTTTTCACCCACCGGGGAATGGGAGGGGTTCTGGAGGGAGAAAGAGTTCTGGACATGATGTGTATGATGAATAAATAACAGTGGAAATAGTGAAATCTCTGATCAGAAAAAGGCAAGTCTGGAGTTCCCATTGTGGCGCAGCGGAAACGAATCCGACCAGGAACCATGAGGTTGCGGGTTCGATCCCTGGCCTCGCTCAGTGGGTTAAGGATCCGGCGTTGCTGTGAGCTGTGGTGTAGGTCACAGGTGTGACTCGGATCCCACGTGGCTGTGGCTGTGGTGTAGGCTGACAGCTACAGCTCTGATTCAACCCCTAGCCTGGGAACCTCCATATGCTGCGGGTGCGGGCTTAAAAAGCAAAAAAAGGGGGAAAAAAAAAAGAAAAAGGCTCATCTACAGAGTGAAAGGGCTGGGGGAGTTCCTGGCAGGGTTACTTGAAAGAAAAGAGACACACCCTTGATATCTCCTGCTCACATTCCTGAAATCTACGGATAAAATCTCCGAGGCTTCCTGATAGAATAAATAAATTATTGACACAGGGGAAGAAAACACTGGCTGCAGATGTCTCATCTGCAGCCCTGGAAACTAGAAGATTCTGGAACACTGCCACCCTTAATGGCCTGGGCCCCAAATCCTCCCCAGAGCGCAGGACTGACGACGACGGCGTTCAAGAAACAGATTTTGTAGTTTCCGTTGTGGCTCAGCAGGTTAAGAACCTGACTGGTATCCATGAAGATGCGGGTTTGATTCCTGGCTTCCCCCAGTGGGTTGAGGATCCGGCGTTGCTGTGAACTGCAGCGTAGGCTGGCAGCTGCAGCTCCGACTGGACCCCTAGCCCAGGAACTTCCATATGCCGCAGGTATGGCGGTCAAAAGAAAAAACAAAGGAAAGAAAGAAACAGGTTTTGCAGCTGAGCCACAGCCCAGAGGGCATGCCCCGTGTGTTACAGCTGAGGGGCGATCACAGCTGAGACCCCAAGATGGGAGCAGTGAAGGGAAGAAGGAACAGCCGCAAGTCTCAACAGAAGCTGGCGGGTGGGAGCTTTCTCGTGGGGGGTAGGCTCTCGGGGGTGGGATGGGACGGTAGGGGACAGAGAGGGCCTCCTGCGCCCCCCACGGAGGGAGGGCTAACGGTTTTATGCTGTTTCTACATCAGGATTGTGAGTGATGGAAAGCAGAAGCCACTCTTAGCTGAACTTAAATTAACGAGCAGAAGGGATAAACAGCAGTTTGCCTGAACCAGCAGAACCGTGGAAAGTAAGGAGCAGGACGACAAACCCTGCCCGTAAAGTGAGACCAAATCACGTCCTGTCTTGGCCACATCTGAGACTGCTTCAGACTGAGCTGCAAACCAAAACCCTATACACTAGTATAGCCCTAAAAAGCAAATAAAATAAAGTAGCAGTAAAGGCAAGATTGAAAATTAACACCTAGACAAGACGACCAGAATCAAAGCAGGATTGGCAAAGCTAATATCACGGATCCTTTTTGTGTGTCTTTTTAGGGCCGCACCTGCGGCATATGGAGGTTCCCAGTCAAGCGGTCGAATCAGAGCTGCAGCCGCCGGCCTCCACCACAGCCACAGCAGTGCAGGATCCGAGCTACGTCTGCAACCTACACCACAGCTCGTGGCAACACCGGATCCTAAACCACTGATCGAGGCCAGAGATCGAACCTGTGTCCTCGGGGATACTGAGTCAGATTCGTTTCTGCTGAGCCACACTGGGAACTCCCAAATGTTAGCTGTTCGGATTCTACATGAACCCTCCTAGCAGTCAGAGAGGTGCACACGTGGCATTTCAGGGAGGAAGGCATGGGAGGTGGTGCAGTGGTTACCTAACGTCGCTGAGCCTCAGTTTCTCTTGCCGGGAAGAAAAATAACAAGACTGCCTGATTGGTGGGGATGTTTATAACCCACACAGCACACGGGATTCTGACTCTGGAGGGTGAGCCTGTGTTGTTTGGGGGGAGGGCGGCAGAGGGATTTTGGCAGGTCCTGCACAGATACATAACCACGTGTGAACGCAGAGTCACAAGCTGCCTCCCTGGGCACCAGGCGGCTCCCGTGCAGGGAAGGGGAGCCACCAGCCAGCACCTTTGATGCCTTGGGTCCTGGGTCCTTCCAGGGTGGGGGGCTCCCCTGGGGGAGGCTGATTCTCCCACCTGTGCAGGTGAGGAATGTGAGGCTCAGACACTGAGTCCTTTGTGAGCTTGGTGGCTGGTAAGTGACAGGCAAAATTCAAGTCCAGTTGAGGGTCTGACCCCAGGTCCAGAACCCCTGGAGCCCCCAGGCGGCTTCTGTTGTCACCCGCAGTGAGCAGCAGGGCAGAGGCAGCATCACCAGCTTTGAGTTGGACAGATCCCAGCTTGACCTTGGGCCTGTCACCCTCACACCCCCGCACTCCCCAGGGACCGAGGGGCTCCCAGCATGTGCCAGGCACACGGCAGCTCCCACACAGCCCTGTTTGCCAGAGCCATCCCCCAGCCTGCAGTTTCTGAGGCGGGGGGGTCACATGTCCTTTCTTCCTCCAGGTGTGGCCGGCGTGCTGGTGGGACATCCGTTCGACACGGTTAAGGTGAGTTTCTTGTCGCGGTTTCATGCCCAGGCTCTTGGGGAGGGGCAGCTGGACACCCCCTCCTGGTGGCCCCCTCAGGGACACCTCCAAGGTCACCCCACAAGGTCTAGGATGAAGGTAGAATCCGTGCCCCCTGATGTCCAGGTGAGCGGCGGCCTGTGCTCCAAGCCGTTGCCTTTCCTCCTGGGTCTGTCACCGCATCTCCCAGCTGGAGGGGAACTTTGCGGTCCATCCTGAGGCTTGGCCAGCTGCGACCGAGGGGTCAAAGGGCACATTTCCCCCCGCCTAGAGCCGGGGACAGCCAGCCACACTGTCCTTGTGCAGAACTCCAGACCGCTTCCTGAAAGAAAGAAGAGTTGAGAGAGAAAATACAGAAATACAGACAAATCAAACCGTGGCAGCCCTCCCCACGACTGTGGGCTTCCCGGAGCGGTGGTTGTCAGTGTTGAGAAATGGGGGTCGTTTCCCGGGGCTCTGTGCACCTGCAGGTGCGGTGACTCTGGAGTGTGGCCCACAGACCGGCACCCAGCTCCTCCCGGGGCCACGCCTGGGTACGCTGTTGGGTCCCAGGTTCTCAGAAGTCTCAGCGGGCACCCCAGAAGTCTGCATTCCCAGTTGGAAATTCCCAAATAAGATCTCACCCCCCCCAACCCCCGCTGGGGTTTATTGTCCTTAAAAAGCCAAGTCGGGGAGTTCCCACTGTGGCACAGTGGGCTAGTGATCCAGCTCGTCTCTGTGGCGTTGCCAGTTCAGTCCCCAACCTGGCACATTGGGTTAAGGATCCAGCGTTACCGCAACTCTGGCATAGTTTGCAGATGTGGGTTGGATTCGATCCCTGGCCTGGGAACTTCCATATACCACGGGCGAGGTTGAATAAGACAAAAAAAAAAAAAACAGCACAGAACTAGCCAAGTTGGGAGCCTTCCTCGTGGGCTTCACCTGGGAGCTGGGGACTGCAAGCAGCTGGCACCGGGTTAGACCTGGTGTCCTGCCGCAAGCGCTGAACCTGGCACCTCTTCGCACCGGGACGAGGGTGGACTCAAGGCAAGGATGTCAGCCCTCGGTGCATCGAGGGGACTCCCCTCTCTCTTTTCAGGAGCCCGGCTGTTCCTTGGGTGAGAACAGGTCTTGGGAACCGGGGCTGAGATTTCCTCCTGCACAGGCGGGAGGGCCCTGCCATGTACACTGGCTCTGACCTGAAAAAGTGCTGTCCCTGGTCCCTGTGCAGCTCCAGGCCCCGGGCCAGGCACTTCACCTCTGACCTGCACGGTGAGGGGCTGCCAAGATTACCGAGGCCTTGGAGTTCCCGCTGTGGCTCAGCGGTCACGAACCCAACTAGTATTCATGAGGACTCGGGTTCAATCCCTAGCCTCGCTCAGTGGGTTGAGAATCTGGTGTTGCCGTGAGCTTGGTTCAGGTTGCAGGCGCGGATCAGATCCTGCATTGCTGCGGCTGTGGCAAGGCTGGCAGCTGCAGCTCTGAGTCATCCCCTAGCCTGGGAACTTCCATATGCTGCAGGTTCGGCCCTAAAACAGAGGCCAGTTCCGAAGGGAATTCCATCCCACCGTTCACAACCCGGGGAGGAGGTGGAGAGGCCAGGCTTTCTTGCCCTGCAGTGGCCCTGAGTCCCTCCACAGGCCTGCTGAGAGTGAGGTGCTGGGGGAGCCTGCCCACCGGCCAGAGCAGCCGCCGCAAGGCCCAGATACGCTGTGTTTCTGTCCCGCGGGCAGGTGTTCTGAATGCCTCGCTAAGCTGCATCCAGCAAGAAGTGTCTGATTGACCTCCTCGGCCCAGCTCTGCGGAGGCCCCCCTGCGCTGTGATGTGGCCAGGCCCGGCCGGGCCTTCTGCAGGCGCCCGCCTGCCCCTCACTCAGTCCGGCCAGGCTGGGGAGCACCGGGCTCTGCTGCTTCCAACTCCCTCCGAGCTCCTGGGCCATGACTGGCACCCTCCTGGTCATTTGAGTTAGGACCTCTGTCCCACGGGGTTCCTGCCCCCAGGAGCCCTGCCTGGCACTGGAAGGTGCTCTTTGAGGAAATCTGTTGGTAATTGGTTTGGGGGGTTTGTTTTTTTTTCCTTTGGCCCCTATGGCCACCAGCATCACATCTGGGCAGACCTATGTTCAAAAAGCCAAGCTTTTTATTGTGAAGGGGGGAAAAAACCCACCCCTGGTGATCTCCACTGCCACTCAACCTCGTGACCCCACTTGTCGCACCCACAGGCTCAAGACACTGTTATATTACGCTGCTTCTGAATTTGTCTTTTTTTTTTTTTCCCCCTTTAGGGCTACACCCAAGGCATAGGGAGGTTCCCAGGCTAGGGGTCGAATCAGAGCTGCACCTGCCAGCCTACGGCACAGCCACAGCCACGCCAGATTCGAGCCACGTCTGTGACCTACACCACAGCTCATGGCAATGCTGGATCCCTAGCCCACCGGTAGGCCAGCAGCTGCAGCTCCAATTCGACCTCTAGCCTGGGAATTTCCATATACCGTGGGCGAAGCCCTAAAAAAAAAAGAAAAACCGAAAATTGAGAAATGTACTATTTTTTAAATGTGTTTGAATCATCACATTTTTTTCGGTTGGATGTCTATTACAGAAGTAAGATAGGTCATCAGAAAATGTTACCCATGGACATACAAACTAAAACAAACCACACCCCAGTCCTTTATGCAACCTTTTTCCCCAGCCCTCATTGATGATTGCCACCGAAAAACACATGCGCACACAGACCCATACATAGTCCTTGCTTTTGGTAAAAGTGGGATTTACTTCATAGCTCTGCGGTGGTCGTTTTATTTTTTTTGCTTTTTAGGGCCACACCCATGGCATATGGAAGTTCCCAGGCTAGGGGTCGAATCGGAGCTATAGCCGCTAGCCTACCCCACAACCACAGCAACCCAGATCCGAAGCTACGTCTGCAACCTACACCACAGGTCACGGCAATGCCAGATCCTTAACCCACCGAGCAAAGCCAGGGATTGAACCCACAACCTCATGGATCCTAGTTGGGTTCCTTAACCACTAGGCCATGATGGGAACTCCCTGAGGTGGTTGTTTGAATTGAAATTTCACACATGGAGCAAAGGGTGCCAGTTCTGCATGTGCGAACCTATGAGTCATTTTGAAGCACACACCTCGGAAGAGAATCAAGGCCAGCCCCCCAGAGCCCCCTCCCCATCCTCCGGCAGCCACCGGCCTGATTCCTCATCCACAGTCTGTTTTGACCTCACTTGAGCCTCCCGAGCTTGGCCCTGGGCTCTGGGCTGCACAGGGGACACGCACATCCCCTGCGTGTCCACACTGTCCCTGGGCCGAGACCATCGCTCTTTGTTACTCCAGGTCGTTGGAGCTGAAATCTGAGTCCAGTATTTGGTTTTGCTCCGTTGCGCCCCGAACCCTGGCCACGGTCCTCGGACACACCGCCTTCACATGTGTGTCTGTGGGAAGGCCGTTCTTTGTCCTTGTCACCGGACACAACAGGAACCAGGGGCAGGGCGCCTGAGCCTGCTTTCACCAGGGACCAGGCGTCCGGGCAGGGGAGGGGTGGGAGGCTGCGGGCTGGCCTTGGGGTCCCCACGCCTGGATGTGATGTTGAAATTTTGTGTTGCTTTAACTGCCTTTACTTTCTGAGCTAGGGGCCGGCTCCGTCCATAGCAAAAGGTAACTTTGTTGTAGATGAGCCTAAGCCTCACCCCGGAGAGCGCTAGTAAGTACAGACCAGGCGAACCCCACGCCTCTTCTCTGTCCTCCCTGAACCAGACTTGGGGCCTGGACCCCGCCACGCCCACGCCCCCCCGCCCCAGAGGCCCCTCCCGGACCAGCAGCGGACAGCACAGGTCCCAGGATGGGGGACCGGGGGGCCTTCCCACGGGGTCTCCCCAGGCCTGTGGGGAGCTGGGAGCCGCCCGGTCCTGTGTGTCAGTGACCCCTTTTCCAGGGGTGGGTCTGTCCATCCCCAAACGGGATCCTGTCACCCCAAATGTTAAGTAACTCCACTCTAGATATTACAAGATTGGGCCACACTTTAGCCCCCAACCGGGTCCCCCAGACCCTTGACAGGGACACTCATCCCAGCCTGGAGCTTAGACACAGGGGGAATGGGCCCCTGTGACCTCCCGTGGGAACTGAGCTGGCCTGAGCCTGGGGGTGAAACCACATCCAACCTGCAGAGACGCCATGGGGATGTCAGGAAGTCCGACCCTCGGAGGGGACAGCCCCACGTCACCTCACATCTGCTGAGACAGCCCTCTCAGTGCCAGTGCTGGGGGCCACGGGAGGAAGGGACAGTCCCCCAGAGACCCCTGAGCACTGACAGGTACCTGAAAAGCCTCGTATCACAGGAACAACCTGACAGAGCCTGTGGCATTAATGGATGCTCAAAGGTCATCGTGCGTTTCTCCTCTGAGCTGGCAGCCAGGTGGGGAGGGGTGCTGGGGTGAACAGTGCTGGGTGCCCTCTGCTGTTGGCTGCCTCTCAGAGCAGGGGCTGCCAGCTGTCGAGGTCCCAGGGTGTGGAAATGCACTCTGTTTCCTTCCGAAACATTTTCTGGAAGTGCCTTCGTCCAACTCATGAGCCGCTTCGTCTCACCCGCCAGCACGCCCCCCTCCACCCTGGCCCCCCCCGCCCAGCACAGCCCCTTCTGTCCCTGGAGTGGACAGAGCCTCCGTCTTCCCGTCTTTGAAGTGGGAGGGACCAAGCCCACCTCGGCTGGTGATGACGTCACAGCCCCACTCCGAAGCCAGGCACGGAGGGGCGCCCGGGCTGAGCCCTGGCTGGGACAATGATCTGTAGTCCGAGCTGGAGACCAGCTCCTGGGGAGGGGATTTATCCCAGCTCATGCCCACCCCCGTGACACGGATTCCAGCTCAGGAAGTGTGCTCTCCCTCTGCACTGCGGGGCCTGGTATCAAACGCAGAGATAAGCTCTTGGTTAACAAAGAGCGCTTTCATAGCGAGCTTCTGGACCGCTCGGCTCCAAGGGCAGAGAGGCCTGATCCCCCAGGTCCCAGAGGTGCTGATACGGTCCCCAAGGAGGCCGGCAGCTGCTCTCCTGTCACTGCTTTACTAACTCATGACCACTGCTCTCACAAGGGGCCACCAAGCAGAAGCCCCAAGAGGCACAAGTCCTCGATTCTAGTGCCCATTGCTCGCTGCCAGACCCCAGTTGTGGGGTGGGATGCTAGATCCGGACCTGCTTTGGCATCGGCTGTGATTTGCTGGCGGCGGGTGAGGGGGTGGGTGACTCTCGGGAGATGCCTCCTGTGCTGCTGGCGGGATGCTGTGCATAGTGAAGCTGGGGCTTTGCCCTCTACTCGTCTGAGGTCTCGGGGACCTCTGCCCCTTTGCAGCCAGCTGTCTGCCCACTGACACCCCTCCCTGGAGAGGCACAGACATCCAGCCCCACCCCACCCCAGAATTCCGAAAGCCACAGAAAGCTCCTTGGCTCCCAGCCCCATGGGTCTGGCCTCGGGCCTCCAGGAGAGGGTCCTCAGTGCCACCCCGGGGAGCTGGGTGCTATGGCCCCACCTGCCCACCTCTCACTGGGCCCTCCTTCCAGGTGCGGCTCCAGGTCCAGAGCATGGAGAAGCCCCAGTATCGCGGGACCTTGCACTGCTTCCAGGCCATCATCAAGCAGGAGAGCGTGAGTGCCCTGGGGCCGCGGGCCGGAGTGGGGCAGGGCACCGGCCTCTAAGATGCCGCAGACCCCAGACCCCCGATGGGGGAAAGCAGGCTTCAGGGCCACGATGGGGCACCTCCAGACTTCGGAAATGGGAGGGCGTGAGTGTCCAGGCCTCTACCATCTAGGAGTTGGGTTTTAATACAATGCCGCTGGATCCTCTGACCACGTGGGCCCTGCCACCGGCGGGGAGGTCCCCTGGGGAGGCGGGCCTGGGCACCCCAGGACTCCGTGTGGGAGCGCCCCTGATGCGTCTCTGTGCGCCCGCAGGTGCTGGGCCTGTACAAGGGCCTGGGCTCGCCGCTCATGGGACTCACCTTCATCAACGCGCTGGTGTTCGGCGTGCAGGGCAACACCCTCCGAGCCCTGGGCCAAGACTCGCCGCGGAACCAGTTCCTGGCGGGCGCGGCGGCGGGCGCCATCCAGTGCGTCGTCTGCTGCCCCATGGAGCTGGCCAAGACGCGGCTGCAGCTGCAGGACGCGGGGCCGGCCCGCACCTACCGCGGCTCCCTGGACTGCCTGGCGCAGATCTACCGGCGCGAGGGCCTGCGCGGCGTCAACCGGGGCATGATCTCCACGCTGCTGCGCGAGACCCCCAGCTTCGGCGTCTACTTCCTCACCTACGACGTGCTGACCCGCGCGCTGGGCTGCGAGCCCGGGGACCGCCTGCTGGTGCCCAAGCTGCTGCTGGCGGGCGGCACGTCGGGCATCATGTCCTGGCTCTCCACCTACCCCGTGGACGTGGTCAAGTCGCGGCTGCAGGCGGACGGGCTGCGGGGCGCCCCACGCTACCAGGGCATCCTCGACTGCGTGCGCCAGAGCTACCGCGCCGAGGGCTGGCGCGTCTTCACGCGCGGACTGGCCTCCACGCTGCTGCGCGCCTTCCCCGTCAACGCCGCCACCTTCGCCACGGTCACCGTGGTGCTCACCTACGCGCGTGGCGAGGAGCCCCGACCCGAGGGCGAGGCCGTGCCCGCCGCCCCCGCGGGGCCCGCCCTGACCCAGCCCTCCAGCTGGTGAGGCCCCGCCCGACCTCCCCAGGGGCCGCTTTCCCGAAGCGCGAAGTAGGCATAAGTTGGCGCCCCCCAGTCCCCCTGCCCCAGACGCCCGGAGCCCGTGGGCTGGGGACTCCATCAGACTCCGGGTGAATTCCCTCATCAGCTGGGTGGCCTTGGCGACAGGTTTGACATCCTCAGTTTTCTCTGCTGTGAAATGGGGGTCCTCATGCCCACAGTGTACAGTCGGGAAGCTCAGAGGTGACACCCATGCTGTGCCCAGCCTGGCACTGTTACCTGGAGTCCTCCAGAAGCCCAGCCAACACTCCAGCCCTGCCCTGCAGTCCTAGCCCCACCACCGTGGGGTCTCTGATGACCCACCATGGGCTTGCCAGTGACACGCCAACTGCAAATCCTCTGTCTGGCAGAGCTCCAGGGCCACTTTTGGCCAACCGTCCAGTCTGTTAGGGACAGAGGGGCAGCTCAAGGGGCCTGCTGGTGACACAGAACCGAATCTTCTGCCAGTACACTCCAGCTTCTGCATGGGGTAAGCCGGGAACACCCCTACTGCCTGTGCTCCCCCTGCAGGGCAGCTGAGGGACCTGTAAGAAGCCATGAGGGCTGCAGGAGGCTCTGGTTAAATGCAGCCACTGCGAGGGAACATTGTCGCCCTCTGGGCCTCAGGCCACCCATCTGTAAAGTGGGGACGAAGGTCAGCCGATAGCTGGCTCTGCCGCCCCCTGCTGCCCGAGGTTTCTGAGTTGTGCAGGGAGAGCGGTGTAGGATCCCACCCCCAGTGAATGGTGTCCTGGGCACTCTGGGTCTGGTGTCCTGGGCATGAGGCCATGTGGGGCTGTCAGTGGGCCAGTAGGGCCAGTTTGGACCCCTCCAGACCAAAGGGCGTCTGAGACCCACTCCAGGGCGGTCACTAGAAGGAGGGCTTTGCACATCTGTTGCCTTGTGGCTGTGAGACTGGACAGGGGGGCGGGGAGTGCTTTTGCACAAGTTGGGGGTGACTGTGGCCTCCTCCACCCTGGGGGTGGGGGGCGCTCAGCCTCAGGGGCAGTGTGACAAGTTCTCCCAGGAGACAGGCCGTCCTCAAGGAAGACGGGACTCCCGCCTTGTGCACGTGGCGTCCTTGTACAGAAACTGGCGAGGGAATAAAGTCTTTGTTTTTTTAAGAAGGTGGGTCTGTGTGTGTGTGTGTGTGTGTGAGCGCGCTTGCAAGTCCTAGAAGAAGAGGGTTCATTCCCCACCCCCCTCCCTGGAGTCAGAGGCCCCAGAGGCTTGGAGGTCTCTGTGCCCTTGGGCCCTGATGCAGCCCCCTCTGTGTGACCTGGACCAGCTACGGCCCGCCTGCAGCCCCGCGGTTTCCTCCTCTGCACAGTGGAGGCGTGAGGACTGAGTCCAGCTCACAAATGAGGGACGTGGTCTCAGCCGGTCAGCAGCTGCTTCTTGATGTGCCTTGTTACTCAGTGACCAGGCCTGGTCCCTCCTGTCCCCCAGCTGGGCAGCGCAAGCCACGTGTGCTGAGCGCTCTCTGGGGTACTCGGGCAGGAGGGCTCTGAGGGCAGTAGCTGAGGAGGGGAGGCTGAGTGGAACTCTGAAGGGGGAGCAGACCTGTCCATCTCAGGGGAGACCTAGCCCAGCCTGAGTGGTCTGCGAGGGCTTCCTGGAGGAGGCTTCGATTGGCAAAGGGATGTCTTTTTTTTTTTTTTAAGGGCACATGTGCAAATGTGGCATATGGAGGTTCCCAGGCCAGGGGTTGAATCAGCTACAGCTGCCAGCCTACACCACAGCCACAGCAATGCCAGATCCGAGCTGCATCAGTGACCTACACACAGCTCACAGCAACGCCAGATCCTTAACCCACTGAGCAAGGCCAAGGATCGAACCTGCGTCCTCATGGATACTAGTCAGGTTCATTTCTGCTGAGCCACAACAGGAACTCCTGGCAAAGGGAAGTCTTACTACCCACCCAGCCTCCTGGAGGCTGTCCTGGGCACGCCAAGTCTCCAGAGCTACCAGCCTGAGGCTCCTTCTCCAACTGCTGAGCCCCAAACCTCTGCCCACCTGCAGAGGGGGCAGGAGAGGGCCCAGCTTTCCCTCCAGGGACTCACCCTCTCTCTGTACCTTTATTTAATCCCCAGCACCAGCTGGCGATGTCAGGCTGGTCCGCAGTTTCCACGGACAGGAAGGGGCTGGCTGGCGACCTCAGGCAGGGCATCTTCCCAGGCTCCATAACCCAGCAGTGTCCCCCTACCCCTTGGGGTCCCAGGCAGCAGCTCCCGTCCCAGTGGGGTTGCCCTGGCTTCTCTCTCACCCCTCTTGGCTCTGAAGGAAACCAGGCAAGTGCTACAAGCCAGGGGCTCCTGCCCAAGCTGCTGGTGGTTAAGCATTACCAACAAATCAGGCGGGAGGAGGGCTTGAAAGAGTTGTGGGGGTTTCATGAATTTTTCTTCAACATTTCATTTTCTCCCTGATTTGAATTTTTATGTATCTTTTTTTTTTTTTGGCTTTTTTTTTTTTTTTAGGGCCACACCTGCAGCATATGGAAGTTCCCAGGCTAGGGGTCAAATCAGAGCTACAGCTGCTGGCCTGCACCACAGCTCACGGCAACGCCGGATCCTTAACCCACTGAGCGAGGCCGGGGATTGAATCTGCATCCTCGTGGATGCTAGTCGGGAGCACCCCAACAGGAACTCCTGTTTATTTACCTTATTTGGAATGCGTAATAGGTTAGCGTGGCAAAAAGTAACCACGCACGTGGAAGCCAGGTACTGGCCATTCTGTTCTGTGCTTCTCTCAGCGGACGGTTTCCGTGGAGGCTGCAGCGGTTTCCCAGCGCTGCCATAACAACGCCCCACAAGCCACAAGCCGGGGGGCTAAGACAACAGACGTTTGTTCTGAGTTCTGGAGGCCTGAAGTGTGAAATTCAGGTGCTGGCAGAGCTGGATCCTTCTGGAGGGGCCGAGGGAGCCTCCTTCCTGGCCTCTTCCAGGGTCTGGGGGCCGGCGGTCCTTGCCCCGCAGACCTGCGGCTCCAGACTCTGCTTCCACCTCCTCCGGCCTTCTCCCCGGTGTGTCTATTTCCCCGGTTTACAAGGACACCAGTCAGTGGCTTGAAGGCCCGGCCTCCCCCAGGACGCCCTCTGCTTAACTAACAACATCTGCAGAGACCACTTCCAGATAAGGGGCGAGGAGCGGGGGCTCAGTTCAACCCCCAACAGAGATCTGTCCTCATCACTGTGCACAAAAGTGGCTGAGTTGCCTTTGTTTGTTTGGTTTTCAGGGTCGCATCTGCAGCATATGGCAGTGCCCAGGCTAGGGGTCCAATCGGAGCTACAGCTACGGGCCTGCATCACAACCACAGCAACGCCGGATCCTTAACCCACTGAGCAAGGCCAGGGATCAAACCTACATCCTCCTGGATACTAATGGGATTCTTAGCCCGCTAGGCCACTGCAGGGACTCCTGAACTGGCTATTTTTTTGTTCATGGTCGCAGGGCATTTCACTGGGCGACTGTCCCTTGCTTTTTTTTTTTTTTTTTTTTTTTTTTTCCAGCTAGGCTTGGGGGAGAGAGCTGAAAAGTCTTCGAGGAAAAGCAGCAGCTTGCTGGGCCACGGAGGGGAGAGGGAGGCTGCAGCTGAGGACAGATGTAGCCAGGGCCTGAGAAGGGTGATGGGAGCAGGGGCAGGGTGGCAGGCGGTCCTGGGTGCCTCCCTAACAGCCCTCCTGCCAGTTTCCTAATAGAATCCAGGTTTGTCCTGGGCTGCAGCGTGTCCAGATAAAAAAACACCTTTCCAGCAGCTCCCATTGTGGCTCAGCAGGTTAAGAGCCCAACTAATATCCATGAGGAATAAAAATTTAAAAATAAAGTACCTAATTTTATTTATTTATTTATTTATTTTTACTTTTTAGGGCTGTACCTGCGGCACATGGAGGTTCCCGGGCTAGGGGTCTAATCAGAGCTGTAGCCACCAGCCTACGCCATAGCCACAGCAATGCCGGATCCTTGACCTGCTGAGTGAGGCCAGGGATCAAACCCGCAACCTCATGGTTCCTGGTCGGATTTGTTTCTGCTGTGCCACGATGGGAACTCCCCTAATATTTATTTTTAAAAAAATCTGTCCAGACTCCCTTGCAGCTAGAGGTGGCCATGTGTCCCAGATCCAGCCAGTGGGATGAAAGGAGCTTCCTGGAAAGCTTTGTAAAGGGCACAGATGCACCTGTGATGCATCCCTTGACCTCTCCCCGCTTTTACCAACGAAATGGGGACAGGACGCCTGCAGGTGTGCAGTGGAGACAAAGCTGGCCCTGTGGCTTCATCCTGGTCTGGGGAGCATGGGTCGCATATTGCCTCTTGGTTTCTCTGTTTTCTGCATCCCAGCTGTGGCAAGGTCTTGCCAGGGGAGTAACAGGATCAGGTGCACACCTTAAAGACCCCCACAGGAGGTGGTGAGGCGAGTGGCTCCACCAGGCCAGAGGCGGCAGGGGGCATGGCCCCTCCCGGGAATGGACAGGTGGCCCCCCATGGCAGTTTGAGTGAAACTGGGTCCTGCAGCGTGATTCCTGGAGCGCGAGAGAAGCACGTCCAGCCTCCCAGCGCTCGGGGGCTCACACGGGCGCCTCTCCTTCGTCTACCCTTTGGGCCCCACCCTCTGCACGACACCCTCCTCCCTGGACCTTATTTAGTCACTTCTCGTGCTCCAAAGCCCCTCGTCCCACACAGAGCTGGCGCCTTCGCAGTCCCCTGTGTGTGGCTGGTTCTTGTGACCATGGGGACAGCAGGTCAGCCCTTTGCACACATGCCCCCTTTAAGGCTACCAACAGCCCTACAAAATCGGCCCTGGCGCCCCCATTTGGCAAGAGAGGACAGCCGTGGTGGTGGTGGCGGGGGGAGCTGTCCAGGGTCACAGGGCCATCCTCACCCACAGACAGGACCGTCACAAGAGCCAGGGTCAGCCTCGGGTGGCCCCCAGACTTCCGGGGCTGCGGTGGCAGTCACGTGGCAGAGGAGCCGGAACTCACGGTGTGTGGTCCTTGCCATTGGCTGTCCCCAGACCCTCCCTGACCTCAGGGCACCCCCACCCCAATGCTCCCAGGTAGAGGCAGTGTTCCCTGTGTCACCAGGGCACACCAGAGAAGGCTGCTAGAAGCCGAGCCTGTGCAGGGCCTGCTCAGCCCAGGGGACACCGCCCCACCCACCGGAAGCCCTCCCTAGTGGCTCCCACCATACCCAGCCACCCTCCCCCAGACCAGCTGATGTCACTTAAGGGCAGAGAGGCTCATTTTCTGGTCCACCCCTCCCACCTCGAGGAAGACCCTGGTGGGCAGGGTGATGCTTCTCCACGGCGTTGGGGTGAAAGGATGAGTGCTGCGAAATGGGGAGCCTGGAAGGGTGGAAGGGCGCATCCAGGGCTCAAGATGGGTCCACCCGGGGCTCCCTCCCTGTGTCACCGCTATGTGACTCAAGGCTTCGCAGGCCCCTTATCTGTTGGGCAGATGCTGGACGCTATCCTGGGGCATCTGGGCAGGTTTGGGAAGCAGAGTGGGCAGGACTGATGCCTGCGTGGATGTGAGGTGGGGGGGGCTAAGTCCGTTCCTCAGCCTGCCACTGTCATGGCTGTCCCCAAACTGCCTTGTCCTCACGGGAACCTGTCCCCTCCAGTCTGCCCCCAGGCCACTGCGTTCCCTGCCCCACCTTGCCCAGGCGGCCCCTCCTGGAATGTCTCCCCTCGCTCAAATCCGAGTCCCTGCAGGGAGTCCCACAGTTCTCCAGCCCAACGCCCACCCTGTCCCTTTGGCCCCAGGTTCCTCCTGGGGCTCCCCTGCCACCCGCCGGGGACTCCACCTCCCGCCTTGTTTGGCCAAACGCCATGGCCTTTCCAACCAGGCCGCCCTCCGTGTCCCCCCCGCCCCGCCCCGTTTGCCGGCCGAGCCGCCCGGGAGCTCGGCCGCAGGCGGGGACCGCTGGAAGCTGGGCGAACCCCAGCCCCGCCCCGCGGGCTGCCAGGCGGGGCACCCGCACCCCCAGAGGGTCTGGCTGTCCCGGTGCTGGCACCGGACGCCCCGCCCCGCCCCTGCCCCGCCCGTGGGAGCAGCCCGGGCACAGCGCCCTCCGGTGGCGGGTTGCTGGAGGCAGCTGAACGGACCAGCCAGCGTGGGACCTGCAGCCTGGTGGCCCGGAGGAAGACGCCCGTCCGGCCTGGAAGGGGAGGGCTAGGGCAGAGCCTGGGCCCCGCGGGCAGGGATGGGTGGGCAGCCCCGCCAGGGAGCTCGGTGGGCAGAGCTGGAGAGGGTCTCTGGCCACCAGCCCCTGGCACTCTCAGGGGATCCGTGCTTAGGCAACAGGCTGCAGGTGATGGGGGAGGAGACAAGGACCAGGCCTCTCCCAGCCGGGCCCCGCCCCCAGCCCCTCCCCTCTTTTGTCTCCAAGCACTTTGCTCATCTTTCATCTTCTCTCCGGGTCTCGGGTCTCCTCCCCTGGATGTAATCCAAGCTCCTTAGTGCATTTCCATCAGCACCTAAGACAGGGCCTGACACATAATTGGTGCTCAGTAAGTACTTGGTGGCGTTTTTTCTTTTTCTTTTTCGGGGACACTCACAACATATGGAGGTTCCCAGGCTAGGAGTCGAATCGGAGCTACAGCTGCCAGCCTACACCACAGCCACAGCCACGCCAGATCCGAGCTACAGCTGCAACCTACACCACAGGTCACAGCAATGACGGATCCTTAACCCATGGATCGAGGCCAGGGATCGAACCCGCATCCTCATGGATTCTAGTTGGATTCATTTCCACCACGCCACAATGGGAACTCCAGTACTTTTGACTGAAGGAGTAAATCTGAGAAGTCAAGGACAGGGAAGCTTTAGAAATGAAAGCTCCAAGAGGGAGGTGAGGAGAGGCTGCAGAAGGAGGTCCGGGCTGGGCTTAGGATCTTATTGGGTAGGGAGCCACTATAGGTTGGGGTGAAGGGGTTAGTGCTACACTGGAGGCTGAGAAGAGCAGCTGGAGCCAGACCAAGACAGGAGATGCAGATCCTATGACCCAGAGGCTGCCATGCTGGGAGACACGGAGGCCAGGGTGGCCGGCCACCAACAGGGACAAGTGGCAAGCAGAGTGCCGTGGAAGCCGGCAGCCCTGAGTCTGGAATTGCAGCTGCCTCCACCTTCACCACTGTCCACGACATGGGGTGACTACGGAATTCCTCCCAGGGCAGCCTGGAGGAATAAATTCAGTGCTCAGAGTTCCCGTCGTGGCGCAGAGGAAACAAATCCCACTAGGAACCATGAGGTTGCGGGTTCGATCCCTGGCCTCACTCAGTGGGTTAAGGATCCAGTGTTGCCATGAGCAGTGGTGTAGGTCACAGATGCGGCCAGAATCCTGCGTGGCCATGGCTGGGGTGTAGGCGGGCAGCCGCAGCTCTGATTAGACCCTTAGCCTGGGAACCTTCATATGGCGCGGGTGCGGCCCTGAAAAGCAAAAAAAAAAAAAAAAAAAAACCATGCTCAGCATGGTTCTGGGCCCAGTTCTCGGACGTTGTCAGAGCTGAGTGGAGACACGGCAGACGCCAAGGAGGGACACTGCTTTCGCTGCTGCCTGGGGTGCCCGGGTAACCCAAAGCCCTCAAGACGCCAGTTCATTTCCAGCTCAAGTCTGAAGAGGCAGCCTTTCAGCACAGCTGCTCCTCCCTCAGCTCAGCTGGACCCTGGACCTCCACTCAGCAGTTCTGGGCTTCATGCGGGTCTGGACTTGCCACCTCAGCAGCTCGCTCTCCATCAGGAGGAGGAGGAGGAGGTCACGTGAATTAAGGAAGGAACAATAAACCTCCCCTGCAGCACGTCTGTCACCAGGGCCCACGCTGCGGGGGGAGGGTGGGGGCGGGGGCGCACTTTGCTTTCTGCGGAATTCGATCTTGCTCTCAGTTTTTTGGTCAAGTTTCAGTCCGTTAGTCAGCTTTTCTTTTTGGCACAGAGCTTTTAGAACCAGCACTGAAGGTCATGGGTCCCATCGCCTGAGAATTTCATTTGGCCGTGCTTTCTGCAAAGTGCGTGGGGTTCTCCTTAAAACCCCTTCGAGTCCATTTGTCCATCTTGGGGCTGAATTTATGGTAAGGATGCATGTCTCTGGGCTTCTTCTGGCCATGCCTGCAGCATATGGAAGTTCCTGGGTCAGGGATCAAACCCGCACCACAGCAGCAACCTGCGCCACTACAGTGACAACTTGGGAAGAGGGATGCTTCCTTTTTTTGCTTTTTAGGGCCACACCCGTGGTGTATGGAGGTTCCCAGGCTAGGGGTCGAATTGGAGCTGCAGCTGCTGGCCTACTCCAGAGCCACAGCAACGAAGGATCTCAACCACGTCTGCAACCTACAGCACAGCTCATGGCAACGCCAGATCCTTAACCCACTGATCGAGGCCAGGGATCGAACCCGCAACCTCATGCTTCCTAGTTGGATTGTTTACACCGGGCCACGACGGGAACTCCCCCGGGGATGCGTTTCTTGCTGCTGAGGTTGAACCCTGAGTTTTCATCCCGTGCCAGGACACTTGCAAGGATGTGTCCGGGGCTGTTCAGGCAGCTGTCAGACCGAGCAGGAGCTTAGAGCCAGGTATGCTGTGTAAAGAAACTTAGGAAAAGAGGTGGCTTAGAGATTGAGGAACAAACAAGAACCACAGGCATTCAAAAGCTTAACAACATTATGCGTTTATTATATTTTATAGAGCCATGTTACACATGCTTGGTGCTTCAAACTGAATTATCGTTAAATGTTTTTTTCTGGATGCAAAGCCATCTGATGCTGGATGCGGATGCCTTAAATACTCTAATATTTCTGCATCTATGACCTATGAGCTAAGGGAAAACCAAGGACAGTTCCAGAAACGGCAGACATTTGAGAGAGAGATGTACATGAGACGCACAGTGAAGTCCTTGAATCGGGGCCTACAGAAGTTACCAGAAAGTGAGTAAAAACAGAATTGTTCTACGAAAAGTTGGACCAATCACCACCTGTAGATAGCAGAGCCCTGCAGCCGCGAAGGATGTTGTCGCAGACAGGTTGCTGTTTGGTACTGACCCGCTTTCCCTCCAACGTGTATAAGCAGACCCCGTGCGGCCCCGACACAGAGCAGCCAACACAACCCCGCACAGCCGCCGGCCCCTCCCCGCGACACCCCAGTGCCGCCTCTTAGGGCGTCTGAGCATCTTTCATCAAGAGCAGTGTGACCAAACTGCCACTCTTGGATAAACGGTCATCACGCTCTAGGCGACCGCGGTGCCACCACACACCACCCCCCGTCGACTCCCAGAGATGCTGGCGGGAGACGTGGAAGCCGGCACGACCGGTCTGTGGGAAGTCTGGTTTGCCTGCCGATCTAAGGCTGCGGTTCCGTCTCCACGTGCCCTCCCGGGTTTCCTACAGGGAGCGGGCGAAGCGCGGCAGCGGGCACGCCGCCCGCCCCTGCCATCAGGGCCCAGGCCGCCCCAGCTGGACTAACACCCTCTCCGGCCTGCCGCTGCTGCTCTCAAACCACCTTCGGGCCACCAGGAAAGCCACGACAGGGGCAGTGACAACCCGAGCTCTCCAGGTCCCCAGCCAGCCACTCAGCCGAAGGCTTCTGCGCGGGCACGAGGGCCCCGGGGACGACTGTCAAGCAGAAGAGCGGGCCGTGGAGAGCGGGCCAGCGGGGGCCTGGGCCCCTCCCTCCACCTCCTGGGTTGAGTTTGGGCGGAAGGCACCTGCCAGGACCTGCCGGGCCTGGGTTCCGACAGGGGCACCCGAGGGCAGGGTCAAGCCGTCAGTGACAGGCACAGGGCTGGCTTCAGCAGCCAGGAGGAAGCCTCGCGGGGCGGTCACGGCATCAGGTGGACGCCTGTGAAAGGCCTCGGCTGCCCCCACCCCCCGTTCTGACCTCTGGGATCCTTGCTTTTGCTGGTGGTCAGATGTCAAGAGGACAGGAGGAGTTAAGGACCAATAACACGGCCGCCCTGAGCTGCGCCGATCCCAGGTCAGAGGAGTCGGGCGCGAGAAGCGAGCCGCTCCCTCTGCCTGTGTGTGGTGGGGGCGGATGATCGCTGAGGGGACCCCGTCTTGCCCAGCCGCAGACCAGACTGAGAGGTTAAGGGCCAGTGGGGAGGTGCCGCCAAGCAGATGGGCCGCAGGCAGCCTACTCCACGGAAGCCTCTCGTCTGTCTGAACAAGTGAACTAGAACTTGGCTGGGAACCCCTGGCAGGCGTCGAGCACACTTCAAAGGGTCTCCCTTTAATTTTACTCCAGGTGAGCAAAGTAACTGACATTAAAGGATGCACATGGAAACCAAATTAAAGAAAATCTTGATTTTCCTCAGAGCCTCAGACCTTGTCTAGGCACAGCACACAGACACCATAGGAAACCAACAGTGAGTTCACTGTCACCTTGGAAAATAAATGTCACTCTGGGGTGACAGTTCTTTATACAAACATTATGCTTCCCCTAAACCCCCACTACCAAAAAGGGGGAAAATAAGAAGAAATCCAAAAATAGAAAACACCATCTTGTTAGAGGTACTCATCCTCTGGCGCTTGTATGTTACATACGCGAGAAACATGCATTTATTTCAGCTCAGATGTAAGAAAATATGTCTATCAGTATTACTTATAAACCCGATTAATTCTCAAGACGACTGACTCACTGTTAGAACACCACTTTAAGTTTTAGTAAACTACATCTTTAGCAAAATTATAAATTCTAACCACAAGCGAAACGGGTTGGAGTCACAGCCACGAGAACGACCTCTACGCTGCAAGGTGTCCTTTATCCGTTTCCCACACTGCTCTTGTCAACTGCGCGTGCTGTGTCACCCAGGAACCTGGACGCTAATTTGTCTTCAGCGCCCAGAGATTCCTCTCAGAAATGAACTCTGCAGACTGAGAGAAGACATGTGAACGGAGAGTCGAGGGGAGTGGTGGCGGCTGACTCAGCGCAGAAAGGGACAGAGATGGCCGGAGGCACCCCCAAGGGGTCAAGGCACAGAGGAAGAGGGGCCGCCCTCCACTCGGGAGCCTGGCTCCGGTAGGTCCCCGCCCGGCCCTCCAGGGTCCGCCACGGCACGAGTCCGGCCGGCCTCAGGCCCTCGGGCGGGGGTCCTGAGGACAGTGCCAGGACCAGGCTCCAGGGTGGCACACGACTGGGCGAGGGCAAGGCAGCTGCAGCCTCCTAACACAGCCACCTGGGGACGCTCGCCTGCCGGCGGGGAGGGAAGTAGGCAGCGGTGGACGCCTCTGCCCCAGGTCTGGTCAGAGAAGCACCTGTTCGCACTAGGGCGCTCGGCTTGGAAGGGGACCTCCGTCTGCCGCGGGCTTACCTCTCTCCTGCCTGCCAGATACAGCAAAGCCTGGCTTATCCAGAGAACAGCTGGGGTCTTCTGATTAACTCAGTTCCATCAAACTACTCACTCAATGGATAACAGATTCTGAACAAATAAAAAAAAGTGTCTCAAGTTACATTTTTCATTTATGATTCAGAAGGCACTTCAAAATTCCGGAGAGCCACAGGGTCACTGTCATAAGGTCACCACTCCTCCTGCAGAGGACCGATGGAGAAGCCGTAGAGACAGAGCTACGTTTTCGACCGGATGGTGTCCTGGACGTCTTGCAAAGGAATCTGACGTTAGCTAGTCTGTCTATTACCTTGAAGAGTCAAGCATGCAGCACAAAGACACGGAGTAGGTTTGCATTTTGAATACATGGGATTTTGCTGTATCATGGCAGTTCATAAAATAGCCTCGCGAGTCCGCTATTTGACTCTTAAATCCAAAAATCACCATCGTACATTTGGGAGGTCACAATGTCAGAGGTAAAGTACTCACTGAGCACAGTTTTCGCAACGACCTAACCACCTCGCCAGTCTGTACTCACTCTCCGCTTCGGCACTGAAGTCGGCTCCGGGCCCTCAGCTGCCACACCGCGCTGGCATTTAGATCCCACCGGAGGCAGGGACCAAGGCTCTCAAACGAAGCAGCCGCTAACCCTAAGTGCTCCCCGTCAGACAAGCCGGGGCCTGCCGGAGCTGCTCCGAAGGCGGCCTGAGCAGCGCCATCGCCAGGGAGCACCTTACCTGGAGGACACACGCAGGCCGGGGCACAGGCGCTTCGGTCACACGTGTGCTGGGGGCGCTAACTCCACGATCCTATCGTCACCGGGCCCGATCTGGGGGACTCTGAGGTAGTTCCTTAACTCGGGGTGCCTGGGGCCTACTCTCTCTCTCTCTCTCCGAACCGAGTCGGCACATGTGGAAGTAGCAGGATGTCCATGCATCGCTTTAGTCACAAGTCACTGCACTTGAGTGCAAAGTAAAGGAAACTTGAGTTGCTTTATTTAGCTTCCAATTTCTGGGAGGCTCAAGAATTATAATTATTCTGGACAACAAAAGGAAAGAAGACTGTGCTTACAGATCTCTTTTCTGCCATATTCTTTCTGTAGGATTGCTATTTTATTGTCGCCCTTTCTGTTACATGGGATGTACACGTCAGGTGTTAAAAGGTACAATACATTCTACGACTGAGCACCACTTTCTGTAACTGAACAGGCAAAGAAATTACACTGAACATCACCACCTGGCAGTATTTTTTGGAAAAAAAAAAAAAGTGACTAAAATGGGTTTAAATTGATTAACACTATTAAATCACATCTAATATTTGATACTACATGATTCAATACAGCTATACGATACAATTATACAAATGTGTTAACATCAAAGAATACAACCAAAATTAAGATAGCAAACAAAACCTATATAACTTTTTTTTTTTTACAGGAAAATACTTTTGAAGTATGCATGTAACTGCCCATTCTTTTAAAGAAAATCTACTGCAAGCAAAGTTATCAACCTCCAGAAAAATCACACATAGCATTACTAAGCATATCCCCAAAAAGTGTACAATATGCACACTTGGAAAATACAAAATTAAAAAAATTGTAAGCAACAGGTGAGCTTCATATTTATAAGAATGTGAAAAGAAGTCCCATTTTTAGCACTGTTGTATAAAGAATTGTCTTTTGATGCGAAGTTCATGAATTGTCCTCCTGTTGGGACCACACTTTACAAAAACACCGTGTTTTTGAAACGAGATTACAGAGCAAGATAGAGCATCTTAGCAATGTCATCTTATTAAAGTTTTTTTTTTTAAATTTTTACTACTTTATCAAAACATGTCCCTTGGGTATGTAGGATTCATTTTTAAAATTCTTTTCTAGAAACAATATACAAAGGAGAGGCATGTTTATTCCCAATCACGCTCCTGGAAGATGCTTCCTGAGGCTGCGAAGGGCCTTCTCTCTTCTTTTCACTGGTTGTTTTTGGCCTTAGCATGTGTTAAGATGTGAGATTTCAGGTTAGTCGACTGAGCAAACTTCTTATTACAACCGTCGAAGGGGCACACATAGGGCCTGTCTCCGGTGTGGATGCGCACGTGTGTGCGCAAATTGAAGTCCAGTGAAAAGCGCTTCCCGCAGCCTTCAAACGTGCACTGTCGAGGAGAGACCAGAGAAGCCGCTCAGACTCCGAGCGCTGGAGAGGCCAGCCCACCTCTCCACCGGGGAGGCCTTCTAGCCACATTCCAGAATCGGGGGGCAGGGAGCCCTAACTCCGCATGGACCGCCCTCATGAACCACTTAAAGACAGCCTAACAGAAACATTCGGCAAAATGGCATGACTCTCCCTGGGTATTACGTTAGGGTCCTAAGATGTGCGTAGATCTTTCAAATAATAAGACCACCGGTGAGGAAGGTTTCTGGTTTCAAGTGTCACAAAGAACCATGCTGGGTTGACCTACTACACTGCTACTCCATTCACCTGTTCGTGGGCTTCAAGACAAAGTACTAGCTGTTTTCTTTCATTTTTAGGGCCGCACCCTCGGCCTGTGGAGGTTCCCAGGCTAGGGGTCGAATGGAAGCAACAGCTACCGGCCTTCGCCACAGCCACAGCCGATCTAAGCCGCATCTACCGACTACACCGCAGCTCACAGCAACACCGGCCCCTCAACCCACTGAGGGAGGCCAGGGATTGAACCCATGTCCTCATGGATGCCGGTCGGGTTTGTAACCCGCTGAGCCACAGCAGGAACTCCCAGTGCTATTTTAGACATTACTTCCATACAATAAAACTTTGTGATGGTCCTCCCATCAACCAGCAGTTTAAAATACTTCAAAAAACAAATGAACTACAGCAGATAAACTGCTCCAATCCCGTGGTGGAGGCCCTGGAACTCCTACTGGTCCCCACGAGCACCTCGAGACACCTCGCTCACCAGGTCTCCAGCACGTGCAGATTCCACTCGGGGGGTCGGGAGCCCGGGCAGCCCATCGGAGTGGCCCTAAGGACGCTAAGACCCTGACCCTCTGGGGTTGCTGCCGTCCCGCCTGCAGGTACGGGGCGGGGGGAGAAGGGACTGGCTCTACCTGAAAGGGTTTCTCTCCAGTATGAACCAGTTGGTGTCGTTTTAGTTTTGAGCTCTCAACAAAAGCTTTGCCGCATTCTGCACAGACGTGGACTCGGGGGCCGTGGGTGTGCAGGTGCTTCCTCATGGCAGAGTTATCCCTGAACATCTTTGTGCAGCCCTTGGGACAGAGAGAGAGGCTTAGCGGTCCGCACTGCAAGCGGCTACCAACAGTCCATCACTTTCGAGCCTTCACCGGCACATTCAAACGCCCCCCAAACCCCTCCATTCAAAGTTGATTTCATAGTACAGCAGAAGTATTAATTCACCTAAGACAGAAACCCAGACAGTGAAAACAGGCCTTATTATTTGAGGCCAACTCTTGTTTTACAGATGAGGACACTGAGGCTTGGCGATGTCTTTAAGTAGACTTGCCCAAGGTCGCGCCAGGAGTAGACCCAACACGCCGGCTTCCAGCTGCTCCCCAGCCGCCTCACCCAACTGTGCCCCCACATGAGGGCGTGACACCGCCGGCAGCCCACCGCTCCCTGTGGCGGGCCGAGTGTTCTGTGCTTCGACAAGGAGCTGTCACTCGCCATGGCCTACTGTCCCCTCTTTCTCCTTCTGGACAGAGAAAGACGCAAGAGGGTCTCCAAGGAATGGCAACTACAGAAGACATGGGTTTTGCGACACCAGGAAAAGCAGCAAAGTGACAGCAGCGCAGGGTGGGGGAGAAGCGCCTCCTTCCCCCACCTCTTCTGCAGCCCAACGATGGCGTGCGAGCGGGGCAAGGACCGGGCAGCAAGAGGACAGCATAGGCAGGGGGCGGGCGGAAGCCCACGGTTTTTCAACCTTGACCCCTAGGGCTGAATTTCCATTCAGGAAACGAAACGTTTAAAAAAAAAAAAAAAATCGAACTGGAAAAGCAGCACCCAGAGAAGCTTGCACTTAAGGCGTAGCTGTTTTCAAATGTTTCTTTAGTATTTGGGCATCAAGAGAAATCTTTCATTCTAAAACCTTGTACATTAAGAACATAAAAAACAAAAAGAATCTGTGGGTGTACAGTCATCAGAGGTGGCACCATGAAACTAAATTTATCCTTCTCCAGTTGTTGTGGGGTTTTTTTTCATTTTTTTATTCCATTCAAAATTTCTCCCCGTTTTTCTGTATCATCTATGTGATACTTTATTCTCCTGTTAAAGCTTTACCTCCATTAAGTTCGAAACAGACCCAACCAATACCTCAAAGTCCTTTTTAGGCTTCAGTTAAAGATGAATAATAACCACATTTGAAAACAATTAATTACCCCCCAGCAAGACAAAATTAACAGGGTGAATTAAAAAAAATTGCAAAGGAAATGACGAAGTTTTATTAAGCTTAATTTAGCAACACCCCAAATCATTTCCAAATTTCCATAAGGAGCCCATGGTCCCACAAAGGCCCAGGGGTGAGACACGACCCAGTGTCACTAACGACTGACGTGTCAACGATCCAAGAAGTAAAATCCCAGTGCAGTACCTTCAGTACCCAGGGATGATACAAACCCTGGCGCCCCACAGTAACCCACCGCGTTGAGTTTCAACTCAGCGGCCTTTACGGCACAGCAACAACAGCACGGTTGGACGATGGACACAGCAGTGCCACGTCTTGTAAGCGCCCTGAAACCGCATCCACAGCAACGGACCCTTCCCCCGGCATTACTTACTTTGTGAGGGCAAGCTATTGTTCTTGGAGCATCATCTTCTTTAATTTTTCTTGGCTTCATTCTTACCAAAGGAAAAAAAGAGAGAGAGATTTGTAGGAGTGGGTAGACGCGTCTGGCATCCATCGCAGCCCCTGAGGTGCTTCCCCTACAGGTACCAAACCTGAAGGGAGCACTGGCTTCCAAGAAGGGGAGGGATGTGCCGAGGACCTGTGACTGCGGCGCCCTCTCCCCCCACAGGGACCAGGGCTCAGACCAGAGCACCAGAGTGGTCTCCAGGCTGATGCGGGCGGGTGTGTGTGTGTGTGTGTGTGTGTGTGTGTGTGAGAGAGAGACCAGAGCGGTCTCCAGGCTGATGCGGGCGGGTGTGTGTGTGTGTGTGTGTGTGTGTGAGACCAGAGCACCAGAGTGGTCTCCAGGCTGATGCGGGTGTGTGTGTGTGTGAGAGATGTGGGAGTGTGGGGTGTGTGTGTGTGTGAGACCAGAGCACCAGAGTGGTCTCCAGGCTGATGCGGGGTGTGTGTGTGTGTGTGTGTGTGTGTGTGTGTGTGTGTGTGTGTGTGTGTGTGTGTGTGTGTGTGTGTGTGTGTGTGTGTGTGTGTGTCGGGGTGTGTGTGTGGTGTGCTCAGCACCAGAGTGGTCTCCAGGCTGATGCGGGGGTGGGTGTGTGTGTGTGTGTGTGTCCTGGGACGGCACTTCCATCTCTGTGACTGAAACAGCCGCTCTTTCCTCCAAGCTTTTTTTAAAAAAACAGGGTCAACAGCCCCCAAACCACAGACGAAACTCCTAGAGGGAACAAAGCAAGGTATCCCGAAACAGCTGCTGTAAACATGGAAGTTAAGATACGGGAGGGTCTTACCTATTCACGTCCTGCACAACTGCTTGAAAGGGGAGAGGAGCATCTTAAACGGACAGAAATGCTCTTTACAGCAGATCATTTGTGCCGAAGGGTACAGAACAGTTCTTTTAAAAAGAGAACGACCGACACGCGTACAAGCAGAACAGCTCCAGAAAGAAACACACCCCCTGAAGGGTGGTTCCCCTGGGAAGGAGCCCCGAGGGACTGGCGGAACACCCCCGAGCCCTTGCACACGCTCTGATTTTTAGCATACGATTAGCTCTGGGGGCAGTGGTGAGAGGGAGATTAAGTTCTGGCCTCCTGGTCACTCGGGGAGAGCGCCGGGCATCACTACCCAGAGAGCCTGCCGACTCGGCAACTTACCTATGTGCTATTGCCACGGAACCAGCCTTTAAGTCTTTTGTCAAAACTTTCTCGCCAAAACTCCCTACAGATCTGTGTGGGGCAGAGTGGCGAGAAATTAAGAGGTCCTAGAAAAACTAGAAAAAAGGTTTAAACCTCTTGAGACCCGTGTTCCTGACGGCCCAGCGCTGCCATCTCACGCTCCTACGTGAGGACCTGCGCTTAAGCAACAGCGACGGCGACGCCTCCTCGGCGGCAGGCGAACGCAGCACCACCTTCCACTGTGCACGGCCACTGCCGTCCTCTTTGGCAAAGGCCCTACCAACATCCCCCTTCATCCCTGATCTGAGAAAAGGAGGCCCTGATGCTTCCGACTGTGTCAGAAGTCTTCTGCGTCCTTGCCCTGGAAGAGCAGAGCTGAAGCAGTTTACCTGGTACCTGCAACGCGTCTCTCAGGTGCTTGTTCAAGAGCACAAACCTCATTCTCCCCCATTCCTACCCTGCAGACACTGCTTCTCTCCTGGACTTGGAAGAGGATACCAATTAGCAGGCACTTTCAAAGTGCCTGTTGTGTACAGAGCTCTGAACTAGCCTTTGTGATCTTAAATGCCATTAAATCCTGGAGTTGGGTCTGAGTTCACGAAACAAGGCAGGACCAAAATTTGGTGCCACCTGGAGATTATAATATCCAAGTTAGAAAACAGTGATTCTCAGACTCCCCGTCGTGGTGCACGGGAACGAATCCGACTAGGAAGCAGGAGGTTGCGGGTTCGATCCCTGGCCTCACTCAGTGGGTTAAGGATCCGGTGTTGCTGTGAGCTGTGGTGTAGGTTGCAGATGTGGCTCGGATCTGACGCTGCTGTGGCTCTGGAGTAGGCCGGCGGCTACAGCTCCATTTAGACCCCTAGCCTGGGAACCTCCATATGCCGCCAGTGTGGCCCTAAAAAGACAAATAGACAAATTAAATAATTTTTAAAAGAAAACAGTGATTCATATGAAAGGGTTCTACTCCAATCAAATGTTAACAACGAAAATTCTAAGGAGTTCCTGTGTGGCTCAGTGGTTAAGGACCTGGTGCTATTACAGCAGCGGCCTGGGTCACTGCTGTGTCTCGGGTTCCAACTCTGGCCAAGAACTTCTACGTGCTGTGGGCGTGGCCAAAAAAAAGGGTGGGTAGGTGGGTATGTTAAGAACCGAGCTTCAATCTTCCCAATTAAGATGTTTACTCTTTGGTTTTTGCTTTTTTAGGGCCGCACTTGCGGCATACGGAGGTCCCCAGGCTAGGGGTCGAAATGGCACTGCAGCTGCCAGCCGACACCACAGCCATGGTAACGTGGGATCTGAGCCACAGCTGCGACCAACACAGCAGCTCCAGGCAACGCTGGATCCTTCAGCCACTGAGTGAGGCCAGGGATGGAATGCACATCCTAACGGACAGCAGCCAGCTTGGTAACCTGCTGAGCCGCGAGAGGACCCCCGGCTGGGTACTCTTTGACGAGTCCACGCCAATGCTCTCGGCTTGGCTGTGACGATGACTACATGAGCGTCTATCCAAATTCACAGAAAGGCACTCAGCTCATAAAAGAGGGTGAATTTCACCACATGCAAGTTATCTCAAAAACAAAACCAAAAAACTCACTCAAAGAACACATTCACTGGGCTGACAAACGTCAGACAGACACCTCTTCCCTGTTCTACCCATGTTAGGGTTTGAACATGTGGTCAATGGCAGTGAAGCGCCTGTGCCAGTAGGACTGGACAGGGGTGGCCCAGTTACTTAGAAGGGTCCCCTGACCTCACACATTTTCTTAAATCCATTCGTAGGAACTTAAAATTTTACCATGGATATTTTCAAATGTACACAAAAGTAAAAAAGTGCCACATGCCATTTATCCAACACTTGATTTTTTTAAATGCTATTGAAGTGGCATTTTTTTTCCCCTTAAAAAGTCATTTTCAAAACATGTGTTAGTATTTAACAATAAAGCGACATAATTTATTTTTAGAATTAGAGTCTAAAATACTAAAATGCAGGAGTTCCCGTCGTGGCGCAGTGGTTAACAAATCCGACTGGGAACCATGAGGTTTCGGGTTCGGTCCCTGCCCTTGCTCAGTGGGTTAAGGATCCAGTGTTGCCGTGAGCTGTGGTGTAGGTTGCAGACGCGGCTCGGATCCCGCGTGGCTGTGGCTCTGGCGCAGGCTGGCGGCTACAGCTCCGATTAGACCCCTAGCCTGGGAACCTCCATATGCCGCAGGAGCGGCCCAAAGAAATAGCAAAAAGAAATAGCAAAAAAAAAGCCAAAAAAAAAAAAAAAAACAAAACAAAAAACAAAAAACAAAAAAACTAAAATGCAGCTGGGCAAACATCCTTGGACTCGAGGAGGAAGCGGAGGTGCTGACCACAGCTGCACTTGGTTCCCTGGCCGGTCACTCTCCTCCCCCGCAGGTGAGGGAGGCAGCGTATGTGGCTCTCTTCTACACTGTATTTGAATGGAAGCACTGACAGGTCATTTTCATGTAGATTCAAAGTGTCCTGTTTTGTAAGACAATTTTTTTTGGCACATGGGAGCTCCTGGGCCAAGAACTGAACCCGTTCCACTGCACAGGCTTGAGCCATAGCAGCGACAATGTGGGATCCACTGAGCCACCAGGGAATTCCTGAAATTAACATTTTAATGGCAATAACTGATATTTAACTTAATGTTTTAAAAGTATACATATTCTAATAGGAAGGAACCCTATGGTGCAGCAGGTTAAGGATCTGGCATTGCTGTAGCTGTGACACAGGCTGCAACCTGGGAGTGGGTTTGATCTCTAGCCTGGGAACTTCCATATGCACTGGTGCAGCCAAAAAAAAAAATTTTTTTTAATGAAATCCTTAAAAAAATAACAAAAGTAACCTTTAAAAAAAAAAAAAAAAAAAAAAAAAGACCAAAATTACTGACCCACCCAGACGAGTCAGAAGTAAACCTTCAGTTTCTCAGGGACTGAAACTTTACAAAGCTCTTTGGCACTGAAGACGATGACAACAGCACAGGCACCATGGATGAGACGGAACGGGGCGCGTGGCTTGATGCCGCCTTCTACCAGCTGCAAGACCTTGAGCAAATCACTTAACGTCTCGGCCTCAGTTTCTTACTCCGTATAGAGGTACAACGCTACCTATTTAGAGCTGTGAGGATTAAAAGGGACGATGGACATTAACCTCTGCAGAGACGACAACTATCATCACGAGCCATGTGCTACATGGGCCGAACCAAGGATGAGCTCACGCCTTAAAACCACGCCAGGCGTATTAACAACCCAGAAGGGGCTCGTGGCTCCCAACCGCCCTTTTCGACTACAGGACTGAGACTGGAGAAAGACTAACACAGGTAGAGGGGAAAGGCCCCTTCGATGCATTAGGAATTCTATGGCGGAGCCAGGTACCCAACAAGGAGTTTCCCAAAAACAGAGAACATGTGCCCTGGAACATGAGCACTGACTGTACTGTGCCATGTCCTTGGGCACACATGGAAGCAACAACAGTCCTGGTGTCCTGGTTGGACACCAGGACCCGAAACAGCAGGAATTTCTTGTCCAATTTTCTTGGACAAACTTATGTAAACCTTAAGTTTCAACTAAGTTAAACCTGCAAATGTCCCAGAAGCCAAGATGAAACATTTCTGAAGAAGTGATTCCTGAATGAAAATAAGCCTCTTGGAGTTCCCGTTGTGGCTCAGTGGAAATGAATCTGGCTAGTACTCATGAGGATGCAGGTTCGACCCCTGGCCTCGCCCAGTGGGTTAAGGATCGATCCGATGTTGCTGTCAGCTGTGGTGTAGGCCAGCAGCTGCAGCTCCGATTCGACCCCTAGCCGGATAACCTCCATGTGACGCTGATGCGGCTCTTAAAAAAAAAAAAAAAAAGAAAAGAAAGAAAGAAGAAATTAAGCCTCTTTCCTGTAAAACCGGCACAGACGACGTCAGACTGGGGACACCTGTGTGACAGACACGACGTCAGACTGGGGACACCTGTGTGACAGACAGAAGCCCCTGTGTAACACAGCTACCGTCTGCAATGACAAGTCCCCTCCCTCCTTTTGCAGAGCAGTGATGCTTAAGACAGACGGGACCACATCTGTTAAACGGAGGCCCCCCGGCCAGTGTACATTCACGTGATGATTTAAGAGTCTGAAGGTGCGTTCAGTTCCACCATCCTACTTCTTCCTTCCATTCACCCACTGACAGAGGCTCAAGGCGGATTGTCAACAACAACTACCAACTTAGGAGAGACCCGAGCAGACCACTGACCGCTCGTTATTCTGATCTCTCTGAACCACAGGTTTCCAAAGGGCTAAGTTTAGTTAATGAAAAATGCACAGAAGTTATCAGGAAACAGAATTCTCCAGGTCCCATCCACTGACCTTTTTCTTCTTTTGAGGCCCACGCTTTCGGGATGTGGCAATTCCTAGGCTGGGGGTTGAATCGGAGCCTCAGGTGCCAGCCTACGCCACAGCCACAGCCACAGCAATGTGGGATCTGAGCCGTGTCTGCAACCTACACCACAGCTCACAGCAACACCGGATTCTTAACCCACTGAGAGAGGCCAGGGATCAAACCTGCGTCCTCATAGATACTAGTCGGGTTTGTTACCACTGAGCCGCGACAGGAACTCTGCTCTGTGGGTTTTTATAAGCAAGGAAGACGGGGACTGTCTGTCCTGAGAGCGTGGAACTTGGGTGTTTCTGCTTCCAGCTTTCAGAGTCCCTGTCACTAATTCTGCGGCCTCTGAAAAATCCTATGCACAGGTGTTACAGTCTCAAAACGTGCTAGGCTCAAATATTTCTGACCATCACCACTGCCCAATGCGTAAACAGAGTTATTAAGTTTTACCTTAAATCATCTTCTCAAGAGATACTGTGGAAAATGGGCCCAACTCACAAGGCCCAAACCCTGTACCTTCCCTTTGTACATACTGTTAAGATGAGCAAGACTTTATTCTACTGTGTCCAAGAGGAAGCCTTTGGCAGGTGTAAAAGAAAATAAACATTGCTTCCTGTATGGAGTTTACCATGTGCTAGGATCATACTTCCTGATTTACATACAAGTCCAATACAGCAGCTTCAGTACCAAGGATAGAATTTTTCTAGACCGAGGGCAAGGGAGTTTTCTTTCTCTTTAACCATCACCAAAATCATGCCCCCTCTTAGGCCATGGTTTTCTTAGCCCTGCCACCCTTCTCAGGGAGTTTCTGATTATCTTCTCTTTTTCAGAAGACTCTTTCTCACAATACTAAGATCTTCCAGCCTCTTACTCATTTTCTTTCTTTCTTTCTTTCTTTTTTTTTTTTGGTCTTTTTGCCATTTCTTGGGCTGCTCCCACGGCATATGGAGGTTCCCAGGCTAGGGGTCGAATCGGAGCTGCAGCCACCGGTCTACATCAGAGCCACAGCAACGCAGGATCCGAGCCACATCTGCAACCTACACCACAGCTCATGGCAACGGCAGATCCTTAACCCACTGAGCAAGGTCAGGGATCGAACCCGCAACCTCATGGTTCCTAGTCAGATCCGTCAACCACTGCACCACGACGGGAACTCGCTTACTCACTTTCTTGAAGAAATTCCTACACGCCACGGACTTCCTATTCTAAACCGCACAAGTTCTCCAGTCCTCTCGGCCTTCTTTCCAGTATATTCTTTAGGCTGTTTTCCTTGTGATGCGCCCTCGTTTTATGGAGGGCACCCTCAAGTAAGCTCTTCAGAAGGGTGCATGCACACAACACTCAAGCCTGGGCCTCCCGAACGGCCACGCTCTGCCCTTGTACCGGACGAATACCTTCTGGGTCAGGAACTCCCTGTTTACAGTAATCCCCCCTCAGAAATCTCGAAACCCTGCTCTGCTGTCTTCTAATTATCTACTGCTGTTGAAGAAAATTACCATTCAGGCCTAATTATCATTCTTTTGTAGGTGACCTATCTTCTCTCCCTAGAAGCTTTTAGGTTCTTTTTCCGTGGTGTTTTGAAATGTCACGAATAGCCGGCGGTCGGGTCCCTGCCCCTGTGGGTGGTCCCCTTCCCGAGGAGGAAGGTTCAAGGCAGCCTAACGCAGAGGTAGGGCACTTCACTGCAGAGGCTTCTATTTCCAAACAGCGACGCGTGCCTCCCGAGTTCAGCGCTCAAACATCCAGGACTGGCTATTCAGAGGACTAGGGACAAGCTCTAAGATCAGCTGCCCCAATTCTCCAGCAAGGCTGGACGACGCGAATTACGTCTACTGCTCGATACCCGCAGGTTCCATCTCTCCGCAAAACCTTGCCTCAGCCCTCTGCTCCTACAGTGAAATTATTATTACAATTATAATCATTTTTTAGGGCCACCCCAACAGCATGAGGAAATTCCCACACTAGAAGTCGAAACAGAGCTGTAGCCACAGGCCCATGCCACAGCCACTCGGGATCCAGGCCACGTCTGTAACCAACACCACAGCTCATGACAACGCTGGATCCTGTTAACCCACTGAGCGAGGCCAGGGATGGAACCTACCTCCTCATGGGTACTAGTTAGGTTCATTTCTGCTGAGCCACCACAGGAACGCCCTGAAATTATTTGATGATATATAACTTAGAGAAACTTTATTCCACCTTTTCTTGGCCCTTCTGGAAACTCCACTGGCCTTTTTTTTGGGAGGGGGGCGCTTTTTAGGGCTATACTGCAGCATATGGAAGTTACTAGGGTAGGGATCAAACTGGAGCTGCAGCTGCCAGGCTACACCACAGTCACAACAACGCAGGATCTGTGACCTACACCACAGCTCACAGCAACACTGGATCCTTAACCCACTGAGTGAGGCTAGGGATCAAACCTGCAACCTCATGGGTCCTAGTCGGATTCTTTTCCCCTGCGCCACGATGGGAACTCCCTCCACAGACTTTTGCAAATGCTGTACTTACACCTGTCTGAGTAAACTTTGGGTTCCATCACTGGTTCTGAACAGAAGGACCCTCCCAAGTCTCTGTCCCCCCCCCCCCCCCCGATGCTGCGAGCCCCGACTTGCTTCCTGAATCTACCTCAAGTCGATGTTTCAATGTTTCCTTACCATGGAAAACCAAACGCTGCCGACCCTGAGCCCCAAACCAGCACCCTCTCCCAGCTTCCTGTCACTTAGGAGTCAGGCTTTTAATGTGCACTGACTCCTCCTCTCTAGATGCACAGCCCACCAGCTTCTCAGTCTTTTCCGCCCTTTCCTGTCATCTCTGTCCCATTTACCGTCTGAAACCCCCACCCCCCACCCCCGCCCCGGCCCTCACGGGCTCTTGTTTAACTGGCCTCTCCCACTTCCTGTGGTACATGTACTCATCCAGCCTGGATACAGGGAAAAGTAATTCTCTCAAATTAAATCACTGATCATACACCGCCCCCCGCTTCACCAGCTGTGCCCTACATACTAAAAAGACCCTATTTTATCTTGGTCCAGTGTTTACAGGCTTTAATGGTTTGGTTTACATTTACCTAAACTCAATCATTTCCCTGTAAGCACCTTAATTCACAGCCAGATTTGACTCCTTTTGTTTTCTGAGATATACTGGACAGTGCACGTGTACTCTGGGCTTGTGTGGTTCCAGGACGCAGGCCCCGCCACCCGTCACAACTCCCAGTTCTTCGAGGCCCAGGTCAAATGCCAGTCCTTCCACAAAGCTTCCCCTGACTCCTGGGCTCCCCATCTCCGCCCCGGGACAGCAGCCCCCACCCCCACTGAATCTGAGCACCACAGGGAGATGTGACCAACACATGACACCGTTCAACACAGCAATGACGTTTGGCTCTATCTGTCCCCAAACTCTTAACCTCACTGCTCACTATGTTATCCTACAAATTCCACTTTTTCCTTGTATGTTTTGAGAGGAGAGCAGGGCAGTTAACATTCAATTCACATACCTGCATTTAAAATATGAATAGCATTAAAGGTTGGAACACAGTATCATTCAGAGGGGTTCCTGTCGTGGCACAGTGGAAACGAATCCGACTAGGACCCATGAGGTTGCAGGTTCAAACCCTGGCTTCGCTCAGTGGGTTAAGGATCCGGCGTTGCCATGATAGGTCACAGACATGGCTCGGATCTGGTGTTGCTGTGGCTGTGGTGTAGGCCGGCAGCTGTAGCTCCGATTAGACCCCTAGCCTGGGAAACTCCATGTGCCGCAGGTGTGGCCCTAAAAAGACAAAAGACAAAAAAAAAAAAAAAAAAAAAAAAAAGAGGGAGACCGAACTTCTTAAACAGTCATGATAAATTGGAAATAAATTAACGTTTATACACTGGAAAGGAGAAGGAGAAGCCCCTTTATCAAGCACAATGGGATCCGTACACCCACATGACACATGGGGTAACTGAGGCTCCAAACGATGGGAGGCTGCCCCCCTGTCCGGGCGGGCTGAGAGAAACCAGGATGCCCCGTGTCTCCAGCTCTTTCCTACTCTGCTCTGCTCTCAAGGGAAAGAAAAGGAAGGCGCCCTCTTCTGCTGGAAGGACAGGAGCACAGGCACTTCCTCCTTAGGGCCTGTCCTTGCCCCCGGCCGTCCCAGGCTGTTCCAGGCTCCATTCAACTTCAGGCAGGGCAGGAGCAGGCCTTCTGCTCTAGATTTAACTAGCTCATTTCCTTTTATTTAAAATTTGACACCTGTGTGCCTTCTCCCATGTCCCTGTAAAAACTGCCAAAGAGTACTCGAAAAATAATGTAAAAGGGGCTAAGGTTTCTGTAGGAATCCCATCAGTTTCAGGCAAAACAAACAGCAGATGGGTTCAGAGCTTCCCTTCTGTTCCTCACCTTGGACAGTCAGTACAGCAGGCCCAGCCGTAAACATCTCATCTTTTCCTGTGTGGTGCCAGTTTAAATGAACAAAACACTGGGAGCCTAAGTGATGACACGCTGAGATGGGAACTCCAGTGGTCAGGTGTACGAACCTAGTCCAGACCCGGGCCTCCAGCAGCTTGAGACCAGGACAACACACACACATGCAAAATGTAGATAGGCCAGGAGGTAGCGTGAAGACATCCATTTCCAAACAAGTTATGTGCCACTGTTTTTATTCACAAGCAACGTCAATTATGGAATTAAAGAGTATAGATCTGCTTCATCTTACTCTCTGCAAGGGATCTAAAACGGTGCCACTCACATTAGTAGCACAGTGAACACTAAAAATAAAAACCAATTGCTTTTGTCTTCAGAAGCTTCCCCAGAGCAAGAGTATAAACCATTATCATAACTTAGGCACAAAAACCACAGCAGGCAACACTCAAGCAGTTTCTTTAATTAAAAGAAAGGAAAGGTTCTTATAACTTACCTAGCAAATTCTGCGAGTTGTTTGGGATCTGAGAGGTCGATGCCGGGTATTCCTCCGGGAGGAAGTTTCTTTCCTGTCATGTACTCGGAATAATCAGGAGGCGAGTTCTCGCCAATGATCTGTTCTTCAACCACCGTTTCATGGTCAATATCTTTTTTTTCATCTGAAACACACCATAAGATTGATCCTCTTAGCTGAGTAGAAAAGTATAAATGGGCAAATACAGTTTACAAACTCTATCGAGTGTGGATTAGCGGTGAGATCCAGCTGCATGTACTGCACAGAGAACTCCATCTAGTCCGTTGTGATGGAACGTGGAGGGCAAAGTGAGGAAACGAATATACACGCATACACACACATACAGATGTTTGACCGAGTCATGCTGCTGTACAGGAGAAACTGACAAAACAGGGTAAATCAGCTATAATGGAAAAAACAAAAAACCATAAAAAATAAAAACTACACAAAGCAGAGCTCCCGCTGCATACAGCGGATTAATGATCTGGCTTGTCTCTGTGGGGGCTCTGGTTCGACCCCAGCCTGGTGCAGTGGGTCAAGGATCCAGCACTGTTGCTGCTGTGGCACAGGCCGCACGTGCGGCTCGGCTTCGCTCCTTGGCCCGAGAACTCGCATATGCTGTGGGTGTAGCAGGAAAAGGAATATAAAAATTTTTTTTTAAATGTTAAAGCTACGTGACGTGCTTTCACGAGCAGCTTCTGAAGTGGGTGATGTATAGCCCTTACCTCTTAACCACCCAGTCTTGCTCCTCAATCTCTTAAAACCCTGTTAGTGCTTGAAGGTCACCAAAATCCTCAGTGCCAAAGTCAATACCCTCTCCAGGAGTGTTCCCTTCTAGCCTGGTAGGAGGAGGCTGCCACTCCTGTCCTGGGCCTTCGCTTTTCCTTCTCCCACTTCTCCGACCAGCTTGCTTTCAGCTCCCCTGCTTCTCCTCCTACCACGCCCCAGAGTTCTGCTTTCTGTCCACCACACACACTTCCTGTCAACCACCCACTCTGCAACGCACACTCAGATCTGCTACCGCAGCCTTCACCTGCCGGCGGGTCTCCTGACCACCTCTCCAGCCTGCTCGGGCCTCACTCTTGGATCCAGCTGTACTGCCTTGTAGTGCCTCACACGGACCACAGCCCACCAACCCTAACCTCCCAGCCTCTACTCCTGCGAGGTTCCTGGAGGTGCGATGACAGCTCTGTGATGTCTGTCATCCACGCCCACGAGATTGCAAGCTCCATCAGCACAGGGACATCTGTCAGTGTCAACCCCCATGTATCCCAGAGCCCTGGTGAGGTTGGTCCTCAGTAAGTATTTGTTCAAAGAATGTAGGACGGCTCCAAGTTGGATGACTTACTATCATCACAAATCCAACAAGGTAAAAAAAAGGGGGGGGGGGCGATATTGATCCCTGCAACTAATTGCCTATATCCCAGACACCAAATCCTATAGGTCATTTTTAAAAGGCCTTCTCCCTTTGTTCCACTGCATTAACTTAGTTCTTATTATCACAGACCTAAATGACTACTTTTTATTTTTTAACAGCTGCACTAGCAGCTTATGGAAATTCCCCGGCTAGGGGTCAAATTTGAGCTACAGCTGAGGCCTATGCCACAGGCACAGCAACACCAGATCCTTAATCCACTAAGCGAGGCCAGGGATGGAACTCACATCCTCAGAGAAACAGCGTTAGGTTCTTAACGGGCTGAGCCAAAACAGGAACGCCCACTTTTTTTTTTTTTTTGGCCATTTCTTGGGTGCTCCCATGGCATATGGAGGTTCCCAGGGTAGGGGTCCAATTGGAGCTGCAGCCGCCGGCCTACACCAGAACCACAACCACGCCAGATCTGAGCTGCATCTGCGACATACACACCATAGCTCGTGGCAACGCCAGATCCTTAACCTACTGAGCAAGGCCAGGGATCGAACCCGCAACCTCATGGTTCCTAGTGGGATTCATTAACCACTGAGCCACAACAGGAACTCCCATAATTTCTTTCTTTTTTTTTTATTTTTTTTATTTTTATTTTATTTTTATTTTTGTCTTTTTGCCATTTCTTGGGCCACTTCTGCGGCATATGGAGGTTACCAGGCTAGGGGTCTAATGGGAGCTGTAGCCACCGGCCTATGCCAGAGCCACAGCAACGTGGGGTCCGAGCCGCGTCTGCGACCTACACCACAGCTCACGGCAACGCCGGATCGTTAACCCACTGAGCAAGGCCAGGGACCAAACCCGTAACCTCATGGTTCCTAGTTGGACTCGTTAACCACTGCGCCACAACAGGAACTCCCATAATTTCTTAATTGATCTTCACAATTCTGTTCTCCGCTCTAGTGATGCTACAGGAAAAATGGATACAGAAAACATAGCTGATATATTCTCACTTGTGGCACAAACCCACTGACAGAGGTATGAATTTCTTCAACCTGGCATTTTGGGTCCTATGCTGCTCAGTCTCATTTCAGTATCTCTCATCTTCTATTTCTCCTTTCCAGATGCACTCCATAGTCCAACCAGGCTGTTCTTCATGAGGGCATTCACAACAGCTTGGCAGGAAATAATCCGTAAGAATAGGGAGTTTCTCCTTTTCTCGCTCTCCAAACCCAGCCTACCCTGCTGGGGTCTAGCTCAAATTCTCTAAGGGTTGGGTAAATCTATCCTTCGGTCCCAGATTCTCACCCTTTCCTTGCATTCTTAGATTATCTCTGTTGTTTCTGCCACACTGCGGCACATGGAAGTTCCTGGGCCAAGGATCAAACCCACACAACAAAAACCCAAGCTGCTGCAATGACAAAGCCAGGTCCTTAACCCCGCTGCACCATGGGGAACTCCCAACTCCTAGATTACTGCTGGACAGTAACACCCACAGACTCTAAATCACTGCTCTGATGGCCTGTCTCTCACACTAGAGGGAAGCGCCCAGAGGCCAAAACCAGTGTCCTATTACTCTGATGACCAAAGCAGGAAATAGAATGCTCCCAAATTCTCATGCTAACTGAAAGTTTCTTTTTCCTTTCTTTTTTTTTTTTTTTAAATGGCCGCACATGAGGCATATGGAAGTCCCCCGGCGGGGAGTAAATCTCAGCTGCAACCTACACCACAGCTGCAGCAATGCAGGATTCTTGACCCACCGTGGGAACTCCTAACTGAAATTTTCTGCTGCTTCAGCAAATTGTTTCACAAACAGCAGTAAGATAAGAACAACAACTTTCAAGGTGAAAACTGGCTTGTTCAACTTTTCCCTTGCATTACCTTTCCACCAGTGTTAAAAAAAAAAAAAAAAAGACCAAAAAACAAAACCAAACCGCACACGTGATGTCCCCATCAGAAGAACACTAAGCAGTGCTGTTCCGCACGTGCTCTCGGATAACCGGAGAGTGCGGACAAGATAAACAGAGTGCAGGTACGTTTGAGGCAAGTGGTCACCCTCAAGTTCCATCGCTCTCCGCAGGGACAAGCACAGAATACTGGTCTCACACTCTCAACGCCTCTCCCTTCCACTTTTCCCTCCAGGAGACGTCACAGGTCACTACAAGGAACCAGAATATACTAACAACAACTGACATTTTATTGAACGTTTCTATGGAGGCACTATTTTAGCCACTGCAGGCATTTACCCTATGAAGTGGGTAAACTGGCAAGTGCATTTTACAGAAAATGCCGAGGAAGAGAAAGCTGAGGTGAACTAACTTGCTCACGGTTAACCAGTTAGTGACAGCTGGGGACTCGTGAAACCTAACGCTTAACTGTGAAGCTCAGCTACCTCTTGTTTGGAACTAAAAAGATCTCGATAATATATCCCAGGTTATCTATTTACTTTCGAATAAGCCTAAGAAAAAGTAGCTGAATGTACTAAACAAAAAAGGACAGGAAATGTGGTTACTGATCACCAGCTCCCGAGCTGCTCGGTACTGTTAACCAGATCCTGTCATTACTTTTCTCAGGGCTGTGATAACCCCTTCCCCCTCCACTCTCTCCAATCTCGGCACAACTACTACTACACCAACCTTCCACCGGTACCGAAACAAACGGGTGGGTACGGAGGCTATTTTTCTTCACCGAAACTATTTTTTCTGGAGTATCCATTGTGGCTCATCAAGTTAAGAGCCCAACTAGTATCCATGAGGATGCGGGTTCGAACCCTGGCCTTGCTTGGTGAGTTAAAGGTCCAGGATTGCCCCAAGCTAGAGTGTAGGCTGCAGATGCAGCTTGGAGCTGGCATTGCTGTGGCTGGCAGCTATGGCTCTGATTTGACCCCCTAGCCTAGGAACTTGCATATGCTGCAGGTGTGGCCATAAAAAAAAAAAAAAAAAAAAAAAAAAAGCAAAAGGAACTTTTTCTTCTCACAATGAAGAATGCACAAGAATGATATAGCAAGGTTGGGGTTCTCTTGTGGCATAGCTGGTTAAGGATCCGGCGTTGTCACTGCAGTGGCTCAGGTCACTGTTGTGGCATGGGTTTGATCCCTGGCCCAGGAACTTCAACATGCCATAGGCGCAGCCAAAAAAAAAAAAGAGAGAGAGAATGATAGCAAGGTTGAGAATCACTGCTGCTCTGAACAGGCTACTGATAAGTCTCCAGTGTGCTGTGGCAGGAAGAAGGCTGAATTCTTGGTATAAAGGGATCACAGGCCAGGAGTTCCCATTGTGGCTCAGCAGGTTAAGACCCGACTAGTATTCACGAGGATTTGGGTTTGATCCCTGGCCTTGCTCAGTGGATTAGGATCCCACGTTGCTGTGGCTGTGGTGTAGGCCGGGAACTGCAACTTTGATCCAATCCCTAGCCTGGGAACTTCCATATGCCGCAGGTGTGGCCCTAAAAAGACAAAAAGAATCAGAGCCCAGGTGCTGCTGTAGGCAGCAGAAACAAAACAAGGTCTCTCCCTGCCATGGGACTTACATCTTGTCGAGGGAAGTTATCTCTGTCAGTTCAGGCTGCTGTAACAAAAATACTATAGACAGGGCACCTTAAACAGAAATTTATTTCTCACGGTTCTGGAGATCAAAGTGCCAGCCCATTCAGTCCCTCCTTCCCGTATCCTCACTTTTGCACCATTTCTCAGTACATTACACAATTTCTGGCTCCTCCCCCTTTTTTGTCTTTTTAGGGCCATACCCACGGCATACGGAGGAGGTTCCCAGGCTAGGGGCTGAATCAGAGCTGTAGCCGCCAGTCTACACCACAGCCGCACAGGCCGAGTCGCCTCTGTGATTTATACCACAGCTCACGGCAAGGCTGGAGCCTTAACCCATCGAGTGAGGCCGGGGATCAAACCTGCGACCTCATGGATACTAGTCAGGTTTGTTTTCCACTGAGCCACAACAGGAACTCCTCTCTCTTCTTATAAGAGCACCAATCCCATCCACGAGCGCTTCACCCTCATAGCCTAATTACTCTCCAAAGGCCCCATCTTCAAACACCATCGGATGAAGGATTAGGGCTTCAACCTATGAATTTTGGGGTGACAAGCTGAGGTCAAAGAAGGAAATACGTCTTGAGGATCAGGTCTTAAACATTTAAGAACATAAAGCACTACTCCGAGAACAGTCAGATAATTAAGGATTAGAATATGAAACATGCAAACCAAAAGGCTAAGTAGATGCTGACAAGAGTTTTAAATCCCCAAGTCAGTGGGCCAAACTCAGCCTTTGCTGACCCCACCATTTTTATATTTCCTTTTTATTCTGTAAAATGTTGGTAAAAAAGCCATTAACACAATATTTTTCACTTTAACCATCTGTAATTGTGCAATTCAGTAGATTAAGTACAGTCCAATGTTGTGTAACTGTCACCGCTACTTGTACCCAAAAACGCCACCCCCAACAGAAACCTGATCCTCATTAAGCAATGACCCCTCTCTTCACACACTCCCTGGTAACCTCTATTCCACCTTCTGTTTCAATGAATGTGCTTATTCTAGGTATCTTTTTTAAGTGGAACCATATAGTATTTTGTCCATCTGTCCTTGGCTTACTTAATAAGCATGTTTTCAAGGCCCATGTTGTAACACATATCAAAAGTTCGTTCCTTTTCACAGCTGAATAATATTCCTTCATGGATATACCACATTTGCCTCATCCATTCACCTACTGATGTTTCCACCTTTTGGCTACTGTGAACAATGCCGCTATCAACGATGCCATCTCTTTTATAAGTGCAGTTTTACTGAACACAGTCATGTTTGTTTGTTTATATACTGACTCTGGCTGCTTTCCTGCCACAATGACACATAGAGTTGCTTAGTTACATTAGGACCTACAAAACCTAAACTATCATTTCCCATCCTTTTACCCAAAAGGCTTGCTGACCTTGCTCTGTATGGTGGGACTTCATTCAGAGAAAACGGGAGTAAACCCCAGCGCCACCTTCCTTTGAAACAAGGACTGATTTCTGACAGGGAGGTCACTCAACGATGGGACTTACTACCAAGAAGGACAACACCACCAGCAGGCCACGAACACAGGTTAGAGCCATGTTTTATTTTACCGAAGGAATAAACATGGCAGGGTAACGAGCCAGACGGTGGCGGGTATAGTTATCTGTTTCTTGGAGGATGGCAGTATCATTAGCTGGGGTGGAAGATGAGGGAAGAGACAATGTGCCAGAGTGTCTGGAACCCCGCCTTAGCTGGTTCCCCTAGTTATCCGTGCAACACCTCGTGGCCAGACCTCAAGGAGGTCCCTGGATGGCCACGCCCCAGGGATGAAAAGAAATCAGGTTGGAGAGAAATATATGGGAATCAGTGGCATACAGATTGCATTTAATGCCACAGAAATATATATTATCTACTTAAAAAAAAATACAGAGGAGTTCCCGTCACGGCTCAGTAGTTAACGAATCCGACTAGGAACCATGAGGTTGTGGGTTCGATCCCTGGCCTTGCTCAGTGGGTTAAGGATCCAGCGTTGCCCTGAGCTGTGGTGTAAGTCGCAGACGCAGCCCGGATCCTGCGTTGCTGTGGCTCTGGCGTAGGCTGGTGGCTACAGCTCCGATTAGACCCCTAGCCTGGGAACCTCCATATGCCTCGGGAATGGCCCTAGAAAAGGCAAAATAAATAATAAAAAAATAAAATAAATACAGAGAGAAGACTCAGAACCAAAACCTGGGTAACTTTAATAGAGAGAATGAAGACTTTGCAAAGGAAACTAGAGAGTTATGTTCAGACAGAGAGAAAACTTGCCCTGTCTGAGGAGAATTACACTCAGTGACCTTAAAGCAGAAGTGGCACACAGTGAAAGAGTCTATCCTGAGCAGAGACAACAAGTGCATGAGAGCTGTAAATAATTTTAAAACCATAATCAACTGACCAAAAATTGAGTCTGCTTTTATCACTATACACCTGCACTTTGAAGCAATGTCACTGATACAATATTCTTGCCAAAACAGCAACAACTTTTTGCTGGTCTTAAGTGAAATAATTGCTGTGGTTAATGTTCACTTTCATAATGTATACTTAAATCTTTGTTATTTTACATGTTTCTTAGTTATTCCTTAATAAATATTTTGTTTCATGGCAGTTAATGTGGACAACTCCTTGAGGACCAATGTACAGAAAGTATAACTCATGTTGTTAACCGTTCAACAACAAAATTTAAGAAAATCAACTATATAGGAAAAAAAACCCACTTCAAAGAAGATAGCTAGAGAAATGACAAAACATGCTAGGATCTGATGCCAGAAGAAATCAAACACAATGTATCATTTTCACCAAGAACTGGACACTTATTAAAGCTATAGACCAAATAATGTCCATGTTTGCTATAATTTGGCCATTTTATCTGATTTTTGCAAAGAAAATCTTCAGAAGTTTTTGCCAAATATAACCAGAATTTACGACGCTCTAAAAGAGAAGCTACTATGACACTTACAGACCATAGGTACTTAAGCTTCTCCCTTTATTCAAAAAATACTTGTGGGAGTCCCAATGGCGCAATGGAAATGAATCCCACTAGGAATCATGAGGGTTGCAGGTTCGATCCCTGGCATTGCTGAGTGGGTTAAGGATCCAGCGTTGCTGTGAGCTGTGGTGTAGGTCGGCAGCTATAGCTCCGATTAGACCCCTAGCCTGGGAACTTCCATGTGCCATGGGTGTGGCCCTATAAAGACCAAAAAAAAAAAAAGTGAGAAGTATTCACTAATTTTTCTTTTCCTACATTTTATTTAAAAATGTTTACTGTTCTGGCGCAGTGGTTAACGAATCCAACTAGGAACCATGAGGTTGCGGGTTCGATCCCTGCCCTTGCTCAGTGGGTTAACGATCCGGCGTTGCCGTGAGCTGTGGTGTAGGTTGCAGACACGGCTCGGATCCCTCATTGCTGTGGCTCTGGTGTAGGCCGGTGGCTACAGCTCCCATTAGACCCCTAGCCTGGGAACCTCCATATGCCGCGGGAGCGGCCCAAGAAATAGCAACAATAACAACAACAACAACAAAAAAGACAAAAGACAAAAAAAAAAAAATAATAATAATAAAATAAAAATAAAAATGTTTACTGTTCTAATATGCATTCAAATATAGAAGCTTTTTTCCCTGTCTTCAGTGGCCATTATTTTATCACTTCCGTTTCATGGTTACTACCGAAATAGATTCGCTGTAGGGGGACGGTGTTAACTGATCAGCTCTGATGATCACATACACATCCAAGGAAAGCATTTTTTAAAAAATCTTTTTTAGGGGCGCACGTGTGGCATATGAAAGTTCCCAGGCCGGGGGTCGAACAGGAGCTGCAACTGCCGGCCTACACCACAGCCACAGCAACCTCAGATCAGAGCTGTGTCTGCAAACTACACCACAGCTCGTGCCAACACCGGAGCTCAACCCACTGAGCAAGGCCAGGGGTCAAACCCACAACCTTGGAGTTCCCGTCGTGGCGCAGTGGTTAACGAATCCGCCTAGGAACCATGAGGTTGCGGGTTCGGTCCCTGCCCTTGCTCAGTGGGTTAAGGATCCGGCGTTGCCGTGAGCTGTGGTGTAGGTTGCAGACGCGGCTCGGATCCCGCGTTGCTGTGGCTCTGGCGTAGGCCGGTGGCTACAGCTCCGATTCAACCCCTAGCCTGGGAACCTCCATATGCCGCGGAAGCAGTTCAAGAAATAGCAAAAAGACAAAAAAAAACCCCCAAAAAACAAACAAACAAAAATCCCACAACCTCATGGACACTCGTTGGGAGTGGGAACTTTAGTAAAGCATGTTCATGAAGCAAAGTATCTAAAGCTGCTTTAAAAATTGTTGTGTATATTTCAGTCTTCTCTGGAGTTTTCCTTGAGGGCAGGACTTAGCTCATTGTTTCAAGGGGATAGGGTTAGTCCTCATTAGAAGTTTCATCAAAATCACTTTCTATAACCAATGCAACTCAAATTTATAGATGTGACTAACGGGGCAAAGCAAATTAAAACCAAATCAGAATTCCTGATTGGAAAAAGCTGACACAACAAGTCACTGAATCAAAGTAGGGTAGGGCAAAATGTCCTAATGAGAACCTCTAGTCAGAACTGGGGATTAGATGATTCCAGTACTAACTCTCTGGCTAAAGACAAATGACCTACAACAACCAGAGCAAATTAAATGGCCTTAGATGGAAGACATGGAAAGACTAAATCTAGCCAATATCATCCACAAATGGGCCAGCACACTTTGAGTTATTTCGGCAGAACAATCTATTCATTTTTTTTTTTTTTTGGTCATTATGTCTTTTTAGGGCCACACCCACAACATAGGGAGGTTCCCAGGCTAGAAGTCAAATCGGAGCTGCAGCTGCCAGCCTACAACAGACACAGCAACATGGGATCCTACAGCTCACGGCAAGGCCAGATCCTTAACCCACTGAGCAAGGACAGGGATCGAACCCGCACCCTCATGGATACTAGTCAGGTTCGTTAACCACTGAACCACGAGAGGAACTCCTACTCATTCACGTTTTTAAAGCGTTGTTTTTTCTACACATGTGACTATTCAAAAGGTTAAAAGGGAGTTCCCTAGTGACACAGAGAGTGAAGGATCCAGCATTGTCACTGCTGTGGCTCAAGTTCGAACCCTGAACCCTGGCTATGGAACTGCTGCATACTTCAGGCACAACCAAAAAAAAAAAAAAAAAGCTGGAGGGGAAGGCACAGAGATAAATCCCTATCTTACCCTGTCTCTTCGCTCTTTTGTTTCTGTTACCAAAGCTACAGCAACGCTCATTCCAGTGTGAGAGGCAAAACAAAGCTAATAAGGAACTCAATGGAAAGGTTGAGCGCATACTACAGGTCCAGAGGCAGGGTTAAAAAGTGGAGTTTCTCACGCCCTCCATGCTCCAGCCAAACCGGTGTTCCTGCAGAGTTACTCCATGTCTGATAAAAGGTATGCGATAACCACAGCTTTCCTTCCCTTCTTGCCCACCTCTCTCTCACCCCCCATCTGGGCTTGCCAAAGGCCACACCACCATCCCTTTCCTTCAAGAGGCCTCTCAGAGTTCCCGTTACGGCTCAGCGGAAATGAATCCAACTAGTACCCATGAGGATGCAGGTTCGATCACCGGCCATGCTCAATGGATTGAGGATCTGACTGTGAGCTGTGGTGTAGGTCGCAGACGAGGTTCGGATCTGGCATTACTCTGACTGTGGTGTAGGCCGGCAGCTGCAGCCCTGATTTCAATGCCTAGCCTGGGAACCTCCATGTGCCACAGATGTGGCCCTTAAAAAGTTGAGTTGGCCTCTCATTCCTACACCCATATCTTGTTTGGTTTCCTCATTTATTAAAAGGCAGACCACTTGGAGTTCCCGTCGTGGCACAGTGGTTAACAAATCCGACTAGGAACCATGAGGTTGCGGGTTCGATCCCTGCCCTTGCTCAGTGGGTTAAGGACCCGGCGTTGCTGTGAGCTGTGGTGTAGGTTGCAGACGAGGCTCGGATCCCGAGTTGCTGTGGCTCTGGTGTAGGCCGGTGGCTACAGCTCCTATTAGACCCCTAGCCTGAGAACCTCCATATGCTGTGAGAGCAGCCCTAGAAAAGGCGAAAAGACAAAAAAAACAAAACAAAACAAACAAAAAAAAGGCAGATCACTTATCTTCCAAGGCTGAAACAAGGTAATACATGGCAACCACTGTGTCTAGCAAACAGGCATGCAAAAACACATTTCACCTTGCCCTCCCTCCTGTGCTTAAGGAGAAGAGTAGGTCCTATGCTTAAGGGTTTTTAAAGGATATCTGGCGTTCCCCGGTGGCTCAGCAGGTCAAGGATCCAGCACTGACACTGCTCTGGCTCTGGTTATAGCTGTGAGTTTGATCCTTGAACTGAGAACTGCTGCATGCCATGGGCAGGGCAAGGCAAGGCAAAAAAAAAAAAAAAAAAAAAAAAAAGTTAAAAAACAATGCTGAGCTTTGGAAGTTCTCATTGTGGCACAGCGGAAACAAATCCAAGTAGTATCCATGAGGATGTGGGTTCGGTCCCTGGCCTCACTCAGTGGGTTAAGGATCCAACACTGCCCTGAAGCAGCTCAGATCCCGCATTGCTGTGGCTGTGGCATAGGCTGGCAGCTGTAGCTCGCATTAGACCCCTAGCCTGGGAACCTCCATATGTAGCTCATTCGACTCTAAAAAAAACCAAAATAAAGTAAAATAAAACAAAAATAAAAAGCAATCGACTAAAAAAAAAAGAATGTTGAACTTTTAAAAACTATAGTAAAGAATCATCTTCAATTAGGTTTCGTTGTCTCTGGCTGCTCCAAGACACCCCAGGAAATCTGACACTATTTGTGCACTGCTGTCACTCACCGGCCACCTTCACATAGAAAAGTTTGTTTTATTTTTTGGCCACACCCACGGCACGCAAAAGTTCCTGGGCCAGGGACTGAATCTGGGCCACAGCAGTGACCCAAGCTGCTGCAGTGACAATGCTGGATCCTTAACCCATTGTGCCACAAGGGAACCCAGAAAAGCTTACTTTAGAATTCAGTCCTAAGAAAGCTTCTCAAGAAGCACAGACCCAGGATTTGAATCTAGAATTGACTAAAGTCCATGCCTTCTCTAGAAAGGATTGTTTCTCTACCATCGCCCCACCCTTACTAGTCCTGCAGAAGGAGCAATAGATGAGAATGGTATTTTGGTCTCCAGGCCGTGATTCTGCCTTTCAGCACAACTTCCATGGACTCAGTCACTCAGTTACTTACTGAACATCCTCTGTGTGCCTTGAACCATCCTAAGGCTGCAGCGTTACAGCCCAGGACTTACATTCTAGAGGAAGGTGATAAGTAGCAAGTTAAGATAATTTTGGACAGTGCTATGAAGAAAATAAAGGGTCATGAGATAAAGCAACAGTGTGTATGTGCCTGAGCGTGCACGCTAGGTTGAAAGGATGAACAGGCCCTCTTAGAGCTGAAATTGAATGTGCACATCTGGGGTCAGGACACTGGAGGCTAAGAACAAGTGCAAAGGAACAAGTTCAAGGAACTAAAAGAAGACCAGGAAGGCTGGAGCCTAATGGGAGCAGAGGGAGGAAGGTGGGAGTCAGAGAAGAAAGCAGGGGCCAAGTCACGGGTGGCCTGGCAGGTTACGGTAAGGAGTCCGGATTTAACTGAATGCAACAGCATGTCCTGGGGATGTGAGTGGGTAAAAATTTTAATAAAACATAAAATTTACCACTCAAACCATTTTCAAGTCTACAGTTCAGTGGCATTAGGTATATTCACACTGTTGTGTTTGAGGGGTTTGGGGGCAAAGGAGTGAAGTCATATGATTTCAGTCTTAGACAATTCAAGAAGGAATAGTCTGTGTGTGACTAGAGCCCCAGAAGTGAAATCCAGAGGTCCATGTTTAGTCCTTGTTAAGATTCTATTAAAATGTATTCAGTATAAGGACCATATGTACTACTACAAGGTACAAGTTAGTGTATCAACAAAATAAAAAAATTAAAAACCGGAGTTCCCGTCGTGGCGCAGTGGTTAACGAACCCGACTAGGAACCATGAGGTTGCGGGTTCGGTCCCTGCCCTTGCTCAGTGGGTTAACTATCCGGCGTTGCTGTGAGCTGTGGTGTAGGTTGCAGACACGGCTTGGATCCAGCGTTGCTGTGGCTCTGGCATAGGCCGGAGGCTACAGCTCTGATTAGACCCCTAGCCTGGGAACCTCCATATGCCGTGGGAGCGGCCCAAGAAAATGGCAAAAAGACAAAAAAAAAATAAAAAAAATAAAAACCAACTGCAAGCGTTCCCTGATGGTTCAGTGGGTTAAGGACTCAGCATTGTCACTGTTGTGACTCTGGTCACAGCTGTGGCACAGGTTCCATCCCTGGCCCAGGGAACTTCCACATGCCACAGGCAGGGCCAACCTCCCCCCCAAACCCTCCAAACCCCACCCAAATGTCAATTGGGAGTCGTGGCAGTAGCTTCTCTCCCTCGATTTTCTGGGGGGTGCGTAGAAGCTAAAAGACAAAAAGGGGAAAGAAGAAGGCTGAGTTGAGAACTGAAAAAAAAAAAAGATATTTTTGGGTGATACTGTGAGATACTAGAAATACCAGCTAAAGTTGGTGGCTCTCCTAGAGGAGAGGAGACAGGGCCCAGAAACCCCAAGAACAGCTTCCAGCACATCAGTGCCTCAGTCCCTGGCCCTCAGTCCTTATATGTGCGGGGTATAATGTACACACACAAAATGAGCCTATCACAACCATCTGCAATGGTTCAATGTTTAATGGCACCTGAAATCACACTGTAAGGCTGAAGTAACTGAATAGTTAACAAGAGAACTACCCATTCATTATCTCATTTGCCAGGTCATGTTAAAACTGGGTAGTTTCGCTTTAAGAAATGATGGCATACATTGCTTCCTCTTGTTACACAGGAATTCAGAAGGGAATAGAATTTTCTGTTCTAAAGGAAATGAAAAAATGCTTTTAGGGATTCCCCTACTCTAACAAGTCACTTTCCAAAGATCCCAAGGTCAGAAGTGAAGATATGCCAAGGTCAGATCTTTGGTCGGTGCCCTCTAAAGAGGAAATGTGATGCTGCTACAGTGAGATTCCCAGAAACCACTGGGCTTGCTGTTATGGATAATTAATCACACAGCTAAACAGAATGGGACCTACTAACACAAGACGCCTCAAGGACTAGGAAATGGCTCCTCTTCCAAACAGAAATTAAAGTCCACACTTTTACAACCGAGTCAGCTAACTCGCTAGACCTCGCCACAATTTCCTAATAGTTGGCCAAAAGCAGTGAAATGTAATCTTTAACATGTTTTGGGGAGTTCTTATGATGGCTCAGCGGAAAAGAATCCGACTGGCATCCATGAGGATGCAGGTTCGATCCCTGGCCTCGCTCAGTGGGTCAAGGGTCTGGCGTTGCTGCTGTGGCTGTGGTTTAGGCCAGCAGCTGTAGCTCTGATTCAACCCCTAGCCTGGGAACTTTCATTTGCTGCAAGTGCAGCCCTGAAAAGCCAAAAAAAAAAAAAAAAAAGATGATAAAGGAAAAGCAACGTCCTTCATAAATAATTGTTTTTGCTAATAACCTGTTATGGGCCCTAAATTTCCCAGCCTTAAAACAAACCTTAAAAAAACAACAACAAAAACCACCAACGAAAACACAAACAGGCCCAACTAAAGCAGACTTCAAAATAAACAGCCTTTTTGTAAATATCCACCCAGAAGTCTGGCATACTTTTTAAAACTATTATTTATTCTCTTACAAAAGACTAAAATGCTAGTTGCAGTAGGGAGATCAGGAGCCCTGGCCTTCTCTGATGAGGATTTTTCCTTTTCCTACCAGGGGGCAACAGCTGCTGACTGGGGCTGGGGGCGGGGGTGGTTAATAACCTGGAGAGGCGTCTCTGAGAGCACAGAGGCTTATCAGTAAGCCAGGCTTCCAGAGCTACCAGGTCAGGACTCGGGTCTATGACGGAGGCTGCTCTATGTAGGTCATGGGGTTGACATGATTACTTTGGAGGGTTTCTTTGGCTTGGCTCCATGGGAGTTTACATTTATGGCCTCTCTCCTTGTGATAAATGGCGTGATAAAAAAAAAAAAGTGAATGGTCAGGACTAGTCAGTTTTGGCAAACCTGAGCTTTCTGAATATATAAACAAAAAAATTTAATACTTCTCAATTTTCTTTCAACTTGCTGATTCTAATATCAGTGGTTTTCTGGTCTGGTAGATGTTTCATTCAATGCACACAAAGCACTTCTATATTCAGTCTAACAGAAGATAATTAAAATACCAACACAGCCTTGAGGGAAGGTCACAAATTCTCACCACCTGAAACTTCAAGATTTTAAAGCCTTCTTGGCTTTCTCTCAAAACTAAATGTTTTTTGTCTTCTCTAGGGCTGCACCCCGCGGCATATGGAGGGTCCCGGGCTAGGGGTCTAATCAGAGCTATAGCCTCCAGCCTACGCCAGAGCCACAGCAACTTGGGATCGGAGCCGCATCTGTGACCTACACCACAGCTCACGGCAACACTGGATCCTTAACCCACTGAACCAGGCCAGGGATCGAACCCGCAACCTCTTGGTTCCTAGTCGGATTTGTTAACCACTGAGCCACGACAGGAGCCCCAAAACTAAATGTTTTAAATACTCAATTTTTATTATTTGCTTTCCTACCAGACCCAGTGATTTAGTTAAGTGGTTTAGCTTATAACAAGTTCTATGAATCGGGGATGTCAGTCCTAAACTACAGTGACGAACATCTAGGGAAAAAAATACATGACACGATGCCCTAAATCCGGCAACAATGCAGTGTTCCTTAATTATATGCTAGGAATAAACCAAAAAACACAGGGGCCTTGAAGCAATGGATGAAGACTATTCAAAACGCAGTTGAACTGTGATTAAATATTAAAAAATGTTCAACCTTAACTAGGCCTGAATTCTCTCATCAGCAATAAGCAGCTCCTGCTGCTTTATCTATACAAGGGAAGACTACCAGGCTGTAAAAATGAACGAAGTACATTCTTAAACTCTGAAGAATCTTGAAAACAGAAGAAGCCAGATGCAAAAGGTATGTATGATTCCACCCCAACAAAATGTCCAGAATATGCAAATCCAGCCAAAAAGAAAGTGGATCAGTGGCTGCCGGGCTTTGGGGGCTGGGGGCTAGGAAGTGACTGCTGCTGGTTATGGGGTTTCTTTCTAGGGTGATAGGTGTCCTGGAACCAGACAGCGGTATCTGTTGCACAATCCGGTGAGAGTAACAGAAACCACTGAACCATGTGCACATGAATTATATCAATTTGAAAAAAGGAGATCGCTAGAGACCCCTTTAGATCTAAAACTACTCCGCTACAGAACTACTAGATTCCTCTTTCTGCTATTCCATTCAAATGATGCCGATTATACAGACCGCTGTCACTGTGGGAAATTAAACGATGATGGCATGCAAGCAAAAGAAACCCAAAAAGCCCTCGGGTGTGCTTTCCCACTATATATTTTTTTAGCCAAAAGTTAATAACAAGTAACTAGAGGTAACAAGAGTACAGTTACCTTTATTTATTTATTTATTTATTTATTTATTATTTATTTATTTATCGGTGCCACCTGCGGCCATGTGGAATTCCCCGGGGAGAGGGATTGAACCTGGGCCACAGCAGCGACCCAAGCTGCTGCAGCAAATCACTAGATCCTAAACCCACTCTTCCACAAGACAACTCTGTTCAGTCTTTTCAGTCTTTTTAGGACGGCACCTGGGGCATATGGAAGTTTCAGGCTAGGGATCTAACCGGAGCTACAGCTATCGGCCTACGCCAGAGCCACAGCAATGCCAGATCCAAGCCAAGTCTGCGACCTACAACACAGCTCACGGCAACACTGGATCCTTAACCACTGAGCAAGGTCAGGGATCAAACCCTCAATCTCATGGTTCTTAGTTGGATTCGTTTGAGATGCTCCACCACGGCAACTCCCCAACCACTATTTTTATAAAGACTTCTGATTAACTAAGTTCGAGCTTAGGCTGAGATGGTTTTAAACTCTTAAGTCTAGGATCAAATGTGATCAAGTGTGTGAAAGCCCTGTGCACATGGCCTACCAGTCAACACACACACAGAGACATTCCTTCACCTTTTATAATTCTACTTATTTATTCACTTAATGGCGCCACCCACAGCATATGGCAAGTTCCAGGGCCAAGGGTGGAATCTGAGCCACAGCTGTGGCAACGGCTGATGGTTTTAACTCACTATGCCCAGCCAGGGATCAAACCTGCACCAGCAGCGACCCTAGCTGCTGCAGACAGGTTCTGAACCCACTGCACCGTAGGGGGAACTCCTACAAATAGAAACTTAGCTTAACAAATAACTTGCTTTGGTTTTTTTTTTTTTTTTTTTTGCCTGTTATCAATTATCTCCTTACTTCGGTTCTGAAGATAAAACTATATGTAGAATTTGAACTTGGGACATGGACAGTTAATCACGAACCATTTAGCTTCTCTTTGGTAACAGTCCAAACCACAAGAATAAGGAAAGGGAATAGTTTACCACAAAACATGTCTGAGAAAACTTCCTTACTGCGTTATTACCATCAAATATTTACAACCACCTTTGTGCAGAGTACTGCAACATGCCAGACAACTAACTCTTTAAAGAAAGGGACAGTGAGTTCCCACTGTGGTGCAATGGCATCGACGGTGTCTCTGCAGTGCTGGGACGCAAGTTTGATCCCCAGGTCAGCGCAGTGGGTTAAGGATCTGATACTGCCGCAACTGCGGCTCAGAGCTGATCCCTGGCTTGGGAACTCGATATGCCAAGGGGCAGCCAAAAAAGAAAAAAGAAATGGACCTTAAAATACCCCCAAACTGCACAAGCCTATGAGCAACCACTTGCACAGAGGAAATAATGACTTTTAACCTAATTTTGATACATTCAAGTAAAGCCTTCATCACAAAGTTTTCTTGGTATGGAAAAGTGGGGTAGCAATCTGGTAAAATCAAGTGCAGAATATATAAAACATCCCACTGTTCTGAACTACAGTGGAGGTAACACAACCATATCATGAAAAAGAGTAAACCTAAGCTTTATGTAATAAATGTATCTTTACCTAAACATCCAATTTCAAATGATATCTTTGAATTCAGCAAACTCATCAATAACTAACACCCCCTCCATTATTCCATTCCTATTAATAACAGAAAAATACGACTTTTAGCTCCAACATGAATAGTGTGCAATCATTCTGCACACCAGAATGTATACAGAACCTTTTAAGTGCTGAAACATACATTTCATTTAAACATACAGCTCCTGCTGAAGTTACTGAGCTCTGCAAGGTCTTCGGAAACCCAGAATAGAGCCTGTCAGCAACTGCTATTCCATTTTGACAGAAACTCCATTCCTTTGCTCAGTCGTGAGTCACAGATCCCTTCTGCCTTAGTTATCTCAACTTGGGGCTTTCAGGAGATACCACCAGACCAGCTTCTCAGTCCAGCCTTTTGGCTTATTTTATTCGTTCCTGTGAATTCCAGAAACCCTTTAATACTCAAAGTGCACATTTCCAAGCTCCATCCAATTCTGAGAATTCACTGAACAGCGGTGGAGTAACCATGGGGTAGGCCATTCTACAGCTTAAATCCAATCACCACAGGTCCTAGGTTAACTACTTACGACAGGATTATTCTCAGTCTTATTTACTATTCCAGCAGTTTAACCAGATAATCTTTGCATCAAGTAACAAAATCACAGCAAAAACAAACAAAAAGCCCTTCCGCAGTTACAAAGGAAAAACAAAGAGATTTACATGTGCAGATAAATCTCTTTTGCTCTATTTTTTCTGGCTTTCATTCAAAGCAGTACTGAAATTGCAGAAAGACGCCTGGCGGACCCTCTTTTCACGGGGAGAACAAGGCGCTTTCCACCAGGTCAAACACAAGAGGAAACGTCCACGAAGCGCTCGAGTCTACCGACGCAGTGGCAAGCGCGCCTCGCTGTGCAGCCAACCGGCCCGTGCGCAAAGCGCCCCGGGCCGAAGAAAACCAAACTTCCGCGAGCCCAGGGCTCGCCGTCGGCTACGATCCCCGCGGGCCCTCCCGGCCCGGCGCCGCGGCGGCAGCAGGAGCGGGGACCTCGGCCGCCGCGCGGTGACAGGCCCTGCGGGCGCCGAGCCCGACGCGAGCGCCGAGCGCCGCGCGCCGCCCTGGTCCCGCCCCGCCGAGGCGAGCGCGGCCGGCGCCTCCGCCCCCTTCGGAAGGCGCCTCCCGGGAGCAGTCGAGGCTCCCGGGAAGGGGCGGGGGGCGGCGCGGCCCCAGGGACGCCCCCCAGCGGCAGGCCACGGAAAGGCGCGGCCCGCCCGGCGCGAGGTCCACGCCGCGCAGCCCCGCCAACGCCCTGCCCGCGCCCCGGGGCCTCGAGGGCGGCCGCCCCGCGGACGCACACGCGGGCGGGGGCCGCGGACAACGGGCCGGCGGGGCGTCCGTTGGCCCGAGCGCGCCCCGCCCCGCGCGCCCCGCCCCGCGCCGCGCGGCCGCCCCGCCCGGGGAAACTACGCCATTGCGGCCTAGCGGGCGGCGCCGCGCCTCCGCCGCCATCTTCGGCCCGCCGCCCGCCGCCCGCCGCCCCCGCCGCGGCCCGCCATCTTTTGGGGCCGCCATACTTGCCCTGCGAAGAAGATGGCGGCGCCCATCACACACATAAAACATGGCTTCCCTTCAAAACAAAAACATCCCGGGGGCCGGCGCGCGCCGGCGCTCACCTGAGGACCACATGGTGACCGAGAACTCGCCCTCCAGGGTCTTGATCTGCACCTGCTTCTGCTCCCACTTCTTGTTGCCCGCGTCCGCGCCGCCCGCCGCCCCGGCCCCGCCGCCGAGGTAGCCCTTCTTGCCGCTCTTCTTGCCGCCGCCCTTCTTGACGCGGCCGCCGCCCGACGACGACGAGCCGCCGCCGCCGCTCTTGCCGGCCGCAGCCACGGTGACCAGCGTCTGCTCGATGTAGTCGTCGTCGCCGCCGGCCGGCGCGGGCACCGGGATGAGGATCTGGTCTTCGAAGCCGTCCTCGGCGCGCAGCCCGTCCGAGTCGTCGCCGCCCACCACCTCCTCGCGCGTCTGCACCAAGATCACCTCCTGGTGGTGGTGCACCTGGGTCGGGTCGTCGGTGACCAGCGGCTGCAGCGCGATCATGGGCGGGTGGTGGTGGTGGTGGTGGTGGTGGTGATGGCCCGCGTGCCCGTGGCCGCCCCCGCCGCCGTGGTCTCCGCCGCCGCCGTCCTCGTCGTCGTCGTCGTCGTCCTCCTCCTCGCCCACCACCGTGGTCTCGATGGTCTCCACCGGGATGGTCTCCACCTCGATCTCGTGCAGCTCCACGATCTCGGCCGGCATCTCCGAGCCGTCCGTGGCGATGTAGAGGGTGTCGCCCGAGGCCATGACTGAGGGCTCGGCCGCCACGGCCGCGGCGGCCTCAGCTCCGGGGCTGCGGGCAGGCGGGCGAGGAGGCGGCCGGCCGTGGGGAAGGAAGGCAGAGGGAGGAAGGCGGCGGGCGGGCGGGCGGGGGGAGAGGGGGCGGGCGGCGGGGGGAAGGGGCGGGCGCGGCGGCGGTGGCGGCGGGCTTCCCCGCCTCCTCGCCTCGGTGCGCCCCGCGCTCGCTCGGCCGCTGCTCGCCCCGGCGCCCCGCCGCGCCGCGCCTCGGCCGCCCGCTCTGGCCGCGCCTCCTCCCGCCCTCCGGGCCGGCGCTCCGCTTCCCCCTTCCTCCTGCGCCTCCGCCTCCTTCCACACAAATACCAACTCCTCACCCTGAGCCCAGATCTCGCCGCCGCCGCCGCCGCCACACTCCGCTCAGGCTTGGCCTCGCGAGACTTCCGTGCGGCCTCGGCCCGCCCCACCTCGCTCCTAACTCGCTTGCTCGCCCTCTCGCTCCTCCTCCTCTGCCAATCGGTCTGCCCGTTCGCCGCTGCCGCCCCGCCCACTCAACCCGGGCTCCTCCCGGATTGGGGCCGACGGGACGGCCCCCGCGCGCGCTGGCTGGCCGCTGCGCGTGACGTCAGCGCGCCGCCGCCGCCGCCACCGCCGCCGCGAGTCGTGCGGCTCCCGCCCTTCGCGGTGCAACAGCAGCAAAACCCGCCGCCCCGGACCCGGGCCGCACTCTAGAGCGGGGTGTCGACGCTGCAGCCGCCGCTTCGGGAGCCGGTGAGCGGTCCGCGCGGCACCCGACGCCGCGTGGGAAGGGGCCTGAGGGGCGGGGCTGGGCGGGGTCGGCCGAGCCCGGGGTCCTGGGGGGTGGGCGGCCCGGGGGTCGCGGAGGGGAGCGGGTGGGCGCGCGGGGCTGCCCCGGCGCCCCAATAAAGTCTGCTTTGAAGAGAAACGCCTGTGCCTCCTTTTTCGCGTCGGGCAGCTTTTGCTCTTGGTTCCTGCCTGGCTTCGGGCAGGCGATGGCGACCGAGTGAGGGAGGAGGGCCAGGCGAACAAAGGCGGGCGAGCGAGCAGCAGAGGAAGGTGTTCGCCGGTGGCCACAGGCCAGCATCGCGCTGCGAGCACCGGTCCCCGGGCCCCGCTGGGTCCGGGGCCGAGCGCAGGTGGGCTGCACGCGGGGCGGGGCGGGGCGGTCGAGCGGAAGCGGCGCGCGGAGCCCCCAGGTCCACCGTTGGGAGGATGTCCGTTATCCTTTTGTGACCCGCGGAAACCTGAGACCGAGCCGTTGGGTGCCTGCTTCCCCGTAGCTCTTAGAACTGCCGGATCCCGGCCGCTGGTCCTGGAGCTTGGCTCTCTGCGGCTTTCTAAAATTTCCCTCTGAGCCTCCCCTTCGCTCTCCAGCCAACCATTGTTTCTCTCGACCACCGTCTTCACCTGTTTCTCACTTGCGTAGATGCTCCTCCTTTGCCCACCAGGCTTTGCATTTGTCCTCTTGTTCAAAATCCCAGTTTTCCCTCCCTGTTCTCCTTTATACCTGCAGCAGAGCGTATGTTTTTCTTGGCACTAATTAGCGGCAAATTAAACCTTGATGAAGGTGGTTTTGTCTTTATTTGGTCGTCCTGACTTTGTGTTTGAAGCATTAGAAATAACTGGTTTTTAGGGAAGAAAATCACGAAAAGCTGCGAAGGTGTGTCTTTGTTACTCGTTGGGCCAATTGAACGGCTGTGTGAATTTTTTGAACGTGTGTATTTTCAACGTTTATACTTGTTTTTTGCAGTAGTGTTCTTGCAAGTGAATACCATGATTATTCTGAACTGTCCTATGTCAGTGTTAGATTCCACTTGTAACAAGCGGGTGTCTTTTTGAGAACTTAGAGCACGGTTTATATGTTTTGATTAAAGAGTGGTTTTGTCAATTTCATTTAGTTTCATTTTTAAATGGCATTGAACTTGATATTTGAGAATCTTAGTATATGAAGTGAAAAACCGGATCATTGTCTCTTTGAATCTGAGTTTTAAATCCTGAGTAATCTTAGATTGCTGCACCCACACAGTTTGCTGAAATCAAGCCTGTTGAACTAAATCGTTTCTGACTTCATAGCTTATAAATTCTGCGTAAATATTTCGCAAATGAAAACCAGTTGTGGGAGAATTTTTAGGGGGCTTAATTAATTTCACTTTCCCCACTCTCTAGTAATTGATGGGAGGATGTCTCTGTATGTGGTTGGTACTTCCCCATAGGTACAAGAGAAAGGGGGGAGGTACCCAGTTGGGTGAACTGGCTTCTGAATCGTGATCTGTGGACTTGACAGTCATTTGGAGATCGCTAAAAAGGTTCACCTGTCAGGAAAGGTCCTGGGAGAAGGTGCCAAGCTGCTCCTCAGGGTTAGCCCAAGCACCTACTACAAGAAGAGCTTTTAAAAATTGCCCCAGAGCAGGTGATCTGTTAGGTAGGCCTGAGTTTTCTGTGGTGGCAGTTAGTCTCAACTCCCTCTTTTGCTCGGGAGTAGCTTATGGACCAACATGCAAAGACACTGTGCTGTCTTGGCTCTGGCCTGCTCGCATTTGCTGCAACCCCATTTAAAAGGACACATTGAGAGTTTTATCTTGTGGGGCAGTGGGTTAAGGATCCGGCGTTGTCACTGCAGCAGCCCAGGTCGTTGCTGAGGTGTGGGTTCGCTCTCCAGTTTGGGAACTTACATATGCCCTGGGCACAGCCAATAAATAAATAAGTAAACAAATGGAGTTCTCATGGTGGCGCAACCGGGGATTGGGGATGTCTCTGTAGCACCAGGACTTAGGTTCCATCCCTGCCCAGCACAGTGGGTTAAAGGATCCCACAGCGTTGCTGCAGCTCGGATCTGATCCCTGGCCCTGGAACTCCATGTGCCTCAGGGCGGCTAGAGATGAAAATAAAACAAAAGGACAGGTTAGGAGTTCCTGTCGTGGCGCAGTGGTTAACGAATCTGAATAGGAACCATGAGGTTGCAGGTTCATTCCCTGGTCTCGCTCAGTGGGTGAAGGATCCGGCGTTGCCGTGAGCTGTGGTGTAGGTTGCAGACTCGGCTTGGATCCCGCGTTGCTGTGGCTCTGGCGTAGGCCGGTGAACCTCTGTATGCTGCGGGAGCAGCCCAAGAAATGGCAAAAAGACAAAAAAAAAAAAAAAAAAGCAGGTTAAAGAGTAGTTCCAGAGCATTTTATTCTGTTCTGTTTGGTTGTAGCAAATTGAACCAGCGAGCCTTCCCTCTGAACTTCTAGAGTCCCTTTGATTTGGCAACAAGACAAATGACTAATGCCACGTGATTAAACTTGGTATTTTACACCTAGGTCTGCGAGCTTTTACGCTTCCAACTCTGAGGGCAGAGACTGCGGCTGGTTCTGTCTGCAGCTCGGTGCATGGGATGGTTGCTTTTTGGTTCATCAAAAAATGGAGGCTCTGACAGAGAGGTTCTGTGTAATAGCGCTTGACCATTTCAAGTGTCTCAAAAGCTCCAACTTTGTACAAACTTTCCAATCCACCAGAAAAGGAATGTCAACAGCTATAGAAGAAAGTAGAAGATTGGAAGAATCATTAGAGTTGGGTGAAGTTTCTAGTCTCTCTGAGAAGTGAGCTCACTAATGGTGGCTGGGGAGGTGTGCTGAATATCCTGCAGGGGATGTGGCCTGGGCAGGACCTCACAGGACAAAGGGGTGGACTGTTACCCACAGCTCTTTAAATGTCTCAGCTCCTTCGTTCCTGATGGTTCCCTTCCTGAAACCTCCATTAAATTTCCAGCAGCGTCAAGATGCTGCTGTTTAGGAAGGCACACCTGTGGAGAGAGGGTAGCGGATGTGAATTAAAAGACACCTTGTATCTTTTTCCGAGTATCTTTTCAATTTATTGATTATAGGGAGGCTACCTGATAAATCTGACTCTACCATTTTTCCATTGCTAACAGATTGGCATTGAATCAGGCCATGAACTCATGCTAAATAATTTCCCTTACCACGAATTAGTTTGGCTGCCTTTTGTGAAATTGCTTTTTGGTTAGTTCTAATGTCCAGTTCTTTTTTAACGTTTATGTCTAGCAGGCATTTGGTCTATGTATCAGTTACAACGTGGAGAATGTTAGGCCTGAGCAGAAGCAACCCAGTCTCATTTTTGCAGCTGAGCTGAGACAGGAGTTGTTCACGGTCACCGTGCAAGAGGTGGCGTTTTTTGCTTTTTGTTAGGTGGCACAACCTCTGTAAGTTTGGGAGTGGGGAGCTTGTTTGACTTCAGATCCATGCCGAGTTCCCAATAAAAGGATGACAGTTTGTGTTTATGCATCTAAATTAGTAACCCCTGGTTTGGGTCAATACAAGTTAAATGAAAAACACGTTTTCCTAATAACCTAAGCTGTAGTTCTTTTTGATTGTGAAATCTTTGAAACCTGGGCAATTTACCCCCAAAACCAATGCATATGTTAGATTTGGAGCTTAAATTATGGTGAAAAGCCCTCACTGCACATAAAGCTATCACCATTTATGCAACATTTTTTGTCCTTCACGTTTATAAGGCCTTAGTCAAACTCTTTTCCTGAGGCAAAGTGGTTTAGTGCAGTAAATGAATCTGGTTATTGCTCATAAATCTAAAGAAAGTTGAAATCTGGGAGTTCCCGTCGTGGCGCAGTGGTTAACGAGTCCGACAGGAACCATGAGGTTGCGGGTTCGATCCCTGGCCTCGCTCAGTGGGTGAAGGATCTGGCGTTGCCTTGAGCTGTGCAGATGCTGCTCGGATCCCACGTTGCTGTGGCTCTGGCATAGGCCGGCAGCTACAGCTCCGATTAGACCCTTAACCTGGGAACCTCCATATGCAGCGGGAGCAGCCCCAGAAAAAACAAAGAGACAAAAAAAAAAAAAAAAAAAAAGTAAGTTGAAATCTCTAGTAATAAATTCACCTCATTTTCCTCTATGTGGCTAGTTGTGTGCCCTGCCAACGTAGCAGCTAAATGAACTCGTCCGTACCGCAGTTGCTCCTGCCTCCCGCCCATGCAAGGGAAGGCAGCTTGCACACTTGAACAGAATGATTAGAAAGTTCTGCTTCAATCCATGCTAAGTTCAATGGGCACACTTATTTCACAGCGTGCAGAGATACAGGAAGCTGACCGACTCGTGCCTCCGTGTGTGAGAGGTTAGTGCTGGAATGGAAGGAGCTCTGAGTGGGCTAGACACGCGGCCTCTGATACCGATTTTCTCTGTGTATCAAAGAGGAATGAGGTGGGTGAGCCCAGCTGTTCATTCCCCCGTTGGCCAAGCACCTGCCCCATGAGGCCAAAGGAGACAGGCCATGACCAGTGAGCTCACAGGTGCTGGTCTAAATTCCACTTGGGGAGGTCCCACTGTGGCTCAGTGGGTTACGAACCTGACTAGCATCCGTGACGGTCACCGAGGCAGCTCGGATCTGGCGTGGCTGTGGCTGTGGCGTAGGCCAACAGCTGAAGCTCCAATTGGGTCCCTAGCCCGGGAGCTTCCATGTGCTGTGGGTGTGGCCCTGGAAAACGCAAAATCAAACAAATTCCACTTGGAAGTCCTAGGAAGAAGCGGAGACTTGGGTGCAGGACGACCTAGCCCATGCTGTGGGGTAAAGGCCCTGCTGAGGAAGAGACATCCACCTGGGACGTGAGAGTCGAGCAAACCCCAGAGTGCCCAAGCCAGTGCTTGGCTGCAGACCTGCCTTTTTTTTTAATCTATGTGAAAAGGAAGTAGGTAAAATAAAGTAGGTGATGAATTTGCTGATATTTGGGATAAGCCCCCAGCACTCAGTATAAAAGGGCTATTTCCCCTTGGAAATTCATCAGAGAAACCACTTAATCCACTGGAACTGCTCCTGAGATGGCTGAGGTTTTCTCCGTACGTGGCTACTGACATCATCAGCCTACTTTTTTGTTTTTATGAGCCATTGCTTGTTCAAAGTTCTCGAACTTGGGGATTAATAGGGGAAATCGTGGCGTTCCCACTATGGTGCAGTGGGTTAAGGATCCAACTGCAGCGGCTCGAGTTGCTGGGGAGACGCGGGTTCAGTCCTTGGCGCAGGAATTTCCACATGCTGTGGGTGCAGCCAAAAAAAAGCAAACTAGAGTCAGCCACACAGGTCAGGTCCTGCACGTGCCTTCGTCATCAGGTGACATCTACTACGGCTGTTATTCTATCCTTATCAATTAAAGTATAGTTGGTTTACAATGTTGTGCCAATTTCTGCTGCGCAGCGAAGTGACTCAGTTATACATACTTATGTATGGTCTTTTTTTTTAATGTATATATTCTTCTCCACCATGGTCTGTCCCAGGAGATTGGATGTAGTTCCCTGTGCCATACAGTAGGCCCTTATTGTCTTATCCATTCCCAAGGTAATAATTTGCATCCATGGACCCCACACTCCGCATCCAGGCTACTCCCTTCCCTTCCCCCATCTGCTAACTCTTGTAACCTCTGACTCTTCATTTCCTCGGCTCTAAAACAGGCTTAACCAGGCCAGGCTCGTAGGGTTCCGCTGTAAAGATCAGTAAGATGTGGGATGTGTTGACGCTTCTTGGGATTGGTCGTATTTCCTTCTGCCCCCTCATTCCAGGTGAACCAGCCTCTGCTGCTCACATCTCAGCTTCTCTGAGGGTTTCAGGGCTCGTCCTCATAGGCTGGACCCAGCGCTCACGCAGTTTCTTAGAGCAGATGAGAATTCATTTGCTAGCCAAACTTGTTAAAAGAGATGTGCCATATCAGTGATACGTTTTTGTCCTTTTTTTTTTTTTTGTCTTTTTAGGGCCGTACCTGGCATGTGGAAGTTCCCAGGCCAGGGGTTGAATCAGAACTGTAGCTGCTGGCCTACACCTGAGCCACAGCAACGTGGGATCTGAACCACATCTGCAACTTACACCACAGCTCACTGCAATGCCGGATCCTTAACCCACTGAACAAGGCCAGAGGGCGAACCTGCGTCTTCATGGATGCCAGTCAGATTCATTACCGACGAGCCACCATGGGAACTCCCAGTGATAAATTTTGAGTCTCTGACCTCAGTGGATCACTGTCTATTAAAAGTAGAATAAACAACTGGAGTTCCCATTGTGGCGCAGTGGTTGACGAATCCGACTAGGAACCATGAGGTTGGGGGTTCGATCCCTGGCCTCGCTCAGTGGGTTAAGGATTCTGGTGTTGCCGTGAGCTGTGGTGTAGGTCACAGATGCGGCTTGGATCTGACGTTGCTGTGGCTGTGGTGTAGGCCGGCAGCTACAGCTCCATTTCAACCCCTAGCCTGGGAACCTCCATATGCCATGGGAAGCGGCCTTAGAAAAGGAAAAAAGAAAAAAAAAAAAAAAAAGAATAAACAATTGCTTTCGTGTTTTGCATGTCAATCAGAATTCAGTTTCTCAATACTGAAACTCTTTTTGGAAGTATGTCTATTGGGATTCAGCTGGAAGGGGTAAAACCCAGGAAGACCTGATGATGGTGTCATCACTGGGGGTGGGGGGTGGGGGGGTGTCAACAGCAGCCACTTGGGGCAACAGCACCCCAGAGGTGGTAGAGGGAAGAGAAGGAGCATCAGCGTCCTCTCTCCACGTCCTGACCTTTCCTTGGTGTTCATACGGTTTTAATTTGGAGATTTAAAGCATGTGGTGTGGGAGTTCCCTGGTGGCTCAGCAGGTTAGGGATCTGGTGTTATCCCTGCTGTGGAGAGGGGGTTCCAGCCCTGGCTCAGGAACTTCTGCCTGCTGTGAGTGTGGCCAAAAAAATAAAATTAAAAAAAAAAAAAAAAAGGATGGGGTGTGGAGGAGGGATTGTTATATTCTATTTTTTTATTTTTTATTTTTATTTATTTATTTATTTTTTGGTCTTTTTGTCTTTGTTGTTGTTGTTGTTGCTATTTCTTGGGCCGCTCCCGCGGCATATGGAGGTTCCCAGGCTAGGGGTCGAATCGGAGCTGTAGCCACCGGCCTACGCCAGAGCCACAGCAACGCGGGATCCGAGCCGCGTCTGCAACCTACACCGCAGCTCATGGCAACGCCGGATCCTTAACCCACTGAGCAAGGGCGGGGACCGAACCCTCAACCTCATGGTTCCTAGTCGGATTCGTTAACCACTGCGCCACAACAGGAACTCCGACTGTTATATTCTAAACCGTGCCCCCTGTTCCTGCCCCAGGAGCGGATTGGGGGTGTCTTGCGCTGTTTTGCTTAAACAGGCAGTGTCATTGTGGCAAGAATGTGGTTATGGGTTTGCCTGAATCTTTCCCTGGTGACTGACCAAGTCTTACCCAGAGATTTGAGGTTCAAGCCTTCACCCCTGGGTGTCTCCCTCTCCCATCTCCTGGCCTCATTGAACCCCCTCTCGTGCTCATTGAGGACGTGGTGTTTAGATCACAACCTTTCTCTGGCACTTCATCCCTGCAGCCTCTCTGCTTTGGCCTCTGCAGCGCCACGTACCTGCATTCCCACCTCTGGCTGCCACATCGTGGTCCTGTCATCCTGGGAGCAGGGCCCCATTTGGATTCTTCAGCTCCCAAGGTCCTCTCCTCCCCTCCTCTCACACCTCGTCCCTGCTACCCCTTTATTTCAGCCTCAGACTTGCAGCTCTCTAGCCCCTCCTTCCTTCCCCGACCAGACCTCTCTGACTGATCCCCGGCATCCTCAGCTTCCTGCGCGGCGTGCGGCGTATCCCTGCTGAAACCTCACCCTTGGATCTACTCGCTTTTGCCTCTGCACCTCTGGTTCTGGCATCTGGAGGGACCCCCACGTGTGGATGTAGATTTCAGCCGCAACATGTTCAGGGTCCCCAGCGTCACCTGAGCGAGGCACCTGACCGTTCTTTTGACGGTCCTGACTCAGCGCCCACCACCACTTTGCTCAAAGTCCAGAAGAAATCTGCTTGCGTCCATCTCCCCACCCCCTCCAGTAGTCCCATTCTGATGCCTCCTACTTCAGGAAGGTTGGGGGGATCCAAACTCACTTCCTCAGACGCCAGCTGCCCTGCGTGCCCCTCTCCCCCCTGCCGTTCTCAGCTGAGCCGGGTCCTCTGTCTGTGCTCGTGCTCCCTCCCCTCGGTCCCTGCGCCTTCCCTGTCTCCTCTCTGTCCTGGCTCTTCTTTGGAATAAGTCTCTCCTGGTCTTTAGAAACCAGGCTCTCCCTGTCGCCACCTGCCCATCTCCTTCCATTCTCAGCTCAGCACCCTGAGACCAGGTCTGTGGTGCTAGTCTTTGCTTCATCTCTGAGCCCCAGGTACCATGGCATCGCCTGATCCACCCTTGCGGCCTTAACAACCTCCTGCCTGCCGACCCTTGTTAGCTTCCATCTCTGGTCTGGATTCTCCCCTGATCTCTAACCCCACGGCCACTGTCCCTTCTCAGTGTCCCACGGGGTTGACCTAACATGCTCCCCTGACTCCTCTAGCCCACTTCTTCTGCCACAGATGGAAATCTGGGATCGTCTTTGACTCCTCTGGCCCCATAATCCCCCATGTGTAGCCACCATGTCCTCTTAAAATATTTTTCAAACCAACGTTTCTCCAGCCCTGCTCTTTCTGCCTTTTCGTAGGCCTAAGCCTTTACCAGCCAGCTGCCCTACCTGCCTCCAGCTCTCTGTTCCCAAGGCTCTCCTGAATTTTTCTACCATGTAAACAGGACCTTGTTCCCCCAGTTCAAACTTCCGGGTGCTTCGGGATAGAGCAGCTTCTTCTCGGCAGGGCATTCCTACACCTGCCGCCCCCGGGTCCATGAGCCATGCTGGTTCACACCTTAGCTTTCAGACCGTTTCTCTCTGCCTTCAATATCCTTTCCCACCTGCTTCCACTTCTCTTCCCAGACGGCTCAGAGGACACCTCTCCCAAGCCCTTTTTGGAAGGGGGTTTCCATAGCATTCCACCCAAACTGCTGTCATTGTCCTCATAACGAAAGCGGTTCTGCACCTTCTCTGAGGGCGGGGACAGTTTGGCTCCTGCTTCGAGTGAGCCAGGGCCAGCCCGCTGCCGCTGGGCCCTGCCGGAGCAGAAATACCTCCCCGTGTCCTCCACCGCTGCTGCCTGTGGAGCAAAGTCCCGGGCCCTTGGCAGGGCTTTAAGGGAACATGGCATAGCCGGAAAACCTGGCGCTTTGATCCCACAGACCCGGATCTGAATATTTGTTCTGCTGTTTATGGGCTAAGTGGCCTCAGATGAGTTTTTTGGCCTCTCTGGGCCAGGTTCTTGATCTGTGAGACAGGAACATTACTGTTCAAGATTGTTGTGAAGTTTGATTGAAATAACACGTACAGGAAGGTCCCATCGTGGCTCAGTGGTAACAAGCCCAACTAGTATCCATGAAGACGCGGGTTCAATCCTTGGCCTCACCTGGTGAGTTAAGGATCTGCTGTTGCTGTGCGCTGTGGTATAGGCTGCAGACGCGGCTCAGATCCTGCATTGCTGTGGTTGTGGTGTAGGCTGCCAGCTGCAGCTCTGATACAGCCCCTGGCCTGGGAACCTCCATATGCTGAGGGTGTGGCCCTTAAAAGCAAAAGAGAAAAAAAAAAGAAAGGAAAAAGAAATTATTTGGGGGGAAAATGTAATTGTAATGTATACATGTAAGGATAGCCTGACCCCCTTGCTGTACAGTGGGAAAATAACAAAAAAAAAAAAAGAAAGAAATTATGTGTACAGTGCCCATGGCATGTAATGGGTGCTGAATAAACTTCCTCGTCCATTACTGTTTTTCTCTCTCCCCTGCTCCGGCCGGACCCCCTCCCACACCAGCCTCCCACACAGACCCCACTGGGGACCGTGCCCCTTCATTTTCCCTGCCTTTGCTCCCACTCCTGTCTTTAAGGAATGCCTTTGTGGTGTCTCCCAGCCTCTCTGTTCGGTTCAGATCCTGCCGCAAGGCATCCCAGACCCTCCAGTTCCAAATAACCCCCTCCCTGGTTTCCTGTCTCTGCGCAGCACGTACTGTTCCCAACCTGCTACTGGGTTAGCTGTCTCTCACTTTAATTACTCAGAGAGAGTTCCTGAGTTGGAAGCTTCTGGCAGGCAGGGGTGTTCCTTCAGCTTTTTTGTAGCTATTCATGCTTCTGGAGTCCTCCAGGCCTGGAACAAACCAGGTGCTAAATAAACGGTTGTTGGAGCTCCTGTTGTGGCGCAGGGGATTAAGAACCCAGTGTTGTCTCCAAGGATGTGGGTTTGATCCCTGGCCTCGCTCAGTGGGTTAAAGACCCGGCATTACCGTGAGCTGTGGTGTAGGTCGCAGATGTGGCTCCGATCTGATGTCACTGTGGCTGTGGTGTAGGCCGGCAGCTGCAGCTCTGGTTCAACCCCTAGCCCAGGAATTTCCATAGGTGGGATGGTAAAAAGAAAAAAAAGAAAAAGAAATGGTTGTTTACTTTGATGGGGGTTGGAGAGGACAGGAAAATGCTGCTTCCCAGGCTAAGCAGCATGGCAGAGTCTTAAGTAATCAAACTCTCTGGGAACTCTGAATTTAGCTTGCTTGCCCGTAAGATCTTTTGTGTGGTATGAATTTCCACGTTGCAAGCAAATAAACAAATGTCTGGAAATTAGACATAATTCTAGGAAATGCAAAGAGTGAAAAATCATTAGTTTATAATGTGAAAAAAAGTACAGGTTACCACTTGCCCAAACTACATGAAAGTGTCTATTTCTCTCTAAAAGCGTGTTCAAAAAGGAAACCCGGAGTTCCCGTCGTGGCGCAGTGGTTAACGAATCCGACTAGGAACCATGAGGTTGCGGGTTTGGTCCCTGCTCTTGCTCAGTGGGTTAAGGATCCGGCGTTGCCGTGAGCTGTGGTGTAGGTTGCAGACGCGGCTCGGATCCCGCGTGGCTGTGGCTGTGGCGCAGGCTGGCGGCTACAGCTCCGATTCGACCCCTAGCCTGGGAACCTCCATATGCCGCGGGAGCGGCCCAAGAAATAGCCACAACAACAACAACAACAACAACAAAATTAAAAAAGAAAAAAAAAAAAAAAAAAAGGAAACCCTTTCGGCAGACTGTGCCCTGGCAAGACAGGCTTGCTTTGACCTGCTCCGCTGAAGCCCAGGCCGTCTTTCCTCCAGCCCTCTCTTAGCCAGCGATTCTGCAGGCAAACTCCCAGTGCAGCTCCCACAACAAAGAGGGAGTCCATGTGGAAAGCCCATTTCCTGTCGAAGTAAATGCCTTATTGATTCGTGTATTAACCCAGTGGTCAGCAGATCACACTGCTGTCTGTGCCACAGGCAGAAGAAGTGTTTCTTAGAGGTGCTCACGCGCGTCTCTTCCAGCCATTAAGGGACAATTTCCCTGGGACATTGCTCCTCCTCCCCCCAAACCATTGAATTCTAGATGCAAAGCCTACTTCATAAAAAACTGGATCCAGTCCCTTCAACAGCGACTTCATGTCAGGCCTCATTAGAACTCATCATTGGAGGTGTAAACCAGCCACTCAGTGCTTGCTTGCACATGTAAGTAGCTTTGGGTTTTGGTTTTGGCAGCGGCACGCAGCAGCTTGATGTGGGATCTCAGTTCCCAGACCAGGGATTGAACCTGGGTGGCAGTGGTGAAAGCACCACATCCTAAAATTGCTTTGTTTTTTTTTTTTTTAATCTATTTAGGGCCACACCCAGACATATGGAAGTTCCCGGGCTAGGGGTCGAATCTGAGCTGTAGCCGCCAGCCACAGTCACAGCCACACCAGATCCGGGCCACGTCTGCACGCTATACCACAGCTCGACGGCAACGCCAGATCCTTAACCCACTGACCTCACTGGCCTGAACTCCCTGGCCTCTCTCAGTGGGTTAAGGATCCAGTGTGTTTTTCTTTTTTCTTTTTCTTTTTTTTTTTTTTTTAGGGCTGCACTTGTGGCATATGGAGGTTCCCAGTCTAGGGGTTGAATCAGAGCTGTAGCCGCTGGCCTACACCACAGCCACACAGGATCCCAGCCACATCTGCAACCTACACCACAGCTCAACCTACACCAGGAGCACTGCCAGATCCTTAACCCACTGAGCAAGACCAGGGATCGAACCCACAGTCTCATGGTTCCTAGTCAGATTTGTTCCCGCTGCACTACAACGGGAACCCCTCTGAGGATGTGGTATTGATGCAAGCTGTGGTGTAGACTGCAGCTGCAGCTCTGGTTTGACCCCTGGAACTTCCATGTGCCACAGGTATGGCTGTACATAGAAAAAAAAAAAAAAAATCTCACTTCCTTGAGCCAGTGGTGGATCTGAGAAGGGGTTGGGGGAGAATGTGACCCAGTTCTGGCCAAAAAAATTTTAAGGAAAATGTGTGTTATTAGAGAGGAGTCCCTTCCTTAAGGAGATAAAGCCTCGGGAAGACGGCCCCTTCTTCCTTCCTGCCCAGGAGCTGGCGGGGCCAGGACTGTGACCTTACCTTACGACAGAGGAGAGGGCTAAGAGAATCGCGGTCAGGACAGGCTCTGTGGAGCACACACCCCCTGCCACCCCGGGGTTCGAGGGGTTTGCAGGGGCCCATTCTTGACACCCTGTCCCACGTGAGACTCAGTGGTTCCCTCCAGGAGCAAGAGGGGACCGGGAGTGGGGTGCAGGGGTTGGCACAGCCAAGAGGCCAGAGGGGTGTTATTCTTCTGTGTATCTGAAGTGTTCTGGTAATTTTATAGTCCAGCCATGTGGAACCCATGGGGTATTATAAAACCACAGATTCTGTATGTAGTGATTTTTTATTTTGTAAGTGTTTTTAATAGGAAAAAAGGCTATGATAAAATGATAAGCAAAAATGTAGCACTTTTTTTTTTTTTTTTTTTTCCTTTTTTCGGCCCCACCTGTGGCATATGGAAGTTCCCAGGCCTGGGATCAAATTTGAGCCAGAGTTGCGACCTGTGCCACAGCTGCAGCAACACTGGATTCTTAACCCAGTGCAATGGGCTGGGGATCAAACCAGAACCTACACAGAGACAAGCCAGATCATTGACCCACTGCACCCTAGCGGGAACTCCAAACGGTAGCAATTTGTGCATATTATAATCTCAACTTTTTTGGAGGAAAGGCATAGAAAGAAATGAAAAGTAGGAGTTCCTATTGAGGCTCAACAGGTTAAGAACCCGATATAGTATCTGTGAGGATTCAGGTTTGATCCCTGGCCTCACTCAGTGGGTTAAGGATCCAGCATTGCCAGTGGCGGCATAGGTCACAGGTGCAGCTTGGATCTGGCATTGCCATGGCTGTGATGCAGGCCAGCAGCTGCAGCTTCATTGAGACCCCTGGCCCAGGAATATCCATATGCTGCAGATACCGCCTTAAAAAGGAAAAACACTGGAGTTCCTGTCTTAGTGCAATGGTTAAGGAATCCGACTAGGAACCATGAGGTTGTGGGTTCGATCCCTGGCCTTGCTCAGTGAGTTAAGGATCCGGCGTTGCCCTGAGCTGCGGTGTAGGTCGCAGATGTGGCTCGGATCCCGAATTGCTGTGGCTGTGGTGTAGGCCAGCAGCTACAGCTCTGATTAGACCCCTAGCCTGGGAACCTCCATATGCCACGGGTATGGCCCTAAAAAGACATGAATAAATAGTTAAGTTAAAAATTTAACATCCTTAAGCGTGCCGCTCATTGGTTTTAGGTACATTCACATGGTACAGCTGCCACCACTGTCCACCCCCAGAGCTCTGCATCTTGTCAAACTGCAGTCTCTTCCTGTTAGAGAGTAACTCCCCACTTTCCACTCCCTGCATCCCTGGGCATCCTTCATCCACTTTCTGCCTCTCTGAAAATTTTTTTTTTTTCTTTTTTGGCCACCCCGAGACATTTGTGGTTCCTGGGCCAGGGCTCAGATACGAGCCACAGTGGTGATGAGCACTGCGGCTGTGGCAATGCTGGATCCTTAACCCACTGTGCCAGGCCAGGAGTCAAACCTGCATTCCAGCTCCAGAGACGCCACTGATCCCATTGTGCCATAGCAGGAACTCCTGCCTCTCTGATTTTGCCTCTTCTAGGTCCCTCAGTTGTAGAAGTCAGTCATGCATTATTTGTCCTTTTATCTCGGACTTATTCCACGTAAAAAAAATGTCCTCAATATTCATAGTGTTTGTGAGAATTTCTTTCCTTTTTACGGCTGAATGAGGCCCATTGTATGGATGCAGCACATCTGCTGCTCTGACCACCCCCGGTGGACGCCCAAGTTTCCTCCACACTGTACATGAATGAGTAACGCTGCTGTGAGCACAGGTGTACGAAGGAACAGGTATTTTATAATCAAGTTTTTCAAAAGAGCAAATGCAGAAAAGCCTGTGGAAGCCTAGTCATCTATTTTGATTTTGTGCTTTCTCTCTCTTTTTTTTTTTTTTTAATTTGCTTTCTAGGGCCGCAACCAAGGCATATGGAGGTTCCCAGGCTAGGGGTCTAATTGGAGCTACAGCTGCCGGTCTACACCAGAGCCACGCCAGATTCAAGCCACATCTGCGAACTACACCACAGCTCATGGCAGCGCTGGATCCTTAACCCACTGAATGAGCCAGAGGTCAAAACTGCAACCTCATGGTTCCTAATCGGATTCGTTTCCACTGAGCCACAACGGGAATTCCCATTTCTCATTTTATACCAGATCTTTTGGATACTTCAGCCAACTGTGATATTCTCCTAATCGGAAGGAAAAGTTATGGCTGGGAGCTTTCTCCCCATTTCAAAACCTCATGATAGTGAAGTGGTTAACCATTTTCTTTTTCTTTTTTTTTTTCGAATCTGTGACCTAGGCCACAACTCACAGCAACTCCAGGTTAACCATTTTCAAGCATTCTGCCTAATTTCCTTCCTTCCCTTATAGTTAAAGTAAGTTCTTGGGAGTTCCTGTTGTGGCTCAGCAGTAATGAGCCTGACTAGCATCCATGAGGATGCAGATTTGATCCCTGGCCTTGCTCAGTGGGTTAAGGATCGGGCGTTGCCATGAGCTGTGGTGTAGGCCAGCAGCTGTAGCTCCCATTCAACCCCTAGCCTGGGGACCTCCATATGCCGGGCTGTGGCCCTGAAAAGAAAAAAAAGAGAGAAACAGATCATCTTTATGTAAAGGGAGCTTGAAGGAATGGGAGGTTCCACACTCCTGCGTTAGTAATGGTTCCCTTAGGCAAGGCAAAGGTGGAGAGTAAAATATTAAACTTATCTCCCGAAATCTGAGCCAGGGCATGAATAAACGGCCCTAAGGCTCGAACCCCACATCTGGGTCACGGGGAAGTCGGGGGTGGGGGGGTCACAGCAGAGGCGTGGGAAGCTTGGCACAGCTTTTCTGTGTACAGTGAACTACTCAGCGCTCTCTCGGTCACCCCTCTCATCACCCGTGGGCCTCCCGCCCACGTTGGGCAGCCGCTGGGTCGCCTGGTGTCCAGCTCCTTCCTCTTGAGTCTCCGTTCTGCATCTTCCTGGCTTCTCCCCCGGCTTCCCCCGTCAGTCCTTTTCCCTCTTCCCGCCCAGGCCTGACGCCCCTGGCCCCTCCCTGTTCAGCGTCGCATTAACCTGCATTAACCCACACACCTCAGGCCTGTCCTGTTTCTCGGCTGCGGCCTCTCTGTGTTATTAATAGGGCTGCAGATGAGTTATGGTGCGGAGCTTTTTTTTTTTTTCCCCTAGAAAAATTCCAGCCCAAGTTATTTTTTCAGGCAATGGGCTTTCATTGATTTTTCTCCCCCCCAGATCAATGATTTTCTGCAGAAAAGCTCCCTGCTATCCTGTGAAATACGGGCCTGTGAGAGGGTTCCAGAGCCTCTGAGCTCTTCGGCTGCTGCACTCTGGCCCTCTCACCCACCCTCATGCATCCCCCACTGCCCACCCGCTGCACCCCCACACCCCCAGAACCGGCCTTGTCCCTCCCTTTCCAGGCCCTGGACCAGCGGGGTCGGGTCTGTGGGGAGTTTTTCTCCTCAGCCTCAGCACTGGCAAGGAAGCGGACTGGGTGCCTTCTTTGCTGCACTGCTTCCAGGACTTGCAGGGACCAGGGAGGCCAACACGTGCCCAGACTCCCTGGTAGCTGGGGTTCTGGGTGAAAACTGGGTTCTTTTGATCAGATGCCCAATCCCCCCCCCCTTTTTTTTTCTTGGCGGGAGGGGGCTTACCTGCAGCATGTGAAAGTTCCTGGGCCAGGAACCAAACCTGCACCACAGCTATAGCCAGAGCCACAGCAAAGGCAACGCTGGATCCTTTAAGCCACTGAGCCACAAGAAAAGCCCCAAATGCCTGATTTTTGAAGGCTGAAGTAAAGTGTCAACTTTGGCGCATGCAGGTATCTGCAGTGTGTAAGCGACAGGCTGAATTTAAAGCAGGACATGACGCGCTAGCTAGCTGGCTAGTTCTCCCCGACCTGACACGGGGGCCGCGGGCTATTTTCCATGGGGAATTGGAAAGAGGGGCTCCTGGAGCTCGCATAGTGAGCCCCTGTCCCTGCAAGGGGTCCCAGGACTTGGTTTTCAGGAGAGCAGGATCTCAGGGGCCTCAGGGCCTTCCGTGTCCCTGCCTCTGTTTTCTGGTCCCTGGTCACCGCGGTGCTGCACACACATCCAGGACAGTCCTGAGGTGGGGGCCTCCTGATTCCCCACCTTCCTGCCCTGGGTCCTTGTTGATGGGTTGGCCATCCCTGGCTCTCTGGCCCATTGTGTGCGGCCCGTCGAGTCAGTCTGTAAAGTCATTCTCTGTGTTATCCCCTGTCCCTTTAAAATCATCACAACCGCCGCTGAGAGTCTGCTAAGGACTAAACGTTTGTTTTCCCGACCAAAACTCTTGGGTCGAAAACCAACCTCAGAGTTCCCGCCATGGTGCAGTGGATGGGGTCGCTGTGGAGGTGCAGGTTCGATCCCTGGCCTGGTGCAGTGGGTTAAAGGATCCGGTTTTGGAGTTCCCGTTGTAGCTCAGTGGTTAAGGAATCCGACCAGGAACCATGAGATTGCAGGTTCAATCCCTGGCCTTGCTCAGTGGGTTAAGGACCCGGCGTTGCCGTGAGCTGCGGTGTAGGCCGCAGACTCTGCTCGGATCCCACATTGCTGTGGCTCTGGCGTAGGCTGGCAGCTACAGCTCCGATTAGACCCCTAGCCTGGGAACCTCCATGTGCCGCGGGAGCAGCTCTAGAAAAGGCAAAAAGACCGAAAAAAAAAAAAAGAAAAACAAGGATCTGGTTTTGCCACAGCTGGGACTCGGATTCAACCCCTGGCCTGAGAATTTCCGTATGTCTTGGGTGCAGCCATAAGAAAAACAAAAAAGAAAACCAATCTCAAGGTGATGAGGAGGTGGGGCGTCGGGAGGTGATTAGGATCTGAGCGGGGAGCCCACGTGAATGGGCTTAGTGCCCTAATCACTGAGGCCCTGGAGAGCTCTGCCCCTTCTGCCCCGTGAGGACACAGTGTGCAGTCTTGGCCGTTGACATCCTGGAAGAGAGCTTTCACCAAACAGCTGACCACGCTGGCACCTTGACCTCAGATTCCTGCCTCTAGAACATGGCAAAGAAGTATCTGTTGGTGTTTTGTCTTTTTAGGGCCTCACCTGCAGCACCTGGAGGTTCCCAGGCTAGGGGTCTAATTGGAGCTGTAGCCTCTGGCCTACACCAGAGCCACAGTAACGCGGGATCTGAGCCGCATCCTCATGGATGCCAGTCGGGTTTGCTAACCTCTGAGCCACAACGGGAACTCCAGAAATATCTGTTGTTTGTAAGCCACCTAGGCTCTGTATTGGTTACAGTCGCCAGGACCGACTGAGCCCTCTCTCCCCATCGCCGCTTGCGCCTCCCCTCCCCCCTTCCCCCCAGTATCGCAGTGCGTGGTCCTGCACCACTTGGGGCCCCTACTTCTCTCTCCTCGTTCCTTTGGCAGGTCCTCGAACGCAGGTGCTGTGTGTTGGTCGCACCTCCTACGAAGAGCTCATCCCGGCTTGCCGAGTAAAAGCCTGGGCCGCACCCGCCTCACAGCAGCACTTCTGGCCATAGTTGTTAGCAAACAGCTAGCATCGCAGGCTTTGCATGGCGAGGAGCTCAATATGAGAACTGGACTGCAGGAGCCTCTGTCCTTCCCGTTCCCAGTGCAAAGCCGCCCCCCACCCTCGTGTCAGGGCCAGGGTGGAACTAACTATGCAGCTAGGATGTCACTTCCTGCCTTCCGTTCAGCCTGTCACTTACACTGGCACATCCAGGGCTGGTTCAAGCTGGCCAGGCCCCTCCCTTAAACCTAGCTGCTGGTTGGTTTTACAAGGTTGTGGACCCACACACAACCCCACCCCATCAGGCACCACCCAGGACCTTGTCGTGAGTGTGACTCTTTGTCCTGAGGGCAGGTTCTAGGCCTCCCTCAGGACAGAGCCCTTAATTGAGGCTGGAATCTATATCCGCTGAAAAGCTGTAAAAACATGCTGGTGCTATTTCTGGAGTGAAACAACTGTCTTAAGATCCAGGGGAGGTGAGGAAGCTGCCGGGATTTTCAGGAGAGGTAAGTGGGGATGAGACAGAGGGGACTTCCTAGAGCTGCTACTGGACAGTCCCTTCCAGGGGAAATCGCCTCTATTGGGCTTCAAAAGGACCTGAAAGCTGGCGATAAAGGCCCAGGGGTTGACGGGGGCAAAGGGTGTGAAGAGGAGAGAGAAGGCTGAGCGGCCCCAGCTTGGCCGGCTCCTGGGCCCTAGAGCCGCCTTTGGCGCCTCACTCGGCATCAGCTTCCGGCTATGGAAGGAAACCCGCCCTGGTGAGCAGGTGGGAAACCCCGAATCTTTTCTTGTTTTATCTTTTTAGGGCCGCATCCTCAGCACATGGAGGTTCCCAGGCTAGGGGTCACATCGGAGCTACCGCTGCCGGCCTCCACCACAGCCACAGCAATTCAGGATCCGCACCACGTCTGCAACCTACTACACCACAGCTCACGGCAAGGCTGGATCCTCAACTCACTGAGCGAGGCCAGGGATTGAACCTGCGTCTTCATGGATGTTCGTCAGATTCGTTTTTGCTGAGCCACGACAGGAACTCTGTTCCTTTTCCAGTTGAACAAAAAGTATCTTTATATAAGCTATTTAAAATGAAATCCTCTATAGCACTGTATTCATAAAGTACACTTATCGAAAGATGATGCTGGAAAGATGTTACCGGAATCCGGGTTTTTATTCACGCAGTCAAAGAGTGACCTCCGTGAACACACGGGCAGCAAGCAAGCAAAGTCTTTATTAAAGGAAAGCAAGTAGCTCCCGGGGCTGCTGGGAGGGGGGAGAAGAGCCCCCACTCTCTATTGCCTTATAGGGATTTTTATCCCTTAAAGATGGGCGGGTACCAACGTGGGGTCCAGAAAGATGTGGTTTTTCTCCCGCTGGCCTTGCTCAATTACCTATATTAGTGCTTGTCCAATGGGGGTCTTAGGGGTGGAATTGTCCTGTAAGTCTCCTTGGTATTTTGCCCTCTTCTTCCCGTAAACTGAATCACAGGGGGTTAGGGATTACTGTCCACTTGGGCGTAGGTCCACTCCCTGTAATAAACAAGGCCTGTGGGGATGTTACTCCCTGGAGCCCTTAAGCCGCAAGTGTTAATCAATAGCCATATCAAAGAAGGCATCAAAGCCCAGGCTCCTGCATCGACTACCTGAGTTAAATTATTCTGCCTCAAAGCTATACAACATTAATAGCAAATCCAAACACAAATGAGGATGTTCCTGTGAATTCCATGTATCATCGAGCATCAAAACCCACCAGTCTCAGAGCTCCTGTGACCAGTATCCATGAGGATGCAGGTTCCATCCCTGGCCTTGCTCAGTGGGTTAAGGATCTGGCATTGCCATGAGCTGTGGTGTAGGTCACAAACGCGGCTCAGATCTAGCGTTGCAGTGGCTGTGGTGTAGGCTGGCAGCTGCAGCTCTGTTGACCTCTAGCCTGGGGAAATTCCGTATGGCATGGGCGTAGCCATTTAAAAAACAAACACGAACTCCCCAGTCTTTTAGTCCTTTTCCTGTACCTTCTGAATCCACATTCTCTGCATCAAGTTGGACCCCTGGATTTTACTTCATTTTCCGTGTGATATTCTCCACCGACATGCATCATTGGCTGCTGCTTTGGGGGCTGAACGTCGTGGGTATCTATTGTGGTCCCCATGTAGCAGCGAGAAACTTGTCTGTGCCTCCAGACAGGTTCCAGGTCACTGCTGTGGTGAGGGTTCTATCCCTAGCTTGGGAACTTCCGTATGCCGCGGGTGTAGCCAAAGAACGCTTGAATGAATGTGATCTGAACTGGAAACAATAGGAAGAACAGAGCTGCCTCTGCTTCAGTCTTTGCTCCTTACTAGCTGTGTGACCTTGGACAAGTGGCCTAACCGCTCTGTGCCCCCATGGGGAAACAAGCCTGGCTTTCAGTGATAACAAGAATGAAGTGAGGTTCTGTATGTAAAGCACTTTAGCTTGGCACCAAGGGTGGAGGGAGGGAGATACAGCCGGAGATCAGAGACCTGGATTCCATTTCTGCTGCATCCCCATGTGACCTTGGGGTACATGCCTCTGGGTTGAAACGGACTTATTTTATCATATCTATGAAAAATATCCCCCCAAAGTCACACCATGGCCCATTTCTGCTAGTTTCTACCCTGGCTTTTATATGTAACTTGCCGTAGCATCCAGGGTGGGGAAACTGGACCAAGGGGCAGTCATCAGGACCAGGCCGGGGATTTCTAGGTGGGGCCTCTGGTGGGTTCGGCTGGCCATGGGGACTGTCCTTGTGGAAGCCAGCCAGCACTGACAAGCCCAGGGGCTGGGGGCCTCTCCTGCCCTGTGCCCTGCCAAGTCAGCCAAAGCACAGGAAATGCAGGAAATGGTAGCTGACGGTGAGTGATGGGGGGCGGGTGGGCAGATGTGCTGAAGCCAGGTCCAGCCCAGGCCCAGCAGGTGTGTGAGCAGGTGCTGTGCTGTCTGCTCTGCGGAGCTGTGGCAACTGGGCCTGGCTGGGGCCCCTGGGATTGGGGCTTGCAGGTGGGGGTTTGAAGGCTGAAGTGGCTGGTAGAGCATCACTGGGGTGCGGGAAGCCGGTAGGGGGCCTGCTGAGCAGAGCAGAATGGTGGCGGCTTGCAGCCATGGGGACCTCGTCTCCAGTGCTCCTTGGCCAGTAGCTGAGCCCATCTGGCTGCAACACGCTTGGGAGGTCGTCCCCCGGAAGCACAGTCACGGGAAGGGGATATGACCTTCATACTTATTCCAGAAAGGCTTCAGGGGGCTGTTGGGTGGGTGCCAGGCACCTTGCAGTCATCCCCAGGGCTGGGCTCCATTCCCTCCATTCCACTCAGGAGGAAACTCAGACCCAGAGGGGAGGGGCTTAGCTGATGTCAAGCAGCTGGTAAGTGGCAGAGCCAGAATTCACACCCATTGCTGGGTATTGAGGGGATTTCTCCTTCCACTTTTTCCGTATTAAAAATAACACTGGGGAGTTGCTGTTGTGGCTCAGCAGCAACGAACCCAACTAGTATCCATGAGGACGAGGGTTTGATCCCTGGCCTCGTTCAGTGAGTTAATTATCAGGTGTTGCCATGGGGTGTGGTGTAGGTCTCAGACGTGGCTCAGATCTGGCGCGGCTGTGGTGTCGGCCAGCAGCTGCAGGTCTGATTCGATCCCTAGCCCAGGAACTTCCATGTGCTGCACTGTGGCCCTAGAAAAAAAAAACAAGCAATAAGTAAGTAAAAACAACATTGGCTGGGAGCTCCCCTGTGGCACAGCAGCTCATGGATGCAGCGTTATCACTGCTGTGGCTCGGGTTCCGTCGCTATCCTCAGATCTTTCTCATGTCTCAGGCCTGGCCAAAAAATAAAAAATGACATTGGCAAGGAATAAATTAAAATTTTTTTTCCTTTGGATTATTCTCAGAAGAGCAATTACAGAATCAAATCACTGGAGCATTTTCATTGAACTTGATATATGATTATCAAATTTTGCCCCCAAAGGGATGTGACAACTTACAACGCCAGCAGCAATGGACCGGTTTCTCCTGAAAATGATCCCCCTCCCTAAAAACTCTGCTGCACTCCAGAGACTGTGCGCTGTTCCAAACACAACCCTCCCTCCTCCTGAAGGCAAGCCCGTTGCAGGTTTTACAGCCTATTGGGGTTTTGACTGGGATGTACCGTGTGGGGAGAGTGGACCTCCTTATGCAGTGAAGTCTTCTGATCCATGGACATGGTATATCTCACCCCTCACTGAGGCCTCTGTATCTCACAATGGAGTTTTATGATTTTCTCCAAAGAGATCTTGTACGTGTATTAAGAGGCTTATGACTGACGTTAGTGTAAATAGCTGTTCTTGTTTCATTTTCTAATTCTTAGAATTTTTTTAAGGTAGATATTTTTTCATATTTTTTCTTTTCTTTAATCTTTTTTTGTCTTTGTCTTTTCAGGGTCACACCCATGGCATATGGAGGTTCCCAGGCTAGGGTTGAATTGGAGCTACAACTGCCGGCCTGCACCACAGCCACAGCAACACAGGATCCGAGCTGCATCTATGATCTACACCACAGCTCTTGGCAACACCGGATCCTTAACCCACTGAGCAAGGCCAGGAATCGAACCCGCAACCTCATGGTTCCTAGTTGGATTCGTTAATTACTGAGCCGTGACGGGAACTCCTCTATCAGCTCTAAATAATGACAATTTCGTTTCAAGACTTAGACCCTTTTCCCCTTGCCTCACTGCTCTAGCCAGGACCTCCAGCACAGACTGAACCACACCGGAAGGGGTGGCAACAGGCACCTTTGTCGCGTTTCCACTCTCACAGGGAAAGCTTTCTCCGCTCTGTGTGATGCTTGTTGGGCAGAGTTTTGGAGCTGTCCTTCATCAGGGCACGGAAGTCCCTTCCATCCCTGGCTTGCTAACAGTTTTCTCATGAACGCATCTTGAATTTTATCTGAAACCACAGGGAGGGTGGTACGACTTCTCTCTCTTTTTTTAAAGGTTAACATAATATTAATATAATAATAATAGAGTGATGCTGAGTTTTTCAATACTGAATGAATCTCCTTGCACTCTTGGGATTAACCCAGCTGGGCTGTGTTGTATTATCTTTTTTTTTTTTTTTTTGCTTTTTTTTTTTAGGGCTACACCCTCGGCACATGGAAGTTCGCAGACTAGGGGTCAAATTGGAGCTACAGCTGCTGGCCTACACCACAGCCACAGCAACGTGGGATCTGAGCCATCTCTTCGACCTACAGCACAGCTCCCAGCAACAGTGGATCCCCAGCCTACTGAACAAGGCCAGGGCTTGAACCCCATCCTTGTGGATATGAGTTGGATTTGTCTCCCCTGCACCACGGGAACGCCTGTCCTTTTTAGGTACTGCTGGATTGTTGTTACTCCTGTGGGATGTTGCACCTGCTTCGTAAATGAGATGGCCTTGCGCTTCTTCTTTTGCACACTTCCCTTTCCAGATTTGGTGTCAAGGTTATGATTGCCTCAGAGAACGAGTGGGACTGTTCCCTCCTTTTCTAAGTTCTGAGTTTGTGTAAGAATGGAACTCTTTGTTCCTTAAATGCATCTGAGAGTCACAGGTGATGCCATCTGGGCTGGCACTTTGCTCTCTTTGGGAAATTTGACTTTTTTTTTTCCCCTGCCCCCCTGGCATGCAGAAGTTCCCAGACGAGGAATTGAACTCACGCCACATCCGTGACAGCACCAGATCCTTAACTCACTGAGCCATCAGGGAACTCTGAGATGGTTGACTTCTGATCACCTTTCTCTTTCAGAAATGTCATCTCTTCCTTCCCATCCTGCCAGGCCAGGCCACCTCACAGCTGGACCATCATGGCACCCATCACTACAAAAGGCTGTCCTGTCCTGACTCCTTGTGCCACTGATGTCACCTCTCCCAGGAGGCCTGCCCCTTCCCTCTAGCATGGGTGCCCTCCCTCCTGTAGCTCTCTATTTCTGCATATTATCAAAATTGCTTGGGGAGAGTTATTCTCTACGCAGTAAGTGTTCCAAGGGGTTGGACATTGTTTATGATAGTTTACTTATTCAATCAGCAAACACATCCAGTGCTCCAGGCATCGTGCTCAGTGCAGGATACATCAGTAACTAAGACAGACAGGTTCCAACCATTCTGAAGCTTTCCAGGGAGCAGGAAATAAAACAGCTTGCATGTTCCAGGTATGAGCATAAGTAAGCAAAATTAAAACACCCCAAATCTCACTGTTAGCTATTGGAGCATTTCTTCCCAACTTTAAAAATGTATTAATGGGGAGTTCCCATTGTGGCTCAGCAGGTTACAAACCTGACTAGAATCCATGAGGATGCAGGTTTGATCCCTGACTTCACTCAGTGGGTGGGAGATCCAGTGCTGCGTGAGCTGTGGTGTAGGTCGCAGTGTGGCTCAGATCCCACATTGCTGCGGCTGTGGTGTAGGCCAGCAGCTATAGCTCTAATTCGACCCCTAACCTGGGAACTTCCATATGGTGCAAGTGCAACCCTAAAAAGTGAAAAAGAAAAATTAACGGAGTTCCGGTTGTGGCACAGTGGATTCGAATCTGACTAGAATCCATGAGGATGTGGGTTCTGTCTCTGACCTCACTCAGTGGGTCAGGGATCCGACACTGCCTTGAGCTGTAGTGTAGGCTGATAGCTGTAGCTCCGATTCCACTCCTAGCCTGGGAACATCCATATACCACAGGCGTGGCCCTAAAAAGCCAAAAAAAAAAAAAAACCTAGATGTAGTTTCCATAGGATGCAGGTCTGATGCCTGGCCTTGCTCAGTAGGTTAAGGATCTGGCAATGCCATGAACTATGGTGTGGGTCAAAGATGCGGCTCGGATCCCTCAATGTTGTGGCTGTGGCTGTGGTGTAGGCCAGCAGCTGCAGCTCCGATTCCACCCCTAGCCTGGGAAATTCCACATATGGTCCTAAAAAGAAAACCAAAACAGGAGCTCCCATCGTGGCAAAGCAGAAAGGAGTCCGACTAGGAACCATGAGGTTGTGGGTTCGATCCTTGGCCTCGCTCAGTGGGTTAAGGATCTGGCATTGCCGTGAGCTGTGGAGTAGGTTGCAGATGCGACTTGGATCCTGCGTTGCTATGGCTGTGGCGTAGGCCAGTGGCTGTAGCTCTGATTTGACCCCTAGCCTAGGAACCTCCATATTCCATGGGTACAGCCCTTAAAAAGCGAAAGAAAGCAAAAACAAAACCCCCAAAAACTTGGAGGTGTCACCCCTGGGACCTCTGCCTGGTGCTGGGCTGCCTGAGGCTATGCCACCACCCCACCTTTGTCCTGGCAGTGCCTGCCTCCCTCCTGTGTTCCCCTGCCTCCCTGGTGCATCCAGGTGCGCCACTGTGGTCCTTGGCAGCGGCTGGGAAAGTCACAGGCCAGGGGAAACCCACACCAGCAAGTGTCATGCAAAGGCGGTGACCCCAAAAGAAAAACATGTCTGGGATGCTTTGGCCCCAGACCCCGAGGTACCTGATGCACAGGGTCTGGGGCTGTGCTCTGGGAGTGTAGGGGTGACCTGCTGCATCAGGGGACCACCGGCTGCCCTGGGGACCTCAGCCCTACCTTCCTGCCCTGGCTTCCCCACCTGTATCATCAGGAGGTGCAAGAGCAACACAGCTGCAGGCTGTCAACTGCCAGCTTCGATCATTGTCTCAAGTGCGTCGGGCTCCCGAGGTCTAGTTAGATTAACCAGGTTAGGGGGCGGGTGTGGCTGCTTCCATCTCCGCCCTCCCTAGGGTGGCTGGCCCTTTATGGGCTCTCCTGACGACCCCTGCCCCACCCTCAGGGGCCAAACCCCGACCACCCCCACCCCCACCCCCGAGACCTTTGACCTTTTTTTTGCCACGCATCCCTGAGGCAGTTTGTTGTTTGGTTTTTTTAGGGCCACACCCCCGGCATATGGAAGTTCCTGGGCTAGGGGTCGAATCGGAGCTGCAGCTGATGGCCTACACCACAGCCACAGTAATGTGGGATCCAAGGCACAGCTCGGGCAATGCCAGATCCTTAACCCACAGAGTGAAGCCAGGGATTGAACCCACATCCTCATGGATTCTAGAGAGTTTCTTTCTTTTTTTTTTTTCTTGTCTTTTTGCTATTTCTTGTGCCGCTCCCGCGGCATATGGAGGTTCCCAGGCTAGGGGTGGAATCAGAGCTGTAGCCATTGGCCTACGCCAGAGCCACAGCAACGTGGGATCTGAGCCGAGTCTGCAACCTACACCACAGATCATGGCAACACCAGATTGTTAACCCACTGAGCAAGGCCAGGGATCGAACCCACAACCTCATGGTTCCTAGTCGGATTCGTTAACCACTGCGCTACGATGGGAACTCCTCTAGTTTCTTAACCCACGGAATCACAACAGGAACTCCAAGTTTTGTGGGGATTTTTGGCTGCCCCAAGGCGTATTGGAATTCCCAGGCCTGGGATCAGATCCCAGCCACAACTTTTTTTTTTCATCTTTTATTTCCAGGGCCACACACACAGCATATGGATGTTCCCAGGCTAGGGGTCTAATCGGAGCTACAGCCACCAGCCTACGACACAGCCACGGCAACGTGGGATCCGAGCCACGTCTGCGACCTACACCACAGCCACGGCAATGCCTGGTCCTTCACCCACTGAGCAAGGCTAGGGATCGAACCTGCAACCTCATCGTTCCTAGTCGGATTCGTTAACCACTGCGCCACGACAGGAACTCCCCAGCCGCAACTTTAACCAATGCTGTAGCTGTGGCAGTGCTGGATCCTCTAACCCTCTGCGCCAGGCCAGGGGTTGAACCTGCATCCTGTTGCTGCAGAGATGCTATTGATCTTGTTGTGCCATAGTGGGAACTCCCTGAGGCAGGGCAGTATTTTTAAATGAATAGCTGGAGGAAACCAATTATATAGAAAAACAATAAAAATTTTAAGCACATGTACAAAGCAGTAGTGTCTTTTTTTTTTTTTTTTTTGCCGTTCCCACAGCATGTGGAAATTCCTGGGGCCAGGGATCACACCTGTGCCAGAGCAGTAATTATACAGGATCCTTAACCCACTGAGCTGCCAGGGAACTCCCAATGTAGTAGTGTCTTTATTAGCACATTAAATAACAGGGCCACACCTGTGGCACATGGCCGTTCCCAGGCTAGGGATCCAATCAAAGTTGCAGCTGCTGGCTTACACCACAGCTTATGGCAAGGCCATGACCCTTAACCCACTGAGCGAGGCCAGGGATTGAACCCCCATGCTCATGGATACTAGTCGGGTTCCTTACTTCTGAGCTAAGATAGGAACTCCAAATTCTCTCTACTTTTGTGTATGTCTGAAAGTACTCACAATAAAAAAAATTAAACTTACTTGAACCATTCAGCAGGTATTTATCACTGAATAGCTGCATTTATTGAACACCTGCTGTGCGCCAGGCTCAGGAGGTCATTTTATCTTCACACCAGGCCTGAGGAGACAGGGCCTGTTACAGGTCTCAGAGAACTAGAGGTGAGGAGTTCCTGTCATGGCGCAGTGGAAATGAATCCAACTAGGAGCCATGAGGTTGCAGGTTCGATCCCTGGCCTCTCCCAGTGGGTTAAGGATCCGGTGTTGCCGTGAGCTGTGGTGTAGGTCACAGACGCGGCTTGGATCTGGTGTTGCTGTGGCTGTGGTGTAGGCCGGTGGCAACAGCTCCGATTCCACCCCTAGCCTGGGAACTTCCACATGCCTTGGTGCGGTCCTGAAAAGACAAAAAAGAAACTAGAGGTGTGTGGTCACACTGAGAGGACGGGGCAGGGCAAAGGGTGTAGGGGTGTCAAGGTAACAGCTAAATCCCTCTTTCATTAGATTGTACCTGGAAGTGAAAAGTCAGTCGCTGTCACTGACACATATAAAGGTGAGAGCTGGAAGAAACAGGCAGAGAACACAAATGGCTGAGGGGGGACCCAGGTGTCAGATATTGCCAATTTTTTTCATTATAAGCCTTGTAGTTCTATTTGTCCTTTAAAAATGTGTATCTGTTATTAATTTTATTGAAAATAAAAGGTGGAGTTCCCATCGTGGCTCAGTGGTTAACAAATCCGACCAGGAACTATGAGGTTGTGGGTTCCATCCCTGGCCTTGCTCAGTGGGTTAAGGATCCAGTGTTGTCGTGAGCTGTGGTGTAGGTCGCAGATGCGGCTCCAATCTGGCGTTGCTGTGGCTATGGTGTAGGCCGGCAGCAAGAGCTCTGATTCCACCCCTAGCCTGGGAACCTCCATATGCCACGGGTGCGGCCCTCAAAAAACAAAGTCAGAAAAAGAAAAGTTAAAGTAAAAAAAGAAGAAAGCAGATGATCAGTAAGGTGAACTTGGCCAAGGTCACACAGGATTCAGAGCGAAGCGAGTTCAGACCTGAGACCAAGGTGGGCCCTGCAGCCCAACCGGGCCTGATGCTAGGCGTGGGCAGAAGGCCATCTGGCCAGAGAGCCCAGACTCTGATGTCGAAGACGGATTATTTTCACTATCAGATGTTACTGTTGTTCGGGCCTATAAGGTTAATATCAACGAGCTGTTTATGAACCTGAATGGCCCTTTTCACTTATCTGACCTTGCGGACTGGGTTGCGGAAATTCAAGCCCCAGCTCAGTACCCGCAAGTCAGCAGAGTGCTAAGTAGACTGCATTGTTTTGCAAGCACAATGCTGAGCTATTCTCCCAGGGCACAAATGTGTCAGGCAGAAGGCTGGGTTTGAACTCAGCATCTGCAGTGCTGGGGCCAAGGCTGAGCACGACCGACCGGAGTCCGCAAAGTAGAGACTTCTTGACCACGTGATGGAGGCGGGGCTGGGTTACTTGGGAGAAGAGGGCAGCAGCGTAGGCAAAGTCCCAGGAGCCTTGATCTGGGAGTTGGAACGGGTCTGCGTAGCTGGAGAATGGGGTGAGGGGAAGTGGAGGGAAGGGCAGACTAGGTACCAGGCACATGCTGGGTAAAAGCCTAGGGCAGCAGAGAGCAGGTGGCAGAAGGCCAGAGTGGCTGGAGCGGAGGTGCCTGCGCGAAGGACGAGGCCAGGGGAGAGGCTGGGAAGCTGCAGGGCTCGGAGCCGCAGGGCCTCCGGGCCTAGAAAGGATTTACGTTTTTATCCCAAAACAGCCAGTTCGGAGTTTCAAAACCTCGCTCCGGCCACTGAGTGGGGAAGGGAGCCGGAAGCAGCAGCTCTCGGGCGCCTGGGCCCAAAGTCCGGCGGGGTAGGGGGCCGGCGAGGGGCGAGGCCCTGCCCCTGGCCTGTGCTTCGGGGCGGGGCTGACAGCCTTATAGCCCCGCCTTCCTCCCCCGCTGGTTGGCCCAGGGCGGGAGCACCTGACCCGGGAGGGCCAATCCCCGTGCTGGCAGGAAGCTCCGCCAGGGTGATCCTCCCCGCCCTGCTGCGCAGCGAGGCGCGGATAGAGGCGGCTGCAAAGCGCGGCTCGCCCCGCGGAGACGCACGTATAGGGGCGGGTGGCAGGTTGACAATTAGCCGTTTCCCGGACGTCCATTGGGCCAAATGGCCAAGGGTTTTTTTTTTCCACAAACGATCAATTTCTACGGACTGCCTATGTCGTGTGCGTTCGCCGAGGTCGTCCAGCGTCCTGCGTCGTCTGGGCAGTGACTGTTTCTCCAGTAGTCCCACCTGGCTCTGCTGAGCCAGAGTTCCAAGCCTCTGAGCGTGGGAGGGGGGTCTGCGGGAACCCGTCTCCTCCCCCCAGCACTCCCCCTACCCCTTTGTGAAGTTCGGCCTTCTCAGTCCCAGCCTTCCTTGGAGACCGGGCAGGGGGACTCCCTGGCGCTCCATAGGGCTCTGCGCTTTGCTCTGGGCCTGGGAGAATCGTTATTTGCGAATGTTTCAACTGGAGGGCAGAGGCCCCCTCCCCAGCCAGGGCGCCTGGCTCATTGGGGGCCCATCAGGGCGAAGTAAAGGAGTGAAGTTGGCTCACCCTCAGCTGCCTGGGAGGAGATGCACATGGGGAGGCCTCTGCCAGGAAGTGACCTCTGGCCTCTTCCAGCCCCCAACCTGTACAAGTCCAGATGGGGACTGGCCTCCGGGGGTGGGGGTGGGGGAGGGGTGGAAGGAATCGTTTCTTGGAAAGCACCCAAAGGAGCATCTTTGCATCCAGTATTAAACCCAGGAAAATGGCTCGCAATTTAGCATCAAAGGTATGGAAAGCAAAATGCAAAGTGTAGGGTAATCAGACTCTCCGAGAGAGCGTCAGGTCCTGCTACAGAGGGCACTCACCCTCCACTCACCCTCCATGCGAGCAACGGCATTGCCAAAACTCCAAGGGACATGAAATTGAACCTAACTGATTTGTCTTGTTTTGTCCTCTCTCCACTCCCCTGAAAGGTAAGCTAAAGGTGTCCAGTGGGCAATTTCTTTTTTGTTTTGTTTTGTTTTTGTTTTTTTTTTTGGCTGACCGAAAGTAGATGGAGTTCTCTGGCCAGGGATCAGATCCAAATCATAGCTTCGACCTAAGCAACATCTGCAGCAAAGGAGGATCCTTTAACCCACTATGCAGGGTGGGGATGGAACCTGCACCCCATTGCTCCCAACACGCTGTGGATCCCACTGCAGCCACAGCGGGAACTCCCCATTATCATTTTCTTTAGTGTATTTTATTCCTTTTCTTGACTAGATCAAGTACTGGTATCTACTTTCAATGTATTTTATTTTATTTTATTTTGTTTTATTTTATTGTCTTATTGTCTTTTTGTCTTTTCTAGGGCTGCACCTGCCACATATGGAGGTTCCCAGGTTAGGGGTCCAACTGGAGCTGTAGCCGCCAGCTTATGCCAGAGCCACAGCAATGAAGGATCCGAGCCGCATCTGAAACCTATACCACAGCTCACAGCAATGCCTTAACCCACTGAGTGAGGCCAGGGATTGAACTTGCAACCTCATGGTAGCTAGTTGGATTCATTAACCACTGAGCCACAACAGGAACTCCTCGATTTTTTTTTTTTAACTTTTTTTTTTTTTGTCTTTTGTCTTTTTTGTTGTTGTTGTTGTTGTTATTGTTGCTACTTCTTGGGCCGCTCCCATGGCATATGGAGGTTCCCAGGCTAGGGGTTGAATCAGAGCTGTAGCCACCGGCCTACACCAGAGCCACAGCAACGCAGGATCCGAGCCGCGTCTGCAACCTACACCACAGCTCACGGCAATGCCGGATCGTTAACCCACTGAGCAAGGGCAGGGATTGAACCCGCAACCTCATGGTTCCTAGTCGGATTCGTTAACCACTGTGCCACGACGGGAACTCCTTTTTTTAACTTTTTAGGGCCACACCTACAGCATGTAGAAGTTCCTGGGCTAGGGGACAAATCAGAGTTGCAGCTGCCAGCCTACGAGACAGCCATATTTGCGACTTATGCCCCAGCTTGAAGCAGTGCCAGATCCTTAACCCACTGAGCAAGATCAGGGGTTAAACCTGCATTCTCATGGATACTGGTTGGGTTCTTAACCTGCTGAGCCACAACTAGAGCTCCTTTTCCATTTTTAAAACAGAGGAGTTCCCAGAGTTCCCGTCGTGGCTCAATGGTTAACAAATCCAACTAGGAACCATGAGGTTGCGGGTTCAAAATCTGGCCTGGCTCAGTGGGTTAAGGATCTGGCATTGCCGTGAGCTGTGGTGTAAGTCGCAGACGCAGCTCAGACCTGGCGCTGCTGTGGCTCTGGCGTAGGCCGGAGGCTAGCGCTCGGATTAGACCCCTAGCCTGGGAACCTCCGTATGCCACATGGGCGACCCTAGAAAAAACAAACAAACAAAAAAAAGGCATCTCTACTTTTATTTGAATTAGTTCTACTGTTTTTTTCTTCTTCATTTTACACTTTTATCTTTAATTTCTATCCTTCTGTTTCTATTGGGGTTTTGTTGATGGTGTTTTTTACTGCTGGCTTGGGTTGATACTTATTTCATTAATTTCCATTTGCCCTTATTAATATAAGTATTTAAAGCTATATACTTCCATCTGAGGACTGCTTTAGCTGTTTACCTTAGGTTCTGATATGCAATGTTTCAGTTAGGATTGTTTTCTACATATTCTGAAATTTCTTATTAATTAATTAATTAATTTATTTGTTTATTCTTTTGCTTTTTAGGGCCACACCAGCGGCATATGGAAGTTCCCAGGCTAGGGGTTGAATCAGAGCTACAGCTTCTGGCCTACACCACAGCCACAGAAATTCAGGATCCAAGCCACATCTGCAACCTACGAGACCACTCATGGCAGAGCCAGATCCCCGACCCACTGAGATCAAACTCGCATCCTCATGGATACTAGTCAGATTTGTTTCCACTGCACCACAGCAGGAACTCCCTACACATTCTCATATTTCAACTTGATTTCTTTTTATTTTCTAACCCCAAAGCAATTTATGGGGTTTTAAAATTTATTGGGAATAACATCTTTTGGTTTTGTAGTTTGGTTATTAATTTCTAGTTTGATTTACATTGTGATTAGAGAATGCTGTCTATTCTTTTTTTCTTTTTAGGGCTGCACCTGCAGCATATGGAAGTTCCCAGGCTAGGGGTCGAATCAGAGCTGTAGCTGCCCGCCTACACCACAGCCACAGCAGTGCCAGATACGAGCTGCGTCTTTAACCTACACCACAGCTCACAGCAACGCCAGATCCTTAACCCACTAAGCGAGGCCAGGGATCGAACCCACAACCTCATGGTTCCTAGTTGAATTCATTCCTGCTGCGCCACAGCGGGAACTCCAGGAGTAGTCTGTTTTTAGGGTAGAGTTGGATATAAATTAAATCTATCTCAATAATTATATTATTTTCTTCTCAAATTATACATAATTTTTGTCCACATAACTGTGAGAGATGAATTAAAAATTCCTACTACTGATGGGCTTTTTATTCTCTCGCCTTGTGTTTCTTCCATTGTGCGAATGTGGATACTGTTTTATGTGATGCAGATTTTTTTTTTTTTTTTTTTTGTCTTTTAGGGCCACACCCGTGGCATACATAGGTTCCCTGGCTAGGGGTCAAACTGGAGCTGTAGCCGCCAGGCTACGCCAGAGCCACAGCAACTCGGGATCCAAGCTGCGTCTGTGACCTACACCCTAACTCATGGCAATGCCAGATCCTTAACCCACTGAGCAAGGCCAAAGATCGAACCTGCAGCGTCATGGATGCTAGTCAGATTTGTTAACTGCTGAGCCACAATGGGAACTCTAACGATACCATTTTAAATAAAAACAAACATCAGGATAGATACACCAGTTTTTATCATATGCATGTGTGGATAAATAGATATATAGATAGATAATATATCATGCTAAGATATCATTGGTTTTAAGATCCTCCACTGATGTGGTAACAGCTTTTTTTGTTTTTTTTTTTTTTAGGGCCACAACCATGTTGTAGGGAGGTTCCCAGGCTAGGGGTCCAATCGGAACTACAGCTGCCAGCCTACACCACAGCCACAGCCATGCTAGATCCAGGCCGTGTCTTCAATCTTCACCACAGCTCATGGCAACACTGGATCCTTAACCTACTGAGAGAGGCCAGGGATTGAACCCACATCCTCATGGATCCTCATTGGGTTCATTACTGCTGAGCCACAACGGGAAGTCCAGTAACAGCTTTTTGAACAAAAGCAAAACCCTGCCCCATGCCACGATGCCCATAGAGGGTGGCAGTGGCCACGCCTGAGATGGAATTCGAAGGCAGCTTGGTTTTCTTCCCTCTGAGCCCTGCATCCCCGCCTGGGGCTGACAGAGTCCCTGTCCTCCTTTGGGCTGATGGGAGGAGGCGTCTGGTGTCATTGCCCGTGACTGCAACTGTGAGTGTCTCAGCAGGAGCCACCAGGGTGGAGAGGCTCCGGTTGTGTCACCCTGGATGCTGGCACCCAAGTGTCCATGCTGGGGCGGTTGGGGTGGGTGGCGGGTGGGGGCAGATGTCAGATCTGCCCCGCCTGGATGCTCTTCTTTCTCCAACCTCCTTTGTGAATCTGGGCATGGCTGACCCTAGCTGGAAAGCAAATCCTGACAGATAGCACCGTATTAAAGTCTTCTAGAAGTTTCTCAGGACCCTAGCATGGCCTGGTACCAACCTGCTGAGCCTCCTGTAGCGCCTGTGCACCAGCCGTCCCAGGGCAGCCCATCCTGCCCGCATCTCGTACTTGCTTCCCTCTGAGATTTTGCTGCTGCTGTTTCTAACACCTGGGCTGCCATCCTTCATCGGTTTTTTGTTTTTAATTTTATGGTCGCACCCACAGCTTATGGAAGTTCCCAAGCCAGGAATTGAATCTGAGCTACAGCTGTGACCTACGCTGCAGCTATGGCAACACCGGATCCCTTAGCCCACTGCATTAGGCCAGGGGTGGAACCAGCACCTCCACAGCAACCCAAATTGATGCAGTTGAATTCTTTTTTTTTTTTTTTTTTTTTTGCTTTTTAGGGCTGCACTCTGCAGCCTATGGAAGTTCCCAGGCTAGGGGTCACATTGGAGCTGCAGCTGCTGGCCTTTGCCATAGCCACAGCCACGCCAGATCCAAGCCGGGTCTGTGCCCTACACCACAGCTCACAGCAACGCTGGATCCTCCAGACACTGAGCGAGGCCAGGGATTGAACCTGCAACCTCATGGGTGCTAGTTGGGTTTGTCACCGATGAGCCAGGATAGGAGCTCGCATTCAGCTTGTTTTTAATACAAGAATGTGACCTGAGTCGACTTACTGTTGAAAACTGCTGAAGGTGGAAATAGGACAGCAGAGATTGCTAAGGAGGTCATTTTACCGGTCGTTTGATCCGAGGTTTGACGGTTTATACATGCCCCTGGCGGGGTACTGAAGTCCCTTCAGCCTGGTGGCTTCTGTCATCCCTTGCGGGTCATCGGCCTTGCCTCTCCGTGGCTCCTAGGTTCACCAAGTGGGTGCACCTGCTTCTTATCTGGCCTTGGGCCTAGGATTCTGCTCTTGTCCCTGTGTCCTGGGGTAAAAACCCAGGATGTGGGACATGCACGGCGCCCCCGGGCTTGGTCTTGAAGGAAGACACATTTCCTCATCCTGCTCCAGAGCCCCCAGGAGAAAATCCCTGGGCTGGTGTCTTAGCCCAGAGCTCCTGGGGGCGGCTTCGCACTGGTCCCAAACTCATTCCCAGAAGGACAGGCCGTGCCAGTTCTTCTCAGCATCCTGCCCACAAAGGAGAAACTGAGGCTGGACGTGCAGGCTGAGTCTTCGTTTAGTGAGTGGCTGAGGAATGCACTCGGCCAGCACCTATTAGGCAACTACTGTGTAGGCTCTGAGGACCTAGAGCTAAGCTGACCTGTCCAGACCAAGGAGAACCACAGTCCAGGGAGGGGTCTGGGAAAGCTTCACCAAAGGATTGGCTTTTGGGAGCTCCTGCTGTGGCACAACAGGATTGGCAGTGTCTTGGGAATGCTGGTATGTGGGTTCAATCCCCAGCCTGGCACAGTGGGTTATGGATCCAGCGTTGCCACACCTGTGGCTTAGTTATTAGTGGCTTAGTTATTAGTCATGCTATTTATTTATTTATTTTGTCTTTTGAGGGCTGCACCTTCGGCATATGGAGGGTCCCAGGCTAGGGGTCTGCCGGCCTAGGCCACAGCCGCAGCAATGCCAGATCCAAGCCGCATCTGCGACCTACATACACCACAGTTCCTGGCAACGTCGGATCCTTAATCTGCTGAGCGAGGCCAGGGATCAAACCTGCAACCTCTTGGTTACTACAGATTTGTTTCCGCTGTGCCACAACGGGAACTCCCAGTCATGCTTTCTGCTCTCACCTCCTGGATCAGGCTGTAACTGCACCCCACCCTTGGAGGGGGCGAACTTGGCTTTTTCTGGCAGGGCCAACAAGAGGCTACCTCTCCTGGTTCAATCATCGACTTGCTGGATACATTTGTTTCCTGCTGGATACATTTGTTTGCTTCACTGTCTCAGTTTAAGTCCCCTCTGCTCACTGTAGAAGTGGGGGTTGTCCCTGATCCAGCCCCTCAGGAGCTGGCCCCAGGAGCAGGGACCCAAGAGGAAATGTTGAAGGAGGATTTGCTTTTTTTTTTGGCTTTTTGGCTTTTTGGCTTTTTGCCATTTTTTGGGCCGCTCCGCGGCATATGGAGGTTCCCAGGCTAGGGGTCGAATCGGAGCTGTAGCTGCCAGTCTACACCAGAGCCACAGCAACGTGGGATCCGAGCCGCATCTGCGACCTACACCACAGCTCACGGCAACGCCGGATTGTTAACCCCCTGAGCAAGGGTGGGGATCGAACCTGCAACCTCATGGTTCCTAGTCAGATTCATTAACCACTGCACCACGACGGGAACTCCAGGAGGATTTGCTTTTTATTTTGGTCTTTCGAGGGCCGCACCCGAGGCACATGGAGGTTCCCAGGGGTCAAATCAGAGCTGTAGCCACCAGCCCACAGGAACGTGGGATCTGAGCTGAGTCTTTGACCTACACTACAGCTCACGGCAATGCAGGATCCTTAACCCACTGAGTGAGGAGGCCAGGGATTGAACCTGTGTCTTCATGGATGCTAGTCAGATTCAATTCCGCTGAGCCACGATGGGAACTCCAGGATTCACTCTTGAATGGATTTGTTTTCCAAGACTTCTAATGGCCCCTCTTGGAGTGCGTGTCATTGCCTCCTTTCCCCCCACAGCTGCAGGGGTCCCTCCTAGACGTCTGTAGCCCCAGCCGGCTCGCTCCTTCCCGCGGCCACTGCCCCAAAGGAAACACCCCCCCACCCCAATCCCCGCATTGCTTAGGCCCTGTGATTCTGCCCTCTAGGGCCCTCTTATCTCGCTGGAGGGGTGGGATGGGGCCCCTCCAGCTGCCTGCGCTCCGGTTCTCACCCGCTGCAAGGAGGGGAGGGAGTGCGGGGGTGGGGGGGGGCGCTGGGGGGTGTTTGGGACGGCTGGTTCAAGCACAGGTGCTCGGCTGGGCAGGCGGTTGCACCTGCCTCGGGGGCTAGGCTGCCCGTATGGTCTGGGATTCCGGACCATTGGTTGGGGCTCACGGGGGCATCCAGGGCGGGGAGAGGAAACCAGCCAAAGCGAGGGGCCATCGGGACCCAGCAAGGACTGGGGATGCTGATGGCCCTCTCAGCCAGCAGGGGGCGTGTGGGCCAGGTCTTGGGGGCAGAGGAGGGCGAGCCCCAGCGATGCTGGCCCAGAAGTGGCGGCTAATTTTAAATCATTCAGTTAGATGGCAACTGAAAGAAAAATGCAAAACCTGAAAGTTGAGGCTTATGTTTTATTTGGTGACTACCGAGCACTGTAGCCTGGGAGGTAGCTCAGCGCTTCTCAGACAGGTCTGGGGAGCTGTTCCAAAGAGGGAAGAAAGGGGCAGGATACGCAGGAGTTTTTGCTGAAAAAAAAAAAAAAAAAATCCCCCTATAGTTGAACATCAAAAGATGACTGCTAATTACAAAAACCAGGCGTCTCAAGTTAATGATTTTAGTGCTTTTCTGTGGTACTAAAGGAAGATGGGAGAGTCTGGGCTCCTTAAAATCGTTTCTTTGATCTGCATCTTAACTGCCTAGTGTCAGCATCCACGCCCCCCTCCCTCATCCCAAATTCCCCTCAGGGCACACAGTAGTGGGGGGCTGCAGGGGCTGATGGCTCGATGGCATTCTTTTAAAGGATCTAGGCTTGTAAAACTCGAACTGGGCAGAAGCATTAAAATAACAGCCCTGGGAATTCCTGCTGTGGCGGAAGGGGATTCTGGGATTCCTGATGTGGCAGAAGGGTTGTCTTTACACCGGACGCAGGTTCGAGCCTGGCCCAGCACAATGGGCTAAAGGAGCAGGTGTTGCTGCTTGGTCCCACAGCCTCTCCCCCCAGAAGTAATCTCTGCCCCCTCTTCTTTGGGAGCACCCTTCCAAGGACTTCTCCAGAGCATTTGCTTAGGCAGGGACACACGCTCACACACACAGAGCAAGATGCCACACACACAGATGCACTCACAGTCACACGGACACACAGACACAGGGGGGCGCGCAGATACATGGGAACATTTTTTTTTTTCTCCCTTTTTGGTCGCCCCACAGCATATGGAGCTCCTGGGCCAGGGATCAGATCCGAACCAAAGTTGCTACATGGGCTGCAGCGGGGGAAACGCCGGATCCTTCACCCTCTATGCCGGACTGGGGATCCAACCTGCATCCCAGCAGCACAGAGATACTGCCATCCCCTTGTGCCACAGTGGGAATTCCCGCACATGGGAACCCTTGTGACACGTAAAGAGCTTCGTCACCATACTCTGGTGTAGGTGTCTTTAGGCAGACACAGCTCTGGTGGTGAATCTGCGTACATTTTATTTTTACAGGTTTTGCGGAAGAAACCCTGCCGCCTTTTCTGGCCCGCCTCCTGCATTTCAACAGGTATTTCACGTTTCCATCCCATCTTCCGCGCTGTGGGTGAGGCCAGCTGATACGTGCAAAGTGGCCGCGTCTGTGCTCTCCAGGGCTGATGACACACTGCCAGGGCTGTTGTGCTGGTGGTGATGGGGTGTGGTGTCCCCTGCCGCTTGGGATTCCGTAAGTTGCCCAGGGGGTGAGGGCAAAGCCAAGGAGCAGAGAAGTCAGAAGCCAGTGGCTGGACGGGGGCCCACCCTTGACCTTCTTGTCTGAGGACTTTGGGACTCTTGCGATTTGCATGGGCCACGAATATTAGCCCAGGAAAATCAACCATGTTAAGCGGAAAATAAACCCCAGAGAGACCCCCTAAGGGCAGGGCTCTCCCACACCCGGGCGTTTGGGTGTCTCTGAACACGTGGGGCCTGTGGACCTGCAGGTGCACCATTACCATTGCCCCCCATTCTGTTGAATTCTGGGGAGGTCTCCTCTTCAAAGTCACTGTACCCCCATGCAGGGGGACCCTAGCCCCAACAGAGTTCCCAGGAGCCCTGACTGGTTGACACTGATTTCCATGGTGTGTCTGTGTGTGTGTGTGTGTGTGTGTTGTGCGGGGAAGCTGAGCTTCCTGCCATCCTGCCAGCATCTCCCCCACCTGTCTCCTCCATCCACGGACCGGCTCCAGGTCCCCAGCTCAGGTGTTTCCAGTGAGCAGAGCTGGCAGAGGAGGCAGGTAGAGGCCTCACACCCTGAACAAGATCCAAGCTTCCGAACATGGCTCTGTAGGCCGTCAGGTCCAGAGCAGGCCCTGAGCAGGTGAACCTTGACAGGCCCCCTAGACAGGTGTGGACGGACACGGGAGAGGACGGAGCTTGCCATGTGCCAGCCCCTGTGCGTGGCTACCACACTCTCACACCGGGCCTGGGCTGGGGATTGGGCCCTGGAGACCTAGAACCTTCCAGAACTTTGAATTGGAAGCCCCAGTCCCATGGAGCAAGCCAGATAGGCCAGGGGCTGGAACTCTGGCCTCCCTTCCTGCTGAGCCTCTGACGCCTCCACCGCCAAATGGGAGAGGGGGCGCCCTGCTGACTGTTGGCCCAAGAGAGGTGCTGGTGTCGTCTGGAGAAGGGTCTGACTTCTGGCTCGGAGTTGGCTCCTGCCCATGACCCCACCTCCCATGCTCTGAACATCCACCACTCACACCCGATTGCGTCCGTGTGTGGTTAAGACGCTCCCCACTGCCGAGTCAGGGCGGGTTTCTCCAGTTGGTTTTTTTGTTTGTTTGTTTTTTAGGGCCATACTTGCAGCATATGGAGGTTTCCAGGCTGGGGTCAAATCAGAGCTGCAGCTGCCGGCCTACACCAGAGCCACAGCCACAGCCACGCCAGATCTGAGCTGCATCTGCAACTTACACCACAGCTCATGGCAACGCCAGATCCTTAACCCACTGAGCGAGGCCAGGGATTGAACCCGCGTCCTCATGGACACTAGTCAGTTTTGTTACCGCAGAGCCACAATGGGACTCTCTCTCCGGTTGACTTTAATTTTCTCCTTAAGCCATATATTTGAAAATGACTTAATCAAAGGAGTCAGGAATTAAATAACACATGCTCTGGGGCTGGCCAAGGGCCCCCGAGGCTTCCACCAATCCTGTCAGCAGCCCAGTTCTCCCAGCTGACAAGTGTCCTTGACTGAGGGCCTACTATGTGCCAGGCGAGCTCTTGGGTGCCGCTCACACAGGCTCCTGCTTACAACCACCCTGGGAATTAGAGTAACTGTCTCCACTTTACAGTTGGCCTGGGTGGGAACCCAGGCCCGGGGGGCGAGATGGCTCATCCAAGGTCACCCACCAGCAGTGAGCAGCAGAGCTGCCATCCCAGCTGGGTCTGTGTCTCGAGGCTGTGCTGCCGCTGGGGCAGAACGGGAAAGACAGTGATCTGATCGTGGAGGCAGTTGTTACGGCGTGACAGGCCGGTAAATCGAGAGACGTGTTGTTGGGGAAGAAAGAGGGAGTTTACTCAGAAAGCCAGCTGACCGAGAAAATGGTCGACAGGTGTCCTGAGAAGCGTCTTCTCTGAGCTGGAATTCAGGCTGTGTCTACACTGAGGCGGGAGAGGAGGAGTCTGGGTTCAGGCCAGGATGTGTTTGTTTGTTTCTTTTTTTTTTTTTTGCTTTTTAGGGCCACACCCACGGCATATGGAGGTTCCCAGGCTAGGAGTCTGATTGGAGCTACAGCTGCCACCCTAACCCCCAGCCACAGCCATGCAGGATCCGAGCCACATCTGTGACCCACACCACAGCTCACAGCAATGCTGGATCCTTAACCCACTGATGGAGGCCAGGAATCAAACCCACAACCTCATGGCTCCTAGTTGGATTCGTTTCCGCTGTGCCACAAGGGAGCTCGGAGGATGTGTTTGGTTCTTCCTGCTGCAGCAGTTCACAGGTGGGCCGGGTCAGGGTGTTCCCTGTGAGCAGAACAAAGGTGCTTTAGCTTAACATTCATTTCCGGGAAGCAGGGTTCGCAGACATGGTCCATTATGTGTAATTTACGCTCACTTATAGGCAACATCCCTTTAGTGATTAATGAAAAAGAGCGCAAGGCTTCTTCTCTCTCAGGGCGTGACCAGTGCCTGGCAGAGACGGTGGAGGACAGAGCCTCTTGCCCAGGCTCTCAGGTCCCGAAGCCTCTGGGAGGAGCCTGCACTTGGGCTTGGCCTGGGAGGGGTTGGGGAGAGATGAAGGAGGCGTCAGGTAAGAGATTTGGGGATGTGGGGAGAGGGTGGGGCGACAGCGGGATCAGCTGGAGCCGAGTGGGCAGACCTGCTCTGGGGGCACAGGGTGGGCTGGGGGTACACCGAGGTGGCAGAGTGCGGTGGGCCTGGCAGCCCGCTCCCGTCTTCCTTGCCCGGTGCGGTCGAGAAGCCTGCGCTCAGGCTGACTCCTGCTCCTTCACCAGTGGTTTCTTTTCTGTCTCTTCCTGGAAGCTTTTGAGATGTTTCTCTTCATTGGGGGTTTTCAGAAATTTCTCCAGGCTTTTCTAAATGGTGAGGTGCAGCTGTTTTGCTGCTGTTGCTGTTGACTTTGGGGGTCGCTTTTTAAGTAAAATGTAACATGGTGACTGCACACACTTGAGGAAAACAGCTCCAAGAATTTTCACGCTGTAGACACCTGTGTAAACTGGTACCGGAAAGACGATCCCGGAATCCGGGTTCTTGTTCACGCAGTCGAAGAATGAACTCCGCAAACACACGGGCAGCAAGCAGGCAAAGTCTTTATTAAAGGAAAGCAAATAGCTCCCGGGGCTGCTGGGAGGGGGGAGAAGAGCCCCCTTCCCTATTGTCCTTTAGGGGCTTTTATTCCTTAAAGATGGGCGGGTACCAACGTGGGGTCCGGAAAGATGCGGTCTTCTCCTGTTGGCCTTGCTCCATCACCTATATCCGTCCTTGTCCAATAGGGGTCTTAGGGTTGGAAATGTCCTGTAAGTTTTATGGTTTCTCGGTCATTTTCTTCTCTTATTTCTTTTTATCAGTTGAGGAGTGGGCTCGAGAGCCGCATTTCCTGCAGTGAACAAAGTCTGGGGAACGCGCGCATTTCCTATAATAGAACAAGGCCTGGGAAGGTGTTGCTCCCTGGAGCCCTTAAGCTGCAAATGTTAATCAATATCCACATCAAAGCCTGTTGGGAGCCCAGCTCCTGTGCTGATCTACCTGAGTTAATATTCTGCCTCACAACCACTGTTCCAGTCCAGGTGTAGAACCCCCACTTGTGGCCCCCCCAGCAGGCTTCCCTGTTCCCCCCCCAAGTAACCATATTCCAACCACTAACACCATTGATTCGTCTTGCCTATTCTTGAACTACATGTAAGTGGACCCATACAGTTTATATGCTGTTGTGTATTTTTAAAAAATAAATTTTAAGGGGAGTTCCCATTATAGCTCAGCGGTTAAGGAATCTGACTAGGAACCATGAGGTTGCGGGTTTGATCCCTGGCCTTGCTCAGTGGGTTAAGGATCCGGCGTTGCCATGAGCTGTGGTGCAGGCCGGCAGCTGCAGCTCCGATTCCACCCCTAGCTTGGGAACCCCCGTATGCCGCAGGTGTGGCCCTAAAAAAATTAAAAAAATAAAGTTTAGGGAGTTCCCGCTGTAGTGCAGTGGGTTAATGAACCGGCTTGTCTCTGTGGAGGTTTGATCCCTGTCAGTTAAGGATCTGGCATTGCTGCAGCTGTGCTGTAAGTCACAGGTGCCACTCGGATTCAATCCCTGGCCTGGGACCCTTCTATGTGCTTCAGGTGCAACCAAAAAAGCAAAAATAAATCAAATAAGCTTTGTTGTTATTTAGACTTGCTCGGTTTTCCCCTGATGCCTTTTTTCTGTTGCAAGAGCGCATCAAGACCACCATGTCGGACTCAGCGGTCACGTCTCCTCTGGCTCCTCTTGGCTGGGACAGGCTTGCTCCTTGACGATGTTGGCAGTTTGAAGAGCACTGCCAGGTGTTCTGTGTAACATGGCTCAGCTGGGATTTGCCCGATGTCTTTCTCACGATTCGACTCGGGGTGTGGGCTGACAACGGAGAGCACAGGGTGAGGTGCCATTTCTTCTCGGCCCTCTCCCCGAGCCGCCTCCCTGCTGGTGTTGACTTTGATTATGCTGCTGGGAAGTGTTTGTCTGGATTCTCCTTCCCGGGGTCCCTCTTCCCCCCACCCCGCCCCTTCCATGCTCTCATCTTTGGAAGGAGGTCACTGCGCCACCCACACTTGGGGGATGGGGAGTTGTCCCTGAGGGCGGGGTGTCCACCTATATTACTTAAATCTTCTGGGAGTTCCCGGCGTGGCTCAGCAGTTACGAACCCAACTAGTTTCTCTGAGGACGTGGGTTGGATCCCTGGTCTCGCTCAGTGGGTTAAGGCCCTGGCGTTGCCATGAGCTGCGGTGTAGATCACAGATATGGCTCAGATCCCAGGCGGCTGTGGTGTAGGCCAGCAGCTACAGCTCTGATTCTCCCTCTACCCTGGGAACCTCCCTATGCCACGGGTGTGGCCCTAAAAAGACACACACACACATACACACACGTCTTCTGCTTGGGAGGTTTGCCTCGTCTTTGTTTATTTACTCATTTATTTATGTCAGAATGGACTCATGGACATTTCTTTAAGATGTTGGGCTGTAATCCAATGCCGCTTTATTCTTATTGACGTAGACTTGATTTATAGTGTGTTCATTTCAGGTATACAGCAAAGCCATTCGATAAGTATGTTAATATCCTTTTCCATAATGGTTTATTACAGGGGTGTTGAATGTTGCTCCCTGTGCTATACGACAGGATCTTAGTGTTCATCTAGCTTAGGTAGTGTAGTTGGTATCTGCTCATCCCAAACTCCCAACTTGCCCTCCCTCCCCTCTTTCCCCATAGGGTGACATAAATACATTTTCTACGTCCGCAGGCCTGTTTCTGTTTTGCAACTAAGTTCATTTGTACTGTAGTTTGGATTCCACGTGTAAGTATCGTCGTATGGTATTTTTCTTTCTCCACCTGCCTTAGCGAGTATGATAATCTCTAGGTCCATTTATGTTGCTCCCAAAAGCATTATTTCATTCTTTTTATGGCTGAGTAATAGTCCATCATATATATATATATATATATATCACGTCTTCTTTATCCATTCCTCTGTTGATGGGCATTTAGGTTGCTTCCTTGTCTTGGATCTGTAAATAGTGCTGCGCTGAACATAGAAGCGTGTGTACCTTTTCAAATTATGATCTTCTCCGAGTTCCCGTCGTGGCTCAGTGATTAACGAATCCGACTAGGAACCATGAGGTTGTGGGTTCGATCCCTGGCCTTGCTCAGTGGGATAAGGATCCGGCGTTGTCCTGAACTGTGGTGTAGGTTGCAGATGCAACTCAGATCCTGCGTTGCTGTGGCTCTGGCGTAGGCTGGTGGCTACACCTCCGATTAGACCCCTAGCCTGGGAGCCTCCATATGCCGTGGGAGCAGGCCTAGAAAAGGCAAAAAGACAAAAAAAAAACAAAAAACAAAAAAAAAAACGGTCTTCTCCCGATATATGCCCAGGAGTGGGATTGCTGGATCAGGTGATAGCTCTTTTTGTTGATAACCCTCCTACTGTTTTCCATAGGGGCTGCACCAATTCACATTCCCACCAGCAGTGTAGGAAGGTTCCCTTTTCTCCACACCCTCTCCAGCGTCTGTTATTTGTAGACTTTTTAATGGTGGCCATTCTGACCAGTGTGAAGTGATATCTCACTCTAGTTTTGACTTGCCTTTCTCTAATAACTCAATGCTCCTTTATTGTGTAGTTCAAATTGTTCGCGCTTTGGCCATTGGGAACTCTTTCAGTTGGCTCCTGTGTCCTTTGGTCATACACCTGCCACCGTGTGTGCATGTCATATACTTCTTACTTTCCGGCTCTGCAGGCTGCTCCAGGCTCATCTTGTGTATGTCTTGCCCCAGTTCTACCATCTGCCATTTCTCCAAGGAGTGCTGGTTCTTTTCCTGGGAAAGGGTGTTAGAAAATCAAGATCACATGTGATCGTAGCCACTGCGATGCCCTCACTTCTAGGGGCTTTCAGCTCACAAAGCAAGGTGATCTGTTACTAGCTCCACATGAACCATTCGCGTCTGTGTTAAGCTACATGCAAATTTATATTGATGTCCCAGCCCCAGTCCATTACCAAGCATCTCTGTCTCTTGCCCTTGTTTATCTGTAACCTCCCACTCCCGACAGCGAGCAACCTGGCTCTCAGCACCTGCCACTTATTTACTTAATGGTTCAATTCCAGGATGCGTGCAGAGTGGTTCTAGAATTTATTAACACATGTTCCCCCGGGAAACAGTTTTATCCACTAGAGTACAGCGCTTTTCTCTTAGTCTTGCCGTCTGCACACATTTCCAGTGTGTCTTGCGTCCAAGCAGGCCCTTCAGTGAGGCTGTTTCATATGTTTCTAAGACAGTTAGATTCTGGAGTTCCTGTCGTGGCTCAGTGGTTAACGAACCCGACTAGTATCCGTGAGGACACGGGTTCGATCCCTGGCCTCGCTCAGGGGGCGTTGCCACGAGCTGTAGTATAGGTTGCAGATGAGGCCTGGATCTGGTGTTGCTGCCGGCAGCTATAGCTCCAATTCTACCCGTAGCCTGGGAATCTCCATATGCTGCGGTCGCAGCCCTAGAAAGAAAGAAAAAAAAAAAAAATTCCCTTGTGCATTGCCTCCTGCCCCAGCACTGCTACTGTTCTGTTTGTATTCTCAATAGTTTTGTCTTTTTAGAATGTTCTTTAATTAGAATCCTACAGTGTTTTCAGACTGGCTTCTTTCACTTACCAGTATGCATTTAAGATTCATCCATGTCTTTTTGTGACTTACTAGCTTATTTCTTTTTATCTCGGAATAACATTCCATATACGGATGTAGCAGAGTTCCTGTTGCTCCGCGTCCTTTGAGGCATTTGACGTGATCAACGTTCTGGATTTTAGCCATTCTAAAGGGTAGGCAGTGGTATGTCATTATTGGTTAAATCGCATTCTCCTAATAACTTTTTTTTTTTTTTTTAAGGCCACACCTGAGGCATTGGGAAGTTCCCAGGCTAGGAGTTGAATTGGAGCCTGAGTTGCTTCTGTGACTTATGCCACAGCTTGTGGCAACGTTGGATCCTGAACCCGCTGAGCGGGGCCAGGAATGGGACCTGCATCCTCGTGGATACCAGTCAGGTTCTTAACCTGCTGAGCCACAACAGGAACTCCCCTAATGACATAAGATGTTGAACAACTTTTCATGATTTATTTGCTCTCTGTATATCTGTATATTTGTTAAATGAGTTTCTTGTTGACTTTTGAATTTAATTTTATTGGAGTGTAGTTGACGTACAATGTTAATTTCAGGTGTTCATTGTTAACCTTTTTAATAGTTGTATGTCTTAGAATCAAGTCTATTATCAGTGTGTGTTTTGCAAGTATTTTTCCCAGTCTGTGGTTTGCCTTTTCATTCCTTTAACAGTGTCTTTCCCAGACAAGGGTTTAAAATTTTTTCCTTCCTTCCTTTCTCTTTCTTCTTTTATCTTTCTTCTTTTTAGGGCTGCACCTGTGGCATATGAAGTTTCCTAGGCTAGGGGTCCAATTGAAGCTATAGCTGCTGGCCTACACCACAGCCACAGCAATGCTAGTCCAAGTTGCATCTGTGACCTACACCACAGCTCATGGCAACGCCGGATCCTTAACCCACTGAGCGAGGCCAGGGATTGAACCTGTGTCTCCGTGGATACCAGCTGTGGTCGTTAACAGCTGAGCCACGACAGGAACTCCTAAAATTTCAATCATGTTGAAACTATAGTTTTTCTCTCTTTCATGGATTGTACCATTGGTAGTGTATTTAAAAACTCGTCACCAAACCCAAAGAGATAGAGATTTTTTTCCTGTGTGTTCTTCAAAAAGGTTTATCATTTTGCATTTTGGTCAGTGGTCAATTTAGGTTAATTTTTGTGTAACATTTGTGTCTAGGTTCATTTGTTCTCTTGCATATGGATACCCAGTGGTTCCAGAACTTTTGCTGAAAGAGACAATCTTTTCTCCATAGGATGCCTTTGCTCTGTGGTCAAAGATTGGCTGACTCTATTTGTGTAGGGTCTATTTCTGGCCTTTTTTTTCTTTCTCTCTTCTTCTTCTTCTTTTTTTTTTTTTTTCCCCTGTCCTGCAGCAGATGGAGTTCCGAGGCCAGGGATCAGATCCAAGTAGCTGTGGCAACACTGATGCTTTGACCTACTGTGCTGGGCCAGGGATTGAACTTGCATCCTGGTGCTGCAGTGGTGTCACTAATCCTGTGACGCCATAGGGGTAAGTCTGCTTCTGGGCTTTCTGTTCTGTTTCATCAATCTGTGTGTCTCTTCTTTCTCCAGAGATACATTGTATGGTACTAAGTCTTGAACTCTAGTGATACGATTGTCGCACCTTTGTTATTGTGGTGCGTGAGCTTGGGTTGGTTGGTTTGCAGGTGAAGATCCCACTCTGTTTAATACTCTAGGAACTGGCTGGCCCTGGGAAGAGCAGTCTCTTCAGTGTTGGCAAGGCCTCAAGATGTCAGAGCATCAGAAATATAAAAAGTAAATAGAGGAGTTCCCGTTGTGGCACAGCAGAAATGAATCTGACTAGGAACCATGAGGTTGCGGGTTTGATCCCTGGCCTCGCCCAATGAGTTAAGGATCTGGTGTTGCCATGAACTGTGGTGTGGGTCACAGACGCGGCTCGGATCTGGTGTTGCTATGGCTGTGGCATAGGCTGGCAGCTGTAGCTCCGATTGGAACCCTAGCCTGGGAACCTCTATATGCTGTGGGTGTGGCCCTAAGAAGCAAAAATAAATAAATAATATAAAGAGAGAGAGAGATCTTGGAGTTCCTGTTGTGGCTCTGGGTTAAGAACGCAACATGGGAGTTCCCGTAGTGGCGCAGAGGTTAACAAATCCGACTAGGAACCATGAGGTTGCGGGTTCGGTCCCTGCCCTTGCTCAGTGGGTTAACGATCCGGCGTTGCCGTGAGCTGTGGTGTAGGTCGCAGACGTTGCTCGGATCCCGCGTTGCTGTGGCTCTGGCGTAGGCCGGTGGCTACAGCTCCGATTGGACCCCTAGCCTGGGAACCTCCATATGCCTCAGGAGCGGCCCAAAGAAATAGCAAAAAGACAAAAAAAAAAAAAAAAAAAAAAAAGAACCCAACATGGTGTCCATGAGGATGCAGGTTCATTCCCTGGCCTTGCCTCATAGGTCACAGATGCAGCTTGGATCTGGCATTGCTGTGGTGTAGGCCTGCAGCTGCACCTCCAATTTGACTCCTAGCCTGGGGACTTCCATATGCTGCAGGTGCAGACCTAAAAAAAAAAAAAAAAAAATCCAGGATTTCCTTGGCGGTGTAGTGGGTTTAGTATCTAGCATTATCACTGCTGTGGCACAGGTTCGATCCTTGGCCTGGGAACTTTCACATGCTGCAGGCATGGCCAAAAAAAAAAAAAAAAAAAAAAAAAAAAAAAAAAAAATCCATACAGTTCATTGTTCTTGTCTGCTTTTTATCAGTATTGGTGCGTTTTGAGGGGCAGCCATGCTGCCGGGGGACACAGCTGGGTCAAGTCCATGCGAGGATGACAGGGGTTGTGTGTAACCAAGGGGGCGGGGCAGATCTTGTGGTCTTGCTGGGAAGCTGGAGGGAGGGGCTTGTCTGCAGAGGTAACAGGTGATGACAGTGTTGCTACAAATGCCCCACAGGTGCCCTGGAAAAGGTGTATGTGTCCCTTTTTAGAGGTGGAGGCAAACTGGCTGAAAGGCTCCAGTCTGAAGAGACACTGAATAGCACATATCCCCAAATCTATAAGCGCCAAATATACACTGTTAACTGGGTAGAGCTGGTGACTTTAGAAATACTGGATATTGGGTCTGAGGCCTTAATGGTTGGACCACAGGGTGCATGTTGTGCCCCCACCAGGGGGCACCCTTTCTTTTCCCCGGTTTCAGAATAGGCAGAGTTGGGCTGCTTATCAGAGCAATGGAATAATCACCCTTCATTAATTAGGTTTTATATCATATAAACCTTTGCTCCCTGAAGGGCATGGTTTTAACACATTGGGTCATAGTAACAGTTTTAACTGGAGGTTTGTAGGGTCCCATTTTTATCAAGCTAATTTGTAGATGCCAAACACTTAATTTTAATGTATTATTCAGTGTATTAGATTTGTCGACTATGGAATATTTTAGGGCAACAAGTCCCGTGAATATGGGAAACTTAGGGAAGCTAAGTTAAAGTGAAGGATCTCGGAGTTCAGTCGTGGCTCAGTGGTTAACGAATCCGACTAGGAACCATGAGGTTGCGGGTTCAATCCCTGCCCTTGCTCAGTGGGTTAAGGATCCAGTGTTGCCGTGAGCTGTGGTGTGGGTTGCAGACACGGCTCGGATCCCGCGTTGCTGTGGCTCTGGTGTAGGCTGGCGGCTACAGCTCCGATTCGACCCCTAGCCTGGGAATCTCCATATGCCGTGGGAGCGGCCCAAGAAATGGCTAAAAGACAAAAAAGAAAAGAAAGAAAAATAAGCCAGGCGCGTGTCCTTGTCTTTTTCATCCTGCATCTGAGGCCGGATTCCTCCCCACCACCACCCGTGCACCGCACCTGTTGTTTTCTGGTGTAGGTTTCCTTGTCACTCAGGAATGCCCCGGCCAGCGGAGTTCCCAGCCTCGGGGCAGCGCCCGGGTCAGTGAGGAGCAGAGGGAGTGGGGGGAACGAGGGACAGGAGCCTTCACCGTGGTTTCCAGGAAGGAAGGATGAGGCAGGGCCAGCGGGCTTAGGACTGGCCGGGGGAGTGATTTCTTTCGGGTTGTCAGGTACGCGGCCTGAGTGATCACGGAGGGAAACACGGCCCTGAGAACACAGCAGATAGAGGAGGTGGTGGGGCCCAGGGGCTCGAGGATGGTTAGTTTGCCTGCGAAGGGCACGCTCCCGGGCTAGGCTCTTACCATCTCTAGCAGTTAACTGGCCAGCCCGGGAGGGCAGTCTCTATGGTCAGCAATGTCCCAAGATGTCAAAGCGACCCAAAGACAGAAAATAAAAAGGCTCAGGTAACACACGGCACTGGTGGAGGTTGCAGTGCTTCTGTTTGACTGCGATGCCTGGTTCCAGCAGGTGGATGTGCCATGAGACGTCTGTCCATCCTCCCGGGGTTGGAGTGGGGGTAGGCTCTGCGATTGGGCTCCTACCTGTAAAGGTGCCATGAACATCCCTGCCTGTGTCTTGGGTACCCGTCTGTTTTCAAGTCTTTGGATTGTGTGTGAAAAGTCCTGCGTCACAAGGCAGAGGGAGGTGGAGCTTCAGTAGGCTTTGCTGCAGGACTTGCCAAAGTGGTTGAGCCAAGTTTTTATTCTGTTGACTCCCTTGAGCCTTTGGAGTCTGAAGACACCTGTCTTTCCTCTGTTCTGGGGACTCCTCGTTTATTACTTGTTTGATGTGATTCATCCCCTTCTTTCATTTAGCAGCTCGTCATTAAGGGCATCCGCTGCACGGGAAACTCTTCTAGGCATTAAGGGATTTGGGGGTGGGGTGGGTGGGGAGTGAGCCTAGAGGGAGGAGCGACTCTAAAGGAGGGAGCGGGCAATAAAGAAGTACTTGATATGACAGTGGGTTTCATGTGGGGAGACTCAGGCTTATAGGCAGTGAAGTCCTGGTTTCAGTGGGAGATGACGTCTTCGAGGGGAACAAGGCAGGGGAGGAAGCCACATGGCCCTCCATCCTGGCTCTCCCCCTGGAAATCTCATCAGCAGGATGCTGGGATTCTAGCCCTGACCTCCTGGTTTCTCTTCTTTTATGTGCTTTCATGTCGGCAGAGGGTTGCTGTTGTTTTAACAAGCACTTGATACCTGCCCATCGCCGGTGTGTGTCTTTATTTATCTTAAGAGACTGGAACAGCCTTTTGTGGCTCCTGGGAGATGTTCTTTTCATTCTTCAGTTCTGTTCTGTTTTCTGCTTTCTCTGGTGGCTCTGTTTCCCCAGGTGTGAAGTTCCTCCCATTCTTGGGGTGTTTGCCTTTCTTTCTGGAGTGATTTCCCTCCGATGTTGCCTGGCTCTGGGTCATGGGCTGTTGGACTCTGCCGGCCTTGGGAGGCCTGGGAGGGGCAGCGTGGAATGCATTCTGGCCTGTTTTCTGCAAATGTGGGGCAGAAGAGGACTTTCTGCTGGGGCAGCAAATACTATAGCTCAGGTTTCTGGGTACAGGTGCTTCCTGCTCCTTACGGGCAGCTGAAGACACGAGAGCACCCTGACCAAGCCTCTCCCCTGGAAGTCAGTGAGGCCTCCTCTTGGGGCTGGTGCCCAGCCCAGGGGAAGGGGCTGTGGAAGGATTTGCAGGAGGCACAGAAGAGTGGCTGGCCTTGTCCAATTCCTCTGGTTTTCCATCCACGAAATTTCTAATACTGTTAGTAGTTTAACAAAAATGATATACGTGATATACACACATAGGTGTGTATATATATGGTTTTTACATGGCTGTACCCATAGCATCTGGAAGTACCTGATCCAGGGATTGAATCTGAGGTGTAGCTATGACCTATCTTGCAGCTGTGGCAACACTGGATCATTTAACCCCCAAGCCAGGGATCGAACCTGTGCCGCCTCGGTGACCTGAGCTATTGCAGTTGGATTCTTTCTTTCTTTCTTTCTTTCTTTCTTTCTTTTTTTTTTTTTTTTTTGCCTCTTAGGGCCAAACCCACGGCATATGGAGGTTCCCAGGCTAGGGGTCTAATCAGAGCTACAGCTGCCGGCTTACACCAGAGCCACAGCAACGCCAGATCCTTAATGCACTAAGCAAGGCCAGGGATTGAACCTGCATCCTCACGGACACTAGTCAGATTCATTTCCACTGTGCCACAATGGGAATTCCCGGCAGTAGATTCTTAATACTGTGCCACAGGGGGAACTCCTGTTTGTATATTTTTATACTTCGTTTAAAAAATAACTTTTTCGGAGTTCCCGTCGTGGCGCAGTGGTTAACGAATCCGACCAGGAACCATGAGGTTGCGGGTTCGATCCCTGCCCTTGCTCAGTGGGTTAACGATCCGGCATTGCCGTGAGCTGTGGTGTAGGTTGCAGACGCGGCTCGGATCCTGCGTTGCTGTGGCTCTGGCGTAGGCCGGTGGCTACAGCTCCGATTCAACCCCTAGCCTGGGAACCTCCATATGCCATGGGACCGGCACAAGAAATAGCAACAACAACAACAACAAAAAAGACAAAAGACAAAAAAATAAAAAATAAAAAAATAGCCTTTTCTTTTATGGCCACATCTGCAGTACTTGAACATTCTCAGGCCAGGAACTGAATCTGAGCTGCAGCTATGGCAGCGCTGGATCCTTCAATCCACTGCACTGGCCTGGGGATTGAACCCAAACTTCCGCAGGAGACCCAAGCCACTGCAGTCCGATTCTTAACCTGCTGTGCCACCACAGGAACACCAAAAAAACCAAACTTTATTTATAACATCAATTTTTAGATTTGTAGAAAAATGGTGAAGATAGTATTGCTGGTTCATGTCGTCTCCAACCCAATCCTCTTTGTTTTCTTTTTCTTTTTGCTTTTTTGGCCGCCCCATGGCCTGTGGAGTTCCCAGGCCAGGGATCAGATCTGAGCTGCAATTTCAGCCTATGCCACAGCCGGGGCAATGCCGGATCCTTAACCCACTGTGCCAGGCCAGGGATCGAGCCTGCGTCCCAGTGCTCTGAAGGCACCACTGATCCTGTTGGGTCACAGCAGGAACTCAAATTCCCTTTGTTTTAATATCTTACAGTGATAATATTATAATCTAATCTACAAGGATGAGCCAATAGCAAGACATTATCATCAACTGAAGCCCACACTTGATGCAGCTTCTCTTAGTTTTTACCTAATGCCCCCTTTCTGGCCCAGAACCCACTCAGGACACCCCACTACAAACAGACAGGCAGTGTCTTTCATTTCTAGGACCAGGGACAGGGAGGCATGGCTGGCGCACGTGCTCTGAGCAGGTTCATCGTTTTGAAGCTGAGTAGCTGTGGTCTGAGCTGACCTCAGGGAGCTGGAGATGACCTGGCAGCTGATGAGGAGTCATGCATCTTGAATTTTTGTTCCACGACCAGGTCTCTCTCCATTCTGTCTTTTTTTTTTTTTTTTTTTTTTTCTTTTTGGTCTTTTGTCTTTTTTAGGGCTGCACCCGTGGCATATGGAGGTTCCCAGGCTAGGGGTTGAATCGGAGCTACAGCTGCCGACCTACACCACAGCTCACAGCAATGCCAGATCCTTACCCCACTGGGCAAAGCCAGGGATCGAACCTGCAACCTCATAGTTCTAGTCAGATTCGTTTCCACTGCGCCACAACAGGAGCACCTCTCCGTTCTGTCTTTTGACTTGTCACCTCTTTGGCCTCAAGTTTCTTGTCTGTAAAATGAAGCCATTGGTTTCAACTGGCCAGGCTGAGCCCTGGGGTCAATCTGAGTGGTTTTCTGATCCCCGTCCTGGGTGGAGGGAGCTGGCAGGTATGGTGGTGGCCCCGAGGGCAGAGCCGGGATCCAGATCTCACCCGTTGCAACACGGGAGTGACACTCTGTGACTTTGGGTTTCTAAAGTGAAAGATCAGGGGCCTGTCCCAGCTTGGCTGCTTATTCTGAGCCCCCTTCACCTCTGAGCCTCGGTTTACCCATCAGTAAAGTGGCCACTGGTGGGATGACCTCTGAGGGCCCCTCTACTGGGGACGGGACACTTTACCCCGGGGAGCACCAAGTTCTCCATTCCTGGGAGACACTGCTGGGTGGTGCAAGGGGAGGTGGCACCCCCAGGCCCTGAACGTCTTCTCGTCGGATGGGGAGTCCAGCCTCTGTGTGGGCCAGTTCCTCCCACCTGAGTTGAGGGGAGGCAGCTGGCTGCCAGCAGATACCCATTCACAGTTCCCTTCCTTTCCAGCTCATGCCAGGACTGCCTCTGGCCCTGGGCTGAGGGAGATCTGCCAGATGTACCACAGCCCTGGCCCACAGCCCTGCAGGAGGCTGGAGGGAAGTTCTTCATTATCACCTGCCTGCCTCGTGGTACCTTTGGCTGCCAGGTCAGTCTGCTATCCAGGCAGCTCCAGGCACCCAGCATCCAAAGCTCCAAAGGAGCCAGAAGAGGATGAGAGGGATCCCTGCGGAGGTGAAAATGAGGAGCCCTGTGTCCCCCCCACTGGACTCTCCATTCTGAAATTTGTCTGGATTCTTCCAAGTCTGAGCCTTTGCATCTTCTGTTCCCTCTACCACCAATGCCCTCCCCCTTCTTTAACTGTTGAACTCCTATTCATACTTAAAGGTCCAATGCAAAAGAACCCTCTTGCGGACCCTAGCTGCCCCAGAGCCTACCTGTGTCATGGCACGTATCATCGTGAGTCATAATAGGCCTCTTCCGTGCCTGAAGTCCCTGTCCCTTCAGTTCCCTGAAGGCAGAGGTGAGGCTGACTCACCCCCACGAAGTTGCAAATATCTCAGCTGCCCCCTGGGTAAAATAACCGCTGTGGCGAAACTTTCCTGAGCCCCCATCTGTCTCCTGGCACTTTCGCATCCTTTTCTCTCTACCCTCCAACACCCCCCCCCATCCCCATCCCCACCCCGCGTGCACCATCACTGGCTGGTCCGTGAGGGGCGGGGCGGCAGGAGTCAGAGTGGCTCTGGGCCACAGAGAAAACTGGCGCTCAGCGGTGGCGAGGGCCCTGGGGCGTCCCCATACAACTTGGGGTTCGGGACTCTCTGCGGGTCAAGCGCTAACTCCCATTTTTCAACCACGGTAACTGGCTCAGGAGCGCGGGGGACCGGCCGGGGCCCCGCCCCGGGCCCCGCCCCCTCCCCGAGGCCCCGCCCCGCGCTCCTGAACTGGTCCTGGCGCTGCGCGGGCCAGCGACAGGTGGGGCGCCGCCGTGCACCGCTCCCAGCCGCGCTCCCGGCCCCACCATGGGCAACAGCGCGGGCCGCAGCGACTTCGAGTGGGTCTACACGGACCAGCCGCACACGCAGCGGCGCAAGGAGATGCTTGGTGAGCGCGGGCCCCAGGTGGGGACAGCCCCGGGACCGTCTGGCGTCGTGGGCCAGCTTGAGCCCAGGGGTCGCTCCTGAGCGGCCCGGATGCCCAGCAGGCGCTCCCCTACCTCTGCTCCAGGGAGGGTAGGGTCGTCACTACCCCGGCCCCCAGCTGCCCTGAAGGGTCCCCAACTCTGGTCTGAAACTCCCCTCGCGTCTCTGCCTCTCTCCTGGGACTGAGGACTGGAGCCGAAATCGCCCGTCAGGGGAGCGCGTCTCAGCTGCGCCATCCCGGCCACGACCAGGGCCGGGACCAGGGCTCGAACTAGGGGCGAACCTTGCGCGCAAAGGCGGCTCTGCGGCCACCTGCCCTCTGCCGGCACCTCGGGCGCCTGTGTGCGCAGAGCTCCTGGGTCCCGGGCCACCCTCGTTACCGGAGCTTAGGGCAGAATGAGCGCCTCGAAGGAAGCAAAGGCGCCACGAGCGAGGCTACTTTTTTAAAAACAAAGATTGTACCGAGGAGCCTGTTCTTTATTTGAGCGCCTAATACCCGACGGCCTTCCTCTCTGTCGTTTAGTGTCCCCAGAGGTCATTTTTACCTACACGGTCACCCATCCTGAGGATTCCCTCATCCAGCAGGCTCCCTCTAACCCGCCAGCGAGTCTCTGGGGAACAGAAACGCAGGGCGTATAGTCCTTTATCAGCGGTTGGGGTTAAAGGGCTCACCCCTCAGAGCAGCTTTTAGTAGATGCCACCAAATCCTCTTCCCAGTGCTTCCTGGCTTCCAGCAGGGTGGACACGCTCCTCCACTCCAGATGCCATCGCAGTGTCCCCCCCAGCCTCGCCTACACCTGGGTTTTTCATCTTTTGCCGGGCGGATCCACCAAACAGTACTCTTGCATCGCGAGTTCAATTTTTAAATTTGATGATTAGCTTTCATGTGTAATCGGCCATTTTAATGTGTTCTTTTTTTTTCCTCTCCCGGGTTGGTCTTTTGCTTGCAGGTTGTTAGAGTTCTTTTGTGATAAAGGCTTTAAACCCTTTGTCTCATACTTTGCAATCACGGAAGCTTGTTTGTTTTTAATGCATTTGAATAGATCTGGCGTGTCTGGAGAATTTTCCCTTTGGTGTGTTGCTGCTCCACCCCAAGGCTATGGAACTGTCTCTCCTATGACTTTTAAGCCTCTCAACACTGGGTGCATTGAGTGGTTAGTGCACCCCACAGTTGCTGGGGGTCCAGGGTCTGGAGACCTCTGGGTGGGTCTGTGACGTCTGTCCTGTGAGGTGAGCAATAACCCGGCACTGTCTGTGGCCTCACCAGAGGCAGCCATTGTCCCTTACATCTGTGAACTTCCTGCTGGCAGCTCAGAGGGGTGATGGCGACAGTCCAGCCCTCTCTCCCCCACAGAGCACAGCAGGTCGGAGGCAGGGCTGTGCTCCCCTCCCTCCCCCTGGCTGTCCCTTTGCAGGACTCAGGGGGCACTTGGTCCCAGTGGAAAAGGCTGGGAGATACATCCTGGCCCACAGAGCTGCCTGGAGGCATTCAAACACTCTGGGCTGCAGCCTTACCTGCCCATCCTGCGTAAGGGGCACAGTTGTCCTTTCCGGCGAGTGGGCGTGAAGATAAAAGGAGATCTTGGGGGAGTCCCTGTTGTGGCTCAGTGGGTTAAGAATCTGACTAGTACCCATGAGGATGCGGGTTCGATCCCTGGCCTTGCGCAGTGGGTTAAGGACTCAGTGTTGCCGCAAGCTGCGGTGTAGGTCACAGGAGCTGCCTGGATTGGGCATTCTGTTGCGATGGTTGTGGTATGGGCAGCAGCTGAAGCTCCAATTCCACTCCTAGCCTGGAAATGTCCATAAACTGCAGGTGCAGCCCGAAAAAGAAAAAAAAAAAAGCAGTCTTGGGTGAGAAGGGGCTCAGTGTAGGACGCGGCGCTCCAGGACATGGAGAAGGATGGCTAAAGAGAGAAGCCACGGCCCTGGAACCCACCCAGGAAGCCTCCCCGACAGGGTGGCTGGGCAGCCCGGAAGACTTGGAGAAGAGAGAGGTGACTTGGGGCCGGGTGGGACAGCAGGGCTCCTCAAGGACCGACTCTCCAGGGAGCTTTGCAGTTTCCCACTGTCCACTGGGTGCTGTGGGTTCCTCCCCACGCGGCCAGTTTTGAGTAATGAACTTGGAATGTGCCGTTCCCAGCCCCAGGTCCTGACACACTGTTCCCCACCCTGGATGTCCTTCCTCGGTGCTCTGCCCCCCTGGCTCGCTCTTGTCAGGTCTCCCTCCCGTGGGGACCCCCTCCCCGGTTTCAGCTCCTTGGGTTCTTAGCTCTCTGGGGCAGGTTGCGTGGGTCTAGACCTTGGCTGAGCAGCGGGGCAGGTTGCGTGGGTCTAGACCTTGGCTGAGCAGCTGATCTCTAGCAAGGCCAACACCCGCTCGTGAGCCACGTGATCCGGGGCAGGTGAGTGGGAAGCGGAGGAAATGCAGGTGCGATTGAGTTAAAGCATCCCTCGTAGTGCTTTCCTATGGCCTCGTGTGCAGACGAAATGAGGTGGGCGCTGTGTCGCCGGGCCTCTGCAAGTGTTTGCTGGGATGACAGTGGTTCCTTCCTGTGGTCAGGCCCAGTCTTCCCCAAGGCAGGGACGCCTCTCCGGCTCCGTTATCCTCCAGCTGATGCCATGTTCCCAGCCCGGGAAATCCTGGTTGTAACCATCAACGTCTCTTTGCAGAGGAGCCCCCAGAGTGGGGCTCCAAGAGGGGACGTGACTTGCCTAGGGCCTCCCAGCTCAGAGGCCACAGAGGCCAAGTTGGTGTTTGGGTGCAGATGTGCTCCATGCCAGCCAGGGGGCTGCCATGACCCTGCCAAGCTCCTAGGTGGCTACTGGATGCTCAGTAGGGACACTGACCTTGGAATCAGAACCCAGGAAGTCCTGGCATAGAGCTGGCTGCAGCGCTTCTCAGGCAGGACCAAAGTCCCTCTCCAGATCCTGGGGGATGGGGATGGGTCTCCCAGGCCAGGGCTGAGGCGCCCTGTGCCACGAGGCGGGGAACAGAGCCAGCCAGACTGTGGTCCTGTCGGAGCTCAGAGCCGGGCGTGGCCACAGGAGTGGAAGTGGCTTAAGGATCCGACGTTGCTGTGGTGAGCTCTGGTGTAGGTCACAGATGTTGCTGTGACTGTGGCGTAGGCTGGCAGCTGAACCCCGATTCAACACCTAGCCTGGGGACCTCCGTATGCCGCAGGTGTGGCCCGAAAAAAAAAAAAAAAAAAGAATCAAAGGAAAACAAGGAAGTATGACTCGATATTTGCTTAGGAACGGTCGCCGCTGGGGATCTTGGGGTGGCAAGTGGTGAAATCCAGAACAGAACTGGCCGGAGCTTGGGGTGGGGGGGGGGATTTGTGGCGTGTTCTCACCCAATCAGAGATGCCGGCGCCAGGGGTGGAGGGCAGGTCCAATCTCTCCTCAACCCTCCACCACCCTGCTGTGCTCGGCCTTATCCTCATTGGCCGCCGGGGGAGTGGGGGGCTGGAGCCTGTGTCCACCCAGCTCTGAGATTCCAGAGAGAAAAGAGGTGCCTCCCCCAACTCCTGCCCCCGAGCAGAGCAGCGCGACCCCACCTCGAGCCAGCCAGTCTCCCGCAGAGCTGTGAGTCCTCTGATTGGCCGGTGTGGGCAGTGATGGGCTAGCCCCACAGTACTGCAGGGGCATGGCAAGGGCAGGGCGAAGCAACTCTTCTGGAAAGGGGTGCTCTGGTCCTAAGCTGGGTGGGCAGGGAGGGGTGCTGGGTGCCTGGGTGCAGAGCAGCGCAGACAGAGGTGGTCCCTAGGACCCCACCTGACCTGCTTTTGTCCTCCCCTGCTGGCGTCCTCCAAGGGCTTCTCTTCCTAGAATCTCATCTCTGCCCTGTTAGCTCCCCCTTGCTCTGCCCCCTGTCCTCGCTTCCTGTTCTCAAGCCACTTGGTGGTCTACACCCGCATCTGGTCATTCCCTAATTTATGGCGCTTGCAAATGTTGTTGTCTCTGCTTGATTTCTTTCCCCTACTCTTCCTCTACCGAACTCTTATGCAGCCTTCAGGTCCCAGCCTAAATGTCCCTTTTTTTAGAAACACTGTGCTGGGAAACGTTAAACAGCCAAGTAACTCCCTGGGCGCAACAGAAGGTCCTGATTTACAAATTGGCACTTGCCAGTTTTTGTAACTATTTCATCATGGTCAACTTCAAACTCCCAACGTGCCCTGGTGACCATGGGGTTGGGGAGAAAGGAGCATATGTGGGTTCTTGCCGGTGGCAGGCATGGGCTGGCTGCCACACCACAGCCTAACCTCCCCCAACCCCCGCTACTCCGTCCCTGTTCTCCTGTGGGGCACCGTGCACCTGGGCTCTATGGCCTCTGCTCCCTCTGTACTTCCACGTTGACTTGTGGGGTGACAGTTTTAAACGCCCGACTCTTGTTACTCAACTCTGAGCTCCTGGAGCAGGGCCAGGCCCCTCTGCACCAGCGCCTGGCACACACAGCTTCCCGGCGAGGCTGAGGGAAGCAGCGGGCACTTGGCAAAGCTTGAGCATCCCCAGTCCAGGGCTGCCACCACAGCAAGGGGTCCCCCGCAGTGGTGCTGGGGACCTGTCAGCTGCCTCATGGAGCTTGCGGTTTAATCCTTGACAACTGGAGGGCAGGGAGACAGCCCGTCTTGTTGGCGCTTTTGAGCTGATTAGTCAGGCTGAGTGTTTCTTCTCGATGTCACTGTCTGTCGTCTTCTGCAAATTTTCAACTCCCATCTCTGGCTCCTTTTCCTGGATCTGGAAGAGTCTCCTGCACACGATGTGTAGTGACCCTGCGTGTGCCACACACCCCAAGAATCTTTCTGCCTCTGTCCTTTGTATGTGCTTGGAACATATATATATATATATTTTTTTGCTTTTTTTAATGGAAGTTCCCAGGCTAGGGGTCGAATCGGAGCTGCAGCTGCCGGCCTACACCACAGCCACAGCCATGCCAGGTCCAAGTTGCATCTGCCACCTACACCACAGCTCACAGCAACACCAGATCCTTAACCCACTGAGCGGGGCCAAGGATCAAACCCACAACCTCATGGTTCCTAGGCGGATCTTTTTCCCCTGTGCCACGACGGGAACTCCGGAACATATTTTTCATTCCTTTTCTTTTTCTTCTCTGTCTCCTCTTCCCCTTTCTTTGGCTTTATGGACATTTGCATTTTAATGCTTGGCAGGACCCTGGGAGCTTGGGCCACTTGCCCAAGGTTGCCAGCCAGTTAGGGTTAGAGTCAGGACAGGGCTCTAAGCTGGTGATGCTGGCCTGTGCCTCTGCTCCACCCTGTCCTCTACCCGTGACCCGAAGCGAGCCTGTCCTGGTCCCTGGGATGTGACTCGCGCAGCGGCCAGTTCCCACATACCTTCCTCTCCTCTTCCCTGCCGTGCCTTCCCCCTGCCTGCTCTTAATCCACACTCCACATTCTTTAATTTGTACCCGCTTTTATGAGGTGTGGTTTACACGCCATAAAATTCGCTCACTGTAAAGGCACCGTGCAGTGGTTTTTAGTAAAGGCAACGATCCAGTTTTAGCGTCATTGTCCCCTCACCCTGAAGATCCCTCTGAACACCTGCAGGCCCTCTGCAGCCCCGCCCGCGTCCTTCTGTCTGCATCCTCATCCTTTAGGTTTCGGCTGAGTGTCCCAGGACTGCGTGTGTGGCCTCTCTTGGCACGTCCTGGTTGGGACACACTGGGCCGCCCACCCCGGCTCAGCCTGGGTCCCCTCCCGCCTCTGTGATCTGGGGCCTGGCTCGTCCCAGACCTTCAGCAAATATTTGTCAATGAACAGAGCAGGTTGAGCGGGAGGCGGGTGAGGGGCAGAGTGCGGTGGCTCTGAAGGCACTTGGGGCCATATCCCCCATCTCCCAGGTCCAACCGGCTCCCCAGAGCGCCTCCCACACTGACCAGCTGGGGTTAGGAGGTGGGCGAAGGGGGCTGGCGGAGGGCGGCTTAGCAGTGGCAGGGCCAGGCTGCAGGGAAGCCGGCTAGGAAGGAGGGGATTAAGAAGGCTTTGGGCGCCTTTGTTAGAGCAGCAGAGGTAGAGTTACCCAGCTGGGGGGGGGGGGGGTGTGCTGAGGAAGGCGCTGCACGCTGTGGTGGGAACAGGGTCAGGCGGGAGCTGGAAACAGGTGAGCAGCAGGGAGCTGATGGATGCCGTGGAATGTTCGAGATGAGAGAGCACTTGGGTGGGGAAGGGCTGTGACGGGGACTTCCCCTGGAGCCTCCCTGGGGTGCTAGTTGGCATATCCAGTCCTAGGGCCAGGCCCGGGCACACGCAGCATCCAGAGGGGAAGCGGGGAGAAGCTCCACGGGCTCCTTGCTGCTGGAAGCCAGGGAGAGGGACCTCGCTGCTGGCCTGTTGGTGAGGCTGAGGGGGCACCCGGTGCCAGGGCTCTGTGCCTTCTTTGCTGCCCTTGGAGGGCGAGGGCCTGGTGGCCAGAATTTGTCAGGACAGGTTCTGGGAATAACCAGGTATCCGCGGGGAGACCGTTCTGTGCGATCGATGGGGGGCATTGGGTCGGGCTGCCGCCCGGTCTCCCAGCAGCGCCCCCCTCCCCTGCCCCCGCCGTCTTTATGAGCAAGCCCCCCCCGGAGGTAAATACATGGAACGCATGGGACTCTTGTACCTTCTGCAGCCAAGCTCCTGAGGCCTCAGGGCCTGCCGCCTCCTCCCGCTTCCCCACGTGCCCCGGGGAAGGTACCCCTTCATGGCCCAGGGCTGGCAGAGCAGCAGCTTAGGGATGGAGAGCGAGGAAGCTGGCCCAGAGAGGGACAGGGGCTTGCCGCAGGGCACACAGCCCTGGGACAGAGCCGGGCTGAGGCGGCGGCTCTCCTCCGGAACTGGGACGCAGGATTTTCTCGGGGCGCTTGGCCCCGATGACGCAGCCCACCTCCGGGAAGCAGCCGAGGCACCTCTGTGGACCCTGGAGGCAAACCACCATGTGGTGTGACCTCTGTTTGCCCATCTCTGAGATGGGGGGTGGGCCCCTCCTGGGCAAGGTGGACAAGGCTAACTGTTAGGTGTGTGTCAGATGCCAGGCCTGGCCCACGGAGGCCCGCAGCCACCTGTGCCCAGCTCGCGCCCTACAGGCCAGAAGTCCCACGTGTGCTAAGGTCAAGTCTGGGCTCTGTGGGCCTTGCCCTGCCGGGTCAGCCCTGGCCTCGCTGGTCCTCAGCCCCTGCTTTCTGTGTCCTACCTGGACAGTGTGACTTCTAGCAACGGCTGTTGTTCATGGCCAGCTGCCCGGGGCTCCACCCAGGCCCCTGCTGGACAGTCATTTGCATGAGTCTCTTTGGTCAGAGGCGGCTGTCCCACTGGAGCAGACAGCCCTTGAGGCATGTCCTAACCCAGCCTCTCCTGTTGTCTGTGCTGGAGGCCTGAGCTGGCCAGTGTCACCTGAGATCCCACAGGGGCACAGAGCCCGGTCAGGCCCGGGCCACATCATGGGGCCCTTGTCTTTCTCGAGCATTCCCAGAGGCTCGCCTGTCCCTGACCTCATCCCCGAGCCCCTGGAAGAGGCCCCCCTTCGTCAGGCCAGCGCCCCCCTTGCCTTCCCTGTAACTCCCGCCCCCCACCTCTCAGGCCGCAGCCGCTCCTCCCTCCCCAGCCGCACGCGCCCCTCCGCTTCTCACCTCCTGCCGCTCTGGCTCCTGCTGAGGCCCCTCGGCCTTGCCGGGTCCCGCAGGTGCTCATCCAGTGTTCCCTTCCGTGACCTTCCTTGGCCCCCAGAAGCTGGACACCCCCAAGCCCGAGGCTCCAGTTTTCCCAAACCTGCCTGCGCCCAGGGCTCTGTAGGCCTGCATGGCTGGAGGTCCCCGTGCTCCTGGGGGAGGCCCCAGTCCCACCTCCCCAGGGACGAGAAGCTCGGGCCTTCACATTAGATGTTTGCTGTTTCTCTTGAGCCAAGACTGTGTTTTTATCCAGCAGCCTCAGCGTCAGCCTCGGCCTGCTCCCCGGTGCTGTTCAGGCGCGTCCAGGGTGGCCCCACTCGGACCGGGCTTTCCAGGGGTCTCTGCTGAAGGCCAGTGTTGAGCAGGTCTCCCAGCCTGTGCGCGCCCCCGCCCGGCTGCTGTCTCCAAGCCTCCACAGAGTCGTGCCCCTTGGGCATGTTCAGCCTGGGTCCCAGTGGACGGTGCCTTTGGTCCCGCTCTGCCCTGGCTCCTGGCTGTTGGACCTGCGGGCTAGTTGGGGCTCCTCTGCCCTGTGCGGAGGTCTGGGAAGGGCCTCCAGGCAGAGCTTGTGCACTCGGCTCCTTAACTGCCTGGCATGCGAGCTGGTACAGGGGCCCGTTTTCTGCGGCTCCCAGCAGGGTGGCCGGGCCCAGTGACCGTCCTGGCCTGGGAGCATTGGGACAGTTCTCATAGGTCAGAGCAAGCCCGGGTCCCCATCAGCCTCCAAGACCAGCCACGGCCTCAGGTCAGAAATGGGACATTTTGACTCTCGGATCCGAAAACTGTTATTTAATGACAATAATGATAGCCGCTCCCGTCATCTCGGCCTCCCCACAGATGGGGGGTTGGGCCATCATCCTCGTTTCCCAGGTGTGGAGACCCAGGCTGGGGCGGTGGTGTGGCCAGGACTGGCCCTGGCCTGCTCGGTCAGGCACCCCGGGGCCTAGTGGGGCTGCGCCTAAGCTTGGGGCAGCTGGGTCCTTGGGAACCTGTCAAGAAAGTAGGAGGGGGCACCAGGCCGGGCAGGGCAGGGGCCCCCCACAACTTACCCTTCCTGTTTGATAGACGGGGCACTCGTCCGAGGCCCCACTCTCAAAATCACAGCTGCTGGGCTGTCACTGCCCTTGCCTATTGCCTGGCCTGGGTCCCCGAGCCAGGGTCCTGGTCCCCCCTGCCCCAGAGCTTGCCAGTTTATGCTCACCTGGTGCAGGTGTGGCCTGTCTTGCCCTCTTGCCCCGGGCTCGGCTTCCTTCCCAGGGGAAGCAGAGGAGGCCTGCCCTAGGAGCCTGGTAGAGCCCTGCGGCCTGTGGGCCCAACCTGACCTGCAGGTGCACAAAGCTTTGGGACTCGGCGTGCGATTTCCCTGGCGGGTGAGAGCGGTCTGATGGCTGAGGTTGTGAAGACGTTTCTTCCTGCCCTGCTCCACCTCACCGTGGCTGCGGGCCTCCCCCTGGGCTCCTCAGGCCCTGGGCCCCTGGGGTGGCGGGCGGATTGGGTCAGTGTGGCTGGAAGGGCTGCCGGAGCTCCGGTGTCTCCGCCTCCCCGGGCCCGGTGCCGGGTGAGCTTCCTAGGGCTGCGGTGGCAAGTATGCGAGCCTGGGGGTTTAAACCAACACACTCACGGAGTTGCTATTGTGGCTCAGCGATAACAAACCCGACTAGTATCCATGAAGACGCAGGTTCAATTCCTGGCCTTGCTCAGTGGGTTAAGGATGCAGTGTTGCTGTGAGCTGTGGTGTAGGTCACAGGCGTGGCTCAGATCTAGTGTTTCCGTGGCTGTGGTGTAGGCCGGCAGCTGTAGCTCCGATTCAACCCCTAGCCTGGGAACCTCCATATGCTGCAGGTGCAGCCCTAAAAAGAATATAAAAAGTAAAATGACACACTTACTACCTGGATGTCAGAGGTCTGACCCAGGGCTCATGGGGCTGGAGCTCCTTCTGGAGGCTCCGGGGGGGACCTGTTTCCCGGCCTTTCCAGCTTCTGGGGCCACCCTCGCCCCTTGGCTCGTGCCCTGTCCCCTCCATCTTCACAACCAGTGAGGCAGGTGGACACCCAGTACATCGCCCTGGACTTCCTCTCTAACCTGCTTTCCCCCGTCCAGAGCCCGGGGTGACACGGGGCCCCTGGGATGCTCCAGACTCTCCTTGCTGTTGTGAGGTCAGCAGACCAGTGCCCTGGGTGCCCCGCGCAGCCTGACCTGGGGCCACCATGTGTGGTGACCCTGACCAGCTCACAGGTGGCGGGACCAGGACATCTGGGGACTGCTCGTCCACCTGCCTCCCTCCACCTTGTGTACTGGTTAAGGTGCCGGGGTCTCTGTCACTTGTCTGGGGCCCAGTCACCTCCCACGACACAGGCACATGTCACGCAGCCTCTGTCAGGCAGCGTGGGCGGGCCGGGAGCCGATCCCGGGTGCCTGCCTCTCAGACTTGCCTCTGCCGCGCACTTTTGTGGCCTCGTCATCACGAGGTGCTTCCTCCCAGCCTCGGGTCAGCCTGAGGTTTTCCGTGCTTATCTATTCATCTGCCCGGTGATCTGTTTATGGTTCAGAAATGAGCCTTGGGGAGGAGGTAACCTGCCAAGAGTTGAGTGTTTTGTTTTTTTTTACTTCAAAAAAAAAAAAATTGTGGGAGTTCCCGCTGTGGTGCAGTGGGTTAACGATCCGGCTTGCCTCTGTGGAGGCGCCAGTTTGATTCCCAGCCCTGCACAGTGGGTTAAGGATCAGCGTTGTTGCAGCTGTTTCGTAGGTTGATGCTCTGGCTCGGATCTGATCCCTGGCCTGGCAACTTCCATATGCCGTAGGGGTGGCCAAAAAAAAGGGAAAAGGAGTTCCCATTGTGGCTCAGCTGTTAATGAATCCGACTAGGAACCATGAGGTTGTGGGTTCAATCCCTGGCCTCGCTCAGTGGGTTAAGGATCCTTAAGGACCCGGCGTTGCCGTGAGCTGTGGTGTAGGTCGCAGACGGGGCTCGGATCTGGTGTTGCTGTGGCTGTGGTGTAGGCTGGTGGCTACAGCTCTGATTCGACCTCTAGCCTGGGAATGTGCATATGCAGCAGGTATGGCCCCAAAAAGCAAAAGCAAAAAAAAAAAAAAGACCCCAAAAAACAAACAAAAATTGTGGTAAAATATATATAACATAGAGTTTGGCATTTTAGCCATATTTAAAATGGGAGATTCGGGGTATTAATGATGCCAGTGTTGTGCACCTGTCACTGCTGTTCCCAAAACGTTTTCAGGACCCCAAACGCCCATTCCCAGCCAGTCCCCACCCCCTCCGCCCTCCCCGCCCCCAGCCCCTGGTGACCTCTGCTTTCTGGCTCTGTGAACTTGGCTCTTCTGGGTATTTCACATCCGTGGAATCATACAAGGTGTGGCCTCTTGTGACTGGCGGCTTTCACGTGGGATCAGGTCTTCATGGTCCATCAGTGTTACGTCAGCACTTCTCTCCTTTCCCTTTTTTTTGGGGGGGTGGGTGCTGTGGTTGATTTGGGGGTCAATTCCAAGGGGCGGGATTAAGCTGGCATTGTGATACAGAGGAGTGGGACTTCAATCTCGGGGTTTTTATTCACTTTTTTAAGTTTTGTTAAAGTCGAGCTGAATTGCAGCGTTGGGATCATTTCTGCTGTAAACCAAATGACTCCGTGACACACGCACGTGCATCCTTTCTCTTTTAGATTCTTCTCCCATTTCAGATTCTTCTTCTTTTTTTTTTTTCCCTGTTTTTAGGGCTGCACCTGAGACACATGGAAGTTCCCAGGCTAGGGGTCAAATCAGAGCTGCAGCCGCTGGCCTACACCGCAACCACAGCCACGCCAGATCCAAGGCACATCTGTGACCTACACCACAGCTCACGGCAATGCCAGATCCTTAACCCACACTGCGCGAGGCCAGGGATCGAACCCACGTCCTCATGGATACTAGTCAGGTTCTTAACCTGCTGAGCCACAATGGGGACACCTGCATTTCCGATTCTTTTCCCACATAGATTACCCCAGAATACTGGATAGAGTTCTCTGTGCTCTATAGCAGACCCCACTGGCCAATCATTCTAAGGACTTTTAAAACTGAGGTATAATTGAGCTATAGCATTTATTACCTTCAGGTATACAATGTAATGATCTGATATTTGTACACTGCAAAATGATCGCAATAAATCTAGTTGACATCTTCACCACACATAGGGACAATTGTTTTTCTCGGTGAGTCATTGGGTAAGGTTTTTTTTTTTTTTTTGCTATTTTAAGGCCACACCTGTGGCACATGGAGGTTCCCAGGCTAGGGGTCGAATTGGAGCTTCAGCCCCTGGCCTACAGCATAGGCACAGCGACGCAGGATCCCAGCTGTGTCTGCGACCTACACCACAGCTCATGGCAACGCCAGATCCTTAGCCCACTGAGCGAGGCCAGGGATCGAACCCACAACCTCATGGTTCCTAGTCGGATTCGTTTCTGCTGCACCATGACGGGAACTCCCTTGAAATATGCAACATAGGAAGTATTGCTAACAACTTAGGAACCGTAGTCGCCGTTCTGTACGTCGCATCCGCACGAGCTGCTTGTTTATAACTGCAGGTCTCGTTCCTCCCCAGGACTGAGTGGCGCTCCCTTGCATGGAGAGGGCACATTTTGTTTATCCAGCTGTCAGGTGATGGATGCCTGGGTTGTGTCCCCCTCTGGCTGCTGTGAATAGTTCTGTGACCTTGGCTGTGCAGGTATCTGTTTGCTCCCTGATTGAGTTCTTCGGGGTGTGTGAATAGAAGTGGAATGGCTGGGTCACACGGTGGTTTCGTGGTTAACGTTTTTGAGGAACGGCCCAACTGTCTTCCTGAGCCACTGCACCGTTCTGCCTTCCGACAGGCAACAGATGAGGACGGGTTCTGGTTTCCCGCAGCCTCGGTGGCCCTTGTTATTTTCTGCTCCGAGGAGCGCCGCCCTAGTGGCGTGAGGGGGCGTCGCACCGCGTCGCCGACTGCATCCTTGGTGACGGATGGAGCTGAGCACCTTTTCAGGAGCTTCCTGGACAGGCGCACGTCTTTGGAGAAACGTCCATTCAAGTCCTCTGCTGATTTTTCTCTTGGGTTGTTCTCTTTGTTGTTGGGTTGTAGGCCGTCTTTATATATTGTGGTTATCAAGCCCTTGTCCAGAGCTGGACTTCTGAACCTGCTCTGAACGCTGTTCCCTCCCTGCCCACTCCGTCCGTCGGGGCAGCGTGGGCCCCAGGTTGATTACCAGCCCTGAGCTTCCTGTCCCCCCCGCCCCCCAGGTTCTGCTTCGACGCTCCTGCTGTGAGCACTTCCTCGTAGGCTTGATTGGCTTGTGTCCTTGGCGGTTTCAGGGACAGAGCTCCTGGGATCCAAGGGCCTGGCAGTTCTGCTGAGCTCGGAGGCCTGAAGTGGCCCCTGCGGTTGGGGAGGGCGGCTGGAATGGGAGCAGGGTGCAGGGGTGTGGGGTTCAGGCCGCCCCCCGGTGCTGGCAGGTTGTCCGGAGGGCTGTGCGGGGCCACTGCTCACTTGGTTGGAGCCCAAACCATCATAGCTGTCAAATGAGGCGAAGGCTGGGTGGGAGGGCGGGGGGCGTAGATGGTCGGGGCATAAATGCTACCTGGGGGACTCTGGGCTTCTGGGCAGAGGTGGCCTGCGGTTCTAGGACCCGGGAACCCTGGCTCCCCCAGCATCTTCAGCAGAGGTGGCCTGTCCCCCCTCAGGGGCCAGGACTGTTCTGTGGGGACAGTCACCCTGTGAGGACCATCATGCCCACGCTGTCTCGCTCTGGGGCACGTAGGCCCAGAGAGGGTGGGACATGCACCACGGCCACACAGCGACTTGGGCTTGTTGGCACCACTGGGGCTCTGGCAAGAGGATTTTGAGCCCAAATCTCCCCTCTGCCTGGGGCAGAATTCCTTTGCCCTCGTGTTTCTCTTTGCACACCCCCAGGGACAGGCAACTCACCACACCTCTGAAGCAGCCTGTTCCATTGCAGGGTGGCTCTGACAGCAAGTTCTTTGCACTGGGAAGCGGGAGGGGCTGTCACATGCTTTCTATCCTGCCCCCAAAAGGGAAGCGACGACGTTCTATGTCACTTGGAGGACAGGGCAGACCAGGGTCAGACCTTGGCCCAGCCCATCACAGTCAGGGCCCAGCCTTGACCTTCTTCCCAGGCCGGCCTGAGGCTGCCCTGAGACAAGCCCCGCCCTCCCCACCTCCATCCCCCACTAGTGTCAGGGCCGGCTCTGCCTGACTCCCCTGCCCTGGGAACCAAGGGACAGAGAAGACCTTAGGTGGGAGGGCGACCCCTTGAGCCTGTGGTGTCCCCCCTCCCTGCCCCTCCCTGACTGGGACGCAGCACCAGCCTCACCTGCTTTATACCTGGCCCTGCCCACACCCACAGCAAAGGTTTCTGGAAGGCATTGCTGTCTCACCCTGAGGGCACCCACCCCACCCAGCTCTCCCCTTGTTCTGCAGGGTCAGGCCACTCCTTGCTGGGAAGGGCCTCTCCTGCTTGGGCAACTCCCACTGTTTTTTCCTTTTCTGTAAAACAAAAGCTACTATAACAAACACCAAGTCCCAAAGAAAGGCATTCAACCTTTTATCGTATTTCCTTCAGATCCTAAGATCCCAAACGCTCCAGACAGAGCCAGAGCCTCCCCGCCCCCGGCCTGATCGCCGTCTGTGTTTACCCTGCATCTCCCGGCAGCCACTGGGGTTAGGGCATTATGTCTCTGTGGCCCGAGCTGGCACCAGCTTTTTTTTTTTTTTGTCTTTTTAGGGCCACACCTGCGGCATATGGAGGTTCCCAGGCTGGGGGTTGAACTGGAGCTGCAGCTGCTGGCCTACACCACAGCCCCAGCAACACTAGATCTGAGCCGCGCCTGTGACCTGCACCACAGCTCACAGCAACACTGCATCCTTAACCCACTGAGTGGGGCCAGAGATCGAACCTACGTCCTCACGGATACGAGTCAGATTTGTTTCCACGGAGCCACGACGGGAACTCCGAAGCCAGCTCTTTATTTAGGGTGATGGCAAAGACCCTGGCTCTGGGACCTCTCCCCAGCGTCCCCAGGCAGCGGGGAGGTGGGTCTGCCTGCTTCCGCACAGGCACCTGCCAGGCTGTTCCTGGGCCCCGAAGCGCAGCGCCAGGTCTCAGGGTGATTCCTGGGTGTCACTACCAGGGGGCTGGATGGACGGCGGCGAGAGGGAGGGAAGAAGGCAGGAAACTGGGAGGAGAGGAAGGAGGGGCGGGGAGGGCACGCAGGCGTCCGGGCGCCACGCAGCCAGGGCCCACCTCACCTTCTTCTCTCTGGTCCCCCCTGCAGCCAAGTACCCGGCCATCAAGGCCCTGATGCGGCCGGACCCCCGTCTCAAGTGGGCGGTGACGGGGCTGGTGCTGGCGCAGCTGCTGGCCTGCTGGCTGGTGCGGGGCCTGGCGTGGCGCTGGCTGCTCTTCTGGGCCTACGCCTTCGGGGGCTGCGTGAACCACTCGCTGACGCTGGCCATCCACGACATCTCGCACAACGCCGCCTTCGGCACCGGCCGCGCCGCCCACAACCGCTGGTTCGCCGTCTTCGCCAACCTGCCCATGGGCGTGCCCTACGCCGCCTCCTTCAAGAAGTACCACGTGGACCACCACCGCTACCTGGGCGGCGACGGGCTGGACGTGGACGTGCCCACGCGCCTCGAGGGCTGGCTCTTCTGCACGCCGGCCCGCAAGCTGCTCTGGCTGGCGCTGCAGCCTTTCTTCTACTCGCTGCGGCCGCTCGTCGTGCACCCCAAGGCCGTGACCCGCATGGAGGTGTTCAACGCCCTGGTGCAGCTGGCGGCCGATGCCACCATCTTCGCCCTCTGGGGGCTCAAGCCCGTGGTCTACCTGCTGGCCAGCTCCCTGCTGGGCCTGGGCCTGCACCCCATCTCGGGCCACTTTGTGGCCGAGCACTACATGTTCCTCAAGGGCCACGAGACCTACTCCTACTACGGGCCCCTCAACTGGATCACCTTCAACGTGGGCTACCACGTGGAGCACCACGACTTCCCCAGCATCCCCGGCTGCAACCTGCCCCTGGTACGTGGCCACTGCCGCAGCGCTGCGTGGGCCTTCGGGGGAGGCGCAGGGGAGGGGGCGGGCGGAGAGCGCTGGGCCGCCCTCCGGCCTCTTTTCCTTGTGTGGCTCGTGGGACGGCCACCTTCTCCCTTGGGGCAGAAGGCAAAGGCCACCTGGCATGGGGGTGAGCGGCTGGGGGGGAGGGAGGTGAATGTGGTGGGGGGGCGGGGGTGGGCAGGCGCTCTGAGAAGCATCTTACAGCTCTGGCTTCTCGGTTGGAGCCCAGCAATGATATTTACTGACTGGCTGTGTGCCCTTGAGCAAGCCGCTTGCCTTCTCTGTGCCTCAACTTCCTCCTCTGTAAAAGGGGCAGCAGCGATGCTGTACTTGAAGCACCTTCCCTTCCTCACCCCGAGCCTCCTCATTTCTTGTCACTGCCCTGTGACCCTCCAGGGGCCCCCTCATGGGACAGAGAGAACAGGGTGGGCCTTGCCCTTAGTGACCCCCAGGGGTAGGCCTGAGCTGCCTCAGAGCAGAAGCCTCTGGCTGGCCCCTGTCTTGGGAAACCTGGGGTTGGAGAAATTCTTTCTTTTCTTTGGTTGCCCTGAGGCATATGGAGTTTCTGGGCCAGGGGTCAGATCCCAGATACAGTGGCGGCAATGCCAGATCCTTAATCTACTCTGCCAGGCTGGGGATTGAACCCGTGTCCCAGCGCTCCAGAGACACTGCTGATCCTGGTGAGCCACAGCGGAAACTCTGGAGACTCTAAAGGAGAAGGGGAGGAGGAGGAGGAGGAGGCGGAGTCCTGTCTGGCTCTGGTTGGTTTGAGTGGAGGTGACCAGCCGTGTTCTTGCAGCGATTAGGCGTGCTTGTCCCCAGGGGCACCCGCTCACCTGTGCCTGAGTGTGCACTGATTGGTGTGCAGGTTTTCATGCTGTGGCCCACGTGACTCTGGAGTCCGACAGTCTGGGTGTCCATCCTGGCTGTGCTGAGGCCCTGCCTGGGCGGGGCAACCTCTCACTTGAGGCCCCCCCCCAGGTCCCTGGGGCAGGCGCCCTCTTTATCCATCATTCCATTTCACGCGAGGAGGCAGAGGCTTAGAAGGGGTGCGGTGGGGTGTCCCTGCCTCGGAAAGTAGCAGATTCAGAATCCGGACCCAGGACACTCACAGGAGCACATGCTGTTAGCTGTGAGCCTTGACTTCTCCCAAAGTCCCAGGCTCCTTGCTCCTGCTGTGCGGGCCAGCCCCCGCCCCCAGCCCCTGCCCCGTCTTCAGCTATAAAGGAGGCTGAGCCCCTGGTCGTTCTCTACGGAAGGAGCGGAGGGCAGAGGCGGCGGTGGTGGGGACATGCTGCTGTGGATGCAGGGAGCACTTCCTGAGGTGCAGGCTGGGGAGGGGGCTAGAAACGACAAGCACCGAGGTTGGGTGGCGAGCGATGGCAACCGAGGCCAGAAGGCTTGGCAGGTCCCAGCGGGCATTGGACCCGGAGCTAGGATGCATGAATCTGACGGCGTCTAAGACTCAAGCCAGGCTGTGCCTCGGCCCTCCGTGGGCACTTGAGGGGCGGGAATCCCGGCCCACTCTGGGGCTCCTGTATCAGAGACTGGGGGCTGGGGGCAGGGGGCAGGGGAGAGGGTGCATTTTTAACTCCTCATCCCCAGTTGGGGCAGAGGGTTCAGCGCCTCTTGGTGACCCTGCCAGGGGCCCTTCTGGCTTTGGGACGCGCGGGTGGCCTCCTGCCTGGCTGAGCTGGACATGGGTCCCCCGGCAAAGGACAGGGCATGTGCCTCTGACCTGCTCGTCCTCCCCGCAGGTACGGAAGATCGCGCCCGAGTACTACGACCACCTGCCCCAGCACCTCTCGTGGGTGAAGGTGCTCTGGGACTTTGTGTTTGAGGACTCCCTGGGGCCCTACGCCAGGGTGAAGCGGGTGTGCAAGGTGGCAGAGGACGGCCTGTGAGCCCGGCGCCCAGAGTGGACGGACCCTTCCGAGCAGAGGTGGGAGCTGGGCCTCTGCTGTCAGGCTGCTGCCCGGCCTCGCCCGGCCACACCCACCTGCCGCAGAGCTGGCTCTCCCTGTCCCCTCGCGGTCTAGTGCCCAGAACTGGTTTGGCTGCATTTGGTTCCCGCACCCTGGCCTGTCCTCTTGGCCTCCGGAGCCCCGAGACCACGCCTGGCGACGGTGGGCACAGACCACAGCTTGGAGAAGCTTGGTCTGCACATGGACGAATGACCTCAGCTCGGGCCGCCCTTTCCAGGCCTCAGGGGCGAGGCCTGGCCCCACCCTGGCGCTCTGTCCCAGGGTCTCCAGGGAGCTGATTTCTCTGGTGTTCCCGTGCCCTAAATTAAACCCAGCCTTTGTTTTCAGGCTCACAGATGTGCTTCCAAGGAGTGTTCTTGGGTCCAGGCACGCAGGGCCTGGGCCTCCCGCTGGGGGATCAGTCCCCACTCCTGGGGCCGCTGCTGCTGCTGCACACAGCAGTGCTCGGGCGGCTTTCTCCAGGGTGCTGCCATTGTGAACGCCTGCTGCGGGGTGTGGGCAGGAGGCCTCGCCTGCCCTGGGGGTCCCGGCCCCTCATTACTAGCCTTCCTGCCTCTTGCCCTGTTCCCTCCACCCTCTTCCTGCACCTGCCACAGCTCCCCTCCCCCACTCACCCAGCCCAACCCGGAGCCCTCGCCCCACTGCTCAGAGGTGGGGCTTGAAGAGAGCAGGTACCACAGGCCATGGTGAGTAGACAGGTAGCTGGACAGACCAGCGACTGCCCAGGTGAACGACAGCTCTCTGACGGCAGCAGGCTGGCATCCTTGGTGGCTTGTCCTGTGGTGGGGGCAGATGGCACAGCTGACTCTAGGGAGGCAGGCTTTGCGCCAGCCCCTTGGCCCTAGGGGGCTGTGTTGGGGTGGGGTCGCCCTGAGGCAGGCAGCAGCAGCAGGCGGGCTGCCTGGGCAAGGCCCCCCTGTCTGAGGAAGGGGTGTGGGCGGGGGCCTCCCCTCAGGACCCCTCCCCGGGGGGGGGGGGGAGGTACCACTGCCTCAGCTGCCCCAGAAGAGGGAGGGCTGGAGGGAGGACACAGCAAAGCCCTGGATGCCCTGCCCAGGGCTGGGAGTGGCCGCAGGTGGTGCTAGGCACCTCTGTCCCCACCGATCTGACCACTGAGACGGCCCAGGGACGAGGCCCTGGGGCTTGTTGTGGGTGGGAGGTGCGGGCGTACTTTGAGCCTGGGCGGGCGGCCCCGCCTTGTGTACACAGGCTGACCTGGGTCCGGGGAGCCCAGCTGGGCCCCTGTGCTCCCCAGGCGGAGGGCCGGAGGGGGGAGCCCTGGGCCACGGGAGGTGGGCGAGCAGCTCTCGGAGCTGTGGGCTCTGTGGGGTTCTATTCGTGGCTTTGGGGTTGTTGGACTTGGGCCAGAGCCTGGCCAGAAAACAGTCCCACTGTCACGAGCCAGGCTGGGGGCCCTGCCTCATCCCTCCTTCCGCGGCCCCTGGAGGATGGCTGGGCCAGGGCCTGGCACGCTGCTGGGTGGTGGCTGCGGGACAGTCACAGGAGTCCCAAGCTTCTGCACGGGCTGGGGCTCCTCTCTGGCTCAGATGGGGAAGGCATGTGGTCTGAGCTGTGCCACCAGGGCAGCGCTGAAGCACAGCCTGCTTTCCGTCGCCCTGCGGCCCTGCTGAGTCCAGGGCCCAGGGCGCCCTGCCATGCGGTTGGGGGGCTGAGCAGTACCTTCTCCTGGCCCCTCTGACATGGGCACGGGTGCCACTCAGGGCCCATCTCCCCGGGGGAGTTGCCCTCCCATCCTTCCTGGGTGTGAATCAGCCCAGCCACGCTCCAAGGCTCCCCCCCCAACCCCGGCGCCTGGCACCCCCGCTGTGGGCCTCCCCCGCCCCCCGAAGAGGCCGGCGGGAGAGAGCGAGCGAGCCCCTCGGGTGTGGACAGTAAGCCTTTATTAGCACGTGGACACGGACGCGCGGTGCCCGGACAGCCCGACCACCACGACGCTGGGAGGCGCGGCCCGCGGCACCTGCGGGAGCACTCGGACCATCTACTGAAGCGCGGGACGCGGGGTCTTCTCTAACCCAAAAGAAATGTACACTTAAATAGGCAAATATAAAATACAAAAAAGGCGAGGAGACCTGGTGTTCTGTGTCAGGTTAAATCTAAAAAAATCCAAGATTTGAACTTTTTTCCTCATTTTAATATTTTACCACAGGTTAAGACTCTTAAACGCGGCACATCCAGCTTCGGTGCGTGTGTGCGGGCCGGAGGCCTGGGGCGCCGGCTCCTCGCTGTCTCTGCGTCCGGGGGGCCGGCGTCTCGGGCGGCGGTGGGGCCTCGGGCCCTAGGAGGTGCTGATCCCGCTCAGCTCCTGCCTGATGGCTGAGGGAGGGGGCAGGAGAGGGAGGCTCAGGGCTGTCCCCCGGCTCCAGGCAGGTCCTTCCTGGCCTCTGCTCCACGCTTCTCCTCGGAGCCCCACCCAGGTTCCCGGAGGTCCCGAGGCTCCGGCCGGCCGCCGGGGTGATGGCAGAGCCCGCTGTGGGCCTCTCCTACCATTTCTCCGTCAAGGGAGGCACTGCCCCCTCCCGCTAGAGGACGCGCACCTGCGCACGGCCTTGGCACTAATGAGGGGCAGGGGCTCCTCGGGCTCTTCTCCCCAGCTTCCTCCTATCCCCACCCCTTAGGGGTCACCCCCAAATGTGAACCTTGGCCCAGACAGACCCCACTGGGCCTGAGCCAGAGCCAGGAGAGCGCGGAGAGCTGGGCCCTTCCCAAGTAACGAGGGGAGGTTTCCCGCGCTTCCCAGGAGGCCGTGCCCACCGTGACCGACGGACAGACCAAGGCCCACCACACCCCCGGGCTCCATGCCAGCCCGTGCCCTCTGCACGCAGGCAGCCCTCCTGAGACGGAGCGCCCAGCAATAAAGCTGAGCTAACAGTTCCCTTCTGGCTCCAACTCTGTCTCTTTCTCTTCATTCATCAAGTCCTTATCTGCCCATCCCAGGCCTGTGGGGGGAGGAGTGCTTTCTGCTGGGACAAGGACAGGGTGTGGCAGGGGTCGGGGTCTGCCCAGGCAGGCAGCAGCCACCTCCTCTCTCTCCAGGGCCTGGCAGCCCTTGGGGCCACCACCCAACCTTTTAGTTCATGGAATCCTCTTGCCAGGTCACCCCTGATGCCCTGGGCCCAGCCCGGCCACCAGGTGTGATGGGTGAGGGGAGAGGGGCTCAGGCTTCACCCTCTGCTCGGCCGTGGGTGGAGCTGGCCCTGCCCGAAGCTCTCCTGTGCTCTGGCTCCAGATCTGAGCCAGCTGACCAAAGGCTCTGGTGGGAACCGGAAGGAGGGAGGTGACTCACTGTGACGAGGCCCTGCCCTCTGGAGCCACACACCTGCTCCCCAGGCCAGGGCCCAGCAGGCGGCGGACCAGGGCAGGCCTGGTCGTTCTGTCGGCTTCTTGGGCCCCTAAACCTCTGGGAAGGCAGCAGTTGCCCTTGGAACCCCAAACCCAGTGACTGTTAAGTGGCAGAAAACAAAATAAAATCTAAGTCCACAGATACTGAAGAGAGAGAATTCAAGCTGCGGCTCTAGGCTTGGGAGTGCTTCTCCCCCGACAGGCCAGCGGCCCCCAGAAGCCGGGGGGGGGGGGGGGGGGGGGGGGGGGCGTGCGAGAGCGCCGGCTGAGGCATCCCACCACCAGGGGGCGCTAACACTGGACAAACGGGGCCATCTGAGCCTGGGTTTGCAGGACCACAGAACTGGGAGGATGAATCGCCCCAGGGACAAACCCACAGGCCTCCTGGCCCGGGACGGCCCCTCTGGCTGGGCCACCTGGCCCTCTGCTTGGCGGCCCAGGGCACGGGCGGCCCTGCCCTTCTCAGGGCTCCCTGCTGTGGCCCTGGCCTGGGGCTCCGCTCACCGTCAATGATCTCCTCCTTCACTTTGTGGAGCTCTCGGACCACCTCCTCCAGGATCTCCTGTGGGGAGCAGAGCCTCAGAGGGAAGGGACAGGCAGCAGAGGTGCAAAGTGCCCTTGACCCTGGCTCCCAGCCACGGCCCTACCCTTGCCCTCACCCCCACGAGCGTTCTGTTCCCTCCTCAAGCAGGAGACAGGCCACCCTGGCCGGTCCTGCTGCCGCCTACACCCCAGAATCTTTGTTCTGGCGACGACAGGGTTGGGGGCCAAAGCTGGTGCCGTCCCCCTCCCCCACACCTGCTGGCTCCTGGACGTGTGGGCCCCATGGGACCTGCCCGGCCCGCAGACTCAGGCACGTCTCTGGCCTCTGGCTCCTTCCCAGCCTCGCAGAAAGGGCACCCTCACCTGTTTCATCCGGTCCAAATCTAAGGCATCCAGGGCCACGTCGTTTACACTTCCCGCCGGCTTCATCCTGGGGGGCGGGGGATGGCAGGGTGCGGTAAGGCGGGCGGCGGGGCCTTGCGGGTACCCGCCACCTCTTCCCACCGCCCTTCAAAGGCTTCCTTTCACCTCTGGCCGCTCTTCAGCTACCTGGAAAGGCCTCTCACGCCTGTCTCCACCTCAACAGGGTCTCACGGAGACTGACCGTACTGCCCAACCCAAGAGTCAGGCCTTGGGGGCTTCGGACTTGACGGCTCGCAGTGCAAGCAGAGAGTGCTAGGTGTCACAGGCTGCTCCCCACCCCTGCCCCCCAAAAAGAGGATGCTGATCAGCTGGTCCTCGGTTTGAGGTCTATGTTCCTGGCTAGACGGAGACTTGGGGAAAACCAACAACAGCGGCATTAAACACAAAATTGCTAAAACTGTACAGAGACATTCGTCCTAAAGACCCCCACTCTGACACAAGCCAGTGTCCCTGAGGTCAGTATCTGGCTCTGGTGTACAACTACTTCAGGAGACATCTGAGGATGTGGTTTGGCTGGCTTTTTGGCCATGCCCATGGCATGCAAAAGTTCCCAGGCCAGGGATCGAACCCGTGCCAGGGCAGCGACCTGATCCAGCGACAACGCCAGATCCTTAACCTGTTACACCACTAGGGAACTCCAAGGTTTTGCTCTTTGGAGGCAAAGGTTTCGGTTTTGTGGCTGCACTGTCTCTGAACTAACGTTGGCTGGATTGAACTGTAATGTCTCTGGCCCACGGATCCTCCTCGGAAAGTCTTGTCAGATGCACATCCAACCACCTGGCCTTTCCGAGCAGGGCTGCGGTGCTGAGCGCACGCCTTCTGCTCCCCGTCTCTCCCCCACGCGGAGGGAAAGGCAGGTTCCTAGAAGTGAGGGGGCCAGAGCCGGCGACAGGGACTGGGGCCGTGACAGCTGGTGGACACACCAGCCTGACAGAACCAGCGAGCACCCACAGGGCCACGGTGCAGATCAGGGCAATCTGGAGGAGGCAAGGACGGGCGCCGCCCACAGCCAAGAAGAACAAGCGTGAGACGAAGGGGCTGGTGCAGCTGCTCTGGAGACCCGAGCAGAGGGGCCTCTAAGAGCCGAAGACAGAAGGGCTCCTGAGCCAGCAATCCCACCCCTGGGTGCACATCCGGGGAAGACGAAGTCACTGTCCCGAGATGTCTGCCGCCCCGTTCACCGCAGCCACGGCACGGAGGCCACCTAAGTGTCCCCGGACAGGGGAGTGGATGAGGAAGATGTCACATTGGTACCTACGTACGTACATGTCGCACTCCTTCACACAACGGAGTCTTCCGCCGCGAGAGAAGGAAGCCCTGCCGTGTGTGACTACGTGGACATTACGCTAAGTGAAGTAAGCCGGACAGGGGAAGACAGATGCTGTGTGATCTCACACACGCGTAAAATCTAAAAAGCCAAGCTCACAGAAACAAAGAGTAGACAGGTGGCCGCCAGGGGCTGGGGGTGGGGGAAATTGGTGGAGGTCAAAGGGCACACTCTTCCAGGGATAAGGTGACCTTCTGGGGACCTAACGCATTGACTGCAGTTGACAGTTCCGTGTGGTATCCTTCACAGCAGCTAAGACAGTACATCGTGTGAGCTCTCGCCACACACACACACACACATGAGGTGCACACTGGGGGCGTCATCTTAAAACGTGTACGTACATCCAATCACCAGTTTGTACACCTTGAACTTACACGACGGGGGATGTCAATTATCTCAATCTGGAAAAAAGCCCATTGGATGCCACACAAACTTAGTGGTCCTGTGCACAGCCCCGGATGAAACATGGGAAAGACGGAGCGCCCTGCCTCCTCCTGGATGAACTCCAGAGAGGGGCCAGCATGGTCCCGAGGTGTCTGTAAGTCATTTCAGGTCCCGACGGGGCCTGCGCACAGAATAAAACCCAAACTTCTGGAGTTCCCTTTGTGGCTCAGCAGTTAACGAACCTGACAAGGATTCCTGAGGATGTGGGTTTGGTCCCCAGCCTCGCTCAGTGGGTTAAGGACCCAGCGTTGCCGTGAGCCGTGGTTTGTGTGGGTCATAGATGTGGCTCGGATCCTGTGTTGCTGTAGCTGTGGTGTAGGCCAGTGGCTACAGCTCCAATTTGACCCCTAGCCTGGGAACCTCCGTATGCCATGAACAGCCCTAAAAACCAAAAAAAACCTAAAAACCAAAACCCCCAAACTTCTAGCCATGTGACCCCTTCCCCCGCTCTGAGCAGGCCCTGCCCTGGCCCCCGACACCCATGTCCTATACCTGCTTGCCATGCGGGCCTGCTTCCCATTTTTTAACTTGCCAGGCCGGTGACAGGCTCAGGGCTTTAGTACCACCCACTCCTGTCTACGCAGGGCAGTGCCCCCACTGAGGTCAAGTCAAACGGCACCTCTAAGGGGCCTGTGCCAGCCCTCACTAAAGCACCTCTGTCCTCGGCACCACCCACCATGCCACCCTCTACGCCTCCCCCCGGGGCACCTCTCAGAGCTCACAGTTCTGTTTATTTACGGGCCCTGTCAGCGGGGAAGTGAGCTCCTGGCAGGCAGGGACCTGCAGGCCTGGCTCCGAAGCCAGCCGACACGGCCCTCCGCACACCCTGGCTGACTGTGGACACCCCACCTCCCTGTTCCCCCACATCGGGCATCGCCCTTCCTGCTGGGCCGGCGGAGGCCCCTTGGTCGGCCGGTTTCACTGCGCAGGACGAGGCCCCAGCGCCGCCTGCTCTTCCCTTGCACCTGTGACAGGCGCCGGAGACGCTTCCCAGGCCGGGTTCTCAGGCCTGCGGCTTAAGCCACACGTGGCCCGTGGTTGCTACGTGACTCTCTTTCGTGAGGGACCTCCGTTTCCCGCATCCCAGCCTGTCAGCCGCCAGCTTTTGGTTTGGGAAATACGGTCAGCGCGTCTCTGGGGAAGATGCAGAGGGAGCAGAGGAGGTGGGCACCGGGCCGGCCCCGAACCCGGACTGCAGGAAGCGGCCCCAGCGGGCCGGGGCATCCTGCGTCCAGCTGTTGTCCGTACAGCATCCTTAGGACCCCCTTACCTGGAGGCACGACCCGCCAGGCCCGGGCTGGGATCGAGCCCCGCTCCGCCGCCCCCCCCGGGGCTCCGGCTCCGGCCCCTCTCCCGGGTCTGAAGGAGGCACAGACCGCCCCTTCCCAGAGCAAACTGTTAGACGCCAGGACGTGGGCGGGCCCGCGGGTGTTAGTCATGGGCGGGGGACAAAGGAGGCCCCGGAGACGGGCGGTTCGGTACCTAGAGTGAGGCTGCAACTGAAGGGGGCTCTTAGCTTCGGGGCTCTTTGCCACGGACGGGGTTCTACGCAACGGAATGGAACAGACACGTGAGTCGGCGCCGTCGCCCGCCCGGGCCCAGCGACGCGTGGCGCGGCCTCCCCGGGGCAGCTCACCTGGACAGCAAGGAGGACACGGGCTTCTCGGCCGAGCTGCTCCGCTCCCAGGGCTTCCGGCCAGCCTCTGTCGGGTCGGGGCACGGGCGAAGCCTCAGAGCTGGGGGGGGCGCGCAGAGCCTGGCCCCTCGCCCCAGTCCCCTGGCTGGCGGCCTTCACGGGGTGTGCATGGCCCTGCTGTCACCCCGAGGCTGCCCTACTCAAGACGCGAGCTCCCGTTCCCTTGACCTGCTTGACCTAGACTTGTGCCCTGGTTGCAAGTCCTCTCACCACGGGTGGGTCGTCCCTTGGAATGGGAGCCAACTGGTCAGGGGACCTCTTGACTATGACTTTGGTGACCTGCAACTCCAGAGGTGGCGGGGCAGGGCACAGGAAGCCCCTCGCCGTGACGCGCTCAGGGCAGTCAGGTCCACTTCTGCTTTCGGGGGCCAAGCCCCCAAGACCCCACAGGCACCCCCGTCCCGACTCCTTTGTGCCCCCCGCACTGCAGCTGGCTCTTTTCCGTCCTAGCCTTGGAAGCTGCTCTGTCTCCCCTTTTCAAGTGAAATTAACACACTTCATCTTACGTCAAGAGACGTGCTGAACTGAGCTGAATTCACTGGCTCTGCAGGATGGGCAGAGGCAGAAAGGAAAGTCCCGGGCAGCGGGGACCAGCCACCCTGAGCTGAGCCTGAGACTCTGCAGGCCGACCACGGGTCCGGGGCAGGTCTCAGACGCAGGCTGCAGGGCAGGTCCGAGAGCTGGGACCACATCTGAGCTCCTGGCATGCGGCCTTGGGCAAACCACTCAGCCGCACGGAACCTCGTCCTCCCACTCTGGGAAGGTAACCCGTCCACTGGGATGTGGGGGGCGTCCCTGCGGTCATTCACCAAGAATTGTGGTGGAGCCGCCTGACAGGGAGAGGCCGAGAACCACGGCCTTGCAAGGGAGGCAGACGTGCCAACAGAGCATCAGGCCGCACGGCCCGAGCAGGGGTGGAGCTGTGCCCCAGGGAGACAGCCAGTGCCTGGCAAGGGCCTCCCCTCCACTGGCTGGGGTGCGGCAGCCTTTTCCTGTCTGCCCCCCACCCACCATGGGCTCAGGAGCCCAGGCCTGGCTCAGAGCAGACACTGAACAAATGTTTGCTGAATGACTGAGAGACCAACCTCAGTGGCATCCTCCCCCGACAGCGCCTCAGGCACTCTACTGATCACAGCCCACCTCCCAGAGCTCAGACCAGGGGTCTGCAAGCAGGCTGTGTGGCTGTGCGGCTGAATCCCAAGAGTGCGACTCACTGGTGGTCACCCTAATATCAACCCCAGCTGGCCTTCTGCTGGGGGCAGGGATGCGACATTTCCCATCTCCCGGGCAGGGCATCCCTGCTCCAGCTCTGGCTCGGTGCAGAGGCCGAGGCGGACGCCCACCCAACTTGAGGGGGCAGGGGCTTCCCAGGAAGATGGCAGGAGCCCCCCCTCCCCGCCCCGTCCTCAGCACTGCCTCTCTGGTCCTCTCTGCTCCTCCATAAACTGAGGCAGCGGGATCAGCGGCCTTCCTGTAAGAGCCCCTCCTGCTTTAAGCCCTGTGCCTGCTGCAGGCAGGGTGGCGCCGCTTACCTGAGGAGTTGGGGGGCTGGCTGGCTGCTCGGGCCCCCGGAGATGGGGAGGGGCTCGGCTCTTCCTGAAACAGAAGACAGAGACTCTACAGTCAGCCGGCTTAGCCGGGCAGGGGACCTTCGGGCCAGGTCAGCTAGAAAACCTGTTTTCCAAATCCTCTAACAAACGTCTCTTATTTTATAATCAGCGGAACAACAACTATGACTAATAATGAAGACTGGAGGTGGTGGCGAGGAGCTGGGCTAGCCCCGGAAGGCAGGGGACACGTCTGCAGGCAGGCTTTCTTGTGGGGACCCAGCCCTGCCATTACTGAGTGTGCTGAAGGCCCTGCCTGGCCAGCTTCTCCCTGGCACAGCGGGTGTGGCCGGAGCTCCGGGCTGTGCCAACGCTCACTGCCCTTCGCGAGGGGCTTCCACTCCGTGTATACCAGGGGCCTTCCGCAGCCCTGGGAGGAGCCAGGTGGGGTCCACCTGATGGACCCTCCGCCCCCTCACGCCGCCTCTGGTGGCTGCGAGGACCAGAGAGGGGCTAACTGCGCAGGGGGGGGACTGGCTGCATGGCTAGGGCTCCGGCAGCCAGGTTCTGCTCACACAGAGGGGACAAGGCTGGCCATGGGCACAGAGCCCTCGAGGCCTGGCTGCGGAAGACCCAGGCATACTTCACTTCCCCTTCGCAGGAGGGGAGGAAGCGCTAAGAATTTAGGATGTGCTAAAGGTTATCTTTCTGTTGCATCTGTGGCACGTGGAAGTTCCTGGGCTAGGGAGCGAACCTGAGCCACAGCAGTGACTTGAGCTGAAGCAGTGAGAATGCCGGATCTTTAACCTGCTGGCCACCAGGGAGCTCCCTAAAGGTTATCTTTAACCTGCCAGCCCCTGAAAGATGAGGTCCAACACTGAGGTCTGTCCTCACTAGCCCTCTGCTAAGGCCCCAGAGTCACCGAGGTGCCTGGCAGGGGCAGGCCTGACTGGTGGGCCAGGCGGAACCCCGAGCCTCTGGCTGCTCCGTGTGCCCCACTGTCCTCGGGGCACGGCCGCTGTCGGTGCCTCTGCCCTGCACGGTCCGCTCCTCTCTCCAAGCTGGGGGCAGACACCGCCTCTCCCGGGAGCCCTCCTTCCACTCCTGGGCCCTGCAGCCCCTCCGACTCTGCCCTCGGTTCTGTCCTCGTCCACAGGCGGCTTGTTGTGTCCTCCCTCCAGGACAGAGGCGTGTCCTACCCACCCGGATCCCCGGCGCCTGGGTCACGGTCGGGCTCCGTGACACTGGTGCACACGTGTCTGCAGTGCCATTCGTAACGGAGGTGAGGAACTGGGGAGTCACACAAGCTGACGTTTATCACGCGTATTTTTTTTTTTTTTTTTGCTATTTCTTGGGCCGCACCCTCGGCATATGGAGGTTCCCAGGCTAGGGGTCCAATCGGAGCTGTAGCCACCGGCCTACGCCAGAGCCACAGCAACGCGGGATCCGAGCCGTGTCTGCCACCTACACCACAGCTCACGGCAACGCCGGATCGTTAACCCACTGAGCAAGGGCAGGGACCGAACCCGCAACCTCATGGTTCCTAGTCGGATTCGTTAACTACTGCGCCACGACGGGAACTCCCTATCACTCGTATTTTGGAATGACTTTATGCTATTAAGAAAACAGCATTTATTAAGTGATAACTCCTTCATTTTTATTAGGCAAACCCATACAACTGCTACACGGAGCTTCTGACCAGGGAGAACCAGCCAACCTGATGAGACTGAACTAGCATAATTCCAACCAAAACCAAGAACTGCCTTCTGTCACTGCCCACGTCACACTCTTTGTCAACTCGCTTCCCATTTGGTCCATCTGAGGCTTGGGGTCGGCCACCTCCAGGGCCAGGACTCGGGGCTCAGTGCTCAGAGTGGGAGGCTGCCCAGCAGCCACCCTGTCCCATGGAGCCTGTGACAGCCAGCACGACTGCTCACTATGGGCCCCCATACTACGAGCAGACTGGCACCTATCAGGACGCCTCCCCCAGGCATCTGTGAATGAGTGAGGGGCGGGGGGAAGTCGCTAGTCCTGGGGCAAAGGAAGGCGCTAGACCGCGGGACTCGGAGTGAGTCTCCCGAGGCCTCGTGTTTAAAGACAGAGCTGAATAAATGAAATAACGTCAATCAGCACTGTGCATGGGGACCAGCCCCCCAAAAAACAGGCAAGGATGGAAGTCATTATGGGCAAAATTAGAGTAACTGAAAAATCAGAAAACTGCTCTCAGTGTCATCCTATTATTTGAAAAATAATTACCAAGAACCCTCCCTGCATAAAGGAAGTTACCTCTCAGCCGCAAGCGGGAAGAGCCCACCCTTCCTGGCACACTGGCACCGCGTGCCCTCCGGCCTCTGCCTGTCCTGCAGCTGCTGGGCCGGTGCCTGGGGGTCGTGTTCTCCATGCCAAGTAACTGGCCTCTGAGTGCGACATCAGTGGCCCGTGGCCAGCAAGTGGAGACGCCATCCCCACCCAGGCCATCTGACTCCACACTTGGGGTGCTTTTCTTCTTTAAATAATGCTTGTTTTCCATTAATTATAAACCTAGTACATGTTCGATGAAGAGGATCTGGAAAATACTGAAGAGCATAAACCAGAAAAGCCACCCTCCAGCGTCGCCACCCACGTGGCGCTGGAACACTCCTCGGCCTGCGCTGGGCTGTGCTGCTGCCTGGTGGGCAGGGGCCTCCTGACTGTGTGCGACCAAGGCAGTGACCCGAGGCCTCTCACCAAAGGAAAGAGTGGGGGCTGGAGAGAGAACCCTGCCTTTGGGGTTGAAGGGTTTCTCCTGGGTCCCTGGGATTTGAAACCCCCTCTTCCGGGGCCCAGGGAGCAGAGGAAGGCAAAGCTGCTACAGTGGGGCCCGGGGTCACACTGGGGGAGCAGCAGCCTGCTGACGTGAGGTAAGGCAGCGCGTGTACCCTGCTGTCTGGTGGCCGTATTTCTTGTCTCCTTCTGCCACTGAGATGCGACCTGCCATTTATACCTGCGGTCTAAACTTAGCTGTTTCAGGGGGAGCCTGTGTTTAGAGGGAAACTTCACACAGAGGAAAAGAAAAAGCTGCCCTAAGTGGGGGTGGAGTCTTGGAGTCTGCGCTCTGCCTTCTGGCCGAGGACGGACGAGGGCTGGGGTCCGGGCCTCCCCCGCCCAGCACACCCGCAGCCCCTGCTGGAATCCTCGGACTCAGGCGGAGTTTCCAAGAACAGAGGGAGCTGGGGATGGACGGCGCCTGGTCCTGGAGCAGACCATCCCCGGGCCCCCACGCCCTTCCCCAAAGGCACCCCTGGGCCGATCCTGCTTCTCTGCCTCCAGCCTCACGCCCTGCGGGGCTGCGAGCACCAAGGCAGAGCAGCGTCGCTAGGTGCTCGGTGAGGGGGGGCCTGCCGCCCTGCAGGGGGACGGACACGAGTGCCCACAGGCCAGTCCCCCCCAAACGGCGACGTCCCGTCACATGCACAGACCGGGTGCACGCGTCGGGCTTCCTGGCTGCCCACGCCGGTGGGGAAGCTGGGTGCTGGCGGCGGGGCGTGCTTACCGTTTGGCTTTCGTCTTCCTTCTTATCCGCCGGCTTGTCTGTCTGGGAGGCTGCTCTCCTCCTAGCACGAGGGGGGAAGACACAGTCAGCTCCCGAAACTCTGCTCGCGGGCTTGGCCGCTCCCTCTGTGCGGACATGGCTCGGTGCTCAGAGGATCCCTGGGGCGGCCCGACCCGTTTTGGGTGAAGGAGGCAACTTGTCCAAGCATCCAGCTGGCCCATGGTGATACCCGGGTGAGTGTCCAGCCTTCTGTCTCGTCCTCGGACCTCGGACACAGAACTGGTCTGGGCAGAGAGGTGGGGGTTTGGGGGCATTCCTGTCTCTGTCTGCAGCACCTGTGGGGCCGAGAGTTGCTCTGTCCCCTGTCCATGTCCCCAGAGGCCTGGGCTCGGGGAAGTGACCCGCCGGCTTGGGGGAGGGAGCACGAGGCCTTTTTCTATTACCTGAAAGATCCCCCTACCTGGAGCGGCAGCCATGCCCTCCCTGACCTGGGCACCACGGAGGGCCTGGACGTGCCCAGAAAGGAGAGATTCCAAGGGACGCCCCCGGTCCTGTTGCACACCTGCCTGCAGGGATGGGCTCTCTTCTCACAGGGTGAAAACTCGCTCCCCTTTTGAGGCCTCAGGGTTGCCTCCCTCTGGCTAAGGCCCACGTCTACACAGGTCAGGCCCTTCTTATTCTCCAATGACATGGCCCTGGGGGTCTGCAGCTCTGTGAAGCCACCAGGACATGCAAGTCTTGGCCTCAGGAGGTGAGTGGCCCATCAAGGGGGAAGCTGGCCTGTGGCCAAGGACCGTGGGCCTCCTCCTTCAGTCTGCTTACCCCAGGACAGGTCTAGCCACCTGCGGCTCCTCCTCGAAGCCCAGACTTGGGCCCAACCCTTTTCTCGCAGCAGCTCGCCCCTTGGTCTATCTCTGCACTTTGCTTCCAATTGGCAGTGCCCTGCCTTCAGCACAAGCACCATCTGTCGCCATGGCCTGCCACTGCCCGGGACATTCGGCTCCCACCCAGAGCCAGTGTTCGATCTTTTAAAAACAGACCACAGAATTGGTACAACCACTGTGGACAACCGTACGGAGGTTCCTCAGACAACGAGATATAGAACCACCACGTGATCCAGCAGTTCCACTCCTGGGCAACCACCCAGACAAAGCTTTCATTCAAAAAGACACATGCACCCTTATGTTCACTGCAGCATTATTCACAAGAGCCGCGACATGGAAACAACCTAAATGTCCATCCATCCGGAGATAAATGGATTAAGATGTGGTACCTACATACAATGGCATACTCGGCCACAAAAAGGAACAAGATAATGCCGTTTCCATTAGAGACTCTCATGCTAAGTAAGGGGAGTCAGGAAGAGAAAGCTAAACACCACATGATATCACTTATATGTGGAATCTAAAACAAGGCACAAATGGAGTTCCCATGTTGGTGCAGTGGAAACAACTCGACTAGCATCCATGAGAAAGCGGGTTCGATCCCTGGCCTTGCTCAGTGTGTTAAGGATCCAGTGTTGCCATGAGCTGTGGTGTAGGTTGCAGAAATGGCTCGGATCCCCCATTGTTGTGGCTGTGGGGTAGGCTGGCAGCTGTAGCTCCGATTCAACCCCTAGTCTGAAACGTCCATATGCCACAGGTGCGGCCCTTAAAAAAAAAAAAAAGAAAAGAGGCACAAATGAACCTACCTACAGAACAGAAACAGACAGACTCACGGACAGAACAGACTTGTGGTTGCCAAGGGGGAGGGGGAGGGAGTGGGAGGGACGGGGAGTTTGGGGTTGGTGGATGCAAACTACTTCATTTAGGATGGATGAGCAGTGAGGTCCTGCTGTCCAGCACAGGGACCTCTACGCAAGCCCTTGTGACAGAACAGAACACGACAGGGAAGAGGAGATCTGAGGAAGGGCCACGTTGCGGTACCGCAGAAATTGACAGAACATTGTAAATCGACTGGAATGAAACATAAAAATAAAAACATACAGCAGAGCAGGCCATTCCAGTCCCCGGGAGCACTCAGCTCTGGTCCTCGGACAGAGGGGGCTGGAACGCCAGTAGGACCTTCGTTCCAAGAAAGGGCCTGTGAGGGCAGCTCCCTGCCGGCCCCACCCAGCGTCCCGCACAGAGGTGGATTCTAAGAGCAGCAGGACCGAGCTTGCCAGGCGTGCAGGGCATTTGTTCCTGGTGGGTCTTGCTCTGCCACCTGCACCTGGCGCCTCACTGGCTCCTGACACACCAGCCGTCTCCTGCTCTCGGAAACCTCCTCTGCTTTTGTTCTAGACCGTGGAGGCCAAGCTGTTGATGTGAACACAGTGCCACTGGACTTGGGGGAGTGTGAATATTTTCTCTTCAGAAACACCTTCTATTTTTGCCCGAGGCCCCTCTGGATGGAATCCCCATGGGAGCCCGAGGCTCTTTCTTCCAGCTCCGTCCTGTGCCCTGGGGGCACCTCCTGGGAGCAGCACTCTCTCCTCCTGCCTCAGCCCGCAGCACCTCCTCTGTGAAGCCCTCCTGGCTCCCCTGGGATCCCTGTGCAGCCACTGTCACCCTGCACGCCTTCAGTCACTGTCTGCCAACCGCCCACGAGTCTGCCCTGCCTGGGCGCCTCGAAGCTCAGGCCCTGCTGAGGCTCGCAAATGTCGGCCTGCACTGTGGGCCCGCCTTCCCGCTCCATCTCCTCCAGGCAGGCTCCCCTCTGTGCCGTCCCCGCTGTGTGCAGGGAGGCCCTGGGTCAGCCCTGGCCGTGACCGGCTCCAGGGGCCTGTTTCCCACGTGTCCTTGCAGGGCCGTGTGGGTTTTATGACCACCAGGCACAGAGGGCTTCTGCCCGGGTGGGTGGCAGCGGGAAGAGCCTGGAGCCTGAGAGAAGGCAGGAGGGGTCACTGGTGGAGCAAGGCCCCTCTGGCTGCTTTTTCTGGACAAGGCGCATTCTGACGAGCGAGGCCCTCTGGTGCCCAGCAAGCCACGGCCCTGGGAACCGGCCAGCGTGTTCTGGCTGTCGTGAGCAACAGGTGCTGAGTTTGGGGCGGCCTGAACCCTCACCTCTTGGCCAGCAGTTTGTTCATTTCTTCCATGAGGCCTCCTCCTCCACCCCCACTGCTCGCCCGGTTGGCGTCAGACTTTGAGGTCCCGCTGGGACTGGAGCCTCCGGGCGCATCTTCTGGCTGAGGGCAGAGGGTGCGGCATTTCAGTCTGAGGTCCCCGGCAGGACACTGCTCGAGGGGGGGCCAGGGCCGCGTGGGAGTGGGGACGTGGGAGCCCTATGACGGCAGTGCTGGGAGAGGCTGGAGGGCCTAGTCCCACCTCCTCCCACTCCCCTGCTGGCGACAAAACCAGAGTCCAGGGAGCGGCTGGGACCGAGGCCCAGAGTTCACAGACACCCCCAGGTGCGTGGTCAGCGCTCTCGCCAAGGTGACCGTGACATGAGGGGGAGGAGGGCCAGTTCTGCCCCAGGGGTGATCTGAGACCCGTGGCCACACGCACAGCCTTCTCCCAGAAGCACCGCCTTCCAGGACAGATGGGCCTGCCCGAGGGAGCTGAAGGCTGTGGATGTGAACTCAGGAGACCCAGCGCCTGTGTCCAGACCCCGCGAGGGAGGCCCTGCGAGCCTTGGACGGGTCGTTTAGACTGTGCCTCAGTTTCCTCAACTGCGAGGTGCTGTCACCTGCCCCCACTTGCGAGGGGGGAGCAGCACCTCGTGTGCTTACTGCTCCAGATGCAGGGCGGCCCAGCGTCCTCGAGCGACTGTGACCGAGGATTGGGACGTGCCGTCTGGATGGGGAGGGTGGCACTTTGCCCCCCCGCCCGCCCCCGCCACCTGCCGGGGCTGCTTACCCGCGGGACTCTTCTCAGCTTGGCCCCAGCCAGGGCGGCGGCCAGGCCCGACACGGAGCTCTCGTCGTGGCTGGTGCCCTGCGCGCCTCCAGCCGGCAGTGGGGGTGGGGGAGGCGGTGTGGCCCCCGTGGGCGGAGGTGGGACGGGGGGTGGGGGTGGCGGTGGAGGCCCGCTACAGGAGAGGGGGGCGCTGGCTGCGGAGGAGGGGTGTCCCGGTGGCAGGAGGGGTCCTGGAAGATAACGGTGGGCTCGGTCAGTCCCCAGCCCCGGCTGGTGCCTGCCTGGGCGCAGGGACAGAGGGTGGCCTGCTCCTCCCAGGGACGAGGAGCAGCTCAAGGCTGCCTCTTCCAAGAAGCCCCTGTCCAGTCCCTCCATACATTCTGGGGCAGGGCTGGACCCCCAGTGTCGCACCCTCGCTTAGCGTCCCTTGAGCTCAGCGAACTCTCTTGCTCAAGTGCGGCCTTCCGGCGGGAGAGGAAGCTCCCCGGAGCACAAGGGCATTTTCTTCCCTCTCGGCACCCAGCACCCTCCTAGGTACTGGCAGACGTGAGTCCCTGAGAGGCAATGGGGACTGACCCTTGGCCTCTGGGTCAGGCAGCTGGCAGGTAGCCGTGGGCCGCAGGGCAAACTGGGGCGTGTGTCCAGGAGCCACGCTGCATGTGGGCAGCCTCCTGTCCCCTGCCCACCATCCACGCTGCCTGTGCCTCTGCTCGTGGCCTGGAGGAAGCATGAGCTGATCACACAGGTTGACTGCACACCTGTAACCGGCAGGGTGACAAACGCCACCCTGGCCTATGGAGAGGGGCTCCAGCCTGGCTGGAGGTCCATGGAAGGCTTCCTGAGGGAGGGAACAACGGGTGGCCGGGCCTGAGCACAGAGTTCAGTCTGGTGGGCGTGAGGGAGGAGCAGCAGGAGCGCCGGGGGCAGGGCAGCAGGTCTGCGGGGACCAGGCCTGCACACTGGGTTTTCTCGAGGGACAGGGAAGGGCCGACTTGAGGACAGGGTCAGGCCTGCTTTAGGAAAGCGTAGCGGGGGCAGAGCGGGAGCAGGAGTGCCGGTGTGCCTGCAATAGCAGAGCTGAGAGGAGGTGGCGCCAGCCAGCATCCTGGCGGGCAGAGCAAGGAGAGCATTCCCCGCTCACTCACGGGGGCTGAGAGGCCGGGGGGGCGGGGGAGACAGAGGATACGAAAGGCCTGTGTGACTCAGAAAGCCCCGGACTTAAATCAACGTGACCGTTTTCCAAACTCCCTTCTGCTCTGCTGTGCCGAGCAGTTCCCGGGCAGGACTGAAGCCACGCCTCCCCCGCAGTCTCCCCCGACCCCTGAGCCTCTACCCCCCACACTGACTTGGTCACCGCACGTGCCCCACGATGTCGGTCCCCGTGACTGCACAGTGACCTCACTGGGCAGGGTCTGCATCTGCCTAGGCCACCGCCTGAGACATGGTCACTCGGGGAATGGCGGGTGGGGCGGGTGGGGTGGTGGTGGCTGGACCAGGGTGAGGGATCCCCACACCCTCTGCTCTGTTTCTCTGTTCCCCATGTCCACTGGATGTGGCTGTCAAACTTCGAGGCCTGTACAACCTGCAGCGTGTCACCAAGTTCCCAGTGTGTCCCTGGGCACCACCTAAGTGACAGGGCTGCCAGCTGGGCACGGTATGGGGAGCAGGCCCGAGGGGCTCTCACCTGTGCCTGAGGCCCTTCTCTCCAGAGACTCCTGGCGCTGCTGCTGCTGCTCCATCACTTGTCTGAAAAGCAATCGGAGCAGAGTGGGCCTGACTGCTCGGAGCGAGAACAACGCGGCCGCAGCCGGGTGTCGCTGGCGCCTGGCCCGGGCCCGGCAGGGAGCTCGCCTTGTCCCACCCGGGTTCTGGCTGCAGGAGTCGCGGCCCCACTTGACAGAGGTGGAGCGTGCCAGGTTCCAGGCCTGCTGTGCAGACGCCCGGGCAGGGAGCCCTCAGGAAGGCTCAGGTGACCGTGTGGCCGAGTGACCAAGCTCTCCCCGAGGCTGGACAAGCCCACCTGGCTGTTGGGACCCAAGGCTTCGGCAGACTTGACCTCAGGATGGCTGGTTCTTACGGCACCCGGCGAGGTTCCTGGCACAACCTTCAGGCGTCGTTGGCTACCAGAGAAGCAGACGCCAAGGCTACCCCGCTGCATCCTGTCGCTGCTGGGCCAGCGGCAGGCCCGCCTCCGTGCAAGTGGCTGCTTGGAAGGCAGCTCCGCAGAGCCCCGAGCTAACCTCTGGGTTGCTCTAAAGGCTGGGCCAGTGGGGACCTGGCACCACAGCCTCTGGGGCTGAGATGCGGGGGCAGGAGGGGCTCGAGGAGTCTAGAGACGGGGACGGGACAAGGCCCCAGCTGCTGACAGCCAGCCTTGGACCTGCTAAGGGGGCGCGGGGCCCGGCTGCGGGCCCTGCCCCTGTAGGGAGGCGGGAAGGGGTGAGTGTGGGGCTGTGCACAGCGAGGTGGGGCGGCGCTGGTGCTGGCGCCGCGTGGGCACGCAGCAGCCGCTCAGCCCATTCTTGCGTGGAACAAGCTGCTTCCACCTTGGAGAAATGTCGGGGTCGGGGATTCCTGCAGGACCAGGGCCCTTCAGAGGTAGAGAGCTTCCTGGTTCCTGTGCTGGGACTCAGGGCTTTGTGATCACAGCTGTTCATTTCCTGTTCCTGAGCCTGAGCCTCTTCTCCGTGAAACAAGCATAACAACACCTGTTTCATGAGGTTCTTGAAAGGCTTATGCCTGATACCTAAAACGATAACCCCAAAGACCCTTTGATCCTATAGATGTCTGAAAAGCTCCCAGCAGCACGTGCACTGGCTTCTCCATCCAAATTGGTGAGACATTACCCCAGCTCCGACCTGTCCAGCATCCACATGCTTAGAAACCCTCAGCAAGAAGACACCCTCTGAAGATACCTAAAAATCAGCTACAAACGTGTGATGCTGTGTGTGAGAAAACAGGAAGGGTCCTGGGTTGGAGTCACTACCCACTGTCTGATGCCATGCCCCCTCTCCTCTGGGCCTCCCTCCGTGGTGACTGGCGGGGGAGCAGGATGCCTGCTCCGTGGTTTGACCCCTGCGGTTCACAGACTGACCTCCAGGGGTCACTTGGCCCGTGGATAGCTGACCGCAGACCACACGGAACTGCTGCCCTCTTGCAGGCAGCGACCTCTACCCTTGGACTCGGGCGGGGGGCTCGGATCGTTTCCGTGGTTGGCGTCCCACCAGTTCTGAGAGTAGCTGCAGGGTCTGTTAGGACCCACGCGCCTCTCTCTGGGTGGAGGCAGCCCAGGACCGGCAGCGGCTGAGCTGGGGCCAGACGAGGCTGCCGGCCCTACTTCTGGCAAGTCATTTCCACTCTCTGAGCTCGAGCTGGCTCATGTGAGAAACACACTGTCACCTGTAGGGATGACCCGAGGGCTACGTGAGGGTAAATGAAGTGGGAGAGAGCCCCGTACACGGACGGCAGACCAGCGGACTCGGAGGAGGCTCCCTGGGAGCGGGCGAGGTCCAGGAGCCACACGGCCAGCTTCGCCTGAGCCGGGCAGAGCCAGGACCCACACGGGGACCTTCAAACAGCAAACGGAGGCTGAGGGCAGTGACTTGCCCAAGCTGACAAAGGACACTGCTGGGGCCACAAGGCCCTCAGAGACCTTTCGCCATGCTTTTGCTCCTCAGAGCAGGGGAGGCTGGAGAGAGGAACGCCCTGAGAGCCTCACAGCCAGGGGAGGGGTGGAACCTGCCCCCCCGGGTCCCGGCCCAGGGCCCCGCCCGGGTCACATCTTCCTCTGAAAACCGGGTCAGGAGGGCCGGCACCAGGCCTGCCCCCCCGCCCCGGCACAGCTCCCCAGAGCTGGGGCTCCAAGCCCCCAGGCGACTCAGACCAGGTTCAAGCCCTGGCCTTGCCTTCCCTGCCAATGTGACCTGGGGAGGCTGTGCCCTCCCGGGCCACCACTGCCTCTGCTATAACTTCAGGAGAACAGTACTGGCCCTTCCTCCCAGGTCGAACACTTAAGATATTCCTTGGAGGAGGCCGGGTGGGGTGTGTGTGGGGGGTTACCCTAGGGCTCAAATCCCACGGGAGCTGCCTCCTCCTCAGGCCCGCCCGACGAGGACCACAGCACAGCCCTGGCCCAGCTGTCCATGAGCAGCTGCAGCTCAGAGTGCCCCCACGGCCTTGGCTGCTTTAACCTCAGCTGCGAGGTGACTGGGCAGAGGACCAGCATCCTCCCAAGAGGCTGTGGCACCTGCCCAAAGCGTCCCATGAGAAGGTGGCAGAACCAGGGCTCACAAGGCCTTTGGACAGGGCACAGGATGGAGCCAAGGCCACGGGCCTCGTCAGACAGGTGTGGCGGGTCGAGTCTGCCCATCCCCAGCAGTGTAGCCTTGGCCTTGTTAATGAACCCTACGATGACTACCGCCTAATGCACCTGGGAGGCTCGTGCTCAGTAAGCGGACATCAGGACACTGCCAGGCTAAGGGCGAGGGTTGCAGAGGCTGTGTGGCTCTCTCTGTGAGGCCACACACTGTCACTGTCACTCTGGCCAAGTGGCGATGAACGTGCTCCCTCTCCCTTCTGGTCAGGCCTGTCCCCCCCCCAGTGTCTCCGGGAGTCCTGGCCCCAGCTGCAGGTGCGTCTCCCAGGCTGGCCCCTGCTGGGCGGGAGTTACCTTCTCTGGATGTCCATCTCATCGGGAGAGGGGCCATTCTGCACCTGACGCTGGCTGGAGGGGCCTGTGGGGCAGAGAAGCAGAAAAGCACTGCAGTTAACAGAGAAGAAAGGCTCGGAGAGACAAACCTGGGGGCTGCCTGTCTGCCCCTCCTGGTGCCGCGGGATGATTTCAGCAGCAGGTCCACCCCCCTTGCAACCCCCGGTCCCCATCGCATTCTCTCACTCGTCCCGTCTCCCTTTCTTCTGGTTCGTCCCTCGGAGCCAATAAAGGCTCTCTTTTTGGCTGCGTCCATGGCATGTGGAAGTTCGGGGCTAGGGATCGAACCTGTGCCTTAGCAGCAACCTGAGCCAGAGCATGACAGTGCTGGATCCTTCACCTGCTATGCCACCAGGGAACTCCAGGATCCCATTTTTCACAAGCTCAAGGTCTTCCCTTCTGGTATCGACCCTCCCTCCTCCCCTCAAACTCCATTCGCTGCTGCCACTTGCCTCTTGTCACTGTCCCCTCCGTCCTCTGACGTCTGGCCCCCACATCCCACACAGCTCTTCCAACTAAGGCGTGGGATTATGGAAACCAGTAGATCCACGTCACTCTGCCTTTTGAGCAAAGGAATGGCCCTTACAGCGGGTCAGGGTCGGAGCCAGGGTTTTGGCCCCCGGCCTGTCCTGCCACAGCCCGTGCGCCTCACTGCGATGGGCCCCGCCCCCAACCTGCATCTAGGAGTCGGGAGGTGCAGACTGGGAGGGGGGCGGTGGGGGCTGAGGTGGCCGAGACCGTCACTGACAAAGCAGCTGGGGAGCCTTCCGGGCCACGTTCTTGCCGTTGACCCTGAAGGCAGGGCCCAGAGCAGGTGAGGTCTGCTGTGTGTACCTTGTGTTCAGACGGGGGCTGGTGCTGGGTTACACGCACCAGAAAACCAGGCTTTTCTCCAATCTGAGAAAGGGCAGATGGCTCCTTCTCTTTGCCAGCTCAGGTGTCCCTGGGGAACTGTGGAGAGTCACCGCCACAGGCAGGGACTGGGGCAAGCTGGTCCCCTGTCTGCCTGCCCAGGTGGGGAAGGGGCGTGGGCCCCTCTCGGGACGAGGTGCCCACAGGGCTCAGCCCATGACAAGAGCCACACTGGGCAGAGGACCTCTCCCACCAGGTGCTCAAGCAGCTGAAGGACTTGCAGCTGTTCCCTGAGCAGGGGCAGGATAAGCCAGCGAGCAACAGAAGCTCCAAGCCGCCCGGGACAGCTGATTCTAGGGCAGCCTCCTCCCTCCCCGCACAGGGAGCCTCGGTGCCTCCTGGGCGGGCGTTCGAGCACCCCCCCAGCCACGGCAGAGAGGTCTTTCCTACACGGAGTCCCGAACCCACCGCCCCCCGCTGGGTATGACAACCTGGCTCTCATCCTCTACGCCTGACAGCCCCGCCGCCACACAAGTGAGCTTCTGCGTCTGGCAGCACCCGGCCCAGGGCCCCAGGAGGGGCTTTGGTCAAGTTTTCAGGGAGCCTCACTCTGCCACTTCCTGGCGCCGGGTGGAGGCTTCAGTGGGGGAAGAAGGGGGTTCAGAGGGCGGGCAGGGGCCCAGCTGCTTGATGGGAGCAGGGCCCCACACCGAGGAAAAACTCCCCTCCGGCCTGCTGGACCCTGCGTGCTCAACGCCCGCTGCTGTTTTCGGGGCCGGGCGCCGGGCGCCGGGGAGATGCCTGCATCCTTTTGAGAGGTGACCACGTCTATATCGGGAGGCCTGCCTGCCACACAGTAAGTGTGAAAGAAATATTAGATTTCTTTCCCTGTATCTAAACATGCTTTTCGGGCTCTATTTAACACACAATAATTTTGCACTTTTTTTGGTCTTTTTTTTTTTTTAAGGCTGCACCCGTGGCACATGGAAGTTCCTAGGCTAGGGGTTGAACTAGAGTTGTAGCCACTGGCCTACACCGCAGCCACAGCCACACCAGATCCTTAACCCACTGAGCGAGGCCAAGGATCGAACTTGCGTCCACATGGACACAAGTCGGGTTTGTTAACTGCTGAGTCACGATGAGAACTTTTTTTCTTTTTTTTAAAGGCCGTACCCATGGCATATGGAAGTTCCCAGGCTAGGGGTCGAATCAGAGCCACAGCCACTGAACTACACCACAGCTATAGCAATGCCAGATCCAAGCCGCATCTGCGACCTATACCACAGCTCACGGCAACATAAGATCTTTGACCCACTGAGCGAGGCCAGAGATCGAACCTGTATCCTCAAGGATACTAGTAGGATTCGTTTCTGCTGAGCTGCAATGGGAACTCCCAACTTTGCTCTTTTTAAAAATTGGTTTTTCTGATTATAAATAACATATAAACACGTTCAGTATAGACATGGACACTTCCTAAAGCTGAATAAACAAACACTCCCAATTAAAAAAACCCACAGCGAGGGGCCCTCTTCTCGCTCCTCCTTTGCAAGGCCCAGACCTTAGGGCCCCCCTTCCTTGTTCTCAGGAAACCAGAGCAAGACCATGAGAACCCTGCTTTACAGCGGTGTCCAGGAATTGTCTAAATTTCATTTCTTTCTTTCTGGCCGTGCCCGTGGCATGAGGAAGTTTTGAAGCCAGGGACTGCACCTGTGCCACAGCAGCAACCCAAGCTGCAGCAGTGACGATGCTGGATCCTCAGCTATCTGAGCCTCAGGGGAACTCCTTTAATTTACTTTTAATTCTCACAACCCTACCAGACGGCTCCCAAGAAGCCTTGTAACAGGTGTGGAAAAGGCCCAGAAAGAGTTAAGTGGGGCACTTGCAAGCAGCAGAACCTGACGCAAGCTGCCAGCAAACGGCCACTTCCTTCCTTCAGTTCAGTGCCACCAGGAGTGCAGGTGGCAGAATGGCTCGCTGCCAGAAGGGCCCAGGGCATATTTTATTGAACTGGGGTGGGAAGGTCTGGGGGAACTCATGATCACCAACCCAGGGAAGAGGCACAGGGCTCCCCCAGATCCAGGCCTGCGCCAAGAGGGGGCCAGCAGGCAGAGTCCCCAGCTAACTAAACTACTCCCCACCACACGGGAGCCCACTGCCGCCGGAGCCCCTGGCGCTGTCCACCCAGCCTCTGTCGTGGGGCATCTGTTCCAGAAGCGGCTGGTAGGGGACAAGCCTCGGTTCTGCACGCCACCGCGCTCACTCCCGGGTCACCTTGTAGCCGTGCGGGGCCGCCTGTTCCCATGAGGCACTCACTCGGGCAGGTGGACCCGGCTGGTGGCTGGTGGCTGGGAGGGAGGAGACGCCCCCGACCCCGCAGCAGTGCTCTCCTGGGCACAACCACCCCAGGAAGGCCAATACGAACACCACAGTGCACCTCGCCAAGCTGCTGTGAGAAAACACGCATGACAAAAGCAGGTGGTGAACCCTGAGGCCCGGAGAAGTCTTGACCCCGAGCCCCCGCCCGGGCAGGCGCACGGGGGCTGTTAGAAGGCGCGTTGGCCTCTTCTCTGCACACCTTTCCCCTCTGCGGCCCCTGCCACCTGCCCTCACTGCTCAGCTGCTCCCACCAGCCCCAGGAGCGACACAGAACGGGTGCTCGTAGCTCTGAGGGGTGCGGGGACTTGCCCAAGGCCATGGGGCTCAGTGATGCTGGGCTGGGCATCGCAAGCATGCCACGTCTGGGAGCTGACGCTGCAAAAGTGGCGTCTGGTCCCCCCACTGGGGGTCCATCTAAGAGCTCCCGCCCTGCTCTACTCACTTCAAGCAAGGTCTGCCCAAGCCACAGGAAAGGGCCATATTCGCACTACAGACACACGACGAAGGCAGGAAAATTTAACCTGGAACACCCAGCAATCACCAGGAGAAGCAGGGTGCCATGGGTCCAGGCCACAGCAGCAGCCGCACACCCTGGTGGCAGGCCAGGCAGAGGGCGACCCGCGCCTGGGGGAGCTCCTGCGTGGACACGGAGAAGGCAGGGGACAGGCACACAGGTGGTCCGCTCTGAGTCCCACGGACCCCACGCCTCTTGGGGAAGGGCCTGAAGCCCACGTTCCAGCTTCAGGTCTAAGTCCCGTCACACGCCCACTCCTAAAAAACACGGCGGTGGCTCGGAGGAGATCCTCTTATCCGCGGGGGTCGTGAGGTGGGGAACACAGGGGAGAAGCCAGACGAGAGGGGAAGGTGAGGCTGGCCAGACTCCAGCCGCGAGCCCACCGGGAGGCGGGGTGGCAGGAGCTGGGGCTGAGCATCCCAGGGGGAGTCAGTCTGAGTGACCTGAGGCCCTGACGTGGCCCCGAGAGGTCTGAGGTCACCACTGAGTGGGGGCACCACCCCTGGGGCTTCCTGAGGTCCTGGGCCAGGCCACGCCCTCAGCGTCTCACCAGTGAGGGGGCAGGCTGGCCCCAGGAGGTGAGGTCCCTGGTACTGCTAAAGGCTTGCCCAGCCCTGCCCCCAACACAGGTTCCATCATGAGACGCCATCGTCTTCGGGGAAGAGTGTCCTTGTTTCACAGAGGGGGTGGGGGGAGCGGAAGAGAGGGGGAGCCCGGGGCACAGGGTCAGGCTTTTGGGAGAAGGATCTGGGAGTGCCCCCCCTGCCCCCTGTGCTGAAAGGGGTGCAGGGAACAGGCTGGGCCCAGGTCCTGCTGGGTTGAGCAAGGGGCGCCTCCTCATGGGGACCCCGCCAGCCTGAGCCCGTCCCCCGTCCACTCTGTGTACGTCCTCGCACGCCAGGAACGGAGCCGGCCCCCTGCTGCCTGACCACCTCCAGGCCCCTAACCGCTCTGCTCTGCACACGCCCAGCTTAACTCAGGTCCTGGCTTAGGGTCTACATGTGACAAATACGTGCTGAATAAACGAAAGACCGAACCCCAGGCAAACCAGAGGATCTCCAACCTACTGCTAAGACCGAGCAGGTGGCGTGTTCTTGAGCCCTGGGATCCTCAGGGGTGGCCCTCGGCAAACACAGAGATGGGCCATGGGAAGAGGGAACTTGAGTTACTGTGTGCTGGGTCCTGTGACAGGGACACACTCATCCCAGGAGCCTGGTGTGATATGTCTTAGCCACAAAGAGGTGGAGGTCGAGGACGCTGACTGCCCTCCGCCCTTCGCTTCTCGGGAGGACCCAGCCTGCCGCCTTCAGGCCTGTCTCTGCCAGGAGCCCCGTCCACGCGGGGCCGGGGGAAGTGTGTGCAAACAAACGCTCCTGACCAGCAGAAAGATCAGGGTCACAGATCTCAGAGCAGTGCAGGTCCCAAGGGCCTGGGGGATGCGGCTCAGCGCCCAGGCTCCGTAGGAGGAAGCCCGGAGGTGCCAGCGTGAGGTGGTTCTCAGTGGCACAAGGCCCACGGCCAAGGGCCAGTCGGGACCAGACAGGGGTCTGGACGGTGAAGAGCGGTGCTTGTGTCCTGCCCCCCCCAATCCTCACTCGGGGAAGACAGCCCCAGTCCTCCCACGGCCCATTCCCATTTTCCAGTCCCTCCCCGTTCCTGGCTGTCCCAGTTTGCACAAATGCCCCTCGGGGTGGACCTGCAGCCAGGAGACCCTGGGGCTTGTTGGCCTTAGTTCAGCCCTCTCTGGGCCTCAGTTTTCTAGAGTGAGAAGGATGGGATCAAGGATCCCTTGTTTTGGAGTTCCCGTCGGGGCTCAGTGGTCAGCGAACCCGACTAGCCTTCATGAGGACGCGGGTTCCATCCCTGGCATCGCTCGGTGGGTTAAGGATCCTGCGTTGCCGTGAGCTGTGGTGTGGGTCACAGACACGGCTCAGATCTGGCATTGCTGTGGCTGTGGTGTAGGCCAGCGGCCTGGGAACCTCCATACGCCGCGGGTGCGGCCCTAAAAAGCAAAAAGACAATAAATAAATTAATACAATAAAATAAGGATCCCTCACTCTGAATCTCTGCAATTTAAAAGGACAAAATGTTAACAGTGGCTATCTCTGGATTGTGGGATTATTTCCCGCTTTTTGAACTTTCAAATTATGCACAAGTAGGATGCACTGCTTTATAACAAAGACACCAAAGACTAAGAGTCCCCCGGAGGAGAGGGGATAAGTGCTCAGCTGTGGTTCCGCTCTGGGCCTGGCTGGTGCACGGCAGGCCGAGGATCCTCTGTCCAGCACTTGAAATTACACCGCTGAGGTGGGCAGATAAGCCAAGGCACTGCGGAGACCCCCTCCTGAGCAAGACTGTCCTCCTGCTACCATTAACATTGATGAGGCCCTGGGATGCCAGCCCCCGTTCCGCTGGGACAGAAGGGACAGGTTCGGTTTCCAGGCAGTCTCCACAGGAAAAGCAGCCCCTGGGCCTCCTGAAAAGATGGAACCTGAGATCCCAGCAGTGCCAGAAACAAAGGATCCAGCACCTGCTCTGTGAGGCCTGATGGAATTTCTGGCCAGCAGGCCACAGCCACCTGTGCCGGGCTGGGCAGAGCCCCAAGCCCTTTGGGAGCCCCCCACCCCACCCCACCTCTCTGGCCAGCTCCTTCTCCTTCCTCCAGAGGCGCCTCCATCTTGGATTGGCTCAGAGAGACACTTGGAGATGGCGCAGGCTTCCTCTCCTGTGTCACAGTTCCTGTGCCACACAAGCATCCACGTGGGAGCAGAGCCTGTGAGCTGGGCTGGGCCACGGTCTTTGGCGCCACCTTGCCAAGGCCACACAGGAATTGGCGGCAGCGCTGGGACCAGTGCCCAGGACAAGTGTCTCCCAGCCCAGGGCACTGCCCATGCCAGCATGCGATGCTCAGCTCCGCTTCAACAGGCAGCTGTGCTTAGGAAGCCCAGCAGGGCTGCTTAACGCATCTCTGAGCTCTGCTGGCAGCAGACAAATCCTGCCTGCCACCCCCTAGGCAGTTCAGCTGTCTGCTGAAAGGTGCCCCATCCCGTGTAAGCGTCCCAGGGCCTCTCCTGCCCCAGCCCTCACAAATGAATTCAGGCCACAGTGGCTGACCCATGAGGCATCTTGCTTTGTTTCACTCCGATCACCAGGGCCAGCTACTCGTCATCGCTGCCATCCTGTAACGGACTCTCCGCCCCAGGCTCAGCCCCAGGGTGACCAGTGGTTCACGCTGTGTCTAAGAGGCCCTTGTCTAAAGGACCAGGAGACCTGGAAGGTCAGCACGTGTAAACACAGAGGCTGCAGTTCAGAGACAGGCTAACTGCCCGAGGCCACACGGTGAAAATCACCTGCTCACCCCCCGCAATTCAGCACCGACTCCAGAAAGGAAGGGTCCTTTCACTCTGACGATGACAGCAGGAGGCCTGTGTGTCACCCTAGGTTAGCAAGCAGTGTCCCTTCTCCTGGCGCAGAGGGGTCCTGAGGCCAGGGGAAAGGGAGGGACTTGGCAAATGGGGCTAGAACCCAGGTCTCTCGGCTTTCCGGCCAGGAGACCACCAACCAGCACAGGCTGTGGTCCTCAGGCCAATTACCGTCCTGGCGAAATATTTTTTCTCCCTTTCCTGTGGCGTTCCTTTGAGGGCATAGAACAAAGTCTGAAAAGACTCTCAAATAGAAAAAGTTCAATAAAACCTGTCACATGTTCATCTCTGTGCGACAGGGCATCTTCGTGTCATTTCCATGACTAATCTGCTCAACGATCCAGGCCGGGGCCTGTCAGATCTATTTTACAGACGGGGAGACTGAGGCTGGGAGAGGGTGAGCGACCTGCCGAGGCCCAGTGCGCCCCAGGTGCATGGGGCTGCTGGGCCCGGAGCCCCCTCCGCTGCCCAGCCCTCAGGCTGCTGCCCCTGCCCGTCACTGCCGCGAGGCCTCGGCGCACAGCGGCATCCCTTCCCCACGGCGTCAATGACAGGGACTCTGCCTGAGATCCCGAGCCTCCTGCCCCCACCCCAGCCCCGGGGAGCAAGAGGGGAGGCCGGAGGGGGAGGGGCTCCCGTCACCTACAGCTCACTCTGCAGAGCACGGTGCAGTCGCAGCGGCAGAAGCAGAAGCAGTGGAAGGTCCACTCCCTGCTGACCATTACGGGCGGGCAGTGACCTCCGGGGCGCAGGCCGGGGCGCACTGCTCGCTTCCTGCCCACTTACCTCTGCTCCTCGGCCGCCTGGCTTGGGCAGTGGGAAACCGATATGTCGGCCTGCCGTCAAATGGGCTTCGCCGCTTCAATCTTTAATGAGGCTTCCCAGCTAACCTATCAGAAGAACCCTCCTGTCCACCCGATTCCAGAAAGCTCGGGGGCTCCTGGAGGAGGGTCCAGACCCATTGTGGGGTCAGCCCATGGGCCCTGGGGACACCAGGCATCTGCCAGGAGAGACCCTCCACGACGGCTGGTTCTCCTCTTGTCCCCTGTAGGCCACGGGAGGGGACAAGGTGGGTGCACAGCCAGAGGAAACAGGTGACGGGCCGAAAGCAGAGCTCGCGGCACCGTTCGCCTCGGCCGCGCGCTCTCCCAGGCTCCCTGCCAGCGGCTTCATGGACTCCTGTCCTCAGCCCATCCCTGCCTCTCCCGCTCCCACTCCGAGTCCAACCGGCTCCAAGGTCCTCCCTCACCTGCCAGCAGGCGGGCCTCTCCTCCACCGCCCTGGACCCCTTTTGGCATCTGTGGGCCCAGCGGCTGCTCATCTGCCGGGAAGGCTCGTTGGCACTTCCCCAGCTGGCAGCTCCTCCCTCTCCCACCTCACTGGACCCACAAAGCCCACGTTTAGTGGGTCTCTGTCCCTGTGGAGCCTCCCCTGGGGCCTCTGTCTCAGTGTCCTAAGGAACGCACCCACTGCCAGCAGCTGGATTCTGTCTACTCCGCTGGAGTGTGAGCTCCCTGAGGGCAGCCCTTCTCTGCAGCCCAGCATCCTGCAAAGCACAGGAGGACGCCTGTGGGACCTGCCCAAACTCGGCGCCCCTCAAACCCTCTGTGTCGGAAACCACGCCATGTAATAAGCATCTTCTCACAAGGGCAACGGCCTCTCCCGGGCTGGACTTCGGTCTCTCCTGCTCCCTGCCCTTCGCTGTTCTCTGGGAAATGCCTTTCTCCCGAAAACCCTATCTGTTCCGCCCGGGCCCCAGGCTCTTGGCCTCTTAACCGGGGGCTTTCCAGCAACTCCCAATCGCTCTCAGGCTTGTCCCCTTCAACCCAGCTTTCACATGAAGCATCCGTGCTGTTCCCTGGCCAGGAAACTAGTGGCTCCCACTGGTCCCACGGGAAACTCCTCCTTTGGGACGTGCAGCCTCCCGCCTGCCAACCTGCTTGGCCCAGCCTCCAGCGCCCCTCCAGCCGCCCCTCTCCCTCCCACCGACCTCCTGGGGCACCGCCTCCCCTACCATCTTCCCCAGTGGATGCTCCTCTCCCCCGGACTACAATGCACGTATGTGAGAGCCTGCAGGTACAATGCTGGACTTGAAGGGGTGCGGGTCCCGCAGACGTGCTGTCCAGGAGGGGCATCTCAGGGCGGGCGCCTCGCCTCCCGCATTTCCTCACCTGGTCGTGCCTGTCCGGGTCTTTCCCTGGACAGTTAACGCATCAGCTCTACTGGCTTCGGGTGGCCAGTCACCTGCCCTCTTCAGGGCTTCATCTTCCCAGCTGGGGGCTGAGCTAGGACAGGCCCCCCATTTTCGGAGCCATGGCTCCTGCCGGCACTGTTCTAGAAGACAGCATGGACCTGAAGCCACTTGGGGCTAAATCTGAGCCCTGGCTCTGCTGCTCTTTGCCCCTGGGCAGGCTACCGCAGCTCTTCAGCTGTCCAGGCTGTGGAGTGGCAAGGCGTTCGTGTCGGCGCAGAGCCCCGCAGCGCAGCTTGGCAAAGCCCTGGCTGCCCCTCTTAGGGTTTCCCTGCACCTAGTTGTGCTCACAACACACCCAGAACCCAGGGACCCCTAGAGGGGTCCAATGAGCGATGGAATCAGAGCCAGAACCAGCCCTGCAGCTTGGGTCCACCTCTGTCCCAATCCGCTTCCTCCTCAGGGCAGCTCACAGCAGCTCCCGCCGCAAACCTGCCCAAAGGGGCAGCCTTCGGGACCAGTCTCCCTCCTTGGTATCCAGGGGTCAGAAACCCACCTCCAGGCCTGTCCACTGGCCATGGACCCCTTCAACCTTGAAAAGCAGTACATACGAAGCCCAAGCAGCTGGAGAAGCTGAGGGTGACATCGTAACGGGACCCAGGACGGGCCGCAGCAGAGCCGGTGTCTGTTCTGTTTGGGCTCCAGCCGCTCCATCACTTCCGACTGTGGAAGGCGTGGTGGTGGCCGGGACCCTCAGAATCTGCGCCCCCACCCCACCCCTCACCAGCAGGGCTCAGCCTGCCCCACCTCTAGCTGCTGGGCGCTCCAAGGGCCACCTGAGGACATTTCAAAGGCACTGTTTGCCAAGGGAATTGGGGGCACATGTGCCACTAAAACCCCATCAGGGGTCAGGTCTGAGCCCTGGTTCTGCTGGAGCCAGACCTTCTGACCGAGCACCTCCACCTTACTGCCCTGGCCGGTCAGGTCCTTTTTCACAGTAGGAGCCTACAAACTACTTAATTAAATGTGTTTGTTTCTTCAACGAGGATTTACTCTCAACTCTCTACTCCAACGGAGGGAAGGTATTTCCAGACGAGATCCTGCCAGTTAGGCTCCACTTGGCTCATTTCCGACCATGCCGGGCCCCTGAGGTCCCAGTGGGGGGGCCGCTCTCCGCCCTCCAGGCCTAAACTGAAGAGGCCCCCACGCCACAGCCCCTGGTGGTGCACGCAGGGCCCGCAGCGTCTGCGGAAACAGGATGGCACAGACCGCCCTCCTGGGGCATCGGTTTAACTGGATAGGAGGTGGTTCCGGTCAGAGAAAGGGGCGCATGGAGGAGAAGGCCCGCATGAGCTGTGCAGCACAACCAGGACTCACGAGGACCCGGGACACGGGGTCTCCTGTGACGCCGCACACCACAGGACAGGCATACGGTGACACGGCCCTTCGACTTGCCCTCCGAGCCGGGCCTCCGGGGCCCTCTTGCCCGAGCCCTGCATCTGCTGGGTAGGTCACCTGCGTCTTCCTGAAAGGCTTCTTTTTCCCACCTCTCTTGGGGGGGCTCCTTCTGCCTGTGACGTGGCGGGTTCCCACCTCGGCCCCGCAAGCCCACCACCAGGGGGCTGCTCAGGGGCTGGGCGACGCCCCTCTCCTGAGCCCTGCCAGCAGGGCCCAGGCTGCCTTTTTATCAGAGCTGGACCGTGGGCACGGGTATAAGAGAAGTGCCCTACGCTTCTGCTTCCGTGTCACCGTGTCTACTTCTCCAGACAAGGGGGCAAGCTGCTGTTATCAGCCCAGGCAACAGATGGGGAAACGGAGTCGCAGAGGCACGAGTGGGCCAACATCGGTGGTCACACGGGGTCAAGCCAGGACTCTTTGGGTGCCAGCCTTCTGCCACCCTGTACAGCCCTGCGTGCCTCTGAGGCTGGGAGACGGGCAGGGGGCCATCCACGGACAGTGGGGACCTGAGGCCAGTGGCCCTGGCAAATTGCCGCTATTCCGTCAGAAGTCATGGGGTATGGCGCAAGGCCAGGGAGCCCTGAGCTCTCAGCACTCGGGCAGCTCCAGGCAGCTGGGAATTGGCAGGGAACCCCTTTTAATCCCCAGCAAGAGCCCTGGCTCCAAATATCAGGCTGTTTTTTATCTTGTTTTTGCTTTTTAGGGCTGAACCCACAGCATATGGAAGTTCCCAGGCTAGGGGTTGAACTGGAGCTGTAGCTGCTGGCCTACACCACAGCCACACCGGATCTGTAACCCATTGAGCAAGGCCAGGGATCGAACCTGTGTCCTCATGGATACTAGTCGGGTTCATTACTGCTGAGCCACTATGGGAACTCCCAGGCTGTTCTTCACCTTTGTAGGTCTGTTTGGCTGGGGGAGGCTGGAGGGCACCCCCCTCAAAGCTCCAGGGGAAAGTCTAGGCCATAAAATGTTACACCCCAAGGCTGCCTTCAAGACCTGGCCCTGGTATTCCTGAGGTCTCCCTGGTCCCACAGCCATCAGGATGGGACGTGTTCCTGCCCGCAGCTCCAGCACACTCTGTGCCTGTGCACGTGTGCAGCTTCCTCTCGACTGCCCTCTCCTCTCAAACCGGTAAACTCCTACCCATCCTTCAAGACCCAGATCAGGCACGCCCACCCAGAAGCTTCCCTGGAGCCCTGTCCCTACGCACCAGGCCTCTTCTCTAGGCCCCTGAGGCCCTGGACTTCCCTCTGACACAGCACGTGCCACACTGTCCGGCCAAGCCTCTCTTCTCTGCCTGACGGAGCTCTGCTGACACGGGAACCACATCTTAGCCACCTCCGTGTGCTGGTACCCAGCTGGGAACAGGAAAGGCCCAGAAAACGCCCGTGCCTTCATCGGCCACACAAACATCACTGTGCGGGGCCCTGGGGCTACAGCCATGGACGCAGCCGACTCTCCTGGGCCTCAGAGGGGAGACAGGCAACATGTAACAGGAGAGACACAGCAAGGAGAGTGGAAGGCGGGTGTGGGTCCGACCCCTCTGACTGGCTGCTGTGTGAGCACAGGAAGGAGGGGAGGAGCCACGAGTCCCCTGCAGGGAAGGACACCCCTGGCAGAAGGGACAGCAGGTGCAAAGGCTCTGAGTCAGGAGCAGGTGGGCGATGAGGAGACCAGTGTGACAGGAAGCGGGCGAGGTCAAGCGTGGGGTGGAAGCGAGGGCGGAAAGCAGCCGGGGTGGCCCAGCAGGCCTTGGTCAGGGTTGGGACTTGACTCTGGGTAAGACCGTACGTGCCTGCAGAGCCCCGAGTGAGGGTCGACCTCACCCGACACAGACGTGACCAGGTCAATCTCTGTGGAGAACAGACTAGCTCAGGCTACGCGTAGAAGCAGGCAAAGCAAGTGGCTGTCTGCTGTGAAAACCCAGTCGTTTGTTGAATGAATAAATGATGAATGAAGGCAGGCGGCAGATAAGCAGGAGGGGGAGGGCCTCGAATGCTCACACTGTCCACTGCAGAAACTGCACGCCGTCTCCAAGTCTAGCCCTTGGGTCTGAGTCCGTGCGATGGTCACTCACCAAAACACTTGAGCTGGCTCCTACCCTATACGAGCTGAACTTGGCAAAAGGCTGACCTGCGCAATCGCCACTCTTCAGGAAAGAGACTAAGGATGCAGGTGTGAAGGAAATGGATGTTAATTAATTTGTGACTTATTTCGGAAGATGGAGGTTTGCAGCTACAAAGATGAGCCAGGTTCACGCCCGTAAAAACTGACCCATGACCGAGCTGGGTTAAGATTCAGAAAGCGCAGGGGGTACCAGCTGACCGGGGTCTCGTCGGCAGGCTGTCTGGTCCACTGGGCAGAGACGTGGACTTCGAATCGGAGGCTTGGGCTCTGTCACTCACTAGCCTGGCCTTGGGCAAGTCACTTACTGCCATGAGCCTTCATTTCTTCGCCTTAAAGTGGGGACAACAATTCCTAACGTGTCCCTGAGTCTCAGGAGGCTGCTGGGGAGACCCTAGGAGACAGGTGGGGCAGGTTCAAGACACGTTCCTGTCCTCAGGGAGCACGAGGGGCAGCCCCCTCATGGCTCTGGCCGTTTCGGCAGGGGGGCGACCCAGGAGGGTCTAGGGACTGGGTGTTCAGTCTGTATCCCTCCAGCGCTCACAGCTCATGAAACCCATGTCTGTCCGCGCGATTGCCGAGTCTCACAGCCGACTCCGTAGGCGGTTAATACCTGCACTTCCAAGGTGAGGACGAAGCCTCTGGGTGAGGAAACGGCTTGCTCAAGGTTTCGCAGCTGCTCCGGGCGACAGGGCCTGGCTCTCCGTCCTCTGCCCCCAGACACTGTGTCATTTCTATCAATCACCTGTGCGGACCACAGGCTGCCCACCACGCCCCAACCTGAGGAGGACTCAGTGGGCACTGCCGAGGCAGCGTCTGGACCATTTGGACATTCTGCACTGGGAACCTCAAACAAACCAGCGGTTCTTTTTGTTTTTGGTTCTGGTTTTTAGGGACGAACTCTTGGCATATGAAGTTCCCAGGCTAGGGGTCGAACTGGAGCTGCGGCTACCGGCCTACACCACAGCCACAGCAACGTGGGATCTGAGCCACGTCTGTGACCTACACCACAGCTCACAGCAACACCGGATCCTTAACCCACTGATCGAGGCCAGGGATTCATTTTCGCTGCACAATGGGGATGCCAAAACCAGCAGTTCTTATGGAAGTTCCCAGGCCAGGGACTGAATCCAAGCCACAGCAGTGACAACGCTGGATCCTTAACCCGCTGAGCCACCAGGGAACTCCTAAACTAGTAGGTTTTTTTTGTTGTTGTTTGTCTTTTTAGGGTTGCACCCGTGGCATATGGAGGTTCCCAAGCTATGGGTCTAATCGGAGCTGTAGCCGCCGGCCTACACCACAGCCACAGCAACGCCAGATCCGAGCCGTGTTTGTGACCTACACCACAGCTCACGGCAATGCCAGATCCTTAACCCACTGAGCAAGGCCAGGGATCGAACCCGCAACCTCATGGTTCCTAGTTGGATTTGTTTCTGCTGCGCCATGACAGGAACTCCCACAAGCTAGTAGTTCTTTAAAGGATGACAATGAGGGTGGCCGGCTGCTCTTGGGATGTTTCGAAGTTAGGGGCCCCCAAGGAGGCAGAGCCAAGGTGCAAAGGAGACCCCAGGGTCAGGCAGAGCCTCTCCTCGGCCCCTGAACTTGAACTCACCATCCCAGCCAGCAGCCTGGCCTCCCTAAGTCTCCCAAGGATTCTTCACAGGAGTTGATATGCTTATTTTATTTTATTTTTTTTGTCTTTTTGCTATTTCTTGGGCCGCTCCCGCGGCATATGGAGGTTCCCAGGCTAGGGGTCGAATCAGAGCTGTAGCCGCCGGCCTACGCCAGAGCCACAGCAACGCGGGATCCGAGCCGCGTCTGCAACCTACACCACAGCTCACGGCAACGCCAGATCCCTAACCCACTGAGCAAGGGCAGGGACCGAACCCGCAACCTCATGGTTCCTAGTCGGATTCGTTAACCACTGTGCCACGACGGGAACTCCTGATATGCTTATTAACTTTGCTAATATTAAAAACAGCAGTAACTTCAAATTGTTACAGTCATTTGTAGATGACAAAACCTTGCACAAACATCACCTCACGCCACCCTCACAACAACCCCGGGAGGGAGGGATGGCAGACCCGCTGCAGAGATGAGAGAGGGAGTCTCAGGAGGGCACCTGCCTGATGGCACCCCCTTGGCACAAGCAGTGCCTGGACCCAGACCCCAGGGCCACAGACGGCGGGAAGTCAGGAACAGGCTGCTGGCGGGGGGGCACAACCCCTCCTCCGCGGAGGGCGGCGCTAGGAGGGCCAAGGTGACGGGTGCGATTTCTGTGTGAGACAGTTCTATGCGCCATGTCCCTCAGTCACAGATAGCACCCTCACCTTGCGCCCCGTCTCACAGGCGATGCCAGCTCAGGACGTCGTCTTCGTGTCGTCGTGTCGTCTGCAGAGACGGTGTCATGGCAGGAAGCAAGAGGCTCGAGGCACAGACACGCGGGGGGACAGGCGCGCTCGGCCGCCCACCCAGCACCTTGGACACAAGGGGCCTTCCCCAGGCACCTGCCCTCGAGGGGCTCACAGTCTGCACGAGCACGTCTCCGGCTCAGGCCAGGCGGACGACAAGGTGGAGGAGCCCCGAGCAGGTCAGCGGGGGCAGCGGCAGGCAGGTCCCGGGGGTGGGGGCGGGGAGGGGGCTGCGGGGCTCGCAGCTCCAGCAGCTCCAGCGGGAAGCAGGAGATCACAGGGAGGCAGGAGCCAAGCCGCCGAGGGGCTTGCGGCGCAGACCCTGACCCTGTAGAAAGGTCGTGTCAGAAGTGCCGGGACACTGCCGGGGAGAGACAGTGAGGACTGGACTGGGGGGCGCCAGGGAGGTGGGTCGGGGCTGGGCTGGGGCCCTGTGCACAGCTTTATCCGGAGAAACCGCCCAGCGCAATCCCCCAGGTCTGCTCTGCTCCTCAGCTGTGGGGATGCAGCAGGAGCTCATAGGTCAGATGGTGTGCTGGCTTTTGAGGGTCCAGAGACAAACTGGACACTCTGACCTCCCAGCCTGACTGGGCTCAGAGGCTAGGGATGGAACCCCAAGCAGCGGCCTTCCTGTCAGGATGGGGCATAAATAAAGGGTCACAGGAGTGTGGGAAGGGAGGGACTGCCCTGTGGTGGCGGCCAGAAAGGAGGAGTGAGGCTGGAAAGTGCGGGGACCAGCAGGCATGACGGGCAGGGGTCCCGTGAAGGGGTCTGCTCGGTGCTGCTGGGTGGCCATGTACGAGGGCCTGCCCGCCCACCCCAGGCCCCGGGCTCTGTGATGCCAGGGAGGGGCAGCCAGGGGCCCAGCGTAGAGGAAGACTGGCAAGGGGTGCCCTGGGTTACCCTTTTAGGGGGCCATGTGTGAGTGGCAGGTGGGGTGGAAAGTGCCAGCGGCCTCCACAGGACGGACACCAAGGCAGCTCAGTGCTTCTTTTTCTTTAGGTGAGAAAAGGTGATTTGCAAAAGAAAAGAGGTTTATGAAGAGGAGAGAGGTGGGGAGAGTGGGACCCAGAGAGGGCACAGACGCTCGGTGCCTGGTCCCACAGGCCGTGCCCTGCGCCCCCTTCTGCCTGGCTGTTCTGAGCTCTGCCCTTTCTGAATAAACTTGCTGGTGATTCGGTTAAGCAGAACGTTCCCTGAGTTCCGTGAGCCACTCTGGCAACAGAGTGGGACCTGAAGAGGTCACAGGACCCTCTGATTTAGAGTCCGATGGTCAGAAGCACAGGGACCGGCATCTGCGGGGAGGGGTGGGGGAGGCTAAGCCCTTATCCTGGGGGACCAGATGCCCCCTGCAGGTGGCCGGTGTTAGAGGGTCGAAGGGCTGGAGCAAAGGGCGCAGAGGAGACGCGGGAGGAATGGGGCTCTTCCTGCGAATCTGGCCTCCCAAGTGCACATCCTCCCTGCCTGACGCAGACCGCGAGTGGCTTCCACTCTGCAGAAGAGAAGTGGTTCTAACCCCAGCCGGGCCAGCGCGCCCTCCCTCCCTCCCTCCCTCTGGAGCTTGGTCTTCCCAGCCCCGAAACCCTAACCCTAACCCGGGCGCGGACGTGGCCGTCCACCGGCGCTCTTAGTGATGTGATCGAAGGAGACAACAGACGTGACACCAGTCGGAAACCCCCACCTGTTAAAGAACTTCTAGCCCAGGAGTTCCCATCATGGCACAGCGGAACTCTGAGGTTGTGGGTTTGATCCCTGACCTCGCTCAGTGGGTTAAGGACCCAGCATTGCCATGAGCTGTGGTGCAGGTCAGCAGCTGTAGCTCCAATTCAACCCCTAGCCTGGGAACCTCCATGTGCCGCAGATGCGGGCCTAAAAAGACAAGAGACATGAAAGAAAATTAAAAAATAAAGAACTTCCAGTCCAGCCTCCAAACCCAAGGGCCCCTTTCTCTACTACACACATTTTGCAGTGTCCCGTGCTATCCTGAAGCGAAATCACAGATTACACAACCTATGTACTTATATCAGAAAAAAATAACAAAGGAGGGAAGCGAGAGAAGCGATGTGTACTGTGCACTTCACGCGGCGCCGTGCGAGGCTCTGCCGACCACGACGGGCGCTGTCAACACCTGCGGGAGACTCGCAGCCAACGCCACCGACAGACACCGAGCCAACGGGGCTCACAAAGTGTCCTGAGTGATGCCGCTGGAGGTAAGATTTGCCAAAACAGAAAGCAACTCTAGGAACACTTACAAACGAAAGCACAGTTTTCTTTTGAAGTACTGGTCGCTGCATTTCTAGAAAATTCAGCACGTAGGAGTTCCTGTTGACTCCGTGGGTTATGAACCTGACTAGTATCCATGAGGATGAGGGTTCAATCCCTGGCCTCACTCAGCAGGTTAAGGATCCTGCGTTGCTGTGGCTGTGGTGTAGGCCTGCAGCTGCAGCTCCAATTCAGCCCCTAGCCTGGGAACCTCCATGTGCACAAAGTGCAGCCCAAAAAAGACAAAAAAAGGAAAGATCAGCACATGTTAAAACTGTTAAGAGAGGAAAAGGAGTGCTTTTTTCTAGAACACAGTTAGGCTCTGGCTGAGAGAATTAAGTTCCTCAGCCCGTGTGTTTGGTGGGATGTGTGGGACAGAACCTGACCGCACAGCTGCCCGCACACAGCCCTGTGGCCAGCGCTCCTGCCTCGTCCTCCAGCGCCAAGCGCCACCTCCCTGCCACGCTGCCCTGTGAGGAGAAGCGACGCGCCTGAAGCCATGTGTGAAGTGGCGGCGGCGAGGGGATTCCAGACGCTGCGGCCGAGTGGCCCCGTCCTTATCCATACCCACCACCCCCTTGCAGCCTCGGTCCGTGATGCAGGTGTGCCACCCGCCTTACAGATGACGAAACCAAGGCCCAGAAGAGGGCGGTGACCTGCCCAGGCTGCGTGCAGGTGCGCAGCGCGGCCGGCCCAGCACCAGGTCTCCCGGCCCCCACGCCCCTTCCTCACCTGAGCAGGTCACCTGGCACCACTCAAGGACCATGGGCGCTGCATGTCTTAGATGAGGAAGGAAGCTGAGGCCCCCAAGGGCCCCTGTGCCTGATCGAGGCCACACGTGTGGTGTGGCGCTGGGACCAGGAGCCAGAGCTCGGGGTCCTCTGAGGGCTGCTGAGATTCAGGTCAAAAGGCCGTTTCCCGAGCTCCCGCGTGTGCCTCCTGGGCGCTAGTTCTGGGGAACCTGGGACGAGGTTACATCAGTCCTCCCCCAGCAGGACAGCCCGGTGGGAAGGCAGCTGCCCCAGGGCTGCTGTGGATAAAGACGAGGCCTGGGGCGGAGGGATATGCAGGCTGAGGGCTGCCTGCAGCTGCTCGGGCGGGGGGCTGGCACGACCAGCCAAGGTTGTGCTCGCCAGAGCCTGTGCCCCCCGCAGAGCCCCCCATCAGTCCCCCTGAACCAGGGAAGCAGCCCCAAACGTCAAAGAAAATTTGGGGGAAAAAAGCCTTGACTAAAGTATCTCTAAGATCCTTCCTGTCTTTTTTCTCTCTCTCTCATTTATTTATTTATTTATCTTTTTGCCATTTTTGGGCCGCTCTCACGGCATATGGAGGTTCCCAGGTCTCTCTTTCTCAGGGCTGCACCCGTGGCATATGGAGGTTCCCACGCTAGGGGGCCAATCAGAGCTGTAGCCGCCAGCCTACACCACAGCCACAGCAACTAGGGATCCGAGCCACGTCTGCGACCCACACCACAGCTCACAGCAATGCCAGATCCTTAATCCACTGAGCAAGGCCAGGGATTGAACCCGCGTCCTCATGGATACCAGTCAGGTTCGTTCACCGCTGCGCCACGACGGGCGCTCCCGATCCCTCCCATCTTTAAACTTATTGTAAATGTGCCCGAGTGAAGGCCTGCCTGTCTACACCTCTGATTTCTTCTTGTTGCCGGAGTGGATCATTCAGGGAAACACTTTCACAAACAGGCACCCAGACACCCGAGAGCCTGAAGCAGTGACGTCTCCCAACTCCTAGGCCCCTTCCCTCCCTTGAGGAGCCAGATGAAGGAACGGCCAGCGGATCTCTCCGACCTACGGACGCGACTCTAGGTAGTAAACACAGAGACGGAGACGCCAAGGGGCACAGAGAAGTGACCTGTTTAAAGTCACTTGGCCAGTCAGAAGCAGGCTTGGGAGGAAGCACTTAATGAAGTGTGAGCTGCTGTCTGCCAAGACAATGGAGGACGGGGGAGGGAGGCCGGGCTGGGCCGGGTGGCAAAGCCCGTGACTCTCCTCCTCCGCCTGACTGGCAGCTTCAACCAGAGGGCGGTGGTGCCCGCCGACGGCGGCAGCCAGAGTGAGCCCAGGCAGCGCTCTCCGCAGCTGGCCTTGGGCCGGGCGCCCGGATCACGCAGACCCACTGACCCGAGGCCTGTGTCCTCTGTCCTGCTTCTGCGAGTGGCTGCAGCGTGCCGTGAGCTACCCTCACCCCGCTGCCCTGGATCTGCAAAGCGGAAGACCACCTGGGCTTGCGGGGCAGGCTGGGCTCCGGCCTGCTGTCCCTCCCTCACTCCTCCTGAGGCAGCGCAGAGCTGCAGGAGAAACGCTGGGTTTCAAGCCAGAAGCCTTAAGTTTAAGTCTCAGTTCCCACGAAGATCTGGCAGACACAGCACTTCTTTTAATCCCAAGCCCCGTCGGAGTAAATGTGCACAGAGGGAGCTGCCTGCCGAGCGACAGGAAACAGAAGCTGACTTGTAAGCACTCTGAGTGCAGAGAAGTACTTCCTTAGCCAGCTAAGGTCTCCCGGTGCGGCCGCTGGGCCCGGGCTGCTCTGTCGGGGGGCGGGGCGGGGAGACCATGTGTGCGAAGCTCCTGGTGAGAACAAAAGCCGAGGCTTTGAAGAGAAAGTCTGGATGCTGTGGTTGTCACTACCACCACTCTACGTGTCATCCAACTCGGCCACGAAGCCCACTTGGAGCACACGCATGACGCATGGCCGTCACACCTTGTCATGGGGCGCTGGCGCCAGCCCCGCACCCCCGCAGGGACCAGAGCCCCGGGAGGCGCTGCCAGCACTGGGAGCTGCCTCCACTCCTCTCCGCCCCCCAAACTACCTCCTGATGTCAGCCTGACAGGAACAGCCCCGGGCACCCAGGACTTGACTGTCTGTCCGCTGAGACAACCCCGGGACCAGAGCCCTGTGCGCCCCAGGAAGCCCAGGCCAGCTCCGCTCACCTTCCTGGGGCAGAAGGGGGCACTGAGGCCTCCGGGCACCAGGACCGTCACTTAACCTCCTTATCCGACTGGCTTTAGGTGCCCCGGGTCCAGCCTGAAGTGAGGACGGAGAACCCAAAGGCCTGGCGTCGGAAGACAGGTCTTCCTATGGGGACCACGGAACGGGGTCAGCAAAACAGATCTCTTCCCCGCAGAGGTCAGGCGACAAAACCGCTCCATCGCGCCCATTCTTTCCCAGAATAAGGCAGGCGGCCTGGCTGGGCAGGAGCTCCAGGGTGGTGGGAAGGGGACGAAGGAAGAAGGGCGCCCAGGCGCCGCCCTGAGCTGGAGAGCGGGCGGCCGCGCGGGCAGGACAGTCCTAGGCCTGCGCTGCGGGGAGCGCTCCCTCTCGGCCCGGGACTTGCCTCCAGGGCTGTGGGGAGAAGCAGGTATGAGAAGCGGGCATGAAAGCTGTTGGGTACGAAGTCCTGGGCACTATGGTTTGCTTGGATTTGCTTCCAGGTTTGTCTGTGAGTGGGTCCCATGTCTGCCAGGTTTGGAAGAACCCTGAGGCTGCCTGGAGTCACTGACACGGGAGGAGGGAGGAGGAGGGAAAGGCTGAGGAAGGCCCGAGCCAAGGAGCCCCCGATGCCCAGCAGAGAACAGGACACGCCGGGGAGGGGGGGCATTGACAAGGTGCCAGGCCCTGCGGGGGCAACCGAACCCTCTCCACAACTTCACAGGTGGGACTTACGACCCATTTTGCAAGCACGGATGCTGAAGCTCTCGGGAGATCAGCAAATTCAATGAGACCACGTCTGAGCTCTTTCCGCATACCAGGCACGACATGCTAGGAGCTTCCATCTTCGTAACCACCCTAGGGAGTAGGGTTTAGTATCCCAAGGCCACGGGGAGCAGAGCGATAAGATCTCGCTGGGCGTTCCCGCTGTGGTGCAAGGGCATTGGTGCCATCCTGGGAGCACTGGGACACAGGTCTGATCCCCAGCCTGGCACAGAGGGTTAAGGATCTGGTGTTGCCATAGCTGTAGCTTAGGTTACAACTACGGTTCTGACCTGATTCCTGGCCGGGGAACTCCATATGCAGTGGGGCAGCCAAAGAAGCAGAAACAGAAAGAAAGAGTTCCCGTCATGGCTCAGTGGTAACGAACGCAACTAGGATCCACGGGGATGCAGGTTCAATCCCTGGCCTTGCTCAGTGGGTTAAGGATCTGGTGTTGCCATGAGCTGCAGTGTAGGCTGGCAGCTGCAGCTCAGATTCAACCCCTAGCCTGGAAACTTCCCTATGCTACAGGTGTGGCCCTAAAAAAGAAAAAACAAAACAAAACACCTCACTGCCTCCAAATGCTTTTTCACCACAGCTGACCCCTGAACGCCTACGCGGGGGTCGCTGACGCTCTGCGCAGGTGAAAACCTGGGTGGAGCCTCAGAGCCAGCCCTCCAGAGCCCCGGGTCTGCGACCACAGATTCAACCGACTGCACACGAGGTTGCACTGCGGACGTGTTCGCTGGAAAAACCTGAGGGTAAGTGGGCCGTGCAGGTCCAGGCTGCGTTGGTCAGGGGCCCACTGCACAGCAACTGCCCCCCACGGGGAGGCGAGCAGAACCTCCCAACCCGGACAGGATTCAGTAGAAAACATCGAAGGTGGCTGTGGCGGCTGGAGGCGGGGCTTTGAGGGCGCGACTCAGGGTCGGGGGCGCGGCCACTCCAAGGACTGGCGCTCGGCAGCCACGGTCATGGTGCCAGGACGAGTCCCTCAGACGTGATGTCGGGGACGGCATCGGGCGCCAAGTGCACGCTCTGTGACCCATTTACACGGAGCCCCAACACAGGGACACGCGCTCTGCTGTCACAGAAGTGACTCTGCCATCCTAGGCGAGGGGCAGAAGGATGTGGTCTCCGGCAGGACCTGGCAGGGGCCCTGCATGAACATCTGTGGAAGCTCACCGAGCTCACACTCCAGATTTCTCAGTGGCGCAGGAGGTACACCCCAGAAAGAGCATCAGTCTCGTGGAGCCAGGCCTCCCCTTCACTGAAGGCCCTCGCCCTGGGATGGGCAAGTGCTACCGACGATCAAAGTCTCCAATCGGACCCTCCTGTCCTGCGGCCACCCGCCCTCCCCGACCCCAGCCAAGACATCATGCAGACCCGAGGGGGTCGGAGGAGGTCCGGGTTCTGAATCCGAGTCTCTGCCTGGCACTGAGAAGGTATCTCCTCATAACAGGTCACAGCCTTCCTGCCTGAGAACGAGGGCTGGATGAACGGATCTCACGATTCTACGGTGAAATTCATACAATAACCAGTAGCTGCAGCTGCTCTGAGCCAGTCTCTTGGTTAAATTAAACCCTCTCGGTGTACGTGCCCCTCACGTGTCTGTGCGCAGATTAAACAAAGCCGAACTCTCACCCCCGGACCAAATGGGGCAGCTCAGATGGGAGACCTTCACTCAGCTCCCTTCGCCATCAGGCGCAAGGCTCGGGTGGAGAAAGACAGCTTAACACACACTTATTTGCTGCTGCCATGTTTCAGGAACTACCGTCAGTCAACACTGCCATGGCCCCTAGCCACACACCCCGAGTTCTCGGCAGAAAATCCACAAACCCGGGGGCCCTTTCCTGGAGGGAAAGGCGTCTACAGGCACTGGAGTACGACCTACGGAAGCATCCTCAAAGCGTGTTCTTTGTTTACTTAAAAACTCTCCTCGGGTTTAACCTGGGTCCCGCAGCTCCAACGTATCAGGCACAGCAGACTCTGAACAGCCACCTCCTTCCAGGTCCTAAGCACCCCTCCTCCCACCCCACGTCTGGTGGGAGCAGCAACGAGAGGAGCAGCAGTCCCAAACCCTAGGACCGGGTGATCTGTCCGTGTCAGGCACCGTGCTCACATCCTACCTTCCGGCTCATTTAAACACAGAGACGACCTTTCTCCCCCACGTGAGAGACGAGGAACACGAAGCACAGAGAAACGAGGGCCTGGTCTGCGGGCTCCTCGGCGAGGGCGTTCAGAAGCAGGACGCAAGCTGGCGGCTCGCCCTGCAGCCTGGTCTTGCCTCCGTGCTCTGCCAAGGGGCGCCCTCTAGCAACGTGCAGCACCCTCCCGGCCATCACGCCGCCTGCCACCCGGGAGGCCCCCATCCTCCCGTAAGGACGCCGACGTTACCAATTTCCGAGAAAAGCCATGTGTGCTTTGGCTCCTCTGCTTTTCCCGCCCTGCAGTGACGCTTCTGCTGGCACCACTCGCCACCCCACCCTAACCGTCTACGCCCAGTAGCATGCCCACCGGACTCCTCCAGGCAGGAGCCCTTGGACGTGCAACCCGCCCCTTTCCAGCCCCGTCCGGCCCCCTCCCTGCTGGGACCCCTTCTCTGCTGGGCCTCACTCCAGGGGCCTCTGCATTTGCTGGGGCCTGGGACGCCCGCCCCCACCTCCAACACCCCAGCCCAGACGCCCCCACCCGCCGAAGGCTCCTTGGGCGTCCCCGAGTGGCAGGTCCCTCTTTCCCTCTCTGTGGTCCCTAGACCGGGGCCTCGAGGGGAAGGACTCCATTTCCTCACGCCCTGTCCACTCTGCCTACCCAGTCCCAACACCCAGGGGACGTTTGCTAAGAGCGTGTCCTCTGCCAAGTGCGGGTCTGGACTATGGAAGCGGGACGCCGACCACCCAACACCCGGGCCCAGGGCGTCCAGGAGACCTCGGCGCTCGCCCACCTCCCGGCGGGCATGGGCACGGGCATGCGGGCGCGGCCGTGGGGCCCCGGCAGAGCCCGCTCACCTCCTTCCTGGGAGTTGATGACGTTGAGCGCGAAGAGCATCGCGTTGGAGAAGGTGGTCGCCTCCTCCTTGCTCGCGAAGTTCAGACCGTAGACCTGGCGGGCGTCTCGCCACTGGTGGAAGGTTGGCGTCGCCTGATTGTACTTCAGCCCTTTCACGATTGAATAATTGATCACGACCTGAAGGGGAAGAGAGCGAGGACCACGCGTAAATAAATAAAAGGTAAGTGAGCCGGAGGGAGCTGCTGCGGGGCAGGGATACGGTGTCCCCTGGGGCCCCGCGAGGTCGGCGAGACGGGGTTGCGGTCAGAAGGCGCAAAGCGGACCCGGCAGCTGTCGGGAGGATGGACAGAACGGCGAGGGCTTGAAAACCGGTTACTTCACTGTAATGGCGCTGTGTGGGCACGGCCTCCACCCGCGAGGCCTGAGCCAGGAGGCGGGTTCCCTGGGTCCCTCCCGGGCCCCCCTCCCAGCCACATTATCCTGGGTGGTGCTGCACCCCCCGGGAGCTCAGTTTCTCTGATTATAAAGTGGGGTGCATAGCCCTGGCTCTACGGGCCCCAGGGGGTTCCACAGAGGTCGCCCTGTGACACGCATCTTCTGGAAACGTCCGGATGCGAGATCCTCAGGGCAGGAGTCTGTTCTCATTCATGTTCATGCCTCTGCATAGTGTCTAGTACTTAGAGTGCGCTGATAAATGGGGTATTAGTTAAAAGGACTCATTTTCATTCTTCTGCATGTGGCTATTCAGTTTTCTCAACATCTTTTACTGGCTCTTTTTTTTTTCGGTCTTTTTAGGGCCGCACTCACAACATATGGAGGTTCCCAGGCTAGGGCTCAAATCAGAGCTGCAGCTGCCAGCCTACACCACAGCCTCAGCCACGCCAGATCTGAGCCGTATCTGGGACCTACACCACAGCTCACAGCAATGCTGGATCCTTAATCCACCGAGCGAGGCCAGGGATCAAACCTGCAACCTCATGGTTCCTGGTCGGATTTGTTTCTGCTGCGCTATGACGGGAACTCCAACACCATTTATTGAAGAGCCCATTCTCCCCCATGTTCTTGGCAACTTTGACGTAAATTAATAAACCCCATCTGTGTGGCTTATTACCAGGTTCCCATTCTGTCCTGCTGATTTACGTGTCTGTTTTTATGCCAATACCATGCTGTTTTAATTTCCATATCTTTGTAACGCAGTTTGAAATGAGGGCATGTGATACCTCCAGCTTTGTTCTTTCTCAAGACTGCTTTTGCCATTTAGGGTCTTTCGTGGTTCCATACACATATCAGGATTACTGTTCCATTTCTGTGAAAATGCCCTTGGAATTGAATCTGTTGACTGCGTTGGGTGGTACGGACATTTCACCGTGAGCACAGAGAGTCCTGTCTCTTTTTCCTCCAACTAAAGGCCTGTCGGCTTTGTTTATAATTTCAAAGAATTGGCTCTTCGTTTCACCAGCCTTCTCTATTGTCCTGTTAGTCTGTTTCATTTGCTTCTGCTCGCATCTTTGTTATTTCCTTCTTTCCACTGACGTTGGGCTTCTTTAGTTCATCTTCCAGTTCCTTGGGGTGTAAAGTTAGGTTATTTGAGACATTTTTTTTGTTCCCTGAGGTAGGCATTTTTGTTAGGAACTTCTCTTAGAACTGCTTTTGCTGCGCCCCACATATTTGGTTAAGTTATACTTCCACTTTTGTTTGCCTCTAGCATATAAAATTTCGCTTTTGATTTCTCCTTCAACTCCCTGGTTGTTTAGTAGGATGTTGTTTAATCTCCACACATGTGATCTGAAGCCATAAAGCTCCTGGAAGGAAATATAAAAGGGGTAAACACGCTCCCTGACACAGGTCTGAATCTGACACCACAAACAAAAGTAACAAAAGCCACAATAAACAAGCGGGTCTATATCAAACATGAAGCTTCTGCACAGCAAAGGAGGGACCATCAACAAAATGAAAAGGCAACCTATCAAATGGGAGAAAAGATTTGCAAATCACTTATCTGATAAAGGACTAATATCTAAACATCTATTTAAAAACTCGTATTACTCAATAGCAAAAACACCAATCGATCCATTTAAAAATAGGCAGCAGATCTGAATAGGTATTTATCCAAAGAAGACATACAGATGGACAACAGATACGAGAAGAGATGCTCCACATTACGAATCACCACGGAGCTGCAAATCAAACCCACAAGGAGACACCACCTCACGCAGGTCAGAATGGCCGTGACCAAAAAGGCAAGAAATAAAGCGTTGGTGAGGATGTGGAGAACAGGGGACCCACCCACGCTGCTGGGGGGAAAGGAAAGTAAACTGGTGCAGCCACTATCGGGAACAGGACAGAAGTTCCTCAAAAAATTAAAATCATAACTACCACATGAACCTGCAATTCTACTTTTCGGTATTTACTTGAAGCAAATGAAAACACGAAGTCAAAAACATATTCGCATTCCCGTGCAGCATTATTTACAATCGCCAAGATATGGAAATAACCTAAATGTCCAACTGATGTATGAATAGATAAAGAAACTGTGGTATATATACACAATGGAATACTATTCAGCCATGAAGAAGAACTAAATCTAGCCACTTGTGACAACATGGATGGGTCTCGAGGGTATTATGTTAAGTCAAATAAGTAAGACAGAGAAAGACAAATACCGTGTCATCTCTCTTGTACGTGGACTCTTAAAGCTTGTGGCTACAGAGAACAGACAGATGGTTGCCAGAGGTGGGGACGGGGGGTGGAATGAGAGAAATTATGCACATGAAATCACTTAACACGCACACAGCAGGATGCTGACAAGGGCTCACTGAGGAATGTTAAGGTCCTCAGAGATGGAGACATGCAGGCGGTCTGGATAAGGCTGCATGGGCTGCTGCCAGGGACGCCAGGCAAGGATCCTGCTGGGGGAGAGCTCAAGCCGCTTTCTCAGACCTCCTCTGGCTTTGAGGCTCCGGGGTTTTGTGATCTGAACCTGAAGACGGTCATTCTATTGTCCCCCAGTAAGGAAGGTGGGCTCGGGAAAGGGCTCAGAGCTACACAAGGACATGGCCATGCCATGCCACTTGTTGGCCAGGGCTGACTTATTGCCCCCACTGGCCCCCACTGCCTGCAGCTGCTGGATAAAGGAAGGCTGGAGGAGAGCAAATATGGGCAACATCCAGAGCTTTTTCCAAGTCTTCACGTGGGGCGGGGGGAGTTGGGTTGTCCTAGGGCGAGAACAGAGGGTGATCGAGTGAGAGAGGGAGCTTGTCCACACTACATGCTAAACTAACTCAAGAAGCGTAACCGTTTCCTAACTTCCTCATCACATCCCATCCTGGCAACATCTAGACCCAGGGTCCTGGGGTGGTTCTCTCTCTGAGTTTAGCTCCAGATCACGAGAAAAAGGGCTGGCGGTTTTGTCGCACACACCCACGAAGAGATGCACAGTGACGTGTGGTTAACCCGACTCTCAAGATGAGGGGACTCGTTAGCAGCGGTGTGGGGACCAGGACCAGGGAGGTAGCAGCCTCTTCCTTTCTGCACCAGAAGTTCCGTGTTCAAGTGGTTTTTGGCTTTGGTGCTGCACGTTCAGTGGACATTAACAAACCAGAGCAAGTGAGAGGGACATGTTTTAAACTGAAGGTCTAGAAGCCACGGTGTCTTGAGCATGGGGGAGGGATAGAGAGGCGGGTTAAAGGGACACCGTTCAGTGCATCTCGACTCCTGTCTCCGGGTATCGGAGGGGATGTTCTTGGGAAATGAGATGTGGAATCCTATGATCGGAGCTCTCTGGCTGGCTGCGTCCTTGCAGGGACTTAGGAGGGTGGGAACTGCGGGGGGCTGATGCCTATCCAGAGTATGGCAGCAGTGCGGTCAGAAGACCCGGGCAAGGAACTCAGAGACCAGACCGAGGACAGACCTCGACCCTCCCTTTCCACAGCGGGGGAAACTGAGGCCCAGGGAGAACAAGTGACGTGTGCAGGGTTACACAGTAAGGAAGGGGAGAAGGGAATTTAGAAGCCAAGTCTGGAGTTCCCACTGTGGATGAAAGATCCAACCACAGTGGCTTGGGTCCCTGCAGAGGTCCGGGCTGGATACCCGGCCTGGCACCACGGCTCAAAGAATCTGGTGTTGCTGTAGCTGTGGCTCAGATTTTTTTTTTTTTTTTTTTTGTCTTTTTGTCTTTTGTCGTTGTTGTTGTTGTTGTTGTTGCTATTTCTTGGGCCGCTCCCGCCGCGGCATATGGAGGTTCCCAGGCTAGGGGTTGAATCGGAGCTGTAGCCACCGATCGTTAACCCACTGAGCAAGGGCAGGGACCGAACCCTCAACCTCATGGTTCCTAGTCGGATTTGTCAACCACTGCGCCACGACGGGAACTCCTGGCTCAGATTTAATTGCTGGCCAGAGAGCTTCGGTATGCCACAGGTGGGGCCAAAAAAACCCAAAAAAAAAAAACCCAAAAAAACAAAAAAACAACAGGTCAAGTCTATAGCCTGGGACTCTGAGCTGCTTCTGACTGCCCATATAATGAACTGAAATCTTTCTTCCCATCATTCTCTTCTTGGTCCTAGTTCTAACCTGAAAATCCTCAGAAATTCTCTACTTTTGGCCATTAGACTGAGAGAGTGTGATTAAGCTGTTCTAGAAGTTCTCTGGGTTCTTTGCTGGTCTCTCATCTTTTTTCAAAAATTAAAAAAAATTTTTTTTGCTTTTTAGGGCTGCATCTACAGCATATGGAGGTTCCCAGGCTAGGGGTTAAATCGGAGCTACAGCTGCCGGCCTGCACCACAGCCACGGCAACACAGATCCGAGTTGAGTCTGTGACCTACACCACAGTCACAGCAACGCCAGATCCTTAACCCACTGAGCAAGGCCAGAGATCGAACCCGCATCATCATGGACACTAGTTGGGTTTGTTTCTGCTGAGCCACAAGAAGAACTCCCTGATTTACTTTTCATATTTAGATAGATTTTGAGTTAATCTAGGGCTATAGTCTGAGCTAATTCTTTATATTATTATCTGACTGTTCTGGTATCATTTATTGAAAAGACCATCTTTTGCCCACTAAGTGTAGTGGTGCCTTTGTCGTAAATGAACTGATCAGATATGTGTGGATCTATCTAGACTATATATATATATTTTTTTTTTCTTTTTAGGGCCGAACCAGGGGCACATGGAGGTTCCCTGGCTAGGGGTCCAATCAGAGCCCCAACTGCTGGCCTACGCCAGAGCCACAGCAACGCGGGATCCGAGCCTCATCTGCGACCTAGACCACAGCAACACCGGATCCTTAACCCACTGAGTGAGGCCAGGGATTGAACCCATGTCCTCCTGGATACTAGTCACCATGGGAACTGCATTTTCATTATTGTTCTATTCAAAGTATTTTCTGATTTACACTGTGATTTTGGGGGGGGGGGCATGACTTATTTAGTAGTATAACGCTTAATTTCAAACATGTGGTGATTTTCTAGTTATCCTTCCGCTACTGATTTCTGGCTTAATTCCTCTGTAGTCAAAGAAAAATTGTACGATTCTAATCCCTTTTGATTGGTTGGGACTGACTTTATGACCTGGCAGACAGTCTGCGTTGGTAAATGCTCAGTGTTCACCTGGCAGTCCTGAGGCCGGCTCTAGTTCCCGTGAACATAAACTAGGTTGAGTTGGCCAGTGATGCTCTTCAGACTTCCGATGCCTGCTTATTTCCCTCTGCTTGTTCAGTCAGTTTCTTGCAGGCATGACTAGCATCTCCAACTACACTTCTAGATTTCTCTATTTTTCCCTTTAGGTCTGTCTATTTTTGCTTTATATATATATATATATATATTTTTTTTTTTATATATATATATTTTTCGGCCATACCTTCAGCATGTGGAAATTCCCAGGCCGGGGATCAAACCTGTGCCACAGCAGTGACGCCAGATCCTTAACCCACTGAGCCACCAGGGAACTTCTAGTTAAAACACTTTTTTTTCTGGCCACTGAGGGCAGTGGCTTACTGTGGGATCTCAGTTCCCAGACCAGGGATTCAACCTGGGCTGCAGTGGTGAAAGCACTGAGTCCTTTCCACCGGACCACCAGGGAACTCCCCCCTGCTTTATATATTTTGAAGATATATGAGAGGCCTACACACTTACGATGGTTATGTCTTCCTATTTAATTAAGCCTTTTTATCATTACAAAGGTCCTTTATCTCTGGTAACACTTCTTGCCGTAAAGTCTATTTGGTATGATATTAACACAGTCATACCATTTTCTTTCGGTTAATGTCTGTAAGATGTAACTTTTTCACTCTGTTACTCTCAACTTGTGTCCTTACAGCTTTATTTTAAACATAACTCTCCAAGCTTTGGTCGGACTAATCTAGACAGGTGCTGAAGGATAAACCTATTTTTTAATGGTCACATCCATGGTACATGGAAGTTCCCGGGTCAGGGATCGAATCTGAGCCACAGCTGTAGCAACACCGGATCTATAACCAATTGTGCCAGACCAGGGATCAAACCCACACCTTGACAGTGACCTAAGCCACTGCAATGAGATTCTTAACCCACTGTGCCACGGAGAGAACTCCAGAATAGACCCTTTTTGCATAAGAGCCCACAATTATAATGCTTGCACGTGTTTTATTTTGGGGAGTGTGGGAAGAAGTGGGAGCTTCCTTCCTGTTCAAGGGAGGCGCTGCGACTCCAAAGACTGTCGAGCCTGTTTCTGAGGCTTCTGCACAAGAATAGTCAAGAGCTCTTTACGAAGAAAGAAGCTGAGGAGTTCCCATTGTAGCTCAGTGGTTAACGAACCCGACAAGGATCCGCAAGGATGCGGGTTCGATCCCTGGCCTCGCTTGGTGGGTTAAGGATCCGGCGTTGCCATGAGCTGTGGTGTAGGTCACAGACGTGGCTTGGATCTGGCGTGGCTGTGGCTGTGGCGTAGGCCAGCAGCTACAGCTCCGACTCGACCCCTAGCCTGGGAACCTGCATATGCCATGGGTATGGCCCTAAAAAGACAAAAAAGACCAGAAAAAGAGAAGTTGATAGTGGAGAAGAGTCTCCCAGACTCACCTGGATCTAAACCCCACAGGAGCCGCAGGCTGGCAGAGGCCCCTGCAGTCACCTCATCCTAACCTCTCCGAGCTGCCCTGTCCTCCCAGGTGAGCCCACGGCCGGCCTGCGCGCACAGCAAGCGCTCTGCCTTCCCCCGAGCGCTTGGGACAAAGTGCTTCCTTTCACGGAGGTCAAATCACCTTCACCGTAGTGCCCGGCAGCTTCATCAGGGGGCCCACCTTGTCATCCGAGTCCTGTTCTAGGCGTTTCGCAGAAGAAGTGAGAGCTCCCTGCGCACGGCAGCCCTTGGGAGATTTGCTAACTGTGGCCAGGCCCCTCTCGGTTTTTCCCTCCTCCAAGTAAGTGTCTCTTGCTCCTTCTTCAGGTGTCCCCATGCTGCTTCCGGACCTCTCCCGGGTCTGGATGCCCTCCCGCTTAAAGACTCCAGTTTGTGGTCCTCCGAGCGGGTCCCGACACGAGGGGGAGGTGCGGCGGGCTGAGAGCACAGCAGGGCTCGCACCTTCGACGTGAGGTTCCGCTAGACCTTGGCTGGTGACACTGTCACTTACCAGCCCTTTCCCCACAAGGGTCCCCAGGCTTTATGTCCACCTGCTCAGCAAGGTGGGGGTGAGGACGTGAGCGCCATTATCCTCGTGGGTCACCAGGGAGACTGGACCATCAGACACGGAGGGCGCTCGGTGAGCCGTAAAGAGCAGCGAGCGTGTGAGTCGGCCCTCTCCGGGTGTAGACTGAGAACCCCTGTCTCTCACAAGGGGTCTGACCTTTAATCCACAATGACTGGAAAGAGACCCGTGAAACCCAACCTTTCCCTGAGGCCGTCCGAGCGACTCTGGGCAGGCTTCCCGCCCGGCCTGCAACACCCCACTGGCTGAGAATGGCTTCCGCCTACAGGCCCCCGAGCGGGGAGACTCAAGCACGTCCTGGGGGCCTGGCAGTGGAACGTGCAACTCCAAGCGGAAGGGGGTGTGGGAACCTCTCTGTCAGGCCCCACAAGCGCTCTAGGTTAGAGGCAACCCGGAGGAGCGCGGAGGACGGCTGAGGACGGCTGCCCGCCCTTGGACGGGGAGGGCTCCCGAATGCGCCCACCCCGCGCTGTCCTCCGGAGAAGGCCGTGAGGGGCCGCAGTGCCGCGAGCAGGTGCGTGCTGGTTTCGGGAAATCCAGTTCTCGTCCTAAGTCCCTGCCAGAACCCCACAGCACCCTGCCAGGGTGTGCTGCAGGGCAATGAGAGGCATGGCAGGAATGGAAGCCTGGTCGCAATGCAAGCAGCCACTCCAGGAACATCTGCAAGGAGGCAGGAACTGCCCTAGGCGATGGGGCGGAGGTGAGGGGCGAGTACCAGGGTGGACCTGCCCCGCCAGCCCCCATCCACGGGCGCTGGGGAAACGTACAAGAGGCTTCTGGTTGTCACCGTACTTGGGGCTAAAGGTGTTACATCTCCTGCAGTCTGTGGTGTTGGGTGCCTCTGAAAGGCAGAGCCAGAATCAGTGAACTGGAAGAACAGGGAAGCAGCTTCTAGAAGGTTCTGAGAGTCATCTCCGTAGCAGAAAGGCTCATCAACGAGGGCCGGGGGTGTCCCTGGAGGTACCGTCTGGGTTGGACAGACTACCTTTATCAGGGGCTCTGAAGTGAGAGGGTCCCTTTTAGCCACAAGAATGTGAAATGGAATTGGACTATCTTGGCCAAAGCAGAAGCCCATTCAATAGGCAACATGCTAAAAATAGGGTCTGAGGTTTCTGTTCTCTTTCCTAGTTGCTGACAGGACGATTCTCGCAGAGATAGCAGCGAACCTGCTGCTCAGCTCCACCGAGGCCTGACTGACAAAGGCCAGGAGACTCTATTTAAGGTAGAGGTTTTCACAGATGCTCAACTACAGATCTGTTCATTTCATGGCTAAAAACATCCTAAGAAGGGGGCTGGAGGGAGAGAAGTCCCGGGGTTAAGCCACACAAGCCCCTGCCTGGTGTCTGCTGCAGCCCACAGCACCGTGCAGCATTCTGACCACCCCGACACAGGCGGACCTCCGGGCACTGATCTGCACCTGGTACTCCCAGGCACACCCGCAAATGCATCTGATTTGCGTGATGTGCTATTAAGGAGAGAAATGACCCCAGAATCCCAAATCTTTTTTTTTTTTTTTGGTCTTTTTAGGGCCACACCCGCGGCATATGGAGGTCCCCAGGCTAGGGGTCTAAATGGAGCTGTAGCTGCCGGCCTACACCACAGCCCCAACAACGTGGGATCCGAGCCACGTCTGCAACCTACACCACAGCTCACAGCAACGCTGGATCCTTAACCTACTGAGTGAGGCCAGGGATAGAACCCGTGTCCTCAGGGATGCTGGTAGGGTTGGTTAACCACTGAGCCACGAGGGGAACTCCCCCTTTTTTTTTTTAAAGTTTTGTTTTTCACTTTTTTTCCCCCTTTCTTTTTTCTTTGTTTTTGGTTTCCCTGAGACATATGGTGTTTCTGGGCCAGGGATCCGATCTGAGCCGCAGCTGTGGCAACACCAGATCCCTAACCCACCTGCATCCCAGGGCTCCGGAGATGCTGCTGATCCCATTGTGCCACACTGGGAACTCCCTCAAAGCATCTTGATGTTCCTTCCAAAGTAAGACTTAAGGGGCTGGTGGGCCAGAGATCTTCACAGCTCTATTACTTACGTAGAATTACTTACTTATTCTATGTATTCTTTTTTTTTTTTTTTTTTGTCTTTTTGCCATTTCTTGGGCCGTTCCCACGGCATATGGGAGGTTCCCAGGCTAGGGGTCGAATCGGAGCTGTAGCTGCCAGCCTACGCCAGAGCCATAGCAACGCGGGATCCGAGCTGTGTCTGCGACCTACACCACAGCTCATGGCAATGCAGGATCCTTAACCCACTGAGCAAGGGCAGGGATCGAACCCGCAACCTCATGGTTCCTAGTCTGATTCATTAACCACTGTGCCACGATAGGAACTCCCTATTCTACGTATTCTTACTTATTCTACTTATTATGTAGAATTACTTATTCTACGTAGGCACAGAATAATACTGACACATTTGTAGAGTATATTTTTTGGGGCTGTGTCCGCGGCATGCGGCAGTTCCCAAGGGCAAGAATTGAACCTGTGTCATAGCAGTGACAATGTCTGATCCTTAACCTGACGAGCCACCAGGGGGACTCCTGTAGAGTATATTCTTTAAAGCTATTTCACATCTATTATTTTATTTATATTCTTTTTTTTTTTTTTTTTTTTTTTTTGTCTTTTCTAGGGCCGCACCTGCAGCATATGGAGGTTCCTAGGCTAGGGGTTGAATGGGAGCTGTTGCTGCCGGCCTACACCACAGCCATAGCAACACGGGATCTGAGCCGTGTCTGTGACCTGCACGCCAGCTCACGGCAACGCCTGCTCCTTAACCCACTGAGCAAGGCCAGGGATCGAACCCGAAACCTCATGGTTTTTAGTCGGATTCGTTAACCACTGCGCTGCGATGGGAACTCCTATTTTATTTACGTGCTAATAAGACGGGAACACAGTGAGGTATGCGGGATGTGGATGAATGTCTCTAGAAGACAGATGTGAAAACTGAAGTTCAGAAAGGACCGTTTCCTCAAGGGCTTGTACCTTGGGGTGGGAGGAAATGGAGTTGGACCTTGAACCTGGACCTTCGGACCCTAAATCGTGACCTTACTCCTCTCTGACCTCTTTTCGCGAGGGTGTGTGCGTGTGCGTGTCACAGGCCCGTGGATGTGCCCACCTGCTGATCCTGCAGCTTGACCCCGACAACTCTGAAGGTGTTGCTGGCAGTGTTGTGGTAGATGTTGATCCGGCTGAATCCCTGCTGGCCAGGTTTGATGGGAACCCATTTCTTACTGGTGTCATCGTAGACCATCACGGAAGCCCGGGCTTGGCAGATACTCTGTTCACTGCAGGGCAAGAGAAGACGTAAGCATCAGCCTGGGCTGCAACGGATGCTGCCTTTGGCCTTTTCTGGAACACAGGCCAACTGTTACACAAAGAAACCTAGTTGCCAGAGCTTCTAACTATGGTTCTGTGCCGAAGGTTCCGACAGCACGGGAGAAACCACAGCTTTGCTTTCAGGGGAAGAGGTGCTTGAATGAGAAAGGAATTACAAGTATAACTTGCCAACTGCCTGCAACACTCCAGGCACGGCGTTCAATAGACGGCGCCCTAAGCACCTAAGCCCCATGACTTAGAAGTGGCTGCTTATTACCACCATTAGCGGATGAGGAAAGAGTGGCTCAGAGACTCGGAAAGATGTATACAAATCCACACAGGTATTCAGTGATTAAGTCTGGGATTTCCAACCAGTTCTGTCTGACTCTAGAATCCAAGACACAGGTGATATTCTTCACGACATCCAAAAGATGCCCAATTTATGCTTTTACGGAAGTGCAGCATCACACAGGCTGTGTAGACAATAACACGACAGATGATCTTCCGAAGAACAGAGTGACCGGATCCGCGGAAAGAGGTGGCTGCACCTACTTCACTGAAGACATTTCCAAGCACCTTCCCTGTTCAGAATATGATGTTTAAAACCAGGGAAGAAGCAAAAGAAACACCTGGCGAGAGAAAACAGCCATCACCCCAATCAGTGCATGACCCCTGCCATGGCATTCAGAGAAGTCTCTCGAAGCCCACTGGCCTCCTTATGTACACAGCGGCCTAGTAGCCTTAAACGCGAACTTCCTCGGCCCCCAGGGGCTGGCATCGACAGGGGTGCCAGGTAAACACGACTGAAGAAGCAGAAACAAAAAGCTTACGCCCTGCAAGTCCGGGTCACTTTATACAGAAGTGAGTGGGTGTGCGTTGATGGCAAGCACGACGACGAGAGCAGGCAGCCAGGGAAAGTCACACTGCGTTCACTGCACCGCAGTGGAGAGGGCAGGGGACAAAATATTCAAAGAAGTTTCCTCTCCCCAGTCCCCGTGGTTACAGGGTGACAGATTCGTGGTTTTTATCATTGGCCCTCGGTGATAGGGAACCTCGATGGGGCGCACGCGGTCAGAGCCTGCAGGCCCCGAGGGCTGGGCTTCCCCGGACCCGGCTCCTCACGACTTCGAGACGTGGCGATCCCTGGACAGGTGATCATGACCTTGACAACAACTCTGGGTCCGGTGCACAGACAAACCTGGCCTCACGCCCCTCCCTTCACTTACCCCAATCCACGCCGTCCAGACAATGAGCTAACGCGCCAGAGCCCTCCAAGCACCCTGGAAGCCCACCCTGCTCCCTCTCCGTCTTGCTGCTGGCCCCGGGGGGACAGGAGTCTGGGGGACACGTGACATCAGCTGTCCAAGCCTGCGCTGAGGGCTCTGTCTGGGGACAGATGTACTGGGAGTGAATCACATGGCTTTTGTTGGGCCACTGAGCTACACATTTTTTCTCATGATTCATGAGAGCAAATAATTAAGGAGGAATCGGTGATGAGCAAAAGAGGAAGGTTTTCCCCCAAAGAACCATGTTACACGGGGAGGGAGGGAAAAGAAAAACACACATGGTACCATGCTTGGCCTTCTCTGCGGGGTGGAGCCTGAAACCACTGTCTTCTAAGGGAGTATGAGCAGGACAGCGCCCCCTCCCCAGTCTTTGGGGCCCCACCTTCACAAAGCCTGGTAGGAAGGAGGTAAACTGTACGTAGAACCAGGCAGACTGTGGTTCCAAACAAGCTGCGCTTCCATCGCAATGTAGACAGACCAGACAGCAGGGTACTGGCTAAGCTGGGTCAGTTCTGCTGAGATGCCTGTTGGCAGCAGTGACACTGGGCACGTAGCTGTGGCCCCAGACCCTCTCAGGACCCGGAGAGACCCTGAGACACCGTGCAGTGTGTTGACAGAACCCAGACTGAAGTCAGAGGCATCTGAGCTGAGGTCGCAGCTCTACCACTTGCTGCCATGAACACGGAAGCCTTGAGATGACTGTGGAGGAATAGACCCAGAGAGGAACTGGCTGACCATCCCTGTGGGGAGGTGCCTTCAACTCCTGCAGGAGCCGATCCCGGGAGCAGAGCCTCTCCGGATGCCCACCCCATCTGCCCCGAGGCTGCATCCTCTGGGCTGCTCCCCGCCCAGGACTAAAGGTGGCAGAGCCAGGGCCACATGGGGCTCCTCCCTGGGGGAGACCCTGGCTCCAGGAGGGCGCCGATTCTGTCAGCAGTGGGCTGTGGTCTCAGGCCCTCCCGCCCCTCGACCTTCATGGACCATCTGCTACATCTCTGGGGTCTAACTGTCTGCAGGGGCTCGGTGTCCGCTTCTTGGGAGACCCAAAGTGACACATCCTGCGCCAGCACAGGCTCCCTGAGGGCAGGGATGAGCCTGTCTCCAGAACCTGGCCCAGAGCAGGTGCCTGACCAAGGCTCTCTGTGAGGAGTGCTCTGGAGCTGACCTGCACCCCGTCCCGTTCAATGCAACGCGCCTCCTAGGGCAGTCCCATGTGCACAGCAACCTCTGGATGGGGCTGCCGGCAGCAGGGGTGGGGGGGAGACACGGATCGCTCTCGGAAGCAGCCCGTTTTGTTGCGGTGCCATCCAAGGCCGTAAGCCAGCCCTGCCCGCTCTGCAGGGCACTCGCTCCCTGCCCTCTGGAGCTGCAGAGGTGTCCTGGGCACCTGTGACGGTCCCATGGACAAGCCAAGAAGCATCTCAGCTCTTCCATCCTTCAATCACTTGACATGCCCCCATGCCCGCCCCTGGTCACTCTGCTTTGGCATGTCCCCATCTGCCACATGTTCTCCCAGTGTCTGGGTCCTACTATGGGGCGGTGCTCCCCGTCTGAGAAGCACAGGCGCCAGTGAGTCAAAAACACGCAGTGTTGCAGAGCCTTGCTCTCAGCGAGCTCACAGCTACTCAGGAAATAAGACAAGCCTTACACACCTTGCTCAGCCGGGGCGGGGGGGCGGGGGGAGCTTTCTGGAGAAAACGCTGTGTGGGCTTAAAGCTGAAGCGCTCCCAACCCCAGGCAGCCTCAGGAAGGGGATGTGGGCGCCTAGGCGGGGGAGGCCGGCAGCCAGCAGAGGTGGGGAGGCAAGAAGAGCAGGCACGTGCAGAGCCACAGCACTGGGGGCTGGGGCTGACCCGGGGACCACCCTCCCAACACCTTTCGGGGCCGTTCTAGGGAGATGACACAATAAGGTGCCCACCCCTGTGCCTGCCGCTGGTATGTGCTCAAATATCAATCATGAGGTTTTAAATTGTAATCAGAGCTGCAGGTTCCCTTTCTGTTGTTTTTTTTTTAGCATGTTAGGTTCAAACTGAACTTGTAGTTAATCAAAAATCCCTATTCCCACCCCCCCATTTGAATAGTGCTCGTCTGTTTCTGCTAATACCACTAACCAAACCTAAATGCAAGAAGATACTTGTTTAGTTAAGATCTGTCTGATGATCCCTTTGGGATTTTTGTCTTCTCTTGCAGGAGTCAGCATTTTATTTACTTTATTATTTCTTACTTTGAGATATAACTGACATATTACATCAGTTGCAGGTGTACAGAAATGATTGAATATTTGCATATATTGCAAAAAGACCACCACTGTAAGTCTAGTTAGTATGCATCACCACATACAGTCATGAAGGTATTTTCTTAGGCTACGTTGTTTTAATAAAATTTTGATTGTTATGTAATCTAGACATTGCCTCTGAGCTCCATATATTCGACTGTCTTCTCAGCATCTCTAAGTGGATGAACTGGCAAACTCTATACCACAGGCATTTTCACAGGCCTCATACACTTCATTTATCTCAATCAGTTATTTGAGGAAGTTAATTTGGTAAACAAATACTTCCATTTTAAAATTTATTATTGTAGTTCCTGTTGTGGCACAGTGGAAACTAATCCGACTAAGAACCGTGAAGCTGCAGGTTCGATCCCTGGCCTTGCTCAGTGGGTTAAGGATCTGGCCTTGCTGTGGCTGTGCTGTAGGCCGGCAGCTGCAGCTCCAATTTGACTCCTAGCCTGGGAACATCCATTTGCTGTGGGTGCGGCCTTAAAAAGACAAAAGACAAAAATAAAAATAAGCAAACATTGTGCACACAGCTGTGAAACCTGCTCACAGATCTTTGCAGACTTGCCATGAGAAAGCACAGATGCATCTGAGGATGAAACCAATTCATAGGGTACAGCCACTATGGAGAACAGTATGGAGGTACCTTAGAAATCTATACATGTAACTACCGTATGACCCAGCAATCCCACTCTTGGGCATATATCCAGACAAAACTTTCCTTGAAAAAGACACATGCACCCGCATGTTCACTGCAGCACTATTCACAACAGCCAAGACATGGAAACAACCCAAATGTCCATCAAAAGACGACTGGATTCGGAAGATGTGGTGTATATGCACAATGAAAAACTACTCGGCCATAAAAAAGAACGACATAATGCCATCTGCAGCAACATGGCTGGAACTAGAGACTCTCATACTGAGTGAAATAAGTCAGAAAGAGAAAGACAAATACCATATGCTATCACTCATATCTGGTATCTAATACACAGCACAAATGAACCTTTCCGCAGAAAAGAGAATCATGGACTTGGAGAATAGACTTGTGGTTGCCCGGGGGGGAGGGGGCGGGAGTGGGAGGGACGGGGAGCTTGGGGTTAACGGATGCAAACTCTCTCTCACGGGATGGATTTAAATGAGATCCTGCTGTGTGGCACTGAGAACTATGTCTACATACTTACAACACAGCACGACAGTGGGAGAAAAAATTATGTACACATGTATGTGCAACTGGGTCCCCATGCTGTACAGTGGGAAAAAAAAAATGTGTTGGGGGAAATAACAATAAAAAGAATTTAAAAAGAGGAGAAAGAATTCAGTGAACACACTTCTGAAAAAAATTTAAAAATTAAAATAAATGACAAAAACAAACAAACAAAAAAACCAATTCACAGAAAACCTTCACACGCCCTCAGTGAGGGCAGCCTGTGGTCACTTGGCCTCTCCCCGTCTATTCCTGACAGTAGGTTCCGTGTCCTACCAGCTACTGGCCTCTCACCCACACTGCTCCCTGTGTGACCGGAAATGAGGTTTCTGAGCCTGTCACTGGCTTGCAGGGACAGCACATCCCTTCCTGTGCACAACAGGGAGCCCTTTCTTTTTTCCTTTTTGGCTGTGGTGCCCAGCGGCTTGATGTGAGAGCTCAGTTCCCAGACCGGGGATTGAACCTGGGCCGTCGTGGTGAAAACACCGCATCCTAATCCTTAGACCACCAGAGAACTCCCGCCGAAGCCTTGTCTTATCTACAAATACCTTTTGGAGCTTTTCCAGGCATTTACGACAAACATTTGAAGGACAGAGTATAATTTCATAACGTGATGGTGAAAGGACGTGAAGCCCAAAAGGGACCAGAGCGCGGCAGGACCAACCGCGAGAGGCCGCCTGGAAACCCCGCGAACCGCGCAGCCCGTCGACCCGTGGGAAGAGGGAGCAGCTCCCACGGTGCGGCGCCTCTGCCTCTGCCCGCAGCGCTCAGTCCTGCTTCTCACCGTCTGCGCGACGGCGGGCTCCTTGGGGACAGGGACTCCTGCTTTCCCCCTGGCAGGCGGTTGACACTACCCCATTTTGTGCTGAATACCCGACTCTGCAGAAGTGCACGGGGTCAGCTGCCCGCGGGGGCGCTCCATTTACAGCCTCATTCCCTCTTCCCCGAGGGCGCGGCTGCCCATGGTGGCGGGGGCGGCGGCAGCGGTTACCAGCCGCTTCTGGGCTTCCCGGCCCGCTGGACGGTGGGCCTGCTGCGCAGCGAGGGCCCACGCGGCCAGCTGCTGCCTCTGAAGGTGCATTTCGTTCCCCGACTGGCCTGGGCCCAGGGCCCCAGGAAAGGGCCTGCCCCGCTCTGCGGGAGGGTCAGCCCTGGAGGGTCCCCTGGAGTGCACTCTTCCTCACCTGCCGCAGCTGGATTCTTTACCCAGAGTGCCACAGCGGGAACTCCTCAACGAATGTCTGAATGTCTTTGCATGAACGGTGCTTCTGGGTGTGCCTGATCTGCCAGGTACCGTGTTCCTCGGCCTTCAAGAACTCTTCGGGGTGGGAGTGAGGGAGGGGACCTGCTTTTCCAGCACTGACTTAACGAACACACCAAGGAGGCCCCCCTTTGCTGAGAACACACTGTGTACAGGTATATCCTCAGAAACTGGACGGCCTGCTGAAGAGAGGGGGTGGTCTCGGGCCTCGGGGGCAACAGCCTGCTGCGCCCCGGGCCGGGTGCAGAGCACACAGCACAGAGGGAGCAGCTCAGGCCGGCGCACAGTGTCCCCAGCCCTCAGTCTGGACCATCCGTTGCTCCTCAAGGCCCACAGTCCAGGGGAGCCAGGGCACCACGCTGTGCATGAGGGCACCACGGCCTGGGCAGTGACTGAGCAACAGAGACGGAGTCACGGCCTGTCAGAGCTGAGAACTACCTGGAAGTACCTTCACCTGTGAGGTCAGGCTGAGTAAAGGGGACACGTCTCCCAGCATCCTGTGGCTCACGCGGGGCCGGCCTGCAGACCCCACCTTCTGCTACACGATACAAGGGCTTTTCTGCTTCCGGGTAAAGCATGGTTACCACGTGTGACTTCTCTTCCTTATGCCTTTTTTTCCTGAACCATCTGAAAGCTGGAGATGTCGTGATACACCAATCCTAAGGTTTTTAGTTTACATGTCTTTAAAATAAAGACATTCCATTATATACCTTAAATACCGGTATTCCATTTCAGAAAGGTAGTAGTTTACTAATAAACCTAATACGGAGCCCACAGTAAAGTTACCCACATCTCCCCCAAATGCTTTGATTTTTTTATGGATCCAGGGACCACCCATGCATTACGTTTGTTCTGGCTGGCTGCTTACTTACTCTTTTAAGCTAGAGTGTTAGGCCTTTTTTTTTTTTTTTTCTCCTGTTTTTCATTGATGCTGACTTTTTGTGTGTGTGAGGAGTTCAGGCCGGCGGTCTCGTGGGCCGCCCCGTCCTGGATGCTTCCTGGTGACTCGATTCCGAGTGAAGAGAGTAAACAGGAAGCGCCCGTCTGGGGGGCCGCGGGCGCCCATGCCTCACACACTTCACACCGGGAAGGACGTTCACCGCCTTCTCTGCGCACGAACTTGACCAGGGAGCCACGGCCAGACCTCCTGGGCCCATCCCCCCGGGTAGTGAGTGACCCGCCTGCAGGGTGACCTTCCTCTTAATGGCAACAGGCCCGGAGCAGGCTTAGTGTTATGTTCCGAGCTTCATGTGTTTATTCTGAAACACCTCACGCCTGTGAGAAGCAGGTCCCCACGACGCCACCCCTCCGTCCAGGAAATGGGAGGTGGCCTCAGGAGCTGTTTAGCTCCAGAAGCCCCTGCAGCCCAGCGCCGTCCCCTCTCCCAGGGAGGCCGCCCTGATCTGGGTGCTGACCCAGTCTAGCCCCACCTGCTGTGTAGAACAGTCACGTAACTGAGTGTTTCACAGAGGTGGTTCTCAGTTTTGGACTCAGGACCCCTTGATACCCATGTAAGTTAGGGAGGATGCCAAAAGCTTCTGTTCATGTAGGTGAAGTCTATTTATGTTTATCTTCTTTGAAATTAAAACTCAGAATTTTTAAAAATGAGCACACATTTCCTTAGCTGTCACGGTGACAATGTCAACACAGGCCAGGTAGCCTCTGGAAAATTCTACTGTGCACTCATGAGATGAGAGTGAAAAAGGCAAACAATGTCTCAATATTAATACAAATACGGTTTTGACTCACAGAGCCCTAAGATCCCATTCTGAGAACTGCTGTGTTAGAGCAACGAAAACAATGACTTAGATCTGCACCCTTAACACGCACAATCTCAGACGGCGACGGTTAAGCCCTCTTTCTGTGAGTGTTAGAGTTACAGAAAGGCTTTGGGTAAATGAAGAATAAACTCAGTGTGAAGCCCAAACCTCTTTTCTTCCCTCCGAGTTGTCTGGGAGGGTCAGACGGCCACACGCCTGCCTTTTCTCCACTACGATGCCACCGTCCCCGATGCCTGGACGGCTGGCTCCACTTCCGTCAAGTCGAGTGGAATCTGAACAAACGCTCCAGCCAGCTGTTGAGAGCGTCTGACATTCTTAGACCGAACCTGTCTCAAGCCCTTCCCACGCTTTCCTTGGAGGCCAACGACGCAGCCTTGGCTCGGGAAGCCATCGACAGGCCACGCGGACACATTTACCAGTTCCGACACACGCCTGTGTCCCCAGGGCCTGTGACGCTCATCACTCGTGGAAGTGGATGGGGTCTCCACACAGCCTTGGGACAGCAGTAGCGAGCTGGCTGGCCCAGGGGCTGGGGCGGTAGGCACATCACCTTACAGCCTGGGAGGGAGAGCCAGCTGAGGCCTGGCTGACCCCCTGATCATGAGCTGGGCAGTCCGGCCCCGCTTTGCACGCGAGCAAGTGTGTGCCATTCCGGGCACGGGGGCGGACGCAGATCCTGCCCTTGGAGCGCTGCAGCCTGGAAGGGGAACGTGAACAGCTGACTGACGAGGGCAGCCTGGGTGACACAGGAGGGCTGTTAGGGCTTAACGGTGGGAATCGGAGGCTGCAGAGAACAGCAGAGAGGAGGCCTTGATTCTGACTGCAATTTGGGGCAAGTTCCCTCGAGAGGCTAGAGGAAGCTTAGCTTCCGAAAACACAAGTGACCTGGCCGCCCCCGTGATGTCAGAGAGACGGGAAAGAGAGCCCCCGCCGCGGAGGACCAGGGCGGAGCACACCGCACGGCAGAGCCGGGAAGGAGCACAACGCGTGGCACGGGCTGCTCACAAAGGAATGGTATTTATCTCTTACGGGTTCAGGTATTAAGTGAAGTCACTGGTCTAGACCGGCTCTCAGTAACACCAGGGGACACGACACACTCTCCGGGGGTAACCTCAAATCGTTACGGGACCGTCTCTCAACAGCAGACGCCCTCAATTCTTCGAACAGAAGACAGGGAAGTCCCAAGATGCTCTCCGAGTGACCTGGCCACACGTCCTGGGGGCGAAACGGCCAACTGGGGCTCTGAGGGCTGCTTCGGTCGTGAGCTCCCTGAACTCCGACTCTCGGGGTGGGGGGGACGTCACAGGAAACCGAGGTCACAGCTGCCCTGAGAGGTGGCCTTCCAAACCCGGCCCAGGGGCAAAGGTGTGGCCTCGGGGCCGGGCCGGGCCGGGCAGACCCTACGTCTTTGTGCTCCACGTGTGGAGCAAGTGCTAAGCCCGGTGCCCAGGCGGCCAGCTAGACTGTATGGGCTCCAGCACTACCTGAGAGCGAGCTGAAGGTCCCCCGCCCGGCCTCTCCTCCAACACGCCTCAGGAGGAAGCTCCCTGGTAGCAGCTTCGGTAGCCAGCCAGCTCCACCAGCACAACCAGGAGCAGGTGACTAAATCCAGCAATTTAGTAAATGTGTGTTGGGAGTTCCCGTCGTGGCTCAGTGGTTAATGAATCCACTAGGAACCATAAGGTTGCGGGCTGGATCCCTGGCCTCGCTCAGTGGGTTAGGGATCCGGCGTTGCTGTGAGCTGTGGTGTAGGTCGCAGATGCGGCTTGGATCCCGAGTTGCTGTGGCTCTGGCATAGGCCGTAGGCCAGTGACTACAGCTCTGATTCGACCCCTAGCCTGAGAACCTCCATGTGCCACAGATGCAGCCCTAGAAAAAAAAGACCGACAAAAAACAAACAAACAAAAATATGTATTGCCAGGCACGACTTTCGACACTGAAGACACATATTGAGCAAAACAGACAAAAATTCCTGCTTTTGAGTTTACATCCTGGTGGAGACAGACGCCAGATAACACGTCATATAATACGTTAGAAGGTGACAAGTGCTTGAGAAAAACAACCAACGAAGCACACGCAGCATGGACAAGAGGGGACGGGGGACTGCCATGGCCTGGCTGTGACAGGAGGGCCTGACACACCGCCCGCGCACACGGCTTTTCCTGCTGCGCTGGGATCCGCTTGTTCCTGCTCAGTTCAGTCGCGTTCAGCCAGCACTCCCTGGGAACCTATTCTGCACGGAGTCAAAGCCCCGGTGACCCCAGCCAGCACACCAGCTTAAGAGTAGCCAGCTTTGCCCGCGTCGGCCTGGGTCAGGCTGGATTCGCTTCCCTCCTTCACACCTGCCCTGGATCCATCAGGCAGTCCTGGAGGCTGCGCCTGCACTGCACCTCCCGAGTGCGGCTGCGCGCCGCCTGCACCGACGGCTCCTCTCCCCTGCACGGCTGCCTCTCACCCTGCGTGACCCCAGGAGCCTCCCTGGAGTCTCCTTGCCTCCATTCCAGTCGCCCTATAGATGGGCATCCATTCAGTGGCCAGAGTGATTTTCTTAAACCCCTACCAGACCCCTTTTCCCTCGTGCGACGGCCTCCTAAGGCTTCCTGCCACACAGCAAAGAGGACCCACTGTCCGCCTGGGCTCCGGGCGGGCTGTGAGGAGGCCGGGCTGCTTCTCTGCCCAGCTCCCTCCCTCTCCTTACTCTTGTCTCTTCTGCCTCCTGACCTCTGAACTCACCGGCCGGGTCCCATCTCGGCTCGTCTAGTTGTCTTTTTGTCTTTTCGCGTCTCTGTTCCAACTCGCAGAAGGCGCGCCCTGCCCCAGGACAATTTCAGGACGCCTGTCTCGTCCCTCTTGGTTCCTCTTAAATTCACCCCTGTCCTTCGGAGTGCACCTGAGGTCCCACATCCCCCGAAGTCTTTCCTGACAGCCCCCCTTCTCGACTCGGGGTGCTCTTCATGTCTACACTCGCCATGGTCTATACTGCGTGGGACTCAGGACCCGCGGCCCTCTGTTTCCAGGAGTGCCGTCTTCCCGCTCGCTGCGGCTCCGAGCAGAGGCCTATCCAGCGCCGTGTAAGGGCGTCTGCGTTGGGGGACCTGCGCTCCCTCCTGGGTCTCCCTCCCGCCTCTGCCTGGGCTTCTTCCTCTGGGAAATGGGAACAGTAAACGCAACACTCGCTCCTTCAAGCACACGGAGAGGGTGCACCGTACGCGCTGGCACTCAGAACGCAGTTCCTGGCGGATGGCTGGCCAGGATGGGCTGACGTGCTCTCAGGGCGCCGAGGCCTTTGGGGACCCTGAGGCCTTTGGGGACCCCGCTGGCTCAGGCGCCACGGCGACTGAGGAATCCAGCTGTTCCAGCTCAGCCGGGCAAGCATGTGCCCAAGCAAACGCTGCGGGCCTTACAGCGGCTGTGCAGGGCGGCTTCGCAGTGGCTGGACGGGGCCAACTCGCTCAAGACAAACGCTGCCTCGACGGCCCGACCTGGGTGCCCCAGAGCTGGACTAAAAAAAATCATTTTCAGATTTCAAAATTATCACCAGCAAAATACAATTTTTTTCCTCAAAGAAATATTGAGGACTGCTTAAAAAAGATAAAAGAGAGTAAATTTGGTTGAAGTGGCGGGTGCGATGCCTAAGGCACCACTAACCTACACAGTCCACGCTGGATGGGCTCTCAGCTGCTTTCAATATGGAAACGCCTAGGATTTCTATACCTTTTCTTTTTTCTTTTTTGTCTTTCTTGTCTTTTTAGGGCCGTACCCGTGGCATACGGAGGTTCCCAGGCCAGGGGTCGAATCGGAGCTGTAGCCGACCGCCTACTCCAGAGCCACAGCAACGTGGGATCCAAGCTGCGTATGCAACCTATACCACAGATCACGGCAACACCAGATCCTTAACCCACTGAGCGAGGCCAGGGATCGAACCCGTGTCCTCATGGATGCGAGTCGGGGTCGCCAACCACTGAGCCACAATGGGCTCTCCAAGATTTCCACACTTTTAATTCAAGGATTTTTGACACCTGCTTTGCTTCCTCCTCACTTACTTCTGACGGTATTTTCTGCAATGGCAGCTGACAGGATACACTGTGCTTTTCATGGTGTAACTTTCAGCTGAAGATGACTGGTTCCTGCCCACTTTGGAAGGTAACAGGCCTTTGAAATGGAAAGTCTTGTTTTCCACAGCTCCACCCACAAACCTTCTAAGGCTCAAGGAAAATGACTAAAATGATGGGAAACATGGCCGCAAGGGAGCAGGAACAGAGCCAACTGTAAACACAGCACCTGCCCTGGCTCTATGAGCGCTGGGCCTGGAGGCAGTGACTCCAGCACCTGGCCAAGGCTGCGCTCTGAGGCGGGAGCACTGCCCTCCCCAGAGCTCCCCCGCTGACCAGGAGCATGGCACCAGCCCTACTCCCCGCACCATCCACTTTCACAAGGCATTGCAAGGCACTCCCAGAGAGCCTGGCCCATGTCCTGGAAGCTTCTCCTCCTAAGCAACCCTGAGCAAGCGCCATGGCCCGTCAGAGGCCAGGCCTCCTCCTCCACAGGACACCAGTATCCCCTCCCTGAGCTGACCCACCCAACAAGGCTGGAAGCATCAGATAAGGGAATGGGTCAAACTGCAGTGTGGGAACTGGGAAGTAACTTTAAGGAGCAGGATGACAATTCTGTGCTAAGACGCAAAGCTGCAAGGAGTGGACCAGGCAAATGCCCCCGATTCCAGGGGATGAAAGCCTGCTCTGTGGCCCATTGTCTTTCATGGAGCTGCAGGGCAGGGAGAGGCATGTCTAAAACGCAATCTCACTTTTAGAAGTTACATGTGCAGGACGCAAACAGGCTGGTGCCCACATGCACGTGAAACCACAACAGTCTAAGTGACCGGTGGCCCAAAGTCAGCCACAGGTGTCTAAAGCAGACGTTTGGGGTCCTGCTGTTACGGCCCATGAAGTTTCCACTACAAAGCGTACCCCACTTCTTCCCTCCTGCCCAGTATTGAGAGAAAACCGCTCGAGTGTCTTCAGGCCATTCCCAGAGGAGAACCCAGGACCCATCGGAGCACCTCTGAGCCGAATGCCAACCCCCTCACATGGTTCAGAGCCCCCTCCGCCACCTGGACTTCTGAGGCGGCGCTTTCCAAACGCACACAAAGTGCCTAAAGACAACAGCCATCGAGGGACCCGGGCCGGTGTGGCGGCCAGACCCGCAGATGAGCGCGCGCGGGCTCCGCACGACCTGCGGTGTGACAGCTGGTCTCCCCATGCGTGCAACCTGCGGGTCTGGGAGGGTTTCCAGGGCCTTCGGCTCTCTGCTATCACGGCTCCAGGTCTCCTCCGGACGCCCCTGTCCCCCGGTCCCCATACTCACACGGTGGCCATGGCTGCGTGGCTGCGGCACGGAGCAGCGAGGCGGTGGGTCGTGGATCCCACTGGGCCCGCTGACCAGAGGGCCACGGACCCCGGGGAGGCAGCGACGTGACGCTGAGGCTCTGCTTAGAGCCAAACAGGAAAAGGAAGATGAACCAGAGACAAAGGGGAAACAAACGCCAGTTAAGAACTGAAACCGAGGTAGAAAATAGAGAAACGAGAGGCTCTCGTGGTGCAGGGCCCCCGCCCCCTCCCCGTGGGGCCGCGCCTGAGGCCTCAAGTTCCAGCACTTTCTGCAGACTGAGTGGGCTCTGGGAAAGGCGGGGGGCCCCCCGGCAGGAGAGCCGTCGGCCCTGTCCTCCCAGGGCCTTTGTGGAAGGGCCCCCTGGTCCAACCTGCAGAGCCCACAGACGACTCGATGCTTTTGACAGCCGGTTGAGGCTTCCCGTTTGACTCGGGAATAAATCCTGCCCTCCGGCTGGAAGACGGGTCTCACCACCCCCGGTGAGGTTTCTGTCAGCACCTCAGGGCTGGAAGGAAAATGTCTGAGGACCAACGGGAACGTGGGTTGGTCGCTGGCTCCACCGACCCCGGCCGGGCGGCTGCTTTCTCAGCTCTAAGGTGGGGCTGCGGATGCTCAGTCTGTGAACCCTCACCCGGCGCTCGGGCGCATCCGCTCCACTCGCGAGCTTCCGTGCAGAGCTCACAGAGACCCCACAAAGTGTCATGCATTGTACTAGAAATGAGAGACAAAACAGTGCCAGCAACAGCAGCACTTGTCCTTAAAGGGCTCTTAAGGTTTAGAAAGGAAGGGACCGATAGGTGAGCAGAGGGGTGCGTCCAACAGTTGCTACTGCTATCGAGGCAAATATACCGAGCACAGGGCAAGAGAAAGATCGGTCCTAACCAGAGGGCTGGAAGCACTGAATGCCGAACATCCCTTTTCAAAGGGTTTCAGAGACACACCTCCTTTGGCACCGCTTTAGGTGCCAGTCAAACTTTGACACACTGTGGTTTTCATTTTCTCTTAATTCAAGATATTTTCTATTTCCCTCTGCGTTTTCTTCTTTTTTTTTGGCCGCACCCAAGACATATGGAAGTTCCCAGGCTTGGGAATGCATCTGGGCTGCAATGCCACCTGGGCCACAGCTGAGGCAATGCTGGATCTTTAACCCTGTGTGCCACAGCAGGAACTCCTGGTTTCTTCTTTTACCCACGGATTACTTAGAAGTGCTTTAATTGCGAAAGAGTCATTGTTATCCTTCCTCTGCTGTTTATTTCTGAAACATACTTAGTCTAAGTCTTTTGTTTTCCTGGTATGGCTGCAGTCCTGTTAAATGTAGGGAGACCTGCCGGATGGCCCAGCAGGAGGTCTATCTTGGTGAAAAGAAGGCGTGTTCTGAAACTGGGTGCAGGGTCCAAAACGTCAATTAGGTCAAGGTGGTTAATAGTGTGTTTGAGATCTTCTTACGTCTTTACTGGTTTGCTGTTGGTTTATTTTTATCTCATTGTTCTATCAACAGTTGAGACTAAGGTATTAAAATCTCAAACCACAACAGTGGATCTGTCCATTTCTGTCAATTTTTATTTCACGTATTTTGAAGCTCTTACATATATATATATATATATATATATTCTTCTTTTTTTTTTGTCTTTTTTTTTGTCTTTTTGTTGTTGTTGTTGTTGTTGTTGCTATTTCTTGGGCCGCTCCCGCGGCATATGGAGGTTCCCAGGCTAGGGGTTGAATCGGAGCTGTAGCCACCAGTCTATACCAGAGCCACAGCAACGCAGGATCCGAGCCGCGTCTGCAACCTACACCACAGCCCACGGCAACGCCGGATCGTTAACCCACTGAGCAAGGGCAGGGATCGAACCCGCAACCTCATGGTTCCTAGTAGGATTCGTTAACCACTGCGCCACGACGGGAACTCCTATATTTTCTTCTTTTTAGGGCTGCACCTGTGGCATATGGAAGTTCTTGACCTAGGGGTTGAAAGGGAGCTGCAGTTGCAAGCCTACACCACATCCACCGCAACACTGGGCCTGAGCTGCAGCTGCGTATGCAACCTACACCACAGCTTGCAGCAACCCACTATGCAAGGGCAGGGATTGAACCCACATCCTCACAGGCACCATGTCGGGCTCTGAATCCGCTGAGCTGCAACAGAAACCCCTACCCCCATTTTTAATGGGATAGTAGTCATATGAATTATATATACACGACGCAATGTTGTGTGTATATGTGGGTACCTTTTAATTACGAAAAAAGTCCTTTATATCATCCATATTATTTACCCTTTCGAGTTTTCTTCATCCCTTCTTAAACATCTAAGTTGTTTGGTATCATTTTTCTTCCGACCGAGGAACTGCCATGAGCATTTCTTATGCATCAGGTATGCCGAAGGTAAATTCTCTTGCTCTTCTTCTTCTTCGTCTTCTCTTTTTATGGTCACACCTGCAGCATCTGGAAGTTCCTAGGCCCGAGGGTGAACTGGAGCTGCAGCTGCCTTCTATGCCACAGCCAGGGCACCCCCAGATCCTCAACCCACTAATTTCCATTTCTCTGTCGAGATTCTCCATCTGTTTGCTCGTTTTATCTGTTTCCTTTAAGTCTTTGAGTATATATATAAAATAGCAATTTTGAAGTACTTGTCTACTAATTCCAGCTTCAGAGTAGCCTCTGCCCATTGATGAGTTTTTCCCCCTTTAGTTCATATGACTACTATCCCATTAAAAATGGGGGTAGGGGTTTCTGTTGCAGCTCAGCGGATTCAGAGCCCGACATGGTGCCTGTGAGGATGTGGGTTCAATCCCTGGCCTTGCGTAGTGGGTTGCCGCAAGCTGTGGTGTAGGTTGCATATGCACTGGGCCAGGGATCGAGCCCACATCCTCACGGAGACAACACTGGCTCCTTAACCTGAGCTACAACGGGAACTCCCCTCTCACTCTTCTTTTACCTGAAACCTATTTTGCTTACATCCTCAGAGGCACTTTTGCCTGAGGAGAGACTTCTGAGATTTTTCGTCCCCTTTCAGCACCTTGGCGACGTTGTTCTACCCTCTTCTGGCGTCCACCGCGTCGGATGAGACTCAGCCATCGCTCGGTCCTCATCCTTTCTGAGTCACTTTTCTTCGGCTCACTTGTATTTTACTTACGTATTTTGGCCATACCCACAGCACGGGAGAGGTTCTGCGCCAGGGATCAAAGTCGTGCCGCAGCAGAGACAACGCCAGATCCTTCACCTGTGGAGCCGGCCGGTGACTCCCTGATCATCTGAACACATTTTCTCTTTTTCTTTGGCGGCCAGCAGTTTGGCTATGACGGGATTAGGTGTGATTTTTCTTTGCATTTACCCTGCTGGGGCTTTACTGGAAATCTAGGACACCTAAGTTAAGGTTTTTCATCAAATTTGGAAATTATTTCTTCAAACCACTTTCTCCTGTTCCTTCCTCTTTTTCCTCTCCCTCCAGGACGCTCGTTATACACACGTAGAACTCTTGGTATCATCTCACAAGTCACCACGGCGCTGTTAATTATTTTCAATATCATTTTCAGATTAGATGATTTCTATTGATCAGCCTCCAAGTCCACTAACACTTTCTTTTTTTTTTCTTTTTAAGGCCACATCTGCAGCATGTGGAGGTTCCCAGGCCAGGGGTCGAACTGAAGCTACAGCCGCGGGCCTACACCACAGCTCACGGCAACACCGGATCCTTAACCCACTGAGCGAAGCCAGGGATCAAACCCACAACCTCATGGATCCTAGTCGGGTGTGTTAATCGCTGAGCCACGAAGGGAACACCCCACTAACACTTTCTAATACTGTTTCTGATCCACTTTTATAATCTCATCCAGTGATTTTAAAATTTTTATTTCTAGGACTACAATTTCCATTTGGCAAAATCTGAATAATTTCCATTTCTCTGTCGAGATTCTCCATCTGTTTGCTCGTTTTATCTGTTTCCTTTAAGTCTTTGAGTATATATATAAAATAGCAATTTTGAAGTACTTGTCTACTAATTCCAGCTTCAGAGTAGCCTCTGCCTATTGATGAGTTTTTCCCCCTTTAGTTCACATCTTCTGACTCTTTATATGTCCACTTATTTATGTATTTATTTACTTATTTTCTTCTTAGGGCCCTACCCACAGCATATGGAAGTTCCCAGGGAAGGGGCTGAATTGGAGCTGCAGTCACTGGTCTGCACCACAGCCACAGCAACACTGGATCTGAACCATATCTGTGACCTACACCACAGCCTGCAGCAACACTGTACCCTTAATCCACTGGGTGAGGCCAGGGATTGAACCCGCGTCCTCATGGACACTATGACAGGTTCCCACTGAGCCACAACGGGAACTCCATGCCCGCTAATTTATATGTCTGACACTGGTATGACCCACTGCAGAGTCTGGGTTATGGTTTCCTTCCTTTAAAGGTATTGAGTTTGTCCTGGCAGGTCGGTAAATTATTGGCAGATCCTTTTAGGTTATCAGTCTTGGATTCATTCTTTAAGTCCATTTCCATTGTGAATGTAGCCCTCGGGTGTGGCCCCGACTCAAGGGCGCAGTCCTTCCTCCTAAGGGGTGGCTGTGCTGGGGCCTCAGGATGCCTGGGTGCTCTGTGAGGTCTCTGCGCTTGGGTGGACGGATCTCCAACACCGCCCAGCGCTGCTTGGCCTCTGGCGTCGTCATTCGGCTCTTAGCCCTACAGAAGGCCGTCTGTGCCATAGGCTCCGTGGAGCATCTCATCCTACTCGTGCACAGCGGGCCTTCAGTCGAGGCCCTAAAGTGAACCCCTACACAAAACTCTGCTGTCCCTGCCCCAACCCCACGGCTCCCCTTCCCATCTCCTTGCCCTGCAACATCCGGCTACTTTAATAGTTGGAAATGCCAACAGCTGACTCCTGAGTTCCTTAAGATCAACTTCTAGCCTGGGTTCTGTAACTGAGCCAGTGCCCTGTGGGGCTCCTGGGCACACAGGCCTTCCTGTGTCCCCCATTTCTTGTTTTGAGGGAATAAGAAACTTCCATATGCTGAGGATGCAACCCTAAAAAAAGACAAAAAAAAAAAAAAAAAAAAAGAAAAGAAAAGAAAGAAAGAAAGAAAGGTCCTGTTTGCGGCTTACAATGTGAGCTGTGAACTGAGCTCAGCACCTAGTTCGCTGCTCAGGCTACAGCAGGTACAGAGCAGATGCTGCCTGCACGAACGAACGAAGGAGTGGGAAGGGCTCTGACCCCCACGGATGTTAAATCCTAAGGCATCTGGCTCTGAGTCACGCGCAAGTGACAACGATTATATTGACTTGAACTGAAGGATGTGTTTCCCATGTAACCAGATCCCGAAAGGAGGCAGGATGGATGCAAGTCTATACTAAAGACCCTTGTTCGGCAACCTGGTGAAGACCCAGTTGCCGTGTGGCCTGAGGAAGTCACCTTCCTTCTGTAGATCTCAGTTTCCTTTTCAGTAAATAGATTAACCTCTCTCCTCCTCTCTCTTGGAAGGACATTTGGGCATAAAAGAATCTTTGACTAAGAAATACAAACTATATATATTATGCTTGTACAATACCGGCTTTTCATGAGAATTTGCGTTAAAAAGAAGGCAGGGCACTTCCTGTGTCTTAGGAACAGAGAAAAAGAGGACAGAGAAATGGCTACGCAGCATCACTGACACATTATGAAAACCTATTAGCCAAGGTGCGTGACCAACTGCAGGCATGACAGGGACAGAGTAAAGGGACAAGGCAGGTGATGAAATAGTGAGTCCCACCAGGGGATTGTAAGTAGAGATAAAAGTATGGGAGACCCTAGAAGTTAATGATCACTCAAGAAAGCAAGCTTGCTGAACAACTAAACCGAGCAGGCTTGCTCAGCAACCAAGCCATGCAACTGAAGCATGAGGCGTGCCCCAAACAATAGAGCAGTGGTACAAAGAGACCCTCATCCCGCCCAGGGAGGTCAGTAAGTTAATGATTTCTAGGACATGCCCCTCTGGGGGCACTGAAAACAAAAACACAGGAAAGGGGACATGAGACTGCAGCCTAAGAGGATTTACCATTTTTAGTCTGTCACCACCTCGTGTCCATCTCCACACCAGGACAGTCCCGGTTTGACTACGTAGGGTCTAGAAAACTCCCCGCCCAACGAAGCTGGAGCCGATGATGAAGTCTGACTCTCTTCAAGAATGAGGAAGAAGGTGGGTGGTCCTCTCCCCCTCCCCCTTTGATATTAAAAGGGTGGTGGCTGCTCAGTCCCCAGGGCGGCACTCCCTGGCCTCAGAGCATCTGATACTGACATACTCTCCTGTCTGTCACGGCTTCTTCTCTCGGATTCTTTCTGTGCCGAGACAGGGGACCTATGCTCTGCCGAGAGCAGAAATGTGTTTGTCAGGACCCACCTTAAACATCACCTCTTCAAGGAGAAGTTTAATGCCCCCCCGCCCCCTGGCCAGGTCCCCAGGGAAAACGAGTCCTGCTGCTGTTTCTTCAGCAGTTTAGACAAGATCAATGTAGCCGTCATAATCACTGCCCTGGAGGTGAGAGCTGCCACGTTTTTTCCTTCTCTTATCGCCACTTGTGCCCAGCACAGTTCTTGGTACACAGTGAGTGCCCAGGATGTTTGTTAAGCCACCCTGCTGCAGCGACTGGAACTTTGAAAGGACATAAATTATTGGTGGTACAGAGAGAGTATGGATATGGCCTTGTTTTTCAAATCTCAGCCTCTGGAAAGGGAGTGGTTGAGCCTTGTCAATAACACCGTGGCGCTCTGCTCCCAGGAACTTGAACTTCCATCCCAACCAAGCTCCGATCTGCAGCCTAAGCAGCCGGTACCAGCGAGGCAAGAGCAATCGAAGGTGCCAAGGAAACAGTGACCAACGCACAGGGGAGAAGTATCAGTCTCTGAGAAGTGTAAGCATCATAAATCAAAAGAACGAAGAGAAAGGCGACGAAGGAAGCCACCTGTGTGGAAAGCAACATGTCTTTCCATCAAAGGACATCTTGGGGACTCCATTTTGCTATGATTTCGGCTGAAACGCCTTCCCACGACCCCCCCTCCGCTTTCCCTCTTCTCCCGGGAACAATTTGTTTCAAATGAGCCAACCGGGAAGAATGTGCACCCTGACCTGACCCACGGCAAGGGGGCAGGTCCATCACCTGCGTTAGGGATAAACAGGGAGGGTCCTTTGTTGGGCGCGCCTTTTCTGGAGCCCCCACGCCCTTCTGCAGAAGGAAAGAGCCTTGTCGATATCTCCCCGTGTTCGATCCGAGCCATGTCCCCAACACCTGTGAGAGAGATATATGTATCTATAGCAAGAAATACATGTTTAGTCTTTGTCCCTGTTTTTGGCTCCGGGCTCTCCAAACACGTGGAATTTCCAAAGTGTAAGAGGAATGGAAGCATCCTTTGTTATGACATTTGGAATCTTTGGTCTTCATTTCCTGAAGTAGCTTTCTGTGACAAGAGTGAAATGGGTGTCTTTTGGAGTTCCCATCGTGGCGCAGCAGAAATGAATCCTCCTAGCATCCATGAGGTTGTGGGTTCGATCCCTGGCCTGGCTCAGTGGGTGAAGGATCTGGCGTTGCCGTGAGCTGTGGTGTAGGTTGCAGCTGCAGCTCGGATCTGGCGTGGCTGTGGCTGTGGCGTAGGCCGGCGGCTGTAGCTCCGACTGGACCCCTAGCCTGGGAACCTCGATACGCTGTGGGTGCGGCCCTAAAAAAAGAAAAAAGAAAGTGAAATGGGTGTCTTCCATTATTGATAAGATGCCTCTTTCAACCACCCCTGAGTTTCTGTGAATGAAATGCCTCTGGGAAAGCCGTTTGGAAGCAGGACTTGTTGCCAGGGAAACCAGCTGCGAGGTTAGAGGGCTGTAACTTTCACCCCAGCCTGACCTCAAATTTCCAAGGAGGGGCTGAGATTGCGCTCAGGCACCCAGGGCTAATGATTTACTCAATCTCGCGTATTTAATGAAGCTCTTAGGGGACCACTGGAACCGCCCACCTTGGCCAGGCACCACGACAGCCGCCAGCAGGAACGGTCTCACAACAGGAGGCCCCGATAAGGACGAGGTGCTGCCCTGAAGACGAACTGGGAGAAGTGGGCAGGAGGTGAGCAACCTCCCAGGATCCTTGGCGCTGGGCTCCGTCTTGGCTGAGAGGTGTGAGGGCCACAGGGGGAAGGACCCTGAGCCAGATCAGGCGCGGGCCGAGCAAGCGGACTGGCCAGAGGCAACCTGGAAACTAACCCGCTCCCCTAAACCCGGAGACGGCGAGCCCCCTGGTGGAGCAGCTCTCCTGGGCTCCCCCACTCTGCTGCTCTCCCAGTTACGTCTTTTGCTTTGTCAGACTGTGTGTCTCCTCAGACAATTCATGTCCAAGTGTGAGAAAAGAGCCCAGTCTTGGGCCCTGGAGGGGACCCCCTTCCTCCATAAAATCGCCAAAGGGCAGGGTCCGGAGAGCTCCTCGGTTGGTGAAGAGAACGCAGCCCCGAGCCGGGGGTGGGGGTGGGGGTGGGAGCACAACCTACTCGTGAGGAGAGAAGTCCTGCACCCAGGGCCTCCCTCCCACCTTTTGTATCTTTTCATCTGGCTGTTCACTTGTATCCTTGAATATCCTTTGTGAGAAACTGGTTTCCTGAGATCTGTAAGCTGTTCTAGCAAATTAACTGAACCCCAGGAAGGGGGCGTGGGAACCTCCAGTTTACAGGCACTTGGTCAGAGCCCAGCTAACACCTGGAGCTGCGCCGGGCATCTGAAGGAGAGGGAGGGACGGCCTGTGGGACGGAGCTCTCAACCCGTGGGAGCTGATGCCATCTCTAGGTCAACAGCGTCAGAACGGAGTTAAACTGTGGGACGCCCACCTGGGACTGCAGAATTGCTTGATGTGTGAAAACCCCACAATCTGGTGTCAGAGGTCAAGCAGTGCTGGTCTACAAATAATAAATGCTGGGGAGGGTGTGGGGGAAAGGGAACCCTCCTGCCTCCACTGTTGCTGGGAATGTGAGCTGGTGTAGCCACTATGGAGAACAGTACGGAGGTTCCTTAAAAACTACATATAGAGCGACTATATGATCCAGGAAGCCCGCTTGTAGGCATATATCTGAACAAAGCTATAATTTGTTTATTTTTTCTTTTTAGGGCTACACACCACAGCATATGGAGGTTCCCAGGCTAGGGGTCGAATTGGAGCTGTAGTCATTGGCCTAGACCACAGCCACAGCAATGTCAGATCTGAGCCACACCTGCGACCTACACCACAGCTCACAGCAACACCGGATCCTGAACTCACTGAATGAGGCCAGGGATTGAACCTGCGTCCTCATGGATACTAGTCAGATTCATTTCCACTGAGCCACGGCAGGAACTCCAAAACAAAACTATAACTTAAAAAGATACATGCACCTCAATGTTCACTGCAGCACTATTTACAACAGCCAAGACATGGAAGCAACCTAAATATCCATCCACAGATGAATGGATAAAGAAGATGTGGTATATATATACACAACAGAATACTACTCAGCCATGATAAAGAATAAAATACTGCTACTTGCAGCAACATGGATGGACCTAGAGATGATCATACTAAGTGAAGTCAGACAGAGGAAGACAAATACCATGTGATATCACTTATGTGTGGACTCTAAAAAATGATACAAATAAAACTATTTACATAACAAAAGCAGATTCGTAGACACAGAAAACAAACTTATGGTTACCAAAGGGAAAGTGGGGGAGGGATAAACGAGGAGTTTGGGGTTAGCAGATAAACACTACCACGCATGAAACAGAGACCCAGCCAGGTTCTACTGGACAGCACAGGGAACAACAGTCAGTATCTTGCAATAGGTTATACTGGAAAAGAATCTAAAAGAGAACATATATATGTATAATTAGATCACTTTGCTGTACACCAGACACTAATACACTGTAAATCAACTATACTTCAATAGAAACCCAGTAAAAAGAAAAAGAAGTGAAGCGGTGTTGGTGCGGTGTGAGGGTAAGTGAAACACCCAGAGGTGAGTATCTTCTTTAGACAGCCTATACCAGGGGAAACAGCACTTGAAAATTTCACAAGCATAATAAAAGTCATTGGAGAGAGAGGGAAGATATAATTATGAGGTGAGAATAAGCAATGAGGAAGAAGAACCAAGCAATTTTTTTTTGTATAAAAATATATTGCTAAGGAGTTCCCTTGTGGCACAGCAGGTTAAGAACCTGGCATTGTCACTGCAGCAGCTTGGGTCACTGCTGTGGTGCAGTTTCAGTCCCTGGCCTGGGGATTTCCACCTGCTGCAGGTGTGACCAAATATGTATACTTGTATATAACTGATACAATAAAGAACTCAATGTATAGCCTCAGCAGGAAAGATGAGAGATGAAAAACACAAAATCAGGTGGAAGAACTGACCTAGACTCACCGGGAAGGGAAAACGAGGAGGACAGGAGAAAAGGCCCGGTTTCTGTGAACACCCCAGAGAGGGTATGAAGAAAAAGGAACCCTCCTACACTGCTGGTAGGAATGTAAATTGGAGCAGCCACTATGGAGAACAGTATGGAGGTCCCTTAAGAAACTAAAAACAGAGCTACCATATGATCCAACAATCCTACTGGACATGTCTGGTCAAAACTCTAATTTGAAAAGATATATGCACCCAATGTAGCATTATTTACATTAGCCAAGACATGGAAACAACCTAAATGTCCATCAGCGGAGGAATGGATAAAAAAGATGTGGTACACATATACAATGGAATATTACTCAGCCATAAAAAAGAATGAAACAATGCCATTCGCAGCAACATGGATGGACACCTAGAGATGATCATACTAAGTAAAAGCCAGACAGAGAAAGAAATAACATGTGATATCACGTGCATGTGGAATCTAAATATATATGCACACACTTATACACTGGATAAATTAGGAGGTCGGGATTAACATACACACAATACCATATGTAAAATGGAAAACCAACAAGGACCTACTATAGCACAGGGAACTATACTCAATATTTTGTAACAACCTATAAGGAAAAAGATTCTGAAAAAATATACACACACGCATGTATGTACGTATGTATAACTGAACTGCTGTGCTGCATGTCTGAACTAACACAATACTGTTAATCAATTATACTTCAATTAAAAAATATCCCAAATGCAGCAAATATAATGCTCTCAAATAGGTTATATATTAGGGGACTTTGAGACTGTTGAAGAAAGTCATTCCACCATCCTGGCTCACAACAGAAATAATACCCAGTTGGGAGTTTCCATTGTGGCTCAGTGGTAACGAACCCGACTAGTATCCATGATGATGCAGGTTCAATCCCTGGCCTTGCTCGGTGGGTTAAGGATCGAGCATTACTGCTAGCTGTGTTGTAAGCTGCAGATCTGGCGTTGCAACGCAGCTCAGATCTGGCATTGCTGTTGCTGTGGCTGTGGTGTAGGCTGGCAGCTGCGGCTCAGATTCGACCCCTAGCCTGGGAACTTCCAAATGCTGCAGGTGCACCCCCCACCCCCAAATGACAAATAAAGAAAAGAAAGAAATACTACCCAGGGGAAAGGACCCATTTTATCTGTCTAGAAAGTGAAGAGAAACAGAATGAATGAAGGGTGCTTCTGATGAAAAAGGCCTTCCCAGAATATAGCAGTTGCAGCATATGTGCTCTTTTGGCTTCAAGGCAATTCTTATGAACTTGAGTTATACTCAGGCTTCAGGACAAGCCCATGAACTTGACACCAGAACAATTCCTTTCTCAAGCTATATGTTAAATATTTTGATGCTTCGGAGCCTTCTGCCTCCTTTCAGTGGCATCCAATGGTTTTAAGGAGCATTTGAACATAAAAGGACACGTTACCTAGGTTTGGTTAACTACAAATCGAATAAATCCAAAGAAACATAATAACAAGAAACTATTTTTCATCAAACTAGTGGGACTTTTCGTTTCTTAGAGAACTTTTGGTTTGGCTTGGTTGTGAGTTTGTCTCATTTCTATGAGTGTGACACCTGCAGGAATCTGAGTAAAAACCACTACACTCGGAAGATAAAGCTCCGTCCCCCTAAAACTCCCTCTGTCCTCCCTTAGTGGTCACTCCTTCCTCCACCACTTGCTCCCAGCATCCACTGGCCTGTTCTCCGTCTCAGTGGTTTGCTCCTGGAGCATGTCAGACCGACAGGCTTCTGCGGCGCAAAACCTTTTAAGCTCGTTTCCTTCACTTAGCATCATGCCTTCGAGGTTCATCCACGTTACTGTGTTTATGAAATAATTTTGGTTCTTTTTTCTCGTTTTGCAGACTGGTATCCCATTACATGGCTATACACAAATTGTGTATCTATTAAGTTGAAGCACATCTGAGTTGTTTATAGTTGGCTGTTATAAACAGAGCCACTATAAACAGTCACACACACACACACACAGGTTTTTATGTGACCGTAAGTTTTCATTTCTGCAAGGTAAACATTTAGCATTGAGATTACTGGGCTATATGTTTAAGTTTATAAGAAACTGCCAACTGTTTTCCAGAGTAGCTGTACCACTTCTGTTCCTACCAGCAACCTAGGAGAGCTACACCCCCAATAGCATTTGGCATTGTCAATATTTTCTTTATTGCAGTCATTCTACTAAGTATGCTGTAATTGTGTATGTGTGTGTGTGTGTGTGTCTTTTTAGAGCCGTACCCTGGGCATATGGAAGTTCAATGCTAGGGGCTGAACGGGAGCTATAGCTGCCAGCCTACACCACAGCCACAGGATCCAAGCTGCATCTGCAACCTACACCACAGCTCATGGCAATGCCAGATCCTAACCCACTGAGTGAGGCCAGGGATCGAACCCTTGTCCTCAGGGATACTAGTAGTGCCCACAACGGGAACTCCCCTCACTATAATTCTAATTTTAATTTCTCTAATGACTAATGATGCTATGTATCTTTTCATGTGCTTTCTTGCCATATCCTCTTTGGTGAAATGTCTATTCAAGTCTTTTGCCCATTTTTTATTTTTTAAATGTTTTAAATTATTTTTTTATTTTTTGCTTTTTAGGGCTGCACCTGCGGCATGTGGAGGTTCCCAGGCTAGGGGTCCAATCGGAGCTGCAACTGCCAGCCTACGCCACAGCCACAGCCACGTCAGATCTTTAACTCACAGGGTGAGGCCAGGAATAGAACCCGCAACCTGATGGTTCCTAGTTGGATTTGTTTCCACTGCACCACGACAGGCACTCCAGGCTTCCGTTTTTAAAAATTGGGTTTTACTATTGCTAAGTTTTGAGAGTTCTGTGTACAGACTGAAGTCTTCTGTGATAAGAAGCCTGTCTCTTGCCTTCTCATTCTCCCAACAGTGTCTTTCACACAGTAACTGTTTTTTGTTTCTGTTCTTAAATTTTACTGGCGTAGAGCCGACTTACAGTGTTGAATTAGTTTCAGGTGTACAGCAAAGTGAATCAGTTATACACATAATACACATCCACTCTTTTTTCCTGTATAGGTTATTACAGAATATTGAGTAGATGTCCCTCGGTTATACGGCAGGCCCCAGCTAGTTATCTATTTAGTATGTAGCAGTGTGGAGGGGTAAATTAGGAGTAACAGTTTTTAATTTTGATGAAGGCACATTATTTTAATTGGACCGAGCCTCTTTTTTCTCTCATGGATGGTGCCTTGCTGTCGTGTCTCAAACCCTGCGCCTAACCCTAAGGCATGAAGACTGTCTCAAGTTTTATTCCAGAAGAATTTTTTTCTTGGCTACACCCAGGGCATGCAGGAGTTCCTGGGCCAAGGATCAAACCTGTGCCACAGCAGTGACCTTGAACCACAACAGTGGCAAAGCTGGATCCTTAACCCACTGAGCCACCAGGGAGCTCTAGAGTGAACATTCATTTTTGAGGTTAACTTTTGTATAATGTGCAGGGATAAGGTCAAGGTTCATTTTTCAGCATATTAATATCTAATTATTCCAACTCCATTTGTTGAAAAAAAAAAAAAAACCCACAATGCTTTCTTCATTGAAACTGCCTTTGTACCTTTGTCAAACATCAGTGGACAGATCTGTCTGGGCATATTTCTAGATTTTCCACCCACGTGTCCAACATCTCCCAAAGTTGAAAACCCATGAGGCAAACTCGCTGGTATGGCACACCTGTGCCGTCATCAGGACTCGGAACTTGAGTCAGGAAGAGGGACTGGGTACCTGTGACACAGGCTGTGGCGAGGGTAAGCCAGGCCGCACCACAAACGGCCTCCTGAGTTCGGCCCTTGACATCACAGTCGGAGAGGCGCCGGCCACCTGGAGACCCCTTCTGGGAAGGGGACTAAGAGGGGGAGGCGACCAGGAACCACAGGGACCGGCGGAGGAAAGCCGCCTGCCTGGTCTGCGGAGAGGAGAGGCGAGTGTGCACGCTGGCTCTGAGCTCCCCGGAGAGAAGGAGTGTACTTTCCTCACGGGGCCCTTGGGAGTTGGTCAGGACCCAGGGCTACAACCAGGAGCTGTTCCGGGGGCCCGGAGATGTACAAGAGCTGCTTCCTGCTTGCAGAGGGGGAGGCCGAGGGGAAAACGAGTTTGGTTTGACACAGGTCCTCCAGTCACTCCTACGTGCAATGGGCACCTGCCTGCTTTAGGTGGGAGACGAATGAGTGACGTGTTCGCCTCCGACTGGCGGGCCAAACATGGCCCAAGGACTCTGTTTTGGACAAATGACGTGTTTCTGTCTTTGGGTTTAATTTTAATGGCCTCACAAGAAGGCTCGGGTCATGTGAAAAAAATCTGCCCAAGGTCTCAAAATGGTGGCTGCAAAACTGAATCTGGACACCCAGCCTCCTGACGCTTCATCCGGGACCCGTTTTCACTGATTGTCGAAATTCCTAACACTGTGTTCGCTGAAGCCTAAATAACCCAGGGCCTCCTTCGTGTCCACAGCGTCTCCTGGGTTTTTCTGACCCTTTGCGTTTTCAGTCTTGGCCCACGGTCTCAGCGGCCTTTACAGGGAGAGGAATCTGCATTTGAACTTTCGACACTTTTTTTTCAATGACAAGATGGGGAAAAAAATCGTATCAAATCAGACAGGTCTCTTCTGAGCTGCTTCTGGGTGACCTACTGCTCTAATTAGGCTGCACGGAAAGCTGGCTTTCCCAGAGATGCAGGATATAGCTGGAGGAAAAAGCTGTCCAGACGACTTAACGTCATCGGTGTCCACCCGGCCTCGGAGCATTCCAGGAATTCACTGATTCATCCCGTAACTCATTCCACCCATTGACCATCCACACAGACACAGGGAGAGAACACAGGCCAGTGAAGGACTTGGCCTGATACACCCGGACACGAGGCAGCCCGGGCAGAGGACTGTGTCACTTAACCGTCAGGCCCGCCCTGAGCTCCCCAGCAGGGGTGCGGCCAGGGGGAGGTCGTCTCTCAGGACCAGGGCCCGGGGCACAGCCCCACCTCTTCCTTCCCGATGTGCGCTCACCTACAAAAGCCAGGAAATAACCGGGTCCTTTCCAGCTGGCAGTTCCGGGGAGGATCAAAGAGCGGGTGGACCGGAAAAGAGCTTTGCAAAGTGAACAGCCTGAGCCTTAGGGAGAGACGTATTCAACCAGCACGAGCACGTGCTGGGCACCTGTTAAATGACACGCACCCTGTGTGAAATTAACTGCACTGTGTCTCTGCACTCGGGACAGTCAGAACCAACACAGCGGTACAGGTACAAGGCCGGACTGTCCAGGGTGACATGTGAGCACAGCAGGGGCCCTTCCCAGCTGTGCAGTCAGAGGCCAGGACGCAGCATGAACAGGGTATTCAGGCAGCAAAAGACTGCACCGGGTTTTAGAAAAAACCTCTCTCTTTTTAATTAATTTTTTAATTATATGATGCTGGAGACAATCCGCCAAGCGGGCCCTACCCTCACTGCACTTAAGGCCGGGAGGCCTCCGGCTCCTCGTGGGGAGACGGAGGACACTGTGAACGCCCTGCCGAGCGCGGGCCACCCCCGCCCGAGGGCCCCAAGCGCCCAGGGGCCTAACGAGCAGGCTGCCGAAGGGAGGCTGAGGCCTGCGGAGGGAGGAGAGGCAGCTCGTCCGAAAGGCCACAGCAAGTTCGTGGAAGGGCTGGTCTCCGGGGACCCGGCCCTCCAGCAGGTGTCCGGGTCACGGTCTCCACGTGGGCAGCCGAGGAGACCAGCGAGAAGGGCGATGGGCCAGCCAGGAGCCTGACTGGGGCTGGGGGACAAACCCGAGTCCCGACGGAAGGGCAGCACCAGCAGACTCAGCCGAGCGAGAGGAAGGGCAGAGGGGAGGCAGGAAAGGCGGAGGCAGAGGCCGGCTCCCGGCTTGATCGCTCCTCTTCAACACCCCCAGAGCAGCTGCACGTAACGGGGCGTGTTTCACACCACATCCTCACACCAGCCTCCCCAGTGAGGCGGGAGAGGCGAGGACGCGCGCACCTGTTCTCTGAGGCCCAGAAGGGCAGAGTGTCCCCTCGCCCCAGGTCCCAGAGCTCGGCAGAGAGGCAGGGCCCGGCGGCCAGTGTCCCACTGGCCCTGCAGCCCGTGCAGTCGGGACAGGGCTCTCCCGTGACCCAGAGGAGGCGCGGTAGGCCCAGCAGCCCCCAGGCCTCCAGGTGAACTGAAGCTCGGCGCTCGGGGGCCTGCGGGCCTGGGCTGCACTCCCTGCTCTGCGATCAGGTGTCTCATGTCAGGTGAGCCACTGGCTTCTCTGGGCATCCCCGCCTGTCCTCACGGCGAGAGAAGCGCAAGGTCACCTTTAAGAGCCCCCCCTGCTCTGAAAACCAAGTCTATTCTGTTTTTCTTTTTGTTTTCTTTTTCTTTTTAGCTGCGCCCATGGTATGTGGAAATTCCTGGGCCAGGGATCAAACCCACGCCACAGCAGTGACAACACCGGATCCTTAACCCGCTGAGCCACTGGGAACTCCTCTATTCTATTTTTAAATTCTCTTTTCCTGAAGCCAGTGCTACTGCTTTTAACTGTGGCCAAGGAAAACTGTTACTAGGAAGGCAGCTGGCATAGCTTGGTTTCTTAGTCTGTGTTGACAGGAAATATAATTACCTTTGTTAATGAATTAATTTTCAAAGAAACTGAACCCTTAAAAAGAAAAAATCCTTGTCCAAACTTCCGGACTGCTGTTTCAAGCAGTTTTGCTGATGAGTGATTCAGTTCCCGCCTGTGCTGACACTTCTGCTGTGACTTTCACACAGACACGGGCCTCGCAGCCTGGCAGGTGCACTGGGCAGGCGGTGGGACCAGCACGGAACGAGAGCTGGGAGACAAGCCACACCCGCCCAGGTCTCAGGCAAACTAGTTACCTTTCATCTTGAAAATGAGGGACAGGGTTAGCAGGTCACCTAAGCATGGCCAGCAAGGACTCTCAAATTATTTTAGATTTTAACTGGTCTGTTTCTTCATTTCTACTTTACTTGTAAAGATTCAATAAAACAATGAATGGGAAAGAGCCCTGAAAAGCAGAACATGTCACTTGTCAGGGAAGCTTGTCAGAGGAGGGTGGAGCTTAGCATTTTTCTTTTTTGTTGGTTATTCTGGCCTCACCCGCTGCCTGTGGAAGTTCCCAGGCCAGGGACTGAACCTGCGCCACAAAAGTGACAACGCTGGATCCTTAACCTACTGAGCTGCCAGGGAACTCCTGCACTTTATGACACTAAAGGCTCCTTATCTGGATGCCAGCTTACGCAAGCGCAAGCACGTGGGTTTAGCATAAGTTCTCAGCCAAGGCACTGCAGCTCACTTGGTCTGTCAGGAAAAGCTCTACCGAAATTTGCATCACAAGTAATTACCATGCAGTATCAGCATTTGCAAGAATTACCTTCCCATCAGAGCCGACCCAAAGTTACCTCCAGAAGAGCGGTCTCGCTCATTTGCACGACAAGGCGACCTTTTCAGGAGAGGTGGGATTACATTCCCTGGGTCCCTTGGTGCGCATCCTCTAATCGCATCCTCTAATCGACTGCCACCCCTGCAGGTTTTCTGGTGTGGGGGACTCTTCAACTTCCACTGAATTCCCCCCCTTTTTTTTTGCATCTTAGGGCTGCACCCACAGCATATGGAGGTTCCCAGGCTAGGGAACTGGAGCTGTAGCCGCCGGCCCACACCACAGCCACAGCAACGCAGGGATCCGAGCCGGGTGAGTGACCTACACCATAACTCACGGCAATACCGGATCTTAACCCCACTGAGTGAGGCCAGGGATCGAACCTGAGTCCTCATAGATGCCAGTCAGATTCATTAACCAGTGAGCCGTGATAGGAACTCCGAATTCCCCCTCGATTTCGTCAGTCTAGATCTACCTAATGACAGAGTTCATGATTTTCGATTAAAAAAGAAATCCCATCATCCTGGCCTGAAATCTGTGAACTGAGGGGTTTTTTCGACACTTGTGTGAGAATCACCCTATATCTTCTCTATCAAAGGAAGCCTTGGTTACTCCATGTTGCTCCTGCTTCGTCTGAGACCCCCTCCTCCACCCGCCGTTCCCTCTTCTCCCGGGAACAATTTGTTTCAAATGAGCCAACCGGGGAGAATGTGCGCCCTGACCTGACCCACGGCAAGGGGGCAGGTCCACCACCTGCGTTAGGGATAAACGGAGGGTCCTTCGTTGGGCGCGCGCTTTTGGAGCCCCCGCGCCCTTCTGCAGAAGGAAAGAGCCTTGTCGAGATCTCCCCGTGTTCGTGTGTCTCACTTTCCCACACGGACGATCCGAGCTCAGGTCCTTTTCCCCAACACTTGCCACTGAACTCTTGGCTCACGACAGGCATCCCGGGCACGGAGCCCTGCTGCCTCCGCGTGTCCGCTCGCCCAGCACGTGAGCAGACGCTCCTCAGAGTCGCTGCCTTGAAATCATCTCATAGGCAGTGACCAGATCCAGCCGCTCCATCTGTCGGGCCGTCAGGGAGATCATACACCCCAGCTCTTCACAAAGCATTCTGGCTCCTGCTAGTCCCACCCAGCCCATACTGCCTGCCACCGACACAACCTTTTTCAACCCTGAGGACGCAAGCCAAGAAATGGTTAATCAAGGTCCTGCCCAAACTGCTTCCGAAGAGACATACCTGTGAACCCAGCAAGGGGGTGTGGAGGGCAGACACACCTGCCCCCTCCATCTGTACATCCTGCAGCTCTTGCGTCCTCTGGGAAACCACCACCAAACTGGGCCACTGGGCAGGGATCTTGTCTGCAGCCCCAGGCCCTGACATGGGCTGGATGCGGCTGCAGTCTGAATGGAGGATTACTGGATGGAGAAAGGCTGGCTGGGGAAGTACAGTATGTTACAGGAAGGGGCCGGACCTTGGCACCAGGCGGCCTGGACAAGCCTGAGCTCTGTCCTTTGGTAGCAGCAGGACTCCAGGCAGACCTCCTCACCTCTCCGCCCTGGCCTCTTTCAGCACCTGTAAGACGAGTGGACCAGTCCACAGTCTGCACGGGACTGACGTGGAGAAGCAGACCTGGAAGCCAGGGCTATACTAAAAGGCAAGCACAAAAGTGAGGCACTGCTTTTACTTTAACAAACCGCTCCTAGCCTGGCATTTGGGATAGTGACTGTCACTGGGCACTCTGGCTGGGGGCTCCTTACCCTGTGAACACGAAGAATGCAGGCTAATCCCACACACGAGCGTGTTCCGTAAACCTTAAGCTCAGGAGATGCTCAGAGCCCTGGGCCCTGGCCCGGGAGCTACTCAACTTGGGCAGCTGGTCCCGTGTCTCCCGTCAGGCCCCGTAAGCCTTGGACAAGCGCGTCCCCTCTCTGGGTCTCAGTGTCCCAACTCCCAAGAGAGACACTCAGATCCCCTCAAAGCTTCCCCTGCTTCTCAGAGCCCTTTCCCGCTCGGAGTTCACAGGCCGCTCTGCCTCCATCAGCCCTGTGCAGGTACCGCCGCCCTAGGAGGTATCCACACGCTGGCCGGGAGGAATTACTCTTTCACAATCTCTAGTCCTAGCTTTTCCTCTAATAGTTCCTACTTTAATTAATGCTACCACAATTCATTTGGCAGGCGCTCTGGAATTTTCTTTACTGGAATTCCTTTCTCATCCAATTATTTGCCAGGAACTGATAACCCTGATGAAACCTCAGCAGTTCTCTCCTCGACTCATCGGCAGCTCCCTAACAGCCTGGAGCTCTCGCCCCTTCAAAGCCGTCCTCCTCACAGTTCCAGGGACACTCAGATCAACTGCAGACCTGACAATGCCACGTCCTCACCCGAACCCCTTGAGAAGACCCGTGTCCTGCGGGAAGACGGCCTCCATCCGCTGGCACCCTTCCCAGGACTGCCCAGCTTGCCCTGGTGCACACTCTCCCCTCGGCGCAGGACGAGGGAGCAAGGCCACACGACAGGAATCCTCAGACCTGAGGCCCAGCCCCGGCTCTGCGGCAACCGCCCCGGTGAGCACGACCTGAGTTCGGACCTGGTCCGGGTCTGCTTCCTCGTCTGTAAAAGGGGGTTCATGTCCAGCTCGCTGAGCGTGGTGCTCATTAAATAAAATGGCGCAAGTAGCGCTCTGGGCGCTGGGAAGCTGCATAAGCAGAAGCTGTCCCAGCTGCCTCCCTGGGGGATGAGCGAAGGGTCACAGAGGACGCCCAGTAAACACCACTTCCCATTCCTGCTGGAAATGCCTCCAGGGGCCCTGACACGTCTGCTTGGGGACAGTGAGAAGCAAATGCTGTGTCTGAGCCGGGGCCCTGGAAGAGCCTTCTGGTTCTAAGGCTGCCCTTTCTTCTGAAAGCCAGCGTCAAGCCCTCACAGACGGTCCTCAGACGCCACCTCCAGGGCCCCGGGCTCCTCCTCTCTCCTGGAAGCGGGCCTGTCTCGGTCAGCTCGGGTGGCCGCCGTAAATGCCACATGCTGGGAGGCTCGGCGACAGCACCCCCTCTCACAGTTCTGCAGGCCGGGCCACATCCAGGCGCTGGCAGCACTGGTCTCTCAGGCGGCCTCTCAGCTTGGCTGGTGGATGTCACCTTTCCCTGTGTCCCCACACGGCCTTCCTCCGGGCGTGACTCTTCTGGTGTCTCCTCTGCTTATAAGGACACAGTCGTGGAGTTCCCGTTGTGGCTCAGTGGTTAACAAACCCGACTAGGAACCAGGAGGATGCGGGTCCGATCCCTGGCCTCGCTCGGTGGCTTAAGGATCTGGTGTTGCTGTGAGCTGTGGTGCAGGCTGGCGACTACAATTCCGATTCGACCCTTAGCCTGGGAACCTCCATACGCCACAAAAAGACAAAAGACAAAAAAATACATAAATAAATAAATACAATAAAGACACAAGTCCTACCGGGTTAGGGCTCCACCCTTAGGAGCCCAGGTAACCCTAAGTATCCCCGTAAAGGCCCCGTCTCCAAAGACAGCCATGCTGGAGGTCAGAGCGTCACCATATGAACTGGGGACACATAAGTCAGTCCACGACGGCGTCCCAGAGCGCGGTCCCCTGCTAAGTGCCCAGAGGGACCACAGCGCGGTCCACGTGCTCCACAGTCCCCGCCTCTGGAAGTGAAAACGATCCGGGCTGTCAGTCTGCTTTGCACTCATCTTGCACAGTTTTGTACTAGTTGGGATTTTTCAGGTTGCAAGTGAAGATACTAATGGGGAAAAATGGCATCTATTAGTTTATATTGTGCAAAAAGAGGCGCAGAGAAACCTGCCTGCCTGTGGTCAAGACAACACCGTGGAGAAAAGACAGCCTGCAGCAAGCGGAGCTGGAAAGCTGAACAGCCACGTGCACTCGGGGACGTCAGAACACACCCTCACACCACACACTAGAATAAACTCAAAACGGCTTAAAGACTTAAATATGAGACACGACACCATCAAACTCTCAGAAGAGAATACAGGTAAGACATTCTCTGACATAAATTGTACCAATGTTTTCTTAGGTCGGTCTCCCGGGGCACTAGAAATAAAAGCAAAAATAAACAAACGGGACCTGATCAAACTCACAGGCTTTCCTGCAGGAAAGGAAACCATAAATAACAAAGAAAAGACAACCTACGCCTTGGGAGAAAACATCTGCGGGGTGTGACTGACAACGGTTTACTTTCCAAAACATACAAACATCTAGTGCAACTCAAAAACCAAACAACCCAAGCGAAAAACAGGTAGAAAACCCAAGCAGACATTTCTCCGAAGAAGACATACAGATGCCCAAGAAGCACGTGAAAAGATGCTCAACATTGCTAACTACTGGAGGAATGCAAATCAAAACCACAGTGAGGTATCACCTCCCCCGGTCAGAACGGCCATCATTAAAAAGATAAGGACAAATCCAGAGAGGGTGTGGGAAAAGGGAACCCTCCCACACCGTCAGTGAGCGTATAAACTGGTGCATTCACTATGGAAAACCCGTACGGAGGTTCCTCAAAAAACTAAAATTAAGCTACAACGTGATCCTGTAATCCCACTCCCGGGGGTATGTATATCCAGAGAAAACTCTTCATTGAAAAGATACACGCACCCCAATGTTCACTGCAGCACTATTTACAATAGCCGAGACATGGAAACAATCGAAATTGTCCATCAACAGACGAATGGATAAAGAAGACAGATACACAATGGAATACTACTCAGCCATGAATGAAATAACGCCATTTGTAGCAACACAGCTGGACCGAGAGAATACCATCCTAGGTGAAGTAAGTCAGACAGAGAAAGACAAGTACCATACGGTATCACTTCTATGTGGAATCTCACATGTGACACAACTGAACTTATCTTCAAAACAGTAACAGACTCACAGACACAGACGAGAAACTTGTGGGTGCCAAGGGGGTGGGGGAGGGGACCACTGGGAGTTTGGGGTGAGCAGATGCAAACTAGTATCCATAGGACGGATAAACCACAAGACCCTACTGTAGAGCACAGGGAACCACATTCAGTATCTGTGACAAACCATAACTGAAAAGAATAGGAACAAGAATATATACATTTATTGCACATGTATATATTATATATTTACATATATTTATAAAGAATATGAAAAAGAATACATATATATATATATATATATATAGAAAACTGAACCGCTCTGCTGAAGCATAGAAATACACTGTGAACCCCTGCAAATCAACACGTCAATAAGAAAAGCAAAAGAAGGCTCATGGATAAGCCTGGGTGAAGGAGGCGGGACGCAGGACGCGCAAGCTCAACGATGCCACGAGAATTCCGCTTCTCTGGGCTTCTCGGACCCTGCTTCCCTCTCTGATACCAGATGATCTTTCCCCCACGGTGGGAAGGCAGGCTACCACTTGAGAATTTCATGATCCTGACAGAGAGCCCCAGCGTCTCTCCTGACAGCTCTCGCCCAGCGAGGCTCCACGGAGGACTTTGCACCCGAGCCAATCACCGCAGTTAGGGGGCGAGGGCACAGGGCCCCACAAACCGCATGACCTGGCCAGGCTACAGGGGAGTGGGCTGTGGTTCCCCTCGACCTCACCCCTTCTCTCCCAAACGGCTGCTGCGCAAAACCCAGTCTCTTTCCAGGTACAACAAGGCTATTCCAGCAAACAGATGTGCTAAAAATAATTTAATTGCCTCTCTCTTTTTAAAAATGCCTTGAACTCTGCCTAATGTCTTACCTACTGAAATAATCCCAAGCTTGTCTCTGACTCTGTGGCCACGTGCTAAAAAAACTAATGACTAATTTAAAGCAGGTAAAGGAAGTCCTGTGACACCGGAGCAGTGCCCATCCGTAAGACTGGCACTGGATGCAGAACTGCAGCAGCCTTCTCCTCCTCACCGTCCTTTAGCACAGAAACATCAAGGCTAATTGCGTCAAGAAGGCAACACATTAGAAATTCCTTAAAAAACAAACCAAACCAAATCCGCAGATGGGGCACGTCTGAGGTTATGAGCAGTGTAAAAAGAAAAAAAAGAAAAAAGAAAAAAAAAAAGCCAACACACACACACTGTTGACTGAAATTTATCATTTTGGAACTGTCCAAAAATTTCTTGCTGCCAGAGAGGTGTCAGAAAAAACACAAAATAAACTGCCATAGCAGTCCAAGCTGGGGTACAGCAGTGAATGAAACAGGCCTCTTGATTTCCCGATTGAGTGACTTTATTAAATTCCAAAAAGCATAAAAGCTAGCAAAAACACAATTTAGAAAGAAAATTCAAGGAAACAAAAGTCTCATTTAAAAAACTGTTTCAAGCCCCATCAACACTCCAGAAAAGCCACACTGCCTCAAAAAAGATTGACCAACAACGCCAGCCCTCAGGAAATATTCCACGGCAGTGACAAGGCAAACACTGCCCAATAACGGAGAGTAAAACTCCTTCAGGAGAAAGAAAACAACAAGCAAGATGAAGAAGCTGAGAAACCACCCCCAGTCAAACCAACAGGAGAACTCACCTAAAACAGTCAACAATGAAACAGATCTCTGCAGTCTGACACACCTGGAGTTCAAAAGAGAAATAGTGAAAATACTGAAGGAATTAAGAGAAGATATGAACAGTAATGCAGATACCTTCAGAAAGGAACTAGAAAATATAAGGAGGAGCCAAGAAAAACTAGAACATTCATTTGCAGAGATGCAAACTGAACTAGGGGCAGTAAAAACCAGAATGAATAATGCAGAAGAACGAATCAGTGATATGGAAGATAGAATAATGGAAATCACTCAATCCGGTCAACAGACAGAAAACCGAATCAAAAAACTGGAAAGCAATGTAAGAGACCTATGGGATAATATAAAGCGGGCCAATCTACGCATAATAGGAATTCCAGAAGGAGTAGAAAAAGATAAGGGAATGGAAAATATATTTGAAGAAATTATCGCTGGAAACTTCCCAAATCTAAAGGATACTGGATTCAAGATACAAGAAGCACAGAGGGCCCCAAACAAACTGAACCCAAAGAGACCCACACCAAGACACATCATAATAAAAATGGCAAAAGTTAGTGATAAAGAGAGGATCCTAAAGGCAGCAAGAGAAAAACAGAATGTTACCTACAAGGGAACCCCCATAAGAATATCAGCTGATTTCTCTACAGAAACACTACAGGCCAGGAGGGAATGGCAAGAGATATTTAAAGTGCTCAAAGGAAAAAATATGCAACCTAGAATACTCTATCCAGCAAGAATATCATTTAAAATAGAAGGGGAAATAAAAATTTTTCCCAACAAACAAAAACTTAAAGAATACAGCAACACAAAACCCAGGTTAAAGGAAATATTGAAAGGGCTTCTCTAAACCAAAAAGAAAGGAAGGAAAGGGAAGAAAAAAGAAAAGAAAAAAAAAAAGAAGAAGAGGAGGAAGAACTAGGACTGAGGAAACGGCAATCAGAGAGCAGTCACTCAAATAAGCCAGCATACAGATTTAATCATGAACATGCTTCAAACAAAATAAAATTAAAAAGAAAAAAATAAAAAAGAGTCATCAAAACCATAAAATGTGGGCAAGGGATGTTAGGAAGTAAATAATCCTTTTTGTTTGTTTGTATGTCTCTCTTCTTAATTTTAATATAGTAATGAAGTGTTTGAACTTACAGGACCATCAGGCTAAAACACACAATTATGGGAAGGGGTTAGCATACTTAAAAGACAGGGCAACCACAAGCCAAAAGCAAATATTGCATTTGCAAAAAATGAAAAAAAAATACACTCAAGCAGATAATAACAGGAGACCATCCAACCAAAAAAAAAAAAAAAAAAAAAAAGAAAGGAAGAATGGAGAACCATAGAATCAACTAGAACACGAGGTTCAAATGGCAATAAATAATCATCTATCAATTGTCACCTTAAATGTCAATGGACTGAATGCCCCAATCAAAAGACAAAGAGTGGCTGAGTGGATAAAAAGGCAAAAACCTTCAATATGCTGCCTACAAGAAACTCACCTTAAGACAAAAGATACATATAGATTGAAAGTGAAAGGGTGGGGAAAAATATTTCACGCCAATAGACATGACAGAAAAGGAGTCACAACGCTCATATCAGACAAAATAGACTTTAAAACAAAAGACATAAAGAAAGACAAAGAAGGACACTATTTAATGATTAAGGGATCCATCCAAGGAGAGGATGTTACTATCATCAACATATACACCCCAAATATAGGAGCACCCAGATACATACAACAAATATTAACAGACATAAAGGGAGATATTGATGAGAATACAATCATAGTAGGAGACCTAAATACCCCCCTCACATCAATGGACAGATCCTCTAGACAGAAAACCAATAAAGCAACAGAGATCCTAAAGGAAACAATAGAAAAGTTAGACTTAATTGATATCTTCAGGACACTACATCCAAAAAAATCAGAATACACATTCTTCTCAAATGCTCATGGAACATTCTCGAGAATCGACCACATATTGGGACACAAAGCGAATCTCAATAAATTTAGGAGCGTAGAAATTATCTCAAGTATCTTCTCTGACCACAATGCCATGAAATTAGAAATCAACCATGGGAAAAGCAAAGAGAAAAAACCTACTACATGGAGACTAAACAACATGCTACTAAAAAAGCAATGGGTCAATGAGGAAATCAAGAAGGAAATTAAAAACTACCTTGAAACAAATGATAATGAAGACACAACCTCTCAAAATCTATGGGATGCTGTGAAAGCAGTGCTCAGAGGGAAATTTATAGCAATCCAGGCCTTTCTCAAAAAAGAAGAAAGATCCCAAATTGACAACTTAACCCTCCACCTAAATGAATTAGAAAAAGAAGAACAAAAAAGTCCTAAAGTCAGCAGAAGGAAGGAAATTATAAAGATCAAAGAAGAAATCAATAAAATAGAGACTCAAAAAACAATAGAGAAAATTAATAAAACCAAGAGCTGGTTCTTTGAAAAGGTGAACAAAATTGACAAACCCCTGGCCAGACTCACTAAAAAGAGGAGAGAAAGAACCCAAATCACCAAAATTATAAATGAAAAAGGAGAAATCACAACGGATACAGCAGAAATACAAAAAACCATAAGAGAATACTATGAACAACTATATGGCAACAAGTTTGACAATCTGGAAGAAATGGACAATTTTCTAGAATCTTACAGCCTGCCAAAACTGAATCAAGCAGAAACAGACCAACTGAACAGACTGATCACTAGAAATGAAATTGAAGAGGTCATAAAATCACTCCCTACAAATAAAAGTCCAGGACCAGATGGCTTCACAGGTGAATTCTATCAAACATATAAAGAGGAATTGGTGCCCATCCTCCTTAAACTCTTTCAAAAGGTTGAAGAAGAAGGAATACTCCCAAAGACATTCTATGATGCCACCATCACCCTCATTCCAAAACCAGACAGAGATACCACCAAAAAAGAAAACTATCGCCCAATATCATTGATGAATATAGATGCAAAAATTCTCAACAAAATCTTAGCCAACCGAATCCAACAACATACCAAAAAAATTACACACTATGACCAGGTTGGGTTCATCCCAGGTTCACAAGGATGGTTCAACATACGCAAATCAATCAGCATCATACACCACATTAACAAAAAAAAAGTCAAAAATCATATGATCATCTCAATAGACGCAGAAAAAGCATTTGACAAAGTTCAACATCCATTCATGATCAAGACCCTCGCCAAAGTGGGTATAGAGGGAACATTCCTGAATATCATCAAAGCCATTTATGATAAACCCACAGCAGATATAATCCTCAATGGGGAAAAACTGAAAGCCTTCTCACTCAAATCTGGAACAAGACAGGGATGCCCACTCTCACCACTGCTCTTCAACATCGTTTTGGAAGTCTTAGCCACAGCAATTAGACAAACAAAAGAAATCAAAGGCATCCATATAGGAAGAGAAGAGATCAAACTGTCACTGTATGCAGATGACATGATTCTATACCTAGAAAACCCTAAGGACTCAACCCCAAAACTACTTGAACTGATTAATAAATTCAGCAAAGTAGCAGGATATAAGATTAACATTCAGAAGTCAGTTGCATTTCTGTATACCAGCAATGAAACACTAGAAAAGGAATACAAAAACACGATACCTTTTAAAATTGTACCTCACAAAATCAAATACCTTGGAATACACCTGACCAAGGAGGTAAAGGACCTATATGCCGAGAACTATAAAACTTTAATCAAAGAAATCAAAGAAGATGTAAAGAAATGGAAAGATATTCCATGTTCCTGGATTGGGAAAATCAATATTGTGAAAATGGCCATACTACCCAAAGCAATCTACAGATTCAATGCAATCCCTATCACATTACCCATGACATTTTTCACAGAACTAGAACAAACAATCCAAACATTTATATGGAACCACAAAAGACCCAGAACCGCCAAAGCAATCCTGAGAAACAAAAACCAAGCAGGAGGCATAACTCTCCCAGACTTCAAGAAATACTACAAAGCCACAGTCATCAAAACAGTGTGGTACTGATATCAAAACAGACAGACAGACCAATGGAACAGAATAGAGAATCCGGAAATAAACCCTGACACCTATGGTCAATTAATCTTTGACAAGGGAGGCAAGAACATAAAATGGGAAAAAGAAAGTCTATTCAGCAAGCATTGCTGGGAAACCTGGACAGCTGCATGCAAAGCAATGAAACTAGAACACACCCTCACACCATGCACAAAAATAAACTCCAAATGGCTGAAAGACTTAAATATACGACAGGACACCATCAAACTCCTAGAAGAAAACATAGGCAAAACACTCTCTGATATCAACATCATGAATATTTTCTCAGGTCAGTCTCCCAAAGCAATAGAAATGAGAGCAAAAATAAACCCATGGGACCTCATCAAACTGAAAAGCTTTTGCACAGCAAAGGAAACCAAAAAGAAAACAAAAAGACAACTTACAGAATGGGAGAACTAGTTTCAAATGATGCAACTGACAAGGGCTTAATCTCTAGAATATATAAGCAACTTATACAACTCAACAGCAAAAAAGCCAATCAATCAATGGAAAAATGGGCAAAAGACCTGAAAAGACTTTTTTCCAAAGAAGATATACAGATGGCCAACAAACACATGAAAAAATGCTCAACATCGCTGATTATAAGAGAAATGCAAATCAAAACTACCATGAGATACCACCTCACACCAGTCAGAATGGCCTTCATGAATAAATCCACAAATAACAAGTGCTGGAGGGGCTGTGGAGAAAAGGGAACCCTCCTGCACTGCTGGTGGGAATGTAAACTGGTACAGCCACTATGGAGAACAGTTTGGAGATACCTTAGAAATCTATACATAGAACTTCCATATGACCCTGCAATCCCACTCTTGGGCATCTATCCGGACAAAGCTCTACTTAAAAGAGACACATGCACCCGCATGTTCATTGCAGCACTATTCACAATAGCCAGGACATGGAAACAACCCAAATGTCCATCGACAGATGATTGGATTTGGAAGATGTGGTATATATACACAATGGAATACTACTCAGCCATAAAAAAGAATGACATAATGCCATTTGCAGCAACATGGATGGAACTAGAGAATCTCATCCTGAGTGAAATGAGCCAGAAAGACAAAGACAAATACCATATGATATCACTTCTAACTGGAATCTAATATCCAGCACAAATGAACATCTCCTCAGAAAAGAAAATCATGGACTTGGAGAAGAGACTTGTGGCTGCCTGATGGGAGGGGGAGGGAGTGGGAGGGATCGGGAGCTTGGGCTTATCAGACACAACCTAGAATAGATTTACAAGGAGATCCTGCTGAATAGCATTGAGAACTTTGTCTAGATACTCATGTTGCAACAGAAGAAAGGGTGGGGGAAAAAGTGTAATTGTAATGTATACATGTAAGGATAACCTGACCCCCTTGCTGTACAGTGGGAAAATAAAAAAAAAAATAAATAAATAAATAAACTGTTTCAGATGTAACATGCCAGCTACTGAACAAAGAGACACAAACGACAACACTCCTTCATTCACCCAATTACTGGTCCCTCAAAGAGCTGTACCAGGGTAGGTACCAGGGTAGAAATAAACTTGGTGAACAACTGGAAAAAAAAAACAAACCAAAAAAAACACATTGATTTTTTTTAATGCTTACGAAGCATTTTTGCACATATAATTACATCTTTCATCCTCACAACAACCCATTTTATTGACAAGGCAACTGATATCCAGAAAGAATAAAGGAGGAGTTCCTGCCGTGGCTCAGCGGTAACAAACTCTACTAGGATCCATGAGGATGTGGGTTCGACCCCTGGCCTCTCTCAGTGGGTTAAGGTTCTGGCGTTGCCATGAGCTGTGGTGTAGGTTGCAGATGCAGCTTGGATCCTGCGTTGCTGTGGTGTAGGTTGGCAGCTGCAGCTCTGATTAGACCCTTAGCCTGGGAACTTCCATAGGCCACAGGTGCAGTCCTAAAAAGACAAACAAAACAAAACGAAAACACAACAAACACAAAAAGAATAAATGATTTATCCCAAATTAAACAGCCAGTAAGAGGAAGAGCCTGAACTCACACCCAAATGAGACTTCAAACCTTTGGCTCTGTTATCTTCTTCTCTTTATGTGTCTTGCCCTGAATTTTCTCTTCTTCCCCCCCTTGTCTCCTCCCACGACAGCAGCGTGTTCCAGAGTTTAAGCTAAAAAGTACTAGGCAATAAAAGTTCCTTTGTGGAGTTTCCACTGTGGTTCAGTAGGTTAAGGACCTGGCATTGCTGCAGCTGCAGCTCAGGATTAGGCATAGGTCACAGCTGTGGCCCGGATTCGATCCCTGGCCCTGCAACTTCTATGTGCCATGGGTGCGGTCAAGAAAACAGAAAAGAAAAAAAAAAAAACTTCTTCACCAAACATATATGGGAAACTCTGGGGCAAAATTCACACATACACACAGCGGCTCCTGCGAGACTTCTCAGAGCCTTCATGCCCCTATGCGCTGTCCTTCTGCTGAGGCCTGGGGTGTGCAATGTTTTCAAACAACCGGCCGAGGAAGTTTCTTCCCCCATGAGGCCCCTCGTACGACTAAGACAGCAGTCAAAAGCACAGGTCCCAGAGTCAGGTGGCCCTGGGTTCAAGTGCCGGCTCTGTGAGGCCAGACGAGCTGTGAAACCTCGGTTTGCTCATCTGTGAAACAGGACAATAAGGGCAGTTATTTCCCAGAATTCTTACGAGGACAGCAGTCCACGAGGTCACGCATATAAAGCGCTTAGCAGGCTACAGTCATCACAAGCCAAAGCTCCGTAAATGTGACCTCCTCATTTATCCAGTGAAGCACATTGTACAAACCAACAGGCTACCCGACAGACTTCGTTTTACAAAGCAAGCACTGACTTTGTCGCTGGAAAACCCAGCTCCAACTTCCAGCTTCAGCAATCAAGCAGAGGCGTGACTCTGAGAAAGTGATCCCCCCTCTCTGAATCTCAGGAGCCCCTTAGATAAAATGGGAGTAACAATGCCTAGCTCACGGGATTGTTGTGAAAATCAGAGATGAGAACAAACGAGCCTGGAATGCAGCTGGGACACTTGCACACAGTTATCCTGTTTGTATTTGAGTCTTTTTTTTTTTCCTTTTTGGCTGCCTGCCCCGCCCCTGGCCCTGGCAGAGGGAAGTTCCTGAGCCAGGGATCGAATTGGAGCTGGAGCTGGGACCTACTCCACGGCTGCAGCAACGCTGGATCCTTAACCCACTGTGCCGGGCTGGGGAGCGAACTGGCGCCTTCATAGAGACAAGACAGATCCTTAACCCACTGCTCCACAGCAGGAACGCCCTGTATTTGAATCTTGAAGAATCAGAAACTTTTCATTAAAATTAATATTAGAGGGAGTTCCTGTTGTGGTGCAGTGGAAATGAATCCAACTAGTAACCACGAGGTTGTGGGTTCGATCCCTGGCCTCACTCAGTAGGTTAAGGATCTGGTGTTGCCGTGAGCTGTGGTGTAGGTCGTGGCCGTGGCTCAGATCCTGCATTGCTGTGGCAAAGGCCGGCAGCTGTAGCTCCAATTTGACCCCTAGCCTGGGTACCTCCATATGCCACAGGTGTGGCCCTAAAAAGCAAGTCACATAACATAAAATAAATATAAAGGAAGTTCCCTCATGGCTCAGCAGGTTAAGGATTTGGTGTTGTCACTGCTGTGGCTCTGGTTATAGCTGTGGCACAGGTTCGGTCCCTGGCTCGGGAACTTCTGCCTGCCCTGGGTGCGGCAATACATAGATAGATAAATAAATTAATAGATTCTTTAAACTTCGTTGCATCTGTACTAGCGCCCACCCTTCGGAAAGCCCCTGCGGCTTGGAGAAGCTCCCGCCTGGCCCTCTGAGGCCTCCCTGCTGACCTCCTGCCTGCAAACCCTGCCCAAGCGCAAGCAGCTCCCGCTCCCCAGGTCAGCGCCTCTCCAAGCCCCAACCATGCCTTCGTGCTCAGAAACGAACAGACACCAAAGAGGCAGCAACTGGGCTTTTTCCTGCCATTTCCCTTCCAGGGCCTATAACAGTGACTGGCATATGGCAGGAAGTCTTTAAAAAGTAATAAAAATAAATTTTAAAAAAGCGCTGAGAAGCCAGGCTACATCCAGCTCTGCTCAAGTGTGACAGATGGAATGAAGACGCAGCAAATACTGCTTCTGCCTTCAGGTAACCCTCCATCTAGTCGAGAAAATAAAACGGAGAAGCATTAAATACCAGATTATGTGTTATACAGCTTGAATGCTGCATGGGAATGTTCAGTGAAAAAGAGAAATTTTTATTTGGGCTGCAGAGAGCAGAACAGGCTCCCGAAGGAAGAGTGCGCAGCGCCGCGTCTGGAAGGACTTGACGGAGATGAAGCAAAGTGGCGCGTGCAGGTCTGTGCCCAGATGCTTTTCTGAGGCAGAGGGAAGATCCTGGGGGTCAAGCTGCGAGAGAGCGCACAGTCAGGCCGCAGAGGGCTTCGACGGCAGGAGACAAAGAGGAGCTGGACTGGCAGTGGACAGAGTTACATTACAACTGGCAAAGGACTGTCCCCCAAAGGCCAGCATCCGGCGGCCCCTCCCACCTTTCCTTGAGGCTGTACCTGTCTTCAGCCAGACACGGTGGGCTGATCTGCCCTGGGTTCAAAACAGAGATCAGAGGGTCACCAGTGCCCCCACCAAGACCAGGAAAACAAACAATGTTAGCTACGGTAGCAAAACACGAGGCCTCCTCCTTCCCGCAGAAATCTCGGCTCCCTCCCTCGCTGCCCGCCGGCCCGCAGGAGAGCCGTGGAAACCCGGTCTCCACTCGCTGGCTTTGGAAGTGCGCCAAGGCTGGTCTGACTGTGAAAGCATCCTCTCTCCGGGAAAAAGAACTTCCTCACTGAGAAGGAACCCTCCTCGAAACTGGAGTCCTGTGACGTCCTGATACGACAAGCGTGCACTCCATCACACAGCTCTACCCTCTCCCGTCTCTCTTAAGAGGCTCTGTCCCAACTTAGTACACAGCTTCTCAACACCCAGGAGCTCCCGGTTCTCTTTCCTGGTGTTTCTGGCAGCAGCCTGGGCCCCCGTGGCCTAGGGGTGTCTTCAGAGGCGGAAGGGCTCCCGGGTTCCAGGCCGTCTCCAGGCCTCCAGAGATAAAGGCAGGCTGGCTTCTCTCTCCCCCGGCCCCATCCTGATGAAGATGGAGGCCAGGCTGGTCCCCAAGACGCACAGCGAGATCATTCCCCAACGGGCTGACTGGAGTGAAAACAATTCTTCTCACAGGGGCCCTCCCCGGAGGGAACCGGGCGCAGGATAAGCTCCCGGCAGCCACGAGACCAGCGGCCGTGCAGTCACCAAACCAGCGCAGACCACAGACCAGCCTGAGCTCAGTTCTAGGCCGAGTGCTGCATCTGCACGAGCCCCACACACTCAACACGCCCGGATGCCACCCGCGACGGCAGCGCCCGCGGAACTCGGCGCCTTCCCTTACCCGGGGCTCCCGACCCTCCCAAGCCCCCGCCTGGCCCTGACCTCGTTCTCTGCATCTCATCTCTGTCCACAGATTACTATATTTCTATTTTCCAGGTGGACAGACTCCTCCGTGAAGTTAAAGGACACATCTAAGGTAACAAAGTATCATCAGAACCAGGGCCGCACATTCCCAGGCTCTGGGCTCCCCACAGACTCCAACTGGGGTGCGGGTCATCAGTGGAGCCCCGAAAAAACGCACCTGCCCGGGCTCCACCCCCGACTACCTGGACCCAGTAGGTTTTAGCAGCGACCTGGGCCCCCATGCCCGGGTTTCAAAGGGCCCTCCCGGGAGAGCACCGCTGCGGGGGAGCCCCAGGTGGAGGCCGGCAGCAGCTTCTGAGGCCCAAGAGAACCACCCCGACGCCCCCGTCCCATCTCCCACTGTTCCTCCTTGAAGGAACGGGGCCCCCCACAGAGTTCTCAGCCGTAATTCAGCCTGGCCCCCACCCCCGGGAAGAGTGCGCCCTCGGCCCACCTGCCCAGCACAGCCCCCTTTAGCTCAGAGCCATCTCCTGCTTATGTCACACTCTGGAGATGGAGAGACACGACCCGGAGCAGGGCAACGTGGGCTGTGGATGACGCACGAGGGCTCTGTGGCAAACGCTGACACTGGGGCAGGGGGCTCCGGCTGTGCCATCGTAATTAGTCAGAAAGCACCAGAGTCCCAGTGTGTCAACGGCAAGGAACGTAATTAATCTCTCAGACCCGCGAATCTGTGCATCAGCCAAGCCAAGATCCAGGCTCTCAGCTGACTAGTCATATCACGGTTGGTTCACTGTGTCATCAACACTTCAGCAGCAAACAGGATTATCTTCCAAGCACTGACTGCTGGCATTCTGAGCCCGAAAGCTCAAGGAGACGGCGAGGTGAGAGTTGCTCCCCAGCCTCAGAGTGTGTCAGGTCTCCTTCCTGGCTCCTGCGCAACGTCTAATCCAGGGTGAGGGTCTGAATTAAATGCTTTGCTGCTTTGGGAAGATTAAAGGAATTCACTTATCCGGTATCCACTAAGAGCCAGGAACCCTGCCAGATGCTTTATACAGGTCATCTCATTTAACCACCACAGCAACGCGGGGAGGTAGGCAACACCCCCATCTTACGGACGGGCAAACCACAGCACAAGGGACTTCAGTAACTTGTGCGAAGGAACAAGCCTGCACTGCAAGACTGCATCCAACAACCCAGCCTCCAAAACCTAGCTCCCGCTGAATACCACGTATTCCCTACAGGTGGAAACTGTACCTCTGCGGGGCGGTGAGCCTCAGGGCAGAGAGACGTCACCACCACGAGAAAAGACAACCTGGAAACAGTGAGAGGAATCCTTTTTCTTCAGGTTTTATCAGGCAAAATACGGCTGAGCGCACCCTGCCCCCACCCCCCAGCTCCTGCTCTGCTGCCCACAGGCCTTCCCTCACCTTCACCTGTCCAAACCCTACGCTGCTGCTCCAAGAGACACCTCCTCCTCAAAGTCTCCCTAACTTTCAGGACAGCAAAACCACGGCCTCCTTCCAGCCCACAGCGCCTTCTCCTGGTTCCGCTGGGCTGGTTTTGTCTCTGCTTCCCCCCCGCCCCCCCCATGCTCTGGGTGCTGGTGCCACCTTTCAGGACAGTAATCCCCTGAGGGCAGGACCAAGGATGACACGTGTTTGCATTTTCTACGGCCACTCATATTCAGACGTTCAGGAAGCGTCTGTCGGATGAATGGTTATCCTAACAGCAAAGAGGCCCTTCCACCTCCAAAAAAGACATGCACCGTTTTGGAGCAGAACCTACAAACTTGGAGGGAGACTCTTCTGCAACTCTCCTAAAAAAACGAGCCAGAGTTACCCAGACCCAAGCTGGTTTCCTACCCGGGGGCTCCTTCCTCTGGGTGACGCCTCGCGTTCAAGTCAAGTCTTCCCTCTTGGCTCAGTTGTGTTGTTTTCCACATAAGAGACCACAAATGCTCAGCAAAGAGAAGTGGGAGATGGAAGCAAACTGTTTGATGAAGCAGCACCTGAACCAGCTAACTTTTTTTTTTTTTTACATTTTTGGCTGCCCCGAGACATATGGAGTTCCCAGGCCAGGGACCAGACCCGCGCCGCAGTGGTGACCATGCCATAGCTGCAGCAAGGGGGATCCTTTAACCCACTGTCCTGGCGCTACAGAGACACTACCAATCCCGCTGTGCCGCGGCAGGAACTCCCTGGTTAGCTATTGACTCCAAAATACAAAATAAAACATTTACAGCCAAGTTTTACAATTTATACACTTCCTTCCTATGATGTTATCCTCCAAGTAGCTCTTTTCCCGTAAGTGAGGTAACGAAGGCCTAGAGAGAGAAAGTGACTTCTTTAAGGACCCAGCTGGTTTTTTTTTTTTTTTTGGCTGCCCCGCAGCTTATGGAGTTCATGGGTCAGGAACCAGATCCAGGCCACACTTTCGATTTACACTGCAGCTGCGGCAATGCTGGAGTCGAGCCTGCGTCCTGGCGCCCAGAGATGCTGCCAATGCCACTGCATCACAGTGGGAACTCCAGGAAGCAGCTTTTTAAACTGGCATGGTATGAACTGGAGTTGAGTCTGGATTCCAGATCCATGACACCGCTTCTCTTTGAACGAAAATTAACAATCGTAACACCTATTTAATAATGCAGGATAGACTGGTATTTTTTGTTTGTTTGTTTTTTTCAGTCGTGCCTGAGGCACACGGACATTCCCACGCCAGGGATCAAACCTGCGCCACAGCAGCAACAACATGGGATCCTTAACCTGCTGCGGCCACAGGAGACCTCCCTAGACTGGTATTTTGAAGTATATCTCTGTGGCTATCCTACAGCTAAATTATTTGTTTCCCAAAATAACTTTCTGCTTGTGGCTAGTCAGACAAACATCAGGCGAAACTGTCAAGTCAGTGAAATGCGTCTGTCCTTCCCTCTCCTGCTCCATCTTCCTGGCCCTCAACTCTCCACCCTCTGGCCACCTTCTCCAACCAGGTTCTCCCACTGCCCATCAAAGTCCCACATGGCTGTGCATTCTAATAGGCCCTGGGGAACCAAGACAGCATGACCTGAGCCCCCACCATTAGGGAGTGCGACATTCAATTAAAGACGTTCTAATGCCTTCAACGTAAGTACTGTGGACATTTAACCGCTAGACGTGTACTGACCCCTCCTAGTGCCAACACCATGTTAATTGGTGGTGACAGAGGTTACAAAGACAGGCTTCCTGACCTCAAAGAGCTCCCACTCCAGCAGTTGCACAATTACATGCCGGTATGTACTGCAGGGAGACAGGATGTGAGAGCTGGGGTGGGGGCACAGTCTACTCTGCCCTTGGGGGTGTGCCTCTGCTTCTTTTCTCTTCCCTGTTTCTCTCGCAGTCAGGGAGGTAAGCCAAGTGCTGGAGCTACAACCTGCTCTGGGCCCAGAGGAGAGACTCAAAAAGGCCATGCTGGGTGGAAGACACAAGGTCAATTCCCAGGATGGAACTCTAGGCACAGAGTACCTGAGAACGAAGGACTGACGTGAAACTGACCTGATCCCCTTAACTGCTGGGTGACTTCAGGCAAATCACCTAACCTCTCTGAGCCTCTGTTCTCATTTCCTTCATTCGCTTAACAAACATTAGGGTGAGAGTCAGAGGTATAGGTTTTGGGGTTGCCCCTGTCTCTAAACCTGTTTTCATTTATAAAACTACACGGGGGTTAAAGTTCCCAGGGGCAAAGCAACTAGCAGTGTCTGTACCTAGTAGGTATTCGATGGTCTAGTTTCTGTACCCTCTTCCCTGCCCAGCCCAGTTTCCATCTCCTATTCATCTGAGATTTATTTCCCCCCACGTTGTGAAAGTCACTGTGCCTAAATATTTTGTTTCTTCAAGGGGTTGCAGCAGCCTGGGAAGTGAGAGGGGGCTAAGCTGGCAGGGGCTCTGGACACACAAGTGGGCTCTCCCAGTTTGCAAACTTCAGGTCTTCCCCGATGCCATTCGTTTTAACTCATTTCAACATTCCATAAATTCAAATTAATAAAGAGCCAGCCTGAGTCTGAATCCAATCCTTCCACAATAAGGGTTTATTTAAAGACAAAACAAAACAGACCCAAAGCAGCAACTTCCCATTTTCATGTGACAGATACATTCCAACTGCAGATTTAAAATCTTGGAGTGGGTTTACCACCTTCCTTCTGGAAAGAAACCAGAATAAGTACCAGGAATTCTGAGGGATGACAGATTCTGACTGGGTTCTATTCCCACCTGAGGCATCAGGAAGCCAAACATCACACTTAAGAGTCCTCATCAATGGATCTGGCAAAGTCACAGGATACAAAATTAATACACAGAAATTGACTGCATTTCTATATACTAACAATGAAAGATCAGAAAGAGAAATTAGGGAAACAATCCCATTTACCATCACATCAAAAAGAATGAGATACTTAGGAAAAATACCTACTTAAAGAGACAAAAGACCTGTTCTCTGAAAATTATAAGATGCTGATGAAAGAAATCAAAGATGACACAGAAGGAAAGACATACCATGCTCTTGGACTGGAAGAATCAATATTATCAAAATGACTATATTACCCAAGGCAATCTACCAATTCAATGCAATCCCTATCAAATTACCAAAAACATTTTCCACAGAACTACAACAAAATATTTTAAAGTTTGTTTGGAGGCACAAAAGACCCAGAATAGCCAAAGTCCATCTCGAGAAAGAAAAATGGAGCTGGAGGAATCAGGCTCCCTGAGTTCAGACCATACTACAAAGCTACAGTCATCAAAACCGTATGGTACTGGCACAAAGACAGAAATACAGCTCAGTGGAGCCGGATAGAAAGCCCAGAATTAAACCCACGCAGCTACAGTTAACTAATCTGACAAAGGAGGCAAGAATATCCAATGGAGAAAAGACAGCCCCTTCAATAAGTGGTGCTGGGAAAACTGGACAGCCACATGGAAAAGAATGAAATTAGAACACTCCCTAACACCATACACAAAAATAAACTCCAAATGGATTAAAGACCTAGATATAAGACCAGATACTATAAAACTCTTAGAGGAAAATATAGGCCAAACACCCTCTGACATAAACCATGGCAATATCCTTCTCAGATCCACCTCCTAGAGTAATGACAATAAAAACAAAAATTAACAAATGGGACTTAATTAAACTTAAAAAGTTTCTGCAAAGTAAAGGAAATCCTAAACAAAACGAAAAGACAACCCACAGAATGGGAGAAAAATCTTTGCAAATGAATTGACTGCCAAGGGATTAATCTCCAAAATTTATAAACACCTTCTGCAGCTCAATACCAAACAAACCACCCCATCAAAAAATGAGCAGAAGATCTAAACAGACAGTTCTCCAAAGACATACAGATGGTCAAAAAACACATGAAAAGATGTTCAACATCACTCATTATTAGAGAAATGCAAACCAAAACCACTATGAGGTATCATATTACACCAGCCAGAACGGCTGTCATCAAAAAGCCTACAAACAGTAAGTGTTAGGGAGGGTGTGGAGAAAAAGGAACCCTAGTACCCTGTTGGTGGGAATGTAAACTGGTGCAACCACTGTGGAAAACAGTATGGAGATGCCTCAGAAAACTAAAAACAGAACCACCATTTGATCCAGCAATCCCACTCCTGGGCATCTATCCAGAGAAAACCACGACTCACAAAGACACACGGACTCTGATGTTCACTGCAGCACTATATACAACAGCCAAGACATGGAAACAACCTAAATGCCCATCGACAGAGGAGGGGATCCAGAAGACGTGGTCCACACACACAGTGGAATATTACGCAGCCATTCAAAAGAAAGACACACGACATTTGCAGCCACATGGATGGACCTAGAAATGATCCTGCTGAGTGAAGTCAGGCAATGAGACACCAGCATCAAATGCTGTCACTTACCTGTGGAATCTAATAAAGGGATACAATGAACCTCTTTGCAGAACAGATACTGACTCACAGACTTTGAAAAACGTATGGTTTCCAAAGGAGACAGGTTGGGGGGTGGGGGGATGGGCTGGGGTTTGGGATGGAAATGCTATAAAATTGGGTTGTGATGATCGTTGTATACCTACAAATGTAATAAAATTCACTGAGTAATTAAAAAAATAAATAGCCGTTTTAACAAGGTGTATAATAAAGGGTCTTTATTCCGGGGCTGGTGAGGGAAGGCAGTTACCGCTCTGGGTCTAGAGGCGGAAGATAATCCAGGCGCTGCTCCCCGAGCTGCCTCCCTCGGAGACGGTCTCTGCAAAACAGGTGAATGCTGACTTCAGCTCTCAGCGCAGCACACCTCTTGCTGAGGAAGGGTTTTGGGTTTTGTTTTAAAGCAGAAACACCAGTAAGTGTGTCTGGCCCCGGAGCCAGAGCTCCAACAGCCTGCTGGTGTCGGGACAGCCCGGTCGTGCAGTCCAGGCAGGCACCAGCGCCCCCGCCAGCTGGGAAAGGCTGGCCCAGCGCCTCAAGCTCCTGCACCCCTGCGACTCTGGCTGGGCCCAGGCCCCAGCACCTTGTTACAACCGCCAGCCCACCCTCGAGTGAGGTCATCTGCAGAGATTCCTTGTGAAAGGCCACGGGGCTGCCCGGCACCCAGCAGCTGGGGTGTCCCAGGGACACTTGGCAAATTTCTCAGGAGGTCAGCTGCAGCTTTTCGACACGCTCCTCGGACCCGGCACTCGGCGGGCTCCGCGGCCCCACACCAGGCCTGCACCCAGCCAGCCAGGGAGCCTGCGTGCTTCTTCCTGCTTGTTAAATCCTCACGAAAGTAAACTGCCAACGAGGGCCTTACAGTGTGGCAGGCAGCTTCAGACACTCAGGAAAGAAACCAGACGGGACAGACCAAAGCTCTCAGGGGACTCGGGGACCAGCAGGGTCAGGCAGGGGTGTCTGCTGGCTCCCTCTGCACTCAGGGCTTGGGCGTGGGTGTGGAGGGGTGTGTCCGCAGAGAACCCGAGGGCCCCCAGGGTCCTCTCACCCCTTCATGTTCCTATAGGAAGAGAGCTATGATTTATAAAGTAAGTTGATGTTATTTCATTTAATTCCGACAGCACTGCAGATTTCCTTGGCAAGAACTATCCCCTTTTTCCAGCTGAGAAAAATCGAGGCTAAGAAAGATCAAGAGGAGGTCCCGTTGTGGCACAGTGGAAACGAATCTGAGTAGGAGCCAAGAGGTTGTGGCTTTGATCCCTGACCTTGCTCAGTGGGTTGAGGATCTGGCGTTGCTGTGAGCTGTGGTGTAGGTCGCAGACGCAGCTCGGATCTGGCATTGCCATGGCTGTGGTATAGGCCGGCAGCTGTAGCTCCCATTAGACCCCTAGCCTGGGAACCACCGTATGCAGCAGGTGAGGCCCTAAAAAGCCAAAAAAAAAAAAAAACCCCACAAAAAACCCCAGAAAGATCAAGAGACTGGCCCCGTCCACAAAGGTGGTTCAGGGCAGAACCAGGATTACAAGCTGAGCTCCCGGACTCTCGCCCGAGACCGGGGCCGGTCCCCTGCTCCCAGCCCTCCCAGGAGGAGGGCCGCTGCACTGACTGCCACGGTTGACCTCTGGCCCCAGAACGGGCCCCGCTCTGGTCCACCTGCCCGTACCTGCAAAGCTGCTTCTGGCTCCTGATTCCTCGCCTACTTATACCCTGGCCTTGGCTTTACAAAGCGCTTCCTAACTCTCCCAAGGATCAGAAAAGCTCATTTTGAAACTGAGATTAGAACCCAGGACTCCCGACTCACTCCCTAAGGACCCATCTACCTACTGTTACACGCCAGGTGTTAAATACATTCTTGTTAGTTATCAAATGGAGCCATCATAAGAGTAAAGTTCTGGTCACTGTGTCACCCCAGGTCACCAGAGCATGTTGCCACATGGGAAGAATGTCCTTTTCACAAACCCCGTCCGTTAGAAATAACGCAGAGGCAGGCTCTTAAACAAAGGATAACTTCCTGGATCCCAAACCCCAAGTTTATAGAAAGGGTGCGACCACCTCTGTGTAGCCCTGCTTTTCCTTGTGGAAACTGGTGAGGTTCTCATCAACTCCCTTGATTCTGACTAAAAGGTCTCTAGTTTCCTCTCGGAAATAACGAGCGGTGGTAATTCTATGATCGGTTTAATGTGTATTTGCGGCAACATTTAGAGGCAACGAAAAGGGCCTGTGCCGGGTCGCCCACAACCGCTTCCTTGCCTATCAGCATGGGGGTCATGCCCTGTCCTAAAACACACGGGGTTCCATCCGAGAAAGAAGAAGCTGTCAGCGGTTAGAACACACACACTCTCCTCCTCGCGCTCCAGAGAGATGGAGACGTGCGGAGAGAGAACCAGCAGCGGGAACCTTCCCACCTCCTCGATTTCCATTTCTTAGAAACCGTCTCTGTAGGAGCATCCCTTCTCACATTCACGCCCAGAGGCAGATTCCCGGAGAAGAGATGGAGGAAAGAGAAGGAATAAGAGTCACAAAAGACTGGTTTGAGCACTGATAATTACAGCAGCTGAAAAGCTTGCCAGAGCAAAGAAGGAGCCTGTGAACAAAACACAACGAGGGCACTTCCCAGAAAACTGCCCAGCCACGAGATCACCAGCAACAATGAGGAAATCACAGCCAAGACCGCATCTCCGCTCAGCAGACAGGCTTGCAGGATTTTTCACCTGCACCGCCACAAGCAGCCTCTTTAAAAAGAGCAGTAGGCTCCATGAGTTCGACAAAGGAGGAAACACAAAAGATAGCAAGAGACTCTTCTGGATGCACAGTTCCCATTCCGCATTCCGAACTCCACACCAGCAACAGCACAGCGCCAGGGAGGCACAAGGTGGGGTCCTCGGCACCTTTACACGCGATCAAACCAATTATCCACGCTGCATCCGAGCTTGCAGTCAACACCGACCCGCACCGCCTCTGCACCTCCGGCCCCCAGGACCCTGCCAAAGCCCACCACAGAAAAGCAGCCTTTTTGTGTGAGAACCAGCGAGAGCCTAAGCTGTCATTACACAGCAAAAACCCAGCGAGAACAAAAACCCACTGGCAGACGGATGTAGAGAACCCAGAACATACCTGAATTCTTCAAATGCAAACATGACCTAGTCGGAGACAATTGCCTTGGACTGTCGGCTAGCCTTTTTGGTTCGGAGGACAACCATTTAGTCAGTGAGATGGTGCAAAGTGCAGAAAAAAGAGGCGGGGTTTGCACCCCCCCCCCCAATATTCTGAAGTCAAAGGCTTTCTGCAGACAGGGGCCTGCAGCCTCCAGCTCCGCCAGCTGCTGACGAGCGGCAGCTACAGGGAGGCAGCCAGGAGACCACGTGACCGTGCCACACGGTGATGAATGCAGCGCCTGCCCTGCGAGGCGGCTCGGGCTTGGGCACGGGATTAGCCTGAGCCGGAGGGGAGCCCGGGCACGCGGGATCCTGGGGACACCCCACGCCCCACCCATCTCACGGGTCGGGGTGGGGGGCAAGGGCTAAAGGGAATGAGCACGCGACCAGTTCCACTGCCGTCCGCCCAGGCGCCGCGTGGCCAGGCGCAGTGGCCACCGCGGTCACCGCATGTGGGAGACGGATACCGGGCTACCTTTCACCGAAAATTCTTCAGAATCCTGTACTTTATCCTCCCGCTACCAAACACGGAAGGCATAAGCCGCTCTGGAATTGCACGAGTCACATTTCATGCCCGCCACTCTGCCACGAACACCACCCTGTAGGGCAGCCGGGGTGAGTAACCTCATTTACTTGATTATTTGTGTATGGGGCGTCTGATAGACACTGGGCTTCCATTCCTTGAAGTGCCCAAATTGCTACAATAATTTCAGAATGGGAGTTAAGAAAAAAGAACTGAGATGCCAGCCGAAAAACAAAAAAAGGAGAAATGTGTACCAGTTTGGAAGCCTGAGCTGGCAAGATGGGGCAAGTGAGCTGAGGCCGTGTTCTGAAACCTGCCGGGAAGGAGTCAGCATTTGGGTGGCAAGTCTTTATAAAATCAGGGAGACAGAGCTCAATAAAAACCTGAGCGTCACTCTTGACTTTTTTCCCTCCCTCACCCCACAAGTACCAGCAGTCACTAATCCGGACCCTGCCTCAGTAAGGTCCTTGTGATCCGGCCACTGCCCCAGCCACGCCTCGCGCTCCCCTCCGCGTCTCCCCAACTGGCGGCTTCCCCGTTCCGTCCCTTTGGAGATGATGACATCCCCCTACTTCAGCCCTGCACTGGCTCCTCGGTGTCCACGGCTTAAGTGAAAACGCCTCGGCACAGACACCAAGTCTTACTCCTCCAGCTCTCTCCTGCTAAAACGCTTCGCCAGCCCCCCAGTTCAGCTGCCCCCCGTGTAAGCCGGGCCTCCTTCCTTTGGTCCCCCGGCCAACTGGCCCAGGTGAGTTCCTTGCTCCCAAAGCGCCTTGCACCCTTCCACGTGGCCCACACTGTTCCCTCCGCTGTCACCCGCGTGGCATGACAGCATCTGCCTGCCCCCGCAGCTACGAGGTCCCCGGGGGTCTGTGTGAGTTATTCTGTACCCCGGTGCCTGGCACAGAGCTTGACAAGGAGGAGTGAGTCAGCAGAGATTTGGTGAACCACCGCTCGGCTCTCGAGGGAGCAAGTGATGCAGGGCGTGTTTGCACACAATGCCACTCCCCCTCCAGGCACGAGGTGACGACAGTCAGCCCGGGCAGAGTGACTGGTGAGGAGGGTATTCTGGGGGTCCCATGCTCCCTGAAGCCACACAACAATCGTCAACCAGGCTGGTCCAGAATGCCTTCCCAACCCTCCTGACAGTCTCTGCCTGAGACCTCAGGGGATGGCAGCTTCTTGGCAGCATCACGACACATCAGCAAACATAGGCGATCAGAGTCGCTAAATAACGCACGCTTACGTCCAGAGCTGCCACCCTCCAACTCTGATCACGGCAGAGCCTTGGACTCCCCACGTGCAAGCCCGAAGAACACAGATAGAGCCCACGCATCGACTCTTTCACGGGAAGGGGGTACCCAACGAGGCCGGGCTTGGGACAGTTCCTCATCCAGGATACAAAGTTAGAGAAACGCTCCCCGTCCGTCACCTTCATCCCCTGCACGGTGGCGTCTCGCAGGCAGTGCTGAGCTGCGTGGCTCTTTTTTATGGTGAGGCCGCCCTGTCACGGAAGTCCTTTCCATTCGCTGGTAGCTCATTTACTCATTTAATTCTGGCCCCCGGGGGAAAAGGGGCAAGGTACTGTCCTGTGATTCTCAGGACAAAGGACATAATATATGCGGCTATATGGATAAAATGACTGTCCTAAAGCCTTAAAATAAAACGCAGTGGCGATTACCCAGGTCTTAGGAAGAACAGTTTACCCACACCATATACAATCATGCGATGTCTTAAGTGGTTGAGCTCCCTGGTTAGAGTCATGGACGGATGGAGGAGGGGCAGCTGGTAGTCAGCCAGGCACGAGCCTCTCGAGGGAAAGGACGTGCCAGGACGAGCACCCAGCCAGTCCTTCCCACCCTCACGGACATGGCTGGTAAACATCAGGCACCCAGTGACCACTTGATGGGTGTTGCTGGTTGGTCTCAAGGTCAGAACCTACCCTCCTGGTACTCTCTGCAAGCTAGGGGAACGGCAGCGGGGCTTTCACTCCTAGACGTTAGTTTCGGGGGAAACCGGCCAGATGTGCTCTACGCCGGCCGCCAGGCAGGTCCAACGCGGTGAGGCCCCACGGGCTGGCAAACCTCCGCGGCGTGTGCCTGGTTCCCACTGGTCACCCAAGAATCTCCTCTTAGAGAGCTGTCCTTTCAACGCAGTTCATAAGGTCTAGTAGAGAGTGGAGTGACGAGAAACGGTGAGAACTTGAAAAGCCCTGCACCAAGTATATCTTAGACACAACTTTATGTGGTTCCCCAATTTATTAACAAGAGAACAGAGATTAAGGAACTTGCCCAAGATCACATTGCTCTTAAGTTGGCAGAATGATGACTTGGAACCAGGTAGGTGTAAGGCCGACCTTTTTTTTTTTCTTTTTTCTTTTTCAGTGCCACACCTGCAATATACGGAAGTTTCCAGGCTAGGGGTCGAATCAGAGCTGCAGCTGCGGGCTGAAGCCACAGCCACAGCCATGCCAGATCCTTAACCCACTGAACGAGGCTGGGGATTGAACCCGTGTCCTCATGGACACTAGCTGGGTTCATTACTGCTGAGCCGCAACAGGAACTCCAATGCCAACATCTTTAACCACTATGCCCTCTTCGGGAACCAACACCAAAGATGCAACTGCCTCAAGGCACCTCCGGAAGAGGACTTAATCCAGATGGTCAGGCAGCCTGTGGCCCTGACACGGGGCTGGGACATGGTGACCCTCGGGTTCTTTCATCCAGTTGGCCCTGGCCAATCCTCGGATTGCACGGCCAGGCAAGAGGCCGCAGGGGCTGAGCGAGTGCCTCGGCTGCCCCAGGAAGGATGGGCTCCCACGGGACCACCTGACAACTGCTAACAGCAGGGTCGGGCAGTGCTGACCGCTCCACCACTCTGCAAATGACACTTCTGCGACCACACAGTGCTTCCGAGAGTCCTGCCAGGCCATCCAGCAACGACGCAAGAAGGCTCAGACGGAAAACGGCCCTGCCCTGGGACCTATGTTCCCTTTGCAACGTGAAGAAACAGCCAGACGGTGATTTTTTAGCCTTTGTTTTAAATATCACTTACACGGCACATGAAACGGATACGAACATAAAACGGATCCACAGGGAAGAGCCCCGGACTCCCCGCCGGGCGTCCCCTCCCCCGCGCAGGGCTCAGCCGGGGGACACGGGACGGCCCCGTCCACACGGAGTGACACCATCACACTCAGCCTGGGACAAAGGCCTCCTGCCTGGCTGGGGTCTGGCAGAGGAGGCCCGAGAGGGCACCCCGTGCTGGTAACACGGGAGCCCTGGGCCCCCACCCAGCTCGCGGCTTCGCGAGAGGATGTTCGAAACCAGCGTCCTCAGCGTAACACGCACCTGCTTAGTCCGCAACGACCTGTCTTTCCACGTGAAGCGGTCCAGCTCCCGAGAAAGTGAACTTAGGATCTATCCCTGGGAACGGGGTCCTTGTCACAGCTCCCCCAGAGCCCGGCCACCTGGGTCTAAGGCCCTGATGGGCTTGCGGCCTCAAGGCCAGTGTTCTGTCTCCCCCTCGTTTAGGGGGTGGGGTTAGCCTCACAGGCACGAAGCAGGTGCAGCAGAACGAAGAGGCGGCATGTGCCCAGGGGCTAGGAGCTCCCATCACCCGCGCCCGGACCTACACACGCACTCGTGTCCAGACCAAACAGGCGGGAGCAGAAACGGAAATCAGCTCCAGGCGAGACGCGTGACGAAGGACGGCGACCGTCCCCTCGGCCTGGCTGCAGGTGGTTCCGCCGCGCCAGGGCCGAGCGGGGACAGGAGGGAGCATGCTCGGAGGCCTCACCGGCACCCTTTCCAGCCCCTTCCAGGTACAAGCCACAGCCCTTCCTCACCGCGGGCAGGGCTCCCGCGCCTCCGCCCTCCCCCCGCAGAGCGGCTCCCGCCTTCTCAGAGGTGCCGGCTTGGCTCTGCGACCGACTGTCCTCCGAGGAGCCCTGGGAAACTCGTGCCACCTAAACCTCGGTCTCCTGATCTGGAAACGGGACCCGGTGGAGAGGAAGGGCTGGCACGCGTTAGCCGCGCCCCCTGGGTGCCAGTTCCCTCATGTTTCAAAATCCCATCGAGCCCCTCCTGACCCAAACCAGCCTACCGTAATCTCTAAAGCTCTGAATGCCAACGATAATCCACAGCTATTTTTAAAAATCTCACATACCGCCTTGCGCTAAGGAGAACCCTCCGTCCATCACCTGCCTTTGGCCTCCCACCAGAGGAGAGTCGCTGGGACAGGACCTAAGGGGCTGGGAGGGCGGTGTCTCCTAACCTCCATCAGAAACGCACTCAATCCAGGTAGGACAAGATGCTTGCTGTGTTTGCAGAGCTCAGGAGAAGCCCATCACGATCTGGGGCCACCAGCTCTGAGCTCTCCTGTTTCGACTTTGGGGAGAGCACACCGGCAGGGACCCTTTTTTTCCCAGTCCTTTCTAGGCCTTCACGAGGCAGGGCACATTCCTAGGCACAGGGCAGGTCTTTGGTCAGAACTGTTCTGAGTGCACTGAATGAGTGTTAATACCAGCTGAATCAACCTCTCAAAAATTTACAATCAAACACCCCCCCACCTTCTAGAATCAATAGGAAATGTGTGAGCCCTACACTCTGACCTAGTTCCTTCCCCGACTTACGTAACTCACCTGAACTTCTACAGCGCATTTGGCTTTAAAACAAAAATCTTAAAGCCATCCCTTATCTCTATTTTGAGAATTCTATTTAAAGTAAAAGCTATCCCAAAAAAGCATGCTACCATTAAGCAAACACAATCACCACCCATTTTTCAGTCTACCACTGCTCAAAAGCAGGAGTTTACCGGCAATTCCATCTGCATTCCTGTCTACACCAAGCTCTGCCATCCAGGGAGTGCCCTCTAAGTAGCCGTACCAGGTTACTGGAAACCACCTCACGTTCACGCGACACATTTCGGAGTGAGTGCACCCGGCCCCAGTTTCCCGTTCTAATGAAGGACGTCAGAGGATACACGAATCAGAGAGAGGCTAATAAAAAGGCAAAGCAGCAGAGTGAGGGGCCCTGCGGAACTGAGATGATAGGAAAGGCCCCTCTCAGGGAGTGATGTTTAAGCGGACATCTGAATGACAGATCTGAAGTAGGGACAGTTGTGCAAAAACCAGGGGAAGATGAGCATGGCCAGAGGACACTCTGGCCCAGAGGCCTAAGGTGGGAGCAGACACGGGTCCCTTTTGTACAGTGTGGCTGGAACCAGGTCACAAGGAAGAGGAGGGGGAGAGGGAGAGAGGGGAAAGCAGGGCTTTATTGGGGGGATTAGGCAATACAGACATTTATCTGGTTTTCGCTGGTTTTCTTTTTCTTTTTCTTCTTGGGCTGCACCTGCAGCTTATGGAAATTCCTGGGCTAGGGGTCAAACTGGAGTTGCAGCTGCCAGCCACAGCCACAGCCACACAGATATGAGCCGCATCTGTGACCTACGCCACAGCTCACGGCAACGCCGGATCCTTAACCCACTGAGCCAGGCCAGGGATCAAACCCGCATGGATACTAGCCAGGTTATAACCCGACGAGCCACGACGAGAACTCCCGCTTCATGAATGACTAATGAAGCCAAGAGTCGACATATTTCAACAGAAATGCTAAGGACACCATCAGGACCACAGGCCACAGCAAGTGAAGCCCCATGAGGAGGCCCTGCCTCGTCCTGCCCATTGTCTGTCCCAGGGCTTGGTGCACAGAGTCGGTCAATACATATCTGCTGAATTACCGAACCAGCGGTTTGTAGACCTAGAGAAGATTTCACAAAAACATGCAATTGGGTTAATCAGCAGTCCTCTTTCTGGTGCAAACACCAGATAAAAGGACAGATTATCTTTTTGAAGGAGTAAGTACAGCTGCTCCAATGTCACCCAGATGGATAGAAATTTGCCAAGAAAGTCTTACCAGGAATAGACTGAGCATCCAGATATAAAAGCACATAAAACAATTCCTATATTGGATCAAGAACTATTTCCTGGGCCCCCACTGTGTGTGCAGCCCCGCTCTGTCCCTGGGAGGGCGGCGGAAGGAAGATTCAGACACATTTCAGGCCTTCCCAGCGGCCAGGAACAGGGCACCAGACTCGCAAAGCTGCCATGTGAGAGTCAGCAGTGGGAAATCAGACACAAGGTGTGAGAGGCTGTGGCCCCGGGTCTAGAGGGACCCTGTTAGCCTTGAGTCTTCCCCCCACTTCAGCTCGCTGCTCTAAACGAGACCCTCCTGAAGGCTGGCTCCCTTGGCAGCTGCGGATGTGCTTGGAGTTCCAAGGGCTGGGCCATGGCCTGGCTCCATCCCTCAGCAGCCGGGGGCCCTTGGCTTTTCCAGAGTCTCAGCTTATTATCTCCATCACCTGCAAGATGGCGACAGCTCCTGTCCTGCTCCCTCACAAAGAAGGAGAGGCTCGGATAACAGGAGGTGTGCCAGAGCTTTGTAAAGTGCTATATAAATAGATAACAGAATTATTATTAACAACAAAAGAAAGGAGCCTTCTGTACCTTGTGCCATCTGAGATCTTTTTTTTTTTTTTTTCTTTTTTCTTTTTGGGGCCAGACCCTCGGTGTATGGGGGCTCCCAGGCTAGGGGTCAAATCGGAGCTGTAGCTGCCAGGCTACACCACAGCCACAGCAACACCAGATCTGAGCTGCATCTGCGACCTACACCACAGCTCACGGCAACGCCGGATCCTTAACCCACTGAGCAAGGCCAGGGATTGAACCTGCGTCCTCATGGATACTAGTTGGGTTTGTTAGCCGCTGAGCCACGGCAGGATCTCCCAGAGATCTTGATAAAGCAGGAATTTATAGTATTCATCCAGGTCATGTAATTAGATCATCCATAAACGTAATTTACTACCCAAGTGACTAAGAGAATTTAGATAAACACCCCAAATTGTGGGACCTCAGGGCTGAAAGGACCTGGAGGTCAACTCAGTCAAACCTCACTCCTAGGTAAGCCTCCTAAGATGCTTACCTCTTCCACGTGTACTACTTGTTTCTGTCAAAGCATAATTTTCAAAAAGCTAAAAACATAACTCTTACACAAACATATAGTAAACCTATATTAAGGATTAAGTCCCTAATGAGAGAATCAGCAGGATGGCAAAGCTGGTTCAAAGGTAATGAAAGAAACATATATTAAGTCAGCGATGGAAAAAAAAGGCTTAATAATCTTGCAAAATTAGATACAAAACTGGTTAATATCCTACAGAGCAATTAAACTATAATCTTTGAGCTTATCTTTTCTTCTAAACAGAAATCATTTAGATCCCTACTAGACAAAAACTTTTTTTTTTTTGTCTTTTTGTCCTTTTAGGGCCGCACCTGAGGCATATGGAGGCTCCCAGGCTAGCGGTCTAATCGGAGCTGTTGCTGCCGCCCTACACCACAGCCACAGCAACGCCAGATACAAGCCGTGTCTGCGACCTACACCACAGCTCACGGCAATGCCAGATCTTTAACCCACTGAGTGACGCCAGGGACTGAACCTGCAACCTCACGGTTCCTAGTCAGATTCGTTTCCACTGCGCCACGATGGGAACTCCAACAAAAACCATTTGTGACATCAATTTTTTGAAAGTTGAAATCTAACTTTATGAACGTAAGTCTCTAAGGCTGTCGCCTGCCCTTGGTGGCTTGCTGAAAGATGCATTGGAAGGTGCACAATAATCATTTTGCCTTTTCTCTGAGTTTTAGGAAATTTTCCTAAAATACTTTTAAAACGGCTCAACGTAGCTTATTATACATTTCCAGCGAGCTGGCTGATAAGTTCTTTCCTCTCTGGTTCATTTTTTGCTTCTGCCTCATCTACACCCTCCTAATTGGTAAAAAATCCTTTGAACAGTTGAAGTCACTTGTAAATTACTGCTTAGTTTTCCAAGGTCACGTCGTCCTGAAGTGCGGGGGCCCTGTTTTCCAGACTCGCCAGCCTCTGTGCCCTGCTGAATCCTCTCCAACTCTCACACGTGCGGGTCTCTTAAAGACAAAAAGGGAGCATCTGATTCATCGGCGCTGATTCACGGGGCTGCTCCCCCAGGCCCCGGCTATTCTGAGGCAGTTACCATAATTCACTATAATTTCCCAACTCCACACCCCCACCCCGTCACCTCTTTCTTTCCACATAACAGTGCTCAGAAGTCACAAACCAAACCCACGACAGAGCAGCACATAACCAGCACAACAACCAACCCACACCAGCCAGCACAATAATATGAAGTCAAAGAAGGAGCTTAATGAATCAGAGAGGGCCCTGTCCACATCTGCATTTCCCAGCGAGGCAAGGGAATGAGAAGGGAGAAACGCACAGATTGAGTCAGTCCATGTTCTAAATAACGGGAAGGATGAATGGGTTCCAAAGGCTCTGGCTTTTTAGAGTCTTTCCTGGGCCAAGGGAATTTCTGGGGACTGGTCCAGGGGGAGCCTTTGGAGATGGAGACGGTCTTGCTCCATTTGGGCTGTGATGTGACAGAAGGGGTGGCGTATAAACCACTCCTTTCTCGCAGTCCTGGAGGCTGGAAATCAGCGCGGCAGTGTGGTCAAGCCCCCTTCCGGGTCACAGCCTTCTCACTGGGACCTCATGTGGCGGAAAGAACTAGGAGTTCTGTGAGGTCTCTCAAGAGAGCACCCACCCCACTTATGAGGGCGCCGCCTAAGGACCCAGCCACCCAGAGGCCCCACCTCCTCCCTCGGCAGCAAGCTGGGATTACAGCGCGGGGATGGGTGGGGACCCCAGCAGAGCCCGAATGGATGAACACCGGGGGAACCTCAAGTGTCTCCTGGCAAGGCGGGAGCGACGGTGGGTTACAGACACGCACACGTAACAGCAAACCACACGGGTCTCAAGGAACCCATGCTGCCCCCAGAGCCAGCAGCTGTCCCCGCGTTCTGAACCCCTAAGGTCTGGAGTTGAGGCACCAATCCCGACCACACGAGCCCTTCCCAACCTACAAGCAGGAAGAGCAAAAACTTCTATTTATAAACATGTGTTCTGACAGCAGAGAAGATGACAAAGAAATTGCATGAATTTATGCCTAAGAAAGTTGTCGTTTGAGGAGTTCCCATTGGGACTCAGTGGTTAACACATCTGACTAGCATCCATGAGGACGCAGATTCAATCCCTGGCCTCGCTCAGTGGGTTAAGGATGCAGCATTGCTGTGAGCCGTGGTGTAGGTCACAGATGCAGCTTGGATCCCATGTTGCTGTGGCTGTGGTGTAGGCCAGTGACTATAGCTCAGATTCAGCCCCTAGCCTGGGAACCTCCATATGCCGTGGGCCACAGCCACGCCAGATCCAAGCCGCATCTGCAACCTATTCCCCAGGTCACAGCAACGCCAGATCCTCCACCCACTGAGCAAGGCCAGGGATCGAACCTGCAACCTCACGGTTCCTAGCCAGGTTCGTTTCTGCTGAGCCACGACAGGAACTCCTACAGTTCTTTTTTAAAAGATGTATTCTTGCTAACATGTACAAAAAGAGCACTTGATTATTTTCTAAGCCTCATTCTTACATCATTCAACGCTCCTACGATACCACCTTCCCTGGACCCCACAGTAAGATCTGAAGAAAAGAAAGAAGAGAAGGTGAAAGGACACAGGCACTGACTGAACCACGGAGGACATGAGAAGAACGTGGATTTTGAAGGAGTTCATGGATTTCATTGATGTGGGTAAGTGACCTGAGAAAAATGTCAGTCCGATCTCACTTTGACCGAAGAAAGAGAAAAACCTAGCATCCCGCTTAGGGTCACACAACTACTGTCAGAGCTGGAATCAGAATGGAAGACTCCCGAAATGTCCAATTTAAGTGCCTTTCCTTTCTGTCGGTGGCTCTCAAAAGTGGGGTCCTTCCCCAGCAGAGTCAGCGTCACCAGGGAGCTTGTCAAAGATGAAAATCCTCAGCCCTCTCCCCAGACTCACTGAATGAGAGACTGTGCGAGAAAGGAACCCAGCAGCTGTGTGCTCACACGCTCTCCCGGGAGTCTGATGGATGCGCGGGTGGGAGAGCCACTGAGCACTGCAACGCCAGTGATTCTCAACGTGTGTGTGTGTGTGGGGGGGGGGATTCTGTCTTCCTACATGACCTTTTCTTTTTTTTTCTTTTTTCTTTTTGCTTTTTAGGGCCACACCACAGCATAGAGAAGTTCCCAGGATAGGGGTCAAATTAGAGCTGCAGCTGCCAGCCTATACCACAGTCACAGCAATGCAGGATCTGAGCTGTGTCTGCGACCTACACCACAGCTCACAGCAATGCGGGATCCCCAACCCGCTGAGCAAGGCCAGGGATCGAACCCCCATTCTCATGGCTACTAGTTGGGATCATTACCACTGAGCCGCGACAGAACTCCCCTGCATGACTAAAACAGCAAAAAAACACTATAAATGAAGCTAAGGATCCTCAATAAGGGAGACTGGTCAAATAAAGCACAGTGGATACGAAGAATCTTTAAACACAGACCCACACTAGCTGCCTAGACTTGGCTAGTGTGGATTAAGAGCATTATAGAGGATTATTACAAACTGCGCTTTACTGTTGCATAATCAGCACCTCCACAAATCAAACAATAAAGCAAGTTACAGAAAAGCACAAGGTGTATTCTCACTCACGCCTCATTGGACTCGGGCACACCACGGAGAAACTGCGGTTCGCTCCAGACCTCCTCAATAGAGCTAACGTTGCAATAAAGTGAAGCGCCCAAATGTTTTGGCTTCTACTGTATAGAAATGTTGTATTTATATGACAGTCTATTATGTGTACAATAGCATTGCGTCTCAAAAAACAATGTACTTAGCTTAATTAAAAAAATACATTATTAATGGAGTTTCTGCTGTGGCATAGCAGGTTGGGGATCCGGTGTGGTCTCTGCAGTGGCTCAGGTTCGATCCCCGCTGCAGCAGGCTGGGGATCCAGTGTTGCTGTGGCTTTGGCGTGGGTTGCAGTTGTGGCTCAGATTTGATCCCTGGCCTGGGAACTTCCATATGCCTCAAGTGCAGCAAAAAAAAAAAACACAAAAAAAACCCAAAACAAAAAACCGTTATGACTAAAAAATGCTAACCATTATCTGACCTTCTTCGAGTCGTAGGAATGTCCAAGATCAATGATCACAGATCACCATAGCAAATACAATAATAATAATGAAAAAGTGAGAAATATTGCCAAGAATTACCAAAACGTGGCAGAGACATGAAGTGAGCAAATACTGTTGGAAAAACAGTGCAAACAGGCTTGTCCGGTGCAGGGTTGCCACGAACCTTCAATCTGTAAGAAACAGCATCTGCGAAGCGAAATAACACGAGCTCGGCCCTACACTGCACACAACACAGCCCAGCAGTCAGAGCTCAGTCCCACACGCACAGAGCCCACCCCTCGGGGCAAGTCAGGGCACTGCTGTCAACGGCACTTTCCTTCCGAGGACAACGGGGTGACACTGAGACCCCGTGGGGGTTGGGTGAGAGTCAGGGACACGGTGCAGGCGGAGCCGCCGTGAAAGAGCGGGGGAAACAGAGCTGCTTCATTATTCTGGTGCTTGCATCTGCGAATCGATGTGTGCAAGGAGTTCTCTGGAAGCGTGTTCGCCAAAAATGCCAACGACTATTTCTCTCTAGGTGACTGACACGCCCTGGTCACTGGTGCTTATTTCTGTACCTTCCTGTATTGCTGAATTTTCACAGTGAACAGGTGCGGTTTTATAAAAACAACAACGCGCAGTTACGGACACCTCCCCGCAGACAGATACGTGCACAACACGAACACGTGCTCGCCTCCGACAGAATTCCTGTGACAGGCACCGTCTCAGATGAGAGATGCGCAGGAAACAGAGCAGGCCAGGGACACTGGGACACCGCCACGCCCACAATAAACACTTGCTGAATGAAGGAAGGAGCACAAGAACTGAGAGGCGACGGAGAGCAGTCGTACTGGGTTTTGGAGCCAAACAGCTGGATTAAACATCCGTTCTGTCGCCTTCTAGCTGTTAAGCTTGAACGACTTCTTTTAACCCCTCTGACCCTCAGTTTCCTCATCTATAAAATGGGACTGTACCAATTCGTGAGACTATCACATGGATTAAATGAGAGAGTAAACGTGAAAGCAGTCTGCATTTAGCAAAAGTTCAATAAAAAAATGAGTTCTTCCCCCTAGTCCCAAGTTTCCTCAGGATGAATTGTGTGACACTGGACAAGCTGTTTCTCTGCGTCTGCTTTTTCACCTTTAAAATGAGTATCATGTTCACCCACCCACTGGGAAGCTGGGATGATTATGCCAAAGTTTTCTGCAGCATAGAAGGCACGACACAGACAGTAAGACTTACTACGATTATTATGGGAGCTTCTATTTTACAGCCTCTTGGCTCCAATAAACTAAATTTGGGTAGCCTTTAACATCTGAGAAACATACAGATTTTACTAATTAGTAATAATTTATTGGCCTTCCTGAGCTTCCCCAGAATTGCCTAATCCCTGTCTACCTGAAAATAAAGTCTCCCTTGGTCCGACAGGAATCACTGCCTCCCAGGACACCCGGGCCCAGTTCAGCCCGTTGTTCGGACTGCATGGCGCGGAGCCAGGGAGCTCGCATGAGTGCTGCCTGCTTGGGATCTGGGTTTTGTTCTCCTGATGATAAAGATGGGAACTCTTGCACTTTCTGCTGTTTGAGGGGAAGAGGCCACCGGCTTTTCTAAGTGTGAAATTTTTTTTTTTTTTTTTTTTTTTTTTTTTTGTCTTTCTGCTATTTCTTGGGCCGCTCCCACGGCATATGGAGGTTCCCAGGCTAGGGGTCGAATCGGAGCTGTCACCCCCGGTCTATGCCAGAGCCACAGCAACATGGGATCCGAGCCGCATCTGCAACCTACACCACAGCTCACAGCAACGCCAGATCGTTAACCCACTGAGCAAGGGCAGGGACCGAACCCGCAACCTCATGGTTCCTAGTCGGATTCGTTAACCACTGCGCCACGACGGGAACTCCTAAGTGTGAAAATTTTAAATTTTGAAAAAAGTTGGAGTTCTCGTCGTGGCTCAGCTGCTAAGGAATCTGACTGGTATCTGTGAGGATGCAGGTTCCATCCCTGGACTCGCTCAGTGGATTAAGGATCTGGCGTTGCCGTGAGCTGTGGTGTAGGTTGCAGATGTGGCTCGGACCCTGCATTGCTGTGGCTGTGGTGCAGGCCAGCGGCTACAGCTCCGATTAGACCCTTAGCCTGGGAACCTCCATATATCACAGGTTCGGCCCTAAAAACAGGGAAAGACAAATAAATAAAATAAAATAAAAAATAATAAAATTTTGAAAAAAGTTAAGCTCTAGAATATTTCTTAATAGAAATATGTCATTAAACATGATGTGTTGGTTAAAAAAAGATTACAAAGTTGTGTGTGGAGCACAAACACACAATATATACTTTTTCTGACATGTGGCTACAGGAAAAGGACACACAGTGGAAAGTTAAGTGACTCTCACTAGATGACGTGATGACAACTATTTTTCCTCTTATTTCTGCTGATCCATAATCTTTAAGTTTTCTACAATGATCAACTATTTTTAAGATTAAAAAAAAAAAAAGAGGCGCAGAGTTCCCTCGCAGCTCAGCTGAATAAGGATCCAACATTGTCACTGCTGTGGCTCAGGTTGGGTCCCTGGTTTGGGAGCTTCCTCATGCTGCGGGTGTCGCCAAAAAAAAAAAAAAAAAAAAAGCCGTAATAGCTGTGAAGCAAGAAACAATTTCAGATGAGAGTAACAATTTATTTGATCACAACTTGGTGACAGAAAACAGTTCCCTTCAAAAAAGCTTTAAGAGTCTTAAGCTTGGAGTTTCTGGTAGCCTAGCAAGTTGAGCATCTGGCACTGTTACTGCTGTGGTGTGGGTTCAGTGACCAGCCCAGAGACTTCTGCGTGTCATGGACACAGCTCCCCCTCCCCAAGTCTTAAGCTTATTCGACACACATTCAAAGAATCGCCTTTCAGCCAGCCGCTGCACTGTCTGCTGAACTTTGCACGGGATGCTGAAACTTCCAACACTTACGGCTGCACAGCCTGAAATGCACACACCAGAAGGGCGGATAAAGCCCTGAAATCTGCGCCCGTCGCACCACAGCCACGGCATATCTGGAGTGAACAATGTGTGAGAACCACTCACAACTCCAGCCTGCTGGACAAGGCTCAGGGGAGCGATGTGTTTAATCTGGGGCGAAGTCAGGGAAACGCCGGCCACACCCTAACAATGTGCTCTGCTGTTTCGGATGATGAAGACCTCGGGATCAACGCGTAGAGATTTCAGGAAAGCGAATACCAGCCGAGGATAACAGGAAGAAGGCAGGGATCCCAGGGGCTGGGTTAGTACCCACACACGCTGCCTAATAACCCAGGGAACACCTAACCACTGAAAGCCTAAAAGCAGAGGCTGGGTGGATGAACGCCTGCCATCAATAATGGCTATGACGACATTCACTCGTTCAGAAAGTATCCACCGAGTGCTTCTGATGCAATGATGGAAGTTCCTGTGCTGTCCAGAGTGACAGCCTCCAGCCCCGTGTGGCTGCCAGTCCCTTGGAGCTGGCAGCACGAGGATCATCGTACCCAAAGAACGTGTGGGGGTAGGTCCCTCAGGACGCAGAGAACAAAGGAACTGAATCGGAAGAGGCAGAGAGAGGCCAGGTTATGCAGGACTTTACAGCGATGCTAAGGAGTCATAAGTCCCTCCGGAAAGGCATGGAAATGTCCTGAAGAAACTTAGGAAGAGAATATTGCCTCAGACTTGAATATTAACAATGTAACAAAGTACAGAGGAGATGGTTCAAGAGGCAGAGAACCCAGGGGAATATACTTCGCGCATCTGAATGCGGGTAAAGACCTGGTTTCCATCAGGAACATGACTCTGGAGAGAAGGGGACCTGCTCCTTCAGAGACACTGAGGCAGGAGCAACGCTCTCGGCTTGTCCACCAGGATCTGGCGGGAGGAAGCAAGTGCCTCCAGGTCTCCAGTCTGGACCGCGCTGCGCAGCTCGCGGAGAATGAGGATTCTGGAGGAAAAGTCTGGAAAGGACAGCACTGCATTTCATGTTTTGTTTTGTTTTTTAAACAGATGCTATTCCATGAGATTCACCCATTTAAAGTATACAGTTCCGTGATTTTTTTTAGTATATTCACAAGGTGGTATGACCATCAGTACAACCCACTTTAGAAAGTTCTCATCATCCCCCCCACCCCCCACCTACTAGCAGCCACTCCCTGTTTCACCCCCTACCCACGCCCTGCACCTACTGACCTACTTCCTGCCTCCATGGATCTGCCTTTTCTGGACATTTCAAACAAATGGACATTTCATACAATGTGTGGTCTTTTGGGACTGGCTTCTCTCAGCACAGTGTTTTCCAGGTTCACCCCTGGTGCATCAGTGTGGGCACCTCGCTGCTTTTTATTCCTGAATAATATTTCACTGCATGAAGGGACCACGTTTTATTTATCCATTTACCACTGCATAGACTTTTGGGTTGTTTTCACTGTTTGGCTACCACAACTCATGCTCCCAGGAACATTCGTGGGTGAGTTCCGCATGAATGTAGGTTTAATGCTCTTGGGTATATGCCTTGAAGTGGAAATGCTGAGACACAGGGTGACCCCATGTTCACCTTTTGAAGAACCACCAGGTGGCTTTGCAAGGCGGTTGTACCCTTCGCTTCTCCCAATGCAGGAGAGTTCCGACGAGAGGTGTATGAGGTTTGTCCACATAACCACTTACCCAGCGAGTGGAGATTACCCGCTTCCTTCCTCACCACCACCAGTTATCTGCTCTTTTGATTCGAGGGAGTGTGAGGCGGCCTCACTGCGGTTTGGGTTTGCACTTCCTCACGTCTTAAGACGCTGGACATCTTGCCATGTGCTTGCCATGTGCTTACTGGCTGTGTGTATATTTTCTTTGGCGACGTGTCCGTTTAAATCATCGGCTCATTTTTAAAATGGGTTGGCTTTTTTTTATTGCGTTGTAACAGTTCTTTGTGTGTTTTAGATATGTGCCTTATCAGATACACAATGCGCAAATTCTCTCTCCCATTCTGTGAGTTGTCTTGTCACTGTCTTGGTAGTGTGGTTTGCCGCACACATGTTTTTACTTTAGATGAAATCCAATCACGCATTTTTCCCTGGGATCGTCTGTGTCTGCTGCTGGCTCTGAGTTCTCACGGCCTAACCCAAGGCCGTGAAGATTGACGCTCATACTTTCTCCCAGAAGAGATTCAGAGTTTTCGCTTTTACACTTAAGCTCACAGTCTATTCGGAGTTAACTTTTGCACATGGAGGTAAGGGTTCAACTTCAGTTTTTCTATGCGGATATTCGGGTGTCCCAGCGTTTGTTGAAAAGGCTATTTCCCCCTTATTGAAGGTCTTGGAATCGTTGCCAAAAACAAATTTCTGGTGAACACAGTGGTGTGAGTCTGGTTTGAGAGATGATCAACTTGAAGAACCTGTGCTCTGTCTTCTTGGGAATAAGCTACATGAGTGGCTAACCGTGTCTTCCACGCACAGCCCAGGATCAGCACTGTGCACCAGTACCCAGGGAGCCATCACCCATCCGTGTGACTGACGAGTCTGCCTCCTCATCACCTCCTCTGAGCGGATTCTCTCTGCTCTCCTGAAGGGACCAGCTGGTTCTCCTTCCGGTGTGGTTCTCCCATCGGGGCCGCCTTCTTTATCTGATTCAGTCTATTGCCTACACTTCTACTCTGCATAATAACCCAAATCGAGGAGAGCATTTGCCTTCTTCCTGGGAAGATGTGTTTGTAAACAGTCCCTAAAGCTACCCAGTTAGACATCTCGGCTGGCACAAGGATGCAGAGACCATGGGTATGTCTGATTTCGACCTCTCTATGAGCACACAGGGTTTCCCCTGTGTGCCAGGCCTAACATTTTTCTGTGTTTAGGCCAATGTTAGAGAATTTAAATTTGGGGGGGGGGGTCTTTTTAGGGCCACACCCCTGGCATATGGAGGTTCCCAGGCAAGGCGTCTAATCGGAGCTGTAGCCGCCAGCCTACGCCAATCATAGCAACGCCAGATCCGAGCTGCGTCTGCGACCCACACCACAGCTCATAGCAATGCCAGATCCTTAGCCCACTGAGCGAGGCCAGGGATCAAACCCACAACCTCATGGTTCCTAGACAGATCTGTTTCCGCTGTGCCACGATGGGAACTCCCTTAAATTTTAAATTGTTAACGGACTTCAGTGGGTCTGAGCTCAGAGAAAGGAAGACCGTCGAAAGGGCCACTAATTAGAGAGAATCATGCAGAACTGAGAACTTTCAACTAAGACGATGAGTGACTTTCTCAAGACTGTCGTCTTCAAGCAACTGAAAAGCCAACTGGATGAAAGAAACCAGCACCAAGAAGTGCAAAAGGACCAAAACACAAGATAAAAGCCCCGACCAAGCTCGTTGCAAAGGCAAAGAAACAGAATTAAATAAAAACTGTGCTGTCCAGGAGTTCCCTGGTGGGTCAGCTAGGGAAAGAAAAATTCTATGTTGTCCAGAGCTGTCTATCTCTCTTTTCTGGCCCTTTCATCGCAGGCGCCCCATGACGCCTTCCTGGCTACCCACTTCCACCCACGGGCCCACTCTCGCCTGTGTCCATAACCTGACCCCTGGCACCACTGTCCTAACGGAAGTACTCGGTATGTATCTTCCACGTAAAAAATGAAGCGGATGTGACACATGAAAACAGATAAATATGGAGTAGGCATGTTATTTATGATACGAAGAAGTCTATATTTTTACAACTTTATTTTTTGGCCATACCCTCGGCATGAGGAAATTCGAGGGCCAGGGATCAAACCCATGCCACAGGAGTTCCCGCTGTGGCTCAGTGGTAACGAATCCGACTAGTATCCATGAGGGTGTGGGTTCTATTCCTGGCCTTGCTCAGTGGGTTAAGGATCCGGTGTCGCCATGAGCTGTGTGTAGATCGAAGATGAGGCTCAGATGAACTTCCACATGCTGCAGGTGAGGGCTTAAAAAGCAAACAAAACAAAACAAACAAGCAAAAAAACCCCACGTCACAGCTGCAACCTGAGCCACAGCAGTGACGATGCCGGATCCTTAACCTGCTGAGCCACCAACGGAACTCCCTATACTTTACCAAAAAAATGTACACTTACTACAGTAAATTTAAAATTCTAAAGTATTTTTAGAGTATTCGCATTTATTGAAATTATGTTTACATTAAATTAATACCACCTTTACTGTTCATTTCTCTCAAAGATTAAAAAAAAAAAAAAGTCAAAATATTGACCTCCAGGAGTTCCCATTGTGGCTCAGAAGGTTAAGAACCCAACATGGTCTCCGTGAGGATGTGGGTTCTATTCCTGACCTAGCCCAGTGGGTTAAAGATCCGGCATTGCCATAAACTAAGGTGCAGGCCTGAAGCTGCAGCTCCAATTCAACCCCTAGCCTGGGAACTTCCATAAGCCGCAGGTGTGGCCGTAAAATTAAAAAAATATTGACTGTGAGGGCCTCTTCTAGCTCTAAGACCAGAAAGCCTCTGACCATCATCATTCCAACCTCTCTCCTGTCCAACCTCAAAGCCACACGGTAGGGGATTAAGCAACGGTGTCCGTCACCATGCAAATACAGGCGGGGACACGGCAGTCACACCGGCCCCCACCCAGACACTGAAACACTCCCGCCTGCAGCCTGAGTCAGGCTCTAAGCGGAGAGGGTAAATAAGAAAAGGTAAAACACTATTTGTTTCCTTAATGTACCCCACGGTTCTTTTAAATCCCAGTCTGATGATCTCGTTCCGTTTATCCCTATTGTCTGCGTCTCCCCGGTTTTCGGTTAGGTCTTGTCTTCGCATACGCCTGATAATTGCAGATTGAGCGCCAGTCATCACACATGACACCGTATAGATAATTTGAGGCGCCTCTGGGAGGAATTACGTTTGTTTCTGACACGCAGGCAGGTGAGGGGTACACACCACCCCAGGTCACCTTAATCCACTCAGGCCCCGAGATGGTTCAGGGCACCACTCCCGCTCCTGAGAGGGCCCGTCGGTTTCCAGCTCGCCCGTCCCTAAGCAGAGACCTCGAGCAAAGCTGCGGTGTTCACTAGGATGCCACACCAACTGTTTTCTTTACCTCCTCTGTCCCATGAATCTGCCTAAAGCTCCCATCATCTTCTCGGTTGACGGATCTGGCAAAGCCAACTGCTTCAAGGAAGAAAGGGTGCCCAGTGGCAGGCTTCCCTGACCGCCCTCCCCCAAATCTGGGCTCCCCAAACCCCTTCTGCCACGTGGCTCTCCTACACCTCCAAACCGATGTTCCAACTTTGCACCTTTTCTTTTTTTCTTAGCGGGACCGAGGTCCACACTACCTTATAAAAGCGCTGCCGGAAGAAGAACCCCCCCCAGTCTCACACAACTTAACGTGACCCTTGTTTAGAACGGAACCAGACAGCAACTTAACAACATAAATCGCTCATAATTTCATTCAAGTCTTTGCTAGTCGGTCTCCACGTGGGCAGTTTGAACGTCGAGTTTTTCCCATGGGACTCATCAAATCAGGGATGGAGGCGATGCGAAGCGTGGGAAAACAAGGAGGAGGAATTACTGTTGACTAACAGGAAACCACAAAGCCCTAAATGACACCAAGCATTAATCAAAAGTGATGTCATCATGCACTGTAACCTGAAACCCTAGTGCTTTATGGCTGGAATTGGAGGTGCAGCGCTCCCTGCAAAAAACGAGACGGCAGCAAACGCGCAGGCACAGAGGCTGACACACAACAGGTGCGCGAGGAACGGGAGTTCCCTCTGCCTTCGGCACCTTCTCCCCACCTGCCCCCACCCCCGCCCCCGGGGGCTGACACTGAACGGAGAGCTGAAATTTCAGCACAGGCCAATTATCTGACTACAAAGTCTAAGGATCATTCCCAAGTTTTTGCTGGACCGCGGAGAAGGAACTAGTGTCGAGGTCATAAAAATGAACATGAATCAAGACGACACATGCCCTGCGGCTTCTGCCTACAGCTAAAGAGGAAACCAGGGGCGAAGAAGAGAGAAGACCAGGCCAGAAATGGAGACAAGAAATCTGAGCTTCTGTCCCTAATGCCTCTGCACCTGTGAGTATGTGTGAGCAAGCAGCCTCTGGAGTCTGCGTCCGAAACGGGGGGCTCGGCATCACTCGGCGCTCACTGAGCGTGTACTGCATTTCAAATACATCAGACCTGGCCCTGACAGCAGGACTAGGTCAGCAGTTTTCAACTCAGGCTGCGCACTTCAATAACCTGGAGGTTTCATATAAAGCAACAACGACAAAACACCTTATTCTAGATGAATGGAATCTACCTTAGGGTAGGGCCCTGGTATTGGGAAGAGGGAGGCGAAGGGGGCCTTTTCAACTGTTTCTGAGGCCCAGGGAGGATTAAAAATGACTGGACTTGGAGAATTTCTAAGTTTCTGAATTCAACTTTCTAAGTTTGACAAATGAGTACTTTTTACAGGTCAAAAACTGCCAAAATAGGAGTTCCTGCTGTGGTGTAACGGGTTTGGTGGTGTCTCTACAGCGTCAGGATGTCAGGACGCGGGTTCAATCCCCAGCCCAGCAGAGTGGGTTAAGGGATACAGTGTTGCTGCAACTGCAGTGTATGTCGCAACTGCAGCTTGGATCCAATGCCTGGCCCAGGAGCTCTATATGCCACAGGCTGCCAAAAAAACCAAACCAACCCATCCCCAAAATAAACCCGTTTCATTAATGATTTGGAGGGAGGGTGACGGAGGGCAGGGGTGCCTCGGCTGCACTAACTCCTCTGTTCTGCAAAGGCGCGCTGCCTGTGAGTGAGCGCCAGCCTCTCTCAAGCCTCCCTGACTCACGTTCAAAAGCCACAGACATGAAATTCCTGTCGTGGCGCAGTGGAAAGGAATCTGACAAGCATCCGTGAGGACACAGGTATGATCCCTGGCCTCGCTCCGTGGGTGAAGGATCCAGCATTGTTGTGAGTGGTGGTGTGGGTTGCAGGCGTGGCTCAGATCTGGAGTTGCTGTGGCTGTGGTGTGTGCTGGCAGCTAAAGCTCCAATTCGACCCCTAGCCTGGGAACCTCCATATGCCACAAGTACAGACCTAAAAAGACAAAAAAAAAAAAAAGCCACATATGTCACAAGTGAGAATTCTCCCCAAGGAGTATATAGGTACCTGAATCAAGCCATTCTGGATTTGTTCCCTTGGGTCAAAGCACTATTTGGTCATTCATGATTTTTGCCATATCTGTTAAACATGAGTGTTATTAATTTTTTCCTTTAAAATCAATTTACTAGAGCAGTAAGAGAGCATTGGCCCTACTAAATATTAGAGCATATGATAGAGTCTCTTTAACCAACAGTAAGGTATTGGCACATGAATAAACACAGACCAATGGAACATCATAGGAAATCCAGAAATAGGTCAAATTAATTAAATATGACATAAGACAGAATCTCAATACACTGAGAGAAAATGGAATTTTTACCGAATGGTACAGGGCTAACTGGAGCGCCAGATGGAGAAGGCAACAACTGGATCCAGCTCTCCAACTACAGATTTAAATCCAAATGGATCAAAGATTTCAATGTTTGAAAAAGAAAAAAGAAACTGTACACCTACTAAAAAAAAAAAAAAAAAAAAAAAAAAAAAAGGGAATTCAACCTTGGAATGTAGAAGACTTTCCAGCTGTTACTGAAAAACAAGGAGTAAAAAGAAAAAAAATGATAAGCTCAAAATCACTTGTTAGCCCCCCCCCCCCCCCCCCCCGCCTTGAGCATCATTTCTGCTGCTCCTGCCTTACCCATTTCTCATTCCAGCCACTGCTGAGGCCACCAAACTGCCGGGCTCTGACCTGCATCCTGCCCCTGGGATGGCCCCAGGGGTCTGCCATGGCGGGAGCTCTCAGTATCCACACGTGAATGCCACCAGGTACAGAGGGGTTCGCGCCCTGCGGGCAACCCTCTGCCGAATGAAGGCAGGAGCTAATGGATACATGCTTCTCCCTTCCGCCCCCAGTATGAGTAAGAGATTAGCCGGCTCAACGATGAGCGTGTGTACCCACCCTCCCTCTGTCCCCAGCCCGCCCTCCCCTCATTCCCACGCCCCTCCAAACGCACGCGAGCCTTCGGGAACCCAGCCAGTTAAGATACCACTAATCCGATGCACTAATTTTTTTCTAATACACATAAAAACAAGTAATTATTAAAATTTAAAAAGTTTTCATCAGAAAGAATATAACTCCCTGCTCCTTAAGGGTAAACTACAAATAGTGACTTTCTTGAAAAGAAAACAGTATGAAAAGGGGAATAAAAGAAGAACTTTACAGAGCGCCCGCTGTGGTGCAGCGGAAACAAATGTGGCTGGTGTCTAGGAGGATGTGGGTTGGATCCCCGGCCTCGCTCCGAGGGTGGCGGATCCGGCGTTGCCGTGAGCTGCGGGGTAGGTCGCAGATGCAGCTTGGATCTGGCGTTGCTGCGGCTGTGGTGTAGGCCGGCAGCTCTAGCTCCGATTCCTCCCCAGTCTGGGAACTTCCATATGCTGTGGGTGCGGCCCTAAAAAGACAAGAAAGAAAAAAGAAAGAAAGGAGAAAGAAAACGACTTTACAGTCATGAAACCTGACAAACACTCTTCCAGCCAGGTGACCGTGGTCCGTGCCGACGCTGCTAAAGCGGCTGCACTGGACCCTCTGCAACACGGGGCGGAAGGTCCCTTTCCCTCTGTGATCCTCCTGCTCGGAATTTTAAGCCCAGTCTAACCAAGAGAAAAACACGAGACAAATTGCAGTCCAGGGGCATCCTACCGCAGGCCTCCACAAGCGCTCCTCAAAACCGTCAAGATCATCAAACAGTAAAGTCTGAAAAACTCTCACAGCAGAGGCGCCTACGGAGATGTGACAACTAAGCGTGATGCGGTCATCTGCATGGGACTCTGGAACAGGAAGAGGACACCGGATAAAAACGAGGCGACGGGGATAATCTAGGGACTTGAGCTACAATCACTGTGTCCACGTTAGTGCACCAAGTCTAACAGATGACCCACGTGAGGTGGTGCTGACAGGGGAACGTGCATACGCCAGAGCGCAGGGAAACGCGCCACACGAGCTGCTCAATTTTCCTGCACATCTAAAGGTGTGTTAAAACATAAGTTCTGGAGTTCCCGTCGTGGCGCAGTGGTTAACGAATCCGACTAGGAACCGTGAGGTTGCGGGTTCGGTCCCTGCCCTTGCTCAGTGGGTTAACGATCCGGCGTTGCCGTGAGCTGTGGTGTAGGTTGCAGACGCGGCTCGGATCCCGCGTTGCTGTGGCTCTGGCGTAGGCCGGTGGCTACAGCTCCGATTGGACCCCTAGCCTGGGAACCTCCATATGCCGCGGGAGCGGCCCAAGAAATAGCAACAACAACGACAAAAGACAAAAGACAAAAAAAAAAAAAAAAAAAAAAAAATAAGTTCTGTTACTAAGAAAAGAGAGATTTATGCAAAGCATTGCTCCATCCCCGACAATGGGGCCTGGGATCTGCATTCTGGAAGGACATACCCACAGTGACTCTTAGGCACATTAGTTTGAGAAACATCAGGGACATTGAGAGTTACAGGGCACAACGTCCCTACAAAGAAATAACAGGAAAAAAAAGTCATCCTTGCTTTTTCCCCCTATATTGAAACTTTATTACAAAATTATAAAGCGGAGCTCTGGAACAGAAAGTACACATTTGGGTTTGCTTTAACACTCATGGGAGTCTGAGAAAGTCTTAAAATAAGCTACTTAAAATAGCATTCCCATCCAAAAGATCTCAACAAACTTATACGATATATATGGAGCACTAATTCCTGCATAGCTTATTCTTGCTAATTTGGATACAGCTAAAAATTCACCCTTGCGAATCAACTATTCTTTAATTAAAAAAAAAAAAACCCATCCACACATTAATACACAAATCCCGTCTCCTGGCAGAGGCGTGTCGATACCAGATTAAAGCACTGCCACTCCGGTGCTTCATTAACTCACGGGGCGCGTCATGGAAGAGCCTTCGTCTCGGATGCCGGCGTCAGCCGTGCGGGAAATGGAATGTCCTACTGGAAGGTGGAAGGCATGTCATGATTTACTACCCATTTTAGGTACAAGTGCCCGGCGCCGCGCCAGGCTCTAGGAGTCTAATTTCGAACAGCGAGGGAAGCAGGCGCAATCCTCTCGGAGGCAGCGGGGGAAGAGGGAAGTCGGTCCGGAGACACGGAGCTGCGGAAGGGGAGACGCGGGCTGCTACGAGGGAGGCCAATGATCAGGACGGGCCCTCAGCCGGGGAAGGGGTCAAGGACGGGCCCCCTAGGAAGTGCCATCCAGGCAAGATGTGAAGGCTGAGACCTGAGCAAGGTCAAGAGGAAAAGGAAGCGGGTGAACGCTGGGCAACCCAAGGACCAGTCCGTCCGAGCTTTTCTCATGCGAGCATCCAGGGCGAGGGAACGGCGAAGCCCAGGTCGGAGCAGGACACACAGCTCCACGGGGAGAGCCCAGCGTGCAGGGCAGCTCCCAGAGGGTCTGCGGTGCGGGAAGCGCCACAGAGGGGCGCGGGGCAAGTGTATCGCCAGGGGAAGGACTGGAGGAGGGAAGAGGCTCCCAGACCAAGCTCTTGTGAGGCACGACGTGCATTCTTCGTAGGACACGGCGAAAGCCTGCCACGCGGCACCCACTGCCCTCGCTGCTGCCTCGGCTTCTGAGAAGCCCCCAGCTAACCGTGCCCAGCTGCAGGAACTATTTCTCAGTCTGCACCTGCTGGTACAGTTATCTCCTCTACCCCAAACTGACATGCCTCCAGCTTTGTCTTTATTTCAGTAGCTCTACTTGGCATCTCTCATAGAGACTGTCCCTGGCCGTTTTCAGAGGGTGAAGAGTCAAGAGCGAGGATGGTTTCAAAGACGAAAAATCATCACATACGGTAGGGAAGTCACACAGTGATCTGACAAACGGGCAGAGCATCTGGAATCAAAATTGTTCCAGATTTCCCGGGGTTTATCTTCCTCAGAGTCACAACAAATGAGGTGAGAGAGACAAACTGCTAACCTTTACTGAACATCATAAGCTAAGAATTTTTTATGTATTCTCATCCGATCCTCGCAAAACCCTGTGACAGAAGTAGTGTTACCCTCACTTAAAAACGTGAGAAAAATGGGGAGTTCATAAAGGTTAAGCAATTTGCTCAAGGGAGTTCCCTTTGTGGCTCAGCAGTTAACAAACTCGACTAGGATCCATGAGGATTGGGGTTCGATCCCTGGCCTTGCTCAGTGGGTTAGGGATCCAGCATTGCCGTGAGCTGTGGTGTAGGTTGTAGACACGGCTCAGGTCTGGCGTTGCTGTGGCTCTGGCGTAGGTCAGCGGCTACAGCTCTGATTCGACCCCTAGCCTGGGAACCTCCATACGCTGCAGATGCAGCCATAAAAATAAAAAAAATTTTTTTTAAATTTAAAAAGTAAATTGCTCAAAGTTAGCTGGTAAGGAGTGACTCTGGGGCAGAACTCAGGTCTGTTAGCCTATAAAACCCAGGCTGCTTAGAATACAAGGGACAAAATGTGGCCTAACTCAATGTTAAAATAAAAAAATTTCATTCACAGAGACCAAGGAGGAGAAGCTGTCTTTCACACAGCCTTAAACACAAGGACAGGCAGTCTTCAGTCCTCCCTTGGTAATGAGAGAGGACTCGGGGACAGGGCTCCCCCGACTGGTGAGCAGATGCAACTGCACCATTCACTTCTGATTCTGGCCGTGGTCCTTGGCTCTTCTGCCAGGGGAACCTCCAAGTTAGGAGCAGGAATAAAGTTCCTTTCACTGACTTTATCTCTCTCTCTCCTTTGCTTAAAATCAACATTCTGATAAGATGGTACCATTAATGATACCGCTTTGGTAACTTATCTTAAGGAAATAATCAGAGATGCACTCTAGGGGCACAGATATTATCATCGTATTGTTTACAATGATGAAATCCTAAAAACGAGCTAACCGTCCCAAACTTAAGGAACTGGTAAATAAATGATGGTATATCATCCGATGGGCTATTACTCAGCTGTTTATGTATGTCCAATACAAACACACAGTACAATAACAGTTCCGTGAAAAAGTACACTTACACACGCAAAAGACAAAAGGAGTGTCTGTGCCCCATGTTCGACGGGGTATCCCCAAACAGTAGGATCAATGCTGCTTTTTACTGTCTCTATACCTTTCTATGTTTTCAAATTCTCCACTTTCAACACATACATTTAATTCAGAAAAGAATGATCTTTCCAAAAAATAAGAGGAAACTGCCCCCGAAAGTTACTTCGGCGCGGTCCTCTCCTTCCAGGCTGGAGCGAGGAGCTTCTAGGGGCCACTGTGCTTCCCAGCTGTCCCTGACGCCAGCGGGAGGTCTCTCCTCTAACTTTTCACATGGCCACAGCACTTAGGACATTCACGTAACCACCGGCGTCATCAAGCTTCCAAGTCTACCGCAAGGGTCAAACTTGGGTAACACCCCGATTCCTCTTAAAGGGAAAAAAGCCTTTAGGTGAAACAACGCTGATTTAATTTATTTTCACACAGCTTACTTAGGTACAATCACAAGAAGTTTAAATTTCTCATGTTCGTACGAGATACCAACAAAACTACCCAACCAGCAAAATTCAACGTGACATGACTTTAATAAAAAGATGCTGTGCTTATATGAAAAGTCATTACCCACAAGGTAAAAACAGTAATGGCACAGGACTAAAAACAGGCAGGCAGAACAAGAGGAGAGAGCGGAAGGAAGATACACACACAGAAGCCCCGCGGCCCCATCCTGGTCTCCCTAAGAGGACTTTCAAAGACGCCTGGAGAAGGGTCCCCTGCCCCGTTCAGAGATGTCCTGGACTCCAAGATGGAAGCTGGTGCAGGCGGCCGCAGCCAGAAGGGCCCGTGCCCGGGCATCTCGACGGCACCTGTGCTCACGCCGCACCCGTACACCACGAGGCCGACAAAGTGCCCTTGGCCCGGAGGAGGCGGCCCCCTGACACACAACCAGACCTGCACGACGGGAGACGGGCCACGCTTCACACCTGCAGGGCGGGTGGGGGGAGCGGGGGCAGGCCAGCTTCTGAGGACTGGGGGTGATCCTCCTTCGCTTGCTGTCATCTGCCACCACGCACCCCTGGAGAGGATTTGGGGACTCACACGTCTGCCCTGCCGTCCAGCTTGGAAAACTTGCTGGAGCGTCTCTGCCACTATCTACTGAGAGGATCAAGTATCCGATCAGCAACGTTGAAGGAAAACCTGTAAGACTGACCCTCACCTCACATTCCGGACAATTGGAAGGATGAACTTGTGTGAAATTTCACAGATAAAACCGAAAACTTAACACTTCCCGACCTTCTAGAAAAATGCTCTCTTAAACGTAAGAAATGAGGGGGTAAAATCACCAAGACAGTGAGTTAATAACGCGCAGTGTTAAACTTGTACATATCACATCTTGAAACGACCAAGGCAGGCAGGGCACAGGTTCACGGAAGACAGCGTTCCCAGCAGATAGAGACTAGAGTATATACATGGAAATACACTGTATATCAGGCACGAGGGTGTCTTCTGTTCCGGGGGAGGAAAAGGATGCAGAAAGGGATCTAGTCAGTTTCCGTACATCTTTTAGGGATGGGGCCTCTTTAGGGGAGGGGAGGTCCAGTTCCTCCCACCTCCTTACCACCGAAATAGCAAAGGCAACAGTTAAGTCCTCAAAAAATGATGTCTGGATGGAGACAGGAGAATACACAAGGTTGGTTAGGAAAAAGGGAAATAAGACTTCGGGCCGTCGTCTGGAAAACCAAAGAAATTCAGATACAGCCTCAACTACCCAAGTTGTTTGACTCAACAGAACTTCTTTGCTAAAATGTGCGGACACATGCCTCAAATGTTCAGTTTTTATTAGGCTGCATCTTCAGTCTTAGGCCTTTTTTTCTGAAACACTCCTTAGAAGGGTCAGTTGAGAGGCTACATTTCAGACCTTTTTCTTTTCTTTCTTCCTTTTTTTTTTTTTTTGCTTTTTAGGTCCACACCCGTGGAATATGGAGGTTCCCAGGCTAGGGGTGGAATTGGAGCTGTGGCTCCCAGCCTACAGCACAGCCACAGCAATGCAGGATCCCAGCCTCATCTGCAACCCACACCACAACTCATGGCAATGCCGGATCCTTAACCCACTGAATGAGGTCAGGGATGGAACCTGCAACCTCATGGTTCCTCATCAGATTTGCTTCCACTGCACTCCTCTTTCTTCCTTTTTTTAATGGCCACACCGACAGCATACGGAAATTCCCAGGCCAGGGATTGAATATGAGCAGTGTAGATCCTTTAGCCCACTGCACTGGGCTAGGGATCAAACCGTGCCTCTGCAGTGACCCAAACCTCCGCAGTCAGCTTCTTAACCCACCGTGCCACAGTGGGAACTTCTCAGACCTTTCCCAATAGGTCATATCCACGCACTCTCCTGAAATGATTTAGTAAGATAAACGATGTGCTAGTCTCATTTAAATTCAGCAGGTTCCCTGGTGGTCTAGTGGTTAGGACTTGGTGCTCTCACCGCTGTGGCCTGGGTTCAATCCCTGGTCTGGGAATGGAGATCCCACATCAAGCTGCTGCATGCCATGGCCAAACAGAAAAAAGGAACTTAAAAAAAAAATTCAGGATTAAATAAAAAGGAAAGTATTTTTCACAGGTGAATCATGCTGCTTATAAATTTCAAAATCAAATGAGTTGATGGGAATTCCCGTCGAGGTTCAGTGGAAACAAATCTGACTAGCTTTCATGAGGATGCAGGTTCAATCCCTGGCCTGGCTCAGTGGATTAAGGATCTGGTGTTGCCCCGAGCTGTGGTGTAGGTCACAGACACGGCTTGGCTCGGATCCTGTGTTGCTGTGACTGTGGGTGTAGGCTGGCAGCTGCAGTTCCAATTTCACCCGTAGCCTGGGAACTTCCAAATGCCGCAGGTGTGGCCCTAAGAAAACAAAAACAAACAAAAACAAAAACGAACAAAAACAAAATCAAGTGAGTTGACAACAGAGGTTATGAATAGAAATCCACCATCCTTCTCATTTAGGTCCATTTGCAAAAGCCAAGTGCTTGAGGAACATGCAAACATACATATACAGATGTTTTACTATAAACAGCCTGCGACAGGGAACCATGTTAAACTGTCAGCGATGTTTTTAAAAAAATCTATGTAAAGAAAAAAAAATAACTGAATGACTCATTTTGGAGAAAGTATTTAAAACTGTCATTGCTACATCCACACGTTTTCATGTAACCTGAAAAAAATGGGATCTGAGAATGCTATTATGTAATTATTGATCAAAAATTGAAATGTTCTATTCAAGTAGACCAGGTAAAGGGTAGTTTTTACCAAATAAGCAATTAAGAAAATCAGAGTTCCCATCATAGTGGTTAACGAATCCGACTAGGAACCATGAGGTTGCAGGTTCAATCCCTGGCCTTGCTCAGTGGGTGAAGGATCTGGCGCTGCCGTGAGTTGTGGTGTGGGTTGCAGATGCGACTCAGATCTGGCGTTGCTGTGGCTCTGGCCTAGGCCGGCGGCTACAGCTCCTATTGGACCCCTAGCCTGGGAACCTCCATATGCCGTGGGAGCGGCCCTAGAAAAGACAAAAAGACCAAAAAAAAAAAAGAAGAAAAGAAAAGAAAAGAAAATCAAGACAGGAGGTAAATGAATATGAAAAGAAGAGAGGAAAGCTGTTTCCAAAATCCTTTGCTTTACAGTAAAGATCTGCCATTTTTTCCAATAATTACATATTAAGAGGAAATAAAGATTTACTCTTAAAATTACCTTATTTCTAGGAGCATTTCTAGTTATGACATAACTCAAGAAAAAAAGTATTATTATCCTCCACAGTTTCCATAAGCTAGTAGCTTAAGCCTCCTCTAGAACTGAATAGTGATTCAAACTGCCCCTACCAGGCATAAATCAGGGACTTTTACTTCCAGCAAACACAAACTAAGTAAATCAGAACAATCCTCCAGCTGAAAAGGACTGTTCTGGGATTTTTGTTTTTTGCTTCTGTGCTTAGGTAAAAAGATGTCTTTCAATGTGGAAGCAGCCGTATGTCACAAAAGCTCACTGCACCTTCCACTGAATGGTCCTATCAGAGCCCGCAAGGACGCAGAATTCCGCCTCTGCAGCGTAAGAAAAGCAGGAAAAACACAGTAACCATCTGCTTGGAGGAGGAGGGGGCTCAGTACCTGGGCTCCCTCCCCCTGGGGATGTTGGCCGCATCTGAAGGGAACATCAGAAGCTGGGCTTTGGGTTGGGGAGCCAAAGTGCTGGTGAAGAGCCGAACACCAGCGCGAAAGGTAAACGGGACGGGCTGGCTCTCACAAGGACTGCAGCTCGGCTTAGAAACATCTCAGTCCTTGAGGCCGCATGGAGTGGCTCCAGACGCAAGTGCCCCACCCGTCTGACAGGAGCCAGTGTGAATTGTCTCTGAAAACACCATCCTAGCCTCGAATTATTTCTATAAACCATTCTGCAAATACGATGTCAAGCACACAACCAAAAAAAAAAAAAAAAAAAAAACAACCAGGCGCATAAACTGACAAGACGGTATGAATGAAAACTGAGAGAATCAGACATTGGCCATGACCCAAAACATGGCCATGTGTGGGACAAACTTTAAGATAATTATACTTACTATATTCAAGAAGATGAAAGACAAGATTGATAATTTTGGCAGACAGCTGGAAACTACAAAAAGAAAACCAAATGGAGATTAAAGAATCAAAAAATATATAATAACTGAAGTTAAAAACTCAGTTGAGGGGAGTTCCCATCGTGGCTCAGTGGAAATGAATCTGACTAGGAACCATGAGGTTGCGGGTTCAGTCCCTGGCCCCGCTCAGTGGGTTAAGAATCCGGTGTTGCCATGAGCTGTGGTGTAAGTCACAGACGTGGCTCGGATCTGGTGTTGCTGTGGCTGTGGTGTAGGCCGGCAGCAACAGCTCCCATTAGACCCCTAGCCTGGGAACCTCCATATGCTGTGGGTGCGGCCCTAAAAAGGCAAAAGTCAAAAAACAAATACAACAACAACAACAACTTGATTGATAGGAAAGGTAGGTAAGGAGGTATCCAGAATGAAGGACAAAGAGACATAGAAAACACAGAAGGAAGGTTAAGAGACACAAAAGATACAGTGAAATCTCCCAACATTTATAAGGCAGTCCCAGAAGGAAAGGTGAAGGAGAATGGAACAGAAGCAATATTTGAAGTACCAACAGCTGATGACTTCCCAAGCTAATGAAAGACATGAAGCCAAAGATTCAACAAGTCCTAAGCACCTCAATTATAAGGTTAAAAAAATGGAGTTACTGCTGTGGTGCAGTGGGTTAAGGGTCCAGCATTGCCCCGGCCATGGTGTAGGTCACAGGTGCAGCTCAGATTTGATCCCTGGCCTAGGAACTTCCACATGCGTCAACGCAGCCAAAAAAAAATAAATCATACTAGGAGATCCCACTGTGGCACAGTGGTTAACGAATCTGACTAGGAACCATGAGATTGCGGGTTCGATCCCTGGCCTTGCTCCAATAGACCCCCTGGCCTGGGAATCTACATATGCTGCAGGAGCGGCCCTAGAGAAGGCAAAAAGACAAAAAAATTAAAAATAAATAAATAAATAAAAGTAGACAGTGGAATGGTTTCATAACTGAAAATACTAAAAACTGTCATACTGTATACCTTGGGTAAATTTTATAGCATGTGAATTATATTTCAATAAATCTGTTTCTTTTCTTTTTCTTTTTTTTTGGCCACACCCATGGCATGTGGAAGTTCCCAGGCCAGGGATCAAACCCTTGCCACAGCATCAACCTGAGCCACCAGGGAACTCCAAATCTATTTTTTTTTTTCAATGAAGGATAAATAATGACATTTGCAGACAAACACTCTTAAGAATTTGTTGCCAGCAGACATGCCCCAGGAATTCTAAAGAGTACTCCTCAGAGGGAAATAACTCACCCCGAATGGAAGACTGGGAGATGACAAACGTGGCAATGCAGAGCTATAGGGAAAGCACGACTTTTTTTTTGGTCTTTTTGCCATTTCTTGGGCCGCTCCCGTGGCATATGGAGGTTCCCAGGCTAGGGGTCTAATCGGAGCTGTAGCTGCCAGCCTATACCAGAGCCACAGCAACGGAGGATCCAAGCCGCATCTGCAACCTACACCACAGCTCACGGCAATGCCGGATCCTTAACCCACTGAGCAAGGCCAGGGATCGAACCCGCAACCTCACGGTTCCTAGTCGGATTAGTCAACCACTGTGCCACAATGGGAATTCCCAAAAGCACGACTGTTTTGATCAACAGAGCTGAATAAATGATTCTGGTAAACATGAAATTTGACCCCTTTTTACAAGTTGCACAAAAGTCACTCCAAGTGGACTGTAGATATGAATTTGCAAGGCGAAACAGTAAGATTTCTAGAAGATGTTACAGGAAAGTATCTTCTTGACTTTGAAACAGAACTCCTACAAATTAGGAAGGCATGTCAACCCCAAAAGAAAACACTTCTCAACAGGCACTTCATACGAGAGGACACTAAATAAACATGAAAAGTAACTCAACCTCATCAGTCATGAATTGCAAGTCAAAACAACGGGATACCTCTGCAACAATCACCAAGTTGGCTAAAATGTAAGACTGACAATGCCAAGTGTTGGCAAGGATGTGGAGCATAAGAACGCTTACGCACTTGCTGGTAGGAGTGTCAATTGGTACAAACACTTTAGAAACTTGCTATTATTCTCTTAAGGTTGAAGATATGGCTATCTTTGGATCTAGAAGTCCCACTGCTGGGTATACACCCAACAGAAATGAATGCTCGAAGAGACCCAGAAGAGTATTCACAGCAGTGTTATTATTCATAGCCAAAAGCGTGAAACAATTCAAATGCCTACCAATAAGGGAACACTAAATTGTGGGATTTTATACAATGGAGGACTATAATATACTGCATTTGTATTCATATAAAGATTACAAAACAGGCAAAATGAAACTACAGACGCTAGAGTTTTTGTGGGACATATGTTTTGAAGGTAAAAATCACAGACAAAAGGCAAGGAAGGGATAATCCCCAGAAAGTCAGGACTGGGTTCCCTCTGCCGAGAGAATTCCGAGCGCCTGGGTGCTGGCAATGTCCGCCCCCCGCCCCACGAGGTGTAACCACCAGACCCCCTGGCTGGGTGATAAACCAGTCAGTGGCACACTGCGGGGCTTGCCCTTTACCGGTGCGCAAGAAGAAAGGAAACGGGGACGAGGAAAAGGGAGCAGAAGAGGCTAAGCAGCTCCAGATGGTAGGAAACTACCACTTGACAAATGAGCTCCGAGCGCCGGCCCCGGGAGGCTTGGCCCAAGGGGCGAGAGCCAGCGGCCCCGGGAGGGAGGCAGGGGGTGCTCCGGGTCGGGCGCGGCCACACCTGCCCGCGGGGTCGGCGTCCCCCGCCCCAGCTCGCAGCCCCCTCCCAGCGCCTCCCGCGAGCTGCAGAGGCCGGCACCGCCCGCGGCTTCCAGCAGGCCGCCCCCCGGCACCCCCGGACCCTCGCACGGCCCCCGACGCCCCCACGCCTCTCCCGCAGCCCTGCCGGCGCTCGCGACGCCGCCCGCCCGGCCTCGCCTCGCCCGCACGCCCGCCCCACTCACCTCATTGTCGCTGCCGCGGCGGGCGCGCGGGGCCGGGGGCGCGGCGCGGGGCGCGGGGCGTTAGCGGGGCAGCCGGCCCCGGGCGCGGCGGCTCCGCGTCTCGCTGGGCTGCGGGGGGCAGCGGGGGCTCATCTTCTCGCGGCGGGCGTCCGGGCCGCTAGCTGCGGGGAAGGGCGGCGGCGGCGGCGCCTGACAGCTGGGCCCCTGCCCCTGCCATCTTGGCGGGCGCGTGCCCGGCCGCCGTGTGCGCGCGCCGCCGGGGGAAGGCAGAGCCGGGGAGGGGGCGAGCGCCACCGGGGTTCCGCCGGCCGGGCGGGGCGCGCGCCCGCCCGAGACTCGGGGCTCGGGCCCCGGCGGCGCGGGCGGCTCCAAGGCCACCGACGGGGAGGCGGCAGGGCGCGCGCGAGCGAAGTCAGCCCGCGAGCCGAGACTGAGGACGCGTCCCCCGCCGGCGGAGGGGCGAGCGCGCGCGGCGGCCCAAGCCCGACACAAAAGGCGCGGGGCCCCACAGCCCGCGCCTCCGGGAGGGCGGAGCCGGGAGTTGCGGGGGGCGGGGCGAAGCCTTGGGGGCGGGTCTAGAGGGCCTGGGCCTCGGAGGGCGGGCGATCAGTGAGGTGGGGGCGGAGCTCCGGGGGTGCTGGCCTGGACCTGCGAGGATGAGAGGGGCGGGGCTTAGGAAAAACCGCAGCCGTTGGGGGCGTGGCTGAGGAGACCTGGACCCAAAGTGGGCGGGGCGACAGCCTGGCACGTGGAGTGCTCCACCCCCCCCCACCCCGCCCCCAGCGCCAGGCGCCCGTCCACAAAAGAGTCGGGAGGAATTGCCGTTCCTTGGCGTGCTCAGACGCTGTGGGCAAGCCGGATACCAGGGGCATCGAGGTCACCAACGACGGACCCCCCTCTCCTAACAAAGAGCCGAGGCTGGGAAAGAGGGTCACAGCTTCGGAGCGATAACGACACCGGGCGCCCCCAAAACCACAGCCTGTGAAAAAATCACAACGGGTGCACTAGGTCAGTCAGGTTTCCTCTGGTTGTTAAACCCCCATCCTTCCTAAAGATAAGCCCTCCTCATTGCTGGCTGGAAACCCTAAACCCTCAGTCTTACTTCCTATAGCTAAGTAGATACAGGTGGTTACGCCTGCCCAGCGTTGCCGCTAATGCTTCGGTTCTCTTCTATGACAGCAACCATGGAATCGTATCCATCTTTTAAAAGGTCTGAGCAAGAACACAGGGAGCGTTTAGCTGTGTCTGGCGTACAGGAGGGCAGCAAAGGATCGGCAGACTGAGAAGAGGCTCTGTGATTTAAGCGGTTTTGCACAAGATACAGGAAGTGATGGAGCTAGATCTCAAACCAAGATTTTGACTTTAAATCCGGAGTTCCTGGAGTTCCCGATGTGGCTCAGTGGTTAACGAATCCGACTAGGAACCATGAGGTTGCGTGTTGGATCCCTGGCCTTGCTCAGTGGGTTAACGATCCGGCGTTGCCGTGAGCTGTGGTGTAGGTTGCAGATGCGGCTCCGATCCCGCGTTGTTGCGGCTCTGGTGTAGGCCACTGGCTACAGCTCCGATTTGACCCCTAGCCTGGAACCTCCATATGCCGCAGAAGCAGCCCTAGAAAAGGCAAAAAGACCAAAAAAAAAAAAAAAAAAAAAAAAAAAATCCGGAGTTCCTGTTGTGGCTCAGTGGGTTACAAATCCAACTTGTATCCGTGAGGATATGGGTTCGATCCTTGGCCTCACTCAGTGGATTGGGGATCCGGCGTTGCCCAGAGCTGTGGTGTAGGTCATAGATGTGGCTCAGATCCCGTGTGGCTGTGGCTGTGGTATAGGCCAGCAGCTGCGGCTCTGATTCAACCCCTAGCCTGGGAACTTCCCCATGCTGCAGATTCGGCCCTAAAAAGAAAAAAAAGACAAAAAATCCCAGTGCCCATCCTTTCTTATTTGCTGCAGGTGACCATCATTCTCACACGTTGCTAACTGACGCCCCTCTTACCATCCACTTGTCAGGGTTCCTGAGAGATTGGCTGTCACATCTCCACTTTCCTTCCCGGATTTGTCTGAGCCAGAGTCTTCCAACACAAAAAGGCATCTTGGTCCTCTAGAGTCCTATTAGCAGCCCCAGAGGATTTCCGCCCCCACCCCAACCTTCCTTGTCCCTCTCTTCCCAGGGTCAAGCTTGGTCTCTTCACTGCCGAAGAGACCGGTTAGACCTTAGCAATTTACTAAAACGGACCAGCCCCCTCGGAGATGGCCCCAGGTGTTCTGCAGAGGCAGCGTGACTCCTGGTTAGTGCCTATCAAAGTTCTGTGAGACTCCCCCAGGATCCTGGCCCGTTTGTTCCCAGCCTGGTTTATTAAAGCATGTGGCCCACTCTGACCTATGGATCGAGCAGATTCCCTGCAAGTGGAAGATTTGCTGGGAGATGCTGTCGGCAGGTTTGCTACAGAACACTAGCCACAAAGGTGAGGGGCACATATCTCCACCAACTTTTCCTGCTAACTTCCGATCTTCTGGAACAATAAAGCCCTTCAAGTTCCTTTAAGGAAGTTAGAGAAGATTGAAGTCAGAGAGGACCTGCAGGTGCTTCTCAGCAAAGGGCTGGGGGCGCAAAACACAGAAAGGAAAAGTGGCCCATTATCACTCATGAAATCAGCTGTGTCAGGCCCCTAGGGAGGTTTCTTTCTTTCTTTCTTCCTTCCTTCCTTCCTTCTTTCTTTTTTTGCTTTTTAGGGCCGCACCCTAGGCATATGGAAGTTCCCAGGCCAGGGGTGGAATCCGAGCTACAGTTGCCAGCCTACGCCACGCTACGGCAACGCAGGATCTGAGCCTTGTCTTCGACCTACACCACCGCTCACAGCAACGCCGGATCCCCGACCCACTGAGTGGGGGCCAGGGGTCAAACCCACTTCCTCCTGGATGCTAATCAGATTCGCCACACTGGAAACTCCCTCTGGGGAGGTTTCTTGCGTGCAATGTCTGTTCCTTTGAGGGCTTCCTGAGCTGCAGGAGAGGCTGGGAGGCTACGTAGGGGCCACCTGTGCCCTGAGCCGAGCCCCGCTTCCCCATGAGTTGCTCTTTGTCCAATCAGCCCAAGGATGCCTGGGAAGGCAGAGCCCCACCTTCTGACTAGCAGCACGGACCTCGCTGAGCCTCCTTTTCTCACCCAACAGAGGGGACTCCTGTCTCGCAGGCACTGCTGAGCGTCAGCACAGAGTCGACTCCCAAAGAAAAGCCTTTCTGCCTCTCCAGCGCCTCACTTTCACAGCTTCTTCCCTGTTCCACAGCCTGGGAGGCATTTGAAACCTTCATCTCTTTAGCATGTTTCCCATTTACTGAATAAACAATTTTTTTCGTCTTTTGTTTTTTTACGGCCACACCTGCAGCATATGGAGGTTCCCAGGAGGGGGGTCGAATCAGACCTACAGCTGCTGGCCTACATCACAGCCACAGCAACGTCGGATCCTTAACCCACTGAGAGGGGCCAGGGATCGAACCCAAATAAATCCTCATGGATGCTAGTCGGGTTCATTAACCACTGAGCCACCACGGGAACTCCGAACGCTTTGAATTCTTATTTTCCATTCTTCTGAGAAAAAGCAAATTTAACATTTTGGGGGGACACGTGGCCCCTGAAAGATGTGTATCTGGAAGTCACCAGTTCTTGGATTAAAGAGATTGTTCACCAAAGTCAGTGACTTTATACCACCTGATTTATTTGAGTCTGGGACACGGGGCCAGGCTGCCTAGCCGGGGATCAGCTGCAAGGCGCTCTTGGACCTCTCACTCCTGGGGGAGGCAGGAAAGATGGGGCTCCTGCTCTCTGTTGAGCCCAGGCTAGTCTCAGAACCACAGACACGTAATCGAGCTAGAAAGCCCTTCAAGAGTATTTCTCCCCAACTTCCTGTCCCAGAGGGTGACTCTCGGGCCCTGAGAGGTGGCACAGGTGAGCGGATGAAGAGGCTGATGAACACAAACTTCTGCAGATCCCAAGCCCCAGGACTAGCCACGCTATCTCATACTGCCTCCCTGTTTCTAGAAGTTTCTCTAGCCTGGAGTCCCTGGTTAGGAAGCAGCCCCACGGATCATCTTCTCCCTGACTCGGGGTCGCCAAAACCGACCTCACGCAGCACCAACAGTCAAAAGAAGCACAGTCGTTTCTGATGAGTCGCCAATGAGACCGTGTCTGGTTCATAACAGTGAGTGTCAGTAAAGCACGAATTCACGTCCGGCTCCGAAGTGAAGACAACAGCAAGGTCTCGGAGGGCTTGCGACCACCTGGGACCCTGCGGCCCTTTGTGGGAAATCCTCATTCACACCGTGAGCCTCCTTTGACGAATTCAGCTGCTTTCCCTTTGTTTTCATTCATTTGTTCGTTCCTGGTTTATCGAGCACCTACATGTGTCTGTCTCTTCTCTGCCCAGCCCACCGTCTCTGTCTACCTGGCGAGTTATCTTCAGCCCCACCCACGTGTCCCCTGCACCCCCCCCAGGGCTGCAGGCCATTCTCCAGTCCACCTCATCACATCCTTGCATCCCACACTGGGAGGGTCTTTTCACTCGCCGGCTTCCCCCCTGGACTGTGAACGCGTGAGAGCAGAAGGCATGTCTTGCCTGCTCCTTTGGGAGCCTCTGCCCTTTCCCAGGAGACTCCAGACCTTTGGGAAAGGATGCCCCACTCAGCTCCTACCTAGAAAGCCAACCTCCCTCGCCGTTCCCAGCCCCAGCCACCAGGTCCCAGGGTGGGGCAGCTGCTGGCCATCAGCCTGGAGAAGAAACTTCCCCGTTACTTCTCCCTGGAGGCTGTCTCATTCCTGCCTTGGAGACCCTGAGAGCCAGGCCTCTTTGGGGCTGAGGGAACCCATTTCTGCAACAGGGATGGGGGGGGGCTTGGGCCTCTGAATCTATGAGCAGGCATTTTGGGGGGGGGGAAGCTTGGGAAGTTTGAAGTCTGTGCTCCCCCTGATGTCCTCACATGGTGAACAGCCAGAGGGTGACGTGTCTAACGGAGGGAAGGCTGGAGAAATCAGCAGGAGAGTTAGGGGGCGCTTACACAAGAGCAGTCTGAGAACAACCACCACCACCACAACAAAATTATTCTTGGGAATAAGAAAGATTATTCCCAAATTTTAAAAATTATTAGAGGCAGTGAAAAACAGAAAAGACACCGATCTAGAACTCGGGTTTTGGCACACTTTTCTGCAAAGGGCCAGAGACTAGATATCTTTGGCTCTTTGCAGGCCATTCAGTCGCTGTCATAACTGCTCCTCTTGGCCCAGTGCAGCCTGAAGGCATCCCTAGTCACACCGGTGTGACATCCCTAGCTGAACGGATGTGACTGCGTTCCAACAAAACTCGATTTACAAAAACAGGAGGTAGGCTGGATGGGCCCCACAATACAGGGTCCTAGAAGATGAGATGAAAAAATTACTTCATGAAGCAGAGTAGAAATAGAAAGAAATGGGAGTTCCCTGTGGTTCGGTGGGTTAAGGAACCGGCGTTGTCATTGCAGCAGCGCGGGTCACTGCTGTGGCTCAGGTTCCATCCCTGGCCTGGGAACTTCCACATGCTGAGAGTGTGGCCAAAAAAGTAATAAACTAAAACACATAAATGATGGATTCAAGAGATCTAACTTCTGACTAATAGGAATTCCAAAAGACATGGAAAAAGGATGGAGTTCTCGTCGTGGTGCGGTGGAAACGAATCCGACTAGGAACTATGAGGTTGTGGGTTCGACCCCTGGCCTCACTCAGTGGGTTAAGGATCCAGGGATGCCATGAGCTGCAGTGTAGGTCGCAGATGTGGCTCGGATCTGGCGTTACTGTGGCTGTGGCTGGTATCTGTAGCTCTGATTCGACCCCTAGCCTGGGAATGTCCATATGCTGTGGGTGTAGCCCTAAAAAGCAAAAAGAAAAAAAAAAAAAGAATAAAAAGAAAAAAGAGAGAGAGAAAGAGGTATGGAAGAAGGAGAAGCCATAATTGAGGACAAAATAGTTTTTAAGCCAAAAGAGCTTGTCAGAAGACTGGAGGCTTTTCCCTAAGATCAAACAAGACAAGGTTATTGACTCTCACTATTGTTTTTTAAGATCGTACTGGAGGTAATTAGGCAAAGAGAAAGACATTTGATTGGAAAGGAAGAGGTAAAATGATCTCAATTTGCAGATGACATGATCTTGTGTTTATAAAATCCTAAGTAATCCACTGAAAAACTATTGAAACTAATAAATGAGTGGACTAAAGTTGCAGGATACAAGATCCATGTTCAAAAAATCAATTGCATTTCTATACACTTGCTATGAACAATCTGAAAATGAAATTAAGAAAACAGTTCTATTTACAATAACATCAAAAAAGAATAAAATACTTAGAGATAACTTTAACAAAAGTGTAAAGGAGTTCCGTTGTGGCTCAGACAGCACCAAACACAGTGTCTGTGAGGATGAGGGTTCGATCCCTGGCCTCACTCAGTGGGTTAAGGCTCTGGCATTACTGTAAGCTGTGGGGTAGGTCGCAGAGTCGCCTCAGATCCGGCATTGCTGAGGCTGTGGTGTGGACCTCAGCTTCAGCTCCGATTTGACCCCTCGCCTGGGAACTCCCATATGCCTCAGGTGTGGCTGTAGAAAGAAAGAAAAAAAAAAAGGTGAAAGACATACGTTGAAAACTACAAAATGTCATTGAAAGAAATGAAAGAAGCCCTAAATGAATGGAGAGACATCCATTCCTGGGCTGGAAGACTCAGTGATACCCAGCGCTAGGCCCCGGCTTGATTTACAGAGTCGGTGCAATCCCCGGGAGAATCTCTTTTTCCAGAAATTAGCAAGTTAACCCTAAAACTCCTTTGGAAATGCAAAGGACTCAGAACAGCCAAAACAATCTTAAAAAAGAATAAAGTTGGAGGACTTGTGTTTCCTGATTTCAAATTTATTGAAATGTAGTGATCGAGCTGGTGTGGTACTGGCACAGACGGATAGAGCAGCGGAACTGAACTGAGAGTTCAGAAACAAACTCTTGCATTTAGTTCGATTGACTTTTTTTTAAATTTAAACTTGTATTTATTTTTATTTTTTTAAGGGCCGCACTAGCGGCCCATGGAGGTTCCCAGGTTAGGGGTGGAAGGAATCGGAGCGGTAGCCGCCAGCCCATGCCACAGCCACAGCCACAGCCACGCCAGATCCAATACGCGCAGGGTCTGTGACCTACACGGCAGCTCACAGTGAGCAAGGCCTTAACCCACTGATCAAGGCCAGGGATTGAACCTGCGTCCTCAGGGATGCTAGTCAGATTCGTTTCCACTGAGCCACCATGGGAACTCCTTGACCGACTTTTAAGAAGGGTGCCAAGGTAACTCAGTGGAAGAAAGAATAGTCTTCAGTAAATAGAGCTGGCACAACTAGACATTCACATATAAAGGAATGAAGTCAAACCCTTTACACCAGACAAAGAAATGACTAACATGCATCAGAGTCCTAAACGTAAGAGCCAAACCTCTACAACTCGTAGAAGAAAAGAAAACATACGTAAATCTTCCTAATCTTCATCGCCTTCAAACCTTCATAACCTTCGAAAGCACAAGCAACCAGAGAAAAACATAAACTGGGCTTCACCAACATTAAAAATTTCTGTTGCAAGTAATACCATCAGGGTGAAAAGACAACCCACAAGATGGGAGACAACATTTGCAAGCATATCTGAAAGTAGCCTTTTATCCCAAATATATAATGAATTGCAACTCAATAATAAAAATACAAATAAGCCACTTAAAAAGTGGGCCAACGCTTAGAACACATATTTCTCCCAAGAAGAGATTCAAATGGCCAATAAGCCTATGAAAAGATGCTCAGCCTCGTAAGCGATCAGGAAAATGCACATCAAATCTGCAGTGAAATACCACGTCACACCCACTGGGATGGCTCTCAACTTAAACCTTGTTCAACTTTTTGTTTGTTTGTTGGGCCATGCCCACAACATGTGGAAGGTCCCTGGCCCCAGAGCAGAGACCCAAGCCGGATCCTTAACCCACTGTCCCCCAAGAGAGCTTCATGCTTTAATTTTTAAAACGGGAAACAAGTGACGTCGAAAATACAGAGAAATTGGAATCCTCATAATTCTGGTGGAATCGTAAAATGGTGCAAACGCTTTGGAAAACAGACTGGCCGTTCTTCAAACTGCTCCAAAGAGTTATAATATAACCCAGCAATATAACTCCTAGGAATGCGCCCAAGTAAAACGAAAACCCAGATCCACATAAAAGCTTGCATACAAATGTTCACGGCAGAATTATTCGTAAGGGCCAAAAAGTGGAAACAACCCCAGCGTCCGCCACCTTGGGTGACATCCTTGCCGAGGACAGGATTTTAGGCCCGTGCCTCTCTTTTCTCAGAGGTCTTTAACCCTCTCGTTTCAAATGCGAGTAGGAAGCCGAAGGGCCAGTCTGCTTCTCTCTTTTGCACTGGAGTATCAGTTTCCTATTACTGCCCCGCAAAGTAACGAAACTTGATGGCTCAAAACAACACACTTGTATCCTCTTAGAGCTCTGGAGGCCAGACGTCTGACGTGGTCTCACTGGGCTAAGATCACGGCACTCTTTCTTGAGGCTCCAGGACAGAAGCTGTCTCCTTGCCTTTTCCAGCTTCTAGAAGTCACCCACATTCCTTGGCTCATGTCACCTTAGGAAGGGGCCACCTTCAAAGCCAGCGATTAAGGTCAGGTCTTTGTCTGCCTCTCTTTCCCCTCCTTTCCCATAATGAGGGACCCCTGCAGTTATTTGGGGCCCACCTGGATAATCCATGTTTATCTCCCTATTTTGTAATTCTACCTGCAACCTTCAATCCCCTCTGCCATGCAACCGACATCCTCACGGGGCGCTGGGGCGCTGGGATTAGAACGGGGCGTTTTAGGGTGGGGTGGGAGGGCACCGCAGAAGCCTGCTTTTTTCGCCCAGGAAGCTGAAAGTTTCCTGGAATCATCCCTGTTCTCTGGAGTTCAGAAATTTCACCAGAGTGCAATGAAACGCTAAATAATCAGACAAAATATGACAAAGAAAGGTAGCTTGGAAACATAAAAAGACTCAACTTTGAGTTGTCAAAGACAACTAAATATTAAAATTAACTCATTAAATTAAAATTAACTAGATATTAAAAGACAAGTTTTAAAATGGAGCAAAGAAATCAATATTTGAACCACAAATTAGGAGTTCCTGCTGAGGCACAACGGGCTTGGTGGCGTCTCTGTAGCCCCAGGACACAGCTCCGCTCCCCGGCCGGGTGGACCGGCTTAAAGGATCCAGTGTTGCCAGAGCTATGGTGCAGGTTGCAACTGTGGCTCGGATGTGATCCCTGGCCCGGAGACTCCATCCGCCATGGGGTAGACCAAAAACAACAAACAAACAAACAACTCGATCGCAAATTAATAAGAAATTAATGAAAATGAGTCGATGGCATAGCTATGTCTACGGGAAATAGCAATAGCAAATCTTCAATGTCTTTATTGTATAGCAAAGACTATATATAAATAAAGAGGCAATCATTTTTAAACACAACCAAAGAATAAATTATAAAACAAAACTTACTGACAGATGAAATTAAAATCTGCTTCTTCCACAAGAAATAAAATGGAAAACTCACAAAGCGCAAGAAATAAAAGGCGAGAAAACAAAAAGTACACTAGGGATGAGAAAGGCCTTATAGTCGCACTGGGTACCTGAGAATAAAATCATTACAAGAGGCCACCGTCGCAGTGTGATTTCGATAAATTGAAGAATCTACACGACATGGATGATTTTCTTAAAAAACAGATAGAAGAGCTGGTAACGGAAGAACTTAGGAGGAGCTGGACCCAAATCGACAGGGGGGGCAGCTGGTGGCAAGCGCTGGGGGAAGCCAGTCACCTCCAGGACCTCCTCTGAGAATGGTGACACCCTGGGACTGTGCGAGGCCCGGGTGGTCCTGGCAAGGGGAGAGACAGCCCCAGACACCGCGTGGCCTCGGGCAGGTCCCTGCCCTCGCTGGGCCTGGGTTTCCTACAAAGCTGATTCTGGCCTGCAGAGCTGGGGCCTTACTTGGAGGGGGCGGGGGGGGGGGTGGCTGGAGGGATGAGGGGGGGGGAGGTGGGGGCTGCTTAGGGGACCGGGGAGGGATGAACCCGGGATGAGAGCGTTTCTGGTCACCCCCCCCACCGACTGTTTCAGCCACAGCAGCCGCCTCGTCAACCATATTATATAAAGTGGATCTTCCTGCAAGATTTTATCTGCAGGAGCTGTTGCTAAAACCAGCCACGGACAAGCCAGATGATCCTTCCACCCCCGATGTGCTCTCAGCTCTGATCTTTTCCCAGTGTTCTCTGCCAAAGGTCACGGGCTTGGGGGACTTAGAAACAACTTTAAAATTCTGAGGGTCGAGAAAGTTGTTTCTAAGTCCCCCAGTGTGTGTGTGTGTGTTTTCCTTCTTGTACAGAACCGCTGCTGAATGTGGAACAGAATTTAAATTTGGTTTCCCCAAATGACCCAGAACTAGGCTAGCTTGCAGCCGCTGATGGGCGGGCAAGGCGGGCACACAGCCTCCACCCAACACGCCCGCCCGCCCGACTTTCTCCTCTGAAGGCGAGGAGAGCGTTAGAGCCTTTGGGTAAAAATAGCTTCGTGCGGCTTCCACCAGCGAGACGCTTAGAAAAGGAAAGAGGATTCATTTACTAAAAAAGCAAACGCCTCCCAGATTGTTAGCATGCTTTTGGAATTCATTTGTGCAAAAGCTAGCAGGGGGCATAAAGACGTCCTTGCCCTCTAATTCAGTATTTCGATTTCTGGGTGCTCGCCTGGAAGTCAATCTAACTAAAAGGGAGGCTCGGGACGAACAAGAGTGAGACGCGGGAAGCAGGAGAGGATGCTCACGCCTGAGGGCAGAGGGTTAGGAGCTGCATACAAGCCCAAAGGCTCACCTTGACCGCAGCCCCGTTGCTAAGCCTTCACGGGTTAGTGCATCCCCTACCCCTCACTAATAACCTGTCTACACCAGGCCTGGTGCCAAGCGCTGGAGGAAGAAGAAGGAACCACAGGCAGAGTTTATGCCTCAGGCAGCTGAGGGACAGAGGGGCTACAGGCAAGGAGGCCGAGTGCACCCAGGCTTACGGTTCATTGCGATGAAGGAAGAGCAGTGGAGGACACATGAGAGGGGCTGGAAATCAGACGAGGCACTCAGGGAAGGCTTCCTGGACAAAGTGGCTTTTGAGCAGAGTTAGGGGGCCGAGAGAACAGGTAAGGACTGGGGAAGGCTGGGCGGTGACAGGAGCATGCTGTGGTGTGGGGACCAAAGTTGCGAGTGGCGGGGCGGGGGTGGTGATGGAGAGAAGAGCCCAGAGCCCCTGACCAGGGCCTGTGCACAACGGGAAGCAGCTTTTCTCCAAGAGCCACTAAAGGGGTTTAAGTGGGAGGGTAAGCTATTAATTAATTAATTCTTTTGAGGAATGCACCTGCGGCATGTGGAAGGTCCCAGGCTAGGGGTGGAATTAGAGCTGTAGCTGCCTGCCTACACTGTAGCCACAGCCACACGGGATCCAAGCTGCATCTGCGACCTACACCACAGCTCATGGCAACACCAGGTCCTTAACCCACTGATGGAGGCCAGGGATCGAACCTGCAACCTCTAGGACACTATGTCTGGTTCTTAACCTGCTGGGCCACAAGGGGAACTCCTCTGAGAGTGAGGTATTTGGAAAGCTCAGTCTGACTGCCCCGTGGGGCAAGGCCAGCGTGGCTGCAGCCGGGCCAGAGCAGAGGCAGCTCAGAAGGGGAGACGCTGCGGACACGGGCCGTGGCTCCCGGAGTCTTGGAGACGCAGCCCAGTGAGGCAGTGGAGTGTAAACTCTGAAAACCGACCACAGGGGTTCAAGTCCCAACATACTCGCTGCGCAGCCCTGGAAAGTTAACTAACCTCTCTGAGGTTTAGTTTCTTCCAAAAAAAGGAGGATCGTCCTAAAAAGAAGCCACCTCCTCAGGTGGTGAGGGTATTAAAGGAGCCAGCAGGTGTGAGGCCTGGGTAAGTGCCCTCAAGGTGGCACAGCTGGCGTTGTCACTCTTACCCGCAGCCTGTTGATATGGGCAGTGAGTCAAAACCAGGGGTGGAGGGAGATGCCCGTTGCCAGCTTGGGTGGGTGGGGCCGTACAGGGTTTGGGGAGAAGCGTGAATGCATTTGATTTGGGACATGAAACTGAGGCACAGCGGGTGAGCAGATGGACATCCGGGGACGGGCTGAGGAAACTGAGTCAGACACTCACTCAGGGAGCTCCCATTGTGGTTCATTGAAAACGAACCTGGCTTGTATCCACGAGGATGTGGGTTCGATCCCTGGCCCTGCTCAGTGGGTCAAGGATCTGGTGTTTCTGTGACCTGGGGTGTAGGTCGCAGATGAGGCTCAGATCCTGTGCTGCCGTGAGCTGTAGTGTAGGCGGGCAGCTACAGCTCTGATTCAACCCCTAGCCTGGGAACCTCCATATACCGCACCTGTGGCCCTTAAAAAAAATAATAATAATTAAAAAAAGATACAGACTCAGGGCTGAAGAGGTGACTGAGACCCAGAGAGCCCAGGAGACAGCCCGGGAGGGGCGGAGCAGGAAGAGGAGAGGGCAGAGCCCCGAGGGTTAAGGGACAGACCAGGGAGGCTTTCTTCCCACTGGGAGCCAGGTGAGCCTGTTTAAATGCCCATGGAAGAAGTCCTCGGAAAGCGCACTGCACGCGCAAGGGCCTCTGTGAGCCTGGCCTGTATTCTCTTATCATTGTCATCACCTGTCATCGTCAGTGTCAGAGGCCAGAACAAAGAGTGATACTGTTAACCGCAGCAGCCTGCTGTGCTGCTGATAGGAGTTATTTATAATGAAGGTATGATGACGGGGCAAATGCTTACAAAGTTGCATGAAAAAAGCGATATAAAGCATTGTATCTGCACAAAGCAATGTGGTAACTACAGAAATACATCTAAAAATGTACCATAGGAAAAAATCCAGGAAGGAAATGCATGGAGAAATAGCAGTGCTATTTCTGGGTAGTAGTGATATGGCAGGGCTTATTTCTGCATTTGCTATGATGAGTATGTATTAGTTTTAGCATTAAAAAGTACAGTAAACTTTATAAAAAGAAACAAGGGTGGCTGGGGCCTGTCCCTGCCAAGGTCACAGAGACCTTGAGCAATCCCGTTCTCCAAGGCTCACGTTTCTACATCTATAGAAAGACAGGGCTGGCTATGGAAAACAGAACAGAGGTTCTTCAAAAAACTAAAAATGGAATTACCATATAATCTGGCAATCCCACTCCTAGGCATATATCCAGAAAAAACCCATAATTCGAAAAGAGACATGCACCCCAACATTCACTGCAGCACTATTTACAAAAGCCAGGACAGGGAAGAAACCAGTAACCACCAACAGATGAATGAATAAAGATGTGGTACATCTATTCAACGGAATATTACTCAGTCATAAAAAAGAACAAAATAATGCCATTTGCGGCAACATGAATGGACTGAAGAATTATCATACTCAGTGAAGTGAGTCAGAGAAAGACAAATACCATATGATGTCACTTATATGTGGAATCCAAAATACAACACAGGAGTTCCTGTTGTGGCTCAGTGGTAATGAACCCAACTAGTATCCACGAGGATGCAGGTTCCATCCCTGGCTGCGAGCAGTGGCTTAAGGATCTTGTGTTGCCATGAGCTTCAGTGTAGGTTGCAGACAAGGCTCATATCTGGTGTGGCTGTGGCAAAGGCCAGCAGCTGCAGCTCTGATTCGACCCCTAGCCTGGGAACTTCCATAGGCTGCAGGTATGGCCCTAAAAAGACCAAAACCAGAAAGAAAAACCACAAATGAACTTATCTATGAAACAGAATCAGATTCACTATGACACAGGATGCATAAACAAGGTCCTTCTGCACAGCACAGGGAACTATATTCAACAGCAGGTGATAAACCATCATGGAAAAGACTATGAAAAAAAGTAACAAAAGAGCATCTCCCCACCCTTGCAGACACATCCCAGGAAGGAAAGGCTGTGAGTGTGGTCAGACCGCCCTGGGGACCCTGGTGCTGTGCAGCTAGGAGGCCCCCCAGATGGCTGCAAGCCTTGGGTGCTTTCTCTGCCGCTCCACTCCCTGCTCAAAGGCCACCATCCTGAGTGCCCAGGCGTAAGCAGTCTCTGTCACTGCTGACCTCTCCCTGTCGCCTGCTATCTTTCTCCGAGAGCAAGGACTGTGGTAGCCTTTGATATCCCTGGTCCTCGCACAGCGCCTGGCTCAGAGAGCAGATGGTACTTCTCGGATGGATGGATGGATGATGGATGAACATAATGGTCCCCGCTGGACAATGCACATCAATGCATCAAAATTCTCAGGACATCCACACTAAAAGCTTGCTCGCATTTAACTCCCTGACTCCCAAGCCCAGAGTCTATCAATACCCCGTTGAAGTGAGGTTCCATGGAACACCCTTGGGGAAATACTCCCCAGAGATGACCCCTGGGCCCCCCTGCAGTCCCATCATTTTACAAGATGTTCAAATTAATGTTCCTACCGGGGGGTCGGCCAGAGTACCCGGGGGTCGGGGGGGTGGGGTAAGGGTGTGGCTGCTCCAGATCTTTCTGTCTGGCTGTCCTGAGCCTGCTGGGGCCTCTCCCTCCTCTGCTCTGGGTAATGTTGGAGCTTGGGAGCTGCCGCAGCCGGGGAAGGAGCCGCGCAGGAGTGAGCGCACCAGAACGAGGGCAAGGGCCTTGCTGAGCACCTGAGTTTCTGCAAGTGCTCTCACCTGAGCCAGATGCCAAAGACCCGCAGTGACTGGAGGTGAGGGTGGAGCCACCTCAGGTGCCCCCGAGGCAAGAAACAGAGGTGCCGTCTGGCTTCTCCCACGGCTAATGTCAAACCCAGACGATGAGCTGACGCTGTGGTTTCTAAACCTGCTAGCTCTGCCACCTGCCACTTCTGTGTGACTCAGAGTAAAACCAAAATAAACCCCGTGAGAACAGAACACCACGCGGCCCGGCGGTGACGACGTGGGGTGGGCAGTGTGCTGGATTGTGGCCGTCGGACCCCACGTGTGGCAGTCCTGGCTCTAAGGGTCCTCGGGGTAACCTCAAGGCTGGAGAAGCCCATTTGGTTCAAGGAAATCTTGGAAATGCCACCAACCCTGCCCCATGGCAGGGAGTCAGGCACTTTTCCAACTCAGAAGGAGGGAGAGATTGCCCTCAACAATTATACACTGAAATGTTCTAAGCAAATTCTTCCCCAGTGCCCCCGTTCTGCCCTTCCCTGGGGGCCGGGGTCCTCCCCTGTCTAGGGGTTTGTTCCACTGCACCCTAGGGTCTCCAGTTACCCATTGTGCATCAGTGAGGCTGGTAGCTCTAGAGGAAAAACGGGACATGGTCTAAAGGAACCGGCCGGGCACAGGGGACTGGTGGAGTGGCAGAGACGAGCAGATGCACCTCCTTAGGATGGTGAGAACGTGGCCTTGACGCCCTGCCCCGCAGACACTGGGGCTGGGGGAGGGGAGGGACAAATCATTTGAACTCTTTTGCTTTTTTTTTTTAGAGCTGCTAGGGGTCCGACAGGAGCTACAGCTGCAGGCCTACGCCACAGCCCCAGCATGTGGGATCCGAGCCGCATCTGTGATCTACACCCCAGCTCACAGCAACGCCAGATCCTTCACCCACTGAGCAAGGCCAGGGATCGAACCCTCATCCTCATGGATCCTGGTCGGGTTCGTTTACCGCTGAGCCAGCGAGGGAACTCCTTGCTTCTTTGTTAAATGAAGCTCCTGGATGATGGACCTTCTCCCTCAGCGTCTCCCACCATGGACCCTTCTTGTTCAACCATCAGCGTCTTGAGAGCAAAAGGGCCCAAACCTCACGTTCGGGAAAAGCCGGTGTCCACAGGTTTCTTTACGACGGAGCCTGCCCACGCCGGGACCTGGCAGCCTGCACTCCAGTCCGCATCCTTCACGTGCTGTACGAGCACGTGGTGCTTTCTCCAGCCATTGGAAACCCTCTCCTGCTGCCCCTCGGATGACACTCTGCAGAGCACGGGTCCGAGAACGCCCTCCCGGTAGCCCCCAGGTCGAAAGAACTGGGAGTTCTCCCTTGGCGCTGCGGCCAACTGGCCGCCGAGCCGCGTGGGCAAGCACCTCTGTGTTTCCGACCTCCGTCTCTCGGTCTTAGAGGACGGGCCACCCTACCGCTCAGGCCGGCCGTGCAGAGAGCCGGTGGGGACGGTGGGAACGCCGCAGCGCTGCTGCTACGGCGCAAGGGAGAAAAGCCGCGAGATCCACGAAAGCTGAGCACGTGCGGACCTGCGTGCGTGCGTGTGTACATGCATACGTGGGTGCGTGCATGGGTGTGTGCGTACGTGCCTGCGAGCAACGTCTCGGAGGAGGAGCCGAATCCCAGTCGAGCCGCGTTGCCAGGTGCCGCCAGACGGCTGGTAGAGTTTGCAAAGGAGGTTTCCCTGAGAGACCTCTCAGCCTCCCACAGCCACGTTAAGGGTGTAGAAGGGTCAGGAATTGGAGTTCTTAAAAAAATATTTGTAAGGAAAATGACTTTTGGGAAAAGTCGAGCTGTTGATTCCAACCCCCGTTCTCCCAAGAGGGCGGGGTGGCCTTTGCTACCCTCTCATCCCAGTGGGTATGAAGGCTTGGCGTGTGGCCCCTGGAATGTGTGGACTTAGTAGCTGCCAAATCTGTAGCGTGGAGTTCCCATTGTGGCTCAGCGGTAAGGGACTCCAGTAGTAACCATGAGGATGCGGGATGGATTCCTGGCCTCGCTCAGTGGGTTAAGGATCCCGCGTTGCCGTGAGCTGTGGTGTAGGCTGCAGATGTGGTTTGGATCCCGCATTGCTGTGGCAGTGGTGTAGGCTGGCAGCTGCAGCTCAGATTCGCCCCTTAGCCTGGGAACTTCCATGTGTCGTGGGTGCAGCCCTAAAAAGACCCCCCCCAAAAAACACCCCACCAAAACGAAACCCAAAAAACAAAACAGTGGGTGTCGAGGGTGGGACCAGATGTGAGCCGCAGGTGGTGTCATCTCTGATCCCATTCACAGGGCCACCTGCAGGCCAGCGGGACTTCCATAGAAAGAGGACTGTGGAAGGTCCGCAGGGGCGGAGGGGGGGGGGGTGGGGGGGGAGCAGCGACCTGACAGAATGCCGTTTCCAGGTCAGTGGGATTGACGGTGAGACTATCAGCAATGCTGCGACTCCCCCAAGAACCTCTGGAAGCGCCCTGAGAAGGGGCAGCTGAAACACCTGCCAAGAATTTCCTTTCTCCCTCCCCACGCCCCCAGCCCAAGGTCAGACAGGATTTGACAAGTGGAGGAAGAGCGAAGGCGCGCTCTAGTTTTGGCCACCAGGTGGCGCACCCGTAGCCAGGAGGGCAGGGGAGGGAAGGTTTGCTTAAATCTCCTTTGAAGTTCTGACGATTGAATACCTTTTCACTCCTCATCTTAGGGGTGCAAGGACCTTTGATTCTAAGCCAAAATAACCAAATGTGTTTTTAACTCATCCACATTTTGAGCTCAGACAAAATCTGCGTTCAAGAGCTCAGCTCTCCCTTAGGCTTCCGGAGTGCAGGGTGCTCGCACCTGCATCCCACGTCCCAGCCCCAGGGAGGCCTGAGCTTGTGTCTCAGTTTTTTTTCTTTCTAGGGCCACACCTGTGGCATATGGGGGTTCCAAGGCTAGGGGTTGAAAGGGAGCTGCAGCTGCCAGCCTACACCACAGCCACAGCAACACCAGATCTGAGCTGCATCTGAGACCTACACCCAGCTTGCAGCAACCCTGTATCCTTAACCCACTGAGCGGGGCCAGGGATCGGATCTGCATCCTCATGGATACTAGTTGGGTTCTTGACCCGCTGGGGCACATGGGAACTCCTTGCATCCCATTTTTACTGAACCATGTGGAAGAGCGTGGAGGAGGCAAGATGGAGCCACTGGGGCCCTCTGGGAGGGACTAAACTGCCAGGAAGTTTCGCCTTTAACACGGCTTCTCCTTCCAGAAAGAACAGAGGTTTCTCAACCCCTCCTTGGGTCTGGTCCTGCTTGCATGCCAAGGTGGGAAGGATCCAAGCTGGGTGGCCCAGGAGGGGAGTGTCCTGGGGAAGCCTGAGGCCGTGTGCAGGGATGCGGCCGAGCATCCCCAGTGGGGGTGGGGGCGCAAGGGGGCAGTCAGTGGCAGAGTCTGAGGAGGGTCCTGAACTCGGGGCACAGGCTGGCTTGAGCCCCTACCTGCACTCTCAGGGAAGGGGGCACGGGTGGTGGCTGTATGTCTCGGGCTTTGTGTGGCTGTACTGCATCCCCAGGCAATGAGATATGGGGCTGGTCTGACACCTGCAGGAATCTGCATCTGGACCGGGTATTGGGCAGCAGTGAGGAATCACCGTTAGGCCTGCCAGCTGTGATGATGTCACAGTGGTCCCATGAAACAAAGTGTCCTCATCAGAGCAGCAGACTGAAGTATTTCTAGGTGAAATGGCACGATGGCTCAGACGTCCTTTTAAAGTGCCCCCATCCCCCCGGCCCCCCCAAACTAGGGGGACAGTGGGAACAAGATATTCAGAATGTCAATAATTTTCGAAGCTGGGTGAGAGGCTCTTTTTACTTCTGTGTATGTTTGAAATTTTGTATTAAAAAAATTGGGGGGAGTCCCCGGTGTGGTGCAGGGGGTTAGTGATCTGGCTTGTCTCTGTGGAGGAGCAGGTTCAATCCCCGGCCCGGCTTAAGGATGTTGCTGCCGCTGTGGCGTAGGTCGCAGCTCTGACCTGGATTCCATCCCTGAACTGGGAACGTCCATGGGCCACAGCAGTGGCTGAAAAAGAAAAAAAAAACAACCTGGGAACCAGCAAGAAAAGTAGCCTAGAATGAGTTTCTACTTCGCAAGAAGTACACACTTATCGCCTCGTTTTCACAAAGAAGCCGCCGCCTCCTTGTTGACCCCCTTCTGAGGAAGCCAGAGGGTCTCAGAGGTTACTTTTTCTATGTGCTCTTCTGCTTCAAAGAATAGATGAGGTTGGCTTGTTCTCACATCACAGAAAAATGACCCGTGAGCGCCACGTGTAATCTTTAGGCAGCGGAAGTAATCACTTGAAAAAGCTGGGGGGTGGGGGGGTGGGGAAGATGCCCGAGTGGGTTTTCCAGTGAACCTCGGACAGCACCTCTCACCCCGCCGCCAGGGTGGCCACCCCCAGTGGAAACCACAAATGTACAACCAGGATCCACTGAACTGCCTCCCCCACCCCGCCCCCAGCCAGCTCCAGCCAACCCTGGCAGCCCTCCCACACCTGCACCGTGACCTTGGGATCTTCCTCCACCCCAGCACGCCTGGAGCTCCTCCTGCCAGGAAGTCTTTGCACACAGGGGCTGGAAAGCCGCTTGCTATGCTGTGCAGAGCTCACCGCTGACTCCCCCCGCCAGCGAGCACCAAGTCAGCGTGGCGTGGCTCTGTCTTCTGCTCCAACCCAGCCCTCTGCTGGCTTTCCCCCCTCCTTGCTGCCATGACAGCACATGTCTACCTGCTCTTGAGGTCCATCTGCTGGCGTCCCCACGGCTGGGTCAGAGGCTGTCTCCTCGCCTGGCTTGACCAGCTTCCTGCAGACTCAGCCGCACCCTGGCTTCAGCCATCAGCTTCCCGGGGGGGCCTCACCCACAGTGGCACCCGTGCCCCTCTATCTGTTCTGTGCCTGCTCACCAGTCACCTACTTGCACTCGCACTTGGAGGTCTCAGAGGCTCCTCGCCTCGCTGCAGCCTGCCCCGGGCCCAGCTCCTGATCCTTTGCTCAAACTTGCAGTGCAGCCCATCTTGGCCAACAGCACCGACAACTGCCCACAGAACACGCAGGGACCTGGACCACGTCCCATATGTCACCAGGCCCTGCTGATGTCACCCCAGAAACCCCTCTCGGACAATCCATCCATCTCTCTCCCCTGACCCCTGGTCCACGCCACCCTCACCTGTCACGCTGCAGAGCCAGGGTATGAGCTGATGTGGCCACAGGCCATGGGGAAGAACAGGACTGGTCCTGCTTCTGGGGTCTCTTGATCCGGCAGAATCCAGGGGTTCCAGGCCTGTTTGCCTGAGAGGTGGTGAGCAGTGGTTCATGGTCATGGCTCACTATGTCCACAAGCACCTGCAAGGCTAACGCTGGGAAATTTCATTTAAAATGTAGGCAAGTAGGAGTTACTCTTGTGGCTCAGCAGGTTAAAAACCTGACTAGTATCCATGAGGATGCAGGTTCAATTCCTGGCCTCGCTCAGTGGGTTAAGGATCTGGTGTTGCCACAGACTGTGATGTAGCTTGCCGATGTGGCTCCAATCCAGCATTGCTGTGGCTGTGGTGTAGCCTGGCAGCTGCAGCTCCAATTCAACCCCTAGCCCGGGAACTTGCATATGTCACAGGGGCAGCCCTAAGAAGAAACACAAACGCAGGCAATGACGATTTATCTACATACCTTTTTCCATGATTGAGCTTGGGAAATAGTGGAAATATATAGAAATAAGAGCAGATCTTGTAATTTTCATTCAATGACGGGTTCCTCTCCCTTCCCCAATCAGGATATTCCTTCAATTACTACTTTTTTTTTTTTTCTTTTTAGGGCCGCACCTGTGGCATATGGAGGTTCCCAGGCTAGGGGTCGAACTGGAGCTGCAACTGCCGGCCTACACCACAACCCTGGCAATGCAGGATCCGAGCCCTGTCCGCAACCTACACCAGAGCTCAGGGCAATGCCAGATCCTTAACCCACTGAGGGAGGCCAGGCATCAAACCTGCATCCTCATGGATGCTGGTCAGATTTGTTTCCACTGAGCCACGATGGGAATTCTATTACTTTGAAAAGGATGCTTTTTGCCAATATTTACATAACCAAGTAAACTAAGAAGTGGGTATGGTAATTAAGCTGAGTTCGTCGTAGTTATCGAATCTGATGCTTCCACACCATATGCAAACTAGTTTTATCTGCAAACGACCCAGGTGAGAAAAAACAATCTGGATATGAAACAGAATATAGTGTGAATCACATCTAATTTTAAATCTTTTAATTGATATACTTTCATGATTATAGGTCAATAAGAATATATAGATAGGTCTGAATCCACTTTTCGGATTTTATTTCATTATAGAATATATTTGATAAGGATACATACAAACAGAATTATCTTTCATACACATTGTTTACTGGTGCCTGGCACGTCTGCAACAGGCTGGAGATGTAATAAAAAAATGCTTCCAAAGTTTCGATTTCATTAGCCACTCTAAACAACCAGTGCTGTAGAGTTCAGACAGTTCAATTCATTTACTTGCCTAGAACAAGTAAAAAAAAAAAAAAAAAAAATCTCAATATTCCTCTTTCAGTCTGTTTATTACTCTTCTGTTTAAAAATCTGAGATACATTCCCCAATGTAAACAATACATTTCAATCTGTCACGCAATTGAAAGGGATAAGGCCTTCTTGACAATGTATGTCACCTATGTTTTGCTCAGGTTTTAGGCAGTCTTCCTTCACCGTGTAACCCAGCTGTCTGCACACAGGACAGGAACGGAGGCCGCCCTTAGCACTCCTGGAACCTCTCGGACGTCTCCCGGTCGCAGAGAGAGCTTTTGACTTGGTCTACTTGGTCTTAAAATACAAATATACAATGTCCGTAAGCATACGGCAGTAAAGCCTAGCCTTACGTATTTCGGATGAACTGCTAAGATCCTATACAAGTACAATACCTTAAATCATGCCAGTTAATATACACAGCTAAGTGGCTCGACGTCTCCACCACCATTCATCAGGGCCCAGGGGTGGGGAACAGGGGCGGGGGTGGGTGGGGGTGGGGGGACGAGATTCGTGCGGGCCTTAAGCTAAATGCATTTGGTTAGGCAGCCGGTGGAGCTGGAACTCTGAAAGGCCTGTGTACCCTGCTGCGATCATTCAGTCACTCTGGAGAAGAAACTGATCCCCCCCCCAACCTCCCCCCCCCCCCGCCAGCCTCCCAGAGGGAGAAGCGAACGAAACCCTAGAGAATGTCACCAACCAAAGTCTCCTTTGCATGTCCTGATTCATCTGTGCACATCAGTTATCCGCTCTCGTCTGCATCCACGTATCCTTTCAGGACCAATCAACCAACAGCGATCACGCCTCAGCACCCCGTGAGCATAAATAACCGACTGCGCAAGCTCCGTGGTGAAACAGTCAAGCCTATATACAAGCTGGTAAAAGGCATTCTGTGACCGTTTTTGAAGAGTCCCTAGAGAAGCTAACGGGGCTGCACCAGCCACCTCTCAGTGTCACCACAATGTAAACCCGGGCATCTTCCTTTATATTAAGCGTGTTCTATATTGTACAACAGAAGAGCGATCGGAACGGCGGACCCGCTGGGGCGCGCACAGATCCCTGCGCTAAGGTGACCGGTAAAGGGCGTGGTTTTCCTGAGGTTTGTGAGGACGTTTCGAACAAAGCAGAAGTCACAGTGACCGAGCGTGACGCGAGCCTGTGCCTCCCGGCCCGTCGGCGCCCCCGCTTCTCGCTGGGGCTAAATGACCCGCCACTGCATGATGCTTGTGTCTTTGCCGCCGGTGGAGATGAGGTGGCTGTCGTCACAGAGGAAGTCGACGTTGGTGACGTGACTGCTGTGGCCGCTGTACACGTGGCTGGGAGCCTGGGAAGAGGGACACGGAGGGGCTGAAGGCAAAGCCAACCCGCTGGGATGGGCAGGGCTGCTCGCCCTCCTTCTCCGCCCTCCGCGGCCCTCGCTCCTGCGTAGACGCGGAAGGGACCACACCACCCGGCGCCTCTGCCCGCGGAGCATCTGGTCTGGAGGGGGACGGATGTGAGCGGGGAGGGGTTCAATGCCAGCCGGCGGGAGGAGGGCAGGACAGGATGCGGGCGTGGAGGGGGGGGGTCCCCTGGAGGAGGAGGAGTGGTCCAGGCTGGAGCAAAGGGAGCGGTAGTGGGGGGCAGAGGAGCGAGGCCCTCAAAGTGCAGAGGCAGACAAGCCAGAACCATGTAGGGGGCGGGGGGTCCCGCCACGGGCATCGGGGAAGGGGGCCTCCGGGGAAGCGCTCTGGGGGCAGCAGGATGACGGTCATGCCTGCTTTGTGATTGGCAGCATCAGCGCCTTCCTATCCAATTACTAACCGGCCCGGCCAGGCGTCGGCGCGCCCGGAGGGTCAAGGCTAGAGCAGAAGACGGGCCCTTACCCTGAACTGCGAGCAGGGGTAGGAGAAGAGATGCACTTTGCCGAAGTCGTCCCCGGTGGACAGGAGTTTTTTCTCGTGGGCCCGACAGGCAGCATTGATGTCAGTTCCGTCGGAGCCTTCAGGCCACACGCCTAAAACAAAGACCCCAGTCAGAGCACTGGACATACCAGGACACAGAGGCACTGCAGCGGGGGACTGGCCATCAAACTCCCTCGAAAGGAAAATGGTCTGGGCTTTAGAAACCAGGCCCAAGGAACACTGTGTCTCAGCTCCTGGCCTCCCTGTTTCCGTGGTCATCTCTTCCTGCAGGCGGTTCCAGGAGTTCCCCACTGTGGAGCTTGTTCTGCTGAAGGAGAGTCACAGCGACAGGCCTTCTAGGCTCCCACCTCTTTCCAGCCCCTGCTTGATGCTATAGCTGAAAGTGGGCCAGAAACCCTGGTTCTGGACACAAGGCCTTTCCTTTACTCCCAAAGCATCTGATGGGAAGCTCACTAGTCCTAAGCCTGCAGTTTCCTAACTTTTCTTTTTTGGAGGTTACTTTTTACATATGAGAGTCTCTCCAAAGGACTTTGTAACTCTGAGACTGTATGTGACTTTCAGGAATTCCTTGGTGTCAGCCCTTTGTGGCTGCTGCATGCCTGCTGGCACTGGGCAGATGTGGCAGATGTGCCACAGATGTGGTGGCACTCACTGTGGGCCTGGAGTGTGGTCTGGGGGATGGGGTCTCCTGACCATTGCTCCAGGAAATCCTTTTGCTTCCCAGCAATTCTGGATATGAGAGAGCTGCATGTACATCAGTTTCTCAACAGACAGTTCTGCCGTAAACCCAGCTGTCCTAGCATTCAACACCAGAAGATGATAAAATGCCAGCTTTAAGGAGATCTGAGAAATTCCGACTAACTTACTGACTTATGGTCATACACAAAGAGGTTACAAATACTGCCTTTTCTCCTCTCTCTCTCTCTTTTTTGGCCACCACCCTGCAGCATTTGGAATTCCCAGCCAGGGATCAAATCCGCAGCCTGGCGCTGCAGAGACGCTGCCAATCCAGTTGCACCACAGTGGGAATTCCTATTTTAGAGCATTTATGAATATATTCCTAGTGTAAACTTTGAAAGAGGTTAATCTAGTTTCATGGCCAAAAAGATACAGTAACTGTAACAAATGCTACATAGATCAACTGCGTGCCATCTATTGAGTCCCTCTATCTAGGAAGTTTGGCACGACCTCATGAGAAGATCCTAGGGGATTATGTCAGGACGCATTTCGTACAAGAGAAGAGGGTTCAAACCCATCCCTCTGGTTCACCTCGCCTGGCCATAGCGGGGCAGGCCCTGGCCCTTCCCCAGGGGGAGCAGTTTGAAGCCGACCAAGAGACTTCGCCACGAGGAGAAAGCTCTTCTGAAAGTTGACGTGGCTTATGTGTGAACTGAGTGACAGGTGCAGAAAACTTACCGAAGACGTGGAAGCCCAAGGTGCACGTACACGTGGCCCACTCGATGTCTCGCGTCGTTTCCACGCTTACGACTTGCTTACAAGCAGAGGGAACCCCTGGAGGGGCAAAGGCAGGTCTGGTGACATCCCAGCCAAAGCTCCCCCCACCGCCCCCACCGCCTGCCGCCTCCCTGAGTGAGGCTGGGCCATCAGAGGCGGCTCCATCGACCACAGAGCGCTTTGGGAGAGGGGCCTGTCCCCCTCTCACCTCCATGGGGACCGTGCCCAAACCCCAGGGCTCCGTGGGGAACCTCCTCCTCTCTTTTCTCCTCTGGGTCGTTTCCCTCAGTCGGGCTTCCTTTCTTTGGCCACCTGTGGTTCCTAGGCCTCTGCCGGCTCACTGTCCTCCCTGGAGCCCCTGGACACGAGTGCCTCCTGCTGTCAGGCTCCCAGCCCTCTCCCAACATGTGCTTGGGCACAGCTGGATGTACACGTACACACACACACACACACACACACACACACACACACACACACACATACATGCACACTCCCCAACCCCTCGGCTCCTAGGTAGGAATGCAAGCTCATGGAAACCAGTCATCCAAGGACCTATGGCCTCACAGGGCATTTCTTTGTTCCTCATCTGGGCTCTCACTAGTGGATGTGAGACCATGGCTGAGAAGGTTCTAGACCCATGGCCTGTCCCTGAAAACCGTCCCCTGTGTCTCCCTTATGTCAGGCAGGGCCTTGGAGAGAGTGGGGAGGGACCCTGGGCCAGGCGCCCCACTGGAGGAGGCCAGCTCCCCCCACTGCCAGCAACCCTGCCGCTCCAGAGCCCTTTCAAGGGGGTGCCCGCCTCCCTACCCACCGGCTCGTGATGCCTGTGGCCTCGTACTGAGTCGAGACTTCCTGTTCTATAACACGGCACAAGCCAAAACGGGTTGTGGGTCACTTGAGAGCAGGTGGGTGAAGCACGCCATACTTTCTAGAACCTTCTGGTGGGGCGGAGACCAGGGCTTCCTTCTGCCCTGGAACCCCCACGCCCGGCCCATGCAGACACTCGACAGCCCGTGCTCAGCAAGTAAGTGCCGGCCTTCAGCACCCCTCACCCTCGCCACCGCCTGGCCCTGCTGGGCTCAGACCTGGCCGGGCTGGGACAGGAGGAGGGGCCCAGGGGGCTTCTGTCCAGGTGGGAGAGAGTTGCTGGTCTCCGCCCGATGCGGGTGACACCTTCACAAGGGTCCCTCTCACCGGGACACCTCTGACCCCACTCTCGTCTCACCCTGCAGGGCCTGGCCTTTTCCTCCTCGGGGCCCAGGGGGGCCTGAACCCCAGGTGTCTCAGCCCCGGAAGGACTTGAGAGGTTGTCCAGGCCAACACCCCCATCGTGCAGAGGAAGAACCGAGGCCCAGGGCCGCGGTCAGGTGCCCAAGTCATGCGGGAAGTGGGCTTTCGCAGGAGGCCCCATCTGGTCTCAGAGTGAAGGTTCCAGAGTGACCTGCCCCCAGCCCAGCCCTGCAGAGCCACTCACAGTAAAGGATTTCATAGTCTCCGGAATTCGACACAAGGAACTGTGAGTTTACAGACCAGTCCAGGTGAGTGATGAAGCTGGAATGACCCTGGGAGAGAAACACGGGGTGTCTCAGGCACCTGCCAGGCTCCCGCCCACACGGTCCCACCACAGATGACCGGGCACAGGTCCACGAGAAACGGGGACACGCTCACCGAGCACTTGCCCACCCGCGTGTACTTCCGCCCGCTGTCACTGACTCCGTATATGTAGATGCAGTTGTCGTGGGAGCCTATCGCTAAGAAATTCCCATCTGCGAACACAGGAGGTTACATTTCAGCTGTTGAGAGTAAACATTTCGTCAGTTATAAGGAACAAGGCTGGCTGCCATCAAAGGGTTAGGAAAACGAGCCATGAAAATTGTGTCAAAGCGAAAAAACTGCTTGTTTTCAGGAGAGGAAACGGAGGCACCGATGATACATTGTCTTGTTCAAGGTCACACAGGTTTATGGACGCCGGGATTCGAAACCCAGGCTGCCTGGCCAGAGCCTGAGCGTAAGGCTGCTAAATTCCACTGCCCCTGTGACAAAGCTTAAGGGTAAAGAACAGCTGAGAATCTGAAAAATGATGTAAGCACGCTAGGTTGTATGCTCAAAGGCAAATGATCTCTCGATCAGCTCCACCTTACCATCTGTCAACTCAAAAGAACGAGCTCTTGGAGTTCCTGTTGTGGCTCAGTGGGTTAGGAAGGCGACTAGGATCCATGAGGATGCAGGTTCGATCCCTGGCCTCGCTCAGTGGGTGAAGGATCTGGTGTTGCTGTGAACTGTGGTGTAGGTCGCCGAGGCGGCTCGGATCTGGTGTGGCTGTGGCTGCGGCGGAGGCTGGCAGCTGCAGCTCTGATGTGACCCCTGGCCTGGGAACTTCCATGTGCTCCAGGGACCCTAAAAGAAGGAATAAAAGAATGAGCTCTGGCATCGGGGAGCCATTTGTTAGCATTTGCCGCTCCCCCTGTACGATTTGACCACTCTAAGTGCCTCCTAAGTGGAATCATACAATGTTTGTCTTTTGGTGACTGGCTGATTTTACTTCACCTGATGTCGAGGTTCCTGTGTGCTGGCTTATGCTAGAATTCCCTTCCTTTTTAAGGCTGTGTTATATCATATTTTACTTATCCGTTCATCTGCGGAGGGACGCTTGGATTGCTCCCATGGTTTAGCTGTGGTGAATAAGGATACTTTGAACACAGGTGTACACATACCTCTTTGAGACTCTACTTTCAATTCTTTTGGGTAATGTGTCCCGAAGTGGAATTGCTGGACCATATGCTGATTCTACTTCTAACTTTTTTGGGAATGGCTGTACTGTTTTCCACACCGGCGGTACCATTTTGCATTCCCACCAACCGTGCACGGAGTTCTCATTTCTCCACATCCTCACCAGCAGTTGCTGTTTCGTTTTGGCTTGGTTTTGAAAGTAGCCACCCTAATGCGTGTGAGGTGGGAGCTCCCTGTCGTGTTGATTTGTGTTTCCCTCATGTGATTAGTGATATTGAGCATCGTTTCGTGTGCTTACTGGCCGCGTGTATGTCTTCTCTGGAGAAAGGTCTATTCATGTCCTTTGCCCATTTCTCTGATTGGGTTGCTGGTGTTTTTGCGGCCGCTGTGTCTGCCAGGGAACTGGGTGCTGCTCTGCTAAGAGCGGAAACTGACTTGCCATTTAGCATCCAAGTCTTTCTCCTCAAATTGCAAGCCTTCGACGGGCTCCAGCTTTCAAAACAGTTCTATGAGACAGATTCTGCCAGTTGTTGTCTAGGTGGGGAGATATGTCTGCTGCTTCCTAGGCACCATCTTCCCAGAATCTCCTCCGCTCGCCACCCCCTTAAAACTCCGCTTTGAGGTGTCAGTTACATGTGCGTATCCTAAGAGTTCTGACAAACATACCTGTGTAGCTGCCAGCCCCGTATCTGTTTTTAAAGATGAATGAACAGCAGGATCTCATAATCTGCCTTGCAATTCACGTCTCACGGCCTTAACTGATTGTAATTAGAGACTGTAATTCTGCTTTAAAATTCCAAATCCAAAGTCCTCACATAGCAGTTGAAGCTCATTCACAAATACGTGAAACAGACTGTCTGCCTAATATGTCAAAACCAAGCAGTTTGAGTCGCTGTGCGAAGCAGAGGCCAGGGGACCCCGGGGCCGCCTCTTTCTGGAACCAGGGAGCTTCTTCCTCCCTGTGAATAACCCCCCCAAGACTCCCAAACCCTCCACGCCTCACCCCTGCTCTCCCCAAGACCACGGGATTCCTAAAGGTGCTCGATTAAAACAAGTGGGGATTTGGTCCCAAATAAAAATCAGTGACCCGAGCTGCCGCAGCCGGATGCTTCACCCACTGCACCACCGCGGGAGCTCCAGATGAGAAGAAATTCTTTTGGGAAGTTGTAACAGCGCGTGGCTACTGGGGGGATCCAATAACGTGTGAGATCTGTGATCAAATCCCTTGGTCAGTACTTTTCACTGACTTTTCGGGTTTTCCTAACCTTCCCCCTCACCTGACCGACCTCCCTCTGGCCTAACCTTTCAGGTTCAAGGTCTTCCACACAGTAATACATCCATCCCTTGTCCGATATACTGTCCTCAGTCCTCAGAGCCAGAGCTCAACTTACTCCGGGACCCCCTCAGTCTGTCTTCCCCCCCTTTTTTTGGTCTTTTTTAGGGCCGCACTCACAGCATATGGAGGTTCCCAGGCTAGGGTCGAATTGGAGCTGCAGCTGCCGCCCTACACCACCGCTCATGGCAATGCTGGATCCTTTAACCTACTGAGCGGGGTCAGTCAAACCTGCATTCTCACCAACACTAGTTGGGTTCTTAACCCACTGAGCCACAATGGGAGCTCTGTGACCCACAGTTTAATACTATGTTGACAAAACTTCCAATCAATGAGGCTATCAGGGAGGGACTGATAGGGAGGGACTCTGGGAGGGTCCCTTTCACCCCAGGTTCTGTCCTCATGTGTGGTATTGGCATTGACTCACTTTCCCAAGGACAGGCACCCGTCTTAAGAGCTGACAAACAGGTTTCTGTTTATTAGAACATTACGTTGCCCCATTGTGTACATATTGGGAAAGAGATAAACCTCCTTTCTCTCTTCCTTACAGAGTTAAGAGGTCAATGATAGCAACATACTATGATACAGGAGTTCCCGCCACGGTGCAGTGGGTGGCATGCAGTGGCTTAGGTTGCGGTGGAGGTGCAGGTTCGATCCCTGGCCTGGCCCAGTGGGTCAAAAGGCCTGGCGTTGCTGCTGCTGCTGTGCAAGTCACAGCTGCAGCTTGGATTCAATCCCTGGCTCAGAAACTTCCATATGCCATTTAAAAAAAAAAAAAAGCTTCCCGGAATTCCCTTTGTGGCTCAGAGGTTAATGAATCCAACAAGGACCATGAGGATGCAGGTTTGATCCCTGGCCTTGCTCAGTGGGTTAAGGATCTGGCGTTGCCGTGGGCCGTGGTGTAGGTCACAGACGCGGCTCGGATCCTGCATTGCTGTGGCTGTGGTGTAGGCTGGCGGCTACAGCTCTGATTCGACACCTAGGCTGGGAATTTCCATATGCCAGAGGTGCGGCCCTAAAAAGACAAAACCAAAAAACAAAACCCAAAATGAGCCAGGGATCCACAGTGCTGTAACCCATGAGCCTGAAAACGATCATGGGCGCCCATCAAACCCACAGCCCATCACCCTCTGCTCTGCCTCTAGTCAGATGTGCGGCAGTTGCTCTGCGCTCTGGTATCCACCGACACTGAGCATCTATTCTGTACTGTCTACTCTTTTTACTCTCTTGTGTCTACTCCAAGCTAGGTGCCGACCAAAACAGGGTCCCTACCATTATGGGACTCCAGGCCACAGCCCCAGGATCTGGGGCCCCCACCACTGTCATCACTGATGAGGACATCACGTCCCCCATGACATCTGCTGATGACGTTACGTTACTCATGACATGCCTCGTGCTTCAGGAGCACACCTGCTCCTCCTCTCTCAGTTGAGCCCCACAACAACTTGCTGTCTGATCTGACAAGGGCCACCTGGCTAATGAAGAGGTGGCCCTGATTTGGCCTGGGAGCATCACCTTTGCCCCACACAGCTTCCAGCCAATGACTCTAAAACCTGAGAGGCAGGGTGACTGGTGGAGAGAGAGCGAGAGAGAGAGAGAGAGGGAGGGCGAGCGCTCAGGCGAGTGTATGCTCTGGTCTCCAGGGAACAGTCATTAGTGTAACTGACAAGAAGCAGAAATAGAGTCCCTAGAGGGCCCTGCTGTGTTGGCAGGAGGTGACAGAAAGCCGAGGGCTTTCTAGAAAAGCAGCTGTGGATGAGGCCTTCCTGCACTTCGTAGAGATTCAAAATAACCAAGAAAATGATGAAAAGCACAGAAGAGGATGCAGAAGACTTCCCAGGGTTAACAATGAAATACGGCCCTTAAAACATCAAAAGCAGAGTAAAATCCTTCTCAACATGGAGAAAAGCCCCCGAGGTGGTTGTGCAGTTGTCTGTATGGGGTGAGGAGTTATCCATTTTGGGGTGCAAGTATCTTAAAAGGGTGTTCTTTCCATAAGATCACCTTTAGAGATCAAGTATGCAGCCCCACCAGGAGGCAGGCCGACGGTCAATCAGCTTCTAAGGCAGAAAGCTCCTACAGACTGGTGGCAATTCAGTCTTGGCAAGTATTTCCAAGGACCAAAGCTATTCTTTCCAAGTGTGTTCACAGAGCAGAATGTCCTGCAGTCCCAGAAAAAGAGCACCTCCTAAGCGACGAGCATAGGATGACGAGGCTCAGAAACAATGATGCAGCTGGTGGCAAGGAGCCTTCCTGGCACCCACATGCTCAAAAGGACGTGGGGACCAAGGATGGATGAGTTGTCCCACCTACTCTAACAATCACAGATTGAAACATACCAAATACACTTCAATCCCTAACGGCAGGAAAACCACCATCCCCACCAACTCATCGTTGTGACAGGGAGCAGGACTCATGACCTTGGAAGCAGGTACATAAAGTGAAGGGAACCAAGTGTCTACTTTGACTTTCCCTGATGAACTACCATGCCGCTGGGTAACAAAAGAGTGCACGCTTTGGGTAACCAAAAAGCTGACCAAGGGAAGTTTCTAGAAGTCTCGTATCTAATGCATGAAGAAGGCTAACACAGGAAAATCAAGCCATGCATCCCCTCACAGATCTCAGTGTTGGACATGGACGGCTGCTAACGGTGTGGAAAGCGAGATAAGCGGGCATCGTGTGTCTCTTGCAGGAAGGAGAGACCAGGATACTTAGAGCTGGGATAGGATCAGGATCAAAAGGACTTTAGGAGGAATACAGGGGACAGAGGCACATGGGAAAGGAAGACCACGGAGATGCACTTGGAGAAATCCAGAGTGTGGAAAAAGCTCTGGGGAGAAGGAGCCAGTTTCTCCAACAAATAAACGGCAAGCGAGGGGTGTGTGTGTGTGTGTGTGTGTGTGAGAGAGAGAGAGAGAGAGAGAGAGGGAGGGAGCGCCTGTGGATTAAAAGAGAGTTATGAGTACAAAATGGACCTATGATCAATGAGCCGGAATGTTCTAAGCAGCGTTATTCATAGCAGCCAAAACCCAGATGCAATCTAATGTCGCCCAAGCGAGGAATGGCTCAACCAAATGTGGTCTAGTCACACCCTGGGACACTATCTAGCAATTACTAGGGACTAACCTAGTGATCCCCGAATAGTAACATGAATAATCGCAAAACGGGATCCTACGTCAAAGGAGCCAGGTGCGACGGGCTCTCAGTTGCTTGACTCCACGGAAGGGAAATGTCCAGAAAAGGCCATTTATAGACCCAGAAGAGCGGCTCAGTGGTTGCCGAGGGCTAGGGGCGAGAGTGGGGATTATGAATGAGCAGGGAGGGAACCTTTGGGGGTGACTAGAAAGGTTGGAAAACTGGATTGTGGTGATGGTGGCACAGCTCTGCAAATCTGCTGAGAATCACCGACTCATCCGTTCACAAAGGGTAAGTTATCGCATGTAAATTCGACCTCAATAAAATCATTAAAAAAGAGTCCGCATCTTTTTTAGATCGCTATCTGTGTATATAGGAACATTAACAGATGAAAGGATAAGACGTCTGGGAACTGATTTAGAAGCCACATGGGAGGGGACAGGGGTGGGGCTCCAGATAAAGAAAATGACTAAGAGTTGATCATTTTGCTGAAGCTGAGTGATGGCGCCATGGTGCCTCATGATGCTCGTGTCTCATTTTGTACATGTCTGAAATTTTCTGTAATAAAAAGGCAACAAAATACAAGCACAGTGACCCAAAGGAGGGAGGTTGAGACTCCCCGCCCCCACACTAAACGCCACAAGTATGTGCAGAGAGAGTTTAAATTTTGCTCTGAGGGGGCTTGTGAATGTTTTTCTTTAAAGAGTCTACACAGAATGTCATGGATCTGTGGGAGTTTTAGAGCGAACGGTCCGCGTTCTAACCTGGTGAGTAACGCATCACAGACAGCTGTTCGTTTCCATCCGTGTGGACGGTGACCAAGTCTTTCGTCTCCGTGTCGAACACAAACCACCTGTCGTAAACACGCGGAAAAGTACACATCAGCTTAGTGAGCAAATGAAATGCCCCCATCACACACACAGCAAGGCTATAAAAACCACTCAGCTAAGTGCTTAATACATACTCTGTATTTGCTTAACAAGAATGGTTATTCTCAGCTTTTTGTTGTTGTTGTTGAGAAAATTTCCTGCGTTTGCACATTTCCTAAGGGAAGGAGCAGGATGCTGGCTACCACGGGAAAGGATTCAGATACTGACGTGATGGCAGGGTTCCCTGGTCTGACTTTTGTCACTTATACATATAAAAGGAGAGAAAGTGCTGGGCAGGGAAGATGGACCACGCTCAACGCTGGGCCTGTGGCCAGAGGAAGTGGGAAAGGAGCCACCTGCACGGTCCCGGCCTGGGCGAGGCAGGATGGGTCCAGGAGGACGGGGCTGGGACCAGCTCGGGGGCTGATGCTCTCTCCTGTCCTTGCAAGCAGAGCTGGGCCAGCACCTGACCTCCTGCAGACGCTGGTGTCCAACCAGCCTGGTGAAAGCAATGACCCAGAGAATGGCGGAAGGGCTGGTCTTTGACCTTAACCTCTCTGGGCTCAGTTTCTTCAACTGTCAAGTGGGGATAAAGGCCCTGTTCAATGGTGGAAACACTCAGCTCTCCTGCCCACATGTTCTCGAGTGGTGGCAGAGAGCGGGACAACGGGGTTTCCAGGACGAGGAGGAACGTGGGCTTTCTGCCGCTGCCATTTCAAACCCTGGTGACATCCATCCATTGGCCTGTCCCTGAGCCAGCATCACTGTCGGCCTGGGGCCCTCATCACCAGCCCTCCGTGGGACAGGCTTTTGCTTCCCTGCACTTGAACAAGCACCTGACTTTACTGTGCGTTTAATTTTAACTGAGGTCAGAATATAAGCAGCAGAGACAGTGGGCGGATTGGGCCACGCCTTTGAAACCTCCCATTAAGCGGCCCCATCAAGGTACTAGGACTGAGATGGGGGAGGCATAAATGGAGAGGAAGGGTTAGGCCCCACGTTCCAGCTCTCTCCCGCCCAAGGACACCGAATGCGATCCTGAGTATCCAGCACTGCCCCATATCCTGTCCCGCCACGGTCAGCACGGAGCTGATGGTGAGAACTGGCTGGCAGCCACTCATCAGAGCCTGCTGATTCTTCTAAGGTGTATACAAAGCCTGGAAGCTTCAGCTGTTTTTACGAGACGTCAGAAGTGTGTGTGTGTGTGTGTGTGTGTGTGTGTGTGTGTGTGTGTGTCTATGCAAACATTTTCAAGAAAAATTCTGGTGGCCACAACTCTTAAGATAATGCCACCTTTGACTTATGAATGCTCGCTCTTTTTCCCTCAAGTCCTTACTTTTTAGTTTTTCTTGATCTATTTAAATTTTATGCATGCATAGCTGATTTACAATGTTGAGTTCATTTCTGCAGTATAGAAAAGTGATTTAATTATGCACATACATATTCCTTCTTATATTCTTTTCCATTACAGTTTATCACAGGATAGTGAATCTAGTTCCCTGTGCTGTATAGTAGGACCTGGTTGTTCACCCATCCTATATAGAACAGTTTGCACCTGCTAATCCCAAACTCCCAGTCCATCCCTCCCCCACCCTCCTCTTCCTTGGCGACCACAAGTCTGTTCCCTCTGTCTGTAGGTCTGTTTGTTTAGTAGGAATGTTCATTTGTGTTACACTTTAAAATTTTTTTTTTTTTTTTGTCTCTTCTAGGGCTGCGCCTGTAGCATATGGAGGTTCCCAGGCTAGGGGTCGAATCGGAGCTGCAGCCATCGGCCTATGCCAGAGCCACAGCAACGTGGGATCCGAGCTGTGTCTGTGACCTACACTACAGCTCATGGCAACGTCCAATCCTTAACCCCCTGAGCAGGGCCAGGGATTGAACCCACAACCTCATGGTTCCTAGTTGGATTCGTTAACCACTGTGCCGAGACGGGAACTCCTGTGTCACACTTGAGATTCTGTGCTTACTCTTCATACATGCTCTACGGTCCTCTCGACAGAATCTGAGAAGGATGCTTTTTTTTTGAAGTGTAGTTTCTGTACAATATTATGTAAATCACAGGCGTACAATAGAGTGATTCACACTTTTTTAAAGCTTATACTCCATTTATAGTTATGATAAAATATTGGCTATAGTCTTCACATTGTACAATAAACCCTTGTAGTTTCCTTCCGTCACACCCAGTTCCCTGTGCTGCACCAGAGGCCCCACTACCCATTCCAAATACAACAGTTTGCATCCAAACCCCAAACTGCCCATCCATCCCACTCCCTACCCCCGCCCCCCCGGGAAGCACAAGTTATTGTTCATTTATTTATCTTGCCTTATTTTTTTTTTTTTTTTTGGTCTTTCTGTCTTTTTCCAGGGCCACACCCAAGGCATATGGAGGTTCCCAGGCTAGGGGTCGAATTGGAGCTGTAGCCGCCAGTCTATACCAGAGCCACAGCAATGCTAGATCCGAGCCGCATCTGCAACCTACACCACAGCTCACGGCAACACCGGATCCTTAACCCACTGAGCCAGGCCAGGGATCAAACCCGCAATCTCAGGGTTTCTAGTCTGATTTGTTAACCACTGAGTCATGATGGGAACTCCTATTTACCTTGCTTTTTAGGGCCACACCCGTGGCATATGGAGGTTCCCAGGCTAGGGATCCAATCGGAACTATAGCCGCCGGCCTACGCCACAGCCACAGCTACAGCCACGTGGGATCCCAGCTGCATCTGCGACCTACACCACAGCTCACGGCAACGCCAGATCCTTAACCCACTGGGCGAGGCCAAGGATCGAATCTGCAACCTCGTGGTTCCCAGTCAGATTCATTTCTGCTGCACCATGATGGGAACTCTGAAAGTTATTTTTTATTCTTAAAATTTTTTAATTTTTTGGCTGCACCCATGGCATGCAGAAGTTCCCAGGCCAGAGCTCGAACCCATGCCACCGCACTGACGCCAGCTGGGTTACCCGCTGAGCCATGTGGGAACTCCAGTGGTATGCTTTTTAGAGAGGAGGAAATTACCAACAGTATATGCGTTAAACTAGAATAAATGTATGTACTACGCAAATAACATAAAATGGCATCTTAATGACAGTGATAATAACCACAGAAGTCGCCTGTCAGGCACCCCAGGAGCTGCTTCCCACAGTGTCTCCCTGAGCCGTCAGTGTACGGCGAGGCAGATGTACTGTCACAATTTGCAGAGGAAGAAACAAGCTCAGAGAGGTTATGTAACTGGCTCAAAGACACACTGCGGCTACGTGGTGAAGCTGACATTCAATGATGCTCTCCCCCCTGGCACACTGGAGGCACTTCGCGTGGAAGCGTTAGCTGAGTCGAACGTGAAGCTCAAGACTGGGGCAGTTTCTAAAATTTTGAAAGGGTAGAAAGAAAAAGCATTTTAAAATCCCCAGTGCTTTGAGTGGGGCAGTGGGTTAAGCATCTAGTGTTGTCACTGCCGTGGCTAGGGTCAATGCGGTTTGATCCCTGGCCTGGGAACTTCCAGCTGCTGAGGGCGTAGCCAAAAAAAAAAAAAAAAAAAGAGCAAAATCCTCAGTGCTTTGAAATGCTTTGTTGCCCCAGTTCCAAAGCTGAGGAGCCCCACAACCCTCTGAAATCATAAGCAAATGGGGGGGGGGGGGGCTCCAGGGGTCCAGAGCCTCCCTCGGGCTTTCCCAAGGTCCAAAATGGGAAGGACCACTGGCTCAGGTTTTACTGTCCAGTTCTGACTTAATTCTTGGTAAAGCATTCGAAGCCAAGAGACAGGCCGGCGGGAGCTGCACCGCACCCATCACTGCAGAAACACGCACAACGGCCTCTTACCAGTGAACTTTGGAGGCACGAGCCATGCACTTACCTCCCAGTCAGTGTTCCAACTGCAACCACAGACCCTGAAGGATGAAAACCAGAAGACTGAGCAGGATCCTAAAATATTGTAAAGGAAGTGTAAATTGATGGCCAGACACAGCCTATCGCATATAACACACACAAGCACAGCTCCAACCCCTCAGGGCTACGTGGCCCCATTTAAAAAAAATCTGTCCTCTCCCGAGATGAAAATGTTTTTCTATTCTGATGAAGATCATGTCACAACAATTCTAAATTTTTATCCTCTTATAAGTGGTCACTCTCTGTCTTTTTTTTTTTGGTCTTTTCTAGGATTGCACCCACAGCACATGGAGGTTCCCAGGCTAGGGGTCTAATTGGAGCCGTAGCCGCCAGCCTATGCCAGAGCTACAGCAACGCGGGATCGGAGCCACGTCTGCGACCTACACCACAGCTCACGGCAACGCCGGATCCTTGACCCACCGAGCAAGGCCAGGGATCGAACCCGCAACCTCATGGTTCCTAGTTGGATTCGTTAACCACTGAGCAACGATGGGAACTTCCACTCTCTGTCTTATGTTCTTTCATGTATTCGGCAAGCAGATGACAGATCAACACAGACACGTTCTTCTTCAAGTCTTGGAGGCCCCATCAGTTGACCCCCATGCTGAATGCTAAGCTGGTGCTGGATCCCGGGAAACAGGACCACTGCACCCACCGCCATCAGGTCGATAGTGGGTGAGCGCCTCCAACTGGGTGCATGGCAGCATGGCCGCCCTAGATGGATCTCGAGATGAGCAAGGCTTTGGGCTCCAGGGGTACATGTTCGTGTTTGTCACCACCTCAGATACCAGGTGGAACATGATGGATGAAAGCGGTCAAACGAGCTGGAGAGGGAGCATTAGGTACAGTCAGACGGGGAAGTGGGGTCGAGGCTTCCTGGTGCTGGTGGCCTGTGTCTCGGGTCTCCCCATGTAGGAAGAATCACCACTGGCAAATGACAGGGCACATCAACAGTGTTTCGGATTCAGGTGTCAAGGGGACAGCAGTGCAGTCACGGAGGGAGAGGCAACGCGGTTTGGGGCATGTTTGAGGGAGGGCAGGTAGAGTCCGTGGGTTCCCGATGCAGGACGTACAACGATGCTAGCGACGTGGGCTGCGCTGCCACGGTAAGGACGGTGATCGCCAGCAAAGACACGGTGGTAGTGACTTTTTTCTTCCACTAAAAAGAGCGACACGGGGAGTTCCCACTGTGGCTCAGCGGGTTAAGAACCCGACGAGGATCCATGAGGATGCGGGTTTGATCCCTGGTCTCGCTCAGTGGGATAAGGGTCCGGAGTGGCTGTGGTGTGGGCCTCAGCTGCAGCTCTGATTCAACCCCTAGCCCGGGAACTTCCCGTGTGCCACAGATGCGGCTGTAAAAAGAAGGGGATAACAAGAGCACCATGATTGAATCTGTGTTTTATTATTATTATTATTATTATTATTATTTTTGCTGTGCCTGTGGCATGCATAAGTTCCTGGGCCAGGGATTGAACCCGCACCACAGCTTTAACCAGAGCCATAGAAGTGACATTGCCAAATCCTTTAACTGTGAGGCCACCAGAGAACTCCTGAATATGTATTTCCCCACCCCCTTTTCTAAAAGAATTAATTTTTAAATTAAAGTATAGTTGATTTACAATGTTGTGCCAATTTCTGCTGTAAGGCAAAGTGACTCCGTGATAACACGTACACACATTCTTTTTTATGTTCTTTTCCAACCTGCTCTACCCAGGAGACTGGATCTAGTTCCCTGTGCTGTACAGCAGGACCTTATTGCTTATCCATTCTTTTGTTTTCGTTTTTGTTTTTTGTCTTTTTAGGGCTGTACCTGCGGCATATGGACATTCCCAGGCTTGAATCGGAGCTGTAGCCGCCAGCCTACACCACAGCCACAGCAATGACACATCTGAGCCTCATCTGTAACCTACACCACAGCTCATGGCCACACCAGATCCTTAACCACTGGGTGAGGTCAGAGATCGAACCTGCGTTCTTATGGATACTCGTCAGATTCGTTTCCACTGAGCCAGGACAGGAACTCCCTGCTTATCCATTCTAAATGTAATAGCATGCATCTACTAACCCCAAACTCCCTGCCCATCCCACTGCCTCCCCACTCTCCCCTGGCAACCACAAGTCTGTCTGAATCTGTGTTTTAAAACATCATTTGGTAGGAGTGCTTTGGACGAATAAAGTGAGAAGAGATTAATCACAGACCAAGAAAGCACTGGAAATAGAAGCAGAAGGAGGTATTCAGATACACTGGATAAACCGGGGGGAAAAAAAAGAAAAAGAAAGAAAGAAGCCCTTCAGGTATTGATTACATTTCTGCAACGCTTTTCCAAAGCAGAAGCTGTGGTTAAGTTCAGGGCCACCACGGATGCGCGCGAGAAATCACGTGCCCTTGAAGGTTTACTGGGTAGCCCACCAGAGGCTCATGACATTTTGAGAGGAAGACACGTGAGTGTTTTCGCCAGTGGCCAGTGAGTAAGGGAGCTAGGACTTAACTGCTCATCTTTTGGGCACCAGATTCTGTGCCCTTGCCCTTGTGTCCGGCTGAGTGGGCTAAGAGTCTGGTGACGGTGGCGCTGTCACCCCCAGTCCCCATCATCTCAGCGCTCAGCTCCACCAGTGACCAGCCAGCCCCAGTCTCTGGCAGAACCTTCTCCAAAAGCGAAGGGCACGAGGGCAGAAACACGGACTCAGTAGGATGCAGGGAAGACCCAGGTTTGGGAGTCAGACCTGAGCACTGAGTCAGCGACCTTGGGGAGCTATTTGAGTTCAATTTCCTAATCAGGGTCAAAAATTTCCACCTGCAGGGCTGCTGCAAGGATGAAGGATAATACACGTGCAGGGCTCAATAAACGCAGACGTTGCAGCGTGGCTTGTGGGGCAAGAATGCTCCAGCACTGATGTACAATCCGAGTTCCTTCTGCAAAGGTCACAGACGTGCCGACTCAATTAACCATCACCTTCGCCATCAAACTCAACTTTGCAGAGACAAATCAGCCTGTCTGCTGTTACAACAGCTTATAAACTCTCACTCAAAAGGTGCCCTGGGAGTTCCTATTGTAGCTCAGCAGTTAACGAATCCAACTAGTATCCATGAGGATGCGGGTTCGATCCCCGGCCTCGCTCAGTGGGTTAAGGATCCGGAGTTGCCATGAGCTGTGGTGTAGGTCGCAGACGCAGCTTGGATCCTGCATTGCTGTGGCTCTGGCGTAGGCCAGTGGCTACAGCTCTGACCTGTACACAGAATGTAGGCTCATAACAAGGTTTTCTCAGCATTTAAGGCAGTGAAGAGACTCTTCAGGAAACCCAGCCACCAGCTTGGGAAGGCTAACCTGCTGCCTCCAAAATGCAACAGCAAACTTCAGAATTACGTGGATGAGACCGCTCAAGGCAACGTTTAAATCAATGCAGTTGGAAGGTGATAAATTAAGTGACATTGGCTTTGGGACAATTTTATATCGCTATTACTCTCATGCAAAGAAAAAAAAACCCAACATGTTCCAGAGGAATTTTTAAAAGGAAGATGGACTATAACATGCATGTCTACCTCTATTATTTTGTCCCAGACGGGCCGGTGACCAACAGCGTCCCAGAGGGTGGCATGCCTGTCGTGTCCACAGGTCAGGAACTGAGGTTTTGAGGCATGGATGGCCAGTCCCCAGAGCTCATCAGTGTGACCCTACAAAGAACCAAGACACATGGAAGTGCTCTGAAATGTTACGGCCGACACTCCGGGGCCCTGCAGGACCGTGAGCCACGGCTTTCTGCAGGCTCTGTAACTGCTCACACCTGTGCCTCTTCCTGCCCAACTTACGACAGTGCCTCCAGCTCCGAAGCTAAGGAGGGTTATGTTAGGATCTAATACAGAAAGAATTTCTTCTTTGTAATGCTTTCTTATATTCTTTTTTTTTGGGGGGGCATGCCCATAGCATGTGGAAGTTCCCAGGCCAGGGGTCGAACCCATGCCACAGCAGTAACCTAAGCCACTGCAGTGACAGTGTTGGCTCCTTAACCCACTGCACCACCAGGGAACTCCTTATGTTGTAATACTACACAAAATGCACATGTTTGTGGGCTCACTCAGCTGGGCTGGCAGGTACCTGCGTGATGGGTGTGAAGTCGCCTGACAGCGTGCCCTGTAGAACAAAGTTTCTGGTCGTGCCTATCAAGATCACATCACCTTTGCCCTCGGCCACTGTCCGGATGGGGCCAAACTGTTCTGGAATCTGCATGGAAAAGCAAAGATTTAAAATGCCTCTGAATTATGAGCTCCGTCATTCAATATACTTGTTTATTGACTGTGATGATAGGTCTTATTATAATCACATGCACACATGAGCTATGGAGAGAAATACTTGAGTGGACTGAAACCCCACATCTTACGTTCAAACTCCAAACATTTTTTTTTTTTTGGTCACACCCACGGCATGTGGAAGTTCTGGGGCCAGCGATCAAACCTGTGCCATAGCATCAACCCCACAGCAATAACAACACTGGACCCTTAACTCACGGAGCCACCAGGGAACTCCCTAAACTCTAAACATTTTATATACCTTAAAAGAATCAGCAAACATAAGGCTGTTAAAGTAAAAAACCAAGAATAAAGCATTTTTTTTCGTAACAAACTAAACAAAAAAAGAAATATTACTTATGACTTCTGAAAACAGGACCAGGTAAAATCTGGAAAGTGACGAATTTATAGGGGAGTTCCCTGGTGGTCTAGTGGTTAGAACTCAGGTGCTTTAACCACTGCGGCCCAGGTTCAATCCCTGGTCTGGGAACTGAGATCCCACATCAAGTTGCTGCAAGCTGTGGCAAATATATATGTATTATGTATGTGTGTGTGTACATATATACAATATATATTTATATATGCATATATATAAAATATGCCATAGTAAGATTTCCTAAAAATGTATTGTAACTGTAACTTTAGTTTTGAAACCCGCTGCTCATGTTGGTAAACATATGGGATTATCTAAATGTTAATAAAAATAACTGTACAATACACCAGCCAAGAACAATTTGCTATCATAAAATAAACAGAGGTCTTCGCACTTTATATAAAGAAGAAACATTGCAGCGAGACTCTGGGGGTGACTCCAGGCACCGAGGTTCTGGGGTGGCAGGAAGCAGCCTGTTCACGTACAAACTGTCTATACTGCCAGCGTGGTTTCTTAGCACAGATTTGAGAAAAGCTGATAACAATCCAGGCTGATGAAGAGGAACTGTAGATACTTCAAAGGGGTGAATATCTTCCATAAAACCAGAGGCTTCGGAGTATCTGTGACGGTTATAATTTAACAAGGGTTCAATCAAATGCTGGTCAAATCTTGTAAAAACTGCTACACAATGGAGTTCCTATTGTGGCGCAGTACAAACGAATCCGACTAGGAACCATGAGGTTGCAGGTTCGACCTCTGGCCTCGCTTAGTGGGTTAAGGATCGGGTGCTGCTGTGAGCTGGGGTGTAGGTCACAGACGTGGCTGGGATCTGGCGTGGCTGTGGCTGTGGCTGTGGTGTAGGCTGGCAGCTACAGCTCCGATTCGACCCCTAGCCTGGGAACCTCCATGTGCCGTGGATGTGGCCCTAAAAAAGCCAAATAATGATAATAGTAATAATAATAACATCCTAGATGTGAAATGTTACAACCTCAAATTTTATAAGCCTAATTCTATTTTGGTCGTTAACCTGCTTCCATGGTTTTTACAAAATATTACCCCCCTTAGTAACAGTTTATCGAAGCAATTTTCAAAACAGTAAGCTAGAGATTTTGAGCCTACAAGGAAACGGCTCAGCCTAACCACTGAAGGTTCAAAACGAACGTCCGTAACATGACTGGCTGTCTTACCTCGGTTTTATGGAGTTTCTGGTAGTTTCCATTCCAAGAAATGAGTTTGCGGTCCTTCCCGCCTCCCGACACCAGCGTGCCGTCCCTTAACATACAAAGTGCAAAAATACCACCCTCGTGGGCCCCTTGAACTGCATAGCTTATTCGGTTCGTACCTAAACACAGCAAGAAAACACGCTTAGCACTTTGTCAAAAGGCTCACCTCTGCCCGACTCGCTTCCTTTCTGTTTTATTTTATTTTTTAATTTTCCCACTGTACAGCAAGGGGTCCTTTCTGTTTGAAAACGTGATATTGTCGGAACACCATTCTGGTGCGAATCGCCTAAGGATCCGCTTTCTAGACGTTGCCAGAGCACCAGACAAGCATGACGTGGGTGACTTTATAATTAAGGGAAGCAGGGGACGGGATGGACCGGGAGGTTGGGAGTAGCGGGGGCAGGCTATTCTATGTGGGCACGGATTAACCACAAGGTCCTTCTGCAGGGCACGGGCGACTCCAGTCAACACCCTGTGACAGACCATCAGGGAGAAGAATACGAGAAAGGGACAGATGTGTGTGTAGCCGAGTCACTCCGCTGCTGGGCAGAAATGAACCCAACACTGTGAAGCCACTGCACTGCAATAGCATGCCTTTTAAACATTAATTAGGAAACACACTGACTCGAAGCATAGCGCAGAGTCAGACCACGTGCGGCTGAGAGGGGAGCTGTGTGTCTCTGCACAGGTGACGCAACTGCTCTGTCTCGGTTTCTGGCCACGGGGCTGCTGCTTATCCCACTGGGTTGTTCTCGGGGTGAAATGAAGCGGTGTGTCGAGCCCCTGGCACCCAGAGGAGCAGGGGACATGCCGAAGCCACTGAATTCGTCCGAAGTGACCTTGACGGGTTCTCTTCCCACCTTCGCCCCCAACCACCCCAAGCTCTGAGACCCCTGAGGCCCGGGATGGGGCATCTCCCCTTGGCTTCCTGGCACGTGGTGAGCGCGCACGCGTGCTCACTGAACTTGGCAGAGGGAATGTTTCCGAGTCATGGGCCTCACGACACGGTCCACCCCCTGACAGCGGGGACTCCCACCTGAGCACCCGCACGCCCGGCGTCTGGCACGCGGCCCCCACGCAGCGGTACTCAGTCGACCTTGGCCAAGCGCTTTGTGAACCCGAAAAGTTTACTGTAGAGCTAAACGGTCATGGATGACTTTGTCACCACTGTTGTCAGATCTCCTAACAAAGCTGTTAATCCCATTAGACTGCCTTGGACTTGAACCTTTATTTCACTTTCTACTGAGGTTGAGTTGATTTACAATATTGTGTTAATTTCTGCTGTACAGCAAAGTGACTCAGTTATACATACATATATGTATTCTTTTTTATGTAAAATTAAAAATTTTTTTTTCTTTTTATGTCCACACCTGTAGCATATGGAAGTTCCTGGGCTAGGGGTGGAATTGGAGCTGCAGTTGCAGGCCTATGCCACGGCCACGGCCACGCTGGATCTGAGCCACATCTGCGACCTACGCTGCAGCTTGTGGCAATGCTGGACCCTTAACCCACTGATGGAAGTCAGGGATCCAACCCGCATCCTCACAGAGACTACAACAGGTTCTTAGCCTGATGAGCCACAACAGGCACTCCAATATACATATTTTAATTTTAATTTTTTATTTTTATTTTTGTTTTTTAGGGCCATACCCACAGCAATATGCAGGTTCCCAGGCTAGGGGTCAAATCGGAGCTGCAGCTGCCGGCCTACACCAGAGCCACAGCAATGCCAGATCCAAGCTGCGTCTGTGACCTACACCCCAGCTCACAGCAATGCCAGATCCTTAACCCACTGAGTGAGGTCAGAAATCGAACCTGCATCCTCAAGATGCTAGTTGGTTTCGTTAACTGCTGAGCCATGAGAGGAACTCCAATGTACATATTTTAAAAAATATATTCTTTTCAGAGCTTCCTGGTGGCTCAATGGGTTAAGGACCTGGCATTGTCACTGTTGTGGCCCTGGTTACTGCTGTGGTGCAGGGTGGATCCCTGGCTGGGGAACTTCTGCATGCTGCAGTCATGGACAGAACAAATTCTTTTCTATTATGGTTTGTCACAGGATACTGAATATAATTCCCCGTGCTATACAGTAGGACCTCACTGGCCTTCCATTCTATATATAATAGCTTATATCTGCTGACCCCAAGCCCCATCCTCCCCTCCCCACCTGTGGGAACCACACATCTGTTGTCTATGTGAGTCTTTTGGTTTCACAGATTTGTGTCATATTTTAGAGTCCACATATAAGTGATATCAGAGGGTATTTGTCCTTCTCTTTCTGACTTATGAAGAGCCTTTCAGAGTGACGGAAGTCAGCAGCTTTCTAGTCTTGCTCGCCTCTCTTCCAGTCTCCTGCTCGTATGCACCAGTGTTAGCTTGGAATCAGATAGTAACTCTGCAAGTTAACCGACAATTTCTATGGAGGCCACGCTTGGCTTCTTACTTAAAACGTCACCCAAAACCGTCTGCTCCGGGAGCAGGCACTGCTTACCTTTTCCCCAGACCAGGATGTTGCCACTTGAATCTCCGGTGATGGCGTCACCATTTTCAGAAAAAGTCACACAGAGGACAAACTTCGGCTTTTCCTGCTTCTGCAGAATGTTTAAAAAACATTCACATGTATTTTAATTTAATTTTATTTTTTTATATTTTCTTTCTTTTTTCTTTTTTCTATTTTTTTTGCCATTTCTTGGGCCGCTCCCATGGCATATGGAGGTTCCCGGCTTACGCCACAGCCACAGCAATTCGGGATCCGAGCTGCATCTGCAACCCACACCACAGCTCACAGCAATGCTGGATCCTTAACCCACTGAGCAAGGGCAGGGATCGAACCCGCAACCTCATGGTTCCTAGTCGGATTCGTTAACCACTGAGCCACGATGGGAACTCCTCACATATGTTTTTAATCAAGACATCCTTCTGTTTATATTAATCACGACTGGAATCACAGTCACCCCCGGCAGGAGAAGGTCAGCTTTTGCTGCCAGACTGTGGGCCTTTCACTCCTATGTCCTGAGCCTCTCTGGTACTTACCAAGAGATTTCTGGTGCTTACAAGGTTGCAGGCAGTGGCGAGTGGAAGAGGGGTTGGAGGGGCTAAGGGGGCATGTTGCCAGGATGATGGCCTGAAGGACAGACCCTGGTACCAGAATAAAGGTCCTCTAACTCAGCTTCCGGGCAGTGGTGGCCAAAGGCCCTCCGGAACAGCAGTGTCCCCCCAACGTTCTCAAGAGCCCACAGATGGCCCTACTAAGTGGCACACAGGGCCCATCACCCTCAGCAGCGTTGCTCTGCGGTCTCTCCAGCACCTTCGTCCTTGCTCTTTGCAATGAACACTCAGTGGTAGGGCCACCCCTCCCCCTGGGCATTCTTTTCTGGAGCTTCTCCCTGTGTTGGCCCTTCCTTCTCAGCATCACCAGGGTTATCCATAAAACACAGGGGCTCCCCAGCTCTGTCAGGGCTCTCCGGGGACAGTCTTGATCACCCCCGCATCTGCCAAGTAAATTCTAAGACTAGGATGCCTCAAAGCTGCCTTAAAAGCTTGGTGGTCACAAGTGCCATTGCCGAAACATAAAACGACAAATGCCAGGAGTTCCCGTTGTGGCGCAGTGGTTAACGAATCCGACTAGGAACCATGAGATTGCGGGTTCGGTCCCTGCCCCTGCTCAGTGGGTTAAGGATCCGACGTTGCCGTGAGCTGTGGTGTAGGTTGCAGACGCGGCTTGGATCCCGCGTTGCTGTGGCTCTGGCGTAGGCCGGTGGCTACAGCTCCGATTCGACCCCTATCCTGGGAACCTCCATATGCTGCGGGAGCGGCCCAAAGAAATAGCAAAAAGACAAAAAAAAAAACCCAAAAAAACGACAAATGCCAATTAACCTTACCTCAAATAACCCTTGCTTCTTAATCAGGGAGCTTCCTTCTAGTGTCCAAAAGTAGAGGTGTGATTTTCCGCACGTAACGATTATATTGGTGTCCGTGGGGTGGAAATCCGCGGCAAACACAGCTTCGTTAGAACACTTTGAGCAAAACAGGAGACTCAGCTGTCTCAAATTTATAAAGACACTTAAAAAAACCGAAGATCAGAGCCACAAGTACACAACCTGTCCGGGTGAGCACTAGGCCTCTCCTCATCCAGCGAATGCATCCACTGTGAACACTAAGCTTGGGGCTGTGGGCTGCCTACTCGCTGCCTCCTTGTCTGACTCCCCCGCGGCACTGAGCCCTGGGGGTGGGGCCTGGGGGCCTCTTCCAGGATTTGGCAAAGAGCATCCGCGCCGTGTGCTCTGGCTGAAGGAACAGCTGGGGACTTAGGAGTCACTGGCCTCGTCCGCACCTAGTGAGGGGAAGGGCCCCCGAATCTGGATTTTATGCAGCGCCATCACTCCTGGCCCACTCTGGCTGCCCTGTCCGCTCCAGGACTCCCCCCCTGAGTTCTAATCCCCAGGACTCTGCCGGTGATTTGGCGACAGCCTGGAGTCCAGCGGGGGATCTGGCTCTTGGGTTCCACTCCCCCCTCCCCCGTGTTGTCCTGATTTCTACGACTTGCCACCCGGGCCGATGGATCTGACCCCGCTCGCTCCCACTGCTTGACAGTTCAGTTACACCTGCTAAAACCTGGACAGTAACATGCTCTAATTCCTTCCCACCTTGCGACAGAGCAAGAGCTTAAATTCCTGAGCAGGATACGGGAAGGCACAGTTGCAGCAGAAAAAGAGGCACATTCCTGCCTTATTAGAACACAGGGTCTGCACCCCCCCCCGCCCCCCACACACGAAAGGGAGGTGAGTCAGGTAATCTAACGGCGACCCTTAAGTAAGTCAGGTGACTCAGGAGCCCACGATTAAGACAGGAAGGTGAGCTGAGGTTAAGGAATGCCAGCAGGAGCCCACGCTGAAGTCACTTTGTAAAAATAGATCCCATCATGGTTTGCACAGGAGGAGAGCATGAAAAAGCTGAAGGAAAGCACGTGGCCATACTGGGAAGTCTGACGGGCACCGCTGCTGTGGGAGGAGTCCCCCTGCGAGGCCTGGGATCTGGCTGTGACCCTCGCTCGCCCTTCCGGGGTCCACACAGCTCTGGACAAGCCCCAGGCTGCGCTGACTCTCCTTCCGCCTCCCCCCAGCAGCGGGCACGTCTCACTTGTCACCCCCCACTCCAGGGCCTCCTTGGCACACACGTGCCCAGGGGACGATCGCTGGTGGTGCGTGTGACATGAAGAAAGTGAGCACAGGAACAATGGGACAATGACGGGGCCGTGGCTGTAAAACGAGGGTGCAGAACCCTTCTTGACACTGGGCTGCCAGGACTCGGGGATGAGGGGACAGGGCTGGCTCCAAGGGCCTTCTCCGTGAAGGGGTCCTGCCTGAGGGCCGCAGGGGGCAGGAGCCCACAGCCCGGCAGGATGTGAGAAGCCGGCCGGGAGCCCGTAGGAGAAGAACCCCCGTGGGAAAGGACGATGCCACCCAATGCCATTCGTGGAGAGAGACCTTGACATCTGCCAGCCTCTCCTCCTTCTGCCAGTCCCACACAGACAGCACGTGGTCGTTGGAGTCATCCACGGCACAGAGGCTGCTTCCTCCGTTCTGGAAGAGAAAGGTCACAGGAAGGCGACAGCTGAGAACAAAACAGGGCGATGCATGCGATGACCAGGGAACACACACAAGTTCCCGCTGCGGCTCATTGGGAACGAACCTGATTAGTATCCACGAGGATACAGGTTCAATCCCTGGCCTCACGCAGTGGGTTATGGATCTGGCCTTGCCCTGAGCAGATGAGGCTCGGGTCTGGCGTGGCTGTGGCTGTGCAGCTCCCATTCAACCCCCTAGCCTGGGAACCTCCATGTGCTGTGGGTGCGGCCCTAAAAAGACCCCCACCCCTCAAAAAAAGACACTCATTTTCTTCTCATAACGAGTCCACTAGCGTTTTCATTACAAAATATTTACCCACTGCTTCTGACACCTGCTGATTACTGGGGCAGACAGACGGGGGAGCAGGCGACCTCAGGGTGACAACGGGACAGGAGCAGGAAGGAAGGATCAAGGAAGGGGCTCTTCGCCACTGATGCTGTTAGAACCGCCTCCGGGGCTGCAGAGCCAGTTTCCGCCGCCGCCGCTAGGCCCAGGCCCTTGGGCCCTGACGTGGACAGGCCACCGTCAGGTTATCGCGGGAGAGAAGGCATCAGAGTGCAATGTAGGGGGGCGCTGATGTGAACGTGTGCCCGTCCCTAAACTGGCTGCGGGGGTGGTTTGAAGGGGGGATCTGCCCAACGGGCACATCCTGATTAAGCCTGGGAGGCCAGGAGGCTCCTCCGGGCCCTGGTTATGACCATGCGGCGGGCCAGCCGGCCGGGGATGGCACAGACAGGCGGGGGCCACCTGGGGGGTAGGCAGGGGACATTCAAGGCCAGAGCCGGCAAGACGGCCTCCAGGAGCAAAAGACCGCAGGGCCCGCAGGTGGCCGCAGGGCCCCGTCTCATCGCCACGGGCGCGTGGCGGCAAACCTCTGATCACAAGAGTGTGACACCCCGGGGAAGCCTGTGACTTCTGGACGAGGGCACCTGGGAAGCAGGAAGGATGCAGAGTTCAAATCAACAGGACCCCGGGCTCCTTCCTACTCACAGATTTGGAGAATGCGATACAGGTGACGGCCCGGTCAAAAAACCCGATGCCAATGACGTGCAGCGTGTTCAGAGTCACAGAGTCCCAGATGCGCACGTGTGGGGGCAACTGCTGCTTAGAAAGAAAACAACAGAGTCGCCAGTCGGGCCGGGTCTGCGCAGTCGCCTTTACACCCTGAAGCTACAAGATTGCTTCAATTTGGTCAAAACAGAAGTTTTTTTCTTCTGCATTGGAGTACGCTGCCTTTTAATATAAATAAAACATTCCCAATGTCTTCCAGAAGGTCATGGCCCCTGCGACCAAAGTAACCTTAGGAGAGGTCTATCCAGGATAATTTTATCTACTTATTCATTTTTGGCTGCAGCCACGGCATGAAGAAATTCCCGGGCCAGGGACTGAACCTGCCCCACAGCAGTGACCCGAGCTGCTGCAGTGACAACGCCTATCTTTGACCTACTGCCCCACCAGGGAACACTAAGGTCTGTCACGTTTTAAATTTTGAATAACCAATGCTTGATAACTGGACCACAGGAATTGATATTCTCATTTATACATCTAACGCATCTGAATTTTAAAAATGAAAGGTGACAAGGAAAATGGAGTCCCGTTTAAGGGTTCTTCTTTTAGAGTTTGTTTGCTACGAGGCTGCAAACGTATTTAAATTCATCTCAGTGATCACCACCAAATGGCATTAAGAGCTTAACATTCTTTTTTTTTTTTTTTTTTTTTATTATTTTCCCACTGTACAGCAAGGGGGTCAGGTCATCCTTAGATGTATACATTGCAGTTACAGTTTTTTCCCCCGAGCTTAACATTCTTGGTCCCCAAAGAAAAGTGATTTTATGCAAAGAAAAATTTAGAATTTTTGTGATTAGTTAAAAACTCTCTTAGAGTTCCTGTTGTGGCTCAGTGGTAATGAACCCGACTAGTATCCATGAGGACTTGGGTTTGATCCCTGGCCTCGCTCAGTGGGTTAAGGATCTGGTATTGCTGTGAGCTGGGGTGTAGGTTGCAGACGCAGCTCAGATCTGGCCTTGCTGTGGCTGTGGTGTAGGCCAGCAGCTGTAGCTCCGATTCAACTCTTAGCCTGGGAACTTCCATATGTTGTGAGTTTGGTCCTGAAAAGCTAAAAAAAAAAAAAGGAAGAATGACTTCCTGTAATTAGTTTCAGATCATACATGCTACCATGATAAACTGTACAAAAGGAGGTGTCAGAAAAGCTGCAAGACGTTTTGGAGAAGACACGGCAATGTCCACAGATTGTGGTAGCTCAGGGAGTGTGGAAGCCGGTTTTGAATTTGTCAAATTCTACCGATTCCTTCTCTGGTTCCTTAAAATACTAACTAGAGTCTTGCTGAAGTGCTTACAAAATGTGTGTTACAACCCTCCGTCGCCCTCGTAGATTACAGACAGACACAAACCCCGTGGGGCGAGGTCATGGTCATGGGACTCACGGCAGAGGGTGTCTGAGATTCTCGGAAGAGGCAAAACGCCCCATCGTCCAATGTTTATTTATTATGATTTTAACTTTTTTTTTTCTCTTTTTTGGCTACCCCGTGGCATATGGAGGTCCCGAAGCCAGGGATCACACCCAAGCTGAAGCTGAGATCTATGCTGCAGGTGCGGCAATTCTAGATCTTTTAACCCACTGTGCTGGGCCAGGGATCAAATCTGTGTCCTGGTGCTGCAGGGATGCTGCTGATCCTGTTGGGCCACAGTGGGAACGCCTTAACTTTGCTTAATAAATGTGTACTTAATATTTGATGCTTATTATGTGCGTAAATCAGTATCTTAAGAATTAATGAATTCTGGAGTTCCTGTTTGTGGCTCATTGGGTTCAGAACCCGACTAGTATTCATGAAGATGCAGGTTCGATCTCTGGCCTTGCTCAGTGGGTTAAGGATCTGGCATTGCCATGAGCTGCAGTGTAGGTTGCAGACTTGGCTTGGATCTTGCATTGCTGTGATGTGGCATAGACTGGCAGCTGTAGCTCCAATTTGACCCCTAGCCTGGGAACTTCCATATGCTTTGGGTGTGGTCCTAAAAAAAAAAAAAAGGAAAAAAGAAAAAAAAAAAAAAAGGAAAACTTAGCTGAGATTAAGGTGAGCTCAAGAGGCTTTCAAGTTCAGTGTAAGAATTTTAATTTGCAATTATAAATTCAAAGGAAGGATCAAGAAGTACTCAGACACTTTATATCTAAGCAGGCTTACTCGTCAGCAAAATATTTTCTTTTTTTTTTCTTTTTGCCTTTTCTAGGGCTGCTCCTGTGGCATTATGGAGGTTCCCAGGCTAGGGGTCAAATCGGAGCTGTAGCCACCAGCCCACGCCAAAGCCACAGCAATGCAGGATCCGAGCCACGTCTGCAAACTACACCACAGCTCACGGCAATGCCAGATCCTTAACCCACTGAGCAAGGCCAGGGATCGAACCCGCAACCTCATGGTTCCTAGTTGGCTTCATTAACCACTGCACCACGATGGGAACTCCATCGTCAGCAAAATATTTCAAAAAATTATTTTGTTACTAGTTCGGTACAAAAATATGAAAACAACTCACTTTTCCATCCTTAGATGTGCCTGCAACTTGTCCTGTGGCTATTGTGATCCTATCAGGATGAACCGCAAGGCTAAAAAAAAAAAAAAAAGACATATGTAAAATAACTACTCTTTAAAGATAAGCTTCCACTTTCCCTTGGTCAGATATAATATGGTCAGAATTTAAATGCAAGAAATACACATTGCCTAACTTCTTACAGACTCATGATAAATCCTCTGACCTTGGCAATTAGTGCCTATTTCATTTTATCGTAATTCCTTTATGGACAGAAAATTGTCAAACTCAAGGAAAAAGGATCCTCTGCTTGGAACATCCCATTCAATCTCCGATCCCCTTAATTAGCATACAATCTTTATCAAGAAGTCATTTTGAGTATATGAAGTAGCAAAGCTATCAGTCAAAGCCATCCTGAGAAAGAAAAATAGAGCTGGAGGAATCAGGCTCCCTGACTTCAGACTATACTACAAAGCTACAGTCATCAAAACAGTACGGTACTGGTACAAAAACAGAAATATGGATCAATGGAACAACATAGAAAGCCCAGAAATAAACCCATGGACTCATGGTCAATTAATCTACAACAAAGGAGGCAAGAATATACAATGGAGTAAAGACAGTCTCGTCAATAAGTGTTGCTAGGAAAACTGGACAGCTACAGGTAAAAGAATGAAATTAGAACATTCTCTAATACCACACACAAAAACAAACTCAAAAGGGACTAAAGACCTAAATGTCAGGCCAGATACGATAAAACTCTTAGAGGAAAACAGAGGCAGGACATGCTGACATCAATCACAGCAGTATCTTTTTGGATTCACATGTTAGAGTCATGAAAATAAACACAAAAATAAACAAATGGAACCTAATTAAACTTTTCTAAAAAAGCTTTTGCATAGCAAAGGAAACCATTAAAAAAAAAAAAGAAGAAAAGAAAAGACAACCCACAGAATGGGAGATGGTCTTTGCAAATGAAGTAACCAACAAGGGATTCATCTCCAAAATAGACAAACAGCTCACAGAGCTCAATATAAAAACAAACAACCCAATCCAAAAAAAAAAAAATGGGCAGACGATCTAAACAGACACTTCTCCAAGGAAGACATGCAGATGGCTCAGAATGACACGGAAAGATGCTCAACATCACTAATTATTGGAAAATGCAAATCAAAACCACACTGAGGTATCACCTCACACCAGTCAGGATGGCCATCATCAAAAGTCTACAAATAGTAAGTGCTGGGGAGGGTGTGGAGAAAAGGGAACCTTCCTACAGTGTTGGTGGGAATGTAAATTGGTGCAACGGCTACAGAGAACAGTAGGAAGGCTCCTCAAAAACTAAAAACACAACTACCATTTGATCCAGCAATCCCACTCCTGGGCATATATCCAGAGAAAACCATAATTTGAAAAGATGCATGCACCCAGCGTTCACTGTAGCTAAGACATGAAACAACCTAAATGTTCATCAACCGAGGAATGGATTAAGATGATGTGGTGTATCTATGCACTGGAGCACTACTCAGCCATAAAAAAGAACGGAATAATGCCATTTGCAGCACATGGACGGACCTAGAGATTATCATACAAGTAAGTCACAGAGAAAGACAAATATCACTTACATGTGGAACCTAAAAAATGATATAAATGAACTTATTTGCAAAACAGGGACAGACTCACAGACGTAGAAAACAAACGTATAGTTACCAAACGGGAGAGAGGGAGGTGGGGATAAGTTAGGGGTTTCGGATTAACATCCACATGCAACTATATAGAAACTAAATACTCAATGAGGGCCTGCTGTAGAGCACAGGGAACTCTGCTCAATATCCTGTAATAACCTATATGGGAAAAGATTCTGGAAAAATGAATATATGTGTAGGTAAACTGAATCACTTTGCTGTATACTTGAAATGAATACAACACTGTAAATCAACTATACTCCAATATCAAATAAAAATTCAATTGAAAAAATATTTTAAAAATAGTAAAGGCACCATCTTTTTCTTACAGGCTGTTTATAACCGGCTGGAGACGTAGGATAAAAATCCATCCATTCATCCATCCATCTTTCCAAGATACATAAAATTGCTCTCAAAGATGAATTATGGGACTAGCAGGCCCAGCCATAAACATAAGGCAACACATTTTTATTAAAAAATAAAGATCCGGAGTTCCTATGGTGGTGCAGCAGTAACGAACCCAACTAGTATCCATGAGGATTCGAGTTCAATCCCTCGCCTCCCTCGGTTAAGAATCGGACATTGCTGTGAGCTGTGGTGCAGGTCACAGATGGGGCTTGGATCCTGCATTGCTGTGGCTGTGGCGCAGGCTGGCAGCTGTAGCTCTGATTTGACCCCTAACCTGGAAACTTCCATATGCTGCGAGTGTGGCCCTAAAAAGACAAAAAAAAAAAAAGAAGATCCAAATTAGAAGCCATCAGCACGAGCTATGCTGAGAAGACCTCCAGACGGAGGTCTTTTAGCGCTACCTGTGTAGCATACATGGTTGGTTAAGATGATGTGTTTTAAGGATAGGAAACTAAAACGGTGTCTCAGAGAGCCAGGTAGCGAGCAGCCAAGCCGGAACACACAGCAGAGCTTTGCGCAAAGATCCGATTTTCTCAGATCCCCTTCCCTCTCTGATTCTGTCTCACTACTGAGCGCTTTCGGCCAGTGTTCTTTCTACAGGTGCCACGGGAATCAGGCTTGAGGACTCACCACTTCACGTCGTCATTGTGGCCAGCGTAATGCCTCTGCAGCTGCTCCTCCACGTTGTACAGCACGACCACGGACGCGATGAAATAGACGGTCTCGCCCGTCGGAAGCAAGTACAGGTTATTGCGACAGTCTCGGCCCCTGTACCCATAGCTTCATGAAGGTCAAGAGAAAAATCTTTTTTGTCTTTGAGAGCTAACAAAACACCATCGATGTCACTGTTTTATTTATTGGCCATGCCCACAGCACGTGGAAACTGCCAGGCCAGGGATCGAACTTGAGCCACACGTGTGACCTGCGTCCTTAACCTGCTGGGCCACCAGGGAACATCCTATTTTAAATTAGATTAAATTGTAGATAATCCGTGCCAAACACATCTGACCCCCTCAAGAGGCAGGCAGTTGAGCTGGAAATGGTAACTGATTTAAAACAAATATGTATTTTTAATGGCACAAACATGTGTTTTTATTTTAGAATGTATGCATTATATTATGAAAGCTGAACTTTTCAGCCCCATCAAAGATGGTGACGTGTCATTGTCTCTGCTAACGGGAGCTGGATCAGGCATTTGTGAAGTGATTAGGAGGTGAACGCTTTTCAATTTAGCCCATCAATCTTGGATCTGGGAATCAATCAAAGGCCAGGGCTCCCCTTTCTTTGCTGCACTATTGAAATCGTTCAAGGACACCTGTTTTTCTCCCGCCTAGTGGCGGTTTAAATTTTTCCCAAGCTGGTCTGCTGAAAGGCTGACTACCATCACCTTCTGCTAAAGGGACCACCTGACTCTAGACATCAACTCACCTGGGGGCAGTTCCCTGGCGGTCTCCTGGTTAGGATTCAGCACGCTCACGGTTGCGGCCCGGGTTCGACCCCTGGCCTGGGACCTGAGATCCCAAATTCAACTGCTGCGTGCACGCCATGGCTCTCCCCCACCCCATCACCGGAAGTCGTGTTTTGACGCTAAGGTCACAAGCATGCGGGACTGCTTTGCTTTTCAAGGTTTTCCTCTGCCCTTTCTGCCACCTCTCCTGTACCTTTAGCCTAATTAACACACTACTTTCAGAGCTCTGCCGAACAGCCAGTGTGATGACGTGTCCTCTTGAATCTCTGATCTTTTCAAGGTGAGGGCTTACCTCTGGGAACGGAAATGAGAAGAGGCAACAGGGCCTTCGGAGTGTGTCACCTGCCAACTCTCCATGTCACTGTCATCCTGAGACATGTCTACAGTCTGAGGCCTAAAATTGCCATTACTCTGCGGCTTCATGAGAGAGACCCAGCGTGGTTCTCGAACTGTGACTTGGCTATTAGCTGAATCCCTAATATAGCTGGTGGTTTTGCAGCTGCTTTGGAAAACAAAATACATCTGACGAGGCTAAGTGGCTCCACTGTTTCCACTTAGTTGGAGGTTATGAATCCCATTCTAAGAAAAAAACTTTGAGCTTTGACATTCCTTATATTTTAAAGTATTTAGAGAGCAGTTTTTAAAATATTGATAATTGGCTTTATATAGCTAAATCAATTATAAGTTTATAGTAATCTTGGAGCCAAATCGTTCATTTAAAACACCTTTTCTTTTTTTGCACATTATAAAAACACTTGTAAATGATGTAAACTATATATAATCAATGCAAGGTAATAAATTTTGATCCCCTTCTGCCCTAGTCATTCCCCCGCTCCTTAGGGATAATTACCCAAGACTTTAGCATGAATACTTCCAAACTTTGAAAACTATTTCAGAGCAAAACATCACATGAACTTGGATGTGAAAAATAACCGTTCGAGCAAATTCTCCTGTTTGCATCCTCTAAAGTATGAGTGGGGAGAGGCTGAACAAATGTGTTTTCAATAATGTGTTCCAGATTTGACTCAACCCATTTAGCCAATTATTGACCTAAAGAAGGATGGAATCACTTCAATTACAGATGCCAGAAGAGAGTCCAAAATAGGTGCAGGTAAACCATTATGATGTCTGAATCTGAAAAATTAAAAAATATATTTTTGGAGAGAAATTTAGGTACAGAAATAATTCTAAAATATTCCTAAAGAATATGATTTTAGGAGTTCCCGTCATGGCGCAGTGGAAATGAATCCGACTAGGAATCATGAGGTTGCGGGTTTGATCCCCGGCCTCGCTCAGTAGGTTAAGGATCTGGCGTTGCCATGAGCCGTGGTGTAGGTTGCAGATTCGGCTCAGAACTTGTGTTCCTATGGCTGTGGCTCCGATTCAACCCCTAGCCTGGGAACCTACATATGCTGCAAATGCAGCCCTAAAAAAAAGAGAAAAGAATATGAATTCATAATTTCAAATAGTAATTCTTCTAACTGAAGTTACAACAGCTTCAGTTTAAACCAATTTCTTATAATTTGCGTTCAGGACTTGGCATTAAACTGGTACTCTACATATATTTCTTCAAGGGTGAAGAAAGGATTTTTGTTCTTTGTCTGAAAGTCTGCATAGCTTCTAAAAGTAAAAATAGAGTTCCTGCTGTGGCTCAGAGGGTTAAGAACCTGACATAGTATTCATGAGGATGTGGGTTCCATCCCTGGCCGCACCGAGTGGGTTAAGGAACCCGTGTTGTTGTGGCTGTGGTGCAGGCCGGCAGCTGCAGCTCCGATTTGACCCCTAGCCTGGGAACTTCCATATGCCACAGGTGCGGCTGTAAAAAGAAAAAATAAAAATTAAAAAAAAAGAAAGTAAAGTAAAATCCAGTTAAGCAAAACAAAATAATAAACCAACAATTCACCCTCTTTCACAGGCTCTATTTTCTTGCCTTTCAGTTTTTCTGTCCTTGGAAGCTCATTCATTTCCCCGAATCTCACACTACGAAGCCTCCAGCAGCTTTATCTCAAGAGTGCTGGTCATGTGGCTGACTCAGATTTTCGTGGCCTAGATTTTGGGAGAGCGTCTTCTTTTTCTTTTTAAAGTGGTATGATGTCTACCTTCATGTCTATTAATTTAAGCCATACATTTCATTCCCTTCCTTAGTCCTGGGTTCATACTCATATTCCTCTTTCATTTAATCAACCCTAACCTGAAGTTAGGCTGCCAAGGCTAAGTCCCTATTTGGTTGAAGGGGAATGCTAGTCTTTCAAGGTATCCTCTTTCTTTCTTTGGGTCTAAAAACGTATTTTATGTTTTAGGGCCGCAGCCTATGGCAGTTCTCAAGCCAGGGGTCGGATCGGAGCTGCACCTGTTGGCCTACGCCACAGCCACAGCAATGCCAGATCAGAGCCTTGTCTGCGACCTACGCCACAGCTCAGGGCAATGCTGGATCCTTAGCCCACTGAGCAAGGCCAGGGGTTGAAACCGAGTCCTCATGGATAGCAGTCAGGTTTGTAACCTGCTGAGCCTCAATAGGAACTCCCCAGCACAGTTTAGTTTTATAAATTTCTACAGCTGAATTTCAATAGACGCTTACGTCAGCTGATTACTTCGTGTAAGACCCAACGAGTAAAGGATACACCCATTCCAGCTTAAGTCTCTTGGTTGGCAGTTCTACTTTCGCTTCCAAATTGTATGAGTCCACTTGATCTTTGGGCATGTACATGGTAACAGGGCGTCCGCGGAGAAACATTTTTACATATCCTTCTTCTACGAAAAGAACAAAGATGTCAGTACCACACCTCGGTGCCCAGGGTACCTGAAAAAAAATGTTACTGTTTTCTCTACCCTTCTGATACAAAAGTGAAAACTTGGCTCTTTATGTCATTTCTGGTTAAAGTCCTAGGGAAAACTAGCTAAAACAAAGTTACACGGCTTGAAACAAAAGTTTTCACCTCGTGTACTTTTGACACGCTTCCTTAAGTACAAGAAAAATGTAAGACATTATGAAAGGCAGGAATGAACTAGATTTCAATAATTCGTTTCCAGGAGAGAATTTAATGCTTACATTTTCTTTATCATCAGGAGGGGGAAGAATGCCACCCCCTCCCCCAAATTACAACTAACACAAGAAATCCAAACTTTTTATTGAGTTCAATGTCTATACAATTTCAGTATCAAGATTCATGAAATATCTTTTGATACTGAAATTGGTTTGTTATGGCGCAATGTAAAAACGTGCCTTAAATATCTTTTACATCGGACAATTCTTTCAAGCACAAAGAACAAAAAAAATCAGCAGAAGTACATGCTAGGATGCAGGCAAAAAGGAAAATGCTAGAAACAGAAAACAAAAGAACAAAAGGCCCATTAGAGAGAGAAACTGGGACATAAACTTTTCTAGCACAAACATTTTGATAACAAAATCACTTCTGATGTCTTAATACAATATAGGGACAAAAGTAAAACCCAATAATATATGGACCAGGGGCAACTCCTGGACTTTTGGAAAGAAAGCCACTTAGGGTTTTTTGGCTACAGTTTTCAGGATATAAGAAGACCAAAGAAAACGTCTCATGAGCTCTTGATGAATTCTGTTCTGATTCAGAACTCACTGAACCCTGATGTTTCACTGCCGATCCAAGGGCTGGGCCTTAACAGCATTTCAATTGGGCAGCTGGGACATCTGTACATAATTCAACAGATAAATCCTCCTCGGAGAGGAGACGGGTGAGGAAGTCATAAAATAATTGCGTATTTACAAATTAGTTTTGTAAGCCTTATTCCGAAGGATTTTCAAACAATGCCACATGCAATATTGCCCAAATAAGGAGAGGCCCGGCCAGTTTTCTGTTACTGTGCGCATGCAACTCAGTCGTCAACGCATGCATGCGGGACACCCTTCACGCTGCATATTACGTTTGACTTTTAAGTGAAACCAACATGCACTCACGCCTGCACACAGCGTGCCGGCCGCTGGGTTCTGACCCTCCTGTTAGAATGCTTTTTGCTGGGCGCCGTCCTTCCCAGGTCCAAGGGAAAGAGCCCCTCTGGGTCCCCCAGCACTTTCGGCTTTCTTATTGAGCCCCCCTGCCCCCCGCCCCCACCCCAGGCCAAGGTCATCTTATCTACTGCTGCTGAGCCCAAGGCCCACATTGGGTTCAGAGTCCGTCTAAGCTCTGACTGCCTGGCCCCGCTCTCCTCAAGATGACCTCCCCCCACCCCCGCCGCCCCCTCCCCAGATCCTCCTCTCTCTCTGCCACCTACACACCTACCCTGCCCTGTGCCTCCACCAAGCACTCCTCACCTGACCTCTTCTCTCCCCAACCCCCTTTTTGGCTGCATCTGGGGCATGTGGGGCACTTGGAAGTCCCCAGGGCCAGGGATTGAACCCACGCCACAGCAGTGGCAACACCAGATCCTTAACCACTAGGCCACCAGGGAACTGCCCCCTTCCCCTCCTTAATCCCACACCCGGTCTCAGCCTGTCAGACGGGGTGGCCACCAGGAGGGGGGCAGGGAGGGGTGGGTGTGACAGCGTCAGGTTAAACGGCAGGCACGTCCATTAACTGTCTTTATAAGAGGGCATCGCAGACGACAGGGAAATAAGGCCATCTGGTGCCACACGCACGAAGCCTGCGCAGGTGTGTATAGTCAACGTATCAGACCACCCCCTGGACGGTATCATGGTTCGGGGCCCGGAGCGCTCCTGTGACGGAGGTCTACTCTTCTCTTAAGGTTACACCGAGCTTTAACCGAGCTCCTGTCCTCAGGCGATCATGCGTCAAGACCCAGGTTAGAGCTACTTACTAAAACCCAGGAAAGAAAAAGGCAACGGCAAGTCCAAGTTCCTGAGATGGAGGGTTACCGACTGCGCGGTCCTCAATCCCCAGACTGGGCCCTAAAGACGGGCTGGAGTAGCGGGGCCCTGTCTGCACGGGTAAGTCAGACGGTCTGCCTCTACCACCAAAACGCAGCAAGGGAAAGCAGTGTTTGGGGGGTTTTGGGGTTTTTCTTCCAGGCATGTTAGGATAACGGCACACAACCACCAAACCCAAAGGCGCTAGCAGTGCAGGGCACCGTTTCAAACAGCGGGCATCAGGGGTCCCTAGAGCTCTCTCAGGGTTTACACAGATTTTCAGCAGAGTTCCTGCCATCAGCCAATCGTCCATCAAGATCCAATTTATAGCTGATATTAAAACCCATCCAAGCAAAAGCCTGGGAATGCTTTTCACGTCAAATAAAGCGGTCTGCATTGCAAAAATATTTTCATACAAGGAGGGTATCTATTGGCCTGTATGGAAAGAGGGTCTGCAGCCGGGGCCACAGCCTCGCTCAGAGAGCTTTGGGGTCTTGAGATGCCACGTACCTTTGCAGTGTGTCACCCGCCGTTTCCCTTGCGACTTCGGAGACAGAGACAGAAGCGCTAGGTAGAGAGATAGGGAGCACTGCAAGAGTGACTGGCCTGCCTGCTGGGGGCCGGGGGTGGAGGGGGGGCACGATGCCTGAGCCCTCGGGCGGCACCGCTCCCTTGCCCCCTGCTAGAAAAACCTGGACATGGCTCAGGGATTCTGACAACTGCACTCCAGACCTACTCTGCCAGCTCAGGGCGATTACATTTTCAGGGCGTGATTTCATGCTTCCTGAAAATGAAATGAATACTGAAGCACCCGCTGATAAATACGAATGTCTGACTTTTCTGTCTCATTTCTGACGCTAAGGGGAAAAGCCCAGAAAGCGAAATGAATTGACTGAACCCGAAGCACTCTTGCCAATTATCCTGCATTTTAAATACGCTTTCAAATAAGGTTCCTATTCTAAGAATAGTGTCTCTCTCATTATAAAATGTGTTAGAAAAGATATATAGAAAGATACATATGAATTATTAGTTTGCAGGTTAGGAAATCCAAGGCAGAAAAAGGGGGGGAAAAAAAGCCACTTCATAACTTGATACATCAGAAACTTTCCCTTTTCAAGAAAAAGCAAATGCTGGAGTTCCCTGGTAGCTCGGTGGGTTGAGGATCAGTGTTGTTACTGCTGTGGCTCAGGTTTGATCACTGCCCCGGGGAACGTCAGCATGCTGTGGGCGTGGTCAAAAATGCAAATATTGATGGTGAGGGGCCTCATTAGTGAGAAAGGAATAACAAAGGAGACAGGAGCCTTTTAACCTAGAAACCCCATTTCACCATAATAGATGTTGTTATTATTATTATTATTATTATTTGGCTGGGCCTGGGGCATGGGAGGTTCCCAGGCCAGGGACTGAACCTGAGCCTGAGCCACAGCTGTGACAATGCTAGATCCTAAACCCACTGAGCCACCAGGGAACTCACCACTGATGTTTCTCAAATTGGTTTTAAAGTGGGCAAGTAAAGGCTTTAGCCTTTCTGACCATTTTATGGATGGTCTCTGTAGGATGTGAGCCGCCAGACGCCGGTACAGGCTGACAGGGAGCATTCGGCCCGCCAGCCCTGCCACTCAGACCCCAAAGTCCCGCCGGGCTAAGCTTATTGTCCCTCAAGTCTTGTGGTCAGTGAGGGGCGCACGAAGACTGCCCAGCCTTACCTGCGCTGAAGACGGGCTCCTTGGGTTTGCTGTGGAGAGAAAACAGAAACAGTTTTTAAAGAGGGGCTGCAGCGAGGGGCGGTTAATCTCATTCACAGAAGACCCCACACCCACTACCCGAAATAGTGTGTCATACGGATTCTGCATGCACGATATGAAAGAAAAACAAAAGCATGTGACCGCAAAGAGGGACCGTGGAAACAAAACTACCCCAAACCCAGTGCCAGTGACAGCAGTCAATCCCGACTTCACCACAAAGCGGGGCTTAGCAGAAGGAAATCAGGGGTGAGTCAAGCCCAGAACGGCCTCAATGTGTGAAAAGGTCTGTTTTTCTTCCCCACGTCCTGCTGGCAGATTTAGCTGGAGAATGTACTTAAAACTAGCAAATTCCTGTCCCAGGGGCTTTGGGGGAGAAGCTTTAGAACCTGGCAGGGGTGGCTCCCAGGAGGAAGACGAGGGGGCAGGAGAAAGGAGGACAGAACAAGGCGCGCTGGTGGGGACCCCACTGTCTCGTGGGGACCCCGCATGGCTGCACCTGGGAAACTGGACCCCCATGGCGTTCAAGGTCACCCACAAGGGACGAAGGTCATCTGTAGAAGCAAGCATCCTACAAGCCGGCCTGGGGAGTCCCCGGCTGGCGGGGCGCACAGCCCTCCGGGTGACAACCTGACAGCCGCCGGTGGGGAGTCTGTCACCTCCTGCCAAGCATGGCAGGAGGCGTGTCCTGTTCAAATGTGGAGCCCGTGCTTGAATCCAAATCTTCGAGACCCGACGTCCATACCACCATCCACTGCACCCCGACTTCCCAGAGTACCTCCTGCTTCAAGGTCGGGAATAAGACCCAGGAAATAAACGAAACTGGCCCCAAAGGGGGCTGGGAGGACAAGGGGCCCCGTGCATATTTAAAAACACACACCTGGGCACATGCAGGCCTGATGTTACTTTTCTCCCTCATTCTGGAACTTGAACTGCACTGGGATCAAACACCGGTAAAAACTACCCTTAATGCCACGAGGTGATATATGATACTCTTTACTAAAGGCCTTGATTTTTCAAATGATTTTATGTAGTATACGGCACGAAACTCTTTCCAGACACTTTACAAGCAGTTTGCACTCTGTTCAAAGGTGGATCTGCTATCAGCTTAGATTTCTTTTTCTTTTTTTTTTGTCTTTTTAGGGCCATACCCACAGCACATGGAAGTTTCCAGGCTAGGGGCTGCCAGCCCATGCTAGAGCCACAGCAGCACCGGATCTGGCCCCACGTCTGCGACCTACACTGCAGCGTTTGGCAACTCTGGATCTTTAACCCTCTGAGAGAGGCCAGGGATCGAACCCATATTCTCATGGATACCAGCTGGGTTCTTAACCTGCTGAGCCACAGCGGGAATTCCATCAGCTTAGATTTCTGAACTCCAACCTTTGGTCCTTGAAAACAGTACTCCAAGAGCCTGGCTCATCTTTTAACAGCAAAGCCTGCCTTACGTGGGCCCTAAAAAATACTGGTATTTTTCTGGCCTCATCTCCCCCTCTCTCCCTTCAGTCACCGAGTTCCAGCCACTCTGTCCCTGCCATCCCTCAAAGGGGCCCCAGCCTCCCATCTTCCTGGACACCAGCCCCAAGGCCAGTGCCTGGCTGGGTCTGTCCTCTGAGTCTCCAAGCTGCGGCCCTGCTCCTGATGCCCTGCCGGCTTTATCTTCTCTGTTGTTCTGTCTCTCCCCATCTGGAGGGCAGGGTTCACGGCCCAGAAGCTGATAAGGTCTGGAGCCCTCCCGGCCTCTGACGACCGCAGACCGCGTGGATCTGCATCGGGGCGGGTGGGCTAGGGGCTGTCTCGGTGGTCCTGCCCCCTCGCCACAGTGGCCGGTGCCTGCTGTTTCCAGCTGTGCTCCTGGCCCATCCGCATCCTTCACTGTACCCCCCAGCCCCAGGTCCCTCTCCAGGGGCACAGCACACCAACCACCTGTCAGTTCCTTCAGGGTGACTGACCACCTCCTGGTACCCATGGGAGCCCCAGTGTGGGCAAGCCCTCCCCATCCTCCTGCTGGGCCCTCAGCAGGTGCCCTGCCTGGGCTCAGAGAGGGTGATTTCAGGACTCCTGTCCTGCTCCCAGGCTTTGTGGGAAAAGGGTGTGTGGGGGAAGCGTCCCTGGGCCTGGGCTCCCACGAGGTCTACACCACCTGCCAGTCCATACTGGGCGGCTCAGAATTCTGTAACCTTTCAGCCATTGTCTTCCTCCCTTTCCTCCTGCAGCTCTGCCAGATAACAGCAGCCATGACAAGTCTCTCCTAAGAGGGGCTTGTCACGCTGGGGGTTTGAGTCTGTCATATCACTTGGTGGCCTTGGCTCCCTGATGACCTTACCTGGCTTGTTCTCATTGGGAGGAGTGACACGCTTGTGATTTTTAAAGCAGAAGTACATGTCTTTTTTTTTTTTTTGCTTTTGCTTTTTAGGGCCGCACCCATGGCAGGTGGAGGTTCCCGGGCTAGGGGTCAACTCAGCAACAGCAACTCAGGATCCAAGCTGCATCTGGGACCTACACCACAGCTCATGCCAACACCGGATCCCTAACCCGCTGGACTGAATCTGCGTCCTCATGGGTGCTAGTTGGGTTTGTTAACCACTGAGCCACGAGGGGAACTCTAGGAAGCACAAGTCTTAACTCCAGATTTTATTTACTAGATTCACAGGCAGGGCAAGGGCACAAGAAGAAAAGCTGAAACAGAAGATTTCATAGCAAACCCACTAGTTAGGGAAGCCAGGCAGGGAATTAGATGACAGAAAAGCTATTTTTTCCATCACAGCTTTGATCAAAAAAAGGAGAAAGATGCCAAATCCATGAGCACAGAAAAAAGCAATCCAGAACCTTCCCTAGGGATAGAAAAGAGCAATTATGGATTATGTTCTCTTTTTTTTTTTTTTTTTTTCCTTTTTTGCTTTTTAGGGCCATACTCTTGGCATATGGAGGTTCCCAGGATAGGGGTTGAATTAGCGCTACAGCTGTGTGCCTACGCCACAGCCACAGCAATGCAGGATCTGAGCCCTGACCATGACCAACACAGATCCTGAACCCACTGAGCGAGGCCAGGGTTCGAACCTGCAACCTCATGGTTCCTGGTCAGATTTGTTTGTGCTGCGCCACGACGGGAGCTCCATGTTCCTCTTTTTCTTTCTTTTTTTTCCTTTTTGGCTGCAACCTTGGCCAGAGATTGAACCCGTGCCACAGCAGTGACCTGAGCCACAGCAGTAACGATGGCCAGATCCTTAACCCACTGAGCCACACAGGGATGCTGAGCAATTACGGATTATGTTCCTCTTAGAACGAGAACATCCACAGGGGAATCTGAGCTCCAGGTACCGGGAGGCCAGTGGAACTGTGATGCCGAAGCCCTGTAAGAGGGTGGATAAAAGATATCTGTTCCAAGCTCAGGGAGTTCCCTGGTGCCTCAGCGGGTTAAGGACCCAGCATTGTCACTGCTGTGGTGCAGGTTCGATCCTCGGCCCAGGAACTTCCAAGTCAGAAAAAGGCCACCTGGGTGTTAACACTGAAGGTCACTGGTGAGCACCAGGTCCTGAAGTGCTCACAGTTCTTTCAAACTTGCTCTCAACTATGCATTACTTTTGGGGTATACTGAATTTAGAAAACATACTATCACGATGTTTCATTATTTTAGAAAGTTCAGTTTTTATAGAAAAATATGCTATATTTACTGGAGTTCCCATCGTGGTGCAGTGGTTAACGGATCCGACTAGGAACCATGAGGTTGCGGGTTCGGTCCCTGCCCTTGCTCTGTGGGTTAATGATCCGGCGTTGCCGTGAGCTGTGGTGTAGGTTGCAGATGCGGCTCGGATCCCGTGCTGCTGTGGCTCTGGCGTAGGCCGGTGGCTATGGCTCCAATTTGACCCCTAGCTTAGGAACCTCCATATGCCGTGGGAGTGGCCCAAGACATGGCAAAAAGGACAAAAAAAAAAAAAAATACTATATTTACTTTAGAACCCTTGATCCCTGCCAATGTGCCACTGTCCTGAAAGGTGAGAGGCGTGCTGGCAACAGGTACTATTGTACGCCTCTGGGCACACCTTATAAACACAACCTATAAAGCGACAAAGACTCTCCTCAGCTGCTGAGGGAAGGGCAGACCCACAGCACAGGGGATGACAGTGACTCAGTGAAAGACCTGTGACCCCAGGTCAAAATCAGTTAAGGGACACAGCACACCAACCACCTGTCCATTCTTGAACTCACTGTCAATTTTGCCTGTTTTCTTTTTTTTTTTAGGGCCACACCCATCGCATATGGAAGTTCCCAGGCTGTGGGTCAAATCAGAGCTGCAGCTGCCAGTCTACACCACAGCCACAGCAATGCCAGATCCGAGCTGCCTCTGTGACCTACACCACAGCTCACATCAGCACTGATCCTTAACCCACTGAGCAGGGTCAGGAATTGAACCCGAAACCTCACATATACTAGTCAGGTTCACGGAGCCACAATGGGAACTCCAACTCACTGTTAAATCTGGAGCTGAGAAGGGGCACTTCAGACCCAGCACACTGACACATGCTTGGGCTGTGAAGTCACTTGAAACAGGAGATGACCACCTCCCAGGGCCTGTGTAATTTGCCTCTGGTCGCCTGTTCCTTAACGTGAGCTAAGTGGGAAACTTACATGGGTGATGCCACGCTGCCTCCACAGCCAGGCTGTGGTTCCCGGGGGCGGGGGTATGGGTATGGTGATGGTGGTGAAACACTGGGACCCGAATGAGATGTCATTCGTCCCCATTTCAGTATGGGGTCAGGGCAGATGTCCCCCACCCGCCCCTGAAGCCCAGGACGGAAGTAAGCCCAGAGGAGAGAAAGGATTTCCCTTCGGCAAGCAAACCCTTGTCTCCTGGCTATTCCGGCACTGGGCTGCTGTGGCCAGTATCTCCAAAAGAACAGTGTTGCAAGCCAGTGTGGGTTTTTCCTGCTGTTGTGGCAGGAAGGAGCTTTGCTGAGCAAGCAAAGCTGTGCCTTTCCTGGAGCTGGACGGTGCAGGAGGCCACTATCCCGAGGGCTCTTGTAACTGAGCAGCACTGGGACTCTCAGAGGAGGCGAGGGTGCCTGGAGCCCTCACCAGCCCAATAGCTGAATCTGGAGGCAGTAGGAGAAAACCGGATGCTTGGCCCGAGGAAAAACCCCCACCCAGCCATCACCACCTCAGCCTAAGTCACGAATCAGCAGATCCCTGCAAATGTTCACTGTGGACAGGGGGCCCAGGGGCTGTCCTAAATGCCTGTTTGTGCTTCAGCTGATACAACCCAGGGCTGCCACACTGTGGGCTGGGTGTTTGAAAGGAGCATCCAGCCAAGAACTCAGACTCGGCTGCAGCGAGTATCCACCATGCTCTGTGGGGGGATCCACGCCCAGCACGTTTGTATCTGTCAGGAATTTACCCCAGGTCCTGAAAGCAGGTCTCAGACACATGGCTGCCCCGAGTAACAGTTTGCTTTTCCAAAGCAAGCATCTTCGCTCAGAAGCTGTTGCCCCCTGTCAGTCTGTTCCCTCTGGGGGCTCAGGATTGGAGCAAGACTGATGGCGGGGGCAATGGCTCCTGAGCAGAGATGCTTGTTTGGAAAATGATGTGCAAGGCTTGATGGAGGAGGAGCCCACTCCAGAGTCAAACATGTGTTTTCCCTGAAGTTTATTCATCCATGAAAACATGACCTCTCGGCCTGCCTACCAGGGTTCCTTCTGAAAATGATTTCCTTCGATAGAATCTAATCCCAGCCAGAAGTCAAAATATCCTGCTGTGTAAAAAATGATCCTTCTTATAAATTGCCCTTAAGTAAAGCATCTTTTAACTATAAGCAGGATCATTCAGGAACCAGCTATTTAGAATGTGTAGAGTTTACTACTGGATCCAAAAACTCCTGCCTCACAGACATCTCCAACCAATACATCCAGCTTAACGGGGTAGAGGGGACGGATTTTGAAGCCAGCTGGGATCCACATTTCATTAATATTATTTCACTCTTCCTCCTAATTTCACTGACAAGAACCTACATGTATTTTGGGGCGCTTCACCTAATAGACTCAAAACTAAAACAAAACAAAGAACATCGGCACTGATCATCTTAACATTTGTTAAAAACGAAACGGCCCCATGGATTAACGAGTGAAACAATCTTTTCATTTAGGGGGAAAAAAAATGGTCATTTTAAGTTCCCTAACTTCTGGTGCAAATGTTTCAGAAATGTAGTGTTAAAATCGTCTACCAATAGGTGGCGCTGTCTGCATAGTTCTTAAATGACGGCATTTTAAAAATATTAAGTATATAGGTAATATCATTTCAGTCAATGATTATTTACTGAGAAGTTACTTGTGCCAGGCCTGTGCAAAGGGCTAAGGAGACAAGAAAAAGTGACACAGTGTTGCCCTCCTAGTGCTTAAAGGGAAGCGGGTGTGTGTGTGTGTGGGGGGGTCTCCATAAGAAGGGAGTTATAGGTACAGATAAAGTTAATGGGCAGGTACAAAGCCATCTGAAAGGGACTAAGTCAGACCAGGGGGCTAGGGCAGCTTCCCAGAGGAATGGGCATCCCAAGCTGGGTTTTGAAGGATTCGCTGGAGTTCTCCTCCAGGTTTCCAGACACAGGGCAGATGTACTTAGGACAAGGGAAAACCCTCCAGAAGGAGTAATTCATCAAGCTATGTATTAGTTTTTGGCATCTGATTTTATAACAAAATAATAAGATTTTTTTCCTGCAAATGCTACCTGCTTACTTAAATTTGCATTTCCTTGATGAAGATGGAGCTGGACCGTCTCTGCTCAGTTAATTGGCTCTCTGTATTTCCTTTCTCAGGGAACTGCCCCTGTTCACACTTTTGCCCACTTTCTGATGGAGCTGACTGTCCTTCCCCTCACTGGGCGTGTGGCATCCTTTAGAACTGACCCCTTTTCAGTTGTGGGGTCCTTCATGTGTGTTAAGAGGACAAGTCTTCAGGGGCTTCCCTGTCCCACGTCCCACCCCGCCTCATGCCGTGTCCTGCGTGTACGAGGTGCTCCGGGAATCAAGCAGTGCTGGGAAAGTGAGTGGCTGAGGGGATAGAAATGTTCAGAGTGTTGGGTTCCTTCCTTTTCAGGTTGGGATGAGGGCAGAAACAGGGGGTGAAACGTCCCGCACTTAAGACTGGGGAGCGGGGTGAGCAGAGGTGTGCAGACATCAGCTCCAGCCTGCGACAGAGAAGGCAAGAAGCAGAGTCGCGACCATTTACAGATGGACACAGACAAGCTCCGTGGTAAGGACTTGCCGTGCAAGTCCCATGACAACCCTGGGAGGTAGGGATGTTTGGTTCTGGGGCGGAGGAAAACCCCAGAGAGATTAAGTAACTTGTTCACAGTCACACAACAAAAAGTGCCAGAGCTGGGATTATGGTCATGGGATTAATGCCACCATTAACTGCCACCTTAATGGGAGTTCCCATCGTGGTGCAGTGGAAACGAATCTGACTAGGAACCATGAGGCTGAGGGTTCGATCCCATCATGACAGGAACTCCGACACTCGAGCTTCAAGAGGGATAGAGCTGAGTGTTGGGTCCGGGTTTTAGACCTTCTAGCCTGGATAAAACAGCCAGTTGCACAACACACAAGGGCATCTAAGGAAACACTTGCACGTGGTAGACATCTTCATTATTTTGAAGCACTTTTTCATTCTTTGTTGACTCCAAAGATAGGCACTTTGTGGGTGACAGCAAGGTTTGCAGCAGATGGCTGGAACATTCCTTGTCCTAACACCACCACCAGTTCCTATTGCAACAATGTTTTGAAGGCAACAAAGTGTCTTGACTGCAAAGGTGATACATATCACCCCCAGCCCCCAACCAGAGTTACAAAGGGGGAGCCAGTTTGATAATGGAAACATTTTATCAGTCTAGCAATATCCAACATAAATACACATTCTAAATAGTAACTCTTTTTCTGCCTGACATAAAACACTTAAATTTTTTTTTTTAATTCCCTATTGGGCTGGTGTACTGGCCACATTAGATAGGACAGGTCATTTATCAGAATGTTGCTGTTGACTCCCTATTTTAAATTTAGTGAGTACTTCATTGTGACACAAATCACTACATAATTGTGAACATTCACTTACCATCAATAATACATAAAGGAAATATTACTTTGCCATGTATTGCTTTTGTTCTTATGAAAGTTTTGTCAATGCAAAGATTAATAAGTGCTGTTAAAATTTCATCACAAGCAAAATATTTTAAAATGTTAAACAGTCTAAAAGTCTGCAATGTTACAAGAAAGGCTACTGAATCTAGTGACCATTTCCAAAGAAAATGAGATGCAGGAGCAAGAAGACTGAGACCACTGGGAAGCAAATTTCTACGAACAAAACCCACGTCATTATTATTAAAGAAACGAATGCATCTTGGAAAATGTGACTGCTGAGGACCTCAAAACCACTACTGTATTATGTTCAACAGCGAGATGTGTGCAATTTGTAGGGAGGCTTTGTATTTGTTGAACTTATTATTATCGAGAAATATAAATGCTGGTATGGAATTATTTTCTCTGAGTAGGAGGAGCGTCTTTCTCATTTTCACACAAGTGCCAGGGGCAGATGGCGTGTGGTCACCGAGCTTTATGGCAACTAATCCGAGATCGATACAAGTTAAAGCGCAGCCACGTGTTTAACGACTTGCATCTTCTGCAAATCAGGACAGAGCCAAGGGTACCCCTCTAACATCACCCTCACTGACTCACACTCTGACGAGCTCTCCTGGGAACCTCAGGGCCTGCAGACCTGCTCCTTAACCTGCTGAACCACAAGGGAATTCCCAACATCTTCATCTTATGAATGAGGAAAATACAGCCGAGCATTTTGGAAAGCCTCATCAACTATTTTCTTCTACCCTACACAGGCCTCGCTTGAAAAACAGCTGCTATCATGCCCCTTACTGAGTGCCAAGCACTAAGCTGCGTGTTTTCCCACCAGTTAGCTCTTTGATAGGATTCAAGGGAATTAGGCATAAAACCCCTAATTCACAGGGGAGAAACCCCGAGGCTCAGGAAGGTTAAGGGGTGGAACTGGTCCTCAAGCCCAGACCTTTTTTTTAAACCTGGAGCCTGTGCCCTTCCCATGAAGTCTTGCTGTTTAAAGTAACCAAGAGGGACAAACTGCTAAAACCTAAGACAGCATCCTGGGAGCATGGACAAGTGTTAGCGTGGGATGCCTTAGACCCCTGAGAACCATGATGTTTAAAAGAGGAACTGCATCGAAGCTGCCTCTATGCCCTTCTTTGTGTGCTTTTAAGCCCTCAAGACTGGGCAATGGCCCATGAGACTCTAGCTCTGATCTGGTGCAAGGTCAAAGCAGCCCAGGAGTAGGCTCCTCACATGGGAACAGAAAGGAAGGATGAAGGCAAGGGGCCAGGCAGCAACGGAAGCACCAGCTTGACCTTGATCTTCACCTTTATTGCTTTTTAGCTGCTTCTTCCTCTGTCTGAGTTACTGCTGCCATCTCTCCTATAAGCTCCTAAAAGCCTCTGTCGGTACCAGCAATGACCTAAGAGAAGGCAGGAACTTTCTAAAATCCCTTAGGGGCAATTCAATCAATTCAGCACTATGTGGGCCTCAACTATTCCTGCTTTTTTTGGGGTGAGGGGAGCACACGTGTAGCATATGGAAGTTCCTGGGCTAGGGGTGGAACTGGAGCTTCAGCTGCCAGCCTATGCCACAGCCATAGCCATGTGGGATCTGAGCCTTGTCTGCGACCTACACGACCTACACCGCAGCTCATGGCAACGCTGGACCTTAACCTACCGAGCAAGGCCAGGGATCAAACCCCCATCCTCATGGATACTAGCTGGGTTCCTAACCCGCTGAGCCACAACTGGAACTCCCTTCCTAGCTTCTAATGAGACAAAGAAGTTATGTTGAAATGGACATGTTGAGTTGCCTGAATTACTTTCAGAAAATGGTTTGTAAATTTTCCCAGTCCGTCATTTCCAAATTGAAATTTCCTTCGGTGGCATTGAAAACAAAATAAAACAGCCTTTGTAAATATCTTTCACGGAAATATTTACTCAGCACATTTAGCAAAGCCATAGGATTTAAAAGATAAAAAAGATCTGGAGTTTGCATAATGCAGATTCTGTTTGGAAATTCTTAATACAAATCAGATGTGCAGAGAAGGAGCCAAGTTTTTAAGAACTGCCAAGATCTAGACATTTCAGGTCAACCTCCAAGCTTACCCTGAATTCAGAGAAGCCTAAAGGCCAGCCGCATCTCCTACTTACTGACACTCTGTTGCCATTGTAACCACTTGGCCTTATTTCCAAGGTATTATCACCCAATTAGCGTAATCGTCTGATAAGAAGCACTAATGGTCTAAATTAGAAGACAGAACCCCATGGCAGTGGTTTTGAGATTGTTAATTGACTGTGGACTTGACCTGCTAGACATGTGAGAGGCGCCTGCATCTTTTTTTTTTTTTTTTTAACAAAACATATCTTTCAAGAATAAAATCAAAAAAGTGTTTAAGCTGCCTTTACAGGACTGAATTAGAATGGACTTACAAACTTGGAATTTTTACAGCCTGTGGGTTGGAGTCCACGACTTTATGACTAAGCCTTCTCCTTACATGAACATTTGGAAAAAAAAATAAAAAACAAAACAAGCTGAAATTCCTTCCTAACCCTTGCTCAATAGAGAGCATAAAATTAAAGCACAATGTTTAAAAAGAGAGAAAAAGTATGTTGAGTAGATATATACAGAGAAAGTGATCTCATATACACAATACATTCTTAAACATAAAACAAGCTAATAAAATGCCAAAAATTAGCTTTCACTAATAAAATGTTACTATTAATTTAATAGGGACTTATCATAATCCATTATAAGCTAACCTCAAAGAAAAATTCAAAGCATGTTTCATGAAACCAGAAAGAAAATGGTTCCAGAGTTCCCATCGTGGCTCAGTGGAAATGAATCTGACTAGCATCCATGAGGACGCAGGTTCGATCCCTGGCCTCCCTCAGGGGGTTAGGGATCAAGCCTTGCCGTGAGCTGTGGTGTAGGTTGCAGATGCAGCTTGGATCTAGTGTTGCTGTGGCTGTGGCGTAGGCTAGTGGCTGCAGCTCCCATTCGACCTCTAGCCTGGGAACCTCCATACGCTGCAGGTGTGGCCCTAAAAGACACACACACACACACACACACACACACACAAAGAAGAAGAAGAAAGAAAAGAAGAGAAAGAAAAGAAAATAGTTTCTATTTCTGGTGCTAGTTCAATATTAAAAACAGTTTTGACAGCAACTTCTCATTGTGACCCAGCGGGTTAAGTATACAGCCTTGTGTCTGGGTGGCAAGGGTTCGATCCCCAGCCCAGCTCAGTGGGTTAGGAATCTGGCATTGCTGCAGCTGTGGTATAGGTTGCAGCTGCAGCTCGGATTCAACCCCTGGCTTGGGAACTTCCATATGCCATAAGTGTGACCCCCCCCCAATAGTTTCTGACAAATCCTAAAATTAACTTTTCACCCAGTCTGTCATAGAAAATACTGTTGACAAGCTTAAGCCACTAAAATTTATTATAAAATGGCAGCTGAAAGTATTTGAAATTTATTTATCTATTTGGCCACAGCATGCAACCGCCTGATGTGGGATCTCAATTCCCAGACCAGGGATTGAACCCAGGCTGCAGCGGAGAAAGCGCTGAATCCTACCTGCTAGGCTACCAGGGAACTCCTGAGAGTATTAGAAATTTAAAGTGCTTCTATGGAAACTCAGAACGGCTTCCCAAATCCCCTGGTGTTGGTACTAAGTGAATTCTCAGGAGCTACTTCTGTCTGCTGAGAGTGCTGGGGATTCAAGCCATAGGTTTCTCCCTGGTTCAAGCCATAGGTTTGCACTATGGTTTTGCACAAGCTGGGATGAGCTGTGACCAACAGCTGACTGATGGGTGCCCACAATGACCTGGGGAGAAGACCTACGTATCACAGAGGGTTCCCAGCATATCAGAGGGTCTTCCGATTCATCTCTGGGGCAAAGGAGTCACCCCACACCTGAAGAGCAGGAACCAGTGGATAAGACACCTCTTACCTTTCACTGTTCTTCTTGCCACTAGAAGAACTGCTAGTGGATCCCGTGCGATTCCGGTTCCCTTTGGAATCGCCATAGCTCTCCCGTCGCCCGCCAGGAGACACCCGTTCAGAAGAGCTGGTCCTCTTGATGGTGCTAAAAGCACAACATAAGTGACAGTGAAACCCTTCGTGGAGTGATTGTATTTTATTGCTGAGCGTCTGTTTTCACAGAACGTCCTATTTCCATGTGGACATTTGAAAGATACACTGGTTCTAAATTCCCCACTACAGAGATCAAAAGACCTTTCAGGATGTCACCTTGAGATCGATGCCTCTACGCACTGCCTTTGGAGCCGGGGCAATTCGTGCAGTTCAAGGTCATCGAGGAAGCGGAAACATAAGCTCCCCGACCCCTCTGCGAGAACTCTCCAGGGGCTTAGTGGGAGGTGACCCCCGCCCCTGCGCAGGCTTCAGTTAGACTGGTGGAGCTGCACTAGGGGGTCACCCTGCCCTTCCAAGGACATCTGGCAATTTCTGGAGACCTTTTGCTTATCACACTAGGGGGAGAGGGTTGCTCCTGGCATCTAATGGGTAGAGGCCACAGATGCTGCTAAACACCCTACAGTGCCCATGACAGCACTGAGACCATGAACGATCCAGCCCGCCACGGCACTAGTGCTGCTGCTACTGAAGAACTCTGGTTTAAAGGCCCACGTGGGACAAACATAGGGTGCCACATGTAACACTGGACACATTCCACGCCCTGCAGGAGGCCAGCTGAGAGGTGGTACCCATGCCAGCTCTTCCTTCCTTCTGTGTGACCAGAGGGACTACTGTGGACATCTGGGAAAGGCTTCCTGCAGATCGTGACTTTCCGGGAGAGCTCAAATGAACGGCTTGAATGTGTCACAATGACACGGTAGGGAAGAGGCTGTCCTAGGAAAACAGATACCCCACGCACAGGTAATTCACAGACAGGAGGGGTCCATCGGCCAGGCCAGGGTTTGCAGGTTGACGGTTTGCTCTTGAAGCCTGGGAGTGTATTACAGTATAAAGCGTTCTTTAGCATCCTCATTAGGCCGTATGTTTCTTGCGATCCTGTCTCAGTTATCCTTCTTATTAGAGGGATACATGTCTTTGCAGAGCCCAGGATAGGAGCAGGATAAATGTTTATTCAATGAGAGGATGGACTAAATGAAACAATAATAAATGGGAGAGTCCCATGGACCCCGTTGCAGGAAGAGGCACGAGATGCTGTAATTTAGCACCTGTTCTGAGAGAAAGAAGGACAGGGATGGAGGCAGTGCTGCTCCAGGGCCGGGCTGTGGGGGGAGGTCTGGTCCGGGTGCACAGAGCCAAGGTGGGGATGGGCGATAGCGCACGGCTGTAATCCGGGAGGCGGCTCGGGACCTGCACGGTCAGCTGGGTATCACTGAGCCCCAGACGGGCAGCAAATTTCCCCGCCAGGAAGAAGAGACGATGAGAAGGGAGAGAGGCCCAGGGAAAGAGGAATTTTGTTAGACACGAGCTGAGGAACTGCCATGCGAATCTGAGGTGGCAGAGAAACGGAGGCGGGGGAGCCTGGGGGAGGCAGAACCCAGAGGGGATGGTTAGTGAAGGCTGCTGGGGCTGCAGGGGAGGGACCCAGCTGATGCAGCTCAGGGGCTCCAGTGAGCCCAGCGCGGGGGGAGGGTGGTAAAAGAAAGGGATTTCAACCGGAACGTGAGACAGCAAGACTGAGGCTGGCCCTGGGCTGGACCCCAAAGCTCTCCGTCCTCACAAGTAAATAACAGACAAACAGACTCACAGACTTCGAAAGCAAACTTACGGTCACCAAAGGGGACGGGCGGAGGTAGGGAGGGATGGACTGGGAGCCGGGGACTGGCATATGCACACTATGAGACATGGAATGGATGCTCAGTGGTACACAGGGACCTGCTGTCCAGCACAGGGAACTCTACCCAAGGTTCTGGGATAACCTACCTGCGAAAGGATGTGTGTCCATAAACAACTGAATCACTTTGCTATACAGCAGACACTACCACCACACTGTACATCAAATATACTTCGATAAAAGTTTTAAAATAAAAAAAGGAAAAAAATTTTAAAAATGGATTTAGAGTCTGTGAGAGCCCAGAGGCTCCGCTGCCTTCCCTTCCTTCTCTTTTCCTCCACGGCTGTCCCTTCCTTCGGCCAACTTTCAGTCCTTTTAAATCTGCAACTTCCAATTGGTCAGTAAACAATCACGTAGCGTGTTTTTAAAAACGGCTCGGCGTATCGGCTTTTGAAAAGCCACCCGGCTTTGTGAGCGGGTGATCATAACTACGTGACCCACACTCAAGATGCTCTGAAGACACTTGCAGTGTCGTCTCTCTGGTAACTGAGGAGGCCCTGAGCCGACAGCTGGGATCTGCACGGGCGTGCCTTCAGGTCACAGTGTGCATTTTTAGAACTCTCAATTTGAGGACAAGGAAATTACAGATCGTAGGAGAGCAACATACTTCTGAGCCCTGGGACTGAAGTCTGAAAATGACAGAAGCCTTTGGGGCTTAAAGCCCAAGATCTTCCAGTGACGAAAAACACCAAGCTAATTTCACGTCGTGGGATCTCTCTCTCTCTGCCACGCGGCCGGCACAAAGCTCTTGGGCACAGTGCCCCGGCAGCTGGCAGCCCCGAGCGTCACCTCCACGGCGTCCCTGTGGGAGTTCAGGGCGAGTTCACGGCAATTTAGAGACTTGTATAAAACTCCCTTAAAGAGCTGAAAACCCATGACTGTTCATCAATGACAGCAAAGGCTGACCAGCGTGCTAACAAGTCACATTTGACAGGGTGGTTGGAAGGGTTGAGGGGTGTCAATGACAGACACGTGGGCGGCAACAGGGCACATACATCAAGAGCTTTGCCTCTTACACGGGTCATTTAATTTAAACCTCAAATCCCCTGCCAAAGTATCATTATCCCCATTCTACAGATGAGGGAACAACTTCAGGGGTCTAAAGGAACACGTGTTTGAGGCTACTTGACTGCGTGTTCTCTCTGAGCTGCCTAATGAAGACAACCTGTGGTTTATGAAGCCCCCAAATACACGGGTTTTGAGGACCCACAGAACAGAGATGGAGAACATCTAAAAATCCAACAGAGGTCAATCATTATTAATACAGAGTTATATGGTACAAGACTTGATCCGCGGCAGGCATCGGATAAAACCCTCTAAGCTACCGCGCTACAAGGGAGGGGGAAAGACAGAAGCAGCAGCGAGGGTTACAAAGGCAATCTAAGGACCCCTCACCTGGGTGTTGATCTGTTCAGTTTGCACGCACTGAGAAGACTCACAGACCTGTTTAATCTACGCACGAGAGGCACAGAAACAAAGCAGAATAAACATGAGTGCAGGAAGGAAAGCGCGGAAAAACACTTTGGTAATAAGCTTCAATACATTTCAGAACTCACCACACATTAAAATTGGAAATCATTTTGGTTTTTCATGTACAGACTTGGGTATCACCCATCACAGCTCTTTCAAGATATTTGTCATTCATACATTGGCATTACCATGTTAAGCTTGAAAAAAAAATGTTATTGTTGTCGACAGAAAACAAACGAGACATTTCCTTTTGAGAGCCAAGCGCTCTCGTGAGCTAAAGAGGATTTACTAGGACTCGGGGTGAAGGACAGAAAACAGAGCTTGAAGACAAGACATTTGCAGGAACAAGGGCAGCCAGGAGTAACACTGTATATTCACTATGAGAAGCATCCTTACATAACCAGTGGGGAATATCGAAGAAGCTGTCTCCTCTGGACAGCAAGTGAAAAAGCATGGTCTTTGTTTTGAAAGTGGTGGAAGTCCTACCTTGTGAGAGAGTGCCTAACAAGACAGCACATTTTTCAGGGCTTCGGGCATCTGTGCGGAGATGCACTGATACCCACCATAGCTTCTCTTCCCTTCTGTTCTCGACCCCTGCTCCCACACCCCAAACCTTTCATGTTCTGAAAATACAGTGGCTCCGTACATGACGCTACAGCGGCATCCAACGGCTTTTGCCGATTTAAATTTCAGACACAATAAAATTTCTGCCACGGACAAGAGAGGGAAAGGGGCCATCTTTCTTATGGTTAAATTTCAGCTCTGAGTGTGATAAGCTACCATGACATCTTTCCTTCATGATGGGACTTGGAAACAAGAACTGGTCTTCCAAAATTGTGCCAAAAACATTCCCAACTTCTACCACCGAAAAAATACTAATCTGACCGGTAGCTTTGTACATGTGATCAGAGATTCTCTGATGATGTCATCTGTCATGAGAGTCGGAGTGAGTAACGCTAAATCAACACAATCATCTACTCGATAAATACTTATTTGGAATCAACTTATCCTGGGTGCCATGCTGGGCACTGGCAAATCCACCGAGGACCAGGACTAACCTGGCTTTTGTCCTGCAAAGAGTGAAGCAATTGTGACAGACTGAGATCAGGCACTTGGATAATTAAGAAACGCTCTTCTCTCTCGCCGCCTAAGGACATCTTTGTAGCAAAAACCAAGGCATTTCCTAAGAAGGCTAGGGTCTTAGAGGATTTGACAGATCAAAATCAGTTTCTCCCCATCCTAAGAAGGCACCTCCGTGAGCCTAGAGGGGGGAATCTCATCATTTCAGATAAATTCATCTTCCTCCGTTCAACAGCAGACTACACCCTCTATCTTGCTGCAGAGAACAGGCTCCAAACGTGAATTTAACACAGACATCTCAATGGACCAAAATGATAAAGAAATACATGAGAAATAATAATAATGATAATAATAATAAGCAACCAAAATAAGATTTAAATCACATAAGGACCTGGCACTGACTTCGGTGTGTTTACAAAGGCTGTATTTCTAACGAACGCAAACTATTTTTCCGAAGGACTGCCAGCTGTTTGTTTGGAAGCCGTAGATATTTACTATCCTGTCTTACCATTGGAGCAGAGCCTTTTAAAAATAACGCTCTCTTTTTGTACCAGTTTTGCTCTTTTGATCTCCCTTCTCACAGCTCGGCCCTATTGTAAAGCCCTATGTAGGAAAGAATGAGTGATTGTCTCCGTTTTGAGCCAGTGGAAATATTATTCTATTGTCAGCTTTCGCACCCTCACCGAGCAAGGTATGACCTGCCTTGTCTTCCCCGGATTTTCTGCCTTTTCTCCTTTGACGCATGGAAACAAAGCTTCTCCCAAGGATTCCAAATCGAGCCCCCAGTCAAAGTCTTAATTGGCACACAAAGCACCACCCCCAGGGGCTGAACAATTTCCAAAGGGGATTTCGTTCTTAAGCACTAGGCTGAATAAACCCCCGGAGAAAAGAAAACAAACATATGTCCATCCACACCCCACGGACGCCCCAGTTAATGCGGAACTCTGATTACAGGACAACCTCCACATGATCATAAACGCATGAGAAATGGCTTGGAGCTCATGCTCATCCTTCTGTTCCCATGCCCAGCTCACTCCTGTTTTCAAAATTCTCTCCTGGTGAGAGATCTTTAGGAACTTTATCCCAGAGTAACTATAAGGTGCAACTGTTTGGCTTTCCACCTTCCAACTGGATGGGAATTCCCATCCATGGAAGCCCATGAACAGCAGGGAAACCAAATAAAGGGATCGCTATGCTCTACATCAAAAACCAAGTCTTGGAGACTCGATCTGGAAAATCACGTATCTCTAGCTGGCTGCTGTTAGTAGCTTATCAAACGAGTAAAACCAATTATGTTATAAAGGAAAAACAGACACCAACAGAGGCCTAAGACTATTTCTGGAAGGAAGATTATTGTTTACATGCTAATATGTATATACGCACATACATGCCGAAAATGGGATGGCTACTAATTACCCTTCCCACGCCCTCCCTCCCTCCCGCCTTCCTTTCCTTCCAGCATCATATTGCTGAGAGCCATCGTGGACCATGAGCTGCTCCGAGCACAGGGCCTGATGCTGCACCGGGGCGGGGAGTCCAGGCCCCACAGCCCCTTGTTAATGAGCAGACCTGCCCCTCAGGGTTGCAACCTGCCTGCCGTCTCTGCTCAGAGTCACCCTCACCTCTGCCGGCTGCTCCCGTCAGCACGCTCAGTGGCATCTCAGAACATCACTGTGGTGAATGAGCAGTATGCAGACAGGATGCAACACACAAGAGGCTCCCCGTTAGCAATTACTCCGAGCATTTTTATGAGAAGATGGAAGCGCTGACCTGGAAATCTCTGCAAGAAGCAGCCTATCACAGTGGAAGGAGTGTGAGCTCCAGACCTAGACAGAGCTGGGTTTGAGCCCATGTTCTCCACTCACTGGACCCTGAGCAAGTGGCTTCCCTTCTCCGAGCCTCAGTTTTCCCACTGGCAAAACAAGGATAATAAGACTGACCTTGGAAAGTTGTTTCGAGGGTTAGTGATAACAGTACTAAAAACGTAGCGCTTAGTAGGCTTTTTCCCCCTTTGGTTTTTAGGGCCACGCCCGCAACATATAGAAGTTCCCAGGCTAGGGGTCGAAATGGAGAAGCAGCTGCAGGCCTACACCACAGCTCACAGCAACGCCAGATCCCTGACCCACTGAGTGAGGCCAGGGATTGAACCTGTGTCCTCATGGATACTAGTCAGACAGTTTCCACTGTGCCATGATGGGAACTCCTTTGTAGGTTTTTATTGTCATGAAAAAAAATGATTTCTACCATCATCACTTGATTCAAAGAGGAGCTAAGACACCACTATGCCTTTCTGTCTTTTTCTCATCCTGATGAGAAAATAACGACTGGCTTCTGCAGCCCAGCCTTACTCCTGCAGTCGTCTTCATAAATCGCACCCCGTCAGCCTGATCTGACCCGAATAAATGTTTCAAATGCTAGAACTCAAAACAAAATATTTCAGGGCTCCTAACAACTGTGCCAGTTAATCCTGCAAAGTCTAAGACAACCATAAACAGTCTATTAAGTGAAGGACACCATGGTGCTACATCAAAGTTACTCTGCCTCAAACACAGAGGCATCTACAAAACCCAAGTGCAAGTACGCTTGACATCAGCTCTCATGAAATAAACTGAAAGCTAGAAATTGTATCTACATTTCAAAATTCATTGTTATTATTTTGGCTCTGAAAGAAATTTCCTTTATCTAAATTTCAACTACATAAAGAGATATGGATTATAAAATTCTATTTCCCTTAAGAATAAAGAAAACGAGTATCATTTTTTTTTTATTAACTATTGGCTAGTTTGGAAAGTCAGTCTTAAAATTAAACAACTCACTCTTAAATAGCCAAATGGATTAAAGAAGAAATCACAAAAGCATTTCGAAAATACCAGGAGACAAGTGAAAACAAAACCAAAACACACTAAAACTTGTGGGATGCAGAGAGAGGAGTACTAAGAGGAGAGGTTACAGCTGTAAAAAACACATTAAAAAAGAAAGATCTCAAGTCGACAACTTAACTTCATACATCATGAAAGTAGAAAAGCATGAACAAATGAAACCAAAAGTTAGCAGAAGGAAGGTAATAATACAGATTATAGCAGAGATAAATAAAATAAAGATAAGAAAAATAGAAAAAAAACCAAGAAACCAAAAAGTGACTTTTGAAAACATCAATAAAATTGCCAAATGCAAATGACTAAAATTAGAAATGAAAGTGGGGATATTACAACTGATGTCACAGAAATTAAAAAGGATTATAAGAGACTACTATGAATAAATAGATGCCAAGTTAGAGAACCTAGAAGAAATAAATAAATTCCTAGAAACATATAACCTACCAAGACTGAATCATGAAGTATTGAAAACTCTGAATAGACCTACAACTAGTAAGAAGATGGAATTGGTAATCAAAAACCTCCCCAAAAGAGTTCCCTTGTGGTGCAGTGGGTTAAGGATCTGGCATTGTCATTGTCTGGAGTTGCTGCTGTGGCATAGGTTCAATCCCTGGCCCAGGAACTTCCTCATGCCAAGGGTGCAGCCAAAAAAAAAAAAAAAAAAAAAAAAAAAAAGAAAAATTCCCAACAAGAAAAGCCCAGGACCAGGTTGCATGACTCCAGAATTCCACCAAACATTTAAAGAACTAAGACCAATCCCCCTTAAACTGTTGTAAGGAATTAAAGGTGGGGGAAGCGGGCACATCAAATCTCAGTCTCTAAGCCCAGCATTACTCTGATACCAAATAAAATGGATAAATACACAACAAGAAAAAAATATAGGCCAATATCCCTGATACCTACTGATGCAAATCAACAAAATACTAACAACCAGAATTTAACAGCATGTTAAAAGGGTTATATACCATGACCAGTGGGATTTATACCTGGAATGCAAGGATGGTTCAACAAAAGAAAATTGATACATCACATTAACAGAATGAAAGACAAAAAACATTATCAAGTCAACTGATACAGAAAAAGCACATGACAAAATTCAATACTCTTCATGATAAAAACACTCAACAAACTAGGAAGAGAAGAAACCTACCTCAACATAGTAAAAACTATATTCAAAAAGCCCACAGTGATTATAATACTCGATGGTGAAAGACTGAAATTTTTTTTTTTCTCTAAGGTCAAGAACAAGGCAAGGATACTCACTCTCACCACTACCACTGAGCACAGCACTGGAAGTCCTAGCCAAAGCAATTGGACATGAAAAAGAAATGAAAGGTATCCAGGTTGAAAAGGATGAAGTAAAATTACCTGTTTGCAGAGGACATGATCTTATATATAGAAAACCCTGAAGATTCCACAAAAAACCCTGCTAAAACTAATAAACAATTTCACTAAGGTTGCAGGATACAAAAAAACAAAACACAAAAATCAGTTGCATTTCTAACCACTAACAATGACAAATCTGAAAGGGAAATTAAGAAAACAACCTCATTTTTGATAGCAGCAAAAAGGAGAAAACAGGAGTTCCTGCTGCGGCACGGTGGGTTAAAGAATCCGGTGTTGCAAAAGCTGCAGCGGAGGTCACAGCTGCAGCTTGGATTCAATCCCTGGCTCAGGAACTTCCATATGCCCTGGGCGAAGTCATTGAAAAAAAAAAAAAAAAAAAGGAGAAGATACTTAGGAACAAACTTAACCAAGGAGGTGAGAAGCTTGCAGACAGAAAACTACAAAATACTGCTGAAAGAAATTGAAGAAGATACAAACAAGTGGAAAGACATCCTATGTTTGTGGGATTGGAAGATTTAATATGTTAAACATGTTAAAATGCCCATACTATCCAAAGTGATTTACAGATTCAATGCAATCCCTATAAAAGGCATTTTTTGTAGAGACAGGAAAAAAATCCTAAAATTCATATGGAATTTTGGAATTTGTCCAAAATCAGCAAAACAACCTTGAAAAAGATGAATAAAACTGGAGTTCTGATTGTGGCTCAGTGGGTTAAGAACCCGACATTGTCTCCATGAGGATGTGGGTTCAATCCCTGGCCCTGCTCAGAGGGTTAAGGATCCAGTGGCGCTGCAAGCTACAGCAGTGTTCAAAGATGCAGCTCAGATCTGGTGTTGCTGTGCCTGTGGTGTAGGCCTGCAGCTGCAGCTCTGATTCGACCTGGAACTTCCATATGCCGCAGGTGTGGCCATAAAAAGAAAAAACCCAACCAAAACTGGAAGACACACACGCTTCCTGATCTCAAAATGTACTACAAAGCAGCAGTAATCAAGACAATGGGGTACCAGAACAAAGGTAGATAACATGGACCAATATGACAGACTAGAGAGCCCAGAAATAATCCCTTATGTACACAGGCAAATGATTTGCATCAAGGTGCCAAAACTAGACAATGGGAAAAGTCACTCTCAACAACAAATGGTGTAAGGAAAAGTGGACATCCACATGCAAAAGAATGAAGTTGGACTCTTACCTTCCGTTATATAGAAAAATTAACTCAAAATGGATTAACAACCTAGAGCTATGAAACTCCTAGAAGGAAGCACAGGGGAAGGCGTCAGACATTGGATGCAGCAATGATGTCTTAGGTATGACACCAAGAGCAAATACAGACAAATGGGACTGCACCAAACTGTGCAAAGGCAACTATCCACAAATAAGTGAAAAAGGAGTCAGGGGGATAGGAGAAAATACCTGTAAATCATGCATCTGATAGGAGATTAATATCTGGAATATATAAGGAATGGTTACAACTCAACAGCAAAAAATGAATAACCCAATTACAAACAAGCAAAGGACCTGAATAGCAAGTTTTCCAAAAAATATGTACACATGGCCAACACACATATGACAAGATGCTCAGCATCCCTAATAATAAGAGAAATGCAAATGAAAACCACCATGAGAGGTCGCCTCACACCCATCAGAATGGCCACTATGGAGAACAGACAGTGAGAAATGCTGGCAGAGCAGGAAGAGAAACTGGAACCCTTGTGCATTGTTAGTGAGAATGCAAAATCATGCCGTCTTTATGGAGAACATCAGGAAGTTCCTCAAAAAATTAAAGACAGAATTACCATATGACTTGGCAATCCCACTCCTGGATGTACACCCAAAAGAATTCAAAGCAGGATCTTAGAGAGGTATTTGCATACCTGTGTTCTTGGAAGCATATTATTCACAATACCCAAGAGGCGGAAGCAAGAGAAATGTCCATGGAGAGATGAACGGGTAAAGAAAATGGGGTATACGGGTCCCATGGGATGCTCAGCAGCCTTAAAAAAGAAGGCAATCCCGTCACATGTTACAGTCTGAATGACCCTTGGGGATACGACATTAAGTGAAATAAGTCAGCCACCAAAGGACAAATACCGTGTGACTCCACTCATATCAAGTATGTAATGGAGCCAAAAATCACAGAAACAGAAAGGAAAAAAGTGGTGACCAAGGGCTTTGGGGAGGAATTACGGTCGAGTAGGGATAGTTTCAGTTTTGCAAGAAGACAAAGTTCTGCAGGTTCTGCTGCATAATGATGAGAATAAACTTACATTGACTGAGCTGTACACTTACAAATGGTTTAAGATGGCAATTTTTTTTTCTTTTTTCCTTTTCTTTTGCTTTTTTTAGGGCTGCACCTGCAGCATATGGACGTTCCCAGGCTAGGGGTTGAATCAGCGCTGTAGCTGCTAGCCTACACCACAGCCACAGCAATGTGGGATCTGAGCTGCATCTGTGACCTACACCACAGCTCATGACAATGCTGGATCCTTAACCCACTGACCGAGACCAGGGATCGAACCCACGTCCTCGTAGATACTAGTCCGGCTTGTTAACTGCTGAGCCACAACAGAAACGCTAAGATGCAAATTTAATGCGATGTGTTTTTGGCCAAAATTAAAAAAAAAAAAGAAAGAAAGAAAGAAATGGTAACAGATGGCAACCTGAAACTTAAAAAAAAGTCATTCTTGTCAATCCTACAACATCTAGATGAATAAAAGGCAGCCCTTAGTTACTGCTGCCAACTAGAATCCAGAAGGTCATTTCGCATTGATTATAAATAAATGATTCAAACGAGTATTAAAAAGGTATTAAATGAGGCCAAGAATTTCGTTTTAAAGTTCTAAAACAGCTCTGCAAAACCAGTTTTCTTAAAATTCACAAATAATAAGTACATGAAACGTTATCTGATGAAACACAATGAAAATGTGCTTGGTGAAGGATAGGCCTTTATGTATAAACACTATATAATTAAAAGACAAGATGGGACCGCTGCATTTTCATCCCGAGCCATAGTGCAGCATCGAATCGACTCTCACCAGCCCGCTGGGTGTCCAGCGCCATGCCCAGCACACCGTCACTCCGAATCCTCAGGGCACGTAAAGCAGTCAGCATTTTAGTGAACTTTACAAGTTCTTACAACAAGCCCATAAGTAGCATTGCAGAAGAACTTCTTTAAGGCTTTATTTATGCTATCTTACCATCAGTTAAGTTTTAGAGCGTTAAAGTTTAGAAAGAGTGGCCCAACATATAAAATATAGTTGTTTTTTTTTTTTCTTTTTAGGGCCGCACCTGCGGCATATGGAACTTTCCAGGCTAGGGGTCAAATCAGAGCTGCAGCTGCCAGTCTACACCAGAGCCATAGCAACCTAGGATATGAGCCCCGTTTGCAACCTACACCACAGCTCATGGCAACATTGTATCCTTAACCCGCTGAGCGAGGCCAGGGATTGAACCTGTGTCCTCATGGTTACTAGCCTGATTCATTTCTGCTGCGCCTTAATGAGAACTCCAAAATATACAATTTTAAGATGCCAATTATGAAATGATAGAAAAATTAAGAGCAACCTATGCTCTATCTGACAAATGTCAATAGCTGAAGCTGGATCCACTGTTAGGAGCCACTTAAAAGCATGAGCTTATGCAAATTTTATTTATTTAAAATTCATAAAAATTTAAGCTCGGTAAAACAATCTGAATTTTTCAATATTCCAAGCCCTTGGGACTGGGAAAGAGCATATTCGTTTTTTGTATCAGTTATACTTCCACTTGCTCTTTTCAAAAGAGAAGTTTAAGTGAAAATACAAAATGGTAGGAGTTCCCTTGCGGTGCAGCAGGCTAAGGCTCCGGTGTTGTCACTGCAGCAGTTTGGGTCATGGCTGCGGTGCAGGTTGGACCCTTGGCCCAGGAACTTCCACATGCCGCAGGTGTGGCCAAGTAAAATAAAATAAAATACAAACACAAAATGTTATATGGTGGCTTTCACAAATTTCAAAGACAATATGATTAAATCTGAGAAAAAAAAAAAGGCGGAATAATGCATTGCGCTGGCCCCTGTTTTGGCAACACGCCAAATACTGTGCATTTATAAGCTTTGATTCAAATGAGAAATGTTAAAGTGTCACATAAAAGAGTAATACTTATTTTACCATCTAAGCCGAAACTGCTGTCAGGGTTCAGCACTTTCAGGTAGCTACAGCTGTCAGGTAGCTCCCGCCTACCTTTTGGTTGTGGCAGGTACAGAGGTTTCCTTCCTGGCCCCTGAGGGGGATGGCAGGGAGCCGCTGGGTTTCTTTGGTAGCACAGTGCCGTTGTTGACCGTGGTTCGTAAAGGCAAGGTCTGCACCAGTGGTCTTGCTGTAAGACAAGCAGAAAAGGAGATCAGAACTCGCCCCTTTGCAAGGGGAAGCTTTACAGGACGTAGGCTACGTAGAAAGACTAGGCCCTCTGTTTCAAAATGCTGGCAGAATCGACAGAGGTGCAAAGACAGCTCAGTGGAGATTTGCAACAACGGTGCTGGGATAACAGACCCAGACAACAACTTCAGACTTTACACAAAAAACTCAGAAGGGACCACAGACCCGCGGGTAAAAGGCAAAACTATAGATATTCTAGATGAAGACATGGGAGAAAAATCTGGGTGAACATAGGTTTGCTGATGAGCTTTTAGATACAACACCAAAAGAAACAATTGAGAGTTCGGATCTCATTAAAAGAAAAAAACAAAACAAAACAAAACTTCTGTGAAAGACATTGTTAAGAGGATGAAAAGACAATTCTGGGGGGAACTATTTGCAAGTCACATAGCTGATAAAAGATTTGTATACAGAATATAAAAAAGAACTCTTAAAACTCGACAGTAAGAAAATGAATAGCCCAATTAAAAAAATGGGCAAAAGATCGGAACAGACACTCACCAAAGAATATATACAGATGGCCAATAAGCACATGAAAAGATATTCAACATCTTTTATCATTAGGGAAATGCAAATTAAAACAATAATGAGATTTCTCTATACACCCATTAGGATGGCTAAAATCCAAAACCAGACTACATACCAATTGCTGGTCAGGATGAAGAGCAGTAGGGAGGCTCGATCGTTGCTGGTGGGAATGCAAAAATGGCACAGCCACCTTGGAATACAGTTTGGCAGTTTCTTACAGAGCTAGAGCTTCTAAGTTTTACCACGGGCTCCAGTAAGTGGGCTGACACTAAGAATTTACTCAACTGATTTGAAAACTTCTGTCTACACAAAATCTGCATTTAATATTTATAGCAGCCGTATTTATAGTTGTCAAAACTGGAAGCAACCAAGACGTCCTTCAACTGGCGATGGATGAACAAACTGGTTCCTCCACATGACAGAATAGGATTCGGTGACAAGAGCAATGAACCAATTTATACAGCCATGGAAGAGTCTTAAATCCATATTGCTGGGAGTTCCTGTTGTGGCTCAGTGGAAACGAATCCAACTAGGAACCATGAGGTTGTGGGTTTGATCCCTGACCTCGCTCAGTGGGTTAAGGATCCGGCATTGCCGTGAGCTGTGGTGTAGGTCACAGACATGGCTCGGACCTGGCGTTGCTGTGGCTGTGGTATAGGCTGGCGGCTACAGCTCCGATTAGACCCCTAGCCTGGGAACCTCCATATACTGTGGGTGCAGCCCTCAAAAGAAAAAAAAAAGACAAATATATATATATATATATATGTGGCACAGATGGAAAAAAAAAATCCATATTGCCAAGTGAAAGGGGCCAGTCTGAGAGGATATATATACCACACGATTCTGTTTAGGATGACACCCTTAATGTGAGAAAAAGAATGTGTACATGTGTGTGTGACTGGGTCACTTTGCTGTACAGTAGAAAATTGACAGAACCCTGTAAACCAGCTATAATGGAAAAAATAAAAATCTTAAAAAAATAAATGAACATTTCATAAATAAAATAAAATAAAATAAAATGACATCCTATAACAGCTTAAACTTCAGAGACAGAAAGTAGATCAGCAGCTGGGGGCAAGGTGACCAGGCGAAGCACAGAGATTTTTTTTAGGATGGTCCAACTATTCTGGCCGATACTGTATGATATCTGACAGTACGCACAATACATTTGTCAAAACCTACAGACCCTCACAGCACAAAGAGCGAACCGTCACACAAACGAATAATAATCGGGAAAGAGGGGACCCCCACGAGGGAAGGCAGATTGTGACAAACGACTCTAACTGTATGACAAACATAAGATGGTGTAGGTGGCAGACGTGGCTCGGATCCCGTGGAGCGGGAGGCGCGGAAAGATGCTGCCTTAAAGCCACTGTGGACGTGAGCAGAGACGGAAAGCACCAAGGGACCGGCAGGTGACCGCTGTCATCCAGTAGCAACGTTGAACCTTTGAACCGCCCCAGGAACACTGGAGCTGAGCAATGAGGAAGCACGGAAGGCTTCTCACTGTTGGAGAGGAGGTCCGCTACGGAGCAGCCAGCGGGGAAGGCTAGCGGGCAGCAGGTGGGAGCGAGTACAGGGGTGTGAACGCTCGGGTAGCAGAAGAGACCCAGACACACAGAGGGGTAACCAGAGACAAGACCGAACGCACAGGTTGTAAGAACACATCCATTTCCCAGCTCTGTCTGCTGAAAACCCTAAAGCCATGACACCAGGAGGCCCAAACCTTGGTACCCTTCTTTTATTTTTTCTTTTTTTATGCCTGCACTCACGGCATATGGAATTTCCAGGGCTAGGGGTCAAATCGGAGCTGTAGCTGCTGGCCTACACCACAGCCACAGCAACGCTGGATCCTTAACCCACTGAGCGAGGCCAGGGATTGAATTTGCATCCTCATGGACACTATGTCAAGTTCTTAACCGGCTGAGTCACAATGGGAACTCACAAGCCTTGGTTTCTGAGGGCCGCACCAGTGGCATGTGGGGGTTCCCAGGCCAAGGGTCGAATCAGAGCTGCAGCTGCCAGCCTACACCACAGCCACAGCAACACCAGATCCAAGCCCTGTCTGCGACCTACACCACAGCTCACAGCAATGCAAGATCCTTAACCCACTGAGCAAGGCCAGGGACTGAACCTGTGTCCTCATGGATGCTGGCTGGGTTCAATACTGCTGAGCCACAACGGGAACTCCCCAAACCTTGGTTTCTTTTTTTTTTTTTTTTCTTTTTTCTTTTTGGTCTTTTTAGGGCCACACCCATGGCAAATAGAGGTTCCCAGGCTAGGGGTCCAATCAGAGCTACAGCTGATGGCCTATACCACAGCCACAGCAACACGGGATCCGAACCCTGTGTGCAACCTACACCACAGCTCACGGCAGGGCCAGATTCTTAACCCAGTGAGCGAGGCCAGGGATTGAACCCGCATCTTCATGGATACTAGTCAGATTTGTTAACCACTGCCCCACAATGCAAACTCCTCAAGCCTTGGCTTCTAATACAACCCTGCACAAAAGGGCTGGGACAACCTAGGGCTGGGACAGGGACTATTCAGCTGGAGTCTGGAGCATCTTACAGGACCGGAAAGTAAGGAAGTGTTCACCAAACCCACATGGATGGGGGTACAGCAAAGGGGCACAGGAGCCAACTGAAAAATCGAAAACGGGAACAATCTGAGCATCAGAATAAAGAGTGTGGCACCAGATTACAACCAAAAGCATAAAGTAAATAGCCAGAGGTTCCTACGTGTATGAACACAGGATTGAATAAATAAACCAGGAGGACGAATCCCCAGGCAGAAGAGTTCCAAATAATTGATGTAGCTACTCTGTCCTGGAGACGGTGGAGCGTAATTCTCCACTCGTTAAATGCAGGCTCGGCAGCGCCCTTCGCTCCTGCATAGCGCCATGTGGAGGTGGTGGGAGCAGGAGCCTGACCAGCTCCTCCCCGCCAGGAGCTCAAGGTCAGCAAGGATGGTGGCAGGTCACGCTGACAGCACTTACCCTTGGTAGATGTGACAAGAAGGGTGATTTACTTCTACGGTCTTTCTCCCTAAACCCGACCTGAGCCTAATGATGAAAACAACATCAGACAATCCCCAAACTGAAGCACAGTCAAGGAACGGTCTAACCCGTGCCCCCTCAGATCTGTCAAGGTCATCAAAAACAAGGAAACTCTGGCATCCCGGTTGTGGCTCAGCGGAAATGAATCCGACTAGCATCCATGAGGACACAGGTTCGATCCCTGGCTTCGCTCAGTGGGTTAAGGATCCAGCCTTGCCATGAGCTGTGGTGTAGGTTGCAGATGGGGCTTGGATCTGGTATTGCTGTGGCTGTGGTGTAGGCTGGCAGGTACAGCTCCGATTCGACCCCGAGCCTGGGAACCTCCATATGCCTCGGGTGTGGCCCTAAAAAGACAAAACCCAACCAATCAACCAACCAAAAAAGAAACAGGGAACTCTAGGTCTTGGGGTGCTTAAGGAGACATTACGGCTGCATATAATCCTGATGGGATCCTGGGACAAAGAAAAGACACATGGGTCAACTAAGGAAATCTGAATAACATACACCCCTGAATTGATAACAGCATATCAATATTGTTCCATTAGTTGTGACAAAAGTGGCATGCACACAGAAGATGCTAATAACAGGGGGAAATGGGTACAGGGAGTGTGGGAACTGTCTGATCTCTCCCCAAAGTGTTAACATTTTAAAATGTTAGCAGAACTTAATTTATTCTGTTCACCCCAGAATTAGATCTGCTTGCGTGTAGGCTCTTAAAAACATTACCAATGACAACACTACCTAGGATGCCAAAAATTTTAAACCCTGAAACTTGTCAGTTCTGAAAACCGAGGGCCAGGCCACTTTCTTTTTTCCGTAACTGCAAAAGAAAGTTTAAAAAGCAGAGTCAGGGGAGTTCCCTGGTGGCTCAGCAGGTTAAGGATCCAGTGTTGTCACGGCTGCAAGTGTGGATTCCATCTCTGGCCTGGGAACATCCACATGGCACCGGCTGGGCCAAAAAAAAAAGAAAAGAAAAAAAAATTCATTCAACAAACGGTTATTGGGCATCTATTGCGCGCCAGGCATTATTCTAGATGTTGGGGTGGAATGACTGCACTAGAAGGATCTTGCTGGTATCTAAATGTCCAACTACAGTAACTTTGCCCTGGCAAATGATGAGCCACAAATAACTCTGTAAGAGTATATTTCCTGACACAAAACCAAGCTTATGTAGCAAATGAAAAACAGGGTTATAAAATGTGCGTAGAAGAATATAATTCATGTAAAAATGACACACCACACACACAACACCCTAGAAATAAAGTCTGGATGGAAATATAATAAAACGTCAGCTGCGTGTTCTCTGGATGCTGAGATTATAGGGGATTTTCCTTCTTTTTTGTACATGTGAAGATTCCCAAACACGTACTACTTATGTAATAAATAAGTTGCTTTGAAAAGGAAAAAAAGTCCTGCTGGGGGAAAGGGAGCCAGGGCTGGAAGGTGTGTGTATCGGGGCACAAGAAGAGGGTGAGGGGCCAGCAGACAAGGACCTTGAACCCCAGGTGGAGGGTTAAGATCCAGATTCCACCATCAGCAATGCTAAAGGAAGCGCAAGGCAGAGGCAACCATAAATAAATGAGTAAGTAAAGAGCCAGGGTCAGGCCCCTCCAGGCAACCCTGGTCCATTCTCTCCAAGTTCTCTTTCCTCATCTCCTGACCACCTGCTCCGCCCGGGGACCCAGTACTCGGAGCTAATGTGGTTCAAAGCAAACACCGCAGCTCTGACGCTGAGACCCTGAACCTTCCTCCTACAAGCAGTCTACACCCCGTTGATGTCCACATCCTGCCAGGATGGAACCCGTCTCCAGGTGGCAAGAAATGCCATTCTCACCCACCTCCACCTCTTCTTTCTTTTTGTCTTTTTTTTAGGTCCACGCCCACGGCATATGGAGGTTCCCAGGCTAGGGGTTGAATCGGAGCTGCAGCTCCTGGCCACAGCCACAGCCACAGGAACTGGGGATCTGAGCCTCCTCTGTGACCTACCCCACAGCTCACTGCAACACGGGATCCTTAACCCACTGAGTGAGGCCAGGGGTTGAACCCACATCCTCACGGACACTAGTTGGGTTCTTATCCCTGAGCCATGACGGGAACTTCCCTCCTCCTCTTTCTACTTCATCAAATATTTCAGTCTCCATTCTTTTTTTTTTTTTTTTTTTTGGCTTTTTGCCTTTTTGCCTTTTCTAGGGCCGCTTCCCACGGCATATGGAGGTTCCCAGGCTAGGGGTCGAATCGGAGCTGTAGCCACCGGCCAACACTACAGCCACAGCAATGCAGGATCCGAGCCGCATCTGTGACCTACACCACAGCTCACGGCAATGCCGGATCCTTAACCCACTGAGCAAGGCCCAGGATCGAACCCGCAACCTCATGGTTCCTAGTCGGATTCGTTAACCACTGTGCCACAATGGGAACTCCTCCATTCTGTTCTTATTTTTAATATATGTGTTACAATTCATGTCTGCCCAGAAGCTCGGAAAATGACCTTATTAGGAAATAGGGGCTTTGAAGATGGACGGGGTTAAGATGAGGTCATTCGGATTCAGCCAGGCCCTAGTGATGGGCGTCCTGCTAAGAAGCCCATGTGAAGATGCCATCGGAGGAGCCGTCACGTGACGATGGGACGCATTCACTAGCCAAGCCAGCCAGCAGCCACAGAAGCCGGGAGACGGACATGGAAGCCCCTCTCAGAGCCTCTTGGAGGGACCCACCCTACCAGCACCCTGATTCCAGCCCAGCGACTCTGGCTCCAGACTTCTGGTCTTCAGAACTGTGAGGGAACCAACTTCTGTTGTTTTTCGCCACGCAGTTCATGGTAATTGAGTACAGCGGCCCTGGGCAATGAATACGCTGCTCGTGGGAGCTCGCTGGGTGTCTGTCTTTCATTCGGCTGTCATCGTCTCTGCAGTTGCTCCCCCAGCAACCCCTAGGACCGAGGGCTGCTCTCCTGGTGCATTTTGCCAGCTCTGTCCAGGCGAATCTCCTCCTGGGAGATCCCTGGTGGTTCAGCAGGTTAAGGATCCAGCCTTGTCACTGCTGCAGGGTGGGTTCAATCCCTGGCCTGGGAACTTCCACATGCTATCGTCATGGCCAAAGAGAAAACAAACATCAACCCCCTCCCCCCGAAAAAAAAAAAACCCCTCTGGTCCTAACATCCCTTATGGATGGTCTCCAATGACAATGAACAGGCCCCTGTACCACCTGACAGGTCATCAGAACCAACCCAGAGGCAAAAGCAAAACAACGGTAACAGCTCCGAGTGCCCGTGTCAGGTGGTAATGACTTGACATGCACTGTCTCGTCCAGTTGGGACAGGACGTCTGGTCCAGCTCCCATTTCACAGCCTGGCCTCCAGGAGGGAGAGAAGAGGACAACGTCCCCGACTCCCGGGCCACTGCGCCGTCCCCTTGCTCTTCTATAACCTCAGTGATGGGCCCTCACTCTCTCCACCCAGTTTTCTTTCTCTCCCCTCGCACCTGGGCTCTTCAGTACCGAGGCCCTCTGCCCCCACGACACGCACAAAAAACAAATCTCGCCTTGTTCTCATCTCCTTAGCTTGTAGCCAAATCCCCTGGTGGGTAAGATACAGATCATCAGGCCCCACCCCCAGATTCAGGAGGTCCAGGGCAGAGCCTGAGACTGCATTTTTCCCCTTTTCTTTCTTTTTTTGGTGTTTTTTAGGGCCGCATCCATGGCAGGTGGACGTTCCCAGGCTAGGAGTCGAATCAAAGCTGCAGCTGCCAGCCTATGCGACAGCCACAACCACGCCAGATCCAAGCCACGTCTGTGACCCTCACCACAGCTCACGGCAACTCTGGATCCTGAACCCCCTGAGCGAGGCCAGGGATGGAACCCATGTCCTCTTGGATACTAGTCAGGTTTGTTAACCCTTGAGCCACGTCGGGAACACCCGACTCTGTGGTTCTAACCAGTGCCCAGGATGGCGCTGCGGCTGCTCCGGGGACCACCCTTTGCAGGCTCCTGCTCTGTGCCACCCTCCAGCTTGGAAGGGCCTCTCCTGGTTCGTCGAACCCTCGCTGCTGCTTGTCTTCGACCCTGTACAAATACATCAGTGTGTAGCTCACGAGGTGGCTTGATTAGGCACTGCCGCTCCAGGCGGGGGTCTCACTTCTGGGGTGGGTGGCAGACGTGGTGCCGGGAGGAGCATCACCAAGGTGTCTCCACCTGGAGCCCCAGCTTCCTGCTCCATCTCTTGGGTTGATGGCAGCACAGTGATTGCCACCTCTGCACCTGAGTGCCTGAGGGGGCGCAGAGGGGAGGTGGCAGGAGTTCCTGGAACCTCAGAAGAGAAAAGCTGCTTGGGGAACCGCAGCTTCATCCAGGGCGGGATACTGCCAACCTGGGGTGGGGTGGGGGTGGGGCACATGGGAGGAGATATGCTGACCTCACTCCCCCTCCTTTTGGTCCCTGGGATGGGGAGGGAGGGGAGGTGCTGAATCTTGCTGGAGCAGAGGCTGAGGGGCTGGTTAGCGTCATTGCGCAGGTCACGGGGGCTGAGGGCTGGCTGGAGGAGGGTAAAGAGAGGGCCGGGGGGACTGATGGAAGAGCCCCCAGCTCCTCTCCGGCACCTGGGCCGGGCCCTGCCTCCCACACACTTACGCACCCACCAAACCAGGTTGGAGGGTAGCCTCCTGTGCTCTCAGGGTCCCTGCTTTGCCGCTGCTCTCACACTGTTTAGTCCCATCCACTCCAACGCCTGGAGGCCACATAAAAGCCACACCTGCCGTGATGCCAACGCAGGAGGTGTGCGACAGGCACGTGCCGACCAGGCTGCACTACATCCTGAGAACAGAAACCCCGATTCCAAGAAAGGGCATTGTGTTGCCATCTCTGAGTCACCATTTTTAAATCTTTCCTGGAGTCATAATTTCAAAATTCAATCTCAGAATGGATCTGCTGAGAAGTATGGTCCTTCTCCCCAAAAGGAAATGGGATCTTTTTTAAACCCACGAGAGCAGCAAGTGCAGGCGGCAGGCCTTCCCAGCGGGCCTCATACACCCTACACATTAAGCTATAACGGAGTAGCATCCAAAGCAAACAGAATTATTGCAGTTGTGATGAGAAATCAGGAAAGAAAAATAGCGGAGGGGGCACGGAAGCCACGCCTGGAGTAACAGGTAAGCTGGAAAGCTTCCCTACCTTGACAACATCCAATCACTGCTACGTCCTCAGCCTGAAAATATCCTTGGTTTTTTGTCCCCAATGACCTTTTTCTTTCTTTCTTTCTTTCTTTTTTTTTTTTTTGCCTTTTTTAAGGCCGCACCCACAGCATATGGAATTTCCTAGGCTAGGGATCGAATCAGAGCTACAGCTGCCGGCCTACACCTCAGCCACAGCAACGCCAGATCCGAGCTGTGTCTGCAACCTACACTACAGCTCATGGCAACTCTGGATCCTTAACCCACTGAGCGAGGCCAGGGATTGAACCCACATCCTCATGGATACCAGTCAGATTCTTAACCCACTGAGCCACAATGGGAACTTCCGGTCCCCCGTGACTTCTTAAACGGCACCACAACCACACCCATGTGCTGGCTAAATACCTGCTTAGCACGAGCCATCATATCAGATTATTTTCATCACGTTTCCATACCTAAGTATGACTAGCCACTCAAGGAGAACACGTCGCTGCCATAAAGGAAAGTTCTGGAAGAAAAATATTTCCTGATGTTCAATCTGAACAGGTACCCACCTGTGTCATATTCTTATGCTTCAAAGTTTAAAATATGTCTTTATGCAGAATTGGAGAAGGCAAGCTGCTTTTGCTAAACCAAGACAAAGTAGATAATTGCTTAAGTGCTGGGCAAGATTCCTGTTGCTAATACCAGCAATATTGCAGATGCATTTATCTGTGGATCCAGCAATCCCATTTCCAGGAACCTATCCTGAAGATATACGGGCAAAAATAAAAAATGCCATACACACAAGACCAATTATTTGTGAAACAAGAGACCACGATGGGGAGTGGCACATGCCCACACTGGGTACCACGCAGCTGTAAAGGGAAGGAGAAGGATCTCTCAACACTGCAGTAAAAAGAGCAAGGGGTGGAACGCCGTGTGGATATGCAATCTTTTCTCTACTAGGCCGAAAGTCTGAAGACTTAGGGCAGACTTCAAACCCCAACTCATCATGTAATTTTGGGGGCCATGCCCACTGCAAGTGGTCGCTCCAGGGCCCGGGCCACAGCAGTGACAATGCCAGATCCTTAACCCTGCTGCCCCACAGAGGAACTCCCACATGCTCAAGCTTTAATATACTGTTTGTCAGGCAGATGAGGCTGTCCATGGTACCACATTTAGGCATTTGAATTCTCAGGCATGGGTCTAGCAGTGCAAGAATCCTATAACATTGAAAATTCAATATAATGGAAAATCATATGGTCAAAAAAGACACTAAGGAACTGACTGCAAAAAGTTATTTATTAACAACCCAAATGTCCATTAACTGATGAAAAGATAAACGAGATGTTACCTTTCCATATGACCGAACATTATCCAGCCACAAAGCTAGGACATGCATGAACCTTGAAGATGCCATGCCGAGTGAGAGAAAACAGTGGCGAATGATCACACATTGCTGATTCCATTGATAGGAGCTGTCCTCACAAGTCAAACCCAGAGAGCAGAATGACTGCTGCTAGGAGGAGGGGGAGGGGCGAGGGAGATGAGGGCTACTGGGAGCGTGCAGCACCTTTTTGGGGTGATAAAAATGTTCTAAAACCAGACAGTGGGAATGGCTGTACAACTTTGTGAACTTACTACAAACCAATGAATTGTACACTTTAGAAGGGTGATTTTTTTTTTTTTTTTTGACTACATGAAGTCCATGCAGAAGTACCCAAGCCAGAGATTGAACCCTTGACACAGCAGCAACCAGAGCCACAGCAGTGGCAATGCCAGATCCTTAACCCACAGAGCCACCAGGGAATTCCAGAAGGGCAAATTTTATGTTATACAAATTATATCTCAATAAGGCTGCTACTAAAGAAGTCACTTATCTGACAACTGGGAAAATCTGAATTCTGACCTGATACAAAGGTCCTGTTCTTTTTTTTTTTTTTTTTTTTTTTTTTTTCCTTTTTAGGGTCACACCCATGGCATATGGAGGTTCCCAGGCTAGGGATTGAATCGTAGCTACAGCAGCTGGCATACACCACAGCCAGAGCAACGCCAGAACCTTAACCCACTGAGCGAGGACAGAGATCGAACCTGCAACCTCATGGTTCCTAGTTGGATTTGTTTCTGCTATGCCACGACGGGGACTCCAAAAGTTCATGAGACAACTCTTTGTTCTGTTTTTGTTTTTTAGGGCTGCAGCTGCGGCATGTGAAGGTTCCCAGGATAGGGGTCAAGTCAGAGTTGTAGCTGCCAGCCTATGCTACAGCCACCGCAACATCAGATCTGAACCAAATCTTCGACCTATACCACAGCTCACGGCAACGCTGGATCCTTAACCCACGGAACGAGGTCAGGGATGGAACTTGCAACCTCATGATTCTAGTTGGATTCGTTTCCACTGCGCCACGGTGAGAACTCCTCCTGTTCATTTTTAAGTCCGAGGATGGTATCACAGGTTTTTTAAAAAAGAATCCTTACATCTCAGAAATACATATTTACATATTTATAGATAAAATGATACGTTGTCTGGGATTAGCTTAAAATTATCCTAATGGGGTGAGGGGAAGTCTCAGGGGGCAAGGGGGTATGAAGATAAAGAAAACAAAATTGACTAGATGTTGAGAAATAATAAAGCTAGGCTAAAAAGAGATAGTTTTCTTTCTCTTTTTATATACATTTGAACATTTCCATAATACAAAGTTTAAAAATGATCTTTCTTAGTCTCTGAAAAACTGAATATACCTTCTAAACCTTTTCTATAAATCACTAATGAACACCTATCTAAACTGGGGAAGGCAATCAGAGAGGAAAATGGAAGAACTGCAGCATGTTCTGTCTAAAAGAAAGGAGAACTTATTTTCTGTAATTAACCAATACATAAGGAAAAAGATAAGGAAAAGCACAGCAAGCAAGGAAGAGGAAACAATTGCTCATTTTGGTTAACCAGGATAAAGAACTAAGTTAAATATTCATTAATTTCATTCACTGCAAAGAGCTTTCTGAAAATTTTCATTTGTTAGCTTCACCTACCTAATTAAAATTTGTGATGGGACTATAATACAATATTTCACACAATTACATGCTGAATATGATTTATTGTATTTGGGGCACTTTGCAAATCAAATTATACTTTGAAAAAGGAACTCTCATTTCAGGTCATACAGTTACTCATTTCTTAAATATCTGGCTTGATTTGAATAATGCTAATTTAAATAATGTTGCTAAGAGGCTTGCGCAGCAAAGCAACACGATGGCAGAAATAATCTATGCTCAGCCAGGGCCTTGGGATCCAATCCCGGCTTTCCCCTAACTCGCTGTATAACCCGGGGCAAACGGTTCAGTTTCCCAGGCTGCTTTTGCATGTGTGAAATGGACACGAGAATACTCACCTCAAAGGGTTGTGGAGAAATGAAATAAGCTAATATATCCAAAATATCTTTGCAAAGGCCCGCACCTACCCAATTCAAAAGTGATAGTTACAAATATTATTCAGAATATCGGGGTAACTGGGAATGTGACCGAGGCCCTCAAAGATGACCTGCAGCCGCTTTCAACCGCAGCCGCAGGCACCAGCTGCCAAGATGGAGTTTTCATATCTTGGGGCATCAGGACTGCCTGGTTTGTGAGCATCTCCAGCAGAAGGTTTTGGTTTATATGTATCCATTCTCTGATCTGTTAATGGGTGGGGCTCTGAGTAGAAATAACAGAAAAGTCTGCAAGAGGTGTCCCGAAGTTTTTCGGAAGGAAAGCTTCTGGATTACACTCTGAACCACAGAGAACAGACTGGCGGTTGCCAAGAGGGAGGGGGGGAGGGAGTGGGAGGGATGGGAGTCGGGTGAGTAGATGCAAACCACAGAGCACTATGGCCAATCACTTGTGATGGAACGCGGCAGAAGAACATGATAAAAGATGCTGTAATAGAACATGACAGAAGATAGAATGTATACATATGTATGACTGGGTCACTTTGCTGTAGAGCAGAAATTGGCACAGTGTTGTAAATTGACTCTAATGAGCCATTAAGAAATTAAAAAAATTACGGTCTCCCTCCCATGCAAAACTTTAAATGAGAAACAGGGACTCTTGCTGGTTAAAGTATAACAAACCAGACAATCCCCACGTACGGGGGACAATGACTCTATTTTAACCTACATTTTACATTAAAATCCTACAGCGCTGCCCTAGCACTCAGATGGAAATTAGCCGTGCACATCTACAATGAATCTATTATGAATTTAACTCCAAACCATGCTTCCCTGTCTTCCTGAGAACACACGAGGGCACCTTCCAGCCTCTGGACCTTTGCTCGGAGCCCTGCAGTGGATCTCAGTGCCGTACGGATGGTGGAGACCAGCTTAGGTGGTAGGAAAGGAGCCATTTTTAAAACATAAAGATCTTTGCTTATTAAGGAATGTACATCAAAGGACATGAAACCAAGCAAAAGTATCAAAAAGCAAAAAAGGCATCCTCCTATCACTTAGAAAAAAAAAAAAAGAGAGATAACTCTTGGTATAGGTCTCTCCATTCGTCCTTGCGTACATGGCGTCTATCTTTACCTTTATTTTTATTTTTATTTTGCTATTTCTTGGACCGCTCCCATAGCATATGGAGATTCCCAGGCTAGGGGTCTAATCGGAGCTGTAGCCACCGGCCTACGCCAGAGCCACAGCAACGCGGGATCCGAGCCGCATCCGCAACCCACACCTCAGCTCATGGCAACGCCAGATCGTTAACCCACTGAGCAAGGGCAGGGACCGAACCCGCAACCTCATGGTTCCTAGTCGGATTCGTTAACCACTGCGCCACGACGGGAACTCCGATGGCGTCTATTTAGTTGAAATTATGCAGCATTTCCAGTGTTACATCCTGCTTCTGTGATGTAATGCAGAAGCATCTTCCCTGTTGTCACCAAGAGCCCAGACATTTTTAAAGATCACACAGCACTCAGGCATTCAAGGTGCTGCATTTTCCAGCCATGTCCCTATTGCTTGCTGTTTTTATTTTATTTTATTTTTATTTTTATTTTTTGTCTTTTTTGCCATTTCTTGGGCCATTCTCACGGCACACGGAGGTTCCCAGGCTAGGGACTGAATCAGAGCTGTAGCCACTGGCCTATGCCAGAGCCACAGCAATGCGGGATCTGAGCCGCTTCTGCAACCTACCCCACAGCTCACGGCAATGCCAGATCCTTAACCCACTAAGTGAGGCCAGGGATCGAACCCACAACCCCATGATTCCTAGTCGGATTCGTCAACCACTGAGCCATGATGGGAACTCCATTGCTTGCTCTTTTTAATGTTTCCTATGCAACTTTTCTCCAATATGCATAATTCTACAATCAACCCCTTTCTGCATCAAGCATTTTTCTGTATTTACACTCACAACAGCACTTCATAAGGGGGTCTGTTCACCGCATTCTGTGCCCCACGCTAACCACGACGCTGAAAAAAACTTTAATGTTAGCAAGAATTTCAAGAATATAAGCTTCCATAAATTATTTGATTCTCTTTCTTCCACTATATCGTAGCCCACACACAGCATAATTAAAACATTCCAAATCTCCCTATCTGAAAGTAAATTCCCCAGAAACACAGCAAACTTTGCAGGCTGCGGCTTTCTGCGTGGAGATGCATTACACAGCAACAAGTTCTTTGTTTATTTGTTTGTTTTCTTTTTACAGTCACCCTCGAAACATACAGAGGTTCCCAGGCTAGGGGTCCAATCAGAGCTACAGCGGCTGGCCTACATCACAGCCACAGCAACGTGGGATTGGAGCCACGTCTGTGACCTACACCACAGCTCACGGTATCACCAGATCCTTAACAACCACTGAGCGAGGCCAGGGATCGAACCTGAATCCTCATGGATCCTAGTGGGATTCGCTAACCACGGAGCCACAGCGGGAACTCCCTGAATTTTTTCCTCTATCTTGGTGTGACGCTGGCTATCATGCTTTGATTTATTTTCTCTTTTGAAAAGAATGTTACAAAGAAACAGCAACTCTAACTATGAAAAACACTAGAATAAGTTTCAGAAAAAAAGCACACTTTATTCTTAATCAAGAAAATAAAACTCCTGGGCAGGCCCTTGTATCATGTTCCCCTCATTGTCTAAAAATAGAAGTTTTAGGAGTCTCAAGTTTTATATAAAGCAACGACTTCAAATGGACCCATTAGGATACAGTCGTCATCAGATTTATTTTTGGAAAGCTGAGTAGGTCAAGAATACCTAGACCAACCTAGCTTCTATTTAAAACAGACTCATCTGGAGTTCCCTCGTAGCACAGCAGGTTAAGGATCTGGTGGTGTCACTGCTGCGGCTTGGGTAACTGCTGTGGCTTGATCCCTAACTAGGAACTTCCACGTGCTGTGGGTGTGGCTGAAACATTAAGAAAAATAAAAAAAAAAAAAAAGGTTATTCAAAAACGAAGACATCCACCTGGCACATACATGTCCCTGGAGCTGGGACATGTATGATGATGATTTTACCCTGAAGGTCAAAGAAATAGATTTCTTTTCACAGATGCATGAGAATGGATCTAAGTACTAAAGGAAAAAAACCAACACACACACCATCAGAGGGTACCCTCTGCTGACTCCCAGAAAAAGATGGTAACGGCAAAAGAGTTGGTTAAATCCAAACAAAATAAGAAAGTTAATTTTAAAGGGACATTTGCATGCGGCAGACTCAAAATGTTTTAACCCAAGGAATTTTACAGCCAAGATGAATTCCGTTTTCTAGGCTAATCCGTAAGGAAAAGCAATTCTGGCACAACTGGGCGAGGTGTATTAGTGGAAAGCAGACGGCAGGAGGTTAATCAGCAGGAGGGGAGTTTTTACGAGATGTTTGAGCTCCAAAAGCATAAGAAGAGGGTCACTGCCAAGTTACTTAAAGCACAAATGCTGCTTTTTGTTTTGTTTCCAGGCACCATGGGGAAATAAGACGGTGATTTAAATGTGCCAGAAATCTACTATTTATAGGTATAGAATTCTGCCATAGGTTATGTTCTCCCGGGCAGAAGAGAAAGGGATTTTTTTTTTAAAGGAGGCTTTGCCTCTGATGGGTTTACTCGTTAGAAGGGGACAGGGGCGGTTTAGTGATAAGCTTCAGGGTTCTGAGCAGATCAGAGAAGGGCCTGCCCATTCTGTGTCCCAGACTTGGCTCAGAACTTCATGTATGACCCAGTAAGGGTCTGCTCTGCTGAACTGGATGATGGTTTAAACTGGGGATGGAGAAAGATGAGAGATTAGAACCAAAAGATTCTAGGTGGAACAGCCTCCGAGAGGGGCCCAAAGATTCATGTTGGTTTTGTTTTGTTTTGTTTTGTTCTGATGGCTGTACCCATGGTATATCGAAGTTCCCGGGCCAGGGCTTGAATCCAAGCCTTTAACCCATTGTTCCAGGCAGAGGATCAAACCCACACCTCTGCAGAATTGAGCCGCTGTAGTCGGATCCTTAACTTACTGCACCACGGTGGGAATTCCTGGATTTTGCTTTTGTTTCCAAGCTCTCCCGTCCCAGAGAGTCCTGATAAACAACTTCTCCAGTTCACTGTGGATGCTCCTTCCCTGACGCAACACGCACTTACGGATCACCTACGACCCTGCACCCCGGCTACGCAATTCACCAACATCCAGCCAAAACACACCAACACCCTTCTGGTCATGATCTCGACACTCCTAGGACTGCTCCCCTGTTCTTCTAAGTTTGGGTTCTCTGTCCATATTAAGGGTGCATGGGAGTTCCCATTGTGGTGCAGTGGAAATGAATCTGACTAGTATCCCTGAGGATGTGGGTTCGATCCCTGGCCTTGCTCAGTAGGCCAGGGATCTGGTATTGCCGTGAGCTGTGGTGAAGGTCACAGATGTAGCTTGGATCCCATGTTGCTGTGCCTGTGGTGCAGGCCAGCAGCTGTTGCTCTGATTCGACCCCTAGCCTAGGAACTTCCATATGCTGTGGCTGCGGCCCTAAAAAGCAAAAAAGCAAAAAAAAAAAAAAAAAAAAAAAATTTAGGAGTGCAAATGTCTACAAACAACAAATGCTAGAGAGGGTGTGGAGAAAAGGGAACCCTCCTACACTGTTGGTGGGAATGTACATAGGTACAACCACCATGGAGAACAGTATGGAGGTTCCTTAAAAACCTAAACATAGAGTTACCATATGATCCAGTAATTCCACTCCTGGGCATCTATCCAGCAAAAACTCTAATGCAAAAATATGCACGCGCCTCAATGTTCACTGCAGCACTATTTACAGTAGCCAAGACATGCAAACAACCTACATGTTCATCAATGGATGAGCGGATAAAGAAGATATGGTACAGATATACAATGGACTATTATGCAGCCATAAAAAAGAATAAAATAATGCCATTTGCAGCAACATGGATGGACCTTGAGATGATGATACTAAGTGAAGTCAGATAAAGACATATATCATATGATGGCACTTATATGTAGACTCTGAAAAAATGAAACCAATGATTTATTTACAAAACAGAAACAGACACGCAGACCTCGAAGACAAACTTATGGTTATCAAAAGGGAAAGGTGGGGGAGGGATAAATTAGGAGTTTGGGATTAACTCATACATACTACTGTATATAAAGGAGAAAAGCGACAAGGACCTACTGCGCAGCACAGGGGACTCTACTCAAAGTTCTGTAATAACCTATATGGGAAAAGAATCTGGAAAAGAATGGGTGTGTGTATACGTATAACCGAATCATTCTGCTGTACACCATACTCCAATATCAAATAAAACTCTGTCTTGGTCTTTTTAGGGCTGCACCTGTGGCATATGGAGGTTCCCAGGCTAGGCGTCCAATGGGAGCTGTAACTGCTGGCCACAGCCACAGCCACAGCCACGCCAGATCCGGGCTGCATCTGTGACCTACACCACAGCTCACAGCAACACTGGATCCTTAACCCACTGGGCAAGGCCAGGGACGGAACCTGCATCTTTATGGATGCTGGTCTGATTGATTTCCGCTGAGCCACGACAGGAACTCCCAATATAAAATAAAACTTATAAAAAAAAAAAAGCTTGCAACATATCTGCTGGAGCCCGAATCTGCAAGGAGCCCCGTTCCATCGCTGCCCCCGTTCTTCTCGAGCCTACCTTTGGTAGGGCCTTTCCTGTTGAGCACGGCCTGCTGCTCCTCGGTAATGTTCAGCCGCCGAACCACGTCGGCCAAAGCCGACTTGAGCAGCTGGATGTCGTCTTCCTGCATCTGGACCCGCTGCTCCAGGGAGGCGATGCGGTCTGTCACCTCCATGCTACTGGCCGCGGAAGCGCTGTCATCTAGACCAAGGGAACAGGGAACAAGTGAGTCTCAGCGCTCCGCGGACAAGTCAGACTCAGAAACACACACCAGCACGTTGCTGTAACAAAAGAACGCTTAAAACCCGAAGACAACGGCTCGTGGGTGGAAACTGAAGTCTTTTATCGCCCAGGACTGCAGTGCTTCCTTCTGTGACACTCATGTCTTTCTCTGTTTGTCACAAACTGCGGTTTTAATCGCTGTGATACATTTTCTAGATGCAGGCCAAATTTTTTTTTTTTTTTTTTTTTTTGGCTATACCCGCTACAGGCAGAAGTTCCCAGGCCAGGGACTGAACTCACACCACAGCAGCAACCTGAGCCACGCCAGCGACAACGGTGGATCCTTAACCTGCTGAGTCACACGGGAACTCCCCGCCTTATTTTCTTTTCTGTGACATCAGGGAACCTCGGAAACAGAGTGGGTGTTAGACTGTATCTACTGCGACGTCCTGCACGCTGCAGAAATCCATCGCCTGGGCTTCTAGCTTCCGTCTGACGATGCTTACGGGTCAGTCGGATAACCACAAGGTCCTACTAGCCACTAGTCAAGACTTTTAAGGACCGCCTGCTCCGACGAAGCCACAGGTGAGGGCAAATCGGATTGGTCAGCACGGCCTCACAGCTACAGTCACCTCCGTTTCTTACACCGAAGCACTAACGCCCGATTCCTTGGCAAAGACCCTCCGCGATCTTCCCTCTGCCTCTCCAAGCTCGTTTCACAGCCTCCCTCCCTCCACGTCCCCTGCTCAGCACACACTCTCTTTTCTTTCCCACCTTGGGGATCTGGTGTCTGCTGTTGCCTCGGCTGGAAGCATCTCTCCACCAGCCTTTGGCCTGATCAAGTTCTTCTGGTCTCAGCCAGAACGGGAGCTTTGCAGAGAACCTTCCCTAAGGTTGTTTGTTTTGTTTTTTAAAGTTTTTTTTAAGTTTTTTTTATTTTTAATTTTTTTAAATTGTTATTTCTTTGAATCACATCCACCTTAAGTCTTTCTGTCGCAGCATCGCTACGCGCTCTACTCATCTGGCCTGTTTGCGTACTGTCTTTGCCTCCCAACGCACATATGAGCATCACAGAGTCTCCTCTGCTTCCGGGTTTACAGACCCTCCGGGGCAGCACCCCTGCCCCTGCCAGAAAGTAACCATTAAGCCTGGAAATTCTACAAACAACAGCAGAAGGTACTGGAGAGAGGACATGGGTGTATGACCTCTGGTGGGAGTTTATACTCCCTTGGTGGAGGCGGATGGGCAACTCCACGGCTCAATTCCCTTCTTCGCGGCTTTGAGGCCAGGGCGGAGTGGTGCATGCAATGGGGCTGAGGAGACATGGAAAACCCCCAGTCCCGGGTGAATAAATGGTTTCATGGGTTTCTCTGGTGAAGCATGCATGAAATTAGCTGCAGGATATAAAGAGGATGGATTCACATAGTTATCCTTGGGAAGCTCTCTGTGTGATGGAGCAGACACACGTCCATGAATTCCTGAAACAGTGTGATGAGTTATAGAACAGAGGAATATACAAAGTGTTAAATGAACATAGAGAAGAACAAGTAATTGGATTTGGAAAAGCAGGAGAAAGTAGGGGTGGACCTTGAAGGATAAAAACATTTACAAGGTGGAAAAGCAAGAAGAACGGCATTCCAGGCAAAGGAAACAATTTAGCGAAACATGGGAACTCGGAAGCATGAGGAGTATTCAGAGAGTGGTGGCCTTTGAAATTGAAATCTCCCACCTTATAACTTCTACCTGCTGGCTATCATTCTGTCTTGCCCTTAAATTCAAGCTCTGCCAACTTTCTAAGGAACACAGTTGTTTCATATAGAAAAATGGTTTTCAAGGGTGTCAGTGGCACTTCTGAAAGAGAATAATAGGTTTCGAACATCCGATAACCCAGAGCGCTTACTAAGCACCCATACGCATCTAAAATTGTTAAGTTTGGAGTTCCCGTTGTGGCTCAGTGGGTTAAGGACCCAATGATGTCCCTGTGAGGATGCGGTTCAATCCCTGGGCTCACTCATTGTGTTACGGATCTGGCATTGCCACAAGCTGCAGCATGGGTCACAGATGGGGCTCGGATCTGGCATTACTGTGGCTGTGGCACAGGCTGGCAGCTGCAGTTCCAATTTGACCTCTGGCCTGGGAACTTCCATACGCTGCATGTGCAGCTGTAAAAAGAAGTAAAATTGTTCTTTTTTTTCCCCTTTGGCTACATCTTCGGCATTTGGAAGTTCCTGAGCCACGGATCAAACCTGCTCCACAACAGTGACAATGTCGAGTCCTTAACCCACTGACTCACCAGGGAACTCCTAAAACTGTTACATTCTTATGAAGAGATATCACATATATAAAATGAAGAGACATTAACTCTTTAAAAAATACATCAGAGTCCCATCTCTTTAAAAAAAAAAAAAAAAGAAAAAAGGAAGGCATTCTTGTCATGGCTCAGCAGAATCGAATCTGACTGGGTAGAATCTATGAGGACACAGGTTCGATCCCAGGCCTCACTCAGTGGGTTACGGATCCAGTGCTGCCATGAGCTGCAGTGTAGGTCGCAGAAGGGGCTCGGATCTGGCGTTGCTGTGGCTGTGTCATAGGTCCAATTGGACCCCTAGCCTGGGAACCTCCATATGCTGCAGATGTGGCCCTAAAAAGACAAAAAAAGAAAAAAGAAAAAATTCAAACTGTGAGGTAAGAACTTGCAAATATCCTTTCCTTACCCTCCTCCCCTTCCTAGAACTGGACACCCCATTCTTCACCCCTAATGTCGGAGTCAGACTGCTTCCTTTAGGAACCCTAGAGGGTGTGTTCTTTTGTTCTGTCTCTCCCTGTTAAGACATTGAAAGAACTTAAAAAACCCAACAGCGAGAAAAGAAATAACCCGATTTTAAAAATACGAAAAGAAAAAATTAGGCAAAAGACTAGAAGCGACATGTCACCAAAGAGGATATACAGACGACCAACCAGGCACGTGAAAAGGCCATGACGGAATCCCGCAACACGGGCGGAACCGGAGACTCTCACACTATGTGAAGTTTGTCAGAAAGAGAAAGACAAATACCACATGATATACTTATATCTGGAATCCAATACCTGGCGCGAATGAACCTACCCACAGAAAAAAAACCTCATGGACTTTGGAGAACGGACTCGTGGTTGCCCAGGGGAGGGGGAGGGACTGGGAGTTTGGGGTTAGTAGACGTAAACTCTTGCATCTGGAGCGGATGAGCAGTGAGCTCCTGCGGTACAGCACAGTCACTTGTGATGGAGCAGGATGGAGGATCATGTGTGAGAATGTGCTGGGTCGCTTTGCTGGACAGCAGACACCGACAGAACAGTGCAAATCAACTCCAATAAAAAAATTAAAAAAAACCCCACAGTGAGATACTGCTCTCTACCTATGAGAAGTGTATGATACAAAATACTGACAAAACCAAATGCAGGGAGAATCTGGAGCAAATGAAACTCCTACGCTGCTGGTGGACACAGAAAATGGTACAGTCACTCCGGAAAACAGTGAAGCAGTTTCTTGTAAAGACAGCCATATGGTTACCAGGTGATGTAGCAATCCCTAAGCACCGACTCCAAGAAATGCACACTCACAGCCGTACAAAAGCTGTACACCCTTGAAAGTGGCTGGATTCCTACTTGGTAAGATATGGAAGCAACTCAAATGTGGATAAACCGGTGAATGAACGGTGGTGCCGCCGTACAGTGGGTTACAACCCGGTAATAAGAGAGGACAGCCTGCTGATCGATGCAGCGATTCGGACAGACGTCAAGGGCACTGTGCTGAGTGAAGACGGCCAGTCTCAGGCGGCCACACGCTGCATGATTCCACTTATATGGGCAAAGGCAAAACCGCAGAGAAGAACCGATCAGAGGGTGCGGAGGCTGGGTAGGGGCGTAGTACGGGAGTCCTGGGGGGGTGATGAAACACTCTGTCGGGCTGTGGCAGCAGTTACATGACTCTATACTGCGTTAAAATACACAGTTATCTCGAAAAGGCAGTTTTGCTGAATGTTAACCTAATAACTTGTTGAGAGTTCAAGTGAGAGAAAGTCTTCCTGTTGGCTTTGTCAATTAAAAGCTATTGGTTTTTTGGTTTGTTTCTTTTTTGACCGCCCCAAGGCATACAGAATTCCCAGGCCAGGGAGCAGATCTGTCTCAGTGGTGACCTGCACAGCAGCTGCGGCAACGCAGGATCCTTAACCCCACTGTGCTGGGCTGGGGATTGAACCTGCATCCCAGCACTCCTGAGATGCTGCCCACCCCACTGTGCCACAGTGGGAACGCCAAAGCTATTGCTTTTGCTTGTTGAAGTTGGTTGCTTTTATACTGTGAGATCTCAGCAAAGAAATACTTCAGGGAAATCTCTTGACATCCGAAATTAACGCAACATGGTGAATCAGCTATATTCCATAAAATTTTGAAAAAAGAAAAAAAATAGAGAAATATTTCAATGAAAGCTGAATACTCCTTGGATTTCCTGTTGTGGCACATCGGAAACTACTCCGACTAGTATCCATCAGGATGCGGGTTTGATCCCTGGCCTTGCTCAGTGGATTAAAGCTCTGGCATTGCTAAGAGCTGTGGTGTAGGTTACAGATGTGGGTGGGATCCCAAGTTGCTGTGGCCGTGGTGTAGGCCAGCAGCTGTAACTCTGATTTGACCCCTAGCCTGGGAACCTCCATATGCTGTGGGTGCAGCACTAAAAAGACAAAAAGATTAAAAAAAAATTATGTAATCACTATGTGCCTTGGTTTCCCCACTTGTAAAACAGAGACCCCCCCGTAGTCATCAACACCTCATGGGGTTGTTGTAATATTAAATGAGCTAATACAGAGAGAGCCCTTGGGATGTATTTTCACATTCAGTAAATGTTCCATAAATATAAGACATAAGTAAGCTATTATTATTATTATTATTGATAAAAATTACCAAAGTAAATTCAACTTTTTTTCTTTGTAGGGCCTTACCTGCAGCATATGGCAGTTCCCAGACTAATGAAAGCTGGTCAAATCAAAGCTGCAGCTGCAGGCCTACACCACAGCCACAGCAACGCCAGATCCGAGCCACATCTGTGATCTACGTGGCAGCTCACGGCAACACCAGATCCTTAACCCGCTGAGCAAGGCCAGGGATGGAGCCTGCATCCTCACATTATGTCAGGTTTTAATCCACCGAGCCACAAGGGGAACGCCAGTAAATTCAACTTTAACTTTCCCTTCCAAATTTCGACGTGCTGTCTGAACACTATTATGCAAAACAGCGCTGGGAAATTCACTAGAAATTAGCATTTTATTAGTAACAGAGTTTCTAAGTCATGAAGTGATCTGGCACATCGAGTCATTCACTCCTTTGATCTCTGGGGCCATCTGAGCAGACGGTGGCTTCGAGGAGGGCGAACACACGCATCAAAGGGACCCGAGCCACTGACTGGCGGCCGGCGACGTCCTGGAGGGGAAGAGTCAGCTTCTATCGTCAACCCTGCATTTTCACGTCCATATCATATAAGCTACCCAGCCAGACCAGGCAGGCCTGCTCCACGTTACACAAATTGATGATGCAAAATAGCCTCTCTGTGGCCTCCGTTGGCACCACAGATGGTTTTCATAAAACGGCATAAATCAGACTCTATTTTAATTATATGGCCATGTTCACATAGGAAAAAGTCAAATTTTCTTTTTAAAAACTGGGGAGGGCTGTGCCCACAGCCTACGAAAACTCCCAGGCCACGGATCCAACCTGCACCACAGAAGCACCCAAGCCATAGCAGGGACAACACCGGACCCTCAACCTACTGAGCCACCAGGGAACCCCAAATCCCTCCAAACCCCAAAGCCAAAAGCCCAACCACCTCAACATCTGCCTTCAAATACAAGTGAGTAAACACTGAAATGTCTGATCTGTTTCAAAGAATGTCCATGTGTGAGATTCGCTAAAGTTTTCCCCAGGGCACAATCTTCGTGCTTATCAAACGCTGCCAGAACCCCAGCTTTAACCTGCGGTGGATGGACTGCTTTACTTCGGCTCCTGCAGGTAATTACTCTCGAGAGCAGACCGGAGGCTTCCTGGCAGCTGTGGGAGCCCGTCTGAAGTTCTTAACCTTCTTGTGCACAGAAACGGCTGGGGTTGTTCAAATGACTTCACATGCCAATTCGGCTGGGGCACAACTCATTAGCATAATGAAAAACAAAACCCCAAGCTTGGTCGAAGCAACCCAGACGGTATCAAGCCTCTGAACAGTGCCCGGGAGTCCACAGCCCAGGATGGGATTCATCTGAACTCCATCAAAGAAAACCTCGTTAGGTTGGGAATCCAGCCCAAACAAAACCTTCACAAGTTATGTATTTCAAGTAATGTTCGTTCCAGTGCCGCTGAAATTTATCTATGGAGGTCATTAAAACAGTGTTAACAAGAAAGCCACTTTATCCTATTTTCCAAAATCTTCATATTCTTGCAAGCAACCCTGTACTTTGCGGTGTCAGGGGAGGTTTGAAAAAGATGCTATTCTCTACATTTTTATCTCCTGCGATGTTGAAACCTCTGTGGGAACGAGACCTCTTGGCGAGGGCTGGGGCATGGCGAGCGATGTACACACGGCGAGGAGGTGTCCCTTTACCTCAGGGTCAGGTGACCATCTCTCGGATGGTGATCCCACCACGGCAAAGGGGGCAGAGGGGATTTAATCAGAAGCAGATCCAGACCCACAGCCGTGGACCGTCATACAGACGTCTCAGCTGGCCAACCACCCTGCATCCTCGGCCAGCAGCAGACCTGCCTGCGGCTACAATGTCCCGCCTCGTGGCATTTTGTCAAGGTCCCAAACAAAACCAGCTCAGAAAGGCTAACGATCCGTGTGACCTGCCCTGGACTGTCCGGGTCCTGGGGCTTTAGAGGGTACACTGACCTGGGATTCAAACGGGCAGGGCTCAGCCCCTGGGTCTGCTCCTTGTGGGCTGTGTAAGCTTGGCGAACGGCTTACCCTCTCCAAGAATGACACCGCAGGCTGTCTTCTGAGGTGCTTGTGGGGCCACGGTCATGAAAACAAAACATGAAATATGACGACGGAGAGTGGGCGCTCCACGTAACAGGGAGTGGGGCACTTCCACAGTTGACGGCTGTCAGCACTGCTTGCGACAGCAGAGCGCAAACACTGGCCGTCGGTGACATCGACAGTAACAATAGTTACGGGGCCAAGTCTGCGGGGATGTGCAGGCCTCGCTCCACGACGGGGCCCAGACTAGAGTGAAAGGTACCATTTCTGCCTCCGGAGCGCCTCCAGTCAAGGTGAGGACATGGGACATCATTAAGCTTAAGATGAAGAAGAGCTGCTGTGTCGCACCGGGAACTACGTCTAGTCCCTTATGATGGAGCAGGATAATGCGAGAAAAAAGAGCGTCTACATGTATGTGTGACTGGGTCACCGTGCTGTCCAGGAGAAAATTGACAGAACACCATAAACCAGCTATAATGGAAAAAAAAAGAATCATTATTTTAAAAAAAAAGATGAAGAATTCCTTAAAGCCCTCTCACATGACACACGTGATCTGTGGCCAAAGGATGGACCAGGCATTAGTCCACGGCTCTATCCTGGCTCGCCTCTTGTGAGAACGGAGCCCAGTGCCGGCTTCTTTCTGAGTTTCAAGCGATGTCCTGGGTCCAAGAAGGTGCTGCATCACTCCTTGTCCCACAGGTTAAAAAACAATCTGGCAGCTCTGCCCTTTCTCTCGATCTTCATGTAACTATTTGTGACTAAGGCTTATTAAGTTTAACTACCCTGGAGTTCCCGTTGCAGCTCAGTGGTAATGAACCTGACTAGTTTCCACGAGGATGCGAGTTCGACCCCTGGCCTCACTCAGTGGGTTAAGGACCCAGCATGAGCTGCACTGTAAGCTGCAGCTGTGGCTCAGATCAGGTGTTGCTGTGCTTGTGGCAAAGGCCAGCAGCTGCAGTTCTGATTCAACCCCTAGTCTCAGAACTTCCATATGCTGAGAACGCAGTCCAAAAAAGACCAAAAAAAAAGAGTTTAATTACCCTTAAAAAAATTTTTTTTAGAGTTCCCACCGTGGCACAGGGGGTTAAGAATCCAACTCCAGCAGCTTGGGTCTCTACGGAGGTGCAGGTTCAATCCCAGCCTGGAGCAGTGGGTTAAAAGATCCAGCATTGCTGCAGCTACAGTGTAGGTCACAGCTGTAGCTCAGACTCAGTCCCTGGCCCAGGAACTTCCATATGCTGTGAGTGCGACCATCAACAAAAAAAAATTTTTTTTTGGCCATGCCCTTGGCATGTGGAAGTTCCTAGGCCAGGGACTGAACCCAAGCCACAGTAGTGACAACGCCAGATCCTTAAACTGATGTGCCACCAGGGAACTCCTTAATTACCCTTCTGAGTAAAAAATGACACAAAAAATCTTTAGGTAACTCATCTGTTTTCTTCTATTTAAAAGGCAAGGGGAGTTCCCGTTGTGGCGCAGTGGTTAACGAATCCGACTAGGAACCATGAGGTTGCGGGTTCGGTCCCTGCCCTTGCTCAGTGGGTTAAGGATCCGGCGTTGCCGTGAGCTGTGGTGTAGGTTGCAGACGCGGCTCGGATCCTGCGTTGCTGTGGCTCTGGCGTAGGCCGGTGGCTGCAGCTCCGATTCAACCCCTAGCCTGGGAACCTCCATATGCCGCGGGAGCAGCCCAAGAAATAGCAAAAAGACAAAAAAAATAAAATAAATAAAATAAAAAATAAAGGCAAGGAAAGCACACTTTCCCTCCATTCATCTGATTATCTCATTACCTAGAGACAAACACAGGCTCTTGACTCTAAATCTTCCAGTGATGTGGAGCTCCTACTGTGGCTCAGTAGATCAACAACCTGACACAGTGTCTGTGATGATGTGGGTTCGATCCCTGCCCTTGCTCAGTGGGTTAAGGATCCGGTGTTGCCGTGAGCTGTGGTGTAGGTCACAGACGCAGCTCGGATCCTGCGTTGCTGTGGCTCTGGCGTAGGCCGGTGGCTGCGGCTCCGATTCGACCCCTAGCCTGGGAACCTCCATATGCCACGGGAATGGCCCAAGAAATGGCAAAAAGACAAAAAAACAAACAAAAAAACAAAAACAAAACAACAAGGGTGGCACTCAAATAATAATAGTTACCCTTTACTCCCCACTGTGTGCCAGACCCTGTGTCTTACGGTGCCTTATCTCCAGTTCACACGGCTTCCTCTGATGGGTGTCATCCCATTTCAGAGATGAGGCTGAAGAAGTTGCGCTTCTCACCCACCTCATCTGAAGCCGTGCAGTAGGAAGCAGCCCTCGTGGAAAGGGTAGCTTCACACTGTATCCTGTGGTCCCTCCAAACGACAAGTATTAATTCTGGTGGGACTTGGGTGGTTCGAAGTAAAATATGCATGAAATGTTTTCCATCATTTTATTTTTTCCAAAACATTAGGCAAATTATATTTAGAAATCTTTTTTTTTTCTTTTTATGGCACCACCTTTGGCATATGCAAGCTCCTAAGCTAGGGGTTGAACTGGAGCTGCGGCTGAGGCCCACACCACAGCCACAGCAGCAATGGATCCGAGCGGCATCTGCGGCCTATGCCACAGCTTGTGGCAACACCAGATGCTTAATTCACTGAGTGAGGCCAGGGATCGAACCCACATCCTCAGGGAGACTACACTGGGTTCTTCACCCACTGAGCCACAGTGGACACTCCTAGAAATCTTATTACAAGGTTCCGGTATTTTAGGAACCAGTCATATCAGCAATAAGGACTAACAACCTCTCCCCTCATAACTGTAGACAGACATCTCACATGAAAGCCGGCTTTCCATGCTTTGCCCTGTTTGCAGAGAGGCTGTATTGTGTTGTCACAGTCTGAACCCCTATGGCTTCCATCAGCAGAAGAAATATGGAAACAGGTAACGCAGGGAAGCGACACATCCTCCGTCATTTTAAGGTCTGGATCTCAGCCTACGGTCAGGTTTGCAGCCCTCAACACTACTGCTGGCCGGAGGGCTACAGCACACCTGCCTCTCCTTTGATCATCTGGATCAGCCAGGAATTCTATTCTGAGCCTTGCTCATCCCAGGGCTGGATCTGTCGCTTGAGCTCAGCTCTGAAATTCATCACTTCATAGACAATGACAAGAACTGACCCATCCATCAGTAAACCTGTCCCAACGGACGCCGAGCTAATGTTTGTACACTTGACTGTGAAAGAATTCTACAACTGCCCTTGACTGATCTAGAAATGCTGCCATGGCCTACTGAGTAAAGGAACTTGAGCAGAGCCTCCTGAAGCTGGAAGGAAATGGAACCAGGACCTTTCATGACTCTTAGGTTGTGAAACAGGGGTGCTGGAGGCCAGAAAAAAACACATAAGATCACCCTAAGGAGAGATGTGTGACTCAGTTGAATTAGATGACACAATGTCAAAGCCAACAAATTTTCCGTTCACTTCAATAAAATGGTACCGAGCATCCTCTAGGCTAGATCTGCAATGAATACTACGACCTTCCTAATCTTAGGGCGCTCCATCTAGCCAAGAAATACAGGAACACACATGAGAGCAATTAGGGAGTTCCCGTCGTGGCGCAGTGGTTAACAAAACTGACTAGGAACCATGAGGTTGCGGGTTTGATCCCTGGCCTTGATCCATGGGTTGAGGATCCGGCATTGCCGTGAGTTGTGGTGTAGGTTGCAGACGTGGCTCAGATCCCGTGTTGCTGTGGCTCTGGCGTAGGCTGGTGGCTACAGCTCCCATTAGACCCCTAGCCTGGGAACCTCCACATGCTGCGGGTGCGGCCCTGAAAAGACAAAAAGACAAGACAAAAAAAAAAGGAGAGAGAGAGAGCAATTAAACTGTCCCCACCCCACCCCCATCACAAGCTGAACACAAAGCTGGCGGAAGATGTAACATGAGGACCGGACGAACCTAAAACAAAACACAGGTGAAGGAGGAAGAGGAGGATTTTGGGTGAGCTAGTGGGTTTTGATGAATGAATAATGAATGAAGTGAAAGAGGGAGAATAAGAACAATCGCTTCCAGAGAGAGCAGCCTTGAAATTCTATTTAGGAAATACGTTAATTACCTTATCTTGAAATATGCTCTAATTTCATTGTGTCTAACCATAGTTACCGAGCCGGCAAAGATTCCCACGGAGCCCTGAGATTCCTTGAGATCCTTACAATATTTATTTAAAACTTAACCCTTTAATATAATACCTGAGCATTTATTTTTAATATTACCCATGCAACCCCCCATGTACACACAGACATATATGCATGCATACACACATACACACAGCACACTCAGGTGCATGCACACACACTCCTGCTTTTGCAGATGTGGTTTTGTTTCCTGCTGCTGTCAGAAACGAAAAGACCTGGGCTCTGTAAAGTTGTTAATACCCCCCCCCCATTTAATAGTTTTAAAGCAAACAAGAGAAGCTGCAATTTAGCAGAAGAGAAACACCCAACAATGTGTGAAGGGATTTGCCCTAAGGCTTGGCCTTTGCTCTGATGTGGAGACCCCGGGAACACTGAGGCAGGAATGGCACATCCAGTCTGGGACGGCTGGGATGAGAGGGAGGGGCAGGGGAGAGGGAGGGAGGAAGAGAGGGAAGGGGAGGGAGAAGAAAAAAGACTAAAGCTTTGTAATAACACTCCTAGCAAGTCATGCAGGATCGCTAAATCCTTACCATAAAAGGAGAGATTAAAATTATGAAGGTGGGAAAGAGGAGAGCAGACAGAATCATGAGCATAGTGGCAGAACTTGACAAAGACCTCAAACCGGAGTCTAAATGTTTATTCTACGTGGAGGCGACCACGACAGTCGCTCCTCACATCTGCTGCGTGCTTTCTCCATAAGACGACCTCAGTTCATAAGCTGACTTAGCAGAAAGGATCTGAAAAGGCAGCTTTAATAAATATTGCCAAAATATGCAAACAGCTCACTCAACTCAACAACGACAACGACGAAAAAACTCAATCGAAAAGTGGGCAAAACACTGTAAACCATATAATGAAAAAAAAATCACTATAGTTAAAAAAAAGAGGAAATACTTACAGTAAAAAAAGAAAAGAAAAATGGGCAAGACCTAAATAGACATTTCTCCAAAGAAGACATACAGATGGCCAAGAGGCACATGAAAATATGTTCATCATTGCTAATTATTAGAAAAATACAAATCAAAACTATAATCAGGTATCACCTTGCACCAGTCAGAATGGCCATCATTAAAAAGTCTACAAGGAGTTCTCGCTGTGGCTCAGCTGGTTAAGAACCCGACTGGTATCCATGAGCAGGAGGTTTGATCCCTGGCCTTGCCCAGTGGGTTAAGGATCCGGCGTTGCCGTGAGTTGGGGTGCAGGTCACAGACGTGGCTCGGATCTGGCATTGCTGTGGCTGTGGTGTAGGCCAGCAGCTGTAGCTCAGATTCGACCCCTGGTCTGAGAACTTCCATATGCCGCTGCTATGGCCTTAAAATAAATAAAAATTAATTAATTAAAAGTCTACAAGGAACAAATGCTGGACAGGGTGTGGAGAAAAGGAAATCCTCCGACACTGTTCGTGGGAGTGTAAGTTGGTGCAGCCACTTGCAAAACAGCCTGGAGGTTCCTCAAAAACCTCAATTTAGCGTTGCCCCGTGAGGATGTGGGTTCCGTACCTGGCCTTGTTCAGTGGATTCAGGGATGCGGTGTTGCCACGAGCTGTGGTGTAGGTCTCGGCTGTGTAGAAGATGTGGCTCGGATCCTGCATGGCTGTGGCTGTGGCGAAGGCTGGCAGCTGCAGCTCTGATTCAACCCCTAGCCTGGGAACCGCCATATGCTGTGGGTACAGCCCGTAAATAAATAAATAAATGAATAACTAACTAAATAAATAAAATATGACACGAATGACTATAATGAAGAAACAGAAACAGATTCACAGACATAGAGAACAGACTTGTGGCTGCCAAAGGGGAGGAAGCTAGGAGAGGGAAGGATTGGGAGTTTGGGATTATCAGAGGCAAACTATTACAGATAAGTAGATAAACAACAAGGCCCCACTGTACAGCATAGGGAACTATGTGTAATATTCTGGGATAGACCATAACGGAAAAGATTATGAAAAAGAAGGGGCTTAAGGCAGATCACTTGATTTCCAAGATAAAACTTTCTAAAACATACTAAAACCAGTGGTCCATTTTTAGGATAATGTGTTGTTACGAGTGGGTCATGGAAGACATTAGAACCGAAAAGACCTCGGTTTTCATTGTAGATCTTATCTTTTAGGAACCTATCAAAAATGTGGACCGGCAACATTCTGAGCTTAGAAGCCAAAGGGAAGGATGGTTTCTCACCTCCTCCACCCACCTTTCTCTTTCGTGATTATTGCTGTTACTGTACGACTTTTCCTTTGCCCTGTCTTATTGACATGGCCTAACTACTTTTTTTTCCAAGTGCCATCAACTTCTGCTTCCAGCCAAGATGGAGCAACAGGGAGTGGATCTGCCATACCCCCCCCCAAAAAAAAAACCAGCTAAAAAGAACAGATATGATACATTGCACAATAGTTTGCAAGACTGGACATCAGACAGCGAGGGACAGTGATTATGCGGAGATGACAAGCAAAAGAGGGGAACCCTAGGATCCAGGAAGTGATGCCAGGAGGGGAGCCAGGTGGAGCCTGGAGGTCTCACTAAGCTGAGGAGGCAGAGCTGGAAGTCCAAGGACGGAGGAGAAGAGGGCAGAGCTGCAAAGAGAGGAAACTCTGCAAATCTGCAGAGAACACCCCCCAAGCCTTCAGCTGAGTGCTGATCAGCATTTATGAGTGAGGAAATTACCCAGGTCTGGGGAAGGAACTGTTCAATGAGAATAGAGAGCACAATCACCAGAGCTCACTCGGGACTGGGAATAGCACCTGTCACCCTTAGCTAGAGAGGAAACCACATAATCCCCAGGGCATTCGGTAGTGAACTCAGGATTTTAGCCTAGACTAAATGCTGCTCTGATTCCCTCTGCAAAGCCTAAGAGCAAGACCTGAAAGGATCAAACTGTTTCCAAGTAACTTAACCACATCCCAGAACAAAGCTAAACATTTTTATGGGAATATAAAAATAACCATCTTACAGCAAGGTAAAATTCATGCCTGGCATCCAGTGAAAAACCACCAGGCATTCCAAGAAGCAGTAAAATATGACCCATAATAAGGGAAAGAATCAACTGAGCAAAACTAACCCAGAAATGAAAGAATTAGCAGACAAGGAAAATTAAAGTTATTATAACTGCATTGCCTACATTCAAAAAGCTAACAGAGGAGTTCCTGTTGTGGCGCAGCGGAAATGAATCTGACTAGGAACCATGAGTTTGAGGGTTCGATCCCTGGCCTCGATCAGCAGGTTAAGGATCCGGCGTTGCCGTGAGCTGTGGTGTAGGTGCAGACATGGATCGGATCCTGTGTTGCTGTGGCTGTGGTGTAGGCCAGCAGCTGCAGCTCTGACTCAACCCCTAGCCTGGGATCCTCCATATGCCAAAGGACGCCCTCCTCCCAAAAAAAAAAAAAAAAAAAAAAAAAGCTAAAAGAACGACAATGCGTTAGGTAGGGGGATGGAAGATATATATTCCAAATATAAGACAAACTCCTAGAAATGAAAACTGTAACACGCTGGATGAGAGTAACTGGAAAGATCAATGAACACAAAGAAACAGCAACAGAAACTACCCAAAATGAAATTCACAGGAAAGAAGACTCCAGAGAGGGAGGGGAGGGGAGGGGAGAGGGGGAGAAAGAGAGAGAAAAGGAATGAGAATGAAGCCCTGGGGCGTTTGTAAGACAAACTCTTACTTATGTAGCTTAAGTCCCTGAAGAAGAGGAGAGGGGAAAGCAGAAAATAATTAGAGCAATAAGGGCTGAAAAATTCCAAATCTGATGAAAATTATAAATCCACACATCAGGAGTGCCCCTGTGGTACAGCAGGTTAAGGATCCGGCATTGTCACTGCAGTAGGCTTGGGATGCTACTGTGGCACGGGTTCAATCCCTGGCCCAGGAACTTTCACATGCTGTGAGAGAGGAAAAAGAAATCCATAGATCAAGAAGCTCAGTGAATCCCAAGCATAGGAAATATGAAGAAAATGACACTAAGGCAGACCAATATCGAATTGCTTAACACCAGGGATAAAGAGAAAATCTGGCAAACTAGGAATCCAGGTGAACTTCCTCAGCTTGCTAAAGAACATCTACAAAAAGCCTACAGCTAACACCACCCTTGATGATGAGAAATGGGATGCTTTTCCCCTAAGACTGGGAACAAAGCCAGGATATCCCCTTTCACCACTCCCAGTCACACCGCCAGCCCTAGCCAGGGTAAGAAGATAATGAAAGGAAGGAAATGGTATACAAATTGGGAAGAAGAAATAAAACTGCTTGCAGACGACATTCCTGTTTATGCAGAAAACCCCAAAGAAGGGACCAAAAAAACCTCCTGGACCTAACAAGTGATTAGAACACGGTGGCATGATACAACATTAATATACGAAAGTCAACTTCTTCCCTGTGTACCACTGAGGAGCAACTGGAATTTAAAATTTAAAAAAATACCATTTACAACAGCCTCCAAAAAAGAGAGAGAAATGCCTAGGTAGAGATCTAAGAAAATATGTACAAGGTCAGATGCAGAAAACTATAAAATTGTGATCAAAGAAATAAAGGGAGTTCCCACTGTGGTACAGCAGGCTAAGGGTCTAGTGTCACACAGATGCGGCACAGGTCACAGCTGCAGCTTGGATTCAATCTCTGGTGTGGAAAATTCCACATGCTGCTGGTGCAGCCAAAAAAAAAAAGAATAAAAAGGGAGTTACCCGATGGCTCAGCAGGTTATAGATCTGGTGGTGTGACTGCTGTAGCTCTGGTTACAGCTGTGGTGTGGGTTCAATCCCTGGCCTGGGAATGTCCACATGCCACAGGTGTGGGCCAAAAAATAAATAAATAAGAATTAAAAACGCAAAGAAAAAGGAAGAAAGAATTTTAGAAAACTAAAGAAATAGAGAGATATTCTGTATTCATGTATTAGAAATCCTGATACTGTTATGATATCAACTCTTCCCAACTCGATCTGTACATTCCACATGATTCTGGGCCCAACAAGTTATTTTGTGAATATTGACAAACTGATTTATATGGAAAGGCAAAAGACCCGGAATAGCCAACACAAAGCTGGAGAAGGGAAACCAAGTTGGAGAACTGGTACTAGCTGACGTTGAGACTTCACGATAAAGCTACATCAGACGTCATGGTACCGGTGAGACAACGGATACAGAGATCAGTGGAGCAGAACCGGGAATCCAGACACACACCCGCTCAAATACAGTCAGCTCATCTTTGACAAAGGACCAAAGACAGTTCAGTGGAGAAAGGACAGTAGTTTCACCAATGTCGCTAGAACAATTGGGTGTCCAGAGTGGAAAAAAAATAATTTAAACCCAGACTTTACAACTTGCAGAAAATATTCACTCGGATTGGAGAGAAGGAAGAATTAGAAAATATTTTGAATGGAATGAACGTGAAAACATGGGATATCAAAATGTGTGGTGTGTGAGAGTTCCCAGGTGACTCAGCAGCTTAAAGATCTGGCATTTCCACGGCTGTGGCTCTGGCTACGGCTGTGGCGAGTGTTTGATCCCTGGCCTGGGAACCTCTGCCTGCTGCAGGCACGGCAAAAAAAAAAAAAACAAAACAAAATTGTAGGAGGCTGCCAAAATAGTTCTTAAAGAGAATTTTATAGCTCTAAACACCCACATGAGAAAAGGAGGACGAGGCGGTGGTGAAGAAAAATGACCTCTGTTTCTGCCTTAAGAAACAAAGCAAGCAGAGGAAAGTAAGGAATACTTGGGGAGCAGAAACTGAAATAAGGAAAATCAATGAAACAGAAAGCTAGTTCTCTGAGAAAATAAAATTGACAAACCTACAACCAAATTAATCAAATTAAAAAGAGAAAGGACACAAAATATCAATATGAGAGACAAGAGGTGACACCTGTAATTAGACACTTTCTAATCTGTAGCCCTACAGAGCTACAGATTAGAAAGATAACAGGAAATATTAAGAACAATTTTATACCAATAAATTCAATGATAGATGAAATACACAAATTCTTGGAGAAACAAATCTACCAACGCTCATGCAAGAATAAATAGGTCATTTAAACGGTACTACTAAGAAAACTGAATTTGTATTTTTTAAAAAAAAAAAACTTTCAAAAAAACCCCAAACCACAAACCAGGCTCAGATCACTTCACTAGTAAGTTCTATCAAACACTTCAGGAAGAAATAACACCAATTCTATACAAATTCTTCCAGATAATTGAACAGGAGGGACTAGGTCTCAATGAATCTATTAGGCTGGCACTACTCCAATGTCAAAATCAGAGATATAATTTTTAAAAACAAGTGTTGTGAGCATGTGGGGCAACTGGATCCCTTGATGGGCTGCTGTGGGTGTGTAAAATGGCACAGCCACGTTGGGAAAGAGTTAAACCCACACCCACTGTCTAATCCAATCACTCCAGCCTAGGTGTTTACCCAAGAGAAAGGAAAGCACATTCCCATACAAAGATGGGAGACAACCCACGCGACTGTCAACAAGTGCCTGCGAAGGCAAACTGGGGTACGTCCACACGACGGATACACGACTCAGTAATAAAAATATACTAACACTGAACAAGCAACAGCATGGAGGAATCTCAAAATAATTATGCTGAGTGAAAGAAGCCAGAAAATAGAGTACCTGCTGTACGATTCCATTCACACACTAGATGCAAGCTAATCTACAGTGACAGAGGATCAGTGGGGCGGTGGGGTGGGGGGGGCAGAGGGCTGATCAAGGGGCACAAAGAAACTTTAGGGGACAATGAATAGTTTCATTATCTTGATTGTGGTGATGGTTTCATGGACACATGCAGATGTCAAAACTCATCAAATTATTCGTTTAAATATGTTCAGATTACTGCATATCAATGATACTTTAAAAAAGATTTTTTTTAAGTGAAGGAAAGAAGCAGCAAAAAAAAAGAAAAGAAAAAAGTTTATATGTTTTAAGATTTCAGAAAATTCAGTGTTATGAGATATCAAAAATCCTTTGTAGAATGAGACAGGACACAAAAAAGAAAGAAAGAGGAAGGAAGGAAAGAAAGATGAAAGCAAGAAAAAAAAAGAAAGAAAGAAAGAAGGAAGGAAAGAAAGAAAGACAGACAAAAGAAAAAAATATTTGGCTTGAATTAAAAAATGAAAAAGATAAATTGAACTGTTTCTGGTCCTAAGGGTTACTGCAGATTTTTTTTTGTAATGGACTTTTATTTATTTTATTTTTATTTTATTTTGTCTTTTTGCCATTTCTTGGGCCGCTCCCGTGGCATATGGAATTTCCCAGGCCAGGGGTCAAATTGGAGCTGTAGCCACCAGCCTACACCACAGCCACAGCAACGCGAGATCCTTAACCCACTGAGCAAGGCCAGGGATTGAACCCGCAACCTCATAGCTCCTAGTCGGATTCGTTAACCACTGCACCAAGACGGGAACTCCTGCAATGGACTTTTAAAAAAATGAAAAATATTTTTGATCAAGGCCAGTGATATATATTCCAGCAGTCATGGCAAAACTGTGTTTTCCCCCTCTCCCACCCCCTCCCAATTTTAATCTCTTAGAAGAGCTTTTCAGATCCCACTGGAAATTCATCATTCCAAATTCCATAAAAGATACTGGCTCACAGCTGCTGATGGTCTAACGGGAGCAAGGTGCCAGGGCTCAGGTCCAAGAGCCCTCAGAAGCACTTGCACAGCATCGGTCCCCTGGGGTCTCCTGTCCTCCCCCACCCCGGTTCTCTTTCCACTCAGAGTGGGAGAGGGAGATAAAACCACCGACGGAACCCCTCGGCTGAACTTTCAGAACTACCTACAAAGACATTTGCCTCTCTGCATTCAAAACCCTGCTTCCAACCCCCACACCAAAACGCACTGGGAAACATGGCTCAGAGTACAAGTACTTTTCTATAACCTCATCACTTATAAAGAACATGCAAACAATACAAATTGACGGGCTAGTTCTCTAGTGCCTGTAACGCACTTGGAAAGGATGTTTGTGCACTGGAGCTGCAGCATTTTCCCAAGTAAGTGACATGCAGCGTGATTCTTTATGCGAGAACCATTGAAAGTTTAATCTGAAAGATGGATGCTAGAACGAAATGGGGGGAGGGAGAGTGGGAGGGGGAGGAACAGAAGAGGATTAAAATAACCTTGTCAATCTAGAACCTCAGAGAATGAGCTTCCTAGAAAGCCAGGTATTAGAAGGGGGTCACCCTTTCAAGGAGAACATTTTCTAAAGCTTCAACCATTTTGCTCAATATCAGAAAAATGAACCACTCAATTAAAAAGTGGTCCAAGGACTTGAACAGACACTTCTCCAAAGAAAATCTGTATGTGTCCACTAAGTGCGTGAAACCACTGTTCATCCTCGTTAGTCGTGAGGGAATTGTAAGTCAAAGTCACGGTGAGACAGCCCTTCCCACACCCTAGGATGGGTACCCACAAAATCGAAAATGACAAATGCTGGCAAGGATGTGGAGAAGCTCATGGATGAGAAGCTCATCCATTGCTGGTGGGGAGGTAAAACGGTCCAGCCACGGTGGAAGACAGAAGACGGTTCCTCAAAAAGTTAAACGGAGACTTATCCTAGAATGCCCACTCCACTTCTGGGGTGTACACCCCAAGAAGATCTGAAACCAATGGCTCCAAAGGGGATCTGGGCATGCATGTTCCCAGCAACATTAGTCACAACCGCCAAGAGTTAGAAACAACGCCGGGGTCCACTAGCTGACACGTGAATAAACAAAATTGTGGTCTTTCCGCAAAATGGACTATTACGCAGACATAAAAAGCAATGACATTCTGATACATGCTACGGCAAGGATGGAACTTGAAAACATTACGCCAAGTGAAACAAGCCCGTGATGAAAAGAAACATACTGCACGATTCTACTTAGATGACATGTCTAGAACAGCCGGATTCAGAAGCAGAAAGCAGATTAGTGGTTACGAGGGGTGGAGGGAGGTAGAGGAGGAAGAATGGGGAGTTACTGCCCAATGGGTACAGTTTCTATTTGAGGTGATCAAAAAATCATGGAAATAGATGCTGGTGATGGTTGTACAACCCTATGACTTGCAATTAATGTCATTGAATTTGCCCACTTAAAAACAGATAACATCTCCAATTTCATTATATGTATTTCCCCACAATAACAAGTCCCCCCCCCCCCCCCAAAACTTCAACCGTTTTGAAAGACTGGCTCTCAAGAGAATAATATGTGCATATTCTTTCATTCATCTGCTCTCCCTGAGCAGAGGCAGTAGGCACAAAGTGGCGGGTACAATAACAGTGCTGTGGCAGAGACACAGGCACGGACAGGAGCCTCAGACCAGACTGGAGGGTCTGGAAGGCTTCCTGGTCCGGGTGACAGTGGTGGCTAAGTTTTAAAGGACCAAAGGAGCAAGCCACACAGAAAAGACATCGCCAAAAGCGCTGGTCTGCATAAGAGCAGCTAACAGAGTGCTCCAAACAAGAGCTGATGAACATGCACCTGTATTTTTAAGATGAAGAGAATGAAAGACCTGAAGAAAAGGGAACCATCCTGCATGCTGTTAGTGGGAACGTACACTGGTGGCCATCAGTGTGGAAAAAAGCATGGACGTTTCTCAAAAAACTAAAACTAGAATTACCATATGACCCAGCAATTCCACGCCCAGGCATATATATGAAAAAAAAACAAAAACACTAATTCCAAAAGATGCATGCACCCCAGTGTTCACAGCAGCATGATTTCTAACGGCCAAGACATGGAAGCAACCAAAGTGTCCATCAACAGATGGATAAAGATAACAACGGAATACTACTCAGCCATAAAAAAGAATGCAATTTTGCCATTTGTAGCAACACGGATGGATTTGGAGGGCATTATGCTAAGTGAAATAAGTCAGAGAATGACAAATACTGTATGATATCACCTGTATGCAGAATCTAAAACATACAATAAACTAACAAATATAACAAAAAAGAAGCAGACTCACAAATATAGAGAACAAACCAGTGGTTACCAATGGGGAGAGGGAAGGGAGTGGGGTAGGGGATTAAGAGGTACAAATTATTAGCTATAAAATAAGCCATAAGGATGTACCGTACAACATGGGGAATATAGCCAATATTTTATAATCCCTATAAATGGAGTTTAACATTTAAGAATCATGAATCACTACACTGCACACCTGTAAATTATACAATATTGTACAGCAATTATACTCCAATTTTAAAAATGGTCTTAAAAAACTTGAAATACCAGCAGAAAATGAACAGAAATTATTTGGAACCACAAGGAAAAAGAACTAGAACTGTCAGACATCTATAACATGAACCTAGAGATCAAGACCCAGGCTGCAAGCACCCCAGCGACTTCCCTTCCTTCCTTCCCTCCCTTGATGGGGGAAGATGCCACCGCGGGAGTATATTCGTCTTCCTCCGCTGCACGTGCGCAGCAAGCCTCCTGGGTCCAGATGCTGTGCTGGGCTGTGTCCAGCACTCATGTTGAGTAGGTCCAGACACTCTGTGGGGGATGCTGGGGCTGCCAGAAGCAAGTACCGCAGGCCAACAACATTCTCGTCCTCATAGGCGGGAGGCTGGAAGCCTGAGATCAAGGTGTGGGCAGGGCTGATTTCTCCTGGGCTCTCCCATCTCCTCCCTGCGTCCTCACGTGGCCTCCCCTGTGCACATGTCTGTGTCCTCACCGCCTCTTTTCTTTTTCTTTTTACAGCCACACCTGCAGCATCTGGAGGTTCCCGGGCTAGGGGTCACATCAGAGCTGCAGCTGCTGGTTTATACCACAGCCTCAGCAACACTAGAGCCGTGTCTGTGACCTAAGCTGCAGCTTGCTGCAATGCCAGATTCTTAGCCCACTGAGTGAGGCCAGGGATCCAACCTGCGTCCTCCCGGAGACTAGGTCAGGTTCTTAAGTCCCCGAGCCACAGCGGGAACTCCCTCATCTCCTCTTCTAAAGACACCAGTCAGGCTGGATTAGAGCCACCCCAATGACTTCATTGTAACCTGTTCGCCTCTGTCAAGATCCTATGCCTCCATTAAGGTCACATTCTGAGGTGCTTGAGGGTCAGGGCTTCAACATGGGAAAGTGAGAACGGACACGATTCAGAGGGCATTTGCGACGCCCCTGGCTTCTAGGTCCACACACGCGACCAGGATATTTACACAGTCCTGGGACCGACCAGCAGCGGCTCTGCCTGGGTGTTTGCCGGCTGCCAAGCGGCTCTCTGGGGAGCAGGGTCGTGACTGCCTTTGTCGCCGTGGTATCTGCTTTGCACCTAGTGTGTGTGCACAATGCCTGGCTTTGAATGAATGAAAAAAACAAAGATGAATTTATGGGCCCTCTCGACTTGCCGAAATCAGTATCTGGAACCACCCTGAGTGGTCTTCTCCAGTGTCCGAGCCCCATTGTGCTCTGTCCCCAGCCAGCACAAAAGGCTTTGTCTTGCGGAACACTCCAGGTCACCACAAAGTTCAAAGCGCATCCCGTTCCTGACTCATCTCCTCCCTCGGGTATGGACGTGATGTTGACTCTTCCCTCGCAAACGGAATCGCGTGTGTAACACTCACAATTCTCCAAACAGTCATGTTTTGCGCTCAGACGTTTTTCAAAAAGCAGGGCAATACTCAAACCGGACACCTGCCACTGCCTTACAGGGTGTGCTGTCCATGAGCAAAGCTGACCGTCCCTTCACGATGGGACAGGAGCAGTGGTTCGTCTGCCAAGACCCGTGAGGCTGCGGAGGGCTGGGGTTTGTCCCTTGAAGCAAGGATGCTCTGGGCAGCTGGACCGCAGTCCCGGGGTGGGGTGAGGAGTGGTCCAGATGGGAGCTCTAGCGCTCCTTGCCGGGGCATCCACATAGCTTACCTGTACCCCTTTCCTGCTCAAAATCGACACGGGGAAGCCGACTTTACATGCTACAGACTTCCCAGATGCCAAACGATCACTTGTCCCAAGAACGAACCTTCACAGTAAGCCAACACAAGTGTCTGCTATGTACACCTGTGTGCCAAGATTTGTCCACAGCGATTGTAAGTACGGCTCTCTACCTGCTTACAAGAAAGGTGAGAGGCAAGACTTTCAACAGAGACGCTTAATGTCTAAAAAAATTTTTTTAATATGAAAAGAGCCTTCATTTTCCCCTATTTTCTCTCCAGACATATCCAGCTTGACCATTGGCTGAAGTCTATAGAGCAGGATTCTGGAAGCCCATCCCAGGGAATCCGTGGCATCTGTACATGGCAGGGGGTGGCGGTGGTGGTGGCTGGAGTGGTGGCTCTGGACTCAGGGAGCTGGGATGAGCTCCCAAGAAGCACCAGGCCCTTGCTAACAGTAACAGGTGCCACCCTTTGGGAGCCTGGAGGCTCTCAGGGAAAAATGCAGGAAAACATAAATGTCCCCAGGCTCAGGTGAGCTGGAAGAGAGGTGAACATACGGTCCCCAGGGAACAGGCGGACGGGAGGGTGGCAGGAAGGGCAGAGACTGGAGTCAGAGATCTGTTGCTTTCTAGAATTCTAGGCACCTGAGATATCAGACAACTGCTCAGCTCCCTGCCTGGGTCTCCTTATTACAAAGTGTTACACACACCATCAGTGTCACAGGGGAGACAAGATCGGAAACAACTCGGAGTCAAGTCCTTGGCTCCTAACAGTTACTCGAAACGAAACAAACCAAAGCAAACCAAAAATAACCCTCCCTAGCTATTCTTGGTGTAGTTGGACAATCAGGGAGAGCTTCCTGGAGGAAATGGTACTTAACCTCGAGTCATAAGAAGCGATGCCCAGATAACTCAATCCCCGGCATTTCAGTCACCAGCTCATTTTCTTCAGAGGCCTTAACGCTCCAGGAAATCTCCTTGTTCCCGCTTATCCGCTTCCTTTGTTTACAGTCCTTCTCCCACTGGGAGGTAAGGCCCCTTGGGGGGCTTCATTGTCTTCAAGGCTCTTTCCCCAGAGCCTAGAAGTGGGTGTGGCATGCTGGGGGCGCTCACTAAACCCACGCTAGAAGATGAAGCCAACGAAAACTCTTCCAGTGCTTGATCAGCCCCCAGGCTCTAACACAAGCAAGGCATCAGAGGAGATATGATCTGGTCACTTAATCCAATTTTATAGATGACAGAAATTCGGCCACAGGGAGGCTGTACCCCGTGTGGACCCAAGGTTTCCTGCGGCGATGCCCGGCTCTGGGACCCTCGGCCACATACTCCACCAGGAAGGGCCCTGGCTCTGATGCCTGAGCTGGGACCCGGCTCTGTGAGGCCAGGGCCCGCCCTCCACACAGGGCAGATGCTGCTGGACCGGGTGTCAGCCCCAGCCTAAGAAAAGATGCTATTCTTCTGGCAGCAGGGTCTCCTAAGTGGCAATTTTATGAAAAGAGATGGAGTCAGTATGAAAAGATGCTGCTCACCCACCCTAAGGCAGCCACCCCATCACTCCCTGGAACTGACAGGCAGGGAAGATGGTGAGTCTTAGAGACGGGGGTGAGGGTGGCGGGCTTGGTCCTCTTCCCGGAGGAGTGGCTGCCGGAGGGCCTGGGCCTTGGGCATGCCGGGACCCAGCTTGTCAAGGCTCTGGCACGTGTGTGAATCCAGAAAACACAGATGGATTGGACTGGTGACAACCAGCATGTCTGGTGGGGCAAAGGAGGCCAAAAAGAAGGAGTGCTAAAATATGACAAGGCTCGAGCAAGGTTCCAGCAGCCTGAAAGGGGGACCAAAGGAGTGGAAAGAAAGACACAGTTGGAGAAAGGCAAGGAGCCAGGTGCTGGCCAGCAGATCCACTTCAAGGGGGCGTCCTGGACCCCTAACTGTGCAAGCAAATTCCCATCCAAGGGCCTGTCACGTGGGACCCACGTGAGGACCAAAGGAAGAGTAACAGCCTTTGAAAACAAGACAGACAAAGATGCCACAGTCACTGGTTCTGGGAGACCCGGTCCAAGAGGTGTTTTACAAGAGAGGCTGCGAGAGGAACCGGGAGGTGGGGGGGGGGAGGTGAAGTGGGGGGGGGGAGATGCTGCAAATGTGAATAAAAGAACTCGAAGCAGGAGAGGAAAGGGATGGGGGGGTAGGTCTCTGCCTCCCACCCTCACCCCTCGGCTGGGGGCTCAACCTCAGAAGCATTGGTGGGGACAGTAATGATGTGTCACCTAACTGATTATCATTCAAACGGTATCTGCGCACACACACTTCGGAAAAGCTAATGTACCTTATAACTATAAGGGCTTATTACTAGGGTTATGCAAACAATTGAATGTTGTTAAATGATGATTCATCAGCTGCCAGAGGCCCCTACACACACACACACACACACACACACACACACACACACACACACACACACACACTCATATCTAGCTCCCGCATTTAACAGTCAAAAACACCATTAATGACAGTGCTATGGTCTATAAGGTAAATAAATAAAAAAAACAAACAAAACAAACCCTTTAGAATGACAAGTAGTCCTGACCATACTGAAAATATACATCATTCTGCCCTCTGGGTAGATGCCAGCGCTTCTATTTGCAATCATTTGCAACCACCTCACAGGCTGCAAAATGCCTTTGTTCAAAAAAGAGCAACTCAGCCTCTCGTTTCTGCACACCAGGCTGTCTGTCTGCTCCTATTACTCAGTGTTCCACCGCGAGTGCCATCACTGATGCTGCGCTGCCACCTGCTTCCTGATTTACCGCCCTCCCGATAGGGAGTGCGTATTCTAGGTCTCTAACCACAGATACACTTACTGTTAATGGTCTGTGGTGAGCCACGGAAGTACATTATAAAACAGACATTAGCAAATAGAAATGCAACTGTAGCTCCTGATCTAAATGCTTTGTAGATCTGCTCTGATTGGGTGTCATCATTTGTCACCTGGTGTAGAACCCCTCAGGCTGGATGGGATGAGTGTCCCCTTCCTCCCGGGTGCAGAAGGCAGATGGTGCCCCTGCAAGACCGGGGTTTGGGGTGTGTTACCCCAAACAAGTCTTTAACCCTAGACTCACTTTCCTCAGCTGCATGACGGGGACCCAATTTCACAAGGTCACGTTGTTGAGATGCTCACATTTAAAGAGCTCTATACAAATGCAGGAAAGAGAAGTGGTTTTGATAGGTTAAGAGGTAGGTTTATTGAGAGCGAGAGGGGGTGCGCCATCTCAGAAGGTGTGAGCTCAGCCAGGAAAAAATGCAAAGTTAGTGCAAGACTCCTTTCTGCAATCATCAGGTTAGTTTCCAGCCTCTGCTTCCACCTGCCAATCATGTCAGAGCCGGACACTTTCTAAGGAAGGGCATTCCTCGGTTAGCAAGGATGGAGGCTTTTTAAAAATCTCAGCCAGGGTCTGCTGCTGCAGGGTCTCTGGGCACCTTCCACCTGCTTGGCCACCTCCGCGGATGCTTCCCCATCTCCCTGTAGCCAGCACTCTTCAGGCCACTTTGCAGCAACTACTTAGATGTTACACTTTAACATAGGAGCGAATGGAGCTGAACTATAGCCTGGGCAGCTTTGGTTCTGAACCGACTCCCGAATCCTTACGTGATGTCAGGACGTCGTGGTGGGGTTTCTCTTGCTTGTAGAAAGTACAATGAGTTAATGGAAAAAGAATGATCCTGTCTCTTTGGTCTGATATTTTGCCTATAATATCTGAATCATACGTAGGGCTTTCCTATGAATTTGCTTCCCAACAAATAAACAGTAAACCTCTGATGCAGAAGCCAGACCGGGAGCGCTAAGATGTCAAGATTCTCCCCCTCGGGAACCCTCTCCCTGCACTCTGCCAGGGGCTGAGCCTTGACAGCGGACAGCAAGGACCAAGGTGTGAAGTCTCCCCCTCAAGGTGCCCTTCTCCAGGCAATGTGGTCGAGTCCGGGCTTCTCAGGATACATCAACACTGATTATGAGCGAGCGAGAGCAACACACCATACGATCCACAGCAGTAAACACAAGACTAAGAATATTCTGCAGTTCCCTGGTGGCCTAACGGTTAGGACTTTGTGCTGTCACTGCTGCAGCCCAGGTTCAATATGGCAGCTGAGATCCACATCAAGCCTCTGCATATCATGGGAAAAAAAAAAAAAAATATATATATATATATATAGCCTTCCGCCCATTCCGAAAAAGACACAGTATATAGGTAGACCTAAAAAGACTTAAATACAAATATTTAAAGATAGATCAACTTTCACAACCACGCAGCAGGTTGACAAAACCTCTAAAGCCCTTGCTGCCAAGCTGCCTGGTTCTGAGCTGGTAGCATCCTCCATACGTGTGCTCAGTACCCGTCCATCAAAACCCCTCCTGGATCCCGAGCTATGGGCAGTCCCGTTAATAGAGGGTCTGGGTGACAAAGCAAACTGGCCGTGTGTCCTAAGTTTAGGATCAGAAGACATTTTGACTGGTTATTCTTTTTTCATCTTTATTTTTAAAGTATAGACGCAGATGAGAAAAGGGTTTATAAAGAGAAAGAGAAAGTTACCATCAGGCTCTCCTACCTCCTCAGTGAGGCTGGCTGGCCACCAGGCACCAAGCCGCGGCTCGGGGCTGACCTGGGTGTTATCAGGGATGCTGAGAGGGGAAAGGCTGAGCTGCCATTCCAGATGCTCCCTTCTTCCTTCCCACGTCTGCTTGACACCTGCCACCATTGGGGGAAACCACTGGCAAATGCTCCTGACACTACAGGCTCCTGTAGTCCTAAGATGAGAACAAACCTCCGAGCTTCCCTGTTCCTGCCACTGCAAAGCCAAAGCCCACCACACCTCACACGGCAGATGGCACTTCTGATGCCATTACCCCATCGCTGGTCAGCCAATGGGATAAAATCAAAACTTTCCAAATGATCACAATACTTCATTAGCATAAGGAAAGCAGGGTAAAATGTCTGCCAACTGTAAAACCACAGATGGGGACGAAAGCCACCCTATTTTTAAAAGAAAAAAATACGTGAAGGGGCGGATAAAGAACGATGAACCAGAATTGGTATTTTCACCATTCTTTGCAGCCTTAACGTCTGTTAGTTTGGGAACAAAAATATGTGCTATACTCACAAAGCATCGTGTTTAGTACGTCACACGTGAAAGCGTGCGCAGACTGTGACCAAGCGTTTAGTTGGAGGGTTATGATTCAAAGCTTTTTCTCACATAAGAAAGGGAATATGGGGGGGGGGCTGGGTGTGTGTGTGTGTATATATGTGTGTATATATGTGAATATGTGACTGGGCCACTTTGCTGTACAGCGGAAATTGGCACAACACTGTAAATCAACTATACTTTAAGTAAATAGATAAATAAATAAGTAAGTAACCTTTTCCTCTCCTCTTTTCTGCACGTGACCTGGACCAGGAAGACCCAGATCTGGGTTTTCTTCCTCCCAAACCTGCTGACCTTGGTGACCTCTCTCCAGACGTGAGCCCCCCTCCTCCCGGGTGATGTTCCCAACCCGCAGGGCTGTCACCATGACCTCTGCTGACCTCTCCTCGACGGCCATCTCTGACCAGGGCCACCTCAAGTCCGGATCTGACTCCATCAGCCCACGGACATCTTCACCTGGAGACATGGACGTGTATATACTCGTGTGTGTGTGTGTGTGTGTGTGTGTGTGTGTGTAGGAACATGATACACGAAGTGAACCTGGTCGTCTTGCTGGTAACCAGCCTCCCGAGCCCCTCACCTCCAGGAAAGCACTGCCGTCCAGCCTGTCAGTGATGTACAGATCTTGGGGTACCCTTAACTGCTCCCCTATCTCTTGCCCACAACGTCAAATCAATCAAATCCTGCTGACGCTACCTAAATATTCAGAATATTAACTACCATCTCAATACCTACAGATCCCATCTCCATGGTCACACCCTGGTTTGGCCCTGGTCACGTGCTCTGCGGCCTCCAGACCCCACGGGTTCACCTATTAACGGTCTTATGGGCCTCTTCCCATTCTTCTTCACGAGGCAGAGGGATCTCTCTAAAATCCAAAGCTGATCACATCTCTGCTGAAATCCTGCGGTGGGGTCTCCACCAGCTTTCGGATAAAACATTGGGCACTTGGGATCTGCCCTCTGTATCCCCCTGCAGCCCACGTGACACCCCCTCTCCCCCAGTCCCTGTGCTCCAGCTCGAGCTGGGCTGCTTGGAGCTCCTCGAATAGTCCCAGCTCTCTCCCGCTTCCAAGCCTTTCCCAAGCCACTCGGTCGCCGTGGTCCCTTCTCGTTTTTTTCAGCTGCTCACCTCTGCCTCCGCCCTCCAAGTGCATCGGCTCAGGGCTGCTTCCTCGCCATCACCAGCAGAAGAGCAAGCTGGGCTGGGTTGACCCCCCACACTTCTGGGGCCTCTCCTTGGCCTCCCCTTGGCCACCTGTTATCGCAGCACTCACTAGGATGCTTTGAAGTTCTTGGTTTGTGTGGCCCCTTCCCCACTAACTGTGCGCTCCCTGAAGACAGGGATGGGCCATTCCTACATGGGAGCCTCAGCACCTAGCTCATCACTGGGCAGAAAGCCAGGCCCCGTTAGGACTGAAGAGCCGTTCCTAACGCTGACACAGGCAGTTCTAAAAGTACAGGGCAAAGACCCCCGAGGGTCCCTGAGACGCCCTCCAGACGTCCACCAGGTCAGAACTATTGTCACAACAATGCACAGATTATCACCTGCCTTTGTCACTGCGCTGACACGTGCACTGACCTTGTAGAGGGGAGAAGCGCATGACGCTGCTGGTGCCTCGGCCCAAATCAAGGCGGTGGCACCTGCTCCTTGCTGCCACTGTGTGCAAAGGGCTAAGTTTACCTAAGAATGTCCTGAAAGGAGCTGCATGTACCTTCATGTTATTAAAAGAAACCCTCCAGGACAGGGAGTTTGGGGTTAGGAGATGCAAACTATGACACTTAGAATTGATAAGCAATGACCTCCTACTGCACAGCACACGGAACCATATCCAGGCTCCTGGGAGAGGCCATGATGGGAAATAGTATCTGTGTGTGTGTGTGTGTGTGTATCAGAAATTGGCACAGGAGTGTACAATCAACTATACTTCAATAAAGAAACAAAACAAAACAAAAACAAAAATAAAACAAACCCTGGAGACCACGCCTCTTTCCCTGCCTGAGGAGCGGAAGGCACATGCCCGCCCGCCCCCCCCCCCCCCCCCCCCGCCCCAACGCCGGCCCAGGCACAATGAGTCTCAGGGCCAAGCACCTTGCAGCTGCCTCGAGCTCTGACTTTCACCTCAAGAATGACTGGGCCGCAAACTGCAGTTTCTCAGGCAGGAGGGGTGTGTAATCACTTTCTCAAAAGGGGATAAAGTGAGTCTGTCCCGTCAAGAAGAACAATTGACCGTGTTTTCTGCCAATGATAAAATCTGAGTTTTCGAGAAAAAAAGAGGACGCTGGAAAACTGTTATCAGCCTCTGAGAGCCTGACAGTGGCCCAGCATGTGGAGACTTTTCCGATGACCTTGGTGGTGACATTAACCATGCGATTCTTCTCTACTCGATCATGAAATGGGTCACGTTTGGAAGATCTGCGTAGTCAGAGAATCAGTGCTGTTCAAGGGACCAGAGTGTGATGTCAAAAAGTCACATGTGGGGAGTTCCCGTTGTGGCTCAGCAGCAAGGAACCTGACAAGGATCCATGAGGTTGCAGGTTCCACCCCTGGCCTCGCTCAGTGAGCTCAGGATCCAGTGTTGCCGTGAGCTATGGTGTGGGTCTAAAACAAGGCTTGGATCCCACACGGCTGTGGCTGTGATGCAGACCAGCAGCTGTAGCTTTGATTTGACCCCCTTGCCTGGGAACTTCCATATGCCACAGGTGCAGCCCTAAAAAACAAAAGAAAGAAAGAGAGAGAGAAGGAAAGAAAGAGAAAAAGAAAGAACATCACGTGTGGTTCAGAGCTGTTCAGATTCAAGCCGGACTGAGGGGTTTGAGTGCCGCTACCCAGAAGAGTGAAACTGAAGGACTCAGAGCAGAAAGACAGACACACAAATCGCCATCAAAACATCAAAAAAAAAAAAAAAGAAAAAATTGAATTGGAGATGCAGCGGCCAGCCTACGCCACAGCCACAGCAACGTGGGATCTGAGCTGCATCTGCAACCTACACCGCAGCTCACAGCAACGCCCGATCCTTAACCCACTGCGCGAGGTGCCAGGAATAGAACCTGTGTCCTCCTGCGTCCTCCTAGTTGGGTTTGTAACCCACTGAGCCACAACAGGCACTCCTGAAAAAGAACTTTTTTAAGTCCCCGGGGGTGAACATGGTATGGAGAGAGAAAGTGGAAAAGGCTAGAAGGAGCAGAAAGCAAAGCAGTGTTCAGACATCTGTGCTCGGAGGAACCAGCAGGCATCAGTGGAAGTACCTGATTCACAGGAATCCCCACATTCCTGGTCCTGCCAGATCACTATCTCGGAGGAGCCACCTTTTCCCTCTCGGCAAACACAAAGTGCTCCACCCCAGAAGCCACACGGTGTATCTTTCAAACCGCAAAGAAGATAAAGAAGAAATATCACAACCACCCTGCAAATCCTCTCAGGTATGAAAACCCAACAGAAAGCAACCATTCCTCCGCTGATCACGTCCAAGTTCCTCCTCCAGCTCCAGATCTGCCACCCAGTCAAACCCTTGTCCCAGCTGCAGAGTCCTGCAAAGAACGGCTGCCGTGTGGCTAGCTGAACTAAATATCTATTCATCCCCAGTTTAACAAAGACAAACAAGAAACCACTGCTTATAGAAAAAAAACAGATCATTTTAGATTTGAGCTAAACAACGTCCACCCTGACACAGCAAGGAGCTGCATCGGTACCTTATCAGAAGGTGCACAGTTTGCTTTCAAACTAAGTGTCACAGATCTCAGTTTAAATACCAGGGAAAAGGCAAGATATTAAAATGACAGGCAACCCTCAACCCATGAAATGTGGGTCCTACAGGAATCAAATGAACCAGAGTTCGAATTCTGATTCTGCCCCTCCTGAGCTGTGTGACCTTGAGCAAGTTACTCTGCCTCTCTGAGCCTCAGCTATGCCACCTCTAAACCTGGGGCAAGCCAACCTGCCCACCATCAGACAGCTGTGAAAAGGCAAGAGCACAGAGACTTGGCACAGTGTTTGGCCCAGAGTCACTCGCTCAGAAACTGTCTTTGCTAGGATAACGACCACCAAGACACACCTGCATGACAGCTGCCCTGAACTAGAGATGCCATCGTGGCCCGGGAGAGGGCAGGGTATCTTCTTGGCTCTGAGCTAACTGGTTTGGTGGCATGGGAGACTGTGCATCCTGTAGAACAGATTCGACTCTGTTAACACAGTCCATTACATAATCCAGTCTTTCTTTTCAAGGTTTATCACCTATTAATGAAAAAATACAGGAGTTCCCATAGTGGCTCAGTGGTTAGCGAACCTGACTAATATCCGTGAGGACGCAGGTTTGATCCCTGGCCTCGCTCAGTGGGTTAAGGATCCGGTGTTGTTGTGAGCTGTGGTGTAGGTCTCAGACCTGGCTTGGATCCCACGTTACTGTGGTTGTGGTGTAGACCGGCGGCTATAGCTCCGATTGGACCCTTAGCCTGGGAACCTCCAGATGTCACAGGTGCGGCCCTAAAAAGACAAAACAAAAAAACTTTACAATAAAATTGATTCATCTGACCTTCTTTCTGGATTATTTATTTATCTGGGCCATGCCCACAACCTGCAGAATTTCCTGGGCCAGGGCTAAAACTCAAGCTACCTGCAGTGACCTGAGCTGCAGCAGCGACAACGCCTGATCCTTAACCACTAGGCCACCAGAGAACGCCTTGGAGTCTTTTTTTAAGAGATGAACTTTCACCCTGAATCCTTTTAGGGTCTTTCCATCTCCAGGTTTCCATGAAAACAATAACAGCTCTGCCTCAGTGTTTGGGGCAAAGAACGGTGTCAACTCTTGGAAGCGGCAATAACACAAAACACAAGGCTTAGTTGTGGAAGGCCAGGGGTCAAACACAAGGACCTTCGCCATCCCCTGTGCACCTGGGGCTGGCAGTCCACAGGGTCCAGAGGCGTTTGTGGTCTCGGTGGCAGGCTCAGTGCCCAGGTAGCTGATTCGGGCATAAGCAAACTTTCCAGCAGGTATGGAAGAGAGTCTGCAATCAGATTTTCCAGCACATAAACAGACGTATTCAAGTCACCTAAATTTTCATCCATTTTAGTTGCTAATTATTCATTTGGATGAATATCATTATATGCAAAGTTTGCAGGCTTCTCACATCTCTGTATTTTTCAACAGGTAAAGATAGTTATTTTTACACCTCCTGATAACCTCCAAGATTAGCTCTTCTTTTTGTTTTTGTGTTTGTTTTTCGAGCTGCACCTGTGGCATTTGGAGGTTCCCAGGCTAGGAGTCCAATTGGAGCTGCAGCTGCCGGCCTGCACCACAGCCACGGCAACGCCAGATCCAAGATACACCTGTGACCAATGCCGTAGCTTGCAGCAACGCTGGATCCCCAACCCACTGAGCGAGGCCAGGAGTTGAACCCGCATCCTCATGGATACTAGTCCAGTTCCTTTTTTTTTTTTTTTTTGTCTTTTTAGGGCCGAATCCACAGCATATGGACGTTCCCAGGCAAGGGGTCGAATCGGAGCTGTAGCTGCCAGCCTATCCCACAGCCACTGAAGATCTGAGTCGTGTCTGCGACTCACACCACAGCTCATGGCAACACTGGATCTTTCACCCACTGAGCGAGGGCAGGGACTGAACCCATGTCCTCATGAATGATGGCTGGATTCATTACCATCGAGCCACAGTGGGAACTCCACTAGTCGGCTTCTTAACCCACTGAGCGACAATGGGAACTCCCAAGATTATCTTTTCTACAAACAAACAAACAAACAGAATCACATCTATGTATGGAAGTCTGGCCTTGAAGATTTGAAAAATAATTGTAAAGATAAGCAACTGTTCTATTTGTTTCCCCTCAAATCAAAAGTCAGTCTTTCTCTTGCATGAGACAGTGATTTGTTGTCCCTCGTGCAGAAACACAAAAGTGACAAGGTTGGTGTTTCAAAGCACACAAAACGGCTTTGCTCAACACAATGAGATTCATCATCGTTCCTCCAGAAAGAGGGTTAACGACGATTCCTGGGCCAAATGGGGCACTTCGCTTCCAAGGGCGGCAACGCATTTATTCCGCCTGAAGGGCAAGACGCGGAGCTGACAGAGTGTCGAGCGGATTCTTTGGCAGAGTCGGTCAGAGATGCTTTGGCTCACGGCCCCTCTGCCTACCCTCTGCTTGTTAGCCATGGACCAGGAGGTGGAATTATTACCCTTAGAAACACTTCATCCCGTTCACTTGCTTTAAAAACCACGGGAGAAGGTTTAGCTAAAGAAAAGCAAATTGTAACAAAGCAGTTGGTAACCGAGACGCTGGTCGCTAAGATCCCCAAACAAACTATTCGGGAGCCTCTGTTCAGAGCTTTATGTTATTTCCTTGATCCTTGAGACACGCAGCAACCCTGCAGAGATGCCTGCATCCCCCTCGCATCCCCTCCCTCTTCAAACCGGCCCTAAATCTTGACTCTCTGAGTCTCTTTGGCGTGGAGGAAACCTCTGAGCCAGACAAATGGTAGTGCCCACCGCTAAGGAGGGGAAAGGGACCAGGCACACTGGGAGGGCAGAATGCGAGGACAAAGGGTCACGGAGAGGTTCCCGGCAGGCGACACGTTCCCACCCACCTCCCCCCACCACGGTGCTGGATGGTTGCAACAAAAGGCCGCTTGGTTTGTAGACAATCGGCCAGCCTCGCAGTTACTGTCGCTAGTTACCGAGTCTCAAAGAAGAATGTTCATCTGGATACAGAATGACATCTACCCTGTTAGATTTAGGTTAGAAGAGGCTCATTGGTGGCCTTCTTTTTCAGTCTATACCCAGCTGTTCTGGTGTCATAAAGACAGAGCTTGGCCAGTGCCCCCAGGCACACGTGACTGAGCTGGCATACGTGCCAAGGCCATGTTGTCAGTGTCAGCAAGCCCACATCACCCCAACCACAAGCATACATCTCTCTGCTGTGTCAACGCCAACGACCACTTAATGTTCAGGAGTGAGCTGGGCCAACACATCCTCAAAGACGAGAGAGGCTTTGCCCTTGAGGATCAAGAAGGAGGGTGTGGAGAGAAGGACAGGAGGTGAACCCCCCAAATACGGGGGACCCCCAGACAGACCTGTCTGGGTGTGGCGTGCAGAGGAATCAGAAATACTTCCCCATGTGGTCAGGGAGTCCTGCGGTCCCAAGGCACAGTCCCACAGACTGTGTCACGGGCAAGGATTGGGAAGCCTGCTTTAGAGCAGGGAAAACCAAGGCACGCTGCGGTTAAATGATCTGTCCCAGGAATGTGAAAAAGAGCCACCTTTGCACTTGGACTGAGTTTTGCAGAGGCGAGTCCTGGAGGGCAGACATCCGACTTGGGGGCCTCTGAAGGCAGCCGAGAAGGGAGAGCAGGAGCCGGGCCCTGCAGATGGCGAGCTGTGTGTCCTGGGGGGGCTACCGAACCCTGAGTTCCTCGGCTGTGAAAGGGGCCAGAATGAGAAACTACAACGATTCTAAGCTGCAGATATGAAGCAGATGGGAAGCGTCCTGTTCCTCTTCACAAGCCAAGAGCCAGGCCCCGTAAGAGCAGACGCAGATTCCTGCAGAGGGAAGGGCGGGGTGACCTCAGTGGTCAGAAGACTCACCCCGAACTCTGCTTGGCCGGACGATCCTCGGCACATCTGGCTGCCTGCTCTGTAGGCCGCTGGCCGGCCCTAGCGGCGCTGTGACAGATGACTGTGGTACAGGGGCCTCGTGGCTCCCCCAGGGGCCCCTTCCGCCTACAAGCCAAGCTTTCCCCTGAACGCCAGTCAAGCATGAGGCCAGTGTCCACAGATATGGTCTCAGCAGGAACTGCTGGGCACGGGCCAGCCTGGCCACCGGGTCCCACTGGTCCACAAGCCCTTCCCCGGTTCAAACCCCCAGGGCCTGACAGGCTTTTGACCTCAGAACAAAAGCGGGGGCGCAGACCCCCTATGACCCAATACCCCCCGAAGGGTGTTGGGCAGCAGCCCTTAATGACACTCAAAAATAGCTCTACACAGAGCAGAAGAACTTTCATGGGAAAGGGAGAAACCATTAAAAGCCACAGGTTTCGATTCGGGGAGGTCCCCCCACCCCCACCCCAGCAAATGATGTCCCACAGGGCCCAGTCTAAATAACAGCTGAGCTCCCAACAGACATTTGGTTTTCAGAGCCTTCTGGATTTTGAAACCACAGATAAGGGATTAGGGGCAGATTTAGAAGCTAGTTCTCCCTCAGGCCACTGGATCTTCAGGCATCCAAGATAAACATGCAGGAGACAACGAGCAGACGGGCAGAGTGCAACCTGGGTTCCAGGGCACCTGCCCGAGGCCTGGACATGACTTCTGGGCAGGTTTCAGCTGATGCTTCAGCCAGAATGGAAAACCCCACAAGTAAGAGGTATTACAGCAAAATCGCTCCAAGATGATTTCAGGGAGAGTAGGAATTAAAAAAAAAAAAAAGGCAAGGCACTTTTTACCCAGGATGTGGCCCTGAAGAACAAGGTCAATATTCGGCAAACATATTTGAGTAGATGAGGAAATTTACAGTGACGTAAGGAAATTTATGGTTTTAAGAACATGCTATAGAATTGTATAAATAATCTTGTAATGGCTTATGCTTTAACCTTCCAGATTTCTGAATGTCAGTTTTCTTAAAAGGCATCCCTATCAATAATTGTTTCAAGGTTTAAGAAAACAACCACCGCAGCAATAAAATTTGCAGAATTGAAAATGCAATTAGCTGTGTCGTATTTTCTCCCTCCCTCCTTTCCTTCCTTCCTTTCCTTCCTCTCTCCCTTCCAATTTATTTGTTTGTTTGTTTTGCTTTTCAGGGCCACACCTGCGGCATATGGAGGCTCCCAGGCTAGGAGTCAAATCAGAGCTGTAGCTGCCAGCCTACACCACAGCCACGGCAACACCAGATCCGAGCCACACCTGGGACCTACTCCACAGCTTGCGGCAACGCCAGATTCTTAACCCACTGAATGAGGCCAGGGATCGAACCCACATCCTCATGGACACTTTATAGGGTTCTGAACCCACCGAGCCACAGTGGGAGCTCCCATATTTTCTTTCTAAATAAAGTGTTCTTATATAGGTAGATTGCCAGAGCGATATAGACACTAACACACAGAAGGCGACATGGCACTGTTCAAAGAACCCTGGGTTTTGCTGGAGACCTGGGCTTGGGATCAGTCACTTCCTGAACCGAGTGGCGCTGGGGTAGCTAACATCCACCAGCCATCTGACCGTGCGCATCATCCGTAACAGGAACGTGACAGAAGAGCAGGGATGTCACTTAGGCTAGAGCGCGGTCGTGAGAATTCAGGGAGGAACAGATCTGAAGGTGCTTTTCAAGCTCTAAGGTACTAGACTGGAGACGGGGTTACACTGGGGTTGTGTTTTAAGGTCAGTACATGAGAGGGACATCGTGTCAAAATTACTCTTGAAAAATCCCTTCGTCCACAGTGTTTCACACACATGGTGTTGTGTACACCGAACCTCCTCTCCATAAGTCCCTCCCACGTTAGAACAAATTACAGCAGGTGGCCTGTGTTTCGAGGCCACACCAAACAAAAAAAGAAGGTAAATCAACAAAATAAAATGGTATGTATGTGTATGCCTGTGTGTGTGTATTTCTATATACACAATACATACAGACATATAGAGACATACATACATATACATATAGTTGTGTTTTTTTTCACCAAGCTACGTACACAAATACGTAGAGTCCATGACTATTGAAAGCTGCTACACTGACTCCATTCTCCAATGACTAAGAGGCTCTGCTCCATGCGACGGAGTTATTTCACCGCTGTAAACAACGAAGAAGTATTTCTGGTTGTCCCAAACAACTTTTCAGGAGCAGGAAGTGCTCCCTCGGCCTTCCATGATCATTTAAAGATAGCACGGCCCTTTGTCTAATTTTAGGATTTGCTTTTTCACGGAACAAGCAGCTATTAGACCCACACTATAATGAGGGCCGTGTGCAGAGCAACGGAAGGAAGCAAAACAAAAAGACAAGGCAGGGTCCCCACCCTCGAGGCACGTGCTGGCTGGTGGTGGAAACTAAGGCTACACAGCTCGCCCTAAGCAGAGTGGAATGAACCAAGAGCCAGTCAGAGGGTACGGAGCAAAATTTGGAAAAGCAGAAGAAAGAGCAGGTGACCCTGGGTAGATCAGAGAAGGCTTCACCCAGGAGACAGTGGGTGGGCTGGGTTCCCAGGATGAACTGTATTGCAGGATGGCAACAGGTATCGATAAAGCAAAGTTACAGAGGCCCGGGAACTCCCAGCCTACTGGAAAAGCAACGCACCCAGCAGACAGAGGGATAAATCCAACATTTACCAACTGCCTACATGGCATGAGGACCTGGGCTAGATCAATGCAGCTGCAACCCTCAGGATGACACAAAGGTGACACACGAATAAATCTTCCCATCTGTATTCTAGGCGAGACCTCCAGACCCTCCCCCGTCCTCTGAGCTGGGGGGTGCCCTGCAGGGGTGTGGGGGTGCAACACGGCCCCTGGCTCCCTGGCTCCTCTTTGGGTTTGCCCAGTGGGACACAGAGCCGCAGATAGGAGGGAGGGAGAAGAAGAGTGCGGTCAGGGTGTTTATTCTTTGTAAAACGGGCAGAAGCAAGATTCGAACCCACATCTGTCTCCAAAGCCCATGCTCTGAGCCTCAGGAAGGTAATGTGGTGACAGACTATGGGGGTCTGCAAAGAAAGGCGCCCAGTTTGGGGTGCTGATTCTCAAGAGTTAATGACTCATTTTGGACACAGGCAGCCCATGCCTGTCCATCGTTTTAAACGGTCCTGTGAATGCGAGGCTCCAATCAGACAGTCATGTCAGTGGATTGTGCCAAATGTGCAACAGCGATCTTAAAAAAAAAAAAAACAAAAAAAACCAACAAGAACACAGAGATATTCCAAGACTCCAGCCCAGATCCTTCCTAGATCATGGGTTTCACATCTGCTGTTTCCTTTCTTAGAGCCTTAGCTAGTGGCGAGAGAATGCAGGCTATTGGTGATCAGAAGGCATATGTCATGGAATTTCTTCAGCAAGCACATGCCCCTCATCATCTTCCTAAACTGCTCTACAATTTTTTCCACCCCCCAGCCCTAAGACAGCAGAGATGCTTGGCACCATTCTCTGCTTGTCAGAGTGGCCTTTGGGGCTGCTCCATGCCATACGGAGCAGGTGGGGGTCTAAGCCCTGTTCACCCTTCCTGAGCCTGACCTTGCGCTGACACTGGCTCTGGGAAAAGAAGACGCTTTTTATTCCAGGGATTCCAGAGATAAGATGCATAGACTTTACCCAGGCTGAGCGGAGCTGCTGGTGACACACGTGGGTGTGCTCTGGTGACACCCCAGCAGGGGCTCTGACAGCCTCAAACTCTGGGGCAATTACCCCTCTCTCTGCCCCTGGCTTTGAACCCTGAGACCTTGTTCAGTTTGGGATTCTGTAACTCACGAACTTGTTGGGTTTTTTAAAAAGGTTGTGCGAGGGAAATAAGCCTGTTACAGAAGGGCAGATACTGCAGGATCGCACTCACAGGAGGTCCCCAGAGTCATCAAATTCATAGAGACAGCAAGTGACTGGTGGGTGCCAAGGCTGGGGCGTGGGGGCGGGGGAGAATGGAGCTTATTGTTTAATGGGGACAGAGTTTCAGCTCTGCCAGACGAAGAGCTCTGCGGACGGATGGTGACAATGGTGTCACAACCACGAGAACGAACTCAACACTGCTGAACCGAACACTTGAGAGTGGCTGCGGTGGTCAGCTTCATGGTGTGTGTGTTTTACCACGATTAAAAACTCAAAAAGGGTTCTGAGAAGAACAGGGGAGTAATGAATGGAATGAAACAGAAAGAACTAGAACTGTGGACAGGGAGCGTGAACGGTTTCATTAATACCCAGTCACGGCCGCTGGCGTGGGCCACGCACAAAGCACGTGAAAACTTTCCAAGTGGGCAACTACAAGACCGAAATGACCGCTTAGCGTCTCCACTCTGAAGTGACTCCATCTTTGGGTCAAGACACTGGGACTGAGGGCCCACGGTGCCTTTCTCTGGGACCGGCTGGTCTGGAAGAAGGTCAAGGTTGCAGCACTGAGACAACAGCCTAGGCTTGGGGCACCAAGAAACCCGCCCCCCCAGTTAAATCTGCTCCAGGGGGGCATGGAGCTGCTCCAATGGTGCAGGAGGACTGGGGAGGGGTCACTGCAGGGAGGCAGGGGAGTGGCATGTAAATCAGCCTGGCATGTCCAGGCACTGCCCGGCGTCCAGGTGGTGGCAACCAAGGGCCCCTGGTGGGGAGAGGCCACCCCGGTCAGGAAAGTGGGCAGGAGGCGGTTCACAGACTCGGCCCCGCATCCTCGGAGCGGGCAACTTTCCTGGGACTTCGGGTGCCTCAGAGACAAATGAGATGCCTGCTTCAGAGAGTGTGGATCTGGGCCATGAGAGTGTGCCCCCCCCACCCCCCGCTGAAAAGCCAGGGGCCCACACACCATCTCCTCCATCCTTTCAGACTATGGCCAGTCCCATCGTTTGATCCATCGCTCCATTATCAAATTATCAAACAAAACTGAGCGCTTAGTAGTCCGTGGACCACAGAGTCAAATGCCTGGGTTCCAGTCCCAGCTCAGAAAGGGACTCACCAGGCAACCTTGAGCACGTGACTTAAACTTCCAGAGCTCCCGCTCCCTTTCCTCACCTGTGACCACGAGATGAAGACACCTCCATGGTCACAGGTGTAAGCGGCAGCGGACAGCACCACCAGCGCTGTCCGAACTCCCTCACGCCCCTGCCGCCCCCACCCCAACCCCAGTGCCCACACGGGGGAGAGAAAGATGAATGGGATGCGGCCCCCACCTTGCAGGAGCGCCCACTCTGGTTGGGAAATAACTGCTCTGTGCTGTCAGAGCTGTAATTACATCCAAGATGCCGTCTGAACAGATATTTTTATATAATTAAATTATATCAACTCCACACAAGGCCGTTTTCAAGGAAGGCAAAGAGAGAACACACAGAGCCAGATTTTAGTCTTTGAGAGCAGTGGAGTGTGGGCCATCCTGCTTAATTACTTTCGAAAGGACTAATTTGGGGGAGCCTCGCTAACCCATCATTATCTTTTATTATATCGCCCATATGTCCCCCGGGGAGCAGTCTCCATGCTTTACAGGCAGGATGGTTTTACACATTCCAAGTGACTTGATGTTACATGAAGTATCACCACCAAGTGCTACTCCGAAGGATTTTCAACTGTTTATGAGGCTATAATTGGGGCTCAAAAGATGCTACAGCATAAGACAGTCCTAACGCTGCCCAAATGCTTCTCGACTGGAGCATATTTTTCTAAGACGGGTAAAATTCTTGTTACACAAAATAACTTGGGTGCTGATTTAACAGTCAAAGCTTTTTTTTTTTTTTTTTTTTTTTTTAAACTGCTGAAAGTGCTGGTGTTGCCAAGAACTACTTCACTGTGTCAATTCCTTTGGCTGAAAAAAATTTGTTTTAAGCCTGTTAACCACCCAGCACTTTTTGCAAAGGTTTCTACCTCTTGATTCAAGGGGACCAGGGCCCGGCTGCAGGTGTTCTGTTACATTCCTGCAGGTAAGTTCTGACTCCATCTGGCCTGTCTCCTCACTGTTGACCCATTGTGTTCCCTCACCTGCGATACCTGGTCTTCTGGATGCCTGGTCTACTGGTTCTTTGATGAAGGAGAGAGTTAAAAGTCACACATCCGTGCGTGTGGATGGGCATACCTGTGATGCATGTACAAGTATGTATGCGTGTGTTCATATACACGTGCGATATAAAGGATGTACACACTTAGAGCATGTGCACAAAAGTGGTGTAGAGCTTTTTGTATCTAACCTCAAGGTAGCATGCACCTGTTACAGGTGAGGTCTTCCGTGTGGTGTGTGCGTTCCCTTCTTTTTTTTTCTTTTTATGTCCACACCTGCAGCATATGGAAGTTCCCAGGCCAGGGGTTGAATTGGAGCCACAGCTGCCGACTTATGCCACAGCCACAGCCGTGCCAGATCCGAGCTGCACCTGTGACCTACACTGCAGCTTGTGGCAACGCCAGATCCTTAACCCACTGAGCGAGGCCAGGGAACGAACCTGCGTCCTCACCGAGACAATAACCTCACGGAGGCAACACCGGGAGCCTCTGCCAGGAAAGTGGTGACCATCTACCGGGAGACCTGAAAATAACCCCCTGTGACAGGCCTCTGGGCTAACTGTAGTGACAGAGGTTTATGTGGCCACCAAGAAAAGACTCCTCAGAACCCTCGGGAGCTGGGGTGATGGGAGGTGAAGGAGTTGGGGTCAGGGAGCGGTTCAGGGGAGCCAGGCAGATGCCCCCCGGTGGGCCCTGAAGACCCTCAAACAGGAGGCTGTTTCCCAGATGAAGGAGGAGCGGTCCAAGCATCTAATTACGCCTCTAGTGAGCTCACCTGCCCGTGGATTCTATTACCAACTCTTCAGTGATAGCCCTCATGCTTTTTATCTCCAGCCAGACGTCTCCCAGGCTCCGGCCCGGCAGCCTAGAGCTTATGCGGCCTCTCGGCGAGTATGTCCCACGAGCCCCCAAGTGAACCATCGTCCACCTGCCCGGCCTGCTGGCTCCGCTCGATCTCCGCCCACAGCGCTCCCTGGGGTGGACGAGTCAGGAGCTAGGTGCATCCCCGCGTCCTCCTCCTCCCCCTGCTCAGAGGACTTAAGCATGCGGGGGGCGGGGGTGGGTGTTAGCCCGGAGGTCCCCCCTCCCCGTGGAAATCACCACCTTCTCCCCCTGGGTCCACACAGCAGCCTACCCTCCACGCTGATGGGCGAGCCATCCTTCAAAAGCCCTTCAGAAGTCTGACCGTATCACTCTCCAGCTTCAAACTCCCTACTGCGTTCTCTCTGCTCCTTGGAAATGAGAGCAAACTACTCAGTGGGGCTGAAAGGCCCCATGGGACACCCCCAGCCTCATCAAGCTCTGCTCCTTTGCCATTCACCGCAAGAGACTCAGTTTCCAAAAGGCTCCACCACCCCCACCCCCGACCCCGGGGCCTCCTCCCCTGTCTGCAGGGCTCTCCTCCCGCTCTATCCCCACCCCCTCTCTTTTTCTTTTTTTCCTTTTTATGGCTGTACCTGCAGCATAAGGAAGTTCTAGGGGTCAAATCAGAGCTGCAGCTGCCGGCCTACACCACAGCCACGGCCACACCAGGTGCGATCCGCATCTATGACCCACGCCACAGCTCATGGCAATGCTGGATCCTTAACCCACTGAGCGAGGCCAGGATCAAACCGGCATCCTCACCGAGACAAGGCTGAGTCCTTAGCCTGTGGAGCCACAGTGGGAACTCCCTGGTCCCCTTTCAGGGAGCGGCTTCCACCTCTCCCAGGAAGTGCTCACATAGGCCTTCCTTAGTTTGATGCTGGAAATACTCCTTCTACTTCTTTGCACCATCTATCCCCGGGGTCGTTAACTGATGGGAGCCGCGACACTGAGTGTCCAGTTCCCGATGTGGGCTTCCTGAAAGCCAGCACCCCGTGGACCCTCAGATCCGTGTCACAAGGAGCACGGCGGGTACTCCGCCACTTGCTTAGCAAAAGGAAGTGAGGGTGGAGGCAGAAAGCCTGGTTTGGGGCTGCAGTTCTCACACCAAACCCCAGCTGGGAACTGGCGAGGGTCTGAACTACAGCAGAGGGAGGCACTTGGGGACCAGAGCCTCCCAGGCCCTCGGTGGTGGGAAGCAGGCAAAAGAGGGGTGAGTGTAGGACAATGACTAGGAAACTGGGATGTTTCTTGGGAAGGCCGTGTTTTAACTTTTTTTTTTTTTTTTTTGTCTTTTTAGGGCCGCACCCGCAGCATATGGAGGTCCCCAGGCTAGGGGTCCAACCCGAGCTACAGCTGCCAGCCTACACCACAGTCACAGCAACACCAGATCTGAGCCACGTCTGCAACCTACACCCCAGCTCACGGCCACACCGGATCCTTAACCCACTGAGTGAGACCAGGAATCGAACCCACAACCTCCTGGTTCCTAGTTGGATTCATTAACCACTGAGCCACGATAGGAACTCCACTAGTCAGTTCTTAACCCATTGAGCCACAAAAGGAACTCCCAGACCATGTTTTAAACATTTTTCATTGTCCTGTGCCCACTGTAGGTATTCACTCGAAATTGGCTCCATCTGCCGAGTGAACTTAAAGGCCTCTGTCTCCGTGAATACTTGCCTAACCATCTCTATCCTCACTATCTTTAACTGTGAGCTGCGCATGGTCCTTGAAAGGCTATTTGTGGGAATGATTTGAAGGCCAGGACAATGATGCCTGCCCCTGCAGAGGGCACAGAATCAGGATCCAGCCAGTCCTGGACCACATGGCCGTGATGCACAACTGTCTGGCCGCCGCCCCTTGGAGGGCCGGCCCCTCCCTTCTCTCTCCCTCTGCAGGTAGCCCAGTCTCCTGGGGAACTGCACACCTCGGGCAGGCTCTGGGCTTGGCGTTCTCTTCCTCCTGTATCACCCGAGGCTAAAGGTCAGATATGCCCCTTCACCGAGTGCGTAGTTTATTAAAGACAGAGTTTAAAACTTTTCCAGAAGGCTGGCAACATAAACAGGTGATTACAATGTAAGACACAACTAAGTGCTCTGTAAAAATGTGGTTTTCCACACAAATAGTTACTATCCAGGAAAGATACAGCTTTTTTTTTTCTTTCTCCTTTTCTTTTTACAGCCATACCTGCGGCATATGAAAGTTCCCAGGCTAAGGGTCAAACCAGAGCTACAGCTGCAGGCCTACACCACAGCCACAACTTGGGACCCAAGGTGCATCTGCGACCTCTATACCACAGCTCACGGCAACACCAGATCCCGGACTCACTGATGGAAGTCAGAGACTGAATCCCAAATCCTCACGGATACTAGTCGGATTCGCTTCCGCTGTGCCACAATGGGAACGCCCTACCTACATCTCAATTAATAAATAAATAAAGAAAGATAAACTTCTAAAGAGAGATTTCTTTACAGTAAACTGAAGAGAATGTGTTTGTGCTTATGGGACAGCCCCAGTCCTATGTGATGTTAAAACAAATGTGCTTTCAGCAGAATATGAAATTTGTGTGTCAAATAGCTAGTGAGAAAAACATGAAGCTTTGGGGGGGCATATTGATAATAACTACATAGCCTCTGGAGTTTACAGCATACCTTTTTATTATCAATGCTTCTGGTGGCATTTAAAACATTGTGCTAATCCTAGAATCCTCTATTAATAAGCTAGGATTTTAAAAATGAATAATCATATTTTTCCTGAAAAAGATTTTTGTAAGTACTAAAAAAAAAAAAAAACACTGATTTTAAGTCCTTGGGGAAACTGTTTTGCTAATAAAAGTGATGCTTTTATGTACAATTTTCAATGCTCTCCAGGATTGTTTTTCAGGCTTCTAGTTTTACAGCCAGAACAGACTGCAACAGTAGAAACAAAGACATTACTTCTGTTTTATCCACCCTCCACTCAACTACAATGTTTATTTTTTAAGAGACCAAATGAAAGACTTAACACTATCTCAGAAATTAACAATAACCAACTAATGGATACTTTTAAAGTACAGTTTAGTGAATTTTCCACTAAAATGCATGGGTTTGTTTATAATGTCATAAATGCTTGTGGTTTGGCTATAAAATAAATTCCTTGCCGGGTGGAGTACCAAGTGCACCAATTAGAAATTCTCACTTAGCTCGGGTGCTTGCTCTGTACTTTCTCATAGAAGCGTTTTCTTTGGATTTTGCTCTCAGAGAAAGCCCGAATCACTCCTCTGCCACCACACAAGGATCCATAAGCGGTCTGAAAAGACGTCATATTGTTGCATGCCGATGATTTTCTCACCTGAGTTCCTGGATCCTGTTTCAAACCCAACTGTCTGGCAACTGGAAAATCCTACCAGAATCATAGTCAAGAGAAAGTGATCAGAATTGTAGATGATAAAATATTTCTAAGATTTTAAAGTATTCTTAATTCCCCAAATATAAATGCTTAGGAATGAAAACAAGTTTTCATTTCAAAACTAGAAAAAAATAAATGGTAGTAGCTCAAAAGATTCCTTTGGTGACATCAGACTGTCATCGGGACAGCAGGTAGTGTGGACTTGACCTGCCATGGTTATTAACAAGCAGCACCTGCAGGGGAAGAAGCCCAGCTGCATCAGGTACCTGGCAGGTACACCATGTACAGGCGTTAGAAGGAACCTGATAAGGTCTCTCATTACACCTTTCCAGGCAAGAAGGAAAAAAGAGGCTATTAGCCAGGATCATAACCTTTAAGGCAATGACCAACTTCCATGTTGCTATAGCACTAAAATATTTTATATGAGTATCGGGATTATTTACAGCATTATGATACAGTTTACAATTATGTTGTACTGGAGGAAATTTTCTCTCCAAAAAGAAAAGGTAAAAAGTAAGGGAGAAAGGGCTTAGCCACAGTACATGTAACACAGACACGAATTTTAGGTGAAAGGTAAGAGGTAACAACGTGAAGTGACCAGCAAAAGAGCTAATATGATCTTGGGCTGCATTATCAGAAGTACAGACTTTAGAATAAGGGAGGTGACATATCCCGCTCATCTCTGCTCTGTTTAAAAACCATGCTTGGAATACCACATTCAGTTGCGCCACAGTTTAAAAGGCACATAGACAAAAGAAAGTAAGTGATCGGGCAAACCAGGATGATTAAGGATCTAAAATTATGTCTTGTGAAACTTCTTTTAAGGTAATAATTTAGTTGGATGAAGAACCGAGAAAGAGCTATCAGGATTGTCTTCAAACATGTGATGACCTAGTACACGGAAAAGAGATTAAACCTATTTTCCATGGGCCCGAGGGGCAGAACTTGGGTCAGATTTTGACTGCATTTAGGAACGGACAGGCTGAATTATATAAAGAAGGACTGGATTTCAGGGGGAGATAGTGAGTTTCCTAGTTGCTTGGAGCTGCTCAAACATGGGGTGAACCTTTGGAGCATCCTCCTGTGGGACAGAGATTTCAAGCCCGGGAGGGATGGGTGGACTGAATCAGTGGAAGATGGGGCAGGTGAGGAGGGCCAGACAGCGGGTCCTCTCCCCACTTCAGCAGGAGCCCTTCCACTTTATCTGCTTTGCACTTGGGTCCTGGGGAGCTGGACTTGGAACAAAGAGTGACAGGCTTAAGGACATAAACCATGAGATGAGATCACCTTTTTGGTCCTCCTCGAACGCTGGGATTCTTATAACCTATGGCAACGAAGCAAGAGTGTGCATTGACTTGTTTGGATGAGCCATGGTTGAGGGAAGAATCACAAGTGACTCAGAGAAATGAAACAGTAACATTATGTGCTTCCCACCCACTTCCTTCCCTCTTTCATCTAGCTTCTTGACTCCCGATTTTTATATCAGCAAGACCTTGACAGTCAGGTTTCAAAAACTTGAAACGGGCTCCACAGAAATGTTAAACCAGGAGTTACCCTGGGCTCCAGCAATTCCATTCCTGGGTATCCACCACAGAGAAATGAAAACATGTGGTCACACAAAAACTTGGACATGAATGTTCACAGTAGTATAATTCGTGACAGTCCAAAAGAAGAGACAAGCCAAATGCCTACCGACTGGTAAATGAATAAAGAAAATGAGCTCTATCCATACGATGGAATATTATTGGGTCATAAAAAGGCATGAAGCACTGACACAGGCTACAACATGAATGAACCTTAAACCATTACGCTAGGTCAAAGAAGCTGGACACAAAAGGCCAGATATTATGTGATTCATTTATATTAAACATCCAGCATCTACAGAGACAGAAAGTAGATGAGTGGTTGCCAAGGGGCCAGGGCAATGCGAGGGGGAGCCTGGAATAGGGAATGAGATCTAGGAGGTCCTGGAGTTTCTTTTGGGAGGTGATGAAAATGTTCTAAAATTAGACAATGCTGATGCTTGCACGATTCTGCGAATATACGAAAAGCCACTTAATTGTATGCTTCCAAAGGGTGAATTTTTATAGAAGGTGAATTATATCTCCATAGAGCTGTTATTAAACAAAAACATTCATGCTGGTATCCAAGGCTTACTAGCTACACAGCCTTATAAAGTCAGACAATCTCCTGGAGCCTCAGTTTCCTCCTACATAAAAGAGGATGGTAACACTACCCACGACGAAGGAAGGCTTTGCAGAAGGATGGTGCAGCATTTCCCAAGTGAGCAAGCGCTTAGAAAGGCGAGCTGCAGCCCACTCTCCAATGCCTGCAGTTTGTCTTCAGGCAATAAAAGAAGTTTGTGATTTCCAGCTCACTTTATAGAGTTCTCAAGAGTTTGAAGAAAAACAAAAACCAAAAAACACCACACACGTTTTCGACTTACGTGAGAGAGCCAGTATCTAAGATGACAATGGAGTCTTTGCAGGAGGCTAGATCCTCCTACATGGATATGGAACAGCCATTGCAAATGAGGTAGGAGAGACGGTAAGAGAAAATATAAAGGCAGATAAAGATTTCACTCATGAGAACAACATTTTCTCTTCCTTCCTTCTCGTTCATATCACTGACTTCTCTCTTTATCTCACCAGGAGGACACTAACTGTGACAGCCACCCAAATCAGAGGTATGGGTTGTATTTTCAGAAGCTAATACACAATTACCACTTTTTAGTTCCTGTCACCATCAAAAGCACCGCGTGTACTCAACAAATGAAAATGTATGAGTTCCTAGCCTACGCTGCTGTAGTCCTGCCATTGTAATGTAAATCTCTAATTTCAAAAGAAAAAAAATTTTTTTCAATGTAGCGAATAAAATATCCAAATGTTTAATTTAGTTCTTTGTTAAACAGTGTCTCCTCCATCCACTGCTTTAATTGAATCATCATAGTAATTAACTGGATTGCATTCGTTTATATTTGCACTTAATGAAAGCCTCTTAAAAATGAAGAATTTCCCATCAAAACATCTGTTGCCTAAGACATCATCAGTTAACACTCATTTCTGCCTCTTGGCTACTCTTGCTTTAACCTTTATTTATAAGGTAACCAAGAAAAAAGAACAGAGCTAAGAGCTTTTTAGGGAAGGGAGTTCATCAGTTAAGATTCAACTGTATTTTGAAGTGATCTTATTGCTTGATTCTAGCTATTTTAAAGTCATTTTTCTTTCAATTGTTAGCCATACAACATAGGGGCTGGTTTTTACTTTCTTTTAGACACCATTACCCTCAAAATTCCTCGCCGACATCTCTAAATTAACGATTAACAAGAAAAGGCAGAAAACCAAAACATTCTTGAAGAGACGTGGCGGTCAACTTCAGGACTGAACTGCTATTTAGCAGCAGTATGGCTGGCCTCGAACAACTGCTCACATGCCTACTCGATGTTCTGGAGATGTAACACCATTCCCATGACTCGAAACTACACATAAGGGATGCTGGTGGCCAGCAGAGTACCAAACACGGGCTACCTGCCTTCAACCCCGAAACTGCTGTTAAATTTGGAGAGAGAGCAAAAACTTTCTTCCCTTCCACTGAAGAGGACATTAGCAAGTTAATGAAGGCTCGCATGTGATTAATATGAAAATTATAAGCTGCCCAAACTATCAGAATACATACTCTCCCATGAAAAAGATGACACATCTCACCCCTGAGATTAAAATAATCATTACAGAGGATGAATCAACCCAGTTAACTTTATTGCACAGTTAAGACCTCCTATTTGCAAACAGGTGTTGAATAACTAGAAAAGTTCCCCTAAAATCACAATTACAGCTGCAAAATAAATCGCTCCAGTTGTCGAGGCATCTAGAATTCTAAACTATTCTGACTGCACTGTACGCAAATTCTATAAAATATACATTTTTTAATTGGCCAAACTTTTGGGATTCTCTAATACGGCAATAAATCCAACATATAAAAAAATGTATGGTTAACTTTTGTGCATGAATTATCGCACATCGTGTTCTGATAAAATATGCAATCTGCTGTGAAAAATCTTTTTCAACCCTGCCAGGGACTAAAATCTTTCAAGCATAAAAATTCTGTATACATATCTTTTAAGATGCCACATTGGTAGCTATTAGGTTTCCTTCCTGTGAAAAACAGCAAAAGGAAAAAAAAACCTATGACCCCCGTAAACAAAACAGTCAAAACACTTGGAAGCCAGGTTCACTCTGCCTGTCCATTTAAAAAGCTCTAGACTGCCTGAAACTGATGATTTCATCAAAGTAGAACTGAATGGATCCTGAGGGTCCGTCCGCAACAAACGCTGCGCACATCCTCGAAGGAGTGTTTTGTTATTAAGAGATTTGTTTTCCGAGTTCTTCATCCAGACCTTTCCAAACAGATGCGAGTTTGGAAGCAGAAAGCAACACGTCCCCGGAGCCCGGGGGGCGGCCGGGCCTCCCCACGCGCAGCCCGGCCGGTGCGCTCGCGCGGGTCTCCCCGGGACCCGCCGCCCCGCGCGCACTGGCCGGCGCCGAGCGGGAGCGGGAGCGGGAGCGGGAGCCGGGCGGGGCGGGGGCGCACGAGGCGCGGCCCCGGGCCCGCGGCCCAGCACAATGCGCCCGCGGCGGCGGGAACCGCGCGCCCCTCCGCAGCAACTTTGCGCGGCCTCCCCGGCCGCCCGGCCTCGCCCCTCGGCCCGCTCCCCGCCGCGGCCGCCGCCCGCCCGGCCGCCGCCCCTCACCGTTGCAGAACTGGAGCAGCGAGGACGTGTCGTACAGGCTGCTGTAGCTCGAGAAGCCGTCCTCCATGCTGAGGCCGCCGGGCAGCGCCCGCTTCCCCGGCCCGGCTGCGCCGCCGCCGCCGCCGCCGCCGCTCACCCCCACACTGAGCCGCGCCGAGCGGCGGCCGGCGCTGGCTCTGGGGCCGGCCCTGCTGTGGCGGCGGCCGCTGCCGGTTACCATGGCAACCCCGGGCCCGCCGCCGCCACCGCCGCCGCCGCGCGAGCCCGGCGCCCGCTCTGCCCGCCAGGGGGCGGCCTCGGCGGGGGACGTGGCCGGGCGGGGACGGGGCGGGGCCGCGGGCGGGCTGCCGGGGCCCGGGAGCCGAGGGCGGGCGCGCGGCCGGGGCCGGGATGCGGCGCGGGCGCATCGCGGCCCCGGGCCCGCCTCTCCGCGCGGCCGCCGGCGCCCCCCTAGGAGGGCGGGACGCGGGGGGCGCGGGGACAAAGGAGAGGCGGCGACGCGGGAGGGGGCGCTGGAGCCCGCGCTCCCCTGAGGCGCTGTCCCCGCGCCCGCGGGCAGCGCCAGGACCAAACATGGACAACTTGCGAGCCCATTTCGGTTGCGCTTCCACCTCGGAGCAACTCCACTTTTGGCCACGTCCTGCGAGGCGCGCCCCTCTTGCTGCACGTTCTTCCGCCACAGCCAGGCCCTGCCTCGAATGAGAATTAGCGCAGGGCTTGTAACTCCGCTTGACCCTTTGCTGGCGAGCGGGAAAAAATGGGGCTTCCCACTTCAAAAAGAGGCCCTCGTGATGTCAGGCTGGACAGGCTGCCGCGTTTAAAGGAGCTAAAACATCTGCTCTGTTCTCTCCCGGATCAGCCCCCGGGGTGCAGATTTGTCACATTACACACTTGTTAACTTGTTTCAGGACCCAAGGAAATCTGTATTTACTCTATCTCCGAAAGACGCAGTTGGAACAAACCGCCGTAGTGGGAGAAACACACAAATCCACGGGTTTGTAACTCTTCCAGTCCCTACCTACACAGGCCGTGTTGCTAGTTAGAGTCTCACTGCCCAGGGCCAGAAAATAAAGATGCTGGCAGATAAGTGAGGAAGCAAGAAAAAGAAGAGGTTTGCCGACCCGCTGGCCTGGCCCAGAACAGACTGCATATGTACGCTCCTGGTTGCGCAATGGTTTCAATTCACTTACCGTGCACAGTTCTGAAGGGGTTCAAGTTGTAGCAGAAGGCTGGGTCAGGGGAGGGGCTCTGCCGCTGCCCAAGTAGCATCTTTGGTGTATGGCCTAGCACAGCAGCCATGGATGCTCGGGGCAGAAGGGAGAGGTTGAAGCCCTCGTCCATGTCCCGGTCGGTCGGGGTGACCAAGGATGGAAGACCAGAGGGACTGTTAATGGGAAAGCAGGTGGTAGAGGGGGTGTTGCCCAGGGGCTACAGGTGCTGTGGCTTTGACTGTGACCTGGCGTTTGAAGGACCATGTAGCTGATTGTGGAGGAAAGAAGGAGCAGAAGGAGCAGGGTCTGGCCGAAGGCCTGGCCTGACACGAGCAGACAGCCTGCACTGCAGAGAGTGGGAAGTAAGAGCGGGCTGAGAGAAGCCAGGTAAGAGAGGTTCGGAGAGCGGGCAGAGGAGCTGGGCCAGACGCGGAAGGAGGCCTGGGCGGCCGACTGCAGGCTGGTGGCTGCCCAGAGTGGGGTTAGAGGTGAGTCAGTGAAGCAGACCACAGGAGCCAGCCCCTGGAGCTGGAGCGGCCCAGGATGCCTGCAATGCCCCACAAACAGGCAGTCTAGGTCCAGACAGTCCCAGGGTAGAGGTTGGGAGACTGGCCAGAGGGCAGCTGCTATAGGACGATCCAGCTGGAGGGATGGAGAGGCCGAGAGAGGATGGCATTCCTCCTGTTAGAGATGCCCCGTAGCCGCTGGGGATGCAGACCCCTGGGCAGTGAAAGAAGGGGGTGTGGGGTGTCGGCAAAGGGGCTGTAAAGGAGAGAGTAGAAGCACAGAAGGCAGCTGGGCAGAGTCTTGGAGAGGAAGGAGAGGAGGAGATGCCGAAGGAATTGTCAGAGAGGCGGGACAGCAGGCCTAGCAGGTTGTCTCCTTAGGCTAAAAGCACAGAAAGCTGCAAAGAGGTGGGCCTTTTCACAGGGCTCTCCGCAGGATGGGTCAAGGAGGGTGAGGCTGGGAAAAGGGCTTCAGTGTGGTGGCAGAGGACTCCCAAGTGACGTGGAGCATCTTGGTGAGGCAGTGGGGACCAGAGCCAGGCAGCTGAACATCAAAAGGAGAGCACTCATAGATGCCTCTTTCAGAACTCTGGCAGGAAAAGGGAATGGGGGCCAAATGTAGAGGGCAGAGGTGGCAGAAGGGTCACGTGAAGCCCCCACCTCCGCCCAGTACAGGGGGACCCCCTGGATCCCAAAGGCAAAAGGAGGGGCTTTCGAAGGGCAAGACTTAACACAGGCGTGTATTTGAACGTGGCCCTTCTCTTTTCGAGTTTCCCCTTCTAGTCCAATCTTTATACCATCTCTGCTCCACTTTGCAGTTTTTATATGTCAGGATATTTGGGATAAGTGGCATCCTCGAACTTTGAAAGGAAGTGATCCTCATGAATAAATGATTAAAAGATGCTTCTCTTTTAAAAACGTTAGCATTCAGGAGTTCCCATTGTGGCTCAGCAGGTTAAGAACCTGACACAGTGTCTGTGAGGATGCAGGTTTGATCCCTGGCCCCCCTCAGTGGGTTAAGGATCCTGTGTTGCCATGAGCTGTAGCATAGGTCACAGATGCGACTTGGGTCTGGCGTTGCTGGGACTGTGGCGTAGTCCTCAGCTGCAGCTTCGATTCGACCCCTAGCCTGGGAACTTCCATATGCCACAGATGTGGCTGTAAAAAGAAAGAAAGAAAGTTAGTATTCCTGATTTATAAGGTTAAAGGTATTATACTTGGTGGCCCCAACAAAGAAAGGTTAGGGAATAAAGAAAATTCAGGGAGTTCCCGTCGTGGCACAGTGGTTAACGAATCCGACTAGGAACCATGAGGTTGCGGGTTCGATCCCTGCCCTTGCTCAGTGGGTTAACGATCCGGCGTTGCCGTGAGCTGTGGTGTAGGTTGCAGACGCGGCTCGGATCCTGCGTTGCTGTGGCTCTGGCGTAGGCCGGTGGCTACAGCTCCGATTGAACCCCTAGCCGATTCAACCTCCATATGCCGCGGGAGCGGCCCAAGAAATAGCAACAATAACAACAACAACAAAAAAGACAAAAGACAAAAAAAAAAAAAAAAAGGAAAATTCAGAGATGGAACAGGAAGAAAATTGAGCTGGAGATTTTCTTAGAAGAGTCTACTTCCCCTAGAGCAAAATTACAAATAACAATTAAGAACTCAGTCCACTGCCTTTGAGATGATAAAGATGGTTATTATACTGTTAACCTAGAGTATTAAACAGCTGTTTTTTTTTCTCACAATGGTAAAAGCTTTCTTTCTAAAAAAAGAAAATTTTAGTGTAATTACAACGATATGCGTGTTAAGTGAATTAGGCATAATCTGCACAGCATTTTAAAAAGATCTATGGAGAGAGTTCAAGAAAAATCTCTGAAAACCTAATTAATAATGTGAGATTCTGTGCCCAAACATTTTAGCAGACTGTTATTCCACATCATTTTGAGATAATTTATGGCCTGCATGCAAAGCATGTTGTTGTTGTGATAAATGATGTGTGCTCTCTAGGACAACGTAACCATAGCGTTCGGTGGCATTAATAGCAGCATTGCTAGCACATGTGAAAAAGAGAAAGGAAAATACGGCTCTGTAGTCTATTCATGAGGAAGTAATAATAAAAAATTACCCCCGGAATCTAAAGCCTTGTGCATCTATAGTTTCATTCAACATTCCTTCAGAAACAATTCTACGGTACCAGGCACCATGCTTGGGGCTGGGGGATACAGCACCCAAAAGACAGTGCCTTCCAAACTGTAGGGTCATGAAATCAACCTAGAGTCGCATCAGCACTTTACCAAATGGAACAGAGTCGACTGCACTTCAATTTAAAGAAGGAGTTCCTGTCTTGGCTCAGTGGTAACCAACCTGACTAGTAACCATGAGGACGCAGGTTCAAGCCCTGGCCTCGCTCAGTGGGTTAAGGATGCAGCGTTGCTGTGGCTGTGGCGTAGGTCGGCAGCTGCAGCTCCGATTCCACCCCTAGCCTGGGAACTTCCATATGTCATGGGTGTATCTCCCCCAAAAAAGACAAAAATAAAGAGAAAAGAAAAACAGAAAATTCCACTGTGGGTATACACCCAAAGAAACTGAAAGCAGGGTCTCGAAGAGATATTTGTACACCCAAGTAAATTTGGGTGAGAAGCATTATTCCCAAGAACCAAAATGTGGAAATAACCATTGTTCCCTGATGGATGAATGCAGAGACAAATGTGGTAGCTCCATACAATGGAATACTAGTCAGTCTTAAAAGAAAGGAAATTCTGAACCATGCTACCACTTGAATGAAACCTGAGGATAGTCCTCGCAGTGAAATAAGCCAGACTCAGAAAGACAAAGGCTGCATGATTCTGCTTCTATGAGGTACCTCGGGGGGTCGAATGCACAGAGACAGAAAGAACAGCCAGGGCTGGGGGTGGGGGAGGGGAGTTGGTGTTTAATGGAGGCAGAGTTTCCATTGAGGATGATGAAAAAGTTGGGGAGATGGAGAAAGGGGATGGTCGCACCAGATGAATGCACTTCATGCCACTGGCCTGGACACTTAAAAACAGTTAAAACGGCAAATTTTAGGTTGTGTATATTTTACTACAAGGAAAAGAAAAAACAAAATAGGACATATCAGGGTGCACTGACTACAGTAAGAAGAAACACTGGTCCTTGAAGCACGGCTTGAAATGTCTTCCTGGGTTCTGATTTGAGATGGACCATGTATTTCTCCCTGTTGACGGATGAAACAATCATACGCATAAGAATGACGTGACGAATTGTGAGAAGGGCTGGGAGGGTTTCAGATTATTCTGGATTATTCTGGAAGGTCTGAACTGGAGCAAAGAGCCCATGGGAACTGCTTTGGGTAAATAAGTCTCCTGTGAGGAACAGATTTATCGAGGTGGGAGACCCAGTGACCTCTTCACAGGGCTCTGGTTTCATTCTACGAGCAAAGAAGAAGCTGCCCATCAGGGTTTGGGGTTAAATTCTGCCTGCTCCACCATTCGTATGTTGAAGCTCCAACTCCTGGTATTTCAGGATGTGACCTTATTTGGAGAGAGAGTCTTTATAGAGGGAATCAAGTTAAAATGAGGTCATTACAGTGGCCCGCCTCCAATCTGACCTGTGTCTTTATTATTTTGTTTTATTTATTTATTTATTTTGGTCTTTTCAGGGCCGCCCCTGCAGCCTATGGAGGGTCCCAGGCTAGGGGTCGAATTGAAGCTGTAGCTGCTGGCCTACACCACAGCTCACGGCAACACCAGATCCTTAACCCACTGAGTGAGGCCAGGGATCGAGCCTGCGTCCTCATGGTTACTAGTCAGATTTGTTTCCACTGAGCCATGAAGGGAACTCCAGACGGGTGTCCTGATAAGAACAGGGAATTCGGACACAGACACCTACAGAGGGAAGCCCTTGTGAAGACACAGGGAGAAGATAGCTGTCTGCAAGTTTAGGAGAAAGGTCTGGAGTCGTCCTTGCCAACACCTTGATTGGGGTTTCTGGCCTCCAGAACGGAGGCCATTACTCTTGTTTAAGCCTCTTGGCTTGCGGTGGTTTGAGACAACAGCCCTGATGAACTAAGCGTATAGAATCTCAAAGTCAAGGATTGGGTGGTCTCCAGACTCAGGACACCTTTGATCACTGACATAAAGTCATAAAATATAAAATACACTGTCTCATGTCAAGACAGGTACTCCAAGAGTTCCCGCTGTGGCACAGTGGGTTAAGAATCCACATGCAGAGGCCCGGGGCGCTGTGGAGGCATGGGTTGGATCCCCAGCCTCGTGCAGTGGTGAAGGTCGCAGCTGCGGCTCGAATACAATCCCTGGCCCTGGAATTTCCATATGCCTCGGGTTTGGCCATTGGAAAAAAAAAAAATGCAGTTACTTACTCCATACAATGAGTGTTATTACAGCTTCTTAACATCAATAAAGAATATTAAAGCCCATGGTCTCCAACCTGCCTGCTGATGCAGCAGTGATTTTTGACAACAACCCTGACAAATGGTCACTCCGCCCATTTCAAAGTTGAAGTGCTGGAATTATTAAAAAAGACTGCTGGTTATTTTTATCCCAAATCGCCCTTCCCAAAGCATCCTTCACTGATCCTTCTTTTGTCTGGTTGATTTAATCTCCCTCTGTCCGGATGTAGGCTTCTGTTGGTTCCAAAACGGTGCACTAGGAGCCCGTGTCTCAGCTCTGCTGGGTTACCGCAAGCTTAACTTCCCCAAAGAGGGTCAGTGATGTCATTTCATCCCCTGACACCTACCATGTTAAATGCACACAACTTGCTGTGGATTTCTCCTCTCTCTGTGTTCCTGCCACAAATGCTGCCATTGGCATCTGAGGCACTCCTGCCACACCATGCAGTTGGCAACCCCTATCATGACTGTTATCCATGCCATGCCCTTGGGTGCTCTGGTCCTCCACCCGGCTGGTCCCCAGTCCAGTGCTGAGTGCCCACCTTCCCTGCCTGCCGGCACAGAAGCTGGCCCATCTGCGAGGCCTTGGTAGGCCTGCTAAACCCCCACCACATCTGCTGGTACTCGATGGCATTCCTTATGTCAATTTGCCTCGTCTTGTAGGAACGTGCGTGCATGTGTATGTGTGTGAGTGTGTGTGTGTGTGTGTGTGCGCGCACGTGTCCATTGCTCTCAGGAGATTAGATGCTTCTAATGCCCCATCATTCTTGACAAACATTGAACGCAGTTGGCAGTGCGTAAATGCTGAGCGAGTGAAGGAATCAATGGCCCCTCTGGACAAAATCAGTTGCCCATTACACACAATAGACTTTCGCATGCTTCAAAAGGAGCTCTCATCTTCTCCAGGGTGAAGTTCTCTGCTTCCCCCTGGTCCATCACGTGACATAATTTCTGCACCCCTCATGTGCATAGATATCCCCCCTACCTAACTGGGCTCTCTTCTGAATCCTGGTACCCAGAACTGGGTCCAATAAGCTCAGAGGATGGATCTGAGTGGCCTTTCCCTTAAATAACTAGGATATTATGATCCTATTGATCTAATCGAAGTTTGTATTGATTTTTTTTTTTTTTTTTTTTTTTTTTTTGAGCAGCCAGGACATATACTGTTGGCTCGTATTGAACTTCCGGTCAATTATAAATCTATCAGTCTTTTTCAAATGAATGACTGTTGGGTCTTCTCCAACTTGTGCTGGGCTAATTGATTTTTTTTTTTAATCTAAAGACAGGATTTATCTTTACCCCTGTTAAATGTCGTTTTATTGGTTTCAATCCAGCCTTTGAACCGACCAAAATCTTTTAAACTCTTAAATCTGGCATCTAACACATCAGCACTGTGACAGCAGCGAGTGTGCCATAATAAACCCATTAATGTCTTCTTCTTCATCCTTATAATTGATAAACACATTAGCAGCATGGGGGGTGGGGGGAGCTCTCAGGATCAGCCACGCCTCACCAGCTGCATCTCCACCGATCTATTTATAAATACTCTAGATGTGTTTGTCCAACCAAATTCAAGTCACCCCAAACGCTGGTTCACCAGCCTGTTTTTCACACCTTCCGCAGGGCTTGGGGAAGGCTGTTCACCAGGGCTTTGGGAACGCAGTCTGGTAACCCCGTGAAAAGAGAGAGAGGATTTGGTTTGCCTCTTCCTAACATTTCCAAGTGTGTTCACACCAGCTCTTCGAAAATCTGTTAAAATTTTTGCTCAGAACCAATAGTGATATCCAATTTCTCATCTCTGTTTTCCAGAACCCAACTGATTTCTACTTTTTGGAAAATTCTGACATTTTCCCCTTCCCAGTTTTCTGCAACTCCCATCTGGCCAAATCCAAGACCGTTTGTGGAGCCTCTGGAGAACGGATTCGCAATAACGAAGCGGTTCCCCCTCCCTCGCTTACCAATCTTGGGCTCTTGATGATTTCTCCTAAGAGAGGTGTCTTCAGCTCCCTCTGGTTTTAAGATGATTCTCCTTATTGGAGGCAAAGAGAGCAACCAAGTCCTAAATATGCAGAGTGGCTCTCAGAGGCCGTCACGGGCCCCTTTCCTGCAGTTTGGGCACCTTCGCCCCACTCAGTCCACTCTGCTGTTCCTTCCCCAAACACCCTTCGCTCTCCGCCCCGGGGCTCCCCATGCACGAACCTTGTTCTTGGCAATGTCCTTCCACCAACCGGGAGCTCAGTTCCCATGCTACCTCCTCTCTGTCAAGCCAGGGTCCCTGCCTCCTCTGCGGCTAACGGCTGTCAGTACCTTTCATCTGGGCTAAACCAGCCTGCTCTTTGAAGCTCTGCAGACGCTGGGCTGTTGATACTGTGGGGGCACCCTGGGGGCAGGGCTGCTGCTCTCTGCTCTGTATTTATTCACCGTCCCCCAGTAGGAGCCTTCACAGTGCTGTCCCTGGCCTTGCCCTGGGCTGGGAGCCTCATCCTCACGGGTGGGGACAGAACTTAGGGCTCATCTCATAAAGGCCAGACATCCACAGCCTGGTGAACCCAGTTCCCTGATTCTCTGGGCTCTGTCTGCCCTGGGTGGGCTGGAGTGGGTGATAAACAGCTCTACTTAATAAATACAGCTTTATTGATTCATTATCCTTGCATTATCCTATCACAAAAAGGTTGACACTGCAGAACCATGAACTTCTGAGCCTTCCACCCTAATTTGCTAATACTCCAAAAGATGTGAAACCTCCTTGTTATCTAAGAAACTCATGGGTTATTCACCAAAAAGCAATTTATTTATGTATGTATTTAATTTTTCTAACGGCTGCATCTGCCACACATGGAAGTTTCCAGGCTAGGGGTCTAATCAGAGTCGTAGCTGCTGGCCTACACCACAGCCACAGCAACGCCAGATCCAAACCATACCTGCAACCTATGCCACAACTTGCAGCAATGCAGGACCCTTAACCCACTGATTGAGGCCAGGGATGGCCTCCTCATGGACACTATGTCAGGTTCTTAACTCACTGAGCCATAACAGGAACTCCTCAAAAGCATTCTTAACGATTGGCATCAGTCAAAAGGATTTCCACATTTTGAAGAGTCTGAAGTGGAAAATTAACAGCATTGTTGGGGGCGTTCCTGTTGTGGCGGCGCAGTGGAGACGCATCTGTCTAGTATCCATGAGGATGCCGGTTCGATCCCTGGCCTTGCTCAGTGGATCAAGGATCCAGCGTTGCCGTGAGCTGTGGTGTAGGCCACCAGCTGATTTGACCCCTAGCCTGGGAACTTCCATATGCTGCAGGTAAACAAATACAATAAAAGCAATGTGGGTTGGTTTTCTTTTTTAAAAATGGCATCGCATTTAGGAAACGAGGTGTTACAATGGCCTCTTATCCATACAGTGACGCAGGGTGGCAAAAACAAAAAACAACCCAAAATTTCCATCGTAGCATCTCCACTGAACAACGTCATTTTCAGGAGTTTTTGTTCATCGGCTCCCTTGTGTCGCCTGTGAGGTTTTATGGCAGTTCTTGGCACACCGCTGACTAACCATAGAGTAAATATTCTAATAGTAGGTCACTACACACCTCAGTGCTCTGGGGCAGCCGGGTTGTGCCTGAGTCCTGGGTGATCATCCAAGAGTCCCCCTTTGACCCTGAAATACTCCAGTTTGGAGGACAAATTATATAGTAACCTTGTAATATGGAGAGATGTAGACTCTACCCATATCATGCATTGAAAAAAATTATTGAGGTTCATACAATTGTATTTACAATGCCAACTTAAGCTGCCACACAGCATCGGAATTGCAAGAAATAAAGACAAGTTGCGGGAAGGAAGAATACCCAGGATGGGGTGGGGCCACGGACCTCTTCTTGTGGGGGGCAGACCCGGGTCCAACTTCATCTTATCAACAGTGCCTGTTTAGAAATATTTGCTGCTTGGGCTTGGGACAAAGGAGGGCCAGGGGATCACTGAACCCCCAGGGGCTGGCAGATGAGGGAAGGGATTCAGGGTTAGGGGTGGTGGATGGGACCAGAGCTCTAGCTTTGAGGGACCTCAGAGATGAAATAAGTGGAGGAGACGAGGGAAAGTCATCAAGGGAAGAGGCCAGAAAAGCATGGGAAGTGTGTCTGGGAAATGACGAGCCATCCAGCTCTGTTCAAGTCAAGGGTGGATCAAGGAGGTGGGCTCCATCGCAGAGGGCCTGGGACCCCATACTCAGGGCTTGGGCTTGGCCCATGGACCTTGGAGAGTCCCTTGGAAGCCTCACCATTAGGTTGTGCTTCAGGAAGGTTGATGGGGACATGTATACAGGTGGGACCAGGGGATGCTAGTGGGCCACAGGCATAGTTCCAGGTGAGGTGCGAGAACCTGGTGTGGCCAGCAGCCATCCTCCCAGGTGGGCGGGGAATTGGCAGGTCAGACCAGGTAATTGATACAGAAGAAACCAAGGAAGGATCTCATTCTGAGAGGGAGAGGAGTCCAGGCACGGCGGGACGTTGAGAAGAGAGATGAGTGGGGGGAGAAGGCCATGGCCTTGGCAATGAGGATACGTCTGGGGCCACAGAGGACAGAAAGATGAGCAGTGGCAAGGCCTGGGGTCCGGGGTGGCCAGGAAACAGGCAGTCAGGCTGGAAGGGAGGAAAGAGCTGGAAAACCCAACTTGTGGGGCAGCCTGGCAGGAGTGGCTTCATCCGGGTGGGAGGGACAGGCACGTGACTGGAGGAAAGGGGCAGAGAAGGGTTGGTGACAACTCAAGGAGAAGGGCCCTGGCTGCTGGAACAGATGCCAGAGGACACTGTGGGGGGCAGGAGGTGTCAAGTGGGAAGGAGGGAGAGATGGTACCTCTTCTGGGAAGAGGGTAAGAAGGATAAGATGGGTGAGATGTCACAGAAAGTGTGAGGTTTCAATCACCTGTTCAATTTGTTGGCAACAGTTTCATCCTAGTATGGAAAGCCTAACAGTGGCTTTTTAGGGAAAGGCAGCAGATAGAGCTTAACTCCACATCCTGCTGACATGCCTCGCACCCACGGGAAAAGAGGATGGAAGAGGAGGCAACCTCTGTACAGCTTTGCAGCCTGGGGAACAGGTAAAGGAGAGAGACAGTCTCATCTGCCCCCAAAGACGCTGACGCTGAAGCCAGCAAGCTGGGGGCAGCCAAGGAGCACCCCACTTCCCACCATGGAACCTCAAATGTTCAGCAACAGGCAGCAATGCTATGAAGGGGGAGGCAGAGAACAGGAGGATGGACCAAAAGTCTGCTTAGGAAGCCGCCATGGACCAAACTGTGCGACCCCCTCCCCCAATCCCTGTGTTAACTTGCAGTGCAGTTGCATTTGGAGGTAGGACCTGTATTTGGAGGTAGGACTTCATTAATTAAGATTAAATGAGGTCATAAGGGTGGGGCCCTAACCTGATAGGATTGGTGGCCTCTTAAGAAGAGCAAGAGGGAGTACCCATCATGGCTCAGCAGTAGCGAGCCTTGCTAGTATCCATGAGGACGAGGGTGTGATCCCTGGCCTCCTCAGTGGGTTAAGGATCCGGCGTTGCTGTGAGCTGTGGTGTAGGTCGCAGACACGTCTTGGATCCTGAGTTGCTACGGCTGTGGTGTAGGCTGGCAGCTGTGGCTCCAATTTGACCCCTAGCCTGGGAACGTCCATATGCCATGGGTGTGGCCCTAAAAAGCAAAAGGGGGGAAGAAGAAGAAGAGATCCCTCTTCCTCCCTTGCCCTGATCTCAGACATCCAGCCTCCAGAACTACAAGAAATACGTTTCTAATGTTTAAGCCCCCCACCTGGTTTGTGGTATTTTGTGATGACGGCTGCCCAGGGTGACTAATAGAGAAGCCGTTGGACCCCTTCCCAATCGCCCCTAATCTCTGAAACAGGTGAACCAAGGGTTTCTCTGCACAAATGGACGGTGGAGGCGGGGGACAGTCTGAAGATGAGAAAGCTCTGAGGACCAAGTGCCGGATGGTGAGACCGCACTCCAGCCCCTTCCCACCCTCAGCTCCCAGATCTCGGCAGCCCAGGGTCTGACCCCCACCCCTTCGGGCAGAGGGTGGAAGGCCCTTCTCTAGGGACCATGATGAGCACGTGGGAAAAGACCCGGAGGCACGGAAGGTCAGGGACCACAGTTGGTGACAAGTCCTCCTGCGGAAAAACCTCACGTTTGGGCTCAGAGTTTCATGCAGTTTTCTTTTTTCTTGGGCTGCTCCCACGGCATAGGGAGGTTCCCAGCCCAGGGGTCCCATTGGAGCTGTAGCCACCGTCCACAGCCACAGCCACAGCCACACCAGATCCGAGCCGCGTCTTCCACCTACACCACAGCTCACAGCGACGCCAGATCCTTAACCCACTGAGCAAGGCCAGGGATCAAACCCGCAACCTCATGGTTCCTAGTCGGAGTCATTAACCACTGAGCTACGATGGGAACTCTGAAATTTTTTTTAAAAAATGATTAAAATGGTCTTGGATTTCTTAGCAGGAATGAGAAGACCTAGAAAACAGTAAGGAAATGCAGAAAGTCAATTTGGGAGGGGAAGTTAATTTCAATCTATAGTCACTGGCACAGAGAAACCATCAAATCAAGTGTGCGAGTGGAAAGATCATGTGGGTTAAGTTCTCAAAAAAGTAGCCCCCAGTGCCCCCTTTCTCAGGAAGCTACTACAGGATGTGCTCCACCAAAATGAGGGGGTCGCCAAAAACAGAAGACACAAGATCTAGGAAACAGGGAAACCAGGGGAGAGAGGAAAGAAGCCAGCCCCATGACAGTGGGTTGGGAGGTCCCAAGACATCAACTGTGCCCTGGGCGGTGAACACGGGTGCAACTGGGGAGACGTCAGGTGGCAGCCAGAGGACAAAGGCTCCAGAGAAACGCCACCAAGCAGATGAAATTGGAAACTATATTTCCAATATGAAACTATATTTCCAATATGAAATTGGAAACTATATTTTCCAATTGGAATATTGGAAATTTACACAGAAGCCAGAGAATGGGGGATGACTCGGTGATAGGCACCAGGAAAACAGAACACAGGGACTTACTCCGGGAAAACAAGAACTTACAGAAGAAAGAAAATTCATACACTATATAGCTTAACTGTGAATAGCATTCCATAGTGCTCCCCATAGAAGTGCATAATGATCAAATAAAAATTCTGACATAACTCCCTTGGAAAGATGGGGGGAAATGTGTGTGCAGGTGTGGGTGCAGGGTGAGCAGTGAGAAAGAAAACAGAGTCTTCCTCTTTTGTGGTGAGGCACGAAAAGATACACAAGTCCTGAGCCTGGAAAAATCTGGAAGCATCTGTGCACTCGTGCTGTTTCAAGAAAGATAAATGCTGGATGCAAGTGTGATCCCCTGGCCTGGGGGCAGTGGGTCAAAGGACCTGGCTTTGCAGCAGCTGCGGCGTAGGTTGGAACTTCGGCTCAGATCTGATCCCTGGCCCAGGAAGTCTGCATGCCATGGGGAGGTCAAAAAGGGGGGGGGGGAGAACAAAAGAAAGATAAATGCATACCTAAAGGAAAGAATGAAATATTTGGAAGAGGCAGTTGCTCTGGCAAGTGGGAGTGTGGGGATGACATAGGGAATGAGGGATCATAACTGCTATTTTTTTTCTGTTAAACCTTGTAGAACGACTTGCTTTTTAAAAACATGTGCAGTAAGACTTGAATAAATTTAAATGAAGTTTAAAATCATATGCACATTTTAATCAAACTTCTCGAGCTTCGATTTGTTCATTTGCTCTTTAGTTCGTTCGTTTGTTCGTACATTCATTCATTTATTCTACAGACATTTGCCGTGAGCCTTCTTCTGAAGGTCAGGTGCAGAGCCAGAAAAGGATGAAGTCAATTCCGGCCCCCCAAGACCTTCCTGTTGTACAAGGAAAACTTCAAGGAGGTTAAAGATTTGTGTGCCTTTTCACTTCTTTTTGCGTGGAAGATGGGTTTCTGAAGAACTCTAAACACTGCATTTGTACACCGGTTGAAGTCTTGGGAGGATTCCTGCATAAAATGTGTGTAAACTCATATTTTCATATGTTGGCCACTCTGCTGGGAAATAGATGTGGCAGCAGGAAAGGTAATTTGAGAACAAATTTATGGGCAATGTTAGTGCCATTTGGGAAGAGGGGAATTCACTTAAGACCCATTACTAATGACAACAAATGAGAATCCCTCTATATACTGTATACCGAGCTGCAGTACTTAATGGTATTATTATATGCATTCTTAACGATGTCATTTAGTGATTAAAAATGAACTGTAGCCAATAAGTGGAATAGTAACATGTTCGCTGATCTATCGCTGGGAATTCGGCATGAATTAATTTCACGGGTTTGTACAGTCCTCTCCTTTATGACGGATGTCCTTGCTCTTGTCCGTTTCCTTGATGGGGTCACGGAGGGGAGCTTCTTCCATATATTTAATATACAGAATGGGTGTGTTACCTCCTAAGATCTTGTTTTTGCCTGTAGGACATCCTGTGGCACCCAATTGGAGAAGCAGGAAAATATTCTTAAAAGATAACCATCGTTTGGAAAAACCATCTGTTTTAGTTGGAGGAGTCTTCTCATAAGCCGTATCATGAAAATTTGCTGTGAAAATGCTCTTTCTCCCAAATGTTACTTTTGTGCTCTATTTATAATGTCCTGGCTGAAGCTATAACATGTTTTATTCAAAGTCCTTGTTGCTATCCCAAGACTGCCATTATGTGGGAAACAGAAGAGGCTAACGAGTTGTCCTCGTGTATTAAGCATGCCTTTCAAATTGGTACAAAAATCATATTAAGGAAAATACATCCCACAGTAGTGAAAATGTCTCTTCCACCTGGTGGCCAGATTGGTCTGCTAAAGCGCGGCTCTAATCTTTCCTTCAGTTGGTTGGTTTTTGTTTTTTTTTTTTTTCTTTTCGGGAGAAGGGGGCGGGCCCTGTACCCTGGGCATGTGGAAGTTCCTGGGCCAGGAATTGATCCTGCACCACAGCAATGAAAATGCCGGATTCCTTAACCCCCTGAGCCACCAGGGAACTCCTGCAGCTCTAAGCCTATCACCGCCTAGCTCAGAGGTTCCCCCATGATTCCCCGCGGCCTGCTGAGTGAAGAGCCAGGGACCAGGCCAGCCTTCCCAGCATGGGATCTGTCACATCTGTTCAGGCCTCAGCTTACCAGCCTGCGAAATGGACCATTTGCTCTTCTCTGGGCACACCTGCACTCTGCCCTGTCACAGACTTTGTGCTGTCCCTTCCCATTGCTCCCCATTTGGGACTGAATGGTGTCCCCTTCACCATGTGTATGTAGAAGCCTCCCCACCCTCTGCCCTGAGTGACCAAATACAGAGACACGTGCGCCGAAGCGGTAATGAGGGTTAAATGGGATATCGCAAGGCCCTACTCTGAGAGCATCCGTGTTCTTCTAGAAAAAAAGAAGACCCTCCAGATCTCTCCCGCCCTCCACATGAGGGTACAGTGAAAAGGGGGTGCATCTGTGAGACAGAAGGGACTCCTCCCCAGAAAGCTCATTGGCCATCACCCTGATCTTGAACTTCCAGCCTCCAGAACGGTGAGAAAAGACATGTCTGATATTTAAGCCACTTGGTCTGTGGCAGGTTGTTAGGGCAGCGGGAGGGGACTAAAATTCTCCATCTCTCAAGGCTCAGCAAATGCCATCAGCTCAAATGGCACCTGTCCTGGGCCCCTTCCTCCCACCTCTGAAGCCCCAGCACCTAGTACAGTCCAGGGCATTTTAACCCCTCAAGACCACCTGGTGGGCTCTGCCCTCCCCGAGGACAGACTCGCTCCCTCCTGCTGCCCCGTATTTAGAACATGGATCTGACGTGGAAACTGGGGTCCTGTAACTTTTCAAGAAGACCACGGTACCCTGCCTCTGTGTCTCGGGCAGTGCGCCAGCAAGCCGCGTTCCTAATTATATAACTGCATGCAACGTGAAGAGCATCTCGGGGTGGAAAGAAGAACCACCTTTATATTGTAATTTTTTCGGCATTTTGTAACCAGAAAAGCTCTTTCTGATCATTGGACTACTTTCCATTTTAAACTCTTTAGTAAATTGCATTTTTGGCTCTTAACTGCCTAGGTTAAATTTAGCTCATCCTCTCCCTTAACGTCAAGCTGTCAGTGGGAATCTGCAATTAAAATGTTCACTCCCAATTCCCATTCAGGGGGGAGGTTCGTGATAGACCCCCTCTTCCCGTGCTTCCTCCTTTCAGCTTCTCCCCAAGCCAGAGCTTCCCACGGACCCAACCAGACGGCGCCTTACCCCTCAGCTGGCTGGTCACCCGCGAGCATGGCTGACACCCCTGCGTCGTCACCCTCACAAGGCACATGCTCATGGCTGCAGATCAGCCTTGGTCACACAGCTGAATGTCTGTCCTGCACCAGGCCCCAAAGGAGTTGGTGACAAGAGGCCACACCCTCCATGGCCAGGAGGAGCCTGGAGGCCCTCCCCCCTCCCCCACGTATGAGGCAGGGGCTCTTTCAATGCTGGACGTGGGAGGTCTCCGGGGTCCCAGAAGAGGAGGCTGGGTGGCAGGAGCAAAGGGCGCCCCCTTTGGAGGATAAGGGGTGGGGCAGCATTGCAGGACTGAGTGCTACAGAAAGAGGTGCCATGGCCTATCCAGGGTGTGCTGCTGACTCTGGGCCCTGCCGGGCCCCAACGCTGCCCGAGAAGTTCACGCAGTGACCATGGTCATGCAGAGGACGCGAGGCCACCCCTGCACGCTGGCCCTGAGATCCAGAAAATACCACCCATCTCTAGAACCCCACCCCACACCTCCAAGCCCTCTGCTCTTTGCCTGGAACTCTGCTTCCGGCCCACCCATCCAGCCTCCCCTTGAACCCTGCCAGGGTCTCTTCCACCGCCCACTCGCGAGTCTGGTTCCCAGGCCCCGCTCCCCAGCCCTCGGTAGGACCCCCGGAGAGTGGGAATGGGTGGGAGTTGGGGAGATGCTCACCCAGCCTCCGGCGGGCAGAAGGAAGACACACCGGGCCAGCCCCGCCCGGTGCGCGCAGCCCGGCCGCCCCTCCTCCGAGGGAGACGGGAGTCACGGCCTTAGGAGCAGGGGGCCTGCACCTGATTTCTCTTGTGGTCATTAAGCAGGACGGGCCAGCGGTTTCCAAGAAGAGAGGAGGTGTCCATTAGGCGGCACTAATGGATCTCCGGGTCTCCTGCGCTGCTCCGCGGAGCAGAGGGGCGGGCGGGAGAGTGGCGCCCACCTCGGCGGCCGGCCGCCTCCGCTTCCCATCCACGCTCTGTTCTCGCGGATCTGGGTGATGGCAAGTAGGGCGGAGGAGGCCACCCCAGGGGAACGGCTGCCGTCAGTGAAATGAGCTCTGTGGCCTGGGGAGTCGATGGAGCAGAGGGAATCTGGGGACAAGCGCCCGCGTCTTTGCACTCAGAGCAACTTGGAATTTCAGTGGAGAAATACCCATGCAAACACCGAGGAACGTTTGTTCTCCAGGTATGGGGCCCTGGCGATGCCCACCCCTCTCTGGCCGACACAGGAAGGAGGTGGGTTCCAGGACCTCTTGGTGGCCTCCCAGCCCAGGCCTCCTGTGGTCAGAAGGCACCCAGACACCTGTTTGTGGACTGGCGAGGAGAATATGGAGCCAGTGTTTCATGGCACAAACTGAATTGAATTTCAGGACTTTGCCTTATTCTGCAGCTGTCCATCTGGCTTTTTGTAACTTTTTTTTTTTTTTTAATTTTTAGGCCCCCCCCCCCCCCGACCCCGGCATATGGAGGTTCCCAGGCTAGGGGTCGAATTGGAACTGTAGCTGCCGGCCCACACCATAGCCACCGCTGTGATCTGAGCCATGTCTGTGACTTACACCGCAATTCACAGCAACACCAGATCCTTAACCCACTGAGCGAGGCCAGGGGTTGAACTTGCATCCTCGTGGATACTAGTTGGGTTCATTAACCGATGAGCCACCTCCGGAACTCCACATTTTTCTAGACTTTAGTTTATGAAATGATGGCCAGAGTCAACAGTCATGATTTTTAATTGTCCTTATTTAGCAAAGTAGAAAGTTGGCAGGCTTCTGTTTCTGCCCTGGAGGGTCAGAGATGTAGGAAGCCTGTGGGTCACGCTGAGCGGGGAGGCCTGGGTCCTGAAGGATTCTCACTGTGGGCCTTGGTCACTGTAGCCCCGGGGGGGCGGGGGTGGGGACACAGATGTGCACCCCGTCTGTGGGGGCAGCATTGAGACCACCCTGCTCCCAGTATGTTCAGGATGCAAAGCCTCTAAACCTTGGGCACCAGACTGGGAAGCTCTTGGGTTTTTCTTCGTCCAACAAGCTCTTACAGTGAGAACACCTGCTCCTTGTCTGCCAGGCCTCAGAGCACAGTGAGTCAAGTGGGGTCGTGACCCACTTGTGGGTCATGAAATCAATTTAGCAGAAGACTGAGACCAGCTTTTCTTTTCTTTTTTTTTTTTTTTCCTTTTTAAGGGCTGCACCTGCGGCATATGGAAGTTCCCAGGCTAGGGGGTCGAATGGGAGCTGCAGCTGCCAGCCTATGCCACAGCCACAGCAACACCAGATTGGAGCCGCATCTGTGACCTATGCTGCAGCTTGGGGCAACACCAGATCCTTAACCCACTGAACGAGGCCAGGGATCAAACTTGCATCTTCGTAGAGATGATGGCAGGTCCTTAACTTACTGAGCCACAATGGGAACTCCTGAGACCAGTCTTTTTTAAATGAAAGATTTTGGAATAGAACAGAAATGATCAGAATATGTCCTATGTGGGCATATAGTAGGTGAGTATTGATTTATAAACCTTTTGTTTTGAATATAAATATATATTCAAATATATACATGTAAATGTTGCTTCTGTATGAAGCAGTAAATTGGTCACAAACCAATCCTCCTGCAGGCAACATACAAATCTACAAGCTATGGACATTATAACAAAAACAATAGCGCCCTAGAGAGCAAACATTTTGGAGCAGCGTCAAACCCAGAGGAATCAACTCACAAGGGGCAAGTTTCCTATTTTTGTGGCTTTGCCCTGAGGGCAGCTACACTTGCGGTGAGGACACAACATGGCTAAATTCCGGTAGGAGACTTGTTGTCTCTGTGGACAGAGGAGCCAGGAGAAAGAACCTTGGAAATCAAGGGTCAGAGGAAAGTGGGGTGGAACCCCCTGATGGAGATTGATGGAGAATAAGAATCCCAGATTTTGTGTGTAAATGCTGTCCCAGTCTCTGCTGACTTCCAAACCACACACCTGTATGGCAGACCAAAAGCAGTCTGGGAGTTCCTGTTGTGGCTCAGTGGGTTAAGAACCCAATGTAGCATCCAGGAGGATGCGGGTTAGGTCCCTGGCCTCACTCAGTGGGTTAAGGATTTGGTGATGCCACAAGCCGTGGCTTAGATCACAGTTATGGCCCAGATACAGTGTTGCTGTGGCTGTGATATAGGCCAGCAGCTGCAGCTCCAATTCCACCCTAGCCTGGGAACTTCCATATGCTGTAGGTATGGCTGTAAAAAGAAAAAGCTGTCTGAACTGAGATCTGAACACCCACCCATCACAAATGCCACAGAGGGTGTAATGTTTGAGTCTAGCCAAAGTTCATTGTCTACTGAAACAAAAATATCCGCTTTCTTCAAAACAATATCACAGAATCTAGTTTCCACCACAGAACATTCAGCATGTCCAGGATAAAATCCAAAATTACTCTACATATGAAGAGCCATTTTTAAAAACAAAGTCAATTAATAGATACCAAGGTTAAGATGACCAAGAAATTGGGATTATTAGGTAAGAATTTTAGGCAGCTATTATACTCAGGAAAATAAAGACAAATATGTCCTATCTGTCAGGAAAAATACATGACATCTCAGTCAGGAAATCTAAGATATAAAAATGAACCAATTGGTAGCATTATTCATAATAGCCAAAAAGTAGAAAAATTCCAAATGTCCATCAACTGATGAATGAAGAAGCAAAATGCAGTATACATGCAATGGAATATTATACAGCCATGTCAAGGAATAAGATACTGTTGTGTACTGCAATATGGATGAATCTTGAAAACATCATGATAAGTAAAAGAAGCCAATCATATAGACCATATACTGTATGATTCCATTAATAGGAAATTTTCAGAATAGGAAAATCTGTTAAGATGGTACATAGATTAGATATTGCCAGGAGCTTGGAAGAAGGTGGGATTAGGGATTGATTGCTAATGGGTATTGGATTAATTTTGAGAGTAATGAAATATTTGGGAATTACAAAGTGGTGATGATTGTACAACTTTGTGAATGTGCAAAAAGATAACTGAATTATATACTTAAAAACAAATTAAGTGAATGTTTCAGAACTGAAAACTACAATATCTGAAATAAAAAAGTCATTTGATGGACTCAGAATGAGAATGGAATGACAGAGTGGAAAAATCGGTAAACTCAAGGAGAGATAAATAAAAATTTCCCAGTCTGAAAGAGAGAGAGAGAAAATAGAATAAAATTACATGACCCTGAAGGACATGTAAAACAACATCAAAAGTCTAAAAGCTCCAGAGGACAGAGAAGAGAGAATGTAGCAGGAAAACGATTTGAAGAAATAATAGCTGAAAACTTCCTACAGTTGGAGAAAAACATACATTAGAATTTTAAGAAGCCTAGCAAAATATGAAGAGAATAAATGAAGAAATTTCTGCCTTAGGCACATAATAAAAAAATGGCTGAAAACCAAATATAAAGTCAAAACTTTGAAATCAAAAGAGAGAAAAACCATGCATTTCCTAAAGGGGATGGATGATTTGAATGACTGCAGACATCACATCAGAAACCATGGAGGCCAGAATACAGTAGAACTTTATATTTAAAATGCTGAAAGAAAAAAATACTGTCAACCCAGAATTCTATCTCCAGTAAAGTATCTTTCAAGAGTGAAGGTGAGATAAAGACATTTTTGGTTGCACCCACAGCATGCAGATCCCATGCCAAAGCAGTGACAACGCCATATCCTTAACCAGCTGTGCCACCAGGGAATGCCAAGACATTTTAAAATTAAGGAACCTTTGGTACTTCATCACCACCAGACCTGCACTGCTGGTCAGAAATGCTAAAGGAAGTTCTTCCATCAAAGAGAAATGATGCAGGCGTTCCACTGTGGCTCAGTGGTAATGAACCCAACTAGTATCCATGAGGACGAGGGTTCAATCCCTGGCCTTGCTCAGTGGGTTAAGGATCTTATATTGCTGTGAACTGCAGGTTGCAGACACAGCCCAGATCTGGTGTGGCTATGGCTGTGGCTATGGTGTAGGCTGGCGGCTACAGCTCAGATTTGACCCTTAGCCTGGGAAATTTCATATGCTACAGGTGCAGCCCTAAAAAGACCAAAAAAAAAAAAAAAAAAAAAGGAGAGAGAGGGAGAGCAAAACGATGCAGGAGGGAAATGCAGATCTTTCTGGATGAATGACATCAGAAATAGTAAATATTTGGGTAAAAATAAAAAATCCTTTTAATTAAAAAAATTACCTGTAAGTTTTGAGGAAAAATGATGACACTCTCTTGTGGGATTCATAATAGATAAAGATATAGTACATAGGGCAACTGTCGTGTAAAGGAAGGTGGAATGAGGAGAAATAGACTTATTTGGTTGCACAGTTTCTGCATTTTATGTAACATAGGACAAAATGAGAGGTCTATTGTAGCAACCACTGAAAAGGCAGTGCCCAGAGGTACAGCTGAAAAAGCCATAGGTAAATTAAAATGGAATTCTTTTTTTTTTTTTTTTTTTTTTTTTTTTTTGTCGGTTTAGGGCTGCACCCATGGCATATGGAAGTTCCCAGGCTAGGGGTCAAATCAGAGCTACATCTGCTGGCCTACACCACGGCTCACAGCAATGCTGGGTCCCCAGCCCACTAAGTGAGGCCAGGGATCAAACCTACATCCTCATGGAAATTAGTTGGATTTGTTTCTGCTGTGCCACAATGGGAACTCCCAAAATGAAATTCTTAACCATTTTCAAATTAGTCCCCCCAAAAAGAAGGAAAAATAGAGAAATTAAAGACAGGTGACAGACAGAAAATAAGCAATAAAGTGGCAGACCCACATCCACCTAAGCCAATAGTTATATTTAATCTCACCAGGCTAAACACTCTATTAGAAGGCAGAAATTACTAGAACAGAAAAACAGGTCAGACACAACTCTATGCTGTCTGCAGAAAACCCACTTTCAATATTAAGACGTGTAGACTGAAAGCGAAGGGGTAGAAACTAACCTAACATGTAAACAGTAAGTGTGACAAGGTTGGAGTGGTTCTATTAATATCATAGAGAACAGGCTTCAGCACAAAGAATATTACTAGAGCTTAAGAGAAATGCTTTATAGTGATTTAAAGGTTAGTATGTCTCTTCAGGAAGATATAACAATAATAAATACGTAAGTGTCAAACAACAGAGCTTCAAAATACACGAAGCAAATATTGACAGCTTTAAAGCAGAGAAATAGACAATTCCACAATCATGCTATGAGACTGCATTAATCTCTCAGCAACTTATAGACGAGATAGATGGAAAAAAAATCAGTAATGACAGAGAGCAGCCTGAGCTAATTGATATTATACATATAGCTTATGACATAAAACACATTTCTTTTTTTTATTTGTCTTTTGTCTTTTTAGGGCCACACCCATGGCATATGGAAGTTCCCAGGCTAGGGGTCTAATTGGAACTATAGCCACTGGCCTACGCCACAGCCACAGCAACACCAGATTCAAGCCGCATCTACACCACAGCTCACAGCAATGCCAGATCCTTAACCCACCGAGCGAGACTAGGGATTGAACCTGCAACCTCAAGGTTCCTAGTCAGATTCGTTTCCGCTGTGCCACAACAGGAACTCCCAAAAATATATTTCTTCTATGAGTAATTTCTTTCAAAAAATTTGAAAATCACTCTGCCAGGGCCAACAGAGAGGACTGAACTATAGACCCTTAAAATTCAACATCTAGTGGGCAAGGCAGACACAGATCAGTGGAAATTGCTATAAGAAAGACCAGGAAAAGGAAGGGTTTAATATTTACTGAGTATTCGCCATGTGCCAGGCCCTGTGCTCAACACAGTGAATGCTTGCTACTTGGCCAGGTGTGTTAGGACCCCCAGTTTACAGATGGGGAGACTGAGGGCTGGGGAGGGGAAATTACTAAGCGAGTGTCCGAACTGATTTGAACTGGCTCTGACTCCTGCAAAACAACCATAGGAGGACAGAGAAGGTAATTGCTCTACTTTTGGGGGAAGTGGGGAAGAATGGGTACAGTGAAGGCTGGGTACCCCCGGAACGGGGTGGGCAAGAGAGAAATGGAGGAGCGTGAGCAAAGGTGAGGAGGAGGGTAAATCTGTTTGTGTGACGGTCCTGGATCAGGGAGCTGGACCTTGGAGGAGCTGGGAAGGACCAGTGGGAAATGTGCCTGGAGGGGTCTCCAAGGTCGAGGTCAGGCTGAGCCTCCACTTCCATCCCCAGACAAGGGGAGAAAGGGAGGCAATAATGAAATAAAGAGGACACATCGCCCCTCTTTGGCTGGCTGTGTCTGGAAGATGCAGCCTTAGAGGAATTTTCCCTATGCTTCAATTGAGTGTCCCCAAAGTAATGTCTCGAGAAAACCTGAGCCTTAATGGCAGATACACCTAGAGGCCTCAGGACATTGTCCAGAGGCTGACACATACATTTCCAGGCCTCAGTCCAGACTGAGGTCTTAAAGGGTGGGGATGGGACATGTCAACTCTTAGAGTCCCCATCCCTATCCAGGAGGCCCCCAAAGGGATGCTGTCAGGTGAACCACATAAACTAAAGAAGCTTGGACTATCAGCATTAAGTGCATGGTTCGGGGAGAGAGGGATGCCCACAAATAAGAAGGCACTTATTTCCCTTCCCCTGCCAGGGAGGCCAAGGCTACTGAGGTTCTGGGCCAGCCTGGCGGGTGAGCGCTGTGGGACTTGTGTGCCCTGACTGCCAAAGGGGCCCCACCTGCCCCTGCTCCCCAGAGCCTTCTCCTGCTCGTAGGGGGACCCTCGGGCCAGGACTAGTGCTTTTCTTGAGGTCTCAGGGATGAGTTCTTCCCACAGAAAGACCTCAACCTGGGCCAAGGGTCCCCATAGGTGACCAGGGTACTCTCCGCCTGCTGACACCCTCCCACTCCTCAAGTGCCTGGCACCCCTGCGGGGCTGACTTGCCAAAGGAGCTGATTACCGCTGCTCCCTTTTCTGCTTCTCAGGCCAGTAGCTGGCAAATGGAGGCTCTGGAGCCTGGCTGATAAAAGAGGACCTGAAAGGGATCCCCCGGCAGGATCCCCTCCATGCCAGAGGGGTCTGTGGTTTTTGGCTACTGGAGTTCACACGAAAACCACCAACCTAGCCACCCTGGAGCCCTCAACTGATGCCTAAGAAGACACAACCACTCTGAGGGTTGGGCCAAGTGCATGTCCAGGTCTTCCCCCTCTGACCAGCTGTTCTGGTGTATTTGACACACGATCTGTGCCCACGAGTCAAGTGCTACAGTGTATGCGGTCATTGCTGGCGTGGGGCCCGTCCGCCTTCTCTCGCCTCCTCCCTTTTCTGCGCTCCAGCCATGTGGAATTACTGAGAGTTCTTTGAATTGCATGGGGCCATTGTGCCTCTGTGCCTTTGCCCGCATTCACCCTGCTCTCTCTGGAAGTCTCATCCTCCGTGGCAGCTCAGTCAGTTCCACAGCCCTTCCCCCTCACAGCCCAAACGTCCCCCTCGGGCCCAGACGGCTGCTCCTTGAAACTCTGAGACCCCAGCTTGCCGCACAGAACAAATCCGTCCCTTGTCTTAGTACCCCTGCGAGGGCACATCCTTCCGAGAAGGATGTGGTTCCACGTACCACTCAACACGTGGCCTTGTAATTGCCTTTTCTCAACTCTAAGACACACCCTTTGGCTCTTGGCGATTTCCAAAATAAGACTGATTACTTTCAAAGCACCCCTTTCACATAGCAGTGCTGCTCCCCTGCTCTCCCCGACCCCAGAGAAGCTGCTGTGAAGTCAAAGGCCGGTCTCAGCCCCTCCCTCCAAATTATCTCTGTGCCCCCACAGCCTGTGCAGATTGAACTTGGCGAGCATTTGCTGGATCCAAATCTGAATTCAATTCAAGCATTTCTCGAGGCCTGCGCTAAGTCAAGTCCTGGGCTCTGCCAAGCGGAGGGTTCAGGGTCAAAACAAAATAAAGTTCCTCCCTCTAGGAAGTCACAGATGTGTGTGTGGGGGGGGGGGGGATGGGGGATGGGGAGGCCTTAAGGAATGCCATTGACATTGATGCAGAATAAAACCACCTGCAATGCCACCTTGACCTGGACTAACCAGAGGTTTGTCTTGTTTTTGTTTGCGGGTATTTGGGTTTTTTTTGGTTTTTTTTTTTTGCGGGAGGCCGGGGTGGGGATAAGGTTTCATAATCTGTAAATGTCTTGCATTTTTCAATCAGTTCTACAAAGAATCCTAATCCCCATTTTCCATTTCATTTTGCAGAGAGAGGAACCTTGATGGTTCAGAGAAACAGCGTCCAAAGTCAACAGCTAGAAAGGGCCAGAACCAGGCCCAGTCGCCCAGCCGGTCCCATTTCCTGACTGCCCCCCCTCTCTGGGCAAGAGTAAACACTGCTTCGTAGAACCTGACTCTTCTCTTTAAAATGCAAACATGCGGCCCACTCTTCAGTGGGCTTCTAAGCTCAGTTCTGTGAAATAAGAGGTAAATCCTGAAGTCTCTCCCTTCGCCTTCTTCTCACACAGTCGCTATGGTGATGGGAAAATATTATGTGGGGAAGGAATTATGGGAATATGAATCAGCAGATCCAGCAAAAGGACCTTTGGAAAACTGTGACTCCCAGTGGACAGGCCGTATTTTCAAAGTAAACACTCCAGGATGACGAATTGCCCTGTGCTTCCTATAGAAACTCAAAGGCCAGCCTCACTCCATTAGCGACGGCCCCGCTGTCTCCCTGCAAACACTGGGCTCCTCGCCTTTTTATAAGAAAAGCACTGGCCATTTATTAGCATGATTGCTGCTTGGCAACGTGGGGTTCTGGATATCTGCTGGCTTCATTAAATTTTAAACATTTTTCCTTGCCAAGTGGAACAAATTATTGATGTAGATTTGGGTGGGTAGTTAACACTGTCCATAGATTTTCGGGGGTGCAGAGTTCAAACCTGGTCTGTAAGTCTAGAAGGATATGGATCTATTCATCAAACATCAAGTATCGCTTGAACGTAGTGACGGACTTATCCTATTCTTGGTCAGCCTCCTGAAAATTTGTAGTAAACCTCCATGTGATTACAAAATACTGGTTGAGTTCTTTACAAAATTAAACATAGACTTACCATAAGATCCAGCAATTCCACCGCCGGCTAGACACTCGAAACCATTGAAAGCAGGGGCTCAAATAGATACTTGTACACCCGTGCTCGTAGCAGCATTATTCACAAGAGCCGAAAGGGGGAACCACCCAAGTGTCCATTGACGGATGAATGGCCCTCCCATAAAATGAAATATTATTCAGCCTCAGAAAGGAGGTTCTGACACGCTACAATGTGAATGGATCTTGAGAACATTACGCTAAGTGACAGTCACAAAAAGACAAACACTGCATGATTCCACCTGTATGAGATACCTAAGGAATCAGATTCCTAGAGACTGAAAGCAGAATGGAGGTTTCCAGGGGCTGGGATTCAGAGTTAATGTTTCGAGGATGTAGAGTTTCTGTTTTCCACAAGGACGGGTTCTGAGGGTGGATGGGGCTGACGGTCAGAAACAACGGGAACGTACTCGATGCCCCTGGAATGTACACTTAAAAATGGCGAAGCTGGTAAACTTTCTGTTGCCGGTATTTTATCACGATAGGAACAACAACAACAAAACAATTGAGGAATGAGCAAGGCAGTGGTTGGCATCCCTAAACACTGGTTTGGATCCAACCTTAGACTCACAGCATCGGCACACCTGCGAGCTGGTTCGAAATGCTAATTATCTGCCCAGAGAGTCGGAATCTTTGGGGGTGGGCTCTGGAAGCCAGGTGAGGAGGGGCTCCTCCTCCATCTCCCACGCCAGCCCTCCCCGCCCCCCACCCCGCGGCCCTTAACCAACAGCTGCGATGAGCGGGAGAGCCCGGCCCCTGGCCTCAGGTGGGGGCAGACTCTGAGGTACCATGCACCCTGCAGAGCTCCCCCACCCCACCCCACCCCCGTCCTCCTGCCGCCACCACCCCGAGGGGATGCAGTCCCACCTAGTTGGGCCTCTTTCCCTTCCCTGCCCTGTTCCTCCCTCTGCTATACTGGTTTTTCCTGGGAGCATGGCTCTGGGGGAGCCCACCTGACATACATAGCAACCAGCTCTTTGATATTTGCACCATGGGGCTGTAGGGTCTCTCATTGTGTGCGTTAAACACTATTGCCTAGTATCTGCCAGTGCACTTTTATAGGCGTTATTTTTTTCTTTCTTTTTTGGCAGCCCCTTCGGCATGTGGAACTCCCAGGCCAGGGATGGGATCCAAGCTGCTGCAGTGACCTAGGATGCAGCTGCGGCAACACTGGATCCTTTAACCCACCCTCTGGGCCGGGGATTGAACCTGCGTCCCAGGGCTCCAGAGACGCCACCAATCCAATGGCACTACAGCTGGAACTCCTCATACATGGGTTTTTTATCTTTCCCAAACACCTCGATTCTTTCAACCAAGGGAGTGACACACTAGTGGGACCATTTGCAATGTCACCTGCTGCCCTCATCCCTGCACACTTTAGTGGGTGTGATGGGTCAATAGGTGTGTCAACTCAGCTGCCCAGACCCCTGGTAAAATGTGATTTCTGGGTGTGTCTGTGAGCAGGTTTCCGGAAGAGCATTTGAATCAGTGGACTGGGTAAAGAAATTGACCTTGGAAGGGATAAATGAGGAGCTTGGGAATAACAGATACACACTCCGGCACATAACACATAGACAACAAGGTCCACTGCATAGGACAGGGAATCATCGTCAGTATCTTATAACAGCCTGTCATGGAAGAGAATCTGAAGACGAACAGATCCGTATGTATGTGTAACTGAATGGCTTTGTTGTATACCTGAAACTAACATGACCTTGTCAATCTACCATATTAAAAAAAAGAAAAGAAAAAAAAGAGTTCCCATCGTGGCTCAATGGAAAGGAATCTGCCTAGTATCCATGAGGACGCAGGTTCAATCCCTGGCCTTACTTAGTGGGTTAAGGATCTGGAGTTGCCGCGAGCTGTGGTGTAGGTCAAAGATGCGGCTCAGATCCCCTGTTGCTGTGGCTGGGGTGTAGGCTGGCAGCTACAGCTTCGATTTGACACCTAGCCTGGGAACCTCCATATGCCGTGGGTGCAGCCCTAAAAAAAGACAAAAGACGAAAAAGAAAAAAGAAGTTGGTCTTTGCAGTGCAGGTGGGCACCGCCCTAGCCGCGGAGGGCCTGATAGAAACAGAAGTGGGGGAAGGGCCAGTTCATTCTCTCTTCTTGAGCTGGGACATCGCTCTTTGCCCTTGGCCATGGGTGCTCCTGACTCAGACTGGGACTGACTCCTCCCGGGGCTTATCAGCCTCTGGTTCTCTGGCCTTTGGGCTGGGATAAGTGACACTTGGCTCTCCTGGCTTGAAGCTTGCAGGTGGCAGATCACCACCAGGACTTTTGAGCCTGCCCTATAACAAATCTCCTCTCACTGCTCTCTCTCTATGTCTCCTGGTTCCTTTTCTCCCGAGAGCCCTGACTCACCTCGCCTCCTCCTGGAGGCCCGTACTGTTAGCTGGGCTCGAAGCGCAGCCCTGACACCAGATCCTGCCTCTCCCGGGGGGCCTGCTTGGTCAGTGCCCTCTGGAGCCAAGGCCTCTTCACCTGGCAGATTTGTGTGAAGGGCAAGCAGTGACATCTGGGGTCCTCTGGGGTCCCCCACTGCCCCAAGTGGCCCCCACGTCCCTATCCACACCCCCGTGTGTTGTGCAGCGGTGCCGAGGCTCCGATAGGTTAAGGAATGCGAATGGTAAATACTAAAATCAGTCAAAATCTCCGCACAGCTTAGTGGAGGATCGAGAGAGAAACTCCAGGCTCAAGAGTGACAAGGACGCCAGCTCCGCTCCCGGGGCCCCACGGGGCCACTAGGCACTTCCCGAGCACTTCCCATGGGTGGCCTCGGGGCTTCCTCTGGGGGTGCTCCTGGGCTCTGCCTCCTTTACCTTCGAGACCCATCCTGCTGTCTGTCCTTCTTCCCTGCCTGTTGCTGGACGGCGTTCTACTGCTCGGGTGGACTGGCCATTTCTCAGTTTTGTCGTGGACGGACATCTGGGCCGTACCCAGTTTCAAGCCATCATGAAGGTGCTGCCGTGAACAGTCTTGTAGTGAATACATGTTTCTTTTTTGTTGCGTTGTGTGTTTTTTTGTTTTTTGTTTTTTGTTTTCTTTTTAGGGCTGCACCAACAGCAGATGGAAGTTCCCAGGCTAGCGGTCTAATCGGAGCTATTGCTGCCGCCCTACACCACAGCCACAGCAAGACCAGATCCAAGCCACATCTGCGACCTACACCACAGCTCACGGCAACACCAGATCCTTAACCCACTGAGAGAGGCCAGGAATCAAACCCACACACTCACGGATACTAGTTGGTTCTTACCCCACTGAGCCACAGCGGGACCTCCAAACTCATGTATTTATGTCTGTCTTCACACGCATGCACACACAATTTACATGTGTGCACACACTTGCACATGCATACCCAGGAATGCAATTCCGCTTTAGCCCATAATCTCAGTCTAACCGAAATGCTTCTAACAACTCACACTCCGCCAGCACCATGCGTGAGTTCCAGGGGCGCCAGGCCTTGGCCAGCATTTGCATTTCCACTTAGATAAGGTCTAAAATAAGCAAAGCTAATCTAGGGTGGGAAGTCCCGTAGTGATTGCCTTTGGGGGCAGTGACGGGAGGGGGCGCTTGGGATGCTCCGGGGCTGGGGTGTTCTGTCTCGTGATTGGGGTCCACGGGTAGTAGACTCACAGCCTGTGCCCTTCTCTGTGCCCTATGGCGAACTTCAATTTAAAAGCTTGTGAAAAAAAGTAAAACAATCCAGGGGCACAGGTGCCGTTACTGTCCCTCTGGTACAGAGGAAGATGCTGAAGGTCAAGGTCATGACCTGGCGTGGGGCTCACGGTCAGGGTCAATGTATGTGAAGTCCCTTTCCCACACCTGTTCAGTCACTGAGCTCTGCTTCCACGGTATTTCTCGAATTGATCACCAGTTTCTGTTTGTGTTACTCCTCAGGCTGGATTGTGTCACCTTCAAATTACATGTGAACTTGGCCCTGAATTCCAGCCCAGGTGGGATCATTTTGATCCCTCATTCTGCGCTCTCCCAGGCTCCCTCCTGACCTGGGCTCACAGGTTGGATAAACATACCTGTACACGCCCACACAGACTCTGATACAAACAGCCCCGGACAAGTTGGCTCTATCTAGGAAGGGGCAGCCAGGCCCCGCTACACCCAAGGAGAGCCGTGGGCTCAGCGATCTGTGCTGGTCTGTGTTCAACACCCCCTCTTCAGGGCCCTGCCAGCCTGCCTCCGCCCCAATTATCCACAAGCATGCTGCCTGGCAAACAGTGCCCCACTGGACAAATATTGATTCCACACCTTCTAAAGGAAGGCCCTGGCGGGGTACGGAGCTGGCTTGAACTTGGCTCCTATAGAGCTGACAGGAGCACGTGGTTTGGATTATAGATGAACTATGGAGCCAGACAGACTCCCCCGAGTTCAAACCCTGCCTGGCTCTGCCACTCAAAAGCTGTGTGACTCTGCCCAAGTTACTCAGTCTCTCTGAGCCTCTGTTTCCTCATCTGTTAATAACAGTGCCCCCTAGGGGTGTGGTGAGGATTAAGGGAGTTGATAGTAAACTCTTCCAACAGCGAATGAGATTTTGAGCTTTGGCTGGCATTACCTCTGGACCATCTTGGGTTCTTCGTTTCTCTTTTTCCCTGGTTCCCCCAGGGTCAAGCCGTGTTCATGTCAGCCTTGGCCTGGCTGAGCAAGACCCCGTTTGCATAGCCTACGGTGGAAGCAGGGACCGCTGGTCCAGGATAGGTGCTTACTTGGTGAGACCAAGATTGATACTGGCAGCTGTCAGTGTGGGTTTGGGAGCTGAGCGGGCACTGATCCTGTCCTCAAAGCCCATACAGTGGGACTGGGGACAGAAACGTGTTTCGTGCGGCGGGAGGTGAGCAGCACGAAGGAGGGACAGGCTACCTTCCAGTAGCAATGTGACATAAAATTAAATTAATGGGAGGCTGAAAGGCATTGCCTCCGAATAGCGACTTTTAAATTCCTGCCCAGTGATGCCCAGCGTAAGGCACTGCGTCCACACATCAGGTTCTGTAGTCGTCACAAGCCGTCATGGTGAACATAGCACAGCGATGCGGGAAGCGTGCAGGAGATGCCATTTGATGGGTGGCTTGATGCAGCAGTTCTGCTCAGGCCGGGCGAGAAAGGGGGCCCACGGGGCTGGCAGGGCTGGGTTGCCAAATGAAGGGACCATAGGGCATTCGTTTTCTTTTTCTCCATTTAACCAGTTGTCTCTGTAAAGGTTTTGTGTCTTACACATTTGGAAGCTAACTTATAAAAAAGGGATGTTTTAAGCCTAATCCCTTCGCTCCTGACCCCTGAACATCCGTGGTGTTTTTGAGGGGAGAGACCTGGCTGGGCTGCAGGGGAAGGCAGTTGAGGCTCAGCTGAGCTGGAGGCAGTGACTGGGTTTAGGTGGGCATCTTCCTAGACGCGCATCCTCCAAACCCACGGTGCCACCTCCCAGCTGCTGCCCAGGACAGGCCCTTTCCTCTCTGGCCAAGACCTGGACTGTAAGGTGTGTAGCGGGTTCCTGCCCAGGCTCTGGGAGGCTAAATGCAAGGAAGGGTGAGGTGGCCACACGTGGTGGCTGTGGATGCAGGGAAGGTGCTGGCCGGCACAGGACACCGCCGGGAAGAGAAACGTCCCAGCTCAGGGGTGCATGCAAGGCCGGCTGAGGCGTGCCTGGCAAGGAGTGGGCAAACCATCCGAGAACCATGGGGTTGGTGAGATCAGGAAGGTGGGGAGGAGGCAGGGGGCCGGGGGGACCAGGGAGCAGTGACTTCCGCCAAGCAGGCCTGAAGAGCTTGCCTGGAAGAGCAGCCCTGACTTCCGGGGCTCCCACTCTGCCCTTGGGAGGCAGAGGCTGGCTCTGGGGAGGGAAGGGCACTGTGCGCTGGGGGAAGCAAAGCCCCCTCCTTCCCTTCCTTCTAGAACCTGGGCTCCACCCTGACTCCTGGCCCAGGGCTGTGTGTGATGCTGGGGCCACCTGCATGCTGCAATCTGGAGGGTCGCCAGCTCTTTAAATGACAGGTCAGTCACACATCCGGGTGTCAGCTTCTGAGCGGCTGGGGCCTCTGTAAGGCCAAGCATCTTTCAAGATGTATCAGCCTGAAGCAAGTGTTCCAGGCCAGCACAGGCCTGCGCTGACCCCGACGGCCCCGGCAGACTGGCCTGTGTTGCTGTCAGAGAAGAAACAGCCAAGGAAACTGGATTCTGTGCAAACCAGGGCACTGTGTCTTAACAGAGCCAGAGAGGCGCCCGCAAGTTCATTGTGATGGGGGGCGGGGGTGGGGGAGGCAGGAGTACGTGCTTTACAAGCCGTCCTTGGGAGCAGGCCTTCTGTCGTTCCCAGCCCTCCGAGGCCTCCCCAGGAAGCCTCGGTATCAAATGCATAATTTATGAGGATGAGCCTATGCATATTCATGAGCGCATTGCCTTCCAAGGCCAGTTGCTGTCTGTGAAAAATCCTCCGTAATGAATTATTGCATGAAGGAGCCGTGGAAGCCGAGGGCAGGTCTCCAGTCCTTAAAATCACCACAGCCTCTGGAATGTGCTTTGAAGAAAGCGCTCCCATGTGTGCCTGCCTTTGGTCAAGGGTGGAGACGATGCAGAAAATGAAGCCTCCACCCCGGGGAAGCCCCGAGCCTCCGGGCTGCACACATCAGGGAGCACTAGCAGCATTTCGGGGAAACTGAGGCGGGTCCCCAGCTGCAGAGCAACCCTGAACGGCCAGAGGGTGGAACTCAGGACTAAGCCCTCCTAAGCCTCTGATCGCAGACTAGCGAGAACCTCGAAGGCCCTCAGGCTGGTTATCATCCTTTCTGGGCCTCAGTCTTGCCCATCTGTTGACTGGGAGGCCGATCCCTCCTCCCACCAACGCTAAAACATGCTTTTCACACTCAAGCCCCTTTGAGACGTGAGTGTCGTTCCCAACACCTCCCCCCATCAATGTCTTGGCTGGTTCAGGGTTGGAAGGGCAGGGTCCCCTCTTTCGTAGGGGTCCAGAAGTGTGTGTTCCAATGGGTACATCCTGGGCTCTGATGAGATACAGCAGTGAGCTACCACTGACGAAGCACCTCCTATATCCAGGCGCTGTGCCCATCACTGCATGCATGCGGGGGCCAGCACATAGTAGGGGCTCAGTCCACGTGAGTCTCCCCCGCTTCTCCATCCTAGAAAGCAAGGGCCAGCCTGCTCATCACCGTTTGTCTGGTAGCCCCAAAATGCAGATTCAGGAAACCCCTCAAGTCCACATTTTATTCAGGGAGCTACGTGGCATTGGAAGCATTAATTATGCACCGGTTTAATTTGGATTTGGGTGGGGTTAGGGGAGCTTAAAAGTTTTCCCAAACTAGTCACAGCTGCATTAGAAGGTTACTCATGAACCCCAGGACAATGATTCATTTAAGATTCCGTCTGGCATTTCTTGCTTACAAGCAGCTCACATGTGACTCAACCTTGATTTTAGTTATTAAACATGAACCCACACACTTCTTCACCCCAATGAAAGCCATGCTGCACGGGAGCCGATATGCCCACAAGTGTATACTGTGTGTGTGTGTGTGTGTGTGTGTGTGTGTGTGTGTGTGTGCGCGCGCGCATGTGTGTGCTCATCCAGGTCATCCAGGAGGGTCCCAGGATGTGTGACATGAGGTTCTGCAGGGCTGGCTTCGTGGATGTGTGACCTGTGCTGTCACACAGGGAAGCCCTGGCCTCTGTTTAATGTTCTGTTTGAAATTCTTCATAATTCTGGAACGGGGGCCTGCGTGTTCATTTTGCCCTGCGAATTGTGTAGTCGGGGGGGGTGTGTGCGTGTCTGAACGTCGGCGTGGGCAGTGGCACCCATACGTCCCCGGGAGTGTGGGTGTGAGTCCCTCCAGATGGGGATGCAGGCGTGTGTGAGGACGTGTTGGGAGGGGGGCTGGAGAAAGTGGATGTGAGTGCCAGAGGGTGCCTGAGACAGCGGCCCCCCACCCCCGACCTCTCAGGAAGCCCCCAAATGCAGATTCCACAGGCTGGGGTGTGGCTCGGGGACGCACAATTTTAGCGAGCCCCTCTCTCAAGAGTTTGAGCACCACTGGCCGTAGGTTTAAGGCACTGAAAGTCAAGGCCGTGACCTTTCTTTAAGGATGCGCTTAGAACCTCCTGCAGCTCAAAGCCATCTCACCACCCACTCCATCATCTGACTTCAGGTTCTCAGAGGACCCGCTGCCCCCCAGGATCTGAGGCTGCTAACCTCGGGGGCCAGCGGCCTCCCTCAGCTTCCCGGGCCCCACGCCAGGCGGTGACTCACAGCAGAACAGGACAGAGTGGCCTTGACAGCCAGCCCTCCCCGCCCACTTCTCTGCATCAGCAGGGCAGGGCCAGGGCTGCCACTGCTGTGACTTCTCTGATTTATCACTGCGGGTGGCACAGTGGGGCCTGCTGCCCAGTGCCCGCCCTTGCCTGTGTGCCTGGCTTGACCTCCCCACACCGAGACTTACCCTAAATCACAAGGGACTCGTCTCTTGGTCAGCCAGCAGCCCCACCCCCGATGCCATCAGAGGGTGCCACCTCCAGAAGCACAGGGGGAGGTCCCCGTTGTGCCCTCCTGGAGCCTAGCAGGCACTGAACCTCAGATTGCTGGCACCTGCTGACCTCACCCAGAACACCTCCATCCCCAGGCTCCAGGTACCAGAGTCAAGATGCTGTCCCCTCGCTCAGCACATCACCACTGGGCAGTTACTTGAGCTCCTGAAGCTCGGTTTCCTCATCTGTGAATCAGCCCTTCCCTGTGCTGGCCTTTGGCCCCGGGCCTGGCTTCAGCCTCCGGCCGCCCTCAGGCCCCTGCTTGGCCACCGGACACACAGCTCAGTTTCCCCATCCCTGCCCCATGGGGGCTCGGGAATGGAACCACTTGCCAGCATCAGTGTGAATTCAACTTAGAGTTCTGTGAGCTCGGGGGCGGGGGGAACCAAGGGGCCCGCAGGAGGGGGAAGAGGCCAGCCCAGAGCCACACGGCCAGCCTGCAGCTGTGCCCGCCACACACTGGGTGCTTTCTTCCATAGCTCTCTTCCGGAGCCCCTGCAAGGATGGTGAGAGTCGGGAAGGGAGGTCAGAGATAGGCGATGAGGGCTCAGAGGGGTTAGGAGTCTTGTCTAAGGACACACAGCCTGTGAGACCAGACCTGAGGCCTGAAGCCTTCACCTCACCTCTCCGGAGAGCATCCGCGCAGCCCCGAGCTCCTCTGGGCCTCTGGGTCCCTCTGCCACCCGAGGCTGTGTGAGCACCCCCCTCAGCTCCCCAACACAGCCCAGGTGGCTGGGAGCCCGGTGCCAACCCTTCTATTATTCACGCCTCTCTTTGTTTGCCAGCCGGGACCCAGACCAGAGGCCCCGGCTTTGCCAGGAAAGATAAGGTGCCAACAGCTGGCGTGCCCTCTTCTGCGCTGCGCTCCATCTCAATTTCCCGAAAGAACACGAAGGCTTCTTGTTCCCAGCCCAGTGCGGGGGCCGGACCTTCCTCTCGTGAAAGGCAGGATTACAGGGCTAGAGTTACGGGTTTCCCTGCATCCACCTGTTCCCTCTGCAGCGCCGTGTGGGCCAGAGAGCCGGTGCCCACCTGTGGCGGGGTCTCAGTTGGGGGCAGTGGCGGCTCCCATGTGCCCAGCCTCCTGTGTATGGTGGAGCCCACGCAGAGCTTCTCAAGGTTGGTGCTGCGGGTCCCAAGTTAGAGGGGAGGAAACTGAGGCTCGTCCAGACCACGCGGTCGGGGGCTGGCTTTGCCAGGGCTCCCTGCCCTGTGCTGGGTGCCAAGCTGACTCATCTGTCCTTAAAACAAGACTCGGAAGAAGTGAATTCGTGGACGCGAGCCCTGCCTGCCCACACCTCAACGTCTCACTTGGTAGTTGCGTCAATCAGAAATCGAAAGGAGAGAACAAAAACAAGAGACCATGAAAGGGCCCCCCCAGAGGTCAGCCTGCAGCCCCGGCCCGCCCTGTCCTCCTCCTCCTCTGGCACAGGGAGCTGGGCAGTGGGCCTGGGGGAGAGTCCAGCCCAGAGTCCCTGGGTCCAGGGGATGACCTCTGTCTCTGCAGGTCACAAGTGCCACTGTGGGGGGACCCGGGGCCGGAAGGTGGCTCCCCACCCTGGCGGACCCCGCCAAGCCAATGACACCACTGCCAACAAAAGGATTAAGGCGACGTCACAAGAAGCAGCTTGGTGCCAGGAGAAGTTGATGTCCTCGAGGAGGCTGCCAGGCCTCCAGGGACGCCTGGACATGAGCAAAACACGGCAATGTCTTCTGTCCCCCCGCCCCTGGGAAGACACTCACACATCACAACTGCAGCACCACTCATTTTGCATATGGGGAAACTGAGGACCAGAGAGGGGAAGGGGTGTGCCCCTGAACCCCCAGGGCCAAGAACGGTCTCAAATAGAGTCGGGGACAGGGGTTGGGGCCCTTGTTGCAGCTCTCTGGCTTTGCATCCCAGCAGCCCTGCACTTGAACCCGCATGCCTCCATGGGCTGGCCGTGGGATGATCCACACCCTCCGAACCTCAGTTTCCCTGTCTGTAAAATAGCACCGAACTAATAGGGCTGCAGGGAAAAGATAACAGAAAGTGCCAGTTAAAGGCCTTGCAGAGACCTCTCAACCCTAAGTGCTTCGTGAAGGCTGTTGGAGGAACAATGACTCGTGGGGTCAGAGAAATAAGGAGACGGTTTGTGGAGCATCTAGTCTGTGCCTGGTACCAGGCACAAAGATGACTCAGACACGGCCTTTGAGACCATCAGCATCAGAGTTCCCGTTATGGCTCAGCAGAAACGAATCTGACGAGCATCCATGAGGACGCAGGTTCTACCCTTGGCCTCGCTCAGCGGGTTAAGGATCTGGTGTCGTGCAGGTCGCAGATGCGGCTTGGATCCCGCGTTGCTGTGGCTGTGGCTGTGGCACAGGCTGGCAGCTGCAGCCTGGATTCGACCCCTAGCCTGGGAACTTCCATATGCCGCGGGTGTGGTCCTAAAAAGACAAGGCAAACCCCCAAAGAGACCATCAGCATCTAACAAGAAACGTGGAGTGATGGATGCGCTCAGAGCCCCCTCCCTGCTGGAGAAGGGAAGGTGGGAGGGAAAGAAGGCAACCCGAGGAATAACAAGCCCTCCAGGGAGAGGGACCAGCGCTGGTCAGATCCGAGGGTGGGAAACAGCATGGAACATACGGAGAGTTCCCTCTGCTTGGCTGCTTAGGGTGTGAGGGGGTGGGGCTCTGGCAGTGCTGGGCAGGGAGCCAGGTGGCCTGTGGTGTCAGGCCACCTGGGGAAGGTCAGCGTGCGCCAGGCCCTAAGGGCTTGGACTTAACTCTATCAGGGAATTCGCCCTGTAGGGGCTCCCTAGCCGACGTGTCAGGGACCCCCGAGCCACTGGGCTGAGACAAGAGGGGGCCTCTGGAAAAGGGCAGGTGGGGTCAGGGTGCCTCCATGGGGGACAAGGCAGTCAACCGGCAGGACCGCCCAGTGGGGGGGCCACTGCAGCCACCCTGTCCCCATCACGGCTGTACTGAGAGGGGCCTTGAGGTCTAGGTGGGGAAACTGAGGCTCGCTGGGGGTGGGACTGGGGGAGGCATTGGGGGGGTCAGGGGCCACCTCCCCCCAAGGACCGAGCTCCTTCCACTGCCTGGGCTCGCTCTCCTCTTGCTGGAGTGTTTCCTCCATTATCCGGACATTTGGGGGTTTATTCCCTAACTCACTAATGAGAAATTGCTCTTTCAAAATGTGCATTTTTTAAATGCATTTAATTTTTTTTTTTTTTTAATTTTTTGGCTGCATGTGGAATTTCCCAGACCAGGGGTGGAACCCACGCCACAGCAGTGACCAGGACCACAGCAGTAACAAGGCCAGGTCCTTTAACTACTAGACCATCAGAAAACTCCATAAGGCCTATTTTTAAAAAACAGCAGCCGATTCTTCCTGGAGTCAGCCCCCCCTTCCTTCTCCCCCTCCCCTCCCCCAAGCCCCCTTTTCTCAGGGCCTTAAATCACTTTCTTAAAGGGGCCGGGAGACCACAGGGAGATAACTGCCCTTTGACATGCTGCCTTTCACCAGCCAAAAAGGTTCCGCTCTGGAGGCCCAGAGGGGCAGCCAGGAGGCGCTGGGCCCTGAGGCAGGCAGCGCTTCCCTGGGAAAATGCCCCTGCCCCTCGTGTCTGCGCCCAGCACCCGGGGGACCGGGATGCTTTGCGGCTGCTGCAGGCCTGACCTCTGAGTCCTGATCCTCTCCAGCTCCAGCCGCAGGGCTCAGGGACGTGCTGGGAGTGAGCGTCCCGACCAGCTCAGCCCTCAGTCCTGTGAGCCTGGAAGAGGCAGAAATGTCATCGGCGGGGGGGGGGGGGGTGCTTTAGTGACCAATAAGGAGCCCTACTGAGGTTTTACTTGTACTAAAAAAATTACCTGTCGATCTGAAATTCAAATTGGGCCTGACGCCCGTGATCGACTTGGCTGCCCCAGTGTTGCTCCCAGGAGTTCTGAGGAATAATAACGTGTGACCCCACATGTGTCCTGGGGGAGGCCAGTGACAAGGACTTGGAACTTGGAGGGTCTTTCTGGGCACATAAGAAGTGCCTCTCCTGGGGGTCGTGCTGTCTGCATTGTCTCCAGGCAGAGGGTCGGGAGCTCCCAGCTTGTTTGAACTGAGTGGCTGGTGGCATTTGAAACTTCAGAGTGCCCTGGAGCAGCTCCATCTGGGACGCTGTGAGCACGGGCTGGCAAGAGGCCTTGGGTTTGACACCTCTTATCTTCCGGACGCTGAGCATCCCTGGAAATTAACATCCCTGCTTGCTTGGAAAACCCAAGGGAGGTCTGGTCCCTCCTTTGCTCCACGTCCTTCCATGGCTCCCATCTCCCTGAGGCTCAAAGCCAAGGGTCCCCCCTGGACAGCAAAAGGCCCTTCTCGAGCTTCCCCCGCCCTTCTCGCTGGGCTCATCTCGCCCCACTCCCCCATCACTCTGCACAAACTGAGCTTGCTGGTCTTCTTTGAAAAGAGCAGGCACCGCCGCCCCACCTCAGGGCCTGTGCCCCTGCTGCTGCTTCTGCCAGGAACTCCCTCAACTCAGATATGCCCCTTCAAGGCCCTCGGGTTCTTCTCAACTATCACGTTCTTCAAAGGACCCTCTTCGGCCTCTCTCCAAAGCACTGCTCTCTCTTCTCCGATTCACCACCCTCCCTCCCGGTCACCTCATCCCCACTGGACATCCTTTGGTGATTTATACTGCTCATTGTCTGTATATTCCAGGGTCAGCCCTGTGTGAATAGGGACCACACTTTTTTTTTTTACAGCTGATCAATAAATGTTTGTTGAATGACTCATTGACCCAAATGTTGCTGCTGCTGCCTCTGCTTCTGTGCCAGGTCATGCAGGACCGTCCATGCATCAGACCTCACTTCAAATCTTGCTTTCTAATAGGAAGACCCCATTTCAAGGTTGTCTCCAGGACCCTGGAGGCTCAGCTCCTCCCAGGCCCTGGATGGCCCTGTTTTCCTGAGCCCCTGAGCCATTCATGCTGCATCTGATACGCAGGACCCTTCCTCCCTTGGCACCTCCCACTCATCCCTTAAGACCCAGCTCAGGGTCACCTCCTCCAGAAAGCCTCCCCTGTCTCTTCCTCATAACTTGAGTCACAGCCCAGAGCTTCACAGGGAAGGTCCTGGGTGACCTGGCATAGGAGTAACAGCAACATTCAGTCAGTCATTCAACAAACATTTACTGATCAGCTGCAGACAAGGAAGGCATGGTCCCTGCCAGCACAGGGTGTACAGATAATGAACAAAAGAAAGCTAGACTTCAGCAGAAACCCTACCCTGCTTCCTTCCCTCCTCACGCCTTCTCCTGAGAGCCTCTCCCAATAAGCCACATACAGACGCTCAAAGCTCTGCTTCTATCAAATAGACCCCCCCACCCCCGACCCTGCCCTTGACCGCAGGTGCTAGTTCATTCATGCTTATCACCTATAAGGTAACGAGGAGACAAAGGCCCAGAGAGATTATGTGTCCAGCAGAGACCACACAGCACCAAGTGGCAGAGCTGATTCCCCAGCCACACCCCTGTCCCTGCTTCCCACCTGTTGCCCCTAGTGACTGTGGACACAGGCGCAGGATGAGGACAGAAGCCCAGGCTCCCGCCCGCTGCAGCATCCACACCCCACCCACAGGCTGGAAGTGCTCTCAGAGGAAACCTGCCTTCCCCAGATCATGGAATCCAATGAACATCCGGTGCTGGGGCCGGGCAGGAGGGGGCGTCTCTGGAATAGAACGTGATTGTCCCCTCTGGGAGGGCTAATGAGCCTGCTGTCCTGAAGTGGATTTGTTTTCCAGCCGTGATGAGCTGCCTGCTGCCCTCACCTCCCGCCCGGCTCCTGGTTCAGGTTTCGGCTACACAATCAGCCTGACCATCGGCACCTCCGCCAGGCCCCAGGCTCGCGCCCAACCTCATGGGAGGATGTTTCTGGCCTATTTCCAGAACCCTCTATTGACAGATGCAAGCTTGCAGATCCAGGAAGGACAACGTCACCCCCCTTGGGAGCGGTCAAGGGGAGGAGGCCACATAACTCACGATAAGAAAACCCGCAGGTGCCTCTCCCCAGAAACCCAGATGACAGGCTGGCCTTGTCTGCCCTGCACATGTGGTCCCGACACCTGCCTTGCCTGCATTTCACCGGGCTGTGTAGACACGGCCAGGTCACTTGGGCTGCCAGCTGAGCAGGGCTTCAAAGCTGAAGAAGAAATTACCCAGGGCTGGGCCCCTGCCAGTCACATCCTCTCTCATGGTGTTTGTGCCTTTGTTTGGAACTTGCAGACACCTCCAGATTTCCAGCTTTGTCCGTGTCTGTCCCTCCTTCCCTCCAGCCCCGCAACAAGAGGCTCCGGGCTTGACCTGGAGCTTCAAGCAGCAAGTGTTTGCTGGCAGCCACTCTGGACCCGGATGCTTGAATTTTATCCCACCGAGTCCTCACCACAGCCTGGGAGGTGGGTGCTGTCTTTATCCCATCTTACAGATGAGGAAACTGAGGCATAAGGTCTCAGGGCCAAGAGGTGTTGGCCAATGAGCCCCCGAAAAGGGAACAAACAACAAACGCTAGAGGGGGGGAGAAAAAGCCCCCCTCCTGCACTGTTGGTGGGAATATAAATTGGTACAATCACTGTAGAAAAGAGTATGGAGACACCGCAGAAAACTAAATATACAACTACCATATGACCAGCAATCCCACTGCTGGGCATTTATATGGACAAAACTTTCATTGAAAAAGATATGTGGGAGTTCCTATCATGGCTCAGCAGAAATGAATCTGACTAGCATCCATGAGGACGCAGGTTCGATCCTTGGCCTCGCTCAGTGGGTTAAGGATCCAGAGTTGCCATGAGCTATGGTGTAGATTGCAGACACGGCTCAGATCCCATGTTGCTGTGGCTGTGGCGGAGGCCAGCAGCTACAGCTCCAATTCGACCCCTAGCCTGGGAACCTCCATATGCCTTGGGTGTGGCCCTAAAAAGACGAAAGAAAGAAAGAAAGAAAGAAAGAAAGAAAGAAAGGAAGGAAGGAAAGAAAGAGATACATGCATCCCTATGGTCACTGCAGCACTATTCACAATAGCCAAGACCTGGAAACAACCTAAATGTCCACCAACAGAAGAGTGAATTAAGAAGATGTGGTGCATATACACAACGGAATATTACTCAGCCATAATAAAGACAAAGAAGTGCCATTTGCTGCAGCATGAATGGAACTAGAGATTCTCATACTAAGTGAAGTAAGCCAGAAAGAGAAAGACAAATACCATATGATATTACTTACTTGTCGAATCTAAAATTTGAAACAGATGATCCATCTGAAAAAGCAGAGTCATGGCCAAGGAGAGCAGACTTGGGATTCTGGGCCGGCGGGGTGGGGTGGGGGGAGCGGAGGGAGTGGGATGGATGGGCCTTTGGGGGTTTTGGGGGGATGCAGACGGTTAGGTTTGGAAAGGATGGGTAATGATGTCCAATGCTACTGCACAGCGCAGGGAGCTGTGTGAGGGGTCGCTTTGCTCCACAACAGAACTTGAAGAAATGCTGTAAATCAACTCTACTTTAATAATAATAATAATAATAAGGGACTCAATGCCGTTAGTCCATTGAGGGGAACTGAATCTAAGCCACAGTGAGACACCGCTTCACACCCACTAGGATGGCGGGAACCGAAAAGTCACAACGAGCGCCGGGGAGGATGTGGGTGCTCGGAGCCCTGACGTGCTGCTGGTGAGACCGTACATGGTGCTGCCTCTTTGGAATACAGTCCGGCCGTTTTTCAAAAAGTGAAACATGGGGTTGCCATAGGATCCAGCCATTCCACTTTCAGGTACCTAACTACCCAAGAGAGGTGAAAACCTATGTTCACATGGAAACTGGCGATCACAGTGGCGTCTTTCCTAACAGCCAAAAAGTCAAAACAAGCTAGATGTCCGTCAGCTGACGAGCGGATCAGTACGAGCTGGTCTATTTCCATGCCCGTGAGGACCACTTGTCCACACAAAGGGCTGAAGCAGGGTATGGACCACAGCATGAATGCAGCCGAAAAGCTTATCCCGAGTGAAAGCAGCCGGTCACAAAAGGCCAAGTATTGTTCCCTTCCATTCCCGCGGAATGTCCAGAACAGGCACATCCATAGAAGCCGGAGGGCGAGCGGTCATTGCCAAGGGCTGGGGGTTGACAGCCAATGGGTTGGGGGTTGACAGAATTGTTCTAAAACTGACAGCAGTGATGGTTGCATCACTTTATTTTTTGGCTTTTGTAATTTTTTTTTCTATTATAGGGCTGCACCTGCAGCACATGGACATTCCCAGGCTGCGAGGTGAATCAGAGCCACCGCTGCTGGCCTTCGCCACTGCCACAGACACAGCCACAGCAACAACAGGATCCGAGCCGTGTCTGCGACCTACATCACAGCTCACATCAACGGCGGATCCCCGGCCTGAGAGAGGCCAGGGATCAAACCTGCATCTTTATGGACTCTAGTTGGATTCATTTCCCTTGTCCCACAAAGGGAACTCCTGCATAATTTACTTTAAATGGGTGAGTTATATGATATGTAAATTACATCTCGATGAGGGCTGTTACCAAAAAAAACAAAAAAAGTGATGACCCAGGACTCTCCACGGAGTCTACAGCCTGAAGGTCACTGGCTACACTCCCTTGCCTCCCAGTGGGGCTCAGAGGAACCCAAGCACCACTGCCCTGGCCAGCTAGCCCCCAGCTGATGCCACAGGCTTGGGAACCAGGCACACCCCCCCCCGCGCCCCACATGCTCTGAGTGACACGCTCTCCTGCTACTCTAAGCTAAGACCGCCCCACAGGACCCTGCAGGTCCAGAGAAACCCCGGCTGTGGCCACTCCTCCCACCAGATGTGCCCTGTGGATGCTGATTGGAGGTGAGTGGGCCCCTCCCAGGCACCCAGGACCCACGGTCTCATGATGGCACAGCTGCTTGTCCTGGTGGCACCTATTTATAGCCTCTTGCCTCCTAGGATGGGGTCCACACTGAGGACCCCAACACATCTTAAAAAGGAAAGAAAGCGAAGAAATTCCATGCGGGCAGAGGGATGGGGTTTTTTCAGGGTTTTCCTGTGCCTGCTTCCGCAGCGCTGGGTGCTGTGACAGTGTGCTGGGTCACAGGACAGACTCCCAGATGTCAGGAAGGAGCACGGGCTGGGGCAGGCACCCAAGATGCCGGTTGGAACTCAATGGTCATTCCTCACCCAGCGGTGCCCAGGCCTATGACATGGGGACAGTGTCACTCACAGAGCTGTGACAAGCATGGGGTAGTGAATACTCTAGGTGGGGGGGTCCACCCAGAGCAGGGGGGAGGGGGCTGCAGCCAGGATGCTGTTCCAGCCCCAGCCACACTCCTTGGGCATGAAGGTGCCAGGAGGACCTGCCAGCAGCAGGGCAGGGGCGCAGTGCAGCCCTGGGCTGTGTCTGCTCGGATCGCGTGCTCACTCCCCCAGCGAGAAGCGGCCCAAAAGGTGTTTTTTCTGCAGCTGCCCCGAGGCTTTGACATGTTTTTCCATCGGAAATAAATGAGGCGGGATTCCTAGAAATGTATTTAAACTTCAGAGGGAGTTATCTAAACATGTCGGCTTAGAAGTTGAAATAGGGGGCCCAGAACTGCGCAAGTGTCTAGGCTCCAACACGGAGCCCAACAACCCTGAACCGCAGTTTCGCCTCTAGCGATTTGGGCAACACCATCGTCTCTTGCAAACATTTCTTTTAAACCAGGTCTGATCTCATTAAACAGAGCAACATGTGTTCAATGCCACGATGCACTGTTAGGCTGTGCATCTCCATTTAGAGTCATTTAGTTACATGATCTGTAAAGGCAGGTGGAAAAGCCTCTTACTAAACCGATGATGCGTTTTACCTAACATCGTGGCATCCAGGAAACGGTGTCGGTATGAGACGGCTCAGGTTAGACTCACCGTCTTTATTTTCCAGCATGTTTCCCTGACCATTTCCTTCTAATCTCATGTCTCACTTTTTTTTAGTCTGTTGATCTCGCTGATTAAACAGACTCACGAACTATCCATCTCAACTTCCTCTTTGGTGCCTTAGCAAAAGGGAATAAATCAGGAGAGCTCTTTGGCAACAAGCAGCTCACGTTTCTCTTCATTATGCTTTTCCTTGCTGGTGTCATGACCACATCTTTCAGAGATTTGTTTTCAGGCTCTTCAACGCACGTGCAAACCCATGGGAGAGAACCCGTTTTGAAAAAAAAAAATCTTGCCCCTGATTTTGGGATTAGCATGTTGGAAAGACTCGTGATCCACATTTCAGATGCTTGCTGACCACAGTACACAAAACACGCTCTGACCATTTCATCATTTTTTTCTTTGGCCCCGGCAGGTGGAAGTTCCCTGGCCAGGGCTCAAACTCGAGCCACAGCAGTGACAATGAGCCACAGCAGTGACGACCCTGAATCCTTAACCACTAGGCCACCAGGGAACCCTGAACATGTCATAATGAAAATGGATTACTTTTTTTTAAATCATTTTGGGAAAGAAGTTAGCGGGGTGGGGGGGCAGGTATCACTGATCTGCTCACGCCCCCTGGCCCTTAGGTGTGCACACATGATTTACTCTGTCAGTGAAATGCTGGGAGTGATAATACTGGTCACTTCTGGGTGGGAACATTTAATTGCCACTGTGACATCTCTGCCTCTTCTTTCATCTGCCTCACGACTGCAGAAGCATGGGTCACAGCTTGTGATCATGCTCTCTCAAGAATGCTCAGTTAGAAGGAACCCAATACATTAAAAGAAGAACTTGGTGGAGTTCCTGTCATGGCGCAGTGGTTAACGAATCCGACTGGGAACCACGGGGTTTCGGGTTCGATCCCTGGCCTTGCTCAGTGGGTTAACAACCCAGCGTTGCCATGAGCTGTGGTGCAGGTCGCAGATGCAGCTCGGATCCTGTGTTGCTGTAGCTGTGGCTTAGGCCGGTGGCTGCAGCTCCGATTCGACCCCTAGCCTGGGAACCTCCATATGCCACAGGGGCACCCCCGGAAAAGACCAAAAAAAAAGAGAACTTGGTAATTTTTTTGGCTGCGCCCAAGGCATATGGAAATTCCCAAACATAGGCCACAGCAGCAACCTGAGCTGCTGCAGTAACAACGCCAGATTCTTAACCTGCTTCTCCATAAGAGAACTCCCAGAAGTCAGTAACTTATTTCCAGGCTGAATTCCCCACAGCCTCTAAGCTATATTTTGAGTCAGGGGTGTGAAAGCCCCCGAGGGCACTGCAGACACTGGAGCAGGAGGACAGGAGCCCCACAGGTTGGCTCATTTGCTGCTTCGAGGTCCTCAGGCCATGACGAGGGCCCACGCAGAGCTGGGGTCCTGGAACCCTGTGGGCTGTCAGAACACAGGGCACGTGTGCAGAGCTATGTGTTTGCCAGCAGGATACTACAGGGGTGGATGCCAACAAAAAAACCTCTCTGTGACCAGAGAGGGAAGAAGGCTTGTCCTGGGTCACACAGCAATGAGCCCTCAACACACGTCCTGACATCCAGCCTCCTCTGAGCGGGACAGGGGTGTCCAGGTCGGCACCGGTCAGGCTGTTTCTGAGCAAGAGGGGTGGAGGAGGGCACTTCAGGGGTGCAGGTCCCTGGGGGCTATGGAATCCAGGGATGTGTCGGTGGAGGAGGCTGGCTTTGCGCAGGAGGAGACAAGGGAGGAAGCCTGAGTGCAGGTGCCCAGGGGCCTGGGTTTGGGAATCAGGGCAAGTCCCAGCTCATCCCTCTTGCTGTGACCCTGAGCCAGTCTCTCTTTCTCTTGGGCTTCAGTTTTCCCTCCATAACATGAGCATCCACGGGGGGCATGTGGACATGGCTTGGGAACCACGAGGGGCAGCGTCGGGACCAGCCTGGAGCGTCCTATGTCCGCCCCTGACCCCAGCCTCCTGTTCCAGGCTCGATGCTCCTCAGGTTACGCCCTTCCTGCCGTCACTAGCACAGGTACCTGGGGCCCCTAGGGTCACTCCTGAGGACCACTGGCTGCCACCCATACCTCCCCCAAGGTCGTGGTGTCACCTCGGCTTATAGATGAGCCGACTGAGGGTCAGAGAGGCGGCTCTGCCCAAGTCCAGGTGGAGACGGGTCTGCCGGACCCTGGAAATTGACCTCCGTCTACACCTACGTGGTGGGCAGACCGACTCCTGGGGCTTTGCTGGGGCAGCCCCTGCACGTCCCTGAGGCTGAGCCGTCTGTGATCTGGACCTTCCTGAAGGTGGAGGCTGCGCCCGGCCTCAGCCCCTCCCCCTCCCCACCACCTGCCGTCACCGAATCCTCCCACCCCCGCCTCCCGGGGGGGGGGGGCCTCACCCTCTCTGCTCAGAACCATCTCCCCAGCCTGCCCCGGGCCTTCTGGCCTCTCCTGTCCCTACACCCACTCCGCTGAAGCTATCCAGGCACTGCCCTGGCTGGAGGCTTCGCTGTCTCCCTATTGTTCAAGAGATAAAAACAGAACCCAGTTACCTGTGTCTTGGGATGGGGGGGGATCAGCCTTCACCGACAGGTGGGGAGCCACGTAGGGAGATGCTAAGGCCTAGAGGCCATGCCCAGCTCTCCTGGGAGAAGATGCTGCCTCTCCAAGAGCTGGACTTAATAGAGTGTTTGCTTCTATCTCCTCCCAGAGATGCTCCCTACAGACCCAGGCCCTGGGGGCTGTCGCCGTGAAGCAGGGCAGAACCCAGCCCACCAAGCAGATAAGAGTGGAGGCTGCCCTGCTCCACAGAGTAGCCGGGGTCTGGCTTGAGGTCCAGGGGCAGGACCCTAGGGCCCTCCCTGGGCTCTGGGATGCCAGGAACTAAGAGAAAGGGGGTGGCTCACCCCAATGTCAACCACTCTCCCTGGAAAAACCACTTCCCACTATAAAAACAATGTCCCTGCAGCCCCGGGGTGGAGAGGGGTCGGGTAGAAAGTTTTACAGGACAAAGGAGGTCACTCTGCCGGCTGAGTCCTTATCCAGGTCAGGAGTGTCCATCCGTACCACACCCTCCAGGGCAAGGCAAATGTCCACCTGTCACTGAGGCTCAGAGAGGTTAAGTGACTTGCCCAAGGCCACAGAGCCAGGGAGGGCAGAGCAGAGATTCAAACACTGGGCCCTAATGGACCTGCGTCAGGTGCTCCACTGAGAATACAACGGCCTACATTCTAGTGCTTGGAACTGTGAAATCGCTTTGCTGGAACCTTCCCCAAACATGGGGGACCTTACAGCACAGATCTCCTTCGGGGTTTTGCCTAGAGGTCAAAGGCACCACAAGGTCAAAGGCAGAAATAGTAATCCACAGACCCAGGACAGAAGGAGCCCTCCATCCAGGCATGAGCCAGTACTTACAGGCACCGTCTGCAGGCCCAGAGCGGGTGCGGCAAAGTCCCGCTTCACAGACGTGGAAGCGGAGTCTTAGGAAGGAAGTAACCATCTGAGCCTCCAGCTCCCTAAGGGGTAGGGCTGGGCCTGGAAGCCAGGCGACGCAAAGGGAAGCACCTTCGCTGGACGTGGTGCACAGGCTGGCAGTTCTCGGCGCAGGCAATTTCCTGCTATAAATATGATGCTGACTCCCGGTAACCCTAGCCTCCAGGCTCCCCTGCCCAGGCACAGGGCCAGAGATCCCAGAGCAGACCACCTGCCACTGCCCTCCTGCACTGTGGAACTTTCCTGATGCCCTAACAAGGTACCACATATTTTTTTTTTTTTTTTTACAGGCTCCAAATGTCTGGAGACTCTGTGGAACCAGCCGTCCCTGAAATGAGAAGGGCCATGGCTCAGTGGAAAGCCAGAAAGGCCTACAAGACGGCCAGCCTCCCTGTCCCCTGGGTGAGCAGGTGGGACTTCCTGGAGGGGCCCCTGAGCTGAGTTCTGCGCAAACAGGGTCTGGGAGGTTGGGTTCAAAACCCAGTTCCACCAGTGACCCACTGGGTGACTCTGGACGAGTTTGCCTCTCTGAGCATCAGTTTCCTTGTTATACAGCCGAGTTCACGCTGCCGTGCCTCCAGGATTAAATAGTGTGTCCACAGTGGCCAGGACACAGGGCCCAGCAGATGATCTGGTCCCTTCCTTTTCCTTTTTGGTTTTTGCAGCTCATTTACTGGTTGAATAATAAACACAGCAGCTATAACTGCTAACAATAGACAGAGCCTTATTTTCAGGGTATTACATGCTTTCCGTCACTTTATCCCCACTGGGGCTTGAAGAGCGAATGTCCTATCATTGTCCCTATTTAATGGATGAGGAAACTGAGGCACAGCATCCTTAAATTATCTGCCCGAGGTCACACAGGTCGTGGGTAGAGAACTGAGAACTTTCTCCGCTGTCGACACGGGGCCCAGAGATTGGTTCCTGAGAGCAGGTAACTCTTTCCCAGCAGCCTCCTGGGCCCAATCCCTGCCACCCAGTAGGAGGCCAAGAAAGACATGCATTTCAGGCCACACACTGTTAGGAGACCCCCTCCCATAAACACAACGCACGCCCCTGGACCAGGTGCTGTCTTTACCGCTGCCAACCAGGTGTGAGCGCAAGCCCAGCCCATCAGCGACCAAAGAGCGTCACCTGGTATTTGGTAGGCGGGAAGCCAAGGCCAAGCTCCCCTGGAGGTGCCCACCCAGCCAGAGTGGGCAGGACCAGGCGACTGCCCGCCAGCCTCCAACCCAGCTGACCTTCTCCTAAACCCGACAGGGAAGGCTCCGTCTGCACCCAGGCTCCAAGCCCCCCCGCCACGCACACACTGTGCCCATTCCATCACCCCGACAGGCTAAATATTGCCCTGGCCTTCCTGAAATACCCTTCCCCACACGGGTGGTTTTACAAGCTGCTAAAAGCAGGGCCATGTCCCCGGTGGAGGGAGAGAGCTATTCCGGGTCCGTGTCAGGTGTGGGCAGAGCCAGCCAGAAAGGGCCTGTCTGCGCCGCCCCCCCAAGCTGGCTCCTTCGCAGCCACAGTGGACAATTCTGGCAGCCAGCGCCACTGGCACCCAGCAGAAGAGGGTGAGGTCAGGCCAGTTTGTCAGTGGCCCCCTCCCCAACGCACACACTCACACACACACTGTTCCATATCTGACTCGGCCAGGCCCAGGCGCTGGAACTGTCCATCAGACACCACGCAGGGTGGGGCCACACCGCTGTCGCCCAGAACCCACCCCGAGGCGCCAGGACAGCCAGGCATGCCCAAGATTCTCCACGGCGCTGTGTAACAGAGAAGGCGTCCGCGGGCCACAGACATGCGGCAGCTTTGGCGACGAGGCCCGGTCGGAGGGGGCTGTACCGGGATGCACAGGCCCCCAGTGCTTCTGTGCTCCTGCCCGGGGCCCCTCCCTTGTGGTGTCCATGGAAATACCACTGCGCCCTCACCCCACACCTGCAGACACTGTCAGGCGTCATCACAGTCCATCTTGGCCACCTGCGCATTAGGTGCTGTTATCAATATCTCCTTTTCACCTGGGGACGCCGAGGCTCAGCGCCGTTAAGCCACTTGCTTCCAAGGTCACCCAACTTGGAAGTGAAAGAATTGGGATTTGAACCTGGGTTCTTGACTCCAGAGTCCCCCGTGGAGCCCCTGGATCAGGCTGTTTCCAGCCCCGCCCCCCAGGCAGTTTCGGGGTGATTCCACATCGGAGCTTGTTTTCAACTGGACTGAGCTGGAGACCACCAGCCAGGGACACGGGCAACCAGTCCCTGTCGCAGCCCCTTGCCCAGGCAGGGCAGAGGGTGTGCCGGTAGAGGGTGTGCCGGCAGAGCCCAACCTCTGAGCACTCCCCCTCCTGCCTGCGTCCTGGGCCATTTCCAACCTAGAGCATTTGGGGGCCCATGGACAGCCTGCCTTGTGCTCTCAGACCCGAAACTCAGAACTTCCCTGGGGGGAATCTTAGGCCTCTGGGGGGCCCGATGGGAGCTCCCGCTCCCCAACTGCCAGGTAAATGTTCATGCACACTCTTCTCCAAGCAGTTCCGGGGGCTGGCACCCTGAGCCGCCCCACCCCCCACCCCCCGGGGTCCAGCTGCAGCCCAGGCCCCTGCTGCACTTCGGGTCAGCTCTGGACGCCCCGCTGACAGCCAGGAGGGGTTTGTGACCAGCTCAGCTTCCGGATCTAGCCCCATGGGGAAGCTGGGCGGGGGGGAGGGGGGGGAGATGCAAGTGAGCTTTGAAAGTCACGCGCCCCACTCTCCAGGAGCCCAGCCCCCCTCCCCCAAACATCAGGCCCGTAGGAAGGGGCACCAGCCCCACAGCTGCCTGCAGCCTGTGGGGGCCCTGTGCCCTCGATGACCAGAGGCCTTGGCTCTGCAACCAGAGCTACGGTGGGTAAATATAGCGCTGCCACTCACCGGCCGAGGGGCCCTCGCCGTCCGACATGGTGCAGGAGATGGGCGGGCAGCTGGCCACAGCCTGCAGGGACGCTCAGAGCCCTCAGCGGCTGTCACCCACCTGGTGGGGCTTGCAGCGGCTGGCCCTGCTCTGCGTCCAGTCCCCAGGCGGCGTCCCGCCCCGGCAGCCCCAGCCAACACCCCCCCCCCCGCCCCTTCCCCGACGCTGGGCCGGGCAGATAAGAAGGCGCTCCAGGGCTGGGAGCCGGCGGGATTGGTGGATAAATCTGGGCACTGCCCTCCCCTGCCCCGGCCTCTCCCGGCAGCCTGAGAATGCAGCCTGAGAAACGGCTGCAGCCCTGGTCAGTATGCGAGACCCCCGCCCCAGCGGAGGGCCCCGAATGCCTGCAAGCTCTTCTACCCAGTGAGGGGCAGTTATGGGCGTCAGAGGAGAGTGACAGGGATGTCACCCAAGGGGCATGTGCTGGGTGCCAGAGCTGTGCCCAGAGCTGCCACACTTGTCATCATGCTCAGCTCTCCAGGGCAGCCACCCCTATCATCTCCATGTCACAGAGGGGGTTAAGTGACCCACCCAAGGCCACTTGACCAGTTAGACGCATGACGGGAGCTGGGATCCGGAGCCAGGCTATCTGTCTCCAAGGCGACCGGAAGCTGCGCCCCTTGCCTTTGATTGATGGGCAGATGAGAGTCCATATTTAGGAGTGCCTCTTGGGTTCCAAGCACTCTGCCTGTACCGTGGTGGCTTTGGGTTGAGGGGCGGGGATGGAGATGGAGCCATGGGGGGGCCATGTGACTCTGACACAGAGTGGGTGCTCAGGAAACATGGATCGAGAGAACACACCTCTGTAAGCCCTTAGTAAGCACTCCCTGCCTGCTTGCCTAAGAGCTAACTTGGTCCCTTTCCTGGGTCCCCACAAAGGCCTGGACCAGAGACCTGGACAATTTGAAGTAGAGGCTCCGAGCTGAGGTCCCAGGGCTGGGAGCCAGGGGCTCCTCCAGGTCTACCTGGCTCTGTGTGCAGAGAAGAGAAGGCTGGTATCAACCTTAGAGAGATACTGGAGGGCTTCCTGGAGGAGCTGGTGTTTGAGTTACATCTTTGACAGATAAGAATGTCTTTTCTGGGGAAGTGGAGTCACTCCAGGAAGAGGCCAGCAGGTGCCAAGTTAAGAGGTGGGAAAGCTCGACTGGACAGTGACCAGGGTCCCTGGCAGGGGCTGGACGTGGAGTGACCCCAAGGAAAGAAGACAGCTGGTGCCTGTGGAAGAGGAGGCATCCCAGGCTGGGGAAGCCAGGAGAGGCTTCCTGAGGGAGGAGGCAGATGCTCATGCTGAAGCACCCATGAGCCTCAATAAAACAAGAAGGGGAATGGCCCTGCAATGCATCCAGCCGCTCTTCCATGGCAGTGGGGCGTTTCCCACCTCGGAGACCTGGGGCGGAAGGCAAGAGGGGCCCCTTCCAGAGACGGGGTTGGGGAAGGGCTATAGAGTCCACCAGCTGTTCAGAGAGAACAGCGAAGGAATTCAATCCCTGGGAGATGGCTCCAGCCTCTTGGCCTCTGCCCGTGTTCTTCCCTTGGTCAGGAATTCCCTGACCTCCTCCCGGATCTCCTCCTCGGGGAAGCATGTCTGATGCCCCCGAAGGAGGTCAGACCCCTGCATGCCACTTTGCAAACTCTGACCTTACTGTGGGCAGTGTCTGGTCCTGGCCGTGTCTACCCCTTGATTGGCTCTTGCTGTTCTGAATGGTAATGAGCTTACTGTCCCTGGAGGTATGTAAGCAGGGCTGGCCAGCCACGGACAGAGGACACAGTGGAGAGTTCAAGCAGCAGATGGCAATTAGATTAAATGGTTTGGGGTCCCTCTAGAGTGACCACCTGTTCACCGTTTTCCTGGGCCTTTCCCTGTTTGGGCCCTGAAAGTCCTCGTGTGTCTTGGGGACCCTCTGTCCCAGTCCAAACAGGACTGTTGTTCATCCTGGGCCCCTCTTAACTAAGTTTTTTTTTTTTTTTTTTTGTCCTTTTCTAGAGCTGCACCTGAGGCATATGGAGGTTCCCAGGCTGGGGGTCTCATCAGAGCTGTTGCTGCCAGCCTACACCACAGCCATGGCAATGTGGGACCTGAGCTGCATCTGTGACCTACACCACAGGTCACAGCAACACCGGATCCTTAACCCACTGAGCAAGGCCAGGGATCGAACCTGGAACCTCATGGTTCCTAGTCGGATTCGTTAACCACTGCACCACAATGGCAACTCCAACTGAGATTTTTTTTTTTTTTTTTTTTTTTGTCTTTTTGCCATTTCTTGGGCCACTCCCGTGGCATATGGAGGTTCCAGGCTAGGGGTCAAATTGGAGCTGTAGCCACCGGCCTACGCCAGAGCCACAGCAACGCGGGATCCGAGCCGCATCTGCAACCTACACCACAGCTCACGGCAACACCAGATCGTTAACCCACTGAGCAAGGGCAGGGATCGAACCCATAATCTCATGGTTCCTAGTCGGATTCATTATCCACGACAGGAACTCCTCAACTGAGATTTTTATTTTAAGTAAGAAAAAAAAAAGACAAAGCAAGACTGGAATCGTCCCTGGAACCATCCCCCACCCCCACCCCAGAAATCCCCCTCCTCCCTCCGCATCACAGGACATGATTCCAGGACGTGGATTCTGGGAGGGAGTGGAAACTCGCTGCCCTGTGCCTTGGGAGGGCAGCAGGGAAGAAGGGCTGCCTGTCAGCAAGGAGACAAGCAGCTCCCCTGGGCCTCCCCACCTGCAGAGTGGGGAGGGGTCTCACCTGCTGGGTCTGGAGGACTAATGGGGACAAGGCAGTAGGGGCAGCTATAGCCCAGGAGGGGGGCGGGACCAGGAGGGGTCACTATCATTGAAGCTGGAAGGCATGGGTGTGTTCAGACCTGCTGCGCTGTGTGGCCTTGGGCAGGTCCTGGCCCCTCTCTGTGTCTCCATTTCCACATCAGTGGGGCATTTGTGAGCCCCCGGTGCACCTAGGCCAAGCCAGGCTTGGGGCAGGGCGACGCCCACAGCCCCGGCCATCAGGCTCGCATGGTCCCGCGGGGCAACCCCATCCATCTCGAGTGTCGTCTCCTGGAGGGTGTGCTCCAGGCTCCTGGCTGGATCCACGCCTCTGAGCCTGCCAGAGTCTAGGTCAGGTGCCACAGGTGTGCCCAGGGCTGGACAAACAGCAGGGCTGCAGGAAGAGTCCTGCAGAGGCCTCACCTTGGCCCCGCAGGTCCCGGGCTGGGCGAGAGTGCCGTCGGATGGGCCTGGTCCAGCGCCAGCCCCGCAGCCTCCTTGGTGACTGGGACCGGCCCAACCCCAGCTGTTTCTCACCTGGAAACACAGGGGTGACGCCTGCGGGGGCTTCGGTCAGCACTAGAGTCAAGATGTCATGGGTGGTGGGCCTTCCACCTCCCTACCCTGCAGCCATCTGTCTGTCTGTCTGTCTGTCTGTCTGCCCCTGAGTCCCACCCAAACCGGCCGCCCAGTGTCCACCCGGCTGGAGCCGGCTCCTGTGTGCAGGCGGCTTCCTCTTCCTGTCCTTCGCCCCAGACTCTTCCTGTTTTCTTTACTGTGGGAGCATGTGTTGGGAAAAAAAGCAACACGATTCCTCTGCTCCTGAGGTCACGACAGCAGCCATGCGCCCACTGCGTGCGCATCCCTGAGCATGCATGGCAGTGTGTGCGGGTGTGCACCTGTGTGTGGGGCATGTAAACGTGTGCACGTGTATGTGTGCAGTGCCTGTGTGGGCATGTGCACACCTGTGTGGGGGCGGGCACGTGCACGTGCGTGTGCACGTCTGTGCGTGTGCGTTGTGTACGTGCATACCTGTGTTCCTACAAGCTCGTTCTATAGTTCTGACTCTCCAGCCAGACGTTGGTGTCCCTGTCGTGGACACAAAGCCTGGTGAGGTTTTGGCTCACAGCGAGGGTCTGATGCCATTTTTTTCTTTTTTTTTTTTTTTTCTTTTTTTTTCAAGAGATGGACCTGCAACATATGGAAGTTCCCAGGCTAGGGGTCCAATCGGGGCTGCAGCTGCCGGCCTACACCACAGCCACAGCAATGCCAGATCCAAGCCATGTCTGCGACCCACACCACAGCTCACGGCAATGCTGGATCCTTAACCCACTGAGTGAGGCCAGGGATCAAACCTGTGTCCTCATGGATACCTCATGGATAGTTGGGTTGTTACCACTGAGCTCCAGCAGGAAATCCTCTGATGCCATTTCAACCGCCCAGCAGGTGCCCATGATGAGCAGTGGCCTCGGCAGTCGGCTGGAGTTGGGTGCTTGGAGGGGAACGCAGTATATGGGCACACACTTGCTGGATGTCAGTGGGGCAGCCCTGAGCCTGGGCCCCCCCAGGCCCTCCCCGATGTGGTGCAGCCTCAGGGGAAGCCGTGGCCCACCTGCTGTACCCCCCCTGCTCCCCTACCCATCCCGAGAAAGGCGAGATCTGAGTTCCCACAGCTCAGCCAGTGCTGATGCCAGAGGGAAGTGTCCCAGGAGAAGGGGAGGGTCAGGGCAGAGGCCCTGCTTCCTGCTGGCACCTGCCCCCCTCCCCTGACTCAGCTGGGTCTCAGGGGTCCCTGCACTTCCTCCCTGCTAGAGCCCCCATCTTTCTGGGCCTTGGGCCCCCCATAAATGGCGGCAGGAAAGTTTCGAATGAGGAGCCTCACCTGGGGCCTTGGTGGCCAGGACTTGAAAAGGGACAGTGGACATTCAGGTTGGATGGACGCACACCTCCTGGGTGTGTGGCCTTAGACAGGTCACCTAACCTGGTGGGGTTAGGATGGGGCGTGTGAGGCACAGCAAAGGCACAGATGCACTGCCAGATACATGCAGCCTGAGACACGCAGACGTGGGCACTGAGACCCACCCACGCAGCCTTACGCTCAAGAGACGGGCAGATCACAGAACCACAGAGATATATGGAGAGACACAAGGGGACACATACATGTGATACACTCACACACACATACACACACACACTCTCCAGTGCAGCTCTGGGAGCTGCTTTCACACCCAGGCCCCTGTCCACCCAGGCACCTTAAGTTGATGGCTGCTGGATGGCCTTGGGAGAGCCTCCTGGCTTCCAGGCTCCTGGACAGGAGAGAAGCCCAAGAGGCCGGTCCAGCCACACTGGGTGCCCCTGGGGTGTGAGGGTGGAAGCGGCTCCTGGGTTCCTTGGGGCAAGCCCTTCACCTCTGGATGGGGGCCAAAGAGCCACTGCCATTTGGTGTGTATGAGGGGTGGGGATGGGGCCCAGGGGGCCAGGCAGCTAGTGGGGAGACTCCGGCTCCCTCCTCAGGCTCTTGGGATCCCGGCAGGGGTGAGGCCCAACCTCTTGGGGCCTAGTCTATAGAAAGGGACCTAGGGCTACAGTACAGCTGGGTCCCGGGCCTGCCAGACAGCAGGTGCTCGGCGGGGAGCTGAGACCCCCATCATGGCTCCTCCTTGGCCAGGGTCCTGGGCTGGGGGTGCAGGATCTCTGCCACAGCTGCGTGGCCCCCCTGGAACGCTAAAAACTCAACCAGCAGAGCTGGGCCTGAAGACAGGGAGTGGGGAGGGGAGACGGAGCCTTTTGACCCTGCACACCTGGCACTGACCCTGGCCTTGACCCTGGCACACCCCACCTGAGAGGCCAGGCTCCCAAAGGAAAAGCCCCGGGCCCCTCACCCCCTGCCTGGCGTCAGCATCCGGGAGGAAGCCGGTGGAGCTTCCCCCAGGACAGGCCTAGAGGCTGGGCCTGGCAGGTGTGTGTGTGGGTGTGTGTGGGGGGGTGCCAGCAGGGTGGGAGCTGCCCGCAGGCCAGCCCAGAGAGAGAGGCATGGGTTCCCCTCTGACCCCCCACCCTCTGGAGTGCCCCTTAGGGCTCCCCTGGGGTGACCACCCTGCCTGGCTGGCCAGTCCAGCCCACTGCAGAGGGTGCCTGAGGCGGGCCACACCAGGAGACGTCCAGCAGCGAGAAGGAAGCAGGGGACGTGTTCTGGGAGAAGTGAGTGTCTTTAAAGCCCAGACTGGGGGAGGGCCTGGACTCCCTCTGTTCCTACCCCAGCCCTGACTCAGAGATGACCGCCTGCAGGAGGTGGCCTGCTGCCTGCCAGAAATGCCCCAGAGGGTCCCCGCCCCCCCCGCCCCGCTGCCCGTTACTCTTGGGTGTCTGGGCAGAGAGGCCGAGGCTTCTGGAGCCCGGGGTGAGGTCTGGACAGATATGTGCCTTTAGGGGTGGAGACCCCTCCCCTGGGTCCCATCCTCCTGGGGAAACTGCCCTTGGACTCAGGATTCTCACCTCAGAGGAGAAGCAGCTTCCACGCCAGGAGGGTGGGGGTGGGGGTGGAATCCAGGACCAGTGCCCTCCCACCTCTGCCCTGAGGTCACCACCAGGTGGCGGTCCTCTCTCCGGTAATCACCCTGGAAACCCTTCTCAAGCTGTATCCGTGGGGTCCACCTGGCTGGACTGACCTGACTGTGGGCCAGGGTACAGGATACCCTGCCCGCTTACCAAGACAACCAGAAAAGACCGAGCCCCTTCCAGAACCTTCCCAGCTGGGCAGTTAGTTGTGGTCCTCTGCCCACCCAGGTTGGCTGCTGCTGAGGCCCAGCAGGGCCACAGGCATCTCCAGAGCCAGCCTCCCCACCCAGCGCCCAGAGCTCGGTGGAAGGAAACGTGCCACCTGACCACAGCTGGGCCAAGCTGCTCACCCCTGGGCCAGCAGACAAGGCTCCTGAGGCCGCTCCCCAACCGGGCCTGGGAAGGAGGCATCCCTGGGGTCCCCATCACCAGCCCGCAGGCCCCTGGGCAAGGGCGGGGAGCGTGAAATGCACTTGAAGTGTTGCAGCAGACCGGCCCAGAGGAATCGGGGCGGGGCTCCGGGGAGTGTGCGGGCTGGAACCGTGGGAGGGTGTAGACCCGAGGGCCTTCCCACCTCACCTGGTCCAGATTTACCGATGCGGGCACCGTTTGGGAAAGGGCCATCACGGCCCAAAGTCACGCGGAAGGGAATGGCAGCACAGCGACCAGAGCCACCTAGTGAGGCAGCGGGAAACAGCCCGACTCCGGATTCATCTTTGTGCGTTTCTGCACCGCGGGGCTTTTCTTGCTAAAGCCGCTCCTTCCTGGTGAGTGCGGGCCGCCCGGCTCGTCCCACGGCAGGAACTGCGGGCGTCTCACCGCCAGACCCGGGCCCAGCGCCCGGAGAGGGTAGGGGGAACCTCAGAGGGATCGCGCACCCCTGCTTGCCTGGCGGTGCCCGACGCTCTCGCTGACACTCACCGCGCCTCGGTGGTCCCATCGGTGAAATAGGGACGGCGGTGATCGCCTCCCCACCCCCACCCCCACCCCAGTGGTCCGTGGATGCCCCAGACGCCTGGCGCCAGAGCTGAGGCCGGGGTCGGCACCCTCTCGCCCTGACCCCTCCTCCTGGAGGCTGGGCTCGCATCCCTTTGGGTCCCTCCCTCTCCGGACCTATGGGCCCTCGGATGGGAGGGGAGGCACCGCCCACCCTTCTGGAGGCGGACGCGCAAACCGCCGTTCGGGACGCCACCGTGTGGCTCTTCTCGGAACTGCACGCCCGGGCCTCCAGGAAAGCCCTCCCTTCCCCGGAGGTGACATCTTTATTGATGCCACTGCCAGTGACAGAGCTGGTAGGTGTGCTGCACTGAGGCTGAAAGTCCTAGTAGAACATTCTTAATTCTATCACAAACTTCAGGCTGTAAGTCCTATTATTTGTCCTCCCTTACAGATGGGGACACTGGGGGCCAAGCCCCATAAGCAGTGACAGATGGGTTTAGGACTGGACCCCAGGAGGCTGCAGGGCCTTGGTCTTAATCTCTCCCATATTACTTGGGCCCAGGGATTGGTACCAGCGCTGTGCACCTTGGGGTCTCCTGGAGGGTTAAAAAGAAGTTTCTGGGAGTTCCCATTGTGGCTCAGTGGGTTAAGAACCCAGCTAGTATCCATGAGGATGCGGGTTTATCTCTGTCCTCACTCAGTGGGTTAAGCATCCTGTGTTTCCAGGAGCTGTGGGGTAGGTTGCAGACATGGTTCGGATCCCACGTTGCTGTGGCTGTGGTGTAGGCTGGCAGCTACAGCTCTGATTCGACCCCGAGCATGGGAACTTCCATGTACCACAGGTGCGGCTATAAAACATTTTTTTAAAAAACGGATAAAACGGCTTGTCGTCCCAAGCTCACAGCACACCCAGTTGGTGCTGCATGTGACAAAGGAATAGACGTCTACTAAAACGGGGCCCTCCTGGGAATCTGGGCCACCTCCAGATGGGGCATTGTCTGGGCATCTCAGGGACAGCTTCCAGAGTTACATCAGCCCTTACGGAGGATGGTCTCAACATGCCCCCCCCATTTTACAGATGAGCAAACTGAGGTCAGAGCGCGCAGGCTTGGTCTGCCTGTACATTCACGCAGTCAACACTTATTTATTTATTGAGCATCGACTCTGTGCCGGGCCCTGGGTGGGCACGGGGGGCTCAGAGATGAATCACACGCAGACCCCACCCTCGAGGCACTCATAGCCTGGCAGGGCAGTAGGTCACGTCAAAGGACACTCACGATACAGTGTGGTCAGTGTGGTGTTAGAGGTAGCACAGGTGACCAAGGGAGCACAGAGGAGGGGCCCCTGGCCCGGCCGGGGGTGGCAGGGAGGGCTTCCTGGAGGAGGCGACACCTGAAGAGGGCTTTAGGGAGTGAGCAAGAGTTAGGGTGTCTGGCAGAGGGAGTGGCCTACGCAAAGAGGTTGGGGGAGACAATGGCACATCTAGATGGCAGCTGGGAGTTAGGCAGGGGCTGCTCCAGGAAGGGCGGCAGAGTTAGCAGAGGGGACGAGGAGGTCCGAGGGGTGTGGAGCAGGCGGTGGTGGGCAGAGGGCCCCCTAGGAGCTGGCGTGGAGGGTGCTCCAGGGGAAGAGGGCAGGGAGCAGGGTGGGCGCAGCCCTGGCTGAGGAGTCTGGTCCTGCCCTCAGCCCCTCAGCAGGGTGGGGGCGGGGGGGCGGGCTGCCAGCCCCGGGGCTGCAGGGTACACAGCACGGGGTCCAGCGGCTTGAGCGTGACCTGCTCCTGCAGCCCGAAACTCTGCCCGGGCACCAGCCGGAACTCGAGCCTCTGCAGCAGCTTGGCCATGACCACCTTCACCTCCATCTGTGCCCGGCGGTGGGGGGGAGAGTCAGTGGTGTGAGTGAGGGAATGGGCACAGATGCCACAGCCTCCTGGGTCTCCAGCAACGCCCCCCCCCCGGCCCCCGGGGGCAGGGCTCTGAAATGCATCCTGGACAAGATGCCACCCCCATCCCTTCTGGGAAGAAACCCCAGCGCTGCCTCCTACCTGAGCAAACTGCTGCCCGATGCAGGAGCGGGGCCCCAGGGAGAAGGGGAAGTAGGTAAACTTGGGCCTGCGGGTGGGAGAGAGGCGTCAGAAGGCCGGGGCCACGCACCCTCGACAGTCGTGACAAAGCTGCCCCCATGAGGACCAGCGGTGGGCCAGGGCTGGTTTCCATACACACTGAGGTTATTGATAGCTGACTCTGCTCATTTCTGAGCCAGCATTTTCTCATTTCATCTCCTTTGAGCTGCTATTATTCCCATTTCACAGATGAAAGAACTGAGGCTCAGAGAGGCAAAGAGACTCCCCCAAGGTCCTAGGCCACTAACTCCACTTATTCAGCTGGTCGCATGTCCAGCTCTGGACTTGGGGAGAGGGGCGTCTGTCCCTGAGCCTGGCTCTCCTCCCCACCAAGAGGCTTGGGTACTTGAGAGCAGTCATTCCCACAGCCACCTCTAGAGGGAGCGATCGGGGTTCCCATTTCTCAGATAAGAACATCAAGGCTGGGGCCATACAGTCACCTGCCCAAGTCACAGGGCTTTTCAGGATAAGGGAGTGGTTATGAACACAGGGTTTTGTTGTTGTTTTTGTATTTTTGCCATTTCTTGGGCCATTCCCGCAGCATATGGAGATTCCCAGGCTAGGGGTCTAATCAGAGCCGTAGCCACCCGACGACGCCAGAGCCACAGCAACGCGGGATCCGAGCTGCGTCTGCAACCTACACCACAGCTCACGGCAACGCCGGATCCTTCACCCACTGAGCGAGGCCAGGGATTGAACCTACAACCTCATGGTTCCTATTCGGATTCGTTAACCACTGCGCCACGACAGGAACTTCATGAACACAGGCTTTAAAACTAGTCTGAGCTTGGAGTTCCCATCATGGCTCAGCGGAAACGAATCTGACTAGTATCCATGAGGATGCAGGTTTGATACCTGGCCTCGATCATAAGGTAAAGGATCTGGTGTTGTCATGAGCTGTGGTGTAGGTTGCAGATGCAGCTTGGATCTGGTGTTGCTGTGGCTGTGGTGTAGGCCAGCGGCTACAGCTCCGATTCAGCCCATAGCCTGGGAACGTCCTGGGTGTGGCCCTAAAAAGACAGAAAAACAAAAACAACACCCCCCCAAAAAAAACAGTCTGAGTGTGCCTCAAAGCCCCGTTCTGCCCCTTCCTGGCTGTGGGTCCTTGAGGCAAGTTACCTCACCCCTCTGAGCTGTGAGTTGCCCCCTGTAAATTTGAGCAGAGTGGGGATCACGACCCCCTCGCAGTGATCCGGGAGGCTATGTGGGCTCCGTGGGCACAGGCAGCTTAGACCGGAGACCACGGGGCCCGCCCTACTCCCAGGCCCACCCCTCCCCCCCGCCAGGCCTGCGCCTGTGACGGCTTAAACAGAGGCTTACTTGGGTGCTTTGGGACTGAAGCGATCCGGGTTGAAAGTCAGCGGGTCCTCAAAGTACGTGTCCATCCGCCCCATGACGTAGGTGCTGAACTGCGGGGCAGAGAATCCGCTTGTCTCTGGTTCCGAGGATGGGCCCCTTCGCAGCTCCCCCACCCGCGCAGTCCCCCAGTGGGGTAGCCCCTCCCCCTCCCGCATTCCCCGCCCCTGCCCATCTCCCCACCCACCCACCCCTCTGGGCCAGTGTGCATTTCCACGGGCCCCTAGAAAGTCTCTTGGAGGAAGAAAGGGAACAGCCCCCGCCCTCCCCGTGCTGTGACCAGCTGGGTTTGCGACACCACCCCACGCTTGGCCTAACCCTGGCGGCGGGGCGAGGGGACGACAGGGAGCGCACAAGTACCCCTATTGTACAAACGAGGAAACTGAGGCTCAGAGGTTCATGACCTGCCTGAAGTCACCTGGCAAGTAAGCAGCCAAATTGGATGCAAACTCGGGTGTGCTCAAGTCCAACGGTCTCTAGGCCCCTGAGAGCTGTTATTATATGCAAAGTGTGTTTGCAACACAAGGCTGCTTCAGTGGGGTGGGGGTCGGGAAGCCACAGACCCCCCCCACTAGCCTTTCGCCTGCACAACAGGTGCCTCCCCATGGGCAGTGGGGGTTGATTCTCAAGCCCTGCCCCAGGAGTGATACCTGTCCCCTAGCTTGGCCTTGGGGGCTGGCCTCCACGCAAAGGGTCCCCCCAAGCCTGCGCTTCCCCTAGTTCTCTGTGCGAGGGTTCGGGGCAGCCAGGGCTGGTGGGAGTGCCTGGAGCTGAGCAGGAGCCTAAGATGGGACGGGGTCTGAGGTCAGCAAAGGGCACCTACTATGTGCCTGGGATTCTTGCCAGACCATGTGCTGTGCGCTATCCTGTTGATGGTTCCCGACAGGCTGGGACTCAGGCTATGACCCTCATCGTACAAGGATGGCACTGAGGCCTGGAGGTTGGGGGTCTTGCCTGAGATGACCTGAGCAGGGCTGACCTGGAGCCTGGGTTGGCCCACCCAACGTCCACGGGTGCACACATGGGCTAAGAGTCAACCCAGCACCTCGCCCTGCCGGGTGGGAGAGTATATTCTGAAGAGCCGGTGGTGAGGGCAGGTGGTATTGATGAGGCTGATGTGTGTTTTTAAAGCAGGTAAACAGAGTTAAGAACTGCAGGTGGATGATGCTTTGATACGTGCTGGCGAGGGGCTGGTGGAGCCCCGGGCAAGGGAAAGCCTCTCCCCAGGTGGGACCACGGCATGTCGCCCTCCTTCATAAAATAAAAATTGGGTTCTGTTTGGGGCTGAATTGTGTCCCCCTTAAAATTCATATGTTGACGTCCTGACTTCAGAATGTGACTGCATTTGGAAATAGGAGCTTGGAACAGACAATGACGTTAAAATGAGCTCACTGGTGCCCCTAAGCCAATATGATTCGTGTTCTTATGAGAAGAGGCGATAAGGATGCAGACATTCAGTGTAAGCCAAGGAGAGGGGCCTCAGAAGAGCCCAACCCGCTGACGCCTTGACCTTGGACGCCTTGACCTTGGACGTCTGGCCTTTAGGGCCATGGGAAAACAAATCTGTGATGCTTAGAGTTCCCGTTGTAGCACAGTGGAAACAAACCCGACTAGTATCCAGGAAGATGCGGGTTTGATCCCTGGCCTCGCTCAGTGGGTCGGGGACCTCTTGTTGCTGTGGCTGTGGTGTAGGCCAGAAACTGTAGCTTCGATTTGACCCCTAGCCCGTGCACTTCCATATGCCGCAGGTACGACCCCAAAAAGCAAAAAAAAAAAAAAAAAAAAAAATTTCTGTCATGCTTTGTAAGGGGAGCCTCGGCAAACAGACCCCTACCTCACTATACACAACATCAATTTTATTTTATTTTTAGGGCCACGCCTGCAACATGTGGAAGTTCCCAGGCTCGGGGTCGAATCGCAGCTACAGCTTCTGGCCTACACCACAGCCACAGCAAAGCGGGATCCAAGCCGTGTCTGCGACCTACACCACAGCTCACGGCAACGCCGGATCCTTAGCCACTAAGCGAGGCCAGGGATCGAACCCACATCTTCATGGATACTAGTTGGATTTGTTTCTGCCTCACCATGATGGGAACTCTGCAGATTCCTTCTCAATCTTGATAGACATTGTACTGGGTTGCAAAGTGAGTTCTAGAACATATTAGCTCTAGGACACGTGCACACACACACACGCACGTGCAAGGGAATGGCAAGCACCAAATTCGGGAGAGTGACTGTTTCTGGGGAGAAGGAGGAGAGTGATGCACACCTAGGTGTCACCTAGTTTAGGGGGTGGGGGTGGACTTAGGGGAGGTCATTGTGTGAGTATGGAGCCTGAATGAATGAATGAATGAATGAGTGATGGGGAGACAGCCAGAGAAACAAAAGCTTTCTCTCCTGCACGTCAACCTCAGTGGGAGGAGGAAATGTTAAGAGAGAAGGACCTGAACCTGGGCCCATCCCATATCTGCCCCTTGGCTGCTGTGTGACCTCAGGAAAGTGACCTAACCTCTCTGAGCCTCAGCCTCTTCAGCTGTAAATGAGGCACCTCCCTTCTAGAGTCACCCGCTGTAATCTTACCCTGGACACTGGGGGGTAGGGGAAGGAAGACCACCCCAGGCTTATGGTGGGACTCCGCTGAGACTGCACAGCGTGGCCAAGGAGGACAACAGGGCTGCAGACCTCATAGGGCCCCTGACCTCAGAGGACAGCCCCGAACTGGCCACCCAGGGGCGGGCAGGCAGGGCCCCCACGCACCAGGAGCGGGGTGTTGCCAGGGACGCGGACCCCGTCGATCAAAGTCTCCTCCTCCAGCAGACGGAAGGTGCCCCACGCTGGCGGGTACAGCCTCAGCGACTCTTTGAGGACCTGCAGACACCACATGGGGAGATAATGAGAGATGTTAGGGGACCCCGTGGAATGTGCCAGAAGCATGTCCTGGACCCAACCTGGCTCCCGCTCCCGGTATCTAGTGTGCACCCACAGCCAGGACTTGGTCCCCAATCCCTCACGTGACAGAGAGAGAAACTGAGGCCCAGAGGAGAAGGGGGTTGTGCAAAGCCGGGGGCGCCAGAGACCAGGCCGGGAGCTGGGCCTCCTTCTACACCGGGGCTCCTACCATCCAGGGGCCCCTGGGCAGCTCAGGGAAGACCCTCTTCTGTGCTGCGTCAGGGTTGGAGGGGGCCCTGCTTGGGCCTGGGGCCCCAGGTGGGAAGCCCAAGGCTTGTGGAACCCAGGCCTGACTGGGGAGCCCCTTCACCAAGGGGCTGGCGTTGCACCGGAATCACCTGGGAAGCGTTAGCAAAGGTGCTGCTGCGTCCTGTCCCCCAGTGACGCCAGGTCGCTGATCCGGGGCAGCCTGGACAGAGCAGTTTTTAATTTCCCAGGGGGGATTCCCCATGGGCAGCGAGAACCCCTGTACTATGGCTCAGGGAGCCAGCCCACCTCTGCCCGGAAGCTTCTCTCCCACCCCCACACCTGGGACAGGTACTGCAGTCTCCCCAGGTCCTCGCAGTCAAGGTGCCTCTTGGAGCCGATGACCTCGTCCACTTCGGCCTGCAGCCTGTCGGTCAGACAAAGACAAGTTCATCTCCAAGGAGACGGTCCCCATGTTAGTTTTAAGAAGAGCGGGTGGCAGGAAGCGTGACGAGAGGGAGCTCCTGTTGTGGCTCAGCGGAAACGAATCCAACTAGTGTCCATGAGGATTCAGGTTTGATCCCTGGCCTCGCTCAGTGGGTTAAGGATCCCGCGTGGTTGTGGCTGTGGCTGTGGCGTAGGTCACAGATGCGGCTCGGATCTGGCATTGCTGTGGCTGTGGTGTAGGCTGGCAGCTGCGGCTCTGATTCGACCCCTAACCTGGGAACTTCTCTATGCCATGGGTACAGCCCTAAAAAGCAAGGAAAAAAAAAACCAAAAAAACAGAAGCGAGAGAGGACTGGGGCTCCCCCACTGCTCACTGCAGTGTTGAAAGAACTGCCACATCCAAACCAGATACCCAAGCACCTGGGGACTAGTTTCCAGGCCCTAAAACCTTCACTCCTGGTGTGAGCTCCTTGGAATCACCTGTAGGAAATAAACCACCACAGAGCAAGATCTTTGCACAAAGATGCCTAGTTCAGTCTGGTGCCCAGCAGTTGAAAACAGCAAAATAAGCTGTGCAGGAAAGCTGCTTGCATGAGCCTTAGGAGGTGCAGCCAGAATAATATAATAGGCAGTAGCAGGATTTCCTGTTGTGGCTCAGCGGGTCATGAACCTGACTAGCATCCATGAGGACGCAGGTTCAATCCCTGGCCTCACTCAGTGGGTTAAGGATCCAACGTGGCCATGAGCTGTGGTGTAGGCAGGCGGATGCAGCTCCGATTCAACCCCTAGCCTGGGAACTTCCATAGGCCTCAGGTGCAGCCCTAAAAAGCAAAGAAAAAAAAATGGGTGGCTGTAAAAGACTTGGACCACTTCCCACACATAAGGGGAGCTCATGTCAACAGGCAGAAACTAGCAAGTGTTGGTGAAGGTGTGGGGAGGTCAAAGGCGCAGCCTCCCTGGAAAATAGTGTGGAGGCACCTCCAAAAACACAACAGAGACTTACCATGTGACACAGCCATCCCACTTCTGGGTGTACGCCCAAAAGGCCTGTAGGGTATCTCAGACATTTGCACACCCATGCCCATAGCAGCCCCACTCACAAAAGATGGAGGCCACCCAAGTGTCCATGGACCGATGTGTGGATAAATAAATGTGATTTATCCACGCAATGGAATAAAACCACCCAGACTTGAAAGGGAAGGGCCTGCTGCCACACGGACGGGAGGACATGATGCTGAGGGGAACAAATAAAAAAAATAGACAGCTACTATATGACTTCACTTCGATGAGGTGCCTAGGGAGGCAGCTTTATAGAAACAGGAAGTAGAAGGCGGGGATGAGAAAGAGAGGCAGGGAGGGGGAGTTTGTGTCTGATGGGGACAGTTTCCGGTTGGGATGCGGAGATGTTCTGGGGGTGGGTGGTGGTGATGGCCGCACGACAATGTGGATGTGCTTCATGGCACTGACAGCACACTCAAAAGTAGTTGAAATGGTAAGTTTTATTATACACGTGACATATGTCATATGCAGGTATATGACATATATATGATACACACACATATACACACACAGAGAGACATGAGATTTTACTTTATTTTTCGGTTTTTGGCCCCCCACAGCAGGTGGAAATTCTGGTCCAGGGATCAAACCCGCACCACAGCAGTGGCAACCCCAGGTCCTTAACCCAATGAGCCACCAGGGAACTCCTAGCTGCAATATTTTAAACAGAAGAGTGGAAGTTGCAAGACTGCGGGGCAATGTTGTGATAAGACACATGGTGAAATTCAGTTATTAATCATGAACAGCCTCTGGCTGGATGGGGGCACCACAGGTGGATTTATTTTTATTACTATTATTTTAACTTGTCTGCTTTTTTCCAAATTTTTAATAAATACTACTACATATTTTTAAAACCCAATAAACTACAGCTGGCCCTTGAGCCACACAGGAGTTGGGAGCACGGACCCTCCTCAAAGTCAAAAATCCAAGTATAGGAGTTCCTGTTATGGCTCAGTAGGTAAAGAACCTGACTGGCGTCCATGAGGATGCCGGTTGGATCCCTGGACTCACTCAGTGGGTTAAAGATCCTGCATTGCCACAAACTGCGGCAAGTCTCAGATGCGGTTTGGATCTGGCGTTGCTGTGGCTGTGGCGAAGGCTGCAGCTCTGACTTAACCCCTAGCCTGGGAACTTCCCTATACCGCAGGTACACCCTAAAAAGAAATAAAACATGAAAGTGTAACTTTACAGTTGGCCCGCTGGGTCCGTGGTTGCACATCCAACTGCGGAGCGGGTAGAGCCGAGGCGGGGATTCAGTGAAAACATCCAGGTAGAAGGGACCCCGCACAGCTCAAACTCTTGTTGTTCAAGGGGCCGCTGCACTGCATACTCCCGAGCAGCCGCCCGTGCCTGTCCTTCCAAGCTGGTGCTGACAGCCCCTGCCCGTGTCCCCAGAGTCCCAGCCCCAGCCTGGTGCTCTCGGCCTCGGCTCAGCCTGTCTGCACCCAGCCCTTGAGGGAGCCTGTTTGTCTGAACAGAGACCAGAGGCTGGGCTCCAAGACCCTCCCCGGAGCCGGGGAGGTGGGGGGCCGGCCGCCTTGCCAGCTGAAGACAGGCGCCCCCTCAGCGCTTTGCCTGGAATTCTGTCCCCTCCGCAGGGCCAGCCCCTGGCCAGGCTCTGGGAGGAGAGGGCCACCACTCTGCCCTCTTGGAGCTTCTGGTTTTGTGACTGAAATAGGCTTAAAGCAAAGAGTCCCAGGAGGAAACGCATTGGTGAGCTGGGAGGAGCCAGGAGGGGGATCAGGGGGGCTGCTTTAGGGTCTGAGAAGGATTCCGAGGGGGAGGGGAGGAAGGGGGGAGGAGGGGGAAGAGGGGAAGGAGGAGAGGGAGGAGGAGGGGAAGGGAAGGAGCGGGGAGGGAGGAGGAGAAGGAGGAGGAAGGGGAAGGAGGAGGAGGGGAAGAAGGGGGAAGGGAAGAAGAGGGAGGGGGAGGAAGGGGGAGGAGGGAGGGAAGAAAGAGGAGAGAGAGGTGGAGGAGGAGGAGGGGGAATTCTTTAGGGAAAAAGCAGGGAGAGGAGCTCCTAGAAGAGGGAACAGCATGTGCAAAGGCCCTGGGGTGATGGGAAGCCGGCCCCACTGGAGAGGGCTCAGCCATGGGAGGTGGGAGCAGGGGGCCCTCTAGAAACAAGACAGCCCATAAACCCCTTCACCACCTCAAGGAAGCACCCCCATCTCCCCCTCGGTACCTCGCCAAGATCTCCGGCTGGCGTGACAGCTCCATCACCGTGAAGGCCAGGTGATTGGCAGAGGTCTCGTGACCTGTGGGAAAGGGGGAGAGCGGCAGCTCCACATGGCCTGCGGGGCTGCTGCTGGCCCAGCCCGTCCGGCCTCTGGGACCCCAAGCCCCTGGTGGCAGTTCGGGCCCTCACTTCTGCCCCTGAGCCATAGCTAAGCTGGATGCACAGGTACGAAGGAGACACCTGTCCATCTCTGCACCCCTCTGCCGCTCAGTGTCGTCGCATCAAGGGCCTTTGCTCCCATCAGGGTCTCAGAGGCTAAAAGCCCCTTCCTCCACCCCTCCTTGTGCTGTGCCTGGCCTGGAGAGATAGCATCCCCGTCTGCAGAAGAACAAGCTGAGGCTAAGAGCAATGTGTCTCCCTTAGGTCACCCAGCAGGAGGAATGAAAGGCTTTCCAGCCCAAGGCCGGGGATCTCCCCCAGATGCAGGTACCAGCCCGAGGTCTGGAGAGGGTGCCCCTGCTGTCACAGGGATGGACTTCCCCAGGAGAGGGCCGGGTTCTGGATGCTGGTTAGATCTGGTCAAGTTGAGCGCATTAGCCATCACCAGCGCAATGATGCAAGACGCCTGGGAGCAAACCAAGCTGCCCAGATTTCCTCCAAAGGGGCAGGGGGCTGATCGTGGACCAGGCGGCAACCACAGCCAACCTGGGGCCCAGGGGCTGCTTGATTGTGAGAGGAGGGCCTACACCTCTCAGCAAGTAGGTGGGAGTGGGCAGGAGGCCCGGCTGCCCCCAGGGCTGGAAGGTGGGCGGGTCACAGCCAGGGGACCCCACTGGGTAGGGGCTGGGGAGGGGGGTCAGAAGGGGCCAGAGTCCCAGCCTAGGCCTGGCTCTGCACTGCCAGCTGTGACTGTTTCCTCCCAGGACAGCAGGAGGGAGACACAGCTGTCCGCTTCCCCAGCCCCCTGCAGGGTCGGCACAGAACTCAGGGGAGGGCTGTGAGGTCAGCAGGGGAGTTACTAACACCCCACTGGAAGGCCGGACGGAGGCGTGGGGAGCACCTCCAGGCCCCATTGTACAGATGAGAAAACTGAGGCCCCAGTGACAGAGGAACCACATCCAGGGCCCGGCTCCCAGCTCACGGGATGAAGACCAGCCAGCCTCCACCCAGCAAGCGTTTTGTCACGGGTGGGGAAGGGTATCCCGAAGTCCCGCTCCAGCCCCACTGCCCCAGGTTCCCCCGGGCTCCTGGGGGTGCATCTCCCCACCTGCAGGGCCCTCGTCCACCCCACCCACACGGCAGATCCCTTCCCCCTCCACGACCCTCTTGCAGGGGATGCAAGCTTCCTCCTCTGGAAATCCACCGCCCAGCAAGGTTCCCACCCAACTCCATCTGATGGTCCACCACCGCCATCAGACCACGAAGGGTCCCCCACCACGCGCATCTCTGTCCTCCCTGTACCTCGTCTTGGTTCATCCCATCCGATCTTTGTGAGTCCCCCCACTGGGCCCTGGGAACACACCGGCAAGCGAAACAACACAAGCCCTGGCTTACTGAGCACGCTGGGGAGACGGACCTCATCAAATCACACAAGTAACTATACGACCTAATGCTGTGGGGCGTGTGGGCAGACAGGAGCTCTGGGCACCACGGACAGCTTCTAACGGGGGCCTGATGAGTCCAGGCAATCCCTGAGGGCTTCCCTGAGGAAGAGACAGCCGCAGGATCGCTGAAGGGCGAGGAGGAGTTTTCCAGGGGAAGGACAACACTCAAGACGTATGTGATGAGCAAGTGAAAGAAGCTGCTTAGCGCTGCTCTCGGTGCCGGTCTAACGAAGGCCTCCGCACCAATTCCGAGTGAGGCAGAGCCTTGAATTCACGTGGCCAAGCTCTCCTGGGCCCCCAAAACTCAGCTTCGTGAATCCTCACACTGGTCAGTTCCACGGCCAGGATGGGGGCCACCGAGGGTGCCTCCTGCCCACCCCCCCCCAGCAAAGAGAGAGGGCGTCTGCTTCCCTCACCCCAGCCCCCTCGTGCCACAGCAGGACTCGGCTCAGACTGCCCCCCAAAATCTCTGAGTCAGGGCGAAGCGACCCACAGGCCCCATCATTTCTGCCAAGCTCCGAGCCCTCTGTGGCCGCTGGTGCCACACACCCGCGATGAAGAAGGTGACGAAGTTGTCCAGCAGGATCTCGTCGTCCTGGGCCCCTTCTTCAGCTGAAAGACAGGGAAGGTCTCAGGGCCTGGGCTGCAGCCACCTGCCGCCCCCAGAATCCCTGCCGCTTTCCCCACAGCTCCCGGTAAGCCAGCCAGAGATAGCTGGAGGCCACTGGGCTGGGCCACCCCGATGGGGGGGGATCCCCCCGGCCCCCCCGGACACCCCCTCCAGGGCCCTCGAGGGAGCACCTTTGAGAATCTGAGTGAGGATGTCGGCGGGGACGTCCTCCCCCCTCTGCAGGGCCTCCCGGCGCCGCTGGACCCAGTCCTTGCCGACCTGGCGCAGGAAGCGGACGCTCTCCCGGATCTCGCGAAGCTGCTTCCACTTGCCTGGCATAAACTGACCCAGAGCCCCAGCTCAGTCTGGGCCTGATCGCACGCTCTCCCCTCCCCCCAGCTCCAAAATGACCTCAGAAATCCACGGTGGTGGAGTTCCCGCCGTGGCTCACAGTAACAAACTCAACTAAGAACCATGAGGATGTGGGTTCAATCCCTGGCCTCGCTTAGTGGGTTAAGGATGCGGCGTGGCTGTGAGCTGTAGGGTAGGTTGCAAACACGGCTCGGATCTGGCGTGGCTGATTCGACCCCTAGCCTGGGAACTCCCATATGCCTTGGTTGCAGCCCCAAAAAGACCAAAAAAAATCACCAGAGGACCTGCTCCAGCAAATGAGGACAACGCATGTGATGGGGCTGCCCTGGGAGGGTGGGCGTACCTTCGCCAGAGTGTTTCGAGATGAGCTGATACCCTCCAGGATCAGTTTCACTTTCCGGGACAGAGGCTTCTGGGCCCCCAGGAGCATGCTGGTCTCGATTCCAAAAGCTGCCTGGGGGGCGGGGGTGGTGGAGAAGGGCAAGGTCATGGCGGGGGCTGGGAGGATTGAAGACCCCGGGCAGAGCCTGGCACTGTTCAGTGGAGACCAGGCCCTGGGCTGAGGGTTTATGTGCAGCGCGTCATCAGCTCCTTACAACAAACCAAGATAACCCCGACCCTGTGGGCGGTGCGAGGACTAAGTGGCACATAGTAGCCACTCGACAAACCTTAACTTCCTTCCTTGCCAAGATGCCTGCGCCTGAAATGCAGGCACCCAGCTTCCCAGCGACTGTGGGATGAAGACAATGCTTCACTCGCTCCACCCTTCCCTGGGGCTTGGGGGCTCTGGCCAGTGTGCAAAGCCAGGCCATACCCACTGGGGGCAGGCGTGCAGAGGGGAGGAAGGCTTGGGCCGGGAGTCAAGCAGACCTGAGATCAGACCTGGTCCTGCCCCTGACCAGCCGCGGGCCCGTCCCCGCATCTCCCGCTGGCCACTTCTAGAGACTGACTTGATAGCTCCAGTCATGCTGGGTTTCGCTGTACGTTCAAGGAGCTAAAACAGATGAGCCCCGAGGCTGATAGGTGGCGCAGGAGGAGGGAGGGGAGCGAAGCAAGGAGAGCGGGGGTGGGGGGGAAGAGCCCTCTGCCCTTGTGCCCCCGCCCCCCCGCCGCTGCCACCCCCCATCACCTTGGCCAGAATGTCCATGGTGGTGCAGGTGAGCATGTCCTGCATGGACACGGGGGTCTGCCCATCCGCCTGGGCTTCCAGAATCTCCACCAGCTGCTCCGCTTTCTCATTGAAGATCCCCATCAGGCTGACCAAGGAGCTGGGAAACAGCACACGCATCAGTGGCCCCTGGGACGAGCCCAGACCTGGGGACATCCCTCACCGCCCCCCTCCGGAGGGTGCAGCAAGGAGCTGCGGGCCCCTCCCAGCCTTTCTGGACGCCCCTCAAGGCCCGGCTCACGAGTCGGGGACACAGGAATCAAATTTGACTTTCACCGCGCCCCTCCTCTCAGGATGGCTGCCGTCCCGTTACCCTTATTTTAATGCTCCACGGATCTTTCGTCTGCCACTGGGCCCTTCAACTCCGACCTCGAGGAGATGTGGCAATGCAGGAACAACAGCGGACAGCGGGGAGGGAGGGACAAAAGGCCTCTGGGGCCACCTAGAGTCCATAGAGTCCCCCTCCAACCTCTCCGTTCGCGCTGCCCACTCTCCTTACTTGCCCTGCTGCACCCCCCCCGCAGCCTTTTGTGATCCCACGTTGCTCCCTGCCCTTCAGCAATCACAGTGCCCAGCTCTACGTGGACGTGAGTCTTGAGACCCAGAGGTCTAAACCTGCAGCAGCCCTGACCCGGGACAGCTACCTGCCTGGTTTGTCTGCCTGTCAAATAGTTTAGAAAGAGGTATGGAGGGGTGGGCTCCAAACTCACGAAAATAGTATTCCTGAGGCAGCGGGAAGGGGGCAGACTGCCCCTTTGTGCCTTACGTATTTCTGAATTTTTACAGAAAAGTCCTGCTTTTGAAATCAAAGTGATTTTGAATGTTAGCAATCTGGGTAAAGGGTATAAGAGGGTTTTTTTCTCCTACCCTTATTCTTGAACCTTATCTAGAAATTTGAAATTATTTCCAAAAAAGAGGTTTTAAAAGATAGTAAACAGGAGTTCCCGTTGTGGCACAGTGGTTAACGAATCTGCCTAGGAACCATGAGGTTGCAGGTTCAATCCCTGACCTTGACCAGTGGGTTAAGGATCCAGCGTTGCCGTGAGCTGTGGTGTAGGTTGCAGACGCAACTTGGATCCCGCGTTGCTGTGGCTCTGGCGTAGGCCAGTGGCTACAGCTCCAATTAGACCCCTGGCCTGGGAATCTCCATATGCTGCGGGAGCAGCCCCAGAAAAGGCAAAAAGACAAAAACAAAAAAAACAAAAAAAACCCTGTGTTCATAACCACTCTCTTATCCGGAAAAGCCCTGTGACTTGGGCAGGTGACTGTATGGCCCCAGCCTTGATGTTCTTATCTTATCTCAGACCCCTAGTCTGGGAACTTCCATATGCCGTGGGAGTGGCCCAAGAAAAGGCAGAAAGACAAAAAAAAAAAAAAAAAAAAAACATAGTAAACAGAAAATTGTGTAAGAGAAAAATAGAAGAACTTCTCAGTTTTCTTTTTTGGCCACCCCATGGCATAGGGAGTTCCCTGGGTCAGGGCTCGGATAGGAGCAGTGGTGAACTACTCTGTAGCTATGGCAATGATGGATCCTTTACACTGAGGGGCCGGGGATGGGACCTGCATCTTGGTGTTGCAGAGACACTGCCAATCCCATTACACCACAGTGGAAACTACAAGAGCAACTTTTTTCTTTCTTTCCTTTTTTTTTTTTTTTTTTTTCTTCTTCTTTTTAGGGCCACACCCACAGCGTATGGAAATTCCCAGGCTAGGGGTCGAAACAGAGCTGCAGCTGCCAGCCTGCACCACAGCCACAGCAACGCCGGATCCAAGTCACATCTGCGACCTGTGCTGCAGCTTGTGGCAGCTCCAGATCCTTAACCCACTGAGCAAGGCCAGGGATCATACCTTCATCTTCATGGACACTATGTCAGGTTCTTAACCTGCTGAGCCACAACAGGAACTCCAAGAGTACCCTTTTTAATTGGAAAAGAATATCAGTTCTTCGTGGCCAATCTGCCAGCCCTGCTCTGGTTCCCAGCTTTGGCACAGGCCTGACATCCTCATGATTACAGTGGCCGCCCCATGCTGACTGCTTATCTTATTCTCTGCAGCACAGGCCTCTACTGAAAGCATCACTCTGGTCCCTGTCGCTCTCTGGAGGGAGGGGACCATCCTCACCTGGCTGCCCTTGTTCACTTTCCTTCCACAGCATCACCTTCCTGTTTCAATCCCCCCCCCTTTTTTTTGGCTGCACCATGGCATATGGAAGTTCCCAGGCCAGAGACTAAATCTGAGCCACAACTGCAAACTGCACTGCAGCTGTGGCAACAGCAGAGCCTTTAACCCACTGAGACCTGAGCTGCTGCAGTTGGATTCTTAACCCACTGTGCCACAGTGGGAACTCCAACAGCCTTTTCTCTCCTCCCATCTCAGTGCTCCTTCCCACCTCAGGGCCTTTGCACATGCTGTCCCCTCGGCCTGGGCTCCCTGCCCTCCCACCCTCCATCCCTATGCCCCAAACCCCTTCATGCCTACCCACTCCCCAGATGAACAGCCAAAAGCCACTTCCTCAAGGAAATGCCCCTTAAACAAAGGTAGGCTCAGTATATGTTCCCACAGTAGGCTTGACTTTCTCTTCTTAACATAAGGTTATCAAGTGTAGATTTATTTGTAAAATTCTTTGTAGTTGTCTTTTATTTATTTCTTTATTTTTGCTTTTTAGAGCCACTTTGCTCATGTGGTTAAGGGGGTGCCCCCAGGCTTCTCCCCTGTGAAGTTACTATTTCACGTGTAATCTGTGGATGACCATCTAAACATTTTCAGCTAGTCTTTGATCACAGCCTCCTCCCTGCCCTGCCTGCCTGCAGTCTCCCTCCTCCAGTGCATCCACCTCACTGCCCTGGAGAGGTCTTGCTGAAACTCAGATCTGACCACATCTGTTCCTGGTCCTGGGCTTTTGCTGACTCCCTATCCTCTGAAAGGTGGAGGTCAGACCTCACCCCTGCTCCATCTGCCCTTCCTGGACTCCTCCAGCCTTTTAACCCTCTCTCCTCCACCTTCCAGGAACCACTGGGCTCTTTCTAGAATCTCTACCTGTGTTCCTGCCACTCCCTCCGCCTTCTGTACCACTGCAGGGAACTTCTGGGCCTTCTTTGATACCCAGCTAAGATGTCACTTCCCTAGGGAAGCGTTTCCTGACCTTCCAAGACTGGGCTCGTGCCTCCATCGCAGCTCCTGTCATACCCACTGCAATGATTCTCATTCAATCTGCCCGCCTCAGTAGACCTCATGTCTTCAAAGGCAGAAGACTCGTCCTGTCCCTGGACACCTGTGCCCAGCAGAGCACCAGGCACTTCCCAAGTCCCTAGGAATGTCCATAGAGGGAATGAATGCATAATGTGGTCTTAGTCTGAGACATCTGCCAGGAGTGAGAATAAGGACTAGATAAGAAAGAGGCATTTATTTAATAAATACCTGTTGTGCCAAGTGCCAGGGTTATGAAGGCCAGTCAAGGTGACGTGGCCCTGCCCTGGGAAGTTTTCAGGTTATTGGGGAACATAGATTCCCATTCCTAGGTAAACACCCAAGAGAAATGAAAACATACATCCCCATAAAAAAACTCATTCACCAATGTTCACAGCAGCCCTATTCACAATAGTCCAAAAGTGGGAACAACGTAACTGTCCACCAACTGATGAATGGATAAACAAATTGTGGTATGTTCATACAATGGCATTTTATTTGGGAATAAAAAATAGTTCTCAGGAGTTTCCATTGTGGCACAGATGAAACAAATCCAACTGGTATCCTTGGGGATGTGGGTTTGAACCCTGGCCTCACTCAGTGGAGTAATGGATCCCGCATTGCCTTGAGCTGTGGTGTAAGTTGCAGATGCAGCTGGGGTCCCATGTGGCTGTGGCTGTGGCATAGGCTGGCACCTGTAGCTCCAATTCAACCCCTGATCTGGGAACTTCCATATGCTGCAGAACTAGCCCTTAAAAAAAAAAAAAAACCAAAGCAAAGCAAAGAAAGAGTTCTCTAGTGATGCAGCGGGTTAAGGATCTGGTGTTGTCACTGCTGTGGCGAGGGTGTGAATTCTGGCCTAGGCACTTCTGCATGCCACAGGTGCAGCAAAAATCAAAAAAAACAAAAAAAAAAAAAAAAAGAGGGAACGGAGTTCTAATACGTGCTATAACATGGATGAACTTTGAAAACATTACGGTAAATGGAAGAAGCCAGGCAGGAAAGAAGCGTTGTATGATTCTATCTATGAGAAATGTGCAGAACATGAAAATCCCAAACTCCTTCGCGAGCAAGTAAAACAGTGATTGTCAGGAGCTGGGAGCTTTTCGAGGAAATGAGGGGTGACTGACTTTGGGCGGAAGAGAATGTTCTAAAGTCAGCCGTCAGGATGGTTGTACGTTTGTGAATATACAAAAAACCCCTGGCTCCCACCTGTAAATAGGTGAATTGTACACTATTTGAATTCTGTCTCATTAAAAGCATTATTTAAAAAAAAATGAAATGCTACCCAAAAAAGGAAAACTATAATAAATGAAAAAGCCCAGCTGGGGAGTGATGAGGTCTGAGCCAGAGGAGGTCTGGGGCTTGGGGGCAAGGACCCCCACACGCCTGACATTCACAAACCACGTGGGGGCGTCTCGGAGATAGCCCTTTCCCCCCCACCTGCCCAGCTCGCTCTTTGGCTGGTAATCCCGGGGCCTTTCTCTCTCCCTGGAGCCCAGGGAGGCCCCTTCTGATGAAGACAGGTCCTTTCAAGCCCACCCATGCTGGCGGCCCAGCCCCCAGGGCCCGACTGCAGCCACACTCACCTCCGGCTGAAGGCCAGGTCCATGACTCTCCGCTGTTTGTGCCAGCGCTCATAGTCACACTCGGACACCAAGCCTTGGCCAAACAGCCTGCGGGAGACAAATGCGTGGCGTGAGAAACGGGGTGAGGGAGGGAACGAGGGGGGACAGGTCACCCTTTGGGGTGATGAGAATGTTCTAGAACCAGGCAACGGGGATGGGGGCACCATAGGGCAAATATGCCAAATGCCACTGAATTGTAACTCCCGTGCGGTTAAAACGGTAAATTGTTACGCTATGTGAATTTTACTAAGATAAAGTATAATCAGGTACAAAAGAAACGGGGTGACTGTGTTCCCTGACCTCAGGGACTCCTGCATTCCCACCTGCTATCTGGAGGGGGAAGGGGGAGAACGAAGGTACCGGTGACAAGAGCAGGGGCCACCTGCAGTCAGGCCTGCTGCGTGCCCCACAGCCAGGGCCTCGGGCCCCAACGCTACACCCAACGCTCTGGACCCCACGGCCCTCCGCGCACAGCCTGAGGCTTTCCCACCTCCCCCCAGGACCCTCCTCTCACCTACCTCTCACCAAACACAGTCTGGATCGCGTGGTACATCTTGGAGTCCTTGTTGTATTTGGTGGACATCAGGAACCTCTAAACATCCCCAAAAAACAGCATGAGCGTGTGCACCCACGAGAGGCCGCAAAGGACTCAGTGGTGTTCTTGACTCTTGTGAAACACGCTCCCCCCGCACCCCCAAATCGCCCTGAGCAGAGCGTCTGCTGTGGTATGAACACCCCTACACGCGATCTCACCTAATCCCTCTAGAAGTCCTGTCTTCAGGGATGAGGAATTCGGGGCACAGAGGGGTGAAGTGAGTTTCCTGCAGTCACCCAGCTGGGGAGGGGTGCAGGGGGCTTCCTCACTCTAAAGCCCACATGGGACCCTGCACTGCGCCACCTCCTAAAGCAGCGAGGAGTTCCCATTGTGGCTCAGTGGTAACAAACTCAACGAGCATCCGTGAGGATGCGGGTTCGATCCCTGGCCTCACTCAGTGGGTTAAGGATCCAATGTTGCTGTGAGCTGTGGTATGGGTTGCAGACACACCTCGGATCCAGTGTTGCCATGGCTGTGGTGTTGGCCAGTAGCGATAGCTCTGATTTGGTAGCCCTAGCCTGCAAACTTCCAAATGCTGCAGGTGCAGCCCTAAAAACAAAACAAAACAAAACAAACCCCAAAAAAACAAAGTGGCAAGAACAAGAGAAGGCATGGACTGCTGTGCAACCAGAGTGGAGGAGAGGAGAGGTTGGCACTGACCCTGAATCTGTGCTGAGACGCTCAGCACAGATTCAGGGTCAGTGCCAACCCAGGCCTGGAAGTCAAGGAAGGCTTCCTGGAGGAAGAGTCCACTCCCCCCCCAAGAGCAGGATGGCATCAACAGTAACAGTACATAACAGCTTTTGAGACAGCAGAGCCCAGGGGCTGGTAGCTCAGGCTGTGGAGTTCCCTGGCTTAAATTTGAATCTGGGCTCAAACATCTTCACTCTGCCACTTGCAAACTCTACGATCCTGGGCAAGTTACCTCTTCTGCCCCGGTTTCTTTATCTTACAGGATGGGAATAAAAAGAGTGTCTACCTGGTGGGGTTGCTGTGAAAAGTAAATTAGTTCTACAGGAAAGGTGCTGAGAATGGCACCTGGCACACAGCAGGTGCTCCATAAATGCCAGATGCACACCAGCATCCTGTAGCTCCTTGAATGCCTGAACAACTCTAAGATGTGGGTGGTATTTTTATGCTCATCCTACATATAAATGAAGAAATTGAGATTTAAGGTTGGCTCAAGGTCACACACATGGTAAACGGTGGACACAGGATTTGAATCTAGGCAGTTTGCTGTTGGGGGGGAAGGGTGCAGGAGCGAAGAATGGGATCCAGGCAGGAAAAGCCAAGGTCACATGATTCAGACAGAGAAATGGAGGTGTGGGGGGGGAGGGGGCGGCAGCAGAGGAGCTGGAGAGGCTGCAGGGCCAGATCCCAGAATCCTGCCCTGTGGAGCCTCAGTTTTATCCTGTGGGCACAGGGGAGCAGTAAGGTGACATTAACCCAGAGGCTGCTGGTGTCTGTGAGCTTAGTTCCTGGGGACCTAATATCAAATTTCCAGCTCAAAGGAAACCCAGAAATGGTTGACTTTGGGTCATGAGCCACATCCCAAGACCCCCACCTCCACCCAAACACATTCGTAAGCCAACTTCTCTCACTGGCCCTCCTGCTGGCTTCCTTGCCAGCAAAAAGACCTTGGACGTAAAGGCCTACCACCCAGACCCCACTCAAATACCCCTGAGTAGTCCAAGGCCTATGCCAGCCCTTCCCAACCTGAGCTGAGGAGCCCCTCCTGAGGCAGAACAGCCTCAAAACAGGCTCTGACCAGGGTCCCCATGCCTGCTGTCCCTGGACCCTGACTTCTTTTGATGGCCCAGTAAATCAGGCTCTGGGACCTGAGGGGTGCACAGGGGACCCCCAGCACCTGCTGCCTTCTGTTGCCCACTCTGACCGCCCATTTCTGCCCAGGGTGGAGTAACTGCTAGGGACTTGCCCTCTGCCATAAACAACCAGAAAAATAGGCAAAATATATGAAATGTCTAGACAATGGGTAAAGGATTGTGAACCCTGACAGAGGGAAAAGATAAAAAAAGAAGAAAAAAAAAGATGAGATCTCTACAACAGGATCATTCCAGCTTTCTGCCCAGAGGGAATTGTAGGACAAAGGTATTTTACAAATAAACTCAAACATTTTTTGAGCAGGCTTTCCAAATTGATGAGATAGAGGTCAGAGTCCAGGTAAGCCAGAAAAAGCTAGAATTTGTAAGGCAGAGGACCCAAGAGGAGAGAGCTATGCATAGAAGGAGGTTCTGTGTAGGAGTTCCCACTGTGGTGCAGCAGAAATGAATCCGACCAGTATCCATGAGGATGCAGGTTCGATCCCTGGCCTTGCTCAGTGGGTTAAGGGTCTGGCATTGCCTGGAGCTGTGGTGTAGGTTGCAGGTGTGGCTTGGATCCTACATTGCTACAGCTGTGGCATACACTGGCAGCTGTTTTTCCAATTTGACCCCTAGCCTGGGAAGCTCCATAGGCCACAAACAAAGCCCTAAAAAGCAAACAAAACAAAACAAAACAAAAGGGGTCCTGTGCAGAAATCTGCATAGGGACCTTCTGTATCTTTGCATGGATACCAATCTGGACATGTATAGAGTGAAACTCCACAAGACCAAGTATAAAACTTCTGGGAAAAGGAGAATTACTGGGTAACTATAGGATAAACAATTCTCAGGGTTCAAACAAGCCAAGGATTGCTCAAGTTCCCACCAGCCAGAGTTAAAACTTAGACACAAGGCCTTTAATAGAATCTTCAGAAGGGTCACTCCTCAGTAGTGGGCTAAACTAGCTCTAGAGTAAACACCTACTCTATTTTTTTTTTTTTTTTTGTATTTTTGCCATTTCTTGGGCCGCTCCCACGGCACATGGAGGTTCCCAGGCTAGGGGTTGAATCGGAGCTGCAGCCACCGGCCTACACTAGAGCCACAGCAATGCGGGATCCGAGCCGCGTCTGCAAACTACACCACAGCTCATGGCAACGCCGGATCGTTAACCCACTGAGCAAGGGCAGGGATCGAACCCGCAACCTCATGGTTCCTAGTCGGATTTGTTAACCACTGCGCCACGACGGGAACTCCGTAAACACCTACTCTAGATCAACCTTCAAAAGACTTAAAGCAACCCAGAGAGAATCAAACTGACCTCCCAGAATGAAGTTTAGTATTCTTTAAACAAAATCAAGCACTCAGCAATGTAGTATTCACAATATCTGGTATGCAACATAAAATCACTAGACATGGCAAAGAGCAGGAAAATCTGATCTATAACCAAGCCTAGAAATAACAGAGAATGATGGAATTCACATACAAAAACATTAACACATTTATTACAATTTTACAAATATGCTTAAGGAACCCACACATCCAAGAAGTTCAAAGAATCCTACGTAGAATTAATACAAGTAAAAGTATACCAAGGTAGAACATAATCAAATTTCTGAAACCAGTGATAAAGAGAAAATCTTAAAAGTAAAGATATGAAGTACTATAATTATTTGAAGACAGATTGATATAAGTTAAAGATTATACTATAGGAGTTTCCTTCATGGCTCAGTGGAAACAAATCTGACTAGTATCCATGAGGACACAGGTCTGATCCCTGGTCTTTCTCAGTGGGTCAAGGATCTGGAGTTGCCATGAGCTTTGGTGTAGATCACAGAGGTGGCTCAGATCTGGCATTGCTGTGGCTGGTGGTATAGGCCAGTGGCTACAGCTCTGATTTGACCCCTAACCTGAGAAGATCCATATGCTGTGCATGCAACCCTAAAAAGACAAAAAAAGAAAGAGAGATTATACTGTAAATCCCAGGACAACCACAGCGAGATAGAGAGAAAGAGAGAGAGAGAGTGCTAATAAGACAATAGGGGAGATAAAATGGAATGCTAAAACATACTCAATCCAAGAGAAAGCAAGAAAGGAGAAAAAGGGAACAAACAGCAAGTGGGTCAAATAGAATGGTAGATATAAATTTAACCATATCAATAATTACATTAAATGTAAATTACCTAAGCATTCTAATTAAAAGGCAGAGATTGTAGGATTTAATAAACTGGCAAGACCCAACTATATGCCTATCTCTAAAAAACCCACTTTAAATACAAAACTCCAGATAGATTAAAAATAAAAGGACAGAAAAAGATACACCATGGAACACTGAACACAAGACAGCTGGAGTAGCTAAATTAATACCAGATAAAATATACTTCAGGGAGTGGAATATTGCCAAGGATAAAGTGAAATTCCTAAAGATAAAAAGATCAATTCCTTTGCTAAATGTGTACCCACCAAGTAACTGAACTTCAAAATATATGAATCAAAATTAATAGAACTTAAAGTAGAAATAGACAAATCCATGATGAGATAGGAGTCTAACAATCCTCTCTTAGTAATTGCTAGAACAGGTAGAAAGAAAATTAGTAAGGATTTATAAGATTCAAACAACACTATCAATGAACTTGACCTAATTGACATTTCTAAAATACTCCAACAATTACAGAACATATATTCTTTTTTAAGTATTCATGAACATTCACAAAGATAGACTATATGCTAGGTCATATGACAAGCTTCAATTAATCGTAAAGGACTGAAATCATGAAGAGTATTTATCTGATCTTACAGAATTAAATTATACATCAATAACAGAAAAATATCTGGAAAATCCTATAATTCTTAGAAATTGAATAACACATTTACATGATCCATGGATCACAGAAGAAATCACAAGGGAAATAAGAAACTACTTTAAACTGAATGAAAATCAAAGCACAACATATTGAAATGTGTGGTATATTTATGCTAAAGTAGTGCTTACAAGGAAAGGCATAGCTTTAAAGGCCTGTATTAGAAAAGAAACAAGGTCTAAATTCAATTATCTAAGTTAACCACCTTAAAAAATTAGAACAAGAATGAATTAAACTGAAAGTGAGTAGAGGAAGGAAATAATAAAGAGTGGAAATCAGTAAAATAGAAGAAAAACAATGGAGAAAACCAATGAAACAAAAAGCTGATTCTTTGAAAAGATGAATGATTGACAACACTTTTGCTTGCCTGTTCAAGAAGATTAAAAAAACAAACAAACCCAAATTACTATTCCCTAGAATGAAAGAAAGGACATCACTATAGATCCAGTAGAAATGGTAAAGATAAAAAATAAATATTGTGGACAACTTTATACCAATAATTTCAACAATTTATACGAAATGGGCAAATTCCTTGAGATACCAAACTCAAGAAAAAAATAGAAAATCTGAACAGCCATATACCAATTTTAAAAATTGAATGTGTCATTTAAACAAAAGAAAAACACTTCTCTCCAAAAAAAAAAAACACCAGGTCCAGAAGCCTTCACTGGTAAATTCTAGCAAACATTAAAGAAGAAATAACACTACTCCTGAGCAAACTCAACAAACGGAGCAGAGGAACCATTTCCCTCCTCATCCTATGAGACCTATTAATCTGATATCAAAGCCAGACAAAGGCATCATAAGAATAAATATAGCAACAAAAATTCTTAACAAAAGATGAACAAATTGCATCCATGTGTCCATGCTTCCAGGAACAAATTGTATCATGACCAGGAATGCAAATTGGTTTAACACTTGAATGCTAATCAATGTAATTCATCATATTAATCTATTTTTTCGACTTCTTTTCTCACTGAGCATCATGAAGGTCTTTGTGTATAACTTTTGGGAGCATGCTTTAAAAAGTCTTAAACTATATCTGTATTTTCAATGAAACTATTTTTTTAACAAGATGACTTTTAACATCCTGTTAGAGACACCATAGTCGTTCAACTTGTCTCATGATCTAGACTCTAAGTTGTAGTTTGCCCCTCTCAATGTCACCACAGCCACTCTCCAAGCACAGCATCACCCCCACACACCAGCTGGGTACCCACTCTTAGAATAAGAGCACCATCATTCATCGAACACTTGCTATGTACCAGGCATGGGCTAGATGGCTCACGTATATTCTTTCAGTTCCATTCTTTGTGTGTGTGTGTGTGTGTGTGTGTGTGTGTGTGCGTGTGTGTGTGTGTGTTTGCCTTTTCTAGGGCCGCTCCTGAGGCATATGGAGGTTCCCAGGCTAGGGGTTGAATCGGAGCTGCAGCCACCGGCCTACGCCAGAGCCACAGCAACGCGGGATCCAAGCCGCGTCTGCAACCTACACCACAGCTCACAACAACACCGGATCCTTAACCCACTGAGCAAGGGCAGGGACCGAACCCGCAACCTCATGGTTCCTAGTCGGATTCGTTAACCACTGAGCCACGACGGGAACTCCCAGTTCCATTCTTATAACCACCTGTAAGACAGGCATCATCCGTATTTTATAGAGGAGGAAACTACAGCCCAGGGCAATAAAGTAACTTGTCCAAGATCCTACAGCCAGCTAGTGGCAGAGCCAGATTTGAGCCCAGTTCTGCCAGCTGTCATCAGTAGACATGCTGATGGCCGTTCTTAGACCCCATGTGGTAGGCACCACTCTGCATACACTGTGGGTCCACTACGCTGCCTGTCACCATTTCTTCATCTCTAAAATGAAACTAATAAGAGTTCCTAGGGAGTTCCCATCGTGGCGCAGTGGTTAACGAATCCTACTAGGAACCATGAGGTTGTGGCCTTGCTCAGTGGGTTAAAGATCTGGTGTTTTTGTGAGCTGTGGTGTAGGTTGCAGACGTGGCTCGGATGCCACGCTGCTGTGGCTCTGGCGTAGGCCAATGCCTACAGCTCCAATTGGACCCCTAGCCTGGGAACCTCCATATGCCGCGGGAGCGGCCCTAGAAAAGGCACACACACACACAAAAGACAAAAAAAAAAGTTCCTACCCACGAGGATTAAATGGGTTAATAATTGTGAAATACATCAAAAATGCATGTTGAAGCATCTCTTGACCTTTATTTGTTAACTGCATGGATCAATATTTCGTTCTCATCCTAGCCTGAGAAGAGAAGAGTTACAGCTCCAACAAAGATGGAGGAACTGAGGCTAAGAAAGACGAACCAACTAGATGCGTGCACACCAGTTGGGCAAAACTCCCAACCCAAAGGGTCTCACAATAACTCACTGCCACATTCAAAGGCCTTGCCTAGAGGGTCCCCCACAAAGGTGGGTGGTTAGAGAGGCTGTTCCCTTTGGGATCCTGGGAACAAATGTGTGTGACTCTGGAATGTTTCTCCCACAGTTACTGGAGAGGAATGTCATGCACCCAGCCCAGGGAAGGGGAGGGCTCTCACTCTGGAAACCACTCTGCTTCCTACCTTGACCGACTCGGGGCTCGTGACGATGACCGAGGTTTTGTGGAAGACGTTGACCCGCACGACGGGTCCATACTTCTTGGCCCTAGAAAACAAAGTGATGCAAAGGAGGCTGTCGACTACCAGGGCGGCGAGTATCCTCAGCTCAGCCCGGGCCCAGAGGGAGAAACCCAGCAGCCCATCCTGGGTGGGGGTGGGGGTGGGGGTGGGGGCTCAGCACAGCCTGAGGCCAAGGCTCTGCCTGGATGCCGACCCATTGCTGAGTCGCATCCCCCACTGGCCTCCGTTTCCACATCCATGAAATAGGGTTGCTACGCTCCTCGTTTGCCCCCAAAGCTTCTGCTAGGAATCAAGCGATGTCACATCTCTGAAAAGTGTAAGCACTACCCCCAAACAATGCCTGTAACTGAGTCACACCCCATCCAACTTACAGATGAAGAAACTGAGGCTCAGAGAGCTTCCGATGGCTGGTTTAAGGCCACACAGTAGGCAAAAGGCAGAGCTTGCCTTCTGAACCCACCTCATGTGCCTCTCCACTCAGGGGAGGAGCTGCTGAGGGTGGCAGCCACCTGGACTGAGGAGGGGGTGTGGGTGCGGGGCTGGAGGTTGTGGGGAGCTGGCCCACGAGGGATGGGGACTGAAGCAGGGACAACAAATGACAAGTTAGGACCCACCAATCCAAAAACACATCTTGGAGCACGCGGCCACAAACCTCGTCCTTTTTCCAAAAGTAGGGGAGGTGTCCTAGAAGGAAACTAGAAGAGACGGGACATGGTAAGATCCCCGGAAGCGACCATCAGAGAGCACTCCCTCCCCCACGGGACCCTGAGAGGTCGGCTAATGCCCACTTCCCGGATGGGAGGACTGACGCCCAGAGCAGGAGGCATGGCACTGGCTCAGGGTCACCAGGCAGGAGGCGAATCCGGGTCTGACTGGCTCCAGAAGTTTCCTTGGAGAGATGGAGAGGAACGAAACCACCTCCCCGGGGCTGAGGTTGGGGGCCAGCAGGAGGCAAGGGCTCAGTGATGCATGGAGCGACCTGAGACATTCACTGAGCACGTGCTAAAAGCCAGACATCATGCTGACGCCTTGTGAAGTCTCCTGGAGGTAGGTCTATTATTAACCCGGTTAAGAGGTAGGGCCACCGAGGAGTTCCCGTGGTGTCTCAGTGGTTAATGAATCCGACTAGGAACCATGAGGTTGCTGGTTTGATCCCTGGCCTTGCTCAGTGGGTTAAGGATCCCGAGTTGCCATGAGCTGTGATGTAGGTTGCAGATGCGGCTGGGATCTTGCATTGCTGTGGCTCTGGTGTAGGCTGGTGGCTGCAGCTCCGATTAGACCCCTAGCCTGGGAACTTCCATATGCTGAGGGAGCGGCCCTAGAAAAGGCAAAAAGACACACACACCAAAAAAAAAAAAAAAAAAAAAAAAAGGTAGGGCCACCAAGGCTGGGAAGATGAAGTCACCTGGCCCCAGGTCATGTTATGCAGGCTACATGATTACCAGATTGTAAGCAAGCCTGCTGGGTGCTGCCTCAGGCATGTCCCAGGGTGCTTGGGACTCTCTCCCATTTAAATTTATTCCCATCAAGCTCACTACGGCATCCAGAATGGGGACCACAAAACTGCAGTTGGGGTTTGCTGGATCATGGAACTCAGACTCTCTTTGGGGGAGACAGAGTGAATAAACAAATAGGGAAATAAATAGGAAGTCAGAAAGTGATGGGAGAAAAATCAGAAAAAGGAGAGCTAGGGATGGGCGTAGGAGGATTATTTTAAATAAGCGGGTCCGCTTACATGTGAGCTGTAAGAAGTGAGGAACTCGGCCACACAGGTACCTGGGAGGAGAACATTCCAGCCAAAGGGAATAGCAGGTGCAAAGGGCCTGGGGTAGGAGCATGTTAGGTTAGTTCAAGGAACAGCCAGGAGGCGGTGTGGCTGGAGCAGAGCAGTGGAGGGGAATGTGGTACAGGGTGAGGTCACCAAGGTGGGGGCAGCACATGTACAGCCTTGAGGGCTGTGAGCCAACTTTTGCTTTGACCTTGGTGAAGTGGGGGCCACTGGAGGGTTTTGAGCAGAACAGAGAAAGGATCTGGTTTGGATTTTTAAAGACTCGTCGTCCTTGCTGCTGCAGTGCTGTGAGTAAACAGGGCAGGTGGGGGGCAGGGGTAGGAGTGGGGGCACCCCTGAGGGGACTGTGAAGGGTGATGGGGACTCTGACCCATGGCGGTGGGAAGTCAGACTCTGAATGTACTCGAAGGTGGGCGGTGCCAAAGGGACCTGCCTATGGATTGGACGTGGGGCTTGACCGAGGGGCCAGTGATGGTCCTGGTGCTTCTGGCCTGGAGCACCGGGAGGATGGATGGAGCTGCCATTCACTAAGGCGAGGAGGACTGAGAAGGGGCCTGGTGGGGGCAGCAGACCCCACTGTGCTCACCCCCTGCCCTTGCCCTGCGGTATCTTGGCCCTGCTGGCAGGAGAGGCAGGCTGGGAATTCCAGCTCACCAGCGCCCCCCCATACACCAGAGCAGCTCTCCAACAGTGACCCCTGCCCCCTCCACCTTGAGGTTGGGGGGGGACCGTGTGCTCCATCAGGTCCCAGAGCTCCCCAGGGGGGTTTCATCTCTGTTGTCCCCAGAGGTAACTTGCGTCATTGGCCTCTGTCTCTCTCTAGCCAATGTCCACGCCTACTGGGGCCACCCCCCCAAAAACTACTTACACTTCAATTCTTTTTTTTTTTTTTTTTGCCTTTTTCTTTTTTTTTGCCTTTTCTAGAGTCGCACCCACGGCATATGGAGGTTCCCAGAAACAGAGGTTCCTGAATCAGAGCTGTAGCTGCCGGCCTATGCCACAGCCACAGCAACACTGGATCCGAGTCGCATCTGTGATCTACACCACAGCTCACGGCAATGTCAGATCCTTAACCCAATAAGCGAGGCCAGGGATCGAACCCACAACCCCATGTTTCCTAATTGGATTCGTTTCCGCTGCACCATGATGGGAACTCTTACATTTCACTTCTTGTCTCAGGATTGGCTTCTGGGAACCAACCCAAGACAAGCGGATGAAGTGAGGAGCCAGACTTTGGACCTGTTAGATGTGGGCTGCTCATCTAACCTGGAAGGGGAGCGGGCAGCTCAGGGGAGAGCTCCCAGCCAGAGCGTAGATGTGAGAGGCTCAGCAGGGAAGTGGGGTTGACACAGTGGGTTAGACCACAAGGAGGTGGGACAGAGAAGAGGCCCCAAGACTGAGTCGCTGTTGGTGGGGGAAGGGAGTAAAGGGACAAGCAGCTAGGGAAACTGAGAAGCAGATGCCCAGGGGACGGGAGGAGGGCTGGCGGGGGGTTGGAGGGACCTGCAAAGAAAGGCTTCAAGGAAGGGGAGGGATCGGCTCTGCCCAGGCAGCTGAGGGAGGGGGCCAGATGGGGACCATGCGCTGACCCAGTCACCTCTAGCTCCATGGAGGTCACTGGAGCCTTGACCAAGGCAGATTGGGTGGAGAGGTGGGGGGCCAGAGCTGGACAGGCAGTGGATTCAAGAAAGAAGGGCCACAGGCAGTCAGGCAGGCAGAACGAGGGGTGTGGCCGTGGGGGTGCAAAGCCATGGGGCGGGGAGCTGGGGGGAATGAGGAGGCAGAGTTTTGTTTCACAGCCTATTATATAAAAATAGGAATGATGCAGAAGAGACAGAGGAGTGATGACAGAGGAGGGAGGGGGCAGCACTGGGGTCGCTGAGCAAGGAGGGGGACGGTTGTCCTTGGCCAGGAGCACAGAAGTCCCAGGAGAGTGTGCACGTGGGGCCCAGGGCAGGGGAGGGGGGAAGCTGGGGGGCAGAGCCCTGGAAGGGTGTCTTGCAGGCTGTTCCACTTGCTCAGGGGCGTGGGAGGCAAGAATAAATGCTGAGCGTGCGATGGAGGAGCGAGGTGAGGGACTGAGGGCCAGACAAGGATGCTGCGAGAGTGGGCGAGCGCTTCCAGCGGAAGGAAGCTCAGTGGGGTGCCGGGCAGCTGAGGTCCACTTGAGGTGAGTGGCTTTGAACTTATACCACTCCCCCTGCAGAAAGATGGACCGTGGACATTGCACACAACTGGCTGTGTTTCCAGCATAATCCAGTATTCATGGTTCCTCCCCAAAGCTGCACGTTCGTGGAGAACATTCTCGGTTTTGAGTCACCTGAGTGGGAACAGAGTTTGGACCCTCCCCCCCTGTCCAGGCCTGCCTAAGAGTCTCCACTCTAAACCCTGGAGTCCAGAGCCACCTGGGGAAGAAGGTGAGTGGCATGCGGTCCCCATGGCCAGGTGAGAAAGGAGCCTAAACGTGTTCCTTCTGGTTCCTGCAGGGGGCGCAGGGGAGGTGAAGGCAGAGCTGGAAGACCAGGTGTGAAAAACAGGCAGGTAAGCAACGATGGATGGAGGGGCTGGTAGACTGCTGGGCCAGGGCTGGGCAGAGAGAAGCCCACCAGGTTTTCCTGGTGGTAGACTGGAGATGGCAGAGCAGCCCTGGGAGAGAGGAGAGGACAAACCCCCCCTCCCTGCCTGGTCCCCAGCATCACAGTTTTCTATAACCTTGTGACGGGCACCGTGGGAATCCAAAGTTTCCTGTTTTGACAGAGAAAGTTTGGGACAGACCCTGGAGCAGAAGTCATGTAGAGAGCCCACTGTGGGGCCACCCAGAGGGATGAAGGGAGCCCACGAAATGGCTGAGGAGTGGGCCACCCACTAGGAGTGAGGGTGAGGGATCCCGAATGTGCCTCATGCCAGAAGGAGGGGGTGGTGAGCACTCAGCTGGGCACCCCAAGCCCCCTGGGCATGCCTGGCCCAACAGAGCCAGCCCAGGTCCGGGAATTATTGGCAACTGTTGAACAGCCCCCAGGCCTGGCAGCTTGGCAAGTAGGAGAGGGCAGAGAGAACCAGCACTGCGCAGGAGTGCTGAAAAAATGTATTACAAAATAAATAAAAACTGAGAGAGAGAGAGGCTTTCCGTTGTCAAGTTGGCATCCATCCCACGCTACCATGGGAGTGGGGGGTGATGAGGAAGTTCAGAGCGGTGACAGAGAAATCTGGAAGCTACAAGTGTTTGTGTAGGATCTGAATGTGGGGTCTGAGTTTCCAGCTGTTGTATGGGTCGTTGCAGTAGGATCTGTAACAAGCCCCCGGAAGTGGGACACTCAGGGAGGGCGTCTCCTAGTGGCTCCTGCAGGATAAAGACGATGAAGACTGCAGGTGAGAGAGCACAGCCGCTGCCTCTTGCAGGGCAGAGGGTTCCCTGCCTACAGCTGACAAAGCCCTGAAGCACCAAGGGGCGAATGGCACTATTGGAGACTCAAATACATCCATTTTTGTCAGCCCTGGTGTTGCCAGTCATGGTATGGGGATCCAAACTTGAAATGCCAAAGCATCTGATTCGTGCTATAGAAGAAGTTCCAGAACTTTCATTTAGTGCAGTTTTGTATTTGATTGCTAACCAATGTTTCATCCAAAATCTTTTTGTGTGGGCATTGTTGTGTTGGCCTTCTTAGAAGAAAGAGCCCCGGAGTTCCTGTCGTGGCTCAGTGGTTAACGAATCCGACTAGGAACCATGAGGTTGCAGGTTCAATCTCTGGCCTTGCTCAGTGGGTTAAGGATCCGGTGTGGCCGTGAGCTGTGGTGCAGGTTGCAGATGCAGCTCGGATCCTGCATGGCTGTGGCTGTGGTGTAGGCCGGAGGCTACAGCTCTGATTCGACCCCTAGCCTGGGAACCTCCACATGCCGCAGGAGCAGTCCAAGAAATGGCAAAAAGACAAAAAAAAAAAGAAAAAAAGCATAAAGAGCCCAACCGAAATTACCTTTGGGTTCCCCCCCACCCCTCCCCACACACACACACCTGTAGGTCACATGTGGATTCTGTGATATGAGATTGGAGGGAGAATTCAGGTGTAAAAAGGAATGAGATACAGACACAGGCTACTACATGGATGACTTTTGAAAACATTATGTAAAGTAAAAGAAGCCAGACACAAAAGGCCACATGTTATATGAGCCCATTTATACAAAATGTCCAGAACAGGCAAATCTATAGAGACAGAAGGCAGATCAGCGGTTGTCAGGGGCTGCAGGGGGGGAGAGTGGTTTGCGGGGAATGAGGAGTGACAGCTACGGGTATGGGATTTCTTTCTGCGGTAATGTTCTGGAACTACTGGCAATGGTTACACAACTCTGTCACTACACTAAAAAGCACTGACATGTATACTTTAAAGGGGTAAGAGCTATGGCATACATAATTTGATTTTAAACATGCAATTTTTAAAAACTGATGTTGGGGAGAGGAGCAGAGAGGGTCTGGATTTAAGTTCTGTTTTCTCAAGGCACAGAGACTGGCCCAGGTCTGCAGGGTCTAAAGCACGTGGGTTTACACGAAAAGGCCAAGTCATGAGGAGGCCTACCAGGATAAGAACAAAATGCATTCTGTTCCAAGCTGTTGATGGCTGATTTGAAAACTGGGAAGGGTGACAGTGTGCCTAACAGAACTGGCAGGAGACTCCGACCAGCCACCTTGGGTCAGAGACTATCCAGGGACTCCTGTGCATGGACCAGGTGCTGCCCCCAGAGGTGTCAGGGACACAGCAGTGAGCGAGACAGACACAGGCCTATGGGAGAGACAGACACGCAACAAGAGATTGTACAGATAGTTACCCAATTACCATTCCTAGGGACTTAGAGTTTATAAAATGAACATAGCATATGGGAGCCCATAGGCCCTCCCTGAGGAACTGGCATTTAAGTCAAGCCTGGACGAACTATCTGGGTAGAGTGGAAGACACAGTAGCTAAACAAGGGACAAGGGGTCAGAAAAACCGCAGGGTGGGGGAGGGACCCGGGAGGACAGAGAACCAGCAGGGAAAACAGTTGCCTCCCAATGTTCCCAGCCATAGAGATCTTTCCTGAACCCACCAAACAGGGACTCAGGCTTCTAATGCCAGGGCATCTGGCTTGTGTTGGAGGTAGGTGCCTTCCAGGATGTTGGTGTCCTGAGGTTTTAAAAAGCGTGTCTAATACCATTGTTTATTCATTCATTCAACCAATATTTATTGAGCATCTGCAGTGTGCCAGGTGCTGGGGGAACATGAGTGAACACACAGTAGCCCTGCCCTCCCGGGGCTCACATTCTAAAGGGGGGAGACAGACAGTCAACAGGTGAACAGACAGTCAACAGGTGAAAAGAAGGTAATTTCAGGAGTGAGGGCCCCAGAAGGAGTCTGGGGCTAGGAGGTGGGCTTTATACAGGGTGGATGCCAACAGCAAGACCTGGAGGAGGGATTCAGCTGGAGGGGGGTGGGGGGTGCAGAAAGACTGCGGGCAGCAGAGAGCGAGGCATAGAACTGTGCAGAGAGGGTTCCGAGAGCTCAGCAGGGGCCTGCTGGCCACGGAGTGGACTTAATTAGATTAGATTTTGTTGTAAAGCAATGGGAAGCCTTTAGAGCAGAGAAGTGACACATCTGATTTAAGCTTCAGAAAGGTAAGCTTCTTTGGGGGGGCGGGGGGGGGTAAGGTGAGTGGGGGTGAGGGCCAAGGATGGAATGGAAGTACTAAGGAGAAGACAAAAAGAAGATACCAGGACAGAAAGAGAAACAAAGGGGGATGTGACCAAAGGCCAGTATATTCCAACCCAGGTTGAGTGACCCCGTCCAAGTCCCGAAGTTAAGAGCACCCACTTTAGAGCCAGGCTGACCTGAGTTTAAATCTAGGCTTACCAACTGTGTGACCTTGGGCAGGTGACTTTGCCTCTGCGCGCCTCAGTCTCCTCCTCTGAACGATGGGGTAACAATAGCGCCTACCTAACAGGGTTGTCGCTGCCATCGCGTTTTCGGGGCCCAGCAGAGCGCGGTGGGCGCCGAGCAGCTGCTGCGGCTGTGAGTAATTTGTTACTAAGAATAGTTAGCGCCCCTCTCCCGGCCGCCGTCTCCAATCGGCCGCGCGCAATGACAAGGCTGGACCCCCAGCCCCGATGCCGGCTTGGATGCAGTCCCCTGGCCCCCCCCCATTCGAGCGCCCCATCCAGGCCCCCGCCCCCACCCCCCGCTCACCTGGGCCGCGGCGGCCCGGGGATGTGCTCATAGCGGCTGCGAGCGCGGTGCACGAAGGTGCAGCAGAGGCCGAAGACGACCAGGACGGCGCTGCCGAGCAGCATCAGCAGCCCGGGGCTCATGGCTCCGGGACAGGCCAGGCCAGGGTCGCGGCCGGGCACAGAGGGGGCGGGAGGCCGCGAGCCGACTCAGCTGTCAGCGCCGCGCGCCGCCTCGGCCCCAGGCCCGGCGCGACCCAGCACCGCCCCCGCCCGCTCGGCTCCGCCCCCGCCGGCTCCGACCCCTCCCAGGGCGCTCTGTCCCCGCCAACCACGTCTCCGCCTCCAGCTCCAGCTCTCCGAGCCTGCCCCCGCTTGGTCCCACCCATCTTTAAGCTCCGCCCCAATATCAGCACAGCCCCGCCCAGTTCTAAGGCCCCGCCCAGAGCATGTGGTCTCCTCCAATCACAACTCCGCTTAAGGCTAAGCCCCGCCCACTCCGGCCTCCCCGGGCTCCGCCCACAACCCTCAAGCTCCACCCCAATAGCGGCTCCGCCCGGAACGCGTTGTCCCTGGCAACCCTAATTCCTCCGCCCTGGCTGCGCTGGCGGCGGTGCAAAATCCTGATGGCTGGTCCGCCCCCTTTGGCGCCTCCAAATAAGGGCATTCCTCTGCGCGCAGTCCTAGACCCCTTCCCGTCTCCCTAAACCCATCCTATACTCCACATTTCTGCATCACGCCTACTGTTTCCAGACCTCTCCCCAAAACCCCAACCTCCAATGCTGGTTTCCCCTCCCCAACCCGTCTACCCAAGCAGGTAAAGAGGATCCTGGGAACACAAGCAGGCCTATGTCTGCGTATGAAGAGGACATAGCTGGACCCGAGGGTGTCACCCAGACCAAGGAGAAGCACCAGTGGGGTCCGTGGGCTCAACGTCCGAGGCGTTGACTCTAGTTCAAAGGAGCTAGAGTTGGAGTGGGCGAAAATCTGGGTACAGAAAGTCGCCCTCATGCGGGAAGGCGAGAAATATGCCTGGGGTGGCCGCCCAAAGGGTGTTTTTGAACTGATAAGCCAAGACTTCCCTCTCTTTTATAACCTGCTTCTTTCCAATCCAGGTATGGCAGTGGAGGCCAGCTCCGGGCTTTTTATTGCCCAATTCTTATACTCAGGGGCGACCCGGAATGAAAGCAGATGAGAAGGGCCAGGTATGCCCCCTCCTAGTTCAGATAAAGGTCCTCGCGGCCAGGGAGGGATACCCAGAAAGTTTAAATGCTGCTGGGTTTCTGAGAAAAGGATATGCCCCACCCCACTTGTGGGCTAGAGTCCTGGAATCCAGAGAGGGTTGGGACTGAAAAACAGAGGTGGCCTGTGTACCCCTTACCAGGTTACAACTAGGGACAGTCCCCACCAGGGGCGTAGGAGTTCGGGGTGTGTGGGCTGCGGGCTGATGGAGAAGGCCAAGCTTTAACAGGATTTCTCCCTCCCCCTGACCCGCCCCCTCCCCACCAGGCAACCTGATTGTCCACCACGTCCATCCCGGCTCAGGGACCACCCCAGCCTCCCCACAGGGCTAGGAGACAGTGACTTGCTACTGTGCCCCCTTGTGGTGGTGAGAAGCAGCCGCAGGCGCGCACAGGGGACCTCTGGCTGGCCCTGCGGGGCAGGTCAGACAGCTCCTCCTCGACTGTGAAACCTCCAGGCGTTGGGGACAATTCGAAGGGAGAATGCCAAGCAATTGTGCCTTGAGGGCAGAGCCAGACCTTAAACTGCTCTGGCCGCAGTCTGTAGCAGGCATGGGACAGCCTCAGGTACATGTGTGAGTGTGAGCCTGTCCAACTAAGCCAGGCAAAGAAGTGGACGTTAATACTCTCTGGTGCATTGGTCAACACCAGTGACCTCTGGCTCCAGCCCCGAGACCTCTGGGTCCCTCAGCGGAGCCTCCCAGCTCTCCTGTGAGCAGTGGGGACTAAGGAGAACCCACACCCAGGTGGAGGGGGGGCAGTGGAAGGCCCTTTGCCTGGACAGGCAGCAACTGCCAGCCCCCAGCAGAGGGCGCTGCCTGGAAGCACGTGGCCAACCACCTGACCCTTGGGGCAAGGTCTGGACAGAGGCTCTCCACTAGGGTTGCTGCTGGCTCCCCACCAGTGCCTATCAGCCCTTGCAATGCGGCTAGTCCAGACTGAGAACACTGGCGGAGCCCACACCATGCAGGAGGTGGTTTCCCAGCAGGCATCACTGAGGGAGATGCAGGCAGAAGAGGTGGCTCTGCATTCGCTGTCCTCACTTGAATGGCCTGGCAGGGCACAGGTCCAGTAGCCCAGGGAGAGAGAAAGATCAGGCCTCTGGGTTCAAAGCTAACTCCCCCTCTGAATGTGGGACCCCAGACCAGTTACATAGTCACCCTGGATATCAGCCCAGGGAGTTGCTGGCTGAAGAAAACTGTATGACCTACAAGTTTTATTCGGGGAGCTTACTGAGGACTACAGCCTGGGTGACAGCCTCTCAGACAGCTTCAAAAAACTGCTCCAAAGAAGTAAAGAAGGGGCCAGGGTATAGGAGGGGTTTTGTTTGTGTGTTTGTTTTTTCCTTTTAGGACCACACCTGCAGCATATGGAAGTTCCCAGACTAGGGGTCGAGTCAGAGCTAGGGCTGCTGGCCTGAACCATAGCCACAGCCCCACCGGATCCTGATCTGAGCCGCATCTGTGACCTACACTACAGCTTGTGGCAACACCGGATCCTTACCCCACTGAGCGAGGCCAGGGATCAAACCCGCATCCCCATGGATACTAGTTGTGTTCTTAACCTGCCGAGCCACAATGAGAACTCCAGGAGTTTTTGCTGAAAATAAAAAATCATGTAGTCAGACATCAGAAGATTATGCTAATCACAAAAAATAGACAGCTCAAGTTAATGATTTTAGTGCTTTTCTATGTATAGGAAGATGTAAGAGTCTGGGCTTATTGAAATTATTCCTTAAATACGCATTGTGACTACCTAGGGCCAGTATCCATGTTTTCTCCATCTTAAATTCCCCCCAGGGTGCACCATGAGGGGGGTGCAGTGGCTGATGGCTTGGTGGCAGGTGACATTTGTGGGGTACTTGTGAGGATTAAATGAGTCTGCACACTTGAGCATACAGTAAGTGATCAATAAATGCTCATTCTTAGCAGGGGTGGGTATTGGGGTGAAAGGACAGATGCTCCCACAGGAAGATGTGGGTTCTACATGTTAGCCGAAGGGGCTTATCTTCCTCCCATTTGGAGGATTTGCTATCAAGTCATTCTCAGGCTGGTCCCTCCAGGAGGCATGTCCCCTCCCCACCCTGTCTTGAGCAGCTGGCAGCTGCCAGTGTGGACTCCACTCGCCAGCTATTGAGCTTTCTGGCCAGGAAGCAACATGTAACAGGCTGGGCATATTTGTTAGTGTTCCCTCATTTTTCTTCCAATAATCCTGCTGTATACTTCTAGCTCAGAGAGGTTAAGTGACCTTCCCAAGGTCACACAGCCAAGGCTAGACACCTAGTCTCTAGCACCCCAGGCTTTGTCTCCCAGGCTAGTCTTGGCAAGGTGTACACACGGGATGCCTTGGGTAGCTGGAGGTTGTCCCCTTGCTTGCTCCCCTTCAACCACTGACTGCAGCTGTCAGAGCTGCCAGGACGGCGGGCCTTTCCTATCATCAGAGGACAAGGTGGCCATCCAGGGCCCAGCCCAGCTGCCAGAGGGGTGCAGGTGAATAGGGAACAAATGAGGCCTAGCCAGGGACCTGAAGTGTTATTACCTCAGGCTATACCCTGGATGCAGCCCTGGGCGCTGGGCCACATCTGGGACATCCGTGCAGCACTGGCTCCCAGGGCTCCAGAACTAAGCTGTGTGACACTGGGCCGAAGCAGCCCCTCTCTGGGCCAGGTTCTCATTCCCAGGGGTCAGGCTGCAGCCTCAGCCTCACTGGGAGTCTGAAGGGTGACGGGGTCAGGGGTCGAGCGAGGAGGGGAGGCAGGATGGGCGAGCCAAGGCCAGCATGGCCCAGAGGACTGATGGCCCCGGGATCTCCCCCCAGTAGCCCCAGCCAACACCAGTGATGCTCAGGGCCCAGCTGGGGCTGGACCACTCCACCTGACCACGTGGGGAAGGAACCAAGGGTCCCAGATGGTGGCCCTGGGCTGTGGGTGCTGCGGTGCAGTGGGAGGTGCCCTCGTTACTTCCACCCAGCTCCCAGGCCCCACCTTGTGGAGTCATGGCCTCCAGGCCTTGAAAAGGGGAGGGGAACTCTTGAATGGGTAGGAGCACTGCAGAGCACAGAGGAGCCCCAGGAAGGGGAAGCAGAGGCTGCTGTGACCCATCCCCGGCCTGCAGGCCAGAAGGACCCCCAGCTCCGGGTAGGGCCATGGTGCTGCCCTGCTCTGAGCGCCCCGAGGCCACCTTCCCTGGGCTCCAGTCTCAGCTCAGCCGCATATGACTAAAGGCCAGGGACACCCAGGCTCCCAGCTTCGCTGCCACGCCGGCACAGTTGAGTTTGCCTAGATGGTCACCACGGGCCCTCCCAGCTCCTAACATTTCAGAATTTCCCTGCACCCTGGAAAGATGCCCCATCAACCCCCTCTGGGGCAGTGGGAGGCAGCACAGCCACCCACTGGGCAGAAGGGACCCACAGGAGACAGGGGTCTCCATCAGCTCTTTCCCAGTGAGGCTGGCAGCCCACAGCGGGCAGGGGGTCTGGGCCACACCTAGATTCTCAGGGAGCTCAGTGGTTAGGGTCCTAGGCAGCTTGTGTTCAGATTTCCCTGGCTTCTCCCCCTCTGGCTGGGTGATCTCAACAAAGATATTGCAGCTATGTGAGCCTCAGTTTCCCCATCTGTAAAAGGGGAAGAAGAGGGCTCTCTGAGGATAGAATGCATCTGGGCAGGCTGTACTGTTCCTACGAGGGTGCCCACCACACAGGCCACACTCCTGGGCAGGGTTAACTATGGTTTACATGTGAGGCTCCGCAGGGCTGGAGGAGCCACAGGATCTGGGCCCCTGACCGATCCCACTTAGGGCAGAGATAGGGAAAGTTTGAGAGGATGAACCTAGGAGTTCCCGTTGTGGTTAAGGGGGTTAAGAACCTGACTAGGATCCAAGAGGATGTGTTTTTTGGTTTTTTGGGGGTTTTTTTTGCTTTTTTTTTTTAAGGCCTCACTCCTGGCATATGGAGGTTCCCAGGCTAGGGGTCTAATTGGAGCTACAGCTGCCGGCCTACGCCAGAGCCACAGCCATGACAGATCCAAGCCGCGTCTGCGACCTACACCACAGCTCATGGCAACACCGGATACCTAACCCACTGAGAGAGGCCAGGGATCGGACCTGCAACCTAATGGTTTTTTGCTTTTTTTTTTTTTGAGGATGTGAGTTTGATCCCTGGCCTGGCTCAGTGGCTTAAGGATCTAGCATTGCCATGGCTGTGGTATAGGCTGGCATGTAGCTCTGATTCAACCCCTAGCTTGGGAACTTCATATGCTGCAGGTGTGGCTGGGGGGAAAAAAAGAGAGAGAGAGAGAGAGAAAATGACCCTAAAGCTTTTTTTCTGCAGCCCCATACTGGGAGACCCTGCCCGCTCCATTTCCTCTGCCAAGTACACTGCCCCCGGTACCAGCTCAGTTCCCAGGACAGCACCCAGGTTAGGTTGGGATGTCCCACCCAGAGCCCTCTCAGCCCCCCAACCCCCACATGCGCCACGTCCTGTCCTTGCTGCCGGGTGACACCACTCACCCTCCCTGGCTCCCTATCAGAGGCTGAGCCCAGCCATACTGAGGCCCCTCGACAGGCCTGGCATCTGGCAAGGCTGAGCCCTTTAATGGACGGAGGACTGTCCACTGTGAGCAGGAGGGAGGCCGCAGGCCCAGCCCCCTTCCCCTGCCCCCACTGTCAGCTTCCAGGCAGGTGTGAGTCAGAGAGAAGAGGCAGGAAGGGGTTGTAAACAGTCACGTTGTTGGCACAGCCCTGGGTGACAGAACATCAGTAGTCTCGCGGGCCCATAGCCAGGTTGGCCCCTGGCGTTGGGCTGGAGGAATCAGAGGCTTCCCAAGGCTTTCACTGAGCAGGCGTGGGGACAGAGATGACAGAGGGGGCCCTGGCACAGGCTTGAAAATGGAGAAACTTGAAGTCTCACCAGTGACCATGGTGCCAGGAGTGCTTGGTGGATGCTATGCCCAGCCAGTGTGGTGGCTTCTGTCCCAGGGAGCAGAGGAGTCGGGCCGCAGGGTGGGGGGAGCCCAGCACAATCCCCAGAGCAGCCCATGCAGGCTCGGCATGATGATGGCCAGGAGGCTTCTCCCTGAAGTCATCCAGTGCCCCCTGGCAGCCCCTCCCCCCAGGCATTCCCTTCCTCCTTGTCAGCCTGACCCTCACTGGGGCAGCCATGGCCTCCTGGTCACCCCGGATCCTCAGTCTGATGGCTTCCCTTGTCCCCACTGGATGCCTTTGCATTCTCTTCAGCAACTCTGACTGCCAGGTCGCTGGTCCATGCCCTCTGGACCACTTGCCTCAGGCCACACTCCTCTCCCACCACGGGCAGGGCAGGCCTGGTCCCCTCCCTCTGCGCACCAGCTGTGCCTCTGTTAATGCAGCCAGGGGCCAGGTCTGCTGGTGAAGGGTGGCTGCCCTCAGGGCTCAGAGTCCCATCAGACTGTGTTCCTGCTGCTCCCTGAGATGCTGGGAGGTAAGAAAGCAACACTTGGGCTGCAGACCACACCCCGAGGGACCACGCAACAACTTCCGGGTTGCAGAAGACACACGGGCAGGAACACACAAAGATCGCACGGGCAGTGCACACACCTCGCACGCATCCACAGGAGAGCATGACAGATGGGCCGCGCCTACGCCGCCCCCCTCAGCCCCCTCCACCCGCGACGCCAGTGCGCGCGCCAGGCGCACCCTGGCTGGAGGGAGGGGCCTCCCAAGCCCCGGATGAACAACGGACGGTCAGGCTGGGCAGACGATGCTCGCCTACAGATCGGGGTCCTCGCGGCTACACACGACGCCGGCGTCCTCCTGGTGGCCGCAGTTGTGCGAGCCTAGGCCGGCGTGGGCGCACTCCAGCAGGTTGCGCTCGCTGCCCTCGCAGCGCACGTCGTCCAGCAGGATGGGCAGCGCGCGGCCCTCGCCGAACTCGGCGCGCTTGGCGGCCCGCACCGCGTACGCGAAGCCCAGCTGGCGGCACACGACGGTGGCGGCCTTGGTGTCCCAGGCGTCGTCGCACACGGTGCCCCAGCGTCCGCCCGCGAACACCTCCACGCGCCCGCGGCCGGGGCTCAGGCCCGCCGGCCGCACCAGACGCACGGCGCCGTTGGAGGGCGCGGGGTCGGCGGTGCCCGGCCGTCCCCGCCGCCGCCCGCCGCCCCGCCGCCGTCCAGGCCGCCCCGTGGGCCGTGCAGGCCGCGGGGTGGGCGCAAGCGGAGCGGCCGTGGGGCGACTGCGGCGGGGAGCCTTGGTGGTGGGCGCGCGCGCTGTGGGCCGCGGGGTGCTCTCTGTCCTCCGAATGAACTCTGCATAGAGGAAGAGCCTGTGGTCAGAGGGGGCCCCGGGCCACCCCAGCCCTCCACCCCGGTGGGCAGACCCCTGGAAAGATGTCGTTGGTCTACCCTCCACTCAGACCCTAAGAATGAGCTGCCTCTTGGGGGCACCAAGGGTGCTTCTCCGGTCACCCTGGCCCCACAGGATGCCAACCTGGAGCTGGGCACCGGGTGCTTCTTCAGTCATTCTGAACCCTTGCTGGCAGCTGCTCTGTGCCTCTGCTGATGGGTCTCTCTCCCACCCCCAGCCCGCATCCCCTCCGGGCACTCCCAGGTCTGGCAGGGGGAAGTGCCCTCCTGCTGTAAGGTCACCAGCACAGTGGCAGGAAGCGGGCGTCTGGGAGGGCTTCTTGGAGCAAGCTGGCCTTTCTGGTTCCTTCTTTGGCTTAAGGGCAAGGAAGCTGAGGCCCACTGATGGGGAGAAACTGCTACGGGTGGAGGGCAGGCCAGCAGGATGGGACCCAGCCTGTCCAGGGCCCCTCAGGTGGGGAGAAGGCCTCCCCTCTAGGCTCCCAAGGCTGCTGGCCCCTGCCCAACACGGGGATGGGGACGGGATGGGGGGGCTGTGAATTGGAGCTATCAAGATGCCTGGCTGGGCCCCTGCTGACCCCCACACATACACTTCCAGCCACCCCAGGGCCTGGACACATTAGGTGACAGGGAGCCGAGGTGGCTGATCCTCTTTGTCCTTGCAGGACATGGCCCCCACACTTGCTGCAGGTCAGCCAGAGGGATAAACTTCACTCTGCTAGGCACTGCCCCCCTCGGGGGAGGTGGAACCCCTAGACAACTCGGATATTATGGGGAGGGATTCCTGGGCCACCAGTCCCTTAATCCCCCTGCTCCAGCCAGTCTCACTTTGGTGTGATTTTTGTTTGTTTGTTTTTGTTTTGCTTTTTAGGGCCGCACCCGAGGCATATAGAGGTTCCCAGGCTAGGGGTCTAATCGGAGGTACAGCTGCCGGCTATGCCAGAGCCACGGCTATGCCAGGGCCACAGCGATGCCAGATCCGAGCCGCGTCTGCAATCTACACCATAGCTCATGGCAATACCAGATCCTTAAACCACTGAGCAAGGCTAGGGATGGAACCTGCGTCCTCATGGATACAAGTCAGATTTGGGAACTCCCAGTCTCACTTTGAAAACCATGAAAATGGGGCTGAGAAAGGGCCTGGATACAAGACCAAGCAGAGGCTGGGGTCAGAACCTGGGCCAGACGCTCCCCCACGCTGGCCCCTGGCCCCACTCTGCCTGCAGGTAAGGACTTCCAGCTCCCCAGGGCGCTAGCTTCTCCTGCTGTCTTCTCTGCCCAGACTGCCCCTCCCCGACCTCTGCGATGCCTCTTCCTCTCCATCTGGAATGAACCCTCCCCTCCCACACAGGCTCAACCCTCCAGCACCTTCCCACCCTGCCCCTCCACCTCCAGCTCAGCCCTGCTCTGGGTCCCCATGGCGCCCGACACAACTTCCGTCAGGAGGCCTGGGACCCTAAATGACTTCCCTGTCTGCCCCAGCCAGGACAGGGCCTGGTCTGCCTTCTCCTGTGGCCCCAGCACTCTGCACAGAGCATGCGGGTAACTAACAAAAGTGCAGAAACTGCTGAATGAGTGAATGGAAAACTCTGCCAAGGCCCGAAACCAACCGCAGCCAGAATTAACTTCCCCAAACACGCGGCTCACCCTTCCCCCAACCTTCCTCTCTCCCCACCAGGGCACCCCTTCCTTGGGGCTGGGCACCCCCACCCGCCCAGGTGCCCAGCCCCTCCTCTTCCTGCCTCCTCCCCCCACCAGAGTCTGCCAACTGGAGCCCTTCTGGGCCCACTTGGCCATTGAAGTATTTCCTTTGGCCCACAGGGTGGTTTTTAAAATTTTGAATTAGTTGCCAATATTTTCAACTTGAGAGGCTGTGCATAACAACCCAAGAAGGCAGGAACCTCATGAGCTTGCTTAGCATTATAGCCCCAGGATGAAGCATGCATAGGTGGTAGAAGGAAGAGCTGGGGAGTTCCCACCGTGGCACAGAGGGCTGAGAATGTGACTACAGGGAGTTCCCCTCATGGCTCAGCAGTAACAAATCGTACTAGTATCCATGAGGATGCAGGTTCAACCCTGGCCTTGCTCAATGGGTTAAGTATCCAGCATTGCCATGAGCTTTGGTGTAGGTCGCAGACTCGGCTTGGACCCCACATTGTTGTGGCTGTGGTGTAGGCTGGCAGTTGCAGCTCCGATTCAATCCCTAGCCTGGGAACTTCCATATGGCACGATGAAGCCCTAGGAAAAAAAAAAAAAAAAAGAATGCATCTGCAGAGGCTTGGGTCATTGCAGAGGTGCAGGTTTAGACCCTGGCCCTGGGCAGTGGGTTACAGGATCCAGCATTGTTGCTGCTGCAGCGTAGGTCACAGCTGTGGCTTGGATTCAATCCCTGGCCTGGGAACACCCATCTGTCTAGGGTATGGCCATAAACAATATTTTTTTTGAGTGGAGGGAGTTCCCGTGTGGCTCAGCATGTTAAGAATCTGACTAGTATCCTTGAGGATGAGGATTCAAACCCTGGCCTCCCTCCGTAGATTAAGGATCTGGCACTGCCACGAGCTGTGGTGTAGGTCGGATCTAGCATTGCCGAGGCCGTGGTGCAGGCCGGCAGCTGCAGCTCCGATTCAACCCCTAACCTGGGAACTTCCTGATGCTGTGGGTGTGGCCAAAAAAAAGAAAAAAAAAAATTTAATTAAGAAAAAAAAAAAAGAATTGGAAATTCTGACAACATCAGGTTTCTCTCTGTTCCCACCTAGTTTGGGCCAAGGGGCACAGCCCCCTCCTGAGGGCATACCCTCTTCAGGTGGCCCTCGATCCCAGACAGTCATTGTGGCCTTGCCAGGCCCTTGGGTCATAAGGATTTGTACCCCCCCACACACCAAACTTGTCAAAACAGAGCCATCATAGCAGACCCAGCCCAAGAGGCCCCTCCCCAGGAGCCCCTGAGGCTAGAATCACTCCCATCTCGCTCACAAATAAATCTGCCTTCCCTCTTCCTCTGTCTCTCCCAAGAACTCTTAGCGAACCTTCTCTGGGACCAGCTATTTCTCCCTGAGCCCTACTTCCTGTGAGGCCTGTGGCCCCTGGGAGCCCCCCACCCCACCCCTCCACCCCCGTTGGCCTGGGACTGGCATGCCCAGCATGAATGGAAAGGTGTTTACGGAGTTCCCCCCACTTCCCTTGGGTGTCGGCTGTGCCCAGCGGCTGTAGGCACTCCCACTGTGTCCCCTGTTGGCGGGCACTTACTTTCTTTGGGCACGAAGGGGACGAGGCGGCTCCTGAGCCTCACGTGGGCAGGCTGGATCTGACACTTGCCGGGCGGGGCCCGCCTGCCGACACACAGAAGGTCATGAGTCCCACCCGGGGGCCCGTCCTGAGTGCAACCCTCCCCCTGCAGCCAAGGCAGGAAAGGATGGGCCAGTGCAGAGAGTAACCACAGTGCCTGCTGATGGAGCAGCTACTGAGGGGCTTTGGGCGTCCCTGCTGCTCCCTGCCTCCCAGACCCCGAGGGCCCAGCCCCAGGGCAGGAACCCCCCATAGCGGCCTGCGCAGTGCCCGCTTGGCCTCTGCCTGAACAGCACCAGGGCCAGTGGCTCACTCTTTCCCGAGCCACTTGCAATGCAGAGCATGAAGTGTCCTTGGGATGTGCTCAAATGTCACCCTCGTCCCCAGCCCGCTGGTCTGGTAACTGCAGCCTGATGCATGCACCCGCCTGGTCCCCACCCCCACAGCCTTGGAGGAGGGTTTCTCTCTGGCCCTCTGGTTCGGGATTTCACAGAATCAGAAGGAAAGGTTAAGTCAAGCTAAAAAAGAATAAAGCGGGAGAGAGAGAAAGCCTCGGGGCTGGCAGCGGACCGAGGGACCTGGGAGCCTGGGCGTGCGAGGCTGCAGAGGGCTGGGATAGAAAGGAGCCCGAGTGGGGTTGCCAGGGTTATGAATTGGGTTTCCTTGGACATCTTTGAGGAGCACAAGGAAGGAATGGAATCCCATTTTAATGAGCTTTTGGCCGATGATCTGTGAGTCTTTGAATGGGACCGATCCTATTCTGGGACCAGCCCACGTGGGTCCGAGACTTCAATGGGTTCCAGCAGCACAAGGGGCACGCCCAAGGGCAGAAGCAGCCACGTGACCCCCGATGGCTTTCAGGCAGCCTTGGCCAAAGAGGGAAACGGAGGAGGGACGTGGGCCTTTCCCCGCAGAGGTTGAAACAAAATCCCCCAGCTCACACCCTTCTCCAAGCTGCAGAAAGGATGGCTTTTCTGGCTACTCTTAACTCCAGATACTATCCACCCGCTTCAGACTGAGTTTTGTTCCTTAAGGAAATTATGTAAACATTTTTGTTTTCCAAAGGGTAAGAGATTCATCCAAAAAAAAAAAAAAAAAAAAAAAGCCACAGTGGGAGTTCCTGTGTGGCTCAGCGGGTTAAGAACTCAACTAGTATCCATGAGGATGCGGGTTTGAGCCCTGGCCTCCCTCAGTGGGTTAAGGATCCAGCATTGATGCGAGCTGCTGCGTAGGTCACAGATGTGGCTTGGATCTGACATGGCTGTGGCTGTGCTGTGGGCTGGCAGCTGCAGCTCCGATTTGACCCCTAGCCTGGGAACTTCCATATACCATGGGTTCAGCCTTAAAAAAAAGCCACAGTGGTTATGTTTGGGGTAATGGATGAGCCTGCTCACCCCTCTGCTCCCCATTTCTTCATTTTCAAAAGGTTCTGGAATGGGGCTCCTATGCGGTAGGCTGTGGGTGCCAAAAATTGCATGGATTCCAAAATAGAAAAATGAAAGGGACAAAATGGGCCTGGGGGGCGGGAGGGAGGGGAGGGGAGTCTAGCCACTCCTGGCTCCTCCCACCCATGAGACCTAGCGCAGAATTCCCTAAGTCTCTGGTTCCCTCTGTGGCATATGAGCCAGGAGGATGCTGGGCAAACTAAAGGAGATGGTGGGTCTCAGGCAGCCGCTGGCATGAATTTGGTGACATGTCCTTTGAGAAGCACTCTTTTTTCAAAAATTGGAAATGACCTTAATGTCCAAGGGATGGATAAGGCAATTACAGCCCGGTGACTCAACAGCAGATTATGCAGGCATCAAACCCGCGCCTTCAGGGGGATGTTGCAACGTGGAAATGTTTATAACAAAATATGGGTAGACCATCGAAGAAAAATGCAGTTGGAGCATATTCCTCCACGATGACATAAATCTGAAGAGGGCAGAGCCCTCAGGGAAAGGCAAGGAGCAAGCGCTTATGTTTCCCTGGATAAACAGTCCTGTCAATAATTAATATAGCTTTGTGCTTTCAACAACAAAAAATGTGGCAAACAAGGAATATCCGAGAAGCCATCACAGACCAGAGGAAGCTAACGAGACGTGATGACTAAATGTGGTGTGGGATTCTGGACGCGATGCAGGAGAAGAGGGCACAAGGGAAAAACTAGAGACGTTCTTTTCTTTCAAAGTATGGAGTTATCTCAACTTTTTAAAAAAAGTGCTATGTTTGTAGTTCTCATTGCAGCTCAGAGGTAACGAACCTGGCTAGGATCCATGAGGTTGTGGGTTCGATCCCTGGCCTCACTCAGTGGGTTAAGGATCCAGCACTGCCATGAGCTGGGGTGTAGGTTGCAGACGTGGCTTGGATCTGGCAATGCTGTGGCTGTGGGGTAGGCTGGCAGCTGCAGCTCCAGTTCAACCCCTAGCCTAGAAACCTCCATATGCCATGAGTACGGCTCTAAAATGACAAAAAAAAAAAAAAGTGTGATGATTAATTAATAGTAATGTACCAATGTTGATTTATTAGTTGTGACAAACATACCATGATAATGTAAGACGTTAATTACAGCAGACACTGCATGAGGGGTATATAGGAAACGCTGTACTGTCTTTGCAACTAGTCTGTAAATCTAACACAGTCCTAAAATTTTAAAAAGAATTTTCGGAGTTTCTATTGTGTACAATGGGATCAGCGGCAGCATCTCTGTAGCGCCTGGATGCAGGTTCCATCCCCAGCCCGCGCTGCAGCATAGATCACAATTGTGGCTCAGATCTGATCCCTGGCCTGGGAACTCCATGGCCCATGGAGTGGCCAAAAAAGAAAAAAAAGAGATTTTTTTTTTTTTTCAAAAAATGTAATGATGGAGCCTATGCTTCTAGGTCCCCAGCAATATCTTTGGCTTTCTCCTATCATGAATAGAGCTAGACTCTGAGGCTGGCAGATTGGTTTTGAATCCCAACTCTGCCCCTCCGCAGGAGCAGGAGCTGGAGCTAGTCATGGCCCCTCTCTGGGCCTCAGCTTTCCCACCTGAAGAATGGGGATGTTAAGAACACCCACCCTAGGGGAGGTCCTGTCATGGCTCAGTGGAGATGAATCTGACTAGGATCCATGAGGACACAGGTTCGATCCCTGGCCTCGCTCAGTGGATTAAGGTTCTGGTGTTGCTCTGGCTGTGGTGTAGGCCAGCAGTTACAGCTCTGATTCGACCCCTAGCCTGGGAACCTCTATATGCTGCAGGTGCAGCTCTAAAAAAAAAAAAAAGGACAACAACAAAAAAAGAACATGCACCCCCAGGGATGGTTCAGGCCCTGCCATGGGCTGGGACTCACCTGGAGGGGTCGATCATTTTGTAGACAACCCCACGTGCCACTGTGGCACTCGGCACACCTGTTGACATGAAGTACAGCTCCCCTGGGACAAGAACAAGGCAAGGCGTGAGAACGCTGCCCGGAAGACCATCCCAGCCAGCCCCACGCCCCCCACCTCAGGCTCTGAGCCAGGATGGGAACTCGGAGGAAGGCACGTCCCTGGTGACTGGTGCAGTTAGGGAGGGCTGCCTACGGCGGTGTCTAAGCATCAAGGCCCAGGAGACCTCAGGAATTCTTGAAGGGGCAGACACTTAAGAGGTAACCTGTGGAACTGGGGTAGACCCAGCTGTGGCCAGCTGCCGGGGGCTGGGGAGGGCAGGTGCTGAGGGGCCAGTGGCCCGTGACCTCCTTCCAAAAGGACCAGCACTGCCTTGGCAGGAGGAGGTGGGTGGGTGGGCAATAGGCCAACGAGATGATGGTGCAGCCTGTGGGAGGAGAGGGCACCCTGGCAAGCAGGTCCCTGCTGGAGAGTCCATGGGCTCAGCCATGAATTTGCCTGTACCTCTGGGCCATCGCTTCCCTCTCTGGGCTTCTATCTGGAGAGAAGACCTTTGGTGCAGCCACTGTCCCCTCCCTGGCTGTGCAGCCCTCCTTGAACCCACACTCCAGCCCCTGGAACACCTCGAAGCTTCCTGCACATGCTGTTCCCTTGGCCCAAATGCCCTTCCCCATTGTCTTCCTTTGGCTGACCAAGCTCCAGCTTGAGGCCCTACTCTGGGAGGTCTCCAGGAGCCAGGCTGGGTCCACTGCCCCCTGTGCTGTGGCTGGGCAGGAAAACCAGCTCCAGTCTCCCCACCTGTAAAGTGACAGGGTTGGACCAGGCGCACACCAAGGCCCCATCCAGCCTTTTTTTTTTCTTCTTCTTTTCTACTTTTCAGGGCAGCACCCAAGGCATAGGGAAGTTCCCAGGCAAGGGGTCAGATTGGAGCTACAGCTGCCAGCTATGCCACAGCCACAGCAACACCAGATCTGAGTGGCATCTGTGTCCTACACCACAGCTCACGGCAACACCAGATCCTTAACCCACTGAGCGAGGCCAGGGATTGAACCCACATCTTTATGGATACTCGTTGGGTTCGTTACCTCTGAGCCACAACGGGAACTCTTTTTTCTTTTGTCCATCCAGCCTTAATCTATGAGGAGCCATGGCTCCAACGCCGGGCATAGGCAGGGAGCCCCTGTGGGTACTGCCAAGTCCTGGCCAGAGCCATGCAGCCCTCCTGGTCCCTGCAGTGTGGACTGTGTCTTGAGGACACCAGGACAGCAAAGGCCCTGGTGTTGCAATTTGCAAGTGGCAGAGATGGAGCAGAGGGGCAGAGGCTGGGAGCTGGGAGAGGTTCGCTGGCATTGGCCCCCAGGTCTCTGTGCCTTCTGGGACCGCCTGCCCAAGCTCACTGACATGCTGTCCCTGGTCTGTCTGTCTGTCTTCCAGGGGCCTCCTCCTGGCTGTCCATCCCTCAGTGTCACTCAGAGGGCTGAGGAAGGGCCCCCTTGGTTACTGTACCTTCCAGGCCCTGCCTCTGAGCCTGGGCTCTGGAGGGGGCGGAGGCGGGAGGGAGGGCACCTCTCCCTCCGAAACATGTTAACCCCCTACTGACCAAGAGAAAGGGCTTTCAAGGGCCTCTTGGGCTTGGGGAGGGCAGTAGGGGCTGGGGCTGCCCTTTGGAAAATTTAGATTCTGACGGGTGTCGGTTTAACAAAGGTTTCCCAGACCCAGGCTTGGGGGCCCTGGGCACTGGGCCCTGCAGGGGACACCTCTCGAAAGGCCCCCGGGTGGGCGTTGCCTAGTAACCTGGCCAAGCATCCACCGGGCCCCACCAGGGGCCCCTCGGCTTTTGTCCAGGGACAATCCTGGGGCCAAGGACAAAGGCGGGATCCAGCCTCTCTGGCCCTTCTTCCTCTCCCCTCCCCCTCCGTTCTTTGCATTGAAAACACAAGTGTCTGCATGAGGGACCCGCCGACCAGCAAGAAAGCGGTGCCCACCACTTTCTGAAGACAAGGCGGTTTCGTTTTAGGCCCTGATCCATGTGCGGCCAGGAGCCTGGGTGCTGGAGATGCCCAGGGAGGCGCTCTCCCCCACCTGCCGGCAGCGGCATCATCCCAGGTCCTCTCCTGGTCCCACAACCGCCCTGGACTCGTCCCTATGGTATCATGCTTTTCCTTCCAGCAACCCTGCCCAGGGTTGGGGAGGGGGCAGGGAGGAGGGGGACCACGAGTCCCATCTTCCAGATGACAAAGCGGAAGCTCAGACGAGTGAGGGCTGGTGCCCAAGCTAGTTTCGAGCCCCCTAAACACATCTCCCTCCAGCCTGAAGGTGATTTCAGGCCCAAGACGCCACCCCTCGAATCCCAGGCCAGAAGGACCCACGGGGCGGGGGACAGTCCCAGGCCTGGGCAGCCCCCATGGAGAGGCCTCGGAAGCACTCACCGGCCTCGTCCTCTGCGAAGGAGATGACGTGTGGATAGTAGTTGTTGATGAGGCCTGGGAACGCGCAGGTCTGGCCGCGGCCCATGCAGATCTCGCTGTACCGCCACTGGCCTGTCCCCAGGTTCTCTCGGAGGGACATGAGACGCCTGCAAAGGAGGATGGACTGTGGGGTCATGCCTGGCAGGGTGCCCAGGGGAACCCCACCCACCCACCAATTCATCCGCCCACTCGTCTCTTATCCGTGCAACCAGGCTCATACATAGTTTGTGGGTCAAGTGCAAAATGAGCATGCAGGAGCCCCTTGTTCAAAAAGCCCTAAAAATTTCCAGACAGTGACAGCAGAGTATTCAACCAGTGACAGCAGAGTATTCAACTCAGAAGTGTGGGCCCTTCTGAGCATGGACCCCATGCAAGGGACACAGGCCGAACACCCCACAAAGCCAGCCCTGCATGCAGTCCCTTAATATTTATTTATTTATTTTGGCTGCACCCATGGCATGTGGAAGTTCCTGGGGCAGGGATCAAACCTGTGCCACAGCAGTGACCTGAGCCGCTGAAGTGACAATGCCAGGTCCTTAACCTGCTGAGCCACCAGGGAACTCCTGCAAGCAGTCTTTCCAAGCCCTTGCTACATACCAGGAGAAGCACAGGGGTGAACAAGACCAGCTTGGTTCCCACCCCTCAGCTCGGCCCCACCCACCGACCAGCAGGAGGCAATCAGGAGTGGACTGTGGTTTCATACCCCTCCAAGGCTGGTGCCCAGCCAAATATGGTGCCCCTACCTTGGAGCTGCCTCCACTTTAGGGCATGAAATGGAGAATTTGCATCCTCAGAACATGCTCATCTTGTCCCTTACTCCCTTCTAATACTTTCAGGCCCTGCTCTGTCGACCCCTCCTCTGGGAAGCCCTCCTGACTGCCCCTGTGCTGGGCTTCCCTGGCATGGCTCACAGGTTCTCTGAAGCTAAAGTGGGGGGCACCGAGTGCGTGGATCTGACTCCCTGACTTGGGTATGAGGTTCTCTTCTACTCTCTTGCTCTGGTCCCTCTAATTCAGCAAAGGGGCCTGGGAAATGTCTGCAACACTGTGTGTGTTCAGGTGGCTCGGGCACTCCTGGGGGACAGCAGAAGGGGAAAAAGGAGAATTGGGGTAAAAACAGAGGCTCCATCTAGACCCATTTTCCAGATGGGATAACTGAATCCCAGAGGCAGAGCCCCCAGATGGGAGAAGGATCGGGCAACCAGAGGCCCAGGTCAGGGTTCTCTGTCAGCTCCAGCTGCAGACACACTGGTCACAAGCCTGGCCAGGTCAACAGCCTACGAGAAGTAAGAATTCTGCCAGCATTCAGAGTTCCCGTCGTGGCGCAAGGGTTAAGGAATCCGACTAGGAACCATGAGGTTGCGGGTTCGATCCCTGACCTTGCTCAGTGGGTTAAGGATCCGGCATTGCCGTGAGCTGTGGTGCAGGTCGCAGACACAGCTCGGATCCTGCATTGCTGAGGCTGTGGCATAGGCCGGCAGCTACAGCTCTGATTCGATCCCTAGCCTGGGAACCTCCATATGCCGTGGAAGCGGCCCTAGAAAAGGAAAAAAAAAAAAAAAAGAATTCTGCCAGCCTCCCGCTTCCTGGCCCCCCTCCTGAGGAAGCCCGTTCAGCTGTCCTCTCCCGGAGAGGCTAGGGTGGCAATAATTAAGAGCCACTAGATATGGAGCACGTTCTAGATTCTAAGTGCTGTACACGCATTAACAGGCTTCAAACAACCCTAGGAAGCAGGTGCTATTATCCATTTGCTGATGAGGAAAAACTCAAGCACATAGCAGCTCGGGGTCACATAGCTGATAAGTGCACCAGGCTTCAGACACAGGCCATCTCGGCTGCACTTTTGAGTATCATGCCAGGTGTCTATCTGCCCTGGGCCTCTCTGGTCTTCAGTTTTCCCCTCTGGACAATGGGAGAACAAGGTGGTCATGAGGCTCCATGAGCTGCCACAGGGACAGAGCAGGCTTGGGATATACCCTCTCATCACCCCTCAGAAACCTGTTTGGGGTGCGACTCACCCCAACACCCGCCCCCTGCCCCAAAACACACACCCTCTAGTGAGTCAGTGGCGGTCACTATAGAGTGTGAGGGTCCTGCAGCAATGCGCCACGGGGCCCCAAGGTCAGATGGGGCTCGAGCCTCAGTTCCCCTCTCTCCAGCAGGGCGACTCCTCTGGTCAGTTGATGCTATGGCAGGTCCCCGCTTTTCCCTGAGTGAGACCGCCCAGAGCCTGTCAAGAGTATGGTTCATCCCCCCCACCCCCGACCCCTCCCCGCTGCTCCTCTTAGAACTGAGTCGGGCCACTTACCCGCTCATGAAATCTCCGAAGATGTAGAGGCCGTTGAGGTTGGGGTACTCGCAGCCCCGGTACACATAGCCCCCAGTGACAGATTTGCCCAGTTTGTGCGGGTAGGCGAAAATCGGAAGCACGTCATCTGCAGGGTGGGGGGAGAAGCTGGGGTGAGCCTACGGGTTCACAATAGAGCTTCGTGGGTGGTCCTGAGTCTCGCAGGCAAGGGGGTGTGAGGTCCCCAAGAGGGCCCGACATGGAGCCCCAGAAAAAGTGACGCTTAAAGTTTATAAGGTGGGGGGAGGATTTGCGTCGGCATGGAGTGATGGGGGGGGCGGCAGGGGCAGACGTGAAGGAGCCAAGGAGCGTTCTAGCGGGGACACCCGGCCTGGGAAGTCCCCAGTGAGGGCATGGTTGGCCACCAAGGGAGGCGCTTGCGCACATCCGCACAGGCCACTGAGGGTGGGGAGGTCAGGTCTAGGATTGGGGGGTCGCCAAGGGCGCAGGACAAGGGGTGAGGCTCGGCTTGGGAGAGGGGCACCGACGGAAGGGGGTAGGGGCCGATGGGGGGAGACCCCGGGCGCGCGGAGGCGGGGCGGGTGGCGGTCACCGAGCGAGGTGTTGGCGCACAGCTTGCGGTCGTAGCACTCGAAGCCCTCGCGGGCGCGCCAGCCGTAGTTGCGGCCGCGCTCCACCAGGTCCACCTCCTCGAACTTGTTCTGGCCCACGTCGCCGCAGAAGAGGCGCCCGCGGCCGGCGCCCGACGCCGGGTCGCCGCGGTCGAAGGAGCAGCGCCACATATTGCGCACCCCGAAGGCGTAGACCTCGGGCCGAGCGGCGGGGTCGCCCACGAACGGGTTGTCGGGCGGGATGTGGTAGAGCGGGCCGCGCTCGTTGCGGTCCACGTCGATGCGCAGCACCTTGCCCAGCAGCGCCGACCTGCGGGCCGGGTGGGAGAAGGCGCCGGCTCGGGGTCGCCCTGCGCCAGGGGGCTCGGGCACCCAGGGCCGGGTGTGGGGAAGAGGGTGTTGGGGCCCCAGGATCAAGGCCAACCCAGGTACCAGGTGAGCTTCGGCGTGGGCCCAGAGACCCCGGGGTTCAAGTCTTTCTCAGCTGCCTACCAACTGGTCACCCCATTCATTCATTCATTCCTTATTTATCATTTATCGGGCATCTTCCTGTGCCAGGCTCTGTCCTAAGCATTGGACATACAAACATCTATTGCTTTCTTGCATCCGCACAACAAATCTTTTAGGCAGTGGGTACTATTGCGATCCGCATTTTACAGACGGGGCAGCTGAGCTCAGAAAGGTCCTATAATGTCTCCAATTGCCAAAACCCGTACATGGTAAGGCTGGCATCCAGCCTAGGCAGCCTGGCTTCAGAAACTCAAGCTCTTTACCACACTTGCTAACCAAGCCAAGCCCTGGTGGCCCCCACTTGAATGTCAGGGTGGCCCCTCAATTTCCTGCCTACTTACCGCATTGTGCTGCAGGATGAAAATGGTACTAGTAAAATGACCTCTATTTCCACTTTCCTTCCGGCACCCAGCACAGTGACCAGCGTGGAGTAGGTGCTCATTAAGTGTTTGTTGAGTGAATGAACGAATGACAGCCACCAAAGTCAAGTGCACCATTCAAGAGTACAGGTCAGGGTGAGGAAGAGGGAGGGTGACCACTGCAGATCTTAGCAGGAGATGGGAGGCTGAGGTTCTTGCCTCTCCCCGCCCCCCACCTCGCCCAGGGCTCTGGCAGCACAAGTGAGAGCAAAACAGGCCCCAGAATCGGTTCAGTTCACCCCACACTCTACCCTGATCTCAAAATGAGGCAGCCCAGGTTCTGAGAGAGGGACGATTTGGCAGCTCCGGGCCGGAAGTGAGGTCACTCCCTGGCACCAGGCAACATCGGTTTCTGGGGCCCTTGGAGCCAGGAGACCTCAGAATGTGCTCCCTAGAGCCATGGAGAAGAGGGTGCAGCCTTCACCTCCACGCAGCTACTGGGGGTGAGTAGCTTTGGGGGCTCATTCTTTGTATGACACGTGACCCATGACGGGGGAATGTGCTCACAGATGTCCAGTGAGGAACACACCCCTTTTCATCTGCGCTTTGATTTTTTTTTTTTTTTTAAGGGCTGCACATGTGGCATATGGAAGTTCCCGGACTAGAGATTAAATCAGAGCTACAGCTGCCAGCCTACACCACAGCCACAGCAAAGCGAGGTCTGAGCCGCATGTGCGACCTACACTGTGGCTTGTGGCAATGCCAGATCCTTAACCCACTGAGCGAGGCTGGGAAGAAAACCTGCATCCTCATGGATATCACTTGGGTTCTTAACCTGCTGAGCCACATGGGAACTCCTCATCTGTGATTTCCGATGCACCTATTACCTGCATGGCTTTCCACTAGCTGCTACCATGCTGGTGCCCTCCCTCTGGGCTTCTTTTCAGGGCTGGACTGGTTGGTCTGCCCATCATCCTCACACAGCATCAGCACCCAAGCTTTCCCCTCATCCTTAAGGACATCTCACAAGTACCGTCTTTCCTGATGATAAAAAGCTCTCTCCTAATAGAGGCTGCACAGTTAATCTCCTACCGCGGACTTTCAGGTTTTGGCCCAGGGAGGTCCTCTCATATGCTCCAGCCTGCTCAGTACCAAGGGGCCGATTGCTTCCTGGAGCCCACACACCACGCACCAGGCTTGGTATGTAAGTGGGCAAAACTCATCGCAGCAAAATAGTGTTTTAAGTTCTGTCCAATTATCCACAAATCCTTAATTCCTGTTTTCTCCACTTCCTCTCTAAATAGATCCCAAACATGAGAAAGCTGCAATGATTCTTACACTGTCACATATGAAAGCACAAATCACAAATGGTGAACATTTTAATTACTGTAATCAACATCATACACGCTATTTTTACTTTCTGGGCTAAGGAAGGTTTCGTAACTTTGGCTCAGAGAACGGAGGAGGCTGCCCTGAGACCCATGGATATCTTCACGTACACACACAAGACTCGTGTGTGCGCGTGTGTGTGTGTGGGGGGGGGGTGACAACGGGAATGGTGGCAGGCCATCTGCTCAAGCCCCAAAGTGAGACACTGAGAGCAAGACTCTACTTCCATTTCTGGACCATCCTAGGCCACTAAAGACCCCACGTGCCCACGCACCCAGGCCTCATCCAACCAGCTCACACCCCCCCATTTGGTCTGGGAAGCAGACCCCCTTTCTTCCTCCAGCTCCAGCAGGGCTGGGTGGACTTCAGAGAAAAATTTCATCTTCCCAGAGGGTGGGTGATGTCCCTTCTCAGGGGCCCATGACAACAGGCTCACCTCTCTTCCCCATGGCAAGCCTCCCTGGGGAGATTACTCTCATTCCTCTTTGTAAGAGGAAGAGACAGGCCTCCCCAGCTGGCGAGCCGTGGACGGAGCTGGGCCCAAAGCCACTTCCATTGCTCTGCATGGCGTGGCTGAGGAAGTGACCCCACCTCCAGGAGAGTATGGAAACCAACCCAGCAGCCCACCGAAGCAGAACGTACTTGTTCTGGGCATTTCCAAATTTTCCAAAGGGGTCTCCAGCCATCCCGCCATCTCCGGTAAAGATGTAGAGATACCCATCGTCCCCAAAGAGCAGCTGGCCCCCATTGTGGTTCGAGGCTGGTTCTTCAATCTCCAGAATGATCCTAAAAGAAGATACCCCCCCCCAAAAAAAAACCTCAGCCAAAACCACAAAACAAGATCACAGCAATCACGTCTCCTTTCTCTTGATTGCCATTTCACAGTTGGAAAGGCTTTGCATAGCCTTTATAGCAGGTGGTTTTTGGAGGCTCGGCAGGCGGGGCAGGTATCATTCACGCCATTGTGCCAGTGGGAACCGAGATGCTCAGAGAGGGTGAGCAACATGCTCACAGTCACAAAGCCCATGGGTGGCAGAGCCTGGACTAGAACTCAGGTCCTCTAGTTCTGGTCTAGTGCTTTTTCTTTTTCTTTTTCTTTTTTAGGGCCATACCCGTGGCATATAGAAGTTCCCTGGGTAGGGGTCTAATCAGAGCTGCAGGTGCTGGCTTACACCACAGCCACAGCGACACCAGATCTGAGCCACATCCTTGACCTATGCTGAAGCTTGCGGCAACTCCGGATCCTTCACCCACTGCGGGAGGCCAGGGCTCAATCTGTATCCTCACAGACCCTCTGTCAGGTTCTTAATCCAGTGAGCCACAGTGGGAGCTCCCGTGTGTGTGTGTGTGTGTGTGTGTGTGTGTGTGTGTGTCTAGTGCTTTTTCCATTGCTCTCCACTGCTAGTACCTGCCCTGTTACGGTCAAGAGAAACGGTTGATGGGCACAACTGGTTTCTTCATCCTCATAGCTGCCCACATACCAGCCACTTAAGCTGAGCACGTCTTACACTTAACTCTCATTTGTTTCGTGCTGCAACTTCTTTTTTTTTTTTTTTTTGCCTTGTTAGGGCCGCACCCACAGCATATGGTAATTCCCAGGCTGGGGGTCGAATTGGAGCTGCAGCTACTGGCTGACACCACAGCCACAGCAATGTGGGATCCAAGCTGAGACTGCAACCTACAGCACAGCTCACGGCAACGCTGGATCCTTAACCCACTGAGCAAGGCCAGGGATCGAACCCATGTCCTCATGGATACTAGTGGGGTTCGTTACCGCTGAGCCACGACAGGAACTTCTGTGCTGTAACTTCTAAGGAGGTGGGCTGGATGGGGTGGGTCGTGCTCAACTCCACACTCACTCCTCAGACAACTCCTTTCTTGCTACTAGACAAGATCTACATTGGACCTCGCATGAGCCAGCATATATGAGTCCTTCTTTTTATACTTTCCATGTCAAGATTTTACAATTTTACCAAATTCACGATGGGCTGTTGCTTGCTTATTTGTCCTCAGATCCAGGCCTGACCCTCCCATTCCCTGCAAACTACATTTCCCATGCTCCTCAGCTAGCTGGCCTCCAGCTAGGTGCAGCCAATGGCAAGCACTGGCAGGAAACTGGAGGGCACGGGAGCATGTAAGGGAGAGACAGGGGTATTTCTCCCTCTCCCCCCCCGACCTTGCCCCCCACCTCCCGCAGCATCTTGGCAGTAGCTGCAGCTCCTACCTGGCTCCAGCGCCTCTCTGCCCTTGCCCACTGTGCTTCCAGCTTCCACCAAGTGGCCCCAGCTCAGGGGCTCCGTTAACCACACCTCTCACTTTGTCCTTGCAGCCCAAATGAGGGAGGCAGTGCCCTTCAGGTGCTAAACTCAGCGCTGCTTCCCTTCTTCCTGGCTGTTGCCCCACTCATCATTTCTAACACCTGCCTGTTCGAATGACCTGGTACAGGATTGATTTTTCTGCTGGAGGCAGATGATGTAGGCCCTTCACCCCAAGCCAGGTCAAACCCATTTGGAAAATAGTTGGGGCATAACTAATACCCAGAGCAGGCTGGGTGTTGAGAGGAGCAGAGGCCTGGAGGAGAGGAATGGACAAAGCTGTTGGGGGCCAGGGAGGAGAGCAGTTTGCTTGACGGGTGAGGCTCAGGGGAGGAGTGGGAGATGGGGTCAGGTCTGGTGAGAACGGCACCTTGGGGCCAAGCCAGGCTGGCGGGGGCGGTGGCTTGGGCCTCGGAGGGAGCCAGACAGACCAGGGCTCCAGCTCTGATGCTGTCTAGCTGGGCGACCTGGCAGTGCCTTCACCTCTCTGAGCCTCCACTTTCTCATCTGCAAAATGGGGCTGTACGGGAACCAAATGAAAAGAAGCCTCCAGAGCACCTGATCCAGGAGTTGGACATGATCTTGCGATGTCCTGTGACAACCATCCCTCCGCTGACCCCTGAAGATGGGGTCCAGCCCCCTCCCGAGGCCTGCCCTTCAACCTATGTCACAACCCGTGCGGCACAACTCCCACTGGCCCTCCATGGTCACCTTGGGGCGGATCCCAGCTGGCCGCCAGATTGCAGCCCTGCCCCTGCCCCACCTGCGCTCCCAGCGAAAGCACCTCTCCGAGTTGTGGTCCACAGTGTTGACGTCATCCTCCGAGACCCTGAACTCGCTGATGCGGATCCACTCGTGGAAGTCGACGCCCACTGAGTAGTAGACGTAGAGCTTGCCGTTGTGCCGGAAGCGGGGGTGGAAGGCGAGGCCCAGGAAGCCCCGCTCGTCGCCCTCCCAGGGCGAGGTGAGCACGGCCCGGCTGATGTTCAGGAAGGGCTTCTCCAGCCGCGAGCGGTCGGGCAGGTAGGCCCACACCAGCCCCAGCTGCTCGGCCACGAAGAAGCGGTGGGTGCCATCCCGGGCGTGGACCATGGCCACGGGGTTGCGCAGCCCATTGGCCACCTCCTCCAGGCACAGCTGCAGGCAGCCCTTGGCGTCGGCGACCACGCGGCCCAGGTTGGAGTTGAGGTTCTCGTTGACCAGCAGGCGCGGGAAGCAGTAGTCCACGTCGTCCAGGGACAGGTAGCGGCAGAACTTGGCACGGTTGCCCTCCAGAGCCCAGAGCTCGCGGTCCGGCGACAGGTGGCGGATGAGGCCCCGGCACGTCTGCCACATGTCCAGGCAGTAGTCCTCGCAGAGGCCGGGCACCGTCCGCAGCGGCGTGGCCGGGTCCTCCGCGTCGTAGAGGTGGGCAGCGTAGGGCGAGCATTCCTGCAGAGACAGGGCCGGCTCGCGGATGCTTTGGGGGGGCGGTGCGGGGCGGGCTTACCAGCTGTGGGACCTCGGGCAGGTCTCCCCACCTCCTAGAACCTCAGTCTGCTGATCTGTAAATTGGGGACGGCACCTTCTGGCCATTAACTACCAACTGTCTCAACTAGAGCAGCAGCCAAACCTTCATTCGTTCTTGCCTTGATGCATCTGTCTGAATGACCACACTCTTACTACTTCTGCCACTTCTGCCGACAGTGGCATCGGGAGCTCCCCTCGTGGCACAGCAGAAATGAATCCAATTAGGAACCATGAGGTTGTGGGTTCGATCCCTGGCCTCGCTCAGTGGGCTAAGGATCCGAACTGCGGTGAGCTGTGGTGTAGGTCGCAGACGCGGCTCAGATCTGCAGTGGCTGTGGTGTAGGCCGGCCGCTACAGCTCCGACTCGACCCCTCGCCTGGGAACCTCCATATGCTGCAAGTGCGGCCCTAAGAGGACAAAAGACAAACAACAACAAAAAAACAGTGGCATCAGCATTGAGCACTTACTGTGTGCCAAAGACGGTCTGAGGCATCTTTGTACACGTTTTTTCTTTTCTTTTTTTCTTTTTAAGGCCACACCTCCAGCACACGGATGTCTCCAAGTGCGGAGTCTAATTGGCCAGCCTAAGCCACAGCCACAGCAATGTCAGATCTGAGCTGCATCTGCAACCTACGCTGCAGCTTTCAGAGATGCTGGGTCCTTAACCCACTGAACAAGGCCAGGGATCTAACCTGAATATTCATGGATGCTAGTCAGGTCCTTAACCTGCTGAGCCACCATGGGAACTCCAATACACGATCTTTTTAAAAAATGTTTATTCTAACTGATTCACAGTGTTCTGTCAGTTTCTGCTGTACAGCAAAGTGACCCAGTTATGCATTTATATACCTTCTTTTTTTCACATTATCCTCCATCATGTTCCATCCCAAGTGATTAGCTATCGTTCTCTGTGCTGGACAGCAGGAGCTCATTGCTTATCCATAATACACATTCTTTTCTAATATGCTCCTCAGCCCTAGAGCTGCAAGAGCCACTCCTTCGTCGTATTTATATTCCTACTCAAGGGGCCCCTCCGGGGAGATCTTCCCTGCTCACCCATCCAACACCCCTATTTTTCCCCTGGGCTCTGACTCGGCTTAAAAAAACAAAAATCTTGGCATTCCCATTGTGGCTCAGCAGAAACGAATCTGACTAGTATCCATGAGGATGCAGGTTCAATCCCTGGCCTTGCTCATGGGTTAAGGATCTGGCATGGCTGTGAGCTGTGGTGTAGTTCATAGCGATAGCTCCGATTCAACCCCTAGCCTGGAAACTTCTGTATGCCATGGGCGTGGCCCTAAAAAGCAAAGCAAAACAGAACAAAACAAAAAAAAAACCTTAATCTTCTGTGATAATATGATAAAAATCAATGTGTTTATATGTTGATTGTCTGTCTTCCTCGAAACATAAATCCCACGAGGGCAGGAACTTTGTCTGCCCTGGTCACTGCCACATCCCAGAGCCTGAGACCAAGTCTAGCCTAGGGAGGCCCGCAGTGGATACCTAGGGGCCAGGCTGATACTAACCCGCCCTGACCAGCCCTTAACAGAGAATAAGTGCTCCTCCCCCCATTATTATTTAATCCCCACAAGAGCCCACGGGGGCAGGGAGGGGGGCAGTGGTACAGGTGGGGAGAGTGAGGTGCAGGCCCCCCACTGTCACTCAGCACGGAGGATCCGGTCTGGTCTCGGGTCCACCCCATCCCCAGCCCCAGGGTGCCTGGCACGTGCACACGTGTGTGCATGTGCATGGATTACACTCACGCCCACACGTCTGCCTGACCACGTGGCCCCCTTCCTCCATCCCTCAGTCACCATGGGCTCAGCCCCTGGCAGGCAGGGCCCTGGGCGGTCCTCTGATCCTGCAGCTATGAGACACAGGATTTGGACCCCCTTGGGCACCTCTCCAGCTCCTCTTGACCTCACTGGTCCCTTTTCTAGGTCTGCTGGGCTCTACCTTCACGGGGCAGAACCCAACAGCTGTGGCTCCCCCCTTGCCTCGCGCCGAGGGCTTCCCCATTGATAGGACTCGGCACCCCACTCAGTACCCATGTGGGTACATCCCAGAATGCGGGGAGGGGGGGAGTTGATGCCTGATGTGGCAAAACTTTGACCCCTGGAGCAGGAAGCTGATAGATAATTGTTCTGCCTTCCTCCCCGCCTGGGACAGTCCTGGTTGGCAGTTTCCGGGGTTTCTTGGACCCATGGTTTCACCAGTTCAAGCAGCAGTCCCATGTGGTGGCAGCCCGCTTGAAATGGCATCTTTAATTTAACTTCATTTTTCGCTTCTTAGGTCCATACCCGCGGCATATGGAGGTTCCCAGGCTAGGAGTCTAAATGGAGCTGCAGCCACCGGCCTACGCCAGAGCCACAGCCACGCGGGATCTGAGCTGAGTCTGCGACCAACACCACAGCTCACGGCAACGCCTGATCCTTAAGCCACTGAATGAGGCCAGAGATCGAACACGCAACCTCATGGTTCCTAGTCGGATTCATGTCCACTGCGCCACAACAGGAACTCCTGAAACTGCACCTTTGACTAGATGCTTCCTCTGTCCCTTATCCCTCCTGCTGACAGGGTCCACTCACCCTAACAAGGAAAAAGACCCAGAGCTCAGCCCCGGGTTCTGCTTCCTGAGAATCCAGGCAGAGGCAACACGCATGACCAGGCCTCTCCTTGCTCCAAGTGCTCGCACCCACCGCCTGCGAGCTGAGAGCCTCACCGCACCCAGAACGGAGGCCCAGGCACCCCAGGCTCTCTGAGGACCTCCCTCCGTTAGAGCCCGTGCCCTGAGCACACGGAATCATTTGTGTTGTCGGACACACAACCCCTTGGCCATGAGCTCGTCAGGCCAAGGCCTGCTCTGACTCAGCCCCAGGCCCCTGGAGGCCTCAGGAGATGCTCTTCCGGACGTGGGGGGGACCCAGACACACGCTCCCCCCTCACAGGCAGGGCGAGGCCAGGTTCCAAGAACAGGCCCCCAGGGGCCTCGGGTGGCAGGCTGCCCTCTTGGTTGTGTTCTCAGGCTCCGGGCCAGGGGCCTCACCCTCTCGTTAAACGATTGTGGCTTTTGGTCACACCACGGCCTGTCATCCTGCCCCCTCAGCTACTACTGCGGGGCTGAGGGCCACTTGGGGACGTGCTTGTGGGTCTGGTCAACACTGCCCCAGGCCCAGACAGGAATGTGTGTTTCTCCTCTCAGCCAGGCCAGTGGGCCAGCCGGCCAGGGCCTGGCCTCCACACGTGCCACCTCTCCCTGGTCCCCCTGGAACCTCATGTGAGTCCAGGCCAGCCACCCTGGGTGGACCAGGGAGGGTCGGCGTGCATACACAATGCCTTTAATCTCTCTCTTTTTTTTTTTTTTTGGCCACACCTGTGGCCTGTGGAAGTTCCTGGGCCAGGGATGGAACCTGTGCCACAGTTGCAACCCGCACCACAGCTGTGGCAACACCAGATTCTTTTTTTTTCTTTTTTTTTTCTTTTTAGGGCTGCACCTGTGGCCTATGGACATTCCCAGGCTAGGAGTCAAATTGGAGCTGCAGCTGCCGGCCTACACCACAGCCACAGCCACACCAGATCTGAGCCGTGTCTGCGCCCTAGCTGGCAGCTCACAGCAACACCGGATCCTTAACCCACAGAGCAAGGCCAAGGAGCGAAACTGCAACCTCATGGATGCGGATATTATTGGGGTTCTTCACCCACTTTGCTACAACGGGAACACCTGGATTCTTAACCTGCTGTGCCACCCGGGAACTTCCACATTTAATCCTTGTGAGGTAGAGTCATTGTGATTCCTGCTGTGTCGATGAGAAACTGAGGCTTAAAAAGGCCATGTGCCAAGAAGTGGCCAAGCCAGGGCTCAGACCCAGGCCTCATGGTGCCCAGACCAGGGCTCTTTTCAGATTATTCAGCAGTTTCATTCAACGAGTGTTGACTGAGTGCTGACTCTGTGCCAGGCACTGGCTTTGGCGCCAGAGACACAGCGGGGAGGAAAACAGACTTCTGGAAGCCAGGCTGAGTGCCTTCACTCACCAAAGCCCAACCCAGAACTAGGGAGAGGCAAGGGGGGCCTTCAGGGAGCCAGGCTGGTATTTTGGCATCCATATGCATCAAGCCCACAGGCTTGGCGGTAGGAGGTAGTGGAAAACCCATGGAAAACCCACTCACTGTGACACGACTCAGCTGTCTGGGCCTTCAGCACAGAGGCAAACAGCCTGCCCACGTCACTGCCCTGAGGCTGCCACTGTGCAGTCCCTGACACCCCTGACCCAAGGCCCTGAGTCCCGAAGGCTTCTCATCCCACCACCCTTGCTGAAGAGACCAATATTCTCTTCCAGGATGGAACACCCACTTCCACATCTGGCAAACTCCTATTCGTGACTCAAAACCCAACTCAGCAATCTTCTCTTCTACCTCTATTCTGTTGGGGCCCTGGACCCCACCCCACTCCTGGCCCCTGTGGCTGCTCCTGTAGCTCTCTGTTCATATCTCAGCCACAACCTTCACCAAATTGTGACTCTGTCATTTGCAGGGGGAGCACTCCACTTCTGCTGTCACCTCCCCACTGTTCAGCTGGTCTGCTTGACTAGGACTTAGTCTCTCTTTGCATGTCTGTCCACCCCACAGACTACGGGGCCCTCCAGGGCAGGGACCCCAGGGCCCAGCACAGGATGGGGCCTCAGGAAGGCAGGTAATATGGCAAAGTGATTAAGAGAGGGGCTTTGGGGTCAGCGCACACTGGAGACTGAGTCTGCCATTCCCTGAGTGACTTTGGGCAAATCCCTTAACCTCTCCGTGCCTATGGCCCCATCTATAAAAGGGAAAAAAATTCCAACCTCATGGAGTTATTGGGAGGGATAAACTGAAGAGAGACATGTGTTTGCTGAGTAAATGCTCCAACAATACAGATTATCAAGAGGCAAACAGGGAGTTCCCGCTGTGGCTCAGCAGGTTAAGAACCCAACATAGTGTCGTAAGGATTTAGGTTCAATCCCTGCCTTCACTCTGTGGGTTAAGGATCCGGATGTCGCCGCAAGCTGCAGTGTAGGTCACAGATGTGGCTCGCATCCAGTGTTGCTGTGGCTGTGGTGTAGCCCTGCAGCTGCAGCTCTGATTCGACCCCTAGCCTGGGAACTTCCATATGCCGCTGGGGTGGCAGTAAAAAAAAAAAGAAAGAGGCACATCAACATTCCTTCCTCCAGGAAGCCTTCCCTGACTTTTCCAGGGAAAGTGTGGCCCTTCTCCCTATGCCCCCATAGCGTTCAGTCCCCCGAGAAGCCTTTTGTCTGTCTGGTGAGGGTCTGTGTGTCTCTCTCCTGAAATGAACAAGAGGACATCTGACACTGGGCTTGTGCCTGGGCAACTGCCTCTGAACCCAGCGCCCAGCACCCAGCACAGGGCCAACTCCCAACAGGCTCCGGGGAATGTCTGCACAGGTCCTGAGCCTTCCGAGCATGTTTGGCTATCAGACTTCTATCAGAAACCAGGCCTTGATGACTTCAGTTACTTAAAGAGGCCATCTCAGCTACACGAGAAGGTGGCTGGGTGGACCGGCTCCCATCAACCTGGGACCTGAGCTGCTATGTGTCACTAGCTGTTTTTTCTCCTCCGGATGACACAGGCAGCAGATGAACAAAACTCCAGGAAAGGGTCTGAAGGGGTCAGGAGAGATTATTGCCCTCTGGCTAAGGAGCCATCCCAGGCATCCGGAGGAGTCATGGGTGCCAGATGGGGGCAGGTTCTGGGGAAACTGTGGGCGCAGGCATGGTCTTTCTCCCCTGTCTGGAGTCCAGGCAGATGTAAATGCCTGAATGTCGTCATTGACTGAAACTTGTAAATAAGGCACCTCAGCCACCTCCCCGGGTGGAAATCAGGAGGGGCTCGATCCAGACACAGCCTTGGCTTGCAACGCACACGGTCCTCCGTCCAGCGCTCACCCGCCCTCCCACGAGGCCCCGCCAAAGAAGCCACGGTCCAGCCTCGGCTGGACTCTCCGAGCTCATTCCAGACATGAGGTCACTCCAAGAGACGCCTGGGGTGAGGTGCTAGCGGCCATTCCACCACTGGCTGCTCAAGGCCAGGCCACGCTGGGAAGCTTCCCAAGGAGAGTGGGGGAGCCTCCTGCCAGATGAGGGGGTAGCAAGACTGACCCTTCCTTCTTCCTCCTTGGACCTGCCCACCTTCTCTGCCCGGCTCAGCCTGGCACATAGTAAATGCTCAATAAAAACTGTGGGGGAGGTGGAGTTCCCATTGTGGTACAGCAGAAACAAATTCAACTAGGTACCATGAGGTTGTGGGTTCGATCCCTGGCCTTGCCCCGTGGGTTAAGGATCCAGCATTGCCATGAGCTATGGTGTGGGTCGCAGACGTGGCTTGGATCTGATGTTGCTGTGGCTGTGGTGCAGGCCAGCGGCTGTAGCTCCAATTCGACCCCTAGCCTGGGAACCTCCATATGCTGTGGGTGCGGCCCTAAAAATAAGAAAAAAAAAAAAAAACTGGAGAGGATGCATGAACCTTGCCATGTGACAGGGGTGGGACGATCACAGGACCTGGTCCCCAGGAGTCACCTTAGCGAGGTAGATGCTTGACCAGACTGGCTCCTTGGAGAGGCACAGCTCGAGGGTTCAGCAGCGTCCACCAGAGGCATCCACCTTTGCGTTCTGGAGCTCCCCGGTGTCTGCTCCCAGCCCCTTGTTTCTCAGCCAAATGATGGCCCACTCACTTTGGCAATGACCGTGGCCCACGTGCCACCATGACCAGCACTGGATTGCGTGACTGCTAAGCAAGTCCTTGCTTCTCTGGGCCTTCCCTGAATCAGCCTCTAGGCCCCCGACTCAGACCCCGTCCAGGGCTGGGCAGCCAGTGGGGACCAAGGATGCAGCAGAGAAACCCAGCCGGGATCGTCCACTGACCGCTGAGGATGGACATTTAGCCTGCATGGCAACCGGGGGTGGCCAAGGTGCCCCCAATGCAAAGATAACACGATCGAAGTACAGTCATGACTTGCCCACCCCAGTATATCTGACTCCAAGCCACCCCTCCATCAGCGCCTGCCCCTGCTGACCGAAGGCTACGCCTCTGCGCTGCCCACACAGGACCCATCCACCAACCCATCCTTTCACTGCCTCGTGCTGGGCCAGGGCCGGTCCTAGGACATCTCAGCCTTGACTCATTGCCGGCCAGGGGTTCCGGTCAGGCACTCCCGAATGGGGAAAAGAAACAGCTAAAGCCCAAGCTGGTGTGGACAGAAGCAGGGGCTCAGCCCTCAGAGGGGAGATGGGGCAAAGAGGTTTCACCAAAGGGATGTCACTCAGGTGGTCTTGGAAGATGACAGCGTCTCCACGGAGTGGAGGTGCCACCCCAGGGAGAGGGCACAGCACCAACCCAGGTAGGGTCCAGAAGCGCCTAGGGCATCTCAGGACCCGGGCTCCCCCAGGATCCGAGCACCAGTGCATGTCAGATTCCCAGAGTAAGGAGGAGCTCTCAGACTGCTCCTTCAGGAGGGGAAAGGGCCCTCACTGGGAGCAGGGGTCCCCCAAACCCCACCATAAACCCAAGCGTGTTGACCACGCCCTCTACAGGGCTCTTTGGCTTCCACCTGCCCAGGGGCAGCGCAGGGGAGCCCTGAACGGGACAAAGCCCTCCCCCACTGGTACTCAGACAAGCGCCGGGCTCTCTGGGGTCCGGGCACTAGGGGGTTGTCTTTAGGCAGTGCCCAGGCAGAGGAGCCCCCAAACTCTGAGGGAGTGATGAGCTCATTAGGAGGGGAAACTGAGGCCCAGCGAACGCCCACGTCACAAATATAAAGATGGCAAAGCCCAGAGCCGTCCCAGGATGCCCGTCTCCCAGACCTGTGCCAAATCACTCCCGCTGGGGGCCTCGGGTTCCAAAGCCCCCTGCCCACTCTCGATCCTCGCGGAGGAGGGTTGCACCCGCGGCTCTCGGATGTGGGACCAGGGTCCCGGGCGCGCGCCCGCCCGCCCGCCGCGCGCCCCGTCCGCCCGCGAGCCCGCTCACCTGGCACAACAGGTCCAGCGCGTAGCCGGCGCACTCGGCCCACAGGGCGGGGTCCACGCGCGCCGCCAGGGCCCCGAAGCGCCGGGCCAGCGCCGCGTCGTGCTCGGGAGCACAGCAGCCGAAGGCCGAGTACTGCGCGCAGAAGTGCAGCGGCTGCGGCGGCCGGAAGGGCGGCCTGAAGTCCAGGCACTGCGGGTGCGCCGATGCCCCGAGCGCCCGCAGTGCCAGCAGCGCCAGCAGCGCCCCGGCCCCGGCCCCGGCCCCGGCCCGCCGGCCCGCCATGCCGCCGCCCCGCTCCGCCCCGCTCCGCCCCGGCCCGGCCCGGCCGGCGGAGGAAGAGGCGGAGGGAGGGCACCCCGGCCCGGCGCAGCCCCCGAGGAGCCGCGGGCCGCGCCCTGAGCACCGCCTCCCGCCCCGCCGGCACGCTCCCGGGGCGCCCGCCCCGCAGGGCCTCGCGTTTGGGGCACCTCCTCTGCAAGGAGGTCACCTCTGGTCAGGGACGCCCCGGCGGCGGCGGGACTGAAGGAAGCGGGACGCGGCGCAGCACTCGGAACTCGGGGCAACCTCTGTTCCCGCAGCCTCTTCCTCCTGGACCGGGAGTCTTTCCAAATACAGAGGCCGTGACCGGGCCTCCCGGGACCTGGCCTCCCGGGACCTGCGTGCGGACTGTGTTTTCCATGTCCACCCGCGACCAGCTGCCCGTTTAGCGCAGGAGGTGCAGGAGCCCCCTGCCAGAGGCCTGGACCCCTGGTTCCAATGTCACCTCTGATGGGGTGGGAGGAGGGATGTGATGGAGCAAGAAGCTGGGGATTTTCACAGAATCATTTAAAAATGGGAGTGCAGAGAAAAAACAAAAAAAGGGGGGGGGAGTGCAGGAGTTCCCGTCGTGGCACAGTGGTTAACGAACCCAAATAGTATCCATGAGGACGCGGGTTCGATCCCTGGCCTTGCTCAGTGGGTTAAGGATCCAGCGTTGCTGTGAGTTGTGCGGTGGGTCGCAGAGGAGGCGCAGACCCCGCGATCCTGTGGCTGTGGTGTAGGCTGGCAGCTACAGCTCTGATTTGACCCCAAGCCTGGGAACCTCCATATGCCACAGATGCGGCCCTAAAAAGACAAAAAAAAGGCGGGGGAGGGGGGAGAGAGAGAGAGAGTGTGTGTGTGTGTGTGTGTGTGTTTGTGTGTGGCAGATGGGGGAGTGCAGCTGTGTAAAGAGCTGGTGGTGTTGCCCTGAGACTCACAAGGAGCAGGGAAACCAAGGTCCGGGGGTCGGGGGGGATGGGGTGGGGGATGGGGTGTGGTCGGTGGGGATAGGGCAGCCCCCAGAGTGCACTCTTGGCCCCCAGCTCAGGCTTCTTCCAGATTCCCACTCAGCCTGGGATTGCTGGGCCGCCCCCTCCCACCCAGGCATACCCCCTGAGTGGGCAGCCAGCTCCATCCTGCTGCTCCTGCCCCACCCCCTGCCCTACCCCCTGCCCTGGGTCACACTTGGGTGAGGGGACCAGGTTCCTCAGCAGCCCCAGGCTCTCCTACCCGCCCGCATCACTATCATTCCCCAGAGCCAGAGAGGTTTTCCTGAAAGGCAAATAAAACGGGGGCCTTTCCCTGCTGACCAGGCCTCAAATTCAGGGCAGTGGTTTGGGAACTCCCTTGAGCAAGCCAGCCCCCTAAAATGGAGCTTCTGAGGTCGCGAGATTTTGAGCCCCCCCCAAAAAAACTCTAATTCAAGAAATTCTGGGGAGTTCTCATCGTGGCTCAGTGGTTAATGAACCCAACTAGCATCTGTGAGGATATGGGTTTGATCCCTGGCCTCGCTCAGCGGGTTAAGGATCCGGCATTGCCATGAGCTGTGGTGTAGATCGCAGACGCGGCTCGGATCCCGCATTGCTGTGCCTGTGTCGTAGGCCGGCAGCTGCAACTCCGATTCGACCCCTAGCCTGGGAACCTCCATATGCCGCAGGTGCGGTCCTAAAAAAAAGACAACAACAACAAAAAAGAAAGAAATTCTGGGATCACTCTGAGCAACACATAAAGCAGGCTGGGGCTCAGCCTCAGCTCCGCTGCCCAGATATGACTTTTCCTTTTTTTAGGGCCACACCCTCGGCATATGGAAGTTCCCAGGCTAGGTGTCAAATTGGAGTTGCAGCTGCCGGCCTACACCACAGCCACAGCACCTCGGGATCTGAGCTGCCTCTTTGAACTACACCACAGCTCACAGCAGTGCCCCGTCCTTAATCCACTGAGTGAGCCCAAGGATCGAACCCGAGTCCTCATGAATAGTAGTCAGGTTCTGAACCTGATGAGCCACAACGGGAACTCCCCACTGTCCAGGCGTCATAATGACCCCCTACATGTGCGCGCGTGCGCGCGCACACACACACACACACACACACACACAGTCTCACCCTCCCCAGAATCACATAGCCCCAGAATCCCCTAGGCACGTTCCCAAGTGGGCCTTGACCCTTGCTTCTCCCATGGAGATTGTCTTTCTCCACCTGCTTTGTCTGGCAAACCCCTACTTGACCTTCATGGCCCCCAACTCACACCCACTCACCCTGGGAAGGTCTCTTTGGGCTGCCCTGGGGGACTGGATCTGTCTTTATGCCAGCCCTTATGGCAGGACTTGGGGTGAATTCGATCCTGCGGACGGTGAGCTCTCCGCGTTCTGTGATTTAGGCCTGAACAGGTGCCAGTGTGAGTCACGGTGTCCACGGAAGATCAAACATCTCCAAGTACTTAAAACAGAGGGAATTTGGAGCTCCCACTCTGGCACATCGGGTTAAGGATCCAGCATCGCTGTGGCTGTGGTATAGGTCACAGCTGTGGCTCTGATTTGATCCCTGGCCCAGGAACTTCCATAGGCTGTGAGTGCAGCCTAAATAAATAAATAACTGAATAAATACAAAGTGGGGAATTGTTTTTTTTCTTTTTTAGGGCGCATCTGCAGCGTATGGAAGTTTCCAGGCTAGGAGTCGAATCGGAGCTGCATCTGCGACCTCCGTTGCAGCTTTAGGCCATGCCAGATCCTTAACCCACCCATCAAGGCCAGGGATCAAGCCCACATCCTCATGGATACTAGTCAGGTTCTTAACCCACTGAGCCACAGTGGGAACTCCAAAACGGGAAGTTTAATGCAGAGACTTGATGACCATACGGGGGACGGTGAGGCAGCCTAGAGACCAGCAACAGCAGGAAGATTCCACAAGTGCCTGACTCTAGGAACGACGGCAGGAAGTGTCACTAAAGTCCAGGAGCTAGATATCCCTGGGCCAAGGCTGGACACCCAGGGGACCTGTCTGGTGGAGCTGTCGGAGATTCTGCCTGAGATAGAGGGAGAGAAATATGAGGCCTTCCCCCTTCCTCCTGCCCTCCAGCTCCGTTCACTGGGCTCCTGAGCTGGGAGTGGCTGGGGCTGCAGCCTGGGAAATGCAGCCCAAAGAGCCCCTCCTGCACACAGTCTGGGCAGGGCATGGCCACAGTAGAGGCCTGTCCTCCCGGCCTGGAATTAGCCAGGCTGGTAATACCTGTCTCAGTCTGTTTGGGCTGCTAGAACGAAACACCGCAGACTAAGCGGCTTATGAGCAATAAGCAACAGAAATTTATTCCTCACAATTCTAGAAGCTGGAAGTCCAAGATCAGGGTGGCAGCATGGTTGCATTCTGCTGAAGGCTCTCTTTCACATTGCCAATGGCTGTTTTCCTTTCGTCTTTTTCTTTTTCTTTTTAGATCTGCACCTGCAGCATATGGAAGTTCCCAGGCTAGAGGTCGAATCAGAGCTGCAGCTGCTGGTCTACACCACGGTCACAGCAACACTGAATATGAGTTGCATCCACAACCTACACTGCAGCTTGTTGGCAATGCTGAATATTTAACTCACTGAGCCTGGGCCATAGCCCTGAGCTTTGGGGACAGCCTCACCTGTGTCATTCCCACAGGGGTCTCTGGAGATGGCCAGGTAGACACCTTCCCCATCAGCATACACACCTGGACACGGCCAGGTACCCAGGCACAATCTGAGACCAGCTCTGTAGGGTCACACTAGGGCCCCATCCCCACTCTGGTGGAAAACCTAGAGATTTGCTCATTTGTCCATTCAACAAATGTTTCTCAAGCATCTATGGGGCACTAGGCTCAGGGTGTCTGTCTCCACTGGGCTGACGTCTGGGATGCTGGGCTGTCTGACCTTGGAGAAGTTCTGCTGCCTAAAGTCACGGGGATGGAGGCTCAGGGGCCTGGACACATCTGACTGTGTCTCTGCCCCGGGGTCACATTTGCCAGGGTCCCCAAGGCTCCGGTCTTCACAAGTCTTGGCAGTGGGGTCTTCGTGCAGAGGCCCACTCCTCAGACAAGGAAACGCAGGCTGCATTGCACAGCAAGCTGGCGCCTGACAGCCCCTGGCGTCAGTTCCTCTCTGACTCGTAGGAGCCTGCGAGTTGTTACTCCCGTCTCACTAATAAAAAAAAAGGCTGGGGAGTTCTCAGAGTTCCCGTCATGGCTCAGTGCTTAACAAATCTGACTAGGAACCGTGATGTTGTGGGTTTGATCCCTGGCCTTGCTCAGTGGGTTAAGGATCTGGCATTGCCGTGAGCTGTGGTGTCAGCCGCAGACGCGGCTTGGATCCCTTGTTGCTGTGGCTGTGGTGTAGGCCGGAAGCAACAGCTCCGATTCGACCCCTAGCCTGGAAACCTCCATATGCCACGGGAGCGGCCCTAGAAAAGGCAAAAAGACAAAAAAAAAGAAAGAAAGAAAAAGGCTGGGGAGTTCCCGTTGTGGCTCAGTGGAATCGAATCCGACTAGTATCCATGAGGACGTGGGTTCACTCCCTGGTTTCGCTCAGGGGTTAAGGACCGGACATTGCCATGAGCTATGGTGTAGGTCGCAGATGTGGCTCAGATCCTGCATGGCTGTGGCTGTGGCATAGGCTGACAGCTGCAGCTCTGATTCGACCCCTGGCCTGGGAACCTCTATAGGCCACAAGTGTGGCCCTAAAAAGCAAAAACGAAAAAAAAAGAAAGAAAAAGAAGAGGGCTGGACAAACGGAAAATCAGTGGCATTTCCTGGACCCATTCAAGAACTGAGGTCCGAGGGTCAAGCCCCACCCCAAAGACTGGAGACAAATGAATTGAATCCAGTGCTGATCTACCCGCTTGGAGCAGAAGCTGCTGTCAGAAAGCCTCGAAGGTCATGGTGACAAATTCCCAGGGACTCAGTGTGGAATCGCGGGGCGTGGTGGGAGGGGGGGTGTCACAGTCTAAAGGAAGAGGGAGGAGGGCCCAGGTTTGTGATTTGACCTCTAGGAACCCCCACCCCCCCAAGCCCCCTCACAGCTCATGTAGGGGGAGGGGATGTTGCCCCTGTGAACGCACAGGGGGCTCCGTCCCTACTCTCCAGGACTAAATGCGTTCCCAGAGCCTCACCCCCCCAACTCCAGCCCTCTCACCTGTGTGTCTGACCTAATGGGGGACAAGCTGAGAAACACTTGTGAATGTCACAGCCTGTGAAGCCTGAGCTCCCGCCAGAGCCTGTGGCCATGGGCACCATGGCCTGGACAGTTCCACCCAATGCCATCTGGGGCCAGGGACATTTGCCTGGGGGGGGGTGGGGGGGGGGACACTGTCTGCACAGCAGGAACAAAGCGGGTCCTTTGAGCCTATGGGCCCTCAGGTACCGGATGATGGAAACAGCGGTGGAAGCCAGGCCTGTGGCTAAGAGAACCTTGGAACTTTCTTCCCCAAACACTGGCTGTGTGCGTGCTGTCTGCAGATGGGTCGGGGCCCCGAAGCTGCCTTCTTGCCCCTCCAGGCCCCTCTTGGCATGAAAGGGACATGGGTGACACCATGCAGGAGCCTCCCCCATCCTCAGCCCCAATTTCTCTACCGCTCGTGTCAGGGATGGGAGGGGGTGAGACCAGGCCACGGCTGGCCTCTCCGGGTCCAGCCCATCTGTCCTGGGGATTGCCTGAGGATCCAGGAGCATCATCCACATTTCCAGGAGCCCAGTGGGCACTGTCCGCTGCCAGAACCAGGATGCACAGAGCAGAGAAACACCAAAGCCTCTTCTGGCTGGACTAGGTCAGTGCGGGCAGCTCCTGCCCACCAGACTCCCGCTAATTACAGTCATAATTTCTTCTCCAGAGTGACGGAAAGGGCCCCGGGCCAGAACGTCTGCCCAGTGTCTCTAGGGGCCGGCCCAAGGGTTGCCTAATCCTCCCTCCCCAGGGCCCAGTCCTCCTCTGGCCATTCAGCCGCAGCAGGAGAATGTGCTAGGGGTCATTTCCTGTGCGCTGGGGAGCGAGCTGGTCATTGCTCAGCTACCCTGGCAGCCAGACCACATGTGTGATGTGGATCACGGCTGGGCAAAGGGCCTGGGGCCAGTGGAGGCTTTTGTAAACATGTCCCACCTACAGGAAATTATCCAGCTCAGAAGAGAGAACACCCAAGGACACCCCGCAAGACTCTACCCCTGTTAATATTTGACCACACCTGCTTCAGATGTCTGAAGTCTTTTTTCAAAACACGAGGAGCTGTGAGCCACAGCGTGAGAGGCGAGGCCGGTCAGGAATCAGGAACATGCGTCTGAGTCCTGGCTGTGCCACTTACTAACCGAGTGATCTTGGACAGGCCGCTTAACCCCTCTGGGCCTCAGTCTACACATCTGTTAAATGGGGCTGGTAGGTGAGGCCGTTAGAAGCGTGCCTGGCTCAACGCAGACCCAGGCAGCTCCCACGCCCTGCACCTCACATCAGCCTCGTGGCCTTTTCCTCTGCTCCCGAAGAGCAGGCACCACAAGAATATAGAACGTCATCCTGCATCCTCTTAAATGCAGTACAGCCGCTCCCGTGCTGTGTATTTTCCTCCGGTGTCGCCTCTTTTCCCTCCGCCCAGGGCTGGAGATTTGTCCTGCGGGTAAGGGAGCTCCCTCATCCAGCCGCTTTCTGGGGACTGCGAGGTGCCACCTCAGTTATCACCAAAAGGCAGCTCAGACCGTCCCCAAGGACCTGCTTTCCTGCCAATCTGCTGGTCCCTTTTCAAAACCTCTATTTTTATTTGTTTTTTGGTTTTTCTTAAGGCCACACCCTCGGCATATGGAAGTTCCCAGCTAGGGGTCAAATCAGAGCAATAGCTGCCGGCCTGCACCACAGCTCACAGCAACACCACATCCTTAACCCACTGAGCAAGGCCAGGGATCAAACCTGCATCCTCATGGATACTCGTTGGGTTCATTACTGCTGAGCCACAACAGGAACTCCTCAAAAGCTCTATTTTTAAACCAGGAAAAATGAAAACAACCCGAAGACAGAAAGCATTATTGGACTTCCTGCTGTGGCGCAGTGGGTTGAGAACCTGACTGCAGTCTGACTCGGGTTGTTGCAGAGGCAAGGGTTTGATCCCCAGCTTGGTGCAGTGGGTTAAAGGATCTGGTGTTGCCGCAGCTGTGGTGTAGGTTGCAGCTTGGGCTCGGATTCAAGCCCTGGCCCTGGAACTTCCACATGCTGCAGGTGCAGCCATAAAAAACAAAAACAAAAAACAAAAAAAGCAACAAAAAAAACCTTTATTGAATTGAAAACCCACCAGGCAATGGGTATTTGTCTCTGCCACCTTGTGCGGACCTCATACCAGCATGATTACACACCTGAGCTGTCTGCCACCAGTTCTCAGGTCCTGGGGGGCCACACGGACCAGGATGCTGCCCCTGCTGCCACCCCTGTGCCTACAGGACCCCTGGGGCTCCCCAATCATTTTGAGTCTCTGGGGGTCTGGCATGAACTCAGAGGCAAGCTTGCTGGTGTCTCACAACCCCCGTAACCTCCTCCTTGCCTGCCTGCACCAGCCTGGGTTGCCTGCTGTCCCCACCACATGCAGATGGAGAAATTGAGGCACTGGATGCTGAGGACAAGGATCTCAGTGGGGTCAGGGAGGAGAGGAGTCAGGACTCGAAGCCAGGGCTCTGTGTCAGGACACTTCCCTGAGGCCCTGAGCGTGAGGGCCACGGACTCCGATGCCGATACTGGGCCTGCCTCCTCCCTCTGAATTGTCACCAGCTGTGTAGCCTTGGTACTCCAGGACTCTCTCCTCTTCCCGCTGATAAATCAGACTGAGAGGCAGCCATGGCTTGCTCATCACCCCTGTGGCTTTGACCAAGCAGGCTGTTTAATGGAGAGCACAGAGCTGGCCGTGGGTCCAGCCAGCCTCCAGCCCTCTCCTAGGAATGGGTTCTGTCGGCTGATTCTCAGGCCCTGCCCACCCCCCCACTGCCATCACCGGGCAGCACCTCTAGCCTGTGGCCTGGGTGCAGGACCTGCAGGGGCTGGTGGCCCTGGTGGAATGTTAATGCAGGGCTGAGCTTGGAGCCCTGAGGCAGAGGTGATCCAGGGAGCTGGTGCCAGCGGGGTGGGCAACTGTGTAGACAGGACCAGTTGGGCTGAGCCCTTGGATAGTGGACCCCCCGGGTCAAGGAATAAACAACCCTCTCTCTAGTCTAAAGCGCTCAAGGACCGACCTGAAGGCCGAGGGGTGCAATGCCGAGAGGAAAGTTGCTTACAGTCCTGGGCTCAAATCTGCATTTGGTTTCTAACTTGACCTTGGAGAAATCCCTTCCTGAACCTTGGTTTCCTCATTTGCACCCAAACCAGATGGCCCAGCTGTTCTGGGGAATTCAGATTTCATTTATTTATTTTTTATTTATTTATTTTTTTATTTTATGGCTGCACCCGTGGCAAATGGAAATTCCCAGGCAACCCGAGCTGCCGCAGTCAGATTCTTAACCCTCTGTGCCACAGCAGGAGCTCTGCGATTCAGACTTTAAATATTCCTTCTGACTTTTCCCACGCTCTGTTCTGCTCATAGCAGGGGCTGGGGCTGTGTAGGGGGGCCACGATCAGGTAAGTTTGGGAAACGCCACATGCCAAGCCCCTCCTCGAGATTCCAGATGCACGCTCTGAGAAGTCCTGCAGCCAAAGCTGGGTTCATTTATTTGTTCAAGTAAGACTTCTTTTCTTTGTCTTTTTTTTTTTTTTTTTTTTTTTTTGCTATTTCTTTGGGCCGCTCCCGCGGCACATGGAGGTTCCCAGGCTAGGGGTCGAATCGGAGCTGTAGCCACCGGCCTACGCCAGAGCCACAGCAACTCGGGATCCGAGCCGCGTCTGCAACCTACACCACAGCTCACGGCAACGCCGGATCCTTAACCCACTGAGCAAGGGCAGGGACTGAACCCGCAACCTCATGGTTCCTAGTCGGATTCGTTAACCACTGCGCCACGACGGGAACTCCCAAGTAAGACTTCTTATTTTTCCCAGTACACCTATTAATACTCTCCTAGTCCGTTGCCTTGATACGTACCTTGGACAGAGCACCTCACATCTGCATCTCCTTTTCCAGAAAAAAGAGGGGCACTGTCGCGCTGGCAGGGGTGGAGAAGACTGTGATGGGAAATTCAATGGAAGGAGCCCCCAGAAGGGGGCTGACTGATGCTGTCTCTGGCCCCAGCATCTCCAGAACAGAGGCCGCCCCCACCTCAGCCCCAGATAGAAGCCCACCCAGGCTTCTGCTAAGAAGCCCTGAGGCAGATGTTCCCACACCCTAAGGGCACTTCCCCAAAGGGTCTGGGGCCGGGAGGTTTCCCCCGGAAGCCAGGCCCAGCCTCCTTTCCTCGTCTCCAAGTCCCACGAGGGATAAATGTCTGCGGTCCTGCCAGTTGTTCCGGTCCCGCCAGGCTCCCAGAAGTGGGAGCTACAGCCTTGCTCTAGAATAGCCCCTAACTCCTCTGGCACCCAATGGGCTGTCCAGTCTTGTCCTGGACATGTGAGGAAGGGAGGACCACCAACCCAAAGACATCAGAGCCCTCGTTTCAGAGCCAAAGGTCTGGGAACTCCCGCTATGGCGCAGCGGAAATGAACCTGACTAGTATGCACAAGGATGCAGGTTCGATCCCTGGCCATGCTCAGTGGGTTAAGGATCTGGCGTTGCTGTGAATTGCAGCGTGGGTTGAAGATGTGGCTTGGATCCTGTGTTGCTGTGGCTGTGGCATAGGCTGGCAGCTGCAGCTCTGATTCGACCCCTAGCCTGGGAACTTCCATATGCCATGGGTGTGGCCCTAAAAAAAAAAAAAGATTAATGGAGCTCCCTGGTAGCTCAGTGGGTTAAGGACCCAGTGTTCTCACTGCTGTTCCCGGCCCAGGAACTTCCACATGCCACAGGCATAGCCAAAAAAAAAAACCAAAAACCCTCCCCAAAGATCCTGGGGAAAATCCTAGCACGTGGGTCCTAGCATGTGGCTGTCAGCTGGAAATTGAGCTGCTGTTTTATAGACGGGAAGGCAGACCCTGCCCTCTGCCTCCTGCAAGGTCAGTGGCCCCTAGAAAGAGTCCGTGAAGACAGCCGCCCTCACCTGATGGCCGACCCAGATTTGGTAAGCGGAATGGTTAAATCTACCTTCGGGCCTTTGCCAGAGTCTCATGGAAATCTGCCACTACCCTGCCCAGAACCCACCCACAGCGCCCCGTGCACCTCCCAGTGCAGTTTGCACCCTAAGCCTGGCCTCAGGGAGCACCTGGCTGGACCCCATCTGGTTCATCCTCCCAAGCCTGCAGGTCTCAAGCCACAGGGTCTACACTCCATTGGCTGTGCCATGGCTCTGGGTCCCCCAGGGTGGAATGTCTTGCCACTCTGCTCTTACTTTGGTGGCCGGGGGGGGTGGGGGTGGGGCATCTGCCAGGCAGTATTGACTCTCCTGTGAGTGTCCCCGCAATGCCGGCAACTCTTGCAACTCCGTGGCTGCGGCTGAAGCAACAGAGGCCTTGACAGGTGAAGGTGGGCAGCGTTGGGGATAGACGCCTCCCCCCCCTGCGTCTCTGGCTGCAGCATCTTCCAGGGCTTCCCGGGGGCGGCTCTCTCTCGGTAGCCCCTTGTCTGCCCTCAGCCTGGTTTTGGCAGGGCCAGGTTTAGGGGACTCTGGGATGGAGGCCGCCTTCCCCAGGGTGCTCCTGGCCCCTCCCACTCCTAGAAGGTTCCTTGTCCCTTGTGCAAATTCACCCTGTCGGACCCCCCACCCCCACCCACCACCTGGCTGTACACGGTCAGACTTGCCCAGATGGGTTCAAGTCCCAGTCATAGACGGAGCTGAGGCTCCAAATGGAAACCTCTCTCCATCCCTCTCCCCTCATCAACAGGTACATGCAAACACACACACACACACACACACACACACACACACACACACACACACACGCAGGCACACAGGGGCGCACACACACATATATTCACAGTGTGGATTTGGAATAATGTGAGGCCAACAAGGGAAAAAAAAATCATCGTATGACTGATTCAGGATCCCAAAAGATTGTCACAGTCTGGAGTGAAGGGCCAGTGTACCGTAACGGAGATTTAAAGGGACCCATTTAAGTTCAAACACGGCCCTGTATAAGAACACCAGTGAGGAGGTCCCCAGGTGGAGCAGCGAGTTAGGGATCCAGCATTGCTGCAGCTATGGTGCAGGCCGCAGCTGTGGAGCAGGTTCAGTCCCTGGCCCAGGAACTTCCACATGCCATTGGTATGGCAAACAACAACAACAAAAACCACCACCTCCACCAAAACAGCAATGGGAGGTGAGTCTGAGCACAGCACCCGTGAGAGAGTCCAAACAGAAATCAGGTGATGTGGCTTCCCATAATGCCTCTGTGGTCCTGGCTGCATCAATAAAGATCTCACACCTGGAACAAGGGAGGTGACAGCTTACTTAGAGCTTGGCTACTCAGTACCACTTAGAGGTAAAGGCCAAATGGAAGCATATTCAGAGGTGGAGTCTAGAATGGTGAGAGGACATGATTTTAGGTTTTATGAGATGTGTTTGCACGGGGGAAGAAGAGAGGGGGAGATTAGGACATGCGGTAAGGATTGCAGTCCACAAGGGAGAGAGGAAAGCAGTTCTGCTCTGTGAAGCCCAGAAGGAGGGGCCAACAGGAAGAGGGTTCCACTCCATCTGATTAACAGGGATCAGGCTTTTTTCAGAGGAGATGAGCTCTCTGTCCTCAGAGGAAAGCAAGAAGAGGCTTCATGCACACCTCAGGGGGTGAATTTAAGACCATCCCTGCTAGAGACAGGGTCCTAACCCCTGGTACCTCGGGATGCTTGGGAACAGCATCTTCGCAGAGATCATCAAGTTGAAGCAGGGTCACCAGGGTGGCCTTGCCTGATCCAATACAACTGGTGTCCTTGTGCAAAGGGGAGACCTGGACGCAGCCCGGAACTCAGGGAGCAGGAGGCAGAGATGGAGGTGTGGCATCTCTAGCCAGGGAACACCAGAGGTGCCAGAGACCCCTGGAAGCTGAGGGAGGTAAGACACAGGTTCCTGGGAGTTCCCTGGTGGCTCAGCAGGTTAAGGAGCCAGTGTTGTCACTGCTATGGCTCTGGTTAGAGCTGTGGGGCAGGTTCAATCCCTGGCCTGGGAAATTCCACATGCCTTGGTCAAGGCCAAAAAAAAAAAAAAAAAAAAAACAAACAAAAAATTTAACATGGGCCCTATCTGACCCAGGAGAGTCCTGATCCATTTTCCCAGGTCCACATCCCCCCCCACCTGCCCCCACTCCATCCTGCCCACTTCCTGGCAGTGGAGTGGGTGGGGCGGACCCACCAGTATCCATTACCCGCCAGCTCCTCTCACCCCACAGTATGTACCACCATCACCTCACTTGATGCTCACAGCCACCTGCCATTATTAACCCCATTTTATGGAGGAGGAAACTGAGGTTCAGGGTTGTTGATGCTGCAGGGCCAGTCAGGTGCCCCCAATCAAGACACTGCCATCAAGGGCATTTCTGAGACAGGACAGGAGCAAGTGAGGCAAGAGGAGGCGCCACGAAGAATTTATCTGTACATGAGTGGTTGGGGGCTCTGGGCAGCAGGGTTGTGACAGACGGCTGCCTTCCCTGTGTGTGGTGGATGAGTCCTGCGTGGGCTGGGAGCTTGTACCCGGTGGCCTTAGAATCCCACCCATTGCCAAGATTCCAGAAACTGGACTCTGAGCTTGCAGGGGGGGCTGAAATCAGGGTGCAGGGCCCCAGGGCTCAGCCAATACTAGACATCTTACTGATACCCCTTACTGATACCTCATCCCAGGAGAGGGGTTTAGACCAGGAAGAGCGTCTTTCCAGATTGGGAGATGACCTGTTAGGGAATAAACTCCCCACCACTGGAGGTATGCAAGGAATTGCCAAGCAGCCTCCTGTCAGTGCTGCTGTGATTTTGGGGGAAAATCCGATCATTTCCACACTCCTTTCTGTTGCTGAGTCTGAGGGTTTAGATCTCTCAAGGTTTTTTTTTTTTTCCTTTGCTTTTTAGGGCTGTACCCCCGGCACAAGGAGGTTCCCAGGCTAGGGGTCTAATCCAAGCTCCAGCTGCCGGCCTACACTGCAGCCACAGCAACGCCGGATCCTTAACCCATGAGCAAGGCCAGGGATGGAACCCTCAACCTCATGGCTCCTAGTTGGATTTGTTTTCACTGTGCCATGACAAGAATGCCTTTCCTGTATTTTTAAGTGTAGGCAGTATTTCTATAGAGCTCAAAGACCCAGAAAGCACAACATTAAACCAGCGAAAAGGCTCCTTCCCACCCACGCCCAGGCCTCAGCCCCGCTTCCAGAAGCCCTGGGTGATTCCAGGCTCTGTGCCATTCTCCAGAGTCTGTGTGTGCAGCAGCATGCTCGCTCTTAATTTTTCAATAAATACATGTTTGTGTTATTTTTATTTGTGTTCCATCTCTTGCTTGTTTCCCTGACAATGGATTTTTGGCAGCAGGCGGTGATTTGGCACAGTCCACTCTAGGTGTCCACATGCATAGAATGGGGATAAAGGCCACCTCCGGTGGCAGTTGGAAGATGACCCTTCCCCAGTGACACCCCGCAAAGCACCTGCGTCCTGGTGAAAGGTTCAGTGTGGCGGGTGTCAGGGACTGAGGGAGCCGGCCCTGGCCCTGCAGCAACTCCTTAGGCCACCAGGGGGCACCATAGAGCTGCCCGGTCCTGCTGGTGGCCACGCCATGTCCCGAGGTGACCAGGATGACACCGGAGGCTCCTTAGAGAGGGGGAGGCACCTGGGCTGCAACTGAGCATCTTGAATTTCCAGAAGCACTGCCTCTTCCTCCTGCCACTGTCCTCCTTGTCCAGGAATGTGAGGGCAAGAAGCGGAGGTCACCTGTGACAACACTTACCTCCTGAAAAGAACAGTTTTTTGTTTGTTTTGGGTTTTTTTGTTTGCTTTTTGTTTTCTTAGGGCCACATCTGTGGCATTTGGAAGTTCCCGGGCTAGGAGTCGAATGGAGCTGCCGCTGCTGGCCTCCAGCACAGCCACGGCAATGCCAGATTCGAGCTACATCTGTGACTTACACCGCAGCTCGCTGCCACTGAGCAGGGGCCAGGAATTGAACCCGCATCCTCATGGATACTAGTTGGTTTCCTTACTGCTGAGCCACAGTGGGAACTCCCAAGAACAACAATTTTAAAGCCGTCTTTTTGGTTGTTTTCATTCAGAGAAGACAAAGAGGAGGAGGTTGTCCTATACACAACCACCACCTACCGGCCCCACCCCACCCCACCCCACCCCATCCCCTTAGCCCCCTGGGCCCGGAGCTGCTCCTGGACACTGGGACCTCAGCCTGCCTTAGCAACACTCCCCTAGAGATCTCTGTCCATTTGCCAAAGACACACTGCAACCCACCCTCTCCTTTCCTTTCTTCGTGCTGGCGCCCCCTGCAGGCCAGGCACGCATTGTGCTGCGAGCCCTCAGGGCCAGCTTGGGGCTCTCAGACCTGGATTCCCTGAGGCTCAGCGCTGGGATGGGCCGGTGGGCTGTGTCCCAGAGCCTGGAAGTGGACTTGAGCAGTTTCTACCTCTTCCCCTTGGTCCCAGCACAGGACAGAGCAGAACAAGATCCAGCTGGAATCCCGGCTGGGGAAGGGAAGCAGGAAACTCATTAGGCAGGCTCCACGGTGGTCTCTCAGCTCCGTGGAAACCAGGAGGGTCTCAAATACACGGGCCTGGAACCCTACGGGCAGCAAGGGCTCTGGCTTCCCCAGCCCAGAGCCAGTGCCCGCTGGGGCCGCAGGGCTGTCCCAGTCGCATCAGCCACATATTTAACACCCTAGAGGTGGCCATGCCACAGCGTCTAATCACCGTCAAGTTGGTCTATGGGCCCATCTCCGTGAGCCTGCCTTTCCTCCAGCATCGGGCAGAGACAGCCCCTCAGCTGTACCCACCTGGCCGGATAATGATGCAAACATTTATTGGGAACCCGTGTGGGCCAGGCACAGTTCCAGCTCACGGACCTCACAACGACCTTGAACTTTGTGCAGTTGTGCAGATGGGGACACAGAGCAGCAGGTAAGGTCACTTGTCTAGGGTCACGTAGGGAGCAAGCAGAAGTGACAGGGTTGGAGCCCAGGGTCCATAGTTTGAACCACCAGGACACAGCCTCCTGGAGCTGGGTATTTTGCTTGCCTGGGGGGCAGGGCTGGGGGAACCATGCTTTTTCTTTTATTCTTTTTTGGCTGCCCCATGGCATATGGAGTTCCCAGACCAGGAATCAGGTCTGAGCCACAGTTTCAACCTAAGCCACAAGAGCTGAAATGCTAGATCCTTAACCCACTGTGCTGGGCTGGGGATTGAACTTGCATCCCAGCGTTCCCAAGACACTGCCGATCCCATTGTGCCACAGCGGGAACTCCAGGATGGTGTTTTATCAAAACAGAGAGTGCTTCTAGTTGAATTTTCAAGGTTCTCATCTGGGAATCTGCTGTATCCACCACCAAATGCTTCTAGAAGCAGATAGGGTTTGAGTGGCTGCCTGAGTCCAGGATCTGTTTGGCCAGGGCATCTATGCTGTTGACCCAGGTTGCATGAAGGGGCCTCACATCTTTAGCCTCGTCCCGGGGGCGGCTGGGACAAAACCCTGCCAAACCCTGAACATCCGAGCAGACACCCAGGCCCAGTGATGGGGCCACCCAGACCGGCCTGGCAAGGGCACTGCCCTCAATAACAATAATTACGACTATTATGAGTATTCTGTTGTGATGACAGTAATAACCTCGGAAGCAGTTTTGGTGTCATGGTTGGGAGGCCAGACCTTGCGTCAGGCAGACTGGCACACCTTGGCAGCAAGACCTTGGCAGCAAGCCGGCGACTTGAGCTCCCTGGCCTCAGTTTCCTCCTCTGCCAAGTGGGCTGAGGTTGCAGAGAGGTGTCAATTCCCATGGGCTGCCTGGGGGTGGGGCTGCACAGGGCAGAGTCCTGGCCAGCCCAGTGGAGACCAAGCCGCAGCCACGGGAAAGGGGCCCCAAGATGCTACCCTATGCCTATGGTGTGAGCCTGCCGGCACCCCAGGAACCCTGCCAAGTTCCCAGGGCTGCAGCAGACGCCCTTGGCCAGTGGCTTCTGCACGTCATGCTCAAGGCCAGGGACTAATTATTTCTGCAGACTCTGCTCTGTTAAGGAGATGTGATTGGATGGGCAGCCCTTTTGTCTTTTCTTTTTAGGGCTACCCCTTCGGCATATGGAGGTTCCCGGGCTAGGGGTCGAATCGGAGCTAGAGTTGCCATCCTACACCACAGCCACAGCAGCGTGGGATCTAAGCTGCATCTGCGACCTATGCCACAGCTCATGGCAACGCTGGATCCTTAACCCACTGAGCGAGGCCAGGGATCGAACCTGCCTCCTCTTGGATGTCAGGTTTGTTTCTGCTGAGCCGCACTGGGAACTCCTGGGCTGCCCATTTTGGAGATAGGGTGACCAAGGCTCAGGAGGCTGGAGACTTGCTTTGGGCCTTAGAGAGGGGCCAGGGTCAGTGGTGCAGGCAGGGACTCTGAATTTGGCCTTCTCTCTGTAGCGAACAAGGCTCCTGGGGAGAAGAGATGGGACTCCGATTGTGGTCACTCGAACATGGGGGACTGGGGGGAGGTGGCCACCGGTCCTGTGAACAAACTCACTCCTACAAGCCAGCTGTCCTGGCCACCACCTGCCTTCTCTCCCCAGATCCCAGGATGGGGACACGGTAGGGAGAAGCCTGGCCCCACACCTGCCGCTGCTAGAGTCAGAGACAGCCCCTGGGTCCGGCCCTGGCTGAAAACGGCTCTGCCTGGGCAGAGGGATACGCCGCAGGAGACCAGACTTGTCCTTTGCTGATCCCTCACCCAGGAAGTGTCACTGGCTTTGCAGAGCTCCTTCTGTGCCCATAGCAGCCATGTGGGGTAGGTGCTTTTGCTGTGCCATCCACAGATGAAGGGAAATTCAAGAGGCGAAGCGATTGTTCTGGCCTCCAGCTGGTGGGAGGCAGGGCTGCAGTGGAACTGGTGAGGGGTGTGTAGGGGCGTCCAGGACCCTCGCACTCTCCAGGAAGACCCCCCTCCAAGAAGGAGGAGGAGGTGGCGTTGGGTGTTGGGAGCAGAGAGAGGCGGAGAGTCTGCTCTGGGCTTGAATTCTGGCTCTGCCCCTGGCCCTTTGGGGTTTCCAACCGCTCGCCTGCAGGTCTGGGGAACTCCCCCACCTGGCCAGGCTGCCTTGTGGATCTGAAGACGGGGCAGGAGTGCTCAGCCCAGGGAGTGCGTGCTTGATAACAGGAGGTTTCCTTCTTCCTTTCCCTTGCTAACAAAGCACCTGGGACTTAATAAAAGTAAGCTTCACAGTGGGTTAAGGATTTGGTATTGTCACAGCTGTGGCTTGGGTTGCTGCTGTGGCAGGAGTTTGATCCCTGGCCGGGAAACTTACACATGTCATGGGCGTGGCCAAAAATGAATTTAAAAAAATAAATAAAAGTTTCAGAGTTCCCTTGTGGCTCAGCCTTAAGGATCCAGTGTGGTCACTGCAGCAGCTCCGTCGCTCCTGTGGCGCAGATTTGATCCCTGGCCCGGGAACCTCCGCACGTCGCAGGCAAGCCAACCAAACAACACAACAACAACAAAACAGGAGTTCCCGTTGTGGCGCAGTGGTTAACGAATCCGACTAGGAACCATGAGGTTGCGGGTTAGGTCCCTGTCCTTGCTCAGTGGGTTAAGGATCCGGCGTTGCCGTGAGCTGTGGTGTAGGTTGCAGACGCGGCTCGGATCCCGCGTTGCTGTGGCTCTGGCGTAGGCCGGTGGCTACAGCTCCGATTCAACCCCTAGCCTGGGAACCTCCATATGCCACGGGAGTGGCCCAAGAAATAGCAACAACAACAACAAAAAAAGACAAAAGACAAAAAAAAAAAAAAAAAAAAAAACCCAAAAAAGAAATGCAGGTTTCCAATTTCCCTTGCCTCAATAATAAAGCAAAGGGTTCTTTCTCCTAGACAAAATATTTCCATTTTTAAGAGAGGCCCCTGTCTTAAGAGGATCATGGCTGATGGTAGGATTTGCGGCGGCGTGTGTCTCAGGCCAGCAGGCAGCTAGAAAAGGCTCTTCGTGTTCCTCAAATCATGTGAGCCGCAGCCCCAGGGAGGCTGGTGCTGCCAGGGCCATGCCAGGGTCCTGCCCCCCTCTCCCGCCAAGGTGGCTATTGCCATCTCAGATGCACTGCTTCCAAAAATCGCCCAGATTCTCCTGGGCTGAGCTCATGGCACATTCCTGGGCTAACAAAGAAGGATTTCCCTGGAATCCCACGGTGGTGCTCAGAGCCAGCCTTAAAGGGAATCAGGCATTCAAAGGAATGCAGAATAAGTTTGTGCCAGCATTAAAGTGCAGATGCAGCATTAAAGTGATAAAGTGATAAAAGCCAGTGCTGGCACGTCTGTAGGAAGGAGCACCCCCAGCAAGGCTAGAATGTTCTTTCCTACCTCTGCTGCCTACAGAAATGCGGAGCCCCCTTTCGAGCCCAGCACAAGCGTCTCCTTCACCACGAAGCCCTCCTGGCTTCCCACCTGAATCACTGTTTCCCCCTTGGCGGCTCCCATGGCGTATTAGTCTCATTTAAGGCACGACTCTCAGGGCCCTTCCCACTCCCCGTCAGGCTGTGAACTTGAGGACAGGGCCGTGGCTCATTCACTTCGTGGGTGAGCACAGAGAGCTCATCCAGTGAGCATTTTGCCCTCACCCTTGACCTAGCGAGGATGCCCATTGGACAAAGGAGGAGGCCGAGGTCAGAGAGGTTCAGCCCTTTGCTTAAGCCTGGCCGGCCCCGAGCCCAGGCTCCTTCAACAGCCCCAGTGCTGCCTCTGTGTGGGCTGGGTCCTGCCTGGGCTGGAGGGACCTCGGGATCCCAGAGTGTAAGCGGGGGCTGGGCAGACAGGGCCAGCACAGCGATGGGGGCCACGTCAGGGAATCCAGGGGCCTGTGGGAGCCTGATGGGTCGGGGATGGGGGGCGCGGAGAAGGACTTTACAAACCTCAGCCAGGTAAGGAAGAGGGGGCAGGGCATCTGAGACAAAGAGAACGTGTGGCCCAAGACATGGAGGTGTGACAGATAATACTGTGTTGAGGGGACAAACTCTTTATGCTGTCTTTTTGGTGGAATGCAGAGAGGGGAAAGCAGAGCAGTTAGGAGGGAAGGCAAAACTCTCTAAAGAGAGTGAGCCCAGGCCATAGCGCTGCTTGGGAATTGCTGCAACCTGCTGTAGAGCCCGAGGTCTCTGCCTTAAGCTCTACAGGTTTCAAAACAGCACCTGCATGGAGCCCCGGGAGGCTAGCTTATCAGATGTGCCAATGGCACCCCCCACGAGGACAGGGCATTTCCAGGAACCTCAGCAGGTGGAACAAGGGACTGAAACCAACAGAATGGAATTGAAGCAGGAGAGCCAGAATAACCTGTCTTCAAGCGCAAAAGGTCGAATGCACAAACTGACAAAGAATTGGGTGAGGTTTTTTTCCTCCCACATTGACTGTGTTTTTGTTTGTTAGTTTGGTTGGTTGGTTTTGTTTTTGGCATTTTTGTTTGTTTGTTTGTTATGTTTTTGGTCTGCACCCATGACATGCAGAAGTTCCTGGGCCAGGGATTGAACTTGTGCCACAACAATGCCAGATCTTTAACCCACTGAGGCACCATGGGAACTCCCCAGATTGACTTTATTTCTTTGCTTTTTAGGGCCATACCTTCGGCATATGTAAGTTCCCAGGCTAGGGGTCGAATCGGAGCTACGGCTGCCAGCTACACCACAGCCACAGCAATGCCAGATCTTTGACTTCATAGTTCACAGCAATGACGGATCCTTTAACCTACTGATTGGGGCCAGGAATACTAGTTAGGTTCATTTCTGCTGCGCCACAATGGGAACTCCCCCCAGATTGACTTTAAAATGGGCATCTCCTGAGGCTGAGATAGGGAGAGCTGTTGGGTGGGCTTGCCTGCAGAAGGTTCTATGCACTTTCCGTAGTTGGGGGCCCTGGATGGATGTCCTGTAGCATCAGGTGTCCTGGCCACGGCAGAACCTTCGGAGGAGGCAGCCAGTGCCCTGGCTCCAGGGTGGGCACGCCAGTCATGCCTCTAAGGCTCCCCCACCCCCTCGCAGCAGCTGGGGTGGGCTTATCCCATGTAAGCCCTCAGTCCCATCCAGGAATGGCCATTCCAGCTGCCCTGAGATCAAGGAGGACCCTGGCCAGGTGAACAGCAGATTTGGGGTGGGGGGCAGGGTGTGGTAACTCCCTTCCTGTGAGGTGGGATGGAGGGCACCCCCCCCCCCCGTGTCTGTGATGAACTATGCCAGGGAAAATGGTCAAGGAGAGTCTCAGGAAGCAAGGAGGCTGGCACACAGCAGGTGCTCAACAAATAGTGATGTGTCAGGAGTTTCCATCGTGGCTCAGTGGTTAACGCACCCGACTAGCATCCGTGAGACGCGGGTTCCATCCCTGGCCTCGCTCAGTGGGTTAAGGATCCGGCGTTGCCATGAGCTGTGGTGTAGGTCACAGATGCAACTTGGATCCTATGTTGCTATGACTGTGGTGTAGGTTGGCAGCTGTAGCTCCGATTTGACCCCTAGCCTGGGAACCTCCATATGCCATGGGTGCGCCCCTTAAAAAAAATAGTGATGCTCGGGAGGGAATCAGCCCTACTTAGATCACCAGGCAAGCCCTTCTAGCCCCTGAGCCTCAGTCTCTCCAGCTGTAAAGTGGGTGTCACATCCAGAGCAGGCTGGGTGGTCTAGCCGTGGCATGGGGTGGGCATTCAGCCTAGGAAGACCCTTCACACAGCACATCTAAGCCTCTGAGAGCCAGTCCTGCTGCCCTAGCTTGTTCACCTCCAGAGACAGAGAGCTCACTTCCTGGAGTCTGAAACAGAGCAGACAGTGACCTGCCTTCAAAGAATTCACCGTCCCGGGGGTGGGGGGGCACATGGGAGCCAGTCTCTGTGAAACTGTCTGGACCCTGAGAGGCTGGCCTCACAGGGCTGACTCCCCTCGCTCCTGCTAGAGGTGTCCCATGGGAGAAAGGCCAGAGTGTTCCAGAGATGAGCCAGGAGGGCTGACCTCCGCCTCGGCAGGTCAGAGGAGTCCAGGGCCAGCCCTTTGCTGTCTGAAAGGGCAGGGTCTTATCAGCCCCCTGGGCTTCCAGCCCTTCATCCTGGGCTTTCCTAAGGCTGCTGATGGCTCTGCACCCCCAGGGCAGCTGAGGGAGGGTTCCCTCGCTTTCTGTGACCTCCATGGAGAAAATGCATCACCTGCTGGTGAAGCGAGCCGGGCGGAGCCCGGAAAGATGGCACCGAGTCACCGGGCCTTCAGGGCTCGGACAGCCGTGTAATTAGCTCTTACAGGAAAGGGGCCCGATCTGTCATTTTCCTCCGGAAGCGCCAGGAGGGCTTGCCGGCTGCCCCTCCTCGAAGCCAGAGAATGGCCGGATCCTCATCCGGGGCTAGACTGGGTTAGGGATGGGGACCAGGAGCGGGAAAAACATCCATCCTTCCGCTCAGGGATCCCACTTCTGGGAACTTATCCCGAGGAAACAATCTGGCAGGAAAACCAGGCTGTGCACAAACACGTCCCCACGGGAGTTATCTGCCGAAGTTCAGCCCCGGAAATAACCCTCGTGTCCAGCATGGGGAGCAGCCAAGCCCCCCTCGGTGGTGCAATAGGGCGAACTGGGTGGTGGGGGGGCGGTGGAAGTTCTGGATTGGTCACCCTGTGATTCCTGGCACCCCCTCACCCCCACCCCGGCACTGGTCACACAGACCACTTCCAGGACGTGTGCAGAGGAGGCGGATCCGAATCTCCAGGGAAGGGATCTGGTGGACAGGGGTCCCTGCTCACGGCTAAAACTGCCACTTCAGCAATGCGTTTGTTTAAACTTGATGAAGTCTCAGTTTTTGCCTCTGTGAAATGGGCCTAGCACTGGGGCCTGCCCATGGGATGCTGGGAGGGTTGGTGAGATGTGGGAACATGATGGCTCCGTGGGACACAGGGAACCCTGGCTGTGTCTCTTTTTCCCCCCTGACCCTGTCCTATAACCAGTGGGTGAATTCACATCTGCGCATTGCAGTCAGGCCACACGGGCTGGTTTGAGGCTGTCCGATGCCCAGGGGTGTGAGAAGGCCAGTGTGACTGTTCCGCAGGGGTCTGCCCTGTGCTCCCCGAACCAGTTCCTACCTATGGAGGGAGGAGGGTGTGTCAGGCTCCAGAAGCCCTCACTCCTCCTGATCCTTCCCTGCCTGGGTGCCCCAGAGCCAGGGGTGTTCTCGGGGCTGTCTGAGCCCCTGCTTTGTACCCCCGCTGCTCCAACAGGACAGGGGAGAATTGGCTCCTGAAGGAAACAGCAGGGCTGGGTTCCCAAGAATCTTCTGGAGAGAAGGAAAGGCCAGACAAAGGCCTGGGGCTGTTAACCTTTCAGCTGAGAGCACGAGGCCAGGGGGCCATCAGGGAGCGGGTAGTGTGTGCAGGTCTGAAGCTTCGGGCTCTGTGTGGGCTTAAGAGGCCCGAGGCTATAGGAGGGATGACAACCGCGTTGGGGGAGCCTCTCCTGGCAACCAGGAGCATCTGCTTTCGGAGCACACGGAGGGGAGGGGATGGAGTGCCCGTTGTGGTTCAGCTGCTTAAGGACCCAGCTAGTACCCATGAGCATGTGGCTTCCATCCCTGGCCCCGCTCAGTGGGTTAAGAGGCTGGGGTTGCTGCGAGCTGTGGTGTAGGTTGCAGACGTGGCTTGGGTCTGCTGTTGCTGTGGTTGTGGCCTAGGCTGGCTGCTGTCGCTCCGATTCCACCCCTAGCCTGGGAACTTCCATATGTCCCAGGTGGGCTAGGTTGGTGGCCCCCAGGCATTGTGTGTGTGAAAGGGACACTTCTAAATCTTAGCATTTAGGGCTGCAGACCTAAATAGATCCAGCCACGGAGACAAGAGTAGCCTGGTCAGTGATAAGCCTGCCTTCGGGACACGGAGACTCCTGGGGCCACTCCCACCCCCGCCGGCTGGACCTTCCAAATGGATGTGCCCATGCACTGCCCAGCCCAGCTCTCCCAGGGCCCCCACAAGGCTGCGTCTAAGTGCAGCCCCGAGAGTTCCGGCTGTGGAGCAGCAGGGTCGGCGGCTCCTTGGGAGAGCTTGGAACACAGGTTCCATCCCCAGCCCGGCATCGTGGGTCAAGGAGCCAGCGTTGCCGTGAGCTGTGGTGTAGGTGCAGACCTGGCTCAGATCCCATATGGCTGTGGCTGTGGTGTAGGCTGGCAGCTGTAGCTCCGACTTGACCCCTGGCCTGGGAACTTCCATATGCCACGGGTGCCACCCTAAAAAGAAAAAAAAACCAAAACCTCATCTGGGAACTGAGATCCTATATCAAATTCCTGCATGCCGTGGCCAAAAAAAGAAAAAGAAAAGAAAGAAAAAAATCAAATAACACTAAGAAGTCCAGGGAATTCCCTGGTGGCTCAATATGGCAGTGCTGCTGCTATGGCTCAGGTCATGCCATGGCATGGATTCGACCCCTGATCTGGGAACTTCCACATGCCACAGGCACAGCCAAAAAGAATAAAATAAAATGAAATGTTCAGAAGGAAATGAAATGTTCTGCCAGCTCTCCCCTTACCTGCTCCCCAGGACGGCCTGTTTCCACATTTAGCTCTTCCTTCTGGTTCTGGCCTCCGTATTTTCTCAGGAAGATGTTTCTGTTGGTATTTCTCGATTTTTTTTTTTTTTGGTTCTTTATTTTCCCAGCCCCTCCCCCTCGACTTTTCAATTCTCAACTTTTCTAGAATTCCTCCAGGTTGTAACAGAGGAGGCTTCAGCTCTCCTAAACGCTCTCATCCCCGCCCCCGCCCTCCCCGCACCCCTGGCATCTCCTAGAGACTTCTGCTCCATTTTTAGGTGACCAGCTGTCCAGGGGGTTATTACGATAATGTCAACATTATTTGTGACAGTCACCTAGTGATTCCTTTCTTGGTGGAGTTTTGTTGGTTGATGGCCTGGAGTTAACGCACCTTAAAAAAAAACCCTGCCAAGGGAGTTCCCATCGTGGCACAGTGGAAATGAATCTGACAAGGAACCATAAGGTTGTGGGTTCGATCCCTGGCCTTGCTCGGTGGGTTAAGGATCTGGTGTTTCCATGAGCAGTGGTGTAGGTCACAGACACGGCTCAGATCTGGCGTTGCTGTGGCTGTGGTGTAGGCCGGCAGGTGCAGCTCTGATGCAACCCCTAGCCTGGGAATCTCCATATGCTGCAGGTGCAGCCCTAAAAAAAAAAAGGCAGAAAAAGCAAAAAAGCAACCCCCCCCTGCCAGGTAATTATTTATCTCTTCTTCCTTTTTTCCATGGGCTCCACTCTAACCTAGTGGCAGTAGGTCAAATGCTCAGGCATCTGGCTATCTTATCTAGCCCTCCACCCTCTGCAGCTTAGGGCCTGTGCCCAGCCAGCCTGGGCCTACCCCACCCACTGCTCCTCCAGGGAAGGACCCTCCCTTCCAGGGAAAGCCATCCTATTCCCAACCTGCCTGCTCTTAGCTCCTAGGGGGGGCATGTACTTCAAAAGCTTCCGGAGAGGTGCAAAGCAGTATTTTTTTTTTGGTGACCTTGCATATCTGAAAATGTTTATATTCTGGTCTCATACTTGGCTGATTCTCTCTGGGGCTTAGAATCCAGGCAGGAAATCCTTTTCCCTGAGACTTTTAAGGCAACTGATTGCTCTGTGATCTTCTAGCTTCAAGGGTTTGTAAGGAAAAGTCCAATGCCAGGTTTTGTTTTGTTTTTTAATCTTAATTTAAAAACACATGTATACGGTGCTTATAAAAACACATGTACAATGTGAGATAAAGAAGGTATGCGTATGACTGGGTCAGGTTGCTGTATAGCAGAAATTGACAAAACATTGTAAATAGACTATAATAAAAATTAAAAAACAAAAAAAAACCACATGTACAAAAAGTAAAAATCAAATAAAAGTATAAAGCTTAAAAAACAAACAGGGAGTTCCTGTCATGGCTCAGTGGTAATCAACCTGACTAGTATCCTTGAGGATGTGGGTTCGATCCCTGGTCTTGCTCAGTGGGTTAAAGAATCTGGTATTGCCCCCAAACTGTGGTGTAGGTCGCGGATGAGGCTCAGATCCTGGCGGCTGTGGCTGTGATGTAGGCTGGCAGCCGTAGCCCCAATTGGACTCCTTGCCTGGGAACTTCTATATGCTAAGGGCACAGCCCTGAAAAGACAAAAACAAAAACAAACAAACAAAACAACAATGATAAACCCAGAAAAGAATCCCTTGCTTCAAGTCTCCACCCCTGATTCCTGCCTCCCAGAGGCAGCTGCCTACGATTATTCCAGACTTATCTCCTCATTTGAAAACAACCCACTGCTCTTCTTTGGGTCTCTAACGTGGGCATTATCACTGCTTTTCTCTTAGGGACCAGGAGGGTTTAGTCGGCTTATGTCCCCATCCTCCCAGTAGGACCATAATACAAGTTTGGTTAAGTCAATATTGTTTACATGTTGGGAGTTCCCGCTATGGCGCAGGGGAAAGGAATCTGACTAGGATCCATAAGGATGCAGGTTCCATCCCTGGCCTCACTTGGTGGGTTAAGGATCTGGCATGGCCCTGAGCTGTGGTGTAGGTCACAGATGTGGCTCAGATCCTGAGTTGCTGTGGTTGTGGCACAGGCTGGAAGCTTCGTCCCCTAGTCTGTGAACTTCCATATGCCATGGATGCAGCCCTAAAATGACAAAAAAAAAAAAAAAAAGTGATTCCACTCAGCAAAGGTGTGTCCCTGTGTTGGGTCTTAGCCAGGCTGAGCCTTTGCTTCAGAATAGGCTTCTCTCAGCTTCTCAGAGCCTCAAGAGACTCATTCCAGGCCTCTTAGCCCTTTCTTTGGCAGGCCAGCACCCACCTGCTTTACTGTGCGGCTCAGGTTTGAGCCTGTCTTTTTGTTTTGTTTTGTTTTGCTTGTCTTTTTAGGGATGCACCCATGGCATCTGGAGGTTCCCAGGCCAGGGGTCAAGTTGAAGCTGTAGCCTCGGCCTGCACCACAGTCACGGCAATGCGGAATCCAAGCCGCGTCTGTGACCTACACCACAGCTCATGGCAACCCAGGATCCTTAACCCACTGAGCGAGGCCAGGGATGGAGCCCACGTCCTCACGGATACTAGTCAGGTTCATTACCGCTGAGCCACGATGGGACCTCCTTTTCAAAAATTTTTTAAAATACAGTTGGTTTACAATGTTCTGTCAATTTCTGCTGGACAGCAAAGTGACCCAGTCATACATATACATACATTCTTTTTCTCATCTCATCTTCCATCATGTTCAAGCCCAAGTGATTGGATCGAGTTCCCTGTGCTGGGCAGCAGGACCTCATAGCTTTTCCTTTCTAAATGTCATAGTTTGCATCTACTAACCCCAAGCTCCTCATCGCCCCACTCCCTCCTCCTCCCTGTATCCAGGGCCTTTCTACTCACCCCACTGGCTCCTGCCTTATTCACTCATCCACAAGCAGCCCCTGAGTTCCCAGGGTCTCTGTCAAGGGCAAGGGACAGCAGCAGCAAACAAAACTATGGACCTCATAGTTTTGTTTGCTGCTTGTTAAATTTACTCATGTCACAGCTTCTCTGCCCAGCCGGGGGCTCAGCTGGGGGGCCAGGGGAGCAAGGTCCCTTCAGAACAGCCTCACCCAGCGCGGTCGCAGGAAGTTGTGTTAAACAGAAGGGGTGTCAGCTGGACGGGGCGGGGGCAGCTGGGCCAGCAGCCGGCAGAAGCCACATTAACAATTAAGGCCTACGCTGACATTCATTCCACCCGCAGAGCATGAAATATTCAGGCACCAGGGACTGGTCTCTGCTCTCTGCAGAGGCAGGCTGGGGAGGGGCAGCATTGCTGGTTGTAGACACTGGGCAGAGGGCTGCAGCCCAGGCCTGGTGGGCAGGGCATCTGGAGGCTGGGGGGGGGGCAGGGGGCATGTGGGTGTGGCCCAGGGGTGTCTGAGGTAAATGGTGCAGCTGCAGATGCCCGGGGTGCCATCCAGGCCAAGCCCTGAGGGTCCCAGAGAAGAGTGGGAGCTTACATCATGGGGATGTGGGAGTGAAGGGGGTCGGGGGGGTGGTGAGAGGAGGCAGACGAAAACCATCCATCACAGGAGGGGCTGCCTGCTTGGGCTTTTTTTTTTTTTTTTTTTTTTTTTTTTTGCCATTTCTAGGGCCGCTCCCACGGCATATGGAAGTTCCCAGGCTAGGGGTCGAATCGGAGCTCTAGCCACCAGCCTACGCCAGAGCCACAGCAATGTGGGATCTGAGCCGCATCTGCAACCTACACCACAGCTCACGGCAACGCCGGATCCTTAACCCGCTGAGCAAGGCCGGGGATCGAACCCGCAACCTCTTGGTTCCTAGTTGGAGTTGTTAGCCACTGCGCCACGACGGGATCTCCAAGCAAACTCCATCTTGATGGAGGCATTGGGTTTTTTTGGGAAAGTCTGGTGGACCGAAGGACTGAGATGCAGGCCACAGGAACCCCCTGGGGCCATGCACAAATTGATGGGGGCTTCCCGCAAGCACAGGGTTCATCACCTCTGCGACTTCCCTAGTGAACCCGTGTTCTCTATGCTCACCCCTCCCTCTCCTGGGAGCAGCTCTCTGCACAGGCTTTCTTCTGGGGAGAGCCTCCTGGGAGCTAGTTAATTTGGTTGGCCTTTTGAGGCTAAGAAAGACTTGCAGCCTAAGAGTTCCTCGGTGGTCTAGTGGTTAGGATTCAGTGCCTTCACCACTGTGGCTGAGTTCAATCCCTGCTCTGGGAACTGAGATCCCACATCAAGCTGCTGCTCAACACCACAGCAAAACAAAACAAGACCAAAAAACAAACAAGCAAAAACACTGCCCCCCCCCCCAAAAAAAACCCCTCCAAACACGTTGCCTTCCCTTCCCAAATGGGAACTGGAACCCTTTCCCTCCTCAAAACCAAACTCGGCTGGGCTCTCAAAGCATCCTGCCCCAGTGGGGTGGCTGACCCTCTCCACCCAGGATCCAGGAGCTGGCTCACCAGTCTGGGGACCCTCGGGCTACCCTGGGGCTTGACCCTCAAAGTTATGCCCCTCCAGCTCACCCCCTCCCCACCAGTCTTTCCTGAACATCTATGTGGACAGAAGGGCAGAAGGCTGGGGAATGGACCACTCTCCCACCCCCCATCCCTTCCCCATATACGGGCCAGAGAGAGCTCTTAAAAGGCAAATCAGGTCATCTAGCATCCTGCTAACCCCCCACTGCTTTCCCAGCTGCCTTAGAATCTGGATGAATCCCCCTCTCACCCCAGGCCCACTGCCAGCCCACTGGACCTCCTTGAATAGGCCCCTAACAGGCCAACCCTAGGGCTTCTGCCCTGGAGTGCCCTTCCCCTTATCTTTGTCCCTCTTGTCACTCAGACATCAGCTCAGACACACCTCCTCTGAGGTCCTCCCTGACCACGGGATCTAAAGTAACTGATAATCACTTTCTGCGACAGCAGCTTGTCTTAATTCCCTGCACTGCACTTATTACACTCACAGTTATATAGTTTGTTTATTATCTTCTCCCCGCCCCCTCGGCCCCCGCAGAGTGCAAAGTTGTCCCCACCAGAATCCCCCAGTTGTCCAGATCAGGCCTGGCTTAGACTAGGTGCTATACACAATTGTCGAGTGAACGGCTGAGCAACTGTAAGTGGGGACATCAGCTGTTGTGCGGGCGCGCGCTCCGGGCCGTGGCGCTCACAGTCGAGTGCGCGGGTTTTATCTTGTTGTGGTCCTTGGGGAGGGACGCCCCCTCCGCCAGGCTGGCGGCAGACGCGCTGTAAATGCGCTTTTGGGACGCGAGGATAACGAGATGGACTCACAGCCAGTGGGAAGGCTCGGGTGCCGGGCGAGGCTGGCTGGTGGGGAGGGTTTTTTGCCAACGACTCGGCGTCCCTCGAGTTAAGATCCCAGTGGGAGACCTTTCTCCACCCTACCCAGTGGGCTCTAAGTCGCGAATCCCTGATTCTCTCCCGAATTCTGGGACCGGGGGAATGGCGTGTGTTCCAGCGCCCTCGTCACCTCGGGGCAGGGAAGAGGGTACAGACAGTGCTCGGGGGCTGTTGGCGAGGCCCTGGCCATCCCGGTGCTTAGGCGCCGGAGCCACAGCCCTGCGCTGAAGTGGAAACGCAGCAACCTCTGAGCGCTCCGGCAGGGGACGGGGGTGGGGACGAGGGCGGAGGAGCCGGGGGCAGGGAAGGGGACAAAGAGCCGATCTGCCGCCGGAGAGAGCGACCCCCGTGTCAAGTGTCCTATTGTCCGTCGTATCTCAGACTAAGCTGGACTCTGGTGCCCCCGGGAGGGAGAAGGGGAGCTGTCCTCCGGATCCTGGGTATTTGTTTATTTGGGGCGGGGGAGGGCGGGCGCGGCACGAGAGCCCAGGAAGGGGCTGGGCGCCCATTTCCGCGCGTCTCCTTTAAGGGAAGCCCTGCCCTACCTTTCCCACCGTCTCCCTCCCCGCAGCCGTACCTGCATTTTAAAAGCGCCCTGTAGCCCTGGGATTGGCGGAGGCCGCGTCCTCCGGGCGCAGAAACTTGAACGGCCAAGAGGGGAGGGTTGGCAGCCAGGCGGGTGGACTGTACCATCTCCGTGGCGTCCCCCGCGTGCGCCCCGCCCCTCCCACACACCCCCGGAGAGGTCCAATCAGACGGGCTGGGGGGGCGGGACCGCGTCTAGAGCGCGCCTCTGGCAAGGCGCCGGGCGGGCGGGCGCACGGCGTAGGGGAGGACGTGGGGGGCCGGCCGCCCCTCCGCCCACCCTCTCTTTTCCTCGGAGGCGGGGCCCGACCGCGGCGCCCCGCCCCTCCCCGCCCGGAGTGGGCGGGGCGGCTGGGGCTCCGGAGCTGGGCCGGGGGCGGGCCTCCGCCTGCTTTGCCTGAGCCCGAGGAGCGCCCGGCACGGCGGCCGCCGACGCAGCGGTGGTAGCAGCTCGCCGAGCCTTGGGACGCGCGGGTTCTCGGGCGGCCCGGGCAGGCGCTACGTGAGGACGCGCGAGGCGGCGCAGGGCCAGCCGCACGCGCCCCCGGCCGCCCCCCGCCCGCGCACGGACCGGCCCAGCGCAGCCCCGGCACGGGGAGCGCCGGCCGGGCGAGGGCACGGGCGATGCCGTGGTGACGGCCCCGCCATGGCGAAGCCCCCGGCGGCGGCGGCGGCGGCGGCGGCGGCGTCGGAGGAGCTGAGCCAGGTGCCGGACGAGGAGCTGCTGCGCTGGAGCAAGGAGGAGCTGGCGCGGCGGCTGCGGCGCGCGGAGGGCGAGAAGGTGGGCCTCATGCTTGAGCACGGCGGCCTGATGCGCGACGTGAACCGGCGGCTGCAGCAGCACCTGCTGGAGATCCGCGGCCTCAAGGACGTGAACCAGCGGCTGCAGGACGACAACCAGGAGCTGCGCGAGCTCTGCTGTTTCCTCGACGACGACAGGCAGAAGGGGCGCAAGCTGGCGCGCGAGTGGCAGCGCTTCGGGCGCCACGCGGCCGGTGCCGTGTGGCACGAGGTGGCCCGCTCGCAGCAGAAGCTGCGCGAGCTCGAGGCGCGCCAGGAGGCCCTACTGCGCGAGAACCTAGAGCTCAAGGAGCTGGTGCTGCTGCTGGACGAGGAGCGCGCGGCGTTGGCGGGCGGCCCTGGCGGCGCGGGCGGCGGCGGCGGCGGCGCGGGCTCCCGCAGCTCCATCGACAGCCAGGCCAGCCTGAGCGGGCCGCTGGCGGGAGGCGCGGCGGGCGCGGGCACCCGCGACGTGGGCGATGGCAGCAGCACCTCGAGCGCCGGCAGCGGCGGCAGCCCAGACCACCACCACCATGTCCCGCCCCCGCTGCTGCCCCCAGGGCCGCACAAGGCCCCCGACGGCAAGGCGGTCGCCACGCGTAGGTCCCTGGACGACCTGTCGGCGCCGCCACACCACCGAAGCATCCCCAACGGTCTGCACGGTAAGGACGGCACCGGCCGGCTGCGCGGGTCTCGGGCCCAGAGCCCCTTCCCCCGCGCGCGGCGGCCCCCACTTTAGCCCCCTCCCCCCCCAGCTGGCATCGACTCTGGGCAGGGAGATCCCGAGCCCATCCGCAGTGGGGTTTTGAGCGGTGATTTTCTGGTGAAGTGATGCAGGCGTGTCCCTGCCCCACTCCAGAATCCGCAGCGGGCCGGGACCGCCAGATCCCAGAAAAGTTTCTCTCCTGCGAAGTTATCGGTATCAGAGTTTGGCACTGTAGGGCTGGTTAGAGATGCCGAATCTGTGCCTGGAAGCCCTTGTCCTAGAGTGGGAAGTTTTTATTGGGAAAAAAAGAAGGGCCTTTCTTAGCGAAAGTAAAATTTTCCCTCTTAATTTGGAGCAACAGGCAGCCCCAAACCTGAGCAGGTTCACCTGTGCGCTGGGGCTGGAATTCCACCTGGGCTTCTTGGCGCTGCCTGCGGCTGGGAGGGAGCACAGGCAGCCGGGCCAGCGTCCTGGGAGCTAAGAACCTTCCTGGTTTGCTATTAGTCCTGCACTTTCTCAGCTGAGGCTCTCAGACGTTCCAGAGGAATATGGGCTTGGAATGGATCCTGGCTTTTCCCACCCGCCTGCCTCAGTTTCCTTATCTATAGAATGGAGCCGATAATCCCCACCTCCTGGATTTGAGGTGGAGATAAAAGCCTCTGCGGGATTTGTGAAACTGTTGGTCACCTTGCAGGAAGTGGCACGGTTGGTGGCTGGCGTCCTGGGTGTGGGCGGGAGGACCTTTGGCCTCAGGAAAGCTCAGCTACTGTCTTCCACACCCTTGTGACTGTTGGGCCCAGGGCAGAGGGCTCTGTAGGAGCAGAGCAGGGCCCCCCCACTTCCCAGCCCTCTGATCAGTGGCTCCCCCTCTTCCCTCACACCGCTGCCGCCGCCTCACTCCTGCATCCCTGTCCTTCTACATTTTTGGTGGCTTGGCTCCTACTTGTGGTGGCAGTTGCTGCCGCCTAAACTATTTGCCTGAAGGTGGAGATTAAACAGCCCTTTCTGGTTCCCTTTAAAGGCTTTCCTAATTGGTAGAAAATGTATCTAGGCCTCAAATGAGAGTGACAGCCTGCGGGTGGGGATGGGGACGGGGTCCTCTCTCTTTGGGTTGGTGGCCAAGTGGCCTCTGCAGGTGCCTTGGGGTGGGGGCTGGGGTGGGACCTGGCCCTGGAGGGGATGTGTGTTGCTAGTCCAACAGAGTTTTTCATTTATTTACCTTCCCAGCCCCTGAGTTCAGGGCAGGACTGGGCTTCTAGGGATATTTTGTTACTGATTAGCAATCTAAGGCTACAACTTGGGTTTCTCTTTGTAACCCTGTATCCACCACACCTCCCACCGCAGGCTCCTTAAGGCCAGTGGGAGTAGCTCAAAGTTGGGCTGTTTAATTCCTTAGGGTGGCACCTTCTGGGAGGTGCGGAGTTCCGGTCCCACCCTCTGTGGCCTCACCTTCTGGGAGGCCTTGGGAGGCTCGGATTTCTGGGCCTCGGTTTCCCCAAGTGCAGTGTGGAGCAGGATATGGCTCCAGTCCCGTCTGTGGCTGGGAAATGAAATGTTTCTGGTTTTCAGCTGCGTCATCAGTGACACTTGGCGAGAGTGATTCTCTGCAGGGCACTGAAGTGCTGGAATGTCAGAGCCTATTTGCAGAGAAGTTCAGTCATGTTTTGGACAAGGAGACGCAGCCCCTGCCTGGCTCAGGATTTCACTGCTGCAGTGAACCGTTCCACCTGAGCTTTCTTGCCCCATTGGGGGTGGGGGACAGGGTGGAGTTGCAGAGTTTTCCTGCAGAATCCATGCTCCCCCAAAGCCCAGGCACCCTTGGAACCAGACTGCTGCAGGTTTTGTGGTGGCAAAGCTTTGTGTTTGGGGTGAAATAAAAATTGGGCCTTATTATCACAAATCTCAGTTGTAGGTGGGGTTGTTGTCGTTTAGTTTCTTGAAAGTCTAACATGGCCTTGAGATGTTCTCACAGTAATAAGGGTGGGGTGCATGGAAGCGAGGAAAGGCCTTTCTCTTAGAAACCCCCTTTCTGGACTTGAACCTGTGGTTTTCAGGTGAGTGGTGCCGGAGCTGGAGATGAGAATGATGCCACATCTCAGGCGGGGTGGTGGCGAAAGTGGAGTCAGACACCAGGCTTGCATCTGGGATCCTCGCTCTCTGCTCACTCTCACAAGAACCCTAGCAGGCAGTGCCATCCCCACTTGACACTGAGGTTCTGAGCATTTCCCAGGAGAGCAGCTGAGATTGAACGGTCTCAGTTCCAGGTGCCTGGGTGGTGCCCAGGGGTCCTCTGGTGCCCCAGCCTGGGGCTGGCTTGCATCTCCAGCCCGTTGTCATTCTGGCTGATAATTTTCATCAGCAGACACTGCTGACTCCTTATTTTTGATTCGCGACCCAGGCTTGCCCTCCTTCTCCCATGCTGGGAAGTGTCACTTCCTTATCCGTGACCACAGAGCAGATGGTTGATAACCCATTACCCAGAGGGCTCAGACTGTCTCGTGTTCAAATCTCCACTCTTTCCTCTCCTCTGGGGCAAGGTACTTAACTTCTTTGGTGGAGTGGGGGGCGAAACCCAGAGTGCCCCCTTCATCTCTGGGGGGTCGAGGGAGGTCAGGGTCAGCACACAGCCAGCCTCAGCAGTTGTGAGAATCCTTATTTATTTATTTATTTTGGTCTTTTTGCCTCTTCTTGGCCTTCTCCCGCGGCATATGGAGGTTCCCAGGCTAGGGGTCTAATCGGAGCTACAGCTGCTGGCCTACGCCACAGCCTCAGCAATGCAGGATCCGAGCCGCATCTGCGACCTACACCATAGCTCACGGCAATGCCGGATCCTCAACCTACTGAGCGAGGCCAGGGATCGAACCTGCAGCCTCATGGTTCCTAGTGGCTTCGTTAACCACTGTGCCACGACGGGAACTCTGAGAATCCTTATTTTTTCCAAGGATTCTCATGAAAGAAGATGGGGACCCCTTGGAGGTTTGCCAAGTCGACATCGGTTTGTTCTCTTTGAAACCATTGCTGTTTAGACAGACAGCTTGCTCGAATGTTTGCGACCAAGCCAGCATCTGACTGCACCTGCTGGCACCTGCCACCAGGCCTTTGGGGAACAGGGGCCCCGTGGTCCTCTCCCAGAAGCTGGAGGGTACCTGCAGCCCTGCCAGGTGCCCTAAAGGCCGTGAGTGACTGTGCCGGGAGGTGGTGCATCTGTTTTCTTGGCAGTCCCTGGTCGGGGCTGGGCCTGGTGGGCCTGTGAACGCTGCTGCAAATAGGCCTTTCTCCTGGGCATTTTTTTTGGGGGGGGGCTTTTCTCTTTTTGGGGCTGCACCCTAGGCACATGGAGGCTCCCAGGCTAGAGGTCGAATTGGAGCTGTAGCCACAGGCCTACACCACAGCCACAGCAATGCAGAATCCGAGCTGGGTCTATGACCTACACCATAGCTCATGGCAACGCTGGATCCCTGACCCACTGAGCAAGACCAGGGATCAAACCTGCGTCCTCATGGATACTAGTCAGATTCATTTCCGCTGCGCCACAACAGGAACTCCTGTTTTTGTTTTTGTTTTAAATAGAGGTCTGGGCTGGGCTGCCTAATGTCTGGACTAGGGGCTCCTTGCTCTGATCTGTGGGGCCGGGGGAGGCAGCTGAGGCGGGCAAACCCCAAACACCTGAAAGTCAGGTTTATCACTTTGAAAGGAATGATTTTCCAACAAAACTCTTCTCAACCATTTCTCCCCCCCCTCCCCGTGTGTCCCCTCTTCACCATCCTTGCCCCCATGTCCCCGTCCACATCCATCCCCGTCCCCCCCAACCGTGCCCCCCCCCAAACCTACAGAGACCAGGCCCTCCAGCAGCCTTCGTGCTTTGGGCCCTGTTGACTTTGAAAAGTTTGGGTTTACATTGAAAATTTTGAGCTTTGCTAAATAAGATGGGTTTCTTCTCCTGTTTGTGTTTTTGTTGGTTTAACCGGAGGGAGCGAGGGAGGGTGGTCTGGGCCTTTTAAAAAAAAAAAAAAAAAAAAAAGACAGAGCCTCTGGCCCAGAATAGGTCTTTTATGAGGGGCCTCCCAACTCGGCTGGCTCCAGGGCAGGACGCTAATAAGGCCAGCTTTTCCTAAAGCCAGCCAGGCCCTGGGGGCAAAGGTCAGTGAAGACAATGGGGCTCATGGGATAGCCCTTCCCCCTCCCTCCCCAACCTGGCCCTGACCTTGGGGTGCTGAGCTCCCAGGCCCCCATGCCCAAAGGGGGCTGGCACTGAGGAGCTCACAGGCTCAGGGTGTGGTGGTGGAGGCCAGGGTGGGCCCAGCACTTCGCAGTTGACCCCAGAGAGCTTCCAGTCTCAACTCCATTCTGTTCTGAGCTCCCAAAGAGCCCCATCTACCCCTCAGGGCCATCCCACCTGGCTCTGTCGGCCTGGGAGACTCCCTGCTGGAGGCCCTGTAAGCCGTGGAAGCCGAGGGGAGCTCCAGGTGCCAGGCGGGGCCCACCGACCCCTAGGTGGACCCAGGCAGGGTGGGGCCGGAGCTCAGGGGCAGCAGCTGTGTGGCACAGGTGTGGCACCTCTTCCCCAGCAGCCCTGCCCGCAGCCCCAACTGTGCCAACCCCTTTCCTGGATGAAGCCCCAGCTCTTGCAGCGGGCAAAGCCCAGGCGTCCGGGCCCGGGTCCCTCCTCGCTTCTGATTCCTTCAGTCCCTCGCCTCCCTGCCAGGACGGCTTCCCTCTGCCGTGGTGGCCCCATGAGGCCCCTCACCCGTGGCCTCAGCCCCTGAGTTCCTAGGACGCGAACTTGCTTTCCCGTCGTTCCCGGAGCAGCGCGATTAGCAAGGAAATCCGCTGTTGCTCATAATCTGTTTTTTGTACCCGGGGGATTTTCTGTGCCGGGCTCGCCAGCGTTGTCAGCACAAGGACTTGGGAGCCTGGGACTCTGGCTGACTTGTGGGACCTCTGGGCCTCCGTTTACTCATCTGCAGAGTGGGGGCCATTACCCGCCTTGGGGTGAGGGCGGCAGGTGCGTGGTGATGGGTGTAAACTGTGCAGCTGAGCTGTTTCCTGACCCGCCGACCGTGGTCCTCCCGCCCCCCCCAGCTGGAGTGCCGGGTGCTGGGTGCTGAGGCAGGGTCTCCTGCTGGTTAGGGCTCCAGCGCCAGGTCTCAGAGATGGGGCTGAATCGTGGCCTTGCCACCTGCTCTGGGAGGTGGCCACTCACTGAACCTCTAAGCCTCAGTTTCCTCATCTGTGTCCTGAGGATGCTACTGATCTGGTCCTAGAGCTGGGCCTTAAAAGGGTGGGTTCAGTGACTCTCTGCTGTCACCTGGACCTTGCAGACTCACCTCCTCGGGTGGGGCTGGAGGACCCTTCTTCTTCCCACCGCAGCCATGCCAGAGCCCAATGAGTCTTTGTCTATTTGAACGGAAGTGGGGCCTCGTTCCAGCAGCAGCAGAAGGTTTCTGGGGGTTGGGGTGCTGTCTGGACCACAGGTGCTGAGAACCCAGGCCGGCGAGGTGTTTTCATGACAGGTGGGGAGCTGCAAAGGCATGGGGTCTGGAAGCCTCCTCATGTGAATAGAAAGGACCAGAATGTTGAGCAGGATTAAAAAAAAAAAGCTTTGGAGCTGGAGAGCTGCTTACTAGGCCGGGAAGGCTGTCAGCCCAGGGGGGTTAGTGTCTGTGCAGCCCCCCAGGGCGGAGCCCCAGAGTTCCAGTGATTCAGTCTTCAGGCCCCACAGACGGGAGTGGTCCAGGCAGATGGAGTTGCCTCTGGAGGTGGGGAGCTCCCCGTTCGGGGAGGTGTGCAAGCACAGGGCATTCCTGAACCGCGATCAGACACTGAGGCAGCCTGGGAATCTGGTTGTGTGAGTAGGGAGGCCATTGGGCGGGGCTGGGTTGTTCAGAGAGTTTCCCCTTCAAGCCGGAAGGAAAACAATAGCAGACTTTATTGAGTGCTTACTCACCGAGTGCCACGCACGGTGATTCACGTGGCCTGGCTTGGGGAGCGGCATCTCTGGAGCATCAACCTGGGGTCCATGGTGATGTGGGCTGGGCTGGGGGCAGCAGGGAGGGAGCTAGGGGCCTCCAGGGTGGCCATAGCAGTGGCCGTGGCCACAGGAGGACCCTCCTCTGTGGGCTCTCAGATCATGCGAGTCTGCCCCAAAGCCCTGCCTCCCAGCGTTTATCTGCCTCCTTGTGACCTCTGACCTTTGGGGTCCGGAGGTCAGTGCTGAGCTGGGGGTGGGGGCTCAGGTAGAGCAGCACCTGTGTGCCACACGCTCTCTGCGGCCTTGGTCTGTACCCACCCACAGACTAGTTGCACCTGTGGTTGCTCTGCCCACGCCTACAAGCTGGGTGCCCTGGGGTCGGTGCCCCGGATCTGAGCAGGGAGCGCTCTGGGATTCTGGAGCCTGGAAGGAGGCCATTCCCATCTCCCTGGGGCGAGGTTATGAAGGGACCTCAGCAGTTTCCCCAAAGCCTTGGTGACAGAGGAGCAAACTTGTCTGCTAAAGGAACATGATGCTCCTTTGATCATGAACAGGCAGGAACGGTCCCCCCTCTTCCCAGGCACCCAGAGCCAGTCAGTGTCACATGTTCCCCTCTTGCTGTCTTCTGCTGCCACAAGCCAGAGGGAGCAGGTGCAGTATTATAGGGCAGGTCCAGAGCTGGGTGAGTCCCCTGGTGACGGATGTCAGCCCGCTCTTGAAAGTCATGGTCAGGCTTCACTCTCTGGGGAGCAGGGCAGAAGGAGCAAGAGTTTTATTGATTCATCTGTAAATGTTCTTGGGATCACCCTGTGTATGATATTTAAACAGAGATGCGGAAGAGTTCCCTGGTGGCCTACTGGTGAAGGACCAGTTGTCATCGCTGCGGCTCAGGTTACTACCCTGGGCATGGGTTTGATCCCTGGCTTGGGCGCTTCCACATGCTGTGGGCATAGCCAACAAACCATCCCACCCAGAGGCGTGGAGTGTCCCTTAACCAAAGCAGAGGCCGGGGCCCTGGGGAGTCGGCGAGGGTCTGTTTCCCTTTCCTCCTTCCTACTTCCCCACGGGCCAGAAGCCTTGGTCATTTGTTACTTCCTGAGTTCCCAGATGGGCTCTCCCCTCCTCTGGGGCAGCGCGGGGTGCATCTCAGAATCAGCGTGTGTGCTGACGGCAGGCTCTTGCTTCCCTGGCTCTGGAAACACAGTCAAGTGCACAGGGCATCTGTAACTGATGGTATCTTGGAGTGGAGGAAATGCCATGGCTGGGAAAGCCGGAAACCACAGAGCAAACTGCGCAGAGCCCTCAAGGCCTTCGGAGGAGACCCCGGAGGGAAGGGGACTCACCCCACGCTTTGGCCGCACTGGTGCTGAGATCCACGGGGATTCCTGATTCTGCTGAGGAAACGGGCAGTGAGACAGGTGGCATCAGGCCATGTGCGGGTGGGGATGGGGCTGTCTACATGATGCTGGAGCCTGTGCCCGCCTGTGCCCCCCTTCTCCCTGTGGACTCTTCCTCATGCCCTGTCAGTCTCAAAGGCGCCCTCGCCCTGTACCTGCACCCCCTGCCCCCGAAGTCCCTGGGCCGGGCTTTGCCAGCTGTGAGTGGTCCCTGCTGTGACCTCCAGCCTTCTTCTGTAGTTGTCCGGTAGGGGTGCTCAGAAAGCGCGCCCCCGGCTCCCCCCTTAGTAAATACACAGGGGAGTCAGCTGCTGGGCCGGAGAGGGGCCCCCTCAGCTGGGGCTTCGTTCCCCACCTCTGGAGCTTTGGGGGCATGGTTGTGTCCCCAGGGCTGTTTTGTGGATTAGGCAACACAGACGGAACTAGCAGCTTCAGCCTGCTCGTGACCTGACCTTGGGCAAGTGCCTTCTTCTCGCTGGGCTCTCGCGTGCCCAGCTTTAAAATGAGAGGCTTGGCTGGACTGTGCCGAGGGTGCCAGAGACCCCGGCATCCACTGGCCCTGTTCCTGCAGCCGGCAGAGCTACAGAGAAAGAGTCCCTTGCCCTGCCCATCCTGCCTCTCCGCGTCACCTGTGCGGTTCCGTCTCTTGCCTGGTGTCTGGTCCTCAGCGTGGGGGAGGCGTGGGCTGCCGTGACACACAGGCACTGCTGGGTCCAGCGCTTGCTGAGGCTGAGAACCCTGCCTGGCCAGCCTGGCCCTGTGGAGGGCGGCGGTGAGAGCCCCGGTGGAATTACCTGCCTCTGCCACCTGATCGCCTTCTGCAGGGCTGGGTAACAGGTTTGGTGCTGGAGGAGCCCTGGGCTCTGGTTCCCTGCCGTGGGGTTGCCTGGAGCAAGGCCGCCTGTTCTGGACTTTTGCCATTTGCTGTCCTGTCTCTCCCCAGGTCCATAGCCTTCCCCAGGGCAGCGGCCACTTTTCCTGGCACATGGCGGGCCCTCTCTGAATGTTGGGGTGGTGAATGGGCAGCCTGGAGGCCCTGGGTGGGGTCTCCTTGGTTTAAGTCTGACAGTTGTCATGCCACTTTGGCCACCAACCTTTCTTTCTTCTCTCCTTTCTTTCTTTTTTCTCTTTCTTTCTCTCTTTGCCTCTCTCGCTCTTTCTTTTTTCCTCCCTCTTTCTTTCACCACACCTGCTGCATATTGGAGGTTCTCAGGCTAGGGGTTGAATGGGAGCTACAGCTGCTGGGACACACCACAGCCACAGCATCGCCAGATCCTTAGCCCTCTGAGTGAGGCCAGGGATTGAACCAGAATCCTCATGGATCCTAGTTAGGTTCCTTAACCGCTAAGCCACGACGGGAACTCCCAACCTTTCTTACTTCATTTGTTCCATTTGGCTCCAAATGGCCTTCAGCTTCTTAAAAAAAAGAGTCAGATCTCCCCCTCACCTCCAAGAGGGTGACTTGTCTATCCCGCTGCCTCTCCATTTCTGGTTTCCTCTTAACTAAAAAATATACACGTTTTTTGCTTTTTTTTTTTTTTGGCCATCCCATGGCCCATGGAATTCCTGGGCTAGGGATCACTTCTGAGCCACAGCTGTGACCTATTGCTGCACCTGAGACAATGCCGGATCCCCAGCCCACCGTACTGGGCATATCCCAGTGCTCCAGAGACACAGCGTTGCGTCACAGCGGGAACTCATGCATTTGCTTTTAGCACTGGTTCCTCACCATGGTTGCACGTTGTATATCAGCTTGGGGAACTTTAAGAAATGCCAGCACTTGGACCAGCCACAAGGGATGGGCCCCGTTGGTCCTGGAGGCTGCAGTGACTCCCTGAGGGTCCTGCCACAGCCGTGGCCGCTGCGGGAAGCCCTGGGAGGGAAGCTGCTGAGCCCGCGGGCCGCCCAAGCTGGAGATGCCCATCCGTAGGTCAGCCCGAGGCAAGGCCACCCCACGCTGGGACATCTCGGGGCCTGGTGTCAGTTCGTGTTAGCCGTGAGGGAGAAACAGGCCCATGGGTATTGTCTCTCTGCCGACATTTGCCGCGTGGATGCCCAGGGAGCTGGCTTTGGTTTGCCGGGCGGGGCCGCCAGGCAGCGGTGGAAAGCTGGGTTTGAACCCATTCCCTGAACACCTGCCCCAGCTCTGGACACACCCTGCTTGCTCCCCCACTCCCTGTCCTGAGAGCGAGAGCAGATCCCCAGGCATCTGCGAGGCGGTGCTACCTTTGCCACCCTCGTCGTGTCGCGGGAGGCTGGGCCACTGTAGATGGGGCGGGGACCTTTTTAGGCTGCAGTCTAGGGGACAAATGCAGGCAGGGCCGATGGCACCCAGACCCAGGCAGCTAGGGAGAAGAGGCGACCCATTTCCAAAAATAGCCCATCCGCTGTCAGGGGGGCATCTCTTTGTCTTCCCGAATGTGTCTCTCCATCGGCTCCGGGTTGTAAGGCAAGAGGGAGGCACTCTTGTCCTGAAATCGGAGGCTCCGGGCCCCCCCCCGCCACCCCGCCTCCCCCGCCCCCCACAAGGGCCTGATTGTGTGACCGCCCTGAATGCGCCCGCCTGTCACGGGCACCGGCTCCTCTCCCTAATGAGCTCGCTCTGGGAGTGGCCCTTTGTGGCGGGTTCCGGCCACGCTGCCCGTGCCAGGGCTCTCCGAAGGCTCGATTTCCCGGCCGCCTCGCATCTCTCCCAGCTGATGGGACAATGGGAGGCGCCCGCCCTGCCCTGTCTCCCTTTTTCTGTATTTTCTGGAATGTGCACACAGCACTTTGATATGGAGCAGAAAAGGCAACAGCGAGGTTCTCCCACTTTCAGCGCCTCCTGTCCCGGCCCGGGTTGCGGGGGGGCCTCCCTGCTCGCACCCTCTTCCCGGTCCCTCCTGGGGGACCTCTCTCCACCATTGTCTCCCTCCTCTTGTTCCTTTTGGGTCTCTCCTGGCTCCTTCCCCTGCAGACAGGCTCATGTTTCTCGTCCAAAGCAACAAACAAAATCTCCCCTCGGTCTTCCTGGCCTGGGCCCCCTCCCTTCCCCACCCAGTTTGGCCAGTGGCCTCTGCTCACCCTGACCTCTGGGTGGTGTTTGATGCCCACGCTGGGCTTGTCGTCTTAGGGCAGGATGCTGGTCCCCTCCCACCCCCCTGACAGCAGCGTCTCTTCTGTCTCCCGTCTCTGGCATCACTCCCTGCTTGGCCCCCAGTCTTTCTCTACCTCTCCCTCCTGACCTGGAGGCCCAGCTGCCCAGTGTCCTAGTGGTCACCATCCTGTTGACTCTTGAGTTTGGGCCCCTTCATCTCGCCGACACTCCTGTACCCTCTGCCTAATGGGTGGTGACCCCACTTCGGGGTTTCCTGCTCTAGCCCTGGGCTGCCCACTAGCTACAAGTGGCTGTTTCAGTTCAATTTTTTTTTTTTTTTTTTTTTTGGTCTTTTTAGGGCCGTACCCATGGCATATGGAGGTTCCCAGGGTAGGGGTCCAATCGGAGTTACAGCCGCTGGCCTGCACCACAGCCACAGAAACTCGGGATCTAAGCCATGTCTGCAACCTACACCACAGCTCACAGCAACGCTGGATCCTTAACCCACTGAGCAAGGCCAGGGATCAAACCTGCATCCTCATGGATGCTAGTCGGATTCGTTTCTGCTGAGCCATGATGGGAATTTCTGTTTCAGTTCAATTTAATCAGTTTCTGAGCTGCACGTAGCCCCCTTCCTTGCAAGTGTTTCACATCGTGTTGATAATGCCAAAAAAAAACCAAAACAAAAACAAACAAAAACATCTCCATGATTCCGGAGAGATCTGAGCCACACTGATCAGGATACCCCCTCAGTGGGCCATGCCCAGCACAGAAGGGAGCTCCGTGTCTGAGCATGGTGTCATGGGCTCGGTCCCTCCCTGCCAGGCTCCACGACCCCAGGATCCGCTCGCCTGCTCGCTCGGCAGGCCCTTGGGCTGCCTCCTATCTCCTGCGCCTCTGCAATCCCAGCCTTCCTGTGAGGCTTAGGTCACAGCAGGAGTGACCAGCAGCCTCAAACTCGGTGTCTGCAGGAGTCTCGAACCAGGCTTGCGGCAGTTGCCCTGCAGCCATGGATGCCACTTCCGCCGGTGGCCTCGTGGTGGGTCCACATGTCCGTGTAGAAAACCCAGGACCCAGAGGCCGCAGGGCTCCGACGGCCCCAGAAGTCCCCCCTGCCCCCGCAGAGCCCAGCCCTGCTCCTTATCCTCAGAATGAGGCCGAGAGGCCTGCAGGTTCAGGAAACAAAGAAAGTGGCCTTTCAGAAGGGAGGTAGGGTTGCGGGGAATGGACACAGGGCCTCCCCCCCTCCCCCCCCCCCCCCGCTTCCTACCTCCCCTCCACGTGGGGCGCATCCCGAGCACGGTCCCCCTCCTGCCCTCCGTGTCGTGGGTTCTGCATGGCGGTGGCTGTGATGGGCAGTGGGCCTTTCTTGCCGTTTCGGGGTTAAATGTGCAGCCTGGGTCCAGCTGCAGCCGGTGCGCCAGCAGGTCCCTGGCGGATGAAGCCATTACGCACCACACCTGGGGCTCTGGCCCTGGGCTTGGCCCTGCTGATTGCTGCCCCTCCTTGTGCCCTTGGCCTTGAGCCCACTGGGGGGCGAGGGGAGGGTGTTGAGTGGGGGGATATCAGGGCCACTGTTGAGATCCCAGCGGGACGGCTCCCTCATGCCCCCTCCCCCACCCCCTGCAAGGGCCTAATGTTCGGGCTTCGCTGACCTTGGGGGGCCAGGAAGTCCCAGGAGAGCCCCTCGTAAGTCTTCTTACCCTAGACATGCTGTAGATGGTGGTAGGAGCCTTGGTGGGCTGGGGGATCTTTGATGTCAGCTCCCTGGCACCCCCACAACCTGCTGGGTCCCCCATTCTCCTGCCGCTCCGCCTCCTCTCCTGAGGGCATTTCCTGGCCCGTGGGAGCAGGTTTCCCATGCGCCCACCTGCACCCCCGCTGCAGCCTCCCGCCTGCCCTGGGGATGCTCCCTGCCTCCCGCCCTGGAGGGTGGGTCCCCAGCCTGGTGCTGTTTCATCTCGCCCCTCCCCTGCATGGTCTTCTATCCCTGGGCACCACGTTAAGACGTATTCCCCCAGTGCCTGCCTGGCTGTGGGAGGTGATCGGCTCCCAGGTGCGTGGGGCCGAACGTCGTGGGTGACGCTGGATGAAAAGACCCCTTGTTTCTGGTGCAACCTGAACTCTTGAGCAGGAAAGTGGCTGTGGGCGAGTGGCCGCCCCCTGAGTCTGCCCTCTGAAAATGGGGCACTGCCAGGGGTCCTGGGACCTCCTGGCCTGGGGCTTAATGTGGGGGGTTGTGACAGGGGAGAGACCCCTGGGCCAGCTCAGCCTCCTCTGGCCGTTCGGCAGTCCCTGCTGCCTTCAAGGCCAGCCGTGCCCTGTGCTGGGCAGACTGTCAGTGGACACAGGCTCAGTGGACCTGTGTGGGCATGACCGGCTTTGGGGAACCCTGGGCCCCCAACGTGACCGTGCACAATTCCTCCCCTCCCCTCCTCGCTCCTTTCCTACCACACCTGCGGCATATGGAAGTTCCCAGGCTCGGGATCAAATGAGAACTACAGCTGCTGGAGTTCCCATCGTTGCGCAGTGGTTAGTGAATCTGACTGGGAACCATGAGGTTGCAGGTTCAATCCCTGAATTTGCTCAGTGGGTTAAGGATCTGGCATTGCCGTGAGCTGTGGTGTAGGTCGCAGACGAGGTTTGGATCTGGCATTACTCTGACTGTGGTGAGGCCGGCAGCTGCAGCCCTGATTTCAATGCCTAGCCTGGGAAACTAACTCCACGTGCCACAGATGTGGCCCTTAAAAAGTTGAGTTGGCCTCTCATTCCTATAATCATATCTTGTTTGGTTTCCTCATTTATTAAAAGGCAGACCACTTGGAGTTCCCGCCGTGGCACAGTGGTTAACAAATCCGACTAGGAACCATGAGGTTGCGGGTTCGATCCCTGCTCTTGCTCAGTGGGTTAAGGACCCGGCGTTGCTGTGAGCTGTGGTGTAGGTCGCAGATGTGGCTTGGATCTGGTGTTGCTGTGGCTGTGGTGTAGGCCGTCGGCTATGGCTCTGATTAGACCCCTAGCCTGGGAACCTCCATATGCTGTGGGAGCGGCCCTAGAAAAGGCAAAAAGACCAAAAAAAAAAAAAAAAAAAAAAAAAAGAACTGCAGCTGCTACAGCAACGCCCGATCTGAGCCATGTCTGTGACCTATACCACAGCTCACAGCAGTACCAGATCCTTAACCCACTGAGCCACAGCGGGAATTCTCAGAGGTGGGGAGTGGTCCCCAGGAAAGACCCAGAACCACCGTGGGAGGGGTGGAAAGTCCTTCTCTGAAAACACGCTTGAGGCATGTTTCTGGTCAGGAGGCTCCACGCAGGACTCGGGGTGAAACCTAAAGCCCCCCGCCAACTGTGCGTCCTGGACACCGACTGTCTCGGTTGGTGCCTGTGCCCTGGCGGGTTTGGACGTCAGGCTCCGGCTCACGCCTGCCCTGCCCTCCGTCCTCAGAGGTCACGGCTCTGCTTCTCTTTGCTGAAGGCGGACTGGATGTGTGACCATCTTTCTTTCTGGACTTTTCTCTGCCTGTCACTTCCTTCCTGCCTCCCCCCCCCCAGCCTCAGTTTACCCAGCTGCGAGATGAGGACCAGGTCCATGGGGTCAGAGACCCTGGAGGAACTTGAGGAAGTTCTGAGATACTGGGTCCTCCTCCCTGGGGATCCGCCTCGCTCTGGTGGCTGCTCTGGCCTGGACCCTCCTCCCCATTCAGCCGAACCAGTGCCATTGGGGCTTTTTTCTGTGTGACGTTCTTGCCACTCCAGGGCTTTCAGGATCCATGGGGGTCCAGTCTCTCAGCTCAGGCGCTCACCTTCCAGTTGCTCGACCAGGTAGGGAATGATCTGACCCTGAATCAGAAGGCAGTGGCCAGGAGGGATCGCTTGCTGCCCCCTCCCCGCCCCGACCTCATGCACGCGCCAAGTCCCAAGTCCCCGAGGCTGTGGGCACAGCCCCATTGCCAACAGGAGCAGAATGAAAATTGGAACGTCTCCTAATTTTCTTCTTTTGAATTGTCACCGTGCTCCTCCCTCCTCCTACAGACCAGGCCTCTGGGGACTTTTGAATAGGTCTGTGGGCTCCCTTCTCTCTGGCTGAAAATACATGCTTTAGTGTCTCATTTGCCGTAATGGAAATGGCAGGCTTTGGGCAAGGGGGAGGCCTGGGGCGAGGAGGGGGCCGTTGGAAGACTGGACTGACAGGTCAGTGCCCAGCCTATGACCTTGACTCTGAAAGGTGCTAATTTACACGTGCATGCTGGCTGGTGTTTTCAGCCTCCTGGATGCCAGTGGGGGAGGGCCCCCCCTCAATCTGAGAGGGCCTATCTCCCCAGTGTCATGCCCATGGGCCCTGCCGTGGTTTGCTGATTGACACTTAGAAGAAGCGAGAAGGATGGTTCCCAAGGGGAGAGTGGGGCTCGGGGGCCTCGGGATGTGGGTGTTTGGTGCTTAAGTAAAGGGGTGACCAGGGCAGCCGGGAGACCAAGGAGATGGGAGGGACACTGGACTGGCTTCCGTTCCCACGAGGATGGGGAGGGTGACACGGCTTTGTTTATCCGCATGGCAAACATCCTGAGACTGCCTGCAGGGTGGGCCTCTGGGCTGGAACCACCGCCTGCCGCTGGGTCCTCTTTCCGCACCTGGGAATGAGCCTGCAGCAGGAGGGGTCAGCCCCCTGCAGTGGCACAAAGGTGGGGGCGGGCAGACCCTCAGGGGCACCGGCTCCCACGCAGCGCGTGCACTGTCCACCATGCCAGGCCCTTGGCTGGTCCATGGCTGGGGAGACCCATAGGCAGGGGAGTGGTGAGTGACAGTCTGACCTTGAGGTCCTGGGAGGGGATGGGCCCCCTCCCTCCCCTGCCCATCCCCTGACTCTACTTTGTCACCGAGAAGCAGACCCTTGGCTTAGGGATCTCGAAGGGCCGCATTGTACGGCGTTGGAATACATCCGCGTACGCCATTCTCGATTTTTTTTTCTTTCTTTCTAATAAATAAAGAAACCAACATACAACAACCTCCCTCGGCGATCTTGAACAAGACTGACTTCTGACCGTTGACCTCAGGCACAGAGGAGTTCCCTTGTGGTGCAATGGCTTAAGGATCTGATGTTGTCACTGCAGTAGCTCAGGCTGCTGCTGTGGCGCAGGTTTCATCCTTGGCCTGGAAACTTCTGCCTGCTAAACCTCAAATTTAAAGAGACATCAGGCACCACGGCTGTTTTTGATCACAATCCGTAGAGGATGGGGGGGTGGGGTCTTGGAAGGGAGGGTGACCTACGGCAGTGGGGGGCGTCAGGGCCGAGGGGGTCCTGCTCGGACCACTGTGCCTCCCCTGAGCATGTGGCTGCGAGGGATAATGGGCCTTGTGTCCTTAGAGTTTTATCCTTTTAGTACCCAGGCGGCATGTGGTGTCCAGAGGCCCAGAAGGGGCTGGTCCCAGGGGAGGCTGCCCTTGGGGTGGGGAGGAAGCGAGGTGGACAGCCAGGGCCTGGTGGGCGTGGGTGGGATCTTGGCCATTGCTCTGCGTGTTCCTGTCCTGTTGGGGCCATTCCTCGTACCCCCATCCAGGAGCAAGTAAGTAGGGCCCTGGGTCAGAAAGGCAGGGACCCTGGTGAGCTCTGGAGGCCGCCTAAGATTTGGGGCAGCAGCAGGGGCGGTGGGAGGGGCAGCTGGGGTGGGGTGGGGGTGGGGGGCTTGCCGGTGCATCCCCGTGTTTCCTCTCTGTGTCCCAGACTCAGACAAGGAGGTGGTCGTGAACAAGGGAACGATGGGTTGACATCTGGAAATGATGCCTCATTACAGCGCTCGCTTACTAAAAATGTGTTCATTTATCACATGGGGCCTGCAGGGGAGGGAGTCCTGGGGCTGCTGGGGCTGGGAGGTGGCGAGGGGGATGGTACGCCCACCCGCATGGCACAGATGAGGGATGCCCGAGCCTGTGGGATTCGGGGTGCCCCTCCCCCATCCCCGGGCCTGGGTCTCCTGCCTGTATCCTGGGGGGCCATGGGAGCTTTGCTGGTCTTCTCTGAGTGCTTCCTCCAGAGAAGTGCCGCCTGCTGTGAGGGGTGGTAGTGGCGGATGGGGCCTGGGCACCTGGAGCCTGCCACCACTTGTCCCTCCCCACAGGCTGCACCCTGCTTGGACTCCTTGGGAAGCAGATGGGGTCTGGTGTTTCTTTGAGTTGGGTGTGTGTGTATGTGTGTGTGTGTGTGTGTATGTACGTGTACGTACAGGGGGTGTTTTTTCCTATAGGAGCCTTGGCGGAGGGTCAGGAGCCTGGTTCTGGCCCCAGCCTGTCCTGGGCCCCCTCCTTGGGCCTCATCTGTAAGATCCCCTAAGGTCCCCCAGCCCTGCCCATCTCTGGGCCTTGGAGTCACGTTAGGTCATCACCACTTGATGTGGCGCCACCCAAGGCAGGCAGGGGCCACCCGAATGTCCTGCCTGAGTGGGTCAGCAAATGGTTCTGCAGTGAGGGGGAAGGAGGCCCCCAGGGGGCAGGCCTGGCCTCAGTCCCTGTGCCCTGAGCGAGGCCACCTCCTAGCCTGCAGCCTGGGGCCCGGGGGAGAAGGGCTTTGGCGCTCACCCACCCCACTGCTGTGCTTGGCCAAGGCCCGCTCTCCGGCCGGTCCCAGCTGAGCCTGTGGTTCAGGTCACCTGCTGGCACCACACCTGACAGGGGAGGGTCCTCACACCTGGGCTTTGGTCGTGGGCCCACTCGTATGATCCCGACAAGTCACACAAAGCTGTGTGCCTCACGCTTCTGCCTCTGTTAGATGGAGCGACAGCGTCTGGATCATCTTAGGGCTTTTGAGGATGGGCCTGGGTGGACGCGAACAGTAACAGCAGCAGTCGTAGGAACAGGAATAGCTAACAGGAATTGCGTCTCAGCGGAAATGAATCTTGTATCCATGAGGTTGCAGGTTCGATCCCTGGCCTTGCTCAGTGGGTGAAGGATCCGGCGATGCTGTGAGCTGTGTGTAGGTCGCAGATGCGGCTTGGATCCTGTGTGGCTGTGGCGCAGGCCAGCGGCTACAGCTCTGATTGGACCCCTAGCCTGGGAACCTCCATATGCTGCAGGTGTGGCCCTAAAAAGACAGGAAAAGGAATAGCTAACGGGTGCTGGTGCTTTCTTCACAGCCCTCCTTCCCTCACGGAGCGCAGGCGCTTCTGTTTTCCCCATTGGGTGGAGGAGGAAGTGGCCGCCCGACAGGTCAGGCCGCCAAATCCAGGGGTCAAGCCTCTCTCACCAGGGTCCCCCTCTCCTCTCTGGGCACGAGCCGGGTCGTTCCCATCATTACACTTTCTTGTTCTAAACTGCGTGTTTGTTATAAAAAACTTCGAAAAATCATCACCTTGGGCCCCCAGCAGCCGGGTGGCCAGCCGGGGTCCTGTCAGTAGCTGCTGCAGCGTCTCACTTCCCATGGGAGGACAGGCCGCTGAAATGGTCGTGTTAAGGAGACAATCGGAGTGACTGTTGACTGTGTGACGCTCCTGCTCTCTGAGGGCAGTGGGGCAGTTAGTGGACTTGGAACCTGCGCAGCAGTGGGACACTGATCCTGGAGCTTCTCGGTCCCGAAGCACTGCCGGATTAACTTTGTGCAGCGTCACCCGCCGTACAGATCCCTCCAGGGCATCACATGGCCAGAGGTGGCCTCTGCCTTTGGTTTAACCTGGAGATGAGCAGCCCCCCTCCTGCAAGCCGGCACTCAGGCTTCCCGATTTATCCTGGGGTCCCCTGACAGGATTTCCAGGGGGACTGGAACATCTGTTGACATGTGTACCCCACTGGGGGTAGGAGCGAGGCAGGCCCCTTTGTCTGGGCTCTGTAGGAGGGAGGGCATCTTGGGGGGTGGGGCTCCAGACATCATTCCCAACAAGGCTGGGGACACCCTTCCCACTGCCCGCTCACCTGGTCCTGTCTCACCTGGTCCCGCCTCAGGCTGTAGACCAGCCCGCCCTGGTTTATCCTGGCGGAGAAGCGGAGTGTGGCCCACACCTAAATAAGCCTTTACTGCTGTGTGCTCATCGTGGAAGGACTGGGAGGTTCAACATCCCAATTTAAAAATCACCTGTAGGAGTTCCTGTCGTGGCTCAGTGGTTGACAAATCTGACTAGCATCCATGAGGACACGGGTTCGATCCCTGGCCTCACTCAGTGGGTTAAAGATCTGGCATTGCTGCAAACTGTGGTGTAGGTCACAGACCCAGCTCAGATCCGGTGTGGCTGTGGCTGTGGCGTAGGCCGGTAGCTATAGCTCTTATTTGACCCCTAGCCTGGGAACCTCCAAATGCCTCTAGTGCAGCCCTAAAAAGCAAACATAAAATAAAAAATAAAAATCACCTATAATCCTACCCTCTGGAGAGAACAGATACTAACATTTTGTTCCTTTCCTAGGGTGGAAATGGAAGTCTGTACACATCTTCTGTTACCTTTTTATTTTGGTCATTTTGGGGCAACACCTGCGGCATGCAGAGGTTCCCAGGCTAGGGGTTGAATCAGAGCTGTAGCTGCCTGCCTACACCACAGCCACAGCAGCGCCAGATCCAAGCCACATCTGTGACCTACACTGTAGCTCACTTAACACCTGATCCTTAACCCACTGAGCAAGGCCAGGGATCAAACCCACATCCTCATATATACTAGTTGGGTTCATTACCGCTGAGCCACAATAGGAACTCCCTGTTAACTTTTTCCAAAAACAAGGTATTGACTGCAATTCCCTGTGCTATACAGTAGGTCCATTGAAAAGAGTATGTCTGTTTTCTGTGTAGCAGTGTGTATCTGTTCATCTCAAATTCAGCCCCCTCTCCCCCCCTTTGGTAACCGTAAGTTTGGGTTCCATGTCTGTGAGTCTGTGAGTTATGCCATTTGCGGCAACGTGGATGCCCTAGAGACGGTCACGTGAAGTGAAGTAAGTCAGAGAGAGAAGGACAAGTATCATAGGATAGCACTTATATTCTTTTATTTTTATTTTTATTTTTGTCTTTTTGCCTTTTCTAGGGCCACTTCCCAGAGCATATGGAGGTTCCCAGACTAGGGGCTGAATTGGAACTGTAGCCTCCCGCCTACACCAGAGGCACAGCAACACAGGATCCAAGCCACGTCTGTGATCTACACCACAGCTCACGGCAACCCCGGATCCTTAACCCACTGGCGAGGCCAGGGATCGAACCCGCAACCTCATGGTTCCTAGTCGGATTTGTTAACTACTGCGCCACGACAGGAACTCCAGCACTTAAATTCTTTTCGTGGACCCTTTAGGGTTACAAATAGAAATAGGGTTACAAAATAGAAATAGACGCACAGACATAGAAAACAAACCCTTGTTACCTTTTTTTTCTTGTCTTACAGACTTTTTTTCAATTTTTTCTTACTCAATGAATTTATTACGTTTATAGTTGTACAATGATCATCACAATCCAATTTTATAGGCTTTCCATCCCACATCCCCAGCGCGTCCCCCCATCCCCCAAACTCTCTTTTGGAAACCATACGTTTTTCAAAGTCTGTTGAGTCAGTATCTGTCCTGCAAAGAAGTTCATTTCACCCTTTTTTCAGATTCCACATGTCAGTGAAAGCATTTGATGCTGGTGTCTCACCTTTGTTAACTTTTTGTTTTGCAGTAATTAATAGATTCACCAGACGGTATAAGAACAGTTCAGAGGGCTCCAGAGTGCCCTTCCCCCAGCGTCCCCATGAGGGGACAGCTTACGTGAGAACAGGTCGTTATGGAAACCAGGACAGTGACACGGGCACCCCTCAGTGACCAGACCCCAGACCGTCCCTCGGGGCACCTGCTTTCGGTGTTCTCTTTCGGGTGCGTGTGGAGAGTTTCCTGAGATCTGCCACGTGTATAGATTGTCACGCGCACTCTTTAAAATAAGTGTTGCTGCTTAGGACTGTGTTCAGGTTTACAGAATCACTGAGAAGGCAGCAGAGAGTTCCCATGAGCCCTGCGCCCAGTCCCCTTATTGCTAACTTCCTGCTATCGTATCAATACATGTGTTAGTTACACGTGTTACAGTCAGTGAGCCAATATTGATACACGAGTGTTAACTAGAGTCCATGTTTGCAGATGTCCTTAGCTTTTACCTAATGTCTTCCTTCTGTTCAGGATCCTACCTAAGACACACTTCTTTAAAAATTATTCTTGTCATTTTTTCTTTTCTGGCTGCCCTGCGGCATATGGAGTTCCTGGGCCAGGGATCAGATCCGAGCTGCAGTTGCAACCTAAGCTGCACCTTTGGCAATGCCAGATCTTTAACCCACTATGCCGGGCCAGGGCCTGAACCTGCGTCCCAGTGCTCCTGAGATGCCCCGATCCCACTGTGCCATAGCAGGAACTCCCTATTGTTATTTTTTGGTTGTGTCTGTGCCCATAGGGGAAGTTCTTGGTCCAGGGACTGAACCTGTGCCATTAGCAGTGACCTGAGCCACACATTGAGCCACCAGGGGACTCCAAGACATGCTTTTTAAAAAGCCACTTTTGGAGTTCCCCAGCAATGTGGCAGCTTTAGCATTGTCACTGCAGCGACTTGGGTTGCTGCCATGGCGTGGGTTCAGTCCCTGGCCCAGGAACTTCCCCATGCTGTGTGTGTGGTCAGAAATTTAAAAAGCAGCTTTTGCTGGTGTATTCCTGTTTTTTTCCCCCAGAGTGTATATGAGACTCTCTTATCAAAGCATCACTGGCTGTTCTCACGGGTCAGTTGGAGTGGCCCTCTGCTTGTCCCGTCATCGGGTGTCCCTTCCGGGGCCTTCAGAAAGGACATGATCTCTTGGCTTCTCGGATCATGTCAGCCCCTCCCGACAGGGGGCCCAAGGGGCAGGCCTGGCACCCCTTCCTTGTGAGATGGGGCAGCATTGGGGGCACACAGACCTCTCCCAGGCCCCCCCGGGTCCCCAGACTGGACAAGGTCACATGGAAGGGGGCAGTGGGGTGGTGTGGGGTGGGGGAAGAGGTGGGGGCTGCTCTGCCCACCGTGGTCCCATGATTTGGGGGGGAGCCCTGCTGCCTGCATACAACCTCACCACCCAAGAGCGCCGGGGTTAGAACAGCGACCCACATCCACGGCCGTTTCTGATGGGTCACTGGCTCCCACCTGCTCTGTGGCCTTTCCCGGGGAGCAGTGGGTCTCGTGGACAGGATGTTTCTCCATCAGCCCATTGAGAAATCCCTCTGGAAATCCTCCTTTGGCCCCGCGCAGGCAGGCGAGAGAATTGAGGACAATGGCGACCACAGAACAAAAGGCAGCTGCCAGCCAAGGGGAGGGGCGGGGGGGGGGCGGGGGGCGGGGCGAGCTGCCCGATGGGTCAGGTCATTGGATTCAAAGGGGGGAGTCAGGCCAGCCTCTGGCTGAGGCGACACATGGGGACCTGCAGAGCTTAGAGTTTGACGTCAGGGCCTTCTGCTTTGCAGGTCAGACACCCAGCAGGTCTGCCCAGCCTGGTGTGGTCCGTGGCCTGCTCTCAGGGCTTCCTCCTTCACAAGCGCCCCCTGCCACCCCGACCACCGTGCCAGGTCTTTGCCCCGCCCTGCGTGTGGTTTATGGTGAAGTGCAGGTCAGCTCTCGGCTCAGTGCTGGTATTTTACCCTCCATCCCCCCGTGTCCACCTCTGTTCCAGTCTTCCTGGAACCAGCCTCCCAGGGAGCCTCCCTGCCTCCAGGGGCTCCACCTTCAGCCCTCACTCTGCCCTTCCAGAGTATTCTTAACGCAGCCGCCACTTTGCACCCCATCCGCAGGGACCCTCAGCCTCAGCATCACGTCCGGGCTCCTGGGAACAAACAGTTGGAGGTGCTCTCTGATCTGACCTGACTCCTTTCCACGCCCCTCTCCTGTCTCTTCCAGAAGCTCCCGTGGCCCCAGGCGAGTGGCTGTGCCTGAATGTCATCCAGGCACGTCCATCCCCGCTGCCTTGGCCCTGTCCCCGCCACCTCCAGTCCCCTTCCCATCCCCTCCCTCTCTCCATTCCTCTCTCCACTTGTTGGAAAATGCTGCTTGTTTTCAGGCTGCAGGAAATGCCTCTTCTCTGCATCTTCCCAACACCCCTTCCCTCAGCGCTTGGCATGGATCTCTGAGTGTCTCCTTCGGTCTGGGCCGGGCTGCTTCCATGGCATCCCTGCCGTGAATTCCCAGGACATCTTAATCATCGTTGGTCTGGCACCCTCTGCCCTGCGAGGGACCAGTGCCTCCCCCGCCTGATGCCAAGGGCCCCCGGGGCTGCCCGTCCCCTCCTTCCTTTGGGGGTCCCCGTGGCCAGGCCTCCTGCTTCCTGTCCCAGTGCTCGGTGACTGACTTTCTGGAAGGGCTCTGCTCAGCGAGGCTGGGATGAGGGAACCGGCCGCACCTTGGTGACTCAGTCCAGGGTGTAAGTGGTTTGCCACATTGGCTGCTGGTGGGGTCACTTGGTGCCCCATCCCGAGGCTGATACCCAGAGCTGTGGGACAGAGCCAGAAATGGGGGGCAGGAGGGTCTGGCCTCAGGGCACCTGTGGGCAGACAGTGGACAGCCCTCTCTGTTGTGGTGTCCTTGTGAGTAAGATGACATGCGGGTTGGGAGAGGCGATACAGGCAGGACTTGATGTGAGCCCCTCCCCCAGCAGCCCCGCACTTGCAGCCTCTCAGCAGGTGGGGGTTGGGAGTCCCCAGGCAGCCCGTCGCTGGTCCATGCCCTCCTGGGCCACCAGGGCACCCCGTACTCTCGGCAATCCCGAATCTGCTCCTTGCCTTTGGGTTCTGCCCCGTCCTTCAGCGTTTCTTTCTGGGGCTCTTTGTGGCTGGGTTCTGGGAAGGCTCAGAGGAGAGTGGGGTGGGCTGGTCAATGGCCCCCCTGGCCGCCAGCAGCATCTGGAGCATGTGGGGCCCTTTGTGAATGCCCCGTGCGTCCTGCGGGCTGCGCTGGCAGGAGGCTGTGGGTGGGGGCTCCCCCACTGTGCCCCTGAGCCCCGATTCTCCTGGCAGTGAGGTCAGCTCCCAGCTTTGGGGATTAACCGAGCTGCAGCCAATGACGCAGGATGCCAAAGAAGCCCGGCCTCTCCCAGCATCACCTCGACCAGGCTTCTAGAGCAGGGCCCGGCTTCTCCCTGAGCGGCCTGGGCCTGGCGTTGGCCGGAGCGAGGAGCAGGCCCTTGATGTGTAGGGGGCTGAGGGGACTGACCTGGGGGAGATGCGGGGGGAAGGAAGGGGTGAGGGGAGTGAGGGTGTGTGTGAGAGAGAAGTGTGTGTCTGTGCCTGAGTGTGAGAGCAGCTATGAGCGTGCGTGTCTCTGAGAGCGTGTGTGTCTCTGTGTGTATGTGAGGGTGTGAGTCTCCAGCCTGTCCACACGGCCTGTTCCCACTCCCCTTGGTCACATTCAATGGCCTGAAAGCATCCCTCCCCACAGCTTCTATTTTTGCTTTTGACCTTTAGTTAAATGCTCACGCCTGCTGGGCTGTCGGTGGGGTGGTGAGTTTATCACGTGTAATTGGGAGTGAGGACAATTTCATTGCTTTGGTACCCGTGCTGCCCCCCCCCCCCAGCCCTTCCCATGAATAGAGCTGACTTGTCAGCTCTTTCCCGAGGTGAGGATGGAACGATCTCCCAGGTGATGTGACTGCACCCACGGAGGGTCCTGGGTGATAGGTGGGTGTCCTCTGCCTGCGTGTAGTTTGTCCACACACTTACAGCGCCCTCCCTCTGTCCACAGCCCTGGGTTGCGTGGAGGGGGTGGTGGCTGACCTGTGCCCCTGTGGTGCCCGGGAAGGGGTCACCGGCTCCTCTGCTGTCCTGTGTCTGAAGCCTCAGTGCAGGGGAGGGGACTGAGGCCCAGAGTGTGGAGGGTGCTGCTCTGTTCATGCAGCAGATGCCTAGCGGACCCAGGTGGCCCTGGGCCCTGGGGCACACCCCTGGGAGAGGGTGCCCAGGAGATGCTGGAACCACAGGACAGAGAAGTGGAGGGGCCAGGCGCCCACCATTGACAGCAGCGTCCCTGTGGCTCACCCTGGAACCCGCGGTGACAAGCAGGAGCCAAGCCTGGGGCAGGGTCCAGTGTGACTTGCCACCCCCTCACTGGGCAGGTTGTCCACCTCGTCCGGACTCAGTCTCCTCGGCTGTTAAGGGGGCTCAGGGACACCCAGGCGGGTCCATGAAGATCGGGGATACACACCTGGCACAAAGCAGATTCTCTGTGGTAGTGAAGCCCTGGTTCATCCCATGTGCATTTATTAAGCGCCCTGATCATGAGTGTTGAGCAGGAGGCAGCCAGGAGTATTGTTTCCGGGGTGAGAACCGGTCCAGCTTGGCGCAGGTGCAGCTGTGTCCCCTGCCGCCATCTGCTCTGACACTGAGGCCCCCAGGCGGCCTCAGAGCTGGCTGGGGAGTGGGTGTCCCTGGGTATATGGTCATTGGTGCCCCCTGTGCATGCAGGCAGCCTGGGTGGGGTGGGACAGCGACTGTGAGTCAGAGCCCTGATGTAGGCATCCAGGGGAGTGGACAGGGTGGTGTGGACAGAGTGTCTGACAGTACTGTGTGACCCTGGGCATGTGGCTTACCCTCTCTGAGCCCTGATTTCCTGCAGAGTGACTGATAGTCTGTCCCTTCCCATCCCACCCGAGTCCCCAGGGTGTGGTGGGGTGAGAGGCGTGTAAACCCGGAAGAGGCTGCCCACATGTTTGCCGCTGTCCAGGCAGCCCCCTCCTGGAGCCCTGTTCTCACCGGGTCGAGTGGGAGAGGGCTTGGGATGCATGTGGACCTGGGGGTTGCTGCAGGTGAGCTCTGTTGCCACGCGCACCCTCCATGCCCCCGGCGTCCAGGTGTGGATATGGGACTTGGCTCCTTGTTGTTACTCCCCGGAGCTCACGGGTCCTGGCGGTGAGGCTGCCGTGCCAGAGAGGCAGGTCCCGCAGGTGAGGTTCATGCATGGGAGGGGACTGGGGACAGTGTGTCATCAGGTAGAGGTGGGGCTGAGCCTCTCTAGGGCTCCTCCTCCTGGGCCAGTCTGGTCTCAAGCAGCAGAACAGGAAGGGTCACCCCCGTTGACAGTGGCCCTCGGGAGCATGCTCGCTGTCTCTGGCCCTGGGTTTTAGATGTGGTCGGTGGGGAAGGTTAGCAGCTATGCTCTGATGTTTATTTTATTAAAGCATCAAGGGATCCGCACCAAATATCACGGCTGACTTGGTGACGTGTCAGTACTTGGATGCACCCGGCCTCCTTGGTGGGATTGTGGCTGCTCTCTGGGGGACGGGGGGCGGCGATGTGACCATCAGTCCAGCCATGTCCATCAGAGGTGCCTGGACGGGGAGGTTTGTGGGCGGCTGGTAGACGCTGCTGGTTTTCCCCAGGGTTTCCTATTGCAACTTGACTTCTGGATGGGAGCAGAGGGCATCTTCGGCCCAATGGTATCTCATTTGGCCTGGGAGGCAATTCAGATTCCTGATGTCACCCCTGTCCCCCCGGCCAGCAACTGCGAAACACAGACCATCTGTGAAGCCAGCCTGTGGTGAGCGTGCCGACCTTCTGTCCCTATGTCTCGGGGCGGGCCCTTGGCCTGGAAACTGCCTTCCCATTGGCTTTGTTTTCTCGCCGGGGCCCTGGGACTGTCCCTGTGACTCAGGGCGGGGCTGGGGAGCCTGGAGTGGAACCGTCTCTGCTGCAGAGCCTGGAGCATGAGTGTCCCCTGCATGGAGCACAGCCCGTGCAGGTGTGGGCATTGCAGGTCTGCTCCTAGAATGGGTGCTTGTGAGTGTTTTTCTCCAGTGTGGGCAGCATGCGTTTCTGTAGAGCTTTGAGCTCCAGGGAGGTTCCTTGCTTTCTCGCTGGGTCCTCATGGCAGTTCTTCGAGGCCCCTTCCCGACAGAAGGGGACCTGGCTCACAGAGGGATGGCTGGGTGCTCCTGCCGGGGAGCCCTGCAGGAGGGGTACCTCCGTGACAGTGGCGGGGCCCTGGTGGCAGCGCCCTGGTGGCAGCGGGAGCCCAGCCCCGTGCGCATGCGTCTCCCAGGTCCTCGCCACTCCCCTGGCGTAGTCACGCTGATGCCTGCTGAGTGTCCTAATCCCTGGCTGGCCCGGGGTCAGGAAGTGGGCCCTACCCACGGCTCCTGTGTCAGGGCGCTCTGCCGGATCTGGGGGTGGTGCCAGCCGGGCAGGAAGGAGGCACCGAGGACGTCCCTGCAGAGGCCAGGCCTGAGCCCCATTCCGGATGCGATCCTAAAGGCCGCCGTCTGGCTGTGGCCCCGACCCTCCTGGAAGCCTTTCCTCCCTGTCAAAGCCATCTGCTGGCGACCTAGGCAGGCACGCACTTCTCAGGGACTCGGGGCATAAAAATGGGTTGACCTGCAGGCTGACCAGCCTCCCACTGAGCAGCCTCTCAGCGCATCCCTGGGTGAGGCCCTGGCCCGTGACCTCCTTAACCTCCAGATGCCCCGTGGCGGTGGTGGCGGGCCCGCCTGTGGCCCCGATTTGCACGGGAGGGAACAGGTTTAGGAATGTGCCCCGGTCACACGGAGCTAGGGAGGGGGGGTGGGGCCACAGGCAGAGCCCAGCCCCCACCTGCCCGTGCCCCGCTCAGCCGGGCACCAACACCAACAGAATCGTTCCACTTTGATGATGTCCCTTCAGCAGCGGCTGCCTCCCTTTTTACCCCCAACCCCCTACACCCCTAACTTGCAGACCTGCCTCCCCGATACCCTGCATCACCTCCCAGGTCTCCTTCACGTCAGCCCCTCGCCGCTGCCCAAGGCTGGATGGCACTTGGCTGGGTTCTCGCCTCCTCAGCCTGGGAGGGCAGGGAGCGTGCCGGGCTGCAGCAGGGCCTGGTGGCGGGGAGCCGACCGCCGTTGGGGAGCTGCACAGCCAGCATCTCCGCCTCCCCCGATCCAGGAGAGATTCACGCTGAGTTCCCACCGCTTCTACTGTGAACTCACAGAAACTCCCCGGAGCAGCTTTCTCTTCTTCATTGAGCTGCCTGCACGGGCCCAGGCCCCGTGATGGGAGGGAGGTCCGAGAGGAATTTAACTCCTGCACGGAGCTGGCATCAGAGAGGATGTCTGGCCAAGATCCCGGGTTCCAGGTGGCAGCTCCTGCATGCCGCTGTCCCTGCCTGGAGACCCCATAGGACAGCCATACATTTGCATATCTGCGGTAGAGAGCTTGTGGGGAGCAGAGGCCTTTCTGCAGGCGGGAGGCAGGCGTTAACCTGCCCCGAAATTGGAGGCCCAGGGAGGTGGGGGGACTTGCTCAGGGTCACCCAGCACCTGCCTGGGCCTGAGCCAGGCTTGTCTGTCTCCATCACCCACCCTTCCATGCGGGAGGCACAAAGGGTGCTGAGGGGTACATTCGGGGACAGTGGCTGTAAAAACCAAGTCCTTTTGGAAGGCTGCCACCCCCACCCCAGCAGCAGCACACACCTGCCAGCAAACCGTGTGTAACGGGGACCTGGCACTGCCCAGGGCTGCCTGGAGACGTGAAGTTGGAGCCAGAGCAGCCACCAAGGGCCCCCCCACCCCAGGTAGGACTGCAGGCTCCTGGCTGCTCTTTGAGCCAGAGCAGCCAGGCCTGGGGGGCCGCATTACTGACCAGCAAGGCCCCGTTTAGCCTGCTCCTCTAAGGGGACATCAAGGCCCAGCCTGGGGAGGAAAAAGTGACGACGAGGGCGGTGGCTTCAGCTGGTGCCTGCCTTTGGTTCCAGCTGAGGGTCCCCTGCTTCTAAGTGAGGTCAAATGACCTTGCGTGGTGTCAAAACGAAGTTCCTCTGAAGGGTTGGGAAATGCGGGCTGGTGCGGGGGGCAGCACCCCTTTCTTAGTCTGTTTGCACCACTGACCATGTGGCCTTCGAAAACAGAAATCGCAGTGCTCAGAAATGTACTGCTTAAATAGAAATGCCGTTGCTTCCAGCTCTGGAAGTCCGAGATCAGGGCGCCAGCGTGGTTGGCTTCTGGGAGGGCCAAGTCCAGGTTCACCACTGTGCCGTCGTCAATGCCCAAGGGGTGAGGGAGCTCCAGGGGCCCATTTATGGGGGTCCACCCTCATGGCATAAGCTCCTCCCAGAGGCCCTCCCTCTAACCGCATCACTCCTGGGCCTTAGGATGTCAGTATGTGGGTTTTGGGGGACCACAGGCTTTCAGACCCTAGCAACCCACAAACCAGGCAGAGCCAGCTCCTTAGGGGCTCCCGCTAGAGTCTTGGCCGCCCATGTACCTTCCTCTGCAGGGAGCTCCCAGGGGGCTTGTGTTCACTCCAGGTGGTCGGCCCAGCTGTGGGCGTATTGACAGCAGCCCAGGCCAGTTGGGATGCCAGGGCTCCAGGAGGCAAGAAGTGACGTGTGGGTGCTGGCCGTCTCTGCCTGGATTTTGAGCACCCCCCCCCCCCCGGCACGGTCGCAGCCTCTTTTGTCCCCTTTGGCATCGGCTCCGTCACATGGCGTCTTGCATGGTCACTGGGTTGCTTTGAGGCTGCTGCATCTTATGCATAGGGAGGGCAGAGCTCAGAGGTCCAGGAGCCTGGTCAGGGCAGCCCCAGTGCCACGAAGGGGGCGGCACAGGAGCCCAGGCCCCTTGCCCTTCACCCTCTGCAGTGTTCCGGGCATGCACTCTTTGTAAGCTGTTTATCGAGCACCTGTTTTGTGCCAGGACCCCATTTGCAGGAGCAAGACAGACAGAGGTCTCGCCGGAGGCGGGGGGTGGGGTGGGGGGGACAAACCAGCAAACCAAGCTTGAACAGGAAGGTTCTGTGTACTGGTGAGCCTTCAGGGATGGGACAGAGGCTACTGTGGCTGGAGTCTGGTGACCCGCGGGCAGAGTCAGGCTTTTATCTAAAGCAGCGCTGAGGTGATACCATCTCACCGACACTTCTTGCAGGTGCACTGGTTTCCTGGTGGAGACTAGGCTTGGGGTAGGTGTGGGGGCCTGATCGGAGGCCCCTCCAGTGTCCCGGTGACAATGGCCATTTGCACAGCTTTCGGTCTCCAGGTGAAATGTTGGGGGAGGGGAGATGACAGCAGCGGCGTCATCAGCCCAACATACTGGCGTTCAGACCTATGTGTTATTTCTTCGAAAAACCATTTTTTTTTTTTGGACAGTTCATTTTCGAAGGCGGTGTGGCTGTCTCCTGGGAATGAAGAACTTCCCACAGACGGCCACAGCTTGGCTGCTGCTGCTGCTCCCCGCCTCCCCGCCCCAAGGCTGGCTGCGGGGGGCCAGGGTCACAGAAGCTCACCCTCACAGTTCCTCCAGGGCCCACTGCCCTCGGGGCTCGGGAGGGGATGTAGGAGGGGATGTATGGAATCTGCCCCCTGCCAGTGATGTCCAGAGACTTCCAGAGCCTGGGGGAGAGTTGGGGCCTGGAGCCGCCCCTGTGGAGGCAGGAGGCCCACGTGGAGCCCTTTCTAGTGCCTTCTCCCGAGCCCCTCCCTGGCCCTTCAGCCCCTCCCCCTGTGGCTCTGGGCCAAGATCAGGGGCCAGGAGGCTGGGCAGGTGTGATGTTTCCTGCCACCCACACGCCAGGAGGCAGGAGGTGAGTGGCCAGTGGGGCCCGTTGTTTGAGTCAGCCTGGTGGAGCCTGGCTCAGGAAATCAGTCACAGGGGCCTGGAACGGGGTGTTTGCTGGTCCGAAATGTTTATATCCGTTGGGCCTGGGTCAGGCCACATGTCACCCTGAGCCTGTGATTCAATTTCCCACTCCCCTTTCTCTCCAGGGCGTTCCTGCATCATCAGTCTTGCTCCCAAGGTGGGGTGGGGGGCCAGATGGTCCAGAGAACCCAATTGCCCTTCCTGGCAGTGGGGGGCCCGCTGCCCACCCCGGCATCCCACCCAGGGACGCCCTGTTACCCCGGCCTTGGGGCCCTTCCTGCATGTACTTCGAGCCTCTGTTCACTTGCCACGCGGGGCTGGGGTGCAAACTCAGCACCACGCGTGTAAGACAGAAGTGTGCACTGCAGCCGTCACGGCTGGGTGTTCTCATAAATCAGGGGCCGTTGTTGTGGTGGTGGTGGTGGTGGAAGCCCCGATGGGCAGGCCGTGGGGTGACAAGGCCTAGTGGCCCCTGTGGCTGGGCTTCCCACGCCTTCAGTCCTCTGTCCTGGGAGTTGTCTTCTCCGTCGGAGGCTAGTTGGAGGTTGGGGGCGTGAGCTCCTGGTGGACGGGGACCATCGGGCTGGGTGGACAGTGACTGGGGTTGGGGACCTGGGGGCTGGCCTTGCTGCTTGCTGTTGGGGCGGTGGGAGGACAGGGGGCCCCTTTCCATCCCCTGGCCCCCAGACTGCTTGCCAGCCTGGCTCGGGCACATGCCCACCGTGTGGCCTCCGCCACCCTCTCAGTTTTGCTTTTGCCCTTTCCTTTTTTTTCTAAGGCCATACCTGTGACATATGGAAGCTTCCAGGCTAGGGGTTGAATCAGAGCTGCAGCTGCTGGCCTACACCACAGCCACAGCCGTGCTGGATCTTTAACCCACTGAGTGAAGCCAGTGATCGAACCTGCATCTTCATGGATACAAGTTGGGTTCTTAACCCGCTGAGTCACAATGGGAACTCCTTGCCCGCTGCTTTGAATCAGGGCCCGGGTCTTTCTGCTTCTCCCACAGCTCCGAATGCTCCTAAGGTCATGGTCAGTGGCTGAGGAGGTTAATGTCTAGATAAGGTGCATCCGCCTCCAGGAGGGCCCCTTGTTCCCAGGGGGTACACGGGGTGTGTCTTGAGGTCCTGGCATGCAGTTTCTTTTCTCCTGCCTGGCCGGGTGGGTTATAGCCCCATGGTCCCCTCTGACCCTCTCCTGCTGGCCTGTCACCACCTTAGACGCCTTTGCTGGGGCCATTTTCTGGCCCCTGCTGTGGTTCGTCATCTATAGACTGTCTATAGACTGGGGTTGATGAGGGACATCACAGGGTCTGTGTACAGTGAGGGGCCGGGCACACAGGCCACCCCCACTTTCCTGACCATCCTGAGCCAGTGGGGAGCAAGCTCTGTCCAGGGTCCCTACCAGGGTTCCCAGCAAACCCCAGTGTTGGCTGTTGCGTGGTCTTGGCCTGGCCAGTTAACCTCTCTGTGCCGCTTTTCTCACGTGTCAAATGGGGAATGCTAGAACCATCCTTACTGTGGGGTGTGGGGAGTGCACATGGATGTCACCTCCTGAGGGAGTGATTGGGCTCCAGGAAGGCCCCTCTCCAGCCCCACAGCAGGAGTTCCTTCTTTGGAGCCGTCCTCGCCCTTACAGGCACCGTCGTACCCGCATCCCGGGCAGGGTTAAGGCCAGCCCGTAGCTCAGGATCTTTCCAACCAGCTCGGTGTCAGCAGGTGTCCTCAACGAGCCTGCGTCCCGGAGAGTAAGCTCCACAGTGATGGTTGTCACGCCTCCGCGTGCTGGCATCTCGCTCAGCATCCCAGTGTGGTACCTGGGAGGCGCGGGGAGCTGACAGAAGGTCTTAGGCTCTCCTGGGGCCTCCAGGGATGATGCTGGTCCCCAGTTTGAGCTTGGGTGCTCCTGGCTCAGGTGGTAGCGCTGCAGTCTCCCGGCTTTGTGGCCTTGGGCAACCGGGTCCCTGGCTCTTTTCGGAGCCTCTCTGGAGAGGTGGCTTTGGCTTTTGTGACTGTGGGTTTTGTCTTGGCACCAGGGGCTCCCCCATCATTGCTGAGAGCCCAGGCAGGGGGTGATGTGCCACGCCGGGTCACATGCACCTTTTTGGAATATCGCCTGGCGCAGCTGAGCAAACACCCCGCTGGCCAGTGGCCTGTCTGCTGGGGGGACATCAGCGCTTCAGAAACCAGAGCCCTCTGCTGCGCGGTCCCCGGCTTCCTGGTTCCTGGTTTCAGCTTCCTTGCTGTAGGGCCGCCCTTGGGAGTTGGAATTTGGATCTCCCTTTGTGTGTAAGGCAGAAGGTTGCATGGGTCTTTTGTTCAAGCTGGCTGTTGCGTGGCCAGGTTTGGGGGCAGGGGTTGGACAGTCGAGCCTCGAGTTGGGACCTGACCTTTCCTCTCAGTCCCCAGCCTCCCTGTAGCAGCCGCTGTCTGCAGCCACCAGCAGCCTCATCCCTGGGACCCTCGAGCAGCCCACCCAAGCTTCCGAGGCCCACCTTCCTGCTGCGGTGCCAGGCGCCCGCCTGCCCCAGCGAGAGGGCCCCTCCTGCCTCGCAGGACCGTGTTCAAGGTGGAGCGGGGGGTGGGGACCCTGCGGAAGCCTGGCGGGGACGCCCCCGCCCCCATCTCATTTCCAGTTTTGTCTCTGACGAGGTAATCCTCTCCTTTGTTGACAGCCTGACTGAAGTCACGTTTTATCTGCCCTTTTCTCTGAGCCTGGGCCTGGCTTTTGGCCAAACCACTAATGATAACACAACTGTGCAGTAATCCTTACGTTTGTGGGATGTGTGGCCCGGCTGGCCCTGTCCCCCGGCCCCAGAACCGCCCGGCCTCCTCCTCCCTGAGGTCCCTACCCCCTCGTCAGCTGGTCTGCATCCCCCTCAGTGTTGGCACAGGATCTGGCGGCCACTTCTCTGCTGAGCGGCGTCCTTGTGTCCTTGTCCTGTTCAGCCACCAGCCTGTCAGGAGGGTTGGTGTGTCTGGGGTGCACAGAGGCGGCCCCCCGCCCTGCAAGGAAGCTGGGGGCTGAGATGTGCCTCAAGAGCCCTAGGGTGGAGGTTCCAGGGCGGGGAGGGACAGAGGAGGGTGGAGAAGCTTGGAGGGGGCCCAGGGGCCCTGGGATCAGCCCCCCGAGATGCTCAGAAATGCACACACCTGGTGAGCAGCCCTTTCATGGGGGGGGCGGGGCAGCCACGGAGTTTCCCCGGGTGTGGCCGCTTGGCTGTTGGATAGCCATGGCCCCCCCCCCGGGATGCACAAGGCCGGCCCCACTGCCAGCAGGAGATGGACACCAGGGTGGCAGGACCAGGTGCTGGGACTCTGGGGCCCAGGCCCTCTCTAGACGGAGGCAGGAGGGGACAGCAGCTGGCCCTGTGCCCTGGTTCGTGAGTCGGGGCCAGGGGCCCCCAGTGGGTTAGCCCTGGGTGAGGCCAGGAGCTGGGGAGCCAATTCCTGGGGAAAAGTCACAGACCCAGGCCCCTGAGGCCGCCCGCTCCATCACAGGCGAGCCTGCCTCTGCCGTGTCCCTGCCTCTGCCGTGTCCCTGCCCAGGGGCCCTTCCGCTCTACTGAGGACTCTCATGGAGCGCTTCACGGAAAGTCCAGGGGCCCTGACAAGGCCTTAGCACCGTGCTGTCTCTCCTGGGTGCTCCCCCGCCTCCTCCACCTGGAGAACTTCTGCCCCCGCCGCATCTCCCTGGGGGCAACCGAGGTCCCCCGCTGTGTTTCCCCGGGTCCTGTGTGCCCCCGCCCCAGCCCCGTCTTGTCGGTTACCGTGCTGGTCACCATGCCGTGTCCTGGTGCCTGGGCCACAGCAGGCCTGCAGCGTGACTGAGGCTGTGCAGGAAACACGTGCTTTTCTGGGGGTCCCTGTGACTCTTCCTGCCACGTTGTCTTTATATCAACTCAGGCCAGGGATGGAGGGTGGGGCGTGGGGTGGGGGTCGCTGCCTTACCCATTCCACAGATGAGGTGAGGGCCAGGCTGGCAGCTTGGGGACGTGGGGCAGCTCTCAGTGCGGCTTTGGAAGGGCAGAGGGGTCTGGGCGCTGCGGGCCTCACCTTGCCTCGTGGCGTCTGGGTGTGCAGACGTGGCAGCACAGCCTCACCTTGACCGTGGCCCGCCATGGGCGCGGTGGGGCCTGTGGAAGCTCCTCTTGGGCCTCTGCTGCTTCCTATCAGCCGAGGGTGAAGGATGGTGAATGGCCCGGTTCCAAAGTGGGTGCTGGGCGTGGCCTCTTCAGGGCAGTGGACACCTGGCAGGAGGTGGCACCTGCCCAGACGCCGACACCTTAGAGCTTCCCTGCTCTAAGTGGATATGGAGTTCCCAGGTCAGGCAGGGAGTTGAGGGAGCTCAGCACCTTACTCTCCTAGAGGGTGGGAAGAGGACGCCCACCTCCCTGGGTGGCTAGCGGGGCTGGGGAGGCAGGAGGCCTTGGTGATGGCGAGCCTGCCTCTGAGTGGGTCAGCCTTGGATTCCAAGTCTCAGACCCACCAGGTACCATGCTGGGTGATGTGGGCACTTGATGAGCCTCAGTTTCCCCATCTGTAAGGCGGGCAATGATGGCATGCTCCCCATAGGCCTGAGTCATTCACGGGACGTGTTCGGCAGCGTGCCTGGCACCTGGTAAGTGCCGAGCAGACTTTGGCAGTGGCGGTGATGAGTGGGAGCCAGCCTTCCCTGGTCGGTGCTCCGGAAAGAGCGGTTTCCTTTTATGGAAGCATCCAGTGCGAACGATGCAGAACGCAGGCCCCTCGCCGCTCTGTCTGTGATCTCCTGGGACCCTCCAGTTGCCCCTTTGTGGCTGGTTGTCTGCATCAGTCCACCTTGCTGGGCCCGCAGCTGCCTTCCCTTGGGGAGGGGGCCCCAGCATGCCCCTTCTGAGTCGTGATGCCACTTCCTTGGGATACTCACTGCCAAGGCCCGGCCTGCTGGAGGTCTGTTTGTGTTGGTGGCTGTTCTGTTGTCTCTCGTGCTCAGGTTGGGCTGCCCAGTGTAGACGCTTGGTTACTGGGAAGCAGACAATGGTGATGGGGGGTGGGGGAGGAGGCACTGGTATCCCGCTGGGTCCCACGTGCATCTCACAGCAGGAGGGAGATGCAGCCTGCCCACTCCCAGCCTGGGCACGCACGCCCCTTTCCCTCCAAGGCCACATAAATCATGGGGACACAGCCTGGCCGTGGGTCAGTGCACGTGGAGCTCGTTACCGGTCTGATTGTTCGGCCTCCTTGTGCTGGTCCCAGGTTAGTGCCGCTCAGGTTCCTAGGTGGCCTGGCTTCTACGAGGGGGACAGAAGCCTCTCCCCCACACTCCTCCCGTTCAGCGCAGTCCTGGGCCGGCGCACCCCACCAGGGCTCCGCTCTCCTCGCCCACACGCATGCTCCACGTGCTGAGCGGTGTCCCGGGCCGTGGTCGCAGGGGAGGAGAGGGCCCCTGCGAGGAAGGGGATGCGCATCACAGCACCCGGGACAGGTCTGGAGGCCTTGTGCTGAGCGGCGGGCGTGGGGCGGACCGATGGCTGCCTGCGTCTCTTACTGGGCTCCCAGAGGGGCCCCGGGCACGGCCCTTCCCGCTGGCCCTTCACAACCACGCACTGGCCACCCCCACCCCCAGGTCTGGGGCTGCCGAGGGAATCCCGGCCCAGCCCTGCAGGGGGGCTCAGCCAGCCTCCCTCCCTCCATTTCCTTCTCCTCCCAGGCCCTTCTGTCCCGGGTTCAGGGACAGCTGATCTCTGGGGTGGAGGTTTTCCGGGGACCGCACTTGGGCCTTAAAACGTCCTGGGCCTTCAGAGGGACCGAGCGGTGGCTGAGGTTGCGCTCTGCTGTGCCTCCCCGTCCCCCCCGTGCCGTCTTGTTTGCCTTGACTGACCTGCAGGCGTCTGCACCAAATGAGATGCTCTTGTGGAGCGTGAGCTGGGCCTGCAGCAGGCGAGTGGGGCACAGGTCCGCGTGCCCTCATTGGCAGAGTTAAACTTGGTCAGTTGCAGCCTCTTTCTGAGCCTCAGTTCCCCCGCTGATGAGGTGGCCGATCTTAGCAGAACTGGTCAGTGAGGTTGTTGCGAGGCTCGGACGAGGTGATGGGCAGATGAGCTTTTGTCTGTCAATCAAGCTTCAGGCTTTGAAGAGCCATGGACAGATGTCCCCGCTTCCTGTAGTCAGTGCCACATACCCTGGCTGCCCTGGGACGGTGAGCTGCCAGGGGCAGGACCCAGGGTGCTTCATCCCTGAATGAGGCGCTGGCCGTTGGTGGGGGGGGTGCACCTTTGTCTTGGGCTCCCCGTCCCCCTCTGCAGCCCCCCTCTCCCTGCCCGCCCTGGGCCTTGGCTTCTGAGTTGAGGGAGGCAGGGAGGCCCATCAGCTGAGTGTCGCAGGCAGCTAGCTCTCCCTTGGTGACGCAGTACCCATGTGCTCAGAGTCTCTGGGACCTGTGAGTGCCACCACCTAGTGGATTGACCCGGGGGCCAGTCCCTCAGCCAGATGGGCCCACAGGCGCTCAGCCTAGTGGCTCTGAGAGGCCTGTGGGCAGGCTGGGCCATGGGAGCGGGGGGCAAAGGTGGCAGGAGTTAATGTAGCTCATGGGGGCCGGGGACCCCGGAAATGAGGTCCCCGAATGGCTGTGCTTTAGTCTGAGCTGGCTCTCGTTGGCAAAACCAGCTGAGGTTCAGTGCGATCAGTGGCCCGTGACTAAGCCCCGAGTGCAGCCGCTTGGCTGCCCGCTCAGAGGCCCGAGGCCACCCGGGGAGGTTCTGTTCCCCTTCTTTCGGGCCAGCTGTCCTGCACAGCCGCTGCTCCCACCCAGACTCCTGGCAGTTCCAGAGCCTTCCATGGATAAAAGCACATTCATTGTGGACTCTTTCCTCCTGCCTCTGCCCCCACTCACTCCCCACCCCCTAAGCCGACTTGGTCAGTCCGGAAGGTCTCGGATTGGCTGGATGCCCGTCTCTATAAGGACAGTTTACTTTAGATCATCAGCGAAGGGCCTTAACAGGCTGGATGTTGTGTCTGGTGTTGTGAGTTGGGCCGGGACGAACCAGCCACCAGTGCCCCAGCCTCAGCCTCCTGATCACCCTAACCAGACACGTCTCTCCACTCGGCCCCATGCCCGCACAGGTGACCTGGGAGAGACACACACCCCTCAGCCGAGACCAAGCCCTCAGGGAGGCTGATTCAGGGGAAAGGTGACCAGGTGAGACAAGAGTCAAAAGGAGCTTGAAGCTCAGGTGCAGAGGGCAGGTAGCCAGAGAGCACCCAACCCCAGGGGGCCATTCTAGAAGGCTCTGTGGGGTGGGGGCAGGCACAGAAAAGCCGTGACTCCTTCCTGCCCAACTGTAGGGCAGGCCAGGCAGGTGAGTGTATCCTGGGGTCAGCAGGGTCCTGCTTTTGCCAGCTGCCCGGCCATCCCTGGGGAGGGCCACCCCATGGGGCAGAAGAGGCACTTTCTGGGTGAGAAACCAGAAAACAGCGTGGAGGCAGCATGCAGAGCTAAACGCCTTCTCTTCAGAGAGCAAAGAACAAGACAGAAAACTTTTCTCGTTCATGCTAATGGGAGCGTGAGTGGGGCCAGGCAGGCCCTACGGAGTGAATTTGGTGACTTTTAGAAAGTCGCAGAGGCGCATGCCCTTTGGCCCAGCAGTCCCATCGCTGGACAGCACACGTGTTTATCCTGGACAGCCCACACGCAGATGGGGCACGCGCAGGCTCTCATCGCAGCGGGGCTGGTGATGGTGGAGTTTGGAGACAGCCCTGGGGTCTGGGGTCCATGCTGAGGACCGTTGCCCGCACCCTCCTCCCCAACTCCCCCCCCCACCCCCGCCCCATGACACTGTTCTCAGAGAGAAGGCGGGACTCTGCCAGCCCAGCCTGGCTTGTGCCCGGGAGCGGCATAGCCCACCTGCTTCCTTGTGTGCTGTTCACAGGACCCCTTGCCCGTGGGGAAGCGTGTAGGGGATGCTGGCACCCGGAGGCCAGGACGGCCCACAGGAGCGGGTGATTTATGCTGCCTGCTGGCAAGCACCGCACTGTGCCTTCTGCCAGCAGTGGGGGCGTATGGCGCCTGGCATCTCCCTGCCTGCACTGTCGCCCTCCCTGTGTCTTGCAGGTGCGGAGGGACCGCTTAATCACCCTGTGGTTCTGTCTGCTCCCCGGGGATGGGGGGTACACCTGCCTGAGGTCCTCTCAATGGCCCCGCTGTGCCCTAAGGCACCTATGCCCATGGGCCGGAGACCAGGAGGCAGTGAGGGCAGGGGTGAGCGTGGCATGGCTTGGGCCAGTTCCCAGGTGTCCTGCCCGCGGCTCCCGCTGGATCCCGACAGGATGAGCAATGGGCTTGAAGGGGCCGCTGGCCACGCTGAGCCATCTGGCGGGGCTATTGTGGACGACACAAAGGATGGAGCATGGCAGGGCAGCGGCCAGCCGCTGAGTGGCCGGAGGGGCCGGAGGGAGGGCGCTGGCCTCCCAGCACACACCCGGCTGCCGGGAGCCTGGCCATGGCTTCAGAGTGGAGATCCCAGCTTAGCGCTTCCTGGGGTGCTGAGGGATGACCCCTTGCCCCTGAATCTTCGGCTGGAAGGTTCCAGACAACTCTGGTTCCCAGCTGATTTATGGCCCTGCTAAGATGCAGAGGCAGCTTTATGTACTGGGTAATTAAGTGGCATTATAGACGGCGTGAGAGTAAGTGGCTGCTGTTTTAATAATTAAAATAAATGACCCCTTGACTGCTTCCCCATTCAGTGAGAGACGGGGCACAGGGCATGTGTGAGGGTGTGCATCCCTGTGTGTAGGGGTGTGAGTGTGCATCTCGGGGTGCACCTCCATGTAGGGTGTGGGTGTGCCCACTGTGTGTGTGCATGTGCGCGTGTGAGTGTACTTGTCACCAGGGCAGGCAGTGCACTGTCCTGGAAGACGCTTCCTCCCTCTCCGAGGCCAGGCTGACCGGGGCGGGTGCTGGACCTCATCGCCTGTGTGGGGCGGCCCTGATGCAAACCCCGATTCTGGTGCCCTGTGGCTGTGGCCAGGCTGCCCCTCCTCGGAGGCTCGGTTTCAGTGGCTGTGTGCCAAGGTGACAGTGCCCGCCTCGCGGGCACTCAGGGGCACTCCATCTCTGGGTGGGCACTGGGCAGGGTTGACCTGTGCTCGAGGCCTGAGCGAACAGAAGGTAGGCCAGAGGGGCACAAGGTCAGGGCAGCAGAGACAAAATGGGGAGCTGGGCTTGAGGGCTGGGGGGTGGCTATTCCTCCTCCGAGCTGGTTGGAGCATCTGTGCCTCGTGCATCTGCTGCCTGCTTCGGGCGCACAGACCCGGGGCCCCCAGGCCAGCCTGCTGGAGGATGCCATTGTCCTCTGTCCCCAGACCGTGCTTTTGTCTGTGGAAGGGCGGCCTTGCCTGAACGACGTGGGTCATGGCATGACGCATCCACAGCCTCGTGGGTCTGACACGGCTGGCTGCTTACTGGGGAAGGATGGTGTTGGAGGAAGCCAGAGACCCAGCCGGTGGCGCTGTGCCGAGGTCACCACGTGGGTGGTCCCGGAGGAGGGGGAGGCAGCGGCACCTACCCATCCCTGGGGCGGGTCAGGCCCAGGACTCAGCTCTCCCTGTGGAGTTTGATTTACTCTCACCAGCTTTGCAGCAGCTGTGAGAGTAGCACCTCAGGGACACGCAGGTGCCAGAGTCACAGGATGGAGCCAGATGTGAAGCCCCCTCTCTCTTGCTCCTTCTAGGCCCCTGTTCTCCATCCTTCCTCCTGCTTCCATGTCCTCGGCCCCAGCCTGGGCGGGCATAGCGCCAGGATGCGCTACAGGTGCACATGGGAGGCACAATCACACACAGTTACACCTGTGCACACACACACACACACACACCTACCCCGCACGGAGTCACACACAGGGAGACACAGTCACACAATCACAATTGTGGGTTCTCCAGGCCGGGAGAGCTCCACACCACTTCATGGCCCCTGCCATGCCAAGAGCCTTGGCATTGAACTTGCAGCGCTGCAGATGCCGGTCCCCACGCTGCGCCTGTGTGACCAGCCAGGCACCTCCCCTATCCCGGGCCTCAGTGGTTCTTTCTGAAACATGGAGTGTCTGAGGCAGCTTCTGGCCTTTGCTGTGCCCAGCCATGCCTGCTGTGATGCGTGGAGGGGTGGCAAAGGGAGTCCGAGGGACGTGGAACGCGATGGAGCCAGGCGGGCTCCTGGGCAGAGGCAGGCCCTACCTGGCCTGGCACAGCCAAGCCTCCAAGGGGATCCCGCCCCTTGCCGCAGTGAGGCCCCAGGGCCCAATCTTGTCCTCAGAGCAGCCTCCAGGGTCCGGCACGGAGGAGGCGCCCGTGAGCGTCTGTGGCTGGATCTGCCCATATCCGCGGCACAGCCATGGGTCCCCAGCTCTGTGGTCAGAAGCCTCTCTCCCTCAGACCCCGCCATTCCTGGGGGCCCCGGCCACCCTTGGCGTGTCTTCCTGGAGTGAGCAGGTGCCTTTTCCAGCTGGGCAAATGGCGTGGTGCCTGTGTGGTTTGGTTGCCAGAAGAACTGGCCCGGCCCAGCACGCGGATCCAGACACGCCGAGGCTTAATTTTGCCCATCCCGGCGGTGGCTGCCACGGAAAGTCTACCTTTAGGCGCTCTTGCTTCCTGAGGGGGACGTCACTCCGGGCAGTCATAGCCTCCTGATGCTGCCCCATGAGCGCCCCTCGGGCTGGGGTCCCACCTGCTGTGCACAGAAGAGAAGTGTCCAGGGCCCAGGCAGAGGCAACTTCCTCTGGTTCAGACTGCAGGATTCTTGCTTCTGGTCACCAGAGAGGGGCCCCCAGGAGCCACACACATCGAACAGGGTGACTGCGGCTCCTCCCGTAAGGAGGGGGCATGGGCTGTGTCTTAAATGATTGATAATGACATAAGGGCACCACATCGGGGGGGTCTCTCGGGGTCGGGGGCCATCAGAGCGACAGAGCAACCTGGAGCCCCTGAAGTGAGAGGAGGGACCTGAGGGTCGGGCCCCGCCCCCACAGCCACCTGACTGAGGGTGGCTGGCCTGGGGTGACCGTGACATGTGGGCTTCGGGGGGGTGGTGCTGGCAGTGAAGGACCTTCCCACTTGTAGCAAAGAGCCCAGCAGGTGAGAGCCGAGGTGTCCGGCCCCGCCCGGTGCCCAGAGACGGGCAGTGCACTGAGGCCCTGGTGGTGCAAAGGGAGGGGCAGGGCTACCCTGGGGTGTCCCCTGAAGGGAGACCAAGTGGCATCTGAGTCTGTCCCCATTGAGTATCTGGGTCTGCTCGAGCTCCGACCAAGCAGTGATGTCAGCCTGGAGCTTGGAGAGATAGGGGCCTGCTGGTCTCCTTAAGGCCTGTGGGTCGGGAGACACCCGACTTCTCGGGTGGGTTTTTTCACTTCTGCCCTTTCAGAGGCACCCCTGGCCTTGGGTCCAGAGCCATCCTGGCTCGTCGGCCTGACAGACGGGAGACCTGGATGTGAGGGACAGGTAACCGGCCGTCTCTGGCCACTGCCTTGGGTGTCACGGCTGGACCCCTCTCTGATCTTGGTTCCCGGCAGAAGGGGTTTCTCGGGCTCTGGGGCAGGGCTGGGCCGTGGCTGCTGATGAACCAAACTGCACCCTGCGGGGGAGTGAGCAGCGCAGCAGCTCAGCTTGGAGTTTTTCTGCGTGTGTGATCTTTCTCCTTCTGCTTCTTGAAATAGCCGACTCTATCCAGGGCCCTCTGAGAGCCAGCCTCGCCTTGGCACCCTCGCTCGGTGGCACCGAATGTCCATGGGGAAAGGGTGGGACCCACCAGACATCCAGGAGCCTCCTCCGTCCCCCCAGAGTGAGCCTGGCACCGCTGCCTCGTGGGGCTGCTCTGGCAGAGTCGGGAGTGCTGAGGGCCTGGCCGGCACTTGGCCTGGTAGAGCAGCCTGCTCTAGGATTTGCTCCACAAGGGCTTTGTCATTCCCCTTCCTGCCCTGTGTTTGTTTTGTTTTTGTTTTGTTTTTGTCTGTGCCTGCGGCATTGGAAGTTCCCAGGCCAGGGATGGAATCCCCACCACAGCCATGACCCAAGCTGCTGAAGTGACAAGGCCAGCTTCTTACCCCACTGAGCCACCAGGGAACTCCGCCGGTAGTTTTATTCAAGGCAGTTTTGGCAGCACGGTGCCTGTCCACCCGGCTTTCTCACCTCGTGTGTGATCATCAGCATTTTCCAGTTGAGAAACTGAGGCTCAGAGGATTCATGGGCTGTCCCAGGATCTCCCAGGCCGCACCCGCCCACCTGCCCCTGTGCCTGTCTGAAGACCCCTCTGTTTGCCCAGCCAAGCGGGCGGCTTTGGGTGGCGGCCCCTCAGAGGCCGCTCTGGCCTGAGAGCTCCCGCATCTCAGCCCTGAGGTCCAGGGCATCTCAGCCCCAGGAGGCCCCTGTGAGCAGCCGGTTCCCCCAAGGAGACGGATTCCACGTTTCGTGCAGAGCAGGAGTGAGGCCTAGATTTGATCGACTGATGTATTTTTTTATTTCTAAGGGGATTCGTATTTATTAGAGAAACAGGAGGACTTGGAGAAGCAGAAAGAGAATCAGCGTACGCCTCTCGCCCAGTCCGCTGACCCTGCTCTGAAAGTCTTATTTCCCTGACGGACTGTTTGTTTCCTCCCCAGAGCAGGAGGGTTTTGGCTGCTGGTGAGCGCGCTGTGTGTTTAACGTGGAATCTGGCTTTTTTCCCTCGACGTTGCATCAGATGCTCTTTCCCCGGGGTCTTCGAAGCCTTGTTAGTGTCTGCACGACAGCCCTTCGAGTGAGTTAAGCAGCGTTTACCTAACTGTAGCTCTGTTGTTGGTCAAACATGAACTGTCTCCTGGCAGTGCCTTCGGGCAGGGTCGGCCTCCGCCTGGGAGGAGGTGTGTTGGGTTGGGGGCTGTGGCGGGGGCTCCAGGTCACCTTCCGTGGATGTCACTCTGGGGAGCACGTTGGAGAGGAAGTCCTGTGGCTGGGATTTGCCTCACGGCTTGGTCATTCCTTCTGTGTAGGTGGGCTGTTTTCTTCCTGATGCGTCTGAGAGAAGTTGCAGTGAACACCCCTTCACTCTCAATGCGCCGCGTATTTCTTAGGTGGTGACAGTATGGTGACAATGTCAGGAGATTTAAGCTGGCACTCTGCACATCCCAACACGGTGCTTTAGAGCAGTCGCTTTTTTTTTTCCTTTTTCTTTTTAGGGCCGCACCTGTAGCATATGGAAGTTCCCAGGCTAGGGGTCGAATCGGAGCTGCACCTGCTGGCCTATGTCACAGCCACAGCAACGAGGGATCCGAGCCGCATCTGCAACCTATGCTGTAGCTTGCGGCAACACTGGATCCTTAACCCACTGAGTGAGGCCAGGGATCGAACTCGCATCCTCAGGGACACTGTGTTGGGTTCTTAACCTGCTAAGCCCCAGCGGGAACTCCAGAGCAGCTGTGTTCTGATCCAGGACCCAGCGCAGCTTCACATACCGTGCGCTCCCTTTAGCCTCCTTCCTCCACGGGAACCTCTCCCGCCTTCCCTGTCGTCTCATCCACGTGGCGAGAGTACAGAGCAGCCCCACGTGTGGCTCAGAGTCGGCTTCAGGCTGTGTGTTTAGGGCAGGAACGGCCCAGAGGTGCCTGCCGTGGGCCCAACTTGGGAGCAGACCTCTCTCTGTGCGTTCAGGAGCTTTCTCAAGGTCACCCCACTGTGAGGTTAGTGAGTAAAACTTTGTCATCAGGAGTTCCCGTCATGGTGCAGTGGAAACGATTCTGACTAGGAATCGTGAGGTTGCAGGTTCGATCCCTGGCCTTGCTCAGAGGGTTAAGGATCCGGCGTTGCTGTGAGCTGTGGTGTAGGTCGAAGATGCGGCTCAGATCTGGCGTTGCTGTTGCTGTGGCTGTGGTGTAGGCCGGCAGCTACAGCTCTGATTCGACCCCTAGCTTGGGAACTCCATACGCTGCAGGTGCGGCCCTAAAAGGACAAAAGACAAACAAAACAAAACAAACAAAACAAACTTTGTCGTCAGTGAATGACCCACGGGAGGCCCTTTGAAACCACCCAGTGTCTTGATCCTCTCCGGATGCTCCCGTGCGAGGGGCTGGCATCCGTTGGCCCCCACCCTGCTCACGGTAAAGACGACTTCCCCACCTCCTGTGCTGCCCTCAGCAGCTGGTAATCTGCCGTGGGGCCCTTGCCCTTCCTTCTCGTCGGCCTGTGTGTGGATGTGTGTGTGTGTGTGTGTGTTTTTTATCAGTGTGGATGCTTATTTTGTAACCCCTGGCTCTCGCTGTCATTGTCACTGTCACCTTGCCTGGGACAAACCTTTGGCTAGATGCCAGGGAGGAGAAGGGAGCTGGGATTTGACGTGTGTCTGCCGTGGGGCTGGGGGCCAGGATGGCCTGTGACCTCGGACAGCGAGAACCTTGGGGTCCCCGCTTCACCCCGATGTTAGCAAGCGCGTTTGGGACAGGCTGACCTTTAAGGCCCTTTTACTCCCCCTGGCGTCCCCTCCAGGCCTTGTGTCGTCCCTGTGCCGAGACTGGGAGTTGGCTGTTGGGCAGTTCCTGGTGGGCAGCTGTCACCTGTCACCTGTGGGAGTGATGACGCGGGAGGCGGCTCCTTGGCCCCCCTCCCTTCCCTGTGGCGCTTCTCCAGCGGGGCCCTTCCTCTGCGGGACCCAGGCCTGTTTATGCTCGTTAGTCACCAAACACTGACCTCATCCTGGCACCAGCTTGCCTGACCTTCGGCTCTGTTCGCGTTCATATCTTTCTTAAAGAAACACGGCCGTGCGGGCAGGTGTGCCAGTAGCCACTATGCCACCTGTGCCACCTGTGCCCTCCGTGCAGAAGGGCCCCAGGAGGCTTCCAACTCCTTGGTTGTACAGAGAGGTGTTTTCGGGCCCAGAGAGGGAGGGGCCTGCCCAGGGTCACACAGCAAGGGGTGGTGGCCCGACCACCCGTGCACAGACTCTCCCCTCCTCATGGCAGGGCCTTTACGATGATGTGTCTCCCTGGTCCCCTCACTGATGTGAGGCCACACAGCTGTGATTATAGAGGCCCAGCTGATCCTGGGCTTTCCTGCCCCTTTCCTCTGGCACTGCTAGGGTAGCTCCCTCTCCATGGAGGGTCACACCCCTGGCACAGCCTCGATGGGCTGGGGTGACCAAGTACCTGGCCAGCAGGACGGTGAGCTCCTGGCTTGCCAGTCCTATTTTGGGTCATCCGCTGATGTCGCTGTGGGAAGTGGAGGGGTTTCCGGGCCCTGTCCAAGGCCAGCAGGTGACCTCTGAGTCCCGGAAGCTAGTCCCCCTGCCGCCAGTGGGGAAAACTCTGGGTCCAAAGGGCAGTTTTAGCTGCATTTACTGAGCCAGAGCAGCCGGGACTGGAAGGTCATCCAGGGAGCTGAGCCGATGGCAATGTGACTGGGGTGGCTGGTGGGGCCCCCTACCTCCCAAACACCCAGAGCCCCTGGTCAGCCCCAGCGCCTGCAGCCCCTCAGCCCTTCTCAGGAAGGGTGTCTTGCTGCGTGCCCTCTTTGGGAGGCTCTGGAAGCCTGGTCCGTCCCCATGGTACCCAGGCGATGCTGAGGCTTGGGCAGGAATGCTGTGCCCAGCAAATGCAGCCAGCCCACACCTGCCGACACCACTCCCAGGCACTCCTCCCAGCACAGTGAGGATGAGGCTGTGCCTGACTCCTCCCTGCCTGCTGTAGTGCAGGCCTGGCCTGGCCTGGGATGGTCCCTGCCTCCCTGGAGCCATCCTCTCGAAAGCCCCCGAGATGACCTCTGTGGGGTGAACAGGTCTGTGGGTTTTCTCAGAGTGCTGAGTCGTGCAGCAAAATCTCAGCACCCCCAGGTGGCACGTGGGGCCCATCCATCCACCCCATGTCCCGGAGGAGAGCCCTCCGTTCTCCCAGGGATGGGGGCAGCTGGGGGCCGTCGGGGTGCAGGCTCACCTGGCCTGGGAAGAGCGTTGTCCTCCCTCTGCTGTCACAGATTACAACCTGCGTGGCTTAAACAGCTCGAGGGTATTCTCTTAGAGCTCTGGAGGTCAGCGGTGCTAAAATGGAGCAGTCGGCCAGGCTGTGCTCTTTCTAGAGGGCTGCGGGGAGAAGCCGTCTCCTGCCGTTTCCAGCTCGTAGACGCTGCCTGCATTTCTTGGCTTGTGGCCTCATCTCTGTCTTCCAAGTCGGCAACGGTTCTTTTCTCTGACCACCCCTCAAAGTCACATCTCCGTGGACACAGCCAGGACACACTCCACTTTCACACATCCATGAGATTAAAACGCCCCCTCCCCACCCTGGTCCAGGCTAATCTCCCTCTTGGCTTCTGTAGCCTTAATCCCTTGGCCAAGTCTCTTTTGCCGCATGGTCGTATATGCACAGATTCTGGGGGTCACGCGTGGGCCTCTGGGTGGACCATCGTCTGCCAAGTACAGTTTCCAGGTGCAGTCTGAGATGGGTATCGTGACGTCCTGTGGGGAAACCAAGGCCCGCGGGTGCAGCTGGAGCTGGGCCCCTTCCAGTTTTCTCCTCTTGAGATACGACCTGGCCACAAAAGGCGGTGTCCCTTTGTCAGCTGGAAGAACGTGCCCTCCCCAGGACCTCGGGGATGGCCCTGGAGCTGGTCTTCTCCGTGAGCTTTCGGTCAGCAATCACCTGCTGTGGGGTTTCGGTGGAGTGAGAAGGGTAGGTTGCTGTCCTTGTCATTTGAATGTCTGTGTCATTGTAGTGGGCGGGGCCTCACTGCCCTGCCTAAATGCAGGGACTCTGCTCTGCAGGGGCTCTGAGTCGCGTCCCTGTCCTGCACTCTGAGCCCCCTGGGTCCCCTGGGCCCCCTGCCCGCATCTCTCTGCGGCCAGCATGGGAAGCTGCTCATTCCAGGTCACAGAATGGTTGGGGCAGAGAGGGGACCTGTTCTTGTCCCCTAACTGCCTGCAGGAGGGTGGCTTCCTGCTGCTGTCATCCTCCAGTCCCCATGGACCCCTCCTCTCCCCGCAGGCTCTGGACCCGCTGTTCTTGCACGGCTCCCAAGGGAGTGGCCAGGGGTGTTTGTGAGGTTTTTGGCAAAAGCAGCCTGGGGGTTGTTGGGACCCAGAAAGGGGGTGTTTAGACATCAGGAAGTTCCAGCATCTTTTCTGGAAGGTCTATTGCACTGCCCTGACTTTCTTCCTTTTACTTAAAAAGCATTATTTTAAAAAAGAAAAGGAGTTCCCGTCTTGGCTCAGTGGAAATGAATCTGACTAGGAACCATGAGGTTGCCGGTTCGATCCCTGGCCTCGCTTAGTGGGTTAAGGATCCGGCATTGCTGTGAGCTGTGGTGTAGGTCGCAGATGCAGCTCGGATCTGGCATTGCTGTGGTGCTGGCAACAGCTCTGATTAGACCCCCTAGCCTGGGACCCTCCATATGCCATGGGTGGCCCTAAAAGGACAAAAGACAAAAGACAAAATTTTTTTAAAGAAAGAAAAAAGAGCTCCCTTTGTGGCTCAGCAGAAACAAACCTGACTAGCATCCATGAGGATGTGGGTTTGATTCCTGGCTTTACTCAGTGGGTTAAAGATCTCATGTTGCCACAAGCTGCAGTATAGTTTGCAGATATGGCTCAGATCTGGCATGGCTGTGGCTGTGACATAGGCCGGCAGCTGAAGGTACAAGTTGACCCCTAGCCTGGGGACACGCCTGGGAATATGGCAAACCTGTGGCCCTAAAAAAAAACAAAAAAACAACATTATTATTATTATTAAGACATATATAAAAAGCTGGCATTCCTGTTGTGGCACAGTGGGTTAAGGATCCTACTGCAGCCAGTTGGGTTGCTGCGGAGTTGCGGGTTTGATCCCCAGCCCAGTGCAGTGTGTTAATGGATCAGGTGTTGCCATGGCTGGAGCATAGATCAGTCACAGCGTGGCTCAGATTCAGTCCCTGGCCTGGGCACTTCCACATGCCGCAGGTACAGCCCTCAAAGAAAAGAAGTATATAAAAAGCAGTAAACTTGGAGAATTATGAGACCACTCTTTATTCCACTGCCCGCCTTTATCAGATTGTCAACAGTAGAGCGTTTTCGTGTCAGGTCCTTTCCTTTTAAGAACTAATGTGTTGCAGGAGTTCCTGTCGTGGCGCAGTGGTTAGCAAATCCAACTAGGAACCATGAGGTTGCAGGTTCGATCCCTGGCCCAGTGGGTTAAGGATCTGGCGTAGCCACGGGCTGTGGTGTCGGTCGCAGACGCGGCTCGGATCCCGCGTTGCAGTGGCTCTGGCATAGGCTGGCCGCCACAGCTCCGATTGGGCCCCTAGCCTGGGCACCTCCGTATGCCGCAGGTGCAGCCCTAGAAAAGACAAAAAAAAAAAGACCAAAGAACTCAAATGTTGCAGGTAGAGTTGTGGCGCCCAGTGTGTCAGGCCCCCACCCCCGTCCCCCCAGAGGGCGCCTCACCTGGACCTTGGTGCTCAGCACCGTCCTGCATTGATGTTTCTCTCACAGGCCCCACGCTGTGTACAGTGTAGGCTTGTGACAGTGTATCCTGTAAACAGGACGCTTGGCAGTCCTAAGTGATGTCACATGTCCATGGGTCCCTCAGTTGCTCTCCCCTCATCCTGTTTTTAAGCCGTATCCCTGCTGACACCTGTAACTCATTCCCTCGAAGCTCTGCACAGAATTTCATTGTTTGGTTAAACCACAGTGTATCTGCTTTCCGGGGGAGGACATTTAGGTGGCTCCCGTTTTTTACTCCGTGAGCCAGTGTTGGAATGCCTTCTTGCACCTGTTTCTGCAAACCTGGACCTTCTGCCGTGCCGGGGGCGCCCCAACGTGCTGGCTCCTGGCTCTTTCGCACTTGCCATCACACGGGGGACTGCTTTTCACTTTCTGCTGAAATCCCGTGGCTGAAGTGGTCTCATTGTCTTAGTTTTGGGCAGGGGCGGTCTTCTGACTGTGCTCGTGGATCCGTGGTCTGTTGTCCAGCAGGGCTTTTATTGTGCACACAGTCAGGGGTGACAGGTTTTCCCTGTGTGTTTGGTTTGTGATGTTTGTTTCTTGATGAAGAAATCCTTTCCTACTTGAAAGCTGAAGTGGATCTTTTTCTGGCCGTCTGTAGAGTTCCTGGGTCGGGGATCAGATCCAAGCCGCAGCTGTGGCCCACGCCGAAGTTGCGGCCATGCCACATCCTTACCCCACTGTGCCGGGGCCAGGGATTGAACCTGCATCCCACCACTGCAGAGATGCTGCCAATCCTGTTGTACCCCAGTGGAAACTCCTGAAGTTGCTTTTTTTTTTTTTTTTTTTGTCTTTTTAGGCTAGGGGTTGAATCTTGACTCAGAGCCTTAGCTACCAGCCTATACCAGAGCCACAGCAATGCGGGATCCGAGCCGCGTCTGCAACCTACACCACAGCTCAGGGCAACACCGGATCCTTAACCCACTGAGTGAGGCCAGGGATCGAACCTGAGTCTTCACGGATACTCGCTGGGTTCATTACCACTGAGCCACGACAGGAACTCCCTGAAGTTGCTCTTTTTAACAGTATCGAGGCAGAACTCTCAGAGTGTGTATGTGTGTATATATATATGAAAGTATACAATTCAGTGCTTTTAATATGTTCACAGAGCTACCCCCCCCCCCAGCACTATCTGATTCCAGGTCATTCTTACGCCCCCACGAGCAGCTGCTCCCCTCTCCTTCCCCTTGGCGAGGCGAGCACTCATCTTTCTTCTTTCTCTGTGACTCTGCCTGTTCTGGACGTTGCTTATCAACAGGTTCACACAATACGAGGTGTCCTGTGACTGGCTTCTTTCCTGTATCGTAAATTGTTAAGGGTCACCCCTGTTGTCGCAAAGAGGCCCCCATTTTAAAGTTGCTTTTTTCCCGCAGAGCTCTGTCCTTCTTGAGGCTGCTCTCTGCGTGTGCTGTGAGGCTGGGCTTGAATTTCCCTCGCTCGGGGGCCAGCCACTTGCTGCAGCCCCGTGCACGAAGCGCTTCATCCTTAACCCACCTGCACGGAATGCTGCTGGGGTCATGCGCCAGGTGTGCAGAGCTTCTCCGGGCCCCCTCACCCCAGGAATCCCACCACCTTGCTTGTGATGATTTTTTCATGTTGTTTGTTTTTTTGTTTCTTTGTTTGTTTTGTCTTTTTGCCTTTTCTAGGGCCGCTCCAGCGGCATATGGAGGTTCCCAGGCTAGGGGTCTAATCAGAGCTGTAGCCACCAGCCTACGCCAGAGCCACAGCAACGCAGGATCTGAGCCGTGTCTGCAACCTACACCACAGCAATGCCGGATCCTTAACCCACTGATCAAGGCCAGGGATCGAACCCGCAACCTCATGGTTCCTAGTCAGATTCATTAACCACTGAGCCAATACGGGAACTCTGATTTTCTCTTGTTTTTACCGAATCAGGGAAATGCCACCGGAGCTGACTGCCTGAAGCCCCCTCTTTCCCTTGCTCCTAAGGCTTCGAGCCCCAGCACCACTGCTCACTCACAGGGTGGGGTTCCTGCTGAGCTGTCAGAACTGCCACTCCCCTGCGTCTTCGATGGGAATCCCCTGGGTCTGATGATCCCGCCACACCTCGATTTTCCCTGTTTTCTGAGCCTGCTCCACCCCTGCCACACCTCCCCGCCTCTACCGCAGCTGGAATGTGCACTGGTGACCTGCCCGCTCTCCCTGCCCCCGCCCCCCACCCTTCCTGCCTCCTCTGCTGGAGTGTCCCACCCTATCCTGCCCCCCCCCCCCAGCTCCCCACGACACCTCATCTTTTTTTTTTTTTTTTTTTTTTTGTCTTTTTGGTCTGTTGTTGTTGTTGTTGCTGTTGTTGCTATTTCTTGGGCCGCTCCCGCGGCATATGGAGGTTCCCAGGCTAGGGGTTGAATCGGAGCTGTAGCCACCGGCCTACGCCAGAGCCACAGCAACGCGGGATCCGAGCCGCGTCTGCAACCTACACCACAGCTCACGGCAACGCCGGATCCTTAACCCACTGAGCAAGGCCAGGGACCGAACCCGCAACCTCATGGTTCCTAGTCGGATTCGTTAACCACTGCGCCACGACGGGAACTCCGACACCTCATCTTTAGTGGAGACGTGCGTGATGTCTAAGGATGAAGCAAACCCCCTTTCCTCCTGAAACCAGCGAGCTGTCCACTTTTGCTACCATGGGGCTTGGCGCATCCGTTCTGGGGCTGAGTGACAGTTTACCCTCCTCCCCCTCTGGCCCTGCCACCCTCGGGCGTCTGCCCTGCAGGTCGTAGCCTCAGCCTTGTCCCTGCGGAAAGCTGTGTTTGAACGAGTTCAGCCCGGGGAGTAGTGCAGGCCAGGAGGGAATGGGGCCCCCGGGGAAGGAGCCCGGGGTCGGGGCTGGAGGGAGGCGCTTGACAGTCACTGCTCAGCTGAGGCAGGGTCCCCAGCTCACGTGCGCACCAGCACCTCCTGGAGGACGCAGCCGGGTATCCAGGCCCCTTCTGGAGCATCTCCGTTTAGCATCCAGTTTAGTTGCTTTCGGAGGAAGAGGGATCAAATGTTCAAAGGTCCCCAGGGAGCCAAGTGCAGTGGGCTGAGAGCCACAGGCCAGGTGCCCCTCGGCTTCTCGGTGGCTCTGTGGCCCTGCTGGGCAGGGCTGGCAGACGTCCGCTCAGCCTCTGTCAGTGATTCCTGACCATTCAGCATGAAATCGGGGCTGGTGCGGGGGGCATAACCGTGCTGTCACCTGCACTGTCACCTAAGCAGCCAGGTTGATTGCTGGGCACAGGAAAGGAACCCTCCCTCCTCCCCGCCCCCACCGCCACCTCTTTTCTCCTGGTTTGAAACAGTGACAGTTTCCTTTTGGCTTGTCGGGCTTTCCAAGCCGTAGATGGAGGAATTTAGCACACGTCCACAACAGGGCGTGTCCTACATGAGGCCAGCGGCACTTGGCCTCCTGTTTGGCCGCTCCCTTGAGATTTCAGTGCAGGTTGGGAAGTCTTGTGGCTTTTCCTGGAATTAAATGCCAGGCGGCCTCGGGTGGGCCGGGTGCTGATCCGTGGGGTCCCCAGAGCCGTGTGCGGGGAACACAAAGGGGCAGGGGACAGTCAGGAGACAGCCAAGCGGCTCGTCAACGTCCCAGTTTCCGTCGGTGTCGTTGTTAGGGTGTTTTTCCGTGCTCACCGGTTTTCTTGCCTCTGCAGGCTCGAGGTGGAGAGGCCGGGGCTCCGATCATGCTGTTCACCTGAGCCCCGGGCTTGGAGGGGCAGCGTGGGAGGGGCTGGTGCCAGCCTTTCGGACATTCGGGTCCGCATGAGGCCCAGAGCCTCCAGGCTTGCAGGTGCCCCTGGGGTGGGGTGGGGGTCCTGGGGGAGGAAGGACCAGGAGAGTGTCACCAGGGTGGCACTCCGTGGAGCCCAGGCCCTGCCTGAGAGGCGGAGTCCCCAGCGACTTAACCACCAAGGGGAGTTTAGCTCAGGGAGTGCCCGTCTTCCAAGCTCTGCCCTGTCTACCTGGGGGGTGGCCTGAAGGGGCACCGGGTTTGGGGATGGATACCGTGGGCGCCTCGGCTCTCACCCTGCTTCTCGGAACTCCGGGACTGGGCCCCGCAGAACCTTGGTTTCTTCGTTGGCAGAGTGGGTGAACGTTGCTGTGTCTCCGACAGGGTCAAGGCTCAAAATGAGCCGTGCCAGTCACCATGGTGATGACATTGGGAGAGGCCCAGGGCAGTCGTGTGGGACCCCGTAGGGCTGCTGGGGGGGCTTCGAGGCAGGGTGGAAAGGGCCTTGGCTCTAGAGAAACCTGGGTTCAAATCCCAGCCTGGTAGTGTTTTCACTGTGCAACGTTGGACTTGCTACCTAAGCTCTCTGAGTCTCAGGCTCCTTTGCAGTCAACAGGGAGAGCGTGGCCTGAGGATTACAGTGGGGGAGGGTGTGTGTGTGTGTGTGTGTGTGTGTGTGTGTGTGTGAGAGAGAGAGAGAGAGAGAGAGAGAGAGAGAGAGAGACAGGAGGGCTGGGGTTTTGCTTGGTATCTGCTGGCACACAGTAGGTGCTCAATAACATTTGCATGAGCCAATGGGAAAGCATGTTCCCTTCTCACGTCCTGAGCAGGTGGGAGAACTTTCTCGCACCCGAGGCACCGCAAGTCCTCAGGGAGATTATGCCTGGCTGCCTCGGCCCCGTACACCCTGCAGACCCACCGCAGGCAGCTCAGAGGGGCAGGCCGGGCCAAGGAGGGAGGGGCAGGGGCAGCCCGCCCAGCTTGGCGCTGCCACCACCGAGAGGCGTCCCCCCAGGAACCTGATGTGCCTCTGATAGGCCTCCCTCAGCCCTTTCCCTTCATCCATAAGTAATAACTGTCTCACATTCAGCCGGACCTCCTGGAGCTGTGATGTGTGCCAGGAGGCGGATGCTAATGAGCGCCAGCTCAGGTGTTCCTGAACCTGCCCGCCTGTCGCGGCCCCACCTCCGGGCCTCTGCTCACACTGCACCCTCAGCGGGGCCTTGCCTTCCCTCCGTCCCTGCCCCACCTGTCTGCCTGTCAGAGTCCTGCTTGCTCTTCATGGCTCTGCTCAGATGCTGCCTCCTTCAGGAAGGAGCCCCTGATTTCCCTGTGGGCACGTCCTTGCTCTCTGCCCCCTCATCCCCAGGCTGTGCCTCTTCACTTCACCATTTTTTCACCCTTCAGCAAATGTGCTTATTCCTGCAGCTCCTTCATTAGGCAGTTGGGGATTGTGCCTTTGGACAAGCATGTGTGATGGCTGGTCCTGCTGGCACCTGGCTCTGTGACCTTGGCTGGACCCATTCCCCCTCTGCATGTTCTTTTTCTCTTCTGTAGGACTGGTTTTTTTGTTGCCACCTGGCAGGGAGGGACCAGAGGGTAGCAGAATGGGTACATCTGCCCTCCTCACAGCTGAGTTGGGAAACGTCAGGGTTTCAGGGGCTTCTGTCCAGCAGCCATTCAGCTTCTTGCTTTCCACTAGTGATGGGGAGCTCACACCCTGCTGGTAGCCTAGGCTGTCACGAAGCTGGTAACTTTCTTTTCCCGTCCTGCATCTGGGGACTCTGTGCCCTGTAAGAATTCAGTCCTTTGGTGACCTTTGGGGTTGCTCAGGGGCTGGGAGGAGGTGGCCCTGAGCTTGGAACATCCTTTAAGAAGATAGGACCAGGAGTTCCTGCTGGGCCACAGCAGGTTAAGGAGCTGGTGGTGCTGTCTTTGTAGTGGAGCGTATTTGATCCCTGTCTGGCTCAGTGGGTTAAATATCTGGTGTTGCTGCAGCTGTGGTATAGGTCGCAGCTGTGGTCTGGATACGATCTCTGGCCCAGGAACTTCCATGTACTGTGGGAGCAGCCAAAAAAGAAAAAAAAAGAGAGCGAATAAGACAAGGAATAGAGTTCCTATTGTGGCTTGGTAATAACAAACCTGACCAGTGTCCATCAGGATGCAGGTTTGATCCCTGGACTTGCTCAGTGGGTTAAGGATCTGGCCTTGCTGTGAGCTGTGGTGTAGGTTGCAGAGGCGGCTCAGATCCTGCATTGCTGTGGCTCTGGTGTAGGCTGGTGGCTGAAGCTCTGATTTGACCCCTAGCCTGGGAACTTCCATATGCCTAGGGTGTGGCCCTAAAAAGCAAAAGAAAAAAAAAAAAAAAGAAAGAAAGAAAAAAGAAGGACCATTCCCAGACTCTGTGGAATCTGGGTTCTGGGCCTGACTGGGGGCGGGGGCGGGGGGGGGGGGGGAAACCCGGAGATGCTCCTTCATCCGCAGGGAGGGCAGCAGGTGTGTCAGCCCGAGGCCCCCGAGCCAGGCCTGTGAGCAGGGCGGCTGGCCAGCAGCCCTCTGGGACTGAGTACAGGCCCAGGACCGGCTGTTTCCCAGCAGGACTGGGTGCTGCAGGAGCCCCGGGCTGCCCTGAGCCGGAAGAAAGGCGGCTGCTCCACCGCTGCCTGGTCTGGGCCCCCAGTACACCGGGCCGAGCCTCAGCTTCTTTGTCTGTGAACTGGGGCCGGTCCCCCTGCTCACAGTGGGAAGAGGAGGACGAACGCTTGTCCGGACACCGGCGATGCTTCTCGCTGGAGGACCCCGTTTCTCTACCTGTCCTCGTCTGTTGGGGCCGCTCCAAGGGCATACCCTTTACCTCCCACGGGTCTGGCGCCCGGGAGCCCAAGGTCCAGATGGCACTCTCAGTGTCTGGGGTTGGGGGGCTGCTGCCTCGTTCCCCGGTGGCCGCCTCCCAGCTGTGCCCTCAGGCGGAGAAAGAGCCCCGGGGTCTCCTTTGGAAGGGCCCTGATCTCACCCAGGAGGCCTCCACCCTCGCGACCTGATCACCCCAAAGGCCCCGCCTCTTCAGACCATCAGTTGGGTGGGTTTCAGTACAAGGATTTTGGTGGGCGGGGGGAGGAGGCGGAGGAACCAACATTCTTTTTTTTTTTTTTTTTTTTTTTTTTTTATTTGGTGGCTGAGCTCTCGGCTTGTGGATGTTTTCAGGCCAGGGATCGAACGTGTGCCATGACAGGGACCCCTAGGCATTGCCGTGACACCAGATCCTTAACCCACTGTACCACAAGGAACTTTAAACTTGATTTAGTTTTATTTTTTGGGGGGGCGGCGGGGGGGGACACAGCTTTCAGCCCAGAGCACTGTCCCGGGTGCCCGGAGCCGGTCAGACCTCCCCGCGGGTGGTTCTCCTGGCGGCTCTGCCTGAGCAACTTGGCACGTGGCTTTCTGCGTCTTCATTTCTGAGTCCTGGGCCAGGGGAGGAAGGCAGGAAACTGAGGCAGCGACTCCCGGGAAGCAGGTGTTCTTAGGAGCTGCTCCCATCCTCTGGGTTGGAGGGGGAGGGTGGAGTGATGAGGGTGCTTCTGTTTAATGAGGCCCTTCCGCCCCAGTGGAGCCCCCGGCCTGGCCCTCTCCCCTCCTGATGAGGCGGAAGGAGGCGGGATTTAATCAGCCGAGTCGTGTTGTGATGTCAGCCAGTCATGGGGCTGAGGCCTCATGGAGGGGTCTCAGGTGCAGCTGGGTCTCCTGCTAATGACCTGCCACAAAGCCTGCCTGTCCCCAAGACGTTATGGGGACCCCGCTCAGTGAGAGGGGGCTGGAAGGGAGGCAGGGCTGGTGGGGACCTGGGAAGAGGTGGCAGCTGGAGAGTCAGGCCCCGGTGTTGCTGTGTGTCACGGTGCCCAACCAGCCCCCGTCTGCCCACTTCCTCCTGTGCAGAGAGGGGAAACCAGGCTTTTTCCTGAGCTGTGGCAGACACCATGGGTGCCCTGCCGGGATCCAGACGCCCGAGGCACTTGGCGAGTGGCCACCCCCAGTGAACTTTGGGCAGATGAGTGACTCAGCCCCCCCCCCCCCCCCCGCCGCCATCCCTCCCTGTCAGCTTCTCCTGTGCTCCGCCTCACTCCCCATGCTTCCTGGGGTCATTCCCACATAACCCTTTATACAGACTCCTAATCTCAGCCAGAGCAAGATGTCAGCTCGAGGCGAGGTTGGCACGAGATGAGGGTGTAACGCTGTGCCCCGGGGTCTCAGGAACACTGGCCCTTGGCCACCGGAATGCCCCGCCCTCTGTGGCCTCAGCTGCCCCTTGTCCTCAAGAAGTGCAGGTGCCACGTCACAGTCACAGGCTGGCTGCTTCTTCCTCTCCCTGCAGCAGCCGCTGGTGGGAGCTCCTGGGACTGAGACCCTTCCCCTCCTTCGGGGACACTGGTCCCCGCTCCCCGGCAGCATGAATTCCTCTTAGGTCCTCAGGCTTTTCCAAGTGCCTAGGGTGACTGGAAGTGGCCTCTGGCCCCCAGATTCTTGGTGAAGCTGGGGTGACACTGCTTAGCCAGGCAGGGGACCAGGCCGGGAGGGGAGGTGTGACCTGGCCTGGCCTCACAGCTTCCGGGAGGGCAGAGTAGCCTGATGGTCAATGCCCAGACCTGGCTCCGGAGTTCTTGGCTGAACCAATCAGCGCCCGGCAGCTCTGTGACCCCCACCCACCCTGGTGCCTGGTCCTCCACACGCCCTGGGAACAAGCGTCTATGAGGAAGGCGTGGCGAGGGCTGATGCTCAGGCTCCGGGAAGCAGGACTGCTGGGGGAAGCTCTCCCATCCCCCAGGCGGAGGGTGGATCCTGAATCCCCAGGACTGGGCCCGTGGGCGCCGGGCAGGAGTGGGGGTCAGGGATGTTCCAGGGGACACCGAGGCCAGCCCAGCCCAGAGTCCCTTCCACAGTCACCTCCCTCATTTCCCCCCCAGCCGTCAAGCCAGGAAATGACCTTCCCTCCCTGCCGGCTCCTCTCCTCATTACTGCAAACCCTGGGATTAATTTAATTACACGCTTGTCTCCAAGAAGCTGGGGCACGAAGACGCCCTGTGGGATCGTGGGTTGCCCAAGGCGGCGGGAAGGACGGTCCTTGCAGGGAGCCAGGCCCTTCCTGGTGTTGCCTGCACCCCCCCCCACAGTCCCCCCAATCCCCCACAGCCCCCCTCCACAGGCCCCCTCCTCCCACAGCCACCCACAACCCCCCCGACACACAGTTCCCCGCCTAATTTGAGGGCCCACCCAGCTCTCATTCTTGCCCACTGCAGGGCACCTGCTCTGACCTATGGGTGACCAGAAGTCTGGCTCCCTGGCTCCTGGCAGCACACAAAGCCTGGTTTGAGGAGCCGAGGGTGGGGACAGTGGGGACAGGGTCTGGTATGGCAAGGGAGGCTTTTCCAGGGCTTTCAGGAGGCAGCCTCAAAGCCTGTTAAACTCTGCAGGAGCGGGTAGGCTCGGGGCTGGGCCTGGGCCTGGGCTTCGAGAAAGGCCCCCAGACCAGAGCTGGGAGAAGCGGGCAGAGGGTGGCGGATTGGGTCCGCCTGCCCAGGCCGTCCTTCTGGCCACCGTCTGCCTCCCTTGACCTCAACGGGGGCTCTGCAATGTGGAGGCGCAGTACTTTAATCCATTCTTCTTTTTTATAAAAGAAAAATTTCTCCCTATTCTCAAAGGAGATTATTTGAATTATCGAGAGATGCTGTGAATAAATAAAAAATCACCGGTGCCGTCATGCGAGCGGTACCGCAGTCGGTACGTCCTTGTGCCTCCTTCCTGAATTTATTTCAGTGCATAGATCTTTTTAAACACATCAGCAATGATGCATGAGGTTTTGTTTGTGTCCAGTTCTTTTTTGTGGGTATTTCTTTTTCTCTCCTAAGCGTCATTTGAATGAGGGATGACAAGGGCGCTGCTGTTAGACGAATCAGTGCCGTTTGGGCCACTGTGATTCTGCCTGCGGTCGTTATAGTGGGTTGAATTCTTTCGAATAATTTCCTTTGGAAGCACCGATGATTTATAAATATTTTAAGGTTCTCATATTGTATTTTTGAAACGCAAAAGGAAAAAACCCACCAAACCCTGATGCCTGAAGTGTAGTTTGTTCTCTGCAGCGAATATAGGGTTTGGAGTGAACCAGGACAGGTGGGCTGAGGGGACAGCTCTGTCATCAGGGGCCATGGACGTGGCCTGCGGGCCCTGAGGTCTGGTATTGGTGATGGGGTTGTTTGTGGGGCGTGCGATGGCCTGTGTCCCTTCTCCTGGCGCTGGTTCTGTCACCACTCTTTTCTCCTGCCTGCCGGCCTGGGAGGTGGACACGAGGCTGAGAAGCCCTGGTGTGCCCGGCCTGCCTGCTGCCCAGGGCTGAGCTGGTCGTACGTCCACTGACTTGACCCCGGTCGTGACTGCAGTCTGACCTTCTGGGAGGGGCTGGGAGCTCCTGGCTCAGCCCGTAGGAATGACAGAGGAAGACAAAACAGCCCTCAGAGCCAGGAGACGGGTAGGCACTGGGCCCGTCTTCAGGATGGCTCTGCGGCTTACAGGGCAGTGAGGGAGTTCGTGACCTGACAGGCCACTCATCACACTCAAGTGCCTGGTCCCTCTTCTGGCTTCAAGGCTGTACCTGGCAGTGCATCCCGTGGTGGGGGCTGTGATGAGCGGGAGTGGGGGTAGGGGGCTGGCTTGTGGCTGCACCCAAGGGTTGGGCAGTAATGGAGTGTCCAGGAAAGATGCTTGACCCCGAAAAAGGTAAATAATAAATAAATTCCTCACCCATGGACTCTATGAGGACTACAAGGTGGCTGTGGATCATATTCTAAGCTTTAGGCTTGTTTATTAGGGAGCCATGGGAACCAGAGCTCCTTCTAAGTCTCAGTATCCGCATCGGCATAATAAAGATAATAATAATGCCTCTCTTATAAGGTGGCTGAGAATTGGACGTTAAAGACCTTAACATCCTATGGCTTACGCTCAGTAAGTGCCCAACAGATGTTCATAACAGCGCCATCTGTGTGTGCGTGTGTGTGTGTGTGTGTGTGTGCGCGCGCGCGCTCGTGTTTATTGCAGGATTGCAGGGTGCCAGGCAAGGAGTTCAGCACAGCTAGTGCTCAAAAAGCCTAACTCCCTGAGGGGTTTAAGGAAAGCCCCCCACCTTTTTTTAGGGGCGCACCTGCGCCATATGGGGTCACATCGGAGCTGTAGCTGCCAGTCTACGCCACAGCCACAGCCGCAGCCGCGCCGGATCCAAGCCGTGTCTGCGACCCACACCACAGCTCACGGCAACGCCGGATCCTTAACCCACTGAGCGAGGCTGATGATCCAACCCACGTCTTCCTGGATCCTAGTCGGATTCATTACTGCTGAGCCACAGCAGGAACTCCAAAAGCGTGTCTTATTTCAGGAGCCTCTGCCAGCTTTTCTGAGATGGGCAACACACTTGGGGTCCTGAGCACTGGGCCACGGGGGTGGGGCTGGCGGGTGGGGAGAGGGTCTGAAAGACGGGACCCCGGGGCCCCCCTGCTCAGTTGCCAGCAAGTGGGGACACTGTTCCCTGTGGCCTCTTCATCTGGAAAATGGGCATGATCCCTGCTTGGCACCTGCAAGGCTTGAAGGGTGAGCCAGAAACAGGGGCTGCCATGCATCATGCATGGGGTGGGGGTAGGGGGTCCTCCCCTCCCCCACCGATCCCACCCAGAGGGGGAACCCCCACACGGCAGGGGGAGGGGGTCTTAACGTGGAAGGTTGAGTGAGGGAGCTGAGAGGGTCTTTGGAGTTTACCTTGTGCGCCGTTTCCCAGGTGGCATTGCAGCGAACCGTCCTGCCAGCAGGTGGGGGACTCACAGGGTTACAGAGCCCTGGCTGAGGCCCACCCCCCTCCCTGTGCCCAGAGCCCCTGAACACTGAGGCCCTGCCCCTCCGGCCCATGGGGGTGGGTGGGAAGGGATTCGAGGACTGCTGGCCAATTTGGGTGATGGATGGGTAAACCGAGGCTGAGGGTTCCCTGCCTGGGAACGGGAGTTCTGAGTGGGAGGCCTCTGGAGTCGGCGCCTGGGGTCGGTCCCCCTCGGCGGCCGCCCTGCAGCATGTTGGGAAGACACTGCACCTCCGGAGGCCACACGGCAGAGCTGGCTTGGGTTCGCAGTGTCATCCCTGGAGTGGGAGGGGGCTTCTCCCTCCCTAGAAGGCTCCACATTCCTGAGAGTTGACGGCACAGGCAGGGGAGGAGGTGGTTGTATAATTAGTGGGTGGGGCCGGGCCACCCCCATTCCTGCCCAGGGCTGGGCCCTGGTCTCCCGGGCTTGCTCCAGGGCGGGGAGGCTTGGCTCCCAAGGGGCCTTCGAATAGGTTGGGTCGCAGTGTGACCCACAGCTGGCAGGTGAAGGGGCAAAGAGGCACTGATGCAGGAAACTTCCTCCCGCCTCCTGTCATCAGGCTGCCTCGGAGGACAGCGCTGCTGGGAAGCCCCGGGCCAAGATCCAGTGCCGGGAGGTCATGGCATCTGGGGAGGGCTGCCGGCTGCCCCATCCTTGCCAGGCACCAGTGGGCTCCCCATCAGGCCTCAGGCTCAGTGGGGGAGGGTTATGATGGTCCCTTTCCTAAGGCCTGGGGCTCGCCTGGGGACGTGATTGCATGGTGGTCCCAGCTTGTCCTCCAGTGGCACTCAAGCCCCCTTTACCCGCCTATGAAGGTTAAAAGCCCCAGGGTGGGTGGTGATGGCCTGGAGGATTCGGGGGGCTGGCTTTGGTCGACAGTCTAGTGCCTTTGGAGATAAAGGGTCGGTGGCGTGATCTGGGAAGACTCTGGGCAGCCTGGGTCAGCTGGTATCCGGGCTGGATGGGCAGCTTGGGTCAGCCTGGCATCCGGGCTGGATGGGCTCTGGCCAGACACCCAGGTGGTTGAGAGGTGCAGAGCCGCCCCTCACCTGGGGGCTGCAGAGCCCCTGGGGGAGGTGCCCTGGGCCGTCACAGAGATGCGCAGACTCACCTTTCCTCCCTCCACACCTGCACCTGCTGGGACTGTTTGGTCTCCTTGCTGCCCTGCCCGAACCTCCCCCTCCCATGCTCTGTCTCCCCCGGCCCCTCTGCCCCAGGTCACCCTTGGCCTCCACCCGGGCAGGCTCCTTAGCCTTGGCACTGAGTCACTTCATGGGTCCTTCTCTCCTGAGCCGACTTCCAGCCTGATGAGAAGGCAGGACCAGGGCCGTGGGTAGCCAGGTGGTGGAATTTCCTCTGCTTCTGCTGTGACGGTGGAGTGGGGCCAGCATGGGGAGGAAGGTGGGTTTCAGCACCTGCAGGAAGGGGGTGGCTTACCTGTGTTGTGCGCCCCGCTCCCCTTCATCTGTAGGAGCTCCCTTGCGTCAGGCAGGATGGAGAGGAGGAAGCCATGCTGCAGACTTGCCAGCTCAGAGCCTCAGTTTCCCTACTGCGTGGGGGAGGGCCCCCTGGACCCTGGGCCGGGGGGTGGGGGTGGGGACTGTCCCTGGGTGAGGGTCCCATCAGGGGTGTGTGGGGGGGAACTTTTGGGGAAAGTGTCGCGGGGGCTGAAGGAATTGGTCCAGGACAAGCTGGCGTGGGAGCCCTCACCCCCTTCCTTCACGTCCTTCTGCGAAGCTCAGGTTCCGCTGGGGGTGTGCGGGGCCGGATGGGCTCTCCTGCTGGAGACAGTCGGCCAGCTGCCCAGTAATGTCCCCACCTCGTGTCGTTACAGATCCCTCGTTCACCTACATCAGGCAGCTGGACACCAAGGTGAAGTTGCTGGAGGGCGACAAGCTTCTGGCGCAGGTAGGTGGGCGGCACCCCGGGGCCAGTGCCACCCCTGCTCCAGGGTCCACCACCCTGCTCAGCTCGCCTGGGCTCCCCTCCCCCTCCACGCCCCTAACCTCCTACCTGCCCCCCACTCCTGCCTGGAGTCACCTCCTGGGACGCTGGGTGGGAGACAGTGTCGCTGCTCCAGGGTTTCCCTGTCCGTGGTCCCCTCCCCGCCCCGCTGGTCCGCAAGCTCCTTGGGGACCAGAGCTGGGCTTGTCCCAGAGACAGTGCGGGACACACAATGGCTGAGAAGCGGGCCGCTTTGCCCCTCTGATGGGCGCTTCAGGGCCCGAGAGGTGGGCCGGCATGCCCTCGCTCAGACCCGCGTGGAAGCGTCCTTTCCGTGCCGCGCAGGTTCTTCTCCAGGATGGGGTCCTCTTCCCTCCAGGCCTGGCCTGATCCACAGACCAGTGAGGCCAGGCCTCATCACCCGTGTGTCCCCAGCAAGGGGGACGGTGGCTTAGAGACTTGGCGATGAGGGCAGTGCAGGGAGGGGGCTGCAGGATGAGAGGCGGGGGATAGGTGTCCGTGCCTTTGCTGCGTGCCCTGGAGCACGGCTGGAGCACAGCTGGAGCATGGCTGGAGCACAGCTGGAGCACGCAGGGGGCAAGGCTGCTGGGGGAGGGCCTTTCCTGCTGTGGGCGGGGCGACGGTGGGCGGCTGTGGTCAGCCGGTCGGGGTGTCTGGCGGCCACTGGCTTGAGGACCTTCTAGCCTCTTTCCCTTGTGCTCATCTTTGACTTCATCTCATCCTCCCCCTTGCCCACCCCCCTACCCCCTCCCCGCCCCCCACCCCTGCCCTGCTGCACCCTGCCCCATACGCCCCTGGCTGGCCGGGATGCCCAGAGCGTTTCTCTGGGAACCAACCCCAGGGAGGGCTCAGCTGCCTGGTCCCGTTGCCCAGCAACGGAGGGGCTTGGCGCCACTGCCCTGCTCAGGCACCTTCTCTGCCCCTGGGCGCTGCTGGGATGTGTGCAGGCCCACAACTGCCCTCCCCCCCCCCCCCCCCCGCGCAGGTGGCAGGATAGCTCTCCCAGCCCCGCAGGATGCTGCGGAATACACGCCTCATTTGGGCCCTCCGTCCTCCACACCCCAGGACCACCGCATCCACATCGGAGCGTAGCCAGGCCTTGAATGGCAAGGCCCGTTTTCAGACTTCCCGCTTTGGTGTTGGGTGCTGTATGGCAGAGGGGCTTGGCCACAAGGAGTGCCAGGTCCTCAGGACTGCCGGGGGCAGGGAGGAGTGTCCGAGGCAGTGGGTAGGCCTCCTGACACCCAAACGCCCTGAGTGGGCCTGACCTGGGCCGGTGCTGGTTGCTAGGGGGTGGGAGGTGGGTTGTGGGAGCTGCAGACAGAAGTGACTGCAGGGGTGGGGGCAGCACCAGGACTTGGGGGCCTTGACCTGGGGCTGATTTCCAGCCGGTGGAGGAGGGGACGCAGTCACTCGCATATGGCACAATGAAGGCCAGGACCACGGTGGGGCGGTGGGGGACTCTGGTGGGGGTGGGGGTGATTTCGAGTCTGCCCAGATCCAGCTGTCCTTTGTGTCATTGTTTCTGGGGAGAAGCAGAGCTCAGGCCCCCAATTCAGGATGCTGTTTGCAGCCTTATTCTGCTGTCCCAGCAGGGTGTTGCTTGTGGTCCTGTTTCTAAGGACAGGAACGGAAGTGTCCCTTGACCTCGTGGCCTCTGCTCCCCTAGGCCACCTTGTCCCTCAGGGAGAAGACACCCAGGTTCCCGTGGTGGCCTTGGCCTTGTGCACGCACTCAGGCTGCAGGGGGCAGTCCTTCCTCCTCCTTCCTCCCTCGGGGCACCCCCGGTCTCCCCAGGGAGCCCCCACAGCTGTGTCATTCCCCCGCTCCCCACCCGCATACGCAGAGGTGGAGGTTGACGGGGTGCCATGTCTGGAGCATGAGGGGGGCGGCTGCCACCTGGGCAGGGGGTGTCTCTGCCTGGTTCCTCCCCTCCCCCAGCCTGCTCTGACCTGCTCCTGGAGTCAGGTTTGGGCCCTTGTCCTGCAGGCAGCAGCAGTGCAGGTCTGTCCCTGACCTGTACCCATGCTCAGGCCAGGCTCTCTGGGCACAGAGGTTTGTCAGATGGGGGGGTGGCCTGTCGCCTGGGCCCCCCACCCCGCGCTGCCCAGGCTTGCCGGTTGCAGGTGAGATTGGGCTTAAAGGTCAAGATCGGGCTTTGGCCTGGCTCGTCCAGGAGAAGTGCTGAGAGCTGGGCCTGCTCAGCGGCAGTGTTCCAGGTTCCTGGTTTTTGGTAGAACTTTTCCTTCTCCCTGGTGAAGGTGCAAAGCCGTGCTGCTCTGGTGACAGCCACGTGTGCTTGTGTGTGTCATGGAGCTGGACACCGGGTCCCATGCCTGCCTCCTCCTCACGAGGGCTCTGCTGGCAGGCGGGGGTCTTGCCCAGGTCTCTCTGTGAGCCTGTGTCAGCTTGGCTGAGAAGGGGCAGCCGTGTGGCACTGGGGCAGCCGTGCGGCCACGGGTGCACTGCAGGCCAGCCTTGTATCATCTTGTCCCCTTGCTTCAGCCGAGGGGCTGACCCTCAACCTACAGTCTGCAAAGGCACCCAGGGGCCGGGGTGTTGGCAGGGCATGTCCAGGGTCATGGGCAGGGCTCCAGCTGCCCTCGCCACCTGCTGCCAGGGCTTGGCCTTGAACGGGGGTGGATGCTGCTGGCTGTGGAGGAGGCGTTGCCCTTCTGAGCTGCACAGGAGGCGTGAGAAACAGGGAGAGAAGGGCCTCCCTGGCCTGCTCCAGGTTTCCCGGCAGCAGCTGACACCTTGCCTGCCTTTGGGTTCCCGGGGCGGCTCAGAGGGCACCAGCTTTATAAGGACCCTCAAGCCACTTCCCCTGCCCTGGCCTCCACTTGTTCCCCTGTTAGGTGGGCACTCAGTCAATGTACCCCCACACACTCACCTCCTGTGTGTGGGGGTACATCGTGGGGGTACAGCGGTACCCAGGCAGAGCCTGTCCTCAGGGGGCAGTCTCACTCTTTCCCTGCCAGTAGGCTCAGGTGTACAGGCGGGCTATGGGAGCACAGCGGAGGGGGTACAACCCCATGGGCAGGGCTTGGCCCACAAAGAGAGTACTGGTCTCATTTTGAGGGGGTCCAGGGAAGATGGGGTTTCTATAGCCTTCTTCCTCCTGGCCTCCTGCCAGTGGCCTTCACCAGCCACCCCTAGGTGGCCCGGCCCTGAGCTCTCCCAGACCCAGGGGCTGCACTGTTTTGCTGACAGGGTGTCAGGACCCTCTCTTGTGGAGCTGGGCCCCCCACCCCTGCTGGGCTATCAGCTACCCAGCGGTCACATCTGCATCTCCAATGACTTGGCAGATGCATCTTGGGGAGCCCTGCCTGCACCCCACATAGTCTCTTAGGCCAAGAGGGGAGGCTGGTTCTTGCCCAGAATAAGCAAGGTCTGCTTCACCAAGGGAGAGCTGCTTCATGAGGTAGTGAGTGGATCATCGTTGGAGGTAATCAAGGGTGGTTGGACGGATGTGGGGATGGATGGCCGTGTTTGGGAATATTGGAGGAGATTGCTGCCACGGGTAGGGTTCTGGGCTCTGCCTCCTGGGCTCTGGCTTGTGAGATTTTGGCAGCTAAGTCTTGTCGATGGAATCAAATTGCACAGAAACCTCCAGCTCTGTGCAATGTGGCAGATCTGCCTTTGGCAAAAGGGGGGAGAGAGCAGTGGTACTCTTATAACTGTCTTTAGGTGACACGGCTTTGGATTTGGGTCGGAGGGCGGAGGCCTCTGTGGATTCCCGTTCCCGACTGCCCACCCCTCCCCCCATGGCCTCTGTTTAACTCCGAAATAGCTTTAATTAAAAATGTGCCTTTAGTGTTCACAGGCTAAATTACTGTATTGCAGTTCGTATTTTCTTTCTCGTGTCGGTTTTAAAATTTCATCAACACAGCTGCTTCCTCTGCGATGATTCATCTCAGCCCGGTACCCGTTTTGATTTTTCCCGTGGATGCCATGCCTGGCCGGCTGGGCTGGGGGAGGCTGTAATTGATGCCCGGGGGCCTCCGCTCTGACGGTTCCTGCGTTCGCTTCCCTGCTGGGCTGATAAATGCAGGCTCCGCGTGTGCCCAGAAGCCAGCCTCACAAAAGAGCAAGAGCAGGCGGCCAGCTGGGGGAGTGGAGGCAGTGGTCCAGGCCGGCGGCTGCAGCCAGGCACCCCCCTCCTCCTTGTCCCGGTGCTGGCTCTTCCCATCCGGCCTGTGCCACATGGGCTTGCGGAACAGTCAGGTTGGAAATGACCCCAGGATTTACACCAAGCGTGAATGGGGACACTGAGGCCTGGGGGGCAGAGGAGTTCCCAGGATGGCTGACTGCATGAGTCTGTGGGGCTGTGTGACCAAGAACCGGGCGCGGGAGGTTGGGGGATGAGGAAGGGGCTTAGGCAGCTGGGGTCAGCATATGAATTTGGTGGGGACACAGTTCAGCCTGGAGCAGTGGTGGTGTCGGCCTGATGGTGTAAGTAGGTTTGGGCCCTGGAGGAGTCTGACTTCATATGATCCCTGCTCAGCGCTCAACTGCGTGTGGCTTTAGGCAAACTACCTCATGTCCTGGTGCCTCTGTCCCCTCACCTGTAAGATAGGAGTGACGGCGGCGTTGCTGCTCCATGCGTGCCACGCCCACCAGAACCTCCTCCTTCTGTCCCCCCAGGCAGCACCTGCCCTTCTCTCCTCCTGGTCGTGAGAACCTGGGATTTTTTCTTTCTTTTTTCCTTTTTCGTTTTTGGCTGCCCTGCAGCTTATGGAATTCCCAGACTGGGGATCAGATCCAAGCCACAGTTGCAACCTAAGCTGCAGTGGCCGCAATGCCGGATCCTTAACCCACTGTACTGGTCCAGGGATCGAACCTGTGTCCCAGCGCTCCCAAGACACTGCCAATCCCATTGCGCCACAGCCAGAACTCCGGGAACCTGGGATTTTTCAAGATGCCCACTCAGCCAGGCTTGGTCCCTGATGAACTGCTCCTTTTTCCCCCATGTCTGAGTTTTGAACCATCTAAGCTAGTTCTGTCTCCTGTGTCCCCCAAGGAGGGTTGGAGGGTTGTTCTGTTTGGGGGGTTCTCTTGCCACGCCTGCCCTCCCCCCTCCCCAGGAGATGGCTGGCCTCACGGCTTGCCTATGGTGGCAGTTCTTCTTGCCTGTGACATGCCGCCTGTGACAGGTTCTGAGCCATCCCTACTCTGCTTGTTTGGTGTCTGGGGGTGGCCGTCGTGTCCCTGCCCCCTCTATCATGGGTGACATGGTCCCCAGGCTTAAACTGCTTCATTAGCAGAAACTGAGGTCCAGCCTCTTCCTCAGTCAGGGAAACCCCTCTTTCCATCATCCGAGCATCGGTCAGTCCAGCAACAGATGGGCAGGAAAAGACACGGGGGCTTCCACCTCTGCCCCTGTGACCGGGACTTAACCAGTGTCCACTGGGAGCCACAGGCTGGGCCGGTCAGCAGGCGAGAGGCCAGCCTGGGACTCTAGAGCCAGAGGGCCTGGTCCAAATCCCCAAAGTGCTGCTTTCCAGCTGGGTGACATAGGTGTTGGCTTTATCTCTCTGTGCCTCTGTCTTCCCATCTGTAAAATGGTGCGGTCCCAGGATTAAAGGGCCAGTCACGGAAAGCACTGAGGGCTGGCCCTGGAGGATGGTGAGGTTGTGGGCCAGGCACTGTGACCTCGCCTGTGGGCCATCCAGTGGCAGAGGGTCCTTGTGGTCCCCAGTTGACCACATGCAAAAGCAGTCGGAGACCCGGGAAGTTGGCGAGTTGCTCCGATCCACCAGCTGCGATGGGATTTGGACGCTGCAACATCTGCACCCTCCAGAGTCCCCCACCTCCCTCTGCGGAGATCACACGAACTGTCCCTCAGTCATCCGGTCCTGCCAAGGGGATCTGTGAGGCGCGGAAGGCGGTCATCGTGGTGGCTGAGACCTGGTCTGCGTGTTCCCCGTCAGTCACAGGCTGCCGGGGCTGTGCACACAGCTGACTTTGAGAAATGGGATCGAGGACCCGGCATTGCCCGGGGAGCAGGAAGTCGGGCCGCGGACAAGCAGTGTTAGCTGTACATTAACCCACGTGGACACGGCGCTGCCTGAGCCCAGCGCTGACTAGGAACCTATGGGCCCCCGGCCTTGCTGCAGCCGCTTTGTTTAATGGCCTGCAAATGAGTGCTCTTAAAATCAAAGTGGGGGAAAGGAAGGTGAATCTGCTGGGTAGGACCTGTCCGTTCTTGCGAGGGACCTTGCGGGCCCCCTTCGCCCTGATACCCGGCCTCGCCCAGCTGCCCAGGATCTTGGGGGCCCCAGTGCTCGGGTGCGGCAGGCCTGCTCTCACTCCTTGTTTGTAAACACACAGGGGGCGCCTTAGGGTCCCCCACCTCGGCCCTTGGCCCACCCTCCTCCACTCCCGCCCAGCCGAAGTCCTGGTGGCTTTGGGCTAGTGGGTTTCCAGGGGAGGGAGGGCAGAGGTGAGGGTCGTGGCTGGCCAGTGTGCTGGGTGACACTGCTGTCTTCCTTGCAGCTGCCCCGCCCCTACGGCCGCCCGAGAAGCTGGCTTCAGGTAGAGCTGCCTGGTGGGACTTGTTTGCAGTGGGGTGTGTGCGGGGTGGGGGCTGCTTGGAGTGCTGTGTAGTGCCTGGTCTCCTCTGGGTGCCCCCGTCCCTTCCTGGGAGCCGACCACCACCCAGGGTGCCCTGGTCGTGCCTTGAGATTCATCTCAGGATATGCCCTCTCTCCGAGCAGGCGTCAACTCCCCGCTTTGCCAAACAAGAGCAGCAGCCCTAAGACAGGAGTTTGTCTTGGGGCTCAGCGGGTTATGAACCCAACTAGCATCCATGAGGATGCAGGTTCGATCCCTGGCCTCACTCAGCGGGTTAAGGATCTGGTGTTGCTGTGGCCGTGGTATAGGCCAATGGCTACAACTCCAGTTCAACCCCCTAGCCTGGGAATCTCCATATGCTGCCGGTGCGGCTGTAAGAAAACAAAAGTTCTGAGACAGTGGCCTCTCCAGGCCCCCTCTTACCCGCCTCATCAGAGGTCCCCAGCTTGCAGGGTGGATGGGCAGTTGGTGATTCCCACTTTGCAGGAGGACATGAGGGGCTTGTCAAGGCCACAGGAGTAGTGCTGGCTGCTGGCGGGACCAGGTCCCAGGACCAGGTCCCCGAGGGGTGGGGGCTGGGGGCAGGAAGAGCCCCCGGGCTCCCACCTCTACCACCCCTGCCCGCCCCTCAGAGGTAGGTGTTATTACCATGTGTTACGGTTTTGGAAAGCAGGGCTGGTATCAACGTGGGGTTGGAGCCCTGTCCCTGTGATGGAGACGCCGACACCTCCCGGTGCTACGGGGGCGACCAGGCTGGGGATGACTCCCTCTGCGGGGGTCCTGCCCTGGTCACTGCATACAGATCAGCCTGGCAGCCCTGGGTCTGGGGGTCCAAGCGGCCACCCGAGGGCGGGCTGCAGAGTGGGGGCCCTGGGCACCTCTGTGTCGGGGCTCACCTTCCATCCCCAGAGCTGCAGGCCGCCTTCTCGCTGCCACCCCTGCCTGAGTGCACACAGCAGGTGCTTGAGCACCTCCGGCAGCAGCACCAGCCCGCTCAAGGGGCTGAGGGCCCTTTGGGAGCAGGAAGGCTGGGTGAGAGTAGCTGCCTCTGAACGAGCCCAGAAAGCCCCCCACCCAGTGGAGGGGTGGGAGGGGGGCAGCCCCCCTTTTCTCCAAGTTCCTGCGCTTGCCTGCTTCTGTTCGCCTCCCTGGACAGTGCCCCCAGGTAGATGTGGGGGCGGCCCCCGGCTTTGTGAGCAGGAGCCCCTGGGAAGGCGATGACCTGGGCACCTCTGCTGCTCGGGGTGTCGTCGCAGAGGCTGGGCAGCCTGAGCTCACCCAGCCCGCCGCAGGCAGCCCGGAGCTTGGGCAGCGTTGCAGTGACGGCCCTGGACGGAGGCCCGGGGAGCTCTTGGCGGTGGGCTGGGGGCTCTGCGGACTCCTGGGTCTCTCTCTGCCGCCTCCGAACTCTGCTGCTGCCCTTGGTGGGCGGACCGGACGGGGGCAGGACCTGGACTGGTTCCTTCCCTCGGAAGGGTTGGGCACTTCTACTCCTGCTCAAGTCCTGCTCCGTGTCAGCCCCGCCTCCCCGTGTCCCCAGGGACCCACGTCAGGGAGTGTGGGGGCAGGGTGGCCCCCCAGGGGCCGTGTTGCCCTCCCACCCCCACTGGGTCCTTGGCCCCCAGCTCCCGCAGATGTGGGCCCAGCTGCCCCCAGATGCCACTTCAGCTCTGCCCCCGTCAGCGGTGAGGCCGTAGGGCTCTCCCTCTTCCTGGGCACCGGCGGGCAAATCGCAGGATTTTTAATTTGGATGTAAGTGCAATTATGGCTCCTCATTTCGATGCGTCATTAGTCGCGTTGGCCTCGAGAGAGCGCGCGTGTCCGCCCCGCCAGCTCCGTGTTGCGCTAATAAAGTTCTGCGGGCCCCTTGCCGAAGGCTGGGGTGGGAATTGCAACCGCTAATTAAAAACTCCCACCCCCTTTGCACACCCCCCCCCCCGAAGTTATCTGGGGGGAGGAAGGAGACACACAAACCAGTGTTTTCAGTGACAATACACGAGAGCTGCCTCCGAACCCGTCTGGTCCAGGGCCAGGGGAGCCGTGGAGGAGGTGGGAGTGGGAGTGGGCCCAGAGCATCTTGCCCAGACGGTGTGCGGGCAAGAACAGGGCAGTGCCCGCTGCCCTGGTCACAGGGCCGGCGGGAGAGGACCGTGGCCCTGATCCCAGGCTCTGTGGCCAGATCCATGTCAGCGGGTGTGGGTGTGGGTATGGGCGTGGGCCTCCCCCTGGCCCCTGGCTTTCTCCCACCGGCCTGGCAAGGCCGGTGAGGGTGTGCCCACAGGGTGGCATCAGGGCCCAGGTGAGAGGCCTGCGACCCCAGGTGTGGACATTCAGGGCCTTGGGCTTGCAACGTGCTCTCTGTTGGAGAAGATTTTGTCACTGTCCCGGAGACCTAGTCAGGAAAATAATTTGGGGTTTTTACCTTTAGGTAGAGCTGGGGTGACCCCACAGGGAGGGGAGGCAGGGGCGCCCTGAGGAGGGGGACCCCCAATGGGGGGGGCGAGGGGCGGGCCTGCGTTTTGCTGCCTGGCGGTGGGGGTCCGCTTGATCGCACAGACCCCTGGCTGGCCCGGGAGCAGCAGCAGACCTCCGGCTCCCCTGCCTCAGGTTAACCCAGGCCGTGATGGGCCGTGGTGGTCCCATTTGGAGATAGAGGGCTGTGCCCAAGGCCCCCCGGTGAGACCCTGCCGCACCCCAGGGCCACCACTGGAGGGCAGGTCCCCACTCCTCTCCCCTCTGTGCCCCTTGGGACCTGGGCTCCCACTCTGGTCCCCCCCAGGCCATGGGAACAGTTCTCAGCTGAACAGCTGGTCTTTGCTCTGGGCAGTGGGCTCCTGGGGGTGGCTTAACCAGGGGGTGACTGCCTTTCCACCTCCACACCCCACCCTACAGCCACCTACAGGGCCCTGTGCGCCCTCTCGAGGCCTTGGGACCATGAGACCTGGGGCGGACGGGGGTGGGGGGCAGTGCTGACCAGGGGTGATGGGGGCGGGAGAGCAGAACCCAGCATATTGATGAGGCTGCAGTGAGGTCCTGTGGATCCTAGGTCCCGCGGCTGGTGGGAGGGAAGCAGGGTCTGTGCAGACCCCTCTGGCCAAGCAGAGGGGGGCTGATGAGCGGGAGGAGGGACCTCGGGGCGAGGCTGCTGCTGTCTCACCTGCCGGCCTCAGCCCTGGCCTCCTCCCTTCCAAGGGTTTGTTTGGGCAACTCAAGTGCCCGTTGATTTGTGGGACATTCCACTGCATTTATCTGCCCAGGAGGGTTCTCTTGGTTCCTTCCGAGTAGAAGAAGAGCATGTTTGGGCCGGAAACACCACCCCCAGGGGCTTCGTGATGCCCAGGGCCTGAGGGCCAAGCCTCAGCCCAACCAGGGGGCCTGCGTTGGGTTGAGGGTGCTGCTAGGTCCGTCTCCTCTCTGTGTCCAGCCCCCAGCCTCAGCCTCGGGGTCGGGGGGTTGCTTTGCCTGAGCGGAACCACCTGATAAATATGTGCCCATTCACCCATTACCCATGCATGCATTCATTCTTCATTCCCCCCCTCCTTTTTTTTTTTTTCCTTTTTTTCTTTTGCTTTTTAGGGCTGAACCTACAGCATACGGAAGTTCCCAGGCCAGGGGTCGAATCAGAGCTGCAGCTGCCCGCCTGCACCACAGCCACAGCCACAGCCACGCCGGATCCTTAACCTACTGAATGAGGCCCGGGATCAAACCCGCATCCTCAAGGTGCATGGAGTGGACCAGACCCCTGCCGGCCCGCAAGGGAGCCCTGTGGACGAGCAGGCAGGGGTGTCCCGTCGGGTGAGGGGCCAGCAGTCCTTGGCCCCCCAGCCCAGCCCCTCGCAGCTAACCCCCCCTCTCCTTCTCTCGTGCAGCAGGCGGGCTCTGGAGAGTTCCGGACGCTGCGGAAAGGCTTCTCCCCGTACCACTCGGAGTCACAGCTCCCCAGCCTGCCGCCCTCCTACCAGGAGTCCCTGCAGAATGTGAGTGCCCCTCCCCCAGAGCCCCACTGTCCCCATGGGGGCCCAGCTCCTCCGGGAGAGGAGGGCTGAGGCTCAGACCAGCTAGGGACCTGCCCAGGCTTCTGCCCAAGCTGCTGCCAGGTCAAGGCGTGAGCTCACGGCCAGAGTGCCCTTCTTCACTCTTCCAGGACAGGCTTGGGCCCTGACTCCCAACCCTTGACCCTTGACTCTTGGAGCCTCGTGAGGGCCCAGCATGCTGGTTAGAGGTGGCGGCCCACCTGGCATGACGCTGCGGGAGTGCAGCTGGTGCTCGGGCCGTGAGGCCCAGCCTCTGTCCCTCTGTGCCACCTGCATCACTCCTCAGACACTGCAGGGACAGAGAGGACATCCGGCTGGCACTGGAGCCTGGGGTGTGGCTGCGGTGTATATATGCAGAGGTTGCCATCGTGGACTTGGTAAGGGAGGTAGGGGAGGAGTCATGACAGTGCCCTGTAGGTATCAACAGGGGGCCTCCAAGGTTCTCTTGGGTTCTACCTGGGCTCTGGCCTGCCCCGAATGGGAAAGGAGAGGCGGGGCCTGGGGCCTGAGGTGTGCGGGGCAGCTCAGGACTGCTCCTCGTGGCCCAGGCACCTGTCATCCCGGCATGATGCCTGCGTTCAGAGCACACAGATCTTAGAAGCAGAAAGGACATTGAGGGTGGCCGGGAGAAGGGGACGAGGGCACGAAAGCGTTCCGCTAGCTGATTGCGCAGATCCGTGGATACGCTGCCAACCCGGGAGCCCGCATCTGCGCGAGCGCTGTGGGTGTTCACGGGGCCTCTCCATGCACACGCCGTACAGGGGGCTCTCTGCATATGTAAGCCCACGGCAAGGCAGGGACCTGACTGTCCCCAGGGGACAGATGAGAAATGGAGCTGGTCTGAGGCCACCCTGCGATGTGGGCCTGGACTCTCCACCTCGGCCGGCAAGGGCGGCAACCTTGGTGCCTCCCCGGGCCTCTGTGCCTCCGGGAACCGGGTGGTGCTGTGGGCGGCTGAGCGTCCTGCTGTTTCTCTCTGGGGCCTTCGCACCTTCTCCGGGAGCGCAGCTGCTGCTGCTGTGCAGGCGGCAGAGGCCGCTGATGACCAGAGGATCCAAATATTTATCCAGGAGCCCCGTGGCTGAGTGAGGCTCCGACTGCTTGGCAATAAGGGCTCTCGGAAAAGCCCAGTCTCGCCCCCACCCCGGCAGGGGCCCTTCCTCCCCGCCTGCCCGCCCTTCTCTCTGATCGTCAGCTAACGGTGCTGTGCGCTGGAGCCTCTCAGTGAGCTGCAAACTGTAAAGGGTTGTGCTCCTGTGCTGTGCCAGGCCTGTGGGGTGAGAGCAGAGGAAGCTCGCTACCCCAGGTCTCTCTAGAAGACATATCCTGAGTGAGGGCTGAGCTTCTGAGGCCTTGACAGTGCAGCTCAAGGCTGTTGAAAGGAGTGAGACTTCCGGAAGGCTTCCTGGAGGAGGCCTTAGCAGGGGCTCTGTTTGCCTCCTTGAGATTGCTCTGTACACTGGGGGTTGTCACCCCACTTTGGAGGGGGGGATGCACCAGGGTGGCATGCGGCTAGTATGTGCCAGCACCAGGCCACCCCAGGCCTGGAGGCCAGGGGCCAGCCTGAAGCTCCACCGAGGCTGGGGGGCAGGTTCTGGGTAGATGGAGAGGGTTGGGGTATCTTATGGGGCAGACACAGGCTGCTGAGTGAGCAGTAGGGGGGCTGGAGCTGAGGTGGGGGCTCAGAGGGTGCCAAGCCCCGGGGAACCCTGTGTCTGGCATTCAGGCCCATAGGGAGAGCGAGGTTCAGGTGGGGAGCCCGCGCCTGTGCTCTGACGCTGCCGAGGGCATAGCCTGCTCCATGCCTGGGGTGGGCACACCTTCTGGAAGGCCACCTGCATGTCCACATGTCAGAGGCCTCCGAGGGGAAACTGGGGACCCGGTGGGGTGGGGCCACCCCCTCCCTGCCCAGCTGGCTGTCCCTCCCCCCACCCCTCCCTTCTCCCCGCTCCCCGCCCATCAGTGGAGCAGGGGGGTGACTCCTAAGCCTTCTGAGAGGAGGATGCGCTCCACAGGTTCCCTGGGAAAACTGGTTTCTTACTTCTTTTTTGGTTAATTAACTTTTTTTTTTTTTTGGTCTTTTTTGTCTTCTTAGGGCCGTACCTGAGGCATATGAAGCTTCTCAGACTAGGGGTCAAATCAGAGCTGTAGCCGCCGGCCTACTCCACAGCCCCAGCAATGTCAGACCCAAGCCACATCTGCAACCTACACCACAGCTCACGGCAATGCCAGATCCTTAACCCACTGAGCGAGGCCAGGGACCGAACCCACAACCCCATGGCTCCCAGTCGGATTCTTTTCCGCTGCGCCACGATGGGAACTCCAGTTAATTAACTTTTTTTTTAAGCACACATTTCAATGGTTGTCCTACCTTCGCAGTCGTCACAGTGGAACCTGGCTGGTCCCCTGGTAAGAAGGAAACGCCAGACTTGCTGGTAGTCCCTCCCGGCTCTCCTCCCGGGCGCTGGCACCTGCTCATTTTGCCCTTTCTGGATGCTTCGTAGATGTGGAATCCTAAGCCTTGGCATCCTCTCAGTGACCGGCTTTTGCCCTGAGCACCCCGTTTCCGAGGCTCATTGACAGTGAGTCAGAGCTTCGTTCCTTCCCACAGTTGAATCCCGAGCTGTCGTGTGGGTCCCACGTTTTGTTCATCTGCTCTTTAGTTGCCGTATGTCGTTTTGCTTCCATTTTTTACCTGTTGTGACTGGTGCTGCTCTGACCGCTCCCGGACGGGCACGTGTGTAGACGGCTGTGCTCAGTGCTCTTGGGCATACGCCTGTCTCCTTGAACACCAGCACTGGAGTCACGCAGACTTGGGTTTAAGCCTCAGCACCCTTCTTTATTTTTTATTTTATTTTTTTTGGTCTTTTTGTCTTTTTCTAGGGCCACTCCCGTGGCATATGGAGGTTCCCGGGCTAGGGGTCTAATTGGAGCTGTAGCTGCCAGCCTACACCAGAGCCACAGCAACAGGGGATCCCAGCCGCGTCTGGGACCACAGCTCACGGCGATGCCGGATCCTTGACCCACTGAGCAAGGCCAGGGATCGAACCCATAACCTCATGGTTCCTAGTCGGATTCGTAAACCACTGTGCCACGACGGGAACTCCCAGCGCCCTTCTTTACTAGCTGGTTGGCCTTGGGCGAGTTGCGCAGTGTCCCCGTCCTCATCTGTAAAATGGGCCCATAGAGAGATGGCGTCCGCGCCTAGGGTCGTAACCTGCCCCCTTAGGCCGCTCTTCTCCTGGCGGGTGCTTTGCAGGCTGTGCTCTGCCACCCCCACCACGGGATGCCTGCAGGGCTGAGCTGGGTTTGGAAAAGGCCCTAAGGGTACAGTCTTGGCCAGTGTCCAGTGGTGGCTTCCCTTATAGGGTCCTGAGACCACGCTCATTTGCTCCGTCCACCCAGTGAGGCCGGCCAGCAAACGGTTGCACCATCTACCCCGGCCACGTGCAGTTCCTGCCTGCCTTTGCTGCAGGAATCAGCCCTCCTTACAGAGCAGGCGGTGCTGGGAGCGCCGGGTGCAGACAGGACCTGAGGCCAGAGGTGCCTGGGCCAGCCGCCTTCCTGGGCTCTGTGTGTGTGGATGTCGCCCCCTGCTGGCCTGTGCGGGGAGGGCAGCCTTCTGCCATAGGGCGCACACCTGTATGTGGCCTGACCCCCCAGAACCCAGTTTGGTTCCCCGACATGACACACCGGCCTGGGCACCAGAGATCAGGTGGCCTGGGCCAGAGTCAGGAAGACAGCAGCCCAGGTCTCTGTGCACACCCGGGACACAGGGACCTGAGGGGCGGAGTGGACCGGGCCTGCCCCCAGAGCCTTGCCCAAGCCAGCTCTCCCGGACCCCAGGGCTGCAGGCCTCTGTGTGGAGCCAGAGCAGGCTGAGCCTGCGAGGGCCCAGGAGCAGGGCCAGGGCACCCTGGCTGGTGAGAAGAGTGCAGAGGTTGGCCGCTGGCAGCAAAAGATGCCAGGCACCGAGGGTCCCTGTGCAGGGTGGCCCAGCTGGGCAGGCTCCCAGGGCAGTGGCCTCATTGGCCTGATCACTGGAGGGGCCTTCAGGGCCCACTGACTGAGAAGGAAACTGAGACTCAGGGCTGCAAAGGGGCCCAAGGATGCTCCCCCTGCTCATGTACCCCCTGGGCCGCTCCTGGTGTTTTCTCTCCGCTTCCAGCACCACCGGCTGGTTGCCCTCAGGCCACTCCTGGCATCTCGCGTCCTGCTGGCCCCGGGGCTCCATCTAGCTCCTCAGGCGTGAGCTCTTTCATGTGGCCTTGGTCCCTTCTTGACCTTGCTCAGGGGCCGGTTCCGCTGCAGCCCCAGCCGAAAGCCCTGCCTCCTGCCCTGTGGCCACCTGGGCCAGTGCCCCTTGGGGAGGAGCTGGGTGGACACTTGGCCTCTGACACAGGTGGCAGGGAGCCAGGAAGCTGGATCCCTTCCTCTCCCGGCCCCCGTCTCCTGGCCCCCAGGCTGATGTGGGAGCCGGGCACCTAGTTGCCAGTTAGACTGCAGGATGAGGCAGCAGTCCCCAGACAGGGAGGCTCAGGGCCGGAAGCCCCAGGAATGCCCGGGGTGGAGCCTAGGGGACGGGGAGGGGGCTTAGGAGTCAGGCCCAGGCCGTCTGTATCATCCTAGGTGAGCTGCAGAGGAGGTGACAGACCTTCCAAGCAGGTGAGAGACCTTCCACGTGTGCCAGGCTGTGCAGAGGAGCCTGCGGGATGGGGTGCTGCCCCTCGGCCCCCATGGTCTCTGGCCTGGGCCCCGGCCCCACGGACCCAAGGATCCCTCCCAGCTGCTGGTCGCACCTGTGGCTGCCACCTGGGAGCCAGCCAGGGTGAGCTAAGACATGGTTCTGCCCACAGGGCCCCGCCTGCCCTGTTCCCGAGCTGTCCTCGCCGCCCTCCGCCGGCTACAGCGCCGCAGGACAGAAGCCCGAGGCTGTGGTGCACGCGATGAAGGTGAGGGCCAGGCCCTGCCCGGTTCCCGCTCCCTCCGGGGCCCCCAGGTCCCTGGCACTTCAGGACCCTGTGACCTAGGACCCCGCTTGCCCTCTCTGCAGGCAGCTGGGGGACTTTGGTCCAGTGGCCGTGGCTGCCTGGAGTGTGGGGTGGGGGTTGGGAGGCGGGGTGGTGGCTGCGTCACCCCTGCAGCCAGGGAGCTGAGGCCTGGGGCAGGTGGGGAGGACAGGTGCTCCTGGAGTGGGGGTGGGGCAGGATGGCCGGGATGGAAGCTCGGGTCTCCCAGGCCCAGCTCTCCCTGCCCCCCTCCTGCTCAGGGCCTTGGGGTGCACCCTGGGGCCTGTCCACTGAGGTGCCCCCATCCCTACCCCCCTAGCAGGGACACAGGCACGTGGTTCCCCGCAGGCAGCCCGCTCGCTGTGCCTGGCAGGTGGCAACTGGACACCCCCCCCCCCATGTGCATGTGCCAGCCTGTCCTGAGTCCCAAGTGGGGTCCCGGGTTTGGAGTGCAACAGCGGTCCCCACCCCGCCTGTCCACCTGCTCTGCCCCCAGTGCCAATGTGGGCCGCCGCTTCCCTTGCGTGGTGTCTACGGTGTCACTGGGCCGAGGCGACAGGACAACCGGGCCCTCAGGCCTCTCCAGCCCCCGATCCCAGGGCCCCGCGGCTAGGCGTCCACCACTGCCCCTTGTGGTGGGGGAAGCTGGGGCCTTGCCCGAGGCCTGCCTGTGACCTCTGCCCCTGACCCTGGGGCCGCCCCCTGCAGGTCCTGGAGGTACATGAGAACCTGGACCGGCAGCTCCAGGACAGCTGCGAGGAGGACCTGAGCGAGAAGGAGAAGGCCATTGTCCGCGAGATGTGCAACGTGAGGCGCCTCCTGGGGCCGGGGCCGGGGTGACCGGGCGAGTCCCAGTGTGGCCACAACCCCCCTGGGAGGTGACCCGGGGGGCTGGGAGCCCGGGCCTCGCTCCTCCCCTCCCCCACTTCCCCTCCCCCCTTTCCTCCCTGCTCCCTGGTCTTGTTTGCCCTGTGTATCCTGACCCTTGGTCCCTGTCCCCTGTGCTCTGCTGGCTCCTGGCACACAGGTGGTGCCCAGACTGCGGTGCAGGCGGAACCCTCAGCTCTGCGGGACCCTCCTGGCCGTGGCTGCCTTGGCCTTTGGCAGCTGGGCTGCCTCTGGGTCTCTGGGGAGGTGGCGCCTGGATCTGGGACCCACCTGGCCAGTGCGCCTTGCCTCGTGGGACCCTTGTGGGAGTCAGCAGGGGAGGTGGTTCACGGGGCTGCCCCCTGGGGCGGGGTATCCCCCCGCTGCTGCCTCCTGGGTCTGTAGGGCCCACTGGACAGCTTCGGGCCCAAGTCTGCACCCTCGAGGTGCCAGCTCAGTCGCCTTGGGGTGGGAGGCACGGTGCGGAGGGCGCACGTGCAAAGACCCGGTCTGAGGGTCTCCAGGTGTCATGTGGCCTCAGTGTCCCCTCCTGGCCCCTGGCTCTGGGGACACCCTGGGCGGGTGCAGGGTGGACCCTCCATTCCCAGCTTGCCCCTCCCCACAGGTGGTCTGGAGAAAACTGGGGGATGCCGCCAGCTCCAAGCCCTCCATCCGGCAGCACCTGTCCGGGAACCAGTTCAAAGGGCCTTTGTAGGGCCGTTGCTCCGTGGAGGTGGACTGGCCCTGCCTGGGGTCCCCGGGCGCCGAGCCACCGTCTCCTCTAGTCTGGTGAACTGTACATAGGACGCTGCCTGCCGTGGCCTGGCTGCCGGGGTCCGACTCCATCTCCTGCCTCTCACTCACCAGCAGACTGGGAAGACGGCTCCCCGCGGGAGAGTGGCCTGGTCGGCCTCGTTCCTGCTCTGGGCTCCCCCGGTGCAAGGCTTTGGCCGCTTCGAGAGGCCAGGCCCAGGGACTGTCCCAGGCTGGGCCCAGCCTTGGTGGAGGGGCACGTATGTCATCAAGCCCTTCAGCCCTGGCTGCCACCTACACCGGACAGAGGCCACCGGCAGCTGCACTAACGCACAGGGCCCCCACCTGCTGTGGCTTGAACTCTGGCGGCCTCAGTGCCGGGTCCCGAGCTGGACAAGGAAACTCACCTGCGGCCCTTCCTCTGGCCCTGTGCCCAGGCTTCCTGCTGCCAGCCACTGCTTGTTTTTGGAGTTCAGGTCTCCACCCGCAGCCACACACTCTCTGCAGCGTCCCCTTGCCCTCTCCCAGGTTGCGCCCTATCTTTTCGGGGTCCTTCCTACCCAGGGCCCGAGGCCCCTGCTCAGGAACAGCGCCCCATCCCGGATCACTGTGGACAGAGCTGCGTGGCCGCAGGTGAAGGAGGTCTGCCCTCCTTGGGAGAAGCCCGACCGGGCTCTGGCTTTCATTTTCCTGTGTGACCTTCAGCAAGTCACTCAGCCTCTCTGGGCCCCAGAGAGGTGGGAAAGGAGGGCTCAGAGGGCCTTTGAGCTGTGCTCACGGTTTGCGAGCTTTAGTCGGCCTGTGCCCACCCTCACCGCTCGCCAGCCATCGGGGTCCACCTGCGGGAGAGGTCACTGTGGGGTGGGGACGAGGCCCGAGCTGAGTCCCCCCTGAGGCCTTGTCGCCTCCTCCTCTCAGGGGACACTCAGCTCCCTTTCTGAGCCTCAGTGTCCTCTCCTGCAGAACGGGCAGCTCAAGGCCCTCCTTGTAGGGCTCTGGGGGACAAATAAGACCTTCCGTGTAAATTGATCGTGTGTAAACTGTGAAGTGAGACGTGTAGATTTACCATTAGTGTGTGAGGCAAACGAGGCCCAGGGCTGAGGGACGGCGGCGCCACAAACACTGTCCCAGAGCCTGGGAGGCAGGGCTGCCGCGGCTCTAACCAGCCCTGGCTCCTCCTGTGTTTTCAGTTCCTCGGCCGCCACTGGCTTCGGCGCTTCAGCGGGACTTGGCGCTCCGTGCAGCAGGGGACGGGGACCCAGCAAGGGGCCAGACGAGGCCCCCCTGCTCCTCTTCCCAGCGGCGCCTCTGAGTCGTTCCTCCGTCTGCCCTGGCGCCTTTGGGTCGACACTCTCAGGGGAAAGGCCCTCGGCCCTCACTGTGCCCAGGGAGTGCTCCGTGGGTGCTGCTGACGGCGCCAGGCAGGTCCTCTTGCCCTGGGTGTTACAGGAAGCTGTGGGCCCCTGGAAGGAGCTGGCCCGCAGGTCAGGTAGTGAGCCTTCCTGTGACTAGCGAGCGTGTGCACCTGGCGCTGGGTGAACATCCGTGGACACAGTTCTGGGTGATTCCTGCCCAAGTGGGCAGTGAACTGGGGGGCGGAGGCCCTCTCTGGGTGTTGGAGTCCAAAGGACCGCGGAGCAGCTTGGGTCCCTTTGGGGTGGGAGCCATACCTGGGAGCCCAGATGTCCTGTCTAGGTCAGGCTGGCTTGGCCACCACTGAAAATAAGCAATAAGTCAGGTGTCCTGGTTCTGCAGGTCGCCTGCAAACTGACCCAGGGAAGAACAGCCTCAAAGGGACCTTTCCCTGCTGGAAGGAAGCGACCCTGTCCTGACTTCTGCAGGGGTGTCCAGGGAGTGGGACAGGTGTTTCCGCGGGAGGCAGCCCCGGGCGGATGCTGGTGTCTCCTTTCTGCCCCTGCCCATTCCCCGGAGCCAGCCTCACATGGGAGTGGCTTTCTAGGACAGCACTGTACCTGTGACAGTCACCTCGAACATAAGTTGCTGAAAAGCCTGCAGCACTTCTGCCTGCTTCTCACCGGGCTCAGGGTGAGGGCGCGGCAGGAGCCCGTGGCTGGGGGGGGGGTCACAGGGGCCAGCTCAGGGCGAGTCCCAGCTCTGCCACGAGCAGGGAGGTGACACTGGCAACCCTCCTCCCATCTGGAGCTTTAGCTCTGAAAGCTTGTGGTGGGGTGAACTCTCCTCAATCCTTTTCTGTTTCACATCCTCTGATTCTAGATCCTAAAGTCCCCGTGGCACCTGTGCTGTGGCTTCCGTTCCCACTGTGATGGATGTCACCCTTCCAGCCTCATCCCAGGTGGCCAAGCCCATCCTGGAATCGGAACCCGCTGAGCACATTTTTTAGCCACACATCAGTGTTTAAAGAGAAAAAAAGTGACCTTTTTTTTTTTTTTTTTTTTTTTTGGGTCCTTGAAAACTTGAGCGGAAACTGCATACTACTGATCTTTTTTTTTTTTAAAGAAATGAAATGCATGACTGCAGAGCGGTAGAGGTGTATATTTTTCATAACGCGGGGGACCTATTTGTGCTGCTCTCTGGGAACGGGCGGGTCTCCTGGTCCCTGTCCCCAGGCCAGCAGCTCTACCTTGGGTAGGACGCGACAGCCCCGATCACAGGGGCCCGCCCCTCCCCGGCTCCGGGCGGAGCTGGGAGCCCTGGGCTCGGTGCCGCGTCTACCTTCTCTTGAACCACTTTGATTTGGGGAGAGAGAAAGAAATAGAACTTTTGATAGTGTGGTAAAAACCTTGATTTGAACTATTTTAGTAAAAGGAGTAACAGAGAAGTTTGTGATAGTGTCTACTTTGCGCTAGAGAAATAAAGGCCTTTGCGAGCCTCCGTGGTGGTGTGCGGTGCTCCTTTGTCGCAGGCGGAGGACCAGGGCCGAGGCCCCTCACCAGGCCGTAGGCCAGGAATGGGGAGGTTTCCAAATCCAAACCCTGTCTGACTAGGAGCCGATGAGGGGGCACTGACAGTCCCAAGCGGCCTCCTCCAAAGCCAACCCCCGCGGCCCCCCGGGGTCCAGAGCGAGGTGTGCCTCTGGGCAGCAGACCCAGGGGCTGCTCAGTTCCGGGGGCCCCTCCTTCTGCTCAGAACAAAAGGGTCGTTTCAGAACTGGTTTTATTTGGATAATTGGCTGAAAGAGTCTCGCTTGTAACCAAGATGGAATTCACAGTATGGTGTTACATTCGCACTTAAAAAATAGATCTCTATGTACAGGAATTTGCAAATGGATGTAAACATACAGTACTTCCCGGTGCATCGCTCCCCTGCTCCAGGAGGACAAAGAAAAGAGGCGTCCACCAAGGCAACCCCTTCAAAATAACTTTAATACAAAGGATGTACAGACTCCAAACCAAAGTGGTTCCCTAGCCTCCTGGTGTCCTGGAAGGAAAGCAACAACAGCTTGACTGGCTCCGCATGGGCCTGGGCGGTGGAAAACGGAGTTTCCAGGGAAAATAGGCACTGATTGCTAGAAGGAAGTTCACTCCTTAGGGCAGCTATTCCTTGAGCCAATGTGGCTGGTTCGCATTCTCACTAGTGCAAAGTAACCCAGGGCAGGACTTGCAGACACCAGCTGAAAGCAAGCACACAGCTCACCACCGGCCGGCGGCCCGGGCTCCGCTGGGCGCTGCTGTTGGGTCCTCCAGGTCCAGTGGAGAACCGCTACCTTCATCTCAGGCCCGGTCCACTGCTTACACTGCAACTGTCTGTCTAGTTAGTAGCACACAAGGTACCCTGCTGCTTCGCCACTGAAACTACTTCTCAGGTTCATTAGAAAAAACTTTTGTCTTTAAAAAAACAGGGGAGGGGGGGGGAAGGCGGCGCGTTATCTCATCCAGGCGGCCCGCCCCAGCCCCCCGACGGGCGGCATGCCGGGTGGGGGGATGGGCGGCGGCACGGGGGGCTGTCCGCCCGGGGGGACGGCAGGGGGTGGGTAGCTGGCCGGCGGCAGGCCCAGGCCCGGGGGCGGGTGCGGCGGGACTGCGTGAGTGGGGGGCAGGCGCGGGGGAGGGGGCGGGAAGTTGGGGTTGTAGGTGGGCGGGGGCGGGGGGTAGCCGGGCGTCGGGGGCGGGATGGCGGGCGGCGGGAAGGAGGCGGGCGGCGGCGGCACGGGCGGCGGGGGCGGGTTGGGGGGGTAGACGTGCGGGTGGTAGGGCAGGTGGGCGGGCGGGCCGTAGGCGGGGGGCAGGGCGCCGTAGGAGGGGCCCTCGGTCTTCATCATGGACTGCAGGCTCTGGTAGCCCTCTCCCGACATGTACGAGCTGGTGGTGGACATCCCGGTGATGTAGCTGGACGGCGGCGGCGGCGGCGGGCGGTGCGGCAGCGGCGGCGGCTGGTGCACGGGCGCCGGGTGCGCCGGCGGCGGAATCTGCACCTTGGGGAGGTCGCCGGCTTCCACGGCGCCGGGCGGCTCCGCCTCGCCTAAGGCCGCCGCGAGGGGCGGCTTGCGGTCTGCAGAGGAGCGCCGGGTCACCGCCGGCCTGGCCCGGCCCCGCCAGGGCCGCGGGGGGCCCCCGTGAACCCACCGGCTCCCTCGGTGGTTCCCAGCCCGGCCCTAGCGCCTGCGGGCTGCCGCCCGTTGCCGTCTTCCCAGAGGAGCGCGAGCAGCTGGCACCTCTGCGGCCAGACGGCACAGGCCGTGTCCTGTCACACAGGCCTCACCTCCAGCCACTCTGGGTGTCCCTCCCTCTGTCCCAAGCACACGAGACACAGGCAGTCCCGTGGTGCCCAGAGCAGAGCTGGGGCCCCTTCTTTCTGCCTGTCTCCAGAGATGGTGAGCCCAGCACCAGGGTCACAGTGCATCACTGCCACACTGCACACCGCTGCCACACTGCACACCACTGCCACACTGCAAACCGCTGTCACAGTGCACACCGCTGTCACACTGCACACCGCTGTCACACTGAATCATTGCCATACTGCAAACCGCTGTCACAGTGTATCACTGTCACACTGCACACTGCACACCACTGTCACAGTGCATCACTGCCAGACTGCACACCCCTGCCACACTGCACACCACTCACAGTGTATCACTGCCAGACTGCACACCCCTGCCACACTGCACACCACTCACAGTGTATCACTGCCATGCTGCACACCACTGTCAGTGCATCACTGCCAGGCTGCACACCACTGCCACGCTGCACACCACTGCCACAGTGCATCACTGCCACACTGCACACCCCTGCCACACTGCACACCGCTGCCACACTGCACACCACTCACAGTGTATCACTGCCATGCTGCACACCACTGTCAGTGCATCACTGCCAGGCTGCACACCACTGCCACAGTGCATCACTGCCACACTGCACATCACTGTCTGCGGGCTCGATGCTCAGCAGAACGTCTGAGTTGACCAAAGGGATGAGATGGCATGAAAATGGCGGGCGAGCCTGACATCCCAACACCCCGTGCTCTGTGCGGCCCCACACCTCTCGCCGCCCCAGCAGTGAGACTGATACCCCACCCCCAGAGAAGCCTCTGGAATACCTACACATGAACCCCTGCCTTCTCTGGTAGAACACTCCACCTTCCACAAGGCTGTCACAGGTAAAGCAGGAGAGTCCTCTACAACTTTCTTCCTAGCTCACTGTATGTCTGCAGAGAACTCCTCATTCTGTTCTCCCCGGAACCTCACAAACAACTGCTGCTTCTTCAAAATGTACTTAGGAGACATCCTGCCAACAGGAAGCAGCGGCCAAAGACTGGGGTCTAGGACCCACAGCAAGCCTGCCCTGGGTCTGGACAGCCTCCCTACACTGGCGGGGCTTTGTTTTACTAAAAGTGACTCTAAATCCACTTACCGTGGGTAGTTCACCATTTATGGATATGAGAGGTCTGAGGTCTGAGAACATTCAGAACACCCTCAAACTATCTGGTTTGTAAAAAACAATTTTCTAAAAGATCCTAGGTCATTACTGCCTTTTTAAACGTCTGCAAGTCTTCTAAACTTTCTTCAGGAAGTCCCGAGTCTGCCCTTCAAAGAGGCAGAGAACAGCTGGTCTTCCCAGCTCCCTTGGCAGACACTTACCTGGAGGTGGGTGGGCTGGCGGCAAAGGAGGATGGGTGGTCTCAATTTTGGCAATTTTAGGTGGTGGGGGTTCTAAAAGGAAAAAATTGATGAAAAAGTTACTCTTTGTGTGAATAAACATGTCAGAGAGAGAGAAGGGGAGAGAGAGAGCAGCGGGGAGAGAGGCAGGGAAAGAAATGTCCTTCGTCCTAAGGAATTTTGGGGGTAAAACTGTTATGGACAAGATTTTAAGGGACTGAGGAAGGCACCATCCTTTTAAAAGAAAGAGCAAACCAAATACAGCCCCCACCTAGGCCTCCCACCTCCTCCCGCTAGCTCCTTACAGTCAGCCCGCTCACCACGGGCACCCCACTGCTCCCCGCCCATTGAAGACAAGCCCCCCAAGGTCTGAGAGCAGAGGAGGCACCTCAGCTACCACGTGCTTTCCATCGGCGGGTCCTCACTAATATACAGAACGCAAGAACACTCAGTGGGTGAAGGGGCCGGCGTTGCTGTGCGCTATGGTGTAGGCTGCAGATGCGGCTCAGAACCCGCGTTGCTGTGGCTGTGGTGTAGGCCAGCGGCTACAGCTCTGATCTGACCCCTAGCCTGGGAACCTCCATTATTTTCTCTTTCACAAATATTTACTCCCAGCTGGTGGCAGGCACAGCAGAGGCAGCCCATTAACTGGCGCCAGCAGGGATCTAGAGGCTGGTGACTGGACCACCTGGGACAGAGGAAACTGCCTACCCTGCAAGGTCGAGCGGCTGCATGTGAGCAGCATCCTCAGGGACTGTGCTAAGCTGCCTAGACAGTCTACACCACAGGCAACACCTTCTGCTGATGAAAGCAGAGACTGCACCCACAAATGGAAAGCTCTCTGTCTTTCTGTTTGTCTGCTTTGGCTCTTTCTCCCCGAAACTCACTGCATTCTGACTCGTCTACCACTCTGCTCTGCTGCTGCTCTGGCATCGGTGGACAGTCCCGGGGTCCCGGCCCAAACACAGGCTCCATGCCGGATCCAGGGATGTCCCTCTCCTGACCCTCCTCCTCGGGGAGCAAACCCCTCTCCAGGCAGAGGAGCTGTAAGTCGACGCCTCTGGATTCTCCCGCTCCCAAGGGCAGGGCCCATCCTGCCGCCCAGCAGCCCACTCCTCTCACTCTCTAGACCCCCACCTCCTGGCCCTCAAGCCGGCCAGGCTGAGGCTGTGTCTAGATCAGTGCCGTCCTGCAGAAACATAAGGAGAGCCACATGGGGGAGGTCACACTTTCTAGCAGTCATGTTAAAAAGTACAGAGAGGTAAAATTAATTTTAATCACTTTAATACCAGGTATTTGATTTAACCTAGTATTATGAAAAATTTTTTGTCATTTTAATGTACAATCAATGTAAGATTTTGTTATTAAGCTTCTTAAAAACCTTCTTTTCTCTAGCTCTTAGAAACGGGTGTGTGCTCTGCACGGAGCGGTTTGAGTCAGCCGTGCACTGCACTCCCCAGCCCCCATGGCCAGTGGTGCGCCCAGAGCACAGCGGAGTCCTGCGTCCGGCTGTGTCTATATCTCCCCTCCGGCCCATCCTCTGCCCTCCCCAGTCTCCCTCAGATGCTCGCAGGCTACTCCCCGTTCTCATTCCTCCATCTGGTTGCTGCTGCCAGGAAGCTCTTCCTAAGAGGAGCTCAGAGCCTGCCACGCCCGCGCACACATCCCCAAGGCCCCGCCGCCCTTGGGAACCCTCCTTCCTCCTGGTGGACTCTACCATCTGGTCCAAGGACATTTTCAAAAACAGCGACTCCCTTTTAACTCCTCATGGGCCGGCAAGGCGCCCTCCGGCTTTCTCCCAAACCCGCCATTCTCCATCGCACGCTTGTGTTCTTCCACCCAAAGGCACCACTGCCTCAGCCCTAGTGGCTCAAAGGTGAGTCCCCTCCGAGGCCACCCCGGGCCTGCTTCTGCCTCTTTTGATTGTACCTCCACGTGGCACAGAGCACTCCCTCTCTCCTGGGAGTCACACTGTGTTTTCAATATAGGAACAAGCCAGCCAACATGGGGCTCCACAAATACGGGGAGAAGAAGGTGTTCCAAAGAGGCCTGGCCCCCGGTGGCAGCAGGGTAGGACTCTGGCAGTTCCCTGGGTCTCCACCTCTTTAACTACCACTGTGCCCCTGGTTGCTCCATCTGGGGATGTCGGGGGCCCTGCATGCTGTCCACTGGCGTGGGCTTGGCTGATGTCCGAGAATAATATTGCTACCGCAGCCGGCCAACACTCCTAACTACTTTTGCTATGCCGTGGGCCTCTCGCACCCAGGGGTGGGGAGGGAGGCTCTGTAGCTTGAGCATCGGGGGCCTGTTACCCAAAGTAGCTCCTGGAACCAAGTTCCACGGCTCCTGGGGGACAAGTGCATGTTACTGAACCTATTTTTTTTTTTTTTTTTTTTTTTTTTGTCTTTTTGCCATTTCTTGGGCCGCTCCCGCAGCATATGGAGGTTCCCAGGCTAGGGGTCCAATCGGAGCTGTAGCCACCGGCCTACGCCAGAGCCACAGCAATGCGGGATCCGAGCCGCATCTGCGACCTACACCACAGCTCACGGCAACGCCGGGTCCTTAACCCACTGAGCAAGGGCAGGGACCGAACCTGCCACCTCATGGTTCCTAGTCGGATTCATTAACCACCGCGCCACGATGGGAACTCCTACTGAGCCTATTTTTACTGCCACTGATATTTCTTTCTTTTTTTTACCAATACCTTCTTTATAGTATAATAGACATACTTTCTGTATATAAAATCTACAAATATACGGTCAGGGAATACACAGAGAAAACAATGCAGGTAGGGTCAATTTTTGATGGTCTCTAAGGTTAAATTTCAAGGCCAATCCAATCTGAAAGGAAACAAATGTTGACTGAGAATTTAACGTTTTGATAAACAACATATAAAACTAAAAAACAAAACATGAGAATAGGAAATTACCTGCTGTTTTGTTCTCTTCTTTGGGAGAAACAACCTGTTACAAAAGAAAACACACACCTGTAACCAGGGCCCTGCGTACAGTGAGGAAAGCGTCATGACGGAGGCACTGACGCAAGAACGGCCAGAACACGGCCTTCGACCAGACTCCCTTTGGCTTTGGACCTGCAGGACCAACCGCGGCACCGGACGGGTCATGGCCTCTGCCTCCCCGCTCTCGCCCTCTCAGTCGCAGGCCACCGCTAACTCCTCTGACCAGCGCGCTCTGAGCACCAAGCTCCACGCCCTCCATCAAGCTGTCCCCAACTGGCCGAGCCGTGCCTGCTGGCCTGCCTTTGTCCCCCACGGCCTCCTCTGGGGGCCGTGTCACAACGCACGGCCTCCTCCCCCTGGGGGGCTGCTGCCATGGGGAGAGCTTTCACCAATACCCGGGGTCACTCAAAGAACCCAACACTCTAGCCCCTGCGAGCACTGGGGACGCTTATGCCAGCACGCAGTGCGCAGACGCAGACACGCCACCCCAGCAGGTGGGGCCCCAACAGGTGGGGCAGTAGTGGCTGGAGGAGGACAGAGCTGTCCTGGCTCCTGGTGGCGCCGCTCCTCCACCCGGGCTCGTCTTCCGGCTCCCCAGGGACACGCAGGCAGACCGTGAGGAGGGGGCGCCACTCTCGGCCTCTGGTTCCCATGAGCTCTCGGACAGGGGACCGTACCAGGCAGGGGTCCGCAGGGACAGGCGGCCGGGCCCAGTGCCGCGCGGCCACACTCACCACGGCGCGCTTCGCCTGTCGGGGAGGGCTGGGCTGCGGGGACGGCTTCTTGGGCGGCTGGGCCGGCGGCGGCGGCTGTGGCTGGGCTGGCTGCTGCGGGTCCTTCTGAGGGGGCTGGGGCGCTTCGGAGCCTTGAGACGACTGGGACTGTGGCACTTGTGGCACTTGTGGTGCAGGATGGAGAGACGGGGGCTGCTGCAGCTGATGGGGCGTGTGATGAGGCATCTGTTGTTTTCCTTGGGAGTAAAGGTCCAGGATTTGGTGGCAGATGTCTAAAGGATGGGTGACACATGTACCACAAATTGATCACTAAAATTCTACCTGGAAAAAAAAAATCTGCCCGTGTTCCTTTTAGCCATGATTCCCCTCTAAGGACCAATACGGGGCGGTCTCAGGTGTGGGTCACCAGTCTCTGGTGGGTACAGCACTCGGCATTTTGAATTCATCAAAACTCAAATGCGATTGGACAGAACAAACATTATAGAGAACTGAATTAAAGAACAGTTCGTAGGTACCTATTTGGGAAAATCCACTCTCGGGATTTGAGGTTCCCAGGAAGAATGAGCTGCATATGCATCACCCCCCCGAAAGCTCAGGAAGCCCAGTACCTTCCAGAACGTCCACAGGGACGTCCTGCACAAACTGCTCCCACCATCTCCTATACATGGGTTTGGAGGTCCACTCTTGTATTTCAAATTTGCACAAACGTCCCGCAAGATACATCACTGCCACTGCTATGATCTCTGGTTCCCACTGTAGTGACAACGTCGTGCAGAGACTAGTTCAATGAGAAAAAGAAGTGACTTGACTTGGAGAAGCAAACCTTTATGATTAACCCGATGCATGGGGATTAGATGCCATATCTAAAGGTCAATTTGCTTATTCTTACCTATACATGATCAAATAAAGCATTATACATAAATAAAGCAAGTTTTGAAGTCTTCCAAAGGGATTGAAATTCGTTACTTTACAGCTACTAATTTATCCCTTAAAAAACCAGAAGAATTTTAGCACATTCAAAAATCGCTATTCCATGAAATACAAACGAAAATGGTTATGTTCCTCAAACTGCTGAAATCCTAGCCCTGAACTGTTTCTTCACATGACACTCAGGGGGATTCTGTTCACCCTCCAGCACCTCGTTAGATCCCTGGGTTCTGAGAACATCAAGGCTCTGAAACCATTTCAAGGAAGTATAAAATTGCAAACATACTTTGCAATCTGCAAAACCAGGTGGATTTTAAGTACTTCATTGGCAAAATTGCCCAGCGAACTGTTTTGGACTTCCGTTTTAAGCTGGTGATAAGATTTCAGCCTCCCGTGTCACCGTGACATGGCAGGGTGTCCCCTCTGCCAGGAAGCAGATGACCTGGACTTTAACCCCAGCTCTGCCACTAAGCAGCTCCTTAAGCTGCGGGGAAGTCCGTTTCCTCAGGACTAAATAAGGGCTCTGGGTTAAAGGACACATAAGGTGCCTGCCTATTTTAAAACACCAGACTTAAACCAACATTAGGACACACGTACCTGTCATTTACAAATGTCCATGCCATTTGAACCAACTTTTGAATTTTGTTTTTATCACCTAGAAATGGGAAGAAAAGGAAAATCTGTAATGAGAGAAAGAAAAAAAATGCCCAAGAAGCAACAAGAACTGATTTGAAGCCTACTGTGTGCTCAGCGCCGCCCACAATCACAGCAGGGAGCTTGCGCGGGGAAACAGGGATGGGTGGGTCTGAGCCCCACCTCTGTCCTCTTTCCCCGTGACCTACGCTGAACCACCATTTATGGGAAACCGGGCTGCAAGGCTGATTTTATTAGGCTATTTAAGAAATCCTGACTCATTTTCCTGCCTCATATCACTTGGCAACTGGATGACAGAATTTGTTTATATATAAAAGGAAACAGCGTTAAACAGCTAGAATACTGAATTGTCTGGGCAAAGCTATGGCCTGCGTACTTCACACGGCGAACGTTCTGCCTTCCTACTTTGTTTTTCTTATTTTGTTCTTTTTCTATTTTTATTTTTCTTAATTTTTTTTTTTTTTTTTTTTTTTTTTGCTTTCCTCTTTTGAGAAGCGTCATCTGAGTGTCGTCAGATGACTATGAAGACTTGGTTTCAGAATGAAAAGATGCTCTAAGTAACCCATTCTTACCTTTGAGCTGTTTCGCATACTTGAGTAGAAACTGGTACGGATGCTCCACCTGTAAATCGAACTTGATGGTCTGTAGCAGGATCCTCTCTAGAACCATTACTTCCTCCTAAAAATGAGGTGACAAATGTTGGGATAGAATTTCAATCGCAGGTCTGAAACAGCATTAAAAAAGTGAGCGTTCCTTTTCTTCTCTCTTCAAGTTATATTTTTAGCAACTATTCTTCATTTCTTTTCTCCTCCCTCCCACTCAGGCCTTTGACATGCTCAGAAACAATGATAAATTCTGAAAAGAGTGAGTTTCCTGGTGGCTCAGGGGGTTAAGGATCTAGTGCTGTCACTGCTGTGGCGAGGGTTCGACCCCTAGCCTGGGAACTTCTTCACAATGCAGGTGGGGCCGAAAAGAAAAAAATAAAAAAACAAAAAACACACCTCTGAAAAGAACTAAAAGTATGAAAACAAACCAATCGGATTTAATTTTTAATAACTACTCAAAATAAATATTCTTAGAAATGTTATCCCTGTCAATACATCTGAGCCCCCTGTACAAATATACCTTTATAGATAATTTAACCAAATCTTAATTTCTTTCCAGACTCTATTAAAAAAATGCAATCCTTTAGGAATTTACATTGAAAATTTTAAGCAGTGAAGATTATGACAGTGGCAGCTTCATGCCAACCTGGAGAGTAAATTACACCAGTTAAATGTGTGTGTGACTGTGTGTGTGTGTGTGAAGGGGGGCACCTCATTTTTGTAGTTAAACCTTTCACCTACCCAAATATCAATGAATAAATCATCATTTTCTTTTTTATTAAATACCCTAAATTATACAGACACAGACACCATCTTTTCTGTTCATTGTTTGTCTACTTCTGCACCAGAATCAAAGAGATTTAACATTTGGAAGGGATAGTTCAACTATTATTCCTCCTTTTAAGAAAGGTTCCATGTTTTTACGTGTCCCCCGCACCCCACCTGAATTTCAACAAGCATTTTACTTAGTGCCACTTCAGAAAAAAATGAAAGCTACTGATGCTCTGATTGGGAACTCATCGAAATTTACAGAATAATTTAAGGAAAAGGACATTTTTAACTACATTGAACTTACCTATCAAAAATTTATTTATGACAATCTTCTTTTCAGTCCTTTAATAGTTTTAAAATCTCCCCTTCCCCTGACGTGGTTTTCACAAATCTTTCTTATATGTTATTTTACTGCTGCTATTGTAAGTGGACTCTGTCCTTTATTATATAGACTTTCTAGCTGGAGTTAATGTCCATAAACAAGGACTTCTGGAATTCAACCTCTGTACAACCTGACTGTTCCGAGCACTTAGAGACGATGTAAAATACAATCAAGACACCCTGCGTAGCAAGAACAATTGGCATCACTTGTACGAGTCTAAGAAGAGAGGAGTCTGGCGAGACTGACGAGCTCACACGAACAGCTGCATTTATCTGCTGACTCTGGGAAGGGAGACACGCCGGCCCCTGGCGGGTGGGCCCCTGGCCAGCAGCGGAAGGATGGCGCTGCTTCACAGGGTGCAGAGTGGACTCTGTCGCGAGTGGTATTCCAAACGGCAGGGCAGGATGGAGGCCTTTCTGCCCAGTTTCCCAAGTGTTCTCTCGGGACAGCTTTTTTTTTTTTTTTTTTTTTTAAATCAAGACGTTCACATAGTATATATATACATATTAAAAAAAAAAAAAATCCCACTGTTTTTTCTCTCCCTGTTTTTGTTGCCACCTGTTTCCCAGAAGCTTAGACACAGCTTCTAAATTTAGAAACAATCTTTTACCGAGTGTCCAGACTGTAGCCCATATAGTATTACGAGACAGCCCAAGGCCTGGCCTCCCTCTGTGTTTCAAATCCCCACTGAATGGGATGCATGCAGGTCTGGGTGCGGACACCACTCCTCGGGGACTCTCCCCCAGCCTTGCAACCCCGTGTCCGGAGCACCTGCCTGGGTTCCCAGACTGAATGCCCTCACTGCACCCTCCATAAGCTTTTCTAGCATTTACCACAGCTCATAATCAGATAGCTGCTCTATGGATATTTGATTAAAGTCCCTCCCACCCCTGTAAAATCCCTAACAGCAAAGGCTATGCCTGTCCTGCCACCTGTTCACGTCTAGCGCTTAACAGAGCCTGGAGCAAATATTTGTTGAACACCTGAGAAATTAAGATAAAGGGGAGAAACCACACAGCTGGAGCCAAGCTAATTAAGACACAAAAGTTACACATGATTCAGGATCTGCTTTTCCTACTTGCATGTACTGCCTCCCCTCAAAGAGCTGCCCTCCCTCCTCTCTGGCCAGGACGGTGTCTTCACAATGTCCGCCCCGCCCCCAGACCTGAGGGTCTCTCCCTTGGTCCGCACACCCAGTCATGCCTGGAGAGACACATGTGCCAAGAGGGGGCAGGCTGCACAGCCCCTCTGCCCACCGAGTTGGGCTGGCCCTTGTCGGAAAGCCTGATTAGCTCAGCCACGTCCCCTCCTGTCTTCTGGGCACTGGAGCTGCAGAACTTCCAGTGCCCCGTGCCCGCCCACGTGGGAAAGGGACTTCTCCAAAGGTACCCTGGGATAACACACACCAGCTGCTCAGCCTGCAGCCCTGCTTGCAGAACTCTGCAGCAACTCTGGGCAACCACAGCTCACCCGCCGCCAGGTTCGTGTGCCCCTGTGACCAAGACCCGACTGAAGCGCGTGTTCCTACGACTGTCTCCTTCCCCTGCGAAAAGCAAAAGCCTGTGGGCTCTGAAAACATGATCTGATGCTACGTGACTTCTACTCAAACATCAGTTTTGACCATTATTAGTATGAATTCCTCACCGGTTCACATTTTTATAAACAGGGGCACAGATTTATCAGTAAGTTCAAGGGACAGAGTTACCCACACCGACGATACTTACAAAGTACTACCTTTTTTTTTTCTTAAATGAGAAGTCTTATTTGTTTATTTATTTTTTTCCTTTCAGGGCTGTACCCGTGGCATATGGAAGTTCCCAGGCGAGGGGTCGAATCGGAGCTGTAGCCACCAACCTACACCGCAGCTCACAGCAACACCGGATCCTTAACCCACTGAGCCACGATGGGATCTCCACCAAGCACTGCCATTAACTGCACCCACAATATGAACAAAAGCGTTCCGGGCCTCTGTTACCCCCTTGAAGCAGGCAGGGAACCTAACACACGCAGGTTTTTCACACACAGAGGACCTGCTGGGCGCCGGGAGCATGGCAGCCGGGGGAGGCAAAACAGGAGCATGGACGTGCCGAGCGTTACCGTCCGAGTCAGCTTGGCTGTAACTGTGACTCTGTGCTCGCCCCACACCCGGGGCTCGTCGCTTATTCCTCTGCTATCTGCTGAAGGCCGACCCTGTGCAGCCACTGCACTAGGCACCTGGCAAAACAGACAGGGCTTAGTGCCCACAGATCTGCAGCAAGGAGAGGATGCTCTCTGAGAGATTATTTGGTCAGTATCTAATTGTGAAGCTGCAACAGTGTTACAAAGGATAATTCCCAGGTGCTAAGAGGGTTCCAATGGGGGGACCTTGGCAAGAATGGGGGTGGAGGAAAGCGGCCATAGGTCCCCAAAGCTGGTCTTTTTAGAACATAATTGAAGCACACGGGCAATTATTTACCACCATTTCCTGACAGCAGCAGGTTGTGGGGAAGGGGCAGAACGTCAGTCCTAGATCTGAAAAGAGCTGCGAACGGCAGTCCCTTCTGCCGCGCCCGGGAGGCAGACGCCGCCTGCAGACATGTGTTTGTACACGGCACCTGCACCCTCTGTCTGCCCGGAAGCTGGCTGGAGACGAACCGAGAAGCCGAACTGCTGCTGGGCCGAGGAGCGCTACTGGCCAGCGAGGGCTCCGCCCCCGCCGGATGATGTGCTCCTGCTCCTAACGGGCCCAGAACACGGCGCGGGGCATCACCCTCAGCCCCCCGAGCGGAGACTACGGCATCACCGCGCCTTTCTCAAGAGGCACGGAAAGGCGCCTTCTCCCTAAGGTCCTGTTAGGGGCTCAGGGGACTGGCAGACACGGGGGGCCACGGCCCTTGTCAACGCAGGGGCTCCATCGTGATGCTGGCGGGAGGCGTCAAGACTCGAAGGCAGGACGGTGATTCTTACCTTTGGGTCATCTCCAAACTGGCCAAACTGCACGTCGTTTAGCAAACTACGAGCTGTTTTGATGATATCTTTACATTTTTTCGGTGTTTCTTCTACTTTCCCAGCCAGGAAGAGACAACAAGCTCCTGTCACCTAAAAGGAAGATAAAAGCTCCTGAGGTACTGTTATCAGAGCTCACACGAGAAAACAGGGATTTTGGTCGCCTTCTCGTTCACTAGCACTTGCACGCTCTAAAAGCTTAAAAGAAATTTCACCCAGATGCCCCCACCCCCAATGGCTTCATAAATTATTTTAAGTTTAGCTTTCCGAATAAAATGTCATGTAGGCACTCCCACTGTGACGGCATCCCTGGAGCGCTGGGACGCAGGTTCGATCCCCGGCCCGAGGTGGAGTACAGATCCAGTGGGGCCGCAGCTGCGGTGTAGGTCTCAACTGCGGCTCTCATCTGACCCCTGGCCCGGGAACCCCATGTGCCTCGGGGCAGCCAGAGAAAAGAAAAAAAAAAGAACGTCAGGTAAACAAAGTAGACGTTCGGAAGGGAAAAAGTCACAGAAACCAATGCTCTTTTCACGTTGCAACCTTAGACGCCGACCCCGAGCAGGGAGCTGTACGCCTGCATGCTCATCCTGTGGGATTCGCCTCGTCCCACAGCCCACGCTGCCTGCAGTCCCTGTGTCTGCCCCAACCTCTGTCCATGCCCCTCCCTGCAGGGAGCCCTGAGCACGTCGGTGGCAGCTGGATGCTGTGCCAGGGGCACAAACGTGATCCAGACGCTCTCCTCTTCCTCTAGCACATCACACCTAGCAAGGAAGCCCTGCGTACAAAACCGAGTAAAATCTTAGCAAAGGGAAGCACCCCCAGCAGACACGTCTGACTCTCTTTCTCATGAAATGCTTCCATGTCCTCCCTTTACCTAGCAGTCCTCCGTTTATCTAGCAGCACCTCGGCTCCCTGGGCCTGTGCTCGAGGCTCACCGTGGTTGGCCCAGGTCTGCCTCTCCACCCAGGGTCCCACCAGGCCCTTCCTGCCAATGGGCCTGCTGGCTGGGCTGGCGATGTCCAGCGTGCCTCCTCACACTTCGGCTCACGCTGCTTTCTGTGGGCCTACTGTGTGTCCCATCCCGACATGGCTAATCCCACTTCCTGTCAAGGTTGACTCGCCTCCCCCCCAGCATCTCCCCTGTCCTCTCCGTGAAGCATTTAAATCCCTGCCGGGAAAGCTGCAGCCTCCCTTCCGTGCCTCCTTGGCCTCACTCTCTACCGTGTGTTCTGCACCTGTCGTACCATCTACCCTGGACCGAAAGCTCCCCAAGGCAGGTTGCCTATCAGAAGCTTAAGATGTGCGGGTTTGAGGAGTAGCTGAAGAACTGGAATGGCGGCGACAAGAGCTTCCACGCCGTCTTGGCCTCTGCTGGGTCTCAACTCAATTTTATCTTGGGGACGGTAACAAGGAAAAAAATTTCACACCGAGCACAATATGGTTATAGTTCATATTGGCCTAAATTACAAAAAAATTAATACAGGTACATTGGGAAAAATAAAGTTGAGACCTGATTTTGGTTGTGTATAGTATGCACCACATAAAAATTCATACTTACTGGAAAGCACAATAAAAAGAGAGCCTATAATCACTGCACTAAAGCACGAGAAAATAATAACGTGATAGAGAATGATAATAAAATTCAAACACTTACATATCTTGGGAATTGCTTGAAGGAATGAAACATATAGAAGCGATGAAAATAAATTATTCCAGTTGCCAAGGTATCATAGTGTCTGTTGTTCTGGTTAAGGACTTTAGCCAAGAATTGTTACAGGTTATGCTTTAGTTAAATGGGGAAAAACAATAAAGGCAACAACCACCACAAGAGCACTGGGCAGGCCAAAGCTCTCGGTGGGGAAGCGGGTGCGTGGGCATCTCGGGGCGTCAGAATCCTGTTACAGGACTTAGCAAGCTGAGGTCTGGGCTGTAAAAGGGCGGGGCTTCACTCCCTTTTCAAAACACTTCCCGGGGACCAAGGGCTGCGGTTCTCCATCCTCAGGGCCACCTGCTCAAAGGTGAGGGCTACACATTTAAATGATAATAGGAAACAGAAAACCCCTCAAAGAGCCAAGCAAATCTGAAAGCACATTTAAAGAAGAAAAACATGTGAGCTGTTTGGTGTTCGTGCAGGAGCGCTGCTGTATCTTTTGTCTATAGCATCTAACTGAATTCCTGATGGCGGTGGTGGGGAGCCTATCTACACAGATTCCAGGAGGATCAGGATACAGTCCCAAACGTGTGCCCACGTCAAAGATGAACCGAGCCCCCTCTCGGCGGTACCGGGCCTCGGTGGCCGGGTCAAGTCCTTCTAGTTGCGAGGGTGTATGAGCCAAGTCTTTTTTATCCCAGTACCAACATGGTTTTGTGTGGTCCAGGTTTGCTGAGGTTACTGAAGGGCTTGAATTTTCTTTATTCTCCTTCATTTATTGAAGCCGACTTGTTCTCGCCAAAAGATTTTCTGAAAATGTTAGAATCCTGAGAGAAAGAGAAAAAGCGCTCAACTTGAGAAGGGATAATTCACGTTAAACAATCCCAACCATTGTAAACAATCCACAACCAAAATTTCCAGTAGAAAAGACACAGTTGACTGGCAGTCAGACGCCCAAACGTAGTTTACACGTAAGTGACCCACAGTATAGCAAACTCCGACCTTCGGGGCAGCTTAAAAGGAAGACCATCTCTGTCGCAGTTTTCTTTCTGCTTTCTTCACGAGACCCAGCTGCCTCGTGTTGGTCTAGACTCTGTTCTTCTGTAAAACCCAGGCCTGTCCTAACGGCCACCCCTCCCAACACAAAAATGTTTACGTTCCAAAATCACTCATTTCTTTCATCCAGCACCCAAATTTCCCCGTTTTTAGTCAATCTGACTTCACTTAGGTACTTTCACTTAGAAAAGCCACCAGCCTGGATGAACCCACAGCTGCACAAGCCACTGAACTGAGCAACACAGATCAGATATGTGTGTGGGGATTTGGGGAGGGGGAGGTGGAGGGAGGGGTTCATAGCGGAAAGGAGGAGTTTCTTTAATTTTTTCTTGCTTTCTCATCTTCTTCCTGTTCATTCAGAAAGAAGCATTTCTCTTAAAGCTCCACGCTGAGAAAAGAAAACAAAAAGCAAGGACTCCAGAGGCCACTCTAACATGTAAACTGGTTCAGAGAAGAGAAATTTTCAAATAGGGCAGCAAAGGGTTCTAAAAGAGAGAGCTAGAACCAGGTTGGTCTGGTTCAGCAAGAAAATAGCAGTTTAGGCAGCCAGGTTCTAGCCAGGGCCATCAGGCAACTTGGAAGCCTAACTGTCCTGGGCGCTGCCTCATTTGTGGTGGGAAGGGGGGGACGTGCAGGGCTGAGTGCTCTCCTGGCACCTGGGAGCTCTAAAGAGAATCTGATCCTTCCTCTAAGAGAAAAGGAATCTTCTTAAATTAATTTACACTCTGTGTGTGACTGAACTGGGCCATGTGTAGGGGCTGGGGGGGGGGGGGAACTGGTTAACTAAAGCCTCAGTAAATGTGAAGAGTTTGTAACCAGATGATCAGTAAATATGAAGAGGTGGTAATTATATGCTGTACTGAGATATCATTCCTCAATGACTAGACGTGCAAAACATCCACAAGTCTGACGAACACTCGGACGGCAAGGCCGGGGCGAAGCAGGTCACCTCACACACTGCTGCTGTGAGTACACCACCACAGAGCGGAATTCGGCAGTATCTAACAAAGTCACACGTGCATTTGCTCTTTGATTTAGCAATCCCACTTCCAAGAAGCTACTCTGACAACACCATCACAAATCTCACGGGCACGCAAGATCAGTCACCAAAAGTATTGTTTCTAAAAGCAAAAACTGTAAACAATGCAAGTGCCCATTAAAGGGCACCAGTTGAACAAAATATGGCATATTAACACAAATGCTGTTAAAGAGACTGAGAAAGACCTTTAAGTCTTGGTATAGAGAAACTTCCAGGATCAGTCATGTCAGTATTTACATAAGAAAAGAGGGGAAATAAGAATAGACATCTTTTAGAAAGCCCAGAAATAAACCCACCCACGTATAGTTAACTAATCTATGACAAAGGAGGCAAGAGAATACAATGGAAGAACGTCTCTTCAAAAAATGGTGCGCAGTGGAAATGAATCCAACTAGGAACAATGAGGTTTCAGGTTGGATCCCTGGCCTCACTCAGGGGGTTAAGGATCTGGTATTGCGGTGAGCTGTGGTGTAGGTCACAGATGCGGCTCTGATCCTGTGTTGCTGTGGCTGCAGTGCAGGCTATCAGCTGTAGCTCTGTTTCGACTCCTAGCCTGGGAACCTCCATGTGCTGCAAATGTGGCCCTAAAAAGCAAAAAAAAAAAAAAAAAAAAAAAAAAAGGTGGTGTTGGGAAAACTGGACAGCTACATATAAAAAAGAATAACATTAAAACATTTTCTAACACTCTACACAAAAATAAACTCTAAATGGATTAAAGAACTAAATGTAAGACCAAACACTATAAAACTCTTGGAGGACAACATAGAACACTCTCTGACATGAACTGCAACAGTATCTTTTTGGGTCCACCTCCTAGAGTAACCAAAATAAAAATAAGCAAATGGGACCTAAACTTAAAAGCTTTTGCAGAGCAAAGGAAACCATAAACAAAACAAAAAGGCAACCTACAAAATGGGAGAAAAATCATAAGTGGAGTTCCTGTTATGGCGCAGTGGAAACGAATCCGACTAGGAACTATGAGGTTGCGGGTTCGATCCCTAGCCTCACTCAGTGGGTTGAGGATCTGGCATTGCGTGAGCTGTGATGTAGGTCACAGACGTGGCTCGATCTGGTGTTGCTGTGGCTGTGGTATAGACCAGCAGCTGTAGCTCCGATTCGACCCCTAGCCTGGGAACCTCCATGTGCTGCAGATGCGGCCCTAAAAAGACAAAACAAAAAACAAAACACAACTTTACAAGTGAAGCAACCGACAAGGAATTAATCTCCAAAATATACAAATAACTCGTGCAGTTCAATAAAACAAAAAAACAAAAACCAACCCAATAAAAAAGTGGGCAGAAGATCTAAATAGACACTTCTCCCAAGAAGTACAGATGGCCAAAAAACACACGAAAAGATGTTCAACTGGAGTCCTGGTGGTGGCTCAGCGGTTAACGAATCTGACTAGCATCCATGAGGACGCAGGTTCGATCCCTGTACTTGCCCAGTGGGTTAAGGATCCAGCATTGCTGTGAGTTGTGGTGTAGGCCACAGATGCAGCTTGGATCTTGTGTGGCTGTGGTGTAGGTCAGCAGCTGCAGCTCCAATACAACCCCTAGCCTGGGAACCTCCATATGCCGCTAAAAAGCGCCCCCCCCAAAAGATGTTCAACATCTCTATTAGAGAAATGCAAATCAAAACTACAATGAGGTATCACCTCACATCCATCAGAATGGCCATCATTTAAAAAGTCTACAAACAATAAACACTGGACAGGATACTGAGAAAAGGGAACCCTCCTACACTTTTTGGTGGGAATGTGAATTGGTGTTACCCCTAAGGAAAACAGTATGGAGGTTTCTCAAAAAACTAAAAATAAGTTCTCTTGCGGTGCAGCGGATTAAGGATCTGGCGTTGTCACTGCAGAAGCTTGGGCTGCTGCCGTGGTGCAGGTTTAATCTGTGGCTGCGAACTTCCACAAGATGCGGGCCCAGACTCTCAAAAAACCAGAAACATAAAGATACAAACACCCCAATATTCACTGCAGCTCTATTTACAATAGTCAAGTCATGGAGACAACCTAAATGTCCATGGACAGATGAATGGGTAAAGAAGGTGTGGTACATAAAACAATGGAATACTACTCAGCCATAAAAAAGAATGAAATAATGCCACTGGCAGCACCATGGATGACCTAGAGATGATCATACTAAGTGAAGTAAGCCAGACAGACAAGGACAAACAGCATATGCTATCAGCTATACGTGGAATCAAAAAGATCATACAAATGAACCTATTTACAAAATAGAAACAGCCTCACAGACTTTGAAAGCAATCTTTGGGTTAGCAAAGGGGAAAGGGGAGGGGGAGGGATGGATTAGGGATTTGGGACTGCCATATGCACACTACTGTACATGGAATGGGCAATGGGACCTGCTGTATAGCACAGGGAATGCCACTCAATATTCTGTCTTACAAAGAACAGATATGGTTTTATGTGTAACTGAATCACTTTGTTATACAGCAGAAATTAACACAACATTGTAAATCAACCATGTTTCAATAAAACTTTACAAGAGACATCTCTACCTTAAAAAAACTAGAAAAATGGTTGGAGTTCCCTGGTGACGTATCGGGTTGTATATCTGGTGTTGTCACTGCAGTGGCCAGAGTCCAATCCCTGGCCTGGGAACGGCCGTTAGGGAATGGGGAAGAATAGCATGGAAAGAACAAGGAGGGAACAAAACTTCTCTGAGTATTATCTTTTTATATGGCTTTTACTTAAAAAAAAAAAAGACTTTCTATTTAAAAGTAATTTTATTTTTCACTTTTTAGTTTTTTATGGCTGCACCCAAGGTGTCTGCAAGTTCCCAGACCATGGATTGAATCTGAGCCACAGCTGCAACCTATGCTGGATCCTTCAACCCATTACACGGGGCCAGGGATGGAACCCTCACCTCTGCATCGACCAGAGCTGCTGCAGTCGGATTCTTAACCCACTGTGCCCAGTGGGAACTCCTATTTAAAAGCCGTTTTAGATCTACAGGAGAGTTGGAAAACGTCTCTGATTTAGGTGTGTCTAATGCTGTCTCACTAACTGATTGGAGTTTTGAGGAATGACGCCACAGAGGGAAGCATCCCTCGCATCACATCACATTAGGGGGCAGGTGAGCTCAAAATGACACCTTACCGTTGATATTAACCATGACCACTTGGTTAAGACAGGGTCTGCCACGTTTCTCACTGTAAGTTATTATTCGTCCCTTTCTATTTTCCATTCCTTAAAAGTGAGTCACAAGGTCCACACTCTGTAAAGGAATTAAGCGCCATCTCCTGGAAGGAGAAGTATCGAAGAATGTGTGGACCTATGTAAAAGCTACCACAGTAATTAGTAAACCTTGGAGGGAAATACCGTGCAATACAAAACACTATGCAAAGTATCTGCTTCTCCTTAAAGTTTCACCTATTAATTTTAGCACTCATCTGAGGATCCTGCCTGCAACCATCATTACTGTGGTGTAGTGGTGATTTTCAATTTTATTCCTTCCTCCAACATTAGTTGGAATTCTTTCGTAAGAAAGATTTGTTCCTTTTCTCTCACTTATTATTTATTCAACCATTTATTTATACAAGGATGGGCTCATCAATATTCATCTTACACTTTGAGTTAAAATCCCTACTACCATAATTTTGTTTCTCAAACTGGTCCAGTTTATAGCCATTAGAAGTCGCTCTTTTAGGTTGGCTCCTGGGTCCTTTTTTAACTTTAACTTTTGAATCATGTAAATATTTAACATATTCATGAACTTAACTAAACAAGGACATCCCCAAACTCAAAATAAATCTATGTACATCAGACAGGTAACATAACTACATAGAAAATCATCCCAAGTAATTTCCGACCTTGTTCCATATCCAAAAGACACAAAGAAAAGTAAAGGAACCTTAAACTTCTTCAGTAATGCATTGTAGCATTTATACTGTAATTGTCAAGCCGTTGTTGCGGTATATGGTAGGATAAAGCAAATATATAAATGGTAATGTTAGAAATCAAGATTTTCAGTGCAAAGGAAATACACACACACACACACACACACACACACATATGATCAAAGGTCAAAGGTTACGGAAAAAACCTGTAATGTTAAATTTTAATGGAAAATATCAAAATAAATCATGGTTAAAAATATATACATACACATCTCAGTTCTCCTCATTTCCAGTGCCTAGAAGCAAGGATATGCCCATAATCAGGAACACATCTCGTGCCCAAATCCTAGTTTTCAACACCATTATCCTCTAAGAGGAATCATATCTTCTTGCCAATCTGGGGTAGGGCCTGCCTGGGATGTGCACAGACTCCTCCTCCACGAAGGAGCCATCATGGAATCCCACTGGACAAATTCAGGGAATTTAAATATTAGAAAGACAAATGGGGAGTTCCCATTGTGGCTCAGTGGGTTAGAACCCGACATGGTCTCCAAGAGGTTTTGAGTTCGATCCCTAGCCTCGCTCAGTGGGTTAAGGATCTGGTGTTGCTGTGACATAGGGCCTGCAGTTGAGCTGATTCAACTCCTAGCCTGGGAGCTTCCACATGTGGAAGGAAGGAAGGAAGGAAAGGAGGGAGGGCGGGAAGGAGGAAGATGACAACTATGATTGATTGTGAAGAGCGAATGAAAGTACACAAAGTTTCAGTGCATAGTTATTAACCTTCCCAACACGGACACACTTGTGTCACACCATCCAGTTGATAAACAGACTAACAGACCCCCCAAAAGTCCTCATTCTTCTGACCACTATTCCCTCAAAGAGAACCACTACCTTGGCCTCTATTTCCATCAGTCTCTCCCGGTTCTAAAAGCTGTGGAATGAGACTACATCACTTTTACAACTGGTTTCTTTTGCTTAATATTATGTTTGTGGGGGTCGTCCTTGTTGCACTCTCATTATTGTATAGCAGGGGTTTTCAACCTGGGGTAAATTTGCCTGCCACACCCCACCCCCATTTGGCAACTTTTTGGTTGTCACAACTGGGAGACTGTTGCTGGCATCCAGTGGGTAGAGGCCAGGAATGTTGCTAAACATTTTTTAATTCACAGAACAATCCTCTGACTTAATTCTGAAGTTGGGCTCTGCTATACAGTTTTCTATTCTGTGGACATAACAATTTATCCATTCTACTGTGGTGAACCTTTGAGCTATTTCTAGTTTTTTATTATTAACAATAATAATAAACATTCATGTACATTCTTGTAGAGCAGAAGACAACTAACCAATTGCCTGAGGGAATGAGTATTTCAGCATATGTGTAACTTATTCACGGTACACTAGTTGGGAATCTCTGTGGTATTTTAAACTATCAATTCTCCATGTACTTATTCATTCAAATGTTTTCCGAGTATTTACTGTGGGCCAGGCCTCAATGACACAGCAGGAAACAAGACGGACAAGGTCTTCATCCCACCAGAAGCGCATATTCTAGTGGCAAAGATGTGAAGAAACAATTATGTCAGTATCTGTCAGGGAATGGAAAGTGCTGTGAAAAATAAAGCACAGAGTTCCTGCCATGGTGCAGGGGAAGCGAATCCGACCAGGAACCATGAGGTTGTGGGTTCGATCCCTGGCCTCCCTCAGTGGTTAAGGATCTGGTGTTGCTGTGAGCTGTGGTGTAAGTCACAGACGCAGCTAGGATGGATCCTGTGTTGCTGTGGCTGTGGTGTAGGCCAGCAGCTGTAGTTCTGATGTGACCCCTAGCCTGGGAGCCTCCATATGTCATGGGTGCGGCCCTAAAAAGCAATAATAATAATAATAATAATAATAATAATATTAAAGCATAGTAAGGAGAGAGGAGAATGATGAGGAAGGGGCCGCTCGGAGATCTGCAGAAGAAGACCAGTTAGAAGACCAGCGCATGGCAAGAGATTTCATTCAATTTGCTTGAATGACAGAGAAGGATGATACTAAAAAGGAAAATGGGAAAGACAAAGAGTTGGCTTTGATGGGGGAGGAAAGAATTTGGTTCTATAAATACTAGGTCTGAAGAATCTACATGACATCTGTGTGGAAATATCCATCAGACACAAAAAGAGGCCTGCTGAAAACTGGAAAGGACAGATCTACTCGGGATTCATCTAGCACGAATGGACAACCGAAGTCACAGTGACGGACAGAGGGATACAGAGTGAAGAGACTCTGGGGACAGAACCCCGAAGAATCTGAGGAAGTGGGAAGGAGAAAATGGGAAGGAATGATCAAAGAGGCAGGGAAATCTGCACCCGCAGCTTCCTAAGAAAGCGAGGAAGACATGGTGGTCAACAGTGACGAGCACTAAGGAAAAATTAAAGGGGTTCCCACTGTGGCTCAGTGCAAAAGAACCTGACCGGTTTCCACAAGGATGAGGGTTCAATCCCTGGCCTCGGCTCAGTGGGTTAAGGATCTGGCGTTGCTATAAGCTGCTGCATAGGTCACAGATGAGGCTGGGATCCAGCAGTGCTGTGGCTGTGGCTGTGGTGTAGGCCAGCAGCTGCAGCTCCCATTCGATTCCTGGCCAGGGAACTTCCACATGCTGCAGGTGTGGCCACAAAAAGAAAAAAAATTTAAAAGTAAAAAATTTTTTTTAAAAGATTAAAAAGGGGAGAAAAAAGGCATAGGGATAATAAAAAGAGCTTCCTTAGGAAGTCTCTGAAACAGAAGGGAAGGAAAACGTGAGGAAGACATTTAAAAAATCATTTAAGGGGAAGGAAATAAATCATGTAAAAGCTTCTCTATTTTTTCTGGGCAGTGCCAAGACATCTGCTGAGAGAGGAGCAGAGTGGGAGAAAGGGTTAGGAATAACCCAGGAGGGATGAACAGGGATGGAAGAGAGTCTCCGTCCACTGTTTTACTTTGCTGCCATTGCCTAACTCCATGCGAATAATCTACCCCGTGTGCCTTGAGACTCCAGGGCAGAATGATCAACACACGAAACACAGTGAATCTAAGTTACATAAATAGAACAGAAACTGCCCTAAATCATTCATCTCCTGAAACAGTTCTTGCCTCAGTCCTATAACCATGTTCCCTATGACTCTTTAATTATTTTTTCACAAGACCCTAAAGTTATAAATTAGCTCATTAGCAGCTCATGATTACTGTGAAAACGACTGAGAGCTTTATGAGCTCCACAAAGTTAAAATGTTTCCATAAACAAGAAACATGTCAAGGCATTTCAGCAACATCTTTCAGGAATGTGTTTTAGATATATCCTTTTACCTGATGAAAGAGTAAGTGCATTTTCAACACTTAGAATTATGGATGCTTACGAACTGTAAATAGTAAAGGTCACGCCTCAGTTTTCTCACCCAGTACAGAGACTGCCTCTAAACTGAAATATTTGGTCACTTTCATTTGGCCACATTCATTAATAGGACCTTAACAGTTGATACGGCTGCCTATGGCACTGCCCACCAGGTGTGCACTGATTTGGGCGTGCCTGCAAGCTATATTTTCTTATCCTCACAATTTGTCACTGAGAAAATGGAGCCAAAGACGCTTGGCACAACCTGCCTAATTCACACAGCTAGTAAATGGCAGATACCAGAGTACATAGTGACTTCCCTCAATCCCGGGAAAATTCTATACTTCATTTACATCTTAGACCCATCCCCACCTACTCACTCCCACAGGCTAGGTCTTCCTCATCTGAAACATGCATAAGTGAGTTTTTGTAAATTTAATCATTTCTGGAAAATTTACATCTTGTTAGTTTCAGACTATTACTTCAGCCTTTAAGAACTCTGAATCCTGAGTCTCATCTAACATACTGGCTATCACTACAGATTTTGAGTGCATTTACTAATTTGAGAAGTATGTCTGATATATTTAAAGTTGGTCATTAAAAAAAGTGGTAACTAGAGTAAGAGCCAGGCCAGGGCCCTGTTTCTCTAAAGACCTCTCTTCAGGGTGACAGCAACCCATTAATCAACATTTGGGGTTTGGTAGTTTGAATAGATATAAATCCATCTAATCAGGCCTTATCCAGCATACATTTATCTGTGTCTATTAGGATAGGAAGGTGGATTATGTTCAGTGTCCTAAGGAAATTTAAACGGACTCATGTCTGGGAATCAATTCCCCATCCACTACCAATCTAGTAAACTTATAACAAAAGGAAATGTGATTTGTGTCACCTGGGGTTTTTTTAATGGACGCGCTGCTGGTTTAAGGGTATGAGCCCTCTTTCCCAAATACTCTCTTTTTGCTCTCCCAGCAAGTTCTAAAGTAGATGATTAACAAGTTCTAGCATCCAGAGCCATTTAACTGCTGTCTGAAAAAACCGACACATTTACCAGACTCCAGTCTTCTGTCATTAACTGCACTTTTAAGAGTCCTCAAAAGCTATAAACAATGATTTCACAATCTTATCTGCAAGTATTTTGGTATATCATTTATTTGAGCCTGGAAATAAGAATTAGATTTAATCCAATTAGCTGTTTTATATAATCTCAATTACCTTGAATTTATTCCTTTTGACTTTGTCATTATTCAGTTTTAAAGAAAATAGAAAACATTTTTCTTCTTTCTAGATAACAAACTCACTGCTTTCAAATACAATCTTCTAAAACGGTTTATTTTGTCAGTCAAAACTGCAATCAATTTTTTATGACATTTTTTTTTTCTTTCTTTTAGGTCCACAGGTGCTGCATATGGAAGTTCCCCGGCTAGGGGTCAAACCGGAGCTTAGCTGCCAGCCTACAACACACGCACACACACACAAAAACACCAGTTCCTAGACGCGTCTGTAACCTCCGCTGCAGTTTGTGGGCAAGGATGGATCCTTAACCCACTAAGCGGGGCCAGGGATCAAACCTCATCCTCATGGATACCACTAGGGTTCGTTACCACACTTCGATTTTTGAAATGACATTTAAGGTTTAAGGATGGCCGTTCCCGTAGTGGCGCAGCGGAAAAGAATCCGACTGGGAACCATGAGGTTTCCGGTTTGATCCCTGGCCTCACTCAGCGGCTTACGGATCCGCGGTTGCAGTAATGTGGTGTAGGTCAAAGACGGGGCTCGGATCTGGCGTTCCTGAGGCTGTGGCCGGCAGCTGTAGCTCTGATTCAAGCCCTAGCTTGAGAACCTCCACATGCCATGGGTGCGGCCCTAAAAAGACAAAAAAAAAAAAAAAAAAAAAAAAAAAAAGATTTAAGGATCTCATTGGCAAACCCCTGAAGTTAGAACCTGATGGTAGTCACTCTGGAAAAAAAAAAAAAAAAAATCTGGATAACTATTATATTCATAGTATTATTTAACAGGCAGGCATCGTAAGAACACAACGCTCCCAACAAAATACCAACACCACCATCATCCATCCATTCCTTCAGCAATATAGATGTTTACTCTATGCCACGCAGTGTTCTAGGTGCTGAGGATATAAACTTCCCTCGTGGAGCTTTCATTCTAGCACTATTCGTAAACCCTAATCAGCGCTATAACTGCAAGACACGGTCCTAGTCATCTTAAAATATCGATTTAGAGCGAGATACACAGGCATTATCAAGTTCACCTTCAAAACACAAAAAGGCCGCCCTCAACCAACTGTTCTTAGAAGCAGTTCCTAACGTGAGATAATTTAGTGAAAGCTCCGTTTAACAGGCAAGGGAGCGTTACCAACCATGCTTTGTGCGGATAATAGTTTGAGAGCTTTCAGAAAACCTCTAGCCTCACGCCTCAATCTTTTAAAGAACAATTCCTTTAACAACAAACCAAACAATCCAGGAGAGGGTCCGTAAGGGCGACGCCTAGGCAAGAACGAAACTAATCGCGGAAGTGCTTTTTCCGCATTCCTAGTCCCACCTTCGTTACATGGCTCTTCGGATTCCCAAGTCAGACCACAAGCAATGTACCTAAAGTCTCAGGCCTCGCCGAGGCTGGGACCGACACACCGCGAAATAACTGGAAAGATGTCTGCGGTTGCACCGCTGAGTGTCCGCGCGTGGAAGACCCCTGCCCCCTTCTCACTTGCCACAAAGTCCCCGATCCCTCACCGCCCCTCACTTCCTGGACTGCTACCTGTTCTAGGGTCCGCACCAGCCTCCCTGCCCCCTCCTGCGCCTCGGACCCTCTCCCAGAGCGGGTCTCTCAGCCCCGTCGTCGCCCGCTAACTTTGGTGTGCACCGGGGGGTAGGCGAGCGAGGCGGAATCGAGAAGAGACTCCGCTGGCGGATGGAGGCAAGTGGCCATACCCTAATCCGACCTCCAGAGGAGAGGAACAGGAGTGGCGCGACGCGCGGTCCAACGCTCACTCACCTCTCGCCTCAGGCAAGCCCCTTAGCGACGTCTCTCCTTGCCGACTGCAGCCATCTTGGGTACGGAATGTCGGGGAAGCTACGTCATTGCGCTGCGTCGGCGACGGAAAATAAGCGACCGGAGGGACTCCTGTCAACCAATCAGAAGAAAGTAGAGCTCTCAAACAAGGAAAGAGCCGCCAGTCTCCTCCCAGCCCCTCCCTGCGAGTCGGTGGTCGCTGCGTGCCGGAGGAGGAGCCAGCCAGAGGGCCATCCCGTCGGTCCCGCCCCCCCAGGGAGAGAGGGAATTCGGGAGCAACCGAACATGCTAACGGAACTTGGGCGCGAGGGGCGGGTGCGGGGGATTCTTGTCCTCCAATCAACGCTCGGGCGTGGGCTCGGCCCAGCCAATTATGGCCCGGAAGCTGGCGGGGGCCAAGCCAGCCGCTCGGGCCCAGCAGCCAGCAGGCCCAATGGCTGGGCGGAACCCGAGAGGAACGGTTGGGGGCGGCAGGGCGGGGCCGCGCCCATGCGTCCGAGCCTCGGGCCAATGGGCGACGGCGGCGGCGGCCCGGGGGCGGGGCCCGGGGCGGGCGGAGCCGGGTTGGGCCGTGGCGGCGGGGCAGTCTCAGGCAGCCGTCCCGCCCCTCCCGTCCGGCTGCCGCCGCCGCCGCCGCCGCCACCGCCGCCGCCTGGGGCTTGGTTGAGGCGGACGGTGGGTCCCGGCCGGAGTGTGGCGCCGCTGCCGCTGCGCGAAGGGGCAAGCGGGCAGGTGAGTGCTGGCGGCGGCCCCTCCACGCGCGCGGCCCGCGGGGCAGACTCGCGCCGCCGCCCCCGAGCGCTGCAAGGCCGGCCCCCGCCCCAGCCGGCGCCCCGCGGCGGTGGTCCGGCCCGCGCCCCGCCGGCCGTTCCGGGCCCAGGGTGCGGGGACCGGTGTGCGCTCTGGGACCGGAAGGACAGGGCTGCGTTTGGGGGCCCCGGCGAGGTCGGAGGGTGCCGCTCGGCCTCTGCCCTCCGGCCCTGCCGGGGAGGGGGCGCAGCCCCGCGTCCCTTCCCGGCGCCCGAGTCTCCCGTACCCGCTCCGCCCGCCCCGGAGGTGGCAGCAGGTGCAGGGAGCGCCCGGCCCCTCGGCTCTCAGCGGGTGGGGCGGGGGTCGATTCCCCTTGCGCTCGTGGGCTCGGCTCTGCGTGCGGCCGGCTCGCGCACCCGCTTCCTTCCTCCCTCCCTCCTCTCTCGTCGTCACTCCGCTGCTTGGGCGAAGGCTGTGTGGCTTTCATGTTCCTCTCTCTCTCCAAACCTCATGTGCCCGCGGAGGTGCCCGGGGACTAGCCCCTGCTTCTCTCCCTCACTTCCCAGTTATAAAAACAGTCGTTGAAAATAGGTCATCTTTCTTCCCACGCGCACTGGCCATCTTCCACATGCTCCGTGCCCTACTAGGGAGAAGAATTCAGTGCTGTGGAGTTTGTCATTCCGGCATCAAACTCTTCCTCCTCGTGGCTCCGGCCTGGCAATGCAACTCTGCAGCCTCTCTCCCCAGTTTTTACGGGGGCAGGCGGGGGGTGGGGATTAGGGTCGGGCGCCACTGGCCGCGGGGGGGCCTTTACCCTCTCCTTGTGTTGACAGATTTAGAATCGCTTGGAGTGTATTGTTTTGCACTTGCAATTGAAGGAGGTGATGTTTCAAAAGCAAAAATACTTTTCAAGTGTGTCGACAGGTGAATTTCGCTTTTAAGAAACTCCGAAGAGTTAACCTTTTAGCGGTGGATCAGTCCATAGCCTGGTTGTGGTGTGGTTACATCAGCTGAATGCGTTTGTCAAAATTCGTAGACCTCGACACTGAAAAGTGTGAATTTTATCTTATGTAAATGATACCTCTTCCCCCACCTTTTCTTCTGGGGGAGGGGGAGGAATGCTCTTTCAAAGCTGAAGGAACTAGTAATGATTTTGGAGAGTTTTAAGGGAATGCATTTAACTTAAGAATATAGCAAAATAAAAGCAGCTTTTCTCTGTACCACTAAAATTTGGCAAGACTTGCTTGAACCATGATATATTGTGTCTGTTCAGGCTACTATGCATGCAGTCTCATCTTACCAAATTAGTCCCCAGGGCTGCTGTGATTGATATTTTGGTAAAGTTCCAGTAATTTAGGGAGAAGTTTTTCTCTGGCCCAAGGAAGTAATTTGCAGAGTGAAGTTCTTAAACAGCTACAGAACAACTTTTTTTATTGGGACCCCAAACAACCTCAGTTTTACTTCTGCTGCTCCTTCCTATCTGCCCTCTTTTCTATAGATTCAGAATTGTGAGTTAATATCTGAAATGAAGCTCTAGTCTGAACGAATAAAATGCTGCTGCTTTTCTCTGGTGATTCTGGAATAGGAGTGATGTTGGACTTGAAAATTAAAACCTTAATGCCTACATATGCTGTAGAAGTGAAAGTTTCTGTTCAGTTCTGCCAATAGGAGTACAATAAATTGTCGGAAAGAAAGTTAACACTTACTGGGCTGCTTTTCCATGTGGGGAACACGTAGGCCACATTTTAATTGATGATTAAACCTTTGCTCTAGAAGCCACTGGAAAATGAGAAACCTGTTAAGGTTTTTTTGGTAAAGTTCAACCACTGGAAAACTTTTCTGAGAGCTGTGATAACTGGTCACAACTGTTTCCTGAAAACTTGCTGCTCTCAGAGTTCCCTTGTGGTGCGGCGGGTTCAGGATCTGGCATTGTCACCTCTGCGGCTTGGGTCGTTGCTGTGGTGCAGGTTCCAGCCTTTGGCCTGAGAACTCCACATGCCACAGGCGAGGCCAAAGAAAATCAAAAACAAACCCAACAAAAACTGTCAGCTCCCAGTATCTAGAAGAAAAGGGCAAAGGAGATGACAGCTGGAGGAGAGTATCAACCACAGAACCACAGAGCCTACACGCAGTAAATAGTAGATAATCACTGAGTTCCGTGGGAACCAGGTACATAGTTTGTGGCGCATGGAGTTTTAGTAAAAGTCTGAGTAAAAATCTGACCTCCTGGCTCAGAGTTTCGCTTATTCCTTTTACCAGATGTCAGTTTAGTCTGAAGTTTTCCACGTCTCTTAAAATGTTTGAATCACACAGTCTCCTTTTTTTCTTATCTCTAATTTGCTGTAACCTTTAGGAATGTAACTAATAATGCTAATGTATCTATTTTGGTGTAGTTTGATAAATATCTGTCGCTGTGAGGTTTTTTTGTTTTTGTTTTTTTCTATCTTCAGAAACTCCTTTATCTGTCCCTGGCTGCAGGGCTTGGTACTTCGGTTAGGGGTGAGGAGAAGTTTCAAGTGTGTTTTCTTGTCCCTAAGTCTTGGGGATGAAGCCTACAAGGGAATAGGAGTTATATGTTACTCTGGCATTACCAAGTTTTCACAAAATAGTGAAGAGTGAATTGAATATACCTTTATTCCTATAGTCCTTTGGAAGTTGCTTGTGGCCAGTTTTTGTTTTCTCAGATAACAAAGTATTATATTTGGGCCCATGACTTTATCAGAAAAAATATTTTGATTTGTTGTGAATCCTTTTTGGTTTTTTTCCCTGCAGTTAAAGAAGTGTTTATCTTGGATATCAACTCGTTCTGAGCCATAGTTAACCACCTAAGAGTACCAGGCTAAGGATTCCTTGCTGTTTAGTTTTTCTAGTTTTCCCTTTTGTTGCAGGTACAGGTGTATTGAACTTGGCTTCTGTACATTGGATTTCCTCATGCCATCCCATTTTCCTACTCATAAAATTGGAGATTGTTAAATATTTTGATCTGCAGATATAACTAATATAATGTTTTTCCTCAAAGTAAAAATTCATTTCTAACGAAATAGTAATACTCATATTTTTCTATTCTGAGGGAGTTGAGGCTTTTTTTTTAAGTCACTTAATAGTCTTAACGGGAAACAAGATTACTTAACAGAACTGGCAAGATTAGCAGTCCTTTTTGTTATTAAATTCATCCAGCAACTCAAGCCAGAGATTAGCTGTGTGGACTCCATTTCCAATTGGGAGTTTCCTCTAGGTTTAGAAATAAACAGATCATAAAACCGAGGTACAAACACAGCTGTTGACAGTTTTCAACTGAAATAAATTTGAATGGAAGAAGAATGCTTCTAAATGATGATAAAATTTAAATACCAAACTTAGGCCTTGGAAATTTTTTCTTTCTTATTCAAGTCCTTTCCAAGTAGAAGTTAATTAATAATTACGGTAAATCCAAACACTCTTGGCTGGCAATGGAAGATGATTCCACCTCTGAAGTTCAGATTTGGAGAGGGGTCTGAGTGATGCTGATAACCAAGCCAAAGTGAAACGTTAACCCCTTCACATGCCGAGGCTCAGTGATGGGGGAGGAGAGGGCAGAGGAGCAGGGCAGGCAGAAATGCCCTCTGTATTTCTTGGAAGGACTAACACATTGTCTTGAAACGTAGATAATCAGGTATCTACCTAGAACTCAATAAATACTGCAACATTTTAGGCTTATTACCTATCTGCCTCCACTGAATTTTGCTTTCCACTTTGTTTAGGACACAATTCATTCCAGCATAGGGTCTGAAAATGCTGTGACTAAGTCGTTTAAAGGTTTCAGTTTCAGAAAGTAGACAGGACTCTTCAGTAGCAATAGTTTTCTCTTAAGCACAGTTAAGAGAAAGTAACTGTTAGTGCTGGCAAATACTCAAAGACGCTTTTACCATAAATTTTGGACATTTTGCTCATGTCCCAAATTTAAGCTGAGGCCACTTTTGTATTTTTGGACAAGGCCAGTGTAATGGCTCTATCCTTTTAAAAGCCCAGTGAGATACAGCCTTTGCTTGGTGTGTGTTAGAACCGCAAAGGAATACTGTTATTTTGAATTTCAGAGATAGTGACCCTCCAGAGGCTTCTAAGCGGGCTGATTTTGCGTTGAATCCCTGAAATACTCTTGGGCATCAGTATCGTCTGTCTGACAAGGAGGTGAGCTGGTGAGGTTTTGCCACCAGCTGTCTAATCACGTTGCCTAAGCTTACTAACTCCTCTAAACTTGAGCTTTCTCGCCTGTAAAGTGAGCATAATATTTCCTTTATCCAGTGTGTAAAATACTCACTTCAATTCCTGATACAGAAAATGCCTGAATGATGGGGTTATGGCGAAGCCAGTCATGTTGGGGACCTGTCACAGGGAACACATAGTTTCAACAGCTCAGTAACAAACACCGGGGCACTTAGCATGGATAATTTTTGCCCTTAGGTTCATCAACTCAGTTGTTTAATATAGGACATGTATGTGGCTGCAGATCAGCTTATGTAGCAAAAGGTTTAGTTGGTTACTGTCTTATCCATGCATCACTTATCTCTGCATTTCAGTTAGATACTCAAGAAATGGACCCTCGGAGTTCCCGTCGTGGCTCAATGGTTAACGAATCCGCCTAGGAACCATGAGGTTGTGGGTTCTATCCCTGGCCTTGCTCAGTGGGTTAAGGATCCAGCGTAGCCGTGAGCTGTGGTGTAGGTTGCAGACGCGGCTCGGATCCCGTGTTGCTGTGGCTCTGGTGTAGACTGGTGGCTACAGCTCCAATTCGACCCCTAGCCTGGGAACCTCCCTATGCTGCAGGAGCGGCCCAAGAAATGGCAAAAGAAAGAAAAAAAAAAAGAAAGAAATGGGCACTGAATGAAAGTACGAATTCCCTGGTACACCCGGCTGGTAGAAAAGTAAGGCTCTACTGATCTTCCTCAACTTATGATGAGGTTCCATCCTGATAAACCCATCATATGTTGAAAATGTCATTGAAGAAAATGCATTTAATACACCCGACTTTGTAGCAAACATCACAGCTTAGTCTCGCCTACCTTAAACACGCCCAGAACACTTAATTTGCCTACCTACAGTTGAGCAAAATCATCTAACACAAAGCCTATTTTATAGTAAAGTGCTAAATAGCTCATGCAATTTATTGAATACTGAATTGAAAGTAAAAAAAAAAAAAAAAAAAAAAAAAGAAACCAGAATGGCTGTATGGGTTCAGAATGGTGGGTTGTTGAGACTTAGGATCCCTGGCCAGCTGGGAGTGGTGGCTCGCTCACACCCAGCATCACCAGAGGGTATTGTCCTGCGTGTCACCAGCCTGTGAAAAGATGACAATTCAAAATTTGAGGTTTTTACCAAGTATGTATATGGCTTCTGCACCATCATAAAGTCAAAATATACTAAATTGAACCACTGTCAATGGGGGCCCATCTGTAACATCTCCTTGAGTTGAGCTGAGTTTGGCAGTTGCACTTCGACAACCCTACCTGCCACGTGACAGCAGATGTCATTATTTTAAAACTGTTCAGGGTTGAGGGTCAACACGGGTAACCTTATCCAGAGGTCTCTTCCAAACCTGATATTCCACAATTCTAGAATCTAGAATCCTGAAGGGAGGAATGTGGGTGGTTTGGAAGTAATTTCTTGACGGAGTATAGCTAGCTGTTCCTCACCCTTAGCATTTTGCTTTGTTCTTTTAGGAGGATATAATAGGAAATGATTATGCATGATACTGGGATTCTTTGCTTTATGAAGAGGTGTTTTTGTGTGTGTGTGTGTGTGTGTGTGTTTGGCAGCTTCTTTAAATAGGAGCCTCATTTTAATTTGAGTATATTTACAACTTTTTTCAACAGCAGTTTAAAACTAAACTATTATGTTGAAAAATAAATCAAAGACAGTTTAAGCATCTCAAATTATCATGTATATTAGTGGACATATAGCAAAAAACATTGTGGAAAGCAAGAAATAGGTGTATTTTTTAAAATCTCAAGTTTGTGTATATCTGTCTACCTATCTTTGTATGTATATATGACAGCCCAGATTGTATAAAGATTGAAATTTTACTTCCATGCAGCCTCTGGGTCTCCATTCACCTTGGTATGTATGTAGGCTGAGTTGAAATTAAGTCCACTGTCTGCCTGTCTGCTTGCCTTGACTTCTTGGTTCTTTAAAAAAAACAAGCTTTTTTTAGGAATTATTTTTTTTATTAGAGTATTTAGTTGATTTACAGTGTTGTGCCAATTTCTGCTGTGCTGCAAAGTGACCCAGTCATACGTGTGTATACATTCCCTTTCTTATATGATTTTCCATCATGGTCTATCGCAAGAGACTGGGTAGCCTTCCCTGTGCTGGACAGCAGGACCTCATTGCTTATCCATTGTAAATGTCATAGTTTGCATCTACTAACCCCAAACTAACCCCAAACTCCCCGTCCCTCCCACTCCCTCCTCCTCCCCCTTGGCAACCACAAGTCGCTTCTCTATGTCTGTGAGTCTGTTTCTGTTTTGTAGATAAGTCGCTTATGACATATTTTAGATTCCACATAGAAGTGATATATGGTATTTGCTTTCTCTTTCTGACTTTCTTCGCTTAGTATGAGAGTCTCTAGTTGCTTTTATGTTGCTGTAGGATGGCATTGTTTTGTTCTTTTTTATGGCTGGGTAGTATGTGACTTCTTGGTACTTTTGAGTTGTGGCATGTGAGCCCTCCTTTGGGGGCTGGAATGGTAGGGGCTAGTCAGCCGCTTGAGCTGGTACAAGTGAGTATGGCCTGACCCTAATACGAGATCCTGCTACTGTGCAGAGAGATGTTTCTGCTGTTTTGGTTAACATGTTACCAATGCAAGGACTGTATACGCCTTACTAAAGTTCAACACTTTTCCCTTTGAGAGTGCTTTCGTTTTCTTCGGCCGTCAGCCTCTAATAGGTGTACTTAATTCAGCATATAGGGATCTGAGCCTAATGGCCTGCAGAGTATTTTGGTGAGATTCTTTTCGTCCTACGGAGAGGTTAGGCAGGCTCTCATGCTCCCTTCGCGTGCGTTTACAGCTGGGCCGCTGCAGTGGGGGGAAGCCACAGGAGCCCTCTCTCCCTTTGTCAGTCGTGCTGTAAACTTGGAAGATGCAGGATACATTGAAAAACATGCTGGGTTTGGGCTAACGTTTCCTGCACAAATTGATTTTAAAAATTTATTCTAGTTGCATTTAGTTGAAAGCAACTCAAGAATGATGCAAATATACATTCTTTCCATTTAGATTCTTTTTTGGTGGGGGGGGTTCTTGTGGCATATGTAAGTTCCCAGGCCAAAGCAGGGATCCAAGCCACTGCAGTGACAACTCTGGATCCTTCGCCTGCTTCGCCATAAGAGAACTCCCTAGCATTTGGGGCAGGGGAGGAGAAAAAATACCCCTACAGAGCTGAATTCCATCTCAGCCTGTTCAGTATGTATAAACTTTACTTTGTAAAAGTGGGTTAAATATCCAGGACCCTCCCTCACTGCCCCACCCCCTCAGCCAAGTTCCCTAAATGCCCTCTATCTGATTTCTTCTCACCTCTCTGGAGTACCTGTAAAAGAATCACTTGATTGATCAGAAGTGGTTGTTGATGACAGATGCCCCTTGCATATTAGTTTAATAGGTCATTTATTCTGTGTTTTCTAAAGTTCCTTCTCTCTCTTCGGTGGGGAGATTGTTGATGAACTTGCTAGATAGTTCATGATATAGCAAGCAAAGAGCCAGATTTTTGAGGATTCTCTGCATTTTTACAATATCTCGATGGTGAAGAAATGTAGGTATGTGTGAAACTCTTAGCTTGCTGCTTCTTTTATAGACACCCCTTCCTTCAAACCACTGTCACCGTAATTGTTTTCTGTAGAACCCATTTGTCTGTCAGTCCCTTTTGCTTTTCTACATAGTATTTTCTTTTACCTTCAGAATTCTCAAAGTCTCCCCCTCCACTATGTATTTCTCTTTCCCCCAAGGTAATTCAAAAAGAATTTGTAATTATATCTGATTTTGATCTAAACTTTGGGAAAAACCTTTTGATTTAGCTTTGTACCTTCTGGCTAAAATTTAACTTGGAATTTAACTTGTGTGTGTGTGTGTGTGTGTATACATATAACTGATTTCACATGCTTTATATTTGTGAACGTACATATTTGGAATAAATATTGAACATGAACATTTTTTCTTTGTAGGAAGTTTAATTTCTAGTAGGTAGTTTTTTTCCACCGAGAACATTTAGAATATTCGGTCTCTTTCGTTACGGATATTTGACTCTTTCATTTGTTGAAATTTGTAATCTAGCCCCAGATTCAGCTGAACTCACAATGAAAATTATTCATTGTGTGTAATGAGTTTTTGAATCATAAGTGAACAGGGTAGGTAGTTATTTTAAATCCATGATGCTGGGGAAATCTTTGTCAGCTAAAAAAGGCAGAAGGGGGTTGAATTTAGGAAACCACTCCTACTGGCTTCTAACACTTTCTCAGACTGAAATTTTTTTTTTTTTTTTTTTTTTTTTTTTTTGGCTGTACCTATGGCTTGTGGACGTTCCCAAGCCAAGGTTTGAACCTGTGCCACAGCAGCAACCAGCGCCACTGCAGTGACAGTGCCGGACCCTTAACCTGCCTGTGCCACAGGAAAGCTCCATCTGAGACTAAGTGTTAAAGTCTAGTCAACCTTGGTTATCTGTGCGTTGTTCTATGCCCCTCTGTTGTTACCTTCCTCTCTGATTTGAGGAATTATTCAGGCTGTGTCCTGGGTCCATCCCCGCCCCCCCCCCCCCAAATCCCTGAGGCCCACAGGCCTGGCCTTCCCTCATCTGCCATCTTTTGCAGTAGCTGGCATGGTCCTGGCACAGAGACGCAGAAGAGCTTGTTTCATTGTGTGCAATTATATGGAGAGTCTGCATATGTGCTGGACGTAACGCAGGATTTCAGGCTGAAGCCCTGTGTCCACTGCTTGTCAGCTCTGGGCTCTCGGGCAAGTCCCAGCCGTGTCTACGCGCTCTGACCATGTCTAGGCCAGTCTGACCAGCTCAGGGCACCGTGCAGATGCTGGTGCCTGCTCACAAGGGCCTGCGGAGCTTGAAGTCAGGGTTCTTCTATTTCTATTGGAAACGGACTTTTATTGTCGCTTTGTTGCTTTCTAAGAGACCCACAACACTTAAAAACTTCAGTTTGTGTTCATTAGAGAGGTTTTCTTATGCAACTTGCTATCTTAAAGCTTTTCTGACAATAAACTACAGATTCCCAAAAGAAACCATCTTCTAAACGTGAATTTGATATGTTTTATATGTACACATTTACATTTTGACTTTTAAGAGTTGTCCTCGTTCTTTAGCAGTAGTTAAATATTAAGTAAATGTCTCATTTTGGCTAGTGTTCTGATCACTGGTGGGAGTATATATCAAAATGGTTCCTTGTTGTACGATCTTACCATCATGATGGGAAATAAATCTTACCCACAAATAGCAGAAATAAAGTCAAGTAAGATCTTCCTGCATTCAACAAATATTTGACCTTCGGCTGCATCCATGGCACCGTACGAAACCCTCCAGATGATTTAGAAGTGGAAACTTTGGTTGGTTGGTTGGTTGGTTTTCTGCCACAAGACAGCAGCCTGCAGAAGTGGGTGAGGTGGGCATGTAAATGATGGCGGGTGGGCTCTGGGGTGTGCGGCGTGGGGAGGGGATTGGGGGAGGGGATTGTTGGGGGGGGGGCGGTCTAAGCCAAGACGTAGACACCTTCCCAGGAGCCGAAGAGGCCGCAGAGACAGGGAGTGTATAGGCGGGGGTGACGCCAGGCCAGGGGGCTGAGGGGAACTGGCCATTCCATCAGTGCAAAGTGCCAGCACAGACGCAAGCGGCGATGCCAATAGATGTCAGCGTGATGGTCACTTCTGGGGGTGGCTCTGGACCAGGATAGGAACGCGGGGACTTGGTTCTCACTCAGGGTGGGGGCTGTGCCCTTCCCGAGCGGGTTACACCTCCGTCTATAAAGGCTGATGGTGACAGTGTTGGGGGGAGGCAGTGGAGGCAGGAAAGCTGATCAGGGGTGGGAGGAGCTGGAGCTGAGGCTCTTAACCGGGAGTGGCTTCAGGGAGTGTTCCTATAACTGCAGTCCCCAGGGCTTTCCAAGACGGCAGTCCCTGTGCCTGCTTTCCCAGGGGCTCGCTTACTGCTGCCTGTTGCGGTTTGTTGTGTTTCTGTATTTGCTACTGGGCGGGGGCAGATTTCAGTGGCAGGGAGAATGCAGACACTGTTGCAGTCAGAGCAGGAAGTGAATTCAAGAGGAGCAGGTGGCCTGAGACACTCAGGGGGCGGCCGGCGGGGTGGGATGGGGGTGGCACCTGGCAGGGAGTCGTCCGTGTGGGGTCTGGAAGCCCTGTCCACCCTCCCGCACTGCGCAGACCCCTGTGCCTTGTGTGTTTCGCAGGGGCGGTGGGCTGGCGGCGGAGCACAGGCTTTGGAGTCAGGCAGACCTCAGTTCTAGCTGCACCTCTTCCGTGGGACGAAGATGGAGGACTTCACCTTTCTGAGAATGTCATCTAAAAGATGAGGCTAATTCCAGCAGTGAGAGTCTGGCAAGATGAAACGCAGAGATAGTCTTGGTAGTCTTAGCCCAGCGTGTGTCTGAGGGGAAGGACGGCCCAGGGTGGCAGTGCCGCCGCCGCCGCTGTAATTAATGATGGTAATCTCAGGACAGGTATCCCGATGCCGGGGAGCGAGGGAGTTGGGAGGCTTCCTGAGGAAGGACGTGGGGAGGAAAGGGGCTGCGGGCAGAGCGCTTTGCAGCCTGTGGGTCCTCCTCGCAAGGTGCGGGGGGTGCCGGGGGCGTGGCCGTCTGTCTGGGGCACCCTGTGCCCGGGCCTGCCGAAGAGGAGGGAAGGGCTTGGGGTGACGTTTACCGCTTAGCACTCGGAAGGTCTTACCCGCAGGGCTGCAGGGAGAGGCCAGCAAGCCTGGCTCCGGTTCCACAGTCCCTCCTGCCGAGCTGCATTTGGAAGTGTGATTAAAGCCCTTCTTTGCAGACTTACCAGTAGTTTTAGTTGTTTTCAGGTCAAGTTCAGTGGTCTTCCCACGGAGTTGCCTTCAGCAGATGTGCAGAGGGCCTGAGATGCAGAGTGGCAGGTGCTCTGTCCAGGCCTCGAGCGAGTGAACACGGGAGCATCCTTCTGGTCCTTAAGTAAAGGAAAAGGTGCTTAAGCTCCTCATGCTGCCCCCACCCCCCACTTTTTTTTCTGCTTTGATCTCAAAGCAACTAATTCTCTGTGCTGCAAGAGTCAGAGGTATTTTACCTGTTCCTTTTTGTTCCAGGATGCCTGACCCTGTGTGTTCCGTGCTGTTTTAGGAGACTTACTAGACCCCTAAGTTACAAAGTAGACTTCATTCTAAGACACCAGAGATGTGTCCTCTCTCAGCTGCATTCTCTCTCCATCTTCCTGGCTTGTCATCCTGAGGCCCTCAGATCAGAACCCCCAGGCTGCAGTTGCCACCCTGCTGCAGTGGGCGGCTTCTGTCTGCCCCTCACCACGGGGACCTCTGCAGCTGGGCATGTCACCCACTGGACCCCTCGCATGCTTCCCTCATCCCTGCCCTGCCTTCAAGTTGCCTCCCCTGTCTTCAAACCAGCCCCTGACTCACTGCTAGAAAATGTCTTCAGACAAATGTTACAGTGTCTCTGCCCAACAGGTGTCCTGCGTCCCACACTCTCACCTGCGTGCAGCGTATCCTGGCAATGTTTTTTTCCTTTTCTTTTTTTTTGGGGGGGGGGGCTTTTTAGGGCCAAACCCTTGTATATGGACGTTCCCAGGCTGGGGTTCGAATTGGAGCTGCAGCTACTGCCCTACACCACAGTCATAGCAACGCCAGATCCAAGCTGCGTCTGCAGCCTACACCACAGCTCACAGCAATGCCGGATCGTTAACCCACTGAGCAAGGCCAGGGATCGAACCTGCATCCTCGTGGATACTAGTTGGGTTCGTTACTGCGGAGCCACAACAGGGACTCCTGTCCTGGCCATTTCTTATTCATCGGGGCACGTGGGACCTGAGGGTGGTGGAAGCACCAGGTTGGGACCACTTTCGAGGGGAGGGTCTGCCATCGACTCCCTGTGGATCCCTGGGAAGCACTTCGGGTTTTCCTTGAAGCCAGGAGAAGGGATAGATCGGCTCTCTGAGGTTTCGTCGAGCTCTCCAGTGTCTTCAGCGTTTGTCCAGAGAGTCTAGTCTGTTGCTTATGATTCGTTGCTCTTAACGGGAAATGGTTCTTTTAAAGCGAAGCGAGGAGAGAATATATAGGTTTTTGTGGCCATGTGATAGTTGTGATACGTGAACCTGCATAACTTTTTCTCCCCAGTGTCGTCGAATAAACATTTTAGGATATATAATGAAATCCATGTAATGTGAAAGTAATTCTAGAGTCCAACTTGCTTCTACCATAGTTTTTTATAAGTGAAAAGGAATGACCTTTTCTTCCAGAGACTACAAAGCAGATTTTTTTTTCCCATTTGAGAGCTTCCAAATACTAATATTTGTACGCATTGCTTTTTTTTGGAACGAAACTTGAGGATGTGGCATATGTGAGGTAAGATCTTTGCATCTCAAGGCTGAGCTGCTGCTGTGCCATGTTTTATTACTTGAGTTTGTTCTTTGGGGATATAACGCGTGTCTCTTGGTCTTTTCTTTTTCTCCTCTATAGTCAGAAAATGGGTAAGAAGAGTCGAGTAAAAACGCAGAAGTCAGGCACTGGTGCTGCAGCAAGCGTGTCGCCGAAGGAAACCTTGAACTTGACCATTGAGCTCTTGCAGAGTAAGTCTGGCGCTCGGCCTTCCCGCTTTTTCTGGGGCCCGTGCGTCTCTCGCCTCCACTCTGCACTGCGTGAGAGTCCTAGTCCCATGAGCGGGATGCAGGACAGACACGGGCCCGATCCCAGCTCAGCCGCGGGACTGGCGAGACACAGGGCTTCCCAGCCTGCAGCCGCCCCGTGGTAAAAATGCAGGTGCCGTCCCAGCAATAACTGTTACCCAGTAACACCCCCAACAGTAACTGTCCACCAGGCTGGGACGACAGGGATGAATGTAGAGCTTCTGGCATAGCCCTGAGCACCCGGGGCCAAAATCCACTCTTTTTTTTTTGGCCACACCTGCAGCATCTAGAAGTTCCCAGACTAGGGATCAAACCTGTGCCATGGCAGTGACAACGCTGGGTCTTTAACCCACCAAGCCACCAGGGAGCTCCTTGCACTAGTTTTTAACAGGGTGGCCTTGGACCAGCTGCTTCAACTCCACTGAGCCCAGATGTTCATGTCAGCAAGTAGGCTGCCCCGGGAGTGTGGTGAGGCCCACGTGAGCATGGGGAGGTCGCTGGGGCCTTGAAGCCTCTCAGAGAGCAAACCTTAGGAGCTAGGCTCTCTCACCACCTTGACTTTGAGTGAGATTCACTAATCGTTTTCCACTTCCATGTGCGGAGATTTTCAACTCTTGGTTGTAGGAAATTAAGTATCTATTAAAGTGCCTACACTTGCTACAGTAGGTTAGTATAAACTAGTAACTTTCTTATTTATTTTATTTAAAAATATTTTTCTTTTGGCTGCAGTTGCAGCCTGCAAAAGTCCGGGGTCAGCCATCAAACCTGTGGCACAGCAGTGATGATGCCAGCTCCTTAACCCTCTGAGCCACCAGGGAACTCCACAACTTCTTTTTTTTTTTTGTCTTTTTGCCATTTCTAGGGCTGCTCCTGCAGCATATGGAGGTTCCCAGGCTAAGGGTTGAATCGAAGCTGTAGCCACCAGCCTACGCCAGAGCCACAGCAACGCGGGATCCAAGCCGTGTCTGTGACCTATGCCACACTTCACGGCAACGCCGGATCCTTAACCCACTGAGCAAGGCCAGGGATTGAACCCTCAACCTCATGGTTCCTAGTTGGATTCATTAACCACTGAGCCACGACGGGAACTCCTCCAACTTCTTTTTTTAAGTCATGAATTTAAATTGGTGCTCTGCATGTTTCAGATTTAGCTGTGGTCAATCAATTAACTACGTTTGGCTCACTTTCTTTGCCCCTGTGTTTAGATGATGTGAGACTCACCCCCCCAAAAAAATTTAGTTTTCTGTCCCCGACAGAAGCAGGCAGCAACTAAGTCAGGGTCAAGTCCTGTCCTGAGGGCTCCCAGCCATTGTTCCCGGGATGTCCCCACTTCCTCCCAGATCAATGTGGGTCCCCACAAAGCACAGATATACCTGCCCTTCCCCACCCTTCTCCCCCAATAGAATGTGGGCAGCTTCAGAACAGGCCCCTGCCTTCTGGGGCCTCGGTCAGTATTTGGTGATGGAAGAAGGACAGCTGCTTAACCTTAGTAGTTATAAGTCACCTCTTAACTGGGAACTGTTAATTATTTACATCTCCTCTTTTCCTCGGAAAACAGCAGGGACCAACAGGTTTAACAGGAACATGGAGAGGGGGCTCTATCTTCAATTTTTTTTAGCTGCTTCTTTTTCTTTTTTCTGGCCTTACCCATGGCATGTGGAAATTCCCAGGCCAGGGAGCAAACTCACACCATAGCAGCGACCTGAATTACTGCAGTGACAACACCAGATCCCAACCCACTGCGCTACAGGGGTACTGGGGCCGGAGGAGACCCTCTCTTTAAACTGATACGACCCTGGGAGTTCTCTGGTGGTTTAGTGATTAGAATTCAGTGCTTTTACCGCTGTGTCCTGGGTTCAGTCCCTGGTCTGGGGACTGAACTCCCACATCAAGCCGCTGTGTGCCATGGCAGAAAAAATAAAAATAAAAATAAACTGTTACGACCCTTTGAAAAGGTAAGGGAGTTCCCGTCATGGCTCAGCAGTAATGAACCCTACTAGCATCCATGAGGACATGGGTTCGATCCCTGGCCCCACTCAGCAAGTTAAGGGTCTGGCACCTTCTGAGCTGTTGCAGACAAGGCTTGGATCCCGCGTTGCTGTGGTGTAGGCTAGTGGCTATGGCTCCAATTTGACCCCTAGCCTGGGAACTTTCATATGTCTCTGGTGCAGCCCTAAAAAGACAATAAAATAAAATAAATTAAAAAATAAAAAGGTAAGAGTTGCTGATAGGCAGGGCACTGGGCTCCTGTCTCGGGCGTTAGTTTTCTGGTTTTGTCTGTACAGCAGAACCTTAACTTCTTTTTCAGCAGCAACTGTGCCATCTCTTTTTGTAACTCCCCCAGAGTGCTTATTTTAGAGCCTTACACAGGGATGTGAGATGTTTGTTGACTAATTGTCCTTATGTCCAATTTAACTCTGGTTCTGTTAGGGAGCCATTGTTATGGGGTTTAACTAGAAATAAATGTTGAAGTTTAATATACCGTCTTTTCGCCATCCTTGATACTTTTCTGGGAAATGTTTTGCATTTTAGCTTTTAAGACTGTCCTGTTTATAATTGTATTCTGGGGGAAATTTTATTTATTTATTTTTTTGGTTTTTCGGGCCGCACCCGTGACATATGGAGGTTCCCAGGCTAGGTGTTGCATCGGAGCTACAGCCTCCAGCCTACGCCACAGCCACAGCAATGAAGGATCTGAGCGATGTCTGCGACCTACACCGCAGCTCACGGCAACACCAGATCCTTAACCCACTGATCAAGGCCAGGGATCGAACCCACAACCTCATGGTTGCTAGTCGGATTCGTTTCCGCTGTGCCACGATAGGAACTCCTATTCTGGGGAAGAATTTTTTAGAGCAGCAGGGATAAGGTCCATGCGAGTTAGGTGCTCACACTTGTGTGCTGAGGTCACAGTTTATTTATTTATTAGTTTTTTTGTCTATTCTAGGGCCCCACCCTCGGCATATGGAGGGTCCCAGGCTAGGGGTCTAATCAGAGCTGTAGCCACCGGCCAACACCACAGCCACAGCAATGCCAGATCTTAGCCACGTCTGAGACCTACACCACAGCTCACAGCATTGCTGGATCCTTAACCCACTGAGTAAGGCCAGGGATCGAACCTGCATCCTCATGGATGCTAGTCGGGTTTGTTAACCACTGAGCCACTACGGGAACTCCCTGAGGTCACAGTTTACTATGTGGCCTCTGAATGGATTCAGAGGCTTCACAGGCTTTGAAAGGTATACCTGGTTTATACTTTTTATCATGGCTTTAGTGTCTTTGTCCTTTAAAAATAAGCCAGCAGCAACAACCAAACCCAGATCCTCTTTGTTCTGAAGACGAACAGGGGAAGTGGAAGGAAGGAAACATTTGCGCGCGTGGCTTGTGTTGCAGAATGCAGCAGCCCTGCTCCCGGCCCGGGGAAGGAGTGGGAGGAGTACGTGCAGATCCGCTCTCTGGTCGAGAAAATACGGAAAAAACAAAAAGGTAAATTTCCTAGAACGTTCATCCCATTTCAGAAAGGGCAGGGGGAGACCTGCGTGGGGCCCAGGCCCTGCTGCCCGTCTGGAAGGCGGTTGCCAAAGGGCTTCTAGATCGGGAGAGACTGCATCTGGGGCTGTCGGGACAGTCGCTCTCCCAGGTGCTGTTACTGCTTTGGAAGAGTTTTGTAAAAATGCTGAGCTTTGGAGGTGGGGATGTTTGTGTCTGGGGACTAAAGTGGCACAACTTTCATTTACTTTACTTTTGTTTTGTTTTATTTTATTTTATTTTATTTATTTTTTTGTCTTTTTAGGGCCACACCCACAGCATAGAGAATTTCCCAGACTCGGGGTCGAATCAGTGCCGCAGCTGCTGGCCTACACGACAGCCACAGATCTTAACTGCATCTGCGACCTACACCACAGCTCACGGCAACGCTGGATCCTTAACCCACTGAGCGAGGCCAGAGATCGAACCTGAGTCCTCATGGATACCAGTCAGGGTCGTTATCACTGCACCACAACGGGAACTCCAAATTGTATTTTATTTCATTTCAGTCTGTTTTTCCATCCTGTTTCCTTGAGGGTTTGAGGTCAATACATAATGGTGTGTGGTCCACACTCACATGTATCCTGATTGCTTCACATCTTGTCAAGATTTACAGTAAACTCAAATATATCTTGGGTAACGAAGAGGCGTGGTTCTCTTTCCCAAGCTGTGTTTTTACAGGCTGTATTCAGCAGACATCTTAACGATTCTCAAGCAGGCTGGCCAGGGGGCCAGGCGTCAATTTGGAGAAGCTTATTCAATATACTTTTTGTTTTTGTCCTGGAAGCACAGCCAGCGGATTTGTATGCAGGCCACACTGGAGGTGGAAGGAGAAAACATAATGAGGAGCCTGCCTTTAAAAGGATGAGGAGAACTTCTTCGAGTCCCTTTGTATCTGTTGCTGTGCGAGCGCGAGGGAAGAGGGTTTGCTTTTTGTTTGCCGTCTGAGGTTTTTTCGCTCTCCCATACACGTCTGCAAACGTGCGGTCTTTAGGTTATGATCGCAAACCCTCGTGGGGACTGGTTCTTTGTTATACTGTGTTGATTTGCACTAAGTGGAAGGCTGCTGATCCTGGCTCACCAAATTGGCGCTGGACGGTTTTTGTATATCCAGAGTTTCTGTTCTGCGTAGAGACCGTTCGCCACAACTGGCCCGAGAGTCAGAGCATTGGTCAGTTCTCAGCAAGGCCGGAGTACATTCTGTCTCGGAATCCCCTGGACCACGTCCGATCTCTCCATTCAGCAGGCCCCTTTGCGCATCCAGGCTGGCCCCGGGCCAGGCAGTCCCGCTTCTCAGACCCAGTTACCCTTCACTGCATTAGGGGGATGTGGCCGAAAGCCCTGCGCTGGGGTCCATGCCCAGTGCCTCATGTGCTTAGCATTCTTGTTCTGCTCTCTCTCTCTCTTCTTTTTCCTTCCCTTTTTTTTTTTTTTTTTTTTTTTTTTTGGCTTTGTAGGGCTGCACCTGCAGCATATGGAAGTTCCCAGCCTAGGGGTCGAATCAGAGCTACAGCTGCCAGTCTACACCACAGCCACAGCAACATCAGATCTGAGCCGCATCTGTGACCTACACCGCAACTCATGGCAACATCGGATCCTTAACCCACTGAGCGAGGCCAGGGATCGAACCTGCATCCTTAGGGATGGTAGTCAGATCCGTTTCCGCTGAGCCACGGGAACTCCGTTGTGTTTTCTTTATGGCGATACATACAGATCCAGCTCATTGAAGCTGCTGGATGGAATTCCGTGGCAGAGCCCTCCCGTCCTGTGCTGTCAGAGTCGGGGTCCAGGGCGCCCCTTGCACCCGTCATGCACATACCTGCACTTTCGCGGGCGTTTCGTTAAAGAGAGTGTGCGTGTGAGAGACGGCAGGTCACTCTGGATTTGTGCCGTGTCACGGAGGCTCCCCCATCCCGTCGAGTTCTCCGATAGAACCTAACGGCCAGGGGTCACATTACCGAGGACCAGTAACCGTTTCTCTGTAACCGACAGGGAGTTTAGGATTTTAATTCACCTGTCCTGTCACTCATTAAGATAGACACTGTCATGTCTGGTGGCCAGTTTTGGTTTTTTTCAAGATCGGAGTTTCATTGCTATTTCCAGGTAGTTCCAGTGGTCTGGGTTTTTTTCTTTTTTCTTTTTTTTCCTGAGAGCAGCGTGAATGATCTCTGTCCTAAAAGGAGCTCTTGTTTTCTGAATTGTGGACTGCTACAGGTCTGTCTGTCACTTTTGATGGAAAAAGAGAAGATTACTTTCCTGACCTAATGAAATGGGCCTCTGACAATGGAGCCTCTGTCGAGGGCTTCGAGATGGTGAACTTCAAAGAAGAGGGCTTCGGTTTGAGGGCAACAAGGGACATCAAGGTGAGTTTATGGGGAAGCCTTTGCGCTTGGGCCGCTCTAAAAGTGGAGGGCACAGGGCCTGCAGACAGACGCCCCGGGTCTGCTCCGAGCCTGTGGGCTCGTGCGCAGCCTGCAGCCCTCGCTCCCGCTCCCCTCCGCGCCGCCCAGCTGCCCGCGGGGTTTCCTGCCTGGAACTGGGCTCTCAGCCAGAGACTGGGGCAAGTCAGATTGCGTTTATTCCTCTGCCTCTGTTAGGAGAGCACAGAACTTGCCTCCCAGGCTTTTGTGGTTTGAATGAAGAGGAGGGTGTGGGCTCAGGTAGCTTGGAGGGAGGGCACCCAGGACCTGGTGATGCGCTGGCCCTGGGTGGGAGGCGGGATGGGCGGGGGCGGTCCAGGATGTGGACCTGTTTTCTGGAATGGATCGTCGAGAGGCTGGAGGCACCACTTGCTGAGACGGTAGCAGAGGAGGTGACGGGAAGGGGGAAGAGAAATACCCATGTGCCAAGGGACAGGGGCCTCTTCTCCACTCTCGGTCCTTCCTTCCAGATGAAGGGAGCGGCAGCCCCCCCGACATTCCCGGGCTCTCTCTGCCCCTCGCACCTGCCTCTCCCCGAGAGGAGGCCTGACCACTGATGTTTGGGGAGAGGGAACTGGGCCTGGCCTTTCTCTCCGTGGGAGCTGGTTGCCACATGTGTTCATGTCCCCGCGCTCTTGCCTCGCTGGGAAGTTGACGGGATGGGCCACACGTGGGGAGGCCGCCGGGGCTCCCGGCCTGCCTGTAACCAGCTGGGGGAGCCTGTCTAACTCTGGGATTCCGTAGGTGATGTTTCGGGTGGCCGTCTGTTGTGTTCCTGGGTCTCCATTCGTCCAGAGGTTGGGTGGAGGAAATGGATGTTATTTATTTGGGTCCCTTCAAATCTCCAGTAACTTTTTTGGTCAAGTTGTAGTTTGGGATACACTTCAATGCTACCCTGATAAGCCATGCACCGGTGTATTAGATACCCGTTAAATATCTAGTTTATGACTAGTACCTTGCTTATGTTATAACAAGCTTCCAAAAAACCAGGGTTTTTGCCTTCGTGAGGCTTATGCTCTATAGTTAGGGACACGATACATAAAAATAAATAGACGTAGGTAAAGGCAAGAGCAAACGAGGTCACACGTTTTTCTCTCATGTTGGATGAGAAGCATCATTAGCGCGGCTGCTGCCCAGAATATCTGAGCTGTGGTCTGGCTTCACTATGGGCATGGCTTTTATTTTTAAAATTAATTATTTATTTGGCCGCAGCATGCAGCGGCTTGATGTGGGATCTCAGTTCCCAGACCAGGGATTGAACCCAGGCCTCAGTGGTGAAAACACCAAATCCTAACCACTAGACCACCAGGGAACTGAGCTTTATTGGGGTGTAATCACTACACGAAGTCGCACGTATGTGATGTGTACACGGTGATGAGTGTGGGCACATGCGTGCCCTGTGGTGCCTCCACTGTCAAGGCGCTGCTGCCGTGTGCATGTCTTAAGCAGTGTAGATACACACACAGCAGTTCCTGGAAAGAAACAGCTCATGTTTTTGCCGAAATAGTAAGATGATAGTTTGGGATGCAGTTCGTAACCAAAATATGTCTTAGGGCTTGTACTTTCGTTGGTAACTAGGTGCTTTGAGGACAAGCGGGCAGAGGAAGGCGCGTTCGTCCAGCTTTGAAATCTCACTAGCAATTCACACTGGCACGTTAGGGTTTCTGCTGGAGGTAGAATTTTGCTTTGTTTTTAGAACTTAACGTGAGCACAGCAAAGAATAAACACCCTTGTTTCTATCCCAGATTGTTATATTTGCTTCAAACTAAAGTTGAAAGTCGCCTTTTGGATTTTTCTTCTCAATATATATAGTTTTTCTTTGGAAATAAATTTTTTCTTTTTTGTCTTTTTAGGGCTGCACCTGCGGCATGTGGAGGTTCCCAGGCTGGGGGTCCAATCGGAACTATAACCGCTGGTCTACACCACAGCCACAGCAAAGCTGGATCCGAGCCACGTCTGCGACCTACATCACAGTTCACGGCAACGCCAGATCCTTAACCCACTGAGCTAGGCCAGGGATTGAACCTGTGTCCTCATAGATGCTAGTCAGATTTGTTTTCACTGAGCCATGATGGGAACTCCAGAAATAGGATTTTTTTTTTTTTTTGTCTTTTTGCAATTTTCTTGGGCCGCTCTCACGGCATATGGAGGTTCCCAGGCTAGGGGGCTAATTGGAGCTGTAGCCACCAGCCTACACCAAAACCACAGCAACTCGGGATCCGAGCCGCATCTGCAACCTATACCACAACTCACGGCAATGCCAGATCCTTAACCCACTGAGCAAGGCCAGGGATCGAACCTATTACCTCATGGTTCCTTGTCGGATTCGTTAGCCACTGATCCAGGACGAGAAGTCCGGAGAAATAGGATTTGAATCCATGCCTCTGCTCATTTAACTTCAGCATAAATGTCTACATTTAAAAATATTTGATAATTAGCAATGAAGTGCCTATAGGTAACCTTAAGATGTATTTCCTTGTGATTGGATTTCTGACCACAGATAAAGTTGGATTGAAAATTGTAACGTGTTTTGGTGATACTGTTTTCTTATTTTTTTCTTCCTAGGCAGAAGAATTATTTTTGTGGGTTCCACGAAAATTGCTAATGACTGTTGAATCTGCTAAAAATTCAGTGTTGGGTGAGAGTAATTTCTGTTTGTTCAAAGCAAAGCAAAAATGGTAAAAATATATAAAATTTCATTTTGTGGAGCTAAGGACCCTATTTGGTTGTTTTGTCAACTTAGTGAAATATTTCCCAAATCCCCATGAAGTGTTTTCTCTGCTCTGACATAACAGAAGAATGTTAAAAGACAGAGTGCCTTACTTTAAGTGTTCCAGGACTATCAAGTTATTCCTATAATTTTAATCTGTGGGGGGGGGGTTGGTTTTTTTTTTTTGGTGGGGTTTTTGTTTTGTTTTTTTTTTTTGGCTTTTTAGGGCCACATCCTCGGCATATGGAAGTTCCTAGGCTAGGGGTCGATCAGAGCTGCAGCTGCCAGCCTACACCACAGCCACAGCAACTCCAGATCCAAGCCATGTCTGTGACCTACACCACAGCTCATGGCAATGCCGGATCCTCAACCCACTGAGCCTAGCCAGGGATCGAACCCTCATTCTCATGGATACTAGTTGGGTCCGTTACCATTGAGCCCCAAGGGGAGCTCCCTTAATCTGTGGTGTATTTTTTTTGCCGGCCTATGCCACAGCCATAGCAATGCCAGATCCAAGCCATGTCTGCGACCTGCACCACAGCTCACAGCTACGCCGGATCCTTAACCCACTGAGCGAGGCCAGGGATCGAACCTACAACCTCGATTACTAGTTGGATTCTTTTCCGCTGCGCCCGGACGGGAACTCCCCCTTAGTCTGTGGGTTTTGAGGGAACGCTTTGTAAAGCAGTTTGTGGATCTCACGCCGTTAACTTCCGGGTTAATTCAGGGCCCTTGTACGCGCAAGACCGAATTCTTCAAGCCATGGGCAACATCACACTGGCCTTCCACCTGCTGTGCGAGCGCGCCGACCCCAACTCCTTCTGGCAGCCCTACATCCAGACCCTCCCCAGCGAGTACGATACCCCCCTCTACTTCGAGGAAGACGAGGTTCGCTACCTGCAGTCCACGCAGGCCATCCACGACGTCTTCAGCCAGTACAAGAACACGGCGCGGCAGTACGCCTACTTCTATAAGGTCATCCAGGTGAGGGCCGGGTCTCTGGTGAAGGGTGGGGAGGAAAGGGAGATCGAGGGCTTAGACGGTCCACTTAAACATTTCGCTTTCGGAGGTAAAAGGCATCGCGTCCGCTCTTTCCGTTTCGGCAGAAATAGCGCGTGAAACGTGGTTTGAATCCACCTGACCTCCCGAGTGTCCAGGTTTCACACAAGCAGCAGCTCTTCCTAAGCCAGGAAAGGCGCTGCGTTTTTCTGACGGCAGAGGTTACCGTGAATTTTAGAAGCTGTGCACGCTGTCTGATGCCCACGGATGCCCCATGTCTAAGTTTTCCAAGAAAATGACAGTCCGTTTGTGGGGTCTTCATATATATTAGTAGTAATAGAATGATTTTGTTTTTGAAAATGTACTGTGCATCACATATATATATATATTATATACATATCATATATATTATCATGTATATATATGATATACACATATCATATATATTAGTAGTAAATAGACAATGTCTATTTTCGTATACATTAGTAGTAAGTAGACAATGTCTTTGTTTTTGAAAATGTACTGTGCATCATACTAATTCTCGTTTGTTCTAAGTAAATTGTCATCTGGAAACCTCTGTAAAGTGGTGGCCATTTGAATTACACCTGACTGTTCCTGGCCGGGTCCTGACAGTTGAGGCAGCTTCTCTTCCTTTCCGGCTGAGCAGCCCTTAGCTGGTCGAGGGCCAGGGTCACTGTTCCCTCCAGAGCTGGGAAGGGGGTGTCTCTGCCCCCTGACCACCCCCTTCTCATTTGAACCAGTGCCTGGGCTGCTGTGCCTGCGATGCAGCAAGTGGGAAAACGAGCTGCTCCTGTTGCCTTTCCTTTGAGTGGCTCGATAACAGACACTAGGCTTGATTTCGTTTCTCCCTTGATGGTCGGTCTCTGCTGAGTTTTATTTGCAAGAAGTGGTAATCTCATTTCCTTGCCTCGGGAAATGATATTTTTCTGTTCATCATGGAACTCGACCGCATGCTTACTGCACGAGGATATTACTCTCAGGACTGTATCCCAGCCCGCCAGGGTTCAGTTCCCACAGCATCATTTGGTGCAAGTCTCTGTGCTCCTGCTTCTTTCCCTGTAAAATGGGGTAGCACGGCCCCTGACTCCCAGGGCTGCTGAGTGGACGAAAGGCCTTGATGTACGCGAGGCCCCTGGTGCAGCAGCACTCGCCATAGAAATGCTCCGTTTCTGTTACTGTCTTGTGTTGTAATCCTTCAGGCCGGGTGGTTTGGTTGCTTGTCTTTTATTGTTTTAAATTGCTTTTTCCCCATCGCTGCAGTACCTTCTGCTGGTATTTCTTTTTTCGGCTGCACCCAGGTCAAACAGATGTTTCCAGGCTAGGGATCAAACCTGTGCCACAGCTGTTACTTGAGCCACAACCGTGATAATGCCAAATCCTTCCCCTGCTAGGCCAGCAAGGAACTCCTATGCTGGTATTTCTTAACTTTGCCACTAAAAACTCTCATCAGCTAAGGATCGTAAACAGTATTCCTGCAAGACTAAGGCCTAGAGCCAGGGGCCCTTCTTGAAACTCAAAAGTGCTTCAAAATCTCATGCTTTTGTTGTTATTGTTGTTAGTTTTTGGTCTCATGTTTTTAAGTATTAAAGATTCACGCATTTCTGTTTGCTATAGTGTAAAAATTGTGCGAGATGACTTCTAAGTCAGGTTGGCATTGCTGGAAAACAGTGCAGATTCTCCCCTGCAGCTGCTGTGCAGCCCTGGAAGCCACATTCCAGCGGGGGAGGATGGCTCCACAGTAGTAAGTGCTGTGAGCCTCACAGTGTGGTCGGTCTGGGGCTGTTCCTTTCTAGGGTTGCACCCGCGGCATATGGAAGTTGCCAGGCTAGGGGTCTAATCGGAACTGCAGCTGCCGGCCTACACCACAGCCACAGCAATGCAGGATCCAAGCCGTGTCTTCAACCTACACCGTAGCTCATGGCAACACCGGATCCTTAACCCACTGAGTAAGGCCAGGGATCGAACCTGCATCCTCATAGATACTAGTCAGGTTCATAACCCACTGAGCCACAGGGGGAACCCCTAGGGGCAGTTCTTTCCCAGAAAAAGAAAATGTGACAGTTGTGTAATATTAGTAAAAATAGGTAGATTCTAGAAGGGATGATTACAAATGGAAAGCACATCAGAATGAGCTTTTGCAGAAAATTTCTTAATCAGTGCTTTGATTTCAGAGCCTATTGGTAAGTCAGGAAGAGAAAGACAAATAGCATATGATATCACTTATATCTGGAATCTAATATACAGCACAAATAAACCTTTCCACAGAAAAAAAACTCATGGACTTGGAGAACAGACTTGTGGTTGCCCAGGGGCAGGGGGAGGGTGTGGGATGGACTGGGAATTTGGGGTTAATAGATGCAGGCTATTCCCTTAGGTATGGATAAGCAATGAGATCCTGCTGTATGGCACTGGGAACTATATCTAGTCACTTGTGATGGAGGACAGTGTGAGAAAAAGAATGTATATGTGTATGTGCGACTAGGTCAGTTTGCTGTACAGTAGAAAATTGACAGGACCCTGCAAACCAACTATAATGGAAAAAATAAAAATCGTTATTAAAAAGCAAGAGCCTATTGGGATAGGAGCTCCAGGCAGCCCAGAGTGAGATGTATATTTCCGTGACAACCCGGGGGCACGGGCTGCAGAGTGGAAGGGTTTGCCTGAGAATTCCTAACAAAGCCAGATTTAAGTGAAAGTTATGTTTTTAAAAATCATATTTCGGGGGAGTTCCCTGGTGGCACAGCAGGGTAAAGGCCTGGGTTTGTCACTGCTGTAGTTTGGGTTGCACCTGTGGTGCAGGTTTGATCCTTGGCCCCAGAACTTCTGCATGACTCAGGTATCGCCAACAAGGAAATCACGCTTTGAGTCTAGCTATTGTTCTAGTTTCAGGCTGCTGCCATCGCTCATAGAACTTTTCAAGCATAATTGAGAGTAAACACGAGTGTTAACCTCGTGCTCCTGTTTTTCTGTTAAGTCTTGTGTTTTCTCACCTTAGTACCAAACTGTATATCTTTGCCCTGCTTTTCCAGGCTCGGATGTCGGGCTTCTCTACTCCTTTATAGTACATAGATCACTTCATCTGTGCTGTCAGGCGGGAGTGAGTGTGATTATAGCAGTTCATACTGAGCGTTTTCAGCACAGTGACCCGCCAATGTATATATGCTCTCGCTCTCGCTCTCGCTCTCTCTCTCTCTCTCTCTCTCTCTCTCTCTCTCTGTGTGTGTGTATATATCTATATTTGGCGTTATAGCTCTTAACCTTCCTCAGGGTCCTGGGAGCCCTCTTCCCAGAGAAACATGTATGCGGGCCACTTCCCAAACCCCGGCGTATTATCCAAGGGCCCAGATTCTAGAACCTGGTTTGTGATTTTTTGTTATGACTTTGAATGTAAAGTCATTTTCCTGGGGCTTGTACCAAGCTCCGCCTCTGAATTGGCACCCATTCTATTCCCTCTGAGCTGATGGCTGGTTTGAAGGTCTGCCAGCCACGGCTCTGGCCACCGTCTCCTGGTGCACCAGTGGTGTGACGTAAGCCCATGGGGCCGTGTGTCTGAGGGCCATTTCATCCCAAGTCCCTCGGGGAGGGGCATGGAGAAGTGTTAACAGCTCAGCCTTGCGTCTTGCTTCAGGCTTCAGGGTGTTTATTCTAAAAGAAAAGCAGGAGTTCCTGTCATGGCTCAGTGGTTAATGAATCCGACTGGGAACCATAAGGTTGCGGGTTCGACCCCTGACCTTGCTCAGCGGGTTAAGGATCCGGTGTTTCTGTGAGCTGTGGTGTAGGTTGCAGACGCAGCTCAGATCCCACGTTACTGTGGCTGTGGTGTAGGCCGGCGGCTACAGCTCCGATTGGACCCCTACCCTGGGAACCTCCATATGCTGAGGGAGCGGCCCAAGAAATGGCAAAAAGACAAAAAAATAAATAAACAAACAAAAAAAGGAAAAGCAGCACTAGTACCAACTTTTACTAAATATAAATTGCTTTCGGTAAATATTTCTGCATCCCTGCAGTTCCCGTCGTGGCTCAGTGGTTAACGAACCCAGCTAGTATCCATGAAGACATGGGTTCAATCCCTGGCCTCGCTCAGTGGGTTAAGGATCCAGCGTTGCCATGGGCTGTGGTGTAGGTCGCAGACCGCCTCGGATCTGGCTTTGCTGTGGCTGTAGTGTAGGCTGGTGGCTACAGCTCCGATTCAACCCCAGCCTGGGAACCTCCATATGCCGCGGGCGTGGCCCTAAAAAGACCAAAAAAAAAAAAAAAAATTCTCTGCATTGCATTCTTTATTTTAAAACTCTCTGTTTCTGTTTGTTTTTGCCTAAGAATTAGAAAAATAATTTCCTGTGCTCTTTCCTCCCAGCATATTTCTTGGTCAAGGGCTTTTTAGCGCTGCACGGGTGGTTCAGATGGCTTTCTGTCTGTAACCTGCTGCACCGAGTTGGTTTAAAAGTCTCCCCGGGCCTCTGCTGGGTGTCATCTGTGTAGCGCTTGGGCTTTGAGTCTGGAAGGTTTTCACATTCCTCTGTTGTGTCCTCCATTGTGTGTATAGTGTGTCCCTCGGGTGTCAGCAGGCGATAGTTTATAACCAGAAGCCTCAGCCCCGGGGGGTTTTGTGCGCTACCTGCATTAGGATCTCCCACCTGCTGTGAAACATTATCCCGCAGCTTCACGGTTGAGAAATGTCAGGACCCAAACTCAGGACACCAAATTTAGACATCTCGGCTCCGCCAAATGTTAGAAAAGGCTGGTGGGGGTTGAGAACCTGTGTGGTGGTAAAATTTCCCTCGCTTTGTGAGGTGGGGCCCAGGGAAGGAGGAGGGGATTGATGGTGGGAGGCAGCACCTGGCCTTTAAAAGCCTTGCAGAGCTTTAACCTGTGCAAATACACCTGGCAGACCAGGACATTCCAAAGTTGAGCTCTGAGGTGGGACTTGGACGTGGGAACACGTGCCTCATTTTGTAATCGAAATCAGTGGGGACAGAAGTAGAGTTTGGCTCCACCCCAGCCTCGAAGCGGTGCGACCGTGTGAAAGTGAAGCACATCATGTCTTGACTTGACGACGTCTCAGCCATGTCGGTGCAAGAGAGACAGATGGACCCCAGGCACGAGCTGTTTGTCTGCTTGGTTATCCCGTCTGGTGGGCCAGGCACTGCCCTGCGGGCTACTGGCCTGTCCCAAGGTTAAGCGCCGTCTTGGGATGTACACAGTCCCTGTGTGGCTGAGCCAAATAGGGTGCTCTTTTGAGTAAATTCGAGGGGCCGGGGTTTACCAGCGTGGAGGCAGCTCCGTGATTCGCCGAGTCTCCCGCCCATCTCGTCGGTTCGGGGGCTTATCCCTTCCCCCTCGGGTCTCCTCTCCTGCGCGGACTGAGGCTGAGAGGCCCGGGGAGGGGCTGCTGATGGAGAGACTCGTTCCTGCGTTAACAGCTGTGGATTTTAGGTCGGCGGCAGGCATTCCTCCCGCCGCCCGGGGGCAGGCCGTGTCGCAGTGGCAGGAGGTCGCAGCAGCCACACTCAGCAGCTGCTGAAAACAGGGCCCGCCCAGCGGCAGAGGGAGAAGCTGCCTTGGTTCTCCCCTGGCAGTGGGGGCCGCACATGGGTTGCTGTGCCACTTCTTGCTCTTCTCCTTGTCCCTGACAGAGCCACCCGAGAAGGACACAGGATGTGAGTGGCCCGAGACAGCTTGACCTCTGTTTTCCCGAGCTCCCATCTCCATAGAGAGATCTGAGCACGTATGAGGCCTTCGGGAGCGAGCTTCAGACTGGAGTAAAAAGCCCCGGGTGTAGACGTTCTCTGAGATCCCAAGGCCCTGAGACCCGCGGGCCGTCTCCATTGGCCCCGATGCCGGGGTGGGAGCGGGTGCCTGGGCGGCGCCGTGGGGAGGACGCGCCAGGTGCTTGGTCTCTGCTGGCGGCAGAGGCGGCAGGTGCTCCCGGGTCAGGCGAGTTACGCTTACGCGAGGCTTAGTCCCCACGTCGCTTCTCCCTGTTGGCCCCTCCTCTCCGTCTGGAAACCTGTTTAAGGGTCTTGCTTCCCAGCTAAACCACTTGCTCCTCCTGACCTTGGATTCGCTGCGTTGTCTTTTTTGCTTTCAACTCATTGTATCCTCTTGATTCTTTATGAATTCATTCAGCTACTGTTTATTGAGGCTCTCGCAAGGATGAGGCGAGTGTCTCTGGGGACACAAAGATTTATTTTGAACTTTTTATTTTGAAATAATTTTTAGACTTACAAAAATGTTGCAGACATAGTACAAAGTTGAAAGCCTGGCTTTGGGCACTGCCACCTGGGTACCTGGCCACTGCCCTCACACCCACTGTAGTTTGTTTGTTTTTTGTTTGTTTGTTTGCTTTGTGGGGCCCCACCCGTGGCATATGGAGGGTCCTAGTCTAGGGGTCTAATCGGAGCTACAGCTGCCAGCCTCCACCACAGCCACAGCAGTGCAGGATCCAAGCCGTGTCTGCGACCTACATCACAGCTTGCGGCAACACCGAATCTTTAACCCACTGAACAGGGCCGGGGATCAAACCTGCAACCTCACGGTTCCTAGTTGGATTCGTTTCCGCTGTGCCACGATGGGAACTCGGTGCCCACTTAAGATTTTTCCTGCAGGCACATGTGTTCCAAGCCTGACACTGTTGTTCTCCACCAGCTTCCTGAGGATGTCATGACCTCTGCTGGGGGCGGGGGGCGCTGCAGAGCCCAGTCAGAGGCCATGGTGGGGGTGAGAAGGCACTTTGGTGGTGGGAGGTATTGAGGTGAACTTGGTTCCGTGGCGATGGCTCAGAGTGGAGATGCAGGACGTGATGGGGAGAGGGGGATGGCCTCTGATCTCAAGCTGTGTCTGGAGTCGGTGGGGCCTCTCCCTGTCCCGTGGTCCTGTTCTTTGCTGGGTGCCTGGGGCTGGCCTGACCGGAAGGTGGACGTGACTCCTGAACCCCTCGTCAGGACCCGGGTCACTAGCTGTGGGGACAGGGCCGCCCTGTCTGGGCTCTCTCAGCTCAGGCCTTAGTCCCGAGAGTCACCCCGCGAGGATGGCAGCATCGTCCACCCTTTGCACATGAGCAGTGGTGATGGGGCGCCTGGCCCGGCAGAGCAGGCGGCCAGACCAGCCTGAGCAGGGCCAGCGGGACACAGTCTGTCCCTGTGGCTCTTGCTGGTCTTACTCTGAGGACAGAGAAGTGCTGTGGTTTTAAGGGCAGAGCAGTGTTGTTTAAAAACTCTCTTGGGCTCTTGATTCCCAGAAAGCTGGGCCTGGCCTTGCTCTCAGCAGGGCCATCCCCTGAGCCTGCTCGGGTACCTGCTGGGGTTCCTGCCAGCTCCTAAAGGGACCCCCTTGCAGCCTCAGCCTCGCTCTGTGCAGAGGTGGGAGAGGGTCGGGCGTGGGGGAAGCCACGGGCTGCTAGCATTTCCTGCGCAGGCGCGAGGCTGCCGGTGGTCCCCCCACCCCCCTTATCCTCACCAACTGGATTTTTAATGATATAAAAAATAGAGAAACACTGGAACTTAGGACCATCCCTGTGGACGGCCGTACTCTCTGGAGAGTTCTGGCCCCTTTGTGGTCTCTGTTAGAGCCTCAGGCTGCCTTGCTGAGCAGCTCTGACCTGCATCCTTGCTTGTTCCGAGAGCTGACCTTGAGGACTATGGATTTGGGTTAAATGTGTGTGAGTGCTGCCCTTATCGTGTTCTTATGTAAGGTTTCTGATTCCATAAATTATTCCTTCTGAACATGTATCTAGTTCTCACCACTTCTAGAAACAAAGGCTGCAGATAGATCATGTTTGAAAGTCTAATTTATGTTTTTAGCTGCTCTCTTGTTTTGTACATTGTTGCAGAGCTTCAAATAGATACAGACTTCCCCTCGTGGGAATCTAGGGGTCTGTGTCTCTTCTTCTATCTTTGCCAGTTTTCCTTGCAGCCGCCTTTGAGGGACTCAAAATGAAAGACTTTTCCCCTGCATTTCTGGTTCTAGTCGGGACAGCCGTACGTGGCATCTCATTGGTGGCCGCACGTCTCCTTGGTAAATAAGGGAGGTTACCGTGCTGGGCCTCCGTACCCAGCGGGGAGGCTGGGCAGCCCCGCGCTCCATGTCCTCCTGTAGCGGATTCCCAGGTCAGATCTCCGGGCCCCCGCGTCGCCGGGTGACTCCTGGCTCCTGCCCTGGCCTGGCCGCTGGTCCCCTCTGCCATCCTCCCGTGAACACAGCCTTCCTCCCCTCCCTCATCTTGTCGCCCGACCGAGGTCCCGAGGTCCCGGGCCTCTGGGGAAACACTTTCACCTGCTAATCAGAGTTCGGAATGGAGGACCTGGAGAGGCGCTGCGCCTCAACGACCCTGTCTCCTGCTGCACAGGGCACCCGGTGCGCGCGCGTGCGCATGTCTGTCTGTCTGTCTGTCTTTCTTCCTGATGGTGGAAAAGGCATGGCGACCAGACCTAAAGGGGCAGGAGCTTACGTGCGCATCCTACTCAGGAAGGAAAAGGAAGTAGCATTTATGGGGGTGCTGGCTGTGTGTCCAGCACAGGGCTCGCCTTTGATTCCAGAAGCTGCCGCCTTCCCATTAGAACCTGAGACAGATTCAGCAGAAACCTCTACACCCAGGCCCAGGTCACGGTGGTTTAATCTGATAGCCCAGCGCTGGGCATCATCTCATTTGGCAGGGGGTAGGCTGAGAGGTGAGTCAGGACGGAAGCCCAGCCTGACCCTACAGGCTGTTTTTTCCGCATTTCTCTCCTCTGGGCAAACCCGTCCTCTTCACAGTTCTTTCTCACCCCCTCCAGCCCCCACTTTACCAGTCCTGGATTTTCCCCACAAATCTGATCCATGGAACTTTTTTTTTTTTAAAGGATAATTTTTATTTTTTTCCATCATAGCTGGTTTATAGTGTTCTGTCAATGATCAATGGAACATATGGGAAATACAAGTTTAAAAACAAAAGAAGCTTCAAAAACCAAAAAATCTTTCTAAAAACCTGCTTTTGTTAGCCCCCTAAAGTCTGCATCTGGTGATGAAATTCCTCATCCTCTGGGATAGGATTTTTGTGTTTTATTTTTTGCTTTGCTTTGAGCGTGTGTGATGAGGTGGGAACCTGCTTCTGTCTTTTGAGACCTTGGCCAAGCGCCCTATGAGAACCCGCTTCCGAGTGAGCAGACTCTGCAGCCACTCCCGCTGGCTGGCATCGCCGCCCCAATTCTGGCCCTTGCTTGCAGAACTGGACTGCTTCTGCCACTGCTCTTGACCTGGGACATCATGGTCTGGCCGCAGCCATCCCAGGGCCACTCTTTGTATCCTCCTCGCCTTCTCTCGGGAAGAAAAGCAAGAGGAGGAAGTGTGGAGACAGTAGAGGAAGCTGCTTAACGTCAGCGATTATGTTGTGAATGGATAATTTGTAGTCGAGTTGGGACGGGGACCTCTCCGCAGCTGACTTTCCGTCCCCGCTGCCTTTGAGAAGCAAGCGGAAGCGCGGACTGAGCTCAAGCTCAGGTGAGCCTGAGTGAATCCTAGACCTGCGTGGAGCGAGCAAAGGAGGCTAGTGAGTCTTCGTGGACCGGGAACAAAGGCTCGGCGTGTTCCGCTGCCCTCGTTTCCTAAGGTGCTGTTGATTAGACTCCGCCGCAGTCCAGTCTAACTGGCCTCCTTGGACTGGAGAGCCTGCGTGTGGCTGGGGCTTTGCTGCTGGACTGGAGGGAGGACGTTGGCTTTCTGCGTTTGCAGTGCGCGCTGACTCTGCCTGTGGTCTGTGCCGGCCCACCCTCTGGGTGGGGCACTTAGTGCTTCCTTCTGGCCCTGGTGGTTGAGACCAGGTACCACATCTTCTACCACAGTGGAAACTCATTCCAGCCGCATGTTTCTGCTGGGCACATTATCCAAAAAATTGCCCATGCAGTATCACTTTTAAAGTAGTTTTGTGGGGTTTTTTGTTTGTTTTTTTTTTAGGGCTGCCACCAAGGCATGTGGAACTTCCCAGCCAAGGGGTCAAATCAGAGCTACAGCTGCCGGCCTACACCATAGCCACAGCAACAGGGGATCTGAGCCGCATCTTTGACCTACACCACAGCTCATGGCAACACCGGATCCTTAACCCACTGAGCGAGGCCAGGGATGGAACCCACATCCTCCTGGATACCAGTAGGGTTCTTAACCTGCTGAGCCACACTGAGAACTCCTAAAGTAGTCTTGTTAATAGCAGCTTCTTCCCATCCATTCTGCACCCAGCTTGCTAGCTTTCTTAGGAGTCAGTACCGTATAGAAGAAAGAACAGATCCTCAGTCTGAGCTTGTCACCCACTAGGCGAGTCTGGTCGGGCTAAGTTGGAGTCTGAGTTCCCTTATCTGTAGAGAGGAGACGTGGGTACCTGCTGGCCAGGCCGCGTGAGAATTAAGGAGGTAGCCCTTCTGCGGGACCCAGTGCACAGGTGGGTACCAGCCCTGCAGAGACTCAGTGGGGTGGCCCCGCCCTCCCCAGGACCGTCCTTTGGTCTCTGCTGGACCATGGTCCCTGCTCGAGGCCCGCTCGTACAAGGCAGCCCTTCGCAGTGTGAGAGCCGCCTCGAGGGCCTCTCCTTGTGTGGAGGCAAAACAGGCCTCCTTGGAGCCTTCATCTTGGAGTCTTTTCCTGACTTTCAGAGCAAAAGTGTAGATTTCATCTTCTGTCACAAGTCCTACCCACCCCGTCCCCCAGGCTGGGGCATCATTCAGCAAACGCCTCGCTCTGAGATGCACCTGCTTGGAGTCAACGGTTTACAAAGTTAATCAGAGGTTTGCGTTCATTGGCCTATATAATTAATTGAGTAAAAAGTGGGGTTTAAGGGCATAGATTTAAAAAAAGAAAGAAAATCGTGGAAGTTCAGAGAAGGAAGAGTCTGTGCAGCTGGAAGTTGAGGAGGACTTCTTTGTGTTTTGTCACTGACACAGGAGCAGAGGCCGTTGGAGAAGCTGATCTCAGGGACAGGCCCTGGCCCTCACTGCCCTCTGACTTCACCTTTGCCCTCATTTTCCCCCAAAGCACATCAGTAGCTGACAGCATACTGTATTTTCTTTTCTCTCTCTCTCTCTTTTTGTTTTTGTTTTTGTTTTTTTTGTTTTTTGTTTTTTTAGGGCCGCACCTACGGCATGTGGAGGTGTCCAGGCTAGGGGTCAAATCAAATTGGAGCTACAGCTGCTGGTCTACACCCAGCCACAGCACCAGCGGACCCATAACCTACTGAGTGAGGCCAGGGATTGAACCCACATCCTCACGGATACGAGTTGGGTTCGTTAACTGCTGAGCCACGACGGGAACTCCCACTGTGTATTTCTTCATTCGTTTGCTTGTCTGCCCAACCGGAGTGTCAGCACCCCGGGGACGGGGGCTTTGTCTCATCCTCAGCTGGAAGGTGCCTGACACTTAGCAGGGGCTCACTTGTGGTTTGTTGAGTGAATAAAGCCAGCAGCCAGTAGCCGAAGCAGCAGCAGACAGCATTTCATAAAACCGGTCAGACCCTGGGCATTAGTTTGTTCGCTCCTGTTGCCACCCAGGGCGCAGGCTGCCTCCTCCTCGCCCCCCTGCAGAGCAGACGCCGGCCTCTCAGCAGGCGGCGCAGGCTGGGTCTCAGGGTCAGGTCAGCCCCAGAGCCCTGTCTCCCCGCAGGCCGCGGTCCTCCGGCCCTGCTCAGAGTGCCAGAACTCGGGCCGCAGTCCTTCAGTCATCAGTTCAGTTCCTCCGCTGGAACCTGCAAGGCATCGGGAGCCAACTTCTCTTCTGTGTTCGCAGCTTAATTCCCTTTTTTAAAATGGGAGTGTTTCCTGTTTCCTGTGCTCAGACAGCTTTCTAATTTTCTGTGGCTTGTAAGAGATCGCTAGCAATGACTGTGGCCACATGTACCAGTTCTTTCTGTATTCACGGTCACGGGCGTGTGTGTGTGTGTGTGTGTGTGTGTGTGCACGCGCGCGTGTGTTTAGTTTTTGGTCTGGAGTGATTTGACTTCTTTTAAATGGCTGTGCTGGAGTTCCCACTCCAGCAGGTTAAGGATCCAGCGTTGTCTGTGGTGGCACTGGTTTGACCCCCAGCCTGGCACAGTGGGTTAAGTGATCTGGTGTTGCCTTGCTGTAGCCTAGGTGGCGGCTGCAGCTCAGATTCGCTCTCTGGCCCGGGAACTTCCATATGCCGTGGGTGCTACCAAAAAAAGGAAAAAAAGGGAAGAAAGGCTGGGGCTTTCTTGCCATCATCTCTCTGACCGTGATTCATGTTCCTTCCAGGGATGGCTGACACCCAGTCCAGGCCACATCCTTGTGCCACAGGTCTCTCTACAACCCCACCCCCACCCACGCCGTCTAGCCCTGGGTGCCACTGCTTTCCCCTCATGCTTGGGATAAACTCCAAAGGTGGGGCTGCCGAGGCGGCCCCTCCTCCCCCTCCCGCCGAGTCCCAGGTACCCCTTGTCACTGCCGTCCCCTCCCCTTGGCCCCTTGGCTTCCAGCAGTTCCCCGCCTGCACAGCTTCCCCGGCCTCAGGACTCTGCCCTCTGCTCCAGTTCTGTGCGTGGCTGCCTCCGTCTCAGCCTGCTGGTTTCAGCAGACGCCGAGGTTCCGGTGAGGCTTGCCCTCCCCTCAGAGTGGTTCTCCCGCCCCTGCTAAGTTAGTGTGTTAGTCAGGACTCTTCGGAGAGAGCCACTAGGGTGTATATAGAGGACTTATTTGGGGGAATTGGCTCCCATGATTATGGAGGCTGGCAGGTCCAAAATTTACAGGACAGGCGAGCAGCCTAAGGACCCTGGAACGAGCAGGTGTCTCAGTTCAAGGCCAGAGGCCAGCTGCTGTGGACTTCCCTCTTGCTGGGGAAGGTCAGGCTTTTGTTCTAGTCAGGCCTTCACCTGACTGGGCGAGGCCCACCCGCCCAGGGGAGGGCAGCCTGCTTTACCCACAGTGCGCCAGTTTGAGTGCTCAGCTCTTCCGAGAATAGCTTCACAGAAACATCCAGGATAAGTTGACACATGAAGTCCACCACCACAGCCACATGCTTTCTGTTTATTTATGTATATCTGCTTATTACCTGAGTCCTCCCTCTCTGGAGGGGTTTTACTCTCCAGGCCGCAACGGGGCCCTGCTGCCGGCACAGGGCCCGGCACACGGGAGGCTCAGGTAGAGCTTGTCCAGTGGGGAGCCCATGACCTGCCAGCGCTCCACCTGAGTCCCGGCCAGAGCCCGGCCTGTCCTCCGCGCCCCAGGCCCTGTCCCCACAGACCTGCGTCCTCCCAGGCGGGCAGCTTTTTCTGGCTTGGACAAGACACTCGTCCTGATGCCATGTCAGAGGAGCCGTGTACGCGCCATCACTGCCTGTGGCTTCGGTGGCATTGGGCACCCGTGTTCTAGCCTTTCTTCCTCCCTCTTTCAAGACATGAAGCTCTAGTGGGGGAGGGTTGCCAGCCCCCCTGCTTTAGCAGGTGTCCTCACGGGGCTCTATGCTCTCTGGGGTGCCTGTGTTTTTCTCTCTGTGAAAAAAAAATACTGTCTGTATTTTCTAAAAGATCGGGGGCCATGAAGTGTGCTTCGCAGCAGTTTCCTCCTGTCTTTGTCTCATTCCTGCCCCGCCAGGCGCTCACGCCCCGAGGCGGGCTTCTCTGCAGATGTGCTCTGAGCCACTTTTCCTCACCTTCTCCCCACATCTCCCTTCCAACAGTCCGCTCCAGCCGGGGCCTCCGGACTGTGCACCTCCGCGCTCTCTGTTGCTCCCGTGAGCAGCCCCTCCTCTGCGTGGGGGTGTGCGGCCTCCTGACCCTGTCCCCCGACTGTTTGCTCCCAGGGGTCCCTGGGGATCACTGGGTAGCTCCACCTCACATGTGACTGCAGCCGAATGCCTTACGATTGGCAACAGTTTAAGCCTGAATTATATTTTTGGAGAGCTGTTACCCTTAGGCCCACCTGCGTTCTTTGACTAAACCTCAAACCTTGTCCCATGTTATGATTTGGGTAATTTTGTCCTTTCCCAACTCGGTTTTATTCTTTCAGCTTAAAAGAAAAGGTTCTATAAACTGGTAATTGAAAACATGGCCTGGATGCTGTGTTTATTTTTATTGACATTCAGCATCATCAGGAAAAGATTATAATAGTATTCATTTAAACTTTTTTAAGTCGAATAACTACCTTTTTAAAAATTTACTTGTTTATTTTTGCTCTTTAAAAGGCCTCACCCACGGCATTAGAAATTCCCAGGCTAGGGGTCGAATCGGAGCTGTAGCTGCCAGTCTCTCCCAGAACCACAGTAACTCAGGATCTGATCTGCATCTGTGACCTACACCACAGCTCCCGGCAACACTGAATCCCCAACCCACTGAGCGAGGCCAGGGATCGAAGCCGCATCCTCATGGATACTAGTCAGATTTGTTTCTGCTGCTCCACGACGGGAACTCCAAATAGCTGCCTTTTTAAAATCTCTTCTAGGAGTTCCCTGGTGGCCCATTGGGTTAAGGATCCAGCATTGTCACTGCTGTGGCTCTGGTTGCTGCTGTGGGCATGGGATAGATCCCTGGCCCAGGCACTTTTGCATGGGGTGTGGGCAAAAAACTCTATAGCGTTTTACTGAATGCTGGCTTCCCCTCCAGTTCCGTGGTAGTTGCTCTAAGGAGATAGAAAAGTCATTTCATGTCCTTGCCTTCTGCAGGTTTATGGCAGCGATGGGAGGAAGACAATGGGTGGGAAATATCAAAGAGCAGGAATGTAAACAGAGGCAGAGGCTGCTCTCTGAGCGCCACGATGCCAGGGCTGTCAGGCGGCACCTGAGTTGGGGCTTGAACGGGGATTGTCTGGTTGAGGGTGGGAAACACCATCAGCCAAGGCGTGGAGCTGGGGGTGGCAGGGCGTGTGCTGAGCAGGGGTACAGCTTATGTCCGGTGGAGGCCACAGCCGCTGGAGCGGAGGGGAGTCCCTTACGGGTTCATGGCAGGGACCGGCTCCCAGAAGCTTGGCCTGCATCCCCCTGGGGTGCCGCAGCTTCTGCGGCTCAGGCCAGCGTGGGTAAAACGGCTGCAGCCCATAACTGTGTTTTATGACACCTGCCTAAGTGGCTCCAACTCCCTGAGCCTCAGTTTCCACAGTACAGCCTACCCTGTCTCACAGCTGTGATATCTGGGGGTAAAATGTGTTTGTTTAAAACTTAAAGCATTCCGTTAACATAATTAGCCAGAAGCTGGATTTGAGGACTTTGGGGGATGCGAAAGTTCCTGTCGGGTACGGAAGAGGCAAGAGGATGAACAGAGGAGTTCCCCTTGTGGCTCTGCGGTAATGAACCCAACTAACAACCCATGAGCACTCGGGTTTGATCCCTGGCTTTGCTCAGTGGGTTAAGGATCTGGCATTGCTGTGAGCTGCAGTGTAGGTCGGATCTGGCATTGCCTAGGCTGTGGCTTATGCTGGCAGCTGTAGCTCCGATTTGACCCCTGGTCTGGGAACTTCTATACGCAGGTACGGCCCTAAAAAGACCAAAAAAAAAAAGGATGAAACAGAAAGGCCTGTTCACAGGAGCTTGGGTGGCGGGTGTGGGAAGGGGGGAGGGGATGAGGCCGAAAGAGGCAGGAGCCCCCCTGAGGGCCTTCCGATGTCCCTGGGGTTCGTCTCCTGCCTGTGATGGGGGCCTGGGGAACAGAGTGATCACATGGCCCAGGTTTGTTTGCTTAGATAACCTTGGAGCAGGGAGGCCAGAAGGGCAGTTACCCGGAGGAATGTGAGAAGCAAGCGCCTGCAGGTTGAATTGACAGAATCTGGTGACAAGCTGGCTGAGAAGCTTTTGGGAGGGAGTTAGCTAAGGGTGATTTCGAGGTTCCTGGAATAAAGCGGTTTTAAGTTTACTTTCTCCCTCTAAACTGACTTTACCAACCTTTATCTAACCTTTATGATTTAGAAAGGACACTTTTCGATCCTAAATTTCTGGCGTATTCTAAGTTGTTTAAACCAAAAGTCATCTTGTAACTGAGTTTTCGTTCAGACAGGTTTATTTTGTACTTTGGAATATGTATCTCAAGGAGGAGTCTTTTGTATGCAGAAGTCAAGCCTGGAGCAAATTTTTATTGTGAAATTATAAGCTCGTGAAAGGGAAGGTTTTAATGGAAGTGCTCACCCACCCTGAACCGTAGTGACACTCACACAATAGCACGTCTGAACGAGAAGCTGTCAGACGAGCAGCTTTCCATTTAAATATATCAGTGATTTCGAGACTGTCTCTAATGAGTTTTAAAATCTTTGTGTCAGTCTCATGTTTTTTTCCTTAAACGCTGGGAAGTCATTTAAAATTAATAAGCCAGTTTTTATCTGATGGCGTTTACATCAGACCTGCCGCCACCGTCTTGGCGGTCCTTGCTCTTATGTGGGCGTCTTGTTAGTCTCACGTGGGTTCGTGGTCATGGTCGCTAGAGCCAGAGGGACAGCGGCTTCGGGAGAACAGGCCAGTATGCTAACCGGAGGGACCGCCTGGCCACCACTGCCGCGTCACCTGAATGTGGGCAGCATGGTGACGAGGGCCCTGTTTCAGTCGCTGCCGATGGAGATAGGAGACGAGCATCCTTGAGTTGGTGAGGTGTTGGACCAGGGTGTACGGAGGACTTAGGAGATTCAGTCTCTGTCCCTGTCACTCATACGCACACGCACAACACGCACACCCCCCCCCCCATGTCGCACAATCGCACAGAAGTGGCGCTGCATCCCAGCCTGTCCCCCGTGTCGTCCAGCCCCCCGATGGGAGAGGAGCGCTACTAGGCACTGGGGCTGCAGAGCCGGCCCGCGGCTTCTGGCTTCACGGAGCTCTCTGCCCAGCGAAATCCGCATCCAGCCCCGTGATGGAAGAGCAGGGGAGGGGCCCCGGCCCAGAGGCAGGGCAGCTGCAGAAGGATCGGGAGTCCGGGAGCCTTTCCAGAGGCTGACCCTGAAGAAGGTCCAGAGCTGGCCACGGAGAGGGCAGAGGGCACAGCCTGGCCACTCAGCGTGGCTGGAGCATGGGGTGCTTGGGGACAGAGGAGGGAGGGGAGGGTGGCGAGAGACAGGCTGGAAGAGGAGGAACAGAGCCAGTGTGTGGTAGCACTTCATTGGAAGGCGGCTCTGCTCCCACTGTTCCACCATCGCTACTGCAGTGGCGCTTCACTGGGGGCCAAGGGCGCATTAAGCACGCGCACTGAAGCCTCACGACAGCCTTCTGGATCTGGCTGCGTTATTCCCCCTTGAGAGGTGAGGAGACCGAGGTGTTTGCTGGTCTGTCTGTCGCGGGACTTCAACTCATCCCTGGTCAGCAGTACACCAGGGCTCAGATTCCTACCCGAGTCTGAGGGCTTCATCCTGTAACCGGGGAGTGGGTCCCTCAGTCCACGAACTCCGATGCAGTGGGGCGCACTCAGCCCTGCTAAAGGGAGGCACCACAGGGCCAGGGGCACCTTGATCCGTGAGTGCTGGCGGCCAGCAAGGGCTCGGTCACCAGTTCCGGAGGAGAAGTACACTCCCGAGCAGACTGAGTCGGCAGCGTGAGCACGATCGGACACAAATCTGGACTTTCGAGTGTGTGGGTAGCAGTAGTTTCTTGAACTGGCTGTGGCCCAGATCAAAGTTGCATTAAGAAGTCATTCTGAAAAAAAAAAAAAAAAAAAAAGGAGTTCCCACTGTGGCACAGTAGAAATGAATCTGACTAGGATCCATGCAGACAAGGGTTCAATCCCTGGCCTCGCTCAGTGGGTTGAGGATCTGGCATTGCCGTGAGCGGTGGTGTAGGTCACAGACTCTGATCCTGATTTGCTGTGGCTGTGGTGTAGGCTGGCATCTGTAGCTCCAATTCAACTCCTAGCCCGGGTTGAAACTTCCATATGCCCTGGCTGCAGCCCTTAAAAGGCAAACAAAAAAGAGGAAGAAGTCATTCCAAGCCAACCCCACTTCCTGTTTTTCTTTTTAATTTAAAGGAAGTTCTTAATCTCAGCAAGACCCTCATCCTGGGGCTGGGTTGGAGTGGCTCTGAATGTGGCCAGAGAGGTGACTTTCACTTTCAAGTCTGAGCCATCTCATTAACCCATGCGTGTGGACGAGAAGAAACTGAGACAAATCCTGGTTCTTCCACATCTGTGCCCGTAGCCTTTTATGTCAAACAAAACTGTGTGCATTAATTATCAGGCGCTTTATATGGAATACTTTACATATAGAACTGAAGTTTTGGTGTTTGGTGGTCTGAAGGCAATACTGAAGCAGGAAGAAAATGGCCTGGTATGTGCAGAACTAAAGATTTTTTTTCCTTTTCCAACTCAGTTATTAAGGACTTGATTTAGAGTTTTTGTTTCTGTTTTTGTTTTGTTTTGTTTTTGGGGGGATTTTTCTGGCTGCACCTGCAGTATGCAGAAGTTTCTGAGCAGGGATTGAACCCATGCCATAGCAATGACTCAAGCCACAGCAGTGGCAACACTGGATCCTTAACCTCCTGAGCCACCAGGAAACTCCTGCTTTTGTTGTTTTTGAACTTTCAGATTATAACCATGATGAAAACTCCTGCACAAAAGATGCAATTTATAATGTAAATTGACTCTAAAGTGTGATTTATTTATTTTATCTATTTAATTTTTTTTGCCGCACCCATGGCATATGGAAATTCCTGGGCCAGGATTTAACCTGTGCCACAGCAGTGACCAGCACTGCTGCTAGTGACGACTCGGATCCTTAGCCCACTGCACCACAAGGGAACTCCTCAAGTGTGCTGTTTCATTAGACTATTTGATGGTTCCCAGTGTATAAGCATTATGATCAGACATTTGCCAGAAAGGAGGAAATTTGTTCGTTTTCCCACAGTAGGTCACGTGTATCTCCTCTTGTCAGGTCTTCCTTAAAACTGACCATCTAGTGTTCGGGTCCTAGTAGAATAGGATGTGGGGCTGTAGGACAGTTAGGAGGAGAAAATACTTTGAGAAGTGAGGTCCTCGAACCATGTGGACAGCTGTTCTTCAAGAGGACGGCAAGGACAGAAGCGTTGTTATGAGAACCTTTCCGTTTTTAATGGTCACTTGTAGTATTCTTATGTCAAAATCTAATTTTATGTCTTTTTTTTTTTTTTTTCATCTTTTTAGGGCCGCACCCACAGCACATGGAGGTTCCCAGGCTGGGGGTCAAATCGGAGCTACAGCTGCCGGCCTACACCACAGCCACAGCAACACCAGATCTGAGCTGTGTCTGTGACCTGCACCACAGCTCACAGCAATGCCGGATCCTTAACCCACTGAGTGAGGCCAGGAACCGAACCTGCGTCCTCATGGATACTAGTCAGATTCGTTTCTGCTGAGCCACAGCGGAAACTCCTAAAATCTAATTTTATACGAGAAGATGGCTGTTGGTGGTCAGATGAGGAAAACATCGCCTTGTCCAGTGCATGTCGTAGGCTGGTAGCTGCTCTCTTGTTGAACCCAACGCTGGCAAGGGGGTCCGCTGGTCTATGGTTAAGACGCTTCGCTTTTGCTTTAAAGTCCTTAAAAACCCATGGTGCTGTCTTAGGGCAGTACTGGCTCCCCTTTCCCTGTGTGAAAGGTGCTCATTTGGGATCGGCGCCTGGGTTTGAGTCACGGCTCTGCCTCCGGAGAACCTGGGGATGGCAGGTGTCTTAGCCTCAGTTTCCCCATCTGGTAATGGAGTGTCGGTCACGGCCTTACGTTGGTCCTGGGAGAATTAAGTGAGACGTGTGAGAGCCCTGCAGAAAGTTCTAACCTTCACAGAAATGCAAGGCACCCACTTTGTGGGTCTGCACAGTGTTGTTTTGTACATTTCTTGCTAGGATACGTGTTTTATATACACTTTTTTTTTTTTTTTTGCTTATTGGGGCTACACCTGTGGCATGTGGAAATTCTCCAGCTAGTGGTTGAATTGGAGCTGTAGCCACTGGCCTACCCCACAGCCATAGCAATGCCAGATGCGAGCCATGTCTGCGGCCTACACCCCAGCTCACGGCAACGCCGGATCTCTTAACCCCCTGAGTAAGGCCAGGGAGCGAACATGCATCCTCATGGATACTAGTCAGGTTCATTATCGATGAGTCACAGCAGGAACGCCAGGACATGTTGTATTTATACAGAGACAGCACTTGAGGTCGGGTGAATGGATCTTGCAACGCCTCCGCCTCCTAGCTGGGCGACCTAGGCGTGTTTCTAGGGGACATGGTTTCTTTCTCTGTGAATGGCAGTGGTGATGGTGCCCGTCCTCTGGGGCTCCTGTGAGGTTTAAACTTGTTAACGCTGTAAAATGCCGGGACACTGGGTGCGCCCAGCACATAGTAGGTGCGCAGTAATTGTTCATCATTGTCTCACTGTTGGCGCAGCCTTGGTTTGGACAATGATGGATCGAGGACCTGCCTCGGCTAGGCCCGTTTCTGCACAGACTGCCCAGTCTGCTGAAAACAGGTGTGACAAGTTCTATTTTTGTTGTCGTTTTAGGACCACACATGCGGCACATGGAGGTTCCCAGGCTAGGGGTCCCATCGGAGCTGTAGCCCCCGGCCCACACCAGGGCCACAGCCACGCGGGATCCGAGCCGTGTCTGCGACCTACACCCCAGCTCACGGCAACGCCGGATCGTCAACCCACTGAGCAAGGGCAGGGACCGAACCCGCAACCTCATGGTTCCTCGTCGGATTCGTTAACCACTGCACCACGACGGGAACTCCTGCAATAAATTCTTGCCGTGAAGGTTTGGTCCTGAGCCCCGTGACGCTGAGTAGGGGTGATGGCCGTGGAGGACCTGCCCTGGGGAGAGAGAGCCGTACGTGCACCGACGCCGCATCACCTGCATCTCGCTGCTCGGCAGACTCAGGAGTTCAGTTGCTCATTCCTGAGTCACCTGCTTAATTTCACTGATTTCTTCAGTGGAGCCATTCTGAACCCCTGAGGGGCTGAAAACAAACTTTCTGCGATTTTGTTTCCACAGTTCCTTGCCTGATGTTTGACACATGATAAACATCTGTGGAGTTAATGTTAGTTATCAGTTATTTGCAGGTCAGGTCCGGAACTATATTAGAAATCCTGAGAAACCGTGCTGTGGCCAGAGTTAGAGCGCTCTAGGTTTCTTCAGAGGAAAAAGTAACGTGGCCGAGTCTTGGCCTCTGCTGCCAGAGGCCTTTTTGAGTTTTTTCTTTCTTTTTTTTTTTTCCCAGTGAAATTATTTTAAACATGAGAAACCATGCATATGTATAGTAGACAATATTAGAAAACGCACAATAGCTTAGGGAGGAAAATTAAGGTTTTATATATCCTGTTTGGCAGAGTTTCCGTGACCCAGAGCCTTCAGCAGGCAGATCTGGACAAAACGGGGGCCAAAACCCCTTGTGTGAAATTCAGCTTCTCTGAGGCCGCACTTTGCCACTGTTGGCTGGTGTGTGCATACGTCCGGGCGAAGGGTGGAGGGGATTGATCAGACAGCAATGATATTTGCCATCTCCTTCGTGGCAGCTCCTGGATTCAACTCAAGGGGGCACAAGTCACCCCGAAACGTGTTAAAAATGGCGCTTCCTGAGCGCCCCTCTCAGGGCCGTAGGTCTGGGCTGCAGGCCTGTGCCGTGTCCCCAGAGAGCAGCGTCTGGACCATGGGACTCTGGAGCAGCTAAGAGCTTGCTGTTGGAGCCTGTCCAAAATATCTTACCATTTCCTTGTGCGTCACCATTTTTATGGGTTTTATGGAACGAAAACAGGTGTATGGAGTTGAGCAGACCAAAATAAATCCCTAAGCATGGGAGGTGGGCCTTCTGGAGGCCTTCAGATGGCCCGATTTTCATAGGTAACAGTGGAAATTAAAGAGCCTCAGATGGGTTTCTATATTGGACTTGACTCTGTTGGAGACGACCAGTGTGGAAGCAACTGGTTCCCACATCCTGACTAGCCCGTGTCTTTGTTCAGAGTGGACATATGTCTCAGGGAACCTGCGTCTCTCCAAAGCCGTACGTTCAGGATGGAGAGAGAGTGTTAGTTTTCAGATGACGGCGGGAATGCTGAGTGCGGAGTCGGGAGGAAGGGACAGATCATCCCAGCACACGGGTGATGCCCGAGAGCGGACCGGAGGCCGCTCGCTCTCAGCAGAGCCTCCTGCCTCCCATCTGAAGGGAGTGGAGATGCTTTGTCTTCCTGCCGTTGCCGTGGCTCCTCTCCCGCCTCCTCAGAATCCCCTCTCTTCACCCCCCCTGCTGTGGCTCGCCTTGCTTCGCTCTCCCAGACCAGCGCCTTCCCTCTGCTCTTGGTAACGCAGTGCCCTGCGTGCCTTCGCAGTGTCCCTGAAGTCTCCATCCTGTGCATCTGCTGCCCTTTTCCTAGTAAATAGGTTCACTTCCTCTTTCCTAAAAGGCAGAAAGGCGCTAACACGTACTGCAGACACGCGTTAGAGCAGCAGCTCCTAGCCTGTCCTGACGAATAAGGTGTGTGTGTGTGTGTGTGTGTGTGTGTGTGTGTGTGTGTGTGTGCGCGCGCGCGCGCCTGTCCTGACGAATAAGGGGTGGGGGGGTGGGGGGGTGGGTGTGTGAGTGAACTTTTTGGAGAAATACTCCCAGGCCCGCAGCGGTTTGTTTGTTATAGGCTTGACCCCGTGCCACTTGTTCTCCCAGTGGGTGGGGCTCCAGGCCCGGCCTGGGTGAGTCCTCTGGCCCCGGGTGTCCCTCGGGCTGTGGTGGTCCCCTCCCAGGGCCCAGCTAGGGCAGGGTCGGCATCCGCTCCCTCTCGTGACTGGTGGTGGGATTCCGCCCCTCAGGGACGCGGTTCTTCCTGGGGGGGGGCCTTGCCCCCTCGAACCCAGCGATTTTAGCAGGTTCGCAGAGTTCAGCAGCCCCTTCCCGCACGCTCCACCTCTCGGCTCTGCTCTGGGTCATCCTTTGGTTACTTTCCCCAAAGAAGACCTCCCCGGCACTTCCATTAATTTAGCAACGTCTGCCCTGGAGGGGTGCCACCTTACTGAGGCCCCTCAAGCGCCAGCGGACCTGGGGGTGGGCCTGCCTTCACTCTACATACACGGAGGCCGCTGCCCTGCACACTGCGCCCTTCCCTGGGGGCCCTCCCCCGCCTTTCTCCCGCCTCTGCTTCCCTCCCCGAGCTTTTTCAGCCTGCAGACCTCATCCCCTCCTCCCCCCGCATGCCGTCCCTGGTGGTCTCTGCCTGGACACGCTCTCTCTACCTTGCTGCCTGGAGACCTGACTCCCGTGACTCCCGCGCCTTCGTGTCCCGGAGTCGCTGCCAGACCCCTCTGTTCCCGGCAACGTGTGCAACTCTCCTCAGCAGTGCCAGCGCACGTCGTGTATTCTGGCGGCTCATGTCACGACTTGCCACCTCGACGCCCTGCGACGATGACGATGTCATTAGGACCTGGGCGTCGGGAGCCCGTCTTGCTCACGGTTCCCGGCGGTGCCTGAGCCGCAGCAGGTCCTCAGTGATGCTGGGGCAGCGATGGAGGAAGGTGGCATTGAGGATTCAGGAAGAGGCCCTAGTGCCTCTTGACAAAATTGTTTGCTGCTAGGACTTTCCTCCTGTATTATTCCCACATAGTAGTATTTCCTTTGTCTAATACCTTTTCTGAGATGGATCAAAACTGTATTTTAACATTTCTTAACGTCTGCTTCTTTCCTGCTTTTTTTGCAGGTATAGTTCATCCTGTAGTTCACAGGATGTCACAGCAAATGGCATTTATTGCATTTTGTCCTGGTTTGGTTTGGTTTTGTTTTATGGACATATCTTTTACGCGTAGTTAGGAGACTAAGAGATGTGGTTATTTTGGCTGTCCTCCTAATCCTGATGTCCACTAAAAGTCAGTGGACACTTTTCTAATCTAATTTCTGTCTGAAGGTATGTTTTCTGTGTCAGTATCCCATGCTCAGTAGGTTACTGTGTGTAATTTGAAGGCCTTAGCTTTTCTTTCTTTTTTTTTTCTTTTGGTCTCTTTAGGGCCACAATCACAGCATATGGAAGTTCCCAGGCTAGGGGTCGAATTGGAGCCACAGCCCCTGGCAATGCCAGATCCTCATCTGTGACCTACGCCGCAGCTTGTGGCAATGCCAGATCCTTAACCCACTGAGCCAGGCTAAGAATTGAACCTGCATCCTCATGGATACTAGTCAGGTTCTTAACCCACTGATCCAGGAAGGGAACTCCTTGAAGTCCTTAGCTGCTTTTTTTTCAAACTTAAAGGTTCCTCTGCACAGCGACCACAGTAGAGAAGTTAGCACAGGATAGGAAGGTGACTGGGGAAGTTCTGTGCGCTCAGATCGTCCGGCCACGGTTCAGAAGCAGCCCCTCTCCCAGGTCAGAGCCAGTCTCTCAACACCCGCTTCTGACCAGGGGGTTCTCCCTACTGTCGCAGCATGTTGGGCCAGGTTTGTGTGTGAGGGGGCACACCTGGAATGGGAAGCACGGCCTCTGTCCACCTTGACCGGCTGGGCCGTGAGCACCCTGAACCCGAGACTGTGGCTGGGATTTGCCCTCCTGATCTGGACCATAGAACAGAGGTGTGCTCTGTGTACCGTAGACTGGCCTAGGCTGGATTATACTGGAATGTGTTGTGCGCCCCCCCCCCCAAAATAAAACCACCTAAGAAAATATCTTACATGTTTTGTTAATGTTTTAGGGCTTCAGCTCACAGTTTATCTCTTTACATCTGGTATCTGTATGGACCTCAATACGCAAATTCATTACATGGATGAAAAAGCCTCTATATAATAACCCATGCCTACTCTTTTTGTTTTCTTTAATGCTCATTTTAAAAAAAAAAAAGAAAAATCTGCACATTGGTCAGTGTTCCCTGCAAGATGGCCAGTCCCTTACTTTGCCTCCAACCTAAGTTTGTGACTTACAGGGAAGACAGGAAGCAGGAAGAGTGAGCCGGGGCAGGTCTGTGTTTATCAGCTTCTGTCCTTCCTCCCCAGACCCCTTGGCCCCCCTGCTCCACGCCTGTCCCCTAAGCTGCCCTCGTCTGGGCTGGGACTGTGTCCAGGACTCAACCACCCACCAGACAGGAAGCTCCAGGAGGGAGAAGCCCCGGCGGCCCTGCTAACTTCTGCGTTCCCTGGCCCAGCATTTCAAGGGTGGGCCCTCTGTGATGTTTGCTGAACGAGGGAGTGAGTGCATGAAAGAACGAATGCCATGAAGCAACTCACGAGCAGTTGAATGTGTAAAGTCAAGTGCTAGGTGGTGTTTTGCAGCCTTCGGTGTGAGGGACACAGAGGTCCCTGGAGGTCAGCTGAAGGTCTGAAGGGCAGGCGGGTGCTCTTACCGCCTTAAGGTTGCTAAGTGAATCAGGAAGGGAGGGCCCATCATTCTAATCTGGAAAGTGATAGCGAATTTGAGCTGTGAGAAGTGGGGGGAGCAGTTCTCCACGTCAGGTTTTTTCAGGGATATGTAAGATTACTTCCAGATTTTGCAACCTTTTAAAAGAAATTAGCGGATGACTCGAAAAGACAATGGTCATTTAGCCGAGCATCGCGTCTTAATTGACAAAGCTAATGATCTAGAAAAACCTATGTTGGAAAATGTCACTTTATTATATGTGTCTGGAAGTGCAGATGGGAAAACAGGTTTTTTTCTTTTTGCAGCAGATTCATTAAGTGTTTAGAAAGAGGCTCCCTCGGCACCGCCTTCCGCAGCCTAAGTAGCTCGCGACTTAATCTAAACTCTGCCGTCTCGCGTCTGTTACGAAAGAGGCGGCTGTGCTGCCCTTTAGAGCAGACCCAGGGCCTCCGCACCGGCTGCTCTCAGCCTCTGCTCCCGGGAGTGTCCAGGTGACAGCTAACCCCGGGCCTGGCTGGAGAGATGCCCCGTCACGCCTCGCTGGCGGCCTGGTAACCGTCTTGCACCCCGGGTTTTGTTTCAGCGTCTCTGCAGCCCGCAGCTGCCCCCAGGCTCCCGGGTTCCTGCTTTACTAAGAGAAAACTCAGACCAGGTGACAGGAATTTCTTCTGCTTCCTGTTGTCTCCGTCTTCGTGTTTTCACCTCCCTTTGTCCCTCTGAGAAGGAATCCTGGCCAGCAGCTAAGGCGGCCAGGCGACATTGCCCTGGGCGCCGTCTGGCCGTCCCGGCATTCTCTCATCCTTTCCTTCCTGTCCAGCGTTATCATCTGTGCCTTTGAGGCGATGCCCTGGCCCGTTCTGTCTTGAGCCACAGCATTCGTCAGGCATATTCCACGCTGCCCCCGCCAGTGGCATGCCCCCTGGTGGGTCCGGGGCTCTTCCAGTCTCCTCGCCCTCCCTCACCAGCCTGCTTATCCCTTCAAGCTGGTCTTCCTGGGCTTCTCTTCCTGCCATTCCTGCCCCCTGCGGAGAAGTGGTCCCCAACTTTGGGGGGCTTTGGGTTAGGATTTAGATCTGCTTTTCAAAACCCAGGTCTAAGTTCTTCTCTCATCCATGACTGTAATCAAAAGTCATATCAAAAGGTGACCAGATTTCTTGCTTTCTGTTCCAAGCGCACAAATTGATAGTCGTCTGTTTTATAGGTAGTGCTTAAAAGACATGCATTGATGAAATTGTTCTTCCACGGAAAACTTGTTTCCAGATATTGACTGCTCCAACAAAATGGTATCCTTCTTAGAAAGTGAGACGGTATTTTTCGCTGATAAAAATGAGTGAAATCCATCTCGCAATGATCAGTAAAGCATTTAATTAAGAAAATAGAAGGCAAAGCAATTTTTTGTTGTTGTTTTTGTGGGAAAAGAGGTAGGTTCACAGTTTCTCCCCTGTCCTGCTGGGCTCTCTCCTGGCTCGTTCACGCAGGTGGGAGCAGGTGGACCCTGGTCCAGTCCTGCCCAGTTTGATCTGCCCTTTACCTCTTCTCGGTTGTATACCCTGGTCCGTGGCAAGGTAGCCTCTAAGTTTACAGAATTTTTCTTCATGACTTTTTTTTTTCCCTGAGAAGTTTTAACGCCAATAGGGAAATAGCAGTAACTACTAATAACGTCTTAGGACCTGCTTTCTCAGTTTTTATCTTTCGGTAAAACAGTGCTTGAAAGAGATAGGGCACCTATTATGGACTACTAGAGGGAATTTTTTTTATTAACTAAAGATGAATATAAAATATTTGGCTTAATCAAAAAGAAAGCTCTCAGCCGCTTTACCCAAAGGCTTGGGCATTTTAACTTACATTTGGTTAGTCAGAGGAGTTATCTTGACTTACTGTTTTGCCTGTAATAAACTATAACCCTATAATTCAGCTCATTGCAGTTTTTTGGATTTGATATTTTTGGGGCGCTTTGCCCGTGGCAGATGGAAATTCCCTGGGCCAGGGATGGACCTCGTGCCCCAGCAGTGACCAAGCCGTAGCAGTGACGATGCTGGATCCTTGACGTGCTATGCCACCCCCTCTCTCTTTGGTTGGAACATTTGTAATTTTGCTCTACCCAAAGGACCCAGAGAAAGAGTTCTTTGATTGGTACCTTTTGGGCACAGTTTAAGCCTGGCAAGTAGATGACAGGAAGGGGTGGGAATAGGCCTGTCTGGAGAAGGGACCCGCACACTCACAGCTGGCGGTGTCCCCACTCTCTGTGCTGGAGACACGCGCCCAGCCTTGGTGCTGTGTTCTCAGCCACCTGCCCACCCACCTCCCTGGGGACCTCTGGGTCTGTGCAGGGACCTTTTTCCTAGATTTTGTTATCACTGGGATTTACCAGAGTAAACTCATGGCAGCTGGTGACAAAGTAGATTCATGTGATGTGCCCGAGAAGGTAGAGGCTCCAGAGTCTCAGTCAGTCGTGGGAACTCTCCCCAATCCCGGGGCGGGTATCTCACGCCAGAATTGGCCCCATCTTTCTCAGAATCCCAGGTCTGAAATGCAGGATTCTCAGACTCTCTAGTGTCCTCAGAGTTCACCTCTTACCAGCTGCTCTCGTCCTCCTCAACTTCCTTTAGGCTTAAAGGCAGAACATTTAAGGGGCCAAGGTTCATTTCCCTAACACCATGACAACTAGGCGAGTAGCCAGCAGCCAAAGAGATAGTACCAGTGTCAGAACTTGGAGGTAACACCAGTTAATCATTGATAAGGCCGTGGGGTGTCTTTGAGGCTGTTCAGAGCTATTGTGAAAATGATAGAGTTCCAGATAAAACAGTAGTGGACGTTGCTGGGACACCAAGATGGAGTCATTCTCATGAAGAAAATGCTGGAAAGTGAATTTTACACATGACCCCTGTATTTAAAATGTATTGAAGAAAAGGAGTATGCATCTCGCACGTGTTTGGTCCAGATGTGTTTTCTGGGACCAGGGTTCTTCACGTCCAGAAGGAGGGGGAACTGGGCCGGAAGGTCTCTTACCACCTGGTCTGAGATTTTATGACTGTAGATCATAAACGAGTTTATGACTGTAGACTTTTAACTAAATACGGTGTCCTTTCTGATAGTTTGGGAAATAACAGACTCACAGTCTTTGTTTTGCTAATATTGCCCACTTCTAAGCTTTGTAATGTCCTTTAAAATACCTCTATTCCAAATTTTTACTGAGAGCAATATTTACCAAGCGTTTTCCTAGAATCTGAAAAAGAAAAAAACGTGGTTACTGGATCCTTATCAGAATGCTTTATTTATAAAAGTGGGACAGCAGAAATTACCCTTTGCCTGTAAATAAACTCCGGAAAAGCACTGCCTTAGTCATTATCCCCCACCTGCCAGTCATTGACCCGGTAGCCTTGGATGTGCCTCTCTGTCCCTCGGGGGTTTTTTTATTTTGTTTTGTTTTGTTTTAATGATAACGCTGACAGGTTTATTTGCAAGGAAATGTGGTTATATAGTTTTGGGTTTTTTTGTTTGTTTGTTTGTTTTTAAAACCTATTTCATACCATCAGTAGCTGTCCAAGAGACACAGTCACCGGGCAACTTGTTAAAGATGCTTCCATTTTTGACCGTGTCCCTCAGTTTTTGCAGCAACAGAATGGGCCTGGGAGTTCCCACTGCGGCACAGCAGAAGCAGACCTGACTAGTATCCATGAGGAGGTGCTCGCTCAGTGGGTTAAGGATCTGGCCTTGCTGTGAGCTGTGGTGTAGGTTGCACACGTGGCTCGGGTCCCCTGCTGCTGTGGCTGTGGCTGTGGTACAGGCCGGCAGCTGTAGCTCTCATTTGACCCGTAGCCCGGGAACTTCCATGTGTCTTTTTAAGGTGCAGCCTTAAAAAGACAGTGGCGGGGGGGCTAGTAATAGTGCCTGTTTCATAGGAAGGCAGGATGATTAAATTATACAGCGCATATTTATTATACTCCGTTATTCTGTATATTATATCGTACTTTGTAAAGCTCACAAGAGCGCCTTGCTGAGTCCTGCTTGTTAATCCCCACCTCGTCCCCTCGTCCCTTCTCAGTCTCTCTGTCTCTCCTGGAGCAACAGGGAGCGTTCCTCGGTACCGAGCCACAGTCATTCCTTTTCTGGGACAAGGTTTGTATGCCTGCTCTGAACCTCAGTCTCCCTAACAGGGAGACGGTCTCCTATGGTGGTCAGAATGCTCTCGTCATACAGACCACAGCGGGCCTGATTAACTGAACCAGAGTCCAAGCCTCTACCCTGAAGTGTTGGAATTGAAAATAGCCGAGATTGGCCTTCTCCTGTGGCGCAGTGTTCGAAGGATCCGGTGTTGTCAGTCTCCGGCTCGGGACCTTCCGCGTGCTGTGAGCATGGCCCAAAAAATCCACAGAAATAGCTGAAATGAAAAGGAAATTCTGTGAAGCTGATGATAAATAATTCTAGCCTTTTTTTTTTTTTTTTTTTGGCCACGCCCATGACACGCGAAGTTCCCAGGCCAGGGACTGAACCTGCGCCACAACAGCAACCACTGCAGTGACAGTACTGGGCCCTTAACCTGCTGAGCCGCAGGGATCACCTAGCCTGCTTTTTTCATGCAGAGGCGTTCTAAAATGATGACTGCTTACTTCTGGCTTCTTTCATGCTAAGACTAAGGGGTTGCCAGTATCTACACTTCCTGGGAAGACGTGGCTCACTTGGTGGAGTTGCTGTCTCTTGCAGACCAGAAGGCGATTCACTCTCTGCTAGGGTCCTTACGTTAATGAGCAGGTGAGATGCTTGGGGAGTTTTGGGGTGGGGAGTGTCAAAGGCAAAGAAACAAAGGGTTTAAGAGCCTGGCAGCAGGTGGAGGTGGCTCTGCGACCCCCTGGCAGGTGTGGAAACGGAGGCTGGGGGCTGGGCCGTCTGAGGTGACGCGGGAAGTGTTGGGCTCCCAGGGTGCACCCACCTTTTGCTGGCGTGCGATGGAGGTGGTGGAGGGAAATCTGGTGACTCTTTGGGACAGAGACTGCTGGGCTTGGTCCATTTTGATCCTCATTGGATCCTTAGAGTAGAGATTTCTCGAATAAATGGGTTTGAAGATAGATTGGGGAGGGGAGAAGAGGTCCACGCCCTAAATGGTGGAAAATATTCTATCCGTAAGAGATGGAAGGGAGCTCCCGTCATGGCTCAGCAGTAATGAACCTGACTGGTGTCCATGAGGACGAAAGTTCCATCTCTGGCCTCGCTCCCTGAGTTAAGGGTCCAGCATTGCTGCAGGCTGCAGCATTGGTTGCAGATGTGGCTTGAATCTGGCATTGCTGTGGGGTAGGCCGGCTACTGTGGCTCCAATTCAACCCCTAGCCTGGGAACTTCCACATGCTGCAGGTGCAGCCCTAAAAAGAAAAAGAAAAAAAAAAAAAAAAAAAAATGAGAGATAGAAGCCGGAAGAAAAGGAAGCCAAAATCTGTTTCTCTAGAAGCCTGAGGGCAGTGCCTTCACGCAGCAGGGGAGCCCCCACGGGGCAGCTCTCTGACGAGGAGGAGCAAGACATAATCTGGGTTGTAATTTGGTTACAGCCACACTCCCTGGTCCCCTGGATCCCCCGCATCACCTTTGGAGTCATCACCTCCTCTGTCCCACCGTCAGGCCAGGATGGATCCATGCAGGGGAAACCTCAGCCCCCCAGGGAGAGGGCAGCTCTCCTCCTCTGTCCTGGGCACAGGGCAGCTGGAGTGGTTCCTGCTCCCAGGGCAGAGAGGATTTCTCTGGATGAGGTACTATGGCATTGGGGATTTGCTAGTGGTGCCTGCCCCACTTACCTCCTTGGGCAAAGAAACTTTAATCAGGGGTGTGTGTGTGTGTGTGTGTGTGTGTGTGTGTGCATGCAAACTGAGCTCAGCCTGGGGAAGAAGGGCCCCAGGGCTGGGAGGACACAGAGCAGTAAAGCCTGGGGCTTGGAGAAGGGGCTCTGGGCTGGAGCCTCTGGCATCACCTTTCTTTCTTTCTTTCTTTCTTTCTTTCTTTCTTTCTTTCTTTCTTTCTTTCCTTCCTTCCTTCCTTCTTTTCTTTTCTTTTCTTTTCTTTTCTTTTCTTTTCTTTTGGCCTCACTGGCATGTGGAAGTTCCTGGGCCAGGGATCCAACCTGTGCTACAGCAGTGACCCGAGCTGCTGCAGTGACAGCACCACCAGATCCTAAACCCGCTGCGCCGCAAGGGAACTTGTCACCTTTCTTTTGTAAAGTCGCCATTCTGCCCGTGGATGATGCCTGTGTCTGCTGGCTTTCGTCCCACTTGTCACACGGCACCCAGCAGAGCGCCTTGCTCTTGAGAGATGGGAAATACAGTATGTGTTGAATTGCCAGTCCTAACCTATTCTGCTTTTTTCTGTGTCTGTGAATATTTGCTGAGGGAACAAATGATTGACAGTCAAAAACGGAGATTGATTATGACTAAATTTGGTTCATACCTCTTCAGGGTATACAAATGGTGACCAGTCAAGTTTGTAAACAGGCATATCTTTTGCAGTGTTTCAGAAGATTGCAATTTAATTTAAACTGGATGTAGGTGGAGTTCCCGTCATGGCTCAGTGGTTAACGAATCTGACGAGGAACCATGAGGTTGCGGGTTCGATCCCTGGCCTTGCTCAGTGGGTCAAGGATCCAGCATTGCTGTGAGCTGTGGTGTAGGTCCCAGATCCCGTGTTGCTGTGGCTCTGGCGTAGGCTGGTGGCTACAGCTCCGATTCGACCCCTAGCCTGGGAACCTCTGTATGCCGCGGGAATGGCCCTAGAAAAGGCAAAAGCCAAAAAAATAAAATAAAATAAAATAAATAACCTGGATGTAGGTTATAGATGTCAGTGTTCCAATGAAGAAAACCCAATTCTTCCGTTGTGAAGTAATTTTATAAATTCATTGAATACTTTTGATATTTCTCCACTAATCTCATTTTCTTAATTAAAATTTTTATTACAAGGTAATACATATTTGCTAGAAAAATTAAATATATGTATAAGTGAAAAACAAACAGTTCAAATTTAATGTGTATTGACGTATTTATTTGATTGTATTGAGTGAATTCAAAGAACTTTATGATGAAAAATTCCCTGCAGAGTTGGATGTAATCTGTGTTTAAAAGTAAACATCTTAAAAATTGATTTTTGTTCCCCCTCAAGAGCCAAATGCACGAACCATGCTTTGATTCTGATTTATGGTCATCAGAACTAAATTCTGGATTCAATAGATATTTTGCAATTTATCATTCTGTTCAGCTGTGTTACATCCACTTAGAAAATGAAATACGAGTGGGAGGGTCGATGGGCTTCTTCGCAATTGCTGCTTTACACGCTGCTTCGAATTAGCCTTCTTCGGGGGCAGGAGGGGAAGCGTCACGCTCTCAAGTGTAAGTTTTCCTTCTCATCTCCCTGCCCCTGCTTTGAAAACGTACACCAGATACAACCTTTGACACATGTACATGTCAAATGTATGTATGTTTTTGGCCGCACCCACAGCATGTGGCAGTTCCAGGGCCAGGGATTGAACCTGTGCCACAGCAGTGACAATGCCAGATCCTTAACCTGCTGAACCACCAGGGGAACTCCACACTCGTTGACCTAATGTTAGTTAGAAAGTTTTAATTGCATGCCGTTACGTTATTTCTATCAGAACAAACGGAGTCCAACTTCTAAATTATATTTTGTCATTCCTGATACCACAGAGCCATTAAGAAGTCACTGAACTAGCATATATATTTTTCAAATTAGCAATTGATTATGTCTTATGGAAGGCTATAAATTTTTGAAAATACGGTATTTAAGAGTCATTTTTATGAACTGAGCTACTTTCCTTTTAATGTGTTTAAATGCTTCGTTGAAGGTGATTATTAAATATATACAACTCGGTTTCCGCATAAAAATCGGTCAAGGTTAGAGAGGAGTATTCTTTAGAAGAGTTAAGACCTGATTTTGAGACATCTTTGTGTCCTGGAGGCCATTCGTGTGTTTTAACACCTTTCTAAAAAATCTGCTTAGAGGGTTTTGACTCTTTCTTTAGGTTAAACGTGTTTTTTTAAGGAATTGTTTTAGGAAATACCTCTCCATATATTTATGAAAGTGCGTATCTTTATTTTATTTTTAAAACGCTTGTTGTTAAATGTTCAAGACAAAAAAACAATTTGCACTCAGATGTATTTTGTTCCTGTGCAGGGCTGTTTCAAAGCTGTTTCACACACTAGATGTTCCCGAATTAGGGAATTCACGTAATAATGGATGCTGCTTATTTTGCTTCTGCACAAAGGTTTGTTGTGTGAAGCTTAAAATAAGACTGCAGCTGATTCATGTGGCGCATATTAACTGTTTATTTAGTTTAAGTGCATGTCTGTATCTTTCATTTTTGATCAACCTGAAAAATTTGCATGCTACGCAGCAGCCGTCTTCTTTTATACTTTATTAAATATCTGTCAATTATAAATATCAAGGTTTTACATTAATGTCAAGATAGTACATCAAAAATTCATGGAATATGTGACTTTTTCCAAGGGTATTTAATACTTAATGCATTTGTGTCATTTTTCTTTCCAGAGATATTGACAGGTTTTATTAAGTGTTTGTTAGGGAGATTTCATTTTTATCAAGGGACTATAAAGAGAAGCCGCATGCTAAATCAATTTTTTAAAGCCGGAATATTGTTCATTTTTTCATCTTCAAACTCTTGTAATCCATAGGTTTTATTTAAATTTCTTCGTGGTTTATTTTTGTTGTATGTGAGTGATAGTTCAAGACAGAACTTTAATAAGGATCAAATATGCTGACTGCAGTGGTTTTTAATTTCCTTAAGCATCGCTACCAGGCCCCTGCAATATGGTAAATTCTTCAAAATGTCATACTTACATATTTAGCAATATTACTTCTTTTTATTGAAGCCAAACAAACGATTTTAGATATTAATCTTTCCCAAACATAGTGATTATTTTGTACCAGGTACGATATTACCTAGTCTCCTCTGGATCACCTCCTGTGATAGAAGCGGGAATGGAAGTGAGCTTCCCCGGGCTGCCGGGCTTGACACAGGAAAGAAGAATCCTCTTTTTAAAGTACACTCTGTAGGGCTTCACGTCTGATTATGAGCCACAGCAATCTTCGTGTCTCCAGCTTCAAATATTTATAATGCACAGGAAAGTGAAAATATCAGTCACTTAAAAAAGTCTGAAGAGGGGTTCCCATTGTGGCTCAGTGGTAACGAAACCGACCAGTATCCGTGAGGATGTGGGTTCAATCCCTGGCTTCGCTCAGTGGGTTAAGGATCCAGCATTGCTGTGAGCTGTGGTGTAGGTCGCAGACACGGCTCAGATCTGGGGTTGCTGTGGCTGTGGTGTAGGCTGCTGTTCGACGCCTAGCCCGGGAACCTCCATATGCTGCGGGTGCAGCCCTAAAAAGACACACACACACACACACACACACACACACACACACACAATCTGTGGAAAATCTGTGGCTGGTTTCTAAACTTGTATTTACGGTGGGGAGGGAGTTAGTGCTTTGGGCCCCTCAGGATCTGCTCTTGTTGGGCCCTGGTGCCCAGGAGACCCCACCGCTGTGATCTTTCTACTCGCTGCGCAGACCTCACCCATCCCATGTGCATCTACATCTTAGGAACAGCTATCTCAGCTAAGCCAATCTCCACAACGAGTAAGTTTTCCACTTTCATTTTACATTTTGTTTTTAGTTCAGCTTAGGAATATCTTCTGTTGGAGAAGGCAAGCCGCATAAACAAAGCCCCTATAGGATTTTGCTCTATAAAGTGAGCAATGTTCAGCTATTCGCTCGATAAAGTATGAGCTGAATGACTTTCATCTAAGGATATTTTTAGGAACTTTTCAAGTAACTTTAGGTTAATATTATAATTTTTGGAGAACATGTTTTTAAACCTTAAGGCTTGCTGTGTTAAAATAAAAATCATTCTGTCCAGAGCTTAAATAGTGTTTGGAATAGTCATATTTTTGTTCTCGTTCGTTTTTTTCAGAGTCTGTGAAAGTATTTATTTTTAAAGTTAAATGCTTTTCGCATGCAGATCATGTCCATACGTGACTGTTTCAAGATCCTTGTAGAACTATTATATAATTATTTAAAGAGTTAAGGTAGTTGTGTGTGTGTGTGTGTGTGTTTTTAAGAAACTAAATTTTTCTTGCGTAAAGCTGAACCCATAGCCATTCTGGATAAGCCCAGTTTGGGTTTATGACGAATTGCTAAGAAGGCCTTGCCTGGGGACATAATTCAGCAACTCTGCAGCTGTAACCTATTCTACCACGATGCCAGTAGGTGGCGGTGGTGTCACAGTAGTGAGAGCCCCATGGCCATGGCAGCTTTTTGCCCTTCTCCATAGTGTCAAGTTCTGCTTTAGTATAACTGTTGAGTGTGTGTGTGTCTGTGGCAGAATAGTTCTTGTTTTGTTTTTTTTTTAATCCAGAATTATGTACAGTGGACACACCTATTTTTTTAAGCAGATAAGAACAACTATTTCTAACAGAGTCAGCAAATTATTATGTAACTCTGCAGCCAACATAGTCTTCACAATTAATTTGAAGAAAGCATTTTTTTTCTCCTTGAGTTTTCTTTACGACTTCATCAGGACTGTGAGCAAGAACTTGAATTTTCGGCAAGAAACCTATATGTATAGTAGGAAGGGAGATGATTTAGCGAGTTCCTTGTCCATCTTTTTGCTGCTTGGGGCGGCTGCCCTTGTTTGGAGAGTTTTCATGGAGTCCAGCGCTGTTTGAGGATCTTCGAGTGTTTGGAGCATTCATCCTCAGGTCGTCCGGACACGGAGCTGCCTGATTTTGAAAATGGTCATCTTTTCTCCTTATTCTCCAAGTCAGACATTTTTGAGGGGAAAGGTCCATTTTTAAGACTTTGGGGGTTTGAGCATTGGAATTTACTAGCTTCTAAAATACCGAAGTGCATTCCAGAGTGTAAATGAATTTAAAATATTTTAAAATAACAAAAGCAACCAGGCTTCCCCACTTCCTAGCGTTTGAAAACAGCTGGGGTGTGCAACACTCCCGCAGGTCAGACGGCCTGAAACTTCATTGTATTGCAAGTGAGCGGAGATTTTAGCAATCGAATGCCTTTTCTGAAGTTTTTCTGTGGTACTGATCATCCAGTTAGTTTGAGGGGAAGGGCAGCTCTTCTTATCTGCTGAATTTGTGCATTTATGAGGAAAAACCTGAGTGCCCGTTGTGGTCCGATCCATAACTAAACAGAAAACGTCTTTAGGACTCTTAGAACACAGCCTGGACCTTCATTCATTACACAAAAGAGGCGGTAGGAAGCTTCTGCTCGAATCTTTGCTGTGCTAGACCCTGGTATGGGCTTTTTTTTTTCCCCCCCATCCAGATCCTATAGAAGCTAGAAAGTGCCCCGGGCACAGGGATAGTTTATGTTTTGCCTTAAATTATATCTTCTTTAATTTCATTTTTATTATCACAGCATTTACATATGGTGTGACTGGGTTTCCATATGTTGACCTTTCTTCCAAAGGGTTAACGCTGGGCTCTGATGAGAGGAGAGAAGCGGGCACCTGGGAGCCAGCACCCAATTGGCAGCCTTTTGTAATATATAATTTGCCTAAAATTGCGCGCCGAGCACACGCTTTTGTTTTCTAATTGATTTACGGTTTGAGCCACTTTTACCTCATCCCCTACTGTCCCGCGCCCGGTGCCAGCGAGAACATTACAGTGAGCGATGACAAATTACCGTGCACTTGTGATGCTAATGCGTCAAGAGTAAAAACTGCACGCTGCACGGGGCTTCGTGCATTAACGGTGGTACCGAGACCGCGCGGCCGAATCCCATTTGTGTCTCAGAAACCACCATTTGTTCACTTGATCCCCGACTGCCGTCTGTCCATCAGACGTGTAATGGAAACCGAAGATTAAAATGATGCTGTTACAGCTTTTAATTTCTTAATTGAGACCAAGTTTTTAAAGCGTTCGGAAGTTCTAAGGTGGGGGAGTGTGGTGGAGCGAGAACATGGCATGTATAACATTTTCCTCCGGAGTGTGAGGCTGCAGATATTTTTATCAAACGTTCTTTTGTCCAGGGGAAAAAAAAAAAAAAAAGGAGTGAAATTTAAATATGCCGAGCTCTGTTTTATCTTGATGATGTCTGCTTGTGAAATTTAATTCACAATTTCCCCGCACCGTGTTCTGCTTGCTTTCCTGTCTTTGAACTGCACTTGCCACGCGTACGAGCCGCTTGCGCGTAACAGGTCGATTCCTGTCCCAGCAGTTTTCAGTCTGAGGCAAATGCAGGCAGGTTCAGTGTATTAGAGCGCCTTTCATTGTGCATTGCTGTTAGGAGAGACTTGAACTTGTTCATAAAGGGTGCGTGACACCTTACGGCCCAGGAGGCAGGGGAGCCGGGCCGCCCGCCTCCATTAGCCGCTCCCGGCGTGGGCGTGCCCGCCTTGGGTAAACTCAGTCCACCTTCCATTGCGTTTTTGTGCCACGTCTGCGGGCCCTGGTATGGAAAGATGAAGAAGCAGATTTATGGCGGCTGCTGGGCACAACAAATTAACTTGACAGTGATGTATGATCGCATAATAGCGCCATGATCCCTCAGTAGCGCGGCTGGATGCCGCCTGCTTCATTTGGCTCTTGTTAGGATCCGTTAGGCAGCGAAATAATGAAATTCTGCTGACTGATTTCCCTTTTCCCCTTTTCTCTTCTCCCTCTGCTTTCCGACACTTCTCCTTCCCAGACCCATCCGCAGGCCCACAAACTGCCCTTGAAGGAATCCTTCACTTACGAGGATTACAGGTTGGTGGAGGGGCGCGAGCCCGATGGGTGTGGGAGGGTGGTCTCTCTGTGACTCGGGGGCGCTCAGACGTGAGAAGGGCTTCGGTGAGACAGGGCTGGCATGACCGAGCCTTCAAAAGGAGGTCGTTGTCATCGGCCCTGCATCTCACTGGGCGGCTGCGGCAAGTCGCGGGTTTAGTCTCCGAGGAGAAATGCCCGAAACTGTGGTGGGAGCCATCGGTGGATGTGGCTGAGTGATGCTGGAGGTGAACGGTAGTGGGGGTGGGCCTGAGGACTTTTCTTTTTCTTTCTAAGTAGACTTTTACAGCGCCTCAGTGTAGGGGCCTTTTTTTTTTTTTTTTTAAACCAAAAGATTTAATGCAGGGCACAACGTAATATGAAAGAGCATCCCACGTTTTGTAGAGCTCTTAGAGGATTTCTGATCAGAAAGGACTTATGTTGTTTGCTTTTCGCTGAGGCTGAGACTAGGTAGCGGCAGTGTTAGGCAAAGGGGGCGGGGGCGGCTGGGCAGCATCGCAGACCCCCAGAGCCCTCCTTCCAGGCCATGTCCGCCCCCGCCCCCTTTGCTTTCCATTTCCCCCTCTTCTCAGCCCCGGGTTGAGTTTTAAATGATGATGAAGGCAGCCATCCATCACCTTGTGACCTAGGGTTTGGAAATGGCTGAGGAGTCAGACACAGCTGAGTTTCGGGTTGACTTACGGCTTTCAGATGTTGTGACTGTCGCTGTCTTTTTCTGGCCGTTACAGGTGGGCCGTCTCCTCTGTGATGACCCGACAAAACCAGATCCCCACGGAGGATGGTTCCCGGGTGACCCTGGCACTGATCCCCCTGTGGGACATGTGCAATCACACCAACGGCCTGGTGAGGACTGCCTCTGGGTCCCCGGGGGGGGGGGGGGGGCTGCTGTCAGGTGGATGGGGAGCCTGCAGATCACTTTCCCCGCCGCCCCGCCCCCCACCAAGAGAAGCTGGTCTTTTTCTCAGAGCATTTACTTAATCCTGAAAACGGGGAACTCGCATCTTAGATTACTTTCAAAAACCACAGTGAGCTGCGCTTATTTGCTAAGCCGCAATTCCAGCCTAGACATCATTTTCATATCTTATTGAACCACAGGCGAAACCAAAGTTTCATTTTTCTTAGTTCTTTTTAAAATACTGATTTATTGGGGAAAAAAAAAAAAAAAACCTTCATTCTGTTGTTTCCTCTTAGGCTGCTTGTTTTTTCTTTGCCGGCTGTATCTCTGTGGTCCTTCCTGGCCCCTCCCCTCACCTGACCGTGGGCCCAACCTTGGCCCCAGCGATTAACCTGCTTTGGAGCTGTGTCCTGTACTGGTCCCTGGTGGGGGGCGGGGGAGGGGTGCACTTGGGCAGCTGGCTCTTGGCCTTGAACTTGGAAGTCAGATGCGAAGCAAAGAGGGAGATGTTGTGTTGCCTCTTAATCAGGACACCAAGGGAAGCCTGCCCTCTGCTTCTGCTCCGCATTCTTCAGATGCCAGCACCCCCACCCCACCCCCAGGTTGCTCTGTGCCCTGATGTTGTTCCGAGGAAGATTGCTTGATATTAGTAGTTGGAAATGTGATCAACTCGAGAAGGTTTTGAATTTTTAAACATTAGAGTTGTGTACCGGTGTGGTTAGTTTTCTGTTCATCTTTTCTCAAGGTCAGCTTTCTTTCTTATTATTAGCAGTATTACAGATAGATTGGAGAAACGCTAAAAGTGAGTATTCCACATCTAATTCCACAAAATGGCCAGAACACACGTAACGTGTGCCCAACACTGAGGGTAGAATACCCCTCGTGCTAATCTGGGAAGTTCTGACAAGAACCCTCTTAAATTGTAGAGAAAGGATAATTAGACTTTTACATTTTTGCTTAATGTAAATATGCTTAATTATCCATTTAAAGAAAGGGTAGCCTGTTTTATCATTTGTTTACGTTAAGGAGTAAAACTACCTTTTGTTCTTTTTTTTTTTTTCTTTTCGGGCTATTTTAAACTGATGATTGTAATACTGAAGTTTAAAAAATTTTAATATTCAGCTCTAGCGTTTTTCTTTTTCTTTTCTCAGATTAGATCATTGGTTCCTAAATTTGATAAATCATTGGAGTTACTGTCTTTACTTCTAAAATTTAAAAAGTACATACTTTATTGTAAACAAACCAAACCAATGATGCAAAACAGACTCCTCCACAGTGAAACTCAGTGGCCCCCATGGCCTGTCCACTCAACGCCTCCTGGTAACTGGTCAGTGGCTTTTTTTTTTCGGCCATGTCCTCGGCATGCAGAAGTTCCTGGGCCAGGGATCAAACCCAGCCACAGCTGTAACCAGAGCCACAGCAGTGACAGCGCTGGTCCTTAACCCACTGCGCCACCAGGAGGCCCCTTTGGTCAGTTTTGCTGTGCATTCACCCCTTCACATACCCTGCGTACCCCCGGTTTCGTACGTCTCGAGTCGGTGACAGTAACTCCACACCAGCTACAGCTTTCATGTAAACTCTAAACTCCCCCACCCCAAAAGCAAAAAAAAAAAAGTTTATCTCAAAATAAAAATAATGAATTGATGACCACCACGAGTTCTGTATTTCCACTAATGGGACTCTTGAGACTTTCATAAAGTCTTAACCCACCGCAGTCCTGGCGGGAGCATTGCTGATCTCGAGAAGGTGTATCCTCCATGTCAGTCCTTTTGCTTTCCACATGCTTCGCTCTCCTGCACCTTTGTCGAACTGTTTCCATTGTAATTATAAGACGTCATGGGAAGTTTTGTCTGGTAGGATTTAAGAATCTATTTTAACTCCATGAACTTGCATGTTACACATATTAACAGTTAATCTCTTTTTTTTAAAAGAAGGTTCTTACATTTCAGGCTCGACTTTTCAGACAGTAGCTGTCTTTTGTGTGTGTGTCTATCCTGACAGTCGTTGTCTGATGTGACTACCGCCAGGGGAGCAGGTAGACATTTGTAACCCAGCAACGAACGCTGTGCGCTCTGACGGTGTCCCCGAACCTGGTTACGGGGGTAGAAAGGGGAGCCTCGAGTCGGCGACAGTGAGGAGGAGGGGCGCAGGAATGTAGGGGCCAGGCGGCCCTGAGCCCATTCCCCAGCCACTCGGAGAAACAAACAAGGGACTGGTTTATGAGGCGTCCGTGTTGGGCTGTGTCTCGGTTCTGCACGATTTGCTCAGAACTGAGCAGCAGGGCTGCCCTCCCTTCATCTATGGGGAAGGGCCCTTCTAAGTGTTTTTTCGGGCCACTGCATTAGTTCCAACAGGTAAAACGTGTTGGAACGACCAGCCGTGTGTTTGAGTGTGGGACTCTACCCATCAGGCTGGCAGGGCTTTGGGAGACTTAAGCAGAAGGCTTTTCTGTTAGAGTGCTGAAAGATCTGAAACACTTAGATTTGCATGAGGCTTCCAGCCCCAGAGTGAACGCCCAGGTTGGGACAGTAGCAGAAAGACCTTGCTCAGCCTGTCCCCACCGCACCCCAGCGGCCAGGTCTGGGTCCCACACACCTCGGCCCTGCGGGACCTCTGCACCTGCAGTTCCCGAGGTCCCATCAGGCAAGGCCGTCCTGAGCGCCACAGGCCCCCTCCTGGCCGCGCCCTCTGCCTCCTGGCATCTGCCTGCTCCTCCGGCAGAGTGCTAGCCCTGCCCTCCCCTCCAGCCTGCCCCACCTCCTTCTGCCCCTGATGTCCCCGTCAGGGCCCTGGGTACCGCACGGTGGGCTGCCGGGCTTCCAGGCTGGGAGGTCTCGGGCACTCCCGATTCCACACCTTGTCGTCAAGGTCACGTCTGGGGCTCGGAACGCCATGTCGATGCTCTTGGGCAGGATCTTCCTGGAGCTGATTGTGATCCCGCGTCAAGCTGTCCTGTGCGTGAGCACGAGCCAGAACACCTGGCTTTCCTTGCTCCTCCTGCTTCTCACATGTCTCATAGGTCTTTGCACATCCGAGAGTGAAGGGATTGCTAGGTATATGGTTAGTGGGCCACTGGTTCTGGGGATACTGGCTTTATTTATTTATTTATTTATTTATTTAGTCTTTTTGCTATTTCTTGGGCTACTTCCACGGCATATGGAGGTTCCCAGGCTAGGGGTCGAATCGGAGCTGTAGTTCCTAGCCTACGCCAGAGCCACAGCAATGCAGGATCCGAGCCGCGTCTGCAACCTACACCACAGCTCACGGCAACGCCGGATCCTTAACCCACTGAGCAAGGGCAGGGACCGAACCCGCAACCTCATGGTTCCTAGTCGGATTCGTTAACCACTGTGCCACGACGGGAACTCCCGGGATACTGGCTTTAAAGAGGAGTCCATCCCCAAATACCTTCCCGTAGACGCAAAAGTGATCTTCTGAGCTGTGGATCCTTTTATTAGCACATAGCACGTAGCACGTGGCGCTGTCTTGAATCGCGATTCTCCGGGATAAAATGAAGAGATCAAAGTAACGACTGAGCGGTCATTCCCATCTGAGCGAGGAAGGGGGCGGCTCTGAGGGGCAGGTTTCTGAGAAAGCACTTGTAACACAAACTGGGGGCCCCAGTCTTCTCCCAGAGGCGGGAGGTGGTGGGTTCTGCGTCAGGCAGATACTCTCAAGGGCAAGGGCAGGATCAGGTGCTCGGTTTGGTGAGCTAAGCTGCAGGGCACAGAGGTGAAAGGGGTCAGGCTGCAGGCCTGGCTGGCAGGGCCAGGGACACAGATCAATACCCTGGCTTGGGGTGGGAGGTTAGGGGGGTGGAACACGGCGGGGGCGGTGCATGGTGAGGGGAGTCACCTTCAGAGAAGCCAGGACTCAGGCAAAACTGGAGCCCTTGGAATTCCCATTGTGGCTCGGTGGTTAACAAATCCGACTAGGAGCCATGAGGTTGCGAGTTTGATCCCTGGCCTCACTCAGTGGGTTAAGGATCTGGCATTGTTGTCAGCTGTGGTGTAGGTCCCAGATGCAGCTCGGATCCCGTGTTGCTGTGGCTCTGGCATAGGCTGGAGGCTATAGCTCCGATTGGACCCCTAGCCTGGGAACCTCCATATGCCACAGGAATGGCCCTAGAAAAGGCAAAAAAACAACAACAACAAAAAATGGAGCCCAGGGGAGCTTCAGGCCCAAGGAATTTGGATTCCCTCTTTTATTTTTTGCTTCTTAGGGCCACCCCCACAGCATATGGAGGTTCCCAGGCTAGGGGTCCAATTGGAGCTATAGCTGCCGGCCTGCACCACAGCCCCAGCAACGCAGGATGCAAGCTGCCTCTGTGACCCACACCACACCCCACTGAGCGAGGCCAGAGATTGAACCCGAAGCCTCAGGGTTCCTAGTCGGATTTGTTTCTGCTGCGCCTTGATGGGAACTCCAAGAATTTGGATTCTCTCCTTGAGGCAAAGTGGAGCGCCACTGAAAGGCTTTAAACTGGAGGGACGGTGTTTGTCCCCGGGGTTGTTATGGATTTGAGATCATTTGGGAGGTTTTTGCCTGTGATCAGCTTGGCAAGGCCTCAGCCGTCCAGGGGATGCTGGGACAGACAGAATCCATAACATGCTGACCAGCTGAGGCACAGGGAGCTTGGGGATCTAAGTGACCACGACATGGCCTGGACAGGAGAGATGGGAGATGCGGGTTTTCGGGGTGGTCCGTGGATTTTCGTATTTGTCTGTAATGGGTTTAGAAACTGACAGGATAGCTCCTAGCAGAAGGTGAAAGTTGGCTTATTTCTCCTTTGCTGGTCTGAAAGTTTTAAGTTCTCTGGTTTCAGAGTAAAATGTGCATGTAATTCAGAAGCAGAGCTTTTCATGCTGCCCGTTCCTTATCCAATGGGAGACCCACTTTGGATAGGCTCCATTTGCAAGTCAATTAGAGTTCTGAGATCCTGCTTCCTTCCTGGTTGGGGGAGGGGGGTGCTGGATGGCGGTATCCTTGTAAGGAAGGCTTAGGTTTGGCTGAGACCAGCAAGGGTTCATCTGTACAGGGCATTTTCCCAAGAGCGAGTCCCTCGCTGCAGGAGCAGGGTCTTCCCTAAGAATTTCTGGTGTGCATAGAATTAATTAAAGTAACTGCAGTTCTTTGCTCAGTTGTGTGAAGCAAGCAGAACCCACCCCTTTAAGGAGCTTTGGGTAGCTCTCATCCTCTAATTGCCCCCCAAAAGGCCCTCCTGAGCGGGAGCACTTAGAGGTCCTTGTCTGTCCTTTCTCCCTCGGCCAGATCACCACCGGCTACAACCTGGAGGACGACCGCTGCGAGTGTGTGGCGCTGCGGGACTTCCGGGCCGGAGAGCAGGTGGGTCCCCGTGCTGTGCTGAGAATTTAAAAGGGTGTCTAACGCGGGCAGGACAGTTTGGGGCTTCTGGGTAAGGACTGCTTTCTGGACTAGACGTTGAGACTCGGCTGTGATGAGCATCGGGTTTGGCACGGACCTTGAGGGCCACCAGGGAGAAAGAGTTGAATGCAGTTACTTGTACAACTGACCCACTGTTTGTAACCCTGACCACTAGAAATGCACTTTCTCCAGTGATGGAGAGCAAATCCTGCGGTTGTATAAACTGCAGCGTTTTCGTATCTTTTTCCGTTGATTGGAACCTTCTCTAGAAAGAAGCAGTTTGGAGTTCCCTTCATGGCTCCGTGGTTAACAAATCCGGCGGGGAACCATGAGGTTGCAGGTTCAATCCCTGGCCTTGCTCAGTGGGTTAAGGATCCGGCGTTGCCATGAGCTGTGGTGTAGGTCGCAGACGTGGCTCGGATCTGGCGTGGCTGTGGCTGTGGTGTAGGCCGGCAGCTGTAGCTCCGATTGGACCCCTGACCTGGGAACCTCCATGTACCATGGGTGCGGCCCTAGAAAGACAAAAAGACAAAAAGAAAAAGAAAAAGGAGGCAGTTTAAGTGGCAAAAACATAACGGAACAGGACCCAGAAAAGCTGTCTTCGTGCACTTTCACTTCAGTCTGTGAAGTTTTAAGTAATAGTTGGGGCCGGGCAGGGCTAAGCCCTTCAGTAAGTTTGAAAATACACACCTGCGGTCCACCTGTCACCGAGCAGGTAACCCCAAAGAACAACGTAGCCCACTGCCCTTCCAGGGGAGACGAAGTGAAAAAATATCAGCCTCTCGAAACCCTCCTGCTACGTGCAGAATTGCCACAGCATCTAGAAATGAGTTTCTGACAGACGCTGACTTAATAAACCCTTGTTCCTGAAAACGCTCTCATAGTCGGAGGAGAGGCGCGGGGGGAGAATTCAGTGCAGGCCCAAGGTCCCAGGGAAGCGGGTGGGGGTGGCCACGCTGGCTCTCCCCCGGCCCCGCCCCCAGTGCACTTGGCCTTCCAGGCAGGTGCACGGTCCTCCGCGCTGTTTGCCTCCTGAGTGTAAAGTCGCTTTAAATGTATGAGAACTGATCCTTTGCCCTGCTCTGTACTGAGAATGGATCTTAAGTTTCTTTTATATCCCTTTATTTTTTCTTTACTGCATCTCAGATTTACATTTTTTATGGCACTCGGTCAAATGCAGAGTTTGTGATCCACAGTGGTTTTTTCTTTGACAATAATTCACACGACAGAGTGAAAATAAAACTTGGAGTGAGTAAAAGTGACAGGCTCTACGCTATGAAGGCCGAGGTCCTGGCTCGCGCTGGCATCCCCACGTAAGTAGGAAAAAAAAAAAAAAAAATCTGTCAGCTCTTTCCTGTGGTACTTGAAGTATTTCCAGTGGCACAGTGTTTAATTGGCGTGTTAATAAAACTTCTCTACTGTAGTTTGTCTTAATCCCTTTATCCCTACCACACAGCACGTGTGCAGCACTGAGGTGCATGGCGATTTACCAGTGTTTTCAGATAAACCTAATTGTGTGGTTGGAGGTGTCCACAGCCAGTCGAAGGGGACGAGGCCTGAGGTGCCCGTTAGGTTAAATAAGTGCCTCCGTGTCGTGAGTGCCGTTCACCTTGAAGAGGTTAATGACCTGCATCAATTGGTTTCATTTAATTCTTTGCCACCATTAGTTTCCGTAATGAAGTCATGATCCCCAGCGATTTCAAGGATTTCTGGTTAAATCTTTCAAGATTTTCTTGCATTCGAGGTGCAAAATGATAAAGAAGACAAGAATGATGATTTATTGGCTCTCCGGGGAATGGAGGAACCATTTGTAATGAAAATGGATTATCTAGGCCTTTTTTTATTGAACTTGCCAATATTTGATTAATGATTAAAATGTGTACTCAACGTAAATTATTGTTAGCATTTTTTGGAGGAACCCCGGGTTTGCTTAATTCTCTGAATGGGTTGTATGCGACCTAAGATTAAGGCTACTAGGCTCTGAGAGCTACCTGCCGGCAGCGATGGTCACTGCCTTCCTTGTCGGCCAGCCTTTGCCTTCTGCCTTTGGCCAGAACTGACCGTTGTGTTGTGGCAGTTCAGGTGAGGAGTCAGGGCGACTCAGGCAGGCTCCAGGCTCCCAGCGGGAGCCCGCACAGAGCGGGGGGCAGAGGTGTCACTTCGGAGCGGTGGGTGGTCACAGCAGGGTCACTGATCTCCTTGCTGCTTCTTCTTGTCAGCTCCAGCGTCTTTGCGTTGCATTTTACCGAGCCACCCGTCTCTGCCCAGCTGCTGGCTTTCCTCCGAGTTTTCTGCATGACCGAAGGTAAATCATTTCAGGGAAAAGGGAAAAAAAAAAAGATGTTGACCTTTTTTATGAGTCCTAGGGAATGAGATTAGAGATGAACTTGCTTAAAATTAAAACACTTTCGGGGAGGAGTTTTGTGAGACGGCACTGTTGGACAAAGAAGAAATTGATCTGTTTTACCCTGGGAATATTTTATTAAATCCTCCATGGGTTGTCAGTCTTCACTTACAGTCGGTAATTCTCCACCGCACGGGAAGCACACTGACAGCATCCTAGATGGTGTAACCTGAGCAGAGTCCCGCGTCATAGGCGCGAGGGTGTGACGTGTGCTGATGACCCAAGACGGCAGAGCCTCATTCCACTCACAGGGCACTGATGCCTTTCGGTCCCGGGGGCAAGTTCAGAGTCTGTGGACACTGAAGTCGTCGGGTCGGCCGTGGCGCACGTGGGCCCGAGGACTTCATTTGTTAACCAGCTCTGGAGTGTGAATCTGAAGCTGCCAGCAGGGCTTTTCATGCCAGGCATCCAGTTGGAGTAAATAACACGGCAAATAGGATCTGTTTCAATGGCAAAATACTCTTCTCTGCAGCCTCTTACTTCAGGCTCCGAAAGAGTTACATTTATGTGTCCAGCATTGTTCTGTGTTTCCTTAAGACAAGCCACTTGGGGTCTCTTGTATGTGATCTGACCTGTTGCAGGTGTGGTTTCATTTTTCACCTGATAAGTTTCTCCAAATCCCCTGGTCGGGAGGTTCCACTTTTCGTTGAGTGTGAGTTGGCTGTTTTGTAAACCGCTTGGATCCTGTGCACGGCCCGGCTGCATGGGGTGGAGGGAGCAGCACCAAACTGAACAGCCGGATAAGCCTTCTTCCCTGGGAAGCCGGCCGCCCGCCAGGCCGAGGGCAGCTGGGCAGGAGCAGCAGGGCCGGGAGCGTGAGCCCGGGGCTCTGCCGTCCCCTCCGTCTTCGCATCTGCATCCAGAGAAGGGCGGCCCGGGTCTCCTTGACCTCAGGACGGAGGCGGCAGAAACTTAGTCCTAAACCACAGAGGCGATTCAGACACCCGCCACGGAACGCGGGGAGGCGCGAGTTGGCCCTGGTCTGGGCAGCCGTGGGGCTCTAGACTCACCGTCCCTGGCATGAGAGCCTTTGGCGATTTTGTGCCCTGGAAGTGCTTCATCAGTTCCGTGTCGGGGCTCACCATGGGCTTTTCTTGCGAATGATACAGGGAGAGGAAATTGAACGTCACAGTTCATACCCCAAAGAAGTCATCATTAAGAGGGGGGTGATGGGGGCCCCGATGCCTTGGGAGTCTCTGCGCGCTGGCACGATGCTGAATGTGGCGCCCACTTCGTTCCTCCTCCTCCTCAGCCTGGCGGGCAGGAGACGACGGGGAAACTCCTGGCCGCCCAGCTCGGGGGACCCGGGGAGTGGCCCTGGCTTGGGACCCGGCCCTGCCGACTCAGGGCCCGGGCGCCAAACACCCAGTGGCCACTGCTGGATGGCCAGGACCGCGGCCCACGGAGGAGACCCTAGTGCTGCGGGGCCTGGGGGGCCGGCCTCCGGGCCGAGGAGCCGGTGAGGGCCCAGGGAGGAGGGGAGAGGCGGCTGCCCAGGAGGCTTTGGTCGTTTCCCCGGAGCTCCGGGCAGGCGGTCGGGCTTGTTCCCAGACACGCGGGGCGAGTCCCGCTTCAAGTCAGCAGCAGAGAAGACACTCTGCTCCCGCCCCTCAGCCTCCAGCCCCAGCCTCCCGCCGTCGATGAACTCGGAGAGGCTGAGGAAGAAGAGGAACCCTAGCTTTAGGGGTTTCTTAAAAAGAAACTTCTTCCACTCGAAAAGCATTCTGAAAAACTTCATTACTTTGTACCAAGAATGTAAAGCGGAGGATCAGAAATCCAAATTTCATCATGAGCTTTTGCTAACAAACGCATCTTAATAAATTTCTTTTAAACATTAACTGCTATGTTCTTGAAAAAAAAAAAAAACCTGCCTGACTCATTTTAGGTCTGTTAATTCTCTTTAGTTTCTCTTTAGTCATCAAGAGACAATTTGTCATGTCAAGACAATTGATGCATTCTTTGAATCACTCTTACTAATACTAATAAAACTGTGGTTTGCTGGCAGCCGTTCTTCCATTGAATTGTAAATAGTGACAGCTGTGGGGCATTTTGCTCTGAAAGAGATACTGTCTCATAATTACATAAGAAGCCGGGGTATATTTCTCTTGAGCATGAATGGCATCGGCATGTTTCGGTCTTTTGAGGATGAGGTGCCGGGCGAATAGCTGCTCGGAGGAGGTGCCCGCCTCTCCCCTCTTCCTAGAGACACTTGAAGGTGATTGGGATGGTCACTTGTGTTTACTTGGGATTCCTGTTGAAATTCCTGACCAGTGAGGGGTACAGGCACATTCTTCATGACCTAAGATCTCTGTAGCCCATTTTCTTGTTTCAGTGTGTGGCTGACTTGTTATCACGACGAGACAAATAGCTTTGTAAGGTCAGCCACCTGGAAGCGGTCGGACTTCCGTTCAGAAGCATCTCTGGGTTGTGGCGCTGCTGCTTGTTTTCACCGCGTACATTGCGTACCTGAATGGCTCTTCCACCCTGTGTTGGTGTGACTGGGCTTGTGGTTTGCAAGAGGGGTGCTGTCAGAAGAAGGGGCGTCTCGCTGTAGGTCTTCTGTAAGAAGTGTCTCAAGAAACTGTCCAAAGGCCCGCGGGATGCCTCTGAAAAGCAGCGGAAAATGGAGTGCCTAGCCCTGACCCTGGGCCTCCGCAGCGCGGGGCTCTCGGCTCTTTTTCTTCCCTGGAACAGCCTGACTCTGCTCCGGAGAGTCTGCCGATGGCCCGGCTGATTGATGGGGGACAAGCCCTTTGTGAGGTGGACGGCTGGGTGAAATGAGGAGTCGTGCCGCTTCCCCTCACAGACGGCTGTCTGCGTTTCTTGCAGGGGAACTGAAGGAGCATTTGCTGGGAGAGAACGCTATCGATAGAATCTTCACCTTGGGGAACTCTGAGTATCCTGTTAGCTGGGACAACGAGGTCAAACTGTGGACATTTCTTGAAGACCGAGCCTCACTTCTTTTAAAAACATATAAAACAACCATTGAGGTAATTAGACGGATGAGGTGGAGATTGGTGCTGTGTCATGTTTTGAAAGAGCTCTCATAATAAGAGGGTCCGTCTTAAATGTAAGTTACTCTTACATTTGTAATTCTTTAGCAAATCATTGTGGATTCGATGATTTTTGTTCCACTTACTAATGTTTTTCAGTTTAACACGTTTACACCTACCAAGAGAATCAGGTTGAGGCATTGTTGATTAGAAGGCACATTTTTAAACTTATTTAATACCATAATTTCTAATTCATGTGACACGGCAAACCCAAGTTTTCATTTGTGCTTCCAGTGTTTACTCTTGGGTCGATGACTGCAAATACTTCTCACCCGTCCAGCCATCCATCCATAGGTCCAGTTGGCTGTAGTTGGCTGTCTGCGGCGGCCTGGGCACCAGAGGGGCACCAGACAGGATGGTTTTAAAATAAGTGGAGTTCGTGTCAGTGTTCCAGCACCATTTGATTTAGGCTTTTCTTTTTTTGTTTCATAGTCGTTTATTTAGGTACCACTTACATATGTTAAATTCACCCTTGTGAAGTGTACGCTTGGATGTAAGTGTGAAGCCAGGCAGCCACCCCCACAGTCAAGTTCTAGAACTTTCTCTCACACACCCCCCCCACCAATTCCCTGGCGGCCCATCCCCGGCAACAACTGAGCTGCCTTCTGTCAGTAGTGTTTGGCCGACTTAAGACGTCTTATAATTAATTTTGCTCTGTTGCCTTTTCCAGGAAGACAAGACCTTCCTAAAGAACCACGGCCTTTCTGTTCGGGCCACCATGGCCGTCAAGCTGCGCTTGGGGGAGAAGGAGATTTTGGAAAAAGCCGTCGAGAGCGCCGCGGCGAACCGGGAGTTCTACCGCCGTCAGCTAGAGACGCGGGCCCCACTCCCCAGGTACGAGGAGGGGAGCCCGGGGCTGCTGGAGGGCTCGGCGGACTCGCGGCTGCCCCTGGGCCTCAGGAACCTGGACGAGGAGGCCGGCGCGCAGGAGGCCCTGACGCTCCCCGAGGCCGTCCGCAGGGCGCGGGCCGCCGAGCGCGGGCTCCTGAACGGCGAGAACTCTCTCCCCAACGGGACCGGGGCGGAAAAGGGAAGTTCAGACGGAGAGGAAAGTCCAAGAGCGCCTGGAGCCGCCAAAGAGTCTTCCGACGGCAGCGAGGGGCTCGGCCGGGGGCGCTGAGAGCCGCCCGGCGCGGTTGAGCGCGCTCCGCGGACGGTCCGCCTGCATCGCTGTGCCCCTTGTTCACGTTGTTCTTCCCGCAGAGAGGAAAGTATGTTTTTGCTGCTTTATATAAACATGATTTTTTTTAAGTTATTTAAAAAGTCTAGCTGCCCTGTCCGATTAAGATTTGCCATCTTGCTCCGAGGCCAGACGAGCAGGTTCCCCAGCAGAGCCCGGGGGCCGCGGTGCCCTGGGACCCGGCGCAGACCCCGCTCAGCTCCTCCGGCGGCAGCGGGGTCCCACCGGCTGTCGTCCTGCCACCGGAATCAAAGCTGGCCCCGCCTCCTGCCCACTCGGCTCCGGGGTGGCGCCAGCTCCGGGTTTTCGGCGCCGAGGTGTGGCTGCTGGTTGTGGAGACGGGCTAGTGGTTAGGAAACTTGAGGGTCTGGGCGGAAAAAAAAAAAATTTTTTTTTTTTTCCCTAAAAAAGTAACACCCCAGTACCAAGAGGAGAGGTTAGGTGGCAACCTTATTTTTAATAGTTTTCAATGTTGATGATAATTACATAAACACACACACACATCTAGTGATTTCTGAAGATTTGTTTACTTCCTGTGTTCTGTTTGACTGTATGAAGAACTTGTCCTTCCTCCCTGAATCAGAGTAGGACATGCATCCTCCGCCTAATTTTAAATGTTGGCTCTGACTTTAAAGCGGTGCACCTGCCCCTCCAGCCCCGGCGGCGGAGAGCTCACCAGCCCGCGAGCGCACCGTGGCCGCGTTCAGGGCCGGGGGGCTCCCAGCTTCTCTGGTTGTCACAACAAGCTAGAGATTTTCAAAGCTACACTTTTGAGTAAAAAGCCTTATTAAAAGGAAAACATGGTTAATACTTTTGTCTCTTCTTTTCTTTGGAGTGCGACAGGCCCCTTGAATCGAGCTTTGGTGCAAACCACGCTGCTAGTCCACAGAGCAGGTTTTGAACCTGACCCGCACCATGTGCGTTGCCTGCCCTGGGGGCTCAGAGATGGGGACAGGCCCGTGCTCAGTCCCCTCCCCGGCCTGCGGTCGGGGGAGTAGCCGAGGAAGGCCAGCGACAGACAGCAGAGTCACACCTGGAGGAGCTCTTAGTTTCGGGGGAAGTGGAGGCGTGGGGCAGTGTCCTGGAAGGTGAGGCAGGGTCCATCCCCAGAAAGCCACCCGTTTGCAGGGGTGACCTTTTGCCCGTCTTTCTTAACTAGAGATTCTCCATTGTCTCTGGGGTCCATCAAAGACATCACTTCCCTGGAAAGAGAGGATGTAAGCTCTTCATGCAGCCATTTCAGGAAATCGGCTGCGCTCAGCTCACCTCCAGGCTGTTCTCAGTGTGTCTCCTTGGAGAAGACAGGTCTGCCGAGACCTTGCTTCATTCTCCACCAAGGACGTCCTGCCTCGGAGGGTGCAGCACGCCAGCTGCACCTGCCGCCTCAAACACGAGCAGCCGGTTCATCTGGACTCGAGGCTGACACCCGGCTTCCTGTGCTGTTAACGTGAGCATGATTTGAACCTCCTTGCAGGGGATGCTGGTGCCACCAAGCCTCCCCTCAGCCCTCCCCTGAGATTCTGTACCGCAGAGAGGAGAGACACACCAATCAGCAAGAGGCAAGAGCCCCGTGGGACTCGGGAGTTTTCTATCTGGACCAGAGCCCCAGAGATGAGAACGCCTGTGACTCATTGGTCTGTCGTTGAGCTGCTCATTGGATGAACAGCTTTCAAATACATCTGTAGTTCAGACCAAACAGCCTCGTGGGGGCTGGAGTAGTTTTCAAGATAACCCTGGAAAAGGTCCAGGCTCAGGTGGAGCTGGACTGAGGGGGACAAGCCCTGGTCCTTACAGCTCCGCTGGTTGGGGGGTGGGGGGGGGTGCATGCTCAGACTCAGGCTCTTCATTGACTTGTCAGATGAGAGAGTGGGACTTAGGGACCAAAAGTCCCTGCCTAAAAATTCGGAGACCATTCTGTCCCCTAATTTCCCATCCACGGGGTGTGTTTGTTTTTTATTTTTATTTGGGGGGTTTTGGCTGCACCGGCAGCATGCAGAAATTCCTGACCCCGGAACTGAACCCAGGCCACAGCAGTAACAGCACCAGATCCTTAACCCACTGAGCCACCAGGGAACTCCACAGGGTCCGTTTGTTGAGGTTATCGGACCCAAAAGCGATTTTATAAGTTTGGCTCCCAGCCGCGGACCCTCGTGGCAAAAGTGGTGATGAAAACACCTTGGCTGCCTGGAGACAGCGTGTTGAACAGCACGATTTCGCGGGTGGGGTGGAACCGCCCTCGTGTGGCTCCGCGGGTCGGGGAGACCAGCACGCATGCGCGGTGGCCATCCTCTGCGCCCGTGACGGACACGGTGACGGGCTGTTTGCACAGACACTTGGAGCCACAACCGAAGCATTTGAAAACTGAGGGAAAGCGATTAAATTGGCATTGAAGAACCCTCACTGCCATCTGTCATGAAAATAGACCTTTCTCTCAAATCATTTGAAAGTTTACTTTCTTCTTAATGCTTTTGGATAAGAGGCTGTTCGGGCTGGTCTTTGGGAAAATGCCAGCTTCTGCTTCTGTTTCGTTAGCTCTCTGTGTTATTTGTGTAAACAGTTAGCAATTAGATTTCACCAGCCTAGAAAAACCACCCCATTTATCCATGCACGCTGGCAATCAATGGGTGATTTTCCCCAATAGTTTCTAGAATAAGTTCACTGCGAGACGTCTTTAACTTTTTGGAGAGATGGCGTAAGACATTATATAATACTCCCAAGTTCCCAGTAGGCACTAAATTAAAGCTTCCCTTAAAAATGAGGTTTTCTGTAAATCATCATTTAACTATGTATTTATTTATTTATTTATTCTTGCTTTTTAGGGCTGCGCTCACGGCATATGGAGGTTCCCAGGCTAGGGGTTGAATCAGAGCTACAGCTGCCAGCCTACACCACAGCCACAGCAATGCCAGATCCAAGCCGTATCTGCGACCTACACCACAGTTTATGGCAACACCGGATCCTTGGCCCACTGAGGGAGGCCGGGGATCAAACCCACAACCTCATGGTTCCTAGTCAGATTCGTTTCCGCTGCGCCACGACAGGAACTCCGCCACTTAACTATATTTTTTGATGGTTAATGTATACATGTTGGAGTGAAAGAATTAAAAAAATCCAGAGAAAGACCCTACAGCTTGGAGTTCAGAACTAAAATACAGCCCTGGTTGTAAAGATACCGCGGTGAGTGGTGGCTGGCTTGGCGGGGCGGGGCGATTCAGAAAGCCCAGATCTAGAAGGGTGGCTGTAACCATGGCTACGGTGAGACGCTTTTTATGCGATATGTTGTGCCGGGTTCATGTTGTTATCGATCTGGCAAAATAAACATGCTTATTAATAGGACGTGGCCGATAACCCGACCCCAGAATCTGGCTCACTTTTATTTCACTGTCAGTTTCCAGCCGGCGTAGAGTCGAAGCCAGTCCCCTCATTAAGGGTCACCCACCATTTCAATCAGCTGCCCCTTCCATAGTGAATTCCTGGACTTGACTTTGAGCGACTCCAGTTATATTTAGATGCACTGGCAAATTCATCATTTAGATGCAGGCCCAGTGTTGGTCCTGGGTGTTTGCAGAGCTGTCCCGTGAAGAAGGGCTGGACGGCACTGAAGGCATAGCCAGGGCCAGAGGGTCTGAGGCGGCCGGGGGTCGGGGGGTGGGGCTGGGCTTCCTAACAGTGCACCCTGGGCCTGGACAAGGACAGGGACAGGCCGCTGGCCGTGGGAAGAGGTGGCTTGTGGGAAGAGGGTAGTCTGCATGCCTGGGGCACTTTGAGGTTATTGGTCAGCACAGAGAGGATGGGAGGCCGTCCACGGCTCAGAGCACTCAGTCCTGGGTTCCTGACACAGCCCTGCCTCTCTGGGGACCTGGGGACAGTTCTGGGATGTTTTCACACCTGCCTTTAGGGCATCTCTAGAGGGAACTGCGAGGATCAGATGAGAGATGGATATGAAAGCGTCTGGCACGGTGGCTGCCGCGTGCTAAGCTTTTGGGAAACGTGTTATTACTCTTATCTAAGTCCCGGCCACTCTTGGGAGGCAGAAAATGTTAGTGGGACTGGGGGCAGTGAAATTACCTGTGCTCTGCAGCCAGGCTGCTCGCATCTGTACAGTGATGCAACAGTTGAGTTCTGGTGCAACGCCAGGTTCTGTGCAAGTCAGAGATTCCGAGAGGCCCTTGCAGCGCCTGGGGTGGTGAGGCCACCATCTGAACCAATACCCATAACCCTGGGCAAAGCACTCCAGGCTCAGGGAAGGAGAAGTGCTGGAGGGGGGCACCTGGGCCTTCGGATGTGGCGGGGGGGGGGTTGAGGCCCCCCCCTGCCCCCCGCCGCCAGGAATCTCCACAGGAGGCTCCTGAACTGTGCCGGGACCCCGGGAGAGTTCCCGTGGAGTTTTACCTACCTTGAAATGAATGCACTTGCACTTCTTCAGCTGAAAAACGTATCTATCGCCAGCTCCTTTCAACATAAATGCCACTGTGGGTGTTTCCTGTAGAAACAAGAAAAAACGGCTGAGAAACCTGTGTCCCTGGACTCTTAGCCGGACTGTGGGTTGGGAAGTTAACCCACTGTCACATCAGTTCAGCACCAAAACCTAGGTTTTGCGACAGGCTCCTAATGGCCTCTTATTCATGGGGCCCCGGACGCAGGCGGAGCTCTGTGTGTGTGTGTGTGTGTGTCCATACCTGTGTTTATATGTGTAAATCTGTATGTGTTGACACAAACGTATGTGCGTACATGTACATATGTACACGTAAGACTTTCTCATCAAAACCCACACTCTTCAGTCTCAGGTGACAGAGGAGCGCTGGGCTTGGCTGAGGCCAGACGCCCCCCACCCTTGGTGCGGCGTGAGCGCCGGGCCTGGGCGGCTCATCTCGAGTTCCTGGAGCCTCGGGCGGGACCTGGCACCTGGCATGTGCTCGGGAAAAGTCTTCTCACCGACCACGCTCCCTCGTCACCCGCTGTCCTCCCGCTGAGGAAGCAGGTGCCCCAGTAGAAACACTGGCCCCTCGCGCTCTTAGCAGCAGCTCTAACAAAGGTAGTGCTTTACAGAAAAGCCTTCACAGGGCTCTTTTATTTTATTTTGTCTTTTTAGGGCCACACGCATGGCACATGGAGGTTCCCAGGCCAGGGGTCCAATCCGAACTATAGCTGCCAGCCTACACCACAGCCACAGCCATGCCAGATCCGAGCCATGTCTGCAACCTACAGCACAGCTCATGGCCACGCCGGATCCGTAACTCACTGAGCAAGGCCAGGGATCGAACCCACATCCTCATGGACACTAGTCAGGGTCTCAACCCCTGGGCCACAGTGGGAACTCATTCGCAGGGTTATTTTGGCAAGGCTTGGGTGCCGAGGGTTCTGAGGTGGAGAGCAGCCAGGCTGTGGGCCTTTTGGCCACCTGCTGAGATGCTGTGGGAGCCGGTGACCCTCGCCCCCAGACTGGATGGGATCAGGCGCCCAGCAACATTAGCAAAAGCTACTGAGTGTGTGGCCAAGTCAACTTACTGACTTGCAAGCTGAGATCTCGGTTACACCCGACTCTCCGCTCTTCCTCTGCGGTGACAGCAGGCTGCCTCCTCCTGCGGGAGCTCACTGGGCCCTTCGGCAGGCGGCGGCCAGCAGATGAGCAACGGTGAACAGAGCGCCCACGGGACTCTGCGCTTTTTCCAGCGGAGACCTCAGACCCTCGGGGTGGGGGTCTTCCCACCTCACCCGGGGGGGCAAGAAGCCCTGTTTTCTAGGTGACGCAACAGGTCCAGGCGCCTTGAGCCGCTGGGAAGGTGAGACGTGATGGCCGCGGGGTCTCACCCCACTTTTCTCTCCCTTAATATGCTTTTTGTTTTTTGGCCACTTCCGCAGCAGATGGACGTTCCCAAGCCAGGGATCGAAACCTGCACCACAGCAGCCACCAAACCACTGCAGTGACAATGCTGGATCCTTGACCCACTGAGCCACCAGGGAGCTCCTTCCTTAATATGCTTTGACTCAGTAACACCGGAGATTCACTCAACATTGAGTATCTGATCGGTGCTGGGGGTGCAAACAGTGGGTGGCCTGGGCTGCTTATCCACAAGGAAGAGCAGGCCTGGTACCCAGCCCCCCGCCCACCCCCACCCCCAACTTGAGGCTGCAGGGGGCCTCCCAGGGCCTATTCCTAACTGGAAGGAGACTGACCAGGGCTTTTTTCTTTTTCTTTCTTCCTTTCTTTGGCCGCCCTGTGGAGTTCCTGGGCCAGGGATCAGATCCAAGCCGCAGCTGCGACCTCCACTGCTGCTGCTGCGGTGAAACTGGATCCTTAACCCACTGTGCCAGGCAGGGGATGAAACCTGTGTCCCAGTGTTCCAGAGACACCGCAGACCCCTGTGCCACAGCGGGAACTCCCGGCCAGGGCATTGAATTCCACAACATGCAGAACCATGGATGACCTGTGCTTTTCTCTTCACCTGACTTCTACCCCCTCTGCCCCCCTGCAAAAGTTCATTTCTAGTACCAAATAATAGAGAACTTAATTTCTGTGACCAAATCATGAATTCCCAAACTAATTTCTATGAATTACCAAATATAAAGAATTGAAGTCTGATTTTGAACTCATGCCTCGTGGATCTTCCTCGTGTTTATAGATGCTACACTACCAGATTTTCTGACATTCTGGGGTCTTCTGAATGAGAGTGGAGTATAAGGGGGCGCCAGCATCAGCGCTTTGGGGTGACGCAATAAACGGCAGTGAAATCCGCTTCCTTTGCTGAAATAGAAACCGGTTATGAGTCTGGAGTGTGAGAGGGTCCACGGTGGGATCTACCCACCTCCTCGGACTAGTCCCCGAGCACCCATCCCCCGGCGATGACAGCATTTCAGAAACCAGCGGTTAATCCCCTGGGGTTTGATTAGGCCACACCCACTTGTCTATTTTTTTTTTTTTTTTGTCTTTTTGTCTTTCTAGGGCCGCACCCATGGCACATGGAGGTTCCCAGGCCAGGGGTCCAATCGGAGCTACAGCTGCCAGCCTACACCACAGCCACAACAATGCCAGATCTGCGCCTCGTCTGCGACCTACACCACAGCTCATGGCAACGCTGGATCCTTAACCCACTGAGCGAGGCCAGGGATCGAACCCACAACCTCATGGTTCCTAGTCAGATTCGTTTCCGCTGCGCCACGACGGGAACTCCCACTTGTCTGTCTTAAGTGGACAATTAATGAGGAGAGACCAGTACCCAGCTTCGGTGACAGATCTGCTCTGGGCTCAGAAGCTTGCCTCCTGTTTTCCGTCACTGCCGTGACGAGTCTGGCTGCCTACTGCCCAAGCTGCCTCTGGCCCCAGCGGCCGGGAGCTCTGTCCACGGCATTTCAATGTCTAGAACCCCAAACGAACAAATACTCTTCCCGGAAACAAATATAAAATGACTCCACCAGACATCAAATAATTCTGCAGCCTATCTCTAAGGAAGCCAGGATTTCCAGCGGCAATTAAACTGCATGATTGGATACAGAGAAGATGTTATAATTGCTCACAGGTAGCAATTTATTAGGATAGATGTTACTTGTGACAGGTGTCAAAAAGGTCAGAGTTTATATTTCCTTGGACGTTAACCTAATCTTTGAAACTCTAAAAGTTACGCTTTTTGGTCATTAATTTTTTTTTTACAAGCAAGATTTTGACAATTAACCCAGTTAATAAAGGTCAAATTTCAATTTTTTTTCCAATTTCTGGAGCACTTAAACTTATGCGTTTTTGAAAATGGGAAGAGAGAGGATGATAAATAGTTATTAAATGAATACAAGGGTGCAGTTCTGCTGTCAGGGTGATGGTGCTAAAACAGCTGATTCTGGAAGAGTAGAATTTCTGTGCATCCGAAGGGAAGGAAAGTAGATTACAAGCCGAGGAAAGAGGAAAATGAAGCCCAAATACTGTGCATAGTTAGTAGGATAATATGAGTATATGCACTTGTTAAATCATCTCAGGATTCTAATCGTTCAATTCCGTCAGCTTTAGGCTGCAAATCTTAAATCTGCATTTTTTTTTTTTTTTTTTTTGGCTTTTTAGGGCCACACCCAAGGCATATGGAGGTTCCCAGGCTAGGGGTTGAATCAGAGCTACTCTGCCAGCCTACACCACAGTCAGATCTGAGCCGCGTCTGTGACCTACACCACAGCTCACAGCAACGCGGGATCCTTAATCCACTGAGCGAGGCCAGGGATCGAACAGGCAACCTCATGATTCCCAGTCTGATTCATTTCCACTACACCACGAAGGGAACTCAGAATCTGCACATTTTATTTTCTGCACATTTTAAAATCAGTAATTTCTGGAGTTCCCATCGTGGCGCAGTGGTTAACGAATCCGACTAGGAACCAGGAGGTTGCGGGTTCGATCCCTGCTCTTGCTCAGTGGGTTAACGATCCGGCGTTGCCGTGAGCTGTGGTGTAGGTTGCAGACGCGGCTGGGATCCTGCGTTGCTGTGGCTCTGGCGTAGGCCGGTGGCTACAGCTCCGATTCAACCCCTAGCCTGGGAACCTCCATATGCTGCTGGAGCGGCCCAAGAAATAGCAAAAAGACAAAAAAATAAAATAAAATCAGTAATTTCTGCAAACTTGCAACAAAGTACCACGTGTGTTAGGAACAAAAGCGGCAGCCTCCAGGCTTTCCTCTAACGGCCCCACAGGCAGACGGGCAAGTGAAGCAATGAGGACAGCTACACCATGGAGAACCGAGGCCCAGGGCGAAGCTGAGTGGTGGGGACCCCGTCCGCCCTTTCCTCACACCGCCACCTCCGGCACCCCCCCCCGCCCCCCACCCCAGATAGGGGTCCACGTGGAAGGGAATTCTATCATCTGATCACGGCAGAGAAAACAGCCGCGAAACCCCACCAGATCCTGCTCCTGCCACCCACACCAGGCAAGCCAGACCTCCCTTTCCACCCTATTCAAAACCAAACCCACGCCCCCCAGCTCTGACCCTGGTCCCATCTCCCCGCAGCCTTTCCAGGAGCTCCTACCTGGGCGTCCCCATTTCCCCTGCTCTGTTTGCGCCCCCTGGTGGCAGTGCTGGGAGGACATGCCTGCGGGGAAGCTGCCCCCGGGGAACTTAGCCGAGTTCCCGCATCCTGCTCCCCTATCTTCCCAAACGGAGCCAAGACCTCTCGAGAGATGGATTTCAGTTTACATTGGGTCTGTTTGGGGGTTGTTGTGGGCTGCTGTTTCGTGGCAGGAGTAAAGGCTTCTCAGTACAGACAAGCTCAACATTAAGGACTATATAATTTATATATTTACATTGCATCAATTTGTCCAACCATGACCAGTGACGTGCACAGAGCCAGGACTCTGCTGGTCTGTCGGTGGCCCCTGGCCCTGGACCTCTCCCCGCATCCAACTTCTTGACACTTAAACTACCCTGAGGCCCCGTGCGTTGTAGTTCCCTCCCAGAGGGGGTTTCACTTTGCAGTTGCCAGGATTACAGCTCTGCGTGCCCACGGGTCCTTGCACAGAGTAGGTGCCCAGAAAATGCCCCCCAAAAAAGGAAGTCCAAGCCATTTAGCTCAGCAAATGGGCTTGAAACTGTAAACGGAAAGAAAACATTGATCTTTCACAAAATGCAATTTGGCAAATTGTTAGCATGGCGACTGGCTCTGTAACCCATCATGCCCACCACCATTCCGCCTGTGGGCACAGGGGACAGATGGATGGACAGGAACTCACAGGGCAGTCACAGACTTTCGGGAAGGAGCGATCACTTTCCCAAAGAATTGTGGTCGGGAGGCAAAGATGCAAAGAGCTCCTGGTAGCAGCGCGGGGAGGGCCACCTGCGCGGGATGCCGCGGAAGGAAAAGCAGGAGAGCGAGCAGCATCTGCTGATCCCAAAATATCCCCACCGGCTGCAAACCTGTGTTCCTTCTGCAGGCACCTGATGCTGGGCCCTCGTGGGGGCTTGGTTAAAATGGGCCTCCCTGTCTTAGCCAGGAAGCCAGGGACGGTGACTCTGGCCTGCCTTTGCCTCCTGTTGGCCTCCTCCACTCCTGGCCCCGCCCCGCAGGCAGCAGAATGGCCACGGCGCCCAGTGCTCTTACCCCCCTCTCCTCCCTGCATCCCATCCCCTCCTCTCCCGCCCACCCCACCCTGCCCTTTCTCCCTCCCCATCTCCAGCTCACAACTTCCACCCCATCTCTCCTCTCCCACAATAGACTGTTTCAGAGATTTCATTGTGTCTAGGGTTCACCCAGTACCTACAGAGACAGACGGCCCCAGACTGGACGGGATCAGGACTGGTCTGGGTCCATGATAGGGACACACGGGGGCAGCAGAAGAGGTGGCATGGGGCTGTGCCCCAGCAGACAGCAGCAGTTTCCCATTGCACAGGGAGGCGGGTGAGGCCTGACTGATGGGGAGTTGGGAGGCTGGAGGCAGAGACTGGGCAGAAGTGGAGGAGGAAGCCTCCAGAAGCCTCAGAAGGCTGGTCACAGAGCCCCCCACAGCAAGCCAAAGAAATGGGGCTTTTCTCCTCAATGGGGGTCCTTCCCCCCTACCCCCGAGTCTGCTTTGAAGGACTGCACTCAGAGGCAGGTAGATGCTCTCTAACCCTCTAGGAAGGGGCTCTCTGAACTTCAGGGAGATCCCTGTGGGGCCTGCACAGTGCACTGGGGGGATCAGGCTAGAGCAGGGGGCTGTTCAGGTGTCTCTAGCACAAACCCCAGGGGAAGCAAAGAGGTCCAGCTAGGTGGTCCACGAAGAAAGGTGCATCTGAGGGAGGGGCCTGGGTGAGGGGAGCCCAGGACCATTCAGACCATAGCCTGGGGGCTGGAGATGCCATGAACCCCAACCGCTTGGAGGATGGGGGAGAAATAAGCCCCTTCCCCAGCTCTGCCAAGCCTGCAGGTGGCAGGGACAGAGCCTTGGACAAAGATGGGTTCCTTCACCACCTGACTAAGGTATTTGTCTGAACTCCAGTCTCTCCACCTGGACAACAGGATACCAGTGAAAGAAGGTGGTAAAATGCCAGCACTGACTCTACATGCTGAGCCATCCCCCCCACCCATGTATGCACTGCATGGAGGAGCGGGGCCCTGCAGTTGGACCTCGCTGTGAAATAAACCCATGTCTTCATGAAGCAAGTGTGTTCAGCTCAATTTCAGCAAATCAACCCAAATCTAAGGTGCTTGGGGAGCCGCCTGTGTGAGTCTCTTTGAAGTCCTGTCAAGCCCCACACTGGACCATCCATCTTCCGTCTTCAGCAGACCCTTTCTCGTTCCCCTGCCTGCTCCCCCACCCCCACCCCCTGAGTCTCCTTGGAAGAACTGCACTCAGAGGCAGGTAAACGCGCTCTGACTCTCCATCAACACCCAGCGGCAATACAAGGTGGACAGATAATACAGGTGGACAGATAATTTTTAAAAATTGCATTAAAAAACCCACCGTAAACAAAATCAAGACACTTTCTCCCAATAAACTGGGAGAAAATATTTACAACATTTACCATGAGCAAAAGACTAATGTCTCTATTCTACAAAGAACTCTTTAAAAATTGAGAGATAGGAGTTCCCATCATGGTTCAGTGGAAACAAACCCGACTAGTATCCATGAGGATTTGAGTTCAATCCCTGGTCTTGCTCAGTGGGTTTAGGATCTGGTGTTGCCATGAGCTGTGCTGAGGTCATGGATACAGCTTGGATCTGGCCTTGCTGTAGCTGTGGCCAGCAGCTGGGAACTTCCATATGCCACAAGTTCTGCCCTAAAAAACAAACAAACAAAAAAAAACCCCAAAAGCAAAAAAAAGGAGAGAAACACATATACACAAATGGCCAAAAACTTGAAAGAAAAATGGGCAAAAGACATGAACAGACAATTCATACACAAGTCCTCAAACACTCAAAAAGGATCTAAACTCATTCATCATGGAGAAAGGCAATTTAAAGCCACACTAATATACACTTTCCCCCATTAGACTAGCAAAAATTAAAATATGACCATGCCGTCCTCCTGAGCTTCTGCATTTGCTCTCAAACAAATTCGTGCAACACCTTGGAAGAGAAACTTGGCAGTAACCAGAGTCACATCTGTGCTTGCTGTCAGTGCAGCAACCCCACTTCTAAGAATCTGTCCTGAAGACACACTTGCAACATACCCAAATAGACACACACAAGGCCGTTCACTGCAACATTGTTATTGCAAAATATTGGAAATGGCTCAAAAGTTCATAAATAGGAGAGGGGTTGAAATCTGGCACTTTCACACAATGGAGAAGGAAGATCTCTGTGAACTGACGTGGAGTGATCTCCAGGACATGCTGTGACATGAAAAAAGCAAGCGCAAGAAAACTTCCAGAGCATGTTACCCTTCAAGTGAGAAGGAAGGAGGTCCAAGGACATGTACTCATTTGAACAAAAGAAATGCAGGAAGAAAAACAGACACGAAAGTGATTAGTTACAGGGACTGGGGAATGGGGCTGGGTGACAGGGACGGGGACGGGCATGGGGAGCAGGTTCTGAGTCTCTCCTTTGGTCCAGCTCTGACTCAGGACCTCTGCGATATTTCCCAGACCTCCGTTTGTCTTTCACCATCCCCCCCCCCCCCAAATAAACCAAGAAAACCGGGATCTGAGGGGGCCCAAATGGAATGCCCTCCCCCAGACAAGGAGCCAAACCATATTACAAATTGCCCTGAAGCGCATGGGCCAGGAACGAACCCAAGTGACTTTGGAAATCAATGTCTTGACTGGACACTATCAGGGCACAGGGAAAGACTGGCACATGAATCATCCCTAAATGCATTTCTTGCAGGGGAATGAGTCAGCATTTCTTGCAGGGGAATGAGTCTACCCTTTACAGCCATGAGAACTGAACAAATAATCATTGTATTACAGATTGTAAGGGCTGGGCTTCTCCCTGTTGGAAAAGAGGAAAGCTAGAATGATCCCCTGTAATGAACTCACTGGATTTAAGACAGGGAGACCTGGGATCAGGGAGCATGTGTGTGTGTGGGCTTAGCACACGTTCAGCACATTGGCTTCCCAGCTCTGTCCACTGGGTGGGCCTGGAGGCAGTGATGCCCCTAGAACATGGAGCACCCTTCCTGCCTAATCTTGGTGTCTAAGCACCATCCTCCACTAAAAAGACGCCTTGGAGAAATAGTCTCAGGCCTGGAGCAGGGAGAAAACACCAGGTGAGCTTGAATTGGGCACCTTGTGGGGTGAGAAAGTTAGGAGGTGATAAAAAATGATGGTGTCTTGTTGAGAGAATATAGGAGCCACAACGAAGGGGCTCCCAATGTCTAAACTAGAACCGTTTGTGCAATAAAACTAAATAATGGTAGGCTTGAATTATAACATATAGAACACAACAAATGCCCTTGAGACCACACTGATCTAAACAATCAATTCAATAAATGGAGAGAAAGGACAGTTTTTTTTTTCTCTTTTTTTTTTTTTTTTTTTTTTTTTTTTTTTTAGGGCCACACCTACAGCATATCAATTGTTCCCGGGCTGGGGTTGAATCAGAGCTACAGCTGCTGGCCTACCCCACAGCTCATAGCAATGCCGGATCTTTAGCTCACTGAGAGAGGCCAGGGATCGAACTCTCATCCTCCTGGATACTGGTTCTTAACCCGCTGAGCCACAACAGGACCTCCCAGGACATTTCTTCTTTACAGTCAAATTCCTATTTATTGTTGCAAAAGAAAAGAAAAGAAAACAGAAAATGACCATTTGGCCAACATCACACAAAGAATTGCTGTGGCAGGATCCACCAATAGATGGTAAAATTAATGGGTCAAAGTCTGCAAAGAAATGGAATTTGCATGGTCTCCAAGTCCCTCCCTCAAAACATTTATTAATTACGAAGGAAGCGTAGGAAGTTGACAGGGACAAGCCTGGCAGCTGCCACCTTCTCCAAGTGGCCAAGGTCAGCATCATCAGTGATGAGACGCCACGGACTCTGGATATGAGGCACCAAGCAGGACACAACATCGCCTCTGTGCGATTCTTGCCAAAAACGCACAACCTTGGTCCAAACCAGATAAAACATCAGACAAACCCAAATTGAGGGACTTTCTGCAAAATAACTGATCCCTACTCTTCAAAAGTTCCAGGATAATAAAAGACACTGAAAGATCAAGGAACTGTCACAGACTCGGGGGGTGGGGTGGGGGGAAGACAAAGGAGCCATGAGAAACTAAAGCCATGTGGGCTCCAGGATGGGAGGCTGGAAGGGAAAAAGGACACTGGCAAAACTGGTGACATCTAAGGTCTGAGGTTTAGTTAGGAGCCGTGTAGATGTTCTCGTCCTAGGTTTGCTCCCTGCATCCTGGCAACGCAAGACGTGAACTTGAAGGGAAGCTGGGTAGGGCTCTATGGAAAATCAGCACTGTTTTATCAATTTTCTGTGAGTCTAAAATTAGTTCAAAAATAAAGAACACAACCCTGAGTCCTGACCGCGACTGCCTGGGTCTGAATTCTGCCCCTCCACTCCTCGCAGTGCACCAGGGTCCAGTCCTGCCCATGTGGACAGGGCGGCATCGAGGGAGCTCACAGGAAGCTCTAAGGACAGTGTCCCCGGCAGCCGCAGCCCTTCTGAGGGCTGCAGGGAAATCAGCTGTGAGGCTGTGCTGAAAAAGATCCTAAATTTCTTTTTCAAAAGTACAGCAAGAACTGCAGACAAATCTGTAGCAGCACAGAAGGGTCCAAGTGGTGCTTTTTTGTTTTCGAAAGGAAATGCTGAGAGACTGGTAGACCACACAAAGGGAAAAGAAGGGGCTTTTCAAGTAATTTGCAAAAGCCAATAGCATCAGGCTCCGTGGCTCATCTCCGGGGAGGGGAGGGGTCACATGCACTGAGCACTTATCTGTCTGGTGGGCTTTACAGGTGCTGGCCCGCCGTTCCCAGGGACTGGAAAACTCCTGCTTTTCCGGGCTGCAGGCCTGCCCCCTGCCTGTGCCCTCCCCCACCTCGTGGACGGGAGCCCTCCCTTGGCGAGGGGGTGGGGCGTGTGTCCCTCTCCATCACCAAGATGTGGGGGCTGCATGGATGCTGGCTTATAGTCTCCCTCTGAGGATGCCCGAGTCTCCCCTCATGACTGGCAGAGACGGGGGCGGGGTGTGTGTGTGGAGAATGAATGGGCTGGGTCACCAAGGGCCGCCCTGTGCACTGGGCATTTTGCCTGTGCCAAACACCTGCCTTTGAGCTCCAGAGCCACCTTGCTTGACAGCCGAGAATGCTGAGGCCGGCGAGGTTAGCCTGCGTGTGCATGCATATAAATGTGTGTGTGCATGAGTGTGTGAGTGTGTCTGTGTGTGGGTGGGACCGGGACCCGGGCAGGCTGGCTGCAGAGCCCTCCCTTCTGCCACGACACCGCAAGCTGTGATGACAGCCTTTTCCCGGACAAGAACCTGGGCCTAGACAGGTCTCTGACCCACCGAAGGCACAGCCAGGGAGAGGCCCAGTAGGGCGGCCCACCGAGCGGCCTGCCCTTGGCCCAAGAGCATCTGGCAGCTTAAGAGAGGCCCTTCCAACCTCCAATAGAAATGACCAAGAAGCATCTTATAATGATGCCAGAGACCTGTCTCCTGCAGGACATACAGCTGGGACGGCACCTCCGCAAAACTGGGAGCTCCTCCCTGTCCTTCCCCTTGGCCCTCTCCGCAGGTCCTTTTTTTCCCCTTTGGCTGCACCTGGGGCATGTGGAAGTTCCCGGGCCAGGGATCGAACCTGCGCCACAGCAGCGACCCAAGCCACAGCAGTGACACCACCAGATCTTCAACTGCTAGATCACCAGGGAACTCTTCTCCGCAGGTCTTTAATGATTTGTTTCTATGTCCACCTGCACCACTAAACGGTCAAGGTCAAAGACGCCTCAGCGTCAGTTTTGAGATGTTCCCATTTGTAAACCTGTGGTCTTGCACAACCCAGAGCCCAGCCCTGACCCTGCTTGTTTCTTCACCCAGGGGAGATATGAAGATACAAGGGCCTCCCAAAATCCTCGTGACTTGAAACCACTTCCTATTTCTCCATCCAATTGAAAGATCCCTCCACCCCTGAGCCCTGGAAGGACGAGGCTAAATTTCTACTCCCAGGAAGATGGTGGGTTTTCTTGCCCCCATTTTCTAGAGGAGGACAACTGAGGTCCCCTAGGCCAAACCCATTCCCTTGCCCTGGCTGGGAGACGAAGCTGTGACTTGACCCCCGTGACTCTGGTCACAGCCTCTTCCCCCACCCTGTCACCGGCGTGCAGAATTCCTTCCACGGCTGTGCGTTTCCTGTGTGGGCTTCGCAGATTCTACCACAAGGACACAACTTCTCACCTCTCTTTTCTCTTATTTAGAAACAAACTCAGCTATTTTTCACCACCCACACGCTGCATCCAGCTATATTAAAACACTCCCTTCTTTGACTATATTCTATTATGTGGTATTACTTTCCCACCAGCTATTTATCTTGCAGGAAGAAATCAGGATACGAAAGCAGCTTCATCTCCATGACAGTAAGAAGCTCGCGTTTATGAGTCCGAGTGAGTCCACGGGACTGAAATGTGTGATGGGCACAGGTCGCCTGGGGACCAGCGAAGGCACCTCCAACAAGGGGACAGATGGATGAACGTTTCAGAAGATAAACAGGCCAACAGGGCACGAAGCGGGCATCAACCGGGCATTTCTCAGCTTTCAGCAAGCGGCTCCCCAGAGGGCACAGGGGCGAGGCCAGGTCATGCCCTCTCGCCCAGAGCGGCTGGCAATCCTGCCTGACCTTCACCTTCAATACAACCCCGAGATGGGCGAGTGCAGGGCTCGTCCATCTCCGGGTTGAGGACTCAGGGTCAGAGTCCCGGAGCTGGCGCTGGGATGTGAGTCTCAGTAAGTTCCCAGCTGGTGGGGCTCCTGGGCCCCCCACCAGGGGTGGGAGGAGAGGGCCTGGGCCCTCGGGGGGCTCTCGTGCTAGAGGGAGAAGCCTAGGACACCCCGGGACACAGCTGAGGCCACTCCAGAGGATGACGAGCACCTAAAAGCAAGCAGGTTGGAAGGTGGGCAGGAGGCGGGGAGGGAAGGCCTTTACCTGGTGGTCAAGGAAGGCAGCTCGGGAGGTGTGAGCTGCACGGAGGTGCCACGAGTTCCCCGGGCTGGTGACTGGTGTGGCCGAGCCACTGAGTGGGGGGCTGGAAGCCATTTATTGCAGCGAGAAGGACACAGAGTGGAGGGGGGGTGGGGTCAGGGGTCCGAATTGGGCCCAATTACATCCAAGAGGCCTGCTGGGCGCCCCTCCAACTGGAGGCAGATGGATGCGAGCATCCAGCGTGGAGCTGCAGGTGGAGGCGTGGGAGAGGGAGGGCCCTTCTCCTGGTTTTGCAGTCTTGCTCCCGCCGGTACCTAGGCCGAGCTGCATCTGCCTGGAGAAGCCAGGGTGATGGAGGGGCGGGGCTCGCGGCTGAGCGTCCCGCCCCTGCTCTGCGGTCTCAGGTGGGTGGGTGGGGAAGCTCAGAGGCCCCGGGCTGGGCAGGCCGCATCCCCGCCAGCGTAGGCTCCTGCATCCGCGGATTCCAGCCCGGGCTGGCTTTGCGGGGAGGAGCTCCTGAGCTTCCTAAACGTCCACTGGGACCTTCACGCTCTCAGAAAGTATCTTCTGCAGCTGTGCGCCATCCTGGTAAGGGACCCTGGGGCCCGGGAGCTGGCATCCGGAACGTAGTGCCCGCAGGCAAGGAGAACAGGAAGAGCCGCCAGCTCTGGAGAACGCTGGAAGCCCTTCTGCCAGGTGAGCGACTGCTGCACTTGCCTGTGGGGAAGCTCCCTGGAGGTGGGAGAGGCAGGCTGCGGGCACAGCTGGGGGAGGTGGGTTGACCTGGGGGGGGGAGGCCAAGGCTAGCAATGAACGAGGCCGACTCGTTAGGGTCACGGCGGGGTGGCGGAGGAGGGAGCATCTGGGAGAGGATGAGAAGGAGAGAAACGGTGGTCCTGGGGATGGGTGGGGGGTGGGTGGGTGTGTGTAGAGCTGGCCCACCAACCAGGTGCCCTGGGGAGTGTGCCAGGCTGCTCGGTGGGCACGGGTTCGAAGTGGGCTTGCTAGCACAGAGAAATGCTTTTCTCCAGCCGCTGTCAGGGCAGACCTGAGGCCTGAAGTTGAATCCATTTGGCAAATCCCCCCCCCGGGGGGGGGCCTGGAGTTTGGAGGCAAAGGGGCACGTGAGGTTCTGAGGGGGTGTCGGGCAGGGTCTTCTGAGCCCTAGAGCTTTGGGGCAGGGGCGCAGAGCGGGGCACTGGAGGGCGGGAGCGGGTGGTCAGAGGGGAGGGTGATGAAGGTCGAGGGTGTGGCCGTGGCTGTGGGCCTGAGATGAGATGGACGCTGAAACTGTGAGAAGCAGCAGGAGGTCACGGTGCTGGGCAGCCGAGAACTTGTCCCCAGCTGCCGGAGACCCTGGGACTGGGGGTGGAGGACGGGGACAGACAGCTGCATTCCAAACAGAGTTCATTCTTTGCTCCCCAAAGACATCCTTGGTGGCTTGGCCCACGGCAAGGGTCCCCCAGAAAGGCAGGCCCTTCTCTTATCAGGAGGCGGAACGCTGCACCCAGAGCTGGTCACCCGATCCTTACTGAGGAGACTCAGTAATTTCTGGTAATGACCAGCCAGAACCGGAGAACAAGCTCTCCTGAAAGGTCATTTCTCCGAGAGAAGAAAATTACTCCTTTTCCTGGAGGCTGTCATCGTTCGCTTTAATTAATATCAAATGTGTGCACGCTTGGCAGTGGCTTCAACCGTTTGAGTGGACTTCCTGTGACATTTTTAATAAAAAAAAAAAAAGATGAGTCCTCCTGGGCTAATCGAGGTGCCCATCAGAGCCTTCTCGGCTGCACGGAGGCTGGCGCTGCCCGTGGCTGGGCAAGGACCATCTCCCCCCAGGGGGATGGCATGACCGGGCGAGGACGTCCCTGGCGTGGGTGCCCTCCATCTGTCCACCCGCTGGGAAGCGATGCGGGGGAAGAGGGTTGCCTGAGTTCACAGCGTAGCTGCCTGGGAGAGCGAGTAACCCTCCACCTCAACTTCTCCATCTATAAAATGGGGCTGTAGGAGCCACAAGTGCACAAGGTGGTTCGTGGATGACATCAAATACTTTATGTGGGCTGCTGAGCACAGAGCTGAGACTCCGGGACCGAAGCTGGAGCAACTGGTCACTCATGGCTGTCCCCATGAGCCCAGCACTGTGCTAGGCGCCACAATGGTCTGGATGGGTGGACCGAGTCTGGACATTTGGCTCTTCCAGTCCAGGTGGCTGCCGGTCTCCTTCCTCCCTGGGGATCCCCAAGGCACGCACCCCACTGTGTCCTGATTGTTTACGTACCTGCAGCCCCCCACCGGACAGAAAGGACCCCTGCCCCATTTATCCTGGTCCACAGGTGTCTGGCTCAAGGGCTTGTGGATCACAGGGCCATGGGAAACAGGAGCCAGCATGGATCAGGGCTCCGAGGAGCAGAAAGAGTGTGGTCCAGCAGTCCTGGATAGGGACCGGGACCTCAGCTTCTCTCCACACAGTTTGTCCAATCCAGTTCTTTATTACTGCTCCCATTATTTTATTATTATTTTTCTTTTTAGGGCCATACCCACAGCATATGGGAGTTCCCAGGCTAGGGGTCGAATTGGAGCTGCAGCTGCCGGACTACACCACAGCCTCAGCAATGCAGGATCTGAGCCACCTCTGCGACCTTCACCACAGCTTGTGGCAACACCAGATCCTTAACCCACTGAGCATCCTTTTGGATACTAGTCAGATTCATTTCTGCTGAGCCATGATGGGAACTCCCCTCTAGTTGGGTTCTTAACCTGCGGAGCTGAGACGGGAACTCCCACTCCTCCCATTTAGCCAACAAGAAAATTAAAGCTGAGTTACCGGATTTTGCCCCAAATCACAAAGCTGACCTATTCCTCGAGGAATCAAGAGAAGAACACAGACCTTGGAGCCGCCCTTCTATGATGAGCAGGTTGCGTTTTGCGATTCCCACCCCCCCTCAGATCAGCTCTAAAGCGTCTTCTATGTGACAACAGGTCATTGGTGATTGAGACAGACCCAGTCACCCCTCTAGTGTAGAGACGGCTCTTCCCACGAAGGCTCAGGTAGAACAAGAGACGAAGAGAAGTTTCTTTTCCAGAACTCTATTCGAAGGTGCCCACATGATGCTCCATCAACACCAGCCCCCCCCCCCCCCGCAGGAAAAAAAAAAGCAAAACTAAAAACCTGAGCATGGCTTTCCTACAAACAAGGACATCCTCCGCCTAATCACGTTACAACCACCATGTCAGGACATTTTTTCCCTCAATGGCACGTGGAAGTTCCCAGGCCAGGGATCAAACCCATGCCACAGTTATAACCAGAGCCACAGGAGAGACAACGCTGGCTCCTTAACCCTCTGAGGCGCAAGGGAACGCCAAGGAAATTAACGCTGTTGCATGACGACCATCCAGGGCTCAGACCCCATCTGAGTTTCACCAGCAGTCCCAGCACGTGTTTATAGGGAAAAGATCCTGGGTCACGCCTCACATTGAGCTGCTGCACCTCTTTAACCAGCATCATCCGCAGAATTCTGGACTCTCCTGACCTTGACACATACAAGAACCACAGGCTGGCCCTTTCCTAGAATGCCCCGCAGCTGGGGTTCGTCACGACCGGATTCACGTTCTGTACCTTCTCAGGAACACGATGAAAGTGACGCTGTGTTCGTCTCTCTGCGTCCTATGAGGGGAGATAAGGCTTTCACTTGTCCCAGAGCCACCTGGGTGACTTGGTTCGCTTCATGTGGTTGTTTCTGCCAGATGTGCCAACTCCGGAGCTTCTCCCTCTGTAATTAATTATCTCCTGTGTGTGTGTGTTTGTGGTGTTACATTCTGTATGGGTGTGATATGTAAATATCCCTTTCCTCTTCTATTACTATTGCTGTTATTATTTATATTTTTACCATTACTTATTTTGATACTCAGCTCGGTCCTGTTTTGGCCCGTGGGTTAGCCTTTCAAGCTGACCCTGGTCCTCGTCTTTCTTTGAGCACTTCCTTCCTTTCTGTCACAAGATAGTTTTGAGGTCCCTTGTTCCTTCTCTGCCCCAGCCCTGGATCAAAGGACCACGCCCTGTGTCTGTTTGGTGGAGTGTGGCGTTAGCAGCCAAGATCTGGACAGCAGGTGTGCTCATTCCTACTGGGGTGTCGCTCTCAAGTCTCCCAGTGGACAGCGCTAAACACACACACGTTCACACACTCACTTCCCTCTGTATTTCCCTGTCTCTCCAGAGCACGCAGACCTCCAATTCCAGTCCAACACCGCAGAGTTCGTCCTAGTTTTCTTCATCCTAGTTTTCTACCGTCCATGTTGGGAGCTCCCTCCTCGGACAGACACTCTGGGCTCCCGTTTTCCTTAAAATGATTGCTATGGGATCAATCCGCTAGGAGGTGACAAATCCCCCACTGCCACCACCATCCTCCATGGGTGTCCCTCACCCTGCCTGGGCTCCACCATCCCACTGCTATCCACTGTGTGTAGGGACCCTGCCCCTTTCTCTCCCCACTGTGGCTCCGGCTCTGATACCCCATGCTCAGCTCACCCCCATGGGGGCCAGTGAGTCCCCATGTCACTGGCCCTCAACATGGAAAACCTCACCTGGCTTGAACCCACAGCGTCTCCCACACTGATGCCAGGCTGCCCGTCCCGTCCTCCCTCTGGTTTGGGCACCCACCCTGCTCAGTCTCGTCTAACAGCTTTTGGTCTGCAGAGTCAAGAAGAAGAGAAGGCAGACAGGCTGCATATTAAATTTTAATAGATATTGCCAACTTGGTCTCCGAAGTGACTTTATCCATTTGTAATCTCACTGGCAGTGGATGAGAGGACCTATCTCCCTACACTTGATGTTGACACATTTCAATGTTTGCCAGTCTGATGGGAAAAAAATATGTCTAATTAAATTGCACTTCTGTTTTTTCTAAGTTGAGAATCTTTTTTTTTTTTTTTTTTTAAGCTGCATCCATGGCATATGGAGGTTCCCAGGCTAGGGGTCTAATAAGAGCTGTAGCTGCCGGCCTACACTACAGCCACAGCCATGCCAGATCCAAGCCAAGTCTGAGACCTACACCACAGCTCTTGGCAATGCTGGATCCTTAACCCACCTGAGCAAGGCCAGGGATCGAACCCACAACCCCAGGTTCCTAGTCGGATTCATTTCTGCTGCACCACGAGGGGAACTCCAGTTGAGCATCTTTTAATATGTGTCTTTACTCGTTATAATTTCTGTTCTGGGTCTTATCCATTCATATCCTTTTCCTAGTTTTTTACTAAAGGAATTCTTTATGTATTTTGGATACTAATCCTTTGTTTGTTATATATGTCGTAAATATTGTCTCCTTATCTGCCACTTTTTTCTTAACTTTATCTTTCTTCATACAGACTTTTAAGTTCTGTAGTGAAACGGATGGAATTCTTGCTTTTCTTTACATTTTATTTAAGATTCCTCAAGGTCATAAATATAGTCTATGCTTTTTTCTTCTACTATTCTTGCAGGTTTTTTTTTTAAACACGTATGTCTTCATTCCATAATTTTTGTTAATGACATGAAGAGGGAATTTAAGTTGTTTAATTTTAAGTTCCAATGTTTATTGACTAATCCACCTTTCTTCTAATGCCACGTTTCTTCATATACTAAATTCCAGTGTACACATGGGTCTGTTTTTTTTTAATCTTCTATTTTTGTTCCAAGGATCTATTTGTCTATTCATGTGCTAATATCACATTATATTTATTAAAATTACTTTATAATGTACTTTGACATCTTGTCAGGCAAAATTCCCCTCTTTGTTTTCTCCTTTTTCAAGCTGTCTTGGCTGTTCTTGAGCATTTAATCTTCCATCTGAATACGAGAATCGGCTTGTCAAATCCCATTTAAATCTTGATCAGGTTTTGATTAGGATTGTGTTGAATTTATAGATTTATTGGTCAGATGAAAATGGAGCAAAAACATTAATTCCTAGCATCGTGATGGGGCCTGGGGCTGGTGTGCGGTCCTGAACGTGTTCTCTGAACCCTGGAGGCTGGCTCTGACCCAGGGGTCCCGCTGCCTAGTGTGTGGCCCATGTCATGCAGGGCCACGAGGGACCCCTCCAGGGTGTCCGTGGGAGCCTCCCTGGGATAGAGAATCCTGCCCTGGTGTGACCCCTTCAACACCCACCTTCATCAAATGCTCCCTGAGCACCTGCTGTGGGTGTCCAGGTGCCAGGTGTGGAGGTGACCCAGGGGCCAGGCAGGCCACAATCTCCTGTATGTGGAGCCAGCTGTGGTGCTCAGACGACAGAGGCATGTATGCCTCTAAGGTCAGCGCTGCAGAAGGGGTCGGTGTTCCCAGAGGCCATGGGGCAGTGCAGGCAGAGGATGGTGGTGTGGACAGGGCGTGAGGGGAGTGCATGGGGGAGGTGTGTGTGTGGGGGGGGCTGTGGTTGGGGAAGGGCAGCTGGCGATGAGGCCCCTCTGCATGAGGTCATGTTGAGGCCTGCCCTGGTGTCACGTGGTGCCAGGCAGAGAGGTGCCCAGGGCAGGTTCGAGGTGGGAGACTGGGGCTGGAGGCAGGGGTTGGGGGTGTGTCCTTGGGGGTGGGGACCAGGATGAGACCACTGGCCAGCCCCAGGGTGGCGGGCGGGGGGGCGGGTAGCTGAGTTTGCATGTTTTAAGGGCTGCTGGAATTTATTTCCATGTTGACCTCAATGTTTATTAAAGGTAAGTAATAAAAATACTTTAAAAATCAAGAAAACTCAACTGTAACTGCAGCTATGGTTTATGAGTCAGACCCACAGAAGATTTTCTCACCCCAAAGGTGAGTTATTTACCACTGACATTGCATAGAATTGCAGGCACATGGTGGTAATAAAAAGAAGACCGACTTTTAGTCACTTTTATTATGTTTAAAATTCTCTGCAAAGTAGCTGGCAAACCACTCCTACCACCCCACCCTAGGGACAGAGCCACCCTGACCCCAGGGTGCGCTCAGCTGCCTCCTCCTGTCTCCACTTCCTTTCTCGGCAAACCCTGGTCTCCTCATAAACCCCATATTCGCTATGCAAAGTTTGCTCAGTTCAATAGTGGGACTCAGAGAGTGGGACTCAATTTGCAAAAATGCATGAGGTATAAAGAGCAACAACACAGGAACCCTGGTGGACCCACCATCCAGTTTAAGAAGCAGGACAATACATCAACCCCGAGGCCCTCTGGGCACCCTCCCAGGTCCCACGTTCTGCCCACCTTCCCTCAAAGCAACCACGTGCCTTAATTTCTGTCCATTCTTGCTGTTCTTTGATTTTTAAAAAAATTTTATTGAAGTAGAGTTGATTTACAAAGTTGTGTTAATTTCTGCTGTATAGCACAGTGACTCAGTCATATATATACATACATATTCTTTTCTATTATAGAGTTCCCTGTGCTGTACAGTTGGATCTCGTGGCTTATCCATCATATAAATAATAGTTTGCATCTGCTAATCCCAATCTCCCACTCCACCCCTCTCCCACCTCCTCCTTCCTCTTGCAACCACAAATCTGTTCTCTATGTCTGTGGGTCTGCTTCTGTTTCATAGATAAGTTCATTTGAATTGCATTTTAGATTCCATATACAAGTGGTATCATATGGTATTTGTCTTTCTCTTTCTGACTGACTTCACCGAGTATGAGAACCTCTAGGTCCATCCACATTGCTGCAAATGGCATTATTTCCTTCTTTTTTATGGCTGAGTAGTAATCCATTGTATATAGCTACCACATCTTCTGTATCCATTCATCTGTTGATGGACATCTGGGTTGTTTCCATGTCTTGGTTATTGTAAATAGTGCTGCTGTGAACACTGGGGTGCCTCTTGATGTTCTTTCTTGTCTTAGAGCATGTAGCTCTAAAATGACATTGTTTAGTTTCGCATGTTTTTGATCTTGATGTAACGGAGTAATTTTGTGTGTATCCTTCTGCCCGCTGCTTTTTTCCCTCCGCGTGAGGTTCCCCAGACTATCCACACTGCACACAGCGGTTCCTTCTTTTTTACCACTGTGTAGCATTCTGTCACCTGAGTAGACCACAATTTATGGATTCGTTCTTCTGTTGATGAAATTTGGGTGGTTTCCAGATTTTTGTTTTGTTTTTGCTTTGTTTGGTTTTGCTCTCAGGACAGTGCTGCTTTTACAGGGCCAGTCTCCTGGTATTCATGGGCCAGAATTCTCTAGGGCATATATCCAGAGTGGCTGGGTCATGGGGTGTTCATTTCTTCAACTGCATTGCCTAACAGAAAAAGTAGCTTTGGGGAGTTCCCGTCGTGGCGCAGTGGTTAACAAATCCGACTAGGAACTATGAGGTTGCGGGTTCGATCCCTGCCCTTGTCAGTGGGTTAAGGATCCGGCGTTGCCGTGAGCTATGGTGTAGGTTGCAGACGCGGCTCGGATCCAGTGTTGCTGTGGCCCTGGTGTAGGCCGGCGGCTTCAGCTCCGATTTGACCCCTAGCCTGGTAACCTCCATGTGCCTTGAGAGCAGCCCAAGAAATGGCAAAAAGCAAAAAAAAAAAAAAAAAAAAAAAAAGTAGCTTTGGGAATTCTGACTCCCACCAGTGAGGTTCTCAATGTTCCACATAGTTATCAACGACTGATATTGTCATTGATTAGAATGCAAAATCTAAAAAAGGGGTTTGGCACTCATGTACGAATGACATGAATGATCACAATCAAGTGTAGAAGTCTAAGGTCACTGCCTCACCCCCAACCCCCAAAAGCCATCTCAAACATTTTCAGAGCAAAAGGCACACCAAGTCTGAAGCAGGGTTAGTCAGTTAAAATCCCTCAATTCCAAGGAAAACTTTCTTAAAAAGCCTTCAAAATTCCAGGCAGAGGAAAACAGTTAAATTACTAAGAGAATCTAGACCAAAACCAGAGTTCCATTTGCCATCCTGGAAGTCAGAAGAGAGAGGAATGATGGAATCCTCACAACAACCATGTGAGGTCAGAGCTGCTGTTATCCCTACTTTATAGCTGAGGAAATGGAAAGGCTGGGTAGCTTCTTTAAGGTTACAAATCTAGTAAGTACCTTATGATTCAGACCTATCTGTCTGACTCCAGAATACACACTTTTAACCCCTATACTCCCCTAAGTAAGGCGGAATATAAGAAACTACTTAAACATGTAAAGGCTTTCTGAGCAATAAACAAAAATTCTAAAACTACTGTCATTAAAAACAGGGTCAATGGAGGATGTCTTGATCACGATTATTCACCATTGTTCTAGCTACTGTGCTGGTCTAGAAAAATGAACAAAATCTAAATATGTGAAAAAATCATTTCACATATTTATACGAGGGTATAAATTACGTATCTAGAAAATGCAAGCAATTCTATAAAAAAGGCTAAGGAGGCTGGATACTAGATAAATAAGCAAATGGAAGACTCATCACATTCACAATGGGAACAAAATTATTTTTTTGAAATTTTTGAAAAACACATTTGAAATATTCTATTTATGATAGCATCAAAAAGAGTAAGATACTTAGGAATAAACAACAAAAGTAGCACAAAACTTACACTCTGAAACTACAAAACACTATTGACAGACATTCAAGAAGATCTAAACAAATAGAAAACACCCCATATTCATAGATTGTTAAGACTTAGTATTAAGATGCTAATACTCCTAAATTATCTGCAGATTTGATGCAATCCCTATCAGAATCCCAGTTGACTTCCCTGTAGAAATCACCAAGATGCTTCTAAAATTCAAACTGGAATTGCAAGGGACCCAGAATGGCTAAAGCAATTGTGAAAAAGAGAAAGTTGGAGGACTCACACTTCTGATTTCAGAACTTACTACAGAGTGAGCGTGATGAAGACTGCATGGTATGGGCATAAGGGTGGACATACAGATCAGTGGAACAGAATTGAGAGTCTAGAACTACACCTATGTGTTTATGAGGCACTGGTTTTTAAAAATTATTTTTTTAATTGAAGTATAGTCGATGTACAATATTATATAATTTACAGGTGTACAATAAAGTGATCCATAGTTCATAATTTTATAATCCATTTATGTACTATAAAATACTGGGTCTGTTCCCCATGTTGTGCAATATATCCTTGTAGCTTGTTTGTACCTCTTAACTCTCTACCCCCGTATTGCTCTTCCTCCCTCCACTCTCCCCACTCGTGACTAGTTTGTTCTCTATTTCTGTGAGTCTGCTTCTTTTTTGTTAGATTCACTGGTTTGTTGTATTTTTAAGATTCCATATCTACATGATATCGTACAGTATTTGTCTTTCTCTAATTTCACTAAACATAATGCTCTCCAATTCCATCTGTGTTGTCACAAATGACAGAATTTCATTCTTTTTTACGGCCAAGTAGTATTCCGGTGTGTGTGTATTTACCACATATCTTTTTTTCTTTTTTAGGGTAGCATCTGTGGCATATGGAAATTCCTGGGCTAGGGGTCAAATTGGAGCTGCATCTGTGACTTATGCCACAGCCTGTGGCAATGCCAGATCCTTAACTCACTAAGTGACGCCAGGGATTGAACCCACATCCTCATGGATGCTAGCTGGGTCCTTAACCTGCTGAGGTATAATGGGAACTCCTACTACATCTTTTTTATCCATGGTAAACTGATTTTTTTTTTTTTAAGGCGCTAAGACCATTCAATGGGGAAAGAACAGTCTTTTCAACACGTGGTGCTGGGACAACTTGATAGTCACATGAAAAGTGTGAGGTTTATCTCACACCATACAAAAAAATTAACTCGAAATGGTTCAATGAACTGAACTATCCCAAACCAAAGCTCATAAAACTCTTAGAAGAAAACCACAATGGCAAATCTTAGTGATCCCAGTTTTGTCAATGAATTCTTAGATATGACACCAAAAGCATAAGCAACAAAAGAAAGTACAGATCAACTGGATTTCATCAACTGATTTTTTTTTTTAATGGCCAAACCCACGGCATTGGAAGTTCCCAGGCCAGAGATCGAATCCTAGACATAGGTGCTACCTATGCAGTCTTAACTCCCAAAACTGAAAATTTTTGTGCTTCATAGGACATGGTCAATAAGGTGAAAAGACAAACCACTACAGAATGGGAGAAAATATTTTCAAATATTTGATAAAGGATTTATATCTAGAATATACAAAGACCTCAAATAACTCAAAAATCAAAAGACAGAGAACACAGTTTTAAAATGGGCCAATGACTTGAATAGACATTTCTCCAAAGAAAATATGCACATAGTCATTAAGCAGCCGAATAAGTGCTCAACTTCTTTAATCATCAGGGAAATGCAAATCAAACTACAATGAGATACCATTTCATACCTGCTAGCATACCTAAGGAAAAAGTCAGATAATAGCAAGTGATGATGAGGCCATAGAGAAATCGGAACCATCACATGTAGCTGCTGGGAATGCAAAATGATGTAGCCATGTTTAAGAACAGTCTGGCAGCTCCTCGAATAGTTAAACATGGAGTTACCCTAGGACCCAGCGACTCCACACCTAGATGTGTACGTAGAAGGATGAAAACATTGGTCCACACAAAAACCTACACAAAGATGTTTATTACAGGAGTTCCCGTCGTGGCGCAGTGGTTAACGAATCTGACTAGGAACCATGAGGTTGCGGGTTCGGTCCCTGCCCTTGCTCAGTGGGTTAACGATCCGGCGTTGCCGTGAGCTGTGGTGTATGTTGCAGATGCGGCTCGGATCAGGCATTGCTGTGGCTGTGGTGTAGGCCAGCAGCTACAGCTTTGATTAGACCCCTAGCCTGGGAACCTCCATATGCCACAGGTGAGGCCCTCAAAAGACAAAAGACAAAAAAAAAAAAAATTAAATTAAAAAAGGTGGTATGGGAATTCCCATCGTGGCTCAGCAGAAATGAATCTGACTAGCATCTGTGAGGACACAGGTTCAATCTCTGGCCTTGCTCAGTGGGTTAAGGATCCAGCGTTACTGTAGCTGTGGTGTAGGCCAGCATCTATAGCTCTGATTCAACCCCTAGCCTGTGAACCTCCACATGCCATGGGTGTGGCCCTAAAAAGACAAAAAAAAAAAAAAGTGGTATGTCCACGCAATGGAATATTATTTGGGCACAAAAAAGGAATGAAGCACTGACAAACACTACCACATGGATGAATCTTGAAAATATGATGCCAAGTCAAAGAAACTACATATTCTATGATTCCATTTATACAAACTGCCCAGAATGGGAAACTCTAAAGAGACAAAAAGTAGAGGAGTGATTGCTTGGGGCTGGGGAGGATATGGAAATAAACGGATAAATAGTAAGGGGGTGAATCATAGCTAAACAGTATTTTTTTGTGTGGTGCCCACAGACTGTGGGATTTCTGGGCCAAGGATCAAACTTGAGCCACAACAGTGACAGTGCCAGATCCTTAACCTGCTGAGGCAGCAGGGAACTCCTGAGGTTTCTTTTTGAGGTGATGAAAATGTTCTAAAATTGACTGTCATGATGATAAGGCGTATCTGTGACTATACTAAAACCCACTGAATCACATGCTATAGATGGCTCAATTGTATGGTATATGAATTATATCTCAATACAGCTGTTTTTGTGTGTGTTTGTGTTTGTGGGGTTTTTGTTTGCTTTTTGTTTTTGGCCTTTTAGGGTTGCACTCCCAGCTTATGGAGGTTCCCAGGCTAGGGGTCACATTGGAGCTACAGCTGTCTGCCTACACCACAGCCACAGCCACGCAGGATCCGAGCCGCATCTGCGAGCTACACCACAGTTCACGGCAACACTGGATCTTTAACCCACTGAGTGAGGCCAGGAATCGATCCCGCAACCTCATGGTTCCTAGTCGGATTTGTTTCAGCTGCGCCGCAAGGGGAACTCCGAGTTTGTATGTTGTAAAGAATCAGCTGGAACAGTCACCGACTGGGAAGGATTTTTATGATAAGTGTTTAAGTGAAAAAAGAAAGTTCCAGAGGGTTATGGGTTGAATTGTGCCCCTGTTCCCCCCCACCCCACATCCATACCTTTGAGTCCCTCAGAATAAGACCTTGGAAATAAGGTTGTTGCAGATGTACTTGGTTAAGATGTCACACTGGAGTAGCACGGACCCCTATGCAATACGACCGGAGTCCTTACAACGTAAAACAGGGACCTGTGGACATGGACATGCGCAGAAGGAGGATGTCAGGTGAAGGGCGGACCTACGCTGTTACAAGCCAAGGCACTACCGGAAGCTAAGAGACCTAAGACACACCCTTCCTGCACCTGCAAAGGGTCCGAGGCCCTGCAGACACCTCCATCTCAGACTTCTGGCAAGATCAGATTATGAGGAGACAGCAGTGTTCTGCCGTTTAAGCCACCGAGTGTGCGGTACTCTGTTACTGCAGCCCTAGGGAACCAGTACCCAGAGCCACAACAGAAATAGAGATTAATTTGTATTAACTCACTGTGTTAACATTGGTTATCTTATGGGATTGGCCTGAAGTAGCAGAAGCTGTAGGGCTTTTAAATATGCATTTACTGTCTGCCATGTTATAAGGAATATGTAGTAAATTTCTTTTGGCCTTTTTTTTTTTTTTTGCTTTTTACAGCCGCACCTGCACCACATGGAAGTTCCCAATCTAGGGTCGAATCAGAGCTGTCACCGGCAGCCTACACCACAACCACAGCAACACTGGATCCAAGCCACATCTGTGACCTATGCCGCAGCTTGCAGCAACGCCAGATCCTTAACCCACTGAGCAAGGCCAGGGATTGAACCCGCATCCTCAGGCAGGGAGACAACATCAGGTCCTTAACCCACTGAGCCACAATGGGAACTCCGTATATGTACTGTTTTTTCTCTTTCTTTTCTTTGTTGTTCATTTTAAAAACTTTTTTTTTTTTTTTTTTTTTAACAAGAGGCCTGAGCTGCAGGGTTTGGAGGTTGTCTTTTTTCTTTTCTCTCCCTGTGGTTAGACATTTTAACTGTCTTCTGAAAGGTCCCCCTTCCCAGCTCCTAAATTTCCTATCCAAACAGAGTCTCTGAAGCAGTCTGGAAAATTCTACAGCCCACTGGGTGAAAACGAGGCAGCGATGCAGCTCCTGCTCTTCTGGCCTGTGACGAAGACTTGGTGAGGATGGTGACGGCGATGGGGGAGGAGGACTGACGCCTGTTCGAAGTTCCAGTTTGCACCTTTCCTTCCCCATCCAGCCTTGTTTAATGCTCCAAGGCACTGTCTCCCATTTACAGATTTGGAAGCTGAGGCTCAGTGAGGTCACGTGACTTGGGTCAGGCGGGCCCACGGTTGGTGAGGGCTGGAGCCAGGATCTGAGCCTGGATCAGCCCAGCTCCAAGCCCCCTTTCCTTCTGAATCACAAACACCTCGGAGGCTGGGGTGGGACAGTGCTCCTGGACACCCTGCCCCACCCCCAACCCTGCCCCATATGTTGGGGGGGGGGGCTCGTAGCTCACCTGGCAGGAAGCTCCTGTGGTTCCAAATAGCCCTGAATTGGGAAAAAAACAAAAAAACCCCAGACCATCACCACGCTGTCTCTGCAGCTTTCCAGCAGCCCCAGTTGATTTGCTGTGATGTGGGGGTCTGCATTATTCAAGCCCATGGAATATTCAGGCTGCTGGGCAGAGGAACTGAGCCTGTCGGGGCTGGCGGAGCTGTTCTCTCATAAAAGGCCCCCGTGGGCTGGGGCGCTGCAGGGCTCTGGGAGGCGGCCTGCGCCTTGATGCCTGGACCGGTGCGCTGTCCCAGCCCGACCCAGGCGGAGGCGCCGGCTGCCTCTGCCACCTGATGGATGTCCTCATTTGGGGGGAATGTATTATTGAGCACCCAGGCGCTTTCCAACCAGACTCCTGGACGCAGCAGCTCAGCTGTGCCCCGGCTGGTGGGGGAGCCCCACAGAATCCACTTCAAGGGGAGATGGCTCAGTGTGCCAGGCCTCTGCAAACCGTTCAGGCTGGTGGACCCTCTTCCCTCAGTCCCTGCAGGGAGCTGACCTCCAGCAGAAAAACCTGGAACTCAGGACACTCTGGTTTCAGCACTGTGTCAGGCAAGGGACTGCACATGTGCCAGACCGTCAGGTTGAAAACCCTGTGTTTGATCAGGGCCCCTCTCCCCAAGATTGCCGTTCTCTTGCTCTCTGTCTTCCCTGCTGGACCAGAGTTTCCCTACACCTGCTCTCATGACAGGCCTTCCTGTGCACTGGATCCCAGCCCAGCTAATGACTGTTCTAATCTTTATTTATGTATTTACTTTTTTGTCTTTTTAGGGCCGCACCCACGACATATGGAAGTTCCCAGGCTAGGGATTGAATCAGAGATGTAGCCACCAGCCTACACCACAGCACAGCAATGCCAGATTTGAGCTGCGTCTGTGACCTATACCACAGCTCAAGGCAACGCCGGATCCTTAACCTACTGAGCAAGGCCAGGGGTCTAACCTGCATCCTCATGGTGAGTAGTCAGACTCCACTGTGATAGCTTATCAAAGGGGCAGGGAGGGGCGTGCCCCTCTGCTAGTTTCCCAGGTACCAATGAGGCAATCGGACAGCAGTTCCGCCTATAACTGGTAATCTCTCCTGCCTCCCTGGGAGCCAAGCCTGCTGCCAGGTTTGACACACAAGGTGGGGTGTCACTCCAGGACCTGGCTTCAGACATGTAAGCTTCCCCATTCATTAAACCATTGATGTCTCTGTTGCCGACTCTTTCATTGGTCTTGAGGGTGGGGTGTAGCCCAACACTCTGGTTCTCTGTGATGGTTCTGCTCCTGTGAGGTCAGTGTGAAAGGGGTGCCTGAGGTCGAGTACGAGAACCCACGTTTCCAGCATCAGGCTCGTCCTTCCTGAGTCTTTGCCAGCTTGAGCCTCTTGGCTGTGGATCGAGTGTCAAAATGCCATCGTGTCCAGTTCTGGAATCCCAGAGCCATTGGCTCTAGAGTCCCGGCAGGCAGTTCTGGAACCTTGGAGATGGTTTCCTGAACCTCAGAGTTGGTGGTCCTAGAACCCAGGGTGGGGGTGGGGGTTCTGGAGCCTGCTGCTCGCCAGTTTGGAAACCTGAGTGCCTTCCCAGTCACACCGTGCAGGGCTCACCAGGACTCTCCTGAGCTGAGCCTGCTCTGGCCTTGCCGTTTATGAAAACATGGTTATGGAGCTGGAGTGAAGGCAGGTGCCTGGGGTTTGCCCTTAAAGGTACACTTATGGAAGAAATCCTGGAAAGTTTTGGAACTTCTGACATAGCACATGAGAGAACCCCCTACAGGTGCTCAAAACGCCCCTCCTCAGCTGGGCTGTGACTGAGCTGTAAGCCACCATCAATAATAAAACCCGAAGAAGGAACCCCCTTTACCCGCTGTCCAGGAAATCGGAGCCCAGAGAAATGCTTCTCTCCAGCCCCTAGGGGCTCAGATTCCTCTAGAGCAGGGCTGAGGAGCCAGGGCAGAGCGGCAGCTCTGACAGGCCCCCTCAGGGAGCTTTTCCCTTTTCCCACATCTGTCCAGCTGCCAGCAAGTGGCGCCCAGCCTGGCTGCGCAGACCCAGACCCCCATACATTATGCACTTCACTCCCATTTCTAGACAGAGGCGCTGGAGAAATTACAGCTTCCATTAACTTACATTGCACAGGCGGTCCAGCTGTTTCTCCCGCTTTGGCCCTTCCTGGGCTGGAAGGGACAGGCTTGGCCATGAGAGGGCCGGAAACGCTCAGCTACCCTGGGCCTTAATGCACTCGATTGTAACTTCTTGGCAGAGAGGAGCCTTCCGTCCACAGCAGGAATGGTGCTGGTGTCCTGCTAGCTGGCCTGAAGCTTGAAAAGTTCGATGGAGAGGAAACGGTCGTGGAGGGGCCAGACTACGCGTCGCAGGTGCTGTGTGTACGCTGTGTATATGAGGGGCTAGGGGCTTCAGGCCTCCTTCCAGGGGGGGGTCGCCTTCCCCTCCCCCCTCTCCCCTCCACTCGTGCCCTTGAGATCCTGTGCATGTGGCAGCCGGACTGACGGATCTCTCCCGGATGTTGCAGAGACTGGCCAGGAACCAGTCCCTACAACAGGGCCAGTGCGGGACTCCACTCGACCCGCTTTGCCGATGAGAGAGGAAGTGATTAGTCCAAGATGACCATGTCATTAGGGGCGGCACAGCCAAGGTGACCAAAATCTCTCGGTTGCGGGACTGCGGAGCCGGCACCATCAGCATAGCTGATTGGACCAGGGCTTGGGGGAGGAGCCAAAGACTAACAGGCCCGCGGGGGCCGCCGAGTGCTCTGTCCAATAGGAATGCTCCATCCTGGAGTGTGGGAACCTGAGCCAATCAGAGCCGCTCGGGGGCTCTATAAATGCTCAGGGCCTGCCGGCGCCGCCTGCACGCTCCTTCTTGAATGCACGCTGTTCTTGTGTATCTGGCCTGCTGTGGGTGGACGCTACTCCCCGCCTTCCCTAGCAGCTCACCCGCCCTGCCAGTGCCCTGGAACTGAACTCCCAGGTGGTGCCAACGGTCCCAGGTAAGAACTTGGAGGACCCTGGACCAGGCCTTCAGAGGCCTGCGCAGCGGCAGCCGGCTGGGTATAGGCTTTAAGCGATGTCAGCACTAGCGAATTCCAGAATCCCTGACACACTGCTAAAGTGATATATAGAAAGGCTCTGTGATATTGATCTGCATCAATATTTATAAAAGAGCTGTTTCTGTGTGAAGGGTCTACTGGCCTTTAACGATATTCATTCTTAGGTCTAGGGATATGGGAGCTGAAGGCCTGGAAGACCCAAACTGCCCACTTTGCAGGCTGGAAAGCCCAGGCTCAGCCCCTGCCCAGTCTTGTGCCACAGTTTTCTTTGCATCTGAAGGATGCCTGTGGTCTTTCTGTTGGCCTGCTCGATTTGCTGTGAGTGGCAATGACAGCACCTTTATTGTGCTAGACACCTTATGTGAACTCTTGTGAATACCGAAAGCCCTAAAGCTAAGCTTGCTGTCTTTAGAAGGATGGGGAAACTGACACCCGTAGAGTGTTAGGGTACGGGTTAGGGTTAGGGTACGGGTTAGATCATATCTCTGGAAAATGCTGCTTCTGCAACTCAGCTTGATTTCAAAGCCCCGCTCTTGGCTGTCTGTTTGGTCTTTGAGTTGAGTCTTGAGCGCTAAGGGTAGAAATCATTGGTTTACTCCCCTGTGTACTCCTTTGTTCATTTAGCACGCTCACCTCACAGTTCCAGTATTTTCCTTTCTAGGCTTCAAGATCTGTCATTTTCTTGTTTTTTGACTTGCTTTCTTGTTTGTTTGCATCTTCCCCTAGGACAGGAGCTCTGAGAAGGCAGCACGGGTGCATGTTTTATCCCCTTCAGCATCCTCAAGGTAAGGCACAGCGCCGGTCCTCGGGAAATGTTGCCTGCATGTTGAACGCATTATAGGAAATTGTATCGAGACGTTGAGACTTGTTGAGTTGTTGAATGAATGTGCAAGGGATCAAGGCTGGATGGATGCCCAAATGAATGGATGAGCTGGTCAGGTCCTCTCTCTGAGGCTCGTGTTCTCCGCTGTGAAGTGAAGATAGTAGCGTCAATAGCTCCCATCTACCTGCCGTGGAGAGGATTAGATAACACATGTGTGGTAGTCATTAGGGCTGGGCACAGCTTTTCCAGATCCTCCTTTGGGGACCCATTAGGAAGGCAGGTCTCTGCCTCCTTGAAGTTGGGTGTGGCCAAGTGACTTATTTGGCTAATGAAATGCAAGTGTAAGTAATGCGTCCCAGCCAAGAGAAAACTCTTAAGAGCCAGTGATAGATGGAAAGGTTCACTGGAGTTCCCCTTGTGGCTCAGTGGGTTAAGAACCAACATAGTATCTGAGGGTGCCGGTTCGATCCCTGGCCTTGCTCAGTGGATTAAGGATCTGGTGTTGCTGCGACTGCAGTGTAGGTCACAGATGTGGTTTGGATCTGGGGTTGCTGTGGCTGTGGCGTTGGCCGGAGGCTACAGATCTGATTTAAACCCTAGACTGGGAACTTCCACACGCCACAGGCGCGGCCTTAAAAAGAAAAAGAAAGAACGAATGAGAAAAAGAGAAAGAAAGAAAGATTGCTTCACTATCTCCCCCCCTCCATGCGAGCGCATATCCAAGAGGACCCTCTGGTGTGCAGTGTGATTGAGCTGTAAATGTCGTGGTTAAGCCGCGGAGAGTTTGGGCTGTTACTGCAGCAGGACCCAGCCCATCCTGACTAATGGGGTGTGTGCACACAGGGCACAGTAGGAGTTCCGTAAAAGGTGGCCGGTCAGATGCTTCTGCTCACTGACCTTCTCGTTCCTGGATGCTGGGGACACTGTCTTGGGACAATGGAGACATTTTTCTCCAGCTCCTTCCCAGTTGGCTCTGCCACAGGGAAGCAGAGAAACCCAGACATGAAGTCACCGCTTGTTTTCGCGAGAGAGCAAGAAAAAAGCCGTTGCAGTATTGTGTTTGCCTTATTAAGGCTCATTTTCTCATTACAATTTTCCCTCCTAATTGCTAATTTTTCCAGCATCTCCAAGAGCCATTCTACTTCCGCCCTGTTCCTTCCCCCACTCCAAGAGCTGGTGCTTCGAGAAACTGCTGCAGATGGGCAAAGGAGAAACACACATGCTTGTTTTTAATTTACTTGAAATCCTCTTTTCTTGGTGCTACTGGGCCGGGCAGCTGCCAGGCATTCCTGGCCGGGTGGCTGGGGATTCAGCCCTGAGGACTGACTGCCTCTCGTGTGGGGAGGGGCTGGTCCAGGTCACGGCTCCAGGCCCTTCCTGAGGGCCTGATGTTTTAGTGGCAGGGTGGCCCTCTCATGGCCAAAGCCTCTGAGTCCCTGGATTCCATCCTTGGGCTGCAGGCCTCCCTGAGCACCCACCACTGTGCTGGAGCTGCTCCTCCATGCCCAAGGGCATCCACTGTCCCCTCAATGGGAGGGAGCAGGGGTGCCCCCTTTGCAGACCGGGAGACAGACTCAGAGAGCTGAGGGGCTTAAAAGCAGCGGTACAGCAGGCATCTCCCCAGGACAACTGTTTGCTGATCCAGGGGCTCCTTCCTCACGCCAGGCCCACCCAGATCAGCGAGATGCTGGTTGCAAGTGACAGAAACCTTTCCTGGGTCCCTCCTGCGCTGGCTCTCAGTCTGATATCAAGCTGCTCACCGGCCACAAGACCTCGGTCAGTCCTGTGCCTCCTCGGGGACTTGGCCTCCACCTTCTGACTGGGGCGATGGGACCAGGCGGTGTCTATGGATCTGCTCTTTGGACTCCAGGCACAACATGGTCTCGAGCCTCCTGATCCGCAAGGCAGGGAGGATGGAGACTGAGCTGATGAAAGAAGGAGAATCACCCGAGAGTCCTGCAGTAGAGCAGCTTGAACTCGCCGTGCTGGCCCCGCCCTTGGTGGACTCTGTGAGCCTGGGGAGGCTAGTCCCCCTCCCTGAAGCTCAGCTTCAAGATCTGGGAAAGGAAAGTAATAATCCCTACCTCGCTGATGGGAGCGCAGACATAAGTGGAACGCTACTAGCCTAGGCTCTCGTTGCTACGGCTGTTTATCGTCTTCATCCTGTCCTCGTTGTTGTTGTTTGGGAGGGTCTTTTTTTCGGCTGTGCCCCAGGCATGCAGAAGTTCCCAGGCCAGGGATCAAACCCCAGCCACAGCCGTGACAATGCCAGGTCCTTAACCCACCAGGCCACCAGGGAACTCCTGTCACAGAACACTGAGTAGAGGTCCCTGTGCTCTATAGCAAGCCCCACTGGCCATCCTTTTCCATCCATCCCCATCCCCCCAAACCAGCCCCCCCCCACCTTTCCCCTTTGGTATGGGGCATCTTTGGTGTTACAGAAACTTCTATCAGACACAGTTGCAAGGCTACTTAGTCTTTATGTGGCAAAGTGAGGACCAAGAGCCCTGGTTTTCTAGAGTTCCCCTTGTGGCTCCAGGGGTTAAGACCCGATGCTGCCTCTGTGAGGATGTGGGTTCAATCCCCGGCCTCACTCAGTGGGTTAAGGATCCAGTGTTGCCGTAAGCTGTGGTGTAGGTCACAGACAGGGCTCGGATCCCGCATTGCTGTGGCTGTGGTGTAGACCGGCGGCTACAGCTCTGATTTGACCCGTAGCCTGGGAACTTCCAGGTGCTGCAGGTGTGGCCGGAAACAGGAAAGGCGCCCTGGTTTTCTAGTCCACAGCTCATTCCGGGGCCCCCTGGGGGTGGCATTTGGAGTGTGTGGATGGGTTTGGGGGGAGCCCTCAGAAGTCTCTGGGTCTGGATCTTGGGGTGGGGGTGTGCACCTTGCTGGGGGTGGGCAGGCAGGAGTGAGACTCAGGAATGGTCTTTCATCTTTCTCTAACAAGGGCAGTCTCTGCTTCCTGTTTTGCATAAAACTAGTACATCTCTTCCACCAACTCTAATGCAAGTGGGGTGGTGGTGTGCCATTTTTCTAATGAAAAGTGTCGGGGCTGTCTGGGCCCTGCCCTTGGATGGCGCTCCCCTTTCCCGGAGTCCCTCACGCCTGGTGCTCGGGGATCCTCCTCAGCTGGGTTAAAGAGAAGGTGGCTCTGAGCGCTGTGCCCGCTCCTGGCGTGGGCTGTGCTCTGCAGAGCTGTCCCACCGTCTCCTGAGGCTGTAGGGCCACTGCTACCAGACGGGGAAGGCCTGCGCCCTGCTTCCCAGGCCAGACCTGGGCCAGAGGCTTGGGCTCAGCCCTTCATCCCACAGGCGCCCAAGGCCCAGGGGACCCGCGGCCCCCGTTGCTCCATCACAGAGTCAGGCTGGGGCCAGGGCCCTTCCAGCTCTCAGCTGCCTTTTCCACTTTCCCATCCTGGGAACCGGGGAGCCCTGATTTAGGCCTTTCCAGCCATCCTTAGGGAAGAAGCCTCAGCCACCTGGGCCCTCGGGACAGGGTGGTGCTCTGTCACCCTCCCTAGAGCGGAGACCAGGCGTGATTTTTAGTGGCACTCCCTGTCTGTATACAGCGAGGATTGTGGAGTTTGAGGAAGGCTTTCGACTGCTTAAAACAAGCAACTTTGAAAGCCACTGGTCTTATCCACTGGCCCTGTGTTTTGTTTGGCCCTTGGTGGTCCAGGGAACAACAGGGTCAGGTCCAAAGCCAGGGTGACTGGTGGGGGAGCTGGCTTGAATGCCCTGGTCATAGCTTTATTTAAAAAAAAATTTTTTGGCCACACCCTCCACACGTGGAAGTTCCCCAGGGACAAGGATTGAACCTGAGCCACCACAGCTGCAGTGACAAGGACAGATCCTTAACCCACTGCACAACAAGGGAAATTGCCCTTTATATCCACAGAAAGGTATTTTTGGGGGGCAGGTGAGCTCACCTTCCTTCCTGAACTTCCACTTAATTTCATATCCCCGCCCCTTGCCCTGGAGGGCCCCCTGGAGAGATGGAACTTGGGAGACTGAGCCCCAGCAGGGGGTGCGGGGTGGTGGTGGTAGGGTGTGGAGGGGGGCTTTGGAAATGCAGTGTCTGGAGGGGTAACCCTGCGAAACTGTTACCTGCCCAGACCCCATCCTGCTTCTTCTCCTATGCCCTCCCAGCAGCTGTGGGGCCCCTGTTAACACCCAGACAGGACTGAATCACCCCCTGGAGGCAGGGAGCTGGGTGGGGTGTATGCAGAGAACAGCCGCCTCCCCATCAAGGGCGATAGGGGTGGCAAATAGATTTTACCCCCACACCACCTACAGTTAAGAGCATTAATCCTTAAGAAGGCCTCTGAAGCCTGTCCTACCTCACGGGGGGAGTGGGGGGGGGACACGGGGGCAATGTTTGCGTGAGTGAGAGGTGTCTGCCAGGGTCCTGAGAGGGAAGAGCAGCCTGTGTGCGGTGTGTGTGCCTGTTCTCGTGATCCCCAACTGTGGACGTGTATCCCTTAGCCTGGCGCTTAGGCCTTTCATGATCTGACCCTGCCCCCTTGCTTAGCGTATTTTCTCACTGTTGGACCATGTGCATAGCGCGCGCCTGTCTATGCCACCTCCGTGCCATTGCTCACGCTGGTCCTTCTGCACGGAAGCCCCCCCATCCTCCTGTCTCACTTCTAGTGCCACCTCCTTCCAGAAAGCTTCCACATGCCCCGGCAGAATTGGCCTCTCCCTTCTTGTGGGCACTGCTTTTTATCTCAGCCCTCCCATGACCCTTTGTGGTTCCACTTACTCTTATTGTCAATAATGCATGTTCTCTCCCCTGTCCAGCTGGGAGGGATGAATAGGGCATTTAGGTTGCAGTCACAGCCATCACGATTCTGCAGAAAAAGAGGTCCACAGCAGGTGAACAGCTGAATTGTGGGAAGGGTGAGCCCAGAGAATGCCAGGCCCCCGAGGGTTTCTCTCCATCTCTCATCTCTGCCTCTCCTCATGGGCCACTGCCTCCTCTCTCTCCCAACCCCCTTCTCCAAAGGGCCACCCCATGTAAGGCCCCTCCCCTTCCCCCTCACCAGAAAAACCTCAGGGAGGGGCTCTAATTGGCCTGTCGGGGTCAGCTGCTCCCCCTGGACCACTTGGCTGTGGCCAGTAGATGGGGTGCATGGCCGGGGGTGGGGGGAGGGATGGAGATGCGGTCGGGGGCTGCCCACCCCTCCTTATCCTCTATACCGCGTGGTTGTGCCCAGTGCAGGCCAAGAGCACAGGGTGCAGGGGAGGGAGGCAGCAGGTGGGGTGAGGGGGTGGGTGAGGCCAGCCTCCTTGGGGGGTGGAGGGTGGGGGATGGTTTTGGAGAGCCTGCTAGGAGCCAGGGATTGCTGGGTGCTTCTGTCTGTATAGCCTCTTCAACCTTCACAGTACTCCTTCTGTGGGAGGGAGGGTTCTCTCTTCACTGAACTCATGCAGGTAATGACAGGCCAAGAATGCTCCGTGTCTCCCCAGGAGGCACCGTGACTTCCCTCCTTTACAGATCGGGACGGGGTACAAAGTCATGGAACGACTTCTCCCAGGCACACAGGCTGGGGGCCGAGCCTGGCTTCACACGAGCACCATTTTATCGATTGATCTGTCCCCACCTGCAGCATGTGGACGCTCTCAGGCCGGGGGCTGAATCCGAGCTGCAGCTGGAGCCTACACCACAGCCACAGCGACCCCAGATCTGAGTCCCATCTGTGACCTGCGCTGCAGCTTGTGGCAACACCAGATCCTTAACCAACTGAGTGAGGCCAGGGATCAAACCCACATAGTTGGGTTTTTCATGTGCTGAGCCACAACGGGACCTCCCCAGACCGGCACCATCTGATGCCCTGGCCCTTGCCTCTTAAGACAAAGGAACCAAGACTTTTTTTTTTTTTTTTTTAATTTTTTAAACCCTGCGTCTCCACGATCTTTCAAAAACCTTGAGGGGGTTGGGGCGCTGGGAAGGTGGGATGGATTCTTTTCCAAACATGGGGTCACCCTGGAGCTCTCACCTTCTAATTCTTGTTTCTCCTGCCCTGGAGTTTTCTCTGCCTCCGTATGTTAAAAAGAAAGAAAACAATTTAACGACAACAACACACACCAAAAAAACTTAGATCATGTAGAAAAAAAAAAAAAACAACACAAAAAAGTCTGACTTATGTGAAATTTAATTTAATTTATTTTTATACCAGCAGCTGTCAGTTCAAAGAACAACAACAAAGTAGCCATCTGTGCTTAATTTCATCAATCCGCTGCCGATGGTCACGTGAGCGTGGCTTTTGGACTGAGGCGGAGCACGTGGCCCAGGCTCAGCGCCCCCCCCCCCCCCACGCCCAGGGCCGTCCATCCAGGGGGGTCTGGAGGCTCTTGCATGCAGAGAAGGTCACGGCGCCTGGGCACTCAGGCAGAGCTCATCACCCCTGGGCAAACCCAGCAGTGTCTTCCCTAGACCAACCCCCCTGACTTTTCACGTTGTTTTTGCCAGTGGCGAATGGGCCTTTCCGCCCTGCTGAACAGATGGGGAAACTGAGTCTCGGAGGGGGTTCTGGCGCAGGGTCCCACGGCTGATAAACAGACCCAAACCCCGGCTTATTACACAGCCCAACACCTGTCCTCACTAGCCGGCTCGCTTTCTGAGCTTGAAGCTACTGCAAAACTTCCGAGGGGGCTAGGCGATCCAGGAGAGTGGGGGCCTGGGGCGGTGGGGGGGGCCCTCTCCCATCCCCGAGCCCCCTGCCTGCAGGGAGGAGCGTGATGGTAAGGGACCAGCTGTCCTCTCTGCGTGCCTCCTTCTCCCGAGGGTGCTGTGTTCACTCCTCAGGGCTCTGTGAGGACGTGGGCGCTGTCACCCTTCCCTGGGCACAGTCCAGAGCTGAAGCCTTGGTCCCCATGTGGCAGACTTGCCTGAGGTCATAGAAGGAATGAGTGGTGGAGACGGCACATGGTGTAAATCCAAACCACAAGAAAATCTGTCCAGGAGTTCCCATTGTGGCTCAGCGGGTTAAGAACCTGACACAGTCTCTGTGAGCATGCAGGTTTGATCCCTGGCCTCACTCAGTGAGTTAAGGATCTGGCATTGCCACAAGCTGCAGCGTAGGTTGCAAACATGGCTTGGATCCTGGGTGGCTGTGGCTGTGGCCAGCAGCTGCAGCTCTGATTTGACCCCTAGCCTGGGAACTCTCATATGCTGCAAGTGTGGGTGTAAAAAGGAAAAAAAAAAAAAGTCTGTCTAGAACAAGTCCAAGCCACACGGCCAAACCTGAGGACCTCACAGCAGGTGGGCCTTTGGGGACCAGCTGGGCCTCCTTCCTCTGCAGCCTGAGAACCAAGGCTGGAGGGAGGCAGGGACCTGCCCTGGGTTGCATGGGATCAGCTGCAGAGCCACTTGGGATGTTGCAGCCTCAGGCTTCATCTGCACTGCAAAATCGGCTGTCACCTGCCAAGGGGGACTGCCCTCCCGCAAGTGGGCTGCATCAGAAGGGCTTGGCCCAGCCCCATTTCTCTGTGATTCAAGGGCCAAACCCTGGGATTGAACCAGCCCCCTCCAGTGGCAGAGTCAGGGTGTAATCTGGTACAGGCCTCTCCCCTCCCCCGAAAAAAGACCCAAACCCCCAAAGCAAAATCAGAAGAAATCCCAGTAGGGATTCCTGGGCAAATCACAGCTTTATTTACTGCTGAATTAAGAGAAGTAAGAGTGAGTAAGTCAGAATCATTAAAATATAGATCAAAAAAGTCACATTTTTCGATTTGCCATATTAAAGAGAAGCGGGGGAAACACGCCAATTGGCTTGTCATCCGCTCATTAAATAACAGATGGTGGCTGAGTCACCGCTCCCAGCAGTCAGGACGCTGCTGTCTGCCGGCTTTGTCGCTGGGGCCCAGCCACTCAGGACTGAGGGGGCCTGTGGGGGGCAGAGGAGGAGGAAGCCCACCTCCTTCTGCCTCCTCCGCCTCCTTCATCCAGCCCTATTCCAACTCCCCCAACCCCCGGCCTCTAGAAAAGCCCATCTATTCCTTGTCAACAACGGTATGAGCATTTCCTTGAGGGAGACAGGAAATGGGCTAGAATGTGGTACCCAAGTTGGGGTTTATGGGAGAGGATGCCCAGGGGCTGTAGAGAACCAGCTTGAGAAGAGGGAATCAGGCCTCACATAGAACTTGGGCTGGGGGTTCTTTCTAAGGATCACTTGGGCAGCTACCCGCAGACTCTCTGCTGCCCCAGAATTCTGTGTCTCCCCACTTGGAACCTGCTCCTCCTACCAATGCCTTGCCTCTGGGGGCCTCCTTCCTTCCCTCCTCCATGTTCCTCCATCCTTCCCTTCCTGGAGCCCCCACCACATAGACCCAAGGGAGGAACAGAGACCTTTCCTTTTGAGACATTTCTGGCCCATAGACAGGCATTTCCAGGTCCTCTCCCTGACCAGCTGGCTCTCATCGTTGCTTTTGGGGACTTAGTGCAGACCCCACTTCTGTCAGTGTCTCCTCGTGTGAGCAATGTGATTCAGATCCTGTCTGCACAGAGCTCTTGATGGGCCGAGGAGAGCAGCAGTGTCCTGGAGGGTGGGAGAGGGGACTCTGAGGGGCTAGAGACTTTTAATGAAGTCCTTTTCAAGGAGCTCTTTGGGCCAGTTGGCATTTTGATAGGGATTGCCTTGAACCCATAGACAGCTTTGGGTCGTACTGGACATTTTAACAATATTAATTCTTCCAATCCGTGAACACAGGATGTCTTTCCACTTGTTCGTGCCTTGTTCGATTTCTTTTATCAAAGTCTTGTAGTTTTCATTGGGCAGATCTTTCATGTCTTTGGTTAAATTTACTCCTGACTCTTTTATTGTTTTTGATGCCATGGTGATTGGGATAGGTTTTAAGATTTCCTTTTCAGATGTTTTGTGGTGAGGGTATAGAAGTGGAACTGATTTCTGTATGATGATTTTATAGCCTGCAGCTTTACTGCATTTGTAATTTGGTTCTAACAGTTTTTGTTCTTGTCGCTATTGAGTCTTCAGTATTTCTATAATGCTGTATCGTCTGCCAGTAACGACAATTTTACTTATTCTTACCTAATTTCTTTTTCTTACCTAATTGCTCTGGCTAGGACTTCTAGTGCCATGTTGAGTAGTAGTGGTGAGAGTGGGCAGCCTTGTCTTATTCCTGATCTTAGAGGAAAAGCTTTCAACCTTTCACTGTTGAGTATGATGTTAGCTATACACTTATCATATGTGGCCTCATTATATACATATATGTACATTCTCTACCCAGTTTGTTGAGGGGTTTTGATCATGAAAGCATGTTATATTTTGGTGAATTTTTTTTCTGCATCTATTAAGGTGATCACATGATTTTTATCTTTCATTGTATAAATGTGCTGTATCACATTGATTTGTGTATGTTGAACCATCCTTGCATCTCAGGGAAAATCCCACTTGGTCTTGGTGTAGGATCCTTCTGGTGTGTTGTTGAGAACTTGGGCCAGTGGGGATTCCCTGCTCACACTCCTTGATCTCTTAGGGGTGTCATAGGCTCAGTTTGTGAGCCTCAGAGTCCAGGCCCCAGAAGCTATTTTTGCAGGACTTGAGACTTGGCTGTGACTGATGGTAAAAGTTATAACTCTGGACTGTATCACATTCAGAAGGAAATAATGAGCAATGCTGAGTGTCTGAAACACCCAGGTGCCTCTTACCTACTGTCGCAGGTACCTTGGGCACCAGTCCAGCTTAAAAGAGAGAACTTGGGTTTGGGAGTCCATGTGGGTTTTAATTGAGCAGACATTCATTATTTAAGCTCTTTAGAAAAATGATTCATTTGGTCCTCAGTCCTAACACCAAAGCTTGAGTGGAAATGTGCTGTGTTGGTTCCAGCAGTGGGAACTGGGAAAATTCCTTCCTTCTTGGCCCCTCGGGCTCCCCTCCCAGTCTCCCCCCCAACACTTCCTCCCCCTCCCCTCCCCCCCGCCCTGCACACAGCAGGAGCAGTCCCTAAAGCCCAGGTTGTGGTGAGGACTCAACAGTGTGGGAAGGGCCTGGCCCAGGGAGCGGACAGTAGCTACACTGGGTTTTCAGGTCGCAAGGGCACCAGAAGAGGGGTGTTCAGAATGTCTGGGTCATCCAGGCTCCCTCTGGGGGCCCAGCTTTGGGACACCTGGAGCCAGATGTTGCAGCTTGTCCGGGGCGGCAGCTCTGCCCGCCTCGGAGGTGTGTGTCTGGCACCGCCTGGCATCAATTGGTAATGGGCTGTCACACTCGCCACCCCCATCCCACTGGAGAGTTCTCGGCCGACCTGCCACACCAGGCTGCCTGCCCCGACCTCAACAGGCTCTTGTCTGCAGGATAAATTATGAAATTCTTTGCATTTTTTGGGCAGCGCCATCTGGTCTTCTAGATCCACGGCCCCTGATGAATGGGTGTCGAGGTCCTTTTCCTGTCTCCCCTCGCCGGCTCGTTCTTTCCACCTGTTTGAAATCAATATTCTCCGGTGTAAATCGTGGCCCGTCTGCCACACTGCGCCCAGCCCGCTCTCCCCGCAGACGGGGCTGGCGGCCTCCCGCCCTGCTGGCTCCGTCTGTGAAATGATTTCCGGGATCTCCGCTGGCAGCCCGCTGGGCCCAGCCTTCTCATCACCTCGACGTCCCCCGACACCTGCCATTCAGCACATCCCCAAACTCATCCTCTCGCCCAGATCTGCTCCCCTCGGCTTTCTGATCTCTTTGAAGGTCCCCACCACCCACTCCATGCCCAACAAGGAAACCTACAGACCTACAACCCCGTTGGGAAATTTCGGAGTTACATCCTAAAATGATCTGGAAGCTTCCCTCTTGTTTCCTGCTTGTCGGTGAATTCCCGACCTCCAGCCTCCCTGAGCCATCCTCCCCGGTCACAGGAGGAGCCTGTGATCCCCGTCTAATGATCTTGATCCTCTTCTGGTTCCCCGACGTCTTAAAGACGAAGCCTGGGCCCCTGGGCGTTGCCTGCGAAGGCCCCTTGCTCAGGGCCAGCTGCCCCTCTGCCACGTCCTCAAGTCGCTCCTCTTCCTCCTACTCCCCGCGAAGAAAGCTCCTTTCACCCTCTGGTGGCCCAGAGACCTCAGTGACTCTTAAAACCTCAGCCCCTTCCAGGCTTAATCAGCACTCCTGTGCCTTGTAGATACTTCTGGTGGTTTCCTTGTCACCTGTCTGCAGAGGGCAGGTGTTCACTTGAGAATGTGCCCTTGCTTCAGCATGAAGTCGGGGGTGGAAGGGACCTTCCCGCGTCCCCTGCACCTCACTGGCACCCGGGAACTAGCTCTCACAACAGGACCCGGAGGGCAATGGTGTGTCTCGCCTCCAGCAAGGCCTCCCCTCCTCTTTGTTGTCCCTTCGGGGGCTTGATGCCCACAGCGCACGGTGTCCCGAGCCACCTGTACATAGAAGATGTTGGAGCCACACGGTGGCAGGAGTCCGGGGGTCTGAATTCAAACTTAGAGGGGAGCTGCCCCTGGACCAGAAATCAATGTGTGGCCACAGCTAACATGACCCACTGGCCGCCTTCTTTTATAAATAAGGTTTTCTTGAAGCATACGCCCACTCACCTCGTCTGGGGCTGCTGTCCTGCTGCGTGCAGAGTAGTTGTAACAGACCAAGGACCTGCAGAGCCCGGAAGAATTGCTCCCTGGCCATGTGCAGAAAGCATGTACCAGCCTCTGTGGTACACGCTGTGCCTGACTCCCCAGGAGTCCAGTTCTTCTACTGAAGCGTCAGCACCATGTGGGGCAAAAATGCCCATTCCGTGGATGAACTGATGGCCCTCTGATGGCCATTGTCGTTTTCTGCTGGCTCGTTGTTGGCGAGTCGGCGAGTGAGAATGTAAACTTCCCCCGCCCAGATTTTAGCCATCAGACTATCAGACAGTGCAAGTGAGGCCTGGCTCCATAAGCCTGCCCCCCAGGTGGGGAAAGGTGACAGTGCCCCGGGAGAACCTCCTCCCAGCTCCATCTTGCACTTTCTGAGAAACCAGCAGCATCTTTATTTATTTTTATTTTTAGGGCTGCGTCTGTGGCATATAGAAGTTGCTGGGCTAGGGGTTGAATTGGAGCTACCGCTGCCGGCCTGCACCACGGCCACAGCCATGCCAGATCCGAGCCTGCAGAATCTTGCCTGCTCCTGGCCATCAGGGTCCCAGCACACGGGCCCTGTGGGGGGGGGGGGGCAGCAGATGGGGTGCCCAGCAGATGTGGGGTGACCTGCAGAAGCAGAGGGAGTCTTTGGGGCCTCCTGATGCAGGCAGGGGGATGTAGGTGGTAGAAGAGCCAGAACCAAAGGGGAAATGTGGCCCCACCCAGTGACTGGCCCACAGCTATTCTTCTTGGACATAAGTCCGCCTGAGATCCCTCTAGAGGGAGTCCCCCAGGTACCTGTGCTGGTGTGTGTGTGTGCGTGCATGCGTGCGCAGTGGGGTGACTTCACGGGGGTCTGTGGCCTTCTTTAGTAGGTAGGGGTAGGAAACAGTTTGGTTTTTTTGTTTTTGTTTTTTTCTGTTTTGTTTTTTTAGGGCCGCCCCTGTGGCGTACAGAAGTTCCCAGGCTAGGAATCGGAGCTACAGCTGCTGGCCTACACCCCGGCCACAGCAATTCGGGATCTGAGCCGTAGCCTCTACCTACACCACAGCTCACGGCAACGCCGGATCCTTAACCCACTGAGCAAGGCCAGGGATGGAACCCAAATCCTCATGGATACTAGTCGGGTTCTTAACCCACTGCACCACAACAGGAACTCCCACATTTGTTCATTAAATGAATATATCGTGGCTGTCACCAGCCTTCCCAGTCTTGAGGGAGGTGTCTTGGGGGGCAGTGATAATGAAGCTGGGGCTCCTGCTCTCCTGATCCCAGGGTTCACTAGGGAGTTAGGCCACACGGACAAGGGCCAGTGGTTCCCTTTTGGCTTAACCTGCCCCTACCCCCCACCAGGAACCCCCTATTTTGGAAAAAAAATGTCTACTGAACCCTGTACAATTTTAAGGTAATATTTGATTTGCTCTCGGGCTTTTCACCAGAGGTTCCTAAAACTGCCATGGGTGCCGGTGTAGCCAGTTTGACGAAGGGCCCTGAAGGAAACATCACGTGCTGTTTTAGTTCGTTCACGAGGCTGGAATGTGGGTTACATTGAGTTTTCATTCCTACCCTTGGAATAGGGAATAATTGCCTGGTCCCACAATGACCTTTGGTGGGGGGCGGGCCTTGGCCTTGCCAGCCAGTCTGATGTGTGAGGCCTCTGCGCACAGGGCTGAGCTCCTGGGGTGGGGGTGGGGGTGGAGCAGAAGGAGGGGGGTGGGGGGGAGCCACAGTCAGGGTGGGAGTTGAAAGGGTGAAAGGAAAGAATGAGGGGATCCGTGTTTCAGAGATTTCCTAAAACAGGTTTTTCCTTTTAGGAACGAAGCCATCCAGATCCAAGTCCATTTTCTAAGTGTCACTCCCTGTCCCTGATTGTGTACCTTTGGGGACTTCTGTCCAACTGTGCCACCGGGTTCCTCTGGCCTGGTCTCTTGGAGCCTCCCTAAGGCTGGGCCCCTTTCTTAAACCTTATGATTATTACTTTTTTTGGCCACGCCTGCAGCATGTGGAAGCTCCCAGGCGGGGGTTGGAAGAAACCTGCATCATGGTAGTGACAACTCTGACTCCTTAACCCGCTGAGCCACCAGGGAACTCCCCGTCCAGTTCCGTCTAATGACCCGTGATCCTCCATCAGCCTTCCTGGAACTCCATCAGGATTTCTGGGAGCCCTGCGGGTGTTATCCAGAGCGTTGCACACAACTCCATCTAGTTCCATGTGGCAATTCCACATGTTTGAAAGCCTGGCAAAATTCCCAAAGTCTTTTTTTTTTTTTTTTTTTCTTTATAGCCCTAGAGGACAGCCCTCAGGGGCTAATAAAAACATGCTGCTTGGATAAGGTGATGGGCGGATGGCCTAGGATTCACGCCTTTCCATCTAACTTAAATGGTTTACAGTTCAAGCAGGCCAAGATGGACACGTAAATGAACCGAAGTCAGGATACGCAAGACGGATGCCTCCTCTGGGAACATTTATTCATCAGCGCAGCACTTAGAGTCAAATAAAAGGCAAACGTCATAACAGTGTGCGCAGTCCTAAATACTCAGATACAGGCACGCCCCTCCCTCTGCCCCCCCAGGATGGGAGATGGGGCGGGGCGGGTCCGCCAGCACCCAGCTCCGTGCAGGCTTTGGCGTCTGAGCACGTGGGAGTCCAGTGCCGGCCCTGTCCACCTCCTAGGGTGTTCGAGGCTCAGGGGCGCTAGGACCTGTTCTCAGAAGAGATGGCACACGAGCATGGGAGCCTTTGGGCTCTGCCAGGGCACCAGCCTCCCGTGGAGCGCCCAGGAGCAGAGGCCAGAGGAAGGGGCTCAGCCAAGATCCCCAGACCGGCGTCATGCCTCTCGATCCTCCATCCAAGTAACTAAAAGCACGAATTTAAAGATGCCCACCTGTGCGTGGCACTTCGTGTCTGACAGCTGGGGACCTGTTATGCCTCAGTCCTAACAATAATCCTCTGAGGTGGAGGCAGGGATTCTCCTTTTCTTTTTTTCTTTTTTGTCTGTCCCGCAGCCTATGGAGTTCTGGGGCCGGGGATCAGATCTGAGCCACAGTGGGGACCTGCACCGCAGCTGTGGCAACACTGGATCCTTGAATCCACTGTGCTGGGTCAGGGAGTGAACCCACGACCCTCATTGCTGCTGTTGGATTCTTTTTGTTTTGCTTTGTTTTCTTTTTTAGGGCCACCCCTGCGGTATATGGACGTTTCCAGGCTAGGGGTCAAATCAGAGCTGTAGCCACTGGCCTACGCCACGGCCACAGCAACGTGGGATCCTTACTCCACTGAGTGAGGCCAGGGATTGAACCTGCATCCTCATGGGTGCTAGTCAGATTCATTTCCACTGAGCCATGACGGGAACTCCCTGCAGTGGGATTCTTAACCCGCTGTGCCCCCGAGGGAACTCCTCCTTTTCATGGTGCTGATAAAGAGAGGGAGGCCCAGAGGAACAGTGGCAACTTGGAGGTTGAAATTTACAGACATGCAGATGCCTGCATGGTTTCCTCCCGTCTCTCTCCGTCTTTTCCCTCCTCCCCTTCCCTGCCCCATCCTGTCTGCCCTGGTAGCTTAGGTCTGTCTCCACGACCTCCCTGCCGAGAGCAGAACTCGCTGAGCTGTGATGCCGCTTGGAGCTCAGTTAGTCCGGAGGCCCTGTGTCGAGGATGAGGGCCCAGAGTCTCAGGGACGTTGTTGGGGCCAGGAGTCCTCCAGGTGACCAGGGTCAGGTCTGTGGGGCCAGGGCAGTGTCCTTCCCATCAATGCACATGTCCAGCTGCATCTCTGGGCCCTCGGAGCAAACATGGGAGACTTGGGGACACCTGGCTTGACACTTGCTCAGGACTGGTTCCTTTGTCCCTTGGTCACACGTGGTCCCACTTGATCATGCCCTCCCTGCTCGGGAGGCCGGGGGCCAGCTTTGCATCTCTGCAGATTTCCATATTTGTGAAATTCTGAGCCGGGCTCCAGGCGGCGGGACAAGCCTCATGGTTGGACAGTCATCAGGGAGCCCCTTGATGGGCTCCGCTTCCTTGGGGGCTGGCCTATGGGTCTTGGGAAAGAATAGCTTATACCATATGCCAGGTTGAATGGCAGCCAGTTAATTTCCCCACCTTTGTGGCCCCCGGGCACGTTGCTCAGGGTTACCTCCCTCTTGGGGTCCCCCCTGACCACAGATGCCATCCTGGGCCTTCTTGATCAAGTCCTTCCCTCTGTGGCCTCATTCCTCATCTGTGTGTGTGTGTGTACAGTGGTGTGCGCGTCTGTGCGTGCCCGAGACCTGTGCGTGCCCTTCTAGGCTCCATACTGGCTGGCTGTGTACCGAGGATGAAAGTGCTGTGCCGGGGAGTCACACACAGCACCCCTCCTCCCCATCACAGCCTTCTGCTCTTAGACCTGAAGACTCCCCGGCAAGAAAGGAGCTCAGGTCCCGGGAACACTGAGACCAGCGTCCATATTTCCGTGGGCAACTCATTCTTTCTCTTTCGGCATTTGGGATACAAAATTGACACGTGGCTCTTTTATTAATTACAAATTAAGCAGACTCAGAGCTCACGTGCGACCTTGCTAGCCTGCTTCCGTCATGATCCAAGAACTCCAGACACAGACTCGGCAAAAGCTTTGGTTCCTATGTCACCACTGAATCGGACTCAGACAATCCTCCTTAAGGCTGGGAGTCTTTGTCACAGCCACCTGGGACTCTCAGGTATGGCTTTTTAGATGCTCCTTTTTTTGTGCCAGATTGGCTGGTCAGACCATGTTCTAGAGATGCCCCTGCCCCCGAAACCCAAGTCACATGGTAAGATCTCTTGTTTATTACCCTGCTTTCTCTTTTCAGGTGTCCTTGGCATCTTCTACCAGCTGACCTCACATGGGGCCCTCTGAGTGCCTTGATTTTTAGCTCACACATCGCTATTGACCCCAAAGACTGTTTCCTAGCTTCCCTTGTAGCTAAGTAAATAATTTATGCCCAATGGCGTATAAACAGTCGTGGCCTGCGGGACTTCCAGGAATTCATCCTAAAAAGCTAGGAGCATGCCCTTCTTTGATCCTTCCTCTGTCCCGCTCTCTGGAACAAGGATGTGATGGCTGGAGCCCTAGCAGCCACCTTAGATAATGAGGGTCCCACTTTTGTGATGGTGGAGCAGTACGCTAGAAAGAACTGAGATGCTTGACGGCCCTGTGTGGCTCATATCTGTTCTGTATTTCCTGCTTCTGGATCTCTTGAATGTGAAAGAGAAAGAAATTTCTCTTGTGTTTGAGTCACTGTTATTTTGGGTTTTCAGTCACATGTGGTTGAACACGATTCTCGCTGATACACCAAGCGAGCTTGAATTCTAAACCGAGAGGAACTCTGAGGGTATTTGTGGACCTCACATGTTCCCTTCCCTGTGGCAGTGATAGAGCCTGTCTTCTGTAAGGGGACACACAGATCCTTGTGTACCTTGCTTAAGAACAAGAGACAATAGCGACAATCTGTTAATCCCATCTGTTTTCCATAAGAGAGGAAAATGGTTACTTGGTGATGAGGGAAATTTGCAGGCCGGGTGGAGGGATTTTCCCTGACTGTCCCATAACAGGGATGTGGGGGCTGCAGGGAGGCAAAGAAGAGACACTCGGGGGGCCCATCACAAGGGATTTATTATCCAGCCCTGCCAGAGGTTGTCATTTTCAAAGTGCATTTGTTCACTAGAATCTCATTATCTCCTGCTCCTCTTCCTCCTACCAAATAAAACGACAGCATCACTCCTCTCACTTCCTAGGTGGTAAACTCGAGGTTCAAAGGGTTATGAATGGTTAAGCAGATCTGGCTTCAATTTGTTATATTTTCACTTAGTGGAGGAAGAGCAATCTAGCAACCACCCATCCTAGACTTCCCAGAAAAGTTCCAAGTCCATTAAAAAAAAAATTTTTTTTTCCTCCCAAGCATATTTGTCTCAGGAAGCTCATACACACCAAGTTTTGGTTTGGCAAGTATCTTGGTCTTTGGGAAAACACTTTAAAAATTATCCTCCAAAGTAGCAAGTCTTTCTGGGAAGGATGGAGAAAGTGCTGGGCAGTGCAGAGGAAGTCAGAGAAGCCTTCCTGGAGGAGGTGGTCTTTGGTCAAGGCATAGAAATAAGGCAGAATGACAGAGGAATCCTCTCTGGGGATAGTTAGGACTCCAGAGAGGAGGCGATGGTGAGAAGATGGTCATGGAATGGAAGAACATTCTGGAAGAGGGAGACACATGTGAAATGCAAAGATCCAGGGGCTCCGGGGGAAGCACCAGGGAGCTGGGCTGCGTGCGATGCACCTGCTGTGAGTGTTTGGGGAGCAAAGTGGCTGAGACCGTGTAGGAGTCCCCATGAGAGATGGGGCAGGGGCATGAGGAAGAGGGAGGCTGAGATGGGCTGAAGAGACAGCAAGGTGACCGACTGGGCAGGACAGAGTCTCCCCACTGGTCAGATGTGGGCAGGCATAAGGGAGGGGAGACGGGGGCTTCCAGGTCTCCACCTTAGTCCCCAGTGGATGCTGAGGAACCCCACACGAAATGACAGATGCCTTTCTTCGCAACAGTGAGGTGTGTGATCAGCACACACAGATGAGTAATTAATATCGTGCCCCCATCCCCATAGGTACACTTGAAGTATTTCTTTAAAATTAATTGCACGAGCTCAATTGTTAGTTTTTTGAGAAAACGTACTATTTTCCACAGTGGTTGCACCAGTTTACACTCCCACCGATAGTATACGAGTGCTCCCTCTTCTCCACATCCTCATTAACATTTGTTATTTGTGTACCTTTTTTTTTTTTTTTTTGGCCACACCTGATGTACGTGGAAGTTCCTGGGCCAGGGATCAAACCCTCGAGGGTTTGAGACACAGCATTGACAGCGCGGGGTCCTTAACCCACAGGGACCACCTGTAATCTGTGTTCTTTTTGGTGATCGCCATTCTGCCCGGTGTGATACCTCATCGTGGTGTTGATTTGCGTTTCCCTGATGATTAGTGATGTGGAGCAAACGTGCTCATTGGCCACCTGCATTTCTCTTTTGGAAAGATGTCTATTCGGTTCTTCGCAGGTGGGGTTTTTTTGATGTTGAGTTGTATGAGCTGTTTATATATGTTGGCTATCAATCCCTTACCAGTCATTTAATTTGCAAATATTCTCTCCCATTCAGTAGTCTGCCTTTTCATTTTGTTGATGAGCAAAAGCTTGTAAGTTTAATACCATATGACCAGCAATTCCACTCCCAGATATATATCTGAAAAAAATGTAATAAACTAGTTCAAAAAGATACATGCACCCCAATATTCATAGAAGCCTTATTTATAAGTGCCAAGACATGGAAACAACCGAAATGTCCATCAACAGATGAATGGATAAAGAAGATGAGGTACAGATATGTAATGGAATATTACTTAGGCATAAAAAAGAATGGAAATGTTGCCATTTGCAGCAACATAGATGGACTTGAAGGGCATTATGCTAAGTGAAATCAGACAAAGATAAATGCTATATGATCCCACCTATATGTGGAATCTAAAAAATATATAGGAGTTCCCATAGTGGTTCCATGGTTAAGGAATCTGGCAGGCTTCCATGAGGATGCAGGTTCAATCCCTGCCCTTGCTCAGTGGGTTAAGGAACCGGTGTTGCCATGAGTTATGGTGTAGGTCGCACAGACACGGCTTGGATCCCCTGTTGCTGTGGCTGTGATGTAGGCTGGCAGCTACAGCTTTGATTCAACCCCTAGCTTGGGAACCTCCATATGCTGTGCGTGTGGCCCTAAAAAGACAAAAGACAAAAAAATAAAATGAAGTAAAAAATACAACAAAGTCATGAATATAACATAAAAGAAGCAGACTCACAGATACAGAGAACACACTAGTGGTTACCAATGAGGGAACAAAAAAGCGGGGGGGGGGGTAGGAGGACACACTATTGGGTATAAGATAGGCTCAAGGATGTATTGTGCAACTCAATGCGTATAACTAATAATTTGTAATAACTGTAAATGGAAAGTAACCTTTAAAGATCGTAGAAAAATAAAAAAACAAAAACGTAATTAAAGGGAGTTCCCACTGTGGCACAGTGGGTTAAGGACCTGGCATTGCCACAGCTGTAGCATAGGTTGCAGCTGTGGCTTGGACTTGATCCCTGGCCCAGGAACTTCCATGTGCTGCAGGTGTGGCCAAAAAATTTTTTTTAAAATTAAGTGTAACCCTCCTGCACTGTTGGTTGGAATGTAAATTGGTACAGTCACTATGAAAAACAGTATGGAGGCACCTCAGAAAACTATATATACTATATATAGAACTACCATGCAATCCAGCAATCCCACTCCTGGGCAACTCTCCAGATAAAACTTTCACTGAGGAACAGACATGCACCCCTATGTTCATTGCAACAGTATTGACAAGAGCCAAGACATGGAAACAACCTAAATGCCCATTGACAGATGAATGGTTGAGAAGCTGTGGTACATATACACCACGGAATACTACTCAGTCATAAAAAAGAACAGAATAATGCCATTTGCAGCCCCATGGATGGAACTAAAGACTCTCATACTAAGCGAAGTAAGTCAGAAAGAGAAAGACAGATCCATATGATATCACTTATATCTGGAATCTGTATACGGTACAAATGAAACTACAGAAAAGAAACTCATGGACGTGGAGAACAGACTTGTGGTTGCCGAGGGCGTGGGGGGCGCTGGGAGTTTGGGGTTAGGAGATGCAAACGATTGCATTTGGAATGGATAAGCAATGAGGTCCTGCTGTGTAGCACAACTCTGTCCAGTCACTTGTGATGGGGCATGATGGAGGATAATGTGAGGGAAAAAAATGTGTGTATATGTGTAACTGGGTCACTTTGCTGTACAGCAGAAGTTGACAGAACGTTGTAAATCAACTATGATAAAAATTTAAAAAAAATGAATTGCATGAGCTCAAGGACAAGGTGGTTTTTTTGTTAATAATTGCATTCAGAAGCAGATCCACTTACTAATTCTCTTCCAGTTAGCTGAAGAACTTCAACCAAACATTTCCTATAGTTTTCAGTTTGCAGGTCTTGTTCTCAGTTCAGGTGTATATGTGTGATTGCATCTTATATAGGGAAAAATGATCAGAAAGACGTACGCCAGAGTATTAACAGTCTCACCCACGTGTGATGTGGTTATAGCTAATCAGTAGGTTTTCTTTGTATTTACTGAGCAGAGAGGTATTAAAAAACAGGTTCCCCTCGAAGGAAGAACAAGAAGACTCACCCCAGATTTCTCCCTTGAATAGTACACGCTAGGAGAAAATAAAAGCTCTCTTTGGGATTTTAAGTGGAGAAGTTTGTGGGCTCAGAGTCATGTCCCAGCAAATGTTCTTCCTGCGTGAAGGCTCCAGGGAGATACCCCTAGGAAGGCAAAGACTGGGAGAAACATAGCTCATGTTACCTTAAAAATTATCCAAGGACAGAGTTCCCATCGTGGCTCAGTGGAAACGAATCTGGCTAGCATCCATGAGGACACAGGTTCTATCCCTGGCCTTGCTGGTGGGTTAAGGATCCGGTGCTGCCTACACCTGCAGTGTAGGTAGCAGACACGGTTCGCATCTGGTGTTGCTGTGGCTGTGGTGTAGACCAGTGGCTACAGCTCTAATTCCACCCCTAGCCTGGGAACCTCCATATGCCGCCCTCAAAAAAAAAAAAAATGATCCAAGGGGGTTCCCACTGTGCCACAGTGGGTTAAGAATCTGACTGCCGCGGTGGGTGTTGATGCCGAGGTGCAGGTTCGATGCCTGGCACGGTGTGTTAAAGGATCCGGCATTGCTGCAGCTGCAGCTCCATATTCAGTCCATGGCCTGGGAACGTCCTATGCTGCAACTGCAGGCACAAAAAAGTAAAAAAAAATAAATGAAAAAATTACCCGAGGCGTGGGAGTTGGGGGCGTGGTGGGATTGGGGGAGGCAGGAAAAAAATGATCCAGGTGTGTACAGGAGAGATGAGTGCAAATGAAGACCTCGAGGATGGACACCAGCAGTGTAGGAGGGCTGGCAAGAGGCAGGGGAGCCAGCCAGACATGCAGGTTTAGCTGTAAATGTGCTGTAAACTGGGCAACACAATAGAATGAGAAAAGCCAAAAATAATTCATGAAAAAAATGATAAAATTTTAAAAAATTGTCTTGGAAAAAAGGCTGGGTCTGTAACCCCAAACTGAAACAGCAGAGTCTTGGGGGGGGGGGCGAGGAGAAAGGAGAGCGTGAGGAATTGCTGAAAATATATGGCGATCTGTGGCGTCTTCCTTTATTGTTCTTGATTTTGGCAAAAATAGAAATATAAGCTGGGGTCTGCATTTGATTATCTTAAAGGAGATCACTCAGAGAACTAAAGATTTGCACCAAAATATCTTGGATGAAAAAAGCCATGGTAGAAGGGCTTACACTTTGCATAAGAAAGAGAAGGATCCATACACCTGTACTGTTCCCAAGAAGCTGGACCCCTGCGGGGAGGGAGCCTGCGGTCCCTTGGGGCTGATCTCCAGTGTGTATTCAAATCTTTTGGAACAATGTAGCAGGCAGGCAGGCATTTTAAAAAAAGACTTTATTGAGGTATAATAGGCATACTATACGCTGCACATATTTCAGATGTGCAGCTTCATACATTTTGGCAGAAATGTGCACCTGTGTGGCCATCGTCCCTCCCACTTCCTTCTCCACCAGAACAGACAAAAATGAGCAACACTTTACGTAGAGAGCAAGAAATAGAGACCACAGAATAACAAGGGAACTAAGGAACAGAAAGCATAAAACGACAACAGAAAGAAGGCTCTAAATGAGTCAAATAATTTAGTAAAAGGCAAAGACTATCAGAATTATATCAATAAAGTGTCTCCCTTTTAACACACAAGTAAATAATTCACTTTATTTTCCAGCATCTACGGGATATTGACCGGAGCTGAGGATATGCTAGGTCATAAGAATCCTATTGTGTTCCCCAAAACATAAATTTCGCAGATCACAATCTCTGATTTAAAAAAAAATGAAACTGTAAATAACCATTTTAAAAACGTCTTTTTAGGGAGTTCCTGTTGTGGCTCAGTGATAACGAACCTGCCTAGTATCCATGAGGATGTGGGTTCGATCTCTGGCCTCGCTCAGTGGGCTAAGGATCTGACGTGGCTGTGGCTGTGGCGTAGGCTGGCAGCTGCAGCTCCAATTCGACCCCTAGCCTAGGAACTTTCATATGCTGCGAGTGCAGCCCTAAATAAAGGCCAAAAAAAATAAAAAAAATAAAAAGTCTTTTTTAATAACAATGGGAACACAGAGGGATAAAATACATTTATAAAATATTTCAAAAGTAATGAAAAGTTTATATCTGATAAAAATAAAGCTCTTCTCCAAGGCAGATCCGTAGTTATTAAGTGAATTATTTATCTAAAAAGAGAGCTACAATGTGTATGCTTCAAGCATTCAATTCAATAAATTAGGAGAGGGAATAGCAGCCTCAATAATATAAAGATGATGAAGCCAAACTTAGTGCATTTATATGTGAGTCAATTTGAAAAAATAAACTTCAGTAATCTGGTGACTCAAAAAGATACAAAGTATAAACAAAATGACAAAGAGGATATAGCTTCAGCAGGGTGGCTTACAAAAAGAATAATATGTATAATTATACCAATTCTTTGAAAAATGGAGATAGGTAATTATCTGGAATATAGTTAATTATCACAAATATTGAGACAATGCCAAAAAATTCAAAAATGTCAATAATTGTAGAGTACATCGAACATTTTATAAAAATACTTTCAAAAGAAGGTTTCAGGCCAGGTAGTTTTATATGTAGGTTATTTAGGATGTTTAAGGAACAGATGTATAACTCTTCCAAAGCACAGAAAAGACCAAAATTTACCCAAATGATCTTGCAAAGTTGAAACAATCTTGTCACTAAAAATCTCTCAAAGGTAACTTCAAGATTAAGTTACCTGTCTCACTTTGGAACGCAGATGTGAAAATCCTAAATAAAAACCTCACAAGGCACATGCACTAGCATGTTAATTATTCATCCAAGTCCAGGAGACTTTGTCCCAGGCACGTAGGAATAGTTTAATGTCAAGGAAAACCTTTTCGTATAAGAAATCGCATCAATGGGTCACGTAAGGAAAGCACACCTGGTGATCTCCACAGGTGTCTAAAAGGCATTTGCCCCACATGAACATTTGTTTCCATTCTTAAATAATGTTATTTAACACAGAAGAGTGTTTACTGTGTGCTGAGGGCAGGACGTGGTGTATGCTTTTAAATACCCACCACAGCTCCTCGAGAGGGTCCAGTCTCTACCCCACCTCCACCTTTGCATCAGATCTCATCCCCTCCCCTCTCAGGGACCTTACACTATCAATTAATTACCCACCTCCTTCGCTCTCACCTTGGCCCCTCCGCCATACCTGGCTCCTTCCCATCAATAGTTAGTTATTTTTTGACCACACCCAAGGCATAGGCAAGTTCCCGGGCCAGGGATCGAACCCGTGCCACTCTGGTGACAATGCTGAATCCTTAACAGCCAGGCCACCAGGGAACTCTGCCATCAATATTTACAAAAGCTCGGGAGTTCCCTTGTGGCCCAGCAGAAGCGAATCTGACTAGTATCCATGAGAATGCCGGTTCCATCCCTGGCCCTGATCAGTGGGTTAAGGATCCAGCACTGCTGTGAGCTGTGGTGTAGGTTGCAGACATGGCTCGGATCCTGCATTGCTGTGGCTGTGGTGTAGGCTGGCAGCTGCGGCTCTGATTCGACCCTTAGCTTGGGAACGTCCATGTGTCTCAGGTGCAGCCCTAAAAAGAAAAAAGGATGACATAAGCTCAAGATCTTAAAAAAAAACAACTCCCTGGCCCCTTGCCTGACCCTCTAAGGAAGACTTCTTGCAAGGACGGCTGTGTTCAGTCTGTGTCTCATGCTGCAGCCTCAGCCCCTCCATGCTGGCCTCTTGCTCCTTTCATCATTTCTCCCGGTCACCTGCAGGCTGCCTGGCCCCGGGGTCCCTGTGCAGTCACGTCACCCATGAAACGCGGCTCTAGAGGACAGAGCCTCGTATTGAGAGGGTGAACAACAGGGGGCGTGTGTGAGTCAGGGCGAAGGTTGGGCTGTGCTAACAAAGGTGCCCCTCCCCGCTCCCATGGCTCCCAGAACACGGGAGGGAGAGGGGTCCCTCTTCCATCGGCCCCGGGCCAGCAGACTCCTTTGGTGGGCGGTGGGCCCCTCTGCTCCTGGTGGTGACTCAGGGCTTCAGATCTGCCCTTCCACGTTGTCTGTCCTTGAGGAAAACCGTAGCCCCTCACATAAATCGTGTTTTCACTTTCCAAAGCGTGGACTTTTTACGGAACACCCGACCCCACAAACTACTTCTGATCACCCCAGTTTTGGAGCTGCCAAAACTGAAGCTCAGAGGCCCTCGTCAAGCTGGCACACGTCCTACAACCAGAAAGAGGAGGAACCAGGACGGAAAGTCCAAAATTCCAGCCCTGCCTGCCTCGACCCCCTGGCCGGGGGCGGCCTGCCAGCAGGTGCTCTCCTGCGATTGGAGGCTCAGAAAGTCCCCTTAGTTTCTGGAACTCTCTTCTCTCCTGCTCTGGAGTTTTTCCAGGGGACCCAGCAGCCCCCCTCCCATATGCATTCGGGGTTCTGCCAAGAGCCTTTCAAATGTTCCCCAAGAAAAGGCCAGACCCGCTCCTTGGGCTCCGCGGCTGGCCAGACACCACCCTCTCCTATGCTGCATAGAAATAAAACACGGAGGTGACGAGCAGCTTGGAGGAGTTGAAATGTCAGCGCGACACCCTGCGATCTCCGAGCACAGAGCTCGGAGATGATAAAGGTTGCCCAGAAAGCAAACTGTTAGCCAGGAACCAAGGGAAGTTCCTCCTCTGGGTGCTTGGAGCCAGCAGCTCCAGAAGAAACGGCGCGTGTGCCAGGAGCCCACCCTGTGCTCAGGCAGGCGCCAGCACCCGCTCCGCCCCCGGCACTCCAGCCCCGCCAAACCACTTGTAGCTCCTGGATGCTTTCCTGTCCCCGTCACCTCCGGGGTCCCCTTCCTGACAGCCCCTCCTGCCCCCCCGCCCCCCGTCGCCTGCTCTGCTCTGCCAGGGCAGGGCCCCCCCCCCCAACTCACGCCATCGTGGGCCTCCAGCTTCTAGCCGGCGTCTTTCCTTCCACACCCTGGGTGCCTGGCGCAGAAGGGGGCTCAGTTGGTGTTTGTTCAGAGAGCAGGTGACATTTCCTGGAGGCCAGCATTTCCAGTGCTCCGAGGTCAAGCTCTCGGCCTGGCAGCCAAGAGGACAGGCCACCGGTGTCTGAGCCGCAGAGGCGAGGACACTGGGTGTGGAGAGATGGCCAGTCTGGGGACATCCGTCCCAACACTGGGCCTTCACTTCCTCCTGTGCGGTGGGTCGGGGGGTGCCCTCTAGGGCTGCCCTTCCCATCCCAGGACTGGCTCTGAGCCTGGACCCAAAGCATCCTGAATTCCTTCTCCTTGTGGGGTTGGCTGCCAGACAGCCTTGCCCTGGCCTGGTTTCCAGCCTCGAATGCATGGGGAGCAGCCCCACGCCCATATACCCTCGGCTCCTTCCAGCCCTGAGAGGGGACCTGCAAGGGAGGCACCCTAAAGCCTGAGCCCATGCAGGCCACCAGACACCCACCCGAGGAGGCATGCGTGTGGGCGTGTATGCATGCTATGTGTGCGTCTTAGGAGCAGAGAAGGGGCGTGGATGTGTGTCTCTCGGTCTCCCCCATGGATTCGGTTAGAGGCAGGTCAGAATCGGGGGTGGGGGAGGGCATCTGGGGGAATGGATGTCACCCTCGGGAGGGAGGGGTGTGTGCACGCAGGAGGGCAGGTCACAGGACACCTGTTGTTTTGTGTGGCCGCTGGATGTGCCTGTGGGTGGGAGAGAGGGTGTATGTGTGTTTCTGGCTGGATGTGGGTTCGTGGATGTTTGTGTGGTTGTTACATGCATTTCTATGTGAATTGTTTGTTTGCATGTTAGTTGTGCGCATGTGTGTGTGTGTGTGTGTGTGTGTGTGTGCGCGCGCGCTCTTGAGCACCTGCAAGCACGTTCCACCTTGGACTTGCTCAGAAGCAAGAGGACCCGTTCTGGCCAGCAGGTGAAGGCCCTGGTAAGCAGCCATCCCAGTGGCATCACCGCTCACCTTTCCTGTTTCATCCAGTTTTAAGTATTGATCGTCACGTCTGAAAATGCTGCAACGGCAGCCGAGGTTCTCTGAGCCAAAGCGCCGTGTGAACTGTGAAAACTGTCTACCCCGCGTGGGAGGCAGAGACGGTTCCTATTTTAATTCCCGGAGACTCCAAAGGTTAGCGGTGTCTGCAGATCCCACCACGGGGTCGTGAATACCAGCCGCTCAGGAAAGTTCTGGGTGGCGCTGGCTGGTTGCAGAGACCCCTTCCCGAGCGGATGGTGGCCTGTGGAGGGACATTCACAACGTGCTTTTCCTCCAACATCAGAACCTGGGAGCACAGGGGAGCTTAGAGACTCATGCAGTTGAACCTGCCCATTGGCAGCTGGGGACGCTATTCAGTGAGCAAGTGACACATGCGAGGTCCCAGGGAACAGAAACTTAAACCCAGATGCGTCAGCCCCGAGGAGGGCACAGAACCAGCTCGCGACATGCTTGGGAGCGGCGGGGTGGCGGGCGGCAGACTCAGGAAGGGGGAAGGCAGTGGGAGCCACGGCTGGTCTTTGAGCAGGAGAGGCACTTGCTCTTTCTCACGCTGTAGGAAACGAGATCTGACCTCCACGGGGTGCAGAGCAGAGTGTTGGGTGGGAGGGTGGGACAGAAGCCGAAGGGCCCCGGGTGGGGCTCTGGGGCTGCCTGCCCAGCAGCCAGGAGTATTGGAGAATGAAGGAAGCGCAGGGAGAAGCGCGGAAGTGTGTGACGGGAGGGTCCCGACGTGGTGGCAGTGGAAGCTGAGAAGCCAGGGGGGTTCTGGCCTCTCTCTCAAGGGCCTCGATGAGCCGCTGGAGGCTTGGGGCAGGGGGCACACCCTACCAGACCCTTAAGCAGTGGGGAGTGGGCTCTTTCCCAGTGGAGCTTAAGGCTAGGTCAGCGAGGGGCTAGAGGAGGCAGGAAGGCCCCCATGCGGGAAGCAGGGGGTGGGGAGGTGGTCCCAGGTGAGCGTCTGTGCTTGTCCCCACCGCTCCCCTCTCTCCCCGCCCTTCCCTCCCTCCCGAGCTGTCTTTGGATGTGACCAAGAGGTGGCCATGGGGGGGGCTTTAGCCCCTCCCAGCAAAGTCTAGGGGTGAAACGGGGGCAGGGCAGTGGGCACTTCAGTCCTCTAAAGGGGCCCCAGGGGGTTAAGCACCTGACAGGGTGTCTGTGAGGATGCGTGTTTGATCCCTGGCCTCAGTGGGTTAAGGATCTGGCGTTGCCGTGAGCTATGGTGTAGGTTGCAGATGTGGCTCGGATCTGGGGTTGCTGAGGCTGTGGTGTAGGTCAGCAGCTGCAGCTCCGATTCGACCCCTAGCCTGGGAACTTCCATGTGCCACGGGTGCGGCCCTCAAAATAAATTAATTAATAAAGGGGCCCAGGACCAGGAACACCCAGCAGGCCGAGTGAGAGGGCACAGGTACAAGCACGTGGCAGTGGGCTTGCAGAGGGGCCTCCTGGAAATGAGACTTGGGATGTGGGTGGGGGCATCTGTAAAAAAGGCTGCTCTTCCGCCAGCTGCGCCACACCTCTGCAGGTGGCTGCTCCAACTCGACCCCACCCCTTTCGGCTGCCCCTTGGTCCCTCTCAGATGGCCCTAAGCACGCTCGGCCTTGTCTGAGAACTCTCAGTGCATGTGCCCTTGTCATGTTGACCCGTGGGCGGTCACCTCGGCAGGCTCAGTCCTGGGCATACCCCTCGGCTGGCTCCTTCCCTCACCTCCTCCAGGAAGGTGTGGGCGGCTCCATTCTGTGGATGGGGAGACTGAGGCCCAGAGAGGTGAGCCACTTGCTTACATAGAATGGCTGGTAGGAGGCAGAGCGGTGACCAACACACAGCTGCCTGACCCAACAGTGGGGGCGTCTGGAGCCAGCCGGCCTGGGTTCAAATCCCGCCCCCACAGCCAGCCAGCAGCTGACCTGTACCCTCATCTCAAAGCCAAGGGTGGTTCCAGTGGCCGCCTCGCAGGGGCAGCCGAGTAAAACACCAGGTGTTAGTGTCTGCTGTGTAGACGAGTCACCTTACCTCCTGGGAAGCAGAAGCCAGCGTGTAGCTCACCACCGTTCACACGGATCCTACTGAATTCCTATCGAAACCTGTATTCATTCTCCCAGGCTGCTGTAACGGAGAACCACACACCGGGCAGCTTAAATAAGAGAAATGGAGGTGGGGTCCCACAGTGCCCGAGGCCAGAGGCCAAGATCAAGGAGTCGGCTGGGCTGGTTCCTTCTAAGGCCAGGAGGGAGGGGGATCCGTTCTGGGTCATGCCTCGAGCTTCCGGTGATTGCCGGGGGTCTTTGGCCTTCTTTGCCTTGTAGATCCATCACTCTAATTTTTTTTTCACACCTGAGGCATGTGTAAATTCCCAGGTCAGGGATCGAACCAGCGCCACAGCAGTGACCATGTTGGATCCTTAACCCACTGAGCCACCAGGGAACTCCCAATGCCTTCATCTTCACGTGGTGCCATCCTTGTGTGTGTGTGTGTCTGTGTCCACGTGGGCCCTTTTGTAAGGACACGATTCCATTGGATCAGGGTCCAGCCTTATGACCTCATCTTAACTGGATCATCTGCAAAGAACTTATTCTGTGGCAGTCTCTGCCCATCAGCATCCTCGTCTGCAGAGGGGTCTCAGGTCAAAGGCAGGGGCAGGACGGGCCATGTGGGTCCTGGAAGAGGAGGCACAGGGTCCCGCGCATGGGCTGGGGATGGGAAGCATGGCTACACAGTTCTGGGGCCCCCGTGGGCCCTGGCCAGGCACACAGTAGGTGCTCTCGACAGACGAGTGAATGAGAACGGAGAGGAGAGGGGGTGGTGCGCTGTCTTGTCCAAGAAGCACCAGAGCCGCTTGAGGAGGCAGGAAGGAATTTCTCACCCCAGGCTCCGGCCCCTTGGGCGCTGAAAGATCAGATTCCTGGAATTCATCCCCTCTGTCTGTTTGGCTGTCCCTTCATCAGGCACAGAGACCCGGGAAATGCTGGCAGCGTGTTGGGGCTTGACGAAGAGGGCTAGCTGGGCTGCATGTGCAGCCTGGATTCCAGCCGCCACCAAAGCCATCTTGATGTGCGTGTGGTCTCGGCGTAGATCTCGCCATCATCCAGTTGTCTGAAAACTGGAGGGAGAGTCCCTTTGAAACTGATGTGGCTTTTTCCGGAGCCAGAGGATTGATAACTCCTGGCGTGGGGACCCCCACCACCGGGCAAACGTCAAAGCCCCCACGTGGCTCAAAGCCGGGCAGACAGACAAGGCTTTGCAGGCTGCAGAAATGCTGCTGTTGCCTTCTGCCCTGTCCTGGCCGCGCTGGGGCCAGAGAGTGCTTTCAAGATCATTTCAGTTGATTCAGTGACCAGAGAAGGGAGTCCTCTGCTGACTCCCCCTCCCGCCTGTACTTCCTGGCAAGTCACTTTCCCTCTCTGAGCCTCAGTTTCCCCATCTTCACAACATGGACTAAGATACCGCGTGTGGGTGATCAGTTAGAATTATCCCAGCTGGGTTCTTTATGTCGAGTGGCTTTTATTACTGTTGCAGAGCATCTGAAGACCTTATAAGCTGTTCTTAGGGGAGCTGATAACCATCTGTCCTTTGGGGGGCGAGACTCGGCAGCAGCAGGGTGGGGGTGTTGATGGCAGACCCGCTCCTTGCCCGTCTGGCAAAGAGTTTCTCCGTGTTCCCTATGGCGCAGGCAGGGACCGGGAGGACCACACCGCTCTCCGTCACCGTGCACCATTCTGCCTTCGTTCCTCAGCATCTCTGCCTCCATCCCCCATGCCTCTGTCTTTCCCGCTAAGCACAACACACATAAAATGGCAAATTGTGGGCTCCAGCCAATGTCAAGATCAACTAGCTCTTTATTTGGTGTTAGCCAGACAGGCGTGGCCAACGCCTGGTCTTGGAGACAAACCACCCTTTCCAGTCTTTTCACAGCTGAGTTGCCATCCCTGGAAGCCAGGCTTCGTGAGCATTAAGAGTGTGCAGGGGATGCCTTTCAAGGGACATGGATGAGCAGACCTTGGCTGTTTGCTGAGCAAATCGATGAGTGTTTCTTCTGGGGCAGGCTGAAGACTGGGGTGAGCCTCTCTGCTCTGCTAACCTTGACACCGGCCAGCTTCTCTGCTCGGCCCATAAAGTCACAGGATTTGGGTAGAAGAACACAGTGGGATTGACGAGCCGGACTCTGGCGATAAGGAGACGAGCGTGCCAGGGGAAGCGGATTGTTCAATTTCGGAAAGTAACCATGTACGCAAGACAGGGCTCAGCCCGGTTCTCGGTGCAGGACACCCTTGTGGGTGAGCAGACACGGGCCCCACAAGCGTATCTGAAAGGGCTTGAGATCTGTGGGTTCGTCTCCTACGTAGAAGCATCTTGCCTACCCCGTGGCCGAAGCACTGGCATTTCCATCCCTGGGCTTAAGCATCTGGCCTTCCAGCACCTCGGGGGCCACATGGACACCCCGGGGGGAGTGACCTGGAGCAGCTCATGTCCCCGGGGACAGGAACCAGGAGCCCTGAGCTGGGAACATAGAGGATATTGCTCAGTAAATGTGCTCTGATCAAAGCTGGTACCAAGGGAACAAAGCACTTTGAGCCAAGGAGAGAGAGAGAGGGAGGGAGAGAGAGAGAGAAGGAGGGGGAGAGAGAGAGGGAGGGTGGGACCCAACTAGTATCCGTGAAGACGCAGGTTCGATCCCTAGCCTTGCTCAGTGAGTTAAGGATCTGATGTTGCCGTGAGCTGTGGTGTAGGTCTAAGATGCAGTTTGGATCGTGTGTTGCTGCGGCTGTGATGGAGGCCAGCAGCTACAGCTCCGACTGGACCCCTAGACTGGGAACCGCCACATGCCGAAGGTACAGCCCTAAAAAGACAAAAGACAAAAAAAAAAAAAAAAAAAAAAAAAAGAGCGAGAACAGAGAGAGAGACAGAGACATAAAGTCGGAGACAGAGACAGAGAGACAGAGCCAGAGATAAAGAGAGACAGAGAGGGGAGTTCCCCTTGTGGCTCAGTGGTTAACAAACCTGACTAGTATCTGTGAGGATTCAGGTTCAATCCCTGGCCTTGCTCAGTGGGTGAAGGATCTGGCATTGCTATGAGCTGTGGTATAGGTCGTAGATGCAGTTTGAATCTCGTGTTGCTGTGGCTGTGGTGTAGGCTGGCAGCTCCATTTGGACCCCTAACCTGGGAACCTCCATATGCCAAAGGTGAGGCCCTGAAAAGACAAAAGGGAAAAAAAAAGAGAGAGAGAGAGAGAGGGAGTTCCCATTGTGGCTCAGCGGAAATGAATCTGACTAGAAACCATGAGGTTGTGGGTTCGATCCCTGGCCTCGCTCAGTGGGTTAGTGATCCGGCCTTGCTGTGAGCTGTGATGTAGGTTGTAGACGTGGCTCAGATACCGAGTTGCTGTGGCTCTGGTGTAGGCCGGCAGCTACAGCTCCAATTAGACCCCTAGCCTGGGAACTTCCATATGCTGAAGGTGCAGCCCTAAAAAACCGAAAAAAAAAAAAAAAAAAAAAAAAAAGAGAGAGAAAAAAAGAGTGAGAGAGATAGAGAGACAGAGATAATTCTAGGGCGGGGAAGGTGAGGTGGGAAGCTGCCTGGGGGCCCTGCACGCACAGTGGGGCCCCTCTGAGGGTGATTTGTGCAGAGCACCCGGCAGGGCGGGGAGCCTGGCCCCAGACCTCCTCTCTCTGCTCACCTCCCAAGCTGGAAAGAAGCAAGCAAATCCGAACAAAGGAAAAACAATGGTAGGAAAATAAGACGATGTAAACAGTGCATGGGACGTGCTTCTACTGAAACAATTGGTCGTCATGTCTCTGAAATTCACATTTAACTGGGCGTGTTGCATTTTAATTTGCTAAGTCTGGCAAAAACACCTGGAGGAGAGGGTTTGATGGGGCTGCCAGCCTCCTCAAGGTGCCAGTTCATCAGAAACCTTCCCAGCAGCTTCTTATACTGTCTTACGTTGGGGGACGTGCCAAAGAGCAGCTCAGCAAAGCCTGGTCTACAGGTCCGAGTAAGCAGGTCCTCGGCTGCTGAGCCCCCAGATGGGCTCTTGGCAGCTGTGATGGTTGATTTTAGTGTCAGTTTGGCTGGGTCATGGGGTGTCCAAGACATATGGTCAGCATGATTCTGGGGGGGGGGGGTTCCTATGAGGATATATGGGGTGAGATGAACCTTTAAGAAGAAAGCAGATTGCCCGTCCCCAGGTGGGTGGGCCTCACCCAATCAGTTGAGGGCCTGAGTAAAACCAAAGGCTCATCCTCCCTGGAGTAAGTGGAAGCTCCCCCTTTCTGACTGCCCTTGAGCTGGGACATCGGCTTTCTCCTGCCTTTGATTCCAATGGAAACATCAGCTCACCTTGCCCACCTCCATGGGCATGAGAAATAATTCCTTAGGACAAAGCCCCTTATATACCCGTGTGCATACATCCTACGGGCTCTGCCTGCAGAACCCTGACTGGCAGTGCAGCTGTGGGGACAGTGCGCTTGAAGCTCTTGTCCCCATCCCCCCAGGGAGCTGCACGTGTTCCCTGTGGATGGCACCAAAGGCCTCCATGTGCCAAGAGCCTCTCTGGGCAAAGTGGCCTCTCTGCAGGCAGCCGAGGCACTGGGTGGACCTGGCAGAGGCCACTGCCGTAGACACTTGCCACCTGCCTGTGTGATGTCTTAGGGGCTCTCGGAGCTGTTTCAGGAGCAAACGGACTGAGCTTTCATGAGGGAGACGGGCCCTTGGTTTCTTCTAGAATGTGGGGAATGGTGCAAATCTGCTTTTGAAAAGCCAGGGAAATGTCATATTCCAGGAAGGAAGGTGGAGGAGGCATTTATTAAATGTCTCCTATGTGCCAGGCTTCCTGTAGGCACCGTGTCATTCCACTTTAACTCCTGTGAGGTCTTTGGGAGCACAGGACTCAATCCTTTTGGGCCTTGCTTTGTGCCAGACTGTCTTGGTGTGTTTTAAATCCATAAGTAATAAATCCCATGGACCCACAACACACCACAAGAACCACAACACTCTCGACCGCTTTGCTACTACCTGGGACCTCTGCTCTTGCTCCACCCAGGGCGCCACACTTCTGAATCTTGTGTTCAAAATTTAAATAGGAAATTATATAGCTTTTCGCATATAAGGCTTAGAAAATGCTTGTTGTTTCCTGTGACTTTTTGAAATTTTTCTTTACTCGGCTGCACCTGCAGCAGAGGGAAGTTCCTGGGCTAGGGGTCGAATCAGAGCTGCCGCTGCTGGTCCACCCCACAGCCACAGCAACGAGAGCCCTGAGACACATCTGGGACCTACACCTCAGCTTGCGGCAGTGCTGGATGCTTAACCGGCTGAACGAGGCCAGGGGTTGAACCCTCATCCTCCCGGACAATATGTTGAGTTCTTAACCCATTGAGCCACAGTGGGAGCTCCCACTTTACTTTTTTCAACCCTCACAAAAAACGGATCCTTTTTGATGAACTTCTCAGGCTCTTTCTCCCATTTCATGGATGGTCACGCAGAGTCCTGGCACAGAAGCGGCAGAGCCAGGATCTGAACCTGCGCCTGCATGGTGGATCCCAAGGCTGTGCTCCTTCAGCTCTGAGCAGCTGGTTCCCCGACGGACAGTCAGGTCCCGCGGGCTGGGCCGGGGGTCTGCCTCGTTCAACACAGAATCACCAGGGCCTGGCGGGCAGGGCCAGCAGTCAATGCTTGTGGAGTAAAGTTTTTATTGCTTCTCTGTATGTCTATTCAGAGAAAGGGCTCCATCGGGACAGCGTTAGGAATACAGAGGGCGGGAGGCGGTTGCATCGTCCCCACTGGAGCTCACAGTCAACTTTCCAATTCCTCTTCTCTTCCCCAAGAAAGAGAATATCATGCGATATCACGTATAGGTGGAATCTTAAAAAAAAAGGAAAAAAAAAAGAAAAAAAAAAAAAGAAAAAAAAAAAAAGAAGGAGTTCCTGCTGTGGCGCCACGAGACCTGGGGCGTCTCTGTAATGCCAGAACGCAGGTTGGACCCCCAGCCTGGCACAGTGGGTTAAAGGATCCGGTGTGGTGGCAGCTGCAGTGTAGGTCAGAAAGGCAGCTTGGATCTGATCCCTGGCCCGGGAACTCCATATGCCACAGGGCATCCAAAAAAGAAAAATAAAAAAGAAAAATACATTTTTTTAAAGATACAGATGAACTTATTTGCGGAACAGAGATGGACTCACAGACTGCAGACAGACGTGTGGTTCCCAGTGGCGCAAGTTGCGGGAGGGAGGGGGGCTGGGGCCAGGTATGTGCGCACTGTGGTGTGTGCAGTGACTGGCCGGTGGCGGGGACCTGCCGTCCAGCCCAGGGAACTCCGCCTGGTGTTCTGCAATCATCTGCGTGGGGAAAGCATCTGAAAAAGAAAGGATGTGTGGACATGTCTAACTGAATCACTTTGTTGTGCAGCAGAAGTGATCAAACATGGTACATCAGTTACACTTCAACACAACTTTGAAAAAAGAAAAAATAAGTGAAAAGGAAGACAAATGTTTCTCATTCCATAACGTCAGGGGGCACAAACAGAGGATTTAGGATTTAGGAATCGGGTGATATTTCTTTCTTTCTTTTTTTTTAAGGGCCGTACCTGCAGCATATGGAAGTTCCCAGGCTAGGAGTTGAACTGGAGCTGCGGCCTCCGGCCTACACCACAGCCACAGCAACACAGGATCCGAGCCGCGTCTTCGATCTACATCACAGCAGCTCACAGCAACGCCAGATCCTTAACCCACTGAGCGAGGCCAGGGAGTGAACCTGTGACCTCATGGTTCCTAGTGGGATTTGTTTCCGCTGAGCCACATGGGAGCTCCGGAATCAGCTGCTGTTTCTGTGGCTCTGTTCTAACTGTTGCAGCAGGAAGCGAAGCGACCCAAGAAGGTTCCTAGAAGTTTCTGGGAGATCCTCCCGACACCCCGGCCTGTCCTCCTCCTCTCTGACCTCCAGGGGACCCTCAGACGCTGCCTTCTGTGACTGTCAGAGCCTGGGCCACCTGCGCTGCTGGACCCCAGAGGCCACCTGCGCCCCCAGTGGCCCAGGGTGTAAGCAGGACTCTGCACTTGGCATGTGGCCGGAGGTACCCAGGGTGAGAGCGAGAGGGACCCACCTTCCTGTGCTCAGACTCCCCTCTCCAGGACCCCAGGTCACCTTTCCTCAGGGCAATTCCTTCCCAGGAGGCTTTGCTGTCCTTCAGGCAAATAGAACCCTGGGGGCCAGCGCCTCCCAATCCTCCAGACTGATGATAATAACAACAATAGCTAGCATTCGGTCTCTGTGCTGGGCACTTTATGCGCATTATTTCCTGTCCTCCTCACGATTATCCCCATTTTACAGATGATGACCCCGAGGCTCAGAGAAGTTAGGTAACTTGCCCTGGGTCACACAGCAAATGCATGAGGAGCTTGGACTCAAATTTGGTCTGGCCAAGGCTGTGTTCCGTGTCAGTCTTGGAGTGGGGGTGGTGCGTGGCTGAGGTCGGCAAATTGGAGCCCCTGTTCGTAAGTCTCCCCAGTGGGGCCACTGGGTCTCTGGGTCGCTGTAAAGCCTGCCTTGTCCCCAGTGCCCCATCTTGACATCTGAGCAGCCAGAGTGGGGGACTCTGACCATGAGACGCTAGGGCCCTTGAAGCCACCAGTCAGATGCTCTGAATGATTTCCAAGTCCCTAAAGACGCCCCCTCTGTCTGCCCGCGTGCCTCTTCAAGTTCCCGTTTGCATCTGCACGTCCGGGATCTTAGGAGTCCGCTAGGAATCTTGAAACGGTGGGACAAGAACAGGAGTTCAAATTTGGTAGAAAGCATGGTTGTAAAAGAGCCTGAGAGCAAAATGCAGCAGAGAGCGGAGGGAAATTCAGTGTGTGTGTTCGCAAGGGGCCTCTTGTGTACACGTGGCCGCAAACCCACACGCGTGTCCTGGAACATACCAGAAGAGCCATGTGCACACGCGGCCACGCAAGCCTGCATGTGTGTGAGCTGGAACGTCCCCGGTGTGTCCTGGGACACACGGGTGGTCAGCCCTTGCCCTCTCTGGGCCACGAAGCTGGGGTAAAGAGGCCTGATTAAGCGTCTTCTCTGACTCTCCTGTTCTGAGGTTGGGGCGGGCATCCCAGTTTTTGAGCCGAATCTGGGTTTTGCCATCAGACAGACTGGGTCTGAATTCAGACTCTGCCACCATCACCAGGTACGAACGTCGGAATGTCCCTCCACCCTCGTAGGTTGATGCCCTCACCCCCAGTGTGGCTGCCTTTGGAGACGGGGCCTCTGTGGAAGTCCTGAAGGTTCAATGACCTCAGAAGGGCGGGGCCCTGGTCCGTGGATTAATGTCCTTATAGGAAGAGACCCAGATTCCTGGCGCTCTCCCACAGCCCAGAGGAAAGGCCACGTGAGCAAGGCCCTTGCAAGAGAGCAGCTGCCCACAAACCAGAAGAAGGAGCCTCAGAAGGAAACCACCCCGCCTGCACCCTGATTTTGGACCTACAGCCGCCAGGAGTAAGTTTACTTACGGCCTGAGCCATAAGTTGCTGTTGTTTCGGCTCCCGGGCGGTGGTGTCCTTGTTATGGCAGCCTGAGCAGATAAAGACACCAGGACAGCTTCTCCTCAATGCTAACGTGTGTTCAGTTTTAAAATCTCTGCGAGGCGTTATTCCCCGGGGTTTGTACCAACCAGAAGCCGGGGCCCTGAGTAGCAAGGGAGAAAGCCCGGCCTGTCCCCGGCCTCCCTCCCCATGTGCTGGCTCCCAGGATGCCCGCCAGCCCTTTGGTTTCAGCCAGAGGCCAAGACACACCGGGCGAGCTCTGGGGCCTCCCTGGGCTGGGGCTGGGCTGAGCCTGGGTCAGCTGAGTCTCCCTGCTGCCCTAGAATTGGTCATCTGGGCTCTTACGTTACTGCCTGGCACCTGCATCCAATAGTAGAGCTATTGTAGCCGGTCCCAGGGCTGTGTCTTCTGGCCACTGCTCACACACCCTGGGCTGAGATGGGGGGTGCCCAGACTCACAGGAAGAGGCCCAGAGCGGAGACAGGCTATGGGAAAAAGCCGGATGGCCCAGGACAGGACAAGGAGCTTGTGGCCCAATGGATGGTCTTCAAGGAAGACAGGCGGCGGAGGCCGAGAGGCTCTGTTTGCTAAGTGGCCCTTTATCACACACTTGCCCTGGGCCCAGTACCTGGTGTGGCCTCAAGCATGCTCCTTCAGGAGTCCCCCCGGTGCTATGGAAGGTGGGACCCGTTTCATCCCCATGGTACAGATGTGGAAACTGTGAGGGGAAGTGATTTGCCGCCAAAAGGGGGAGAGTCAGGCCTCCCCACCCCCCTGAGGCCCGGGACACCCCTAACAACCCTGGGGGGCATGCACTGCTTGGCCCATGGGTGAAACCCCTCTTGGCCTTCAGAGACTGGGACTAGGAGACGTGAACAGCGGGGAGGAGTCAGAGGGGCCCAGGCTGCCTGATGGTGCTCCGGCTTGATGCTCGGCGGAAGGGCCTGAGGGGCAGCCATCTGAGGCTGGGCAGCAGGAGGGCTTCCTGGAGGAGGAGGCAGCTGAGTGGGGAAGGAGGAGAAAGGGCAGTCCAGGCTGGGCCTGGTCCGAGATGGGGCACAGGGGCAGGTGGGCTGGCCAGTGTGTGCAGGGGAACAGAAGCAGTGCCCCAGGAGCGATGGGGACAGGCTCACGTGTCCTTTGAGCTTCCACAGCCCTCACTAGGTCAGGCCGACTGTCCCCACCCTGCAGATAAGAACACTGAGGCCCAGGTCTCATGGTGACATACCAGGTCTCAAGGTGACACACCAGGCCAACCTCAGATGTCGACAGCTCCATCTGTGCCCTGCTTTCTTTGCTCTGACAGGGTGGTTTACGAGGCCAGGGGCCAAGGTCAGAGCCGCAGCAGGTGGAAGACTGAGGGGAAACAGAGCATGAGCAGAACGAGGTCAGGGGCCAGAGTCAGTGCCAGGGCCTGGGGAGGAGTGGGGCTGGGGCACCAGGGGACAAAGCCAGGGCTGGCAGTCCCCTGGGACAAGGCCAGCCCAGGCCAGGGGCTCTTGGCTCTGGCCAGGGGCACACACTCCCCAGACCGTCTCACCAAGTCTTTCCTCTCCCTCTGAGAACTGGGGCAGGAAACGGGGTACCTGGGAGGAGAGCAGTCGTGGGAAGGGGGGAGCCCCCATCACCTCACCGAGCCCCCAGGCTCCAAACTCCATCGTGCAGGAGAGTGCTTCCTGGAGCTCTGGAAGGAACAGAGAAACACGGAGCCCTGGGGTCGCTGCCAAACCCAGAGTTTGCTCCCCAGGCAAAGGCCGCGGGCGGGGAGAGGCGGGCGACATATGGAAAACCCGGCACCTTCCACGCTGCCGGGAGAGGCAGCCACCCCGCCACAACCTGCCATCCCGTTTCCTTTCTGTTCCCTCCAGGGCCTTCCAGGGACAGTGACTGGGGTCCCTACAGCCTGGCTCTGCATGGCCCCCAGCAGTGGGCACCAGGGTCACAGTGGCCCCTGCCCTCAGGGAGTCACAGCGTGTGGGGAGGGACACAGAGAGGGGAGGTGATAGACGACCATGTGGCGGGAGAGGGAAGGCATGGGCTCTGCCTGGAGAGATCTAGGAGGGCTTCCGGGAGGAAGCGGCAGTTGAAGCTGGAATTAGGCTGGGGGAGGAGGGGTGATGGAGGTGTGATTCCACCTATGCCTGTGTTTGAGACATTGAAACACAAACAAATGGCAGCTCAGAGCTGTTAGGAGAGGACTGCCCGGGATCACACAGGAAGCTATAGGGGGGTGAGGCCAGGACTTGAACCCAGGTGACTGGCCTGAGGCCAGGGTCTGTGTCTAGAGCCACCTTGATTCCCAAAGAGGCCTCCCCAGGAAGCAGGCTGAGGTGACAGGGAGGCTGCTGGCCAAGAGGCGAGGCTGGCTCGTGCTGGGACGCGAACTGAGGAGGGGGCCTTGGGACCAATGGAGGAAGGGGACCCCCTGTGGTCGCAGGGGCTGGTCCAGGGGAGGGGAGAGGAGGGGGTCAGAGGGGGAGGGAGAGAATGGGCTTCCAGACGCAGCGCGCAGCAGGCCTGGGACACTGTCAGACTCTTCGCTGAGGCTCTCAGTGTGCCTGGGGGATGGGGCATGTGTGTGGGTGTGTAACACGAGTGCAGGTGTGTGTGCACGTGCCCGCCGGCAGACTCCATAAATGGCTGGAGAGTGAGCGGATGTGTGAAAGGCCGGGGCGTCCAGGGTGTGTCTGAGGGTGTCCTCGGGCTGCTGGCCCTGTGCTCAGGGCTTGGTGGTGGGCTTGTGCCCTGCCACCTGCTGATCACCCACGAGTGGGCAGCGGGCACCCGTGCCCCATGGCTGCAGCATCCACAGGGCTGAGGGGGCCAGGTGACTTCGCTGTCTGAACCTCGGGTAGGCGCTTGGGACGCAGTGGGGGGGGTGTGTCTCGGCATCAGCTAGGAGAGGCCCGGGGGAGGCAGGAAGCCTGCTGGCTCTGGGTTGGTGGGGGACGGGCACCCCGTGCTTGGAGTGGGACCTGGACTGTGACCTCTTGTTGAGCCCTGATGGGTGGAGCAGGGAGGGTGCTCGGGGTGGGTGCCGTGTGGCCCGTGTGGTCTGGGAGAGCTGCCCTCCCTCCTGAGGGCCTTGCCAGGGGCCCGTCAGAGTGAGGTCAGGGCCCCCCCATGGTCGAGGACAGTCCGAAGAGGAAGGGGAAGCTGGGGGTGGGGGGTGCACACGGGTGGGCAGAGGTGAGAGCCCAGCCCAGGCTCAGCTCAGGGCGTTTTCTCACCCCTTCCACGAAGGCCCTGCCCGGCCACCCGCCTGTGTGGTCAGCCCCCTGGCCCAGGCTCAGACTCCAGAAGGTCACCCTCTGTGCAGCCACCCTCCGCACTGGGGGAGGGGGTTCCCTCTGTCAGGGCTCATGTGACAGCTTCACAGGCCACATCCCCAAGCTGGCCAGGGGCCGCTGAGAAGCCACCTGACCTCTTTGGGACAGACCACTCCTGGCCCATCTGTCTCCTGTCCCTCCGACCCAGCGGGTGGGGCGAGTCCCCCTTGAGCCCCCCGGTGTGCCTTCCACCCACCTGGGTGGCCTTGCACCACCTGCCCTCTCTCTGCACAGGGGGGCGGGTCCCTTGAGCTCCAGGTCCGCAGACCTCCCTTCGGTCAGAAGTATGTGGTCCCCCGCACCAGGAGGGTTTTCTGCTAAAGTGGCGCCCCCTTGTGGCCAGAGCAGGAATACAGCTTAGAGCGCCCTCTGTCCACCACCCCAACCACTGACATTTTGTGGTTTCTTGATGAGATTTTGAAATGGGTGTAGGGGGTGTTTCACCCTAATGCCAGTTTTGTCCATTTGCAGAGACTTTGTTCACATAACATCATGCTGCAGCAAATCCCTGTAAACGGAACTTCCATAAAATACAACTCACTTGTATATTGTTTTGATCTTGTATTTAAAAATCACTACCCTCCAAATTATTTAAATTTAAAGAAAGTAGGAGTTCCTGTCCTGGCACAGCAGAAATGAATCTGACTAGGAACCATGTCTAGGAACCATGAGGTTGTGGGTTCGATCCCTGGCCTCACTCAGTGGGTTAAGAATCCGCTGTTGCCGTGAGCTGTGGTGTAGGTCACAGACATGCCTGGGATCCTCCAAATGCTGCAGGTGCGGCCCTAAAAAAAAAAAAAAAGGGGGGAGTTCCCGTCGTGGCGCAGTGGTTAACGAATCCGACTAGGAACCATGAGGTTGCGGGTTCGGTCCCTGCCCTTGCTCAGTGGGTTAAACGATCTGGCGTTGCCGTGAGCTGTGGTGTAGGTTGCAGACGCGGCTCGGATCCCGCGTTGCTGTGGCTCTGGCGTAGGCTGGTGGCTACAGCTCCGATTGGACCCCTAGCCTGGGAACCTCCATATGCCTCGGGAGCGGCCCAAGAAATAGCAACAACAACAACAACAACAAAAAGACAAAAAGACAAAAAAAAAAAAAAAAAAAAAAAGAATTGGAGACAGGGAGTTCCCTCTGTGGCACAGTGGGTTAAGAAGGGGACTGCAGTGGCTCAGGTGATCCCTGGCTCAGAGCAGTGGGTTAAAAGATCCTGTGGATTCAATCCCTGGCTTGGGAACTTCCATAGACCATGGGTGCAGCTATTAAAAAAGAATTGGAGACAGTGGCTGAGCTTCTCCATACCCCACCTCTCCTGACCTTCAAGTTCGAACTCTTTCCGCATCTGGGGGGGCGCTCTCCTGGCTGTGCACCGGACTCGGTTACTAGACAGCACATGGTGCAGGTCACTCAGCAGTCCTGTACGAGTGAGCGGCACTGGTAGTCCTCCAGTGTATTCCTTGAGTGCCACAGAATCAGCACGAGACAGGGGGCTGCGGTCACGTGCATCTAAAGGAGGCGACAGAGCAGGGGAAGGAAGGCCGGTGGGGGTCGGGGGAGGGGAGGGCAGGCAGAGGGTGCCCAGCCACCGTTTTATTTCTAGCTTTACTAATCGGGGTAATTTCCTCTTGGGTTTTTCAAATCCTGCTCTGTAAACCTGGGGACCTGGCCTCAGGGGGCTGTGACAGGTTTACTGACTAGTTGCAGCCGGGCTGGGCCCAAAGGCAGAATGGCTTTGTTGTCTTCACCCTCTGGCCCCATCTGGACCAGGTCACATTGGCCTTGCCCTCTCTTAACCCCTGGGTCCTTAGGCAAAATCCAGTGCAGCGGAGAGCTCCCGTCTTGTATTCAGTGCAGGGCGCTCCTGCCACTTGAGGGGACACTTGGTGTCCCTGCCTCCGCCCCCAGGTGGCCGGCCCTGTCCAGACGCTGTTCTCCTGGGGGCAGTGTGTGAGTGCAGGGGCCACCACAGGGCACAGCTCCCTGGCAGGGAAGAGCTGGCTGTACTCACGCGGTCCAGCCTGCAGCCGGGCGGCAGTGGGTCCTCCCACAGCCCCTGGCTGCCTGCCAGCGGCCCAGCACCCGCTGCCCCCCAGGTGGCTGACCTGGTGAGGAAGCAGCAAGAGCTCAGACCCCACCACCTTGTTCTGTGTGCCTTTGGCTTTTGGGAGACGTGCGCCTGCCTCGTCAGCCCAGTTAGTCCTTTCTTGTCGGCTCGTCTCGTCTCCATCGCCTGCCCACGAGGCCCCGCTGGGGCAGGGCAGCCGACCGGCACCCCCAGAGATGACCGGCCAGAAGAGGGGACCTCGGGAGGGCAGGTGGAGGAGGGAGGAGGTCACTGCCTGTTGCTGCTGGGGGAAGGTCAAGGGCAACCTGGCTGCCGCCTGCCTCCTGGCCTTGCCTAGGGGGGGCTCTGGTCCTTTGCCTGCTGGGTCCTGCAGGTATCGGGATGCCACGCGGGATGGGAAGGTGCTGCAGGTATGTTGAATAGAGGTGTGAGCTGGGTTAAAGGAACCCCGAGGGCATTGCTGCACAGGGCCCAGCGGCAGGGGAGGGGGGGGGAAGCAGGGAGCCCAGCGAGAGGCGGCCTGGGGTGGGGGTGGGGGAGTGACAGAAGCAGCAGACAGTGGAGGGCAAAGCTCGGAAAGACACGAAATCCCCCGGCCTCTTCCTCTGCCCGCCCCCCCATCCTCAACTGGGGTTTCCCATTGGCTGGACCCAACAGGAAGGGAGGGCAGGGGCAGGACAGACGGAGAGGATCGGAGAAGGGATGGGGGGTGGGGGGTGGTGCCTGGAGGGTGGTCTGCGGAGTTGGTCACCTACCCTCCCGCTGGCTCTGCGCCCTGGCTGCCAATGCCAGAGCGCCAGGAAAAGCCCTGTCCCCTATCCACAACATTCCTGGTAGTTCAGGAAGCCTCTAGAAAGAGAGAGCCCCTTGCCTGCCAGCATCTGGCGAGGGGGGTGGGGGGTGTTGTGTGAGGACCCTGCCAAGCTGGGAGCAGCCCTTGGGAAGCCAGGCCCCAGCCCGGTTGCAAATGCAGCGATGATGGAATCCCGAGCTCAGAGCGGGTGGGGAGGCGAGGCCGGTTGCGTCCCCTGAGATCGGAGGCCTGCGTGGTGCAGTCTCTTGGGCCCCAGGTAGAAGGCACCTCTCACATGCCTGTCTCGAGGATTAAGATGAGTAATAAAACACTGATCCTGTGTTTACAGTGAGCTATGGGCAGTTTTCAATGCTGTTAATTTATTCATAAACATGCACAAACACCTGTCATGCAATAGGAGTCAGTTTTTCCAGCGTGATCCTTGCCATCCGGTGATGCTTTATGTGCTAAGGATGACCCCAGACAGCCTGTACCATCTAAAGGGAAAGAGCCCCCGTCCCCATCTGGACCCTCACCTGTGCCGCGGCTGCCCTGCCCGGCCCCCAAAGAGACCCTGTTTCATGGACAACATCAAGGGCCCTCTTGCTCAGCAGCCATGGGCTCTGAGGCTCCCAGGGTGGGGCTGACTGGCCCAGGGCCTGCCAGCCTGCAGGCACAGCCAAGCTGACCCCCTCCGTCCTGGGCTTCCCTTCGCCCGATGGCTCGGTTCCCGCCGTGTGACCAGCACAGCTGTCGTTTCTGGGGCCAGTGGTGGACTCTGGATGATCATTTACAGACCTAGAGGGGGAGATAAGGCTGGCATTGGTGCCAGTTTATGTGCCCTTTATGGGTCATAAAGAGATGGCACCGCCGGGGGCCGCATTCCTGTGCCAGCCTCCCCCTCACTGTCTCTCTCTGCCTACCTTTTATTGTCCACTCTTATCTTTCTCCCTCCCCAGGCCCCACCCTGGTGCAGATCCCAAGACCATAACCTTCTTCAAACTGCTGCTGGCTTTGCCTGACCTTCTGCCCCAGGCACTGAAGGTAACTTTATTAGCAGGGCTGGTGAGGGCTTGGCTGGGGCCAGAGAGGGGGCAATTCTACCAGCACAGCAGGGACCCAGAGCTGCCCTGCTTTGTGGAGAAAGGGATTAAGGAATCCGATCCAGACTACCACCATCCTGTTTAACTGCAGTGTATTTTCCCCTGTCCTCAGCCCCTGCCCCTCGAAGGCAGGGGTGGGAGTTGAATTCCATCCCTTTCTCTCCCTGCGTAACAACAGCTCCCTGACGACAACAGCGCTGATCAGAGAGAGAGCAAGGCCACTGATAGCGACAGGTGCCCCCATGTCGCCAGGGGCCATTAGGGACTATTTAGTCTCTGTTTTTATGCCTGAAAATGGATTCAGACCCTGGTTCTTTTTTCTTTCCTTCCTTCCTTCTCTCCTCTTTCTTTCTCCTCCTCCTCTTCTTTTTTTGTTTTTATTTTTGTTTTTTACATGTGCACTCATGGTTTATGGAGGTTCCCAGGCTAGGGGGTCAAATCAGAGCTACAGCTGCTGGCCTACATCGCAACCATAGCAACGCCAGATCTGAGCCACGTCTGTGACCTACACCACAGCCCAAGGCAACACTGGATCCTTAACCCACTGAGTGAGGTCTGGGATGGAACTCACGCCTTTGTGGATCCTAATTGGGTTTGTTACACCTGAGCCATGATGGGAACTCCAGACCCTGGTTCTGGGTCCACACCTTCTCATGATGGTGACAAGAGGGGTTACCCATGGATGTGGGCAGCCACCCTCAGTCCCAGAGGAAGTAAGAGGACATGGAATCAAATACTTCAAGCAGAACCCACTCCTCCTTCACTAGGGGACCGAGCCTCTGGGTCTTCACCTGCCAGTGGAGTCATGATCCCTACCTCACAGCCTCCATGAGTGGGATCGTGTTTGCTGAGAGGGCTGCCCATGTTTAGTGGAGCGGAAAGGGGACAGCTTCCGAGTCGAGAGACTTGGGTTCAGATCTCGGTGTCGCCATTGGGCAAGTCCACCTCTCCGCGGTCCAGTTTCCTATCTGCCAAATAGGGACAGGGAAGCCCACGTCTTCAGTGTTGTGAGAATTGAAGTCAATGATGTCCTTGGAGGTGGTAAACTCTCGGCAATGGCAGCAGATGGTACTGATGCTCAGAGGAGAGGCTGGTGTCCCCATTTCACAGGCGAGGAAACTGGGGCTCCAGGAGGATGCTCAGATACATGGTGGAGCTCGGTCAGCACCAGCCCTGTCCAATGCACACAAATTGGACTGACCCCTCCCTCCTTGACTGAACCCAGGAGAAGTGCTTACTTCTGGAGCTGGCCCAGCCGTCCTCGCAGTTTGGCTACAGGCTAGGGGTGACCATGACCAGTGTGGCATCTGCTGTCTTTCCCTGCATCTGCAGTGACAAGCCGACAGCTGTTCCCAGGGGGTCGTGCATCCCGTTGCCAGCAAGGGAGAGATGTTGATGACATCCTGGGGCCTAGGCCTGGGGCTAGGCCTGATCTCCCGGCATCCGGACCAGCTCTGTGGGCTTGGGGCATTGGGAGGGCACAGCGAGGGTTGGGGGGTGAGCTGGCTCCCTCCAGTCTTGGATCCCTGGAATCACTCGACTCTGGTGCCCAACCCATGTTTGTTTTGTCTTTCTGGGTTTCAGCCCTTTGGCCAGCGGGAGGTTAAAGATTACTGAGGCAGCTGACAATAAAAGTGCCCGGCGCACTGGCCTTTGACCGTCCATTAGAAGGTGGTGGGATCACATTCTACACAACCGTCAACGGCGAAAGTGGCGAGGGTGTGGGCGAGGGGCACGCCCTTCTTGTATTAATATTAAGAGGACAGTCGCTCTTGCCTGGGCAATCGGGCCAAGTTTCTCTTTCATCTGAAGCCAGGGCCACAATGTGGCATTGTTCTCTGTCTCAAAGGCCACCGTGTGGCCCCAGAGTGGACCCAGATGGACTCCACCTGGCAGAGTAAACACCCACCCAGGGGCAGCTGCTGGCAGTGAGGACAGGAGCTTTTTTCTTCTCCTGGAGGAGAAATTTTCAAGTGAACCTGGAAATCAGGGACCTCACGATATTCCTAAACTCCCCTTCTGGGCCTCAGTTTCCTCATCTGGACCTGGTGGCTAGCACACACGCCACATCCCAAGTTCCTAATCCTTTCTGTGTCCTGGAGCTGGGGAAGCAGAAGGACCCCTGTCTCAGGAACATTTTTTTTCCTTTTCTTTTTTTTTTTTAGGGTCGCCCCCACTGCATATGGAAGTTCCCAGGCTAGGGGTCAGATCTAAGCTGCAGCTGCCCACAGCCACAGCCACACCAGATCCAAGCCGTGTCTGTGACCTACATCACAGCTCATGGTAATACCAGATCCTTAACCCACTGAGCGAAGCTAGGGATGGAACCTGCATCCTCATGGATGCTAGTCAGATTCATTTCTGCTGAGCCATAATGGGAACTTCCTTTTTTTTTTTTTTTTTTTTTTGTCTTTTTTCCTTTTCTAGGGCCACTCCCACGGCATATGGAGGTTCCCAGGCTAGGGGTCTAATCGGAGCTGTAGCTGCCGGCCTACGCCAGAGCCACAGCAATGTGGGATCAGAGCCGTGTCTGTGACCTACACCACAGCTCACGGCAATGCCAGATCCTTAACCCACTGATCGAGGCCAGGGATCAAACCTGCAACTTCATGGTTCCTAGTCAGGTTCGTTAACCACTAAGCCACGATGGGAACTCCGGAACTCCCTTTTTAAAAATTTTGAAATAATGACTTACAAGAAATTGCAAAAACAGGGAGGAGGAGGGAGTGAGATGGACGGGGCGTTTGGGGTTCATAGATGCAAACTGTTCCATTTATTATTATTTTTTTGTCTTTTTGCCATTTCTTGGGCCGCTCCCTCGGCATATGGAGGTTCCCAGGCTAGGGGTGGAATCAGAGCTGTAGCTGCCAGCCTACGCCAGAGTCACAGCAACGCGGGCTCTGAGCTGCGTCTGCAACCTACACCACAGCTCACAGCAACACCGGATCCTTAACCCATGAGCAAGGGCAGGGATGGAACCCACAACCTCACGGTTCCTAGGCGGATTCGTTAACCACTGCGCCATGACGGGAACTCCAAACTATTCCATTTAGAACGGATAAGCAATGAGGTCCTGCTGTCCAGCACAGGGAACTCTATCCAGTCTCTTGGGATAGACTGTGATGGAAGATAATAGGAGAAAAAGAATGTATGTATAGGTATGACTGGGTCCCTTTGCTGTATAGCAGAAATTGGCATAACATTGTAAATCCACCATACTTTAATAAAAAAATTAAAAGAAAAGAAATGGCAAAAACAAGAGCTATCCCATTTACCCATCACACAGCTTCCTCCAGGCGTGAAATGGAGGAATTCTGTCCGTTATCAGAACCAGGAAATTTGCTGAACTAGGCTGCAAACCTGAACTCAGATCTCACCACATTTGCACATGCTGGGCTTTCGGGCTTGGTTTTGTGTGTGATCCTGTGACATTTTATCACATGAATAGATTCATATCGACACATCAGAGTCAAGATGCAGGACTCTTCCTTTACGGCAAAGGAACCTCCTGGGCTGCCCCTTTATGGTCCTGCCCACACAGCCTTCCTCCCCGCTCCCTCCATCAATTTCTTCTCCCTCTTGTAAAAACAGTAGCGGCCAACACGCTCCAGATACTGATCAAGCACATTCCCACGCTCTAAAGAGGTGAAAACAGAGGCTCAGAGAGCTTGGGTAATTGTCTGAGGTCACTTAACAAATATCTGAAGGGGTGCTGCCTGCATCTGGGTCTTCCCCCTTTGGCTTCACCCACAAACCTCGCAGTATCCAGAAAAAATGCCTTGGATGCGAGCTGGGAAACCTGGGCTCATTTTCCATCTCCTGGCAGCTGTGTGATTTGGAGCATGTTCTTAACCTCTCTGGGCCTGGACGTCTGTGCTTAGAAGATGAGGGAAAGAAAGTGTGACAAGCTCACCGTGCCAAGGATGCCTGCGGGGTGAACCTGGAGAGGTGGGGACTTGCACTTTGGTGGAAACCTACTCATCTCCATCGTGTGTGTGGGGCGGGGGGGGGGGGGCGCTGGTGGTGGTGGGGATTCAGAGCCAAAGAATCTTGGAAAATCTCAGCATCCCCTTGTGCACACACAAAACACACATACAACACACACACACACACACACACACACACACACACACACACACACACACACACGATGCTTGATGGCCAGGTGGTCCCCACTTTTCCGTCATCTCACATGTCCCTTGACAGCCCGTGCACCTGGCCCCAGGTGCTGACAGTGAGAGGCCTCTGGAAGAAGAGCAGGTGGAGATGATATCTGGAAAATTTCTGTGCTACCAGTTGCCTGAGGAAATTGGTGGAAAACTGGCTGCATTTAGTCTACAAATGGTTGAATAAATAAATGAACGAGGGAACCAATATCCTCTAAGTAACACTGCGCAGAGTGTTCTGAATTCGTTGAAATCCTTTTGATTGCAAATGACAGAATTCCAACTCACCTTGGCTGAAGAGGTGGAAAAGAGTTCCTGTGAAGAGACTCCCTCCAGGGCAGGGTGCCGGTGACTTCAGGACACCTGGAGATGGGGGCTGGGACAACACTGTGGCTGGCTCTCTCCCCCCGCCCCCACATCTCCCTCTTTCTCCCCATCTTTTAGTCCTGGATCCCCCTCTGCATGCTGCCTTTGTGTGAGCAGAACAGACCAGGGAGGAATTTATGACCCCGGAGAGTTCTCGAATCATACTCTTCCAGCTAGTGCCTTGAGAGCAAAGACAACGCTTCTCCACTGGGTCCATCCAGGAGACGTTTGGGGAAGGACCCAACTGACCTTGCATCCCCCGACCGTGTCTGGACCTGACCAGTAGGCTCAGCCTGGATTGTGAGCTCATCCTATTGGCTACGGGAGGGGATCTGATCTCCAAACACCTAACTGAAGAGACGCTGGGCTGAAAAAGACAGCAACAAGGTGAAACTTGTCAGGAAAGTGGCTGGATGGGCAGGGAATGGCTTGGGAACATCCTGAGAAGCTCTTCAAGGACAAGACAGGAAATCAGGGGCAGTCAGTACGTCGCCACGGACAGCACGGGTCATTCAGGACCATCGAATGCATGCCTGGAAATGTTTATTGAAATTATTTAACTTTCCATCCACGTAAGTAGCTACAAACAAGTCCAGACGAAACTAGCAAAGACATATGATATGGCCACAATTCAAAGAGGTCAGGCCAACAGGCTTCCTTCATTCACTCCATCACGCACCCATTCATTCATCAAATGTTTGTTGAGTGCCTGGGATGTGCTGGGTGTCGGCTGTAGACTGACGAATGACACTGTTTCCCCAGTGTGCCTGATGGCGTCGCTCACAAACCTGCGAGGATGCCCCAGGGTAGAGTGGGAACTGCTCATCCCGGCCCTTGAGGCATCGCCCATCCAGCCCCAGCCTTGCTGTCTAACCGCAGTCTCACTGTCCTCAGGACAGACCCCCTTTGCAGGCCTCCGTGCTTCTGGTCACACTGCTGGCTCTGCCTGGAGTGCCCTCCGCTGGTCGCTGCCTCATCCCATCTGAAGCCCCCTCAAGGCTGGCTCCTATGCCGCCTCGTCTCTGAAGCTTGTGTCTCCACAGTCTCTGCTTGTAGGGGGGCAGGGTCACGGCACTGAGGTGCTGAGGATGAGTGGGGAACACAGAGGGTCCGTGTGGCCCAGAGCGACGGTCTTTCTTCCGCGTTGGATTCACTTGGAGCTGTGGCCTGTGTGTCCTCACTGCTTTCTCAGGCACTTGACTTTGGTTTCTTGCAACAGAATCATTGGTTTACTGATTATATTAAAACCCATTAGCTCATTGGGTTTTCCTGATAATCCCAGGAGGCACAGCTAGTAATCACTTTTGAAGACAGGAAAACTAAGGCCCAGGAATGTCCATTTCAGGCAACACTGGACCACGTAGACAATTCTCTTACTGGAAACAACTGAAAATCTTGGATGGCAAAAAAATCTTAGAAGTTCCTGTTGTGGCTCACTGGTAACGAACCCAACTGGTATCCACAAGGATAAAGGTTCAATCCCTGGCTCTGCTCAGTGGGTTAAGGATCTGGCATTACCATGAGCTGTGGTGGAGGTTGCAGATGCCGCTGGGACCTGGCGTTGCTACGGCTGTGGTGTAGGCCAGGAACTGTAACTCCAATTTGACCCCTAGCCTGGAAACTTCTGTATGCTGCAGGTGCGACCCTAGAAAGCAAAAAAAAAAAGAAAAAAAAATTAGATTTTGGAGTTCTGTCATGGTGCAGCAGAAATGAATCTGACTAGGAACTATGAGGTTGCAGTTTGCTCCCTGGCCTCACTCAGTGGGTTAAGGATCTGGCATTGCCATGAGCTGTGGTGTAGGTCACAGCTATTACTGCTGGCAGCTGTAGCTCCGATCCGACCCCTAGCCTGGGAACCTCTACATGCTGTGGGTGTGGCCCTAAAAAGACAAAAACCCAAAACCAAAAAAAAAAAAAAGAAAGAAAAATCAAGGCCTCTTCCTAAGACTGTGAAGAAAAATGCCTGTCTTAGACTGTGGGGCTGGGTGAGAGAAAAACAATGAAGCTTCCTCTGCGAATCTGAAACCAAGGAGAGTTTGTAGCCCAAATTCGCACAACGTAGGAGTCCAAAGAACTTCAAGCTGAGACTTCAGCTTCAAGTGGCCTCATGCTGGTAGTGATTCCAGGTACCTGACAGAACTGAACAGACATTCTCTCAGGAGGAATTGACTCTCATCCCGGGCTTTATAAACGTCCCCTAATTCCATGGAAAATGAGAAACGTCAATGTAAAAACCACTAGACAGACAATGCAACAGGAGAGAGAGTCTTGCAACAACTTTAGATATTAGTTTTCTATAAAGAATGCACACAATTATGTTTAACGTATTTAAGAAAGAAGAAGAAGTTTCAAATGTGTAGGAAGCAAGTAGACTAGGAAAATGAAGTCCTAGAAATGTAAAAAATAGTAAGAATTGAAGTTTAAAACTCAGTGGACAGATTTAATAACAGTTCAGAAAAAGCTTAATTAATGTCTGAAAAAGAAAAAAAAAACGTAATTTATTCACTTTGCTGTACACCTGAAATATTGTAAATCAACTATATTTTCAATGAAAAAGAATGAATACATTTGAAGAAAAAAATAAGGAATTTGTTATCTTTTTAGGTCTGCACTTGTGGCATATGGAGCTTCCCAGGCTAGGGGTTGAATTGGGGCTGTAGCTGCTGGCCTACACCACAGCCACAGCAACTTCGGATCTGAGCCAAGTCTGCAACCTACACCACAGCTCACAGCAACACCAGATCCTTAATCCACTGAGCAAGGCCAGGAATCAAACTTGCATCCTCATGAATGCTAATCAGATTCTTTTCTGCTGAGCCATGATGGGAACTTCTGGAAGCAGATTTTCTTTTTTCTTTTATAAGAAAAGAAAGATAATACATTAAGGAGGGGACAGGCTAATGGTTGACTTCTCAACAGAAACAGTAGAAGTCAGAAACAATGGAATGGTATCCTAAATATGCAGAGAAAAACAACAACAACGTGGAATTCTATACCCAGTAAAAGTATCTTCTAATAATGGGGATTAAATACAGGTTTTATTTAAGATAAACACTACCAGAAAATATGCCACCAGCAGCACTTCACTAAAAGAATTCTAAAGAATATATGTTAAGTAGATGGAAAATGATTCCAGGTGAAAGTGAGGGGCATGAAGGAAAGAACTAAGAAAGGGATAAAATGTGGGTAACAAATTGTTTTATATGGAGTCTGTCAAATGAAAGGAGCAACTTCCATGTAAAAATCACTAGACAGACAGGGCAACAGGAAAGAGAGAGAGAGGAGGGGAGAGAGAGAGAGAGGAAGCAAAATCAGATGCTGGCTATTCTGTCTCAGCAACAACTTAAATATTAGTTTTATGTAACGAATGCACAAAATCATGTTCAATGTATTTAAGAAAGACGCACCTGGTGTGTGCGCACTGAGTAGCTGCTCGGAAATGGTTGTCGCGTTGGTGATGGTGACAATGAGGAGGGGAGCGCAGGTTGCAGGAGGGTTTTACAGAAAGAGTGTAGGATTAATAGCAGCACAACTTAGGTCTGATTATTATACCTCCGTTTATTATCCGAATCAGTTGGAGAAAACATGTTTGAGAAAAACTCTCTGTAGTTTTGTAACATATGAGATAGGGATAAAAAATAGTGCTCCTAGGAGTTCCCGTCGTGGCGCAGTGGTTAACGAATCCCACTAGGAACCATGAGGTCGCGGGTTCGGTCCCTGCCCTTGCTCAGTGGGTCAAGGTTCCGGCGTTGCCGTGAGCTGTGGTGTAGGTTGCAGACACGGCTCGGATCCCGCGATCCCGCGTTGCTGTGGCTCTGGCATAGGCTGGAGGCTACAGCTCCGATTCAACCCCTGGCCTGGGAACCTCCATATGCCGCGGGAGAGGCCCAGTAAATGGCAAAAAAGACAAAAAAAAAAAAAAAAAAAAAAAAATAGTGCTCCTAGGGTTTTGGGGAGTAATTAGAGAATGCATATAAAACGTTAATCGCAGGGTTTGGCCCATGGTTGAAGTGTTGACCTCACTTTGAATCTCAATGGCTCAATGCATGGAAGTAGACAGATAAGTTTAAGGAGGGTGGGTAGGGAACCGATCACGTTTACATGTTAATAACAAGAGCTACCCCTGATTAAGCATCTGCTGTATACCTGGCACCACGCCATGACCTTTGTGTACATTTTCCTACTGCATCCTTACTGCGTGGCATGCTTAGTGTATTGAACACCTAAAGCCAATGATTTTTAACACTTTTCCTTCTCAGTATAGCACAACTAGTTTTAACAATGATCATACAGTAATCAGTAATAGTTGTTATGTTTTTATTTCCTTCTAAAAAATTAACAATTAAAAAAAGAAATACCGGGCGTTCCCATTGTGGCTCAACTGTAACGAACCTGACTAGTAACCATAAGGATGCAGTTTTAATCCCTGGCCTTGTTCAGGGGGTTAAGGATCCAGTGTTGCCATGAGCCGTGGTGTAGGTCGGAGACATAGCTCAGATCTGATGTTGCTGTGGCTGTGAGGTTGGCTGGCAGGTGCAGCTCTGATTCGACCCCTAGCCTGAGAACTTCCATGTGCCCCACATGCTGCCCAAAAAGACAAAAAGAAAAAAAAAAGAGAGAGAGAGAGAGAAAGAAAAAAAGAAATACCCATGTTAACTGTACTTAAATTCAGTAAAATATTTTATTTATGAACTAAAATTTGCACATGTCAAGCAAAAATTCCCACACCTCTCATTTTGCAAGCTTGCACAATTTCCAGCCATTATGAACTTGCTTTCCAAATGATCGCATGGAATTGAGTTCATTTGGGTGCATGCCAGTTAGCGGAAGTTCTTCAAATTCACTTCCATGTAGGATACAATATTTGATAAAAAGGTAAATAATAAAATGTGCTAATTTTGAAACTTGCCTGCCTATTCTTAAAACTCAGATGTACTGGCAGCAATTATTTAGAACGTAGATCCACAAAAGATTTTTTTCTAGGAGGAATATTTTATTACTAGCATTACTGAGCAAGGCCAGTGCATGATGTTAATAAAAAGCAAAAGCAACTCTTACTTAGTTTTATTATTGTTTTAAAATTAGGTATAGTCAATTGTCTGCAAACGGCAGGGCCTACTCTCATGGGGTCGTATACTTGATATTCCACGATATGCCAGTGACTTAGGTATTTCCTTAGAAAATTTTCATGCTTGGTTGGGACTCTCATTTTCGAATGTCAAATTGATTGTATCTCTGGCTTCATTCAAAACTATCAGTTTAACATCTATTTTTCTGTATCTATCCATCCATCTAAAATGTATGGGTATGTGTGTAAACATACAGCAGTTAAACGCATAATAAATAGATCATCCTAAAATTTACTATCATGTTTTATGGTACCTTTTTTTTTTTTTTTTTTTTTTTTTTTTTTTTTGTTATTTTCCCTTAAGGTGTCTTGAGGAGATGTTCAAATTAGTACATGTAGGGAAAGCTACCTCATTAAAAAAGGGTTACATGGCATTTTGCAGTGTGGAGGCACCATCATTTTAAAAGTAATTTAAAAATTGCAGTGGAACATACAGAGAACATACAGGCCTAATGGTATAAATTAACGAATTTCTGAAAAGCCAACCTGTTTGGGTAGCCGTCACATATATCAAGAAATAGAAAATTATCAGCACCCCAGCAGCCCCGTCATATCCACACGTTCAATGCTTTTCCTCACATGTCCCCCTCCATCCAGACGTCTGTCGCCATGGCTTATTTTGCTTGTTTTTTGAGCTTCCTGTGAAAGGACTCAGACAGGACGAAGCTGTTTGTATCTGGCTTCATGAGATTCATCCATAGCGACGCATATTTGAGGGGTTCCTTTCTTTTCTTATTGTTCTGTAGTATTCCATTTTAGGACCACACCACCGCTTATGCATCCGTTCTACTACGGACAGGCCCCAGGGTTGCTCCTAGTCGGGCGCTAAAATGAGTAAGGTGGCTCTGTGCCATCGCCAGCCTGTCTTTCGGTGCCCGCAGATTCCCATGTCCGTTGGGACTGGAGGAGAAGGAGCCCGACGTTCAGCTGGTCAACATTCTTGGCTTTTGCCCAACCTTGGGGGGAGGCAGTCAGTCTTTTTCCCATCAGGTATGTTAGCTATGGCGTTTTTGTTTGGTTTTGTCTTTTGTTTTTGTAGATACCCTTTATCAGGATAAGGAAGCTTCCTTTCCATTTGTGGTTTGATGAGTTTTTAATCATGAACGCGTGCTGAAATTATTCAAGTGCTTTTTCTGCATCCACTCAGATGATCATGTTCCTTCCCCATTTTTTTCTATTAAAATGGTACATGACATTGCTTGATTTTCAATTTTTTTTTCCCTGTCTTTTTGCCTTTTTCTAGGGCTGCTCCCGCGGCACATGGAGCTTCCCAGGCTAGGGGTCGAATTGGAGCTGCAGCCGCCGGCCTACGCCGGAGCCACAGCAATGCAGGATCCGAGCCGAGTCTGCGACCTACACCACAGCTCACAGCAACACTGGATCCTCAACCCACTGAGCACGGCCAGGGTTCGAACCCACAACCTCATGGTTCCTAGTCGGATTTGTTAACCACTGAGCCGTGATGGGAACTCCCCGATTTTCAAATCTTAAATTGACGTCTCATCGCTGGGATAAACTCTACTTGGTTATGATATATTATTATTTTTATATATTGCTAGAATTGATGGCTAATATTTATTAAGAAATCTGTTCAGTTTTTATAAGGGATTTGGTTTATAATTTCCTTTTCTCTAATGTCTTTATTGTAATGATTTTGTAACAAGGCCTCAGAAAATGAACTAGGGAGTATTTCTTCCTTCTCTATTTTCTGAAAGAGTTTATGTGGGACTGGTATTATTTATTTTTTAAATGTTTGATAGAAATCACCAGTGAAGTCATATTTGCCTGGCATTATTTTGTGTGTGTGTGTGTGTGAGAGAGAGAGAGAGAGAGAGGATTTTAAAATTACACATTCAATTTCTTTAATAGTTATTGGGTTATTTTTTTTCTTGTTCTTTTTGAGTTAGTGTTGGTAATGCGTGTCTTTCAAAAATTTATTTCACCCAGATTGTTGAACCTATTGGCATGAAGTTATTTACGGCATTTTGGTAAGAATTCGAGTGTTCCATTTTTGTGAGGGAAGTTAATGTATGGACCCAGCTCTTAAAATGTCACAGGAGTTGGTCGTGAATATCTCTAATTTCACATTCATGACATCACACCAAGAGCTTGAAAGCAGCAGTTATTGTGACAGTATTTACAATCTGGATAATTACTTTTTGCACACTTTTTGGATGTTCTCAGAATCAGAAGAGCCTGGCATAGGGGTTGAAGGGCATAGGCTCTCAGACAGATTCCTGGTTTTGAATTCTGGGCCTTTACCTTGTTAAAAACACATGTTCCAGAGTTCCTGTTGTGGCACAGTGGAAACAAATCCAGCTAGTATCCATGAGGATGCAGGTTCGATCCCTGGCCTCACTCAGTGAGTCGGGGATTTGGTGTTGCCGTGAGCTGTGGTGTAGCTCAGACCTGGAGTTGCTATGGCTGTGGCATAGGCCAGCAGCTGCAGCTCCAATTCGACCCCTAGGCTGGGAACTTCCATATGCCATGGGTGCAGCCCTAAAAAGCAAAAACCAAACAGCCAAGTTCCAGGACTCCACCTATGGAATCCCAGGTGAGCCTTATGATCCAGCAAATTTGAGCACAACAGCTCTAAAACAGAAGCGGAAAGTATGATGATAAATTGACCAGAGTTGCTAAAGCAAACAGCTGATTACAAATTTTCTGGGGAGGTAGCGAGGGAGGAGGGAAGGGGTATCTTTTCTGCCACCTTAATGCCCTTGGCTCCTATTGCCACTTTCCCAAGCTGTTCCCAAACTTTCTTGTGCTAGAAATCAGGTGTCCTTGGATCTCCTTCGCCCTCCAGTCCTGCCTACGAGGAAAAGCAGTGAATACACTCAGTGTATCTGGGGAGGTTTGACTCCGGGGTCCTGGGATTGTGGCTGCATCCTGGTGGGCTCTGGAGGCTGCTGGGATTAAGGACAACCACGTCTCAGGCATTTCTCCCGGGGCCACACCCACGGTGGTCTCCCTCCTACGGGGGTGGGAATAGACTCACTAAAGCCAAGGTGGGTGAACAGCTCAACAGAGCAAATTCCAGGGACAGGCTGCGGAGGGTACGCTCTTCAGTTTTTCCATTCATGTTTGCCTTCAAATATGAATCTTGAGGCCACACAAACTCTGCTTTTAGGCCAGCTTAACATTCATCCCCTCCCCCCACTAATTCATTCAACAAATATATATTTAAACACCACTCTGGGCAAAGGATGCATTTGAAGGTTTGTTGTTAAAATTCTGTGGCCATCACTGTCTTCGCTGCTGAGAACACAGCAGTGAACAAAATAGACCCAACTTTCTGCCCTCATGAGCTTATGTTCTGGTAAGTGAAGGAAGACAACAAAATTAGTAAAATTTGCTGCAGTGACATGTATACCTGCTCCCAAGGAAAATAAAGCACAAGGAGGAGATAGAAAGCGCCAGAAATGGTATTCCATGTACTCCATCAACTAACTATTTAACATAATTTCAGACTGACAGAAAAGTTGCAAGAATAGCACATAGAATTTTCCAACATTTCATCCAGCTCCTCACATGCTAATATTTTATTGCAGTTACTTTCTCTCTCTCTTCCTGTCTCTCGCTATCTCTACTTCTCTCTCCCTCTCATTTTTCTCTCTCTCCTGAATTATTTATTTCTTTTTTTTTGTCTTTTTGCCATTTCTTGGGCCGCTCTCATGGCACATGGAGGTTCGCAGGCTAGGGGTCGAATCAGAGCTGTAGCCACCGGCCTACGCCACAGCCACAGCAACGCGGGATCCAAGCCACGTCTGCGACCTACACCACAGCTCACGGCAACGCCGGATCCTTAACCCACTGAGCAAGGCCTGGGATCGAACCTGCAGCCTCATGGTTCCTAGTCGGATTCGTTAACCACTGTGCCACGACAGGAACGCCTCTCCTGAATTATTTAAGAGTAAGATGTTGATATATTACCTCTTTCTTTCTAAATATTTCAGGGTCTGTACTTCCTAAAAACAAGGAGTTCTCTTATATAACCAGAGTCCAGTCATCAAAGTCAGGAAAGTGATGTTTGTGCCAAGCTCTCATCTAAACCATTGTCCTTATTTATCTCGCCATTTGTCCCAAGAATGTTCTTTATACTAGAAGGAAACCCAAGGTCATCTGTTGGATGCATTTGTCTTGCCTTTTCAGTCTGTCTCCTAATTCATGACACTGACACTCTTGGGGAGCACAGGCCATTGTATTTTAGAATGATTTTTACTCTCTGCTTTTATTCTACTAATAGAATGGCTTATTATGATAATGATTATTAGTATTAGCAAGCGGTGATTTTCTAATGATGTTATTCCTTCTACCTATGTTAGTTGACTTTCTACTGGAAGGAAGAGTCTCCTCATCTATTTATGCCAGGATGAAGTCCTCGAGTCTTACTTTATGCCACAGGCTGTAATCATTTGCTGGCATTGTTTATTTCAATGCTTGCCTTGTCCGAGATTGACCCCGTGGAAGCCCTTTAGATCTGGCTCCTGTACCTTTGACGTGTCTCCATCATTTTTTGAAGGGTTTCCTTGCTTTTCGTTATGAGGCGATATTCCAAGTGCATCTTGCGCTTTCCCTGCCGCAGCCCTGGAATCAGCCGTCGGTTCCTTCGGTGGAGAGTCGGGGGGTCTTGTCTTGCTATGTGCTCATTGTTACTCAGTTCTGCTATCAGATAGAGCTGGGATTATTATTATTATTATTATTTTTTTCCTGGCCACCCTGAAGCATAGGGAGTTCCTGGGCCAGGGATCCGATCTCCAGCTTCAGCAACGCTGGATCCTTCAACCCACTGTGCTGGGCCGGATATCGAATCTGTATCCCGGTGCTGCAGAGATGATGCTGATCGCATTGCACCACAGCGGGAATGCCAAGAGCTGGGACATTTTGCACACACACACACACACACACACACACACACACACACACACACACACACGCACACACACACACACACACACGCACAGGCGTTTATATTTATTTCTGTATTTAGCTACCTATTCATGTGTTAAAAACTACACATTGACACGGATATAACCCCAATATCCAACAAAGCCTCACAGTCCCTTTTCTTCCCCTCTTTCCGCATTTGTAAATCTCTTCTCAACAGTGGGAAGCCTGGCTCCTATTACCAACAATTTATTCACTTATCGGTCCCATCCTAGAAGGTGCAGAGAGTAGTTTCAGAATTGCTAGCCCTGTTCATCTGCAAAAAGGAAGGCTACCAGTTAGAATTCATGTTTGTTTAAAGTTTCTTTTTTTTTAAATAATGATTTTTATTTTTTCCATTATAGCTGGTTTACCGTGTTCTGTCAATTTTCTACTGTACAGCGAGGTGACCCAGTCACACATACAGGTGTACATTCTTTTTTCTCACGTTATCCTGCTCCATCCTGAGTGACTAGATACAGTTCCCAGTGCCATACAGCAGGATCTCATGGCTTATCCACTCCAAAGGCAAGTGTTTGCATCTATTAAAGTTTCTTTTTTTCTATTGTCTGAGGGCAGATAATGCAAATCCTGTGTCACTTAGCTCTTTCCCTTCAGTGTGGTTATGCCATTTGAAATATGGCTTTTATTCGGTTTCTAATTTAGATGCCCTCCCCCCCCTTATTGAGTTTCTTCTTTTTTTTTTTTTTTTTCTGAGAACATGAAAGAACATGGTCAGGGTTATGGAAAATGCAGTCGGATAACTGTTCTTCCGTCTCCCATTCCCCTCCATTCTTCCCATCCGATTCTTACCCGAGCCCTGCAGGGAACTGCTCTGGACTGAGCTGTCCACCTTACAAATCCCTGTTCAAGTGCGAACCATCAGAGTGTGGCTGTGTTTGGAGACAGAGCCTTTGAAGCTGTACAGAAGGTAAAACGAGGGGATATGGACGGGTCCTAACCGGGGCGGGGGGGCGCTGGCATCCTTCTCCAAGAGGCGACGGAAACACAGACGCACACTGCGGGAAGGTGGCCGTGGACACGCCAAGGACAGAGGCCTCAGAAGACTCCAACCCTGCGGCCACCTCGATCTTGAACTTCTACCCTCTAGAACTGTGAGGAAATAGGTTTCAGTTTAAGGGCCCCTGTCTATGGTCCTTCGTATGGCAGGCCTAGAACGCTGACACAGTCAGCAGCCTCACCAGCCCTGGGTTGCTTACCTTTCTTTCTCTTTTTGTTCATCACACGAGCAGAGGCAGGCCTATTTTCTTATGTCTCCCATCCTTTGGTAGCACATGTAATAGGCTATAGCTACTCTTTTGCTTTTTTCACCTTGTGCTGTATCACTGCACACCAATGTGTCAGTCAAGCACATAGTCCCAGAATAAATCTCACTTGGTCATGATGTATTTTCCTCGTGCTACACGGTGGTACTAAAGTTTCCAACGATGTCTTTAGGATTTTCACTTCTGTGTTCATAAGCGATAAAGTCCTGTCATTTTCTTCTCTTGTAGTACCCTTGTGACATTTGTCCTTATAAAATGAATTAGTTTTGGAGTTCCTGTTGTGGCTCAGTGGTAATGAATCTGACAAGTATCCACGAGGACACAGGTTCAATCCCTGGCCTCTCTCAGTGGGTTAAGGATCCAGCATTGCCGGGGCCTGTGATGTAGGTCGCAGATGCAGCTCGGATCCAGTGTTGCTGTGGCTGTGGTGTAGGCCGGCAGCGGTAGCTCCGATTTGACCCCTAGCCTGGGAACCTCCATATGCCAGGGGAGTGGCCCTAAAAAAGAAAATAAAAGGGGGTGAGGTGCCTGTTAGGCTCCCTGTAAGGAGGTCAACCAGATGGTTGTGGAGACGGAGTCAGAGTTCAGGGGACGGAATACACGTTTGGGAATCACTGGTGTGTAGACAGCCTTTAAAGGACTTAGGAGGAGTTCCCACCGTGGCGCAGTGGTTAATGAGTCCGACTAGGAACCATGAAGTTGCGGGTTCAATCCCTGGCCTCGCTCAGTGGGTTAAGGATCTGCGTTGCCCTGAGCTGTGGTGTAGGTTGCACACGTGGCCTGGATCCCGAGTTGCTGTGGCTCTGGCGTAGGCCGGTGGCTGCGGCTCCGATTCAACCCCTGGCCTGGGAATCTCCATATGCCATGGGAGCGGCCCTAGAAAAAGCAAAAAAAAAGACAAAAAAAATAATAATAAAAAATAAAGGACTTAGGAGGTTGATGTCACCAAACGCCTGAGTGTAAATTGAGAAGCGGTCTAAGACGTGAGCCCCGGGACTGTCCTATGTCCAGAGGTCAAGAGCGGAGGAGGAACGAGAAGAGAGATTGCTCACTAGTGAGATGCAGGAGAAAAAAGCTAGAGGCACGTGGCCCCTTGGCAGCTCACAGAGGAGGAGGGAGCGAGCGGTCAGCTGGTCAGTAGGCTCCTGATATGTCTCGCACAGTGGGCACTGAGCGCCGACCATCGGGCAGCGAGGAGTCACTGGTGACCTTGATGAGAGCAGCTGGCTGGAGCTGGCTGAGCCAAGGCTGATGGAGTGTCTTCCGGAGGGGATGGGAGACAGGAATTCAGCTGAGAAAGTGTAGATAACTTTTTTCAAGAATCTGCTCTTCTCAGGGAGTTCCTGTCGTGGTGCAGCGGGAACCTGACTGGGATCTGTGAGGACACGGGTTCGATCCCTGGCCTCACTCAGTGGGTTCAGGATCCGGTGTTGCCATAAGCTGTGCTGTAGGTCGCAGACGCAGCTCAGATCTGGCGTGGCTGTGGCTGTGGTGCAGGCCAGAAGCCTAAGCTCTCATTTGACCCCAGGCCTGGTAACTTCCATATGCTGTGGGTGCAGGCCTAAAAAAAAAAAAAAAAATCTGCACTTCTCAGAGTTCCTGTTGTGGTTCAGTGGGCTAAGAACCCAATTAGTATCCATGAGGAGGCAGGTTTAATCCCTGGCCTCACTCAGTGGCTTGAAAATCCTGCGTTGCCACAAGCTGCTGTGTAGGTAGGTCACAGATGTGACTCGCATCTGGTATGGCTGTGAATGTGGCACAGGCTGGCAGTTGCAGCTTCGATTTGACCCCTAGCCCGGGAACCTCCATATGCCACAGGTGTGGCCCTAAAAAACAAACAAACAGACAAACAAAAAAACAAGAATCTACTCTTCTTGGAGAATTGGGGCGGTACCTGGAGAGAGATGGGAGATGAGAAAACTGCAGCCTGTGTTAATGACAGCCCCGGATACAGGAGCCATTTACTTCATGCCTAGGATGTGTCATTCGTGTGGGACTCTGGGGACTCAGAGGCAAAGAAGACACTGTCCCTGCCCCCATGCAGTTTAGCAACAGCGATTTACAGCCCAGTGAGGGACATGATATGATGATGGATGAAGCCCCAGGGCTGGTGGGAGCCCTGCAGAGGGGTCTGATCCAGCTGAGCAGTCACTGAGGTCTTCCTGGAGGAAGCGATGCTGGGCTGAGTCTCCCCCTCTGGGAAGTCTTCCCTGACCTGCCGAGTCAGAGTTTCCCTGCCTTTGTTTTCACACCACGTCCTCCATCTTCATCTCCTTGGAACTTGCTTCCTTCTGTTTGGTACTGGTTATTTATCCACATCCCATGTAGGGTGCTGGAACCTTCCCCACCCAGATGCTCAGTGTGGTACCTGCATTATCTCAGCGAGTCCTTAGAGGTCCTGCTCTGACTCCCACTTTACAGATGAGCAAACTGAGGCTCAGAGGGGTGAAGTACTTTGCCCAAGTTCAGCCTGCCAGGAAGTATCAGAGCTCTGATTTGAATTCAGTTTGGTCCCTACCCTGCCACTCTCGTCTTTCACCTCAGGGGCCTCTGCACATAGCAGGGGCTCAGGACAAGATTCTTTTGAGAGGACACAAAAACCAAGTGAGGGAGCTCCCACTGTGGCATGGGGAGTTAAGAATATGACTGCAGGAGTTCCCGTCGTGGCTCAGTGGTTAACAAATCTAACTAGGAACCATGAGGTTGCGGGTTCGATCCCTGGCCTTGCTCAGTGGGTTAAGGATCCTGTGTTGCCGTGAGCTGTGGTGTAGGTTGCAGACGCGGCTTGAATCCCGCGTTGCTGTGGCTCTGGCGTAGGCCGGTGGCTACAGCTCCGATTCGACCCCTAGCCTGGGAACCTCCATATGTCACAGGAGCGGCCCTAGAAATGGCAAAAAGACAAAAAAAAAAAAAAAAAAAAAAAAAAAAAAGAATATGATTGCAGGGGCTCAGGTTCTTGTGGAGCTACAGGTCCAATCCCTGGCCTGGCACAGTGGATTAAAGTATCCGGGCTTGGACCCAGGAAGTCTCTGGCTGGCTGGCTGCATAGATACAACCCAGAGAGGGTCTTGCGCCCCTGCCAGCCCAGCGCAGGACCTCCTGGCGGGGGCCGCACGGTTTCTACCTGGCCCCCTGGGCCACAAGGTAAACCACAGGGAGAACTGAGGCACAGCCCTTGCTGCAGGCTGACCGCAGGGGCCCACGTGACACCGAGTCCCCCTGGGCCCCACCTCTGCCCAGACCCTGTAAGGGACCCCTGAAAGTCAAGTTCAGTGAAATTAGCTGGTCACTTGTCACATCCCTTTCCAGTCTGTCCTTGCCCCCCTCCCTCAGCTCCTCCCTCTCCCCCTCCCCCTCTTTCTCCTCCTACCTGCCTCCCCTCTTCCTTCCTTCTCTCTCTGTCTCCTTTCTTTCCTTCTACCTGATTTTTTCTTTCTTCTTTTTTAGGACCGCACCCACGGCATATGGAGGTTCCCAGGCTAGGGGTTGAATCGGAGCTGCAGCTGCTAGCCTACACCACAGCCACAGCAATGCGGGATCCTTAACCCATTGAGCGAGGCCAGGGATCAAACTCGCATCCTCATGGATACCAGTTGGGTTCTTAACCTGCTGAGCCACAGCGGGAACTCCATCCCTGCCTTTTTAGTACCACCAGCCCTTTTTCTTCCTTCCTTTTTTTCCCCCTCTCTCTCTGCTCCTTTCCTTCTTTCCCTTGTATTAAAAATACCTTAAGAGTCCTGGGTTGCCAGTGGTTAGGGTCCAGGGTTGTCCCTGCTGTGGCTCGGGTCGCTGCTGTGGCATGGTTTCAGTCTTTGGCCTGGGAACTTCCACATGCCACAGGCACAGCCAAAAACAAATCATAAGATATTTTCTTTTATGTGTTTGTTTTGTTGAGATCATGCTGTGGCTCAGGTTTTGTGTTCTGGTGAGGAAGCAGGCTGCCTCCTTTCCAGCGAGGGCAGCACCTCAGTGGGTCACCCCGGGGTCCCCACTCCCATCATCACCCCCATTATCATGCTAGCACCCTCCTCCACCTGCCCTGCCCCCGGCTCCGTGCATTAACCCTGGGAGCCTCCTTGGGGTGGAGGCTGGTGACACACAGCTGAGTGAGCCGTGGTCTCTGCCTACAGTTAGTCGTGGACCAGGTGGGGGACAGCAGAGAACGGGGCTAAGTGAAGCGGAAGGGGGAGCACAGAGCCAGCGCCTGAGGGAGGGACCATGAGTTGCAGCCTCTGTCACCTGTTGCAGACACCGGGCCAGGAGGAAGGCTGGGCTTGGTTGCAGGGAGAAGGTAGCCTGGCAGGGGACAGGGCTTCCGTTTCCCCATCCATCACTGGATGTGGCTAAACTGCTCTCCTGGGGTTCCTTCAGCTCTCAGGGTTTACTGAGGATGCACGTCCATCCTGATCCATGGCCACCAGGTGTCCCCGGCAGAGGGCAGGGCTTGCTTTCCCATGTGGGGGGTGCTGGGCATCACCAACCATGAGAACGTGGCAGAGCCCTGAGACTCACCTCTGGGTGGTCTGTGGGCCAAGACGAGGCTCCTGGGAGAGGCCCCCAGCCCAACTGGGGTCCGGTCACACATCAGCATGTAGCCACGTATAAGTGGACAGTGCTCTTTGCCCCCCCCCCCCCCCCAGGCCCCGGGCCCTCCTGAGTCAGGCCTTGCTTCTTTAGGACCTGGAGGCCTTCCTGGAGGAAGAGTTCTTGTTGGAGGTGAGGGCTGGTCGGTCTGGCCGCAGCAGGACGCGGGTGGCACCCAGTGAGAACACGCGTGTGCAATGACGCAGGGAGGCTGGCAGCAGACGGCAGGGAGCTGGAGGGGACCGCTGTGCAGAGCTGCCCCTTCCCGCCTCCACGATGGCAGGCTCCCCCCACGCCCGCCATTTTCCTGTCACCGGGTGTCACCCTCGGTGACTGGGATTCATGAGCTTTTCCAAACCCCTGTCAGGCCTAATGGAAACAAAGTCCTGCAGGGCCTCCAGAGCTCCCTTCTCCTTTGTTGACTGACAGGTCAAAAGGGGATGCGGGGAAATCTGGGGCTGCAGCCATGGCCCGGGAGCCTGGGGCCGGGGGCCCATCCCAGGGCCCTGGCTCCCCCTTTGGGCGTGAGCCCCCTCCCCTGGCCTCAGGCTTCCTCCTGAGGTAGGTGGACAAGCATCATCGCTTGGCTCCTCCCAGTGTAAAAGCTCTCTGATCTAAATCCATCCATCAAACACTATTTTGAGGGTTTCGAAGGGAAGCCTGGGTGCTTCGTATCCACCCACACACCTGCTTCACACCCTCCAGAGTTCGAAAGTCTGGTTTGACTGACAGGTCCAATGGACACATTTCTGGACTGGAGGGGCTCCATCTGCGGGCCTCTTTTTCCAAGAAGGTGACCAGTCGCCTCTCCATCCTGCAGGTTTGTTTGCTTCTGATGGCAAACGCCACATGCAGAGTCTAACATTAAGACCTCCGTGGTACCCTGCAGGCCTACATGTCGGCACTGGGATGGGGGCAAGCAGAGGGAGCAGTGGATGAAGAAGCAGTGCCATCAGTAAATATCAGAGGATGGGGGGAAAAAAATCTCAACTGGCTCAGAATAAGAATCCTCGGTACAGTTATGTAACAAAGCAGTTATGTTATTACTGTCATGGCGCCATACTCTTTTGCCCCAAGTTGATTGGTACAGAAATTTCTAGTTAAGGCCCATGGTCCCTTTTAGTTGAGTACCCCACCCCCGCCCCCCGTTTCTGCACACGGTGGCCGAGAGGCACAGCGCTCCAACATCCCAGGTGCTGGTCCACGTTTCCCAGCCTCCCTTGCAGTTACGTTGGGTCACATGATGAGCTCTGGCCAATGGGCTGTGAGGAGAAGCGATGGGTGTGGCTTCTGGACTGAGGCAGTTAAGGGCCAAGGGGATGCTTTGCTGTCCCTCTTCCCCAGCCATGGCCCCGGCAGCCGTGAGGTGTGGCTACAGGGGCTCGAGTTCTGCTCACATGCAAAGCAAAGGACAGCAAGGACAGTGGGTGTCTTTGTGTAAAACTCGACTGTTTTAGAGTTGGTTTCTGCAGGACAGCCTGGTTGAGCTTGGCTCATGTGGGGATGGAGAAATGAATGGTCCCCACACAGGCGGAAAACCAGACTTTGGATCCTAACTCTGAGCAGCCCTGGGCAGGTGCAAAACCTGGTGTCCCCTCGTGTAAAATGCGATCTCCTGCGCTCTGACAAGGTGAGCGTGTGGGAAGAATCCATGTGAGCCGTCCACCATTGCTGGCGCATAGTAGGGGCACAGACGGTCTTGTCTGGCGCATAGTAGGGGCACAGACGGTGTCACGTCTTGTCTGGAAGCCCGGCCCTGTGGTTCCATCCCTCACAGCCTAACTGGAAGACAAGCTAAGTTAACATCCAGCTGCCAGTGGTGCCTGCGTTTGGTCAAAGCTGCAGGCGCCCTGCCTCTGGGTGTGAACCCAGCACTTCTCAGAAGTGTGACTTCTCCAGTTGGCTCCCCCCCGGCTGCGTGCACAGGCCGGAAGTGGCAGGGCCATCTGGAGCCAGTTCTGCCCAAGCTGGAGCTGTCTTAAGAGGGTACATGTCGGGGAGAAAGGTAAAGAGTTTTCTTTCTGATTTGGTACCTGTAGGAGCCGGGCTGGTTCTGTTTTCCAGGCGGATTCAGGGGCGTGTCTGGGGTGGGGAGGAGCGAAGAGAGTGTCTTCGCTCTATTTCACCCCAAAGAGTTTTGGGAAAACTCAAGAGACCCCACTTTTACCCAACTCCATTTCCCTTGCCCTGCGGGTCATCTGCTACCAGCAGTATGAAGCGGTCAGAGCTTTGTTGTTGCTTGCTTTTTTCTTCTTTGTTTGTTAAACCCCAAAATGAAAATGAAACCCAACCACAGGCCAAGCTAACACCTCAAGCAGCTGAAGGGTGTCAGAGGAGCTGGCTCATTTTGGAGTCAACCCTGTGTAGATACGGAGAGTGAGCTTACGGGGGAAGGGGTGGGATGGGGGGGTACTTGGGGGCTGATGGGAAGGCTCTTTGGCCCCCCAAGTCACCCCCTCCCCCCTGAAATTTTGCTTTTCCTCAAGTTCTGTCATTATAATTGGGGTTTGAAGTCTGTGCAGGTACCAACAGAGGACAAGAGGCTGGCGTGGGGTGTACGCGGGGTGCCAGGTGGAAGGAGGAACCTGCCATTGTCTTGACCTCAAGGCATCGCCAGTCCAGTTGTCACTGCTCTCTCTAGGGGAACAGGGAGGACCAGCCGAGCTTGTCAACATTCTCTTTGTGAATGTGCAATGCTGGGGAATCTTCTCACAGTTTCACTGCCTTGTAGGAAAGGCTTGTGGCTTCTGAGCCCCCGAGGGCAGTGTCCTTGCCCTCGTGGTCCAGCTCTGCTCCCTGTGCCCCCTCATGGCTTGGCACCCCATGGGACCACGTCTCAACTTCCTAGCACTATGGGAACCAAAGCATCACAAACAGGGGAGCTTAAAGCAACAGGCAGTTTTGGTCTCAGAGCTCTGGAGGCTGGAAGTCTAAGATCAGGGTGTCACAGGGACAAGGTACGAGGGATGCTTTCTCATCTCTTTCTAGCTTCACATGGATGCTGGGCTAATCTTTGTCCCCGGGGACATATGACCTTTTTCTCTGTCTTTCCCTCTGTGTGTCTCCTTCTTTTCTTTTCTCTTTTCTTCCTTCCTTTCTTTCCTTCTTTCTTTCTCTTTCTTTTCTTTCTTTCTTCCTTTCTTTCCTTCTTTCTTTCTTTCTCTTTCTTTCTTTCTCTCTTTCTTTTTCTTCTTCCTTCCCCCCCTTTGTTTTTGCTGCACCCACACCAACGGCATGCAGAAGTTTGAGCCAGGGATCAAACCCACATCACAGCAGTGACTTGAGCCACAGCTGCATCAACATCAGATCCTTAACCCACTGAGCCACCAGGGAACTCCCTCCTTGTAAAGACTCAAGTCATATTGGATTCAGGATTCTGGATTCTGGGAGACGCTCACCCTACCTAACGATACCTATAAAGACTTCCCAAATCAGGTTACATTTGCAGGTATAGCAGTTAGGATTGCCGTATTTTTTAGGGGGGGAGGCACAATTCAATTCATAACAGAGCACAATCCATACTTTCCCAAGAGAATGATCGGACATCATGGAAAACAGAGGGGGCACCGGAGAATGAGGAGGAGCTGGCCACAGAGAGGTGGGCTCTGCAATGAAGGTGTGTGGAAATCTCCAGACGTGGCCGTGTGATGAGTGAGAAAGGCTGGTGTTCAGCCAGCTCATCACTTTGCTGGGGCCCAGGGTCTTCCTCTTCTGAGGGCCACTGTGCACTTTTGCTCTTCATTCATTCATTCAGGGGAAAGAGGCCAGCCTCCGCGCTGAGTTCTGATGAGATGGAGAAGTAAAATGTCAGTTCCCAAGGAGCCCAGCCAAGCAGGGGTAATCTTGATCCCTTAGGCTGGTAGAGGCACATGTAGACTTCTAGGAGGGATTTGGGGAAAATGTGGCAGAGCAAGATTTTTTAAAACAACTGTTGTGGAGTTCCCATCATGGCTCAGTGGTTAACAAATCTGACTAGGAACCATAGGTTGCGGGTTTGATCCCTGGCCTCGCTCAGTGGGTTAAGGATCCGGCGTTGTCGTGAGCTGTGGTGTAGGTCGAAGACGTGGCTCAGATCCCACGTTGCTGTGGCTGTGGCGTAGGCTGACAGCTACAGCTCCTATTCAACCCCTAGCCTGGGAACCTCCGTGTGCCACGGGAGCAGCCCTAGAAAAGATAAAAAGACAAAAAAACCCCACAAAACTGTCATAAAAAAAAACCAAAAACAAAACAGCAGAGAGTTCCCTCTGTGGCTCGGGGGTAATGAGCCTGACTAGTATCAATGAAGATGCAGCTTCGATCCCTGGCCTCACTCAGTGAGTTAAGGATCCGGCGTTGCTGTGAGCTGTGGTGTAGATTGCAGATGCGGCTCGGATCTGGAACTGCTGTAGCTGTGACATAGGCCCGTGGCAATAGCTCCAATTTGATCCCTAGCCTGGGAACCTCCCTATGCTGCAGGTATGGCCCTAAAAAGACAGAACAAACAAACAAACAGGAACACAACTTTGATTTTATCCAAGTCAGGCCCCCCTGATCTGCAGGGAAAATCTGGGCGTCCTGACCGGGGCCAGGAGTTTCTCTACACATGCCAGGGCGTGGGTGCCTCTGACAAGAGCACGTCCCCTCGACAGCTCGAGGCTGGAAGCAGCAGCTCCTCAAACGCTGGTTGTGAAGTTCCCAGGGGAGTATGTCCTCCGCAGGAGGACTCAGAGCCACCCCATAGCCGTCCCCGTTCCAGAAGGCTCTGCGGTGAATACATAATTAGGCCTCTGTAATTACCAGTTTGAATCTGCCTAGGATCCTAGGGTTCCCACCCCCTAATTTACCTTATAAATTTATTCTGCTAAAAAAGTCGAAAATGTCAGTCTTCTGTGAAAGCTGCATAAATGAATTATCTCCCCGGATGACAGAAGGTGGGAAGGAGGGGGAAGCTTCGAGAGGACATTCTTTATTGTGCGTGTCTAAAAGTACCCCCCACTTAGCACGTACCCAGCGCCGGGCCCAGCCAGGCGGCTCCCCGCGGCGGATGGCCCCGTGGGAAGCAAAGAACGCTCGCTCCTCCACCGTGGCCCCTGCGGGTGCCGAGAGGGGGTGTTTAACATCTGCCCCTTTGGGTTTCAGAGAGTCTTGTCCGGCACACAGGTGATGGAGGCCCCCCAAACAGAAGGGAATGAAGGCAGCTTCTAGGGCTGCACCTGCCGCATATGGACGTTCGTTCCCAGGTGAGGCGTCGAATGAGAGCCACAGCTGCCGGCTTACACCACAGCCTCGGCAACACTGGACCTGGGCTGTGTCTGTGACCTACACAGCAGCTCACGATAATGCCTCATCGTTATCCCACTGAGCAAGGGCAGGGATCGAACCCGCATCCTCATGGATGCTAATCAGGTTCTTATCCTGCTGAGCCACAGCCAGAACTTCCCAGGCAGCTTCTTAACAAGGGTCCCATCCAACCTCGTCCCGCAGGGGCCCCTGCCCCCAGAATGGCCCCTGTGCCAGGACAGTGTCCTCCTGCCAGATGCCCCCACAGAGCTCTTCAGAGCCCAGTGACCACTCCTGTGATTCTGTTATAAAACTTTATTTAAAAATGCATGGCAAGTCTTTTATGACTTTTCAGAAGGTTTGGAAAATTAAGTTCTTTTAAAAGCCCCTCTAACCCCACCATCTTAACACAGTGGTGGCTGTCGTTTCTGTATTTCCCTCCAGTCTTTTTCTCATAGGTGGTCTGTTTATCTCCCCCCTCCCCTAACACGAAGTACAGCTGCCACAACTTTTAATTTTTAATTTCTTGTGGCTGGTTATAAAAGCCGTAAATGCCGACTGGGGGGGCTTTGGAGAGAAAGAGAAGGAAATGAAGGGTGAGCCTCTGGTCCCTGTCGCCGAGATGACGCTCGCAAACACCCCAAGGGGTGTCTTCTCAGCCTTGGTTCTGCAGGCTTGGCTTTTTCCGGGCCCCCGTGCAGATGTATTAGGTCTTGTTGTCTTGCTCCTTGATCACCTACTATGTGCCTGTCGCAGGCTGAGGAGAAAAGGCTGATTCCACTGTCTGCTTGGAGGAGCTCAGAGTCCAGCGATGTGCTCTAAACCTGCTTCCAGATAAAGATGTTTTCCTCTGGGTCTTCCCAGAGGGTAGCCTGGTCCCTGGCACACAGTAGGGGCTTCATCAACATGTGTTAAATGTGCTCATGAATTAAATCCAGGGAGAATCATGCCTTTCCCTCCTGAACTGAAAAGCTCAGGTATACTCCATAGATTGGGTTGGATACGAATCTCCTCTTGGCCTCAGCATCAGGCCTCCGCATGATGAGAATAATACTTATAATTTGTTACATTCCTACTACGTGCCTGGCCCTGTGTTGGGGCGGGGGCATGGCTTTCAGGTAGATTATCTGATGTAATCCTTGCCCGAGCCTTGGATGTAACGTAGGAGGACTGGGGATGCCGGGAAGGGAAGCAGCTCGCCTGAGGTCTCCCAGCAAACAGCCAGGGACTCGACCCCCGTGCCTCTGGGAGATGCTTGCACCTGCCCTGCACATCTCACAAGGCTGCGGGAAGGACAGACTCATGTCAGGGAAGGGAAAGAGCTAGGCCTTCTGCCACCAATCGTAGGGATTTTTCTGTCCTAAAATTTAGCCGGCAGGCCTTTCTGGCTACTCCCACCCCTTCTGTCTGCACTTCCAGCCCCTTCCTTCTGGTCAGGCCTTTCTGAGACTCAGCATCCCTGGATGTCTTTATCTTTGCCCCTTCCCCCCATTCCTCTCTGCCTGGATTATTTGGTTTCAGAGTCACGGTCATGCTTTCCTGGATTTCGCAGTCCCCACTGGGGGCAGGCAGCATCTCCTCCACTCACCCGATCCTTGCTTCTCTTCAACTTTTCTTTCTCCCTGGGTCCCCTGGGTCCCCAGGCTGCGCTCGCTTTGCTTTGCTGATCTAGAGCTACACGCGCTGCTCCTGGCGGGAGGGCTGGGACTCCTGGGTGGAGGCTGGTGGCGTGGTTGCGCCAGAAACAAACCTGGCAGTGGTTCTGGCCCTGCTTCAGCACTGCTGGCCTTGGGCTTCCTGGGGACGGAGGTCCTTTTCTCCTCGGGATTAGAGAAGATAAACCGAGTGAGCTTCTTTCTCTCTTTTAACTCAATGAATTTTATTATATTTATAGTTGTACAGCCACCGTCACAACTCAATTTTACAGCATTTCCATCCCAAGCCCCCTGCCCACCCCCACCTGTCTCCTTTGGTAACCATAAGTTTTTCAAAGTCTGTGAGTCAGTTCAGCAAAGAAGTTCTTTGTATCCTTTTTTTAGATTCCGCATCTAAGTGACAGCATATGACTTTTGTGTCTCACTGTCTGACTTACTTCACTTAGTACAATAATCTCTAGGTCCATCCATGTTGCCATAAATGCCATTATCTTATTCCTTTTTGGGGGCCGAATAATATTCCACTGTGTATAGGTACCACGTCTTCTTTATCCACCCCTCTGTCGATGGACAAGAGTGAGTCTCTCTCTGACTGAGCAGGCCTCGAGGTCTGGGAGGGATTCTGCGCTCTGTGACCAGGACCCCTGCCCCCTGCTCCTTTGTTCCTACAGCACGCAGGATGCACGGCCTCGAGTCTCTTCCGTGGGCTGTGTTACGCTACTGCAGTCCTGTAACTGCTGTACCGCACATGGTCCTTGGGGCAGGGGTGGTGTGGCAAAGCCAGGCTTGTCTGAACGAGGCAGCTGGGTATAACCCCACATAGAGCACCATCGTAGGACCCCGGTGCCCCATACTGTGCTTGGCACGTGGCAGGCACCCATCATTGTGTGTTGCTGAAATGACGAGTCACAGTGGTGCTTGTGGACTGAATGCTACCTGCCAGGGATTGCCTACCACGTTCCAAATGTCCCCTTTCCTCTGCTTAGCGGGTCAGCCCCCAGGTGCCCTGGAGCCCATGTGACAAGGGCGGTCACTGGGCTGAGATGGGAAAGCGCTCTCCCCTCTTCCCTCTTCCCGGACCACCCAGCCAGTGAGTGCCCAGTACACAGCAGACACCTCATGTCTGCACCCCTGGTTGCTCGAAGGGGCAGGAAAACACAGGGTGGGCGGGGTACGGGACTCGAGTTGGAGGCAGGAGGCCACCCTCTCCGCTGGCTGGGGGGGGAGCTGACAACTGGTCTGACCTTCCCTCTTGGCAGGCAGGATTTAGGGGGAGATGACTCATCTAGACCCAGCCTCATTTTTCTTTGGGAGGAAACCTTTGATGGGCGCTGGCGGCAGAGGCTAATTGCACTGCACTGGGAGCTAACGCAGCTGCTGTGATCCTTGTCACCTCTTGCAGCAACGCAGTGGGAGCTTCCGCCAGATGACGCAGGGTGATGGGGGGCTGTGCACATCCATGGCGGGTGTCAGAGGTGGGGCAGGGCATGGGGTGGGGGGTGGGGGCGCGGGCAGCCAGGGAAGCAGCGTCACCACGCCAGGTCTTTAATTAAAGGAGGACCTACGTGACCACTGCCAAGCCTAATAAGTTGTTTCCAGTTGCAGAGAAAGTTGCCGTTAAAGACCTTGATGAAAAGCAGCAACTGGGGACAGCCCAGCTTATCCCAGGAGAGACCGCCTTTCCTAACGGTTTCTGGGGGAGAAACTGCCACCTGCCCAGGGTATTCTAGCTTTGGGGGTCTCCCTGCGGCTCCCTCCTGGGAATCTGGGGGCCAGCTTGTGTTCACCCCTTACTTGGGAAGTGTAACCCTTCGGAGATCAGAAGCAACCTGAGAATAAGACAATTCAATAAAGTCACAATAAAACATCCAAAGCCTTTCATACTTTTCCACTTTCTTTAACTCAATTTATTTTTCATTTTGTGGACAGAGATTTAGTCTGGGTATTAGTTTATGATTTTTTTGCTGAAGGAATTACTCAACACACACACATATAAAAAGGAAATATTATTTTTATCATTTATTTTGTGCCATGTATACTATAGGAGAAAAAAACAGAGCGAAATCACTTCAGTACCGCTGTGTTTTTCATTACAAAGTTATTACATATAGAAATTACTCCAAATTATCTGAAATGAATGGAAATTATGAGGTTTAAATTCCCCAGGTTACTGCAGGCACAGCTCTGGAAATTTATTTTGTCATCTTGCTGAACATAATTGCTACAACAAAATTTCTTCCATTTTACAACTGCAGCATAACTTATTTATACCGGTGTAGCTGTAATTTTATATCAATAAGTTGCATGGGAAGGAATACACAGGTGGTAATTGAAAACAATAATTTGTGCAGAGGTCCAGGTGGAACGGTTGGCTGAGAAAAAGGCTTTGGTTACCGTCAGCAACGGCTTCGTGTCACGGTGGCCTCTCCCCATCCTGTGAGCTGACACCCATCAAACCATCCAAACACTCTCCATCTCATCCCCCGTGGCTGCCACGGTGAGAGCGGGGCTTGTCGGGCTTCTCTTGGTGGCCCCGTACATCTCGGTCCTGCAACGGAGGCCACGGGGTCCTGGGGGGCGCTCAGGGAGACCCGGGCCGCCTCTGTGCCGCTCTGGTCTTTGGTCTCCTGCTTTCCACCTTGCCTCTGGGTTGGGTGCCTTTAGGTACCCGGAGCTAATTAAGGTGTTTGATAGATTTCAACTGGAGTATGAGTTCTTGCCAGAAGCATTGACAATTCGATTCCCCAAACACAACGCGGGGTGTTAAATCCACTAATGCTTTATACATTACTGTGTTCCTTCCCAGCCGGAATGTGTGGTCTGGGTACAATACCGAAACGGTCCCCAAGCAGGCGTCCTCACTCTTCAGCTCTCTAATTGTTCCTGTTAAGCAGATAGAAATAATGAAACTGCAGATGCCTGTGCGACGTCCCAACAGCTGATGAATCTATGCGTTGGAATCCAGAGGTCCAAATTCGGATGTTAAAAAATCAACCATAGATCCGGCCTGTCTAGAGGGTGGATCATTGGAGACAGGTGTCTGTGCTCCTGGGCAGCGTTCCATTTCAGGACACAGGTGAGAGAGAGAGAGAGAGAGAGAGGGAGAGAGGGAGGGAGAGCTCGAGAGAAGCAGAGGGGCTTGGTCCCAAGTTCAAATGGGAAACGTTATTGCCACATCCATATTTTAGGAGCCATTGTTGTTTCAACAACCCCGAAAGGCTGAAAATAGTGCTGAAATATTTTTTTTTTAAAGGACCCGGATTGAGCTAATACCAGAAGGCAGGGCAATTCAGCATCTCAGTTTTCCCTGGGCAGCATTAATTATCTTTTGTTGTAGCAAGTTGTCTGCCTTGTAAGTCAAGCCTTGTAAATTGTCTGCCTTCAAGCAGATGCAGGGTTTTCGGATGCACGCAGTGGAAGAACTTGTATAACTTCCACGTACTGTACTCTGTTCCATTTCCGATACTGTGTCTGCAGTACAAACGCTGGCCGTGCACACTCGGAACCCTCCTCTGTTCAATAGCAGGAACGACCCTTCAGTGTTTTCTAGCATACACACTACCTCTGTTGTGAATTCACTGGAAAGCATATGCGGCTGTTTCTAAAACTACGGAACAACAGATGAGCTCTCCCAGATCCCCTTGTCTTTTCCAGCTCTGGAAGGCGTATCTGAAACAAGGCGTTGGCCAGTTTTTAGGTGTATTCTTTTTGGGGGGGGGGGTGGGGGTAAGCGCCCCCTTGCAGCAGCCTCATTGGCGGTGCCTTTGCTTTTCGGAGGGTTGTTGGCCTGACTCATGCCTCTTTCTCTCCTCTGTTCTTCCCTAAGCAAGTGCTTCCCCCTCACTTCCCTTTCACCATTTCCTTTGTCGCATCACAGCACAGGCAGGAGGTTTCAGAGCCTGCGATGGGGAGGGTGGGGGGGGGCAGAGCCCACAACTGAGTCAGATGCGTATACAACTCCAGCTTCGCGTTTGCGGAAACTTCCTCCTCCTTGAACTGCTTAAGGATACAAACTAATTAATCCTTGCAGCCTCATAAAACCCTTGTTAGGAAGGTGATGGCAAAAGCCTCCATCCCCGGCCTCTCCCCGTCTCCTATCAGCAGACACCTCACAGTAGCGCCAGTTCTGACGACAGCCGCCGACAGCCAGAGTTGGAACTGAACTGAAAATTCCCTTCTGAATTCCAGTTCTTTCCCCAAAGGAAGCATTTTAACTCCCTTTCTCGTCTGTGCTCTAAATCGGGTAGACTGACGGTCACTAGACCCCAGAATTCAACCTCGCCTGTGTGTGTGTGTGTTGGGGGGGGTGTATGTGTGTGTTTTGCAACTTCAGATGGACAATTTGGAGACTTGGTGACAAGATGTAAAGCAGGAGAGAGACCCCTTCTGTACAACACACACGGACACACACAGACACACACACACACACTCCTCACAGCACTCAGATCTCTGGGTATGTGGGGTGGGTGGGGGCATTTCGTGGAGACCGATCCTCTTCATGGACAATCTTTCCCCCAAGTCGACCAACTGGGTGATGCCAATTCCATACCAAATTTGAGTTGATGACTCAACTAAAGAATTAAAATTAGCAAGGCAAGAAAATTCCAAATGAGGTGAGAAAAGCTGTAGAAATAGTTCCAGATCCCCTCGTACTGAGCCATTCAATATCATCTCTGATGACAGGGACAAAGCTAGGAACATTCCATGTGGGTGTGAGTCTTTTTCATATACGGAGAGCTGGGTAAGTATTTTTTTTTTTTTTTTAAGGAAAATAATACATGAATCAGGAACAGTGACTTTGGTTTAACCCCTTGCAGGCTGCAGCTCTAAGACAGCAGGCAAAGATGCCTCTCAGATTTCCTAGAGCTAAAGGCTTCGGGTAGTTAAGCAATAGTCAGAACTCTCTTACCGTTATCAAGCCCAAGTGTTACTGCAGAAACAAATAAGGTGCCCATGATGTCATGTTTTAACAAAAGCAATGCTGCTAAATTCAGTACTTGGAAAGAATCAACCTAACACTTATTGGAAAGGCGAGTTTTGAGGTCCAGCCTCTGCTCTAAGGTGACAATGCAAAAAACGCCTCCAAATCTAGCAAAGCTTTAATTGAGAGCTTATGGCTCCTAGAAATTTGCTGTAATTTTCAGAAATGACATATAATAATTCTAGAAGATATGCCAGGAAGCTTAACATGCCTCTTTTGTCTTTTTAGGCTTCTGGATTTGACAGCGCCTGGAGGTTCTAGAAAAGGAAGGAAGGAGATAAGGGCCATCTTGGGAGCCTTATTAATATGTACATACACATGTTGAGCTTGGTATGTCCATAGCGGTTTCCTCGTGAAGGTTAAAACAAGTCAATCCACCCATCTGATGGATGTATTTCATTTATCCTCATCTTCATCGTCAATAGTGTTTATGGCTGCTGAGGAATAGAAATCAACAGACAGTTTGCTGTGAATGTGAAAAGGCTTGCCCTCTATTTGCCTGGATTTTTTTTTTTTTTTTTTTTTTTTTAAAGCACGGGAAAAGAAGCCCAAGCTAATTGGGGAAGATGTGTGGCTAATATTGTTACCGAGTTATTTGACTCCATTTTAGAGGGTGGATCAGCGTTTCAAGAGACAAATGAAAAGTCGGTTTTCTTTCTGCAGAAATATTGGAAGTTCCCATTTCTACTGATGCTGTTCATCTCGATTCTTTCCAATTTGGGGGGTAAAGACATAAAGTAAAACACAACAGCTCAGAAGGGAAAGATAACATTGCAGAATCTCGAAGAGAGCCTCACCTCAGCTAAGAGATAAGTCTTGAGAATTGTTCAGAGAATTTTAAGCAAGAAGCCTGGGTTGAGAGTCACATGTCTTGTGTAATCTGCCCCCACTACCTGGCATGTTCGGTGCAGCACACACAGGGAATCAGAGCCCCACACGAGGTTAATAAAAATGCACTCTGGCTTGATAAAATGATTTATGATTTCCGAACTATTCCTCAATAAAGAAATTTAAGGAGACTGAAAAATATAGAGATTATTTGCTGGAATGTACTACTGTGCAGCTAGAAAACCGGGGAAATAGTTGTGAGTTCAAAAAGCTTGTTGACTTTTTTTTTTTTTCAAAGATCGTACAGAAAATGTGGCATTCCTTTCCATCTGATTCCTGGCTCTGGGCTGGGCACATAGTAGGCCTGCAGCAGGTGCTGGAGAAGAGTCTGAAGTACTGGTGGCTTTTAGGACCACATTGTATTTGCACTTTCCCCTCATATTTGCATATGTTAAGCACTTGTACCCCCCCTTTGGGGGACAGGAGTGACTTTTATTCTAAACAAAGGCTTGATCAAGGAGTGGGGGTGTGTGTGTGTGTGTGTGTGTGTGTGTGTGTGTGTGTGTGTGTGTGTGTGTGTCTGTCCCTGCGCGCCTGCGCGCGCGCGCAGTAACCTTCTCAGAAGGGTCCTGGACAGCCTGCCTGCCAGGGGTCCTGAAGGAGGGTGTAGGGACGAGGCTCTGGCCCGAGATCCGCCACCCGGCTCCCACCCCGCCTGCCGGTTGTCTGGGCATCTAGAGAGTGGGGAAACATTAGTGTGGGCCAGCTGCCGGAGCCGGGAGGGGTCGAGGGAGAGGTCAAGGTCGGCGGAGAGGCGGCTATTGATCCGGCTTGGAACGCGAGACAGGGAGCACAGCAAGACTAAAGGGGGAGCTGTGAGACCAGACATTAACAGCTTTCAGCGCTAATGATGCCCGTGCCAGACGGGCAGAGGGAAAAAAAGGAGACTGGAGCGGCAGCTGGGATCGCTCGCTGCCTGCGCCTGGCCGCCACTCCCGAGAGGAGGAGGAGGAGGAGGAGGGCGAAGGGGCCAGCGCAGGGCTGGGCAGGGGCAGGGCAGCCTTTCCCCGGCTGCCGCGAGGTGGAGCGCGCCGGCGGGCGGCGGCTTGTCCAGCCCTGCGCCGGCCCGCCTGCGCGTCCCTGTTCCCGCCGTCGGGGCAGCGCGGGGCCAATGAGGAAGTGCTCCCCGGGTCAGTCGCGGCCCGCGCCGCCCCCTGCCCGCTACTTCCTGCTGGGGTGGGGCGGGGATGCCCCCTCTCCAGACCCCGCCGCCCGAACGCGCACAAGTTGGCAGCTGCAGCCAGGGCCCCCGAGCGCCCTGCGAAGTCCGTAGCGGGGCCCCCGTTCTAGAAGGGTCTGCCCTGTTCTCTCCGGCCACAGACCGGGTCCCCGGTCCTTGTTATCTACCCTGGGAGGGTGAGGGTCGCATGCCGGGATTTCGGAAGCCGGAGCGCAGGCGGCGCGGGGCGGCAGGCAAGCCGTGACGATTGGAGTCCAGACCTGAGCCCCCTGCGCTGTGTGACCTTGGGCAGGGCGCTAACCCTCTCTGGACTTCACATCGCCAGTTCCCAGAAAGAGAGTTACCCTCTCTCCCAAATTTAAGAATGTTGGGCGAGTTGGGCTGTCCGGTTTATGGTTTTCCTAAGAAGTTTATTAAAGGTGCGTGTGGCATTTTTTTCTTACTTAGGCCCCTTTCCTGGAAAGATTTTCGTGGTGGGGCTGGATGGGAGGAGAGGGCGGTGCTTCTACACTTTGGACCACGTGGAGGTGGGGTGTGGGTGGCGGGCGGTGGGCAGCAGCCTGCAGTCCGGGGTACGGGGTGTGTGTGTGTGGGGGGTGCCGACTCGCTCTCCGCCCGCCCTGCCGCACCTCCCACTCCGCCCCCTCCGCCCAGTCTCCAGCCCGCTCGCTCGTCTGCCGACCCTGCAGCCCGGTCCGCAAAACTGCATGCTAGGGCACATTTTATTGTTATTATTTTTGCGAGGGGTGGCTTGGGCAGGGAGCTCTTTCTGTCTCCTCTCACGGGCTCTGCGCTCTGTTAAGTTCTAGGTGCCGTCGCCCCACCCAAGACCCTGGGGGCGAACACCCTCCCCTTTGCTCCCCCCCCGGAAAAGGCCCCGAGGGAGACCGCGCGCCCGGAGGCGTCACGGCCCAGCCTTTCGCTCCCGCGAGGCCGCCGGAGCCCGGCCTGGGGGCGGGGTGGGGTGGGTGCAGCTGGGCTCGCGGGCGAAGCCCAGCCCTGAGCCAGGCCCCGACCCGCCCTGGCCGCCTCCCGGCCCAGACCCGGGAAACCCTGGGAAGGGCGAGGGGGCCGGCCGCGTGGCGCGCCCAGCTGGGAGGTCAGGTCGCGGAACCGATGAAGTTGGCCGCGGCCTGGGGAGAGACAGGGAGGGCGGGGGATGTCCACGCGGCCCGCGGCCTGGCCTTGTCCCCGGGCCACCGACAGGCCCCCACAACTCCTCTTGTCCTCGCCGGGAGATGAAACGGCTGACACGGCAGCTGCGTCCTTCCCAGTCTGACCGGCGATTTCAAGTCCTGCCCTGGGCGGAGGAGCTTTGGGGTTGGGGGGCGTTACATCCAGGTCGCACGCAGCGTTTGTCAGGAGGTGGGAGGGAACCGGGGGACCTGGGGGGGGTCACCCACACGAGTGTGTTCGAAGACCCAGCCAAACCTACTGTGGGGTCACCATGTTCAAGAATCTCTCCCACGTGGAGCACCCCTGCCCCCTCACCCCCGCGCTTGCCACAGACCTCGGCGTTGGGGGGTGGGGCCGGTGTTTGACCCCCAGGAGTTAGTGGGGGCGAGGTGGAGGGAACTCACAGATTCGGAGGAGCATTCCTTCCCAAGTGGGACTCACACAAGGTCTCACATCCCCCCCGCCCCCCCCATGTGCTCTTAATCTCCTCTTAGTCTCTTTTTATTTTGTCCACTTCGCTCTCCCAGAGTTTGGAATATCAGGATTTATATGGAGACACTTTTGCGAAGTTTAACCTCGACCCCTCAATGAAACAAAAGTAAAAACAACCAAGCCACTTTTCTAGGGAGATGAAGCAATGACCAACCCCCCCCCCAGTCCCCGTGGGGACCCCAACCCTCATTCACAGCCATCTACTCCTCCCCACCCAGTCCGAAAAGGCTTTCAGATGAGTGGGTGGGGACTTGTGTTAATTCCACTTACTTCCACGCACACCGCACTCCGCCCCCCTTCTCAGGGGGTCCTGCTCCCTGGAGGGGAGGAGGGATGGAGAGGATTTTCTTTTATTTAAAAATATCCTGCCCATCGTTCTCCCCCCCTTCCCTTTTGCGCTGTCAGTGCGCAGGGAGAAGAGCCACAAAAACGCTGCACGTGTGGCCGGCCTGGACAGCGGGTGTGCGCACGGGCGAGTGTGTGTGTGTGTGTGAGTGTGTGTGCGCGCGCGCGCGAGTGTGTGTGTGTGTGTGTGTGTGTATGTGCTTTCTTGTTCTCTTACAGGGTACAATGTTAAAAAGCCACCGCTAGTCGCCCCCAGTGCTCCGACTCTCTGGGTCTTTTTGTCTCTAGTGCAGATTAAACGTCACGTCCGCACTTGAACTTGAATTTTATCCCATTGTACAGAGGCAGCCCCAGCCATAGAGAGACCGAGAGCTCCCAGAGAACCCGGACTCCGCCATCTTCACGTTGCAATCTATAGCTCCCAGTCCGCGCCCGCACCGACCCAGGCGCACTGGGCAAGCGGCCCCTCAGCCCAGCTCCCCCCGGGCCCGCGGCGCCAGGGGAGCGCTGGGGAGCGCTCGCGGGGACCCGGCAGCCTCTCCGGCCGGCGCCAGCCTGCCAGGTGAACTGGGAAGGAGCAGCTCCTGGAGTCCCCCCAGAGCCTCGGAAGGGTCAGTCTCCGAGAAAAAAACAGGCGGCCCGCAGAAAACCCAGAAACAACCGAACCGGGGCAGTTCTACATTGCTTTGGGTTTTTTGAGGGGGCGGGGTGAGGGGGTACGAGACAAGTCCCCAAGTTTTCTTTGCTTTTTTCTTTTTCTTTTCTTCTTTTATTTTTTATTTGTTTGCATTTTTCCCCCTTCCCCCCCCCCCCTCCTGGTAGAAGTGCGCTCTCCACCTACCAGACCCTGAAAGAAAGTGTCAGGAGCCGGTGCAAAATCCGGTTTAAGTTCAAGAAGACATTTGGAAGTCCAGGAGGCCAAGCAGTTTGAAGAAGTGTAAGCGATTTTTTTTCCTTCAAAAGAATATATTTTTAAAGAAACCAGCCAGTCCGCGGCAAGCAACAGATTTTTTTTTTTTTTTTGCCTTTCTCCTATTTTAGATCGAGAGATTTTTCTTTTTCTTTTTTCTTCTTTTTCTTTTGGCAAACAAAACAAAAAACAGCATAGAAGAAAGAGCAAAATAAAGAAGAAGAAGAGAAGGAAGAGAGGGCAAGAGAGGAAGGGGAAAAAAAAAAAAAACCAAAACACCAACCGGGGCAGAGGAGGAGGCGCGGCGGCGGCGGCGGCGGCGGCGGCGGCAGCGGCGCGGCGGCAGCAGCGGCAGCAGCAGCGGCGGCGGCTCGGACCCCCTCCCCCGGCGCCCCCATCAGTGCAGCTCTCCGGGCGATGCCAGAATAGATGCCGGGGCAATGTCCCGCCGCAAACAGGGCAACCCGCAGCACTTGTCCCAGAGGGAGCTCATCACCCGTAAGTGTCTGCGGCGTGCGCGCGAGGGGCCGGAGGATGGGGCTCCGGGGCTGGGGACACGGAGCCGGGCGCCGCCGGGCCGGTGGCCCGGGCGGCTCGCAGAGGCAGCGGCGTCGGCCCAGAGCATGGTAGGAGGGGCGGGGGGCCCTAGGAAAGTTTCTTTGCAGCCGGGGGAGTCGGGGCGCCGTGCAGTCAGACGCGCCCTGGGCTCGGGGGCCTGCGGAGCGGGCTTCGGGCCGGGGAGGGGGCGCGCAGGCTGGAGGAGGTGTGTGTGTGCGCGCGGAGCCCGGCTGGACGCTCGCCCCTCCGAGCGGCGTGTGTGGCGGCGGCGGCGCTGGTGGCGGGGTTTGGAGAGGAGGGGGAGGGGGCTGGGGGAGCGGAGGGGGAGGGGGGAGCCGGGAAGTGGGGAAAAGTTGGCGAGCGCGTGGGTCCGCGCTGACGGCGCGGGCGGAGGAGAGCGGGGTGCGCTCAGGCCTGGGGGAGACGCGGGGCGAGGGGCGGCCGCCGGCTCCGAGTCCCGGTTGCTGCACCCGGCCAGGCAGGGCGCCGGCCACGCTGGTCCTAGGATTCCGCAGCCGCCTTTCTCTCCCCTCCTCTTGCTATTTGCAAAAGAATCCAGCTGCGCGGCTGTTTGCCGGGCTCCTGCACCCCCATCCCCCATTTCCCCACCTCCGTTCGTCTCCTGGGATGATCTTGTCTTCTTTCCCCCACTCCCCAAAAAAGGTGGGGGCATCGGGGGCTGGTGAAAAATCCCCAACACGGGGGAAAAAAGGGTTGTCAGCTAGAAGTGGGAAGAGGGATGTGCTTGGAAAACAGTGAAAGAAAAAAAAAAAAAAAGAGAGAAAGAAAAAAAAGGAAAAAGGAGAGAGACCTATCAATCTCTTCTTACCCATCTTCCTATCTCCGAGCTTTCATCTTCCCTGTCTAAATAAACAAGGCAGGTCGCCGTGGAAATCCACTGTCTGAAATCGTGTGGATTTCAAGCAAGTGGCGGGGCGGGCAAAGTCAGGCAGCGGGGCAGAGACGCAGCAGCCTCCAGCGCCCCAGTTGGGTTTATTTAGGCACGGGGAAGAAGCTGGCGAGAGCGGGCCAGGTACGGGGTTTGCAGGGGAGCTCGCCCGGGTGCCTGCACACTTGCACCGGCGAAGGTCGGCTCGCGGCGCTCCCCGCCCGCCGCAGCCCGCGGGGCCGCTGCCTCGCGGCGCGCAAACCTTTCCCCGCGGTCTTTTCTCTCGTGGTGCCTGGGTCGCCGTTCCTGTTTTTTTTTTTTTTTTTTAAATCTTCGAACCTTTCTTTCTTTTTAAAAATTGCAATAGAAATAAAACATCCTCTGGGTGCCATCGAAACCGCGGGCAGGTTGTGTGCCTTGCAATCCTTGGAGCACCTCGTCAGGCTGGGGCCGGGCTGCTGGTGGGGAGCTGGAGAGGGCTGCGCGCCCAGCCGCCGCCGAGGACTGGCGGCGGGGCGGCCGAGAGCCGAATATTTATGTTATATTTTAAAAAATTTAAATAAATAAATAAATATATAAAGGGGTTCTCCCCTCCCCTGAAAACCCAGCATAGGAGCCATCTGCTCGGAGCCTTTGCTGCTGCCATCTCTCCTTTGTTACAGCAGATACATTAGTAAGAATTTGTGGGTTTATTATTATTTTTTGGGGAGGGGAAGAGCTATTAAAGTGGGCTTGCCTTGGGAGAGGGGCTGCCTTTTTGGTGGGAGGGAAGAGGCCTTCGCTTTGATTTTGCACCCTTGTTAACATCAAAGAAGGTTCGCTGGTTGCATTTAAAACAAAATGTTTTGCAACCAGATCTGAGCCTGGTTTGATCAAGGTCCTTTTCACCAGTTGACATTTTGTCCTTTACCAAGCCTTAGCAATTGCTTATTCTACCACCCCCCCCCCCCCAGATGGTGGAGTGGCTGTTAGAATGTCTGTGCTTGCAGACGCCTAATTTCTCCAGGAGGCAATTTGCCCCACGTAGCCTCTGTATATTTGCAAGGGCTGTTTTTGAGGAGGGGGATGTTGGGGGGTGGGGGTGGTCCGGGAAGGGGGAGTTGTTGGGGGGGGGCTGCATTGCCAAGCTGGTACAGCAGCAAAGAAGCCAGGAGTGTTTGCAGTTGTGTGGAAGGGGGGAAAGAAGCAGGTAGGTTTGCTTTGCTTTTGCTCTCTCCTCTTCTGGCATATTCCTGGGACCTCAGGAGAAAGGCCTGGCCAGAAGGACTGGTGGCAGCTGGCCGTGGGGGGCGAGGGGTGTCACCTCCTTCCGTCCTTCATTTGTTCCACGCTCTCTCAGCCTTGCTCAGAGTGGTGCTGGAAAGCCGGCTGCCGCTGAAGCAGGGGCAGGGAAGGAGAGGTGGGGAGAAGGAGACCAGAGGGCCAGGGATATCCCGTCGCCTCCTCCTCGCAGGGGCACCCGGAGCCCAGGGCATGTGCAGGGGCTTAAGCAGGGAGAGTGGTCCAACCAGTTTTCAGACAAGGCTATTTATTATCCAACAGCAGCTGGCTTTTCTGTCTGTCCTGTGTCACCCGGGGATGGGGGTGCAGGCAGGGGAAAGGCAAGCTTTGGATGCACTTGAGGCTGCAGGGCCTCTTCACAAGGATGCAGGCGTCGTGGCCTTAGGGTGCTCTGGAGCCCTGGCCAGCAACATGGGTGCTGTCACAGCCCTGATGGGGGGGTGGGGGAGAGGGGGGAGGCAAGGCTCCCATTTTAGATTTTAAATGTGAAAGAAGAAAGCGGTTGTCTTCAGTTGGGTGGCAGCCCGCCGCCGGGCCTCAGGTTCTTTAAAGATGATGATGCAACTTAGGATAACTGACGGCCTGAGAAACACGCAGCGTGGATAATCTTGGAGGGGGAGTCAGAGAAGGGCGCCGTAATGAGCTGGTTAGATGTACAGACAGGGTCCGGGAGAAGAGGGAGCAGGGAGGTAGGGGGTGGGAGACAGCTGGGGATGAAGCCCTAGGCTTCTGGTTTGTTTCACAACGTTTGACCCAGATGGATCTGGCTTTTTAAAACCAGAGGACAGCCCCAGCTATGAATACAAACAAACACCACACAACACAGTGACACTTGTCAGGAGGGGAGGAAGAGGGGCAGTGGCTGGCCAGGCAGAGGCTGGGGCTGGGAGCCGGCTGAGCGCAGAGGCGAAGGATCTCTGGTCCACACGGGAGCTCTGAGGCTCTCGGAGGAGGAGAAGTGGAGCCGGTGGTAGATGACACAAGCCCATGGAGGTGCGTGTTCAGCCAGCCACCACCAAGTTTCCTTGGACGATTAGTGATCTTCCATCGGAATTCACGCTTTTGCAAAACAACCCGAGACCCAAGATTTGACGCGGAAGTTAGGCTAACTGTGTTAATTCCATGGTTGCCTTTTAAATTAGGTTTGGCCGTAGCTGGAGGTTTTGAAGGCCGCTGTGCTTAGCATTATGTGAACTCACCAGGGCCTCCCATAGCTCGGGTCTGCGTATCTTTCAAAACTGGGCCTCGGATAAATTTCCCAAGACCCCGGGCCCCTCTTTCTCCTTTGGTGGGGGGTGGGGGCGAGTGAAGTTTGTGTCCTTGTGCACAGAAGGGAACCCCGTATCATTAAAAGTGTGACAGAAGTCAGCTGCCTTGCTTCTGAGGGAGAATAAAGATGTGTTCATCAGAGGTGTTATCCAGGCTGATTTTATTCATTTGTAATTCACACCTGAGAGAAAACAGCCATGAGCATATTTTAACAACCCGGAAGATTTTTAAAGGGGTCGTCTTTCCTTTCCCAAATATTATGTGCAGATGCATATTCATTTTTGTTTGTTTGTTTTGAGGGCAGGAGATTGCTCTCTGTCCGTGCTTTGGCCTTGGCCATTTTTGTCTGGCCTTCCAAATATTTCACAACCGAAAACGAGTAATTTCTTAAGTGCTGGAGTGAATGCAGTTGCTTTGGTGAAGCCGGCCTTGGGAACGTGGAGAGAGGGGGAAATGGCTGGGTGGTGAGGCTTTGCTGAACGTGGTGCAGGACCCGAAGGGTCTTAGTGACCGAAGGAAGGGCCAGCTTCGGGTGCATTGGACAGTAATGAGATTTTTGTCTCAGGTGAGCTAGAAGCTCGCCAGAACCGTTTCCAGATCAGTTGCTGACTGCAGACCGAGCCCGCAGGTTGCTCGTGCCTTCTCTGCATCAAGCTCCTGGCGCTGTCTCTGGGCTTAGCACGCGGCTCACACCAGCCTTCCCTTGCCCCTTTTCATCTCTTTTCCCCGTCGCTTTGCATTCTCTGTTGCTTGTTGTGATAAAATACTTTCCAAAATAAACTTTCAGTTGAATTGGCTTTGGGTTGATGGCAAGGCTGCAACGCCCAGCCGCGCCTGGCACCACTTGGCAGCTAGGGGGAGCTCGGTGCCCGTGTCATCCGTGGAGCCGCCGTGCGAGGGGCCGGATCCGGCTTCCATCAGCCGCCAAAGCAGTTTACGTTGCTGCAAAATGTCTTAAGTGTGAAGTTGTAATATTGATTTTCCTGCAGAGATTCGAGCAGGACAGAATGAGAATATAAGTTTGAGAAATCTATTTTCAAGCTATGGGCATTGATTTACAAGCCCTCACGAGGCAGATGAGGGCAAGTTTCTTTTTCTTTCCTTTTCATTGTTTTAAAAAAATGAAACAATTAACAATTGTTAGTTTTGAACGGGTGTTTCCCCCCCCCCCTTAGTCTGTGGTCTTGACTTTCTGAAAATTCCACTTGGCCGTTGAGACACTCATGCTGGGGCGAGGGGGTCTGGGAAGAGGGCACCTCATTTTGCTGCTTCCTGGGGTGCATGTCACTGACCCAGGGCTCTGCCGAGAATCGCTGCTTTGGGAGAGTCATGTATCTAAAACAGCTTGATGAATGGCAATCCTTTCAGCTCAGATTTTATAACACTTGGATTTCTCCATTCCGTTTATTAGGTCATGTTCCTTCTGTACTAAGGGAAATAGCACCAGTCCCCAAAGAGATAAAATGCCAACTCGAATAACACGTGCAACTTGGTTTGGAAGGGGTATATGCTTGCTAGACCCAGCGTGGCTAATACCTTTCACCCCAAAGGGTGCCCTTACCCGATGGCTTTTAATGAGACCGTGTCTCCCCTAACCGTGTCATTTCGTGCGGGGGAATAGGTGTGCTTTTGATCACCAGATTTCTGCGTCTCTAACGTCTTCTTCTCCAAGTTCAAGAAATCTGCAGACAGCACAGTTAACCCTGAGTCTCACGCTTGAGTTCAGTATCTGGGCAGAGGAGGTTCCACGGCGACAGGAAAGGAGTGCTTTATTCTAACCTGAAAGAGAAATAAATTAGGTCAGACAAAAGCCTGGCGCTGTCATCAGCCCGAGAAGGAGCCTTCACTTCCCAGGACGGAGGGCCGGCCATTTATCTGATGATCTCTCTACTTCATTGACAGTTTGAATCGAGCCGGTGGTAAGCATACTGCAGCAGCGAGAGCGCGTTTGACAACTCAGAGAGGAAGCGTCCCTGTCACTTCGAAGCCTTGGGCTTGGGCAGTGGCCTCTGGCCTGCAGGAAACTGTTACACAGATTCATTTCAGAAATCCCCAATCCTTTGCCTTGGAACTTGGGGGAGTTTTACCAGCTGTGAGGGAACCACAGAGAGGGCAGTGTTTGAAGGAGAAAAAAAAAAAAAAAGGGCAGATACGGGGCAAAGATGGGGTCGAGGATGTGGTTCTTGACCTTTGGGCACAATCCCTTGCGTCTGCTCTGGGTTACAGAAGGCCCCTCTGGCTGTCCGGTTAGATCCACCTTTAGCTGAAACTCTCCAAGGACTTGGGACGAGGTTTCATGCTGTCATCACACCTGGGAGGACGAGGGAAAGTCAGTGCTCTTTGGGGACGGTGCCCTGTCCCGCCTCGTCTAGTTAGGGATGCCCGCCCAGCATCCTTCTCCGAAGATGGTGTCAGCTTTAGGCCGACTGGCATTTTTTTTTTCTCCCCCCTTGGGGAGCGGGCACAGAAGAATACCAGGAGTGAATGTTTGTGTCCCCCAGCTGCTCTGCGTCTGGCTTTGTCACTTTCCGGTGCTCTTTATTGACTCATGATGGGGCCTGGGGTGGGGGGTGTTGGGTCCCCCACCCCCTGCTTCCCATCCCACGAAGCTTTCTTCCTTCCCAGGGAACCAAGTCAGGGAGAACTTGAGAGTTTTTCCCTCCTCCTCAAGAAAAGGCATTTGTTGACCGCCCCCCTAGGAGCGGTCGTTTTCCCCAGGCGTGTATAAAAAGTGCCGCGAGCAGCGTATTTGGAGAGACATGAAAGCAGAGGGACATACTTCTTGCGTCTTCTGCACGAGCCAGGGAGGGGGGTGAGGGGGACAGCATCGTTTTTACGGGCAAAAGTGACACCAGATCGCGGTTTGATTAATGGTCCTACATTCACGGGGACTTGCGTCCGGCATTTTGACATATGCAAGTCTTTTGTGTAGTTGCTGAAATTCAAGAAATTCATTCTTTATTTCTTTTTTTCCCAGGCAGCTGATAATCTCCTCGGGTGTTGCATTAGCTAGCCTGGGCTCTTTTATGATAATGAAAACCCAGACCACACAAAATTAGGTAACTTGAAAGTTAGAAAAAAAAAAAATCCTCTGTTTTACACAACATTTTTATGACCCCCGTCGACTGAACCGCTGAAATACAAACCCATCTGAGAATGTTCTAACGAGTTCTCGACCAAAACAACATGCGGATAGGACTCAGGAAAGTTGAATGCCAGGGTTCTTGTGAGGAACGTGTACCTTAGAAATGGATGCACGCCTGAGATTTTTTTTCTTTTAAAGGGAGGGGACCATGTTTAAATGTCTACCCTGGAAATAAGATGTTGAAAGCAGCTTCGGTCCTTGCTAGTCTTCTGTCAGCCTCCGAGAAGCTCCTCCAGTTAAAGGCAGGCAGTTTGGAGTCCTGTTTGTGGGGTCCTTCTTTCCTTCTGTGTGGCACCTTTGCAAACGCACAGCATTAAATAAAACAAATCTCTTTGTGGAGCCTCAAAGGATGCTTTTATATCGCATCATTATGGGCCCCCTTGTGTCTCTGAAGCTTTAAGGCGTTTGCAGTTTTACAGAATCTTCTGAATGTGTTTAGAAGGATTTCTGGAGTGATAAATTTTTTCTTTAAAGAACTATTTTGTTTATCAAAACAGAGGTCACTCCATTCTTTGGGATCATGGGCCTGACCTTCTTTTTTCCTTAGAAACCCTGTCGTCATGGCTGGGCTCTGGGAATATACCTGAACGCTGCTTTTCTTCTTCCCTGGGTCTTGCTCCTGCTTCTCGTCTCCGGAGCTCAGTTTTGGGGGATCTGGAGAGATGGATGCCGTGGGGGAGCGGGGAGAGGGGGCTCACAGACTGTGAGCAAGTTGTGGTGTGTTTCAGGGAGCTGGTTTTGATCTGCCCAAGTATCCTGAAACCAGGCTGGGGGCGTGGAAGATGTGTGTGTCTCTGGGGGAGCTCGCCACAGCCTCGGAAGTCCCTGCCTGGAGCCTACTGGCTGGGTCTTGCCTGCACCCCAAACCTCTCCTTGGTCAGGAATCCCCACCTGCAGGCCCAGCCAGCCAGACCCCGGGTCCTTTTCATGGGAAGAAGCGAAATCCATGTTTCGCAGAAGTCCCCATACCCTTCTCTCGGCCCTGATGCCAGAGACCTTGCATATTTCATCTTGAGGTGTGTGCTGTGTCTGGCACCGAGCAGGCAGGGGCCTCGTGGGCTCCTGTCCCTCCGGCCCATTTGAGGGTGCTGGGGGGGTGGTCTTTCAGGGTCTCAGGGAGGCTCAGGGCCTGGACCTCCAGGGATGTGGCATCCGGAAGGGGCCGGAGTCCTCCCTCCGCCCCGTCTCCTTGGAGGGCAGCAAGTCTGGGAGGGGACGGAGGCAGGAGTTTGGTGGGCACATGGGGCCGGACCCGGGTTGTGGCCCCCACCCTTGGACACGCCCTGACTCTTCGCGGCCTGTGAGGGCCTCCCTGGGAACAAGTGCCCGGCCAGGCCGAGGCTCCCCCGTTACGTCTGACCGACCCCTCTGCCGGGCCCTGTGTGCAGAGAACTTCGTAAAGCCTCCTGTCGTGCTTGCAGCGTCATCTCGTCTAGATTATTTTCTCCACCAAGAATTGACCCCTCCTCTCTCCCGTCTCCCCCCTCCCACCCCCCTCTCCCCATGATGGTTATTTTCTCTTGGATCCAATAAATTAAAAATTGCTGGCAGCTCAGAAAGTGTTGTGCTCCGTCGGGTGCGTGTTTGGGTGGCGTTTAGGTGTCACAGGGGTCTCGGCCCCTCCCTCCCTCCCTGCGCGTTCACCGGGAGGAGAATGAGAAGATCCTTTTGCAGATTATTGGTGAGCCTGGACTGGCTGGCAAAGGCCCCGGCTTCGTAGCAAGCAGGTGTAAAAGTCTCCAGTCGGATGCAGAGCTCCGGCGTGTGGAAGCTTGCTGAACCTTTCTTGTAAACACGCGTACAAATAGCATGGTGGCTGTGACGTTGGTGGCACACGATTTGGAGAGCTTGGCACCCCTCCGCCCACATCCTTCCCCTACCCATCCCCCCCCACCACCCTCGGAGACCCTAATTGGACATCTCCTTCTCCTGGTCTGTGGCTTAGCCATTAAAGATAGGGATTGGGGTTTGAATCAGTGCCGGGTTACGGGGGCTGTGTGTTCAGCCGGACACACACGCTGTGCTCTGGGGACAGCAGGAGGCCGGCCCCTTGGCTGGAATGCCCCCAAGGGCAGGTGCAGGGGCAGTTGTTGGAGGAGGAGCCGGGGCGGGTGGGGCCCTTGGGACCCAGCGTGCGAGGAAATCGCTGGCCAGGTAAGGCTGCTAAGCCTTTGCAGCTGCTGGGGGCCTGTGGGCTGCTCGGCCGGGCCGGAGCTCATGGTGCCTTTTCCATTTCTGTCTTCTGCCCAAATTCCTTCCCAGCCAGGCTGAGGCTTGGAGGAGTTGGCGTCAGGATCAAGTGCTTCCCCAGCCACTTAACAACAGTGTCCATTATTATCTGTGAACCCTGATTTCATTGCTTCTAAATGCATTTAGCAGCCGGGAGGAGGCCTAGGCTTGTAAATTAAATGTGGTTTTGTTGTAAAAAGAACATGAACTCAGAGTCCGCGTGTGCATATGGGTAAATATACATTTGTCCACGTGCTTTGGGATTCCACGTGGCAGAAAGAACCCACCTCAGCCTGGCATCTGACATCGAAACAAGTTGTCTGTTGCCCTCATTCATTTTCCCTCTTAACGAGTCCAACATTTTAGCAGAAAGCCCTCTCCTTTCCTCGGCTCGGAATAGTGAAGGCAGCAGTGTTTTCCGGGGCTGCCTGACACTTGGGGAGTTTTTCACGAAAGCGGAAATCAGCGCAGGGGAAAAATACTGCCCCTTGGTCGTCTTCTTTTGAAGCCTGAGTGGGCCGGGCAAGGGCAGCCCCGGGGGCTGGTTGGTGGGATCTGGGAATTCCAAAGGCTGTTTTGTTTGTATGTGGCTTCTCCATCTCCTGGTGCTTTCTGTCTCTGGGTGGCAGTTTGGGCCATCCTGCCTGTCACCGCAGAGGCCCGGTTCTCTGAGGCTGTGCGGGGCTGCGGGGCCCTAGCCAGGTGGTCGCGGGACACAGGGAGGAGGGCTCTGGGGGGTGGGTGGGGGCAGGCCCATCTCACTGTGCCCATCTCTGAGCTTGGCCAGGTGGCTCTTTCTCCTTTTATTTCTTCCATCAGAGCTAGGGTTCTAAGAAGGGACGCGCACACACACACACTCAGACACATGCACGCGCACACCCCACACGCCCAGCTCGGTATCCGCCTGCCAGCGGAAATGAAACCACAGCCCGTCCTTGGGGGGTGTCTCCGACAGCCTTGAGAATGAGATTCAGTAAAGCTGTGTTGGTCCCCCCCACCCCTGGTCTGACCTAAAAGTTTGACAGTTTGGGGGTTCAGGGTGACCCTGCTGCCTGAACCCTGGGGAGGGGCGGGTGACGTTGCTCCCTTCCTGGCAAATGCCTCCAGCAGCAGCTCAGAGCTCCCCGCCCCCTGGGGCGGGAAGAGGAAGCCGAGCTCCTGGGCGTTGGGAGAATGTCCCCTGTCATCCTAGGGAGTCTGACTTTCAACACTGCAAGTGGGAGTGGGGAGAGGTTTTGGTGTGTCTTCTCCTCCTGAACATCCTTGGCGGAGGCAGCGAGCCGGGCCTGGGTCTGGAGAGGGGGTGGGGGGGCCCAGTTCAGGGCTGTCTGCCCATCCGGGCCCTCCGCAGAGGCCGGCTGCCCGGGCTGCTTGGCTGCGAGGGGGCTGGAGGCAGAAATCAGACCTGTGCTCAGTGAACGGCTTCGGATACTTTCAAACTCAATTACGGGGGCTCACAGGGCTTGCTGCACGAGGAAAGCGAAAAGGCAGGGACTGCCAAATAAAGGAAAGAATACCAGATGTTACCAAAAGAAGGGGGGGGGGGTGGAGGAAAAAGGAAAACGCGCTGGTACAGAGTCCTCAGCAAAAGATGGAAGAGAGGGAGGAACACTTGCGAACAGGCCTGCCTGTCCTTTGCTAATTTCTCCAGTAGCCTCTGTTCCTTTCGAGTGAGAAAATAAACTTGAAATGAGGTAGCTTCCAGCCCCCTAGCAAAGAGGAGCTGCTCCTGCATCGCAGAACTCCCACCGGGAAAAAAGGACGGACGAAGCCGGCTGAAAAAGTTAATGAAAAGCCAAACCAAAGGAAAACCAAACGAGGAAACCAAAGATGAAATTAGACGACGGCAAACACCTCCCTGCTCTCTGAAAGGATGATCCAGTTGGGATGTGGCTGGATGAGCTGTTGTCTTTGTTTATTTTTTTATCAGATGCCCTTACGGATGCAGCCAGGTGCCAGGCCCCCTCCGGAGGGCCGAGACCTCCGCCCTCCCTCTCACAGACTCACCCCGGTTTCATGTGAATTCTCGATTTCATTTTGTCCCTTTTTGCTTTTTAGCTCATTTCCTTTGTGCCCCTCTCTCTCGCGCGCTCTCTCTCTTTTTTAACAAAACAATATTTTGACATCCTCCTCCTATGTATTAGAGTTCCTTCTCTGGAAATGGCGTACAATACATCCTTATATTTCTAAAGAACTGTTTTCACAGCCCTCTCCTTTGGCTCTGAAATTATGTATATGTAATTGGTAATTAAAGGTGCGAGCTTTTCAATATAAACAGTATTGCTCAATGTTAGATCATTAAAGGGAAAAAGAGGCACCGAATAATTACCTTTTACGTTCTGACAAACCGTTCGCGGGAACCCAGTCCCCCCTAGAACCACTGTTGGGTGTGAGGGTTGTGATTACATTTGAAGGCCTGGCCAAGCATCTTTTCATAAAATAAATTGGTAAATTAATTATGTAGCATTGTCTTCCAACTCCGTTTTCAAGTCAACTCCGATTTTCTTTTTCAAGGGTAATGAATGGTTCCTCGGGCCGCCTTTGTGCCCACTGCTTCTCTTACCTTATAGGTTCTTTTTGTGAGAGGTACGCAGACGAGGGCTTTCGGATTTCCTCATCTGTGGGGTGTTTTTGTCCTGCCGCCTTTTCCACGCGGGCTACCAGGGCTCTGGTGGCTTTTCTGGGAGCACAGGGGGGATCTCAGATTGTCACGTCCCGTCTCCGCAAGACCTGCGCACCCACCCGCACACGCCCAGCTCACACACGTGTTGCACGTCCTGTGCCGTCTACCCCCCCCACCCAGTCTTAGGCGTGGACCCTCGCGGGCCTTGAAGAAGCTGGTGTTCAGAAACTACACAGCAGTGATTTCCATGTAGGATGGAAGATGCCACAGAATTTTTTCCTTAAATTATCTGTTCTTTGGCGCTGGCCCGTCCATAACTTCACTGCCAGGGAATGTGTTTGCCTCTGCCTCGGTTCTTCCCTCTGTTGTCCTGTGGTTTTCATTAGCCTTTCCTGAATGCCACACCACGTCAAGTGTACCTGCCTCCTCGGGTTTCAGACCTCTGGCTGGCCCCTCCGAAGACCCCGCCGCCCCTTGTGCTGCCTACACGGCTACCGACATTTGTTCTCGAAAAATTCCACCCGGAGTTGGCTCAGACCCGGAGGACAAGGCAGCCTCGCTGTCTGCTCCCCTTATGATGACACTTTCGGCGGCCGCGTCTCCCACTTTCCCCCCGAGGGGGTCGCTGCTTTTGGAGGCATTTATTCGCTTCAGAATATTTGGGTCCCCTGCCCCCTCCAAAAAACCAAAAAACCAAAAAACAGAAAGAAAGAAAGAAAGAAATATATGGGCTGCTAGAGAAATATGAACATGTACAGCCCATTGAAAGAGTGGTGTGTCATCTGCCAAGAAACGCTTGCGGCGTCTGAAGGATTATTTTCTCCTCTTTCTTTTTTCCGGGAGTTGAAAATAAAACCAACCAGCAAAAAATGGACCGGGGGGGAGTGGGCGAGTGTTGGAACATCTACAAAGCAGTGGCCGTCTGACCAGGAGCAGAGCGTGTGGCAGGAAAGCCAGCTCCCCCTTTCAGCCGGCCGGCCTGCTGCATCGCGTCTCTTCCCCGCGTTGTTGTTGTGGTTGTTGTTCTTTCCTTGGGTTTTTCTTTTTGAACCAACCCGTCACTTGTTGCTCTCGGAGCCTGTGGGCTTCTTTCTCTCGGAAGGCCTGGCCTGGCCCTCCCTCGGCTGCCCTCCCATCTGAGTTTCGGTTTCCTTGTCTGATGTGCCCACCAGGGCGCAGGTAGGGGAATGCGAGCAGGCCGCTCATGAATGGGGGAGGACGTGAATGAAAGGGGGAGGGACGGGGGAGGGCAGCTCGCAGGGAGAAACAGCTCTGGCTCACAGTTGTCAGCCTTGGCCGCCCAGCGGCATCACCTGGGAATCTTCAAAAAAAAAAAAAAAGCAGCCTGATGTGTGGCTCTCAATGTATTTGGTTTGGGGTGCTCCCTGGACGTCGAGGCGGGGGGTTCAGAGCTTCCCGGTGATACCCAGATGTCGCAGGGTCTCAGGGATATCTCCCTAGCTGAGCCTGCCAGGTTGGGCCAGAAACCAGGCTGTGTGTGGACATATGTGCACGTGGACGTGTGTGTGTGTCCCGCACGCCATGTTGAGAGTGAAATTGGCAAGAAATAAACTAGAGAGCCGTCAAGATCTGCACTGCTGAAGCCACAACCTCTGGGAGCTGCAGTGGGCTCCTGGGGCCTTGGTTTGCCCATCGGTGGCATGCAGGGGTCCTGGGAGGGACGTGGTGGTGACCTCTCGGCAGCGCGCGGCGGGGGCCCTGCCTCCTGGGGGGGACGGGTTGGAAGGAGCGACGGGTCCTGTGGCCGCCTAAGCCCATCTTGTCTTCTCTGCCCCCCTCCCCTCCCCCTTTCTCTCTCCAGCAGAACCTGACCATGTGGAGGCCGCCATCCTCGAAGAAGACGAGGGTCTGGAGATAGAAGAGCCCAGCGGCCTGGGGCTGATGGTGGCAGGCCCCGACCCTGACCTGCTCACCTGCGGACAGTGTCAGATGAACTTCCCCCTGGGGGACATCCTGGTTTTTATAGAGCACAAGAAGAAGCAGTGTGGCGGCAGCCTGGGTGCCTGCTATGACAAAGGCCTGGACAAGGGCAGTCCGCCGCCCTCCTCACGCTCCGAGCTCAGGAAGGTGTCCGAGCCGGTGGAGATCGGCATCCAGGTCACCCCCGACGAAGATGACCACCTGCTCTCGCCCACGAAAGGCATCTGCCCCAAGCAGGAGAACATGGCAGGTATGGAACGCGGGGCTCGCCCGGCCGCTGCCGAAGCCATCTCCCGGGTCCCACGCCCGCCTGGGCCCCTCGCTCTGCAGGGTGTCGGTGCTCGAAGGGCCCAAGGACCCCCCGGATGGGGCCACCAGGCGGGCTCGCCCTGGCCCAGGGGCCGCCATCCAGGTCTCAGGAGGAGACGGGCCGGAGTGGGGCTCAGAGCGGCCCCGCGGGCTGATGGTTGCTCTGTCGTTGGTCGTGGGCTCCCTTGTGGGGTGTGATCCAGGAATCCAGGGTGGGAGTTCGGAAAGCTAGTTGGCCTTCACTTTGCGGGTGTTCTCGGCTTGGTCTCTGGCTGTGGATCTGGACCGTCATGGCTTGGAATCTGTGCTTCACACCTTGGACAAGTCGGTTTCCCTGTCTGTGAGATGGAGCTGCTGAGACCCCCTGTCACCGGGGTTGGGGTCGTTGGGAGGCTTAATGAGACGTTGCATGTGGGTGGTGCCTGCTGGGAGCCCTCCCTGCCCCTCTGCTCTCTGGCCTCAGTTTCCCATCTGCACAAAGAGAGGCTAGGCCCCTGGTCTCCGAGGACCTTTCTGGTACTGCCTGATCTTAGGGCCGGCCTGGTCTCCGAGGACCCTTCTGGTACTGCCTGATCTTAGGGCCGGCCTGGGCAAGTCCCCAGGAGCCCCCACTCCCGGCCACCTGGATGCCTGGCTCCTACCTCCTGTGGAACAGGTGTAGGAGCTTGCCTCCTCCAGCCAGCTCTCCTCACCCCAGTGAGTTTCTCTCCAAGCCTTGGCCAAGGCCACGGCCACAGCCATGGCAGGCCGGAGCCTCTTCTAGGGAGCCCGCGCTCTGTGCAGCCCAGAGTATTTGCTTCCGGTTCACACTTCTGAGCTGTGGGCCTTGGTTGGCCTGTTTCCTGGAAGCGGCAGCCTGTCCTGCAGCCAGCCGCCATCAGAGCATGTGCAGGCCAGGGTTCAGATGCTGCTAGTGGACTGTGGCCCCTGCGGGGTCCCAGACTCGTTCCTTCTCGTGTTACCTGGAGCAGGGGCTCCATAAATGCTTTGTCAGGGGACCTTTTCTCCTGCGGGGTCCCTGCTGGTGCTGCCGGGGGGCCGGCTGGAAGACTCTGTATCCGTCTGCGCTGTGTTTTGGTTCTGGAAGCCAGTGGAGATGCTGGACAGGCTGAGGCTTTGGGCGGGTGGGCCTGAGGTCACCGGAGCACTGTCCCCACGTGTGGGACGGATGGGCTTGGACATATCCTCCCTATCACCCCAGGGGGTGGGGGGCTCACGCAGCCAGTCCAGCTGCCCTGCGGCAGCTGCCTGGCAGCTCCGTGACCTTGGGCCTCCATTTGCCCATCCGTACAGTGGGATTCATGAGCTCTCCCGCCTGTGGGGAGGCGGGAGTGGCAGGCAGATTCCTGCGGGCACCTGTCAGGGACAGGGGAAACCCCTTTGAACTGGACTGGCCCATGGGCCTGGCCTTCTGGTGGGGTCCTAGCGAGGACTCTCCCACAATCCTAAGCTGCCAAGGGCATCGAGAAAGGTGTCCGACCTGTGCAGGCTCAAGTCCCAGAGAGTCTGGTGTTTCAGGGTGCCGTGCAGAGCTGAAACATCCTTCCTTCCTGAGGGCCGGAGCCACGGGCAGGACAGGTGCCGCGCCCCTTCCGTCGGGGGCCCCCACCCCTTTCTTTGTCTGACGACGTTGGAGGGCTGGTTTTCCCCAGTTGGTCTACATGCCTGGCGTCCATCCGTGCACACAGACCTTTCGGGGGTGACGTCTGCCCCGGAGACGCGGGCCCTGCTCCTGTTTCAGTGGAAGGACTTTTTGCTTTCGCCCAAATCCATCCGAATCCTTGTGGCACATGAAAGGTGTTTTTGCCAATGCCAGGCTGCAGAGCAGTGTGGGGAGGTGTGTTTAAGAAGGCGACTAAATATGATTTCATAAAAGGCCAAGTGAATCTCCAGGGCAGCTCTGTCCTGACTCCCCCACCCCCTCCCCCCAGCCCCTGGCCCCTCCCCAGCCCCCTTTCCTCGGGTCGTAATACCGTATTTTTATTCTATGTGTGACGAAAGCTATTCTTGGCCTTTCACTGTGCAGCAACAGGACGAATGGATTTCTTCGTTCTCGAAGAAATATGTAAAATAATCCCTTAGAAGTCTAAAGAGATGTGTTTGTTCAAAGCATTTAAAATGTTATTTTAATCAAAGGCACAAAACCGTCTCCATGCTGTGTCAGCTGAAGACGGCCCTTCCCTTTTAAAAGCCCATCCTGTCTTTCCTTCGCCGGCTCCCTTTTTGCTTTTTCCCCTCCCAACGTGGGCACTAACTTTTCTTTCTTTCTTTTTTTATTTAATAAAAAGGAAAGATTAAAGAAGAAAAACTTCAGTGGCTCAAATGTATAAAGTAATTTAATATGGTGGGAGCATTAATTATTTTAGCTTAATTGAATTCCGAGGACTGCAGTAGTTGCATTTTTGTAGACAAGCCCTGTTTATTATTTCTCTGTGTAGATTAACAGTAAAGGAAACACAGATAACTTTCAGTTATTTATTGTAAAATAAATGTGTCAATTCATGTGTAAAGCAAGCTGCTCAAAGATAATTGAGTCTTTATATTTTAAGAGGGGGACTAGGAATCACAGGCGCTTCTCCGCCCGGGCGTCCGGAAATCCGCACAGCTGCTGCCCAAGCCCCCTGGCACCGCTGGCCTTGCCCGGGCCTCTCCTGTCCCTGCTTCCTGGCCCTGCTGTGAGGGGATGTCCAGCTCTTCCATGGTTCTGTCGTCCCCAGGGCTGGCTCGCGTGGGTAGCTGGTGAGCGGGAAGCGGGGGCGCTGTTGAGTCTTGGGGCTTTGCTCTGGGCTTGGCAGTCTGAAGTGCGGTACCCAGGGGTTCCTGAGGGTCTCCCCTTCTTGGAGCCAGCAATCTGCATGTTGTCTAGACGGGTCCCCACTCTCCTCCTGCCAGGTGCTCCAAAGATGGATGCAGGGCTGGCCTGTAAATATGGGGGATGCCTTCCGTCGTTAAGGGCATCCCCAGGGTGAGACCCACATTGGAATTCTGCAGTCATTACGCCAGGGTGGGACGCTTTCCTTGGGCTGGTATTCTGGAAACAGGCGTGAAGGCAATAGTTAACTATTCCTTCTTTTTTTTTTTTTTTTTGCTTTTTAGGACCTCACCTGCAGCATATGGAGGTTCCCAGACTAGGGGGTCAAATGGGAACTTTTGCCTACACCACAACCACAGCAATGCAGGATCCGAGCTGCGTCTGTGACCTACACCACAGCTCACCGTAACGCTGGATCCTTAACCTACTGAGCAAGGCCAGGGATCGAACCTGCGACCTCATGGATGCTAGTCAGATTCTTTTCCATTGCACCAGGATGGGAACTCTTTTTTTTTTTTTCTTATAATGGTAGAGAAGTAGGAGAAATGGAAGGAGGACGTTTCTGAAGCCTCGTCTCCTAGAGGGCACTCATTCATTCATTTACGCGCTCAACACCTGAGCACCTACTGCCTCTCCCCCCCGACATCCTCACCTGAAAGAACCCCCAGGGGGTGGAAGGAAGGTAGGGGGCTGGCCATCCAGGCTGCTGCTCTGTCCGGCCTGGGGGACATGGGGACATGGCCAGAGTGTGAGCAGGTAGCCCTGCTGCCCCTGCTGTGTGCCCGTCTCGTCCTGGGCCCGGCTCCTCGACTGTGGGCGGAAGCAGTCCCTGGAGCTCATGTCCAGGGTCCCAAGAGCACGGGGTGCTGGCGTGGGTCAGAGGCAGGCATCTGAAATAGGTCCACCTGTGCGGGGTGCCTCATGTCCCTTCGGGTCCCGTGCAGGTGCCTTCTCCCTGCCTCTGCAGAGGCTTCTGATGGAGCTGGGAGGCCACCATCAAGGGGACTGGGAGCCGCCAGCCCATCAAGGGATGCAGGGCCAGGGCTTGTGAAGAGCCTGAGTCCCTGGGCTGTTTTCTGGGAAGGGCGTCCTGAGGCGGGGAGAGGAGGAGCGGGGTTGAGAGGTGTCTGGGTTTGCTGCCTGCCCTGGGGAGCCCAAGCCTCCTGCAGTGTGGCTTGACCTTCTGAGCTAGGGTTAGGGTTAGGGTTAGGGTTAGGGTTCCTCATCCGGGATCCTACCCCACAGCCATTGCGGCGTTTAAATGATGTGTGCCCGGCACAGGGGGCGCGTGCTGCAAATACGAGCGCCCTGCCCGTTCCCTCACGGGTGCAGGTGCCCTGCTCTCTCTGCTCCGTCAGCTCCTGGCATTGGAGTAATGAACGCACGTCTCCCGGGGACCAGGGAGAAATTGCCCGTTTGTTCTGAGGATGTCACCGCCAGAAACAACCTCAGGACCACGGTCACCTGTCCCATCCAGTGTGTCCCCTGGCCCACCTTCCCCTGTCTTCAGTCACATTAATGTCATATGGTGACAGCCCTGAGGGCTGGTTGCCCTGGGGTGGGGTGGCGTCTGGGCTTCTGCCCACCCTGGCAAGTCACTTCACTTTTCTGAGCTTCGGTGTCCCCGTCTGCACGTACTTTGTGACTTCATGCTCGGGACTAAATGAGATGAGACTTGTTAAGTGCCCTCTGCGCCCAGGGTCTGGCTAGACCCCTGAGCAGTGGAGGCATCTGGAAAGCTTTGAAAAGCACGGGGACCCTGCCTGGAAGCATGAGGTGTTTGCTTTTCTCAGCCCGACTCTTGAAAACCCACCCTGGACACAGCTCCCTCAGCCATGTCCTCCTGGCTTCTCCTTAGCGGTCCCATTTGATAGCCTCGGATCACATGTATTTCTTTTATTTTTTTTTATTTTTATTTTTTTTGCATCTTATCACACTGTCCATAACCAATGAAGCCCAAAGGGATAGGATGCATCGTCAGCTGTGGGCTCTTGCCTTTTGCCCTTCCTACCCCCAAACCCCAAGTGTCGGATTTCTGGAAAAGTGCTGGAGACAGGCAGCTGGTGACAGAAGATGGTGGGTCCCCCCCAGGGGGTGAGGTTTGGGGTCCCAGTGACCCCATGGCCAGGCAGACTGCATCGCAGAAAAGGGCTTCTGCTCAGCCAGAGGATTTACATGCTGCTCTGTGGATGTTCGTTTCAGACTTTAAAAAATAAATAAAATAAATGTGGGGAAAAAAAAAAGCATATTAGCTTGGCCAGTGGGAGAAGCTAAATAACTAGCTTGTGCTGGAAACTGGAGATAAACCCCACTTGCAGGTTGTCTTAAAAACTTGCATTTGATATATTTAGAGTTGTTATTTTCCCTTCAAATTAAGATTAGTTAAATCCATGTGTGTTGTGGCATGGATTATCTTTTTTTATTATTAAATCGTGACAGCTAATTATTAGTTCTGTCTGCACCAAGGAATAATTGAGTGTTCTGTCTGGGGGACACCGTCCTGGGCTTGGGCTGGGGTCCCGGGCATTGCAGGGCTGACCGCAGAGCTTGAGCAGGGACTGTGGGTGGTGGGGAAGAGGGGGCCAGCCTGGGCACCCCCGCCATGCCCGCTGCTTTTCTGGAGTTATCTCACCTTGAAATAGATGGCAGTCTTGCAACGGATACTGTCACCTCCACTTTGATGGCTGTTTCTAATTTGAGCTGGGACTCAGAGAGGTCAAGGAACTTGCCCAAGGTCACACAGCAAAGTGGGATCAGACTCAGGTCTGCCTGGCTTCCCTCACAGGGTTTGGAGAGTTAGCCTAGTTCTGCCTGGCGGGTGGAGCCATTGGTGACAGGCACAAGACCCCATTCAGGGCAGCCTTTGGAACCTGTTTCAGGCGGGACCCTTTGGAGAGCCGAATGGCAGAAGAGCAAGCAATCAAATGTGAATTGGACAGACCAGGGCTGGAATTTAGGTTTTGCCTTTGACTTGTTGTATGACCTTCGGCCAAGTGTTCACGTCTTTACATCTCGGTTTCCTATAAAATGGAGTTAATCCTGATCTTTCAGGCTTGTTATGAGGTTGGATTTCGACGACGTATGCATACAGTAGGTGCCTGTGGATGGTTAACTGTTAATAACAGAGTCACCGGTGGGGTGCACGGGGGAGGGGCCTCCTGGCCTGAGCTGGAAGGATGTCTTTGCCAGGCCCCCGTTCTCCACTGTGAAGGGACTTGTCTGAGCTGGTGTAACTGGTTGCTGGCAGGGCTGAGTCCAGACCCCGGTTATCTTGAGTGGGGACAGGGGACCTCTTGCCATAGCAGGCTGGCCAGCCCTGCGGCTAGAGGTGAGCCATTCCCCTGGCCAAGCCCTGGTTTCCTCACCTGTAAATGGGGGTGAGTGACCCCCTTCAGGCCTGCCGGCTTCCCAGGGAAGCAGTCGACGGCAGGTACTGTGCAACCTGTCCAAACCTCGGCAAAGAGTGTCAGCGGCTGGAGTTCCCATCGTGGCACCGCGGAAACGATTCTGACTAGGAATCATAAGGTTTGGGGTTCGTTCCCTGGCCTTGCTCAGTGGGTTAAGGATCTGGCGTTGCTGTGAACTGTGGTGTAGGTCGAAGACGAGGCTCAGATCTGGTGTTGCTGTGGCTGTGGTGTAGGCTGGCAGGTGCAGCTCCGATTCGACCCCTAGCCTGGGAATCTCCATATGCCGTGAGTACAGCCCTAAAAAACACAAAAAAAAACCAAAAAAAAAAAAAAAAAAAGAATGTCAGCAGCTACATGGCATGACTGTAGCACGGAGTTGTAGTTGAAAGTTGCATTGAATTCAAAAGGATGGAAATCCTATAAAATTGGATTGTGATGATCATTGTACAGCTACAAATGTAATAAATTCATTGAGTAATAAAGAAAATAAATAAATTGAGTTAAAAAAAAAAGAAGGCACAAAATACCAGTCAGCTAGAGGGTCCTTTTTATTTTGTTCTTTTTTAGGTTTGGGACCTTATTATCTGTGATTTGCATAGGTGGGTCCCGCTTCGAGCAGCAGGAAAGGGGAAGGAAGATAAAGGGAGAGAGTGAGAGAAAAAGGCGCCGGGCTTCCAAGCGGGGAAACTAACCAACATTCAGCCTCAATTCTTCTTCTTCTTCTTCTTCTTATGTGTTTTTATTTGACAGTAAATAGTTAGCAGTTGACTTGAGTTTTTTATTAGGCATTTGACAGCTCCCCCCATCTTCATGCCTGACTGATGCATAACCCCCAGTTCTAGAATCTCTTCAGAGTGGCTCTCTGTCGCTGAGCTGTATACATAAGGCAGCCTGGCTGTCACCCCTGTGCCCTTGGACTCCTCTTGTCTCTCAGGAGACAACACGATTGAGTTTTTCGCATTTGGATTTTTAACACATCTTTATTAGAGCGTACCATGTGCCAGTCGCTGTTTGAAGGGCTTTACGCGTGTGAACTGCTGTAACCCTCCGAGCAACCCCACTTTGAAGAAGAGGAAACTGAAGCCCAGAGACGTTAAGTCACTCGCCCAGGGTCACACAGCCAGCGAGCAGGGGCCCAGGGTGTAAACTCCGGTAGTTAGGCTCTTTCCTGTGGTGGTATTTCATGCCACATTCCCATCCACTGTCCCCGCCCCGCCAGGGCCCTAAATCAGACATTACTTTCATTTTGTAGATGAGGAAACCGAGTCATAGAGAGGTGAAGCGCCTTGCACAGCCTCCCTGGGAGGTGCTGAGCAGTGGTGCTTAGAAACGAGGCTCCTGGAGTTCCCGTCGTGGCACAGGGTGAATGAATCCGACTAGGAAGCGTGAGGTTGTGGGTTCGATCCCTGGCCTTGCTCAGTGAGTTAAGGATCCGGCGTTGCCGTGAGCTGTGGTGCAGGTCGCAGATGTGGCTTGGATCCCGCGTGGCTGTGGCTCCGGCCTAGGCCGGCGGCTACAGTTCCGATTCAACCCCTAGCCTGGGAACCTCCATGTGCCATGGGAGTGGCCCTAGAAAAGGCAAAAAGACAAAAAAAGGGAAAGAAACCCGGCTTCTGACTGCCAGCCAGTGACCTCCACAGGGTGGCATAGAGTCCTTACCGGTCATTGCCAGGGAGCCCCCCTCCCGGGGCTGACGGGATTGAGCAGGTCTTCAACTGTAGCTGGCACTGGCCCCTTCTGCTTCCAATTTCCACTCCAAGGTGGCACTTCGTGACAGGACGTTGGGTCTGGTGTGGGGTGAAGGAATCAGAACAGTGGGCCTCTCCCTGTCCTACCTGTCTGTGGATTTCCTGCCCACGCGTGTGCAAAACCCAACCTGTTAGGAGCTGATCCCCACCCAGGGCCGGAGTCGTAACAGGCAGGTGGGCTTGCTGGATGCAGCATGGGGAGGGCCAGGCGTGGTGGACTCTGGCCCCAGACCCGGGAGCGGACATGCTGTGTGACCTTGGGCAGACCCAAGCCCCTCTCTGGGCCTGAGTTTCCCTAGGTAGAATCTGAGCAGGAGCCACCAGTGGTTTCTAACAGCTGCAAGAGCCTGGTGTGTGTGTGTGTGGAAGGGGTCAGGGGCGCAGTAGACTCCTCCCTCCCACCCAGATCCCCTTCCTACCCAGCAGCCTTGGCGAACTTTCCGCATCTGTTACCTCGGGCTATAAGGAAGTCAGTTTTCTTTGAAGAAATTGGTGGCCGAGAATGAAAACTAGTACATATTAAAGGATAAACAGGACCTCTTTCTGCCCCAGACTGGAAATTCTTCTGGGTGGATTTGGTGCTTACTTGTGAGATTGTTGGAGTTTAGGCTCTGGGTCCCTTGGGTACTCGGGCCCCCTCTGGGCACTGTCGATGTCGTAGATGTGGTTTGGTGTGTGTTCTTTCTGCTAAGAGGACCCATCCCCCATTGTATAAACCTCAGGCCCCAGAAAACCTGGACCCATCCTGGCCCAGACACTGCTAGGTGGTAGCCAGTGACCTCAGGAGGCAGGGGTGTCAGCTTGGCTGGATGGAGCCCAGGGAGGTGCACCAGATGGCGGAGAGAGTCAGGACTTGGAGGCCTTGACCCGGACTCAGGGGTGGGTAGGCCTGTTTGGAGAAGGCAAGGCTTCTAGGCTTCCTTTTGGTTTTAAGTGGGTTTCCTTAGGGCCCTCCTCCTGGTCCCCTGGTTTTGATCTGGAGGGCCACCTGGGGGCTCAGGAAAAGAGTCTCTGCTGAGGGGGGTGGGCGTGGAGGGGGAGGCCTGGGAGGGAGAGGTGGGATCATTTGAGCGAGGGACAGGTCCAGGAGAGGGGCTGCCCACCGCCGCTGGGATAGCGAGGAAGCCGGGACCCCAGGCTCCTTTGTGTGGGAAAATAGCAGCACGATGGCTTTTTTTGGTGGGAGGTCAGAAAACCCCACTCCTGGTGTGGACAGGAGGGGGCAGTGATTTTCATGCACCAAGGATGGAGTGAAGCTTCCAGCCTGAAATAGCCAGCTAGTTCTCTAAGCCCAGGCAGCGTTTGATCTGGGCTGCCGACCCTGGCTGAGTACCCTGAGCCTCTTCCGTGGCCTTCATGTTGCAAGTGGGGACACAGCCTTAGGTGTAGACAGATGAATCCAGACTCCAAGATACAAACAGATGCTTGAGTCCTTGCCCACCCAAGACAAACCCATGCACGCAAAGCCCCGCGGCCTGACAGCCCCAGTGCCCGAGCTCCGATGGAGCTCACACAGCACCAACCCAGCAGTGCCCAGAAAACACGCTTCTATTCTCCTGACTTCAGGTACCAAAGGGATCCTTGCAAACGAGTGGAGAAAGCACTGGCCTTATTTCAGAGGCTTTGGGGGCCAGAGCACTGCATCTGGAGAGTATAGCCCCCCCCACCACCGCTAGGTTCCAGGGGGCCCTCCCTTGGGGCTGGGGGCCATGGGCTGCCTGTCCTGGGCTCAGTGTGACCACAGCCATCTAGAGCTCTTTCTCTCTTAAAGGAGAAACAGGACAAATCTTTGATGACCCCCCCTCCCATCAACTGGCTAAAACCAGGGAGGCTGTGAGACCCCACAAAACTAAGTTCACCAAGGGAGCCAGAGTGGATTCGTTCCCCCTCCCACCCCGAGTTCAAAGCCAGCCAATTAAGAAATCTAAACAGTGTGGGCTTCTCCCTGCATCACTGACATCACTGGCTTGTAAAACTTTCCCTGCAAAGGGGGCGAGGCGACTCGGTTCGCTGGGAAGAAGGATGTAATTTTCCTGACCTGGCCTTTGCTTTGGAGAGAAGGGGAGAGAGAAACAAAGGGGGCCTAAGACAGCCAAACAAGGGCCACACTCCGGCCTCGGGCGTCCTGCTGCTTGGAGCAGCCCGGGACACCCGCAGAACAGCGTGCTGTGAGGGAGCCTGATTCCTAGGCGGCCGCCGGCCTAACGCTATGGGGGAGGGCGGGAAGATGGACATAAAAAATCCTCCCAACGCTGAGACGCCTCTTCCCGCTCCCATGAAACCGGCACCACCTGCCTTTACCACTAATGCGGTTTCCCGGGTGCCCCGACGGTCGCAACGTGTAAGACTCCTCAGGCTCCGTCTCCGGATCTCCAGTGACCCCATCCCCCACCCCCAGCCTGGTCCCCAGCCGTCCCCTCGACGGCGCCCACCACCTGCAAGTCATCCCCTCCCCCGTGGGAGGGGGCAGGGACAGAGCTCCTCCTGCCACGCTGGCTGGGGACTTCAGGCCCCACCCTCTGGGGGTGGCTCCAAGGTTGGGGTCCATTAGTGTCCCTGCACTGCCCAGACCCGGCACACAATGGCCCTTCTCGGGGCGGGTGGTGCGCGCTCAGTCAGGGTCTCCGGCGGCCCGCCCTTCCCGACCCGGGATGGGTTAATGGGTGGACACTCGGGCAACTTAAGGACTGCTCCAGGGGCGTCCCCTGCGGTCGGGGCCTCTCCTCGGCCCGTCCCGGTCCCGCCGTGGGTGCCGAGGCGCTGCTCAGGGGCTTTGGGGCGCGTCTGGCCCCCGCTGGGCAGCCGGGCTCGCTGACTCGCCCGTGGCCTCTCCGGCCTGCGCCCCCCGGGCGCGCGGCTGTGCGACCATCGGCCACTCTCTCCGGGCCCCGGGCCGCCGTGCACGTAGATTGTGTCTTCCTGGGGCGGGAGAACCGAGGGGGCTCCAGGCCCATGCATAATTCGGGGGCTTAATGGGCCAGCTGCCGGAGCTGGGCGGCGAGGGGCGGGCGGAGGCGCAGCTGACCCTGCCTGCGTCTGGCCTCACCAGGAAGGCGCGCTCCTTTCTTCCTCCCGTGACAGTTCCCCTCCCCCTCTCGGCCCGGGTCCGAGGAAGGCGGGGGGGGGGGAGGGGGACAACGGGAGAGTCGTAGGGTTAGCCCAGGGGAGGGGGCTTCTTTCGCGCGTCCGTGCAACTTTTCTTTGGGCGGGGGTGGGGAAGCGTGCAGTGAATCGGAGACGCCCCAGGACCCGGCTCCCGAAGGAGTTGGAATGCAGGTTTCTTCTGAGCACTTTGCAGCCCTTGAGTCTTTTTTTTTTTTCCCGAGACCCTCCCCCAGGCCCCGGCCCCCCGCCCCCTGGCGGCCCCCTGGCGGCCCCCTGGCGGCCCCCTGCTCCGAAGCCGCCCGGCGAGCTCGCCCCTGGCCCCAGGCCAGCCCGGGTCCCTGGCAGCGCGCGGAGAGGGATGGGGGCGGAGACCCGAGGTCGAGGGCGGGGGTCCGCCGGCCCGGGGCCCTTTTGTGCGCACAGGGCCGCCCCTCCTCCTCCCGCCGCCCTCTCCCGGTCCCCCAGCGTGCGCCCGCGCTGGTGACCCTCCCGGGCGTGGGGAATTGCTTTTCAGGACCCCTGAAAACTCCTGCCAGTGGCCTCCCTCCCCGAAACCGCAGCGCGCGAGGGGCGGGGCTGCTCGCTGGGGTGGCATTCCTTCCCGGGCATTGGTCCCCGGCCTTGGGGGATCCCCTCTCCAACTGCTGCCCAGGCACGGGAGGGTCGGGCCGCCCTCGTCAACCCACCTTGGCCCGACAGAGCCCCGGCAGCCCCCTAGGTGCAGGTGAGGTCCGGTGAGAAGGTTGTGCCTTTAGAGCGTCCATCCAGGGCAGACAGCGCCGTCCCAAAGTGGTTTTCTTTGGAGTCTTGTTTTATTTTGTTTTGATTTTCGGGCAGGAGAGGGAGCCTGTTTTTCTAGAGGGAATTCCTGGGGCTGGGATTTTAAAACACTCACGAGCAGAAGTGTTTTCCCAAAGGTGTGGGACTGGAACCCTGCACTAGAGTGGGGCACAAAGCTTCCTGGAATCACAGGAAAGTCAAGGTCAGTCCTTCCCGCAGCCCCAACCTTCTCACTCCAATCCCCCCCCCCAGCCAAAGAGAAACTGAATGCAAATGGTCACCTCACTAGGAGTCTTTATGGCTCCCTGAAAATTGGCCCCCAATTGTTCAAAGCTCTCCAGTCGGCCCTCAAAGACCCAGAAAAGCAATGGTTGGAGGCCCAGGGTTATTTACCGCAAAGCTCTTAAGAGAATGTTCAAACATTTTCCCCAAAGCTGTTGCTCTGGAAATCAAAATGTATGCTGTTTGCCTATGGAAGATTAAAAGTTTACCTTCCCTGTGACGGCTTTTCTAGCGAGAATTGGAACCATGTCTCTATTTTCCATTATTCAGAAAGAGGTCTGAAGCAAACCAAACCTACTTGCTGCAACAAGAGTCAAGATAATTTCAAAAAAATGTGTATATCCCTAGATATTTCTGATTGGGGCTGACCCACATCATAACAATATTAATTCGGCACTTTCTGTGCGCTCAAAGGTGAAAGGATTTTGAGGAAGTGGCATTTTGAGGAAGAGCTGATCTTAAAACACCCCTCAGATGTCGCTAACTCGAACTTTGAGGGGCTAGCTTTTCTGCTGGAGGAATCTGGAGGCATTTGTCAATTTTTTTTTTTTTTTTTGAAAGGCCTACAGAAAAGGTAACAAATTCAGCACTTGGGAACTCAAGGCTGCTGCCAGCCCTGGACAGGAAGGTTTTCATATCTGCCTGAACTTGCTCGTTGATTTCTCAGACTTCCATTTATAACAGTTCTAACAAGATAGAATCTGCCTTTGAATATCTGTAAATACGGGTAAAATCACAATCCGGCGCTCGTAATGGTCCAAGACTGAAGAGGCAGATTCTCGTGTTTGATTAATATTTATGTTACCGGATTCCTTTACAGAAAGAAAGATGAAACACTAATTATGTGTGTGTGTTGGAGGGGCCCCATCGTAGGCCTCTAGAGTTCCTTTAGAGAGATGTACGTTTCAGGATTTTTGAGAAAAGGTGGGTGTGGGGGGTGGGTGGTGGGTAATGGTTTATATTTTGCTTGAAAGGCACATAAACGTGTGATGGCTGATGGAATGGTTATCACGAGGAGGAGGAGGCCACCTTAGCTCTGTTTTCTTTATTTTGGCGCCTCAACAGGGATAAAAATTACGAGTGATTTCTCCCTCTAGCTTGTGGTTAAGGCTTGGGGCAGAGTGGTGGAAGGTTCTGTGCAGCATCCTCGAAGAGAGCCTGCAGCCCCCCCCCCCCACCTCCCACCTCCTGCACGCCCCCGCCCCAGGTCCCCAAGGAAGGCACACACCTTTTGGTATCAGAATGGCAGGTGGGCTGCCTTTGTGGCGTGTTTTTCTGAGCCGTGGGACAGGTCTGCAGGGCACAGGTGACTAGCCTTGCTTGGTGCCGGGAGCCCCGTGTGGGAGAGTTGCTTGAGAATGAGGGGTTTTGTCAGCTGGATGGTGCTGAAATACCAGTGGAGTTGGTAGCCCAAGGGATCCTGGGGAGGCCGCCTTCAGGGATGCAGTGAAGCCTCATCAGCTTTATTACTTTGAGAAATCTAGATTTTTCCTCTAGGATTTTCTAGGAGCGAGGCCTCCCAGAGCAGCCTCTGAGCCTTGGTCGGACTTGAGATCAGTACTTGCTGTTGCTGGAACCCGGGCTGGGGGTGGGGGGTGGGGCTTGTTGAAAAGCGATGCCAGCCGTAGGCCTGTGGTTGCACATCTCAAAAAGGGTTTGTTCCTAAATGGCCCGGGGCCAGCCTGTTCGCTTCTTTGTTTCTTCATCTGTAAAATGGGGGTACCCAATTGTTGACGCCCGCCGTGTAGCCCTGAAAACAACCCCTTCTGTGAGAGTGAAGCAATTGCTGATTTGCAAAGACATCATCAGCGTGTAGCCTGCTAGGGTTCACCCCTGGGGGCAGGGTGACTAATTTGCAAAAGGGAAAGGAATCAAATAGCTCCTTATGCAGGGTGTCATTTTCAGCACGGGGGGGGGGGGTTGGGGGAGGGGATGACAAAGGCGAGTAAAGATTTTGGGGGAGCGCAAGGGGGCAGGATTTAAATGGTCAACTTAGGACCCTCCAACCAGTAGGAAGCCCCTCTCCCCATCCCCATTGATTTCAGGGCACTGCCCCCCTCTCCCTCAGCTCTTTGTTATTATTGGGGTCCATCATGTGATTCAGAATCTTAATACAGAGTTGTGGCCTCTGACAGGCATGCCCCAGGGCAAAGGACGGGTCAATTTGGGTTGGGGAGGAGTGCATCCAGCAGGCAGCCTTTAAGTGCACCGTCTTGCCACGTGCAGGTGAGCACCAGGAGCTCTGGCGCAGCCGGGGGAGGAAATTCTTGGTGTGCTCAAAGCTAACAAAAATGGGCATTTCTGCCCACCGAGCACGCAGCTGGCTGCACCGAAATGGGACCTTCACAGGGGAAACAGGAGGCCCCAAGTGTCCTGTTGGGGCTTCATCTTACATTTTTTGTTGTTGTTGATTTTCTTACTTTTTTTTTTTTTTTTTTTTTGGTTTGTTTTTCTTCTGAAGAGGCTTGGATCTTTTTTCCAGCAAACCCGAATCTGATTTTCAGTAGGACTCACCTCTAGTAGGGCCCCAGACCTCTGATGTAGTCCTGCTTGTTGGAAAATCCTGCTTTCTCAGTATATGTGGACAGGTCACCCAGGAGGCCCAAGACCCCAGGCTGGGGTGGGGTGGAGGGGGGCAGTGGGCCTTCTCCACGGCATTCTCCATGGAGCCCAGTTCCCTGGCATCGGCCTCGGAGCCAGAGTGGGGCGGAGGGGGCGAGGCAGATCCCTTAGTCTGGGTCGGGGCCGGCTTGGAGCCAGAAGCTGTCTGGTGTTCCTTAATTGAAGACAGATCGCAGTCAGTTCCACGTGGGCATGCAAGGGTGGCCGGGGAAGGCGGTGACATTTCCCCCTCTTCCCTGCATCTGGACTTGGAACCTTGGAGCACCCCCCCACCCCCCCAAAAAAACCTGGAGGGCCTCCTCTCCCGGTCTCCTGCACCCAGCCCACTTGGTTTGCAAAAGAGGAAGGCAAGTGACAAGTGGGGGACAGGATGGCGCAGCCCCATGTAAACATTGTATGAACTGGGTCTTCTATCTTTTGTTAGGGGCAGCTCGATAATTAACCAGCGCGTTACTGCTGCTTTCTTTTGACACATGCATGGGTTTGGGGGCAAAAGAGTCTTGTTCTCCTAAAACTCTGAACGGAAGCATTCAGAAAGTCCTCTCGGCCTGGGGCTGCCCCCTCTCCTCTCTGTCCCCTGCAGTGCCCCCTCCCCGCCTCCCCGCCTGTCCCCTCTTCCCCACCCTTCCTTCAGCCCAAGTGGGCTCCTAGTTGCGTGGAGGACAGACACGTTAAACACAGCTAAATAAATCATGTTTACGCTTGGCGTTCTTGGTAGTGAAAAATCTGTTGGCTGTTTTTACTTCCTTATTTCTCAGCATTTGCTTCCTACCTGTTTTTGAGCACATGCCCAGAAATAGTAGTTTTGTCAAACGAGGGGATAATGCCAGCCAGCCTTTCTCGCTGCCAAGGAAGCTGCTGGATTTTGCAAAACAGAGTGACGTTTTTTTAAGTGACACTAATGTTTTTTTTTTTTTTTTTTCCTTTCCCCCAAAGAAATTAGGAGGGAGAGTACGGGTATTAAAATGCACTTAGGGAAGAAGGGAAAAAAACCCACCCAGTCACCCCCACAGCGTGGGGACCTGCTGCGAGCAGGAGCGGGTTTAGAACCGGGTCTCACTTCTGTTTGCACTTGGCGGCTTCAAGGGCAGGAGGCAGCCGGCTGAGAAGAGGCTGTCTCGGCCCGAGAGCTGAGTCAGGGTCCCTTCTTTTCAGCCCCAGGACTTAATTTTCTCTGCCGTTTTGGATGATGTGGGGCAAAGTTGTTTTGTTTTGTTTTCTTTTCTCGGATTGGTTTATGTGTCTGTTTAGTTTCCGAGGCCTCCTGAGCAGTGCCTGCTGCAAACCTCCTCTGTGATGCTTGATTCTGGTCCAGGTTCGGGGGTTTGGAGCCTGTTGGGATCCTAGCTCCGCTTGTCATTGTTTTATCTGTACGAACAGCCAGGGAGGCCTCGCTGCCTCTGGCTTTTTGTGCAGGACGTTGTCTGGGGGCTATCTGAAAAGTCATTTTCATAATGTGATGTTGTTTGCTGAGCAGAGAATTACAGCTGAATAGAGACCGCAGATTTAAAAAAAAAAATTCTTTTTTTTTTTTTTTTTTAACAGTTTCACAAGCAAAACAATGGCACAGAAACGTGGGGCACTCCTGCCAGGGGGCGAGGCTGGTCTTATCAGGGAATCTTTGCAGTGAATACAGTTTGAGGTCCTGCACATCAGCTCCGTTTCAAAGACAGCCCAGGGAAAAAAAAATTACACAAAATCAAAGTCAGCGTGCTCTGATTTCCCCCCCTATTTCTAATGGGAATACTCTGCAATAGAAATGATATTTCCGTGGAGGACCGCACAACCGGTTTCTTTAATTACATTAAATAGCGGTATAAACCTCAGCTGAACGTAAACCCCTGTTCCAGCGGCACCGGGAACGCGGCTCGATTGAATTGTAAGGAGCAGTGTTAATGTGCTAACCGTCTTTATTAAATTAATCCCGCCAAGTGTTAATTTTTACAAATTTTGTTGGGCACACACTGTACGTCACTGTTGGTGTGGCAGGAGAGGAAAATGATTTCACGTCGAAAAATCAGTAAGAAGGTGGCTGTCGGATTTGCTCCCTTAGAAGAAAATTTGTGATTTTCGCCATCAAATGCTACCTTGTGCTGAAAGGAAGGCTCACAATATGTATATTAAATGCCATCTACGTACCGAAAACTCAGTTCAAGGAACTACTTTGTTGAAAGTAATTACAGGCCTGCTCCATGTTTTAGGCAGTGACATTTCAGACTTGGCTGAGAAACATAAAGAGACCATAGAAAGATTTTGTTCTTAGGTGATGCAAAGCATTGAACCTTGGTTTTCTCTGTGTCCATTAGCAAAAGGTAAAAAGAGAGGAAAAGGAAAGACTCAATCAGCCACACAATCTGGAGGAGAGCTGGGTTGGGTCTTTTTTTTGTTTTTTTTATTACAACAGTGGAAATCAATTGTATGTAATTCTAATAAATGCAACTAACCTTCCCCCCCAAAGCATTTAAACTATAGTTTTGGTTTTTTTTTTTAAATACAATTATTTGGTTTTTTTCTTTTTCTTTCCCTTCCTCCCTCCTTTTCTTCCTTTATTTTTTTAAACAGTTGACTCATGGAGTTAAATTTCTAGTCCCTCTAAAAGGGTGGACCCTGCTGGCCCTCGTGGTTACCCGTTTTCTTATTGCCCAGGTAGGATTTTCTGGGCTCACCTGAATGAAGGCGGGTGACGCCACCATCCCTCAAACCCAGGACTCCATCGGCCCCTGGAATGGCGTCCCTTGTCCCGCCTGCCCCCAGCTGGAGTCATCACAGTCACCTTGCTGGGCGCTCAGGTTCTTTTCATGGGCTGTGCTGCCTGGTTTTCCTTCTTAATTCCCTGGGAGTCTCCCGGTTCCGACTTTCCCCTTGTTATTCCCTTGTGCACCCTGCACGCGGCAAGGTCCATGCTGGCGTTTGTGCGACCTGTAGACCGTGCCCTCTTCTAAGCTACCCCGGTGTAAACAAGTGTCTGGATTCAGTGTTCCCCGGGCATCTCTTAGAGGCCAGGCACAGCGGATGCTGATGAGAAACAAAACATGGCGCTAATTGAAACCTCACTGTAGGTACCAAATCTGGAGAATCACCTCCGGGCTGCCCTTGTCATGCGACGCGAGACTTCTGTCTTGACGGTGGATCCCCCCTCTTCCCTCCAGCTTGAAACGAGGAGGGGCATGTCCAAGGCATGCCTGGCCTCTAAGGTCCATCTGGGGAAGGGTCCCGGGATCCTGACCCCATTCCCGAAAGATTTCCTCCTGCTTGAAATCCAAATGGTCTAACCAGCTTCTGACTTCCATTGATGGACTGAGCTTTTCGTCCAGGGGGGCTTCATGAAACACGGGTAATATTCTGTGTGTGGCTCTTCTCTTTTTCCAAGAGAACATTACTGGAGGATCTTGGATAAGTTGTGCTTTAGGGCAGAAACTGCTACAGGTTGAAGCTGCTACCCAGCTTCCACGCGGAGGGCAGGCCCAAAGCAGGGGCAAAGGGGAAATTCCTCTGCGAGGTGTGGGTTGGCTGTTTTTGCTGGTGAGATTCAGAGAATCTGTCAACTCCAGTTTGTCCTTGCCTCTCTACATCACAGTGGGATGCATGCAGACATTTTAACATGTCCACGTTGCTGATCTATGCACGCGTGCATGTGTGCGTGCATGTATGTATAATCTCTGTATAATAGATGAGCGTGCATACATTGTTCTAGCCAGTGAAACACACGGTTTCACCTTCTGCTGTCCCCAGACCTGCCCATGCCAGGATCGGAGGGACCCCCAGTTGGCCGACCCTTCCTGCTGAGGTCACGGCAGAGGACTCATACCTCTTTATCCAGGTGTCCCAGAGCCACAGTGCATAGGCCTCAAGTTCCGGCTGGAGGACAAATGATTGTGTTTGCTGGCACTCCAGCAGTTCAGAGAGCTCCAGGGATTTCCCCAAATGACAGCAAAAGGAGCGTCTGCACGCTTTCTCCTGCAGGTGCCACCCGGCTTGGCGTGGTCAGCCCTGAGCGTGGGGTCAGCCACCTCCGTCTTACCCCCATAGGTGACAGAATGTGCTTCCGCCACGCCCTGCCTCCCCAGCAGCGCCTGACTTTTCCTCCGCTCCCTCCCGGGGCCTTTGGGAAGGTTTTGGAATTTGTGACGTAACTTCACGGATCCTTGGCTCAGGGCACAGGAAAGGGGATCTGTTGCCCCGGAGTAGTTCAGCTGCTTGCATCTTGAGGAAATTGGGGTTGGCAGCCATGGAAACAGGTGCTTTTGGAGCTGGCCAGGGGGTGCGCCTCTGTGCCTGCTTCTAATTGCAGGACGTGGCTGCTGGGGAGGGTGTTCCCTTTCCGGGCCCTGCTGGAAGGAGGGAGACGGGTTTTGGTGGTGGTGTTTTTTGGGGGGGTGGGCACAGTTGTTCCTGGCCTGGCCTCTCCCTTCTCTGGGATGCATCAAACTTCCAGCACACCGGGGAGCAAAAATAGTTTGAGGGGTGATTCACCCTGCCAGGACTGCGTGAGGCAGCAGGCGCGCAGGCGCGTAGGGGAAGGCGGCCTGGTGGGTGCCAGGTGGCCTTCTTGGGAACAAGGGTGCTGGAAGATGGCCCTGGTCTTCACACAGGGCTCTGGGTGGTCCCTGGGTGGTCCCTGGGGGAGTGGCAGCAGACCCAGCCTTAAACCCAGAGATGTCATTTCGGGCCCGCCCCTGCCTCCCTGCTGCCCTGCCCCCCTGCCCCCCTCTAAGGCCAGACAGGACCGGGCTGCCATGAGGGAAGCCACGCAGCCCCTTCCCCTGCGCTGGGACCCCCACCCTCCCAGCCATGTGAGAGGGCTGCTGTTTGCAGTGTGAGGGCCGATCTCTCTTTTCATGTCTCCTGTGGAATGACCCCGAAGGATGCTTTAAACACAGCTGGGCAAACCCTGGGAGACCTGATTTCTCCTTTTCCTTGCTTCTCCTCTCACGGACCCTTGTGATGCACCCCCAAGCCCAAACCCACTGCAGCAGGGGACCCCCCCCCCCCCGATGGGTGCTCAGACTAAATGAGAATCCAAGGGTGCAGAGTGTGACCTGGGAAGTCCCAGGTCCCCATAGAGAATTTCTGGGTCCTTCCAAAGCTCTGGTGCAGGGACTGAGCCATGCCCGACACCCACTCACCCTCAGGGCCTGCCTTGGGGACCAGACGACCTGGGCCTGCAGGTTCTCATGGCAACTGGCTTACTGTATTCACTTAAAGCCTGGGATACCTTTTCTCTCTGCTTCGTCCCTCTCTCGCTCTCTCTCTCCCTCTTTATATACACATAAATATATACGTATGTGTGTATGTGTGTGTGTGTGTGTGTGTGTGTGTATAATAATGAACTGAAAAACAAGTTCTAGTCTTCGCTGGTTTCTTAGTTTGTAGTAATTAAAAACTAAGAAAAAGACACGCAATAATACCTGTAGAGGGAAGGAATTAATTTTTTGAGCGCTCCTCCCTCAAGACCCGCGTAGCCTGAAACCAACAAAGAAGACGCCGAAGAATCTTTCTTTTCCACTCCTGCTGTCTCAGCCGCTCCCCACTCCCTACCCACCCCCAGTCCCCCCAAAAGAGGGAGAGGGAGAAGGAGACAGATGAGGGGAAGGCGAGGGCTTGCTGGGTGAATACGCCCGGCCTGTCTCGTTTAAGGTAACACTCTGCTTCTTTCAAATAGGAAATTGCCAAAATGGATGTCCTCGGCTGCTAATTAGATGTATTTTAACTGCAGGATCGTTTTACCAGCTAATACTGTTATTATGCGCTTCAATGTGAAGCTGTGGTGGAGCTGTTAAAAGAGGAGCGTGTGGCCCCTGCACAACGCTCCTGGGGCCTGCGGGGTCTGTGGGGGTCCTTCCCTGGCATCGAAGAGGCCCAGGCCCGGCCCGTGTTGGAGCCCGAGGCCTCTCAGCATCTCAGGATGGACCATTTTGTCCCTGCGACTACCTTCCTAAGGTGTTCTGACCAGGGCCTGAGGGCAGAGGGCCCCTGAACGCTCTGGGCTGGGGACCCCCAGGGTCACGCCCCTCCCCGCTGGACCAGGCTGGAGGTCTCCCGCCTTTGGGCCCCTGGACCAGCCCCGAAGCAGCACCGTGCTGACCACGTGCCTCGGACATGCGGACCCAGGCCCAACCGCTGCCCCACACGGAGCCTCTGGCGCTGGGTTTGCAAATCTGAGCCCCTGTCCCCCCATCTTGTGTCTCTTGCAAACCGGAAAGACTCCCGATTTCCCGTCGGGGTGGGGGGGGGGCCAGGATCGGGGTAATGACTCTTAAATGTGAGCAGAGCATCTGACTTCCTGAGCTTCCTCCCCCCAGCCCACCTCCTCCCCTTTAATACATAGCATTTTTATCATCCTTAAGACAAAGTAGCTGGCAAAATATTTAAGCGATCCGAAAGAAATGTTTTTATTTGCCCGCGTGCGAATTGGGTTATCTGCCTATCTTGTTTATGAAATTTGGGGCTGCCTTTCCTGCAGTCTGTTCGCCTCTCAAATCTTTCCCAGCTCCCATTTCCATATTTCTGCGTGCATGTTCTTTGTTAATCACTTGGCAAGTGCTTATTTGAATATTAAAAATTTCTTTAATCATCAAAGGCAGGAGCACAGTCTCATGAATATTCATATTTTCCCCCTCCTCAGACTAGAGTCTAGTTCATTACCCTGCAGTAAAAGCCAAACAGCCATCAATCGTCCTCATTACAGGCTCTGGCGTTTTGATTGGCTGCCTGCTGCCCAGAGCTTTTTTATTTTTTATTTTTTCCTCTTCTCCTATGAGCTGTCTCATACCTGCCAACAACCCCCCCCACCGAAAAAAGTCAACAATGCAAGAATAAATTTCTCCCGTTGAAAAACAACTCTGCAAACTTGTCAAACAGTCCTCGTGGTTTGCTGCCACCAAAGCAGCCACCAGCACTACCTGCCCCCACCTGCAAAAAAAAAAAAAAGAAAAAAAGAAAAAAATGCACACACAAAACACCAACCCCCACCACACAAAAAAAAAAAACCAGGAAAAAAAAACGGGGGGGGGGAATTAAATAAATAAATAAAAAGGGAAGAAACTTGAGCCTCAGAGATGAATATTTGTCAAGAGAGTTGACGTAAGTCTCATTTGCATAATGACTTTGTACTTCTGCATTAATAAAATTTGCATATGAAGCCATGTTAATTACTCCTGATCATGCTTTTTGCATTCATGCATAGTAATTTTCTCCGACTTGTGAGAATTAATGTCTTGGCATGGGGGGAGGGGGCGCCGGGACTGTCAGGTCTCCTTGCCAGTGGCCCTCACTCACATGCGCTCGCTCCCTGTCTGTCTCTCTCCTTGATCTATGACTCATTTTTGCACTATCAGTAGGAGTTCTTGGCTTAAAAAATGTATCAATTGAAAGGCAGCAGTAGGGAGAAAAATATACATCTCCTGCACGCTGTATTCCAGAGCGCCTCTCGCCAGCTAGGAATCTGTATCCCCCCTCCCGTGTGGGTGGGGACGCGGAGGATGCAGCGCTGGGAAAGGCTCGCCTTCCCCTCGAAACCAGGCTGGGGCTTTTCCAGGGAGTTTTTTGTGTCTGCACGCCCGGGCGGTCGGGGTGGGCGTGTTGGCGGGGTAGTGCGCATGTGTGAGGAGGGAGGCAGGCGCCGCCGCAGGGCCCTTTCTAGAAGGGAGATGGGTCACAGACCCCCGCGGGGGAGGGAGGCTTGCAAAATGAGCCGGGGTGGAGCTTACGAAACGTGGTAGGGGTCTGAGTTTTGGACATTTTGTACCTCTTCGTGCCCCCGTGAGCTTTGTGGTCTTGGACCCCGAGCCTCTGTTTCCTTGTTTGTGGGAGGAGCGTCCTCGCACCTGCTGATAGGACGTCTGCTGGGCTTAAATGAGATGGTGTATTTATATATATATATATCTCGCGTCATTTATTTCTTTTTCCTTTAATGAAAGTGAACTTTCATGATAAGGAACGGAGCCAGCCGGGGTTTTATTTTTAAGCCACCTGGATCCTGGGTAAAGCTGAGATGGCGTCTCGGCGTCCCCCTGCCACATACCTCCCTGCACGTGTGTCTGTTTCAGTTCCAGGGGGGAGCCCGCCTTGACCGCAGAAGAAAGCGCTGCTTTAGAGGAGTGCCTTGCCTTGCAGGCCTGTGTAGAAGGCTTTCACCGCCCTGCTGTGGGGGGGGGGGGGGAAACTGGTCAGGAGGAGAGAAAGTTCCAGAATGGAAAATAAGAGAATACGAGTGACGGTTATTGAGTGTTTACTAGAAGCCTGGCTCTGGCCAGGCGTGTCCCGACCTTCCTATAAAGGCGAGGCTGAGAAGGTGACTCACCCTGGGTCACGTGGCCGAGAGATGGCAGAGGAGGCTGTGACCCAGGCCTCGAGGAGAGAGCGTGGCCTCTGTGCTCCCGGCTTCCTCCGCCTGTGTCAGGGCACAGTCGTGGCCCGGGGTCCCAGGTGCTCTGTCGTGTGCATCCTGGATTCCCTGGCTGTGCTTTTCCAGCTCCCGCGTGCTGGGAGGTGGCCTGGGACAGGTGCTGCGGCCAGAGACAGTCTCACAGTGAGCTTTCAAAACACAAGTTGATAGAAGATGCGTATGTTGTAAAATCCACCATTCGAAGGTGACATTTTACCGTTTGAAGGTGTGCGGTCGGTGGCCTTGTATATGTTCACGGTGTTGGACGGCCGTCGCCACTGCTGGTGCCAGATGTTTCCATCACCCCCAAAGAAGCCCTGTTCCCACCAGCCCTGACTCCCCCGTCCCTGGCAGCCATTCTTTCCGTGTCCGTGGACTTGCTTTTCTCGACGCTTCCTGGAATCCCAGGATAGGTGGCTCCTGGCATCACCTTTGTCTTTGCAGTTGCAGAGGAGCGTTTTTTGGACTTTGGCAGAGCTCTGGTTTAAGCTGCTCGGGATAGGATGGGGGACCTCTTCCCGAGAGAGAGGGTGCTCTGAGAGCCCCCCGAGGGCCCTCTGCGGGCAGCTTAAGCTTGGGAGTCCCTCACCCTTCTGCCCCCTCCCCTCCCTCCATCAGGCCAGCCCCTGGAGCAGGTGGGCTTCACTGAGGCCAGAATTTGACTGAAGCGTCTCCAGGGGGCGGCCCAGCCCCCATCCCTGCCTGAGGTGGGGGGCGACTTGACATTTCCAGACTCTGGCTTAACTGAGCCCCACCTTTCCAGGAGGAGAAGGCTGTGGCTGGACCTGCCCCTGCCCTTCCTCCCAGCCACCGACACGCAGGTTGTGTCCGTCCTGGCTTGGGACCGCAGTTATCTGGGCGCTCCAGCTGGGTTTCTCAGCCTTGGTGTTTGGGGGTGGCTGTGTCGTGGCCTCACTCAGAACCTTGGGGCCTGGAGTTGATTTTGGCCACTTCCGGAGGCCCGACCCAGTCCTAGGACCCTCAGGCTTCCTCCCTCCTCCCTTGCAACCCTTCCTCTCAGGATTAATGGGACATCTTGGTCACTCCACCCCAGCTGCAGCCCCCAAAAGAGACAGGGCATAGTCAGGCTTTGGAGACACACCTGGGTTCAAGTCCAGAGCTGCCAGAGCCTCCGTTCTCCCCTGAGGAATGGGGGTGGTCTTCCCTGCCCGGCAGGGCGTTTGTGATGAACTGCGCCCAGCGCCTTGTGGTTGGTGCTCACCTCCAGGCTGCTGTCACAGTTATGATGACCCGGAACCTTCCGTGGCCCGAAGGCTGGACTGATGTAGTAGACAAAGATGAACGCGCCGTGTGTCCAGTGCCGGTGGGGTTTGGGCGAGGACCGGCCGGCTGGGACGGGCTTCTGGGAGGAGGCTGGTGATGCTGGTATCAGGTGCTGAACTTTCTCGAGGGCCTGCGCTGAATCTGGGGCAGGACCCTCTCAGCGTCCGTGCCTGGGACTATACATGGGGTCTTGGCCACACCTGTCATGGGCTGTCATGGGCTCAGAAACGCCCCGGGCCCTGACTAGCCTGGTACAAGGTCTTCGCTGGCCCAGAGGGCCGAGGTGGTGGGGTGCTAGCTTTGGTCTCTTGGCAGGACACGTGCAGGTGTCCTCAGCTGCTCTAATGCCAGTCCTGGATCACACCTGTCTGGGAGAGACAGGGACACAGAGAAAGAGCCCTGTCTGGAACCAGGCAGCCAAGGTTTTGGCGGGGCTGCTGCTGCTGTCTGCAGTTTTCTGTGGTTATGTTGTCAGTTTCCTGGTCTGTGCAATGGGTCGGCGGAGCCCTGCCCCCAAGGGCGTGCTGGGAAGCTCATTCAAGATGAAGAGTGGCAGGCTGCTGGCTGTCAGTGGGCTTGTGGGGCCTCGTGGCTCTTCAGGACCCGGGGGCCCCTCATGGGGGCCACAGCGTGGGCAGATCCCCTCCCCTCCCCCCGCAGACCTGTGGGGGGCACTGAGCAGCATTGGGGGGGGTGTCCCTGGTAGAGCGGGCTGGGGGCCAAGGTGCCCGTCATCTTGGTGATGTTTTTCTTCTGTCTCTCTGATGCTTCCCCGCTCAATTATTTACCCAGGGAATTTGGGCTTCTTCACTTGTGGTTTTGGCAAGGGCTTCACACAAATGGTTTGCCCTGGTGGTCTCTTAGCCATTTAAGATAAACAGCCAAATCAAATGCAGGCCTTGCCGGGGAGCTCAGGCAGGCTGGGGGGCTGGGTGGAGACGGGCAGGCCCCTGGCCCTGCGTCGTGGAGGTCAGAGCTGGGAGGTGCGAGGAGGGATGCTGGGCAGTGCCAGGGCTTTGGGTGGGGGGGCAGTCAGAGCCTTCGGAAAGGCCTCGGTTGGGTGCTGCGTGTGGGTGTCCGTGTCGAGGAGGAGTGTGGGCTGAGAGAGACACCAGCTGGCGGTCCCCCGGGGCCGGAGGCTCAGCAGATCCTTGGCGCTGGGAGGTGGACTGGAGCTGTCCGAGGCCTGTACAGCCGGCCCATCCCCATGGCGCAGACTTCCTGGCTCTTCCGGAGGGGGTGGCTCAGATCTGGGGGAAGCAAATCCCCAAAGGGAGTGTGCTCCCGAAGCCCCCAACCTGGGGAGACCCTCCTGGGATCAGGGGGCCCCTCTTTGCCCCGGCCCCGTGCACTGGGCCTGCCTGGGATGGGAGTCTGATCTCGAGACAACCCAACCTGGCCGCTGTGAGCATAGGACCTCTCAGGCCCCGCCACTTCCCTGCCCCCACCCCTGCCTGAGTCCCCACTGCCCGCCGCCCCCCGCCCGGCACCCCGGGCCTCCCAGCCTGGAAGAATGGCCCGCAGCCCTCTGCCCCGGGCCCCGGTTCTGCACCCCCAACCCCTCGCCCCGTCCAGGGTCCGACTGACCAGCCTTTTCTATTGTTTTTTCTCCAGGGCCGTGCAGGCCTGCCCAGCCGCCAGCGATGGCCCCCATAGCTGCCTCCTCCTCCCACCCTCACACATCCGTGATCACTTCACCTCTGCGCGCCCTGGGCGCTCTGCCGTGCTGCAGCGCGCGCCCTGTCTCGGGTGACGGGACTCAGGGTGAGGGTCAGACGGAGGCTCCCTTTGGATGCCAGTGTCAGTTGTCAGGTAACCGACCACGACGGTGATGACGCGGTGGGGGGGGCGGGCTCCCGGGGATGGGGGGTGTGCCCCGCTGGCGGCCTGTCCCAGGCGGGCTGGGGCCAGGTGGGGACCAGGGGAGATGTGCGACGACGTGCGCCCCACAAGGCCTTTTTGGGGAGGTGCTGGGGAAACGGTGAAGGATGTCAGCAGAACTGTTCACCCGGGCCCTGGTCCCCATCCGTCAAGCGGTCCCCACCCACGCCGCCCCCCGTCCTGAGAGTGTCCCCCCCGCAATGCTTTCCCCAGCCTCCCGATGTCCCCTCTCTGGGCTGTTTAGCCAAAGCTTAATTGGATAACGCTTAACATCTGAGGTTTTCTTCTGCCCTCGTCACTGCCACCCCCCTCCCGCGACCCAGCCACTACCCCCCACCTCCCAGACGCTGCTAGGAGAAGATTCCTTGGTAGTCTGTGTACGTTGCCGGAACCGTCCAAAACGCTGAGTTTCTCTTTGTGAGAATGTGTTGCCCATTAACTTTGAGAAAGAAAAAAACAGAGTCACTCGGAAGGAGTCTTCTAGTGTTGGCCCTGGGAGGGAGCGAAGCCTGGCAGGGTGTGTGGGGGCAGGGCTGAGCGCCGGGCTGGGGTCCGGGGGGCTGCCCGTTCCATAGATGGGCGGACCGGGCCAGTGCGGCAACATCCCCTGTTCTCTGTGGCATCCTTTCTCTCTTCCCCAAACAAAACCCAAACCACTCCTGTGGGCTGGGGTCCCTGGAATTTGTAGGCAGGGACCTGCCACCCCAGCTGCTCCTGCCCAGGATCTTGGCAGGGCCTGATGCAAAGAGCACTGAGGCCACAGGAGCCTGGATGCTGACACAGATGCAGGTGGTGGTAAGGGCCCCGGGGTCTGGTTTCCAGGCAGGAGCCAGGAAAAGAGAGGGTGGGGGGAGAGCAGGGGCAGGTTCTGTTTGTCCCCAGGCATGTTGCAGGCTTTCTCTCGATGCGGATGGTGAAGGGAAAATGATTTTTATTGGGTAGGCTTTACTTTTAATTGAAGCTGCCCCAAAGGATGGTTCCTGTTGGAACCACGGCTCTGCAGAGGGCAGCCCAGCTCAGGGTCAAGAGCTGCTCGGGCCTTCCTGCTTGGTTGGGTGGCCTGCAGCCTGCCTCACCCCTCCCCATGACAGATGGTGACTTCATAAGTCCTGGGCTTGTGTCTTGAATGCACAAAGCAAAGACTACATCGCCTGGGAAGGAGTCTGCATGGCTTGCGAAGAAGCCGGCTCTCTGCCTCAGGCTGCCCCGGTGCCCATGGTGAATGGGGCTCCCATCCCAGCTCTGGGCTATGATCCCTGCTTGCTGGGTGGCTGCCTTGCTCCCATGGCTTCCTTTAAATCAGGCTGCAGCCTTACTGCTGCTCGGGGGCCGCACTATCAAAGCCCAGCCCGGGTGTTTACAACTGGACGTGGTCAAGTTCTGTGGTGCAGAAACATGACCTCTCTGGCAGTGACCGCCTGGGGGCTTGGCTTATCCTGCTGGTGGCTCAGGCTCGGCTTGGAAGCTGTGGTGCAGGGCGGAGCTGTTAACATCCCCGTTTTACAGATGGGGAAGCAAAGCCAGGGGTGCGTGGCTGGGCCCAGGTCCCAGAACAGGGAAGTGTCTTTAGGATACTTCCTGGCAAGGCCACCCCTCTTTCCACTGAGCCAGCTGCCTCCCTCCATCCAGGGTTCCTTCTCGCCCTGTCTAGGGGCCGTGTATCGAGTGCCTGCCGTGTGCTGCATATGTCGTGAATGTTCTTGAATTTAAGCCTCACCATCACCTTAGCAGGTAGGCTTGCTATCCCCACTTTACAGATGAGAAAACGAGGCTCAGGGACATGAGGTGTCATGGTTCCTGTTCATTCGATCACTGACTCATTCATTCATTCTCGGGCACTTAGTTTGCAGGCACTGTGCCAACCACAGTGCAGCCCAGCACGGCAGGTCCCTGCCCTCCAGCAGCTTGCAGTCTGGCGGGCAGGGTGGCACGGTGGGAATGGGGACCTGTGGGGAGGGGAGGGAGGAGCAGAGGTGGGGTTTGATCCTGGGCTGCTCCTTCCGCACCTGCTTCATCTTTGGCTTGGCCCACCTGGCTTAGAGGCCTTCTTGGATTTTAGAACTTGATGTCATGAAGGCTCAGCGCCCCTGGGCAGCCCCCAGGCTGGCTGGCAGTGTCTGGGAGGGTAGGGAGGCACAGTTTCAGTTCCTGGGGTCCCTGGACCAGCTCCCAATGTCCTCAGGAGCCAGCTCTCAGCCTCCGACGCTCTGCCTGGATCCCCAGCATGCTTGGGTCTGCAGTAGTTAGGCTGGGCCTGGTGGCACCATCATATTTTCAGATCACCTTCAATACCTGGAAGTATCCTGTGCCAGCGGTTTTTGTCCCTTTGTGGCTTCGGCCCCTGGCACTGGGCTGTTGGCTTAAGTGTTTTTAGTACCTGTTTAATTTGTAGTTGGAATGGAGTCATTGCATTCCCGGTAACCTGGTCGGAGGAACCAGTCCTCGGCAAAGATGGAACAGGGCCGCCGGCCTCACTCGCTTTGTTTTGTCCCTTTTCGGATCAGGATGTGCTGAACCTGTCTCTTCAAATTAACATGGAAAACTTCGGTGTAACCGTGTCATGCCTTTGAATGCCCTTGTGGTTAGGTATCGAATGTGGGGGAGACAGCGCACAGGTGTGTGTGTCTGTGTACCTTGCCTGCTGGCGGCATGCCAAACAGCCCTGCCTCCCAGGACCCCACCCCCAGATCGCCTTCTGATGGTCACAGTGGGAAGAAGGGACTAGGGGTCCCCTTTGCTTTTTGACTCCGTGGAAATAGTAGGGGCCTTTGAGTCTGAGTGTTCCTGGAAACTGACATTTCTTCCCTGAGAAATTCCAGGTAGGAACTTCTCCAAGGTGTCTGGGGAGTCAGAAGGCTGGGGCTGTGGTCCTGGCCCTTACTCCACCTGGCCTATGACCTTGAATAAGTCGTTTTACCTCTCTGGGCCTCAGTTTCCCCTTCTGTAAATATATATATTAACGCATGTATATATTTATGGTATACATGTAACATTTAAAAACAAGGCTTTGGAGTTCCCGTCGTGGCGCAGCGGAAACGAACCTGACTGGTAACCATGAGGACGCAGGTACGATCCTTGGCCTCGCTCAGTAGGTTAAGCATCTGGTGTTGCCGTGGGCTGTGGTGTAGGTCACAGATTCGGCTTGGATCCCATGTTGCTGTGGCTGTGGTGTAGGCTGGCAGCTACAGCTGTGATTTGACCCCTAGCCTGGAAACCTCCATATGCCACAGGTGCAGCCCTAAAAAAAAAAAAAAAAAAAAAAAAAAAAGCCCGTTGTGGCTCAGCGGGTCAAGAACCTGACATAGTCTTCATGAGGATGTGGGTTCGATCCCTGGCCTGGCTCCATGGGTGAAGAGTCTGATGTTGCCATGAGCTACGGTGTAGGTTGTAGATGTGGCTCAGATCTGGTGTTGCTGTGGCTGTGGCCTCAGCTGCAGCTCTGATTTGACCCCTAGTCCTGGAACCTCCATATGCTGAAGGTACGGCCGTAAAAAGAAACAAAATAATCAAAAAACCCTCCCCAAGCCTCGAGGCTCCTCATATTGATCTCTGAGACAGAACATTGATCAGTCGATGACTGAAATGCTGTGTCTGCCTGCGGGTGGGACTTGGCTAGGGTTCCCAGGGCAGGGGTGGGGTGTTCCGTTTGAGAACCGGGGGGCTGTGGATCCCCTGAACCCTTCCTTGTTCTGAGGTCTTCGCCATCGGGAGGCCGTCATCAGCGTATCAGACTGCGGAGTAAAGGCTGATGTGCCCTGGGTGACCTTGGACAGGTCATTTCCGCCCTCTTCCTCAGTTTCCCCACCTATAAAATGGGGGTAATTGAAGGATTGCTCTGAGGATTGAATGAGGTCATATGTGCCAGGTGCCGAGAACAATCCGTCTTGCCAAGCATGCCCTCCAGACATTCATGCCCCAGCAGGATGTCTCACCACCTCGTACCCCGACCTGCCGGGCACCATGTGGATGCCGACTTCAAGCTGGATCCCTGGTTCCCATCCTTAACGGCCGTTGGCCCCTTGACTGTCTCAGATCATGGTCAAGCTGGATCCCTAGTTTCCATTCTTAAAGGTATTTAGCCTCTTGGCTGGCTTCCTCCTTGGGAGGTTGGAACAGGAACCGAGAAACTTCATTGCATATTTAAGAGCCGCCAGTGGTCATCAGCCACAGTGATTAATACGCACGCTTGGTGAAGTTTAAGGTCTTGGGCAAGAACACACAGGATCCCGGCCCTGGGAAGCCAAGTGTTTGGATTTAATAGAAGGAGTCAGTTGCAGTCATTAGTATATGCTGAAATCACAGGGCAATCTTGTAAAGTTAAATTCAATTTACTTTTCTACTGAAATTGTACTTGCTGTGTTATTTAACTAGTCTGGGGTTTCTTGGCATGGGTTAAAGGGACAATAAAGATAAAAGAATACCTGTGCGTAAATAGTAGGTTTCACAGTAGAATCTGTCGTTTTCTCCTCCTTCAATTATATCCCAGTGTTCGTTTTGTGTTGGTTTTATCACCAGAACCTTCCAATGGGATCTGCTGTGTGTGGATCAGACCACCCTAGCTGTGGAAGCTTGATGCAATTAATACAGTCTGTCTGGAAAGTGGCCTTATTTCTGGAAGTTTTATGTTAATGATATGGTCTGTGCTTTGCACATTTCATACCAGAACAAGACGCACGCTGTAGTTTCACTTTGGACTGGGTTTGATTAACACCGGAGGATCCCTGGGCAGTCACAGGGCGATGTGGACTTATGTGGCCGTGCTCTCCAGGCCCCTGCTGGCCCTGCACCCCCATTCTGGGGCAGGGGGTGCAGAGGCGCCCTGGTGGGGCCTGGGGGCCTCCATGGAGACCTTGGAGGGAGGGGTGAGTACAGGGAGAAGAAGAGGAGTGAGTGTGGGTGAGCGTGCGTGGACCAGAAACACGGCGGCGTCGGGGAGGGTTCCAGACCCGCCCTCGCCATTCTCTCGATTCCATGAAGGTGCGTTCGTGGTGGGCTCTTTCCTTCGACCAGGTCCCAAGGTCGACGGGGCTCAGCTCATTGTGGAAAACGGGCTCCCGGGGGAGTTATTAAAAATTCAGAGAGTCATCTGTACGCCCTGCGCTGATGTCTGCTTCGCGAGAGGGGCTGGCGGTCCAGCTCATCAGGTTCCTGGCGTCTGCGCCAGTGTCTGCTGGCTTCTGGGGATCACATCACTGCCGAGGTTGCCCTTGACCGCTTGCCTCTGGAACCCAGACGCCTCCTTCCGAAACTGGAGGAAGTGCTGGGAGAGGCCACGGAGAGCTGCAAGGCCCCCAGTGCAGAGGGAGCCGCCTCTCCGGGCTGGCAGAGGTGGCCGAGGGTGGCAGGGCTTGAGTGGACTCCAGAAAAGTCCCCTGGTGGCCAGAGCTGCAAAGTGACATCTCCTCCAGCACTATGGGTGCCAGAGGAGCTGGGGATCGGGGTGGGGGGTGGGGGTGGGGCAGAAGCAGTGCAGAGCTGCCCAGTGGGGGGCAGGGCCACCTACCCTTGGGGCTGTCCTTGGATGAAAGGGGGTCCCAGCGATGTCCTGGAGCAGAGGTGCTGCAGCCTGGCCAGATTTCGTTTCCGTCTCCAAGCCAGCCCTTCAGACGTTCTGAAAGCAGAGCTAAATCAAAGAATTCTGTTCAAATCCGCACAAGATGTTGCTGTTTTTCTGCTCTGACAGGAGAGGCATTTGGAAGTGCCGTTTCTTTCTTTCTTTTCTTTTCTTTCTTTCTGTCTTTCTTTTTTTTTTTTTTTTTTTTTTATAGCTGTCTTAAAAAGGAGTTTGGCTGTTTAGCACAGCTGGTGCTCATTACATTATGCACTGGCAATAAAATAGCATGTGTAATTAATTTTTAATGCAGCGCTGGATGCAGCGCTTTAAAGCAGTTAGTGGATGTGAAGAACCAGCCCTGGCCACCGGCATCCGGGGTCTCAGAGCCAGGCGGCCACCGTCTGTAGCTTGAAAGGGAATCCGAAAGCGGGGATGGATGGTCCAGAAGCGGGTCCTCCACGGGTGACCTGAAGGCTTGAGTTAATTTTTAACGCTCTAGGATCAGAGATTATCATCTCACCCAACCCCTTCCTTACCTAGATGGGGACATGGAGGCAGAGTGGGGAAGAGGCCACAAGCTGTGGGCGGCAAGCTGCCTGGGACCGCGTCCCTCAGGCTCCTCCCACCGGGCCGTGCTGGCCCTGTTGCGTTCTGTTGAAAATGGAGGAGGAAATTCATCATCGGGCTGAAGCCACGTCGTAGCTTATAGACCTGGCAACAGAGAGAATATTTGCTTTGAGGTCCTCCGTAGCCTCTGGGACCCCTACTTTTGTCAGCTGCCGGGGGTCCCAGCTTTCTGTTGTGCTCTGATCGCTGGCTGCCCTGTCTCATCTCAGGCATCTCTTCCGGGCCATGGATTTAGGTTTGAAGTTATTTTTTTAAATTAAATTAAATTTTGTTTTTCTTTTTTGGTTGCCTCTTGGCCCGTGGAGTTCCCAGGCCAGGGATCAGGTCTGAGCTGCACTTGCGAAGTATGGTCGCAGATGTGGCAATGCTGGATCCTTAACTCGCGGTGCCGGGCCGGGGATTGAACCTGTGTCCCCGCACTGCAGAGATGCCGCTGATCCTATTGCACCACTGTGGGAACGCCTGTGCTTGAAATTAGATGCCATGGTGGACACGTGTAGGAGGAGGAGCTGCAGGCCTTGTGGGAGGCTCCAGAGATGCTTGGTCCTTATTCTTAAGGTGTCTGGGTGTGAATATGGGCCCCTGGGCAAGCCGCTTCCTTTCTCTAAGCCTCAGTCTCCTCACCTGGGAAATGGGGACACTAGCAATACCTGACCTTCATCCTGAGGTGGCCTTAGCTGGTTGCCTGCATGTGGGGAGGTCAAGGCAGAGGGACGTGGGGGAGGCAGGAAGGAGAAAGCCAGGCTGTTGAAAAGTACCCGGATGCTGACTTGGTTGCCATCTCTGAAAGTCCTGCCTGGGAGGTTTTCTTAGTTTCCGTGAAAGAGAAGAAAGGCTTGTGGCCACCACTGCTCCTGAGACTGGCTGCTGTATTTAAAGGGCCTACTGTGTGCAGCACTGTCCCGGGTGCTTTGCATACCTCGCTCAGGCACCTCTCCTCATAAATCCCATAAGGAAAAGCGGCCCCCTCCTTTTGCTCAGGAGAGTACCTGGGCTCAGAGAGGCCAAGCAACGTGCCGGGGGTCACACAGCACACAAACAGCAGAACCGAGACTGGAACTTGGGTCTGGCCAGCCCTGGAGTCATGTTCTCAGCTCTCCCTTCTGGCTTCGAGTTGGGCTACTTGGGAGCTCAGACGTGGGCAGCAGAAAAGCCACTGGCCTGTGGGAAACCACATGCAGACATGGTCCCTGCATTTTCCTTTCTTCCTTCCCCGGTCAGGCTGGTGCCTGATCTGGCCTTTTTTTTTTTTTTTTTTTTTTTTGTCTTTTTGATATTTCTTTGGGCCGCTCCTGCGGCATATGGAGGTTCCCAGGCTAGGGGTCCAATCGGAGCTGTAGCTGCCAGCCTACACCGGAGCCACAGCAACGTGGGATCCGAGCCGCGTCTGCAACCTACACCACAGCTCACGGCAACGCCGGATCATTAACCCACTGAGCAAGCGCAGGGATCGAACCCGCAACCTCATGGTTCCTAGTCGGATTCGTTAACCACTGCGCCACGACGGGAACTCCCTGATCTGGCCTTGATGTAGGGATCCAGAAGTGAGCTCCTGGGGCTGTCGGGGTAGGGGCGGGGGGTTGTCTCTGCCTCGAGATGCCTTTCTCTGCTTAAAGAAAATTAAACAACTGGGCTCACGGGAGCTGGGACGGCCCCGGTAGTCTACTGGGGAGAGGGCGAGGCCGGCCGTGGGGACCAGCTTCTTCCACAGTGTGGGCCAGTGACAGAGGTGGGTGTGGGCCTCTGCCACGAGGTCCCACTGACCCAGTGAGCCTTCTGTAGCCCCGGCTGGCCCCAAAGAGGTCCGGGTTGTTAGTGACTTAAGAGGACACAGCAGAATGGACTTCATACCGCCGGAGGGCAGCTTTGAGGTTGAAGAAGAGGCCAGGAGCATGGGACGAGATGTTGTCATCCAGCCACCCTCAAATTCCTTCCTCTACCAGGTCGGTGTAGATCCTCTCGGGTCTTCCCAGCGCTTGGCCGGGCCCTGCCTTCTGTGCTCAGGAAGTGCCGATGGAGGACAAGACCCAGACAAGGTGTGTTGCCGCCTGGGAACAAGCAGAAATGCAGGGAGTGATGTCACTTCCCTCCTTTTCTTCTTCTTCTTTTTTTTTTTTTTTGGTCTTTTTAGGGCCACACCCGAGGCACGTGGAAGTTCCCAGGCTAGGGGTTGAATTGGAGCTGCAGCTGGAGCCTATGTCACAGCCACAGCCACGCCAGATCCTTAACCCACTGATGGAGGCCAGGGATCAAACCTGCGTCCTCAGGGACACTAGTCGGGTTCGTGACCGCTGAGCCGCGATGGGAACGCCTTGTTCCCTCATTTTCCTACCCAGTTCCTTAGACGCAAGAGAAACCAACTTGCATCCTCCTTACAGCTGGAGGTGTTTTTGTTACTTTTTTTAATTTTAAAAAATTTTTTTCGGTGGTGGGGGCGAACTAGATGTACTTGACTTTCCAACCCGAGGGCCGGGCAGGGCGGAGGGGCTTCGTGCTGTATGTATTTCACAATCAAACCCCAAAAGTCTAAACCATGAAATAAAGTTTATCCAAACATAATCAAGGCTGGCCAATTTAATCCAAAAAGCAGTGGGAAGAAACCCTCGGCGGGCAGGGGTCCCTCTGCGTGGAGGTCTGCTGCCCGGAATTCTACCTGTGGGGGTTCGTAGCCCGCTCAACACTGCCACCGCCTCCTCGGGCGTTCTTCCATAATAGCGAGAGCCCGGGGGGTGGTGTGTGGTCGGGGTGGGGTGGGTGCCTTTGGCAGAATTTTCTTTATGATCAGAGTCATTGGTCCGCACCCCAGGTCATCATTCCTGCAACCCCGCTGTGTGTCAGGCTCTCTGCAGGGCTCTTCCCACACATTTGAGCTTCCTGGCAGCGTCTCTCTTAGGAAGGTAACATCTTCTGTAGTTCACAGGTGAGAAGTCTGTGACCAGAGAGGTGAGGTGACTTGCCTGAAATGGCACGGCTGGCAGAGGTGGGATTTGAACCCAGGTCCTCTTGGGTCTGGGGGGCCACGGCCTGCTCTTCTCCTTGCTTTCTGGCTTCCAGACTGCCCACCCGCGGGCCTTCTCCCTGGCACGTGTGAGGGCGAGGGGCACGCCAATAAATCATGGAGCTGCTCAGGGCTGGCCGAGCCCGGGATAATAAGAACGCCTGTGTTTTATGATTTCAGGGGGAGGGATCAGAGGGCGCGGGACTCCTGCAAGGAGGTTAATGCGAAAGCGGCGTCTCTACCTGCAGAGACGGGGTGGTAGGAGTCTTTGCATAAATCCAGCCATTTTTAATTATTGCCTTTGTTAATAAGAGGTGAGGAATGGCTGGGGGGACAAGGCCCCTCTGGGCCCGGGCGTTGGCCGTGGAGCTGTATTTAACGGGTCCTTTCTGATGCGGGCACCCTCTTCTAGAATCCCCTGGTGCTTTATTAACGAGCGCCTCATTTTATTCTTGATATCATAGTAAAGGGAATCTGTGCTCGAGGGCCTACTGTGTGCACGGGCTCTGTACACGCATTCTTTCGCATGATGGTGTGAGGCTCGGCCTGTTGGATTTTTTTTTTTTAATTGCGATAAACTGCACGGAGCATAAACGTCACCACTGTAACTGTAGCCCAGCGGCGTTAAGTCCTCTGACATTGTTCTGCAACCGTCCCCACCTTCCGTCTCTAGAACTTCGTTGTCGTCCCAAGTTGAAACTGTCCCCGTCAACACTGACCCCCCACCCCCCGCCTCCCAGCCCACAGCCACTCTTCCCCTTCTGTCTCCGTGACTTTGACCGCCCTGGGGGTCTCCTATGCGGGGCTCATCTCACGCAGCATCACATCCTTCACATAAGAGCCGGTGTCAGCATCGCCTCCGGGTTCGGGTTGAGTAAGAGTCGCTGTGTGGACGGGGCGCAGTCTATCCATTCATCGTGCGATGGACGCTGGTCGTTGCCACCTTTTGGCTGCCGTGAACAGTGCGGCTGTGAGTGGGTGGACGCCTCGTGGTTGGAGACCCTGCCTTCAGTTCTTTGGGGTGAATGGCCAGAGTGGAATTGCTGGATCGTACGGTAACTCTGGGTCTAACTCATTCGGGAACCGCCCACCCGTTTCCCGCGGTGCCTGCGCGGCTTTGCCTTCATTCCCACCAGCGGTGCTCAGGGGCCCTGTTTTTCCACCCCCGCCCTTGACCTCTGGAGTTTGTCGTTGGGGACCCCGAGCCTCAGGTGTAGGGATACCAATCGGCCCAAGTTATGTGGTTAATACACCTGAGAGCCTGGAGTGGGATCGGCCCCCACTGACCCCAGCCTTGGCGCCTGCGGCCGTGATCACGGGCCAGTGCCTCCAGGGTTCTCTGAGGGTCTCTGACATCAGCTCTCATCTCCCAGGATGCTGGTTTTCTGCAGTCAGCTAAACAGTTCACTAGCTTGAGAGTTGGGGGGGTGGCGGTGAGAAATTCTGCAGATGGACAGTTTTCACTTTCCTTTCTGCTGTGTCCTCAGGGCGTTGCTTTGGGTTCAGTTCAGCAGAAAGAGTGGGTGTTCAGAGTGGGGACACGTGGGGGCAGGGTAGCTGGCTGGTGTCCTGGGCCCTCTCCGTCCTCTCTGAGCATCTCCTGTCTGCCTGCTGTCACCACGCCAGCCTTGCCCACCCCGCTGGGCTGGGAGGAGTTGGAGGGCAGCCTTAGGTGGAGTACAGGGCGGCGTCCTGGGTCTGCCACTCTGGTTCGGAGCCCTGGGTGCTTTGCTGCAGGGAGAGGGCGAGGGGCTGCAGTGCGGGTTATTGCTGTGATTTCTCCCCGTGGCCCTGCCTTAGTTACTGGGGGTTGCAGTAGCAGCAACGAAAGTCGCTGTCTCACGGTTCTGGAGGCCACAAGTTCAAAAGCAAGGTGTCGGCTGGGCTGGGCTCCCTCTGAAGGGGAGAATCTGCTTCTGGTGGCTCAAGGCATTCGTTAGCCTGGGGCTGTGTCCTTCCTGCCTCTACCTCCCTGGTCAGCTGGCCTCCGCCTTGGTGTCAGTCTTCTCTCGTGGATGATTAAAATTAAAAGGACAGGAGTTCCTGGTGTGGCTCCACGGGTTAAGGACCTGATGTTGTCTCCACGAAGATGTGGGTTCGATCCCTGGCCTCGCTCAGTGGGTTGAGGATCCAGTGTTGCCATGAGGCTTGGTATAGGTTGCAGATGCGGCTCGGATCTGGTGTTGCTGTGGCTGTGGCATAGGTCAGCAGCTGCAGCTCTGATTTGACCCCTAGCCTGGGAGCCTCCATATGCCACAGGTGCACCCATAAAAAAGGGAACATAAAAAAAAAATAATTTAAAAGGGAGTTCCCGTTGTGGCTCAGCGGAAACGAATCCGACTAGGAACCATGAGGTTTCGGGTTCGATCCCTGGGCTCCATCAGTGGGTTAAAGATCCGGCGCTGCCGTGAGCTGTGGTATAGGTCGCAGACGCGGCTGGGATCTGGCGTTGCTGTGACTCTGGCATAGGCTGGTGGGTATAGCTCCGATTCGATCCCTAGCCTGGGAATCTCTGTATGCCGCGCGGGTGCGGCCCTAGAAAAGGCAAAAAGACAAAAAAAAAAAAAAAAAAAAAAACAAAAAACAAAAAACCCCCCCAAAAAACAAAAAACCTGGAAAGGACAATCGGCATTGGGTTTGGAGCCCCCGGGGGTAGAATGCAGAAGGGCCGTCATCGCTGCTCCTGAACCCGATTGTGTCTTCAGTGACCCTTTTCCCAAGTAAGGTCACAGTCACAGATTCTAAGGATGAGGGACATTTCATTTCGGCGTCTGCCCTTCACCCCGTGATGTACCCCTCCTGCACGGTGTGCCCTCCGGGGCAGGAACCCCAGGTGGGTGCCCTGCGGGAACTCCCAAGATCCCAGCAGTTTCAGGCACAGGCGAGGTGTCCCCCAAAGGTGGGTCAGGTTGAACTTGGAGCTGGTGTCCGATGGGACGGCCACGTGGTCCTCTCCCCAGGAACCGGGTGGCTCTCAGATGCTGTCACCTCTGGGCAGGACTCAGACCTCCACGGTGTGTGGAAGGTTGTGTCCCCTGCCCCCCAGCTCTGGCCCCATGCCACAGAACGCGGTTGTTACCAGAGAGGGGGGTAGCTTTAAAAAAAAGTCTGCAGTGATTATTATGAGAAAAATTAGTAGAGTTGCATAGGAGCTAAAAATAGCTGGACACATACTTGCCTATAATTTTTTTTTTTTTTAAGAAAATGTAATTATTTTGGGACATAGGCTCTGAGAAGCCAGGAGTATTTTCGTCTGCATCGTCTGAGACGTGGTGCGTCTTCTCAGGAAGATGCACGTGTGTGAGGCCCCAAGGCAGGTGGCCTGTGGAGCTGGGCGGGGACCGGGGTCAGGAGCCGGGTCCTGGCCCCCAGTTTGCTGTGCATGTCTTTGCGGGGAGGACAGTCCTTGAGTGACCTCACTGTGGCCACACTGGGCCCCCTGGGAGGGCTGAATCTGCTGCAGCTCTGGGACCAGGAGGCCCAGGGATTCCCTCTGGGTGGGGCCGCCCTGCCCCACCCTCCTGTGCTGACCCGGGTCTGAGTGGACCTACAAGAAATAACCAAGACTTGAGGGAGAACATTCCATGGCTTTTTCCTTTGGAGCCAAACGTTGCCTCATGTAATTTTCTCCCTGGTTTTTCCCATTGCCTCTGCCAGGGGCCTTGGGACTGGCACAGACCCCGTAATAAAAGGCCCTGTGTGTTTGTGCATTAATATCTCCGCATATGTTCATGTGTGTGTGTGCATATGTGTGTGCGAGTGTGTAGTTGTGCACGCATGTGTACGCACATGTATGTGCATGTATGTGATTGTGACCGTAGATGTGTGTTGATATGTGAGTGCGTGTGGTTGTGTGTGCGTGCGTGTGTGTACGCGTGTATGGAGGTGGGCACCCTGGTGTGTGTGCGTGCGTGGTGGTAGTGGCCTGTGGTGTGGGGGCGCTGTCAGCACAGAGCAGCTCCCCGCCCGCCCCGGCCCAGTGCCGGGTGTTTATGGTGGAGACACTTTGGATTATTTTTCCTCCCAGAACTTTGCCGTCTCCTGGATCGCTCTGTGTGCGATCAGGTTTCGGCGCTGAGGCCAAGTCTCCCTCTGGGGAGGGAGCTCGCCTTCTCTGGGGGTGAGCTCGCCTTCTCCGTCCCTTCTGGGGGAGACGGCGTCCCCCGTCCCACCCCAATCTCAGAGGGAGACTGCGGTTCCCAGGCCCGGAGCGTGTGGCCAGTCCTGAGTGCGCCCGCCCGGGAGGGTGTGCGGTGGGGGGAGATGGGGGGATGCCAACTTGGACGTGGACGCCTGGGGTCGAGTCCCGACCCTGATGGGGGCACTTTGCTAAACCCTTTCAGCGTTCCTCAGCCCAGCTCTGCAAGGGAGGCGCTGTTGTCCCCATTTTGCAGATGTGGAAACTGAGGCGAGTCTGACTTGAGAGCCCTGAACGGCTGGATTAGATTAGAACCTTCCCTGTTACACGCCCACCTCCAGCTGCCGCTGGTGTGTGGAGGAGGTGAGTAGGGGCAGGCATTACTCTACTGTTTTTATGGCTGTTATGGCTGTAGGTATTACCGCGATCCTCCTGGCATCTGCATGCCCCCCACCCCCGTGGCTCAGACCTGCCCCCTGACCTCTCTGGCTCCCAGGGGGACCATTTCGTCCTTCCCAGGCGATGGGCGTCCTTACCTCGCAGCCTTTGGCCCCCCCCTCGCCCTCCCCTCCCTTTTGGGTTTGTGTGTATATGAGGTCTGATTGTCTTTCTCCCCTAATTGAGATAATGAACACAGTGGTTCCAGAACCACTGCACTGAAAGTCAAGTGCAAAGTGATGGTTTTCATTTCTGGGTCTCTCTCTCTTAACATGCATCTCTTTAAGGAGGGATCGGCTGAAAGCAAACAGCTAATAACCTATGGATTTATGGAGCCCGTGCCAACCGGCCTAATAAGCTTTTATACCTGGAACCAGCGTTCTGCCCCTTTAAGTTGAAATTCTAACTTGCTTGGTATTTTACAGGGCCTGGTTTCATTTATGCTGGAGCCAGACTTACTATGTGAGAGCCGTCCGCATGCTGGAATTAGTCTTAAGCTTGCTTCTGTGGCGTTGCCAAATTCCATGTTTGTGTTTTATTTAGAATTCTTTTCACGGCCAGCCGATTCTGTTCCGGCACACACAGGCGCTGTTGCGCCCCACGGAGAAAATAAGCAAGCTTGCGTTTTCTTTGGCAGAGGCCGTGGCCACAATAGACTGCGGTCTCCGAAACATTTTTTAAAAGCTATTTTAACCCATAACAGATGCATAAAGTCGGCACAGGCATGCCAGTTTTCTTAGTTTTAATTAAAAAATAATTACAGTCTAATGGGATGTAAGTGACAAATTTGGAGGAACGGTAGACGACATTCTCTGCAACTTAGAAACGAGTGCCTCTCCCTGTGCCTCTCCCTTGGCCCGCGCCGCGGTGGGGAGCAGTTGGGGAGGGGACCTGGGAGGTCCTCTCCATCGCGGGGCGGGGGCAGGGGTGGCGGGCGCCGTCCTGGTCACTGTTGGGTCCTGTGGAAGCCTTGGTGAATGGTGTGCGGCCTGGTGACAGCTGCCAGGATGCCGCGATGAGCTTCGAAGGTTCCGTGTGATCTTGGAGCATCCGCTGTCCAGGCATGCTTGATGGGAAATTCTCACCTGCGGGCCGCTTCAGCGCTGTGATGCTGGTACTCGGTGCCGCGGCCTCAAGTGGGCTGGCTGATCCCCACTCCCCTTTAGGAACCAGAAGCGTGTGGGTGCTGGGGGTTATGTAAATAAGATACAGCCTGGAAGGTAAAGAGGCAGAAAACCAGTGGCTTGCCAGGTACTGCTGCTTGCAAAAAATCTGCACCCCAGATGCTCAACTTGGGTTCAGTTTTTATGTAAAACTCGACACTCTTTGGAACCTGGAACGGAGCGAGGCGGTCCTGAAGGTCCCTGGGAAGCAGGGTCTCTGTGGGGACGGACTCAGGGTCTGGACGCGGATTGTGGACGACGGACTGTGTCGGGAAGGAGGGGTCTGGGAAGGGATAGGCGTTTCTGGAACTTGCATGATGTCTCGTCACAGAGGTACGGAACCTCACCTCCACTCACGCGGCAGCTGGTGGGCGGTGGCAGGTTGTTCCGACCTCTGAGCCCTGGTTCCATCAGGCCTTGCTGGGTGTGCGGACCAGGCTCCAGCAGGAGGAGGAGTCAGCATCCTGAGGCGCCGTCTCCTGGGAGCTGATGGGAGGAGGACGCTGTGGCATCGGATGCTGAGATGGGTGCTGTGTCACACGGAGCCTTTGGGGATCAGGGGAAAGATGCCCTGTGCCCGTTGTGCTGGTGGGCAGCCTCACTTTCTACCCACACGGCCCACCATGCCAGGTGCCCCTGGGCGGTGTTGCCAGATGCCTCTGGGTGAGCAGGACCCGAGCAGCACCTTGGAAACAGGAAGGGACTGGTCCCTGGCCACCAAGCCACGTTAGGACCTGCCTGGTTGACCTTGGACTCCACCCTTTTCCCAGAGACATCGTGCTTTGTCCAGGCCCCCGCACCCCGCCCTGACCCTTGTGGCTGTGGTGCATTCTGGGAGACAAGGGACGGGCAGGGGCACCTTTATTTTTACTTCCGGAGGGGCGGTACTTCTTGTCATGGGGAGGGGTATAAGGACTGTTTCTTAGACAATGTTCCCCCAGAGCCCAGATTCCTCAGAAGTGAAAATTAAGTTCCTCTATTAAACCATGAGTCATCCCAGCCCAGATGAGAGTCGTTCTGGCGTTCCTCGAATTTTTGGAAGGAAAGCATCGCATTCATGTTAATCCTTTCAATTATACCTTATTGCCGAATAATCCGCCAGGCGTTTTGCATCGCGGCCTGCTGCCATCTGATTACGGTTGGGGCTTTGCACGCGGCACCTGAGAGGGCGCAAAGCCCGGGACTTTATTTCCCTTTATGTCGCACACCTAGGTTGGCGGAGCCGCGCGCCGTGCAGCGCTTCAGGGCTTCCTTCGCCCCTGGGCTAATGGGACTCCCTCTGCGAGGTCTCCGGGATCTAATTGCTGCGAATGATTAATGTCCAGTTGAAAAGGTTCCATATCTGTCTGCTCATGCGAATTGGAAGCAGATGGGAGTGGGGCGGAGGGGGCTCCCTGCTCCCTGCCTGGCCCTGGCACAGAATCCCAGGGCCCCGCTCCCCTGGTGGGTTTCCTGCTCAGGTGAGGATGCAGAGGCTGGGTTTCGTTCCCTCCTAGAAACTGGTCTCTAGAGTTGGTGTATCTTTCCCCGAAGCCTGCGATGCCCAAGTCCTAGACCAAGATAGGGAGGTGTCACTGGGGGAGGGGGGTAGACTCAGACCTTCTTACGTGGAGGCCGAGCATCCTGCTCGAGGGAGAGCAGCCCGGGCAGGCGGGGGAGGTTGGAGGACAGTGTCAGCCCCCTTGACTGTGTCCCACGCCTCCCCGCTCCCCTCGCCCTCTTGCCGTGGGCCTGGGCAACAGGAAGGCTGATCTTTGGCCCAGACACCGGAGCTGGGGGGCAGGGAGGCAGCAAGCGAGTGTCCTGGGAAGTCTCTATTGGGCCGGGAAGCTGCAGGGCTGCATTTTGAGGAAACATATGAGATCTGAGGTTCTGCACATGCAGCTGTCAGACCAACCAGGAATTACCTCCCTCGGCTTCAGGTGTGCCATTTGATTTTTGGAAATTTAGCCTTTTTTGGAGGGGGGAGTCCATTTTGCTTTTGCTTCTCTTTATCCCACAAGATGCTCTAACCTGCCCACCACTCAGGTGAATCCTTGAGCAGGAGAAGTGTGCTCAGGGCTGCATCTGAGAAAGATGGAAGGTGTGGGGGGAGGAGGGAACCTGTGGAAGTCGGCAGCCAGGGATATGGAAAGGCTTCTGCTTTGGCATCTGATACGGAGTGTGGTGTCTTGAGTGTGGAACTGTCAAGATGTGACATTTACCGCTACTAGGTGGAGTTGAAGTTTCCTCTTTTTTGAGGAAGAAGTGAAAGCCCATGCAGATCCTGAGAGGCACTGGCTGGAAAGGCAGCGTGTTTACCCGTTAAATTTCCGAGAAAATAAACAAAGGTTAAGAGCGGAGGACCCCGAGGTTGGGGACTCCGCAGGGTGGGTAAGAGTTTGAAGGGCACCTCTGGGTGGGAGAAGAGCCAGCATGTCAGAGCCTCTGGACGCGGTGGCAGCAGGTTCGCCTGTGTTAAGGAGGTCGCCCTGGGGAGAAAGGATGATGGACTTGACCTAGGCTTCCTTTGGGAGCCTGTTCCAGACCCAGAACAAAGGGCTGGAGCCGGGAGGTGGCTAGTGGAGCAGAGATCTATTCTCAGTTACTTCTCCCTGGAGAAAACCTTCTCAGTAAACACCTCTGTAGGCAAGATGGACTGGAAAACCTGTGGCCTTGTGTTTACTGTTGTTGGTAAATCCCAGAGATTTATGGACAGTCTGGGCAACTCTTCCTCCTCCCCTCCCTGTGCTGGGCCATTCTTTTGGACCCGCTGTACCAGCTTTCCTATTTTCTACCATCCTTGCTCCATCTGTGTTTGTTTGTTTCTTCCTGGTGGAATCGGATTCTGTTGTCCGGAGATGTGTTAGGGTCAGGCGTGTATATAGCATATGTACCTCCCCTGCCCCTTCCTGTACCCATCGCAGACATCACTAGTCGATCACAGCACCTGTCTCCTTTGAGCCTGGGGCTGAGCACCTCAAGTAATAGGTGAGGCAGCCACTAGTAATCGATCCCACTGGCTCAGAAGTTGAAACTGAATTTCCGTTCGGGTATGCCTTTGCTCTGAGGGCATGGTAGGAGAGCTTGCAGTGTCTCCTCAGCCTCGAGGGGAAGCCTGGGTTGTATGGGGCTTTCTGGGTTATTGGACAGTTGGGAGGTCTTGGCTTAAGCGCTGCCATTGGAAAGATGGTGGCTGCCCTGCTGAGGGGCTGGTGTGTGAGAGGCCAGTCGGACCCTCCGGGCAGACGATGTTGCCCAGTGTCGAAGTGGAGACGCGCAGAAGGTGAGGCCTGGCTGAGGTCACAGACTTAGAGGCGGGGAGGGTGGTTGACGCCACCTGTTCAGCCCCGGGGCTCTGACCCCTCCCCCGAGCCACAGGTGGGCTCTCTGGGGTCCTGCCCCAGCCCCACCCTCTGGGGTCTTGCTCTGGCCTGACCGCTTGGAGCAGTGGACTGCCCAGCCCCGAGGCTGCGGTTTCCCCGCCCACCTGGCACTGGGGACCTGGGTTCCCTGGTACCTGGTTGAGATCCCTGTGAGCCCTGGAGGCAGAGTGTGGGACTGTGGGTGCCCGCTTCTCTCCTCTGCTCATGCCAGGTGCTCCAGGCCGGGGAGGTCCCTGCACTGACCTGGTCCTGGCTTGGGACTCGGCTTGTTCCATCACATGGCCTCCGTGGTCTCCATGGGTTTCCACCCCAGAGCCGTGGCCTGCTCCTTAGTCGCCTGAGAATTACTGCTGATGTCAGCGCAGGCTGTGTGTTTTGATCAACAAAAAGCTGAGTTTGGGGGTCCAGCAGGAATGTGAGATGAGACACTGGGGCCCCGTGGGAGCCTGTGCTTCCCCCTTTACCTCCTGAATCCTCGTCACAGCTCCCTGACATGGGATGGCCACTCCCATCTCACAGATGGGGAACCGAGGCTCAGCAGGTCGAGGCTCTCCTATAGAACCGCGTGGCTGTAAAGAAGCTGCAGAAGGAGGCTCCTACCAGGTCTCCGAGGCCCCAGCCCTTCCTTCCCTCCCTCTAGGTGTGGTTTGAAGTCCAGGGTCTTCCTCGGGGGGCAGCTGTCTCTGTCCTCTGCCCTGGGACATGCTCCCCACACAGCGTCACTCCTTTCCTCCTCCTGGGTGCCCTGGCCTGGCTGCAGCGTGGGTGCCTGTCTGCCTGTCTCCCCTCTAGACAGGCCTTGGCTAAGGCAGGGGCCGCGTCTTGAGACCTCAGTATCTCTGATGTGAGCATCCTGCCCGGCTCACGGGAGGCACGTGATGACGTCTGGGGGATGGGTGCGTGGAAAGCCAGAGGGGTCCTTCCAGCAAACTCCCCTCATCGTGCCCTGGGCCAGGTGGGCCTCCACAAGTCTGGCTGAATTGGGGGCAGAAGTTCTGCTCCCGGCCTCCCCAGACAGCATGGAGACAGCTGGCGTGTCCTCTTCAGGTGTTAGTAGCCAGAGTCCTGCAGTCAAGCCAGAGAGGGCCTGAAAGCCCCTTTCCTTTTGTTAAACGCAGCCCCACACTTGGTTCTGCTTGCGTTAGTCTCCCATCGGTGGCGCATGGCCTTTTCTTAGGTCCACACTTCAGGAGACCTCGAGAAAGCAGGTGTAAATACGCACGCCTGCCAGCAGCCAGTGGCAGCAACCGCCTAATAAACTCCAAGTAAATAATGTGCTGATTAGCGGGATGGCGGCCCCGGAGACGCTGGCCTCTGTGGGGGCAGATCCCTGTCCACACCTGGGATCCAGGGCTCCACGAAGTCCCAGGGCCTGTGGCTGACGCCCTGGTGACACCTGGGCTTTTCCGTAGGGAGAAGGGGGTGGCGGACCTGGCTGAACTCAAGTTCAGGCAGTGCTGCTCAGGAGGACGAGGCACTCGACCCTTCAGCTCCTGCTTTTCAAGGTCAGGGCTCTGAGGCTCGCCCGGGGGGAAGGAGCTCCTCATTGCAGCCTCCACGGCCTCTGGACTCGCCTCTCAGTGCTGCCCCTGGGCCCCGCCGTCCCAACCAGGCCCCGTCGTAGCTTCCGTTGATGAAATACCGTCTCCGCGCCAGGCTGGTGCACCTGTTGTCTCCCGTCTTCCTACGGCTGCTGCGGCGCTGTGGGGGCGAGGACAGGGAGCATCTGTAGCTGGCTCGGGTCACCCAGCCCGCCTGCAGCTTGCTTGCCAGGTGTTGCTGTGGGACACTGCTGGGCCAGAACCGTGTTGTTGAGGGCTGGTGGTTGCTGGCAGGTGGCTGAGCTTGGCCTCCGGGGCTCCTTGCTGGGCCCTGGGTACCACTGCCCTTTGACCTGGCTGGACTCTGCCCAGCAAGCCCCTCGGTCACCCAGCAGCCTCTTTACTCCCAAAGAGCCCGCTCCCTGCCGCATCTCTGGTCCCTGCTCCCCCGGGCAGCACTTAGTACACACCCCTGGGCTGAGCCCATTACCTGTGTCCCTCCCCCCAGGGCATTGACTGTGCTTTGAGCTCTGTGCATCGGTCTCTGGCCTCAGCACCCAGGGCAAGGCCTTAGCACCCGGGAGGGTCTGGGGGAGAGAGGAATGTCCTGCCCACCAGAAGCAGGTGGGCACTGTCTGTGACCCGAGCGTGTGCCCAAAGCTCGCCCGGCTTCGTGCGGGAACCCCCAGTCCAGAGGGCTCAGCTGGAGGGAGTTGATTGGAAGGGAAGGGAAGGGGGAGCCCTTGCCCAGGTGAGTTCTGAGCGTGGGGGCTGCAGAGGCTTACGGTGCAGAGGGACCTCTGAGCTGGCGTGCTGTCTTCTTCTCTTGCTATTTTTCCCTTTATTATGTGTGCCATAACTGCCTCCACGAGAAAGGACTATACAATCTCTTACCTTGAGTGAACCAGTATCAGAAGCGTTAAAACGATGTTGAAAGGCTGGGAGTCAGACATTCAAGGGATGGAAAGGGTTGTTCTGGTAACCTGCACTGCAATGGAGCACAGAATTTAGCTCTGAACTTCCCGGCGGCCTTGGCAAAAAGGGAAACCTGGTGAATTTGGATTTGCATCTGAATACAAGCTGAATGGTTCAGGACAGAGATCAGCTTCAAGTCTAGGAGCGTCCATCCCATAGTTTGGGTTTTTTTTTTTTTTTTTTTTTTTTTGTCTTTTGTCTTTTTGTTGTTGTTGCCATTTCTTGGGCCGCTCCCGCGGCATATGGAGGTTCCCAGGTTAGGGGTCCAATCGGAGCTGTAGCCACCAGCCTACACCAGAGCCACAGCAACGCGGGATCTGAGCTGCGTCTGCAACCTACACCACAGCTCACGGCAACGCCGGATCGTTAACCCACTGAGCAAGGGCGGGGACCGAACCCGCAACCTCATGGTTCCTAGTCGGATTCGTTAACCACTGCGCCACGACAGGAACTCCATCCCATAGTTTTTTAGATCAGGCAGGGCTTCCTCTAAGATAAAAGGCCAGTTGGTAGCTATTTGAGGCTCTGTGGGCCCCTGTCCTCTCATTTGCAGCTACTCAGCTCCGCCATGGCAGGGCAAGAGTGTTCACAGACAGTGTGTACTGAGTGGGTGTGGCAGTGTCAATAAATCTTTATTTTTACAAAAACAGGCAGCCAGTCCAAGAACTGTCATTGTCGGGTCTCCAAGATGAGGAGCCGTGAGTGTCACGCGGACGCATCACGATGGCCTGTGGCATCCAAAAATGGAGACAGGTTTTCACATCGACCCGCGCAGAAAGTGAGACAGAACGTCAGAGAGAGGGGGTCTGGTCCTCTTATTCGGCACCCCCAGACCTCACTCTGCATCTTTTTCCCTGGAGAGGGAGAGGTTTGGTCACGGAAGCCAGCGGCATCGGCCTGGGGCAGATGGACCTCGCCAGCTTGGGTGCGCCCTTCCCGAAGCCCCGGCCTTGGCCCCGCAGGCTCCCTTCCTGCGTGACCTCACTGTACAGGCTGCCCCTGTGGGTTGACCTTGACCCTCTGTCACCAGCTTGTTCTGCCAAGGAAGGAAGGGTATTGGAAGCAGGGCGGTGTGGCTCCACAGTGGGTTAAGAGGTAGTTATCGTGGCATTTTGTTCTGATTGCTGGGGGTGGTATATAGGAAAAGGAAATTTCTGTGCGTTCTGCTCATTAGCAGTGACTTTCAGTTTGTTTATCTCCTTACTCCTGACCTCATTCCACAAAGGCTGGGAGGTGGGCAAGGCCTGCCAAGATGTGCTGAACATCTCAGCTGCTTTTCCTTTTCCAGAAAACAGAGGTTGCTGAAGCTCCCAGGGTGAGGCCGGGAGCTGCTGAGACTCGGCTGTCCCCTTTCCTAAGGGTCCAGGGTCACTGACACCTTGCCCTGCGTGGCTGCGTGTGTCTAATGTCCAGGGGGGGAGGCGGAGCCTTTGGGAAAATCTTTGAATTTTTCCAGGCGGTCTAGAACTGGGATGGGGCCCACAGTGTGGATTCAACTTCTCTGGGAGCCCAGCTGGCCCTGGCGTCTGAGGTAGGGTGGTCCCTGCGTGCTTGTTTTCAGGGTCTGGAGAACCACTGGCCACACCGCCTGGAAGAAACGGCTGAGGGTCGAGCCCCCCGAGTTACCAGCCCCAGAATTCTTTCTCCCCTTCCCCGGCCAGTCCTACCGTTCCTTCCACGACTGTTTTATTTTCATTCTCTCTTCCTATGGCTGCGAGAGACTGCGTTTCCATTAAGTAACGACCATTTCACCCTCCTTTTCAAAGTAATTTATGTTTTTATTCTTTCTTTCTTTCTTTATGTATTTTTTATTTTTGCTTTTTAGCATATGGAGGTTCCCAGGCTGGGGGTCGAATTGGAGCTGCAGCCGCTGACCTCACCACAGCTCGCGGCAACACCGGATCCTTAACCCACTGAGCGAGGCCAGGAATCGAACCTGCCTCCTCATGGATACTAGTTGGGTTTGTTTCCGCTGCACCACGATGGGAACTCCTTTTTATTTATTTTTTAAGACTGCATCTATGGCTTATGGAAGTCCCCAGGCTAGGGGTCAAATCAGAGCTCCAGCTGCTGGCCTGCACCACAGTCACAGCCACAGCCACAGCCACGCGGGATCTGAGCTGCATCTGCAACCTAAACCACAGCCCATGGCAACACTGGATCCTTAACCCCCTGAGTGAGCCCAGGAATCGAACCCGCATCCTCGTGGATACTAGTTGGGTTCGTTACCGCTGAACCACGATGGAAACTGCCTTTTCAAAGTAATTTAGTGACGCTGCATCTTCTGTACACCTGCCCACAGGTCTGGGACCTGGCCCACCTGTCCTGTCCCAGGTACCCTTTGATAAGAGGTCTTGTCAGCCCAGGTGGGCTTAAATTAGGACCCAAGCCAAGCAGTCGTGTTCACGTTGCCCATGTGGCCTTATTGTAGATAAATTCATGGGTTTCTTTAGATTTTGGCACGTTTAACATGTTTGAATAGAGAATGCCCTTCGCGACTACCTTCAGGGACCCAAGGCTGGAACTGAGATGCTGGTGCTCGGTTTAGTCTGAAGCATATGCCTTCCAGCCTTTGGGTGCAGGTTCCCCCTCTGCCTGGGTGCAGGGAAAGAGGGGGGTCACCTTTGAGGGAGAAGGTTCTGGACTCTTTGGAAGCACATGTCAATGTCCGGCTTCTTGCTGGCCAGCGCTCGCCCATCACTGATGCTCTGAGTGACTGCGGGGTGAGCAGAGGAGGGATCCCTGCCAGGCACTGCCTGGGGGAAGGGGTTGTCTGAGTGCCTTTGGGGTGCGGTGCCAGGGTGGGGGGCACAAGTTTCTGGCTCCCCCACCACCTGCCTCCCTCCCCACCATGCCCCCATCCCCCCCACCGAGGGCACGATGCCTCATCACTGCAGACAGGAGGCGCTCAGGGAGCTCAGTATCGGGTCCACAGGCCCTCAGCTTCTGCCCGATGCCAGGGAGTGGCTGGTCTCCAAGTTCACCAGGGGCCACCACACAGCTCGGGGGTGGATCCCGTCGGCAGCAACCGCCCACAGCGGTGACTGTCCCCCTTCAGCTGCACACCCCGTCATCACGCCCGGGCGGCCTTTTCCATTTCCAAGGTCAGCTCTGAGTGGGGTCCCAGAGGGTCCCCGCTCTGGGGGCTGCACAGAGCCTGGAAGTCTGGGGCAGGGGCAGACCCACGAGGAAGAAGCCTCTCCGACTGAAGCAGTCTTGGGAGGACAGGGGCCACCCAGCACCCAGGACCTCTCTGCGATGCCCATTGGCTCGAAGGTGGGGTGACAGGGGCTGGGGCGGGCGTATGGCAAAAGGATTCTTTAGACCTCAAGAAGCAAGGTGGCAGCTTCCTGCTGTGCTGGGCTGTAACGATGCCTTCAGGTGTGTGTGTTGGGGGGTCCCTTTTAGACCTGCATCCCCGTCAGCTCAGAGCCTGGGCACGTCTGCGTTGTTTCCACCCCGGTGGTGGCATTTACAGGCGTGGACTGAGCTCACTGTGGATGCTCTCGTGGGTCCTTGCTCACGTGGCACTTGACGCCCTTTCTGTCTGCTGAGGCCGCAGGGACGAGAAGGGGGCCGGCGGGCAGAGGAGCAGCTGCTGCCTTGGTGCTCGGTGGCTGGGAACCTTCTTCCCACGGCTAAGCCTCTGTTTCCTCCTCTGGGAAGTGGGGGGTTAACTGAGATAACGCGTGGAAGGGCCCAGCCTGGTGCCTGGGCATGCTGGACACCTGGAAAGGCAGCTGCCATTCATTCTGTCCAGGTGGGCTGTGGCATCAAACGGCTGAGGACAGGAATCAGGGGCCCCTCTGCGCGTCTCCACGGACAGAACCTTTCAGTGGCTGCCCCTGCCCCAAGTTCCCAGGGTTCTTGGTGGAGGGTGGGGGGGTCGTTTGGCCTAAGTCCCTCCCCAGCCAGAGACCCAGGCGCAGGCTGTTCGCTGTTCTAGGCAGCGGGATACAGAGATGAGGGCTCAGCCCCTGGAGGATGCCGGGCAAAGGGACTGGGAGCCGTGCGATGCCTTCAGGGACCATCGAGGGAGGCTGAGAGCTCTGGAAGGGGCCTGAGCCGGGACATGAAAGAGGCAAAGCCATTCCCCGTGGAGGATGGGAGGCCACTGGAGGCGGAGGGAGTGACGGCACTCGGGGTGTTCTGGGCCCTGCGAGTAGCCAGCTTGACGTCGGGAGCCTAGGACACGGTGCAGAGGGGGTGGAACAGGTCACCAGCAGCAGATCAAGGGGTGCACAGGTGCCAGGCTTGGGGGTCTGTTGTTTCTCCCTTGTCTTGGGAGATGGAGGGTTCCCAGCTGTGTGACTTAGGAAGAATCACTTCACCTCTCTGAGCCTTCCGTGGTCATCTGTAAACTGGGGAAGCTGGTGATGCTGATGGTTACGGGGCTCGAATAAGGGTCTAGACGTGCGCAGCCCTAGTGCACGGGAGCATTGCCCTGTCACCTTTTGTGCCCCCCCCCAACCCCAGGGTCTGATGTGTTAATTGTGTGTGACAGCTTTTCAACTAGTGATCACTCTTAAGCCGTTGATGGTCAATTTGTTTTTCAGGCTTTCTTTAAAATGAGTCTCGGTTTGGCTTCCAGGGGTAGGAATCCCTGGCTGGAGTTGCTTTTTCCTCTGTAGAAATATTTGCATGGGCCGCTGGCCACTTCTCCTGGGAAACTGGATGCTCTGTGGCATTGCTCCCGTCCTTAGGAGAATGCTGGGGGCCTGGAAAGTTGGACGATGTGTGTCCACTCTCTGACCCACCTCAAGGCCCAGGCCGCGCCTCCCCATGCCGGGCCGGGCTATGCCTGCTTCCCTAGGTCAGCAGAGTGTGGTCTGGGAGGCAGAAAGGCCCGAGGCAGCTGGCCCTGGGTGGGGAGGCCCAGCTCCCTTTGGCAGAGGGGAGGCTTCCCATTTAGTTTGGATCAGCAAATATTGATGGAGGGCCGGTCTGTGCCCAGCCTGGGGAAGGGCCCCCCAGGTGACCCCCATGCAGGCCCTGTCCTCAGTGAGCTCCCTGCTCCCGAGTTCCTTCTGGGTTGACCTGGAGGCGGCCGTGCCAGCCTCCTGCCGTGTGCTGGGGAGTCCAGAACCAGGAACCTGGCCTGAGGGGCGGGCCACACAGCACGGGTGGGGGCAGGAGGGGGAGAGGACACAGATGCCTCCCACCCCAGTGTCACGACCAAGGTGGCATCCCCAGGTACTGGGCTGAGAATCCTTCACCTTTGGGGGAGCAGACAAAGCGCCCTTGGCCTCCAGAGGAGGCCTGTCGAGGTTGGAGGGCTGCCAGCTGTGCGTTCTGGAGCCAAGTGCACGGCCTAGACCCCTGGCCCTGATGGCCGATGTGCCAGCATCTCGAGCCCTGGCACTGACCGTGCAGTGCAACCGGCCTTTCAGTGCTTGGCACCAGCTCAGCTGTGGGCTTCCTGAAACTGGGATGACAAAGCTCCAAACGGGATTTCAGCCGCCCCTGCCCACCCGAGTGGAACCCACCCTCCCAGCAGTCTGACCAGGCCTGGGCGCCGAGGCCGGGGCAGTGGGTGGGCTCGCCTGTCCGTGGTGTGGACCCCGCAGCAGCTCAGATCTCTGCACACTCGCGGGTGAGCCGGCGGGGGAGGGGGTTCACTGCTGTTCACCCACCCTGGGTTAATAAGATTGTTAAAAAAAAAAAAAGAAAAGAAAACTGAAACAAGACAGGAGTCCCTGTCCGTGGTGGAATTTGGTGCCTTTAGAAGCAGAGGGATGAAGTAAGGGGGAGCTCTTTCACAAGAAATAGACTCTCACATCTTGGGATTTGGGGAAACAGAACTGGCGAGGTGTTTTTTTCTTTTTTCCCTTCCCAGGCACTCTGTATTATTAAGACACTCTGTCTTATAAGGGATGTTGGATAATTAATCCTGCGGCGAGGCAATAGCAACAATCATTCGAATATATTTAAATAATGAGGAAGCTCTTTAATGTGGACCCGTAAAATAATTGTGGGCCGGTGGCGTGAAGGAGGGAGGATCTGGATTTATTGAAATGTTCTTTTCCCCTTCAGAAGATGGGGTTTCCTTTTGTGTACGTACACACACACACACACACACACGCGTGCACGCGCGCGCACACACACACACACACGCACAGAACATTTAGCCAGAACCCTGCTAAGTCTTTTTCCCTTTTCAGTCGAGAAGAATCAATTATGCCTTGTGGTCTCTTTCCAAAAACCACTTTTGATTGTGTGATTTTGTTTCAGTCGAGAGTGCTCCAATCAGCCCCTCAGAAACAGGCAGGGGGAATAAAACACACACACACACACACACACACACACACACACAACCCTCTCACCAAATATCTGGGCGTCCGCGTGGCGTCTCGGCAATTGAGAATATCGACAGCAATCACAATTCCACGGCTGTTGAAACTTCGCTTCTAATTGAACTGGGAAAGGTAAACCCAGATTCAGGGCTCTGCACGCTGTAATTGCAATAATTTAATTTAGCTATTTAACCTGTAATTCAGTGGTATTTATTAAGGAGCATGGGAGAAAATGAGGCCATTAGGAGCCAGAGATGAACACATTGAAATGAAAATGAACACTTCTAACTGCCAGTTGACCCTCGGTCTGTAGCAGTTTTTATTAGGCTGGTCACGGTAATTACCAGGACGTGAATCAGGGAGGAAAGTGAATAATTCCGTAATGAACATTTTTATTCATTATCTCGCATTTTCAGAAAGCGGACAAGGATCTCGCAAAAGTATCGGTGATGTGCTCGTCCTGTTTGTTTGGTTTTTTTAAATGATTGTGTGTGGACAATGGCCCCGATCCATGGGGAGCGGGCGTCTGGGGCGTCTGAGTCCGAGAGAGGCTCTCACTGGTGGGTCATCTGTCCAGGGCCTGCTTTCGGGGGGCGTGGGGGAGACGGCGGAACCACACAACAGGTTGTCAGCCTGGCAGGGACCAGGAGAGCACATGCCTGCCAACCCCGCTGGGGAAGGGTTTTTTTCCAAAATTACTGAGCAAACAAAATGCTTTCTTGACTTGCAGATCCACGGATAGTCCTGTGCCTTTTTAGGGTGAGTCGTAAAGCCGAGCGGTGTTTGGAGGGCTGGGGGGCCCGGCTGGGAACACGGGACAAGAGCCTTCCTAGCCTTGGACCCAGGAATTCTACTCCTGGGACGCCACCCTGACGACTCACCAGGGATGTGCCTGATAACACAGATGCATAAGCTGCGGGGTCCTTGTCGCAGTGGCAGGTTTTGAAAACACGTAGATTCCAAGAGGAGGAGGAGGGCTGCCTGAGCCGTGTCCCAGCCGTGGGATGGGACATGGCATAGCGATTACAAATCACGATTCCACGGCGTTTCTAGCGAGGTGGGAGGAGGGTCCCAATGTAGTATCGAGAGAGAAAAGCGCAGACCCAAACTGTATACAGTCAGAGCTCAATCAGTGCATGTCTGTGCGTGTGTGTCTAAGTCCCCGAAAAAGTGACCGGGAGGGAACACCAAGATGTTATGGGAAGTCACTTTGGTGGTTCCTACTTTCGTCTGTATCCCAGTCTCTAACCTGGTTCCTACTTTCTTCTGTATCCCAATCTCTAACCTGGCTCCTACTTTCTTCTGCATCCCAGTCTCTAACCTGGTTCCTACTTTCTTCTGTATCCCAATCTCTAACCTGGCTCCTACTTTCTTCTGCATCCCAGTCTCTAACCTGGCTCCTACTTTCTTCTGTATCCCAATCTCTAACCTGGTTCTTACTTTCTTCTGTACCCTAATCTCAATCCGCGACGTTTTCTCCGAGGAGAAGGTGTCCCTTTAAAAGTCAGAAGGGGCAGTAACTTTGGTTTAAAGTTGGGGTGACTTTGGCTGATGGGAAAGAGACGTTTCTAGCCGGGCTCCCTGCATGGGGCTCTGCCAAGCCTGTGGTTTCATTAGCTCCTCCCACTTCCCAGAAAACCATTCAGCCCTTAGATGGAACAGGGGGATAGGAGCTGAGAGCGCGTGTGTCAGTCCGGCGGTGATGGATAGCTTCCCAACCTGGGAGGCTCGGATCCCTGTGCATCGGGAGGCATTATTAGTTTTATCGGCATTATTTCCATGGCCTGCCTGCGGCCCCACATGGGGAGTCAGGGGCTCTTCTCCTCCGGGGCTGAGGCTGCGTGGTCCAGAAGTGGGGCCCTGTGATGAGGCCATGTGTTGAGTTGATGGGCTGTGGTCTCTGCCTCTTCTCCACTCCAGCCTCTGGCCACGGTCATTTCCATTCAGATAGAGATGCGAGACACACTCCTGTTTATTCACGCGGCTAAGCAGAGGGAGGTGTGGGGAGTGTGTGTGTATCTTAGTGTTGTCAGCGAATCGGATCAGATACTCGGGTGATATCCCCCCCCCCTTCATTTCCTCCCCTTACTCGCCCTCTGATACCCACAGGAACCTCCTGGAAAAAAAATGATTCTCTTTGCAATTTCCAATTTTCCAACGTCACTCATTTTCTTTAGTGAGTGCGCTCTGAATATTGGAGAGAAAGAAGGAAAATGACTGCTCTGCCCTGAATTCAGAGTATGTGGACTCTGCTTTGCCTCCTGACTTGAGCCGGCTGGTGGGAAGGGAACAGGGGGGTCTTTAGACCCCAGGGGTGGTGCCAGGCCCTCTGCGGAGGTGCACGTCTGCCCGCAGTCCTCTTCTCACTTGTCCGCTGGCTGCCGCCAGCATAATCCCACACAGCGCCCTAAAATGGGATGGCCACTAACAAAAGGCTCTGCCTGGGGAGGGTGCAGGGCGGGCGTGGGCGCATCACGCAGTGGGCTCCCAGGTGTGGATCTTGGGTCTCCGTATACTTGGCGGGTGAGAGTAAAGTTCATGGGAACGTGTATACAAATCCTTCTGGCCAAGCTCCTAGCCAGTTCCTTGCTCGTGGTACACGTTGCATGTCCCCCTCTGTCCCCGAGCCTCACTGTTAGCAGGATCAGCATGATAATCCCAATAGCCACCTACCCCGTGAGCAGCCAGTGTCACCTTGGGTGTGGGGACCCCCGGCTTGTGCCAGGTGCCCAGTGAAAGAGCCCTCGATGTGTCTAAAAGGGCCTTGAAAGCATTGACTCGTCAGGGTGGACAGCTGCACGTGCTCCCTGCTCACAGAGCGTCCGTTTGGTCGGTCAAGAAGCCCAGGATCCTTTTTCCGTCCCCCCTCTCATGTGGGTGCAGGGCATTCTCTTTGCAGGCACATATATGCCCGGGTGCCACTGACCTGGCTGAACCTCTGAGGCTCACCAGAATCTTGGGAGCATTTGTTAAAACAGCCGCAGAGGCAAAGAGTCAAGGAGGCTGGGCTGCTCTGAGGGAGGGTCTTTCTGGGAAGACTGTGGCCTGGGACCTTGCATCACATGCAGGTCCATCCGTAGCCATGGTTGTTGCTGGGGGGTCAGGACCTGTCTCCCTGCAAAGCCGGCCACTGGCCTGGCTTGGAGTGAAAGGGAAGACACTGGAGCCCCTCAGCGCCCCCCCCATTTTTTATGGTCCAAAAGAGGGTATCACGGCACTGCACCCCAGTAGCCACCCCGAGCAGAACGCAGCCCGCCGCGCGCCAGCGGAGGAACTCTGGAACCTTCCCTCCGCCTGGTTGCCTGGTTACAAGATCATCTGTCTCGAGTTCCCGAGGAGGGGGCTTGGCTGGGGGGACGCGGGAGGGGGCGTCGGGAGATAGTGTCTGCTGTTGGGAATGCAATGAGTACATTTGATCATATCTAATTCCCATTTATATTACGCTGGACAGCCCCACTGCCCAGCTGCCCTCTTGAAGCCTCGGACCGCTGGGGTTTTTTGATGCATGAATGAAGACTGGGAAGTGGGCCAGGACTTGGCTCATGGGCTTCTCCATCATTTATTAGCTCCTAGTTTTAATTGTTTCCCGACTTCTTTCCAGATATTTATCTAGGAAGGATTGTCAGTTCTTGCTGCGTCCTGCAGACGTGCGGGGCAGGCATCGGCTGCAGAATTTTTTTTTTTTTTCAGTCTTTTTTTTTAGGGCCGAACCCGAGGCATATGGAAGTTCCCAGGCTAGGGGTCGAATCAGAGCTGTAGCTGCCAGCCTACACCACAGCCATAGCAACACCAAATCTGAGCTGCATCTGCAACCTACATACACCACAGCTCGCCGCGACGCCAGATCCTTAACCCACTGAGCATGGCCAGGGATCAAATCCGCATCCTCATGGATACTAGTCAGGTTCGTTAATGCTGAGTCACAACAGGAACTCCTTAGCTGCAGAATCTTAATGGCTCTTTTGGGTGGCAGGTGGGTTTCGGTCCAGCAGGTGCTGACAGAACACCTACTATGTGTCAGATGCTGCCCAGTGATGAAGCCATTCAAAGATGGAGAGATCTGTTGTCGCTTGGGGGCGAGGTGGGAGTGCTGTTACTGGGAAATGGATTTCCATTTGGTTTTGAGTGCCACCTGGACTGCTGGCCCCTGGATGGGTTTGAGCTGTGTGACCTCAAGCAGATCGCTTTGCTTCTCTGAGCCTTGAATTCTCCATCTGAATCCAAGGCAACGACCCTAGTAGAAGTCAGCAAAGAAACGCTGGAAAATGTGGGCCATTGTTTTTGGGGTCCTGGGTCTTGGGGTGTGGGTGGGATGGGGTGATGAGGGGTGCTAAGCTGGGAAGTATAAGCTATGGGCATGCTGTTGCATTCGGCATTCGGTCTCTATGAAATGGGTGTGCTGGGGGACCCCTGGAGGAGATGGGGGGATTCATTGCTGGCTTCTCTTCCTTTTCTTCAGAGGGAGCCCTGGGTCAGGGCAGACCAGCCTCTGGGGCTGGGTTTGTCGAGGGCCCTTAGAGGCCAGGGTCAGGAATCCTGGTTGGCTTGCCAAGCACACGTGTGACTTGTGTGTGTGGGGGGGTCTTTCCTCCTCCGGGTACCATGGGGAGGGCTGGGCGGCCTTGCTTGTTGCCTGCCTTGACTTTCCACTTTGGGTGGCCGTGGGCAGACGTGAGTAAGTCCTCAGCCTCGGGCTCCTCCTCCGCAGACTGCCGCAAAAATACGTACCTTGTGGAATGAGACGAGGACCTGCTGACCCCGTGCCAGTTGGTCTGCCAGCTCCTGGGGCCCGCTGTCCCCAAGGGCTTTGGCCGCATGGTTAAGACAGGCTCTGGGGCCGTACTGTCCAGGCCTGGGGCTCTGTTCCTTCACTTCCTGTAGGACCTCAGGCTGGACACCTCAGCCCTTTGAGTAAGACAGAGATGCTCGCTTCCTCTTGAGGCCCTTTTGCAGACAAGGACTGTCACCCTGGATGACAGATTCAGAGGAGCTGAGCACCTTGCCTGGGGTCGCCCAGCTATCACCAGCTGAGACCAGAAGCCTGCGGAGTGTCTCGTCCTTTGCTCCCGGTGCAGGTGGCCGCACAGGACAGTGTCCTAAGTGGCCCAGAGGGCAGAAGCCTGCTGCCACTTGTCCGAAAGCCCCAGCTTCTTGGTGGGTGGGGGTCTCGGCCCTTCACGGACTGCTGCCTCTGTGGTTGGGGACATTCTGGGGCTGGGAGCGTTTGCTTTGTGCTCAGGCATAGAGGACAGCATGCCTGGTAGAGTGGTCCTGTGACCAGCCCCCGGCCTCCCAAGGTTGTTTCCACGCCATCGTGTTTGGGAGAAATATGGCGAAGGCCAGGTGGTTCGTGTGCCGGGGGACACACGCGTCCCTGAAGAAATGGGAACTCCTTGACTTTGCAGCCTGCTGTGGCGCCATATTGGTTGGCAGGAACCATCAAAAGCCACAGGGCCCTCATTGCCGTTGACAAGCATCCGGGCGCGTGGAATGGCTGGATTTCCTTGGCATAGAGAATTGATTTGAGTTGGCGGCAGGCAAAGGGGGGCAGAAAACTAAACCCTTCGATTGGTCAGCCTGCTTCTCGAACCTGGGTTCAAAATCCTCTTCAGATTTGAGGTTTTTAAAAAGACAGATCCCTTCCGAAATCTGGCCAAAATGAAATGATGCCAGACTTGATTAAAAAGTGGTGATATCAGACTCTCTTTGAGAACTGGACTAGAACTGCTGTTTATGGTGGAGTTTGTACGTGTGTGTGTGTGTGTGTGTGTGTGTGGCTATTGTTTCTTCACTCAGTTTCATGCATGATGTTAGATTTGGGGCTTCATTGTGTCTTTTATTTTTTAGAAGGGATGCGTTTTTTAACAGAAAAGAGTGGTGAGAGGAGGGGGGAAGGTCAGCCCTCTGCAGCCGGAATCGGAGTTCTCCAGCATGTTATGCCAAGTTGGTTGTTATTATTCCCCCAGAAAATAAGGTCCTTCTTTTTAAACTTGCTTTTAACATTCTGCCCTTGGCATCTGTTCCAGGCGTTGTGGACGAACGTAGACTGTGTTCTGACAATGGGTTAAAGCAAGCACTTATTGAAAAGCATTCTCTACTTAATTACATTTCCTTCTTCTGGAAGCTATTTTAATTTTTTTTTATAATCACATGTTAATTGTGTATTAGCGGGGCCTTTCTGATTAGTTGAAAACATAATGAAACCTTTGTAAACAACACAGAGAGAAAGAAAGAGGAATGTGTGAAGCAGAGACAGTGGTGATGAGCCAGTTCTAAGAGGCTGAAATAACTACATTGCTTGATGCCAAGGAGGGAACGAAATGGTACCTGGAAGTCCCTTTCTGAGTGATGACTCCCGTGATGGGGGTGAGGAACCAGGGCTACTGACTAGTGGACGGAGAGGGTCGGGCTCATGAGCGCCCCCTCTCTTCCCCTTTCGTCCCAGCGCCTTCTGCTGTCATCCGTGCATCCCTTCACTCATTCATTCACTCATTCCTTCACTCAGTTATTTGTTTACTCCTTTATTAACTCATTTATTCACTCTCTTAATCATTCATTCACTTTATTCTCTCATTGGCTCTTTCATTCACTCATTCATTCATTTATTCACTCATTTATTCATTTACTTATTCATTCACTCATTGCTTCACTCATTCATTCATTTGCTCACTCGTGTATCACTCCTTTGTTCACTCTCTTGTTCATTCCCTTTATTCACCCATTTGTTCACTCATTCATTCACTCATTCCCATTCTTACCCATGCACAGCCTCCTCTGTTGGGTACCGACCAGATGTAAGGTTCTTTACACCCGTATCCTGGATCCTCAATACGGGTCTTCACCCCATTTGTGGAGAAGGAAACTGAAGCTCACAGCTGAGGTTGCCCATTCACGTTCAGCCAAGGCTGCCAAGCAGGAGAATCAGACCAGTTAGGCCCAAGAACCCAGCCCCAACATGGTTTGGAACTGGCCGTCGTGTCCCTTGCCATCCAAACTTTAGCAGGTCCAGAGATAATCTGGTCTCTGGGCCAGAACTGAAGAGAAGGCAGAGTTATGGGAAGGGGTGTGCGTGTGCGTGTGTGTGTATATGGCAGGGGGTGAGGTGAAAAGTGGCCAGAACTGCTGGCATTGTTTTATTTTCCGCCTTTTAACAGCTTTATTGAAAGCACCAGCCCCAGTTTACAATCCCTATTGTGGCCAGAGGGGCCCCCCCAAGCCCGCCTCTGTTCCCCCTCTAAAGAGCTGGGCTTCCAGGGGGGTTGCAGTTCCCAGGCTGTTGTTAGGAAGCGTGGCTGGGGCGCTTCGGATGAAAGTGCTACTGTGTGTGAGCGCCAGGTTCCCGTGCGTGCTCCAAGGAAACGCTGCCAAGACAGCGTTGTGAGCAGCCGCCAAGCAAAACACACGCATTCCGTCCAGTGGAGCCGGCTCACTTCTGCAAATAGAGGAAAAATTGACTTTCTGATTTGGAGTATTTCTACAACTAAGAAGAATCACTCCAGTGATTGTTCTAAAAATATTCCAGAGGCAGCACGTTCTCCAAGGCCTCGGGATTCTGAGCGGTCCTTAATTGTACTTTTTATGTAATCTCTTTCTCTCGCTTTTTTTTTTAATGGCTTAAGCGTGCGTGGTCATCCTCCCCCCCTCCCCCATGCGTCAGTATTGCTGCCTTGTAAAAGAGTGGCGTGCGCAGCAGAAATTGTATTTTTATCTCTTTGACTTCAGGAAGTATATTTGGGTTTTCATCTCCTGCAGCCGCCGTTGCAAGTCTCACATCTGAGCAGCCGAATCTAGGGCAGCCCCTGACACCCCGGCACTGGTGGCCGAGCCCTGTTCTGCAGGGAGGCGTCTGTCACGATGAAGGCTTTTTTGGTGGCAGGGGCGGCGGGGGGGGTGTTATGTGTGCTGACACATCGATTGCCCCCGCCTGTTCAGGCTGGCAGTCCCCTTTCCAAGGCACAGAGCTCCCTAGGAGCCCGAATCCAAAGCTCCAGGCACCTCTGGAATTCAAATGATTTCCATAATGATGAAATTGATCTGGGGTGCCACAAGTTCATTTACTGCCAAAAGTCAACGATGAGGTCCCCCCCACCTCCTCTGCTCTGGCCTCTCAGAGTTTCTCCACCCCCCCTTCTCCCTCTCTGCTTTGTCCCCCGACTCCCACTTTCCTCTTGCAGAGCGGATAAATAGTCCTCAGTTCAGAACCACTGTTGGAGTGGGGTCCCCCCCCCAAACTGGCAGTCACTACAACCAGGAAAAGGAGTGGAGAATATTAGCATCTATTTTTAGGTTCACGCATAACCAATAATAACAGAGTGGACTCAAAGGCCTTGGCACCTAAGAATGAGTTCCCCCCGAAAAGTGTCTTTTAGAAAGAAGCCAAACGCTGTTCCCGGTTTCAGGGGCGACCCTGGTGTGTGGGGGACGTGGGATGACGAGCTGTCTGGCCCCGTGGTACCCACGGGACTTAGAATGGCCAGGTAGGGCCAGAGTCTGTACCTTCAAATAATCAAGACTTTTCCTTTAACAACAATGTTCCCAGGCTGAGCTTCTAAGACGGATCTGCTAGAATTAGGTAACCCATCGTCTTATTGGTAAATGGACAGATCTGAGGCATTTGCTGGTGCCTTTGGCAACATTCGCTAGGCCTTTTTCGGTGTCATTGCCTCTCCTTCCTCCCTCCCCCCGCCCTCCCCCGGAGCGGGCCCTGGCCTCTCACAGGCAGGATGATTTCTGTAACCATTTCCAGGAATCCTGTTCTGTGGCTTGAAACGTTGACTCCTTCGTGGGTCACCTGATGGGGCCAGGTGCCAGGTGCCAGGTTTCATTTCACCCATCAGCCACCCATCTTTGAGAAATCTAGAATTGGGCCGTCAGCGGGTTTTGTGCCCGGCTTTCTGAACACCGTGTGGCCAAGTGTGCATGTGACAGCGTGAGAGTGATTTCCTGGGCTCAGCCCAAACCCTTGCTTCCGCCGGCGCCGGCTTCTCCCTGCCAGCCGGCCGCCCCACCAGCCTTGAGGTGCTGGAGCCATTGGAACTCACGGGACTCCCCTCAAAGGGGGCCCAGGCACCTTGGCTTCAGATTCTCTAGGGCAGACCCCGACAGGACCCTTCAGGGGGCCGCCCTGGCTCCAGTCTGCAGGGACAGTTGGGGCTGTGGCTCCCCGGCCCCTCCCACTCCACCTCGGGCTTCCCTCACCTCCTCTGTCACCGGATGGCCTCCTCTGCCCCTGCATGGTTCCTCCTGCCCCTTGGCGTCGCTGCTGCCTTGCTCGCCCTCGCGGGTGGGTGGGCAGTGCTGTGACGACCAGCGGGCACAGCTCTCTGGGCCATGGGCAGAAGGCACATCTAGACGTGGTTAGGTCCCGTCATTAGGCCACCCAGCCACGTGTGTCATGTGGGGCGCTGGGGTTTGGAGAGGGGCCACATGGCGATCGTGGTGAAAACCTCTCCCGGCTCCCGTGTGTGTGTGTGTGTGTGTGTGTGTGTGTGTGTGACACACCCCTGCATTCCTTGCATTTTTGCACAGACCAGTGCGTGGGGGTGGGATGCTCGTTTCTCTTTCCCTACCCTCCCGTTTGGTACATCTCCGAATCCTCTGGTTTTCCATCACGCTGGCCGCTCCGCTGGGCACCGGGGCACCGGAAACGGGTGCTGTGAGCCGTGCCTGGCGAGGATGACCATCTCCCGGCTGCCCGCGGGTTGGAGGAAGCTGGCACCGCGGCAGAGGCAAAGCGCCGCAGAAGTGCCGCAGGTTTTTCATATGGAAATGTGAAATAATGGGGTGATTAAATAGAGCTGTATATTAAAGTACATCTGACATTAGAATTACCATAATGTGCTGTAGCCTTAGGCTGAGTACTTTATTTGCCATCTGCGTCGGCCCCAAATCCCCCGGGGAAGCGCTAAAATATTCTGAATAAACTCAGCTCGAGTTCTTATTGAGAGTAAAATACCATTTGTGGCACGTCGTATTGATTCGTCTTAATTGTGGTGCAGAAAAGAACATTCACTCGCTGATGACTTTTGTGCTCGGTGACAAGCTGGCTGGAGTTACTCTAACACTGCAGTTGGTTAACCTGGATGGGGCCAGGCGGGCACCTTGGCTCCAGCCGGAACGCTGCCCTGCCACGGGGTGGGGGGGGGGCACGCGGCTGGGGCTCCCCTCCAGCTTCCCCCCCTCCGCCCCCCGTCCTGCTCTCCTCCAGGGAGGGTGCTGGGGAGCGGGGCGACCACGTGGGGACAGAGGCCCCTCTGGATACCTGCCCTCTTCTCCCGTGACACCCGGGCAGGCACGGACCAGCTGGGTGCAGAGGTGGTCCTGGGAGTCATGACCCGGTCTCAGCTCGTGGCTGGCGCTGAGATGTACTAGGTATACTTGAGAAATCAAACATGAAAGAAAGAAAAGAATCCACCCATGCAGGCAAACCCTGGGTGGTTGCTGGTTATGGCGGTGGCATCTCCCAATGGTCCCTGCAGCCCTTTGGGTGGGGAGTGGCGTCGGGGTGGGAAGCGCGTATGCATTAAAGAGACACCGTCATCGGTGGGAAAACACTGGGTGATCCTGACAGCGCTCTCCCGTTCCTGAGGTCCAGTTTTCACCCTGTAATTGCCTATCATTATACACCATTTAAATATTCAAACCTCCTCCACAAACCTTGGGCTAGCATGTTTTTATTACAAATTCAGAACAAGGGAATAACCTTTAACTTCAGAGACAAATGAGACAAATTTACAAGTGCACGTCTGCTGTTTTCTTGTGTTTTATCAATCCCCGCGGACCCGAACACTTTTGCTCTAACGCCACTCAGAACAATATACATAGATTACTGCTTGTTTGGAGCGTGTGGCTATGAGTCCCTTTTGCATTCGCTAACCTATATAACTCGGCCGCCAGGCTCTCCATAACGTCAGTTATCTCCTCCCAGCTCCACGGACACTCCATTAAATCGAGATTTACTGCCCCTGCAATACTTCTTGGGGTGGAAGGGTGGAGATTTTTGTGGATTTCAGGAAAGGAGGGATGGGGGCCTGCCTCTCGAAGGAGGTTGTGTGTCGCTGGGAAAGGAGACGTCCCGGGTGGGCCAGCCAGAACGTGTGCGTGCGAGGTGCCCGGCGTGTGCCCACGTGTGTACACGGCGCTCGAGCGCGCATGCAGCTCACTGCTGGATTATTTTTGCCTGTTTATTTCTTAAGTCACTCTTGATTTTTCCATTAAATGATAAGGATGATTAGCTCTCTGCTTCCTCTTCGTGTTCTCTGTGAAATCCCTGTCCCCAGAGTTCCAGAATCCTTTCAGAAAAGCTCTGTCTTGTGGGATTGTGGGCGGGGGGGGGGGGTCCGTTCATCTATCAGCCCATCAGCACCCACTGGGCAAGCGGAGGGCCTTTTCAGAGACATCTATAGAAGGCACATTTCAGGGGACCCTAACAATGCATTTGTCTGTTTCAGGGAAGGTGTTATTTCCAGGGCATTTGAGTGCCATGTGCAAAGGGGGTCATCTGTATAAAGAGAGTCTTGAGGAATGTGCTGTACTTTTTTTTTTGTCTTTTTGCCATTTCTTGGGCCGCTCCTGCGGCATAGGGAGGTTCCCAGGCTAGGGGTCAAATCAGAGCTGTAGCCGCCAGCCTACACCAGAGCCACAGCAATGCAGGGTCCGAGCTGCATCTGCAACCTACACCACAGCTCATGGCAACGCCGGATCGTTAACCCACTGAGCAAGGGCAGGGACCGAACCCGCACCCTCATGGTTCCTAGTCGGATTCGTTAACCACTGAGCCACAACGGGAACTCCTGTGCTGTATTTTTTCAAAAACACTGTCAATGAGTTGCCACGTATAACACCACTCCAGTGTCCAGCCTCTGGTTCTTCCGCCTGACTAGCAAACCCCGCAGTTCTCAGCCTGCCCTGAGATACCCGCACGATCAGCAATGTCACTTGGGTTTGGGCCAGGGGGCTGTTTCCTGAGCCTGAACTGCACACCTGGTGTGACCACAGAATCGAGCAGTTGAAAGCGAGACTGTTCTGTGGAAATCTAGGGTGCATGGTGCCTGCAGCTGTGGCTCAGTTTGAATACGTCCCTGTACCACTGAGAAGCTGGACCACCCCGTTCCTGAAGGTGGCTTCACAGCCTTGGGTGTTTGGACAGGAGTTGTGCTAGCATGATAGGACTTCTTCTGGAGAAGGGGACTTAGACGCCAGCTTCCGTCGTTGGCTAGTGGTCCTCACTGATTGGATTTTAAATTTCCTCTTTTGTGTTTTCTCCTCTCCAGCTTCAATTCTTTGTTATCTAGTGTTTTCATAATTTGGAAGGAATGGGCCTGGTCTGAAGCAAAACTCTGCAAGGGGTTCACCTCCACCCCTTTGTTGTATCGAGATTCTGTTATACTGAACAATTTGTGATTCAAGTAGGCCTTGAGTGTGGCCTACATGTAAAAAGAAGAAGAAAAAAAAAATCAAAGTTTTCATTGTGATGGAATTCGCCGCCATGGCATTTGGTCTGTACCTGGTCCTGTTTCTTCGCATGTTTTCCGAGCCTTCTCGGATGGATCTCACCTCCCTTTTCAGCTCCACATCCAGGTCCTCCCATCGTGAATCCAGGATCCCACCTCCACGCCTCTGTGTGCGTGCAGTTTCCTCAGCCAGGCACACCCTTTAGACTCATTTTTCCTTCTGAGCTTGGCTCTGGGGTCCCCCGGGAGAAGTTTCCCCTGACCCTCCCAGGCTGTCAGTGTCTCCTCCTCTGGGTCCTGGACCACGTGGCACAGCCTTTCTTAGGGACCCAGTGGCCTGAGCCCTTCCTGGATGTCCATGGTGTCAGTAGCATCTTGCCCTGGACCGCGGGCTCCTTGAGGGCCTCCCTCTGCCCAGCGCGGGCCTGGCACACAGCAGACATGCGTCGAGATGGGCCTCTCATCTTTTGCTCCGACGATATGGTTTCTGGGGTGCCAGATGTGGTGTGACCTTGGGTGTGGTCCGGACAGGCTCCCTGGCTTTCTTAGGAGGATGGGAACGTGAGCCAGGTGTCCTCCTGGCAGGGTCTCTGAGCCTCGGTCTGGGTGATGAGGGTGGGCGGGTGTGGACGGCTCTGTCCTGGAAACCCTGCAGGATGAGCAGGGGATGGATCCAATGGCTGGAAGCACCCTTGCAGAGTTCTCCTCCCGTGCTAGCCTTTCTCAGCGCCTCTCCCAGCCCCCCTTCCCCACCTCCTTAGGTGGGAACAGAGGAGCTGCCTTCTCTTTGGTGCACACCCCCGCCCTGCCCTGCCTGCCCCTTCCCTGGAGGCTCTGAGGTCCCCCGGGCAGATCCTGCTGTGCCACAGAATCCTTTGTGCCCACAGCTTAACCCACCCCTGCTCCCTGCCCCCCCACCCGTGGCCCATGCCCCCAAGGAGTCCCTGTGTGTGTGCGGACTAGCACCGAGCACGCAATGACAACGGATGAGTGAATGGATGAGAAAGCGGGGATAAGACTCCTTTTCCTTGGGTCCTGTGACTTCCCCGGATGCTCTTTTGTTCGAAGCTAGATCCGTGGGTGTTTTTGTGCACCTGGCTGTCTAGGAGGACATAGGGGCCTCCGTTTGAGGCTGCAGTGAGGGCTGGAGGCCCAGTTCCTCAGACCAAGTTAACTCTGGGCAGCTGGAACACAACGCTGACCTCCGCTGCTCTCGGGGCAGGTGGACTGCTGCTGAGTGAGGTTTCTCACTTGTTAGGCCTCTTTCTGTTCAGCCAAGCTACGGGTGGCGTTTCCTGCCCAGAGCCTGCAGCTTGCTGGCGCTGGCCAGCTCGCTGGTGTGCGTGGTGCAGGAGCACTTTGCTGGGGCCGGTGACAGCAGTTTGCAGTCCTGGTGAACGGGCGGCCAGGTGTGTGTTGGCCACAGCACAGGCCCTGGGCTCAGACCTAGGTGTGAATCTGGGCTCTGTCACCCGGGAGCTATGTGACCTTGGGCCCCTTGCTTAACTTAATGAGACCGAGTTCCCCATTTAGTTAAAATCTGGATTAGAACTCACTTTCCAGAGTCATGAGCCCAAGTCCACCACTGGCACGTGCAGCTTGGATGGGAGTCCGGCCCACCAAAGTCCAGGGTGGATGATGCCAAGGTGTGTGTCGCCAGCGTCAAGTAGCTTTCCCAGAGGCTGTGGGAATTCGGGGGGGGGGGGCTCCCTTGGGCTGGGTCTCAGATGTCTTGCAGGGAGAGAAGGAAGGCAAGCCTTCCAGGCAGCAGAAACAGCAGGTGCAAAGAGGTGTAAAAAGCTCAGGCAAGGAGAGGACGGGAGGGTGTGTGGCCAGTGCGCAGGTGGCAGTGAGTCTGGCTGGATCCTGGAGGCGGAGTGCCCGGTGCTTCCTCCGGGCACAGGGAGGACGGCTGTCCCGCTCACCCGCTCTTCCCCGGGCGGCTTAGAGGTGGACAAGGGTGGTGGCGGAGCAGCTGGGCTCTGCTCAAGTCACCTGGCATCTCAGCGTGCCCGGTGGCTGGAACACAGCCAGCAGAGAGGCGTGGGCGTGCTGGGTGGGGCCCCAACCGGCGAGCCCGGGAAGCGGGGCGTTGCTGAGTCTGAGCTGCGCCCTGCTCCTGAGGCGGCCTCGCCCGGAGGGCAGACGGCACAGCCTGGGCAGGTTCACCCAGACCTGGGCAGACACTGGGGATGACGTGTCCTGCTGGTGATGACCCAGCGACGCCGGCCAGGGGGGCGCAAACAGAACACAGCACGGACACAGGCACTGGCGATTCTCAGGCACGGTGCGTTAGTCATCCTGCCGGCGGCCAGGGTCACGGCCGTGGACAAGATCAGCTAGGGTCCCGGTCTTGAGGGAGCCTGGAATCCGGCCCAGGTAATCCTTATTACATACATAACCCAAGGCCAGTCACGTGGCCTCGTGCAACTTACGTCCACTCTCTGAGCCTCCTTTATGGCTCCCGTAAGCCGTTATCATGATACTCATGTTGCAGGTTCTCACCCCACCTCCAGCCCTCGAACGCGTCTCTCTCCCGGGACCCTGAACGCCGCCCTGGCAGCGCCCGTGCTTTTCATGAAATCACCGAGGTTATTAGGTGCCCCCCCCCCCAATCTGAGCGCTACTGTCTCTCGGTAGCAGCAGATTCCTAGCGGATGAAGCGTCTCCAGTGCCCGCCCGTTCAATGAATGAATGAGAGGCAGGTGTAGTCACTGCTCCCAGCAGGACACACCCTGCCACCTCGTCCACTCAGCCCTGTCGGTCCTGGTCCCCCACGTCCTGGGCTCATGTGAGCTGGAATCCAGGAACCGCAGCGAGGCCGACACCCCCTCGGTGTGGTGGTGATGGCTGTCTGGGTCAGAGAGGATTCCGAGGCCCGGAGGGCAAGTGCGGGGAGGGATTGGGCATGCCTGGCACGGGCCCTGGTGGTGGGGCGTGGGCTCTGTTAGACAGAGGCTGGTTTAGGCCTTCATCACCAGGCACACTGGTTATTAGGAGCCGTTCTCTTACTACTTTCACCGCCCCCAGCAGCAGCAACACCCAGCCAAGCGCTTTTATTACCTTTCCATGAGATAATCGGCCTGATTTCACCAAGTTGTGGCAGTTCTAGTCAAGAACAACGCATCTCCACGTTTCGCTAGCTCGTGGTTGGAACGAAAGGTGAGGTACAGAGACACACAATGGGCCCGTCACCTCCCCCGGGTCCCTGGGCTTGGGAGCGGGAGGCGCCCAGGTCGGTGCCCTTTCCACTTTCCATTGGGGGTGTTTATCTGGAGCACATCTGGCTGTGTGGCCTTGAGCCAAACCCCTCTTCTCTTCCAGGCCTCACTCTCCTCCTCGGTAGAATGGTGCCCATGACAGTTCTTGACCTTGGGAGCTGTGGTGAGGACAGTTCTTCTTGGCTGTGGGCGGCTGATGTCGGGGGTTTAATAATGGTTTATTGTGACTGCTGTCATCATTCCCTTAGCTCCGCCGTCTGTCTTGGGGAGGCTGAGGTTTGTTTGAGAGGAAGCATTCAGAACAAGCAGGGACACGTATAGGTTTTGTCAATCAATGACCAGGCTCAGAAATAATCTGAACACAAAACTTAACCAAGACCAGTGGACATTTTCTTTCTGGGGTCACGAAAGGGGAAAAGGGGAGGCAGTCTTTAGCCCAATAAGTGGTCTCCTGATCGGGAGATAATGGTGATTTTTTTTTTTTTTTTTTTTGCTTTTTAGGGCTGCACCCGCGGCACATGGGGGTTCCCAGGCCAGGGATCGAATTGGAGCTGCAGCTGCTGGCCTACACCACCACCACAAACACCAGATCTGAGCCGCATCTGTGACCTACACCGCAGCTCACGGCAACGCAAGATCTTTAACGCACTGAACGAGGCCAGGGGTTGAACCTGCGTCCTCATGGATGCTAGTCAGCTTCCTTGACCGCTGAGCCACGACAGGACCTCCTAGAGACAATAGTGATCATAAATGCCATCACTTTGGGACGGAGGAGATGGCGTTGTTGGCAGGCATGGATTCTGGAGAAAGACTGGGTGGTTGACCAGTGAATCCGGCCCTCTTCTTGGACACTGGGCACCCCGAAATCCAGAAAGGGGAAGGGGCCTGCCCAGGGGCCCCTGGGTCCAGCAGCCAGCCTGCCCCTGGACGGGTCTGCCTGGCATCCCATGATCCCCCACCAGGTCCTGAGTGGCTCACCTGCTCCGTGAAACACGTCCCCGCCAAGACCAGGGACCCTGGTGGACCCGACTGTGGTCCATCAGTGGGAAATCTACGCCCGTCACGGGGAGGACACACATGGTGTGGCAGGAGGACCTCGGCCTTTCCATTGTGAAACAGGACCTGCCACATGTAAAGGGAACGCCCCATCTCTCAGGGGTGCTGGGGGCGGCTGGGATGGAGCGGGAAGCCTGAGCTGCTTCTCTGAGCTCCCGCTCATCACGCGCTGGCAGGCGTGTGGTCCTTGACCTGCCTCCCTCAGAGGTCACGTGAGGGATGCTGAAATGCCAAACCAACAGTCAAGAGCCCTGCAAACTGCAGAGTGCTCTGTGTAGAAGCCAAGACCCAGTTCTGACTTTCGTGTCCAAGTGTCAGGCTTCTCATTTCTGCCTCCAGCTTTTGGGGGAGAAAGACCTGGGCTGGCAATCCCCTGCTTGAACTGGGAGGTGGCGTCTGCTTGCCGCTCCCTCTTGAGCAGCCATGAACGACCACATTCCCCCCAGGCAGGAATCCCCTTCTATTTGCTATCGCTTAGCCTTAGGAGGGGCCTCTTAAACTCTGGCGCTCAATTACGGCCTTTTTATTGAATAATAACTCAGGTGTGCTTTTCATTGAGCATCCCTGATACCTTTATTGGTGTTATTTCAGGAACCCGAATAATAAGGATGAACAATTATTTAAATGCTCATTAAAGAAAAAAAACACACAAAACACCAAACAGCTCCTAGCAGAGGGAGAGTAGCCTTGCGTTGCAGGAGCCCAACTGCAGGTTGGTTCCCAAGAGTCACAATAAAAAATGATGTTTCCTCAGCGTTTGCATGTTTTGACTTCCCTGGCACCTCGACTGCATCAGGCAGGCTGCTTTAAAATTCCGCCGCGGTTTTATTACTGCCAGCCTTACGCAGGAAGGCTTCCCTGAACCAGCCACTGCCAGGTACAAGACGGATCATAAAAAAATGAAACATGCAGAGCCCAGCCGTAACACCTGCACGGTGATGCGCAGATTTTGTCGGGTGTGTCCACGTGCGGGATCTCGTTTGCTCCCTCGTCCCTCCTCGGAAGCAGGCGTGTTGTTCCCCCTCCACTGATGAGGAAACCGAGGCTCAGAGAGGTTAGGTACCTCGATTGATATCACTCTGCCGCAAATAAGGCAGAGGTAGGCACCCGGGCTGCTGTCCAGGGTTCTCGTAACTGAGAGGTTGCAGGGAGGATTTGGAATTTGAGAAAAACATACAGGTCTCCCTTTGGAGCGTGCAGAGCCAAGAAGGTCCAGTGGATTCTAATATGTCTGAGGAAGGAAGCGCGCAAGCAGACCAGGAAAACGTGGGCCCTGGATTCTGTGTCTCCAAGCCCGATGGAAGGATCCGAGTGCAGCTGACGTTTCTGGGTCTGTAGGCTGCATTGCTGGCTAGGTTGCTTCTGAATCTCTTCGGCATGGACCTATCCATTGGAACCCCAGCAGCCACAGTGGCAGCGTCTTGGGACATGGATCCTCTCTGGGCCGCCGGCGAAGGTGGATCTTCCAGCCCCCTCCCCCGGCAGGTGGCCTGGAGCTCCAGGACGGGGTGACAGCCCTGAGTCTGAAGCAGCCGGCTCCCAGGGGTCTTCTGCGTTTAAACACGAGCCGTCTGCGACCATGTGTGTGGGGGCTTTAAAATACTCAGCAAGGTGGCGAAGAGAAAAATAAAAAAAAATGTTCCAAGTGGCTCTTCTCTGACATGGTTCAGTTCTCAAAAAGCGAGCAGCCCCCGTGTTGAAGGCTACTTCCAGGCGAAAGATAACCAGGAGTGGTGACATGGAAAAGAACGTTTTATTTTCAAAGGAAATTCCAGGAGAGTAGAAAGAGCGTTGTTTAGGGAGCGCCTTTGAGGGCTGGGAGATTTAAAAAGTATTGGAAGCTGTCAGGTCCTGGGAAGTGAGTCACCTGCAATGAACATTGCCACCTGCAGTGGAGGGACGTGGGGGAACCAAGTTGGTTCAGGGGTGGGGGAAGAGGGGCCCTGGGATCCCATTCGATGGATACAACACAGAACGCTTCCCCACCTGATGGACAGGTAACCTCCTCCCCAGGCGGCTTCAGTTAGAATCTTAAAAGTATCTTTTGCTCTTTTTTTTTTTTTTTTTAATTTTAAACAAGAAATGGAAACATCCGAGTTCTTTAGAACATGCAACTACATGCTTCTCGGCAGCTGCCATTTGAGTTTTAAAAATACATATATATTTTAATGGGCCATTCTGGCTGCATTGCAGTCTTCATTCTTGGCCTGCCCGGGAGTTCTGCGCTGGCTTCTGATACCTGCATTCCTCAGGAGCCATAAAACTTTCTAGAAACTGTGTGGACATCAGAATAAGAAACAGGAAGTGCTCTGGAGACATGAAGGACATGAAGATGAGGACAAAGGCGACTGGGCCAAGGGAGGGGGCCCGACTTAAAAACACGAGGAGCCAAGCAGCCGTGGGCCGTCACTCGATTAATGAGAGTGGCTGCAGCCAGGGTACAGAGCTTCACGTGAAGGCCTATGACCTCGTGGAAGTGGCGCTTCATTTGTGTTTTTAGCGGCTGGTCAGAAAGGGAGTTTTTATTTATCTTCTTATGTATTACTTATTTATTGTGCCTTGCTCCAGAAAAAAGTTTGAGGGGGACTCTGCATACGATGGCTGCTGGCCAGTCCTCCTGTGAGCCTGTCTGAGGGGAGAGTTCTGCTCCCCACATCCATTAACCAATAAGCTAGGGAAGGAGCCGGTGCCGCCAAGAAGCAGGTGCTTTTCTGTGCCAGCGGTGTGGCACACAGCAAGGGGGGCTGGGGAGTGCAGCGGCCTGCCTGCTCCAGCCTAGGGCCTCCTGCCTGTTTTCGGGGGGGCAGCCCCCCTCGGAGGTGCCCACATGGGGAACCGAATCATGCAGATGTAACTGGGGGAAGGCAGGTACCCAGGCATCCTGGAGAAAGAGAATCGTCTCAGAATTTCTCTGGGAGCTGTGTGTGAGGTAAAGCTGAACTTAGAAGAAGAAGAACTTAGAAGAAGCTCTGAACTTTAGAGCTCTTTTTTCCTTTCTCCCCCCACCCCCCCACCGCCTATACCGGCTCCCCACACTGGTCTCAACCACCAAACATGCAGACCAAACAAGACACGAGTGTGCAGTGAGGCCCGCGTGCAGACACCGGGCTTGGGAGGCATGTCTTGGTTTCTGGCAGTAGGTGATCTGGCCCAGTTGGCTCTGTGTCTGGGAGACTCTCCACCCTGCCCCCCTGCCTGGTTTGCGGGGGTGCAGGCCCTTGGTACCTGTTGGGTCTAAACTGTACAGAACTCGGGGCATCTGGTCCCGGAGCCGCTTGGTTTTTACTGCTAAGGGTGAAGCCCTGGAGAAGCGTAGTTTGTGGGTGAATCTCCCGGGGAGATGGGGGTTGGCTTCCCCCCCCCCCCCCCCGACACACACACACACGGACCCAGCCTATGGTAAGGAACATGCCTGCAGCTACTGTACTTTATCAGCGTTCAAATCTCCCAGGTACAAGAAAGTCTGAAAAAACAAAAGGGGGTTTTCAAGATTGTGGCTGTGATGTCCTGTTCCCTTTTCCTTCCCTGGTCAGTGAGCAGATCTGATGGTGGGAGGCAGGGCCTGCCCACACCCGCCCCATCCACGGGAGGCATCAGGAGAGAGTCTGGCTGGAGACGCAGCCAGTTTCACCTGTAGGTCAAGGACAGCGGCCACAGGACCGGCTCTGGATGGAACATGCAGGCTCCATGCAGTGACTGCTCCAGTGAGGGACACAGACAGGGACGTGTTGGTTCTGTGCCACCAGTGTCCACTCGGATTTGCTCCTGATGCCACCAGTGCCAGTTTGTCACAAATCCCTGCTTGCTGCCATTCATCCTGACTGTCTTGTCAGATGTGACATTCCTTCACTCAGCATTTCTGGCACAGGACTTCATGACCTCACGTAGGCCAGTGGCCACCCCTGCCCCCGCCTGGCGTCTGTAGAGGCCAGGTTAGACACTACTGCTGGGGGGGAACTTGTGTGAGGCCATTCGAGCAATGCGGGTGGGAGCCATCACCCAGTCGTGATCTTTACAACATGCTGAATTTCCTCTGTCGCTACACATCCGTGTTGAAATTAGACAGTGCTTGGGCGGTCCCGTGGTGGCTCAGTGGAAACGAACCTGGCTAGTATCCATGAGGATTCGGGTTGGATCCCTGGCCTTGCTCAGTGGGTCGGGGATCCAGCGTTGCCGTGAGCTGTGGTGTGGGTCACAGACGTGGCTCGGATCCCACGTTGCTGCGGCTCTGACGTAGGCCAGCAGGTAGAACTCCGATTAGACCCCTAGCCTGGGAACCTCCATATGCCATGGGTGCGGCCCTAGAAAAGCCAAAAAAAAAAAAAAAAAAAAAAAAAAATCCTAAACGACACAGGGGTATCAGCTAGTTCCCTTAAAATGTTTACAAGGTGATTCAGTGTGTTTTTCAGAACCTCCTTGGATCATATTTTGCTGAGTGATGGGGGCCAGGGCAGTTTTGCCAGTCCCCCGCCCCCCCACATTTGGCAGTGCCTGGAGAGATTTTTGACCCTCATGACTGGGGAGCAGAGTGCTCCTGGCTTCTAGTAGGCAGAGGCTGGGGATGCGCCTGAACCCCCTGCAAGGCACAGGACAGCCCCCACGAGAATTCTTGCCCTCTGAACGCCCCCAGGGCCTTGCTTGACAATGCGGATCCAACTGTGGCTGGTGTGAGGAGGGCGCTGAATGCTCGACGTGTGCTCCGCCTTCTTTTCTGCCGTCCAGCTGTCCAGCCGGCCGATACTCCCTGCGCTTGGAATCAGGCATTCTCCCCAACACAGCTCCTCTGGCCTTTGAGATAATGGGTGTAAGGGACCCTGTATTTTAGGGGCATAAACCAAGGTCTAACTGGCTGAAGTCCATGCTCGATCTGGGCGTTGTCGACCACCTGCCCACAGAGCAGGTTCCCGGTCCCTCTGCCGGGGGTATGTCGCTCTCGCAGGCCTGGGCCTGTTCAGGAGGGGTCCGGCGGCCGCCGCGGACATCCGCGGATGCCCTCCAGGGCCAGTGGCCCTGCGGTGCGCGCGCCCTGGCCGCCTCTCACGCTTTCTCTCTGCCTTTCTGTCCGTGTGTCTCCCCAGGTAAAGATGAGCCTTCCAGCTACATTTGCACAACATGCAAGCAGCCCTTCAACAGCGCGTGGTTCCTGCTGCAGCACGCGCAGAACACGCACGGCTTCCGCATCTACCTGGAGCCCGGGCCGGCCAGCAGCTCGCTCACGCCGCGGCTCACCATCCCGCCGCCGCTGGGGCCCGAGGCCGTGGCCCAGTCCCCGCTCATGAATTTCCTGGGCGACAGCAACCCCTTCAACCTGCTGCGCATGACGGGCCCCATCCTGCGGGACCACCCGGGCTTCGGCGAGGGCCGCCTGCCCGGCACGCCGCCGCTCTTCAGCCCGCCGCCGCGCCACCACCTGGACCCGCACCGCCTCAGTGCCGAGGAGATGGGACTCGTCGCCCAGCACCCCAGTGCCTTCGACCGAGTCATGCGCCTGAACCCCATGGCCATCGACTCGCCCGCCATGGACTTCTCGCGGCGGCTCCGCGAGCTGGCGGGCAACAGCTCCACGCCGCCGCCTGTGTCGCCGGGCCGCGGCAACCCTATGCACCGGCTCCTGAACCCCTTCCAGCCCAGCCCCAAGTCCCCGTTCCTGAGCACGCCGCCGCTGCCGCCCATGCCCCCCGGCGGCACGCCGCCCCCGCAGCCGCCCGCCAAGAGCAAGTCGTGCGAGTTCTGCGGCAAGACCTTCAAGTTCCAGAGCAATCTCATCGTGCACCGGCGCAGCCACACGGGCGAGAAGCCCTACAAGTGCCAGCTGTGCGACCACGCGTGCTCGCAGGCGAGCAAGCTCAAGCGCCACATGAAGACGCACATGCACAAGGCCGGCTCGCTGGCCGGCCGCTCCGACGACGGGCTCTCGGCCGCCAGCTCCCCGGAGCCCGGCACCAGCGAGCTGGCCGGCGAGGGCCTCAAGGCGGCCGACGGCGACTTCCGCCACCACGAGAGTGACCCGTCGCTGGGCCACGAGCCCGAGGAGGAGGATGAAGAGGAGGAGGAGGAAGAGGAGGAGCTGCTGCTGGAGAACGAGAGCCGGCCCGAGTCGAGCTTCAGCATGGACTCGGAGCTGAGCCGCAACCGTGAGAACGGGGGCGGCGGCGGCGGCGTGGCCGGGGTGCCGGGCGCGGGCGGCGCGGCCAAGGCGCTGGCCGACGAGAAGGCGCTGGTGCTGGGCAAGGTCATGGAGAACGTGGGCCTGGGCGCGCTGCCGCAGTACGGCGAGCTGCTGGCCGACAAGCAGAAGCGCGGCGCCTTCCTGAAGCGCGCGGCGGGCGGCGACCCGGGCGACGACGACGACGCGGGCGGCTGCGGGGACGCGGGCCCGGGCGGCGCGGTCAACGGGCGCGGCGGCGGCTTCGCGCCGGGCGCCGAGCCCTTCCCGGGCCTCTTCCCGCGCAAGCCGGCGCCGCTGCCCAGCCCCGGGCTCAACAGCGCGGCCAAGCGCATCAAGGTGGAGAAGGACCTGGAGCTGCCGCCCGCCGCGCTCATCCCGTCCGAGAACGTGTACTCGCAGTGGCTCGTGGGCTACGCGGCGTCCCGGCACTTCATGAAGGACCCCTTCCTGGGCTTCACGGACGCGCGCCAGTCGCCCTTCGCCACGTCGTCCGAGCACTCGTCCGAGAACGGCAGCCTGCGCTTCTCCACGCCGCCCGGGGACCTGCTGGACGGCGGCCTGTCGGGCCGCAGCGGCACGGCCAGCGGGGGCAGCACGCCGCACCTGGGTGGCCCGGGCCCCGGGCGGCCGAGCTCCAAGGAGGGCCGGCGCAGCGACACGTGCGAGTACTGCGGCAAGGTGTTCAAGAACTGCAGCAACCTGACGGTGCACCGGCGGAGCCACACCGGCGAGCGGCCTTACAAGTGCGAGCTGTGCAACTACGCGTGCGCGCAGAGCAGCAAGCTCACGCGCCACATGAAGACGCACGGGCAGATCGGCAAGGAGGTGTACCGCTGCGACATCTGCCAGATGCCCTTCAGCGTCTACAGCACCCTGGAGAAACACATGAAAAAGTGGCACGGCGAGCACTTGCTGACTAACGACGTCAAAATCGAGCAGGCCGAGAGGAGCTAAGCGCGCGCGGCCCCGGGCCCCCGCGCACCTGTACAGTGGCCCCGTTGCCAAGCGAGAGAATGCTGACTTGCCGCCGCGTCGTCGTCGTCGTCACCGCCACTCGGCAGCCCGGGGGAGGCGGCCCCTCCAACCTAACCTGTGTCTGCGAAGTCCTATGGAAACCCGAGGGTTGATTAAGGCAGTAAAAATTGTGGAGCCTTTTAACTGTGCAATAATTTCTGTATTTATTGGGTTTTGTAATTTTTTTGGCATGTGCAGGTACTTTTTATTATTATTCTTTCTGTTGAAATTCCTTTAAGAGATTTTGTTGGGTAGCCATCCCTTCTTCAGTTTCTTCCTTTTTTGTTTTTTTTTAAACCCGGTAGTAGCCTGAGCAATGACTCCCAAGCTATCTAGAGGGGAAACATCTTTTAAATTATAATTTTGGGGGGGAGGGCGCTGCTTTTTTGAAATCTAAGCTAAGCATGTGTAATTTCTTGTGAAGAAGCCAACACTTAAATGACTTTGAAAGTTGTTTACTTTTTTAGTCCTTCTTTTTTCAGTCCTGAAATAAAAAGTGGCATGCTTTTTGTTTTTTTTTTTAAAGGGGGGGTGCAGATGTACAGCGATAACAATCTTTAAAGTTGTAGCACTTTGTTTCAGATTTGGAATATGGGGATGCAGCACTGATGTTGTCCCAAATAACAGAGGCCTTTTCTGTGTTGATTTCAACCCTACCGTACATGAGGAAACCTTTGCGTGGTGGTGGCGGCGTGGGGAGAGGCATCCCCACCCACCAAAAAACCTCAGCACTGCCAGAGACCCAGGGGTTTTTGAGGGAGATGGCCCAAGAGCGTTCTAAAACTGTGCATTTCTGGCCGATCTCCATTTCTTGGAATGTCGATGTGCCCTGAGATGCCCCCTTCGCTATTTGCGGTAGATTAGACTGCCTCCGATGGGCTGGGGATACTTTTGGGGGGTGGATGGTGGTGGCCCGCAGGAACTCCAAACACAAGAAACCAGCGGTGTCCTTTCAGGCGTCTCCTGGCTTGACTGCTTCTCTCTAGCTTTTTAATCACCCCCACCACAGAAATCCTAAGTCACATGTTGCTACAGGGGACAACCGATCGTTTCTCAAGCAGACAAGTGTCCTGATGGCAAAATGAGGGAAGTTCGCATTCTCTCTTGTCATGCATCCTGATGCCCTGGTGCAGACAGGCAGGGGGAAATCTCGTGAATTTCAGTTCCCTTTTTACCAGAAATCGGGAAGAGTTCCACCCGGAGGTACCCAGCGCTACTTCCCAGGTTTTTTTTGGTGTGTGTGTTTTTTGTTTGTTTGTTTGTTTGTTTTTCTGTCCCATTAGGTTGGAAAGTACTAAACATTGGACTGTTGAGATTAGACATTTGGATTCTGTTGACCCGCACTTTAAAGCTTTTGTTTGCATTTAAATTAAATGGCTTCTAAACAAGAAATTGCAGCATCTTCTTCATTTTGGCCCAGAGGTGGGTTAAACTGCAAGGGACCGCTGAGATTGAGTGTCAGTATTGCTAAGCGTGGCATTCACAATACTGGCACTATAAAGAACAAAATAAAATAATAATTTATTGGACAGTTTTTCTACTGCCATTCAATTTGATGTGAGTGCCTTGAAAACTGATCTTCCTATTTGAGTCTCTTGAGACAAATGCAAAACCTTTTTTTTTTTTTTTTGAAATGAAAAGACTTTTTAAAAAAGTAAAACGAGAAAAGTACATTTCTTTAGAAACAAACAAAGCCACATTTCCTTTAAATAAATTTTTAAAAATCCTGGTTGAAGACATGACAATGCCATAAGACCCAATCAAATGAAGAAATAAACCCAGCACAACCTTGGACATCACTAGCTGAATTATCCTCAGCCCCTTTTGTCTGTGGGACAACGCTGCTTACATGTGGAGTGGAGGTGATTTACTGCTGAATTAAAACTCAAGTGACACAAGTTACAAGTTGCTATCGTTGAATGAAAAAACAAAAACAATTCAGGAACAACGGCTAATTTTTTTCTAAAGTTAAATTTAGTGCACTCTGTCTTAAAAATACGTTTACAGTATTGGATACATACAAGGGTAAAAAAAAATTGTGTGTATGTGTGTTGGAGCGATCATTTTTTTTTTCAAAGTTTGCTTAATAGGTTACAAAAAAAATGCCACAACGGCTGCGTGTATATTGTTTTCTTTTGGTGACGGGGTTTTAGTATATATTATATATATTAAAATTTCTTGATTACTGTAAAAGTGGACCAGTATTTGTAATAATCGAGAATGCCTGGGCATTTGACAAAACAAGAAAAAAAAAAAAACCCTTTTCTTTTCCTTGAAAATGTTGCAGTAAAATTTAAATGGTGGGTCTCTAATAATTTGTTCTTGTCACAGTAACTGTAAAGTCGGAGTTTTAGTAAATTTTTTTCTGCCTTGGGTGTTGAATTTTTATTTCAAAAAAAAAATGTATAGAAACTTGTATTGGGGGATTAAAAGGGGATTGCTACACCATGTAGAAAAAGTATGTAGAAAAAAAAGTGCTTAATATTGTTATTGCTTTGCAGAGAAAAAAAAAAATCCACATTTCTGATCTGTACTTATTTTTCTCCTCCCACCTCCCTCTGGAATGGATATATTGGTTGGTTCATATAATGTAGGCACTTGCTGTATTTTTACTGGAGCTTGTAATTTTTTAACTGTAAGCTTGTCCTTTTAAAGGGATTTAATGTACCTTTTTGTTAGTGAATTTGGAAATAAAAAGAAAAAAAAAACAAAAACAAGCAGGCTGCCATAATATATTTTTTTAATTTGGCAGGATAAAATATTGCAAAAAAAAATTTGTATGTTAAGTCCTATTGTACAGGAGAAAAAAAAAAAAAAAAGGTTGTTTGACAACCTCTGAGGAAAAGAAACAAAAGGAAGTAGGTAAATGCTTTGGTTCACAAATCATTTTAGTTGTATATATTTTTGTCGGAATTGGCCTCGACAAAGGACTGTTGGAATAGATAGGGCTTCACTCTGAACGCCCCCAACCTTGCATCAAGGCTCCCTGGTGTGGCCACAGCAGACCAGACGGGAAATTCTGTATTCGTGTTGAGTGGAAAAATCAGTTTTTGTAAAGATGTCGGTAGCATTTCACTGTCCTCCCTTTCTCTCCGAGGCCATCGGTAAGGGTGGCAGCTGTGGAGGAAGAGAGGCCAAAAGCATCTTCCTCCTCTGCTGTCACCACCGTGGCGTCGCCACCGCCACATCTCCCGCCCTTCAGAGCAGAAAGAAGTGCACACCGAGCTTTCTTTAGTCCTTGAGAAAACATTAAACAGAAAAATGTAATAAAGGGAGCTGGCGTATCAGGCGCAGGTGACGTGATCTGTGGCTGGGACCAGCGCAAATCAAATCGGAGTCCCTGTCACAACCAGGACCTTATATTCCATGGAGAGGGTTGGCCTGTTGTCTTTCTTACCTGCTTTGCTGCTTTTCTCTCTGAAACCTACATTCCGTCAGTTTCCGAATGCCTAGGGCCTGGGCTGAATTCGGTGCCTTTCCATAGCTCTTTCTCTTTGCTTCTTCTGCATTTCCTCTCCATCCTCCAGCCTCTGTCGGTCTTTGATTTGTCCTTTTCATTTTTATTTGATTTATTTCTCCCTTTCTGTCCCCCCCCCCTTTTTTTTTTGTAAAGCCAGGTAGCTTTAAGATAATAAACTGGTGGTTTTTTTGGATGAGGGAATAATACATTTTTTTAAAAAAAACCTATATCAGGAAGCCTTTTTTTTTTTTTTTTTTTTAATTTCAGGAACTCTAAGAAACCATTATTTCAGGTTATGAAAGTATAACCAAGCATCCTTTTGAGCAGTTCTTTACCAAATGCAGAAATCTTTCTTCTGGGCGCTCTTCTGTTCCACACGCCCTTTCCTTCTTGCCACTTACCTTTGCAAAGTGCAAAGAAAAGGGGAGGAAGTACGAGATAAAGCTGAGATGTCCCTGTCCTGCCTGCTTGTCCCCAAGACCCGGGGGCTACCCTGGATGCCCCGGGAAGGTCCCCGAGAGCCTCGGTCTTGATCCTCCCGTAGTTACCAATGCTAGCCAGCGCGTGCCAGCCCGTGCAAAGTCACCCCAATGCCAGGACTAAGCCATCCTAAAGCACAAAGATTGTGTCTCTGTCGATGACGAAGGCAGAGAAAAGAGTACGTGGCTTCTCTTTCATGTTTAAAAAGCCAACGCTGAAGCAGACGACTCCGTGAGAGAGAGGCCCGAGCCCCGGGGAGGGGTGGGGACCCAGCCGACCTCAGGCTGGTTTCCATGCTGCCACCACTTGATTCAAAGCTGCCCCAAATTGGAACCTGCCACTTGCCATTGGAGGGTCTTTCATGGGGAGAGGAGGAGGCTGAATTCCTCTAGGCAAAATGTGAAAAGTAGGGAAATGGGCCTTTTTGTCCCGGTCCTGAGTGACAGTCAAAGGCTTTTTGGAACACAGACAAACCCATGACTTTGGTGCTCTTTGTATCAGCCTTGTGAAGCAAAGTTACATTGAGTTAAGTATTTGCATTTGTACTGGCAAGGCGAAATATTTTTACTACCTTTTCTATTATTGTATGAGCTTTTGTTGTTTACCTGGAGGTTCTGTCTTTTACTACAAGTTTGGAACTATTTATTATTGCTTGGTATTTGTGCTCTGTTTAAGAAACAGGCACTTTTTTTTTTTATTATTATGGATAAAATGTTGAGATGACAGGAGGTCATTTCAATATGGCTTAGTAAAATATTTATTGTTCCTTTTATTCTCTGTACAAGATTTGGGGCCTCTTCTTTTTCCCCTTAATGTCACAATGTTGAGTTCAGCATGTCTGCCATTTCATTTGTACGCTTGTTCAAAACCAAGTTTGTTCTGGTTTCAAGTTATAAAAATAAATTGGACATTTAACTTGATCTCCAAACCTTGTCCTTTTCTGTGTCTTTCAAGGGTAGGGAAGGGACAGCTTATTTCCAACGGGGAATTGAAGGTCTTTCTCCGTTTTTCTCCTGACCCAAACCTTATTCCCACATCCAGGAAATAATGGCACGAGAGACCCATGCTCCTCTTCATTGACCCCAGTGAGGTTCTGGGGTACAGAAGAGTGGTTCTCGGTCCTGGTTAAATCTCAGAATCACACAGGAGGTGTTTTTTTTTTTTTTTTTTTTCTTAAAAAGTCCCCGTGTCCAGAATAGATCACCTGCAAGGACCTACTGTAGAGCACAGGAAACTATATTTCATATATTTGGTAATAACCCTTAAGGGAAAAGCATCTGAAAAAAAGTTTGTATGACTGAATCACTTTACTGTCCACCTGAAACGAACACAACATGGTCAATCAGCTATACTTTGATTCAAAAATTTAAAAAAATTAAAAAAAAAAAAATCTCCGTCCAGGCCCCATCCCAAGCCAGTTTCTATCAGTATCTCTGGAGGTGGGATCCGTGTGTCCGTATCTTTGAAAGTGATCTGGGAGACTCTCACCCAGCCAGGCTTGAGAACAGGTGGTTTAGAAGAAAAAGTCCTTGTCTGGGAATGATGAGGCTCGGGTCTAGGTTAATTCAGCTAACATTTCCTGAATTCCCAGGGAGAGCCATTGCATGAGGCATCGAGGGGTCAGACGTGAGCGGGACAGAGGCTCTGCTGCCCTGGGTCCTTGGTCTGGGCTTGTCCGCTTGGGTACCCGTCGGGAAGTGAGGGTATTGGACTGGAGAGCCCCTTCCAGCCACCTGTGAGTTCTAACACGATCACGCAGGAGGCCCACCTTCCCTTCCCGTGTGCCAAATGTTGATAGATTGGAGGAGAAAGCTCACAGATCCGGAGGCGGAGGAGGCAAGGTCTTTCAGAGGGAAATGGCTTCAGCTTGGTTTTTCCCAGGACCCCACCCTGAGCCACCAACAAGATGGAGGAGGAAGATGGCAGCCCTCCACTGGGTTTCAGCCACCCAGGCACCACAGAACCATTGCTTTCCTCCTCGTGAGTGAGAGTCAGAGCGCACTCCTGAACGAACACCAAAGACCCACCGGTTTCTTGACCCCTCCTCTGTTTCCTCCTCTTAAAAGCACAAGAACTTTCCGCTCAGGCGTCTTTCTGCAAACTCACTAGGCACCAGCTAGGAACCAGGTACCAAGGTAGGCGGCCTGAGAACCTTTGCCAGGAGACTTTGCAAAAAGTGAAAATAGGAGTTCCTGCTGTGGTGCCAGGGGTTAAGAACCTGACTCCAGCCACTTGGGTAGCTGCAGAGGCGCAATTCCCTTCCTGGCCCGGTGCAGTGGGTGAAAGGATCTGGTGTTGCCGCAGCTGTGGTTCCAATGGAAGCCCTGGCCCGGAACTTCCATATGCCATGGGTGCAGCCATGGGTGCAGCCATAGAAAAGAAAAGAAGAGGAAAGACCAGGGCCTGCTTGCTGAGATGCTGCATGGATGCTGCCCACAGAGAAGATAGGAGAAATGAAGGTGGCATGTTCCTTTGCGTCCTGTTTTCAAAAAGTCACTCTTTTCTCAAGGACCCATCGAACCACTGGATGCATCGAAGCAGGATTTAAACTCCAGCACCAAAAACGGAGTTGGTTATGCAGGAGAAGACCTGCCTACCTTTCCAGGGCTGCAGGCAGTACGAATTCCCAAAGAGCCAGTCTCTTCTTTTCTGCAGGTGCTGGGCTCCAAGTCTGGCTTTAAAACACAGGTCCTGGAGACTTAGTGATTTTTTTTCTGCCTGGAACACCGTGTAAATAGCAGCATTGAAATGCTCAGTTGCTTTCTGATTGGAATACACAGAGATGCTCATTTGTTTGAGGAAGAACTTGCGTCTTAGGGCTGAGAAACAAACACCTAAACCAAGTACAAAAAGGTTGCTGGGGATAAGGCGTTAACCCTTGTGAGCGCCTGTCGCTCACACTCACAGCCTGTCCCTTCCCTTGGCCCTCCCAGGGGGCCCCTACTGGAGATTACTAGCAGGGCAAAGGAAAAGCTCAACTCAGTTTTCATTGTCACATCAGTATCAGTGTGACCTTGGGCCAGTCCTTTCCCTTTTCTGGACCTCATTTCCCCATCTGTAAAATGGAGCCTTAAGGTGACCCGGAAGGACCTAATTTTTTTACATCCTTTTTTAAAAATATATATTATTTTCCATCATGGTCCATCCCCAAGAGACTGGATATAGTTTCCTGTGCTGGACAGCAGGACCTCTTTGCTTACCTGTTCTAAGTGGAATAGTTTGCACCTACGAACCCCAAACTCCCCCTCCCTCCCACTCCCTCCTGCTCCCCCTTGGCAACCACAAGTCTCTTCTCTATGTCTGTGAGTCTGTTTCTGTTTCGTACATAGGGTGCTTGTGCCATATTTTAGATTTCTCATATAGGTGCTATCTTGTGGTATTTGTCCTTCTCTTTCTGACTTTCTTCACTTAGTATGGTAACTTCTAGTTACATCCGCATTGCTACAAATGGCATTACTTTGTTCTTTTTGATGGCTGAGTAGTAGTCCGTTACATATACAATATATGTACCCCATTGGAAAAACCCGTTCTGCCTTCAGATAGTTGGACCCTGGTGAGCGTGCTGTGTGTGCCCAGGGTAACAAAATTTGATGGGAGGGTTACTGTAAAAAATGCTCCCTATTCAGATTATGGAAATCGAGAGGAGAATGGGTTCTTGAGAATAGAAACTTCCCATGTTTTTGCTGGTTGCACCCTGAGTCTACAGCTACCCTGTAAGTCATGGGTCTTTCTACTTTCTGAGCAGTTCAAAGCATGGTTAGGGCATCAGAGCAGGCTACTGGACCACTTGCTCTTGAACCTTAAGCTCAGTAATTAAAGCTAGAAAGCCTCTTCTGCTTTGGAGAGAAAACCAGATGAGCAGAGCTTTTTTTAAAAAGCTCTATTGTTAACATGATGAAATATATAATGAAACTCATGTAACTTTCAAGCCACAGAGGCCGAAATTCTGACTTTCTTGAGTTCAGGTAAAATCTTAGTCACTAATTGCCTGAACTGTCTAACCTTCAAAACAGCTTTAGAGGATGCTGGTTAAATACCATCTGGGATGCTCTAAAGAAGCCAAAGCAGGTTGAGCTCAAAAGTCTATTTAATTCCCAAAGCAAAGACTGAGCTGGATGTCAGGCCTGGGTGCACAGGGAGGTCTAGGGCCTGCTCTTTGCTCTCAAAGAGCTCCTCGTTTAGTGAGAGAAATGCGTTATGAAACAAGGCTGCAGGATGGGCCAATGTGGGCAGTGAGAGGAGCCTGGAAGAGGGAGCTGGGGAGAGGGAAGATTATGGAAATTGCGCTGCTCCTTGAAAGATGAGTAAGGATACACTAGGAAGATGAGGATGGGTGAAGGGGCAATGACATGCCTTGCAGAGGGTATGGCATAGGAAAATGCATGTTGGAAAAGCACAGTGAGGCCCATAGAGAAGCAAAACTTTACAGCTGACTGGGACTCTTGAAAGTCATCTAGTTCAAGCCCACCTAATGTAAGAATCTCTCCCAAACCCTAAAAGTACAGCATATCTATCCATCCACCCACCCACCCATCTGCCCATCCATCCATCCATCCACCCATCCATCCATTTGTCCATCCATCCATCCATCCCTCCCTCCCTCCATCCATCCATCCATCCATCCACCCATCCATCCATCCATCCATCCATTCATCCATCCACCCATTTTCCATCTATTCCATCCTTCCACCTATCCATTTACCCATCCATCCGTCCAACCATCCATAAGTTGTTCCCTTCATAAGCACTTATCAAAGATCTACGCTGTGTCATAGATTCCACTGGGAAGTTACAAACCATTAAGAGTCACTCCTGCCTTCCAAGACATTACCTTTCAGTGAGCAACGTGGGACATTCAGCCATCTATTCAGTTATTTATCCCCTTCACGTTCCTGGAGTTCTAAAGAGTACCCCACACTCCCAGACCCTGGAGATGCAGTCCACAGCCCGGGTGACTCCCAGTTAGCTGGAGAGGCAGGGACTGAACAGACAGTCAGGGTTCTGTCTTCTGTGTGGGAGCGCAGGGTCCAGCAGGAGGCTGCAGGATTACAGATCAGGGAACCCACTGTATCCCACCACAGTCCAAGGTGGCTTCCTTCTCTATGGTTTCTTTCTCACAGGCCATGACAAAAATACACTTGTGTGTCTGTGACCGTTCATAATCAAAGGTGTAAAAAATAAGAAATGTCCAGCTTAGGACACATCCAGGATGTGAACTCTGGCGTCCTGTCCAGAAGAAATGGGCGGACATTCTCCCTGTCCACATCCCAAGATACAATGCGATGCTGGCGTGTCATTCATGGGCCGAGGCCGTGTGAAACTTCTTTGGGTCAAAAGGATTGCAGGCTGATTTCCTGAGGGTAGGCAGGCTTTCCAGCAAAGCAAAGAGCGACTGAGGATCAAAGATGACATCTCCTTCCCTCTTTTTTTCTATGTACCTCCTCTTCTTCCCTTCCGTTAACAAGACAGGTCGCAGCATCTGCTCCGTGTCCCACAATACGGTGGGGAAGCAGTTGTGCAGAACCAAGGAGCCCGGTAAGTGAAAGGAAGAATGAGGCAGTAACCAGGTGCCACTCTCAGACCTCCAGTCACCTTTGGTGCTCCGTGTGACTCAGCTCTTTGGCCTGTGTTTGGTGGTGTGATTGAGGGTTCAGTTTTCTTATCTCTATCACGTTTCTCCCATGTTCATCTATTTGCTTTTGAAAGCTCTGGGGGTAGTGAATAGCAAAGGCCTCATGATATTTTGATTATTTGAGCTGGTCAGGTTATTCTCAGAAACCGTACTAAGTACCCTAGTTAGCATTGCCTGACGAGAAAGGGTTACATGCCTGCAGATGATCAACTCGACATTTCATTAAGTTCTTTTTTAGTAATTTGCATGCCTCCTTCCCTTCAGAAAGCTCTGAGGAGGCCGCTAGGAAATCTAATAAACTGTAAAGGAGTGATAAAACATCAAGACCAGAGAGATGAAAAGATAGAGTAAGGCAAATACACATATGTAAAAATACACCTTAGAGAAGCAGGCTACGCGTTGCTACCCTGAAATCATAAATCTGAGGCTAAGCTTCTTGGTAGCCGAAGGGAAAAAAGAATCAGACACACGGCTTATTATTCATGAGGATGAAGCATCCCAGCCAATGACACACATGATGGCAAAACGTTGATGCCATCGCCTTTATTCAACCAAAAAGGAATGAATGAATGAGAAAGAGTTTGTTCAAATGGAGTATTTGCATCCATTTAAAAGGAGGGCATTGGGAGTTCGTTGTGTGTGCAGCGGACCAAATGCAACGAGTATCCATGAGGATGCGGGTTTGATCCCTGGTCGTGCTCGCTGGGGGGGGGGGGACCCGGCGTCGCCGCGAGCTGTGGTGTAGGCTGGCAGCTGCAGCTCCAATCCGACCCCTAATCTGGGAACTTCCACATGCCGTGGATTCAGTCCTAAAAGGCAAAGTAAATACATAAATAAAAGGAGAGGTTTGATGGCTTTGGTAACAGTAGAAAAGCTGTATGTGAGATAATGTTAAGTTGGAATAGAGTTGAACATGCTCACCTACCGCGATTTCCAAATTATCTGGCTCCACCTGTGCGTGGCAATGGCTGTATATCAGCTATGGGTGCTTGAGGGGGAGCCTCGCCAGAAAGAAATTTCTCCTACCTTTCCCACACTTTCAGGAGGTTACTCCGATTGCCTTTGCAATGGAAAATATTGAAGGGAATACTGTGTGTCAGGGAGCCTCTCGTAAATGTCTCTGCAGTATTTGTTCTCTCTGGGAGCCATTCGTTCTAGATGACGATTTTCTAAGACAGGTAAAGACTCCGAATAGAATCAACTGGGCAGCTGGGAGATGCCTATACAGCCCCAAGCCTGGCACTTATTGCAACAGAGGAAAACTTGTCTTTTTTGATTCATCTTGGAAATAATGTCTTTTCTAAAATACCACCCTAAAGATATTTCTGTCACAGATTTCACCACAAGATGTTCACTGGAGCTTATCATTAATTTTTTTTTTTGTCTTTTTGTCCTTTTAGGGCTGTACCCACGACATATGGAGGTTCCCAGGCTAGGAGTCCAATTGGAGCTGTAGCTGCCAGCCTATACCACAGCCACAGCGATGCGAGATCCAAGCCGAGTCTGTGACCTACACCATAGCTCCTGGCAACGATGGATCCTTAACCCACTGAGCAAGGCCTAGGGTCGAACCCATATCCTCATGGATGCTAGTCGGGCTCGTTAACCACGATGGGAACTCCCCATGGAACTTATAGTTATAATAGCAAAAACTGTAAGGCAGCAAATGCCCAATGACGTGGAATTAGAAAAGTGAAATGATAGGACATTCATGCAATGGAATATTATGCAGATGTCAAAAATAATACTCTGGGAGCAAACCTCAATAGCATTGCAGAGAGGTCCATGATGGGATGTTAGGTTTTAGAATGAGCACATTACAGGGTCTGTTATATACCTGTGATTGGATGAAGACACATATCAAACCGACTGCTGGAAGGAAAGGCAGGGGAAGGATAATGGTGCCTGATTCTGGATTACATTTTAGGGGGACTCTTCTGGCCCAGTGTGGAGGGCAGACAGTCCTGAACAGGAGGTAAAGCAGGTGACGGAGGGACAGAAGTTGGTAGCTCGGACTCAAATCCAGAGAGGTGGAGATGACAAGCAGAGGTCAGGTGTGAAGGTAATCAGGGTACTGCCTGGCATGGGAAGCGAGGGATGCTTCTAGTTAAATGCTGATGGCATGTGTCTCCCTGCGTTGTCAAGAGAATTCAGGAATACCTATCTGCGAAGCAACGGCACAGCATAGTCACTAAGGTCAGACGGTTAGAGCTTGGTTCCAGCACTTCGGAGCTGGGGATCTTGGCTCAATCCCTTAAGCTGGCTGTACCTCGGTTTCCTTATTTGTAAAAGCGGGAATAATCACAGTGCCCACCTGCTCTGGACAGGATGTTTGTGCCTCCCCTCCCCCCAGTTTATAAGTTGAAGCCCTAACCCCACAGCAGGGTGGTATTCGGAGGCGAGACCTTTAGGAGGTAATGAAGGTCACGGGGATGAGGCTTTCATGATGGACTGAGTGTCGTTACAAGACGAGACACCAGCTAGTTCGCTCTTTTACTCTCCCTGTGCGCACCATGAAGGCTTCATGGAGCGTGACGCCAGAGGGTGGCCCCCTTTGAGCCAAGGGACGAGGCCTCCGAATGAAACCTACCTTTGTCAACCCTGTGATCTTGGCATTCCAGCCTCCAGAATGGTGAGACATTCCGTTTCTGTTCTTTAAGCCACCCAGGCTCTCGCAGTTTGTTCTGGCAGCCCAAGCCGAGCCAGGCACTCCCTTGGAGAGACAGGACGAGGATGCAGTTAATAAGTATTTGTAAGTTGCATCCATATCTGGTGAACCAACCATGCAGGAAACTCTAAGCACCTCTAACTGGGCCTAACGGCTGTCCCCTTTCTTTCAGGGGACCAGAGCTCAGACTCTCGCCACAGTCTGACCACGTGTATCAGTAAAGGTACCCCCCCCCCACCTCCCACCCTGGCTACCTAGTTCTCTCTGAATTTCATGTTCCAGCTCATTTCCAGGCACAGCATCCCGACACTGCTCTAGAGAGGTGATCAGCTTTGCCTACAGCAACACCTAGGACGCAATTCATTGGAATAGGATATTTTCATCTGCCATGAATGGTCACTGCCAGGGCTAGCCACAGAAGCAGTTATTGTCACCTAGCAATTCTCTCAACTGCGTCCAATGAGAACAAACAGAAAAGCCATTAAAGGCCTTTTCCGTTATGTCCTTTGACGTCTTGAACCCAGTAATTTGATTGCTCTGCTCTGGTCTGTGCATCGTCCTGGTTCTCTCGTTCTCTCTTGTTTGTTTCCAGGGAGGACTCTGCCGGTTCCGATTCCTCGGTGGTCGGGGACTTCAGATTGTGTGTTTATCTTTGTGCATCCCCCCACCCCCACCCCCACCTGGAAGTCCAATGAGCTCTGGTATAAGTGCATCCTTTAGAACACGTTCAGGCTGATTCTGTCGGACCCCAGCATCTGCAGGTGATCAAGGAGGGCGTGTAAACCGGGATCCCACACAGGCTTGGCCCCAGTGCTTTTTCCACCCACGGCCCAGAGAGGCCACACACTCCTCCTGTGCATCCCAGGGCGTGTAGCAATTCTTGTCCTGTTTTTGCCTCCAGAGCAGCAATTCGGAATCCAGGCTTTACACAGAGGGCTCCGTTCTTGGTGCCCAGCTTCCCAGGGACCAATCCGGAGCTCTCAGCCTCCAACTTAACTTTTTAAAAATTGGGCTTGATAGATGCAAACTATGACATTTGGAATGGATAAGCAATGAGGTCCTGCTGTCCCGCACAGGGAATGCTACCCAGTCTCTTGGGATAGACCATGATGGAAGATGATATAAGAAAGGGAATGCATGTATAGGTATGGCAGGGCCCCTATGCTGTACAGCAGAAATTGGCACAACACTGTAAAACAACTATATTCCAATAAAAAACATGAAAAAAATGAAGTATAGTTGATTTACAACGTGCTAGTTTCTGGTGTACAGCATAGTGACTCATTATGCATATTATATATAAAATATATTTTTTTCTTTGTTATATTCTTTTCCATTATGGTTTATTACAGGAAGGATTTTCTTTCTTTTGAGCTTAGGCACACACACACAAGCTATGTTAAATATGTGCCATATAACTGTGTACTATATAACTATAATTACAGTTGTATATATAACTATAGTTACATACTACATAGATAATTATATATAAAACCATAAGAATGCATAGAGTTATATATACAAGCATAGTTGTGTAGTTACATATAACTGTATCTTGTAACATACACACATCTTTTTTATATGTAGTTATGTATGTGTGTGTCTGTGTGTATAAAAATATAATGCGATAACAAGTGTTTGTGACATTTTATTCACCTGGAACCCTTATCCCTGATTTCTAGGACTTACTGTTGGGAAATAAATCTCTCTCTTGATACATCCGTATAGTTCATCTTGTATTTGAATGATGTAGCTGGTTACATTTCCCTTTTTGCCATAACTGCCAGGAAGCTCCACGTAAACTTAATGTTCAATCCCAGCCTCCCTATTAGTTTGAGATTTTCAAAAAATATCCCTTCTTCTGTACTATCTTTGAGTTTCTATTTTGACAGTTCTATTGTACATGTGATCTTACTGTAACTTCTTCAATACTGTTTAGAAGATGGTGAGTAGAGAATTATAAATAGATAATTATAAATAGATAACTCCCTCCACCCGCATGCAGCCATCCCAAGACATTCTGCTGAAACTATTCTGCTTTCCTCCAGTCTCCTGCTGTGTCTGAAGCTCCCTATCTACGATTGGTTGTGACTGCCTTGTGATGGCTCTGGTTTTGAGCTGTTCTCAAAATCTTGTGTGTTGTTCGTTGCCTTCTTAAGAACTTGGAAACATTCGTGCAGTAGAAAGACTATGGAATTTAGAATTGGATGCACTTGAGGCTAAGTAGGAAATTTGGCTCTGCCTCTTATCAGCTAATTACCTGGGCTCTGTGATCTCTTTATTTCTTTAAATTTTTTATTTTTATTTTTTGCTTTTTAGGGCCACACCTAAGGCATATGGAAGTTCCCAGGCTAGGGGGCAAATTGGAGCAGCAGCTGGCAGCCTGTGCCACAGCCACAGCAATGTGGGATCCAAGCCGCATTTGTGACTTACACCAGAGCTCACGGTAATGCCAGTTCCTTAACCCAGTGAGTGGGGCCAGGGATCGAACCCACATCCTCGTGGATCCTAGTCAGTTTTGTAACCCACTGAGCCACAACGGGAACTCCCCTGGGCTCTGTAATCTCTTAACCTCAGTTTCCTTATCTGTATTATGGGGACAAGTTCTCTTCATTGCAGAGCTGTTGTAAAGATCAAACAAGAAAAGGTAGCCAAGGCCCCTGGTGCATGGAAGATGCCGAGAAAATTCCATGTGCTTTCTCTTTCCCTTTCCACTTGTGGTCCCTTGTTCCCAGCAAGCCTTCAACCGCATTCCTTACCACTCCAGCCTCTTTGCCTCTACCTCCCACCCATGTCCACTAGGAAAGGTCTGCCAAGGACCTGCAGCCTGGCGCCTGCCTCCTGCCAGCTGTTGGGGTTGGACTACGGGGACATTTGCTCCATCCCACCCCCCCACCATGTGTGCGCCTAGGGGGGGCCTCATGGTCCACAGTCGCCGAGACACCCACTTGGCCCTGCCCCGAACGCCTGGCAGCTGGGCAGAGGGTGGTTGGCATGTGGGGCGGGGGCCCGCTCAGGAGTTGGGGCGCCGATCCTGCCTGGCCTGCCTGCACCCGAGGGAGGGGCTAGCAGCCTGGCAGATGGAGCCACACTTGTCACACTGTCTCCCTCTGTTTTCTAGCCTCTCCCACGCCCCCTCCCCTGCCTCTCTCCCCACGCTCTTGCCGTCTGTCGTCCTGAGTCTCCCTGGCCTCTGGCTCGCCTGCTGTTCTGGCTTCTCCTCTCCTCCATCCCTGCCTCGCACACCCAGTGCACGCGTCCCCGCCCCCCAGCATCTTTCTGGGCAAAGATGCTGAGTGGCACCCACCTGGGTCATCCTGAGGTCCCTAGGGAATGGTGGCACCATCCAGAGGCCCGCTGGCTCCCTGAAGACCTGAGCCCAACAACCTGATTGGTCTGCTAGTTCTCACACGTTAACTGGTGGAAGCATCATCCATGAAGCTTGCATTTAAAACAGGAGTTCCCGTTGTGTCTCGGCGGTAGCCAACCCGCCTAGAATCCATGAGGATGCGGGTTTGATCCCTGGCTTCACTCAGTGGGTTGAGGATCCAGCATTGCCACAAGCTACGGTGTAGGTTGCAGATGGCACTCAGATCTGATGTTACTGAGGCTGTGGTGTAGGCCAGCAGCTGGAGGTCCAATTAGACCCCTAACCTGGGAACCTCCATATGCCATGGATGCAGTGCTAAAAAGACAGACAGACAGACAGACACACACACACACGGTACAGCTTCCCAGCACATGCCACTCTGAGCTTCTCAATCAGGAGGTCTGGGGCCTGGAATATTCATTTTAAACATAAATCTTGAAAGATTCTGATGTAGGGTTTTGGGGGGCCACTTGTGAGAAGCCCTGTGGGGGTCAAATGAGCATTTGGCTCCAGAGCAGGTGGTCCCAGGCTGCACCCCTGTCAGCGCCTGCCTCCGGGCTCCTGTCCTTGCTCCTTCCAAGGCCTCGAGTCTCAGCCTGCTTCCTTCAGTGCAGACTGGGGTGGTTGGGAGACTGATGAGGTGATGCATGAGGAAAGGTCTGAAGCACTCACATTCCTAGATGCACAGCAGAAGGTGGCGGCCGGTCCAGGTCCGCCTCACCTGCCGCACCGCAGCCCTCAGACAAAGCTTCCTGCCCCTGGGAACACCACGCGCTTCCCAAGCATCTGGCCTTTCTCCATGCTGTCCCCTCCTTTGGGAACACCTGTGCCCTCACATCCACATCCTACAGGACACGTGGCTCAACGTCCCTTCCCGCCCCATCTTCTGGACCCCCTGCATCCCACACCTGAGATCTTTCTCACCTCTGGGCACTGATGCCCTAGCATGGTTCCCTGTGGCGTTTAGCATCGCGGGTCCTGAGGGTTCTGTTGAGGAAGGAGGCACGTCCCACTGTGCTCGGGGGTGGGAACACCCGCCTGTTGTGGGGGGTGCAGAACCCCGGGAGTCGGCTGCCCTCCACGAAGAAGCGCTGTCAGAGCAGCGGGGCGGGGAGACGTCTAAAGCCAGAAACGAGACCGTCAGGCAGAGGCACCTCTTCGGCCATGAAGCCTACTTCTCTGAGGCCCCCTTGGGGTGCAGAACTCTGGGGGGGCTCATCTCCAACGTGGCCACGGACTCCCTCTAGGTCCCAATAAGAACAGCCCGCCCAGGCCCCTTGTTTCAGCCTCGGGGGGGCTGTATGACTTGGGTGGGATCCCATTCGGCCTCTTTCTCTCTGTGTGACCACACTAGGCCTCCGTTTCTTCATCTGTAACATGGGTGATAATACTGCCTACACCTCCTTCAGTTGCTGAGATGATTAGCTAAGACGTGGCACGCAAGGTGCTTGGCACGGAGTACTGAGTAAACACACAATAAGTACCAGTGGGTCAGTTGGGATCATTCATGCGACAGCTGGAACCGTCTCAAAATCCCGTGACTCCACATAATAAAGGCAGATTTCTTGTGAATGTCACAGTCCCGTAAAATGAATGGTGGGCAGCTTTCTATGGAGAGATTCAGGGATTCCAGCCCCTTCCATCTTGGGCTGCTGCCACCTTTGAGAACTGGGGTGTCCAAGCGGGTAGCCACCAGCGACCATTTAAATTCCAATTGGTTTAAAAATCAATGAAATTAAAAATTCAGTTTCTCAGTGGCACTGGCCGCATTTCAAGGGCACCATAGCCACCCGTGGCTAGTGGCCGTCGTAGTGGGCAGCATGGACATAGAACACGTCCACGCTCACAGAAAGTTCTACTGGGTGGCGCTGATCTGGGCTCCACAGGGGTCTCGGCTGGAGGCCCTGCGCTGAGCATTGGGTGATGTGGAGAGTCCCACCCAGATGTCCTCCTGGGCCAGGGCTGGGACTGGCGAATATCACTTCTGCCCCTGTCCTTTTAGCCAGACCTGACTTCAGAGGAAGCTGCCCTTTTGTAGATTCCCTGGCCAACGCCCCTTCACGTCTCATCAGCTTGAAATGGACCACGTGGCTATGCCTGAAATGGTTCCTTGGCCAGAAGAAGCCATGTGCCAACCAGTTTTCTTTCTTTCTTTCTTTTTTTTTTTTTTTCTTTTTTTGCCTTTTTGGGGCCACACCCACAGCATATGGAGGCTCCCAGGCTAGGAGTCAAATTGGAGCTGTAGCTGCCCGTCTACACCACAGCTCACAGCTTCGCCGGATCCTTAATCCACTGAGCAAGGCCAGGGATCGAACCTGCCACCTCATAGATACTAGTCAGGTTCGTTAACCACTGAGCCATGATAAGAACTCCCTTTATTCTTTTCTTTCTTTATTTTTCTTTCTTTGGGCTGTGCCTGCAGCCTGTAGAAGTTCCTGGTCCAGGGACTGAACCTGAGCCACAGCAGTGACCTGAGCCACTGTGGTGACAATGCCAGATCCTTAATCCACTGTGTCACCGGGGAACTCTGACCAACTGGTTTTCTAAAACAGTCACAGTGGCAAGGGACCCAGGACTGGGACGGAGAGGGGAGTCCGTTTCTCCACTACCCCAGATTTGAAGCTGCTGCCGCCCAAGGCAAGAAGGGATGCTGGAGAGACCACCAAGCCCTACACATTGCCCTGCTCGGTGCTGGGTGCTCTGCTGGGCGCGGGAGGGGGCACTCGGGCCTGGGCGTGGCCTCTGCCGCCAGGGAGCTCCAAGCTGTGGAGGGAATGATTGTGGAGAAGGGGGCATAGAAGTGGGTCAGAGGTGGGGCCCTCGGGAAGGTTGGAATTGCACAGGCTGTGTAAGCATGCCCCCCGCCCCCACCCCCGGGGCCTCAAGAATCTGCTGGTTAATGTTTAGATACTCTAGACATGTGTGCTTTTTAGGCTGTTGGCCATCTCTCATTTTCCCGAGGGGCCATCGTGGGTCAGCCTGGCGGATGTTCTCTTTTGGATTCTGAGCTCCCTGAATCCTTCATCTGCTTCACCCAGGCCTCAGCTGCCACCCTCCCTCAGCCAGGGGGTAGCAGCCCAGGTGGTTTCTATACCTCCCCCCAGTGCACGCGGAGTGCGCTATTTATTTATTTATTTTGTCGGAAGGTGCCCAAGCATTTAGCAGTTACCAATGATCAACAGTACATTTTGCAAACAAGTCATAAATTTTAACGGCAATTTGTCTACGAATTGTGACCTTTTGATGATGTATTTGATTTTTCCCGAGAAGTTGAACTTCTTTGTCATCCAAGTTTGATTCATATTTTCATTTTTTTAAAAGCAAATGGTCTGTATAACACATTGCAACATCGAGCTGATTGCAAATGCTGTTTTGGTGGCAGTCAATAGTTTTAATTTATGCCATTCCAGATACACAGGGAGCCCCCGGCCCACTTCGCCAACAGCTGCAAATCCACACGTCTCTGCCCCTGACATTTTATACTCCGTCGTTTTCTTAATGTTGTATGGATTTTTTTAAAAGGAAGGATAATGTATGCTGTGCCTTTTAATGATGCACCTTTAACCAAAAATAAAACATGTCCTGATTTCTCCAGATTCCCGCCTTTTGGCCTGAGTGTGGCAGATCATTTTCCTACGGAGGTTGGTTGTCGGCTCTTTGAATCCCCCAACTGGTGCATCACTGTGTGTTAATTACCTCAGGACGAGAGAGGCACAGAAGCAATCATCTTTGTTTGTTAACACACCCTCGCTGTGCCACCACTCCCCATAAATAAAACATAACTGAGATTACAAGGTCATGTTCACGGGGACTCTAGACCTTGGTAGCCCCCCTAGCAGAATGCACAAGCCATCCCTGGCAGCCAGCTTCTACTGCGATGCCGTGTGGCCAGGATAGCTTCTCATTCCTCAGTCACCTCATGCCACCAGGTCCCGGCGTGTCTGCAGTTCCTGGGTATTTTTACGCCAGCATGGCCGGCAGGAAGCTGACTTTGTCTCTCCTCTAACTCAGAAGACGTAGGCTTGTAAATACACAATGGTATTTTTAGCGACTTGGAAGGGGCTGGACTAGCAGAATGGAAAGCCGAGATCAAGAATTTTGCATGCATGGGAGTTCCCATTGTGGTGCAGCGGAAACGAACCCAACTGGTATCCATGAGGACGCAGGTTTGATCCCTGGCTTCACTCAGTGGGTTAAGGATCCAGTGTTGCCGGGAGAAGTGGTATAGGTCGCAGACACGGCTTGGATCCTGCATTGCTGTGGCTGTGGCGTAGGTGGGCAGCTGTAGCTCCGATTCAGCCCCTAGCCTGGGAACTTCCATATGCTGTGAATGCAGAAAGAATTTTGCATGCATGGGTGGTGGGACTATCTGAAGTGATCCACAGACAGTCATGCATTTATTTATGCATGCCAGTGTTTTGTGCAATGCACACACAAATAAGAAAAAAGATAGAGATGGCTGATAAAAAATATGTTCAATAAATTAGAACAATATCAACAGTATGATTAAGACTTTAGATACAAGACTGAGGATGAAAACATTCTAGGCACAGGGTCCTAAAATTTGATTTGCAAGTTGAGCTCTGAGCTTCCTGGTGGTCAAAGAGAAAAGGGATACAAGTGAGTACCATCATCAGTGTGAAAAAGACCATTGTGATGTTTCAGGGGAAGCAGAGGGTGTCTTGACACTTTAATCTGAAAGCAGTTTCTTGAATGAATCCTCGTACGGAGTTGTGTTTTTCAGTCCAGTGCCCACTGGTGGGAGGTAAGGGACTCCTGTAAAGTCACAAACATGTAAAATGCACATTCTGGGTCCAATTTTTAGCAGTGAATGATGCACAACCCCATTGATTTTTGTTGTGATGTGTGGCTGATGTTTGCTCAGCAGTAACTCACTGACTTGTTAAAAGTTAACAACTATCGTTTTTAAGGATTAAATTTAGTGCATTATTGGAGTTTACTGAACTCCTTTTCATCAAGGATTCTTGACTTCTTGCCAATATTGCGAAGTTCTCTAGATCAAGAGCGTAGGTAAAGTGTTGAAATGTCCTTAATTTGGGGAAAGCACACTTTGTTATCAGTGAATCATCAGCATGGTCTTGAATATAGGTGGTTTTCAACGGTGTCTAGGTTCACATTGGTACCTATATTAGTAGAACAGCTTTTAATGTGATTAATCTTTTTCTGCTCCCTGGCAGTTGTTTAGAAATGGGAATGGATTGGGCAATGAACTTGAGGATCATCCGCTCCTCCTGAGTGCGCCTCGGACAAAAGGGTTGAGAATCACTTATAAAAGGGAATGATTTGCAGCAACATCCATGGAACTAGAGACTCGCATACTAAGTGAAGCAAGTCAGAAAGAGAAAGACAAATACCATGTGATATTGCTTATATCTAGAATGTATATATGGCACAAATGAACCTTTCCACAGAAAAGGCAATCATGGACTTGGAGAACAGATTCATGGTTGCCGGGGGGTGGGGGGAGTCAGGGGAGTAGGATGGAGTGGGAACTTGGGGTTAATAGATGCAGCCTCTTGCCTTTGGAATGGATAGGCAATGAGATCCTGCTGTGTAGCACTGGGAACTATGTCTAGTCACTTATGATGGAGCATGATTGTGTGAGAAAAAAGAATGCATACATGTATGTCTGACTGGGTCACCATGCTGTACAGTAGAAAATTGACAGAATATTATAAACCATCTATAATGAAAAAAAATCACTATATTAAAAAAAAATAAAAGGGGAGTTCCCGTTGTGGCGCAGTGGAAACGAATCCAACTGGGAACCATGAGGTTTTTGGGTTCAATCCCTGGCCTCGCTCAGTGGGTTGAGGATCCAGTGTTGCCATGAGCTGTGGTGTAGGTTGCAGACGCAGCTCGGATCTGGTGTTGCTGTGGCTGTGGTGTAGGCCGGAGGCTATAGCTCTGATTGGACCCCTGGCCTGGGAACCTCCGTATGCCTCAGGTACGGCCCTAAAAAGACAAAAGACAATAAAATAAAATAAAATAAAATAAAATAAAATAAAATAAAATAAAATAAAAATAAAATAAAACAAAACAGAACATGATAAACCTCAATAGCATACCTAGAGCAATTTAATTTATGAGCAGGGTGTAGCAATTCTAAATGCATATGTATGTTGTACGAGAACGTTATGTCCAAAAACCATGATAAAATTAAAGAGAGAAATAGACAAATTTACAATTGCAGTTGAAGCCGTCTATACTCCTTTCTTGGTACTTGATAGAACAAATAGTAAATGAAGAAGGGTGTAGAAGTTCTTACTACCGATCAACACCATCAACCCACTTGACCTGACATCTTCAACAACAGAGACAAAATGCACATTCTTTTAAAGAACATGAGGAATATTCCCCAAGACCCATGATATCCCAGGCTATAAAAACAAGTCTTAATAAATTTAAGTGGTTCGAAGTCATACTAAAAACGTTCTCTGATCACAATGAGATTAAACAGAAGCCAATAACAAAAAGACATCTGGAAAATTCCCCAAAAGTGTCAACAGTAAATATCATACTTCTTAATGATTTGTGTATCAAAGAAGAAATCACAAGGATTTTTTTCCTGGGAGAGCAGGAAAGGTGGAGAACTGGGGAGGCAGGTGCCACTCTGCAGTATTCCAGGTAATTTTATGCGTCTTGAGGAGTTAGCATGACAAAGGTTCTGAAGTTCCTGTTGGGCTCAGCGGGTTAAGAACCCTACTAGTATCCGGGAGGATGCAGACTCCTGGCCTCCCTCAGTGGGTTAAGGATATGGAATTGCCACAAGCCATGATGTGTGTTGCAGATGAGGTTTGGATCCCACGTTCCCGAGGCTATTCCATAGCTGGCAGCTGCTGCTCTGATTCCACTCCTAGCCTGGGAACTTCCATACCCAGCGGGGGCTGCCCTAAAAGTAAAAACAACAACAACAGCAACAAACAAAGATTTCGATCACATTGCTTGCGTCTAAAGACTTTGGAACCAGATGAGAGATTTTATTGCTCCAACATCTCCTCTCATAACAGTGCAGACCTAACCAATCCATCATTGCTCTTTTCCTTAGGAACCCAAACGTAAATTCAGATCCTTCTCAGGTGACATCAGGCAGTTGCAAGCTTTTATTGCATTTAGCCTGGGTTCATCTCCAGAAGGCTTCTCCGTCAACTCGTACACAGAATCCTGACACTTGGATCAGATGGGACCCTCCAGCGGGTCCCAAATATATTCTAGGAGGAGCGCCGCCATCTGATGTCCCAGGGCTTTTTCGTGGCTCATTAGGAACTGCAGTCTCTTAGTTCCTGAGCTATGAGCCAGAAATGCTTTCATTAGCACATGATAAAGCAAATTTCTAGATCACAAAATTATTCATTCATAGATATTTTATGAAATTACATTTGAATGGGATGAAAGTAAAAGCTGTCAGCCCAAGTCCCCCCTTTCCCCCCCTTTTTAGGGCCACACCCACAGCCTATGGAAGTTCCCCGGCTAGGGGTTGAAGGAGAGCTGCAGCTGCCAGCCTACACCACAGCCACAGTTATGGAACATTGGATCTGAGCCACATCTGCGACCTACACCACAGCTCATGGCGACGCCAGATCCTGAACCCACGGAGCGAGGCCAGGGATCGAATGCCCATCCTCAGGGACACTAGTTGAGTTCTTAACTCACTAACCCGCAGCAGGAACCCCACCAGGTTCTCAGTTTAAAGTGAGGAGTGGACTCAGTGGGCAGAGCCCGTGCCTGACGTCAGGGACATGTTGGGACTGTACCTTCTTCACCAGCCCTGCAGTCAGGATGGAGACGGGTGCAAAATGCCCCTTAAGGATTTACTGCCTCCTGTGCTCTATTTCCTGTGCCCCAGTTTCTACTTTTCAGAATTATCGCTGTTTTTATAAAATGATGGATGTTCATGACTTTAAAAATTTAAGCAATATGCAAACGTACAAAAGGGAAAGGAAAAAAAAAAAAAAAAAAAAAAAAAAACCCCAAACACCACAAATCTTGTCATTGGCCCAATGCCCAAATAAGCATCATTAACATTAAGTGGCCATTATTCAAGATTCTCCTTAGACATCAATCAAGGAGAAGTGTGAGTGGCCCTTAGTCCTGTCACTTCACACACACACACACACACACACACACACACACACACACACACAGAGGCATTTAGGAAAGATGCTTCTAAGATTTAGAGAAAAAAAGCTGTGTTAGTTCAGACCCATCACTCTACCTTTGTATGCCTCGGTCTCTTCCTCTCTGAAAGGATGGATTTGTATTACAGAATGGTGATGAGGGTCAGGTGAGAGGACACAGGCAAAGCCCCTGGCTCCATGTGGACAATCCACACGTTCCAAACTCACATCCTCTTCTTCCCATGCTGAGTAGAGGAATTGAGGCTGTGGATGCTGGAGACCTGGATGCTGGCGGGCAGCGGTTGACATGCTCCAAAGGGGTGACTGAAGAGAGTTTAAGGAAAGGACATTTACAAAGTTGCAGCCAAGGCTAAATGAACCCACTGGGACTGGTGAGTGCCCCAGACTGGCCCCTGTGGTGGCCTATCCCTTCCAGGTCCACAAGGGCAAGGGTGTGTGGACTTGGAGTGAGGGGCAGGTAGGCAGAGGCTGGGGTCTTTGGAAGAAGAAATAATGTGCCAGAGTCAGGCCTTCGCACATGCTGTTCCCCCTGCTTGAAACGCCCTTCCCAGTTTCCCCCAGGCTAACCCTGCTCAGTGCACCCTTGCCTGGGAGGTGCTCTGCCCTGTCGCCGTAGTCCATGGAGGGCCCTCTCACAGCCATCGTGCCTCACCCCTCTTCTCTATTCATTTCCAGGAGCCGGTGTCAAATTCATAGCCTACTTTTTTTAAAAAGCACCCAACAAGTTTATTATCATTATTTTAAAAAAAGAAAAAAATCCGAGATGGAACCCAAGCAGCCAAACAGATAACAGTGTGATTTATTAGTAGTTGTCTGTTGTATATGTGTGTATGGCTGGTATTTACACATAAGGACCCTGTGGTGTGTATGGGGATGAGAGAGCCTGGCCACAAGGCCTCCTTCCAAGGCTTGAGGGCGGACTTGACCTTCACTGCCTTCAGATGGGACTTGGCTTGAAGGAGATGCTCTCGTGGCCAAGGGATGCAAGAAGGCGACCTGGCTAATGACTGGTCACTGGAGAGGGGCTGTTGGAGGGGATAATGATGGCATAGATTCCTTCAGGATGAGTGCGAGTTTGTCAGGAGAAGATGAGAGCTGGGGCCCCATGGATAAAGGCAGAGAGAGGTCAAGGACGTGGCACCTTCAGAGCACTGCCCTGGCTGGAGTGTAGGTGGTGCGGAAGACAGCAGACAGGGAGTAAGTGGGTCACTTCCAGGAGGGCTTCTGGAGGAAGAGGTTCATGCTCTCGTCAGGGAGCCACTGGCTGGGAACTAGAGTCTGGTGGCCCACTATTGCCGAGAACAGGATTTCCTTGGGAATCCCAGCCTGTGTTCCTCGGAGGCCGCCTCCAAGAACCTCTTTGCCATGTGGGTGACCCCGGGTGGAGGTTAATTAAGGTGCATCCGGCTGCCCGGAGGTGTGATGTTTGGGAAGGTAGGGAGCATTTTATAGACACGGTCCCGAGGCTCTGAATCTGCAACCTACGGAGCTGTCTTGAAAAGAGCACGTGAAAGGCAAAACCCAGAGGTGCCGAGGGAGGAACAGGACCTCTGAGCTGAGTTAATTACCGCCTTGTAATGTGGCAGGAAACAGGGCCCCGAGGTCCAATTCCACCCTCGGTAACATTTGGACATTTTATGGAAGATGCCGTAGTTTACGACAATGCACAAAACAGGTAATTGTTTAGCAAAATGTGCCTGTCAGAACTCAGTGACCTCTGCGAATCGCATTCTGTTCCTGGTGTCTTCTCGCAGTAATGAAATGCACTTCTGTTCTTTTCGCTGAACTCTTCCTGTTCTCCCAGAATAACTGGGCAAAATGAATGGCTGGGGAGGTTTTGCTTTTCGTGGGCTGTGTGCTGGGAAAAATGTTTAATCAGGTTTTTGGGGAAACTTCCAAAGTTTGGGATAAATAAAATGAAGACGGTGAGACCTTTGAAAGATCCCCAGGGCTTGGTGAGAAGACTTCCACAATCATGAGCTCCTTGAGGGCAGGGAATGTTCGGAGATGCTGAGGAGTGCTGGGCTGGGGGTCTGGAGGGGAGGCACTGATCCCGGTCCACCATATGTGCTGTCTTACTCTATGGGTATTTATATCTGATACCTGAATGTGTACAACAAATAGTACAAGAGAAAAGAATTAGCAAGGGAGGAAACCAGGATAGAAAGATAAGGAGAAATGCCAGCCTCTGAGATGCTGGCATGTGTCCTTTATGTTGCTAGAAATTTGGCTCTGAGCGTCCTAGCTGCCAAAGCAAAGATGGCAAAACAAGCCATCCCCAGTTGATAGTGTCCCCCAGTTTTGTTTTTTTAAATACATTGAGCATGTAGGCTCTTTTTTTAAATTAAAAAAATTTTTTTTGGTCTTTCTGTCTTTTCTAGGGCTGCTCCTGTGGCATATGGAGGTTCCCAGGCTAGGGGTCTAATCAGAGCTGTAGGCGCCAGCCTACTCCATAGCCACAGCCACTCAGGATCCGAGCCACGTCTGTGACCTACACCACAGCTCATGGCAATGCCCGATCCTTAACCCACTGAGCAAGGCCAGGGATTGAACCTGCAACCTCATGGTTCCTAGTCAGATTTGTTAACCACTGCGCCATGACGGGAACTCCTGTCCTCCAGTTTAAAATCAAAAGTAAGGATTGTGGCTCAGAGAGCCAATGCTAAAATGCCATTTCAGCAAATACCATTCCTTGTGGACAGCCTGGGAAAGCTGGAAAAGCCTGAGCAATTTGGACTCAGATCTGAGTTTAAATCCCTGCTGTGATATTTTCTCACTGGGTGGCCTTAGACAAGTCTCCTCACTTCTCTGAGCCTCTGTGGCCTCATCTCTATGATGAAGGTTTTAGATTTTGCTCCTTTCTTGCTGGAAAACTAGAACTCCCTGTCTTACGACTTTGGACATTCTGTTCTTTGCAAATCAACAATACTGAGTCCCCCCCACCGGTCAGCCAGTGTGTTAGCCAACCTTGCCTTCCAACCCCTCACACCTCCATGCGAGTTCCCAGTAGTGTGAGAGCCAGGAGGCACCGGGGACAGAGTGGCTAACTCTGATGGTGTGCAGAGCTAGAGGCTTCTCGAGGAGGTGGAATCTGACAGTGAAAATAAAGAGACATAGGGGGTGGGGGAAGAAAGAGAGAGAGAGAAGGAGAGAAGTTGGTAGCCTGGCATTGGGGAGGAATTGAAAATGTTTTGTCCTGGCTACAGAAGCTGCTAGGAGCAGAGGCGTGGAGATGAGATCTGGGGCAGGTGGGGGAGACCTGTGAGCCTGGCAGCACTTGCTCACTGTACTGGGTGGCACATGGTCACCCTGCTTCCTGGGGAAGGTTAAGGATGTTACACAGAAAGAGCCGTGGGAAGCGCCACGTGCCATGTCCTGTTTGGACTCCAGCCAGGAAGTAATTTCGCCAACCTCAAGTGCCCGGATATGTCCCTCCTGTCACCGCAGCGGGTGGGGCAGCAGGGACACAGGTGACGCAAGGACACAGGATGTTAGGAACATTCAGGGTAGGGAGGCTGACCTGCAAGATCGGGAGGCCAAGGCCACAGCCAGATGCTTGTTAGAAATGCAGATTCCCGGGCTCCGCCCAGACCTACGGGATCCGTGTCTGGGGTTTCCCGTGATCTCCCAGGAGATCTGATGTGGAAGCTGAGAAGCACCGGCGGAGAGCAGGTTGGGGGGAAATGAAGCTCCTGCAGAAACCGGCTGGGGATGGAAAGCCTAAAAATGTGCCTCGAATACGTGTCATCGAGAAGGCCCCCAACACTGCGTGTGGCCAGTCCGACCTGGGGCCCCAGGAAGCGTGGACCGCTTGGAAGAGGGATAAGAGGGAGTGACCCCCTCTGGTTTCCCAGGGCAGGGCCCTGGAGCCTGAGATGTGCATCCTCTCCCGGGGGCTTGAAAGACCCGGGTTCTGGCTGCCTGGGAGCCAGGCTGAAGCCGCGGAGACGTCCCACCCAAGTCCACACGCCAGCAAGCCTTGCTCAGAACCTTCTCCCACGTGCACCTGTGCTTCATCGTCTCTGACGTAGGCAGATAACGGTGATACGGAAAAAGCGCAAATTCATTTAAAGAGTTTCCTGAATTTCTCGTGTGATTTCTCAATCGCACTGTGATAATAAAGGGGCAGGGATTATTTTGTGGGGCTTTGGGAGGTTGTTTGGGCAGCAGAAAAGGGTCATCCTCCTCTGTGACCCTGGGGTTCCCTGCGGGAGTCGCGATGCTGGGTGGTTTTCAGTCACACAGCTTCGTGACATTTTTCCCAGGATTAAGTTGGACGTCGCTCCATGAATATTAGGTAGAAGTCCTTTGATGACAGTGACACAACCCCACTCAAACGAGTTTGAACCAAAAGGGAGTTTATAGTCCCTGGTCACTGAAGTATCCCGTTTGGATCTTCAGGTACAGCTGGATCCAGGGCTTCAAGCAATGCTGTCAAGTTCCCCACTCCCTTGTGGATTGCACGGTTCTGCCGGCCACTTGACTTCATCTGGCAGGTAAGAGGATGCTTATCCCAGCAACACCTTCCAAGCTTAGTCCCGCAGCAGAAGCCTGTGGCTGTCCTCACGTAGCTCTTATATCTGTCTCTGAACAAACTGCTGTGGCCGGGGTGAGGTGCTCTGGCAGCCTGGCCCCTTTGATGGCTGGGGGGTGGGGTGCAGGACCCACGACTAGTTGTCATACAGCATGTTATGGGCGTGGGGCGACTTGCCAAGGAATACCAAGTATGGGGTGGGGGAAGAAGCTATGTAGACATGGCATTAACACAGCTTATGCCACAGGCTCAGAAGGCCCCCCCACCCCAAATGTCAGAGGCAAGAGTCAGAGGGGGGTCTAGGTGAGCGGGACACCCAGCAGACTCCTGGCTCCCTGAGACCCAGTTCCATGAAGCGGTTCCACACACAAGGTCTGGCCCCAGGAGGCTCCCCTGGAGCTGAGGACCATGAGCCCAGGGCTGTGGCTGGGCAGGGGCTCAGGTCTCTAGGGGTGGTGGCCTTGCTAGAGCCACAGTCAAAGGCCATGCTTGGTCACCCAGGTCTTCGCTAGAAGGGTAGAGGACTCAAGTCCACCTCACTCACATCTCGTGGGAAGATGCTGAGCCGCGTTCCTGTGTGAGATGCTCAAAGCTGGAGTGGGAAGGAGGGATGACAGCACCTTGACTGGACAGTGGTCCTGAGATAAAGAGGCGGGGTCCACTGGGTTCCCAGTTCTCACCTCCCAGCCCCTTGTGGGTGCCCCCAGCGAGGCCCTCCAGGCACCTCCAAGCCCTGGGACCGTCATTACTCCATCTTCCTCCCTGGGGCTACGGAGACAGCAACACCTGGCCCTGAGCTCTTAGGGATCCCAGATGGGGACAGCCCCCCACCTCCCAGTGACTGCCCCAGACAGGCCTCCTGGGGAAGCCTCCATCCGTCGCAGGAGCGGCCCCCAAACGTTCCTCACTCTGGGACCACACAGCGAAAGCCACGCAGCAGCCAGCCCCGGACTGCCGCCTGTCTGGGAACCCACAATCCCCCAGCTGGGCTTATCTCCCACAGCCCCGGAGCAGAGAAGGGGGGCCTGGGCAGGACCCCGAGTCCCTGGGTGGGAAAAGCTGCTGTCTGCCTAATCAAAAGCACAGCTCTTTGGAAGGGAGGAGAATGCAATTCCATGATTGGTTTCAATTAAAGATCTGCTACTATTTGATGAAGATATATTATTGATTTGGGATTGTTCCAAGCCAGCCCAGGCTCGCTTCCTGGGGGGAGGGGTCTGGGAATCGATCGGCGCCAGGAGGGCTGGGCGCTCTGGGGGCCAGCTGTGTCCAGCCTGCTCCTGTCCACAAACTCTGTCATGCCGGTGTCGCTGCTCTGGCCCAAGCCGCGCTGCTGGTCTGGGCCGGGAGGGATGCTGGCCAGCCTCATCGGAGTCCCTTCCTGGCGGGGAGCTGCTGAGGCTCCCCAGACCCGGCCTCCTGCCCTGGCTGTAGTCTCCTCAGGCCCCAGGGCTTCGTTGCTCCCTCCCGTGTCCTCCCTGCAACTGGCTTCTCTCCGAGATCCTTTCATCCGGATTCTTCCATCCAGAACACCTTTCCTGTCTCTCCTCGGGTTATTCCTGCTGATTCTTAAGCTTTCTGTGGAGTTTAACCCCCACCCCCCTGCAAAGATCCCTGTGTGTGACCCCGCCTCCCCTCCCCACAGGCCCTAGGATGCTACTCAAGCCTGTGGAATTTCAGGGAGCAGGGAGGGGACGCCGCTCCAGCCCGCCCTTCTGGAACCAGTGGCCGTTAGTCAGCGGAGATGGGCTTCACACACCCAGAAGCCCTGTGGCAGAGGCCAGAGGGGTCCTGGGGTGCCACTCTGGGCTGAGCCTGAGGTGGCGGGGCAGGATGAGGGAGCCCTGCCTGTGAGTCCTGAGTCCTTAGCACCCAGCATTTCGGAGCCACCCAGAAAATCCTGTGATGCCGAAGGAGCCCCCTGCCTCTCAGAGCTTCAGTTTCCTCATCTGCAAGGGGAAGGCAGTGACAGGCCCCGCCTCCAGGATCCCTGGGTGGGGGCGGGGGGTCCCAGCCCAGCGATGACAGGTGTTGCTGTTCCCCTGTGGCCTGACCCTGCCAGCAGCCAGGACAAAGCATCAGGGGCTGTGCCCTGGGATCCAGCTCCCTCCAGGTCTAAGCTCTGTTCCGAGGGGCCACGGCTGCTGTCTGAAGACACATCCTTGGACTTTTCACTCTCAGCTGACGTATCTCTCCTGGCGTCCGCAGAGGGAGCCGCGGGTGCCCAGGAGTGGAGAGGAGCAGGCTGGTGTATTTGGAGACCTTCAAGGCTTTCAGCTTGCTGGGGGCACAGAGCAAAGGTGTGGGTGGGGCTGAGGCTGGGGAGCTGAGCCACACCTGTCCAGAACACCTCTTATACTGGCCTCCCAAAGATGCTTGGACTGGCCTCACTCTGCCTGGGAGTTGGTGGTGGTGGGGGGGGACCGTGTGACAAGACAGCCAAAGTCCACCAAGAAACACCCTCTCTCCCACTGCATGGTGTTAGGACTCGGGTGATGCTGTTCATAGAAGGACTCCATTTCCCAGAAGCCCCTGGAACGTGCATCCAGGTGTAGACAGGTGAGTGGATCTCAATCAGTCAGTGAGATGCTGGTGAAAAAGCTGGGCTCCTAAACTCTTCCCCAGAGAGCACTTCCACTGTTGGCAAGCAGAGAAGTCTGGGTCCTGGGGGCTGGCAGAGACACCGCATGGGAGGAAGGCAGGGCTCTGAATCACCACCTGCAGGAATAGCACCTGCAGGAGAAGCACCTGCCATAACCAGGGGGCACTGGCACTGGCCCCTTAGCTACCTGAGAGATGAAGTTATTGTGTTAGACCGCTGCAATTGTGGTTTTTATTTCTAACAGCAGTGGGCATTGCCTTGGGGAAGCGGTGGGTCAGCTGGGGGCACAGGAAAGTCACGTGAGAGGTTGTGGGGAAGGGAGAAATACTGGGAACCAGGCTGCAGGTTGATGGAGAGAGGGTAAGTGTGGGGTCGGAGATCAGGGAGTAAGACCCGTGGTCCTGGGCTGCCCACTTGGAGGTGCACCCACCAGCTGGCAGGTAGGACCGTTTACTGAACCAAAGGAAGAGGACACTTTGGGGTGGGTGCACTGAGATGACAGGTTTGGTCCTGGCCGTCCTGAGTTCGAGGCCCTTGTGGACGGTGATTGAGAAGCAGTAAATGATCTGAAGCCCTGGTGAGCGGTTGGCAGGGCTGAGAGCAGGTGGGAGGTTGCTGCAATAAAGCCCGGCCTTGGGTGACATGCCATGGCCTTGATCTTGAAGGCAGTGGGGCGGCATTGGCGGGCTTTGAGCTGGGAGCGGGTGTGCAGGAGCTGGGGGGATGGGGGTGGGGGAGGGGTGATCCTGGAGGCAGGGAGGCCAGGAAGGACGCTGCTGCAGGAGCCAGCAAGAGAGATGGTGATGCGGAAGCGGGTGGAAGGGGACGGAGGGAGGGGAAATCCACTCTGAACACCTGGCTTGCTTGACTGTGGGAGGGGCGAGGAAGGGGTCTGGAAGGAGAGGAAGATTTCCCGCTCAGGACCGGCCACCCGGTTTCAATCCCTTGTAGGAGGCCTTTTCTCGGAGCCCATCCTAATACTCCCAAGGTATTTACTTCCCATGGGTTCTTTGGGCATCCTGGCACAGCACAGTTGTTTGCACACGTCATACTTGGAGCAATTTATTCCTCCCTCCAAATCATAAAAGTTTGCTCCTGGGGAGAGCAGAGCATTGGCGTTTTGTGGCTCTGATGGGTAATGACTCTCCGACAACTGATGGGGGCCATGTTTTCTGAACAACAGAAAAGCACAGTGCTTCCAGGCTCTGTCCGTGGAGAAGGGCTACGTGAGCTCAGCCATGGGTTTTAACCTCCGCCCTCTGGACTCTTCATTTGTCTGGCTCCGTATTGATTTTCCATCCTGTGGTTTTGGGGCTGGGCTTGGTTCGAGAGGCAGAACCTGCTCCCTTGTCTCCTCTGTCACCTCCAGCCCTCAGGTGAAGGGGGGGCGGGGTGCTGTAGTGTCATTGATGGGACAACACCCACCTTCCTTCTGACAATGAATTTCTTTATCCAGGCAACTCTGTTGCTTGTTATGCGATACTCTGCTGGGCAAGCTCCACTCCCAAGGAGCTTATAGACCCAGTCTTTGGTTGGAGGAGCAGATTTGGAGGGTGGGTGGTAAGTTTCTTATTAACAGTGGGGGTTCCCTTACTATGGGGGGGGGGTCCTGGAAATTAGAGGCCACAGTGAGATGGCAACAGGGCCCCCTGTGACCTCCTCCAGTTGCTAAACCATCCACGCCTCAGTGTTCTCATCTGTCAGCTGGAGCTACTCACCCTTGCCCTCCCTGGGTTACTTGTCGTGGCCTTCCAGATGGTTCTCTGCCTGCTCTCTCCTTTGGCCAAGCCATCCGAAGGCCAGACTCTGAGCTGGCCACGCTGGGCTCTTGCTGGTTTGGCGGCAGCCTGCCATTTCTGTCTTGCAGCCCCTGACTGTCTATATCCATCCAGGAAGGCGGTTCGCCACCTCCTGGGCGCATCCACAGACCTCCTGGTAGGGCTGTCCTTTTACCTATATTTGTGTACTTTTGATTAATACTTGTCCTCACAGGTGACTCTCAGCACCACAAGGACGATTTTTAATTTCCACTGTATGCCTGGTGCCTGGCCCGGGGCTTGGCTCCCAGCAGACCCTCCATAGGTGGTCCTCAATGATTGGCCAACGAACAGATGAACAAACCTTCCCAACTTTCTCTTCCTTTTGTCTGCTTTGGGTTCTGGGCTTTTTTTTTTTTTTTTTTTTTTTCTTTTTTTTTTGTCTTTTTGCTATTTCTTTGGGCCGCTCCCGCGGCATATGGAGGTTCCCAGGCTAGGGGTCAAATCGGAGCTGTAGCCACTGGCCTACGCCAGAGCCACAGCAACGCGGGATCCGAGCCACGTCTGCAACCTACACCACAGCTCACGGCAATGCCGGATCGTTAACCCACTGAGCAAGGGCAGGGACCGAACCCGCAACCTCATGTTTCCTAGTCGGATTCGTTAACCACTGCGCCACGACGGGAACTCCTGGGCTTTTCTGAATCACAGAACACTCTGTGAACTCCTCCAGGAAGATGCATGTGGGCACAGTGACACAAGGGGACTTCAGTCCCTTCTGAAGCCGTCCCCAGTCCCCAGGTCAAGGGCTCTGGTCTAAAAGCTCCAGGCTGGAGTTCCCATTGTGGTGTAGTGGAAACAAACCCAGCCAGCGTCCATGAGGATGTGGGTTTGACCCCTGGCCTTGCTCAGTGGGTTAAGGATCCAGGTTGCCATGCGCTGTGGTGTAGGTTGCAGACAAGCCTCAGATCTGGTGTTGCCGTGGCTGTGGTGTAGGCTGGCAGCTGCAGCTGTGACTCCATCCCTAGCTTGGGAACTTCCATATGCCATGGGTGGAGTCCTAAAAAACCAAAAAAAGAAAAAAAAAAAAAAAGCTCCAGGCTTTCTTTGACACTTGTCGACATCCACCAGGACCTCTGAGTTCCTGCTCACTTTGGATTCCAAAGTGCTACCAGGGCCATTAGAGAAACAGCAGGGGGAAGGCGGTGCAGACAGGGGAGGGGGCAGAAGGTCACGAGAAAGCAGAAAACTGAGCCTCCTTCCAATGTGGAAAGTGAGAGGGGCTTCCTGGGAGATCTGGGCTGTGCCTTTGCTTGGGGATAAAGGACAGAATCTGTCTTGCTCTGAACTTGCCTTCTCCCTGGGCTACATTCTGAACCCGGGTTTTAAAACCGTTCCCCTGGAAGTTGAATTCAGAAGGCAAGAGTCCTAGAGGTTTTCCATGAGAAAGGAGCCTCGGACATCAGCTGGCCAAGCCACTCTGGACCAGGCACAGACAGTGTGGTCCACAGATGGGATGGGGCCCGCTGAGCGCAGACAGTGACAGAGGGGATGCAGCCTGCAGTCTCTGCAGCTGGAGGACCTTCTCTGAGCAGCGTGTCCAAGTGTTCAGACTGAATGGTGGATGCCAAGGCCAACCTCAGAGGCCACTGCGCTGGAATTCTCAGGGTTGGGGTGTGAATGGTCACTGGAGTCAGGCAGGAGCCGGTGGGTCCAGGCACACGCAGAGGATAATACTGGGTGTGTTCTCAACTTGAGGGTTTAGCGAGAATATCTCAAGGATGGGAGGATCATGAGCAAACCCAAGTCCAGAATGAGAACTTCCTCATCTATGATGGGTTCTAAAGTGGGGGGTGGGGGGGACCCCAAGGGCTCCCATCTGTACCCGCTGAGATCTGCTCACCTGAGGGGCTGGGGAAACTGCTCTGGGCCCATCAGGGTCAGCTTGTGGCTCTGCCCTTGAGCCCATGGCCTTGGTCTGACCTTGGACCTCTGCTCCGCACGCAGCAGTATCTCAGCATGGAGGCTGGAGGGGCCGAGCGCTGGACCTGGAGGCTTTCCTCCCGCTGCGCTTATGGCAGTGGTTTTTAAACCCTTCCTTGGTGGGGAGAGGCATTTCTTTCATTTCCTGGTGGAAGTTCCGTCTGGAAACATGTCCCCCACTGAGTACAAATAGGGCCACCATGCCGCTTCCTGTGTAACACCCTGAAATGTCCCCCCAGGAGCGGTGGCCCAGGAGCAACTCAGGGCCCGTGCTGTTTCATCACCTCATGGGCGCCCGCAAGCTATAAAATACCCTGTAAACTTCACCCCTGTGTGCGAGTGCTTGGCGCAATGATGACTGGCCTCGGAGAGCCGTGAGGGCCGGAGCGCATTTCAGGTGTGCCCTGCAGGGGCAAAGGCAAGGCCAGCAGCAGGAAGAGGCGGGCACCTGGGGGGACAGGATGTGGTGCAGACATCTGGATGCGTCTGGCCCTGGCGGGGAGGTGGAGTGGCTAACAGCTGGGTGTCCTTCCCTGATTGAAATCATGTGGAGTCTTGCTTGGCTCCTCTGGGGAAACGCTGTCCTAGTTTGACTGTGGATCTCCCTCCCACCCCTGCCGGCTTCCTTCCAAGAAGCCTGTTTTGTAACAGTTGGCCCAGGCTCTCCTGTTCTCACCCGGAGAGGAGTCTGTCATCCTTGAAACAGGGCCTCATAAACCTGTAGCAGAGACAGGACATGATTTTAACTGGAGCGCTGAGCGTGGAGGGCGGGCGGGGAGGCTGCGCTGGTGACAGCAAGATCCACTTTCCCTAGAGAGAAGTCAGTTCGTAGGGAGACAGGGGAAAATGTGCCTAAAGGAAGAAATTCTTCAACTCAGCTGCCACTTCTGGTGACGGCAAAGGCCATTGCTGGCATCTCCCTTGTTCTTGGTGTGAACAAACTCTTGTGGGAGAAATGTGACAAGTCCTTTTTCCCTCCCAAGAACTTCTTATGCAAATGGAGCCCTGATCCTAGTCAAAAGCGCCCCAAATAAGGAGCTGCTTTGGGAGGAGACAGAAAGTGGTTTCACAGCACTCACATCTTTGATACCCTCCCCCGCCCGAAAAAAACAGGCTGCTCCCCACCCCCCATCCAGCTGTGACTCCCAGCCTTGACCCTGTCTTACAGAAATGAGTAAGGACTTTTATTTCTGACCGCGGGCGAGAGAGGGAGGCCTCTGATGCGACAGGTGCTCCGTCTTCCTCTGTCACTCTCAGCAACACCCAGTGTGGAGTAAGGGCTGTGGCCACGGGACTTCTGGGACAGGGCCGCGGAGCCGAGCTGACGGAGAGGTGGTGGGATCCTGCCCTGCAGCAGGGGACGAGAGAGGTGTCTGAGTCATGGCCTTATTATGATTCTTTGATTTTATCTCTCCAGGGAAAAGAACAGGGGAGGTGGTACCCACTGAGCCAGGAGGCAAGAGAAGGAGGTTCCTCATCACCTGGGATGATGCAGCCTCTGGGCTTCCGCTCCCCTATCTTTTTTTTTCTTTTTTTTTCTTTTTAGGGTCGCACCCATGGAATATGGAAGTTCCCAGGCTAGGGGTGGAATCGGAGCTGCAGCTGCCAGCCTACACCACAGCCACAGCCATGTGGGATCCGACCTGCATCTGTGACCTACACCACAGCTCACCGCAACGCTGGATCCTTAACTCTCAGAGCGAGGCCAGGGATCGAACCCGCAACCTCATGGATACTAGTCGGGTTCCTTACTGCTGAGATATAAGGGGACCTCCTGCTCCTCCATCTTCAGTGGAGTAAGCCCTAGGCCCCCTTGCCCCTCAGGATTGCTGTCAGGGTGAAAGTCACCCCCACCAGCCGGGGCATCTCTCAAGAAGTGCGTCTCAGCTGTCACCGAGGGCCAGCACCTGTGCGGCTTTCTAAGCTGATTCCCAAGTCCAGGCTCACCACGGGCTCCTTCTGACGGGACGGCCCGAGGGAAGCTCCGAGGTCTAAACCCCTCTTTCTCAGAGGGTGGGCGGGGCCCAGAGAGGTGAGGGGGCGGGGCCCAGAGGGGTGAGGGGGCGGGGCCCAGAGGGGTGAGGGGGCGGCGCCCAGAGGGGTGCAGAGCCTTGATCCAAGTGACTGGACGCTGCGATGCAGACCCGGCTGGGCCTAGGACAAGAACCCCATCTGATTCTTGTCCAATTGGGGGCCACCGGGTTCAGGCATCTCACCCCCCTTCATCGGCTCCACAGGAGCGGGGGAAGGAGGCTCACAGCCGCTGGGCGCCTGCAGCGTCCGGCTCTGAGCCGGCCGCTTAATGAGCAGGATTTGGTTGGACATTCTCAGCAATAAGATGGGGATGGGGCCTTGTGTTACCCCACTTCCTGGACGAGAAAAGGAAGGGACTCACTCGGACCGGAGGGCAGGGCTGGGCTTCAGAACCAGGACTTTCTGACTCGGAGCCCCTGGGCGTAGACAGCGAGGAAGCAGCAGTTCCCAGCATCCTTTCCCACAAGCCCTGGTACCGAGCCTGCCCTATGCTGGCGCCAGTTTCACTTCCCCCACCGTGTCTCCCGAGCCCGTGGGCATAAACTGGGTCCCTGCTGCTGGCGCCAGTTGAGCGGGGAGCTTGGCGTGGGGTTGCTTGCGAGGCCGCGAGCTCCCGTCCGGTGGCGCTGTCCGTGCCTTCCTCCCCTTCGGGGTGGATGCTACAGCGAGGCTGACCGTCCCGTCCCCACGCCGTCCCATTCCCAGGTTGCCAGGACCCCGACTTAGAACTGGAGGCCAGGAGGGCAGCTCCTGATGCTCCTGACCTTTCCCTCCGCTCTTTTCCGCTTGCCCTGGGCTCAGACCTGCCCAGGGTTCGAGGGGGCGCTCAGGAGGGGTGCCCCCCCAGCCCACAGGCCAGCAGGCAAGACTAAAGGTCAAGGGTCATTGAGCGCAGTGTTTGCAGCGCCCTCTCCCGGACAAGGCTTCTGTTTCAAGCAGCTCGAATAGGCAGGGGTTAGCCTCTGTCTGCACACTTCCAGGCTGGGGAACTCAGGACTTTCCAAGGCGACATTTCCAGCCAGTTTATACTATTATCAATTCTCATTTGCAAATTTGTATGTACTTCATATATTTTATATGTGAATAGTTATAAATTACACCTATAAAATTATAAACCTCCTATATAAAGTTATATACGCTTACAAACAATATGCAAATTACATATGCACATAAAATGTCAATTATTAGATATGCTATATATGTGGCATATGTTCTTATGTATGCTATATATTGATATAACATATACAATGATGGCATTTCTGCTGTGGCACAGGGGGTTAAGGATCTGATGTTGCCACAGCTTGACACAGGTTGCAGCTGAAGCTTGGTTTTGAACCCTGGCCCGGGAATTTCCATATGCCTCGGGTGTGGCTGACAAAGAAAAAAAAGTGTGTAATTAGAAATATGCTTTGTATGCTTTATATACTTTTATTTTTTTTAAAGGGCCGCACCCGTGGCATATGGAGGGTCCCGGGCTAGAGGTCTAATCGGAGCTACAGCTGTCAGCCTACGTCACGGCCACAGTAACACCAGATCTGAGCCACATCTGCAGCCCACACCACAGCTCACAGTAACACCGGAACCTTAACCCACTGAGGGAGGCCAGGGATCGAACCCGCACCCTTGGGGTTCCTAGTTGGATTTGTTTCCGCTGCGCCACGATGGGAACTCCTGTTTTATATACTTCTATAGTTTCATGAGCTTGAATTCCAGCTCTGCTTCTCACTAGCTGTGTGTCTCTAGGAGAATTATTTAACCTTTCTGTGCTTAGGATAGTTACTGACTCAGAAAGGATAAGATTTTTTAATTGACTTGAGTTGAAAAAATCTTTTTCTAATATTGATGAAAATTGAAAAAATCTTATTGTGCTACTCCCTTAAGATGTTACCGTGGCATTTGGTGGCTGTTATTACTCATATTCACTTACTAAAAAATGCCGGTATGAGATACACAGTAGGGTATAAACACAACATCCCTCTTCTCTCCACCCTGCAGCACTGGAGCCTGCGGGCCCCCTGCTCTCTTTCTTGGATGCTAAACAACGTCTTCTTTAATTTTGCCGACTTTATAGGTATAAAGAAACATCTCCTTCCACGCGGCAAAGGAGTTATTTCTAGAACTCTCTATTGGCTTAGCTTTAAGCTGAATGGGCTCCAGACCTTGCTCTGTCTTGGGGGGAAGGGCAATGAGCAAAGGGGCGATGGCCTGGCATTTTTTGGGCATCCCCCCACCCCCACCATGAAGACCCAAGTGGTTGGGAAGAAGCAAGAGGAGACCAGAGGCAGAGCCAGGGACGGGAGGGGAGGTGGGGGCCCCAAGCCAGGGGAAGACCCTTGCTCGGCCCCCCCCCCCCAGCTGTCCTTGCCCCTCCACCGTCCTGTGTCCTGCTTCCCCCACATTTCTCCTCGTTACATCTGCAACCCGCCTAAGACTCTGGTGAGACTGGTGTCATCGTTGCCATTTCACCGATGAGGACGCTGAGGCAGTAAATGATTCACCTTTAGTCGAACAGCGAGGAAGGGGAGGAGCCTGGGTTTGAACTTGAGCCTGCCCCGTGGTGGAAGAGACCAAGAAAGAAGCAAGTGAGAGATCATCGTGGGGGAGAGAGGCCTGGGGAGGTGAAGAGGGCGTCAAAGGGTGATCAAGAGGGAGACAGAGGCAGAGAGAAACCGAAAGGACAGAGGGAGAGATGGGGAGACAGACGATGAGCGATAAGGAAAGAGAGACAGGACAGAGCTGGGAAGGCCTGAGCGGCTCGGGCCAGAGAACGGACCGACCCAGAGAAAAGCCTGCATCTCTTGTTTCAGCCCTGGCCCCTCTGTGATGGACCCTTGTTCTCTGAAGGACCCCGGGCACCATGCCCGGGGGCTTCCTGGAGAGGATTTTGCCAGGATCTGGAGCTGGAGGAGCAGTCGGGGGGCAGGGGGCGCCCTGGGAAGCCCGGCCCAGAGCCGCCCGTGGGATCTGCCTCCCCACATGCTGCGGCTGCGCAGCAGAAACTGCCCAGGACCTTCAGCCAAACGGCCCTTCAGAGGGAGACGAGACAATGATACGCGTTCAGGAAGGTTCGGTGTCCAGGGTGAATCTGAATGAGCAGCCACCCAACCATAAGCGCCACCAAGCCAGACCCTTCCCTCTTTTCACTCCCTTCCCCCTACCCAAGGCCCCATCCAAACACCCCACTGGGCCATCAGTGGATGGGAAAGCCACACCTTGAGCTGCCAGCACCTGAGTGAGGCTCTCTCTTTCCCTGCCTGGGGCCTCCCAGGTCACCAGAAGCGGTGGACACACAAGCTGCCTCAAAGGGACCTGGTTCAGCATCTGCCGCCTCTCAGCTCTGTGACCTTAAAGACAAGTAGCGCCTGGAGCCTAGGTGTCCTCCTTCTCACCCTGGACTCTGGTCACGAAGGATTCAGAAAGACCGCAGGCGGCGAGGCACTCCGCATGTCCCGGGTCCCCAGGCTGGGTTGGGTTTTCCTTTTCCTCCCCGTTCAGGGGCCTCATCTGTAAAATGGGTCAGCTTGGCTTCATGGGCTCCTGCGAGCTCTAACACTGAGTGACGGGACTGACCCCAAAGGGTCTGCTGGACCAATTTAGCGCTAGGTCTAGGGCATGTCTCTTTTTTTTTTTGTCTTTTCTAGGGCCATACCCATGGCGTATGGAGGTTCCCAGGCTAGGGGTCGAATCGGAGCTGTAGCCGCCGGCCTACCTCCAAGCCATGTCTGTGACCTACACCACAGCTCACGGCAACGCTGGATCCTTAACCCACTGAGGGAGGCCAGGGATTGAACCCTTAACCTCATGGTTCCTAGTTGGATTCGTTAACCATCGAGCCACAATGGGAACTCCATGTCTTCACCCACATGCAGAGATTTATTCTCTGCCCATCAAAATTCTTCTTTAGCACAAAGAAACTGGGAGGTGCTCAGGATTTTCAGCCCCGGGGGGCTGGGGGCGGTGTGTGGGGGATTTCCCTGGGAATTCAAAGAAGCATTTCTTTAGGGTGTCTGTGTTTATACCTGGGCTCCTGATTCTTAGCAAATGGTGTTCCAAGTGGGGTTGCCACACCCTGCCTGCCATTCTCATTCTCACGTACACACTCACACGCCCCACGGACACGCACACACACACTTAGCCACACTGCAACTCTCACAAATGCATACCCCCTTACCAACTCACACAGACACACTTGCACTCACACCCACACCCACGTGCACACACTTACACCTATATGATGTGACAGAGAAATGTGTCTCCTTTTCACAGGCTGTGGGAGCCGGACAGAGGGGCGGGGGCCTTCTGTTTGTCTTGGAACGGGCTGGAGTTAGCGATTCTCCCCTCCTGGAGCAGCCCTGGCTGGCACTCGGAGCTGGAGCTGCGTCCTGGGAAGAAAGGGCGCAGGATTAGTCCCATAATGGGGGCAGAGGGGAGGGAGGCGGGAGGGCAAGTTGCAACAGCGAGCGTGTGCACAGCGCGCGTTCCTCGCGAGCTGGGTGGCTGGGCTTGGCAGGGACCAGGCAGAGGCAGACATCGCTGGAGGTCTCTGTTGATCGGTTCCACTTTGGGAAACAGTGTTCTTAAGGTTGATTTTGTCAGCTCGGGTTTCTCTTCCTTCCACTTGTCGGCCGTGCTTCCAAGGCAGTGCGCCAGCGAGAGGCCCTGGTCCCTCCCGCATCGTGGAAATCCCGCTCCGAAGATCAGAGCAGACAGACAGCTACTGTGTCTAGGTAGTGGTGACACTGACGGCTGTGCACAGGGTCTCTCTCTCTTCTGGGCCCGCAAGGCAGTGCCCACGAGTCTGAATGTCAGCCCCAGTCTGATCCTTCCCTCGCCAGCTTCGAAATCCCGGGCAAATCACGGTGCATTTCAGCCTCCTTGAAAAGCAGGGATGGTGGCAGGAGAGCCGTCCACGGAAGAAGGAGGCGAGGACCGTGCAAGAGAACGAATGGACGGTACTTAGGCATCTGGAGTTTGGTCATCCCCACTAACTGCCAGCTGTCTTCATGGCCACATGCCCAGGTCCATGTGAAGCCGTCCCCCGGCATCTGCTCTGCCAGGTGCGGCTCAGGACACTCTCATCGTCCCCATGGGTATGGTTCCGAGTCGGTGACTGGCTCAAGACCATCCAACCCATTGGTGGAAGAGCAGGAACTGGAGTTCACTGAAACCTCTGGGGTCCCTGGGTGGGGAGGGGAGCTGGCCTCCCTTTCTGCAGGGTCTCAGCTGGGACTGCTCACTACCTCCAAGGGCCACCCAGGGGGACGCAGTGCCCAGGTCTGGGAGGCTGGCTGACTTTGCATGAAAGGAAGGCAGATGCTGAGGGATGTGCTTCCAGCTGGTAGGGCGGTAGGGAGCTTCTCGTGAGGGGTGGGGCAGGGTGGGGGGCTAACCAACGAACAGGTGGACTCACCCATTTGAAAGGGATGACCTTTCAGGGTCACTCGTGCTGCGAGGGTGGCAGGATGCGGCGAGGACGTGAGAGGGAAGGCCTGCTAAGTGAATTTGCAAAGTGGTGTGTGGCTTATGTAAAACCAGCGGACCCAAAGTACAGCCTAAAACCCAAAGTCTGCACAATTAGTAATAAGGAACAACCATGCTATTTTCCATCTTTTTTTTTTTTTTTTTCCTTGAACTGTGCCCTGAAGGGTTTCCTCTCATCCCTCTATAGTAAGAGCCCTTTGACAGCCAGACCTCCGCAGGGCTTGGCTCTGCCTTGGACTTGCTGGTTTTGACCAGGCTGGTCTGGCTGGATTCAGTCTGCACATCCATAACTGGAAGTTATCACTTTTTCACGTGCCAAGAGCGCCTGAGTTATTGTAAGACTCAAATGAGACAATAGGTATGTGAGAGAACTCAACAGAGATTTATTGTGGGCTGGCTGTGTACGTGGAGCTGCGCTAAATGATGGTAATTCAAAGAAAATCCACCAACCGATGTACCAACACACTTACCAACCAACCAGCCAGCCAGCCAACCAACCAACCAGCCAATACACCAACCAAATTACTAGCCAACCAACCAACCAACATACCACTGGAATTACCAACTAGCCAACCAAACAACCAAATTACAAACGAACCAACCAATGTATCATCCAAATTATCAACCAGCCAGCCAATCTACCAACCAACCAACCAACCAGCCAGTCTACCAACCAAATTACTGACTGACCAACCAACATACCACTGGAATTACCAACTACCCAACCAAACAACCAAATTACAAACGAACCAACCAATGTATCATCCAAATTATCAACCAGCCAGCCAATCTACCAACCAACCAACCAGCCAGATCGTGGAGGCTACCATCTTGCTGGGGAGTGTTCTGCACTGAAAAACCCCCAAAGTTGTGATACAGCCCTCAGGTAAGGAGGGAGGTAGTGGGGCATGTGTCCATGAGCACCTGTGTAGGGTGGGGATCTTGGGGGCACTGACCTGGCTGGGAGGTCCTGAAAGACGCCTCTGGAAGTGAAGCCTGAGCTCAGATTTGGAGCAGAAGCAGGATTGAGAAGCAGGGTCCAGTGTCCCGATGTCAGGGGTTGCCAGGCATTACAGCTGGTGGCACCCCTCTTCCCCCCGCCCCCATCTCCTAGCCACACCCTGGGCTCTGGCTCCTGACGGAGGCCCCCAGTTGGCCTTGGCATCAGCCTCTCTCTGCTGTCTCTCTGTCTCAGTCTCTCCTTAGACACACAGTAGCCAAAAAGTCTGCTTTCTGAAGCGTGCGTGTGACCGTGACGTTTCTCTGCCTAAAAACCCTTGCTGGCTGCTCCTGTTTTCTCGGCTCACAGAGGCAGACCCTGACCCAGCACAGCCAACGGGCAGACCCCAACACTTAGGGCCCTTCAAGCACTGTTTTCACAGTAAGACAAACACTGGTACAGAATGGAGCTGAACACACTTGCCCGGGGGAACTGGCTTGCTTTGGGCTGTGTCCCCAGATCCTAGGAGTTTGCCTTCCTCTGCCCGGAAAAGGACTCAGGTGGACAAGCTTGGAAGCACTGTGCCCTGCTGGAAGGTCCTTTCCCCCCTTTCCATCGGCAGCCCCAGCTCTGCTTTTTCCTCGCAGCAGCTCAGACCTCTGTACACTGAGGCTGCGCTGACTATCCACCGCCCTGGCCGTGCCAAGTTCAGCACCCGCCCCCCCCAGCTGGCATCCTTGAGTCACTTGTCCACTGCTGCTTCCAGGATGCGGCTTCTGGAGGCTGGGGCCACAGTCTCTCCTTGATATCCCCATAGCCTGGCCCTGGGCTGGCCCAGCCAGGGGCCCAGGAGGGCCGGCGGGCTGAATAGAGAGGCCCGCTGTGGGGTCTGGGGCAGGTTGCTGGGCTGGGCCATACTGTCTTCATTGCAGGGATTCCCACCAGCGTCACCCATGGGCCTGGCGGGCCTGGATATATCTGCAAGAAAAGCCAAATCTCACTTCAAGGCACTCTGGGGCTGTTGGCCCTCTCCCCGGAGGCAGAGGACAAGGATGTGGGCAAAGAGCACACAGGCTTGGGGACCCCAGAGCTGGGGGTTCAAATCTCAGCTCCTCCGTTGAACAGCCACGCGATGGTGAGAAAGGTCTTCCTCCCCTTGTTTCCTTATCTGCGCGATGTGAGTAAAGACGCCCACCCATAAAGGGACCGTGTACCAGGCCACTGCACCCACCCAGTTGGACCCAGGAAATGTCTCGCTCTTCAGGGCAGCTCTGCAGCGCAGGGGAGCTAGGAGGGTGGAGGGGAGGTGGCCTTCTTGCCGCTCTGCCTTCCGGGTCACAGGAGGACGCTCCTGAGCTGGCCGCCAGGATGCTCCAGTCAGGCCACATCTCCAACGTGTCACCTTTTATCTACCTTCAAAAGTTTGCAAAAATCAGCTGCTCCGTTAGTGTCATCAACTTTTTCATCAGCTTTTTTTTTTTTTTTTTTTTTTTTTTTTTCCTTTTCCAAAGAAACACACTAACCAAGGGGAAACGTGACAGGTTATTCAAAGGGAAGTGTTAGCACAAGCATCAAGGTCCGATGGCGATCGCCCAGGTGAAGTCTCAGATCAAGATGCACGTTTCCAAAGGGAGACTGAGCCGCGTTGGTAAAACTCTTGTCTCACCTTGACAGTATAAGATGGGTTTGGGGGAATACAGGGAGAGATTCAGGGGAAAGCTTCCCTGCCATGTGGAGGGGCCTGGGTCTGCTGAGAGGCAGTGGCCTGTCCCCTGTAGAGTGAACACACCAGCCTGCTGTCCAGCTCCTGTCTGTCCAAGCCTGTCTGGTACCCTTGGGAGGAGCCGAGCTGAGCTGCTGCGATGACCTAGGCTGGCATGCCAAAAAGCCAGAGCTAAGGACACGCTGGTGTGTCCCACAGACCTTGGGGTTGGGAGGGGGGGGTGTGGCACGTACAGCCAGGGGCCAGCCCTGAGTGGCCGGGGACTGCCCAAGAGAGCAGCCAGGGCAGCTAAAGCCAAATTGGCAGGGAGAAGCTGGCGCACCAGGATTCCTGGAGCGAGGGAAGCGAAGCAACCAGTAGGGAGATATGCCCACTGCTGGAGAGTGCCCTCCGCGGGAAGAAGTGGCAGGAGCTGCCTCTGCCTGTGAACCAGGCCGAGGGAGAGAGCAGCCAGCTTAGGAAGGACGGTGTCCAGCGGGTAAGAATTTTGCCCTCATTTCTCTTCCTCCTGCGAGACCCTCTCCTGTGCCAGAGACCCAGAACCCGGAGGGAGGGGCCGGAAGCAGGAAGCTGCACGTGGTAGAGGCGGGGTGGGGGTGGAGGTAGAGGTGGGGCTGGGGGTGGGGCTGAAAGTGGGGGTGGAGGTGGGGGTGGTGAGAAGAAGGAGAGAAGCAGAGTAGATGCAGGCCCGGAAAAGAGGCCACATTTAATTTTCAATCAGGCCTGAAGTTTTAATGATAAAACACTTCTAGCTGCTAAAGTGACACAGCGTTTTGTGGCTTAAAGTGACAGTGGCACTTTTATTACCCAAGTGACCTAAGGAGTCATGAGCCTTTGGAACAACAGACATCATCCAGGGGCAGCAGAAGAGCTTTTCTCACTGGATACATTTGAAAGGGGCGACAGGAGGCAAAATAAAGCTACCTCGTGGCCGTGGCCGCACCCTGTGAATCCTGCATCCTCCTCGCCCCAGGCATCAGCTTGTGAACACCCTGAAGATGAGGGAGCAGGCAGACTGCCACTGACTCACTGCCCTGTGGCCTTGAAGGTCCCTGCCCTTCTCTGTGCCTGCATTTCCCCATCTGGGAGACGAGGGGCGGCCTGGACCGGAGGGCCCCAGCCCCCACCTTGGTGCACTCTGCCCTGGCACTGCGGGGGTGGGGGGAGAAGGAACTAGACCCCAAGCGGGTGGGTCCCGTTTGATGATGGTGATGAGCAGGCGGTGGGGCTGAGGTCTCACCCAGGCAGGTGGGGGAGCCTTTTGGAGGAAGTGACCTGGACCCAGTGGAAGGCGAACCTGCGGGTCCTGGGGGAGAAGTTTCCGGTAAAGGATCTGAGGTGAGCGTCTGGAGGTGGGGGTGACTAGGGTGCTGGGAAGGGGGCAGAGGGCAGGGCCTTGAAGGCCGAGACGAGGGCTGGTTCTGGCTCTGGGTGAGTTGACGTGATGGGGGTGGTGAAATGGACAGCACCCACGGCCTGAACCCAGCCAGAACCCAGAGTGGGACTCCAACCCAGCCTGAAGCCAGAGTGGGACTTGAACCCACAGTTTTATTTTATTTTACTTATTTTATTTTTGTCTTTTCCAAGGCCGCACTTGCGGCATGTGGAGGTTCCCAGGCTAGGGGTTCAGTTGGAGCTGTTGCCACCAGCCCATACCACAGCCACAGCAACGGGGGATCCCAGCCGCGTCTGTGACCTACATCACAGCTCATGGCAACGCCAGATCCTTAACCCACTGAGCAAGGCCAGGGATTGAACCCGCAACCTCATGGTTCCTAGTCGGATTCGTTAACCACCGAGCCGTGAAGGGAACCCCCTGAACCCACAGTTTTAAATTAGAATCACAAACCCTGTGTCTGGACTCACTGAGGTTCAGGTTCCTTGTGCCTCAGCGCAGAAGGAACTCAGCGAAAGACAAAGTGATAGGCAAGAAATAGATTTATTCAGATAGAACGCTTGTGAGAGATGCAAGCAGGCAGGCGAGAAAGACCCGGGATCAGGTGGGCTACAGGTGGGCTACCGTTTTATCCTCCAAGGGGAGTGGGAGTTGGAAAATGCGCCTCTTCTTCTTTCTTGGTAGCTCCTCCTTCTTATCTGGTAAGGTGTGTATTCAAATCAGCTGAAGGATGGTCCTCAAACTCCCGCCCTGGGTCTGAGTCTGAATGCAGGCCTCATCCCATCCCCACCGGACGACCTGAGGCAGTTCTCACCTCCACTAGTCAAGCAAGCCTGCCTGGTTCTGACGGCTTTCTTGAGCAATTGTTAACTTACGGTGGTCTCCCAGCATCCTCTAGGTTTCTCTATCTGTGGTCCCTCACTGGGTCGCCTGCAACCACCTGTCTCCATCCCTATCCGGGCAGAGGAGGGCAAATCTGACTTTGGGGTGAGGGGATAATCCAGACGAGTGGCGAGGCTCTTGCTGTGTCTCCAGCTGGGTCCTGAGCAGCACCCAGCACAAGGGGGCTGGTCCCCCCCAACACCTCGTCATCTAAGGGGGAACACCTTGGTCAGATGCAGGAGTCCTCTTAGACCAAGGGACACCAGGGTGGCAGCTGCTTTGAGGAAGAGCAGTGAGACAGAGCAGTAAGGAGCATTAAAAAGCCTCCCGCCTTAGACACTTACCGTGGGCCACACAGGGATTCAAATCTTCGTGTGGGTCGTGCTCACAACAGGGCCGGAAGGTGGGGCCCACCAGGGTCCCATTTTACAGTTGGGGACACTGAGGCTCAGAGGTCTCATGGCCCGTAAGAAACGGAGGGGGATTTGAGCTCAGGTGCCCCCAGCAGTAAGCCCAGCCACCCCACCCCCCCACTTTCTGAGCAAGGAAATCACAAGAAAATGACCATGGGGGAGGCGTTGGTTTTTGTTTTGAGCCCTGACCCCTCTGGCTAGATGGGGGCTTTTTTTCTTTTCTTTTCTTTTTTTCTTTATAGGGCTGAACTCATGGCATATGGAAGTTCTACACCACAGTCATAGCAATGCTAGATCCGAGCTGTGTCTGTGACCTACACTGCAGCTCATGGCAACGCCAGATCCTTAACCCACTGAGCCAGGCCAGGGATCGAACCTGCTTCCTCATGGATGCTAGTCAGACTCGTTTCCGCTGAGCCATGATGGGAACTCCTACAAAGCCTTACTATAAAGCTCAGAGTTGGATCTTACTTGTGTCCATTTTGCAGATGGGGCAACCGGTACAGGGAGGGAAACGGCCAAGGCGTAGCTGGATCCATACCCAGCCACCCATGCTTTCCCGATTCCCAAGGACCAGCGGTGCATATGCGAAGTTTGTGTTTTCTCCTCATTTTAATGGTACATAACCTTCTGAAGGGACTCGTTGTTCATGAATATTGGCCGGGTGCCCGAGTGCTATATGGGATTCGTTTAAACTCGGGCTCTGGCAAATTTGATTTTTACTGAAAATTACCCATTTTTTAACATTTAAAATGTTATCGAGCCATGTGGCCATTGCCGTCTTGGGCAGAAAACATCTTGGATGAATTTGCATTTTTAATTCTTGGCATTTTTATTTTGCTTCAGTTCCCAAAGAGCATTTTTTTTTTTCTTCCTTAAAAAAAAAAAAAAAAAAAAACCAGAAAGAAAGAAGACAGCCCGCGACAGGGCCAGAGTGCCAAGGAAACATAATAATAGTAGTAGCGTGTGTTCCCTCGCTGCTAATTGCACCAAATTTTACCATGTGCTCCAGCAGCAGAGCCTGCCTGCCACTCTCCAAACCCAATTTCTCCTGCAGCCACTTAACAGTGGTGAGATAATTGTGCCTTAATGGGCCAGCTCCTCCAGAGGGTGCTGCCTGGCAGCGAGGGGTGGAGTAGGGGGTGGGGAGGGGTGGGGAGGGGTGGGGGGAGGTGGCACCTCGGGGCCTGCATTATTTAGCAGCAAACCACTTTTTCCCTTCACCAAGGTCTCTCCTGGGGCTGGAGGAGTTGGACCAAAGGGCGTCAGGGCCATGGGACAGGTGGGGAAACTGAGGCAGAGGAAAGGAAGAGGGAATGGGGGCTCTTTATTCATGAGTCAGGGGGAGTTTCCTGAGCACTTGTTATGTGCCGAGTTGCAGAGGAGGAGGTAGACACGGCTCCGCCCACCTGGGGTGGGAACAGCCAGGTATATAAACAGAATACTTGGATGCGCAGTGGCAAGTGTCAGGAGAGCGGCCCTCTGGGGGTTATATGAGCTCCCGGGACAGACCCCACCCTAGTACCCCTCCCTCTACCATGAATCGTCCCAACCCGCAAGGCAAGTATTTGATTTTATAGATGAGGAAGCTGGGGGTGGAGAGGGTATCATACTCAGTTTGTAGATAAGAAAGCCCTGCTCTGCACCCACCTTGCAAGGAATACAGCGATGAAGAAAGCAGCCTGGCCTGCAAGGGACTGATGCTCTGCTGAGGGCAGCAGAAGGCACCACATTCCTGGAAGAGGAGCTCACACACATTCCCTCGGAGCCAGAAGCCAAACACAGCAGGGCCACGTGAGAGAGGTGTGGAAGGTGCCTGCAAGGCCTGCAAACCAGGATGGAAGGGCCCCAAGGCAGCCAGGGTGGAAGGGGACTAAACCTGGCTCTGGGCTTGGGCTCTGGCTCTGCGAGCTGTGTGGCCGCGGGCCAGTTACTCCACCTCTCTGGGCTCGCCCTTCCATGACTACATAATGGAGTAGTAAGGGTATCTAGCTCTCAAGGCGGTGGTGCAGATTAAAGAAATGAGATGTACACATAAAATACGTCATGTATACACATGCACGTCCGGCGCTTGGCAGGGGGCAGCCCTCAGCGCGTGCTGGCCCAGAAGCTTCTCTACCTCCCGGAGCAAGTGTACCCTCCCGCGCCGCCTCCGTCCTCCCTCCCTCCCTCCCTCTAGCGACTCTGACTTGTGGGGCCATTCAGTCTGCTTTGCGAAGTGAGGAAGCCACATTTGAATTTGTTAAAAAAACAAAAAACAAAAAACAACAAAAGCCCCAAACCAAACAAACACCGCGCGCCGCGGCCGCTGTTTCCTTCCGCCGGCGCCTTGCACAATATGGTGCGCTGGGCCCGGGAAGCGTGGCCACAGATGGCGTGCTTGGGACCAGCCCTGTTTTCTAAATACCCGCTTCCTCAGTGTAAATGATAATGCTCAGACACATGGTGCCGCTTGGCTCCCGGGAGGCTCCGGCATCCACGCTGTTCTTGGCCTGGTGCCCTGGGTCCGGCTTGCTCCCTGCAGATGGCAGCCACCAGGGTCCCTCAAGACGCGGGAGGCAGATGCCGACGCGCAGGTTAGAGACGGGACGGTCCACCGCCCCTCCCGGGAGGCCACCACTTAAACTACATGCTTTCCCACCCGTGGCCTCTGGATCGGGGCTCCTTACAGGGGGCCCTGGAAATGCCCTTAAGGTGGGGCTGGGATTCGAACCCAGCTCCTGGTCCCTTCTTCTTCTTCTTTTTTTTTTTTTTTTTTTTTGGCTTTTTGGGGCCACACTCTTGGCATATGGAGGTTCTCAGGCTAGGGGTCAAAGCAGAGCCGCAGTCGTCGGCCGACACCACAGCCGCAGTGACGCCAGATCCAAGTCTGGTCTGCCACCCACACCACAGCTCACGGCAACGCCGGGTCCTTAACCCACTGGGCAAGGCCAGGGATCGAACCCACAACCTCATGGTTCCTAGTCGGATTCGTTTCCACTGCGCCATGACCCGAACTCTTTTTGTTTTGGTCTTCTTAGGGCCACACCTGTGACATATGGAAGTTCCTAGGCTGGAAGTGGAGTTGAAGCTGCACCTGCTGGCCTAGGGCAGAGGAAATGGCAACGGGGGATTGGAGAGGCATCTGTGACCTACAGTACAGCTTGGAGCAACGGTGGACCCTTAACCCACTGAGCGAGGCCAGGGATCCTGCCTGCATCCTCATGGATACTAGTTGGGTCCTTAACCCACTGAGCCGCAATGGGAACTCCTGAGGGGGGCTGTGTTCTTGAAGTCCGGCCCCCCTCCAGGAAGAGTGTCCCTTCTCAGGAGCTCTCCACTGAGCACCCCTCTCCAAGGCAGCAAGGAGAGGGTGGGGGAGGGGCAGGGGTGTTCCTCTCATCCGGAGGGGGAGGGGTCTCTGCTTTTGCACCTCCTGGCTCGCAGCAGCTGGGCAGAGTGGAAGGAGGGCGGACTTGGCATCAGTTCGCCTTGACTTTGGGTCCTGCCTTCCCTCTGCACCAGTGAGTTCACTGGTGAGCCTTGCCAAAGCCTACTGGCTTTATCTATAAAATGGAAATGAGGCACCAAGGGCAAGGCCTGGGGGAGCAGGCAAAGGGGCATGCAGGGAATTTCAACCAACGAATAAAACCAACTCAAGCTGGAGTTGGCTTTTAATGATCGCGATGCACTGACAATTCGGAACAGTGTTGCTGTTAGAACAGTCTTCTCTGAAATGTTCTTTGGCTTGTCTGCATTTTCAAACAATTGCTGCGTTTAATGGTGAGTCTAAATATGGTCTCTTTTGGCCTCAAATTCACATGCTTTCATTACTTGCCTTTCAATAACTTCCATACATATATAGAGAGAGTATCCCGCATGGAAGTTATACGTTTAGTCCTTAACATGTGATGTGTGGATTCAGTTATATGCATTCCTTTAAAGGATGGTTTCCTGCTTTGCTTTTTTTTAGGGTTGCACCTGCGGCATGTGGAAGTTCCCAGGCTGGGGTTGAATAGCAGCTGTAGCTGCTGGCCTACACTACAGCCACAGCAATGCTGGATCCAAGCCGCATCTGGGACCTGCACCATAGCTCACAGCAACGCCAGATCCTTAACCCACTGAGTGAGGCCAGGGACGCGAACCCGCGTCCTCATGGATACTAGTTGGGTTCGTTACCACTGAACCATGACGGGAACTCCCTTGAAATTCTTAATATATTTTGAACGAGAGACCTCATGACTTATGCAGCCAGTCTTGCTTTGTTCAGGTGAATACAAGACACTTCGATTGATGGATCTGTGAAGATTTCGTACAGTGGCAATCAGGTAGTTTTCTATTATTCTTATTATTCTGTTTTCTATCCCCTGCGTGTTATTAGAGGGTGCCAGCCTATGAAGGGGGTTGAATGCCAGGCAGGCAGACATGCAGGCAAAAGCCACAGATGTTCATTTCAGTCTGTATCTTGTCAGCCCACCATCCCCACACACCCCTTTTCCCCCATGCATACAGTTTTACCTTGTACCCCTTCCACTCAAGTTTCATTGGCCGGAAGTAGTTGTGGGCTCCTGTCTTAGCTGCAGAGGAGGCTGGAAAATGTCCAGGATGTGGAAATGAGATTAAAGAGCATCTAGCCAGTCTCTGCCACAGGCTCTTTGTCCATAATCATAAGCCACCCCAGTTAAACTCTGTGTATTGTGTACAGCAGAATGACTGTCCATGGGTGAGAAAGGAATGGAGGCTGAGATCAGGAAGGAAGGGAAAAAAGAAAGGAAGGGCCTTGTAAAAACCATGTGATAGCAACCTGCTTTCAAACGGGGATCACTCTTGACTCAGCCCTTGGCATCTAGGGTAAAAAATAAAAATAGTTATTGGATGTAAAAACGAAACTTCTGAGGAGATGGATAAACGATCAACCAGACACGGTTAAGAAAGGCACAAATCAGAAGATTGAACAGATTAAGTCTTTCAGAATCTAGCCCATGGAATTAGAGCTAAAAACCGTTAAAGACATGGAAAATATGAAGGAGAACGTAAGAAAACTTGAAGACAGAATGAAGCCCTCAGCATGTGACTAATAGCGTGGAAAATGTGGAAGAGATGGCAAGTATGAAAAATAGCAATTATGAGAGAAATAAAGAGGCGTGAAATAGAAGGAGAAACTTCAACATAAATTGAATAGGGTGTAAATCATTAAGTTAGAAAATATAAACTAGAACTTAGGAATCACGGAACATAGAAAATGAAGCTCCATCAAATGTCAAGCGAGGGATAGAGACAGGTGTAAAAGACAGCAAGGTGGTATTTTAAACAATCATAGCTGACAAATTTTTCAGATGTGCAGAAAGACCTATTAAGCTCATTTAGAGACTTTACAGTCAAATTTCAGAATATCGAAAGCAGAGAAAAATCCTAAAGACCATCAGAGAATAAAACAGAGATTACTTTCAACAGAACTCCCATCAGATTGTTAGCCAAATTTTCACGAACAGCATATGTTAGAAAGAATTGGGATAATGTCTTTGCAGTGGAAAGAAAATAGCTGTGAATGTATAATTCTATACCCAACCAAAATATTCATGAAAGGACAAGGAAGACAAAGATATTTTTAAATAAACCAGAATACAGGATAGAAACCAGACACGGATGGCCTCTGACATGACTGGTAATTGAATTACTTAAACTAGGCAACCTGAATGGGCCTGAAGGGTATTATGCTAAGTGAAGCAAGCCAAACTGAGAAAGAGAAGTATTGTATGATTTCACTTACATGTGAAATCTAAAAAACCAACAAACCTAACAAAACAGAAACAGAATTATAAATACAGAGAACAAACAGGTGCTTGCCAAATGGGAGGAGGGTTGGAGAGGGGAAGGAAAGAGGTGAGGGGGTTAAGAGGTACAAACTTCCAGACGCAACATAAATGAGTCGTGGATGTGAAATGTGCAATGTAGAGAAGAGAGTCGATCACTATCTAACATCTTTGTGTGGTGATACATCGTAAGTAGACTTACTGTGGTGATCATTTTGAAATGTATAGAAATATCAAATCACTATGTTGTGTAACAGGAATTAACACAGTGTTGTAGGTCAATTATACTTCAAAAACAAACACACTCAGAGAGAGATCAGATTTGTGGTCATCAGAGGCAGGGGTGAAGATGGGGAATTGGATGAAGGTGGATCAAAATGTACTAGCCTCAGTTATAAGATAAGAAAAGTTGAAAGATAAAGAAAAGTTGAAGATGGAGTTCCTGTTGGGTAACAAACCCAACTAGTAATCATGAGGATACGGGTTCAATCCCTAGTCCCGCTCAGTGGGCTGAGGATCTGGTGTTGCCATGAGCTGTGGTGTAGGTCATAGATGCAGCTTGGATCTGGTGTTGCTGTGGTTGTGGTGGAGCTGGCAGCTACAACTCCAATTCGACTCCTAGCCAGGGAACTTCCATAGGCTGCAGGTGTGGCCCTAAAAAGACCAAGAGGGGAAAAAAAAAAAGAAAAGTTGAAGCTAAAGTATTAGGGATATAAGGTACAACATGATAAATAGAATTAACACTGTTTTATGTAATAGGTGAAAGTTGTTAAGAAGGTAAATCCTAAGAGTTCTCATCATAAGGAAAATATCCTTTTTCTATCTCTTAATTCTATCGCATAAGTAATTTTGTACATATGAGATAATGGGTGTTCATTAAACTTATTAAAATTAAATTAAATTGATTTCTCCTGTTTCTCTTTGCATTTTTAAAAGCGACTGCTACAAAATCTAAAGTTAGGTATGTGGCTCATGGTACGTTTCTGTTGGATGGGGCCACCTTAGGATAATATCCTTAGTTGGTGCTGCACACTCTGACATTTTCTGTTCCATTGTATCTGGTTTATTTTATTAAGAGCGTAGTTTTTGACCTACAAAATTAATCTGCATCTGCAAAAATGCAATTCCAGATAAACTCACACGTGGAAAACCTCCTAGATACTAGGCACCGTGCTAAGCCAGATGAGGAAACCGAGGCAGAAGGGGTCTAGAACCATGTCCAAGGTCACACAGTGCTGGGTGTCAAGAGCAGAGGGCAGAATGTGTGTGCAGGTGTTCACTTTCTACCAGGGCCTCACCTCTGTTTAGGTTTGATTGAGGCTTCATGGGAATAAAAAAAAAAAGGAAAAAAATACTCCAGAAGGAAGGAATGAAACACAAAATAAACAATATTGCAATTTAAAAGTAAATACCCGGAGCTCCGGTTGTGGCTCAGTGGTTAACGAATCCAACTAATGAGGTTGTGGGTTCGATCCCTGGCCTTGCTCAGTGGGTTAGGGATCTGGCGTTGCCGTCGTGAGCTGTGGTGTGGGCCGCAGACACGGCTCGGATCCCATGTTGCTGTGACTCTGGCATAGGCCAGTGGCTGCAGCTCCGATTAGACCCCTAGCCTGGGAACCTCCAGGTGCCGCAGGAGCAGTCCTAGAAAAGGCAAAAAGACAAAAAAAAAAAAAAAAAAAGTAAATGGAGTTCCTGGTGTGGCATAGCAGAAACAAATCTGACTAGTATCTAGGAGGATTCGGGTTCAATCCCTGGCCTCTCTCAGTGGGTTGGGGATCTGGTGTTGCCATGAGCCATGGTGTAGGTCATAGATGTGGCTCCGATCCTACATTGCTGTGGCTGTGGTGTAGGCTGGTGGCTGTAGCTCTGATTCAGTCTCTAGTCTGGGAACTTCCACATGCTGGAGATGCAACCCTAAAAAGCAAAAAAAAAAAAAAAAAAAAAAAAAAAAAAAAAAAAAAAAATACCAGAAAGATAGAACGTATAACTTCTGAACCAAAATAAAAGAAATGTAGAAAACTTGGTCAGACTAGCAAAAGAAATAGAAGGGGAAAAAAAAAATACCCTGGCCCCAAATAATCTACTGAAAACAGACCAGATGGAGAAATAGTTAATGCAATTAGACTCATTATCTAAGTAAGTTTATCTAAATTCATGGTGCTCTTCGAATTCATCAGCATCTATCAAATATTTGATTATTAAACTTCTCTCAGAGATGTGGTATTTATTTTTATCTTTTAATTTTTAAATAATTTCAAACTTCTGAAAGTTTGCAAGATAGTACAAAGAACTACCCCCTGAACCATTTGAAAATGGGTTGCAGACACTCTGTTCCATCTCTGATGAATATTTTAGTGTGTATCTAGGAAAAAGAAAGATTTGTTTGTAAATAACCACAATACAACTCTCAGAATCAGAAAATGACCCCATTCAAAATTTTCAGTTGTGCCCATAATGTCCTCTGTAGCCAAAGGACGCATGATTGTGTGTCCTACTTAATTGTCATGTCTTTTTAATTTTCTTAAGATTGGGACAGTTTCTCAATGTTTCCTTGACTTTTATGACCATGGCCTTTTAGAAGATCACAGGCCCATTATTTTTTAAAATATTTACCCGTTTGGATCTGTCTGTATTTCCTGATGATTAGAGCCAGGACATGCATCTTTGTCAAGAAGGTCACCTAAGTGGTGTTTGGTTCATCTGTTTTCATAGTGTATTAACTTACGTGGGCTGCCCTAACAAAATACTGTAGACTCAGACACCCGGCATTTATTTCTCAGGGTTCTAAAGTCTAGAAGTCCGGGGTTATGATTCTAGCTAATTTGGATCCTGGTGAGACCTCTCTTCTGCTTTCACGTGGTCACTTCCCCACTGTGTCTTCAAAAGGTGGAGAGAGCACCTGTGTCTCTTCCTTTTCGCATAAGGACATTAGCCCTATTGAATTAAGGCCTCACTTTTACGACCTCATGTAACCTTCATCACCTCCTTACAGGCCCTCTTTTCCAATACAGAGGCTAGGTCTTCAACATGTTAATTTGGGCAAGGGCACCCACAAATTCAATCCATAATATCAAATTTCAACCTTTCCCCCCTAGCCTATTGCAATAGCCTCTTACCCAACTTTCCTGCCTCTGTCCTTTACCCCCTCGAGTCCTTAACACCTATTACCAGTGTGACTGCTTGTAGGACTTTGATGTGTCCCATTACTGGCTTTGTAAACTTATCACTGGTGGTATCCGTCAGGTTTCTCCACTGAAAGGTCTCCCTCCTTTTTGTGTAATTAATAAATATTTGGGGGGGGCAATGTACTTGGAAATTATGTAACTATCCCTCTTTTCATCAAATTTTTATTATGAGTTTTATCATTTACTGACTTTTTTGGCTAAATTAAATATTACTATGGTGGCAGCCAAATGGTGATTTTCTAGTGCTATCATTTTTTTTGCAAATTTTTTTCAATTTTTTTTTTGTTTGTTTATTTTTAGGGCTGTACCTGCAGCATATGGAAGTTCCCAGGCTAAGGGTTAGTTTGGAGCTGTGGTTTCTAGCCTACGACACAGCCATAGCAATGCGGGATCCGAGCTGAATCTTCGACCTACGTGGCTGCATCTGGCAATGTTGGATCCTTAACCCACTGAGTGAGGCCAGGGATTGAGCCTATGTCCTCATAGAGCCCAGTCAGGTTTTTTTGTTTGTTTGTTTGTTTGTTTGTTTGTTTTTGCCACTTCTTGAGACACTTCTGCGGCATGTGGAGGTTCCCAGGCTAGGGGGCAAATCGGAGCTGTAGCTGCTGGCCTACACCACAGTCACAGCAACTTGGGATCCGAGCCACATCTACAACCTACACCACAGCTCACGGCAATGCTGGATCCTTAACCCACTGAGCGAGGCCAGGGATCGAACCCGCAACCTCATGGTTCCTAGGCAGATTTGTTAACCACTGAGCCACGATGGGAACTCCCCAGTCAGGTTCTTTACTGCTGAGCTACAATGGGAACTCCTGTTATCATTCTTTGTACATTTGCTGGTTAACATGCTACTTGAAAGAAAAACTTTCTTTTCTCCCCATTTTAAAGAAACCATAGCAGAATAGACTTATGAATTCCCTTTTATTCAGTGGATATAAACTGTTATTTTCTTGATTTTCAACAGTCCCTTATATATTTTTTCCCTGAAGGAATAATTGGTACCGGTCTAACTCTTCCACCTTAAACAACTAGAACACTAGGCAAAGCCTGCAAAACAGCATTTGCAGATGCTTGACCATAGGCAAAGCAAGACTGGGGACAATTGGAAGATGTGAAGCAATCCAAGCTCTAGAATTAGCCCAGCTTTCTTCCTGGAGGAATTTTATGATCTTAATGCAGGAACAGGGAGCTCAAGTGGAGGAAAGCAGAGTTGGTGGGGCGAGGCCACAAAAATCAGAGTTTAAGGATGACTGAGGTGGTTAGAGTTTGCGGAACAGAGTACCAGAAAGAAGGAGCTGCATAGAGAGAGGTCTTGAGAAGTCTTCAGGGGTCTCACGAGTCTTTGACTGAACACCAATCTACGCATGCACATGGCAAGACCCTCTGAGACTGGACAAAGAAAATTGGAGAAGAAACAATGATTGTAAACAGTAAGGGAAAACAAACAAACAAACAAACAAACAAAAAACCCCACAACAGGGAGTTCCCATCATGGCTCAAGAATTAGTGAACCTGAGTAGCATCCATGAGGATGCAGGTTCAATCCCTGGCCTTGCTCAGTGGGTTAAGCATATGGCCTTGCCATGAGCTGTGGTGTAGGTCACAGATGTGGCTTGGATCCAGCATTGCTGTGGCTCTGGTGCAGGCCAGTGGCTACAGTTCCAATTGGACACCTAGCCTGGGAGCCTCCATACGCTGTGGGTGCAACCCTAAAAGACAAAAAAAAAGGCACACACACAAAAACTCCACAACGAATGATGTCAGGTCTTACACAGACTTGTGAGTCATTCACATTTCAGCCAACTAGCGTGGAGGCAGCTTGTTCAGCAAAGGGGAATTCACTAGAGATTCTGGGAAGGCTGTGCCCTAAGAGTGGGGCTACCTGGGCCATAATGTAAAATCAACTCGTCACTCACTCCAACAAGGCTTTCTAACAGCCTTCAAAAGTGCAATGCTGATCTGCAAGTAAATTAACCACCCCCCAGAACACATTGGTGAAAAAAACAAAAATAAAAACAAATTCAGCCATTCTACAATGTTGTGGCCAAAATGTCCAGCATTCAGTAAAAAATTACTAGACACATGAACAACAGGAAAAATGTAGTCTATAATCTAGAGAAAAAAAATCAATAGAGACAGACTTGAAATTGCAGAACAGGCAAGGACGGTATAAGAGCACTTATAAAAAGTTTAGTAATTTAAAGGAAACAAGAATATAATGAGAAAAGAAATGGAAAGTACAAAAAAGAAGCAAATGGATCTTCTAGAGCTGAAAAGTACAATCGATGAATTTTAAAAAAATCCATTGAATCTGCTTGAAAACATATTAGAACTCACAGAAGAAAAGATTGAAGACATAATCTTCATGGGACAAACATAAAAGAAATAGCAATATGGTGGATTTGAATCCAACCACATCATTTATTTTGTGAATCGTAAAGGGATGGAACACTCCGATTAGTAGACAGATATTTCATGCTGAGTTAAAAAACTGTATCCAATAATAAACTATGTACTAGGAATGCACTTTATTTATTTTTTTGTCTTTTGTCTTTTTAGGGCTGCACCCGAGGCATATGGAGGTTCCCAGGCTGGGGGTCTCATCAGAGCTGTAGCCGCCTGCCTACACCACAGCCACAGCAACTCCAGATCTGAGCTGCTTATCTGTGACTTACACCACAGCTGAGGGCAATGACGGATCCTTAACTCACTGAGCAAGGCCAAGGATTGAACCCACAACATCATGGTTCTTAGTTGGATTCATTTCTGCTGCGCCATGACGGGAACTCTACACTTTAAATATAAAGAAATTTATAAGCAAAAATCAAAGGATGGAAAAGGTATTACAATGCAAAGACTAGTACTGAGAAAGCTGGAGCAGCTATATCAATATCGGACAAGGTATATTTGAATCAAAGGGATATTACCAAAGATAAGTGGGGACATTTGCAAATTATAAATGGCTAACTCATCACAAAGACATGACAGTTCTAAAAAGGCACTGACCTAGTAACAGAACTTTCAAGTATGTGAAGAAAAAAAATGGACAGAATTGAAATGAGAAAAAGACAGATCTATCCACAACTTTAGTTGAAGAATATGAATACTCTTCTTTCAGCAATTAATAAGACAGGAGGAGAGTTCCCGTCATGGCTCAGCAAAAGATGAATCTGACTGGCATTCATGAGGTTGCAGGTTCAATCCCTGACCTTGCTCAGTGGGTTAAGCCGTGAGCTGTGGTGTAGGTTGCAGATGCGGCTCGGATCCTATCTGCATAGGACCAGCAGCTACAGCTCCAATTTGGCCCCTAGCCTGGGAACCTCCACATGCTGCGGGAATGGCCCTAAAAAGACAAAAGCCAAAAAAAAAAAAAAAAGACTTGGACAACGTCATCAACCTACTTGACCTAATTGACACCTATAGACTCTTGCACACAACTGGAGAAAGGAAATACTTCCTTTTTAGGTGACTCATTCATTATGGTAGCCCATATGCTGTATCATAAAATAAATCTCATTAGGTCTAAAAAGAATGCAATCAATAAAATATATTCTTGGAGTTCCTGTGGTGGCTCAGTGGTTAACGAATTCGACTAGGAACCATGAGGTTTTGGGTTCGATCCCTGGCCTTGCTCAATGGATTGAGGATCTGGCATTGCCATGAGCTGTGGTGTAGGTTGCAGGTGCGGCTCGGATCCCCGCATTGCTACGATTCGACCCCTAGCCTGGGAACCTCCATATGCTGCGGGGGTGGCCCAAGAAATGGCAAAAAGACAAAAAAAAAATATGTATATATATATATGTTCTCTGACTATAATGACACTAGATGAGAATATAATTATAAAAATAAACTGGAAATCTCCAAATATCTGGAAATGAAACAACACACTTTTAAATAACCTATAAGTCAAAGAAGAAATGTAAAGGCAATATGAGACAGTATTTTGCATGGATAAAATAAAAGCAAACATATCACAATTTGGGCTGCTTATGTTTTTTGGAGGAAAAATTTTTTAAAAAGTTTATATTAAAAAAGAGAAGAGATTGGATATAAAGGATCTAAGCTTCCAACTTAAGAAATTAGAAAAAAAAGAGCAATTAAACCTCCCAAAATGTAGAAAGAGGGAAATAAAAAGTTAAGAACAGCAATCAGTGAAAGAGCAAATGGAAAGGAAGTGAAGAAATCAATGAAACCCAAAATTTATTCTTCAGAATTTTGACAGATAAATTTCTGGAGTGATTGATCCAAAAAAGTCATCTATGAATATTTACCAATATAGTATCAAGGATAAAAGAGGGGCTATCACTATAGATTCTGCAGACATTAAAAGCTACTAAGGAATTATAACGAAAATCTTTATTCAAATAATTGCAGTAACCTAGAGTGGACAAATTCCTTGAAAGACACAACTGATCAAAATAGACACAGCAAATTATGGAAAATATTAATAATCATATATCTATTAAAATTATATTAATAACTGAAGGCCTTCTCACTGTGAAACTTTATGCCCAGATGGTTTAACTGGTGGATTCTATCAAACATCTCCTGAGGAAATAGTAATACCAATATAGAGGAGAAAGTAGCATATCTTAGCTGATGTTGAGATGCCATAACACAAAGACAATATAAGAAAAGTGTAGACTGATTTATCTCATGAACAGTGAGGAGAAAAGTCCTTAATGACTTATTATCAAATAAGCCAAGTCCATAACTATTATCAGGATATTGTTAGTATACAAATTTGATTTAGCATTCAAAAAACAATCAGTATAGACCACAGTCTTACTGGTAAAAAGTAGAAAGATCATAGGATTATCTTGGTAGATGCATAAAAATCCACTGACAATGTTTGACATGCAAATGTTATAAAAACTATCAGAAAACTAGGAATAGAAGGAAGCTTCTTCAACATGATAAAAATGTGAAAAACATACAGCTAACTTACTTAATAGTAAGACTAAATGCTTTTCTCCTAAGATCAGGAAAAGGCAAGGATGACAATTCTCACCACTTCTTTTTTTTAAGATATATTTTATTCACTTTATTTTATTTTTTTGGCTGCACCCGCAGCATGTGGAAGTTCTCCGGTCAAGGACTGAACCCGTGCCACAGCAGTGATGACATCAGACCCTTAGCCTGCTAGGCCACCAGGGAACTCCCTTACCACTACTTTTCACTGCCTAGAGGTCCCAGCCAGTGCAACAGGAAGAAAAAGAAATAAGTAGTGTGAAGATTGGAAACAAAGAAATAAAGCCATCTTTATTCACAGATGCAATAATTATGTGTATGGAAAATTTTAAAGAATCTGCAAAAATGGTACAAGGTGAATAATTTTCTTGATACAAAGTCAATATGGAAAAGTCTAAAAGCATTTCTCTATACTAGCAAGATATGGAAGCAACCCAAGTGACCCTCAACAGATGAATGAATAAAGACATGGGGCAGGTATACGATGGAATATTACTCAGCCATAAGAAGAATGAATTTCTATCCTTTGCAGCGACATGGACGGATTTAAGAGAATATTATGCTTAGTGAAATAAGTCAGAGGAAGACACACACTGTATGATATCAACTGTGTGTGGACTCTAAAAAATAATACAAATGGAGCTATGCAAAACTGAAACTGGCTCAAAGATACAGAAAAAAAAAAAAACCACACAGAAAACTGGGGTTACCAAAGGGGGGAGGGAAGGAGGGAGGGACAAATTAGCAGTATCAGATCAAGAGATACAAACTACTAGGTATAAAAGAGATAAGAGATAAGGATATATTATTGTACAGCACAAGGAATTATACTTATCTTGTAATAACTTTTAATGGCGTATAATCTGTAAAAATACTGAATCACTATGCTATACACCTGAAGCTAATATAATACTACAAATCAACTATACTTCAGTTAAAAAAAATTAAAAATACCAAAAAGAATAACTAGAAACAAAATATTTAGGACAAAATTGAACAACAGTGACACCGAAAACTACAAAACGTTTGTGGAGGGAATTAAGGAAGACTTCCATAGAGAGACAGACTAAATGATGGAGACGTGCGTGGCAAGCTTCAGTGTTGGGAAGATGTCTGAAACGTTCTGTTCCTCACGTTCCTCACGTTCCTGACGTTAAATGTGTGCGGGTTTTCCGTAGCAAGTCTCCGATTCTCTGACACCAGCTGGGAGTCCAGCGCTTCATGGCCGACACCAACTCCTGGAGTTAGTGCAGACCCCATGGGTTAAAGGCTGAGTTCCATAAGACTGCTTGCCCTGCAGATGCCCACTGCAAAAGGGGTAGCCAGGCTGCCTACAGCTGCCCAGGCAATTTGGGTCCCCCATGACCCTTCCTCAGTTCGATAATTTGCAAGAATAGCTCCCAGAACTCAGGAAAATACATTTGCTTATATTCACCGGTTTGTTATAAAGGATACACTGCAGGAACAGTCAAATGGAAGAGATGCATAGGGCAGCAATATGGCGGAGGGAAGTGGAGCTTCCATGCGGTTTCCGTGTGCACCACCCTCCTAACACGTGATGTGTTCAGCACGCTGGAAGCTCTCCGGATCTTTTTGCTGAAGAGGGTTTCTAGAGCTCCATCTCCAGCTCTCCCCTCCTTCCAGTCCCAGAGGTTGGAAGTCAGTGAATGGGGGTGTGGGTCCCAACTCTCTAATCACTTAGCCTGTCCTGGTTCACTCTAAGTTACATCAACTAGTGTAAAGCTTGGAGAAATTCAAATCGATTGTTATGCACAATAAAAGACACTTGGATCACTCAGGAAATTCCAATAACCTTGGGAGTTCTGAGCCAAGAACTGGTGACAAAACCAAATATATTCCTTTAAAATTTTTTTTCTCTCTTTATGCCTGCACTTGTGGCATATGGAAGTTCCCAGGGCTAAGGGTCGAATCAGAGCTGCAGCTGCAGGCCTACACCACAGCCACGGCAAGGCCAGGGATCAAACCTGCATCCCTACGGACACTATGTTGGATTCTTAACCAGCTCAGACACAATGGGAACTCCCAAATATATTTCTTATTGTACTGCCATATCATTTCTACCCAAGAAGTTAATAGATTTAATGTAATCCCTATCAATATATCTGTATATTTCTGGGAGAAATTGATAGACATTATAAAATTTATGGGGAAATACAGAAGACTCAATGTAGCTAAAAAAAGAACAACAAATTTGGAGAGCCTGTACAGCCTAATTTCAACATTTACAATACAAAACTACAATATTCAAGTCAGTGTAAGAATAAACATATAGATTAATGGAGTGCAATCATACATATATGATTGATTTTTAACAAAGGGGCATAGGTAATTTCATGAAGAAACAATATTTTCAGCAAATGATTCTGAAAAAAAAGCTTGGCTCCATCTCACACCATTTAAAAATCTATTTTTTTATTATAGTTGATTTACAGTGTTCTGTCAATTCTTGCTGTACAGCAAAGTGACTCAATTATACATACATATACATTATTTTTCCCATCTCACAACATTTATAATAGTGAACTCCAAGTCGATTATAAGCTTTAGCATGAAGACTTAAATTATAAACTTCCGCTGAAAACATAGGACATGTATTTCTAACCTTGGATTATGCGATGGGTACTTAGGACACAGGGAGCACAAACCATAAAAAAAAACTTTGTAAAATGGACTTGAACAAGATTAAAAACTTCTGCTCTTCAAAGACACCATTAAGAAAATGGAAAGCATGTTACAACCAGCAGAAAGAATTTGCAATACATATATTTGGCAAAGGAACTAGTATCCAGAAAGAGTCTTACAACTCAATAGCAAAATAAACAACACAACAAATATGGGCAGAAATTGGAACAAGCACTATACAAAAAGCTATATGAATGGCCAATAAGATCATGAAAAGATGCTGAACACCATTAGCCATTAAGAAATTCAAGTTGAAAGCACAATGAGATTCCACCATATACATACTAGAATGGCTAAAATAAAAAAGGCTAACCATTCCGAATATGGGTGAGTCTCCAACATTGCTGGTGGGATTGTGAAATGGTAAAATCATGTTGGAAAGCAGTGCAGAAATTTATTATGAAGCTGAATATAATCATCATAGAACTTGGAATTCCATTCATAGGTATTACCGTAGAAAAATGAATGTCTGTATTCACACAAAACCATATACATGAATACTCAAACTTTATTCACAATATCCATAAACTTGAGGTAAATGTCCATCAAAAAGTGACTGGCTAAACCAATTGTAATTTTCATATATTGGAAAACCATCAATACTAAAAACAAATTCCTGATATACACAGCAATATGGATAAATCTCAAATACTTTATGTGAGCCAAAGAAGACAGACACCAAAAAAAACCGACAACCAACCATACTGATTCCATTTTTATTAAGTTCTAGAAGAGGCAAAATTAAACTACAGTGACAAAAATCAGATCAGTGGTTACCTCCGGGGATGGATAAATTAAGATAGGGCCTGAGAGAATGTTCAGCATCTTAATTAAAGTGGTGACCATATAAATGTATATATATATATTTATGTACTTGTGAAAACACATTGAGCTATAATTAAAATAGGTGCATTTATTGCATGTAAATTATATCAGAATAAATTTAAGTAAAACCTTTTTTCTTTAAATTCCTGCATTTGGTCAGTGTGTGCCTCTTCAGCTTGGTCTCTGTTCTAACATGTTCTCCTCCTTCCTTGAGCACTTCCTCACTTTCTGGCAGAAGATGTTCCATGTACATCCTGTCTGTTCCCTGTCCTGCCCTTGGAATCATGCAGCTGTCTAAGGAGCCCTGGTTCCTTTGAGTGGAGAAAGGTATTTAGAAACCAAGATCTAGGTGCTTAGTGTGCTCATGGCTACTGGGTGTCACTGCCCGTAGGCCCTCCCAGTGGTTAAATACAAACCCACACTCTGGTCTGTAGTTAAATCTAGCTACATAAATATATTGAAAACCATGAACTCAGAACCCTCTCAATTCTGATCCAATCTGTTTTATGTCACGCCTTCACTCTCTGGGCTTCTCTTGGAGAGCCTTGAGGCTGGTGATTATCTGTTTCACCTCTGTATGCCTCTGGCTATTAAGTTCCCACTCTGATTATAAGTCAGAATCTTCTTGGCCAGATAGCTAGGTCAATATACCCTAACTTCTCCTAAGCTTCTTTTACTTGAAGATTCACTCTCTGCTGTTGGTTTCTATGTTGGTTGTGATTTTCGGTTAGTGAGTCACACATTGAATATCAATCACATAGCAAATTCAGGGCACAGCTGATGGGAAGGAAGAGGAGCAGGGGCTGGGTGGGCAAAATAACAGATGCCCACAGTGCAAACCCTTTCTCCTCCTGTACCCAGGGCCCTAGATGTCCTTTGTTTTGTGTTTTTGCTTTTGTTTTTTAAAATATGGAATGCTTCACGAATTTGTGTGTCATCCTTGAGCAGGGGACGTGCGAATCTCCTCTGCGTTGTTTTGAAATGAGCACCTGAGATGTCCTTTGACTTGCTGGCGTAGTCTCACCTCCTAGGTCTCACCTCCACGTCCATTTCCTCAGTTACCCTACCTGGAGTGGCCTTCCTCAAATTCCCTCTTCCGTTTTTATTTTTTACTTATTTTCTGGCATGTGGAAGTTCCAAGGCTAGGGATCAAACCTGCACTACAGCAGTGATGATGCCAGATCCTTCACCTGATGAGCCACCAGGGAACTCCTGCCTTTTTTTTTGAAGCCTTCTGTGTATTTCCTTAGAAATAGTCATCTCCACCTGTCTTGTGGCTTTACCTCTGTACGGAAGCCCAGCCTGGGTGAGAAGGCAAACTCTCACACCTGTCTGGTTCATTTCTGGAACCCAGAACCACGTCAGAGAGTAGATGATCAACAGACAGAGCAGGTGATCAACAGACATCTGTGGAATACGCGACCAAGTGGGTATCCATGGTGACATCACGTGGCTCATGAGTGGCAAAGTGGCTTCTTCCTCGAGCAGGTCTCACCCCAAAGTCTATGCTTTTCTAACTACATGCTGACTCCCATCTCGTAAAAGGACAGACCAAAAAAAAAAAAAAAAAACTGAAAAGAAAAAGAAAAAAGGAAAAAACAAAGCCGCAAGACCAGCACACACCAAATTCTCTCTCTCTCTCAAGGAAATACACATTTGTAATGTGAAAGCAAGTGTCATGGCTGACTCTAGCCGGAAGGGTTAAAACTAAAACTGGCAAGGGGAGCCAGTTAAACTTGTTCCCCCCCACCTCTTTTTTTTTTTTTTTTTTTTTTTTTTTTTTGCAAGAGGCCTAAGTTTGCAGTCTGCAGAGAGCTATTTGCAGGGCTGGCAGGAGAGCTCTGAAAAGAAAAGAGAGAAGCTTGCTGACAAAAGACTGAAATCCTGGTATCTCTTTTGTTTTCACCCAAGTCTGTAAGTCTGTGGCCACTGACATTCCTCCTTTACACCACGGGTGGATAATAAGCCCCCTTCTCAGGAATCGAAATGCTCTTATACATTTTAATGTGACCTTAGCGAGTGCTTTTCAGAAATCACAGGCCCATCTGACTACACTTGAGGTTGAATTGAGCTAATGGTATTCACCTCATCTTTAGATGCAAAATTGGAAGATAAAAAGACCTTGATGTGAAAAGAGGGGAGGGGGGAGGCAAGAGGAGTAGGGGGCGGATGGGTGGTGGGGGCGGGAGGGAGGGGAAGCAGATTAGAGATACTGCTTAAAAATCTCCTGATTGCGCCTTGATAACGAAATGTCTCCTCTTTCTAAAATCCCCCATGGGCTCGAGAGATGTCCTTATGCTTTTATTTTTAATGATAGAATCTTTTTATTCTCGGACCAGGGAAATTTGAATGTTGCTGCATATGCGGCCAGGAGGTACACTGACCTTTAGCAAATCTTATTTTTTTAAAAATCAGATGGAACAGTTATTGCAATATTCCAGCCCTGGAAGATGAAAAAGAGAGAGAGAGAAAGAGAAAGAAAGCTTTCTTCCTCTGTAATCAGACGTGGATTAAATTTATTAAAGATGCCGTGTCTCCTTTTAAATGACTTGCAACCGTCTTTCTGCATTATAAGGAGCTAGTTGGAGACCTGCTTTTATCTTAAGATCACAGAGAAAAGTCTTTTAAAATGGGAGGAGACTTGGTTCCTTTTGGGGGCTCTTTGGCTGATATGGGGCTCTCCTCTGCGCAGGAAATGCGCTCAGGGCCCGAAGGAGGTTTGAAGAGGGCTGAGCAGGAATGAGAGGTGGGGGCACAGGGCGCGGTCAGGAAAGAAGCTGAGACGGGACCCCTTCGACTCGAATAAAGCGCATGTCCCCCCGCCCTCCCCCGCCGGAGACAGGCCCATTTCCAGTTCGGACTTGCCTGCCGTCCATCAGAAAGACCTGGAGGACGCCTTCCGCCACCCAGACTCGGCCGCCTTCAGGACGGAGGGGCCCGATCGGCCGCGATCCATCACGGAGCACACCTGGTCTGCCCAGAGGAGACGTGGCGGGGAGGGAGTGCGGGCCGGGTGGGAGCGGGGAGCGGAGGGCAGGGCGAGAGGGGCCAAGCAGGCTGACGGGGGAGGATGTGACTCTCTCAGACAGGACCTCAGGCCTCCGGGCAAATCCTTCCATAATTTATCAGTGCGGAAGGGGTGACAGATTGGGATGGTCTGGCCTTTTGACGTTGCAGCTTCTGCCTGTATTTATGGAATTGGACGCTTGGGCCTTCAGGCCTCCGCATTCTGACTTTAAAATTGGGCAAGCTGACTCACATACAGGTGGGAATGGGATTATGATGATGATGGATTTTTTTTTTTTTTTTTTTTTTAAAGACACATGGATCTTGTTTGCTTGCACTCATTGCAGGGATTAAGTTGCTTTGGGGAATCAGTTCTTTTTTGTTTGTTTGTTTGTTTTTTTGCCTTTTCAGGAGCCACTCCGGCGGCCTATGGAGGTTCCCAGGCTAGGGGCCAAATCGGAGCAGTAGCCACCGGCCAACACCAGAGCCACAGCAACGTGGGATCCGAGCCGCATCTACAACCCACACCACAGCTCATGGCAACACGGGATCCTTAACCCACTGAGCAAGGTCAGGGATAGAACCTGCAACCTCATGGTTCCTAGCCGGATTCGTTAACCACTGCGCCACGATGGGAACTCCGGGGAATCAATTCTTTTACAAAGACACATGCAGGCGTTCCTGTTGTGGCTCAGCTGGTTAAGAACCTGACATGTTGTCCTCGAGGATGTTGGTTTGATCCCTGGCCTGGCTCAGTGGGTTCAGGATCTGGCGTTGCCACAAGCTGTGGTGTGGCCACAAACTGTGGTGTAGGTCGCAGAAGCGTCTCAGATCCTGTGTGGCTGTGGCTGTGCTGTAGGCTGGGCAGCTGCAGCTCTGATTCAACCCCTTACCTGGGACCTTCCATATGATGCAGGTAAACAAGGAAAAAAGATACATACAGAGCCACTGCCCTGTATGTTCTTCATAAAGGTTGTACCTGTTCAAGGGAAATTCTGACGTCTGTTTCTACTTCCAACAGATTTCTTACGGGGATGCCTGCTTTGGGAAGAAAGGCAGAAATCCAGAGCCACTGGGTCGAGAAGCAGAATCACAGAAGGTTTTAAACAAGGCCCCTAAAGCCGGAGTGTATGCGTTCACAATTCACCTACCTTGGCGCGCTGCTGTTGCAGAGCTGGGATAAATATCAGAGAAACCAGAGCTCTAATTTTCCCTTCACTTAGACTCAGTGCAATGCATAAGGAAATTCTGGGCTTAGAGATGCTATTTCCTTAAACATCGGGATAATGAGTGTGTCTGTTGAGTGAACAGCTAAACAAATAAACCAATAAGTGAGTGAGGTCCAGGGAGCAGAAGTCACACTGGGCACGAGCATTTCTGGAAAGGTCGAAAACGAAAGCGTGAGTCCATTTCTGGAGGACAGAATTCTTTCTAGCCAGAGGGACAAGCGAGCTGGCCGAGTAGGTTTCTCTTAGACCAAGTTTTAAATGACTGAGAAGAGGCCCTGGGAAGGTCTCGTGTCTTCACAGCAAGCCCAGGGTACGCGGGTGGCGGGTGACAGGGGATGGCTCCTGACCCCCTCCTACCAAGGAGGGGACAGAGTCCCAGGGTCGAGTTGGTTCAGCGCTCCCGCCAGCCAAGTCCAAAGCAAGGTCTGTCCAGATCGCGTGATCGCTCCTCCATCCTGGGATGTTCTGCTGTCTCCTTCGGGGCCCTTGTCCTCAGGGCTTGGCCCTGGTGGCAGGACGGGCTGGCTCCCTGCCTGGACAGCACACCTGTGGAGCGCGCTGCCTGGCTTCGTGCTGGGAATCTTCTCCATAAATGAGAGGTCCCATCCCTGCCCTCCAGGGCCCGAGAGCTTTCTTTCCATCGCAGGCAGAAAGCCCCAGGGGACCTGGCACTGCTCCCCAGCCTTGTCCTGACCAGTCCCCAAAAATGCAATCTTGGACGAGCAGAGAGGCTAGGGAGGAGCCCATGGTCAAGTCCTTGGACCCAAGCCACCGCTTCTGAAGAATCCTGTGGGTTTGGATCCTCCCGCCAGGGGCCTCTGAGACTCTGGCCCGGCCACCTTTTGAGGGGAGCAGGGTGGGGAGCAGGGTGGGGCCACGCTCGGCTGTGTCATCCGCGGGGGCCGACTTCTCCCACCGCAGGAATGTGCTGACGGTTCTGATCTGAGCGTCCCCCAGACCTTCAGCGGCAACTCACAATCTAACTACGTTCCAAGACTCAGAATGATCGATCCCTCAGGCTGTTTCTAAGCCAGACTTAACTAAGGTCGCCTGTGGACAGCAGGGGCCATCGAGAAGGAGCTTGGGCTTCTGAATCGGCCAACCCACGTCAAGCTGGGTTGGGCAACCGCCTGCCCCTTTCGGAGCCTGTTTCCTCCGACGAGGGCACGGAGGAGGTCTGTGCTACGGGCCCCCCAGGAGTAGGGACCTTATGCAAATGGCTGGGCAGGTAGTAGAAATGTGTGGCTGCTTTTCTTTGTAGAATTCTGGGCCCAGTCATGACAAGGAAGGAAGAGGAGGAGGAGGAAGAGAAAAAAAGGGTAAGAGCTGCTGTTTCTTGAGATCTAGCCTAAGCTCTAGCCTAAGCTCTAAGTCCTTTCAAAATGAGCCTGTGACACCCTGAGCTAATCTCGCAAGTTGTAATTGTCTCCACTTTCCCGTTAAAGGAAGGCGTTTAGCCAGGTGAGGTGGTCCACTCATGACCACACGCCCAGTCAATGGCAGAGCTGGCTTTCCCCTGGCTGCCCAGAGCATGTGTCCACCGCCGAGAGGGCACCTGGCCTAGGACCGTACCCTCGGGTCCCACAGACCGAGGTGGGGCTGGAACACACTGGGTGTGGCATCTTAGAAGCTCATGGCCGTGCCCCCCCACCCCCACCCCTTGAACGTGGCTGGAGCACTTAATGACCTGCGGGTGGGTGGGTGTCCGTGCGTCTTGCCAGCAGCCAAGAGATCTTAACATGCCCTTGGAGAAACTTAATTATACTCAAATCAAATCAAATAAATACACACGTGCTGGGAAAGCAGCGTCAAACATTGGCCCCCAGTGAAGGAAGGCCCTTTCTGATATTTTGCCGTAAATATTTGGAGTGGAAACCGCCTTCAAAAATGAAGAGCTGGGCTAGAAGCAAAGCCCACCCTGGGCCGTCTGGGGAAGGGAGGAGGGTGGAGAGGAGGAAGGGGAGCCTCTGAGCCACTGAGTGTCCCTGGGGGGATGTGGCCCCGCGCTGCTGACCGCGGCCTTCGGCAAACGGGGAAGCAGCCTTGGGGGATTGAAATGACTGTCCTGTGAAAAGTTTGGACTTTGGAGGATGGGCTGGCCTCCCGGAGTGACCTTTCTCTAGCTCTGACTTTGGAAAAGCCACTTGGCCTCTGTGAACCTTTTGTCTTCTCATCTGTAAAACGGCAAACACAATAAACCTCCTGGTGCCAAGGTCAGGTTTAACTAAGCTAACGCATAAACTATTTGGTGGTCCATCCGGTTTTTTGAAAAACAGTTTTGCTGAGATGGAATTCACATGCCACACAATCGATCCATTTAAAAGTAAAGTTAACGGCTTTCGGTATATTCCCAGGTAAGTACAGCCATCACCACTGTCAATTCGAGAACATTTGCACCATCTTTAAAAGAAGCCAGTTGCTACCACCCTCTCCCGTCTTCCTAGTCTCCTACCCCCCGCAACCACGAATCAACTGTCTGTCTTCATAGATTTCCCTATTCTGGCCTTTTTCCTATGAATGGAATCAAATATGTGTTTTTTTGCAACTGGTTTCTTTCATGGGCGTAATGGTTTCAAAGTCCATCCACGTTGGAGCCTCTGTCAGGATTTCACACTTTGTACGGCTGCATACTAGTCCATCGTATGGATGCAGCGTGTGTGTGTGTGTGTATTCATTGATCAGTTGATGGACATTTGGGTTGTTTCCGTCTGGGCACTATTCCCCATACTACTGCTGTGAACATGTGTGCACACGTGTGCACATGTCTGTTTTCCTTTCTCTCGGGTCTATACCTAGGAATGGAATTGCTGGCTCATAGGGCAGGTCTTTGTGCTGACATCACAGAGGGCTCCAGAGTGGCTGCAGAACTTTACATTCTTACCAGCGACACAGGACCAGTCTTCACACGGCTTGCAGATAAGCTTTTCCATGCCCCACAACATCCGACACTCCGGATCCGAAATCCACAACGCTCCCCAAAGCCCTCAGCATCAGGCCTCCTCCCCAGCAACTTGATGGAGTGGGTGTGGCCAGAGCCTCCAGCCCCCGCCCCGCCCCCGCCCCGCCCCCAAACGCCCTGCCCCACGTGATCCTCCTCTTTGATCCATCTTCTCTGCTCACATTTTTCTCTCCGAAGCATCCCTCCTCCCCCCTTCTGGGCTTTCCACTTGGCTGGTCCTTCCCCGGCTCCACCAAGTCTCCATGGAGCTGTGGCCTCCTTGGAAGAACACCCTTGACCCTCGCTGTGTTCCTCGTGGACCCTGCTCGGCTGGCTGCAGGAGCTGGGACAGCTGGCCAGATGGAGAAAGCCTGATCCTGGCTGTGGAATTTATAGCTGTTGGACACCTGGCAGGTTCAGCTCCATCCCCGCGCCTCAGCGTCTGCATCCCGAACCAAATAGCAATGACAAAAAAGGCGCAATTAACCTTTCTCACTCTGTCAGGCAGTAAATGGCTACTGAGTGTGTGAATCAGTGAGAGCCACATGAAATGGGTGACAAACGCTGTGCTTAGTTATTCCCCAGGCAGCTGCCGGCAACCCCTGTGGCTCTCATGAGAAAATTTCCTTTATTCCCTCAGCAGTTGTCTCTGTGGATCCGATATGTATAGGATACCCATTTCACAGATGTCAAAACAAAGGCTCCAAGAACTTTGGTGGTCAAGGCTGCTGCTCACAGCCACAGGAAGAATTTAGAAAAATTTATCTCAGATTAAGCTCTAACTTGAGACACTGTGGGTAAAAGGACTCCTTGGACAAATGAACTTGAGAAATACTTTTCAGGGGCAGCCTCTCCTGGGACCCTCCCAGAGGCTCCCCAGGGGCACTGCTGTGCAGAGGGTCAGTGGGTGACACTGTCTGAGAAGACTTCTGGGTGGACTTCCTTTAAGCAAGGGGACTTGCTTTGACTGAGAAAGTGCTAGCTTCTTTGTGGGTAGGGGTCGGTGGGAGGTCTTTCTGGCAATGGGACCCACCCCCACTCCAGGACACCCTGAAGCTGGGCACCTGCAACTCCTCTTCCACAGGGCAGAAGGGGTAGTGGGAAGGAAACCAACCGGCCTGCTGGTCAACCTTCCCTCTCTTGCTCCCGTTTTAGAGCTGAGCTTTCGGGGGGCCTCTAAATTGCTGAAGCTTCACCCAAAACCTCTGTCGCTCCAGGCAGCTCTGCAAGGGCAGGCTGGACAGGAGCAGCTCTGCTCCTGACTTTGTGTTCCCTTCTCCACCCATCACTCCCCACCCTGGACTCAGAAGCACACAGACTGAATGGCGAGAGCGAGGGGTCCAAACCCCGCCTGTGACTCTGGCCAGCCACACCTCAGCCAGCCTCCCTCTAGGTCCCCAGGAATCTCCCGTGGCTCAGTGGCGCTCAAGGCTCCCCTTTGGGAGCCACAGAGGAGGAGAAGCCCCTGCGATGTGCCGTACCTACTGTGTGCCAGGCACACACATGAGTGTTGACTCAGTCTTTGCACGGATGCTGGTCCCATTCCAAAGATGAGGGTGCTGGGTGAGATTCAGGGAGAGCAAGTGACCTCCTGCAAGGTCACGTCGCGCTTGATCGGGGACTGCGACCAGGAGGGGCCTCTGCCAAGCCCTTTTCCACTGACCTGCACAGCAGGAGGAAGTGGGGCTTCCTCAGCCTCCCACTTGGCTCTGCAGGCAGGGCCACGGCCTTAAGGAAGGGCCCCGAGTTGAGGTCACAGCCAGGGGACAAAGAGATTCGTTTGCTCCTTGAAAAAAGAGGAATGGCTACGCTGACCTCCAGGTGAAATGCACATCCCCAGAGTGTGGAAGTGTCTAGAGCCCCTCTGCTTCACAGGTGCACCCAGATTGCCCAAAGAGCTAGTGGCTTCCATTTCCCAAGGGCCCCATCAATCAACCCATCAGTCAGTCTGCTTCACAAAGCACCGAAGTGTGTGTGTGTGTGTGTGTGTGTGTGTGTGTTTGTGTGTGTCCCCCACCCCCGTCACTGGTCGCTGCTTGTGGTATCATTGTTACTAAAGACTTTATTTTACACCTATTCACAAGACACCACGGGGCTAATTAGTATCATGAGAACATACCCACAACGTCATAGTCATGATTTTAACCATTTTTAAGGTTACGATTCAGTAATCTTGAATGCAGTCACACTGCTGTGAAACTCACCACTATCTCTACCCAAAACTTCGTCATTCCCAGCAGAAACGGGACCTATGAATAAATAACTAGCCTCCATCCCCGCTCCCAGCCCCAGGGCTAACTCTCCTTTAGAAAATGCCTCGCTCCCAGCCCCCTCCACCACGATCCCTCTTTGGGAGTATTTTTCGGTAAACACTGGGGCACACAGGCAGGCTGAGCCCGGGAAGCTGCCTAGATTGCTCCGGTCTCTGAAACCTAATTAGGGAAAAGGGAAAACTACTAGACAAAGATCCAAAGGAGAGAACCTGGGCGGCTGGAAGTTACCTTCCTCCTGGAGGGTGGGGCCTGCCCGAGGAGATGGAAGCCTGGACGGAGGTTTGTTTTTGAAATGTCTGGGCTGGGCTTGGCCTCCTGGCTCTCCTGGCCGTGGCTGGGCTGCCTGTCTCCCTGGGCCACGCAGACCGTGAACTATTTTCTTTTGCGCTCTGTTCCAGCTGCCTCCCAGGCCCAACTACCAGCTCCTTGTCCCATGAGCAGGGCAGGGATGGAGGGCGAGGTGGGAGGCAGGGTTGTGGGGCAGGTTAGTTGGGGGGTCTGGGTCCTAGGCGGCAGTTTGGCCAAAAAAAAAAAAAAGAAGAGGAAGAAGAAAGGGACTCAAAACACAGATCCCTGGCCTCAGATATCAACAAAGGAGGAACAAAGGAAAAGTACTTGGGATCAAATTGGGAGTCAGCCCCGGATTTGCACTTACAACTTCCTAGCTGTGTCATCTCAGATGGGAATGTCCAACCTTTGAGAGGCAGTTTCCAACTTGGCCAGAGAATATAATTTGAGTATCTCACCCAGCACTTCTTCTTTCTGTAGCAGGAACATGGTCTCATGATTTTTTGAGTATCTCTTCTCTCTGCCCACCTGAAAACTCCTATTCATCCTGCAAACCCCAGTTTATATAACCCTTTCTCTGTGAGGCCAACCTGGAGGATCCTAGAAGTGAGGCACTCCCACCCGTGTTCTATTTTAGGGGCTCAGACAGTATTACTCACAGCCTTCTTCTGTAATTAATATTTTTATACCTCTGCTGGGCTAAGCTCTTTGAGGGTGGGGGTTTGGCTGACTCATTCTTGAGTCCAGGATACAAAGTGTGCTTGAGAAGCGTGGGGTCCTCTTGCATCCTGGGGACCCCAAGGTCTATATTCACTCTGCTGGGACACACCCGGGCAGCATGGGTCTGGAAGGCGCGCGTTATTGGGCTGGGGCCACACGTGCTGTGGGAAGAGCATTCTTTCTCCGTGACTGAGCCCCCCTCCAAGCACTAGAAGCCCCTCCAGAAGATGTTTGAAGTCTTATTCTTTGAGGCACCTGGGAAGGAAGGCCCAGGGGTCCTGACTGGTTTCCAGGAGCAGAAGGAGCCCTGCTGTGGGCTGGGGCCATTGGAGCAGGGCAGGGAGGCAGCTCCCACCGCTTTTCTCACCTTTTCCTACCTGGCTTGGCCTAACCTCTCCGATCTGGGTGCAAAAAATCATGATTTGCTTATAAGACACGTAAGTAAGTGCTCCTGGGATTTAAGTTGGTTTCATTTAAATTTTAAAGGATGGGTCTTCAGGTTGTAATGGCTTTGAAACTGAAGTGCTTTTCGCCACTTGGGGGTTGGGAGTGGTGGGAGTAGTTCAGAGTGAAAGGGATGAGGGAGGAGCAGCCAGAGGAAGGATGGGACGGAGAGTCAGAGAGAAAGAAAGGCCGCGATGCCCAATTTGACTTGGAAAAAGATCCTCACGGGCTGAGCTGCCGACAGGGCAACATCCAGCCCCAGCCCGTAGAAGATCTGAGCTGAGAAGAGAAAAGGCTTCGCAGGGCCCAGCGTGATTCAAGTTCTCAGGGCATTTTTTTTTTTCATCTTGATACAGACCTTCTGCCAAGTTTCAAATCACTTCGGGTTGGGTTTTCTGACTGCACATGTCTAATAAGCCCTCTGAACTTGAACTTTGTGTGTGCGTGTCCCCCTGTGGCCCTAGGCACGTGCCTGGTGTGCCACTGGTGTCACCCGGCACTGGTCACCGAGCAGCTTGGACAGCCGGACAGAAGGGTGAACTCAGACATTTGGGCTGGAGGAGTGTGGCTCCAGCCCAAGGCATCTGCAGAGTGTGAGTGAGTGAGTGAGTGTGTGTGTGTGTGTGTGTGTGTGTGTGTGTGTGTGTGTGTGTGTGGTGGGATGGGCTGCTGGAAACACCTGGCTGCCGCTGGCGAGGCCGGGCGTTGCTGGGAAATGTGAGAGCCCCGACGTGGCTGCAGGGCACCGTGGAGCCCGGAAGCTGCCGCCCTGCTGAGGCCCCTGGCTGGGCACGGGGTCAGGTGGCTGGGGTTGCGGGCCGGCCATCGGCAGCTGCTGTCCTGTCTCTCTGCCCTTTTCTTCCTCTCTGTGCAGCGGTGCCGAAAGAGCAAGAGAGACGGGACTGGACTTCACAGGCCAGGTTTTGTGTTCACCTCTGCTGCTTTTTCCTCCAGGTACCCTTTGGGGCTGGTTGCTTGAGCTTTCTGTGTTGTTTGCTCTCTTGGCTTTGGCTTTGGGTCTCCAAGTTGCCACAGCCTCTCCTGTGGGTCTTGAACTGGCCCTGATCTTGTCTCAGAGCTTCTCATCCCCCAGGAACAGTCCATCCTAGAAGTCCCTGTCACAGTGTGTGTCTGGGACCCCAGAGACTAAGCGCCTTGGTGGCAGGCCTGGGTCTTACTGATGATGTCTTTGTCCCCAGCACCTGCCTCAAGGCCAGGAGCCCAGCGCAGGTCAGACTAGGAGCATCTGGGAGGATGCACAGGGCAGCAGGACAGGCCCAGGCGGTTTGGCCTAGCAGATCTGGCTTTGCTTGCAGGCTCGTCCGATCACCAGTCTAAACCTCAATTTCACCTACTACAAAAATGGAATCTGCCTCACGTGACCCCCAAAATGGCTTTCAGGTGGGTTATGACCTACATGGGGAAGAGAAATTTCAATGCATTTAAAAGAAAATGCAGTAGACTATCTTCATGGCTTTGGGGTAGTGAAGAACTTTTGAAACAACAAAGGAGTTCCCTGGCGGCTTAGCAGTTTAAGGATCTCGCGTTGTCACTGCTGTCACTGCTGTGACATGGGTTTGTCCCTGGCCCGGGAACTTCCACATGCCATGGGTACTGCCAAAAGCAAAACAAAACGAAACAAAACAACCCCCCCCCAACAAAAACAAAAACAAAGTAAAACCAAGAAAAATACTGATCCATTTGACCACCTTGCAGTGAAAATCTTCTGTTCAATATAAGGTGCCCGAATGCGAAGACAGGCTATAAACTGGAAAAAGGTGTTTGGGACACACCTGACACACAAAGGAAGGATCTGCACCCAGAATATAGGAAGAAAGAAAGAAAAGAAAAGGAACAGAAAATTGGGCAACATATCTGAACTGTCCATTCACTGAAGAGACACCATGTGAGGCTCCAAACACATGAAGAGATTCTCAAACTTCTTAGAAAATCAGGCAAATGTGAATCGCAACCATAAGTACTGGATGAGCAAAAATAGCTGCCAGAGAAAGAGACTAGGAAGGGCGGGAGTTGGAGCTGACACAGCGGGTCTCCTCGGCTGATGACCTGCTGCTGCTGCTCATCACGGCCTCCCCAGGACAGCAACTCTGCAGACCCCAGGAGGGGGCAGACCCCAGACCCTTCAGTAGCCTCTGCTTCGGTCACTTTCTCGGGGTTTACGTTGCTATTTTTCTTTCCTAATTCTTGAGATGGAAGATTGGGTCAGCCACTGTCCGCATTTCTTCTCAAATGTTCACACTTAAGGTTATACCGGTTTTTCCCTCGGCAGGGCTTCGGAGCACCACAGAGTTGGCATTTGTTAAATGTAAATGCTAAAGATATTAACATATCTCACAATAGTTTCTAAATATTGTGATTTTTTGGGGTATGATCCACTATATTTTTAGCAGTGTTTCTCTTACTTCCCCGGAGTTCTTAATTTCCCCAAAGAGTCTCTTAATTGATACCTGGCTGAATTCCTGTCTGGTCAGAGAAGATACTTGGTGGGATTTTAATCTTTTCGAAAGTGTTGACGCTTGCTTATGGCTCAGCACAGGGTCAATTTTGGTAAATGTTTAAAAAGTATGCTCTGCAGTGGTTGGGTGCCGTGTTTTATAAAAGTCAATGGAGTCCCTGGTTAATTATGTGACACAAAACGTCTAAATCTTTGCCAACGTTTTTGGTCCATTTGTTTTGTCAGTTACTAGAAGGTGTGTTGAAATCTTTCATGGTGTTAGGGGTTTTGTCTAGTTCTCCTCTTGGTTTTGTCAGTTTTGGCTTCATGTAGTCCAAGGCTATGTTATTAGCAGCGTGCACATTTAGAATTACTGTATCTTTATTCTGATAAACTTGGCTTTGCATTTTATAAAATGCCCTTTTCATATTCCGTTTCATTTCTTCCCTGAAGTGTATATGGCCTCATATTAATGTAGTTATACCAGCTTTCTCTTGGTTAGTGTTTACACTGAGATGGTCTTTTATTATTTTATTTTTGACCTTTCTGTATCCTGATATTTTAAGTTTATATCTTCTAAGCAGCATAGGATTGGATCACATTTTTCTTAAATCCTATCTGACCGTCTTTGTCCGTTTATATTTAATGTAATGACTGATATAAATATAGATCTTCTTATATTAAAATAATATATTATCTTATATTAAGATTTTTCTCCGCTCTTGCCTTCTTTTGGATTCACTGAGTTTTTATTATTAGTATTATTAATTTCCTCCCACTTATCTTTACAGAATTTATACACGCTTTTGCTGTTTTTCAAATGGTTATTCTGGAATAATGATTCTCATAGTATTTGGTCTCAGGACTTCTTGACACTCTTAAAAATTGCTGAGCATCCCAAAGTGATTTTATACATCTGGGCTATACTTATCGATACTTATTTTATTATAATTTAAAATTGAGAAAAATTAAAAAAATTTAAAGTTATGATAATATTACTATTATTATTACTATTATTTATTTTATGAAAAATATCTTTTCTGAAATAAAAAAATGAGGAGATGAAATTATTTTCTATTTTGGCATATTTTTTAAATGTCTAGTTTAATAGAAGATAGTTATAACCTCATATCTGCTTTTCATTCAATTTGTTATGTACTTTTGGGTGAAATACATAAAATACATAAAATCTATCCTCCATATGCTGCAGGGCCATGGCGGGAACTCCTAAACTGAGTTTCAATCCCTTTGAAGGACAGCATATTTCTGGTTTGTCCTTAGAGTGTATAATTTTAGAGCCAGCTAAAAAACAAAACCCAATTAATTCCTCCACAAGAGGTGAGAAACTGAAAAAAAAAAAAAAAAAAGAGAGAGAGAAAGAATCACAGAAGAAAATATAGATACTACTCTTGGTGTTAGTGGTTTTATAATCGCCCCCCTTATTAATGGCCGCTGAACTTTATTTTATTTTAATTTTGTGTTTTGTTTTTTGAGGGCTGCACCCACGGCATATGGAAGTTCCCAGGCTGGGGGTCAAATCGGAGCTACAGCTGCCAGCCTACACCAGATCCGAGCCACGTCTGTCACCTACACCACAGCTCATGGCAATGCCGGATCCTTAACCCACTGAGCGAGGCCAGGAATCGAACCTGCAACCTCATGGTTCCTGGTCGGATTGTTTCTGCTGTGCCATGATGGGAGCTCCTTGATGGTCCCTGAACTTTAATTTTGTTCCTCAAGTCCTGTGAATTTGTCACCATGTCACCCTCTCTGCCTCTCCCTCCAGAATCGGCGAGCACCTTTGGGGAAAGACCGTTCAAGGGCTCAGCTTGTCTCCTTGAGTTTCCCTCATCTCCTGGTCTGGGTTGTAGTTCTTCCTTGTTTTGAAAACTCTCCAACGCCTTTGGGCACCTAATTTTTAATTTAAAAATGTATCCAGATTTTCTAGGTTTTAATTGAGAAATGTATCCAGATTTTCTAGGCTTTGCAGTGGGGAGGCTGCTCCTAATAACCTAGTCTGCCTTTGCCACAAACGTGGCAAAATCTGGTGCGACTACTTTCAATCTGTCCATATCTAGGGGAGTTGAAGATGCATGTGTACCATGACCCAGAAACTCCACACCTAAGAACACTTGCCATGGAGAGAAACTTTTGCAAATATCAACAGCTTTTATAATAGCAAGGCCAACCAACAGGAGAATGGGTAAATAAATTGTGGCTTACTCTTTCAAAAAATAATACAGCAGTAAAAAGCAATAAGCTAATGTTACATGTATCAAAATGGACAAGATTTGTCAACATGATATTGAATAAAAGTATGATGTACAGGAAAAAACATGTGTGTGTGTGTGTGTGTGTGTGTGTGTAGTGATACTCGTATTTGTGGGAAAATATATGGGAATGGATGGTTATACTAGACGCTGAATTAGTCATTTTCTTCTCTTCTCTGGGCTGCAGTTGTGATTAGGAAGGCGTAGATAGATGCTTCAATTTTGCTGATAATAGTTTACTTCTCAAACTAGACGGTGGTTATACCTGGGTGTTTCTTGTGTTTTGAAAAGTCTTTTGGACAATCTTGTTTTGAATTGGTTAGTTTAGCCTACTTATGCTTATTTAGATTATTGATTTATTTTTGTTTCTATTACCTTAGTTTGTGATTTTCCTTTTGCCACCTTTTCTACAGTTCTCTTGCCTCCTTTCTTGCTTTTTGATTTTTTTTGTTTGTCTGTTTGTTTTGTTTGTCTTTTTAGGGCTGCCCCTGTGGCATATGGAAGGTCTCTGGCTAGAGGTCACATCAGAGCTGCAGCTGGGGCCTAAGCCACAGCCACAGCAACGCTGGATCCAAGCCGTATCTGCAAACTACGCTGCAGCTTGCAGCAACGCCGGATCCTTAACCCACTGATCGAGGCCTAAGGGATTAAACTCACATCCTTACAGACACTATGTCAGGTTCTTAACTTGCTGAGCTACAACAAGGACTCCCTGATTTTTTTTTTTTTTAAACTATCCATTTTCTCTTTTTCTTTATTTCATTTTTATTCTTTCTCTATTGCTTTGAAGTGTATTCTCTCTTTTAAAAAATTATTTTTCTGATTGTCCTGGACACGTCACCATGCATATTTAACTTGACAACATACTAAATCAAACGCTGTCTTAAACGCCATGGAATACCCAGAATCAAATCACCACTCTCAACTTGCATGTTACGGCTGTCTAATATCTTAACTTTATTTTCCTTAACTTTGTAAGTCCGACTATCATTATGGTAGACACACACACCGCCTTAGTGCAGTCTTTCTCTTGCATCTCCCTCTGCCCTTTATTCCATCATTTTCTTTCCTTCGTTAGGGAAGGTCTGCTGGGTTATCGCCACCGCCTGTCTTGGAATTTATCTTGGTTTCATGGTTGCTGTTTCCGGGTACACAGTCTTGTGAAATTCACAATTCTGGATGGGCCGTAAATACATACCCACCTGGGAAAGGCTCTGGTCCATGACTTCTGGCTGCTGTTGTTGGGGCTGGATTGTTTGCTTTCCATCGTCCTGTCATTCCTTTGAAGGTGTTAACATAGTATTTTTGTTTTTGGTATTTTAAATATTCAGTGTAGGATGTCAGTGAGGATTTAAGACACTTAATCTTACTTGGAACATGTTGTGATTCCCGAATCTTGGATTTATTTCTGCTCCAGAAGGTTCTCGGTTGTTACCTCTTCAAATGTGATTTCTCTGCTAATAGCTCTGCTCTCTCCTCTGGGGCTCTGATTAGCTGGATGTTTGAGCTTCTCACTCTGTTCTTCCTAACTTACGTTTCCCTTTCTAGTTTCTAGTTCCCCGTCTCTTGGTAGAGCATTTTGGGAATTCAATCAGACTCTTGGGTTCGCAAATTTTGTGTTTAGTTGTCTATCGGCAACCTCCCATTGAGATATTTTCCAAAATTACTTAACATTTTTATATTTGGAGGTTCCCATTATTTTTTGAATCTGTTTGGTCGTTGCTGATCATCTTTGGCTGATTGTTCGTCTTTGTGATTCTACCTTCTCTTCCTTTATGCATTTCAGACATTGTAGTGTGTACTGTGTGTGTTTAGGGTCTGCAATCTTTGGGCGTTTAAGTTTGTTCTTACTGCCACTCGTGGATGCTTGCCTCCTTCGGTTCCTGTGACCTTCCATTGTGAGGTCATTGCTTAGCCTAAATCAGGGCTGCTTGCCTCCAGAAATTGCCGTCTGATTCTGTCGTGAGCCAGGGCCACCAAGGACCTGGAGACACGTGCACCGCCTTTAAGTATCCCTGACCTGCAAGATCCCCAGGCTCAGCCTCTCCTCCTTGCTCTTGGCCTTGGGGTCAGGACCCCAACTGCAGTGTAGCCATGGGTGCTCACCCTCCAGCAGAGCAGTCTCCGGCTTTCTGTGTCCTGTTAGCTTATCTGAGATTCAGGTCAAGCTCACCCACCCCTGGGGGAGGCGTGGGTGGGGGTTTTGACTTCTACATGTCTTGTCCCAGCAATATGTCAACAGGGAATGGTTTTCAGGATGGTCTTTTTTTTTTTTTTGGCTGCATCGGCAGCACATGGAACTTCCCAGGCTGGCACTCAAACACAAGCCACGGCAGTGACAACACTTGATCCATGACCGGCTGCACCACCAGGGAACTCCAGGATCACCTTTTTGTTGTTGTTGTTGTTGTTGTTTTCTTGATATGAGAGGGTGCCTTGGAGGACTTGGTCTGCAAACTCCCCGGGTGGAAGTTACTCTACTATCTGTACTAACCTTTTTACTTCCTCAGCTCTCATAAATAGTGCATAATGCAGGTGATCATACTATCTGCCTTGAAGTATTATTGTGAGGATTAGAAAGCCTAGACAGCCTCCAGCATTTAGCAGATGCTAAATAAATGATCACTAGTAACAATGACGACGGTGATTAAATATCGGCTGAACGTAATTGAATGTATATTGATGGTTGCCGATGCATAGACTCAGGGTATATTACCTCCCTTAATCTTGTAACACTATTAGGTAGGTAATATTCTCCTTATTTTATAGACTAGGAAACTGAAAATCAGGGGCAGGAATGAGCAGCATCCTTATTAAATGATATAAAATATAGGACAGCGCCTCATCCATTCCTTCTTTCAAGAGAGACTTACTGAATGTCTTTGTCATGCTTGCCTTAGGAGGGTCCAGGATAAAATCCCCTTTGTGGGGGGCTGGAGGCCTCTGAGCAAATGGCCCCTAGTAATAGCCATTCTCCTGTAACTTAGTCGGCGCTTGGAGGCTCTGAGTTACAAGCACCGCGGTGCCACTTTGCGTCATGGTGCAGACGGGTGTGCGCGTGACAAGGTATTGTTGGTATTTAGGAATCAGTAATGCCTTTAGAAGGGATTGATGATGCCTGGGCATGGGGAACCCATTTCATAAACATCAAGTGCTCTCGGTAAGAACAGCGTTGTGTCTCTTGAGGTCTCGGGGTCTCTCCAAAGCTGCCTGGGGTGGGGGCAAGAGGGGCACAGCATTCGGGCTATTGTTAGTCACCTACTGGTATCTTCTATGACTCTTCACCACACTCAGATCTTCTGGGGGCAGGCCGGTGACTCTGTCCCCACTGGCTCCACATCCTGGTCCCACGGTCTGCTGACAAGATGAGCCCTGTACCTGGGACTTGGACCCCTTCCTGCAGGTGCGCCCCCCACCCCCCGTCTGGGGAAGATGGACCAAGGGGTAAAGCTTGGTTTTGTTGCTTTGTTCTGCTCATGGACGATGGTTTATAACCTGCCATGGTGCCAACTGTGAACTCAGGAAGCAGAGTTAAACCCTCTATGTGCGCTGGTACATGGGGACGTGTGATGGTGAGAAGGGTGAAGACGGGGTGGGGGGCGGCGAAGGAGGGCGAGGCTTTTATTTTATTTATTTTTTTCATCCAACAAGCACTCACTTATTGCGCATCAAGTCTGCATAGCTACTGAGAGTCAGAAAGGGGATCTGGACCCGATTTGGTCTCTATTCTGCAGCCCACACTCCTGCTGCCGGGCAGAATACCCACCTCCTAGGGGGGCGCTGAAGTTGCAGACCTATGTGCATGGCCAGCACAGCACCCTGCCTTTTAGAATTCGGTCTATGCCATCTTCCTTGCTTTCTCTGAGCAAAAAGAAACCTGAAAAGGAAGTGAAAATCTGTTGCCTTGGAGAAGTTTGAGGAGAAACCAGAAAGTGAGTGGGAAGGAATTCATTCAGCCTCAGCCTGGGCGGCCGCCCTGGCTCTGGTGGGCTCTGACTCCTAGCATCCCCCACTGATGGGGGCATTTAACCACCTCCTGCCTCCAGGTTTTCCTTCCCCCCATGTCGCTTGCACGGTCCGGCGATGATCAGGAGCAGAAGGGCGGGCGAGCTTGCCCCTTTCCATGGCAAACTTTGCCATGCCGAGCCTTCTCTTTTATTTACCGTGATTCCCCTTATAAGGAAGACCTGCCAATCTGACAGATTGAACATCAGCTCGGAGGCTGTACTTTTCATAGTTCTTGCGGTTTGGGTGGATTTGGGAGAGAGAAAAAAGGAGAGCACTTCTTTGTGAAGAAAATATAATTTTTGTGTGAGTAGTCATTACAGAGCATGATTATATTGTATATGCCTCTAACTGTGCAGAAATGATGCCACCAAATACCTTTCCTCTACTTCCCCACGTCTAAGAAGCCCTGGAGGTCTAGTAATAAGCTGAAGGGACACAGGCGATGAGATGCAGAAGGTGCAAAGGAGCAGGCTCCGCTTCCTTTCCCTGCTCCTGGACAGCAGCAGAGGGTCGGGCGTGCAGCGTGAACATTTCATGTTCCCTGTCGGATGTGTCACTTCTGGACGGGCTTGTCGCTCATTCTTAAGGCGAGGTTGTAGCACATTGGCCCACGTGCTTGAATAGACCATCATGCATTATGATTCTCCTGATTCTGGGGGTGACTGGGCTCAGGGGGGGTCCTCGATCAGCATCGCTCAGGGGCTGTGGTCAGACGCTGGCTGCCCTGGATGCATTTGAAGTCGTCCTCACACATGTCTGGGGGGTGCTGGGGGCTGTTGGCTGGGACCTCAGAGGGGCTGTGGGGCAGGACGTCCACCTGTGTCCTCCCTGTGGCCCTTGGACTCCCGCATGGCATGGTGGCTGGTTCCAGGGGCGAGTGTCCTGCGAGGCAGGAGGAAGCTGCTTTGCCGTCTGTGACGGCGCTTCAGGGGGGCTGTCCTCTGCTGTTGGACACCTGCCAAGGCCACCAGAGGCAGTTCTTGATGGGGGAGAAGCAAGGCTCTGAGATGGGAAATATCAGAAAATACACCAAAGAGGGCGTCTGGGTCGCGGAATGACATTGATAGGCAGTGAGGTTTGGGAGGGAGAGTCTGGCTTGGGAGGCAGTGGTGTGGATTCCGATTCCGGTGTCGCCACTTAGCAGATGGGGAACAATCCAAGCACACCCCGGTGGGTTTGGCCACTGGGGGGCCGGGCTGACGGGACGTGAGGGTGGGGAAGGCGTTCCTTCAGTGATTCCAGGTATTTCTCCCTCTTTCCTTTCCGGGTGTGTCCCGTCAGCTGCTGCTGAGTTGCACAGGGTTCAAGGAGGACGCTTCCTGCGGCAAGCCTTCCCTGTTCTTCAAAATTACCATGACTGTAACGAAAGTCTGTGGGCCTATCTGATTGGACCTCATGTTGGAGGTGGTCCCTTTCATAACGCAGTCAATTATCACTAGTGATTTGAGGCCCAAATATTGCTCTTTGCAGGGTAATTATGCTGGATAAGTGAATGGCTGGAATATTTACAAGATTTTGTCCTTTGGAGGAGGGTCATTGGGAGAAGCGAAAGTGAGCTCCTTAAACAACTGAGCGAGGCCGGGATGGAACCCAAATCCTCAAAGAGATAGCGTTGGGTCCTTAACCTGCTGAGCTACAGTGGGAACTCCAGAAGCTCTTCTTTATAAAGAAGGTGACATTGCCTTCCAAAAAGTAGCCATTATTATCATGTTTAATTTTGCTAATCTAATGGCATTGTTTCATTTTGCCTTGGGAAGCTGGCCATTTTTCTACACGCTTTCCAATTGCATCCCACCTGCTAGAATTATCTATTTAACTGTTTACTACTAGAGTTTGCTAGTTTTTCTTGTTCATCTTCAGGAGCTCATTACACAAACCAAGGGCACAAAGATGCTCACTTCAGCATTATTGATAATGGACAAAATAAAGACTCTCAATGACGGGACCCTTTAAACATCGATAGTGCAACACTCAACAGAATATTAGGCAGCCGTCAAAAAGATAACAATACAGACTTTGTGCCCTGGACAAATGCTCATTGCATGATGAGAGGCCAAAGGGGCAGCATCCAAAATTGCTTCGATGTTCTGATTACAACTTTGCAAAATGTATCGTGTATTGGGTTCTAGAGATAAAAGGATGAGAAACACAGCCCAGGGCAGGGATACACAAACAGGCTGCTTTAACGCAGTGTGAGAATGTTTCGGTGGCTCAAAGAAGAGGCCTAAGGAAGGCTCCCTGGAGGACAGGAAGGAAGATTCCAGGCCTGGGTCGAGTCCCAGAGGACTGAGTCATCACTGATGTAGCTGGAGTCTGCCAGGCTTGAAGCCCCAATCACCTGATATTCAAGCATCACTGGTCCTCCAGTGGGGCTGCATCTACTCCTTGGACATGTCAGCGCAGAACTCAAGCAGCTGTATGTGCATGACCCCACATTCCTCTAGCAGCCCTCCAAATGGACATTCTTATGGCTCATTTTACAGCAAAGGGAAGGGAAGCTCGAAAAGCTTAGACCTCTTAGGCTGGGTCAGAGCAGCTTCAAACCCACAGTGGAAAATCACAAGATTGCACGACCATACTCCCGCATGCACGTTTCTCAAACCTTCTGAAACAGAACCCTTTGGAATGACTGTTAAAGATTCCAGGACCCACCCCACAAGATTGAGTCAGAATCTCTGCTTGGTCAGAGAATTAGGATTATTATTATTATCTTTTTTGCTTTTTAGGGCCGCACCCGTGGCATATGGAGGTTCCCAGGCCAGGGGTCATTCAGATCTACAGCTGCTGGCCTATGCCACAGCAACAACAATGCAGGATCCGAGCCATGTCTGCGACCTCCACCACAGCTCACGGCAACGCCGGATCCTTAGCCCACTGAGTGAGGCCAGGGATGGAAACTGTGTCCTCATGGATGCCAGTCAGGTTCACTAACCGCTGAGCCATGACGGGAACTCCAGATTTTTTTTTTTTAATGGAAGATCCCAGGCCAGGGACTGAATCCAGGCAGCAGCCATTAAACAGCAGCTGCAACAATGCTGGATCCTTTAACCCACTGCCAGGGATTGAATCCACACCTCAGTAGCCACCTGAGCCACTGCTGTCGGATTCTTTACCCCACTGTGCCACAGCGGGAACTCCTGTTTTTTTTTTTTTTTTTTTTTGGACACACCTCCTAGATGACTGCCGAGACAGCAGCCTGAGTGTGTTAAGTCACCGGGCCTGTGCGAACGCTGAGAAGGAGGAGCAAAGGGGAATTCCTCAATTCTAGGAGCTTACCTTCACTTTTCCCAATAACTCACCTCCAGCATCTTCCCCGGGGCAGGTGTCATTGAGCCATGTCCCGCCCAATGCACCTGGGCTCCAGGAAGCCTGCAATGCCTCCGGGAAGCTGTGCACGTTGCAAATCCTGCTGATTGCGTGTCCAAATTGCATAATGTAGTCAGTTATCTGCTAGTGAATCGAGGCCCAAATGTTGCTCTTTGCAGGGTAATTATGCTGGATAAGTGAATGGCTGGAATATTTACAAGATTTTGTCCTTCGGTCGATTTCTTTTCTCAGAAGACAGCCGCTGTGTGGGGTACAACAGAAGAGAGAAAATATCTCTGGGGCTTATGCAACATGGCTATGGGAAAGCTTGCGGTGCTTGAGAGAGGAACATGCAGAATATGAAGTTTGGGTAAAAAAGAGCATATAACTGTTCCGTCCTTAAAATGCATATGCTCCCTGGATGACTGGCAGAGCTTGGGTCGCTCCTGCCTGTTTCCAGCCTAGAAAGCTGGTGTGTGCTCGAAGGAGCTGCCGTGCATTCCCGGGGTGTGTGGCTGGGTGCTGGGGTTCACCTGGCTTGGGTTTGGATCCTGGCACATCCATGGTTATGACCTTGGCCCAGCGAGTCCAACATCAGAGCCTCAGTTTCCTCATCTGTAGAATGGGAACAGAAGCGTCTATGGAGAGCTGGGTGGTGAGTCTTCAAAGCGAGGCAGGTAAGGGCTCCAGAGGAGGTGTGGGATGGAGGTTGGGCTTCTTCATCTTCCTCACAGAGGCCCAGGGCCAGCTCAGAGCCTAGGGTGGTGGGGTCCCTGGGGGCTCCGGGAAGCCCTGATGGAGGTTGCTGTTGCATCCTCCTCGCCATGGGCTCAGCTCTGCTGGGTCCGCTGTGGGGCCTGGCCCAGTGGTGATGCTGTGGGCGGGGCCAGGAGGAGGAGGACTGGATGAAGGTTTTAGCTTCTTCCCAGGGAAAGGGGGATGTGCTTTTCTTCCTAAGTCCAGGCACCGTGGGAGAAAATGCCTTGAAATGACACCTAAGTCTTTTTTTTTTCCTTTTTTTTTTTTATTACTCAAATGAATTTATCACATCTGTAGTTGTGACACCTAAGTCTTGAGACGTTGCTGTCTCCATTCTTTGCAGGAGGTGTTAGAGGCTAAGAGAGGTTCCCTGGTGTTCTGTGGGCCACACAGCCCGTGGAAGGCAGGAGCTGGGTTCCGACCAGGCTCAGCAGCGCGCTCTCTAATGAGGCTGGGGTGCAGGAGGCTCCCTTCACCTTTCAATGAGTGCGAGTCAGAGGCGTTTAGTTCTCATCCTTAGACTCAAAGGGCTCTGGCCTCAGCTGGCGGGAAGGTCAGATGAAAGTTGTCTCTGTCCTTGTCCCCTTCCAGCGGGTTCTGGGCTCTGCATCCGAGCGGCTTTTCCCCGACGTGGATCTGACTTCCTGACGAGGCCCCCTTGACCTCCAAGCACTTCACCTGGATCTGCCCACAGTGGGAACCCCTTTTCTACTGCCTCCTGGTCACCTGACTGATGCTGTGCTCCTATGAGGCTGGTTCTCGGGGTTTGGGCAGCGCTGGGCAGCCAAGGCTCGTCCCAGGGCTTGGCCAACGGCCTGCTGCCACACGCCCAACACCCAAGGCTGCTGGCCCTGCAGGCAGGGCCCAGGGACCGTTGCATCCAGCTGGCATCCCTCAGGGGGGTCTTTCTTGAGAAACAGCCCCAGCTCTTGGCTGCCTCGTCTGCTCCTCATGCTAAACGCCTTTGAGTGGCTGACACGTAGTAGGACTCAGTAGCATTTCTTGAATTAGTGAATGAACTTGAACTGGAGAATGGCTATGTGAACTCCTACTTATCCCCTCAAAATAAACAAAATGTTTTTGCTGTTGTTGTTGTTGTTGTTTTTAACAACAGAGTGGAAACTCTTGTCAAGTTAAAACAATAAAGGGTCGTGATGCACTCTGTGGATTGTGGTGAAACATGGTTGGCGTTTTAAGCCCCAAATGACTAAATATGCTAAATATAGCTGGGGGTTATGCTAGGTGATAGCTTAGATTAGCACAAAAAGTCAAAAGTTTAAGAGAAGTCTTGGAGAGAGAGAACTTGAAATTGAAAAAATTCTACCCATTATTGCTGTGTGTGTGTGTGTGTGTGTGTGTGTGTGTGTGTGTGTGCACGTGTGAGAAAAAGTCTTCTACTGCAGTGACTCCCCGTGGTGCTGCTCTAGCACTGTGGGGACTCGCTGAACCTTGTTAATGACCGTGAGGGTGCGGGGGAAGGCAGGACCCATGGACCCCAAAGAGCTGGAACCAGGAAACCTGGAAGCCGGTGCAGACTCTGCTTGGGAAGGTTGGGAGGGTCTCGTGGGAGGCCGCCTGTAGGTGAGAGGTATGGGCGGAGCAGGGCTTTGCTGGGTTGCGGGGCGGGTGGATGGAAGGGGCTCTCTGGGTGTCCACGTGCTGAGCTCATGGGGGTGGGAGCGTGGGTGGGTGGGTGGGTGGGGAGGCCTGTAGCGCTGGACAGGGCTTCCTGCTACAGGGCTGTGGGGGAGAGGGGGCTGTGGGCTGGCAGAGCCGACACCTGGGCTTTGAATGCTGGGCAAGGGCATGGGCTGGAGTCTCAAGGTCATGGTGACCTAGGAGCAGTTTTCACAGGCCAAGAACGAGATCAAATCTGGGCTTTGGAAACTTCGCTTACACCCAGGTGACTCCTTCACAGGCTTGAAGACTCCTTACTGGGCGGCCCTTTCCTTGGACTCTGGAGATCCCTCTGTCGTGGAGTCTATCAAGCTCACACAGCTGTGTGACCTTGGCCAAGTTACCGAACCTCTCTGAGGCTTGATTTCTCAGCTATAGAATGAGGACAGCCTCCCTCCAGGGACGCTGCGAGGAGGAAATGGTGTAATGGACCGACCACCTGGGGCTTGGCCCGTAGTCAGGTGTCCATAAATAGCAGCTCCTACCATGGAGGGGACCGGCGAGGAGGAAGAGGAGGATGGGAAGAAGAGGGAAAGAGGACGAAGGAGGGGAGAGGCTGGTCGGAGGCGTGGCCGAGATCCAGGCACTGGAGGAAGGATGGAGAGGAAAGGGAGGGGGCCTGAGCCCAGCGCGCCCTCCCCCTTCCTGCTCCAGTCGAGCCTGGGCTGGAGGCAGGGGGCCGGGCAGGGGCCGGCTGCGGCCGGAGGAGCGACTGTCCTGCGGAGGCTGAATCTTCCCCCGCTGCAGGTACTCCCTGACCTGTGGCTGGCAGACAGCCTCGCCGAGGGACGGAGGGCAGGGCCGTTGCCCTGGCTCAGCGTCCACGTTTCCGCTGTGCACACAGAGAGCTCCTGCAGATAATCCATTGCTGGGACAGGCGGGTCCCCTTGGCTGTGCTCAGTTACATGGGGATCTGGCTGCTCTTGAGGCAGCCTGTCCTCTGGGCGCTGGCACGGCTCAGCCTCTGCCAGTTTAGACGCTGTGATGCTGCCCGTGGTGGTTCGCGTACCCCTGCTTGGCACCTCCCGATGGGCCAGCTGTTTTAATCACCTGGTGTCCCTCCGCAGCAGGACTCGAATGTGTGCTGAGACGTGGGGACCAGCTCTGCGTTGACTCGTCTTGACCCAAGGCTGGTGTTTTGACTGTGGCCTCCAGTCTCCGGTGCCTCTGGCTGGTTGGGTCTTGGGCGCTTCGGGCTGTCACACGGACCTCGAGGTTGTGGGAGGAAATGAAAGGAAGGCTCTGATCACTGGGCTGCTATTAATAGGTAACAACCAGCTTTCTGGGGGGAAAATCCTTATTTGGAGCCCAATCTACTTCCACCGTCGCCCGTTCTAAGCTCCTGAAGGAGGCCACGGGGCACCGAGTCGGGAGATTTTCACCATCAGCTCCTATGAGTGGCTGTGAGCTGGCGCCCACACAGCAGGTGCCCCTGGGTTGGGGGGCCACAGCTTGTGGTCAGCAGTGGCTGTGATTACAAATATCTTTGAGGATTGGGCCTATCAAGTTCATCTGCCGAGTGAGACAAACAACACGTATCAGAGAAGAGAGAGGTGCTCTGCTGTGTCTTGGGGTGTCACACGAACCGTTTGCCTATGTTATCTCATCACATCCTTCCTAGTCGTTTTATTCTCATGCTATAGACCCAGAGGGGTTAACCAACTTGTCTAAGTTGCCCAGCCGACAATGACGCAACTGGGAAGCTTGAGAATGATGATGAAGATGGTCAAGAATAATGTTTCTCCGAGTTCCTGTCGTGGCGCAGGGGTTAACGAATCCGACTAGAAACCACAAGGTTGCGGGTTCGGTCCCTGGCCTCGCTCAGTGGGTTAAGGATACGGCGTTGCCGTGAGCTGTGGTGTAGGTCACAGACGCGGCTTGGATCCTGTGTTGCTGTGGCTGTGGCCTAGGCCAGCTGCTATAGCTCCGATTCGACCCCTACCCTGGGAACCTCCATATGCCGTGGGAGTAGCCCAAGAAAATGACAAAAAGACCAAAAAAAAAAAAAAAAGTAATGTTTCTAGAAAAACTTCACTGGGTATTTCTCAAGCGCCAAAAATATTCTCCCAATACTCACCACGCGGGAAGTGAGCCTGATGCTTTGCCCAAAATACAGATGATGGAACAGAAGCTCAGAGAGGCGAAGGAACTCACCCTGGGTCACAGAGCCTAGAAGGGGTGGAGCTGTCAGTTGAGCCCAGGTCTTTCTGCTTCTAACACTCAGGTCGCCGGCCCACTCTGATGCTGGCGCTTTCATATCATGCCTTCTATTGCCTTCTGTTGGGAAAGAATCTCTTTTACCCATTTTGGATGTCCTGTCACGTGTGCTTGGACAAAGAGAACTGCTTGAGGTGGATGGTGATGGTGAACTTGAACATTGGGCTGGTTTTCCAGAGGTCAAGTTCCTGTCACTGATCACAGCCTCGGTGGCCTTGAGCACGTCTGCTCAGGCTCTACCTACTCTCCCATCTGTGGATGCCGAGGCTTGGCCAGTGGAAGAGTGATGGGCGGTGAACCATAGCTCACCCTCGAGGGGGGGTCCAGCCTGGTTCTCAGTGGGGCTGGGGGAAGCGCCAAGGGTCTGCCCCTGGGAGCCACAGGCCAGCTGGGGAAGGGTGAACCTCAGAGCCTTGGAGAGAGGCCGGGCACCCGTGTCTTTCCTGGCCCATCCTGGGAGAAGAGAAAGTGTTGCTGGGCTGCTGGCTGGTGGCCAGTGAAAGAAAATTTTTGTAGAATGTTCCCCGTGTTCCCAATGACCCAGGTGGAACATGAGGCTGTGCTAGGCTGAAGCCACAGAGGATGGGGTAGGAGGATGTCACAGGATCCAAAGGCCATTCTACCCACCTGGGTCTGTCCTGGGGGAGATGAGAGGTGGGCGGGTGTCTTGGGGGGGAGATCCTATGCGGAAGAGGGGAAAGAGCTCAGGCCTCGGAGGCAGAGGTGCCTGAGGTCCTGGGGATTGTGAGCAGGTCACATTACTGCCCAGAGCCTCAGTCTACCCATCCATACAATGGGTGTGATGAGGTGCCTTCATGGAGGTGAGATAAGGAATCTAAAGGGCCTGGGACCGAAGGGCTCCCTGGATAGACATTTCCTCCTTCTTCCCTCCCAGGGAGAGGCATTGGCAGGTGGCCTCCTAGAACCCTCCTCCTTGGATGCCCTTGGAGTTCCCGGGCTCTGGACCAGATCTCCCAGAGCTGGAAGGTGGCGTTTTGGATGTGGGCGGCTGCCTCTGCCCTCCCAGGGCTCCGCAGACGCTGGCTCACTGGGGCCGGGACAAAGCCCTATTATGAAGGGTGCTCACACACTTGTCTGAAGTGCGTGAACCTGCTGCCCCGGCCCGCCCCAGCCCACGGTGGGCTGGTGTGACTCTGCCCAGCCATTGTTCCCATAGCATCAGAGAGGTCACCTGGGGTGATGTTGCCCGGGGTGCCTGATGTGGGTGTGGACCCTGAATACACTTTTGCTGAGCCGGGACCAGTCGTTCTGCATGTCGGCTGCAGTCCTGGTTGCAGGTGATGGAGCCAGGTCCCAGGGTTTCTTGTAAAATGGAGTAGGATTTCCCCTTGTGGTTCAGCGGGTTAAGAACCAGACATAGCATCCAAGGGGATTTGGGTTCAATCCCTGACCTCACTCAGTGGGTTAAGGATCTGGCACTGCCTTGGCTGTGGCATAGGCTGGCAGCTGCAGCTCCAATTTGATTCCTAGCCCGGGAACTTCCATATGCCGCAGGTGCATCAGTAAAAAGAAAAAAAAAAAGCAGAGTAGGAGTTTAACTGGAGGATGCTGCGTGTGTTGGCAGCCAAGGGGAGAACCACATTCATTCTTTCAGTTCATCAGTATTTGCTGGGAGCCCGTGATGGGCCAGGCTCTGTGAATGTGCAAAAACAGCTACACTCTATTCTCGTGGGGCTTCTATTCCGGGGTCTCCTTCTTCTACGACCCTTCCTCTGGTCTTGTCTGGCTGTCCAGCTCTATGACGTGATTCATGCGTTCATCCAGCATGAGTTGAGCCCATGGAGTTATCCAGCCAGCCATCATGCATTCATTCAACAAACATTCATTGAGTAGCCTCCCCGAGGGGCCATGGCCTTTCCTAGCAATCGGGATGTCTTAGCTTTCGCTGCCAGGAAACAAATCCAGGGACAGGGACTTGTGTGTTAAGTGACTTATTAAGGAAGTGCTCCCACCTGAGCTGATGGAAGTGGAGTAGGGTGAGAAGAGGAGGGTGGGGGAAGAAGCCCCTCCAATTCCAGGCAAAGGTCCGGGAAGTGACATGTCCAGGTGCAGAAGGGCTGGTACACACACACGCGGATGGAAACTCATGGCAGGGTTGCAGTTGGACCCTAGATCTGCTGATTCCAATACTCGTGTTTGTTTTTCTCTAGGTTGACATTTTTTCCATCCAAGGTCATGGCTTTGTAGGATCAGGAGACCTCCTCTGGAAGCTGAGGTCCGGAGAGGGGGCCGTGGCTTTCCTCCGTCACACAGCAGGGGTTGGCACCCGAATGGGACTGGGAGCCTTGGCCTCAGAGCCCCAAAGTGGACCCCCCCAAGTCTCAGCGCCTCCTGACACGTGCGTCACAGATCTGGGTTTTGCGAGTCCGCAGCACAGACGGGACAGGCTGTGTCCTGGGAAAGGGCCCTGTGGTTGCTCAGAAGACAGGCGGGAAGGGCGGTGAGTGGGTAATGAGACAGCGCCGCTCCTGCAGGAGCGGAGTGGGAGTCTCCAGAGGAGGACTGGTCCTCCGGGCAGGGGCCAGATTGCAAAATCCGTGTTGCCATTTTGACCAGTGAATTGGTCAAACGCTTCTGCTTGCCCATCCCACCGGAGGCTGGGGTGCAAGGTGAAAATCTCCCTCCTGGCCCTGTAATTCCCTACCCAGCACTGTGGGGGGTGGGGTGGGGGTGGAGGAGGAACCCTCACTTGAAAGAAACTTCAGCTAGAAAAGAAGTTTATGCTCCTCAGCTTTGCCTGGGGTTCATTTCTTATCTGTGAGTAATAGGTTTTTCACAATCCACCTTTTATGTTCATTTCAATAATGCGCCTTGCTAAGCCAAGGTTTTCTTAAAGGAGAAGGCCCTTTATTTATTTCTGGAGTGGTGCAACGCAGCTAAGAGCTGGGGCAAACCTCGAAGCCTCCGTCCTCCCACCCACTCTCTCATCAATGAAAACAAATTAAACCAAGAAGATGCACCTCTGTGTCATCCAGACCAGAAGACCAAACAGAATGAACACCCCCAAGCCCCAAAGATTTCAAAGCAAACACAGCTTTAAGGGCTTTTGACGGTGAAAAGAGGAGAGCCCCAGACAGTAAATAGACCAGACGTTGTGTGCGTCACAGCTGCCGGCCAGTGATTCTGGGACAGGGGGTCACCGTGCCGGGCTGGCGGGCCGGAGCCTTCTTCCTGCTGGGATGGTTTGCGATACCGATCCATCTTTTGCTCCTGTGATCCCTGGAGCATCTGTCCACATCCCTTTTCAGATGGCTGGGGCATTTCCTCATCTTCCGTAGGAGCTGAAAGCAAGGTCGAAATAACCTCTGTTAAAGCACTCCACCCACCACCGTTTTATATACATTGCTGCAATTCATTAACAAGGGGGAGGTTCTCTTTTATGCTTGTTCTCAGTTTATAGGAAACAAAGGCTCAGAGAGGCCAAGCGATTGGTTCGAGGTCACACAGCGGATACAGAGTAGAGCCAGGACCTGAACCTGCTTCTAAGGCCCTTCTGTTTTCCTTACCATGGCCACTGATGACACCCGAGAAGGTCTCAGGATAAGCCTTACACTCCATCACGGCCACTCCTCCTTTCCCTGGTCCTTCCACGACCAACCTCCTCAAGCTTGAATTTTTTGGCTTTTGGAAAATATCCGTAGCTGTGTGTCAGTGAGTGAGGTGCCGGGGTTGGGGGGGGGGGGTGTCCGAACGTTACTTTCCAGCCCTCCCTCGGGAGGGAGGTAAGCAAGTTCCTGGGACTCCACGGCGGAACATTTTTTTTTCGTGTCTTGCACTTTGGGTAAGTGACAGTTTTGCAAATTGCGGGTAAAGAACTTCACTGTCTAATTAAATCCCGAAGATGTACAGGAGTTTGAAACCAGTGATTGATGCTCATGGAGGTGCTGGTCCCTGATGGAGGCTGCCTGACAGAGACTGCAAAGCCCGCTCGGCAACTGATGTCTTGTTGTGATCCGGGTTGTCATTTTTTCATTACTGATGAAAATTAAAAATCTGCTTGGCAAATCCATTGTAAAAATTCCCTTCATGAGCATCGACGGGTACAAATTATTTTGTCAATCGTCTGGCAATCAAAATGGGGCTGGAGACGGTTCCTAGCCCACACTCCTTTTTTATCCCTCTCTCGCTCACGCCAGTGACTTTTCACAACAAAGTTTGAAAAAGCGTAGGTAACAGCCTTGGCAGCGCTTTAAAAAAACTAAAGATTCATCTCCACTTTTTAATGAAATGTTCTGTTTATGTGGGCCCCTCCCCCTGCCAGGAGAGGAGGGAATGTTCCTGGTGGGAGAGCCAGTCTGTGCTCTGTAATTGTCTAATGCCTTGTAATGACAGGTGGATAATAGCAGTAAAAGCCTTTATTAGGATAGAAGTCTGTTTTGAGAATGGAAGCGTAAATTGTCTAAAGCTGTGAGGCAGGCAAGGAGTCTTGCTAACCTGCAAACCAAGTGGAAGATATTTACAGTGACTCCACTGAGAGGGTTTTTGACTTGGGACCCACGCGTCGCTGAAGGGAGGGATGGGAGCCAGGCAGGTGGTGTGGAGTCGTGCACAGAGCTTGGGAGACTTGGATTCTAAGAGAGAGACTGCCGTGGCTCAGTGCTGTGCATCTTTGGGCAGGTCCATTCCCTCTCGGGGCCGTGCTTCCTCTTTTGTAAGGAAAAGTGATCAGACCACGCAGCTCGTGTGTGTGTGATCGCTCCAACACGCACTCTGCAGTCACGTTCATTCAGCCGAAGTCTGGGAATCAGCAGGCGTTTAGAGATGCCCAGGATTCAGCTCTGAAGGCAGAATGTGGTTTTGGGAAGAGAGCAACCCTGGGTTGGGAGCTGGAAGCTCTGGGTTGGTTCCTAGTCGGTCACGTATGAGTTCGGGGTCTTGACAATTTCCTGTCTTCAAGCCTCAGTCCCCTGAGTCTAAGTGATTAAATATCCAAGGAGCACCCAGCAGGTGCCTGCCAGGCGGTAGTCACCGAATCTACGAATTTTGATAAAAATTACTGTCAGGTGTACACAGAAATCCTTGAAGGTCTCTGAGAAGAAAATGACTCCTCGTGTGTGTCACCCAGGCCTCCAGACCCCCATGAGTCTCATCTCCAATGACCACATGCGGATCTTTCCCCCACATCAAGCAATTCTCTGACACCAGTTGGGTGTCCTGCAATTCGACACCGTTCTGATGCCATCCACCCGGAGACAGCGTCCAATCCTACAGGGTAAAGGCTCAGTCCTACAAGACTGTCCCCCACTTCAGACACCAATTGCGAGTCAGTTGTCACCTGTGCTTATGGCTGGCAATGGACTGAAGAGTTCAATGACCGCCACCACCCCCCCCCCGCAACTCCCTGGGTGCCATTAATCTGCTAAAGTAGCTCGGAGGACTAGAGAAATGTCTGACTAACTAGACTGATCACCAGTTTATTAGAAAAGGACACAACTCAGAAAGAGCCAGATGGCAAGGAAGGGGGAAGGTCTTAGAACCCACGTGTCCTCTTCAAGCCGCCCCCTCTCTCCGGGTCTTCAGGTGTTCACCAATCTCCAGCCCCTCCCCGCTCCCTGGAGGTCAAGGGGGTGGAGCTGAAAGTTCCAGCCCTCCAACCACATGCTTGGTTCCCCTGGCAACCGTCCTCTGATGCTTTCCAAAAGTTACCTTATTCATATAAACTCAGGTGAGGTCAAAAGAGGTTTGTTATAAATATCAAGACACCTTCATCTCTCTTATTGCTTAGGAAATGCAAAGGCTTTGGGGACTAGAAGTGGAGAGGAAGACCAAATATATATTTATTGTTATACATCAAAATACTGTGGGCTTTAAGAATTTTAAGTCAGGAGTTCCGTCGTGGCTCAGCTGTTAATGAAGCTGACTAGCATCCATGAAGATGCAGGTTTGATCCCTGGCCTTGCTCAGTGGGTTAATGATCCGGCATTGCCGTGAGCTTCGGTGTAGGCCGGCAGCTGCATCTCTGATTCAACCCCTAGCCTGGGAACTTCCATATGCCACAGGTGTGGCCCTAAAAAGCAAAAAAAAAAAATCACCCCCTCACTGGCTTCCACAGGCCACTCCAGCCTGCTCCTGGGCCCCTTACATTGTACTTGGTGGCATTGGTGGGGAGTGGGGGTGTCTGCTCTCCAGTGTAGGTGTTGGGAGGGCAAGAATTGATTTCATCCATTTCTGGGTTCCCAGAGCCCCACCCAGAACTTTATCCCAAATGGGTGCTTTGTGCAGGATTTGGAAGAAGGAATGAATCATGACACTTGCCAGGAATGTAGAAGAAGGAATCTCCCCAGATGTGATAAGTAAGGCTGATCACAGAAGACCTGAAGCCAGTACTTGGGCCTGGGATCCCAGCTGCATCCAGCTGTATCCTTACAAGCATCCCATGCAGTTAACAGGAGGCCTGTATCCCTGGGTACCACCCTCATCATGGTTCTCAGGTACGTGCGGGAACAGAGCTGTGAGAGGTGCCGTCTGGAACGAGAACTTAGGCTTAATTAAAAAATATTTCATCCTGTTTGGGGTTGTTTGTTTATAATTTATGCACCTCATTTTCCCCTGCCTTGCTTCTAAAAATCTAAAGGTTTCCATTCTTCTGGGAGAGGCAAGAGCAGAATCTATTTTTTGAAGGATGGAGATCACAGGGTCATCTTTCATGAAAAACAATATGCCTTCTGTCTTTTTACAGACCTGTCTGCTTAGTAGGTACCTTGAACAAATCACAGCACAGAGAAAGAATTTGCAAACGGTTGAAACCAGGAGGTTCAGAATTCCAAACCTCCCTCCTTTTAGACCTGGCTTGGAGCATGTGTGTCTCTTCACACATGGCTGGCCTCTGAGCTTCATACAGAGAAGGGGATGTCACAAAATGGAACTAAATCCACATTTTCCACCCTCCGTAACAGAGCAGGAACAGGGCTGTTGGGAATAAAGTCCGTGGATGTTTGAATGGTTAAAAAAAAAAAAAAAAAAAAAAACACCAAAATAAAACAAAACACTCCAATGATTGGGCAATTTTCTATTTTGGAAAACGGTCCATTCCGTTTTATAGAATGATTTCCCCAAACCTATATTTTGTGGATATTCTGCTAATGTGCCAACCCACAGCTGGAAAGATGGGCGTGCGTTTTCCACACCCCAGAAATGTGAGCTCTTGCATAACGCGTCTGGTGAGAATCCTGCATCCAGGAATCCCAGGAAGCCAGGCTCTCGCCTGTTCCCTGATACAGACAGGACGTTTGGGGGAGTGTTATCTGAGATTCCACTGTCCATTTGCATGTCCACCCACTTACCTTATGGACCCATCATAGTCGAACCAAGTTTAATTATTTTCCTCCCCACAGCCGCAGAGCATCCTGCATTATGTGCAGGCAGTGGGAGTGCAGAAATTAATCAGACACAGTCTTTGCCCTTGAGAGACAGACAGAGGCAGAGAAGGAGCGAGGGCTCAATAGGAAAAAACCTGGCAATAGGATGGGTCATTTTTGAATTCCATTCTGGATGCAGACTCTAACAATCAACAGTGGTTCACATGCATGTGAAGAGCTTGATCTGATGCCATGGTCGGCTGACAGCCTTCTACCACACTTCCATCCTGTACCAGTGGCAGACATTACTAATCGACCATGGCATGCTTTTCATTTCAGCCAGAAGCAACTGTCGCCAGTCCATTGGAGTTAGCACAAGAGGGTAAATCTAGGTGTTAGTTGGGATCTGGTGGCTGGAAAGGGCTCTGAGTTAAGACTCAGGAGACATGTTTGCTGCTGGATAATAGGAGCGAGAAAGAGTATTAAGTGAGGGAAGGTTGGGTAATCTTTAAAGTCTTTTCCGGCTCTGACATACTAGCCGCAAATAAATAATTGAGGGCATATTTCAGTCGGTAGCCATTGATGGAGAACCTCCTGCATGTTGGGCATTGCATAAACTGGGGGGACCTGAGAGGTAAAAGACACTGCCATTTGGAAGAGACGGGCATATACACAGCCAACCCCAGTGTTTTCTGGGTGTGGATGAAAAATAGTAGAAGTCTGATGAAGGGCTCTGGGAGATAGGGGAGGAAAAGATGAATTGTACGGAATCCTGGGAAGGCTTCCTGGAGGAGGTGACATGTAACATAAGCCTTAATGGATGAAAAGGAATCCAAGAAACAGATAGCATTTGATTTGTCATTAAAGGGAGGAGATTCTTCTTCTTCCCTTTCTCAGCCTTCGTTTCTCAATCTGCAAAGCGGGAATGTAGCAGCCACCTCTCATCAAGGCTGCATGACACAATGGCTGGAATGTGCCTTGGGGTGTGCCCCATAACGCTTCATGTAAATGTCCACGATTATTGTTCTATTCGTTCATTCATTCAAGAAACATTTATTGAGCATGGACTGTGTGTCAGACCTACTCAAATCATGGGGATAAAAAAGCCAAGAGGGAGGCAGCTTCTCTTCCTTCGAGAAGTCTGCATCTGGTCAGCATTTCAAATTCTGTTGGACATTCGAGTGTGTGAGTGTGCCAGTACAAGACCCTTGAGCTTGTCTTTGGAGGTTGAACATGAAGTTCACAAACATGGGAAATACTATTTCGAGGCAATCGTTTGTCCTTAGGAGGTGGCCTAGCATCCCTGGAGATCTCCCAGAACTGGTGTGCTGTGGTGTGGGTGAGAAGGAACATCAGAGAAAGGCAAAGAACATGAGATCATGAGCGTGGAGGGCTCAACACGGCTCCTGGCCCCGGGGGGTGGGGGATGTGCTTCGCAGACACAAGCCGGGGTCTGAGGCTGCCTGCAGGCTGCAGGGCAGTGTCACCGCCATGGCTCTGCTTGACCCTCCCAGGAGCTCAAGGGTCCTTTCTACAGACGTGGGCCCTGAGGATCGGCGAGTCACACAGCCTGCGTGTGGCAGAGTGGCCACAGTTCCAGGGAGCCCGATCCAAGCAGGCCTGCTCCAGCCCTGCCAGCTGAGTCCCCCATATGCCGGTTGCCTGGTTCCCAGCTTAGGCAGTGAGGGGAGTCAGGGTGTGTCTGGGACAAGCCTTGGTTCCACCACCTGTTAAGCATGGGCCCTGGGTCTCATCACCTCCCTGAGCCTCAGTTTCCTCATCTGTAGAACGGGGATTTAAAGATGCTGACTCGAGAAGGGCGGCAGGAAGGGGCAGGCGAAGAGGGAGAAAGAGGACATGCAGAAGGCTGCTGGGCAAAGGCTCTGCTCCCCTGGAGAGGGGGACATGGGCTTCTGAGGGCAGGGAGGGGGCTTCTGGGCGCCTTGTCATCCACCCGGAAGCTGCCATCGCCAGGCCCGGAGCACAAGGTGTCCTGAAACGCTCTCTCCTCTCCCTCGAGCTGATACATACTTGTCGTGGGCGATGTTCCACTATCAGACATTTGGTGGAATCAGAAAAAATCCATTCCCACTCTGCTTAATACATTTTCATGCTTCTTCCTTGACAGGCCTGGGCGCGTCAGGTTTGGGGTCCCACTGTCTCGGAGCCCACGCTTCTGGTGTGCCTGGGAATGGAAGGTGTTTGAGGACAGCCCAGGCCGGAGGCCCCGGGCCGCGGACAGCCGGGCCCCCTGGATGGCCCATGCTCCCTCCTGAGCCTCTGTCGGGAAAGGATCGAACACTCTCAGTGCTGGGGTTTAAGCCCAGTTTCTACCACGTGTCCATCGTTAATCTCTCCCAGCTTCAGTGTTTATGAAACGGGAGTAAAAAAAGGCCCACCCATTCAGTTAAGTGATTAATGGCGTGATGCTTGAAGACAGCTGTCTGCGCCCAGCTCCTGGTAGGAACCCAGAGATGCTGCCATGGGAAGGTATTAATATTATAAGTCATCAAACAGCAGTTCCTGCTGTGGCTCAGTGTCAACGGACACGGCCAGTATCCATGAGGATGTGGGTTTGAACCCAGGCCTCCCTCAGTGGGTTAAGGATCTGGCGTTGCTGTGAGCTGTGGTGTAGGACACAGATGAGGCTCAGATCCTGTGTTGCTGTGGCTGTGGTGCAGGCCGGCAGTTGCAGCTCTGATTCACCTCCTAGTCTGGGAACTTCCATATGCTGCAGGTGTGGCTCTAAAAAGCCAAAAAAAAAAAAAAAAAAAAAAGTTAGCAAACATACGCTGAGTTCTGAGTCCATGGCAGGAGCTCTATTTATGTATCTCATTTTTTAAAAAAAATTTTTCATTTTTGGCCACCCCTCGGCATACGGAGTTTTCAGGCCAGGGATCAGATCCCAGCTGCAGTTGCAACCTATACTGCAGCTGCAGCAAAGCCGGATCCTTTAACTCATGGTGCCGGAGTGGGGGATTCAATCCGTGTCCTGGTGCTGCAGAGACACTGCCGATCCTGTGGCGCTACAGTGGGAACTCCTAGTGTCTCATTTTAAAAAGTCACAAAAACCTGGGATGGGGCTTAGCATCATCTTTGTTTTGTAGGGAAAGAAACCGAGGCTTAGGGAGGGAGGGACACAGCCAGGTGAAGCCCCCTGAGATTGTGCCAAATCTGCCAGTGTGCTCTGCCTGCCACACCCATGTGAACCCAGGTTCAGGGACCCCTGGGACAGCGAGGTCGGGCAGAAGGTGACTCTTTGGCGGGGAAGCCCACCCTTCCATATTTGCACCTATATCCACAGAAAGTCCCCCAGAAGCTGGTCCCGAAATACTCAAGATAGGTAAAAGCTGGCCCTTGGAAACACTCAAGGTTGGAAAAAGATGCTAGCTTGGGAGTGAGGGGTTTGGGGTAATGCCCTCCCCCCCAGCAGAGGAGGAAACCTGCCTCTGAGCCCGTATCAGTTGTGGTCCGTCCTGCAAGCCTCTGCTGAGCTTGAGGGGATCTACGTGGTCCTGCGAGGGAAAGAGGCTCCTGCAGAAATTCCCCGTGCGACAGCACAGGGCTCTACATTCAGTATCTTCCGATGAACTATAATGGAAAGGAATTGGGGAAGTTTTGTCCGGATACATGCCCAAGAGTGGCATTGCTGGGTCATGTGGTAGTTCTGCGTATAGTTTTCTAAGAGACCTCCAGACTGTTCTCCATAGTGGTTGTACCAGCTTACATTCCCACCGACAGTGCAGGAGGCTTCCCTTTTCTCCACACCCCCTCCAGCATTTGTTATTTGTGGACTTATTCATGATGGCCATTCTGACTGGTGTGAACACTGGATACTAAAGGCTTCCACCAAGAAGGGACATACATAATTTCTGCTAATATTTCATCGTCAAGTCACATGGTCACTTGTAACTTTAAGGGACCAGAAGTGTGTGACCTTACCAAGTTCTTAGAAGGAAAAGAATTTAAAATATTGGCGGCGTTCCCATCGTGGCTCAGTGGTAATGAACCTAGCTAGTATCCATGACGATGCAGGTTCGATCCCTGGCCTTGCTCAGTGGGCTAAGGATCCGGCGTTACTGTGAGCTGTGGTGTAGGTCGTAGACGCGGCTCGGATCCCGCGTTGCTGTGGCTCTGGCGAAGGCTGGCGACTACAGCTTCGATTAGACCCCTAGCCTAGGAACCTCCACATGCCACGGGTGTGGCCCTAGAAAAGGCAAAAAGACAAAATAAATAAATAAATAAATAAAAATAAAAATAAAATAAAATATTGGCTACTATGAATGTTCACTCTCACCATCTTTTTGAAAATTTATATAATTCTAGGTGAGTTGCTTCATCCATCTCAGTTTTAGTTTCCTAGAGGATAAGGCAGGAAAAATAATGTTTATTCAACAGGTTAATTTCAGGGTGAAATGAAGTAATATGCAAAAAACACCCTGGTCAATGCTCCTTTCCTCTTAGGTCAGTCGTACATTAATTAATGAACAAAGAAGGGGAATGGAATGGTGAGAAAAAAAAAAAAAAAAGACTTGGTTCCAGTCTTCCTGGGACTTCCAGTTTAGTGAGTAAGATAATAATAGTCACATATATAAAAGGGAAAATTATAATTACAACCTATATTTCAGAGGGGAGTCTGGTACGCTAATTGCAAAAATGGTCCGAATTCCCTACTCTTCCCTGTGTAAGTTGACTTTTCACCCCCTCCCCTGAAAGAGTGGAATCTATTTCTCCTCCCTTTGCTTGTGGGATGGACTCCCATTGGTTTTGGCCAATGGACTGCAGTGAAGGCGTTGCCATCATACCAGCTGAGCCAGCCTCCAAGCTGGCTCGCCACCTGACCGCAAGTGTAAGCACTGTGGTCTGCTGGATCTGGCCCAGATGGACAGAACAGACGCATAGAAATAATACCTGGTTGTATTAAATTGGGGTGCTTTTGTTATGGAGCATTAACTAGTCTGTGAAGTCAAGGAGGACTCCCCTAAGAACACAAAGATGGAGGTGAGCCCTGGGGGTGGGTAGAGTCAGTAGTAACTGGGTGAAGGGGGAGGGGAAGAACACTCCATGAAGAGAGGACAGGGCGTGTGCAAAGGACCAGCGGTGGGAGGAACATGGCCCATTCTGGAACCGGAGGGGCTCGGGTGGTGGGTGACAGCAGCAGGAAAGCAGAGCCTCTTCTCGTGCCCCCGTAAATAATCCCGCCTACCACAAGCAATATTCATGATGGACGCCATGCTCTTTGCCTTGGCCCTGGTGTTTGCATAAGACAGGCCTTGAGGGGCTCCGCTTCACGTGTCCCTGGGGAACCAAGTGGATGGACCTAGAAAGCAGGGCTGGTCCAACCTGTTCTTTATTAAGAGTCCTGGAGAGAGAATGGGCTGGTCTAGGGTGTCCTGGGGGGGCCAGATGTGTGCAAAACCATACACAGTTTCTCCCGTCACGATCGCCTATGTGATCCACGCGACTCTACAAGGGCCCAGAGAAACATCTGCTGTCGTAAAATGAAACCACAGAGTGTCTGAATACTGTCTAAATATCTTCAGGGTGTCCAGTGCTGTGCATGGAGCTTCATAAAGACCATTTTATTTAATTCTCTTAGCAACTCTATGATATAGGTGGTTGTATATTTTATTTTATTTTATTTTATCCTGAAATTCAGAGAGAAAGTCATCTAAGTTCATGTAGCCAGCAAGTCACATGGGTTTCCCTGATTCCAAAGTCCGTGTGTTTTCTACCCTAGTGCGCTGCCTCTAAAAACTCAATTTCTTTCCGATGGAATTGTTAGATTTCAGTTGATGGTGAGGGACGCCAGATGTGGCAGATGTTAGCCAGTCAGCAATCAAACTTACCTCCCCTCTGGAAGAATTTGCCCTTGTAGACAGTCATGGGGTGTGAGCCATTCCCACGCACTCTCCTTCCCACCTGAGGGCGCTTTCTCAGCAAGGGGGCAACCTGGTGGAAGACAGTGGTTACACCAAACCTCTGGAATTCTGTGGTCCCACAGCCTGGAAAATGTACCCAATTCACTGAGTGACTCACCTAGCCGGGGCCCCCACCTGGTGGGGATCAACCCTTATAGTTTGAACAAAGGTCAAGATAATCTTGCTAGTGGGTAAAAAACCCATGTGTCATTGGCAGCTGGTTTCTATCTTAAGGAGCCCAGCTGTTGTTAGATCTTCAGATTCTAGAAGTGGATCAGTGAAGCTCAGTTCAATCCACCTTGGCTCAACTCAAATATCCTCAACTCAGTTCAGCTCAGGCCAACTCAGCTCACGTTAGCTCAGTGCATGTCAGCTCAGCTTGGCTCAACACAGTGCTGAGAGGAATTGACTTTGCTTAATGTACCCACCTTGACTCTACCCAGTTCAGCTCAAATCAGCACAATCCAGCTGTATTCAACTCACTCAGTTCAACTCCACTCCACATAGCTGAGCTCAGATGGCAAAGCTTCACTTAGTCAATGACGGAGGTAGTTATTGAATTTCCAGGTTAGGTACTCTGAGGGTTGTGTTCTCCAGGAACTCAGCCCTTTGTCATTAAGATTAGTAGGAGGTATGAGGATGAAAGACAATACCAACACACTAGCACAGACTGTGAAACTTCACAGAAAGAAGTTCTTGATGGAGAAAGCTTCTTGAAAGTCATGTTATTTCAAGTAAAATTTAATTTTGACTAATATGGAGGGCTGGAGCAAGAAGTTGGTCCAGAAAGAGAGAACTAATTGCCTGAGAAGTACCTTGAAGGAGGAGAGAAACTGCCACGACATGGGAGTGGATATGTAAATGCAGAGGGTGATAGAAAAGGCTAAAAGGTAGAGTGAGATGAGATATAAGACAGCTCTGGGCAGCATGCATAGTAGTTTGGACTTTTCCTGTAAGAATGGAAATCTGCTAGAAGAATTCATTTTATTCTTGCAATAACCCTAGGAAACATTCAGGGTAGTGATGGTGATTCCCATTTTACAGAAAAAGAAAGGGAGGCCAAGAGAAGTTAATACTTGCCCTGGCAGAAACTGATTGAGTTGGAAATTAAACCACATCGATAAGACCATGTCTGTATTTCCTTAGGTCCACAGATGGCCCCCGAGAGTTGGAGTTTGGTGTGATTCAAGCTATACTTTTGCATCATAAATGTGCAGAGAGCAGAGAATGGGTGAGGAAAAGTTGAGGCAGGAAGACCAGTTGGAAGAAGATAAATGTCTGGGAAAGGCGGGGACCCCAGGGATTATGGAGAGAGAAAGTATTAGCTAAATACTTTTCCTTGAGTTCCCACAAAATGTCATGCAGTATCTAGAGCACATTTAATTGAGTTGGAAGATTATGGTCTCATTTTTCTAAGTCTCTTGCCCTTCTGGAACCTCAAATTCCTCATCTGGAAATATGGAGTTTATAATACTATGCCCCTAATGATTGCTAAAGTTCAAATGAGACACAAGTGCTTTAAAAAAGCCAAAAGTTTTCAAACTTGAGAAAAGTACGGAGGGCCGTGTAGCTAATATCCACATGCCCACTACATAGAATAAACAAATATTAATGCTTTTCCAAATTGGCTTTGGCTTTTTTGTTTTTTTTGGGAAATAAAATCTTTTACATTCTCTAAATTTTACCCTTCTCTAAACCTACTTTTCTCACTTCTTGCCTGAGGCATCACTCTCTAGAATTAGATGTGTCCTTTTCTGTACTTTTATTACACAGGAATACGTCTATAAATAATACATGGTAGTGTTTGTGTGTTGTAAACCCGTGTATTAATGGTGTCACACTGCTCCCTGGATATTCTAAAAGATGAGTTTAATCCATTTACATTTATTGTGATACTTCATTGACTTTTTTTTGCTTTGATTTTTACATACATGCATTTTCCTTATTACTCACTTTTATTCTCTCATTTACCTTCCATAGCAGTGGGTGGCAAACTATGGCCTGGAGGCCAAATTTGGCCCAACAACTATTTTTGTAAATACAACTTTATTAAAAAAAAAATAGAGCATTGATGGGGTGGGGTTGTAGTGGGAGGGATAAATTAAGAATTGGGGATTACCAGATACACACTACTATATATAAAATAGATAAACAATAAGGACCTACTGTGTGGCATAGGGGACTCTATTCAATATCTTTTAATAATCTGTAATGGAAAATAATCTGAAAAAGAATATGTAAATATAGCTGAATCTCTTTGTTGCACACCTGAAAAAACTATCCTTCGATAAATAAGAAACACAAACACAAACAAAACCCCAAAGCAAATAAGACTCCTGGGCAATAAATAAACGAATAAAAAATAAATCGACCCTAAGAAAGCTCCAAAAACAAGCAAATGAAACCAATCAAAAAATAACATCGCCTAATGGCTCTTCAGGATCAGATACCAAAGTTTAATGTAATTACTTACCTGTTTTTTTTTTTTTTTTTACCAACTACTTTTGCATTATAATAAGAAAGTTGAGGTGCTCCTCCCTCAGGGTTCAGCTACTTAAAGATGTGGTGTTTTCACCGCTGTGGCTCCGGTTACAGTTGTGGCACCGATTTGATTCCTGGTGTGGGAATTTCTGCATGCCATGAGTGCTGCCAAAAAACAAACAAATAAAAAAGAAAGTTGGGTAATTTTGACGGAGAAAATATGGCTGTCAAATCTAGAAATACTTATTCTCTGGCCTTTTCTAAAAAAAAAGTTTACCAATCTCCATCTATAGGGTGGATCCTACTTTTTTGTAACCATTGGTTTGGAAGTAATACACTCTGCGTTGAATTTTTTAGTGGTTGTCTTCAAAAATTTAAGATGAATATTGAGTGAGACCTTCACCTGTCTCTATCCTCTGCCCTAACTAGGCAGGAATCTTAGAGCTCTTTAATTCTGAACTCTTTCCTCCTCTAAAAATATTATTTTTGTCTAATATTTTACTTCCACCTGACTTCTAACCTTCCTTTCATCACCCCCTTACCCCCAGGGAGTACTTATTTAGATTTCCAACATATTTGCCAATTTAGAGACGCACATGGCTTTCTTGCAGCTCCCTCCTTTTCTCCACCTTTGCCTTCTTGGGGTGGTGATTTATCTAATAAGGGTCTATGGGTGACACATCCTATGTCTTTGTACGTCTGAAAATGCCCTTTATGGTTTTCACTCTTGAAGAGGAGGCTGATGACAACAAGACTGCTGTAATTCAGTCCTTCCTGTCTTTTCTCTCTGGTGACTTTCTAGCTCTTCTCTTGTTCGTAGCTATTTGATAGGTCCGCCATATTTTATTTCTATTGCTTTGAGTCAATATGAAACCTCATGTTTTTGCAATTCTGAAAAATTGCCTGCACTCAGCTCTTCAAGCATTATCTCTCTGCATTCTTTCCTGTTTTCCTCTCCACCACTTATATTAGACATGGTAGGTAGACTTGTATGAAATTGCTTAACAGTCAACCATTTTTGACCTATGAAAATAGTTCCTTTTAATAGATTAGAGCTTCTCTCTCTGCCGTGCAGATCTCAAATTACTCTTTCATATTGTCCATTTAATTTATCTTTTTTTTTCTGCATTCTGTGTGATTTCCAAATGTCTGTTTTAGAGCTCAATATTATTGCTTCACTATATCAGCTTTTCTATTTTAAGCATTGTATTTTTTATTTTTAGCCCCTCCATTTAGTTCTTTTCAGATATGCCTTTGCTCGTCCATTCCATCTTGTGTTTGTATGCATCTCTTCCCTTCTCTCTCTGAGGATTTTACATATGCTTATTTGAAAATTTCTTTCAACTTTTTTATTTCTAGTTCTTGGAGCGAATTTCTCTATTTTGCTATGTCTTTGGATTGTATTAGACTTCAGAGTGGATTTTTTGCTCCTGTGGATTGCAGTTTTTATTATGAGCTCATCTTTAATGGGGCAGCTTTCCACAGGAGCCTTGTTCTCTTGAGTATTAGAGGTACCCCTTCTGGTAGTTTCACATGCACCTCTCTGCTTGGATCCTGTGGGTTTTATCAGCTCTGGATGGATTTTAAAATAATGTTTTAGCCTGGAGTTTCATGAGTGGGCTATGCTTCATGGTTCCTGGCTTTAGGAAGGAGGTCAGAAAAATACTCTGCCTCACTTGAGCTCGAACTTTTATTTCATCCCCCAAACTCCAGCCCCTGTAATCCATTCTCAATATCCTGCAAGTTGTTTGTCTTTATCCATTACTTTGGTTTGGGTTTTACCTTCATTTTGAGCTCTTGGCTTTGAATTGAAATAATTTGTTGTTACATTGGATCTAACTTTTTTTTGTGTGTGTGTGTGTGTCTTTTTGCCATTTCTTGGATCACTCCTGTGGCATATGGAGGTTCCCAGGCTAGGGGTCGAATTGGAGCTGTAGCTACCAGCCTACGCCAGAGCCACAGCAATGCACGGATCTGAGCCACGTCTGCAACCTACACCACAGCTCACGGCAACGCCGGATCCTTAACCCATTGAGCAAGGCCAGGGACCGAACCTGCAACCTCATGGTTCCTAGTTGGATTCGTTAACCACTGCACCACAATGGGAACTCCTGGGTCCAACATTTTTAATATGTTTGGACTGGGGTTGAGTGATATGGACAGCGTCCACTCAGTCTACCATGTTGACTGGACACCTGAGGTTCAAGAGTTATTTTTAAATGGATATTTTTATTATCATGAAAGAAACCACTTAAGTCACCAGAAATAAGACAACGGGTGTAAATCTGCTCTGTAAATTTCAAAGTTCTCTATCAGTGGAAGATAGGTGCTCAATTTCCACTCCCAAAGGAGGAATTTAAAAAGCATCTTGTACGTAGTGAACTGATGAAAGAGAGGTGCCTGTGTTTGCAAGCTCTGCTTCTCATCTCCCTCAAAGAAGTGCTGTGTATCAAGGTCACCCATGTGACCTCCATCTGGCCAAAGCCAATGGGCAGTTCTCTGTCCTCCTCTCCCTGACTTGGCACAGCTGACTGCTCCCCCCGTCCCCAAGTTCTTTCTTTGCAGTACTTCCTGGATACTATACCCCCTCATTTCCATTTTCTTTTTTTCTTTTTTAGGGCCACACTGCAGCATATCTAAGTTCCCAGGCTAGAAGTCGAATCAGAGCCACAGCTGCTGGCCTATACCACAGCCACAGCAATACCAGATCTGAGCTCCATCCGCAACCTACACCGTAGCTTGGGGCGATGCCAGGTCCTCAACCCACCGAGTGGGGCCAGGGATGGAACCCGCATCCTCATGGATACTAGTCAGGTTCTTAACCTGGTGAGCCACAGGGGAACTCCCCCCTGATTTCTTCCACCTCACTGGTCACTGTTCCCACACTCCTTTACCCAGCTTCTAAAGGCTGGGTGCCCCCAGGCTCTCTTCTCTTCTCTGGGTGCGGTCTGATCCCTGACCCCACCTCCCAGCTCTATACCGAATTCGTATACTTTTCTCCATCCTCACTGCTGCCATGGTAGCCCATCATCTTTGCTAGACGAAGGGATTCTCTTCACTGGTCTCCCTGTTTTCCAACATATCGTGCCATTATCCTAACTCCAATAGCAGAGTCTGCACACAGTTTTCTCCTGTAATTCCACTGCTTGAAACCTAACAGTGGCTTCCGTGTTGAACCTAAAATAAAGCCTAGTACAGCCCCTTCTGATGAGCTTCAAGGCATCATCTGTCTGCTGCTTTCCCCTGCGGCCACATTTCCTCCACTCCTCTAGCTTGGCCTTCTCAACCCTGGCCCAGAGCCTTGGCACTTCCAGACCCTTTGCCCCAGCCATCTTTCCATGACCACCTCCTTCATATCATTCAGCCTCGGCTCAAGTGCCAGCTCCTCAGAGGGCCTTTGCTGATTATTCCTGCTAAAGCACCCTAAGCCCTGTCTCAGTCATTCTCTATTCCATTACCCTGCTTCGCTCGTCAAGACTTTGTCATCAAATATGACATCATTGATGCCTTTACCTGTTTATGGGCTCTCCCCAATGAGAGTGTGAGCTCTACCAGGGCAGGAGCGAGGTCTCCCTTGTTCACTGTTGATTTTTCCAGTACTGAGAATAAAGCCGGAGTTCCCGTTGTGGCTCAGCAGATTATGAACCTGACTAACATCCATGAGGATGCAGGTTTCATCCATGGCTTTGCTCAGTGGGCTAAGGATCTGGCATTGCCGTGAGCTGTGGTGTAGGTCACAGATGTGGCTTGGATCCAGTGTGGCTGTGGCTATGGCTGTGGCTGTGGTGTAGACCAGCAGCTACAGCTCCGATTCGACCCCTAGCCTGGGAACTTCCATATATATACTGCAGGTGTGGCCTTAGAAAGCAAAAAAATAAAAAGAATAAAACCTGGCACTTAGTAGGACTCACCAATTATTTCTGGAGGAAATGAGATGACTCTAAGCTTAACATATATCATCTCTTCCAAGTTTCTCAACAACCCACAGGTAGAACTTACTGTGCCCATTATAAGGATGAGCACAGTGAGGGTCCCAGAGTCCTAGAGCCAAGAAGAGGCAGAGCCAGGCATGCGTTTTCCCAGCTGGATCCAATATCTGTGCTTCTTTTCTTGTATCAAGTTGCTTTTTGTAAGCAGATTTGAGATTCGGGGACAGAGGTCAAGACACAAACAGTTGTGCCGTCAGGATGTCTCTTTTGTTTGAGAACAAAACCTTTAAGGCAAGAAGAAGATCCAAAGCCCCCTGAAGTCCCAGTCCTGGATGGCATGCTTCCTTGAAAATGCCCACACAATGGTCGACATTATGCAGAGGCATTTTTTTAATCAACTGTGTTTTGGAGTCTTTCGAACCATAAAAAGACCAGTGTGAAACCACAAAACTGCTGTGTTTCTTACACTCTTAAAACTAAAGAAGGAAAAAAAAGGAGGGGGGAGATGGGATTATTTGAACCATATTTTGCAAACGCTAGCTTCTCTCCCTGTCTGAGGCAGCTGGTGCCAAGTTGCAACTCGCGGCACATTTTTCTGGGCTGAGTTATTAACCTTTGCAAACAGCTGCCCGCAGTGGAATGACTGCCTGGGCTGGGTCTCTGGACAGGAGAAGGCATCACTGTGATGCCCATCAAATGCAGAGATTTCCACCCTGGCTCCAGAGATTTAATCTGTCTTTTGGCCACACAGGCTCACTGGCACCGCAAAGAAGTCTCTGTTCTTTCATTCACTTAAGACTTGGAAGTTTGGGGAGCTGGCACTTGCACTGCATTGAACCACAAGTTAGAACCAACTCAGAGGAACGTAAGTCTTGATACTGACATTGCCCGGAAGCAGCATGGAAGCAGGCAAAGGGCTTTCCGAGCTGATGGACTAACCAGAATCTCGGCTTTGCTGATGGACTCTCACTCTGTGTGCCCTTCCACCAAGGACTTGATCCAGCTCATCCTCAATTTTCACATTTGTATAATATGGCTCCGAAACTTGATTTGTGCGCTAGGTGTGAGTTTTTGAAGGAGACGATGCCTGGGAGAGGACACGGTTCAAAGTGAGAACTTGAGAATCTGCATAGACTCAAGGTCAAATCCCAATTCCAGCTCCTCCCAGCTGCGTGATCTCAGGCCAGCCTAGACAAAACACCTCCTAGTCTAAGTCTCCTCTTCTCTTTGGGTTATGAAGGGGTTTAAATGAACCAGCACGTGTAAGGTCTTGGTTCAGAGCCTGGCTCACAGTTCTTGATAAAGAGATTCCATTTTTGTCTTGGTTCTGATAACCAATCCCTGGGAGAGTGGGTTAATACTGACCATGTTTGAAATGAGAATCACCAATATTAGAATGTGTTCTTAGGCTCCTTGCTACTGTAAAAAATTTTCTAGCTTGGCAGTCATAATGCGTGTGTGTGTGTTTCACTTAAACTTAGACAAATTGGAAAAAAAAAAAAAGAGAAAATCTTTTGTTCAATAAAGAGCATGTTTCAAAGAAAAAGTCATCAGCCAAGAATATTCAGATCCTTTTGTTATGTTTTAAAGAAATGATTATTTGGGAGGCTCTGGGGCACTTAAACTCTGTCCAGAAATTCCTTTGGTAAATAATAATAATAGAAAATATCCTTTGGAAATAATAGAGGGGATTTAGCAAATGCCTTTCTTTGGGGATCTCAAAAGGCTTCCACATAATTTTAGGGCTTTAGCGATTTTCTTAAAAGGGTTTGACTTTCTTTCCTGCATCAGCCAGAGGTATGTTCACAGGAACTGGAGAATTTTAGAGCTGGATTTGATCCTAGGGATGACTCTGTCCAGCATGTCTGCTGTACCAGCAGGAGAAACGAAGACCGGGGCAGGGGATGGTGCAGCTGGCGACACTTGTATGCAGGACCCCTGAGAGCCAGTTCAGCCACGGGGTGCTCCCTGACTTCTGCAGCTTCCATAGTCTCGAAAAGGCATCTGAAGGCTGGTGTGAGATGAACATTTGACCCATGTTTGCTCCCCTCGTCTTTGAGTTTTCTTCAGTGCGGTTTTGACAGAGACAGGCAGGTGAACGGCTAGGGCTTTGACTCTCCCCTGCCCTGGAGAGTGAGCACTCCAGGGAAGGCAGGGGACCGGCCCCTGGTCTGGAGTCTGACTAGCTGCTCAAATGCCAGCCATGACCTTGGGCGAGTCCCCCAAGCTCTCTGAATCTCTTTGCCTTCCCTTTAGAAGGCAATAGCTAATCATTACTTAGGTGGGTTTTTGGTTAGAATTAAAAGCCTGGGTACCATGTTCACCCATCCTTAGAATTTGGCCTCTCACTATCTATGTAGGTGTCAGATTTGTCTCCCTGATTCAGGACATGTCAGGTTACATCATCTTGGGGTTTTTTGGGGGTTCTTCTCCATTGAGTCTTTGTTCCTTCCTTCATTTGTTCAATACAATTCTTCAGAGCCCAACTCTGTACTAGGCACTGAGTGTCATGCTAGCCAAAATGAAACACGAATCCTGCCACTGTAGACCTTACTAAGAAAAATCAGAGCAACGAATCAGTGTTACCTCCACAAAAATGTGCACCTGTCAGTGTGAGTTGAGTTATGCTATAGTAACAAACATCCCCCACATGCCATGGCTTGAATACAACAAAGGCTTAATTCTGGCTCTTGCTACTTGTTTAACACTGGTCAGCAGGAGGGATGCTCAGAAACTCAGGTCGATGCATAATCACCTGTGCTTGGACCTTCATAATCACCGATGCTGCAAAAAATGGTGAATCGGACAGAGATGCTTAGAGCTTCCATTCAGAAGTGACATAATAATTCCACTCAGATATCATCCACCAAAGTGAGTCACATGGTCACAGCCAATGTCAAGAGCGGGGAGGACCTACCATCTTATCGTGTCCTGGAAGAGGGCTGTTCTATCTGCCGACCTCAGTTCCCCCATCTGTACAAAGAGGAGGCAGGACCAGCTGGCCTTTCTCTGCAGCTCTGGAAGCCGAGGTCTGAGGGCTGTGCTTTCTGAAGCAGCGTGTGGTCCTGCTGCCTGAGTCGAGGGAGCAGGGACCACTGCTGCTCGCCTTCCGAGAGCTGGCGGAGAAGTGGGGACAGCCAGTGCTTAGGGCTAGTTAGGTCTCCAGTTTTCAGCGTGATGCCTTTGAGGCCTCCTTTCCCTTCTGCTCTTAAATTCTGGCAGAAGTATTTTCAAGGTTATGGTTGTTGCATCAATTGTTTTTTCTAATTTCTTTTTTGAGTCAAATGCATTTTTCAGCGCCGAGAAGGAGTGAGGTGAACGGGGCTCCATGAATAAAGGAGGTCGTACTTTGGCAGGTGAATCGTGACTTTTGTAATGAATAATTATGGATGGAGGGTGCTTGAAACCCATGTTCATGGCAAATTCCTCTACTGTTTCCAATTGGTTTTGCTGGTTAGTTTAAAATCTTGCCCTGGTTTTTTCCACTGCCGCTGGAAATCCTTCACCCGAGGCTGTTGACCCCCCTGGAGGCGGCCACATTTCTAATGCTGGTGAGTGCCTGGGGATCGTTTTGAAATAGGAACTTGGAGGTCTGTCTGTCTTGGTGCAAATTTCAGGCCACTACTGGAGGGTGTACCAGGGAGCTCCCTGAAGGTTTTATGACTGGACTTAATTCCAAATGATAGAAGTGTAACCCAGGGAGTTCCTGTTGTGGCTCCGTGGTCATGAACCTGACTAGTATCCATGAGGATGCAGATTCAATCTTTGGCCTCGCTCAGTGGGTTAAGGATGCAGCGTTGCTATGAGCTGTGGTGTAGGTTGCAGATGCGGCTTGTATCTGGTGTTGCCATGGCTGTGGTGTAGGCCTCAGCCGCAGCTCCTATTCAACCCCTCACCTGGGAACTTCCATATGTCACAGGTGCGGCCCTCAAAAAACAAACAAATAAAAAAAAAAATAGGGGGAGTTCCCATCGTGGCGCAGTGGTTAATGAATCCGACTAGGAACCATGAGGTTGCAGGTTTGGTCCCTGACCTTGCTCAGCGGGTTAACGATCCGGCGTTGCCGTGAGCTGTGGTGTAGGTTGCAGACACGGTTCGGATCCCACGTTGCTGTGGCTCTGGCGTAGGCCGGTGGCTACAGCTCCGATTTGACCCCTAGCCTGGGAACCTCCATATGCCGCGGAGCGGCCCAAAGAAATAGCAAAAAGACAAAAAAAAAAAAAAAAAAAAAAAAAAAAAAAAAATAGGAAGAAAGAAAAGAAATGCAACCCAGTTAATTTAGGGTGACTCCTTGCCCTGGGGTCGGTCTGTACCCAAAGAGGTTTGTAGAAGGGGTGTGCTCACCTGTCTATGCTGGCACCGCCGAGACCTCCTTATTCCCCATGGACCCTGGCAGCCCCTCCCAGACGCCTCCGGGCCCTCGGGGAGGTTCAGGGGCCCCTCCCAGGCCACCAGGAGCCACCTTTGGCATCGGGGACCCTTGTGCAGCTGTGGTCATCGCTGTTCCTGGGCAGCCAGGCTGGGTGGGAGGAACGCTGCGGCCGGCCCCCTCCCCGCACTCTTCTAGAAGCAAGGCCCAGCTCCCCTCTGCCCTCAGGTTGGCTGAACCGCATCTTCACGCATCAGCTAGCACCTGCCCTCCTCTCCACCAAAAATGCCACCCCAACTCCCCGACTCAGGGTTTGGCTCAGAGCATTTTTCTCCTGTGATTGGCCTTCCTTCTCAGACGATGGGGACGGCAGGCTCGGGTCAAGGCCCAGCAGCCAGGTCTGGGATGGCCTCCTTCCTCAGGCCTGGAGCAGAGCACAGGGACCCTGGGTGGAGGCTGGTTCCAGCGGGGCCTGGGGGGACCACGAGGCCTCACTTGGGCCTCCTCCCTCAGCCTGGGGGCTACCCTTGACTCCTCCATCTGAGCCTCCTGCTCTTCCAGGCTGAGCTGAGGCGCCTCCCCTGGCACCCTGCCTCTCGGTGCCATGGCATTCGCCGCCTCTGAGCACTCGTTCTGGTCGAGTCTGTTCCTGAGCTGGTTGGGGCCTGTCCTCTGTATCAGTGGGGGCTGGGCTGGAGAAGCAGAACCACTAGCAGGTGTGTGAGTGCAGCTCTGTAGGCGGCTGCTGTGGGGACTCGAGTTGGCGGCGTGCGGACCTGGGGCAGCGATCCCAGTGTATCTATCTGTTGGCTTCCCTTTCGATGCTGGGGCTTCTGGTCTACACTGCAGGTAGCTGGGAAGGGAAGAGGGCTGTGAGGGGGCAGGAGGGGAGTTGGGGAGTCAGGAATCCACCCGTGTGGAAGGCACCAGGTGGGGGGGAACCAGAGCCAGTTTTGCTGCCTCCAATCAGGGCGCATTCTCCAGGGCGTCCTGCCTGGAGAAGTAGGCACCCTTCAGCATGAAGCAAACGAGGCCCAGGAGCTGGAGAGCTGGATGGGTGTGGGGACTGGAGGTGGTGCAGGCCTGCCTGCTGCCCCACACACAGGAGAGACATCGTGTGTGGGCTGCCGAATGACTGCCCTGGATGGCTGTGTCACCCCTGCCCTCCAAATGTCACATGAAGCTGTGTCATGTCATGTGGCCCCATTTCCTGGAAGCCTCCCGGGAGTGCCTTCTGGGACACGGAGCCCCACCTGGCCAAGCTGATGGTCACACCCCTTCAGCCTTGAACTGCTCAGGGGTTGCGGGTGTGTGTGTGTGTGTGTGTGTGTGTGTGTGTGTGTGTGTGTGTGTCTAGTTCAGCACATTTCATTTAGTCAACACATTTTTGTTGGGCACCTACTTTGTGCCTGGCTTGTGCCTGATGCTGGCTAAATAGAGGTGACTCTGGTCCAGTCCCAGTCCCAAGGACCTGCTAGGTTGGTGGGAGGGACCAGCTCGGAACCAGACAATGCAAATGCAGGGGTCACCCCGAGGTTGCACGGGGCTGTGGGCCCAGAGAGGGGAACACAGAGCCAGCCTGGGGAGGGTTGGAGGACCAGCAGAGGCTTCCCTGGGGGAGGGTCCGCCTGAAGGATGGAGCAGGAGTCAGGCAGAGAAGGAGGGAGTCTGTCCATGAAATAACATGTGCAAAGGGCCTGAGGTGCAAGGAAGCACCCACCTCCCTGGAAGGAAGCATCAGTGTCCAGAGCAGGAAGGGTGAGGCCTTGGAAGAGTTTGCCGAGAGGCAGGAAGGGTCAGGATGGGCCAGCATTTGCAGCATCTTAGGTTCCAAGCGACTTGGTTGAGCAGCTGTGGGGGTATTTGTTGCTGGGGTGTCCTGGTCAGATCTGGATTTTTGAAGGTTCCCTGTCACCCGGACCTGACTTGGATAAGAGGGGAGGGGAGAGGCTGCAGGCAGGCAGGTCCCTGTGGGTCAGCGTGAAGGTCATACCGAGCAATGGTGGAGGCCTCTACAAACACGGGGAGGTGCAGCAGCCTTAATTACATCACCTTCCTTCACAGTCTGCGAGGGAAAAGAAAAAAAACGGCAGGTGGCAGACACCGCAGTCCTGGGGGAAGAAGGTCAGTTTTAGGCAAAGAGCAAAGACTTTGATTTTCACGCTCACTGTCCCCAAGCCAGGAGCCCCTTCTGCGCTTCCTGAGGTGGTTTTGGGGGCTGGAGCCAGAACCTGGGCACTTGCTGCTGGGCAGGGGGTCCCCAGACTCCATCTCGGTGGCCACAGAGGGGAGGACAGAGCCCCAGGGGGCTGAGGCGGGTCTCAGAGGCTGAGCAGAATGCCACAGTTCAAGTCCGGGGCCCATTGGTCCTGTGTCCCTCTGCTGCTGACCTGTCCTGGCACCGGAACCTCAGCCCTGGGAGGGGGGTGGCAGACGCGGAGGTCTTGCCTCTGAAGATGGGCCTTTTATACGATGTGTTGCAGCTGTCGTGGAACGCCCCTTAAGTTTCAAACTGAAATGCTCATCGGGAGTGTTCGAGAAGGCTGCAGTTCCAGAGCTTCTGATTCCCTCTGCCGCTGAGTCTGTACTGATAATGAAGGAAGGAGTTCCCATCCTGGCTCAGTGGGAAACAATCTGACCAGCATCCATGAGGACGCAGGTTCAATTCCTGGCCTCACTCAGTGGGTTAAGCATCCGGTGTAGCCGTGAGCTGTGGTGTAGGTCTCAGACATGGCTCGGATCTGGCGTTGCTGTGACTGTGGTGTAGACCAGCAGCTACAGCTCCGATTTGGCCCCTAGCCTAGGAACTTCCACAGGCTGTGCGTGCGGCCCTAAAAAGACCAAAACAAACAAACAAACAAACAGACCAAAACACAACAAGGGAAACTGAGGGAATGTCCAGCCAAGGGGCTTGACACTGAGCAGATGAAATCAAGCTTGCAGTGAAACGTTTTTTTTCTTTCTTTCTTTTTTTTTAGGGCTACATCTGTGGCATATGGAGGTGCCCAGGCTAGGGGTTGAATCAGAGCTGTAGCCACTGGCCTACGCCACAGCCACAGCAATGTGGGATCTGAGCCGCAACTGTGACCTACACCACAGCTCATGGCAATGCCGGATCCTTAACCCACTGAGCGAGGCCAGGGATCGAACCCACATCCTCATGGGTACTAAGCGGGTTCTTAACCCCCTGAGCCACAACAGGAACTCCTGAACTGGGTTTTTAACTAGCGATGCGAGCAGACTTTGTTTTTAGTTTTTCGGTCCCAGTGCCTTCTCTTTAGCCTTTCTTTCTTTTCTTCCTCCCCCTTCCCACCCTCTTGGTGGCTAAGCCTTCGTGTGACATGCTCTTGGGCTCGTTCCCCCAATCCCTGTTTTTCTCTGCACCAGCCCAGCTCACGTGCTCTCTGGAGCTGTGATGGGGGTTGTTGGGGCTCCAGGGTCCAGGGCAGGGACGGGAGTGAGTGACAGTGGCTCTAGGCTCCCTCTAGCTCTGGCCCCGGTCCTCATGGGTGGCCAGCTGCCCTCTTCGCTCTTTGGGACTATGCTTCCCTTTCTCCAGAGGGACCTGCCGTCTTTCCTATGATGTTGCTTCAGGAACTGATTAGGTGAAATGATGCCAAACACGGCTTCCATAGGCTTAGGCATCCAACAGGTGACCCGTAAATGCAAGTGCCTTCCTGTCTGTGCCTTCTTTCCTGGATCAGGGCTCGGGAGCTGGCCCAGTGGACAAGCCCAGGACAGTGAGGGAAGCCAAAGGCCGGTTCCGTTCCTGTAACCCAGTCACTGCCTGTCTGTAAAATGAGCTGGGCTAGTCTCATGTTGAGCAAGTGTCTTTGGGGTCTCCAGTGGAGGGTTCTGATGGGGCCGTGATGGAGGACGAAGGTGGGGGAAGCTGCAGAGGAGGGGGAGACAGAGGCCAGCTGGGCAATAGCAGGTGTCCAGAGTAGTATGTCATCTCCTTGTTCACTGGGGGCAGACACAGACCCCAGCAGGCACTCTGAGGTCCAAGGGGCAGAGCGGGTGCTGATGGGTCCGCTTGATGGATGAAACTCAGAGAGCTGCTTGGAGCCAGGCCAGCCTCCTCACTGAATGTGAGTCAGAAACAAACCTTCACTGTGCTAAACTTCTGATGTTTTGAAGTCATCTGTTATAGCAGCGAGCACATTCCAACTGATACAGGGGGAGGGGACACCAGCAGGTGGAAGCTAGGATTCATTCTGAGGATCTGTTCCTACATCAGATATAATTCTTTTGGTTGCAAGTGACAGAAACAAAATCCAAAACGGTAAGGAGAAATTGGAATTTATTAAAGTTTGGGGGATAATCAGCTTCAGGCATGGCTGGATCTAGGTGCTTAGATAGAGTGGCAAGCCCCCCTTCCCACTCCCGCCACCTCCCTTTTCTTTTTCTTGGCTTCATTCTCTATAAGGTGGCAAAGATGGCCACTAGCAGCTCCAAACTTAGAAGCTCATTTATCCTTGAGGAAGGAAGTAATATTTTTCTCAATTATTCCAGAAAAAGCCTGGAGTCCAGACTCATCGACCCACTTGGGTCCCACCACGTCCATCTCTGATGAGGAAGGGGTCAGCCTTGGTCAACCTCCTGGCCCAGAAGTAGTTCAGGGGAAGGGCAGCTGGTCTGTGGGAAGCACATCCACATCCCTGGACCAGTTTCTGTGGACGCCCAGCATGCTCTGCGCGTGGGGAGGGTGGAGTGACTGAAGGGACCGGATTAGGAGGAGCTCGACCCTCCTGCCTGCCCACCCCTGCGTTCCTCCCAGCTGCCTCACCCAAGGGGTGGTCTTGGGGAGGGAGGGAGGGGCAGCCCTTCTTTACTTATTGAGTGTGTTTTTTCCCTCCTGCACAGAGAGCGTGGCTGTGGTGTCAGGACAGGTCCCGTCCCTGGCCTGCCTCTGCTTCTCTGGTGCGGGGGGCGGCCCGTGTCCCTGGGCTGGTCACACCCCTTGCTCTCCCCGCAGGTTTCTCTCTGAGGATCACGTGCAGTCAGAGTGGAGCCGTCCTGGCCCATGTCTGCACCTGGAGATGCTCTGACTTGTGGAGAGGCTGGTTCCCCAGCATCAGCCTGACCCGTGATCTGTCAGCTTTGTGGCGACTATCAGGGACCCTGGGGGAACTGTTTAGTGGTTTTTCTTTTCTTTTTTTTTTTTTTTTACCCATTTTCTTTATTGAGGTAAAATACATGTAACATAAAATATACTATCCTAACCACTTCTATTTTTTTCCCTCCCTTTCTTCTCTTCCTTCCTTCCTTTCCTTTTTAGGGCCAAATGTGTGGCATATGGAAGTTCCCAGGTTAGGGGGTGAAATTGGAGCTGCAGCTGCCGGCCTACACCACAGCCACACCAGATCCAAGCTGCATCTGTGACCTACACCACAGCTCATGGCAACGCCGGATCGTTGACCCACTGAGAGAAGCCAGAGATCAGACCTGAAACCTCACGGATACAGACGGGTTTGTAACCGCTGAGCCGTGACGGGGCCTCCCTCTTAACCACTTTTAGGTTCCCTGGCACTACGTAGCCTCACTGTGCTGGGCAACCCTCACCAGCATCCATCTCCAGAGTTTTTCCATCCTGCAAAACTGAGACTCTGTCCACGAAACACTAACTACCCCTCCCTGCCTTCTTCCCGCAGCCCCTGGCATCTACCAGTCTACTTCCTTCTCTATGAATTTGACTATTCTAGGCGCTTCATATAAAGGCAATCACACAATATTTGTTTGTAGGTGTGTGTGACTGGCTTATTTCACGTAGCACAATATCCTCAAGTTTCATCTCTGTTGTAGCATCTTCAGAATATCCTTCCTGTTTAAGGCTGAATAATATTCCCTTGTACGAATAGACCACATTTTGCTGTTACCCTCCTCTGTCAGCAGGCACTTGGGTTACTTTTGCACTTTTTGGCTGTTGTGAAGGGGCTGCTGTGAACACACATGCACAAATATTAATTCCAGTTCCTGCTTTCTATCTTTTTGGGTGCATATCCAGAAGTGGAATCACTGAATCTTGTGATGATTCTACTTTTATTTTTTTGAGAACCCACTATACAGTGGGAGCTGTTTTTTTAAAGCCCCTGATCCCAGTAGGAGGGCTTTATAAATCAGAGTTTATAAAGATAAGGGAGGAGTTCCCATTGTGGCTCAGCAGGTTAAGAACCTGACTTGTATCCATGAAGAAGGGGGTTCGATCCCTGGCCTTGCTCGGCGAGTTAAGGATCTGGTGTTGCCGCAAGCTGTGGTGTAGGTCTCAGATGCAGCTCGGATGTGGATCTGGCATTGCCGTGAACTGTGGTGTAGGTTGCAGATGTGGCTGGGATCCCAAGTGGCTGTGGCTGTGGTGTAGGTCTGCAGCCGTAGCTCTAATTCGACCCCTAGTCTGGGAATGTCCATGTGCTGGGGGTGTGGCCCTAAAAAGAAAAAAATAAAAAGATAAGGGAAAAAGCAAAAAGCCCTACCTTTGGGGCTGACATGGCAGCCCTGACAGGAGAAAGGATTTATTTTGACTAACAAGCCAAGCAGGATAATCCAGGCTCTGGGCAGGGGGTGGAGGAGGCAGCAGGGAGAAGGAGGAGCCTCGCACCCAGATGCCCAGCCAGCCTGCAGCTGGGGCAGCCGGCTTTGCGCTGATGGCAAATTGTCACTTCGGTGGAATTCAGGGGCGCTACTTCTGTCGTGAGACAGAATCTTATAATTAACTCACTCAGGGCCGAGTGCAGGGTGGGACTTTTCCAGGGATAGCCAGAGCCACTCCACCTGCATCTTCGAGGGAGGGGGCGGGGACCCCCCCTTCAGCCAGTCCCTGACTCATAATTAGTGGCGGTTGCCTTGTTCCAGGCCCCCTCCCCAGGCAGACTCTGGACCTCCAGCCGGAGGACAGGCTGGCTTGGAGGTGGAGGCCAGCCTGGGCGCAGATGCAGAAGATGCTGATCTCAGAGAGCGGGGTCTGCCCGGTCCCGTTCCTTCTTGGCCAGGGAGGCTGCGGATGCCGAGGTCAGGGCCCCCAAAGAGTGGCCCAAACTCCTCGAGGGATTAAACGACTTTGCAAATGCCAGCAGGGAAGGGAAAAAGCTTGTGATGCTTTCTGACCACGGGGCTGCCTGCAGCCCGGTTTCCCAAGCCCTGGGCGGGATTGGCGTCTGGAGGTCCCCTCTGGAATGTCTGGGCTGCAGCCGGGGTTCGCTCTAAATGAGAAACAGGCTGGCAGGCCGTGGCCAGCTCCTCGTGCGGTCTGGGCAGGGCCTCTTGGCACGGGCCGCCGCCGTGGAGGACACACTGGCTGTGCCTGGCGGCCCGCCCACCAGCATGGGAGGCTTGGGGGCCCTGGCCAGCTGGTTCAGGCCAGCGGCTGGAGGCCGGGCACCGCCCCGGAGGCAGATGGAGCCGGTTCTGCTTTTGACTCGGCCCCTTTGTCCGTCGGCAACCTTGGGAACAATGTCGGTCACAGAGTCTCAGTTTGCTCACACTGAAAATGGGAGCAACGAGGCCCCCCAGCGTGTCTCACGGCACAGAGGTGGGGAGTAGAGGTGATACTTCATGGACCTCTATTGCCCGGGGAAATCTAAGACCTGACTGATCAGTTAGATCTCAGATCAATTAGAGCTCAATGCTTCATTGTTGTTTGTTTGTTCGGGGCCACGCTTTCAGCAGGTGGAATTTCCAGGTCAGAGATAAAACCCAGGCCACAGCTGCCACTCGAGCCACAGCAGTGATAATGCTGGATCCTTAACCCACTGGGCCACCAAGCAACTCCTCAATATTCTGGTTTTAAAGCCGTAGGAACGGAGGTTCCGAGAAACACAGGAACTCAGCCGGGGTCACGTGGCGAGCTATGGGCAAGTAGATCTTCCTATAAGCAAATGATTCTTTAAATCGGCCCTTCTCTCCGAGAGCCCAGCCCACAGCAGGCTTCCCAGCTCTTTCCCAGACTCGTCCCTCCCTCTCACCCTCCCAGCCCAGGTGCTGATTGCAGAACTCCTGGTTTCCAGCAGGCATTCACGGGCTTTTTCGGATCCTAGCGGCTCCCAGACAGCAGCTTTCCCTGAGATCCGGGGTGGCTCAGATCACGTTCCTTACATGCAGTCTCCTGCTTCCCGATCGGTGACATCTGGCTGATGTCATTTAACCAGGGGGCCCAGAAGAGACCTTGGTCCCCCATAAACATCTTTACAGTTACTCAAGGCTGCATTTTTTTTTTTCTTTTTTTGCTTTTTGGCATTTTAGGGCTGCACCTGAGACATATGGAAGTTCCCAAGCTAGGGGCTGAATTGGAGCTGCAGCTGCCGGCCTACACACCGGCCACAGCAATGCAGGATCTGAGTTGCCTCTGCAACCTACACCACAGCTCACGGCAACACTGGATCCTTAACCCTCTGAGTGAAACCAGGGAGCAAACCTGCAACCTCATGGTTCCTAGTTGGGTTCGTTTTGGCTTCGCCATGATGGGAACGTGTCCAGGCTGTATTTTTAGCTCCACTTGACAGCGTAAGAACTCAGAGAGGTTCAGTGACCTCTCAAAGGTCACCCCGAGGGAGAGGGGACGCTGGAGATCCACAGGAGCCACGGGGACCCTCAGGGTGACGCCGCCTCTGCTCCAGGTCGCTGCAGGAGGGTGGAGACGAGGCATCCAATCTGCCCCTTTTCCTCTGGAGAAAAGTCAGGGGCTTCCGTTGGTTGTTTAGGAGTGTGTGTGACCTCAGGCAACAACGCCGGCTCTTTGGGGCTCGGATTCTCCTCCCGAGGTCGGGAACGGAGATGCAGGAACGAGAAGGAAGGTGGGAGGAGGGGAGGACCAGAGGGGGCCCGAGGGGTCAGGACTGGGGAAGGGCCTTGGGAAGGGAGGGGTCTGCGGCTGGGACGCCCCCCCTTGGCCAGACCCACAAGGATCCTGAAAGTAAAGCCTGGATTTTCCCTCTTAGTGGTGGAGACGGAGTGTTTTAAGTGGGGGTGACAGGGTCTCTCGGTGCCTTGGGGAGACCACCGCGGCTGTGGCAGTGGAGAGGGCGGCCTGGAGGGTGTGAGAACGGAGCGGGAAGGGCAGCGAGGGGCTGAGGAGCGGAGGGCGTCAGGCAACAGGCCCCTCCCTTCGCCCCCCCCTTCCTAGGGAATTGGCGGTATTTACTTCTATTCCTGTCGGCAGTTTTGTTTTAGTTCCATAAACGCGGTGGAGCTGGTTGTGATTAGGGTGAGGATGGAGCCACCTCAAGGCCAGTCCCCGGCCCCCCTGCCACCTCCCGCTTCCTGCTCTCGGCCTTGACCTCTGAGCACTGCCCCCTGGGGCCCGCAGATGACATCTCAGAGGACAGCAGATGACGTCTCAGAGGCCACCCAGGACAGGCCAGCACTGAAGACGAGGGAGGCCGCCCTCATGGTGACACAAACCTCCCAGCATCCACACCTCTGGGAGGGCTGACCTGCCACCCAGGCCCCACTTGGGCTCCTGGCTGCTGCCTGGACCGAACCCCTCCATGGTCCTGTGTGGACCCCAACCCCACTGATGCTACAATCCCACACAATCTCCCCTGCAACGATGGGGGGCCGTCGGGGTGGGGGGCTGATGGGGATGTGTCAGCGCACAAGTTCCAACTCAAGGAAACAGGTTGGGGAGTTCCCACTGCAGTTCCGTGGGTTAAGAACCTGATGTTGTGTCTGTGAGGATTCATGTTTGATCTCTGGTCTTGCTCAGTGGGTTAAGGATCCAGCGTTGTGGCAAGTTGCAGGGTAGGCCACAGACGTGGCTCGGATCCCGCGTTGCTGCGGCTGTGGTGTAGGCTGGCAGCTGCAGCTCCGATTCAACCCCTAGTGTGGGAACTTCCGTATGTAGCAGGTGCAGCTGTAAAAAAGAAAAAAAGAAAGGAAAGAGAAGAAAGGAAAAAAAAAAGAAAAGAGAAGAGAAGAAAAGGAAACAAGTTGGGACTCTTATGCTTGGTGGTGATGCCACCCCAGGGACAAGCCCTGCTCTAAGTTATAAACACATTCTCAAATCTGCTTGTAAACGATTCTTTTACTCACAACCTGGGACATCTCCAGAGCCAGCTCCATGCGGCACCTGTGCTTGGGAGCATTTTGTCTGAGAACTGTTGTGTAGGTGACATATCTGGGCAGGGGTGGGGCTGTCCCTGCAGTTTGAGCTGGTCTGGGGCCAACTCTGCTAAGGCCTCATTCTCCCACCTTCCCCAGGTCAAAGTGCGTACATTTGGAGAGGCACAGAGTGGCCATTTTTCTGGCTGTTAAGGGATGCTTACAGGCCTAGTGTTTGTGTATAAATAAGGTCTATGCCTTTGTTTTATCTCGGTATCCAGGTTTACAGGGATCTCTGTACATGTGTCTGAGATGGGGTGTGTAAGTGTGTGCGCTTTTGTGAATGTGTGTGTGTGTGTGTGTGTGTGTGTGTGTGTGTGTGTGTGTGTGTGTAGGGATGAAGGCGTTTCCATATTCTCCAAATGCTTTGAAAGCAGCACTTGGTGGCTCGGTCCAGCCAGGCTCTGGGCCCAGGAGGGGGTCATCTCAGCTCTGCTCAGAGGTGTCACCTACAACCCTAACGGTTCTCAGCCAAAGCTCTGCTGTCCCAGGGCAGGTGATGAGCTGGCAGCAGGGACATCAGGAAGGGCAACAGGGCCTCGCAGGCTGCTGCCCTGGGGGAGAGTATCCCTCGGTGCCCAGGGAAAGACTGATAGACATTTAAAGGGATTTATAAAAATGGATGGGAAAGCAGCACCCTTTCCTCCACTCCGGTGAGTCAAACCAGCCTCCTCTCCTCCGCATCGATCGTCCTGCTCTGTCTAAACACCTGTTAGTGGGGCCAGACTGTACAACTGAAAGCTTCTCCTTCAACAAATGGAAAGTAAGTCAGCTTCTCAGTCTCCCGCAGGAGCAATGTCACGAAATGTCTTGCTGAAAGGATACCTTTTTTTTTTTTTTTTTAGGGCCGCACACGCAGCATATGGAAGTTTCCACGCTAGGGGTCGAATCAGAGCTGCAGCTGCCGGCCTATACCACAGCCACGGCCACAGCCATGCCAGATCTGAGCCGCATCTGGGACCTACGATGCAGCGCATGGCAGCAGCGGATCCTTAACCCACTGAGCGAGGCCAGGGATGGAATCCGCCTCCTTGTGGATATTAGTCGTGTTTGTTTCCGCCGAGCCACAATGGGAACTCCCGAGGGAGAGATTTTTATTAGATCTGAGTGGCTGTGGGCATAAGTGTTGATCAGAATGGCCAAAGGGGAAGAGGAGCGAGGGTGGGTCCTGGAAAAGTCTCCACCAGCGTATTTGCTGCAACCAGAGACCGTCTGGGACGGGAACGCTCCAATTCACTGCTTAATATGACATTTGCTTAAAATGGAAACATGACACTATTCACAAAAAATTTTTTTTGGCGTCTTTGTGGCTCAACGGTAACAAACCCAACTAGTATCCATGAGGATGCGGGTTCAATCCCTGTCCCTGCTCAGTGGGTCAGGGAACCTGGCATTTCCGTGAGCTGTGGTGTAGGTTGCAGACGCGGCTCAGATCCCACGTTGCTGTGGCTGGGGTGTAGGCCGGCAGCTGTAGCTCACCGAATCAATCCCTAGCCTGGGAACCTTCACATGCTGCATGTGTGGCCTTAAAAATTAAAAAAAATTTTTTTTCGTTGAAGTATAGTTGATTTACAACGTTGTATTAGCTTCAGGTGTTCAGCACAGTGATTTAGTTATACATATATATATTCTTTTTTCACATTCTTTTCCCTTAGAGGTTATTAGAAAATATTGAGTTCCCTGGGCTATATGTATATATACAGTAAGCCCTTTTTTGATTATTTACTCTATATACAGTAGTGTGTATAAGACATTATACTAGGAGTTCTTCTGTGGTGCCGTGGGTTAAGGATCTAGCGTTGTCACTGCAGCAATTTGGGTCACTGCTGTGGCTTGGGTTCAATCCCTGGCCCAGGAACTTCTGCATGCCACGAGCTTGGCCCAATAAATAAATAAACACTACACTATTATTATAAATTGAAAATTAGAAGCACATACTATAAATAGAAGGGAATAATCAAAATAAGCCCATATCTGGAGGTGACATCATGGTTTACATAGAAAGTTTCAAGGAATCTACAATAAAACTCCTAGGATGAATAAATGAATTCAGCAAAATGTGGGATACAAGATAAACACAAAGAAATCAATTGCATTTCTAGAAACTTAATAAACATAATATGGAAATAGAAATTAAAAAATAAAAACCCACAACATCATTTATAAATATTTGAAAAAAAACTTGGCCGTTAGCTTCAAAAGACTCGTACGGATCTCAGATCCTGGAAAATCCTGAAGTACTGATGGAAGAAATGAAAGAGGAGCTAAAAAAATGGAGAGCCATGCTGTGGCAGATAATAAAGACATAAATTTTCCCTAAATGGATAGAGAGGTTTAACCCAATGCCTACGGAAATGCCAGCAAGACTTTTGTAGATATAGGGAAAGTTATTCTAAAATTTCGATGGGAGGGCAAAAGAACTAGAATATCCACAATAATTTTGAAAAAGAAGAATAAAGTATGGAAGTTCCCACTGTGGCTCAACAGGTTACAAAATGGACTAGTATTCAAGAGGATGCAAGTTTGATCCCTGGCCCTGCTCAGTGGGTTAAGGATCCGTCATTGCCGTGAGCGGAGGTGTAAGTCTCGGACAAGGTTCAGATCCTGTGTTGCTGTGGCTGTGGTGTAGGCTGGCAGCTACAGCTCTGATTCCACCCCTGGCCTGGGAACTTCCATATGCCATAGGTGCGACCCTAAAAAAATAAAAAAGAATAAAGTAGGAGAAATCACTTTGCCTGACTTCCAAGACTTATTCTGTAGCTTCAAAATAAATGAGCTAAACGATGCTAGTGCATGAAGCACCTCTGAGCTCTTACACGTGGCTCAACCAACACTTAGAGAGCAAATGCCTCGTGCCCTGCCTTAGCCCCACCAGGGCTACACAGAAAAATGGGCACCATCCCTGCCCTGGAGGGGCTCCAGAAAGTGTGTATGTGTGATAGAGAGAGGGAAAGACAGAGAAGGAGGTGGGCAGAGGGGAGACAGAGCGTCACAGCATCATCCAGGACTCGTGCTGGGCTCAGGGCCCAGAGGGCTTCCTCTCCTCTTTTTTTTTCTCCATGTTTTTCATTTTTTCTCCCTTCTCCTCAGCTCTCGGGGAATGCTGCATTTATGAGGAAGGGCCGTGCAGGGCGAGGACTTTCATCACTTTCTAATTTGCAGCAGCGGATTGTATCCCTTTGAAAAAAAGGATGCAACACGGCCCCCCAGTAGACGGAAGGCTTGTGCCCCGCCCAGATCCGTAAGGGGGAGCCCTCATCCCCAGAGGGATGGTATTGGGAGGTGAGGTCTTTGCGAGCTCAGTGGGATTAGTGTCATGAAAAAGCCCCAGAGCACTCGCCCACCCGGCCGCGTGGGCGTCTGTGAACCAGGGAGGGGCCCTCGGCAGACACTGGATCTTCTGACGCCTCGACCTTGGCAGCCCCGTCTCCTGTCTCCAGAACTGCTGGAAAGAAATGTATTTGAACTGCCCAGGCTGTGTTTGTTACAGCAGAGGAAGAGAACACCTCGAAATCTAAAACGGGCAAAGGTGCGGCCGCTCGGGTAGGGCGCTACCTCCCCCACCTGTACAGAGCAGCCCCCCGGGAAGCAGATGCTGAGCTGGAGGTGAATGGGCACGGAATTTAATAGGCATAAGTACCCATGGGAGAGCAGGGCAGGCAGAAGTCCGGCAGGGATGCAGGCTCAAGGCAGCCCAGCTGGCTGGGCCATGTACCTGCTGCAGGCTGGGCCTTGCCACTCCTGTCCCTGGCTGTCGTCAGCTGTGCGCTGCCATGGAAGGGCAGGCTCTTGGGTGAGGCTGTCTCTGCAGTGGGCACCCCCCTCAAGGGGTGAGAGCAGGAGGCAGCAAATCCTTCATTTGAGAGGATGAGGGGGTGCCTTTCCAGGTCCAGTCTGGCCTGCTCTGTAGTGCCCTGGACCCCCTCTCTACACCCCTGGGGAGTGGCTCCTTCGGGATTCTGGTCACTATCTTCCTGGGGGCCTAGAAGAGCAAGGCTAGTGGATGAACTGCAGCCCGTCTCCGGGTACCACTCACGGTCATGATGGGGGGGGGGGCTCCCTGCTTTGGGCCTCAGTGTCCCCTCCTTGGCTGGTCTCCAGGTGCATCTGCTGGCCCAAGAGGCCAGGGACCCAGGTCACCAGGACTCTCTCAGGCTGAGACGGCTGAGACACTTAAGCATTTACGATTAGAACTGAGAAAGAGAGTGTAGCAGAAACCCCACAGGAGCCCTGTGAGGCCTCCATCTGTCCCCCTGGGGTTACTCCCCGTGGGGCTGGCAGGTGACAGGGGCCATCTGATGGCACAAAGACCTTCACACTTACCCACACCCAATATCCACCTACCCGCCTCTACCCCAAACCACTCACCCCCCACCTTAGGTTTTTCCCTTTACAAGCCCTCGTCCAGCCCGCCAGGCTGTCCAGCGCTGCCCTCGAGTCCACCTATGTTCTAATCCACGCTACGTCTCCTTCCCCACAGAGTGGACGGTCAGGGGCTCTGCTCGAAGTGCTGCCCTTTGAGAGGGTTTGTGAGGGTCCCTCCCACGGCCATGGGTGTACCCTGAGGAAGGGGGCACGCACAGCCTTGTTGCATGATGGGGGCCTGGGCTACCTGCTGGGCAGCTGGCTTGGACCCTCTGGTCCCGCCATGATCCATCGCAGACACACCCCTTCTGCTTTATGACGAGCAGCTGCCTAACTTCCGTCTTGGTGGGTCTGAGAGACCCAGCTCATGATGGGCAGTTCTGGACACCTGCTTACTTCGCCTTCTTCTCTTTCTTCACCTTCTTCTTTTGCTTTTTAGGGCTGCACCTGCGGCACATGGACGTTCCCAGGCTGGGGGTCAAATCGGAGCTATAGCTGCCAGCCTACACCACAGCCACAGCCACACCAGGTCCGAGCTGCATCTGTGACCCACACCACAGCTCACCGCAATGCTGGATCCTTAACCCACTGAGCGAGGCCAGAGATTGAACCCGAGCCCTCATGGATACTAGTCGAGTTCTTAAACCACTGAGCCACAATGGGAACTCCCAGGATACCTGGTGATTTCTTAAGCTACAGCCTGGCATTCCAGCTTTATCAGGGTCCAGTGACATGACAGAATTTATTTATCAAAAGGCACTAGTTCTCTGTTGCAGGTGGTGTGACCTTGGGGCCAACCCCCAGGGGTTTCCTCTTGCTGGATGGGGGAAGGGGGGGCCTTACCCCGACTCCCCAGAGCTCTCCTCCCACCCCCAATACTTCTAACACCATGGGATCTTCCGGGTCCTGCAGCCTGAGTGGCAGTGTGACTTGTCCTGCTCTCTGGTCTCCATTAAAGTTGGCAGCTGTTCATGTCATCTGCTGGCTGGGCCAGAGCACTATTCCTGAGTATGGGGTATCAGAGGCCCGCCAGGCACTGTGCTTTTCTCTTTATGGCAGGAGGTACCAACACAAAAGGTCTCTTTTTACCTTGGAGGCACTCTCCCGTGACGCCATTGGCCACTGGACCTCTGAAATCTGTGCTGGTGCAGGAAGCATGTGACTTACCAAGGGCTCCAGGTTGCCATCCACTTCTTACGCATCAGAGATGGGTTCCGTGGGAGAGCACCCCTGAGTCTGTTCACATGCACGTGCTGGTCCAGGGCCTGCCCCTGTGCCAGGTGCTGGCTCAGACTCTGGATGGACCATGGTGAACAAGACAGACAGGGCCCCTGTCCTTCTGGGCCTTCCCTCTAGTGGGCACGGAGGCATTAAACAAGCAAAGGAACAAACAAATATGTGGTCATAAATTGTGGTAGATGTTCTGGGGGAGAAATCAGGTATTGGGTAAAGAATAACAGGAAGGCATGATTTTGTTTGGAGGATGGGCTGAGTAGGGATGCTGAAGTGATGTCTGTACTCAGATCTGAGGCTGAGCTAGTGGGATCCCGGGATCCTGGGGGGTGGGGTGGGGAGGGGCAGGACAAGGTCTTGGGCAGGAGTGAGCTTGGCGTAGTCTTGGATCTGGAGAATGGCCAGCCTCCGGAGCAGTGAGCAAGGGGGAGAGGGGTGGGGTGGGGTGGGTTTGGAGGGCGAGGTGAGCCTCATTCTGTGGGGCCTGGTGGAAATTTCCAGGAAGTAGGACATTTCCTAGAAGAACCCAGGGCATCCCCGGAGGGTTTAAGCAGAGATGTGACATGACAAGATTTCATTTACAAATTCGGTTCTGGTCACATGTAGAGGAGACACCAGAAGAGCACGTTTGGGTGGGCGGGTGGTCCCGGTGGGAGATGGTGTCTGGGGCAGAGGAGTGGTGGAGCTTTAAGACCCGTTTCCGGAGTTCCTGTTGTGGTGCAGCGGAAGCAAATCCAACTAGGAACTGTGAGGTTGAGGGTTCGATCCGTGGCCTCGCTCAGTGGGTTAAGGATCTGGCGTTGCCGCGAGCTGTGGTGTAGGTCACAGATGCAGCTCAGATCCTGTGTTGCTGTGGCTGTGGTGTAGGCCGGTGGCTGTGGCTCTGATTAGACCCCTAGCCTGGGAACCTCCATATGCCACGGGTGTGGCCCTGAAAAAGACAAAAAAAAAAAAAAAAGACAAAAAAACCCCCCAAAAACAAAACCCGTTTCAGAGGCGGAATGGACAGGACTCGGGGGCAGAAGGGCTGTGTGGTTGAGGGAGTGGCAAGTTCCAAGAACGAGTCCTGGGTTTCTGCCGAGAGCGTCTGGGTGAAGGGCCGTGCCACTTCCTGAGGCTGGTTTCAAACAATGTTTGGCCTGAAAGATGTTGTTTTGCAAGTAAGGCCTGCAGCCTAGTAGATGACTGGTTGGTCGCTCTTTCCGTTGTCCACCGAGTAATTTAATAAAAATGTACCAGTGCAGGCAGTTCTCGTCGTGGCTCAGTGGATTAAGGACCCAACATAGTACCCGTCAGGATTCAGGTTCGATCCCTGGCCTTGCTCAGTGGGTTAAGGATCCAGCATTCCCTCAAGCTGTGGTGTAGGTCACAGAGGCAGCTCGGACCTGGTGTGGCTGTGGCTGTGGTGTAGGCCGTCAGCTGCAGCTCTGATTCGACCCCTTAGCCTGGGAGCCTCCATATGCTGCAGGTGCGGCCCTAAAAAAAAAAAAAAAAATGTACCAGTGCTGACCATGCATGAGGCACTGTTTGAAGTTGCAAGTCCACAGAACTTTGTTTGTTTTTTAATTGATTGATTGATTGATTGATTTTTATGGCTGCACCTGAGGCATATGGGAGTTCCCAAGCCAGGGGTGGAATCTGAGCCACATCTGTGACCTACGTCACAGCTGCAGCAATGCTGGATCCTTTAACCCATTGCACTGGGCCAAGGATTGAACCCACCCCTCTGTAGTGACCTGAGCTGCTGCGGTTGGATTCTTAACCTGCTGCCCTGGCGGGAACTCTGAGTTTCCATCTTTAAGAAGTTGGCATTTTGGTAAGGGAGGCGATGGCTTTGAAAAGTGCATAACTGGACGTGGCTCATGGACCACAAGGGAGTGGGATGCAGCGGTGGGGAGTGGGGTGCAGTCGGCCAGTCCCACTGGGGGCAGAGAGGTTCCAAAGACCCAATGACGCATATGCACTTCTATGAAGGGATGGGACAGGGACGGTGTCTCGGGCAGAAGGCACAGCATGTGCCGAGCCCAGGGGCCAACCACAGCCTGGCCCCACAGGCGTAGCTGGGGATAGAGAACAATGCAGGACCAGAGGGTGGACAGGAGGGTCCCGAATAGGCATAAAGTCCAGGCTTGCTGTCTTTTGTTTGCTCGTACACAGTATCTTGAAGCACAGAGAGAAAGCACAGGGGTCTGTCTTGAGTTGGTAAATCAGAATGTGCTTCTAAAATTGCTCAGATGAAAGGGGGACACTCACCCGTTCCCCAACAGTGGGGCAAATGACCAGGTCGGAGGCATTGTCCCTCTGCCTCCCAGATCCCTCTGCGGGGAGAGGCCAGTGTGAGCATGTTAATCCAGCCCCGTCTGGTTCTTTTCCACCAAAGCTTCAATATGCATCTGATCGCAGGATATTGGATTTTTCTTTGAGGAAAGAAAGAAATGACTTATCTGGGGAATAAGCTGAGAGATTCCCCCCACCACCCCACCCCCAGCATTGTACTTTCTCTATATTGGGCTAAAATAAAGTTTGCTGATTCTCATGTAAATCTCTAAAGCCTGGGTGTCATAATATGAGTATTTTATGAGCCAGGTGAGTGGGCTGCCTCCCCAGAAAAGAAAGCAAGCAGGCAAGGAGGAGAGATTAGTGATTGTATATCCAAGGAGAAAGAGAAGAGATTCAAGTACTTTAAGTGCCTACAGCTCCTTGATACGGTGGACGAGAAATATGATTTCCTCTGAGAAGCAGTCCTTTTGGTTTATATTTGGAATTGATCTTGAAGTCTGGCAGATCTGTTCTTTTCGTAGGTGTTGCTGCTGCATTTCTCTTCCACCTTCCCTGAGCATGACAAATTGATGCTTCATAAAATCCTAGCAGCTTTGCTTCTTTCCTGTGTAACTTGTGCAGGACTCGTGATTGAATGAGGCACCTTGCTTGCTGCAACTATTCACTGTGTGACTGTTTGGTTTTGGCCAAGTGGGGACTTCAGAGAATCCTGTTTATTGTTATTATTATTATTATTTTTGGCCTGGCTCGCAGCGTGGAGAAGTTCTGCGGCCAGCGATCGAACCTGTGCCACAGCAGTGACAACGCCAGATCCTTAACTCACTGAGCCACCAGGGAAATCTCAGAGAATCTTGTTCATGTCTTGATGAATCTGAGGAGTGAAAAGCAAGGACAGCCCCCTGGGATCTTTTCAGTATGACTCTTCTGGTGGGAGGAAAAAGAACACCACAGCCACAGTGACACCAGATCCCAGCTGCATCTGCAAGCTACGCCACAGCTCGCGGCAATGCTGGATCTGTAACCCACGGAGTGAGGCCAGGGATCGAACCCACAACCTTACAGTGGCAATGTGAGGTTCTTAACCTGGTGACCCATAACGGGAGCTCGAGAGGCATCTTTTCTGACTTTAAAACCAAGGGGAAATTTTCAGGGCTTAGCAAATACAAAGCAAGACTCCAGGTGAGTTTGAGGGGGGTGACTGTACCTTCCATCACATGCACACCATGTCAGATGGCATGTACGTGTGTGCCACCTTTATCCTGAACACGCCACTTTAGGTCCGAAGGTCTTTTGGACTCATTCAATCAATTCCTTTGTGCTATGGATGAGACAACGGAGACCAGGACAGAGGCGTGATCCACCCACTCCCACAGAGTGAGCTGGGGGTGAGAAAGCCTTCCCACCAATCACAACGGATTTGATCTATTCCCAAGGATGGAGGTGACTGGTGGGATCAAGGATGTGTGCCTTTTTTTCTGGCTTTTGGGGATGTTTACTCTTGGTTTACTTCCTCCCTGAACTCGGGGGACATGTTGGGAGAACTCCAAGTCACGTGGAGAAGCCACATGGAGGCTCTCCAGTTGACAGCCCCTGCCGACTTCCAACACGGGCCCTCCGCCATCTGCGTGCGCCCTCTTGGAAGTCCAATCCGGCCGAATTTTCAGATGACTGCTGTCCTAGCTGAACCAAGAAGGAATCACCCTACTCAGCTCAGGGAATCCTCCAAACTGATCATTAATAATACAGTATTGATTTAAAACCTCACGTTTTTTGGGTTCCTGTTATGCAACAATGTTTAACTGGAACACTACTCCTCACGCGAAAATGCAAACCCATGCTTGGCTATCACTCTAAAATTTATCAACGACTCTCTGGTTTATTCTAAAATTCGGTGTTTTTCTAGTGGAAGGTCATGACTCACTAGTGGATCATAAGGCCATTTTAGTGGGCTGCAAAAAATTAAATCAAATAGACCAGGATTTATCAGATAGCATTATGCACAGATGGGTAAGGATTGTGAAATATTTGTTTCAATTGTGTGTGTTCTAGAATTGGCTGTATAATATATTTCTTATTGTGGATTCCAGTCCAAAAAGTTAGGCAAACATGATTCTAATTTGACCCTGGTTCTAATTTGACCGTGGGAGTTTTCACGATCTCCTCTTCCTCAACCAGAAAACCAGAATTAGACATTGATAACGTGACAGATCTGGGCTCCTCCTCGCCCATCAACCCAAGTACAGAAGTAAATAATCTCACACTGCTTTCTTCCTAATCCTTTTTGTTTGTTTGTTTGTTTGTTTGTTTTGGCTGCACCCATGACATACGGAAGTTCCTGGGCCAGGGATCGAATTTGAGCTGTAGCCACCACCTATGTCACAGGGGCAACAATGCCAGATCGTTAACCCCCTGTGCTAGGCCAGGGATTGAACCCATGCCTCCACTGTTACCCTAGCTGCTGCAGTCAGATCCTTAACCTACTGCACCACAGCAGGAACTCCCATTCCTTTCTATTCTTTTTTGTTTGTTTGTTTGTTTTTGTTTTTTTTTAGGGCTGCACCGGCAGCATATGGATGTCCTTAGGTGAGGGGTCGAATCAGAGCTACAGCTGCCGGCCTACGCCACAGCCACAGCAATGCCAGCTCTGAGCTGCGTCTGTGACCTGCACCGCAGCTCACGGCAATGTTGGATCCTTAACCCACTGAGCCTGGCCAGGGATCGAACCCATGTCCTCATGGATACTAGTCAGGTTCGTTACTGCTGAGCCACCAGGAGATTCCTTCCTTCCTTCCGATTTGTAAAACATTGAAAATCTTTCAGGTCTCGAGCTGGCATGCGTGTCCATGTCATAGCAGAGGACACACGCTACTACTTGCCCTGTACCTGGACCGTATCCGTCTGTGCTAAGGGGTGTATGCAACCGACTCATGAAGGTACTTAAATGATGCCCATTTTACAGGTGAGGACATTGAGCTTTGGGGAGGCCGAATAATTTAGCCAACATTATGCTTCCAGTAGGCACAGAGTCAGACTTCAAATCTGTGTACTCTGGCCCCATGTGTCCACTCTTACCTGACAAACTGGGCTTTTCTCCTTGGAAAAATTCTGGGGTAAGTCATTCCTCACTTTGTTCCCATTGTGCTGCCTTCCTGGCTTGCTCCTTCCTCCGCCTGTAACTCGAAGCACCAGCGGGGGTATCCGAGGCTGGAACGCGGCTGCCCTGTGTCCCGTGGGGACATTCAGAATTGCCACCTGTCCTGGGCTTGGAGAGGAGCCAGGCCTTTGTCAGTGCCTGGGAGGGAGCGTGTTCGCTTGCAAACCACTTCCCTTCTTGTTTAGGGGATGAGAATCAAGTCCATGGCTAAATAGTTGATGTTGGCAGAAGACTTAAGATAAGAGACTCGGTGCGATTTGGGGGGGGGCCTGTTTCTGCTTTACTTTCACTTCCCTCCCGACTGACTGTTTACGTGTTGAGTAGAAATCCTTCAGGAGGGGGAGACAAACCTGGCGGACAGACAGTCTCTGTTCCTTGGCTTTCCTGCTTGGAATCGTAGGCGCACAGGGGACAAATCTAGGGGGGTTCAGATGGGAACACTTTTTACCCCCGGGGAGCGGGGGTTCTTGGCACCGTCTAGGGACTTTTTTGGTGGTCCCACCTCCGGGGGGGGGGTTGTTGCCAGCATCTGAGAGGTGGCACCAGGGAGGCTGGTAAACATCCTACTGGGCACAGGACGTCCCCACAGCAAGGAAGTGTCAGCCCCAAATGTCAAGAGCACCACGGCGGAGAAACCAGGATTAATCTCTTAGTATAAACATTCCCGCACATGGAGGGCCTGCCTCGTGCCAGATGATGCGGGGAGTCAGAGTTGAAAGCAACACAAACGAAAACACGGTCTCTGGACTCAAGGAGCTTGCAGTTTGGTGGGAATGGCGAAGGCATGAACCCTTTCAGATGGAAGAGAAATATGGTGTTGGGGCAGGAGGGGTGCAAGGCTGAACCCTTCATAGAGGAAGCCGCTGGGACTGGAGGCGGGGTAGGAGGAGAAGGAGCACCCAAGACAAGAAAGCACAGGAGGAGTTCCCGTCGTGGCTCAGCGGTTAACGAATCTAACTAGGAACCATGAGGTTGCGGGTTCGATCCCTGGCCTTGCTCAGTGGGTTAAGGATCTGGCATTGCTGTGAGCTGTGGTGTAGGTCGCAGATGCGGCTCGGATCCTGCGTTGCTGTGGCTCTGGCGCAGGCCAACGGCTACAGCTCCAATTGGACCCCTAGCCTGGGAACCTCCATATGCCGTGGGAGTGGCCCCAGAAAAGATAAAAAAAAAAAAGAAAGCACAGGATGGGCTCAAGGTGATGGTGTGTGGGGTTCATGGAAGATGAGCGTGGAGAGAAGCAAGGAGCTCCTGTCTTTTCAGAGATTTAGAAAATACACAGATTCTAAAATGAATATAGGTAATACATATACATAATTAATACATACGTATTTTTAGACAGTCAGTGAGAAATGCTGAAAAACTAGAGCAGATTTGGAATTTTCTAAACCGGGTAGATGACTTCTGCCTGGAATGGGCTAGAGAATGGGGGAGAGATCATACTTGATTTTCATCCTGAAAAATTAGAGGTTTGACAAACCAGTTATTCCTGTAAGGTCTTGATACGCGGAGTTGAGGGAGACGGTAGTCCAGGTAAAGAGCTTGTCCTGAGAAAACGTCCAGAGGCAGAGAAATGAGGTCGTGAAGAGATTGCTATGTTTTCTTCTACAACATTCATAACTTTAGGGTTCACGTCTATGCTCATGATCCATTTTGAGGTAATTTTTCTGTGTGCTGGGAGATATACACTGCGTTTTTGTTTGTTTTTTTTTTTTTTCCCATATAGATACCCAGTTCTTCCAGCGTCTTTTATTGCATCATATTTTTTCTTGTTATCATCCAGGTGGTGATGTTTAGACCCTTATAGTTCATGTGATTACAGATAGGCTAGATTTAAACCTATCATCTTGCTTTTTTTGTTCTCTTTCTCCAATCAGTTGTTTTACTTTCTTTTTGTTCTGCCTTATTTTGAATCAACTGAGTATTTTTAGGATTACATTTCAGTCTCCTTTGTTGACTTATTATCCATAACTATTTATGTGATAATTTTAATGGTTGCTTTAACTTCTCATAGTCTAATTTGAAGTGGTGTATTGTATCTTTAAGAATCTTATAACAGCCCTTCCATGTTCCATTTCTTCCCTCCGGACCTTTGTGCTAGTTGTCTTATATTTTACTTTTTATATAATAAACCATACTTTTTTTTTTTTCTTCTTTGCTTTTTAGGGCTGCACCCTAGGCATATAGAGAGGTTCCCAGGCTAGGGGTCAAATTGGAGCTACAGCTGCCAGCCTACACCACAGCCACAGCGTTGCCGGATCCATGCCATGTCTGGGACCTACACCACACCTCACGGCAACACCAGATCCTTAAGCCACTGAGAGAGGCCAGGGATCGAACCTGTGTGCTCATGGATACTAGTTGGGTTCGTTTCTGCTGCACCACAATGGGAACCCCCTTACATTTTGTTTAAAGCATCAACTGTCTTTAGAGATTTAGATAATAAGGAACACGTTTTATATATTTACCCCATATTTACCATTTCTGGTGTTTTTTATTCTTCGAATCTGTCTTTCCCTCTGCTATATTTTTCCTTCCGTCTAATGAAGATACATTTTTGGTTTTTGCATATCTTCCCGTCTTGATTTCCCCTTCGTTTTGGAAGATAGAATTCTAGGTTGACGGTTTATTTTTCTTCCAGTACCTTAAAGATGTGGCTCCACTGTTTTCTAACCCGCATCATTTCTGACCAAAAAACATACTGTCATTCTTACCTGTACTCCTCTGTATGTCTTAACATTTTTTCCCTCTTCTTTTTAAAAACTTTTTACACTGAAGTATAGTTAATGCACAATAATATGTAAATTACAGATAGACAATAGAGTGATTTACAATTTTTTTTTTTTGGCCTTTTTTTAGGGCTGTACCTGCCGCATATGGAAGTTCCCAGGCTAGAGGTTGAATTGGAGCTGCAGCTGCCAGCCTTGCCACAGCCACAGAAATGCAGATCTGTGACCTACACTGCAGCTCACAATATTCCCTAACCCACTGAGTGGGGCCAGGGATCAAACCCGTGTCCTCATGGATACTAGCTGTGTTTCTCACCGCTGAGCCACAGTAGGAACTCATGATTCACAGTTTTTAAAGGTTATACTTACTGTCTTAAAAGTTTTCTCTTTATTACTGGTTTTTAGCAATTTGATGATGTGTTTTGATGTAGTTTTACTCATATTTCTTATGCTTGGGATTCATGGAGAAACTTGGATCTGTAAAATGTACTTTTCACCCAATCTGGAAAAACATGTCAACCACTATTTTTTCAAAAAATTTTGGTCCTATCCCTCTTCATCTTTTGGGACACCAATTTCATATCTTTTAGGCAACTCGAAGTTATCACACAATTCACTTATGTATCATTAATTTTATTCCTTTCTGCTTCATTTTGAACACTTTCTATTTTACGTCTTTTTTTTTTTTTTTTGGTCTTTTGTCTTTTTAGTGCTGCACCTGTGGCACATGGAGGTTCCCAGGCTAGGGGTGGAATCGGAGCCACAGCCACAGCAACACCAGAACCCAGCCGCATCTGCGACCTACACCCCAGCCCATGGCAACGCTGGATCCTTACCCAGCAAGGCCAGGGATCAAAACTGCATCCTCATGGATACTTGTCTGGTTCGTCAACCACTGAGCCACAAAAGGAACCCCTCTATTTTATGTTTTTAAACTTAATATATTTTTTTCCTTTTCAAAGTCTAATCTTCTGTTAGTCCCAGTGGTGAATTTGCCATCTCAAGTATTATAGTTTCATCACTAGAATTTCTATTTTATTTTTTTATTGGTCATATTCTTCTATTTCTTTGCATGCTTGCTTTGTTGCCAGACTTTGTGAATTTTGCCTTGTTTATTAATGGATATTTTGGTATTTTTATGTTCTTGAAATTTGCTGTGTGACGCAATTAATTTGATTGACAATAATTTAATCTTTTCAGTGTTTTTTTTTTTTTTTTGAAGTTTTCTCAGGCAGGATCAGACTAATATAACCTAAGACTAATTATTTTTCTCTACCGAACCCAAAGCTTTCTCATGGTTCTACCCAACACTGCATGAATTGTGAGGGTTTGCACTTTGGTGGGTGGGACCAGGGACTACTCCAAAGCTTTCTCATGGTTCTACCCAACACTGCATGAATTGTGAGGGTTTGCACTTTGGTGGGTGGGACCAGGGACTACTCCTGGCTCTGTGTGAGCACCAGGTACCAGTCCCTTTAATCCCATTGGATGGCTTTCTCCCCAGCCTTGCATCCTTTCATCGCGCACGTGCCTTCATCTGAACTCAGCTGATGCTCTGGGAACAGTGTGCAAATCCCTGGCGTTTTTTCTCAGTGCCTTTCACTTCTCTCTGGTTCTCTGTCCTGAAAGATCTGTCCAATTAATTCTCCTTTGTTCTCAGCTCCATTTCCTCATTCTTCCTGTAAACTCTCACAGCAGTAAACTGGGGACAACTGCGACACTTCATGTGCTTCTCATCACTGGGATCAGTGCCCTTTATTGCCTGATGTCCTTCCTGATCTTGAAAATCTTTGCTTGAGATTGATCTATTGATCAATCTATCTATTTATCTATCTATCATCTATCTGTCTGTCTATCATCTATCTGTCTATCTGACTGTCTGTCTGTCTATCTATCTATCTATCTCTGTATCCATATCTATCCAAAAATTTCATTGTCTCAGGCAGCAGAATAGATCCAGTCCCTGTTACTCTGTCTAGGTTGGGGTAGAAATCCTCCCAGAATTTTTTTAATCTCTAATGACATGATCAGATCTCTCAAGTGTGCCTTCCTCTCCGCCTCATTCCCTGCCCCACTCTAGGTCAGCCACCTCCATCTTTTACCTGGATGGTGCAGCCACTACACCATCTTCCTTTCTTGATGCATTTGACCTTGCTCAAAGAGAACTATGGTCCTTGCCCTCCGTCCCTTTGTGGTAAAGTCTAAGCCTTTGGAATATTACCCCTGATAAGGGTATTTGTTTCCCTGGGGGCTTTGGGATACATTAACAATGTGATTTAGGGTGGGGGCTTTGAGTCAAAAGGCATCAGCTCAGCCTCTGGAAGGGACAGGGACAGACGGGCCACGTAGGCAGGTTGAACCCAAGTAACGACTCTGAAAACCAAGGCTTGGGTGAGCTTCACTGGTTGGCAAAACGTCATGCGTATTGTCACCCACTACGTGCTGTCACACACTGATGCTGGGAAAGGTTTGCTGTCTGACTCCATGGGCAGAGGAGAGCTGGAAGCTCTGCATTTGGAACTTGGACTCTGCCCTGCTGATTTGAATCTCTGTCCTCAAGCTGTAATAAAACATAACCATGTGTTTAACGGCTTTCATCAACCTCTATGAGTCCCTTTAGCGTATTTTATCTGTGGATGGGCCTGGGGACCCCCAAACTTTTAAACAATGTCAGACGTGATGGCAGTCCTATGGACAGTTCCCTCTAACTCTGAAATTCTTTTTAATGCAATTTGCTTGGCCTTTTAAAAAAGAAAAGAGAAAAAGAATCTTGATGGGCCTCTCCCTTGTACAAACCCTTTGGTGATTTACTGATGGAAACTAAAGAACAAACTCTTTAACATGGTCCATGCAAGCCTATGACCCAGAGCCTGCCTCCCTCACCTTGCTGTTACCCCCCCTCTGTTGCTGCTTTGTTTTTCTTTATTCCCTTGCCCTCCTCTCTTTTTCTAGTTAACTCAACTTTCACATTGTTGCCCAACTCAGATTGGGCTGCTCACAGGTCAAAAGCCAATACTTAAGAAACAAGTCTTGGTTGGAAGGAAAGCTTGCTTATTTCAGGAGGCCAGCAACCTGGGGAGAAGGCAGACTCCTGTCCAAGAACCAGCTCCAAAGACTCTGCTGGTCATGAAAGTTTTTGAAGAGAGAAAGGGGAAGCTAATCACAGGTAATCTTTTAGGGAGGAGGAGTCAGAGTCTTCCGTATCTTTTACTGTGGCAAGCTTTCTTCTGATGGGTTGGTGGTGAGGTAACAGGGGATATTTTAGGAATCTCCTGCTTAGCCTGAAGTTACCATCCTCCACCCAGGTGGGGGGCTTAGTTCTTGCGGAAGAACTTAAAGATATTGTTATGCATATCCCTTGAGGAAGAGCCAAGACCCTGCTTGAATCACTGCACTATTGTTTTTGGCCTACTGCTCCTTTGTTTCTGCATCCTCTTACTTCCCTCATTAGGAACTGTTTGAATCTACTCTTTGAAACTCAGGGAAGGTCTAGGAGGCTGAACCCTTTTTCCTACAAACAAGAAACCGGGGACCTAGAAGGGCTTTGGTACCCAGGAGGGTCCTGCAAGGTCCTGTCAGTCCTCTCGGGCTGGCTCAGATCAGGTACCTCTTCAATGACCCTTGCGTTCTCCCAACCACTTTCCAAGGTGTAGCCGCCCTGCTGAGTGTAGCTAGCATGCTATGGTGAGAGCCACTCTTATGTTCACGGAGACACAGACGACTCAGTCCTTGGCAGAGGCTGGTCTAGTCAGTGCTGAGAAATTTCTCTTAATTAACCCTGGTGGAAGCTTTAACAATAGGCTCGAAGCCAGCAGGCGTTTTGGCTCCAGGGTCCCCGGTTAATTATGGAAGTGCTGTTCTGCCTTCCCTCTTCTCCCTCAACTCAAGCGAGGAAGTGGAGTGGGAACTATGAATCATACTTCTGGGTCACATTTCCTGTGATGTCACCACCTTCTTTGAAGCTCTTGGGCAAGACACTTCCCATCAGGGCCTCTGGTTGCTTCTGTGGAAAATGAAGCGTTTCAGTGAGCTCCGTGCTTCCCACCAATTTGACCACAATGTCCACTTTTATTTTCTCTTCCCCTGTGAGCCCCAATCCTGTTGCAAGGGACAAAGAAATTGGGTCTTGATGTGGCCTTTTGTTGTAATAAGGTCCTCCTAGGTGTCATGCTTGAGTTAGACAACAGGGATTCAGGAGTGGAGCAGGCATGGATCCACAGCCACAGTGAGCCCACATCTTCTGGAAAAGACAAATGAATGTGCTCAGGGTGAGCAACAGGGTTTAGTGGGGCAAGGGAGCTGGATGGTGCAGGGCCAGTGGAGACCTTTTTTGCTGAAGCTTGGCCTCTGTCTATGGTGCCAAATAGAAACGTGGCGATGGAGCTTTGAGTGAAGGAGAACAAGAGCTTTTATTGCTTTGCCAGGCAAAGGAGGCCACGGCAGGCTAAAGCCTTAAAGACTGTGCCCCCTCTTGGGAGAGGTTAGGAAGTGGTTTTACAGTTTGGGAGTAGATGAGGATCAGGGCAGGTGCAAACCTGCATTCTTCTTCGAAGCTGGTGTTCAGCGGCCCCAGGGCTGGTTCTGGTGGCCCTCCTCTCTGGTTTTCATTTGTTGGGGGTTTTAGTTCTGCAGAAGATCTTAAAGATATTGTTATGTATATTCCTTGAAAAGAAACGGGACCCTGCCCCAAGGCTGCACTATTGTTTCTTGACTGTTCCTTCCCATCTCCGTCTGGGCATCCCTTCCCTTCCCTGTTTAGCTATTGTTGGTACCTGCCCTTTGGAACTCAGGGAAGGGCAGGAGGGCAGGAGGCCAGCAACCTGGGGAGAAGGCAGACTCATGTGAGAACCAGCTCCAGAGATTCTGTTCATCATGCAAGTTTTTAAAGAGAGAAAGTCCCTGCTGTGAAATGGGGGTATCAAGGGTTGCTATGGTATCAGGAGGATGAGGAGCCCCTGCTTGTGCCTGGCACTTGGGGGTGGGAGTGGGGGTGAGAAGTCCTCTCCCAAGAGCGGGGGTGTCTGGTTCACAGGTGTCACTGTGATGTCGTGATGGGGGTCCAGCCAGAGGAGCCCTCCTCTACCCATGCCCAGTGCCGATGGACATTGTTGCGGGGGGTGGGCAGCCTTTCCATCAGGGCCCAGAATGCACTGACCGAGGGGACCCGAGGTTCCTCCATGGCCAAGTCGTACACATGTGTCAGGCCTTGATGCTCCTTCCAGAGCCGAGGTCCCGTGTGGACCTCACCCACCTGCAGCCACACCTCAGGGTCCAAAAGAGGAGGTGGAAAACCTCCCTTTTTGGAGATCGAGCCAGGCTTCTTCGGGAAGCAGAGCCAATAGGACATCTGTCTGTCTGTCTGTCTGTCTCTCCATATACCTGTATATACACGAGGAGATGTATTACGGGAATCAGCTCCCTCGGCCCTGGAGGCTGAGAAGTCCCGGGCGCTGCCGTCTGCAGGCTGGTGGGTCTTTCACTCCATCCAAAGTCCAGAGGACGAGGAGCGTCAGAGATGTCCTGGCTTAAACAAAGGACAGATCCGCCCTTTCTCCACCTATTTGTTCTCTTCAGGCCCTCGGGGGATTGGACGATGCCCACCCACGTCGGTACCGCCAACCTCCAGACACTAAAAGGCGCACACTCCCGTACATGGCCTCCCTGCAGCCGAGCAGAGGCTCTGGCACACAGCTGGTGCTTAATAAATGTGTGTCAGGATGGAATTAGGGAGAAACCTGCTGACAGATGGAGACGGCTGCCTGATGGGCAGAAACGCCTGCAGCCCAGCCGTTCATTGTGTTTCCCAGGGAAAACCATCAGGGCAGAAGGAGAGGGATGGGCGGATCCTGCACCCTCCCCCACGCCTCCCACCCCCGCGTCCCGGTCCATCTTCTGGACACATGACAGGCAAAGGGAAAGTAGCCAGTGTCCATGGAGGTGTGGCCCCTGCCAGCCCACAGCTGACGGGTGGCCTGAGGACTGCAAGGGCGTCTACGTGAGAGAGGAGACCGGGACCAATGGAAGGAGGGCCACGAGCAGGGGACACTGCCGTCTCTGAAGCCACACCCCGCCAGGCCTAGAGCCGGACCCTCCACTTATGTCCTGCTGCAACGTCCTCCCCAGATCCCTGCGGTTGGAGAACTGCCTGCTTTACAGGTGAGGAAACAGGCTCAGAGAGGTTGAGTGAGCCCCCCCCCAACACAGCTGGGATGGGATCCTGGGGTCCCGGCTTTTTCAGCCCCGCCTTGCTACCTCCTGTCAATCGGTGAGAAGGTTCCCGGTTGCGGGGTGTTCCTAGTCTCCATAGCATCACCCCTCACGCCCTTCCTCCTCCTGTTCAGGAGAGTTGCTAGGGCAGGTCCAGAGCCTTCTTCTTCTTCTTTTATTTATTGATTTTTAAATTTTATGACCATACCCATGGCATATGGAAGTTCCTGGACCAGGGATTGAATCCAAGCAGAAGCTGCAAACTATGCTGCAGCTGTGGCAACGCTGGATCCTTTAACCCACTGCCCTGGGCCAGGCATGGAACCTGCCCCTCCCTAGTGGCCTGAGCTGCTGCAGTTACATTCTTAACCCACTGCACCACAGCAGGACCTCCAGGTCCAGAGCTTTTATTTATTTATTTATTTATTTTCCCTTTTTTGGCCACCCTGAGACATGTGGAGTTCTTTGGCTAAGGATCAGATCTGAGCCACAGCTTCTGGATCCTTAACCCGCTGTGCCAGGCTGGGGATCAAACCTGTGTCCCAGGACTCCAGAAACCCGGGTCCAGAGCCTTGAGCTCCCTGACCTGGCATCTTTGATGGGAGCTCTCCGTCACTGTGGGAGCGTGAGGTGTATTCACACCGTACCGACGCCCACTGGACCCTCTCTGACAGCCCTCTGTGGCCAGGCTCTGGGGCTGCAAATTGTGATTCCAGCCACTGCTTGCGCTCAAGAGTGTCCCACACAGGGAGCCCTGGGACAACCACAGCACTTGTGTTCAGATGGCACAGGGGCACCGGGGACCCAGAGCAGGGGCCTCATTCACCCTTGGATGGCGAGCGACTTGGGGAAAGAGGCCGGGAAGGCTTCCTGGAGGAGGTGATAACTCTGCTTGTCTTGGAGGGACGAGGAGGATATTGAAGTGGTGGTTCTCAACTCTGGCTGCACTTGGAACCACCTGGGTACCTGTGTGCTGAGACCCTGAAATTCTGACTCAATTGGTCTTGGGTGGGATTGAGGCATTGGTATTTAAAAAAATGCAGTAAGCGATTCTAGTGGGTTGAGAAGTACTATCTTGAGGGGAGGAGAGATGCAGAGGATGGGACGTGGGGGAGTTTATTTCAAGGTACAGAGTTATAAAGCAGCACAGAGGCTGGCTGCAGTGCAGGCAGGCCAGGTGAGCCTGGCAGAGGTAGAGGCTGGACCCAGGCGGGGCCAGGTTGGGAAGGCTTTGGACATTGGCCTGGGGCAGGGGGCGGGGGTTGGTCTTTACCCAAAAGTTTTAGGGGAGAAAGGGTTCTGAAGTTCTTGGCAGGGGCAGGCCAGATAAGCTCTGTGGTTTGGAAGGTCCTCTGGGGGCTTCAGGGCCCAGGGTGAACGCCAGCTGTCAGGAATGAGTCACTGAGATGGGCGGGGGAGGGCGTCAGGGGCTGAGCCAAGCAGTAGTGGGCGGGGCCTATTGTCCACCTGAGAGATGCGGGCTACTGGGCCCAGGGGGTCAGGGAACCAGGAGCAAAGGACAACATCCAGGGTTCAGGCCTGAGCACCCAGGAGAGCCAGAGGGAGCCCCCAGGATGTCACAGGGACAGAACGAACAAGGCATGGTCCCTGTGCTCAAGCCCCCAGCTGTCATGTGCTTTTCCAGGAGCACCCTCCGCCAGGTCTGGGGTTTAACCTGTGGCTGTTTTTATTTTATTTATTTATTTAGGGCTGCACCTGCGACAGACATGTGGAAGTTCCCAGGCTAGGGGTCGAACTGGAGCTGCAGCTGTCAGCTTACGTCACAGCCATAGCAAGGGGATCTGAGCTGCATCTGTGCCTGGCACCAAAGCTTGCAGCAATGCCAGATCCTTAACGCACTGAGTGAGGCCAGGGATCAAAGCCGCATCCTCATGGATAGCAGTCTGGTTCCTAACCTTTAAGCCACAGCGGCAACTCCTCTTGCCTTTTTTTAAAATCAGCATAATTTAAACATGAGGGATCAGCTCCGGCCTGCCCTCCCCCTCGAGCAGACCTACTCCAAATAGAGCAGCATCTGAAGCTGTGGCCATTTGATGTATCGTTAAATACACCTTCTCGCACTTGGCACGTAAACCCTGATAAAGTTTCACTTTTAACAAAATAAATGACTCAATTAACAAGATGAAAAACAGCAGTGTGGTGGCAGGCCCACTTGGTGGCCAGGAAAAAAAGCCTGGAGAAGAATTATCCCAGCGGGAAGTTAATGCGGGCAGAGGCCCGGGGCTCTGTGGGCAACCGCTGACTGCCAGCCTGCCAGTCTGGGGTGGATGGGGCCTGCTGACCGCTATTGCAGCGGGGGTCGCCCACATTCTGGGCGAGGGCCCGGCGGGGGCCGTGGGGTCCAGGGAGCTTCCTGAGCAGAGCTCTGTGCTCTAGAGTCAGGCAGGGGTCCAGCGTGTGTGTGAGACCCAGGGTTGTGCACACATGGGGGCATCCTGGCTTTGGACTGCCCTGGCATCCACGTGTCACCGTTGTCCTTTAGTGAGGAGGTGCCCCCATGCCAGGCTCTGTGCTGAACCTGTACGTGTTTAATAGGAGGCAGGACACCGGGTTCTGAGTTCAAACCTCCTGCAACTTTGGGACGGTCACCCACTCTGTGCCTCCATCTCCTCCTGTGCGGACGGAGAGGGTTGGACCAGGGCCGACGTCTCACCGCAGAGGCGCGTGTCAGCGGACAAGCCTACAAAAGGGGCTGAGAAAATAGAATTAGACCCTTGTCCCCACCAACCACTAACCAGAGCCGAGCCCTCTGTTAGGATGGGGACAGTGTGGCGTCAGCGTGGCGAGTGCAGCACCTGCGGCTTTGTCACCCACCAGAACCCCGGTTCTTTTCCTTCTCCACCATTGTTGTGGCAGAAATGTCAAAAGGCCATTTACGCTCCTCGCTACCCTGAGATTATCGTGGTTATGAGCCTCTCTGGTCGGGTTTGTTATTTAATGCCTTAATAAAGAAGCACAGGCTTTTAATATTTGATAATTCTCAAAATAATGGGCTTCCTTTATCATCATGTGTATTTTATTTGATGCAGGCAGCACCATATTCTGAGAAAACACACCAGGCGTCAGTCAGCTTTTAGATGGGTCCATGGCGCAAAAATAGTTAAGGTCACCTGGCTAGGGACTTCCAAGGGCTCCTTAAACTCTGACAGCCTGTTAGTCTGTGAACTAGAGAAATCATCAAAACGACAATAACGTAGTTACAGATGCCAACTGTGTGCCCGGGCCACTGTCCGTTTTTTTTTTTTTTTCCTTCTTAGGGCCACATCCACGGCGTATGGAGGTTCCCAGGCTAGGCGTTGAATCAGAGCTAGAGCTGCCAGCCTACACCACAGCCACAGCAACGTGGGATCCAAGCCATGTCTGTGACCTCAGCTCACAGCAACGCCAGATCCTTAACCCACTGAGTGAAGCCAGGGATCAAACCCGTAACCTCGTGGTTACTAGTCATATTCATTTCCGCTGTGCCACAATGGGAACACTGCTTTTTTTTTTTTAATTGAAGTATAGTTGATTTACAGTGTTGTGTTAGTTTCAGGTGTATAGCACAGTGATTGATTAGTGTGTATATGTATATAAAGAATATATATGTATTCAGATTATTTTCCCTTATAGGTTATTACAGAGTATTGAGTTTAGTTCCTTGTACTCTACAGTGGGTCCTTGTTGGTTATCTATTTTTATATATAATGCTGTGTATCTGTTAATCCCAAACTCCTCGTTTATCCCTCCCCCCATTATGTTTTTAATTGGGTAACATCGTGCACTTAAGATCTTCAAAGTCTGCGTGTACAGGTTACGAATTTTGGCAAATGTGTGCATTCCTGCAAACAATACTCCCATTATAAGATGGAGCATTGACACTCCTTAAAGTCACCCGTGGGGACTAAGGGACCCTCAGGTCCCTCGTTGAAATATACCTTCTTTTCCACTCAAGCCAGAGGTAATCACTAATCTGTACTTTTTTCACCATAGATTAGTTTTGCTTTTAGAACATCAAATAGATGGACTCATATGTCTGCATCTAGTTTCTTTCACTTAGCACATGTCTGGAAGACTCACCCATATTGTTTCAGATATCAGTTCTGTTGTATTACTGAATGGGATTCTATTATATGAATTATGTTCCTTAGATGAGGTGTTTTTTTTCCCCCCTCCAGGTCTGCACGTGCAGCATATGGAAGTTCCTATGCTAGGGGTCGAATGGGAGCTGCAGCTGCTGGCCTACACCACAGCCATAGCAACACCAGGTCCAAGCCACGTCTTTGACCTACACCACAGCCACAGCAATGCTGGATTGGAGTTGCATCTGTGACCGACACTGCAGCTTGCAGCAGTGTCAGATCCTTAACCCACTGAGCGAAGCCAGGGATCAAACCCTCATCTTCATGGACACTAGTCGGGGTTCTTAACCCACTGAGCCACAGAGGGAACTCCCAATTTAAAGCTTTTACGGGGAGTTCCCACCATGGCTCAGTGAAAATGAATCTGACTAGTATCCATGAGGAGGCAGGTTCCATCCCTGGGTTAAGGATCCTGCATTGCCGTGAGCTGTGGTGTAGGCTGGTGGCTACAGCTCTGATGTGACCCCTAGCCTGGGAACTTCCGTATGCTCTGGGTGCAGCCCTGAAAAAAAAAGGTTTTCCAGGCCTTGATTGAATCAAGGCGGGTGTGCTCTTCCCACATCCCTGCTCTGTGGGTTCAGGACTGCCCCTTGGGGCTGGTAAGTCACGTGATGATGGTGGGGCCAGGACCGGAAGGCAGGCCGTCCGAGGTGGGGACTGGGGACCACGTGTCCCAGGCCTGAGCCCGCCTCCGAGTGACTCCTTGTCCTGGAGCTCCTGCTGTGATGCCGGGATGTCCACTCCAGCGGACACCTCATCCTCAGAGGGCTTTGGTTTGCCTCCTGGCTCTCAAGGTGCAGACACTGACCAAGGGCCACACCAGGGAAGGAGCTAATACACATTCAACGGTGACCATGACCCTAGCGATATGCCAGGTGTGGCCACAGCTCTCAGAGTGTGCCGTCCCCACTGGACAGAGGCGCACACGGAGGCTCGCCCCTGAGCCAGTGTGTGAACAGGCAGTGAAACTAAACATTGCACTTTCGGGCTTTGTGGCTGCTACACACGGGGAAGGTCATTCTCGGGTCTTGGAGGGGGGTTCCTGAGCTGGGGCCCCTGCGAGGACGGAGATCTGAGAAGGGAGTGACACATGCTGGGGGGCCTTCTCCCAGGGCTCAGGTGAGCAGTTCGTCGTCGGTGCTGGAGAGTGGGAGGGTCCTGGGCTTGGGGATGCTGGAAAGTAGGGGCAGACCTCAGGTTTTAAACAACAGCTATGAACTGGAACCTTCTTTAAGGCTGAGGGAGATGAAATGTGAGCTATAAAGGAAAATTCCAGTTTGGGTCCCTCTAAACAGGTCACAGCTCTGAGACTGGACTGCAACTTTTTAAGAGAAGTGACACTGTATTTCGCCTTTTGTTTTTTAAATGGATTATACAAAAAGGCTGTTTATTTTCTGTCCTCTCCAAAGAATGATATATCATAAATTTCCAAATCATGAGTCTCCTCTGCCTTTTTTTTCAAAATATCCTTTTTAAAAATCATTTTAGTTTGTATTAAATACAGTCAATTTACAATATTTCTTCAATTTCTCTTGTATAACAAAGTGACCCCGTCACACATAGTCCCCTGTGCTGTGCAGTAGGGTTCCACTGCCTGTCCATTCCAGATGTAACAGTTTGCATCTAAAAACCTGTGCAGGTACCTATGCCTTCCAGCTTCTCAGGCCTCCACACCTCTCACCCATGGCGTTTCCCAAAGTGGAAAGCCCGTACCAGGAGAGAAGGTAAGACTGGGCAACTCTGTATGTTCTGGGCCCCTCTCCCTTTCCTGGACAATCCCTGTGGACATTCAGACAGTAAAGGCTCTGAGAAGTCCTGCAGCAGAGAGATGTGCTTTGCTTGGTTCAACCCAGCGTTTACCTCCCTTCACTGTCTGCGAAGTGTCAGCCCAGCAGCAGCTTCACACTTGGTGATGCTCTGGTCTGGGGTCCAGACAATGCAATGTTTTCTGGAATTTCAGTCAAGGTTTCCACTCGGCAGTGCCGACCCATTTACGTAGCCCCTCCTGCCTCCAGACCAAGCTCGTTGCTACTGGCTACTTCCTTGGCTCCCATCTGGGGTGACCAGCCTCTTGGAAGAGACAGAGCTTTCTCCATCTTTCCGGAGGAGCCACATTCTCCCTGCTCCTCTTCCTTCGGGTGGGCCCCGGGCCATGCCATTTCGTTTTGATTTCTGACTCGCTGGAATTCTTGGGGAGATGCAGTGCTTCATGCATGAAGCCTCCTGTCCAGCGGCCCATCCCCGACCCCCAGCCTCTGTCCCTGGCTCTGCCTGGGTGGCCCCTTTGTCCTGGCTTTTACTCTCTCCTTTCAGGGAGTGATGAAAAGTTCTAAAGATCAAAAGAGGCTGCATTTCTAAGTCCTGGAGCCAAATGCCACCAAATTGGCAACGTCTGAAAGCCGAACTCAGCAGTCCGGTGCTGGATGCCAGACTGAGAAAAGGAGCAGCAGTGGACGGGGGCCTGACGGTAAAGCAATTGTCTGGGATTCTCCCGGGCTCTTCCAGCCGAGCCGGCCACCGCGACCCACCTCCCTCTTTTCGGTTTGCATTTTCCTCTTGAGCCTCAACTCCCCAGCATGCATTGCTGCCAGTGACCTTGATCCCAGCTGGGGCCACCTGCCGTCTTCATCTCACTCTCCGGCACTCCCTGGCCCCGTCTTGCACTTCTTAAATTCTGGTGTAAATAAAGGGGCAAAACCTCCATCTTGGTAGCCCTTTCAATGTGGAAATGAGTGTCTTTCTTGGACGCTGGTGGCATTTTTGTCCTGGCACCAGTGACAGGTTAAGCTTGGCAAATCTCTCTTTTTGGCCAAAAAAAGGGGGCAGGTGGATATATTTTGGCAGGGGCAGAAAAGAGCACTTGAGAAGTCTCTAGATGCTCTAAGTGTCTTTTTATGCCTCCTGGGCTTTTGCATAAACCGCTCTGTCCAGCTCCAGTGCAGTCCTGCATGGGGATTTGCCCCTGAGCCTCAGCGCTTCAGCCACGTGATGGGGCTGTGGCCGAAGACCTCATGGTCTTATAGGGAGAGTGGGACATGGTTCGAGGTTCAGCAGGAACCCTGCCTGCCCCAGGATTGCGGTGGCCAGGGATGTCCTTTTCTTCTCTCCCAACAGTGCTTTGCTCCCATGCTTTAGTGAGCGGTTTGCAAATGAAATCCAAGGAATGATTGTGAGTTCCGTTTTTTTTTTTTTTTTTTTTTAACATTTTTTTGGAGTTCCTATTGTGGTTCAGTGGAAACGAATCCGACTAGGAACGATGAGGTTGCAGGTTCGATCCCTGGCCTTGCTCAGTGGGTTAGGGATCCAGCGTTGCTGTGAGCTGTGGTGTAGGTCGCAGACCTGGCTCGGATCCCGAGTTGCTGTGGCTGTGGCTGTGGCTGTGGCATAAGCTGTTGGCTACAGCTCTGATTCGACCCCTAGTCTAGGAACCTCCATATGCCGCGGGTGTGGCCCTAAAAGGACAAAAAACAGAAACAACAAAACGAACAAACAAAAAATATATTTTTTATTCTTTTAAATTTATTTATTTATTTATTTAATTTTGGGGGCTGCATATGTGGCATATGGAAGTTCCCAGGCTAGGGGTCGAATTGGAGTTGCAGCTACCAGCCTATGCCACAGCCACGGCAATGCCAACTCTGAGCTGCATCCACGACCTATGCTGCTGCTCACAGCAACGCCAGATCCTTAACCTACTGATCGAGGCCAGGGATTGAAGCCACATCCTCATGGATACTAGTCGGGTTCTTAACCTGCTGAGACACAATGGGAACTCCTAAATTTAATTTTTTTTAATTGAAAGATGGTTCATTTACAATGCTGTGTTAGTTTCAGGTACTCCACAAAGTGATTCAGTTATACGCACACATATATGTATATATTTTCAGAGTCTTTCCCTTATAGGTTATTACAGAATATTGAGCAGATTTCCCTGTGTTATACAGGAAGTCCTCATTGTTTATCCATTTGATGTATAGCAGCATGTATCCGTTAATCCTAAACTCCTAGTTTATGCCCCCTTTCCCCTTTGAGAACCCTAAATTTGTTTTGTATGTCTGTGGGTCTATTTTTGTTTTGTAAATAAGTTCATTGGTATCTTTTTTTTTTTTAAGATTCCACATATAAGCAATGTGATACGTGTCTTTGTCCGGCTTACTTCACTTTGTGCGATAATCTCTAGTCTGATTGTAGGATCTGAGACAATGTATGAGAAGGTGCTTTATAAACTCTGAAGCAGTAGAGCACACGATAGCAAATAACCTCGCCCCCAACATCACCAGCGGCTTCCCGACCTCCCACGACGCGGTTTTAAATGGATCCCCATCACGGGGCATGATTGCCCGGCCCACAAAAATGATGCACCGCTTAGTGGCTCTGCCGCGTCTCTATGGAGGCGGTGCGGTGTGAACCAATAAAAGGGCTTTGCAAGCCCGACAATCGTGATTCCAAACCTGAACCTGCTGCAGCACCAGGGAACTCCGTGGCAATTTATCTTGGAATTGGGGCAGAGAGAGGCTGAATTCGGTAGCCACAGGGACTTCGGCTGTGAGAGGTTGACAGCCATTGGCAGGAGCCTCTGGTGGCCTGTGTACCAGCTGATGGCTGATGTGGCTGCTCTCTAGAGAAAAGAGGTGGGAGAAAGAGGAGAAGCAGAGGTGGGAGGCCAGAAGACCAGAGAGGAGGGAGACAGAGCTGGTGCGTGCGTGCGTGCGTGCGTGCGTGTGTGTGTCGGGTAGGGAGAAATACAGCTACAGGGGGACACAGGCCCTAAGACTGTCAGCCACACTTTGCTTTCCTCCTGCCCTGAAATTTCTGGCTGTACCTTCTCTGTGTCTCCTTCCCGCACCCTCCTCACCCATTGCCCGCCCCGTGTGTTTGAACTAGCTGAGTGGGGTTCTCCTTCATGTAGTCCACATGCCCTGAAAATCCCAGCCAGTGTTCCCATTTTATGGTTGTAAAACCGAGGCTCTGAGATATGTAGCCAAGTGGCCACACAGGTGCTAGATCTGACACCTGGGGTCCTGCCCGCAGGTGAAGCTCCCAGGGGAACTCTGGGTGGGCAGCTTCCATGACAAAGGCCATCACTCACTCCTAAAGCATGGTGGCTGGAGGCAGCGGCCTCCTCAGGGATGAGCAAAGAGCAGGCCCTCCTCTCCCCTGGGACCAGAGGTGAGCTAAGACCATTTTTCAACCAAGACCTCACCTGGCCACACCTTGGACCCCAGAGGGTATTGGGTACCACACCCTGGAGAGCAATGTCTGGGCTCCCTGCTCACCCTCTCTGGGTTGAGCAAAGACGAGGCGATGCCTCAGAAGAGAGACTTTGGAACTGTCCTCTGGCCCCTTGAGGCCTCTGTTCCCCTCTGCCCCTTCCCAGGTGGCCCTCCCAGTCTGGACCAAGCCTGGGCCTCCCTGGGAGGTAAGGTGTGAGGGACACCGGGTGGGCAGAGGAAGGGGACATGGGAGTCGCATCTTTCTCCAGGAGGCTTCTGGGCCATGAGCTCTCTCTCCAGCACCTGGTGGGCCCTCCGTCCATGTGTCCCCACACAGCCCTCCTCTTCTGCCTTCACCCCTGCTGGGCTGGGGGCTCCTGCAGACAGTTTTGTGCCCTGGGACACGGCGCAGTGTTAGCAGACACTGAGTGAATGGGGCTTGTTGAGTGATGGAAACGGGAGGAGAGAGGGAGACAGATGCCAGGGCTGTTGCCACCCAGGACAGAACCAGGAGCCATCCCTGCCCTGGGGGCTCTGAAGTGGCCATATTCATGTTGTTTTCTGTTTTTTTAAATCTTCTTAGGGCCATGCCTGCAGCATTTGGAGGTTCCCAGGCTAGGGATTGAATCGGAGCTGCAGCTGCTGGCCTACGCCACAGCTACAGATACGCAGGATCGGAGCCACAACTGTGACCTACACCACAGCTCACAGCAACGCCAGATCCTTAATCCACTGAGCAAGGCCAGGGATTGAACCCTCCTTCTCAAAGATACTAGCTGGATTCGTTTCCACTGTGCTACAAAGAGAACGCCTAATTCTTTATTTTTATCTTACTAAATGTATTTTGGCCAATGAATTTAGAACGCGTTTGGAGGGAGGCTGAGGACACAACAGTTTAGCCCTCGTATTTGAAATGATGAAACATCTGGAAGAAATACAGATTTTAAAATCCAGCGGTGGACCTTCCTTTGTGGAGGTCTCGAGAGAGACTGGAACAGGGCAAAGAAGTAGTTCACTCTTTTAAGCCTCAGTTGTCCCATCTGCAAAAGGGGGGTTAGTAAAACCCATTCCAGAGGTTTGTTGGGATTAAAAGAAACCCTGTGAGTATCGTATTCCTTTCTTTACAGGGAGCTGTTATTTGGAAGTACATAACTGGGTCGCTTATAAATGTCACACATCTTCCCTTTCTGTGAAAAGGAGCAGAGGTTGCTAGTGACCTTATTCTGTCCCCTGGCCCTCTGCTGAAGCTGCACTATGACATGAATCTGTGCAATGGCCAAATGGCCAAACCTGCCCCCATCTTCCGTGACTGATACCAACACGGAAGCGAAGGGCCAGGTCCTTCAGGAAGCTTCCCTGCGTCTCTTGAGGGGCATGAAAATTATCCTCTCTCTAGGGTCCCATCCTGGATCAGGTGGTTTTTTTTTTTTTTTTTTTTTTTTTTTTTTTGCAATGTTTAACAGAAAATCCAACCCAGAAAGGCTTATACGATGAGGGGCTTTGCCTTCATTCTTTAGAACAAGTCCAGAGGTGTGTGGGTTTCAGGCGCTGGATATCACTTCAGTGTTGGTATCAGTCACGGAAGATGGAGGTAGGTTTGGCCATTTGGCTGTTGCACAGATTCATGTCAGAGTGGAGCTTCAGCAGAGGGCCAGGGGACAGAATAAGGTCATTAGCAACCTCTGCTCTTCACAGAAATGATATGGGATTGGCTCTGATTCTTTGGGATCTTGGGTCCTGCTGGATGTGTGGGTGTCACCCTGAGCTGGTAGCAAGAGGGCAGCAGCAGGAACCCTTGCTTCTCACCCTATAGGAAGGCTTTGCCCTGCAGAGCCTGGGAGAGGCCTCTTATGTCACATCTCTTTGGCCCGAACTGGGTCAAATCCAGTGGAAGTGCCCCTCTGGCTTTGACCAAACAGGAGCTTCCCGAGAGCTGGGGTTCCCAGCCCTGCCTTGCACGGTTGGCAGGTCGTCTCCTGAACAAAACCAGGGCTTCTTAAAGAAAGGGTGCCTCAGGGCTACAGATGCTGGTAAGCCACCCCACCTACTCTCTGCGTCTCATGCCACTTGTTTGTTAACTTCTTGCCCGCGTCCTGGGTGGCTGAAAGTGAAGGCCAGGGTCTGGGGTATCTTGCATCTTCCTTGCTGTCTGGCTCATCCGTCGCCATCCTGGGAGTGAACCAATTAGATGTGCCTTTCTCTTTAGGGAGTTAAAAAAAAGCCTAACTGCTACCAGCCTATCACGAACACGGAGACACTGCCATCCGCCATTGTCTTTTTTCGAGTCCTTAGTGGTACTTTTTTTTTGGCTGTACCCACAGCACATGAAAGTTCCTGGGCCAGGTATTGAACCTGCATCACAGCAGCAACCAGAGCCGCTGCAGCGACAACGCTGGATCCTTAACCTGCTGCACCACAGAAGAACTCTGGTGGTGGTACATTTTTTTAAAGCATTAATTTGGACTGCATCATCACGAACCTGCCATATCCACAGTGAGCAAACAGTTTGATTTTGCAACAGTAACAGGCAACTTCTGACACGTGTTATTCGAAGGGCTTCTTTTCACCTCTCTTGGTAATACTGGCCTTTCCTCACCTTCCTGGGATCCTCTCCCAGATTCCATATCCTGGGGGTTTTGCTCAGAAGCCCAAATCAGGATGAAATGTCTCTTTCTAATACACAAAGGCCCAAACAAGCAATGAATACGAAAGCAAAACCTACCTGCACATAGATCTTTTTTTTTTTTTTTTTTAATCCGTGATGTTTGTTTTCAAACTTCCAAAATTTGCTTCCAATCCGTCCCTGAAATCCAGAGGAACTTTCTCTGGATCATTAACGATGGAATGTCAACAGGAAGCTGGGCTTGACACCCGGCATAAGAAATGACTCTGGGACCAAAGAGAGGAAAAAGAACGAATCAAAGGATGCTTGCTCCCTCCCTTCAAAAAGTCACACTTAACTATTCCTCTCTCATTTTCATCAATCACCAGGGCAATACCCCCTAGATCAATGCATTAACTTGTTTGTTTTTTACAATGAAGGGAAACTTCATAGCCTCATCATTCATTCCAGAGTGTGGGGGAAAAAAACAAAAGCCAGCCACCGAAATTTGCATGGTGCTCAATTATACATTAGTGAACATCACTTGGCAATCTGTTCATATCAATTTAATTGGATTTTAATACTGCCTCTGATCTTGTTTTCTAATTAACAGCAGTGCTTGGAAATAAAGCAGAACCATGCACCCAGCAACACCTTTGATCTCGACCATATGGAGCGCCACCAAGCTCTGGAAAAAAAAAAAAAATCTCCCTTGCCTCCACAGCCAGCCGAGAAAAGTGGGGGCCCCCAGATGGCTGGATACCGTGGATACTGCACCCCATGGGCTGTCCGCCCCCCACTCTGGTTGGTCCCCATGGCAAAAGCAGAATGTTAGCTTCTTGAGCTGGAGGCAAACCCATTGTCCCAGCCTTGGGGGAGGTTGATGGCTTTGGCAGCGTGGTTTGGGGGGACAGATATTTGAATGAACAGACCCCCTGAGGCTGGCTTAGCATGGGGTCTCCCTGGCAGGGTGTTATGGGGTGACACAGGGAGTGCCATGTCCCCCGCTCGGGCGCACCTGCAGACCTGTGTGGGGTGCTTGTGGAGCGGGTCCTCCTGTGAGACTCTGGCTGCAGGAAGGTGCCTCCTCTCGTCTCTTGCTCCTCCTTTTCTTCCTGTCTGTTTCCTAAATGCCTGAGTCTCTAACCTTGCTGATTTTCACCTCATGGGCTGACCGTGGGCAAAGCCGCATCAGGAACTGAGACAACCGGAGAAAAGAAGAAGAAGACCAAGATAGAAGAAACCAAGGCGGGGTCCCCAGGGACGCTGGAAAGTGTCGGGGGGCAGGTGGCAGGTGAAAGGGCCAGGGCCTGCGTTCAGGTGGCAGGTGAAAGGGCGGTTGGGGGGGTGGGTGTGGAGCGACAGTCGGCAGTACTGGCGGTAAAGATCCCCGTCCACTGTAAGAGTCCCGTGACCTCGGGCTTGTCACTTAACCCGTCCCTCTCCCTAGTAATAGTCATGGGACCCTGAGCAGGTCACTTAACCTCTCTGTGGCACCCCCTTGCTCATGAATCACTCTGGAATTCTGGAGTCCAGAAGGCCCCCAAAGCCAGTTCTTTTGCCGATTTATGGCAGACTCACAAAACTGCCCTGAGATTCTTTGTGATTTTATTTATCGTGCTGGATTTGGATATTCACCCATTTTGCTGTGGAACAGTGCTGTTGAGGAAGACGGAGGCTGCCCCAGACTCTCCACCGGGACAGTAAGTGTTTACCTTTCTAAAACCCAGAATATTCTGGACTCCAAACCACATTGGGCCCCAAGGGCTTGAGATAAGGGACCTGGAGTCAGAACCTGCCTCAGGGATGTGAGTTAACTCACCTCCAGCCCTGGTTCTCACCGGGGAGTTTACCCCCCAAGAGACATTTTTGATGACGACAACTTGTGTGGGGGTGTTGTTATCGGCATTGACGAGGAAGAGACCAGAGATGCTGCTAAGCATCCTACAAAGCACAGCCTGACGAAGAATTCTCTGGCAGTGCCCAGGGTGAGAACCCTGCCCTGACGAAGGTGGCTTGCTTCTCCCTTCACACTCTGAGCCTCTCTCTCCTTCCTTCTTCCTTCCTCTTTTCTTTCTTTCTTTACTTCCTTCCTTCCTTCTTCCTTCCTTCCTTCCTTCCTTGCTTGCTTGCTTGCTTGCTTTCTTGCTTTCTTTCTTTCTTTCTTTCTTTCTTTCTTTTTCTTTCTTTCTTTCTCTTTCTTTCTTTCTCTCTTTCTCTCTTCCTCTCTTTCTCTCTCTCCCTCTCTCTCTCTTTCTTTTTTTTAACTAATTAACTGGCTGCGAATAAATATGGCATGCTGAAGTTCCTGAGTCAGGGATTGAACCCATGCCACAGCAGTGATCTGAGCCACTACAGTGTTGCCAGATCCTTAGCCTGCTGAGCTACAAGGGAACTCCCGAGCCTCTCTTTCTACATCTGCTAACTGCAGAGAGTGGACTTGAAGGGTTTGGGGAAAATCCTATGAGACGTGGGAATGCATCATATAAATGTCACCACCTTAGAGCAATAGGAAGGGCCATTTAATTATTCAAAAGATAAGATGTGCTTTCTGTAACCCCCATCTTCACGTGAACATGTACCCACTTACCTGTCTATACACCTCAGCAACAAAGCATCAGGTAAAACACTTGCAGAGACACACGGTCTCCTTACAGGGCTTGAAATCTAGTTCCTCTCCTGTTCTAGGAGAGCACTGAGAGATTTTGATCTATAATCTAGGTGTTCTTGAAAGCAATACTTCCTTTGGCTCATTTTTTGAATTTTTAAAAAGAAAATTGCCATGACAATTACAGGCAGAATTACTGGGCCAGGGATCAAACCCAAATCACAGCTGTGACCCAAGCCACAGCAGTGACAACACTGGATCCTTACCTGATGAGCCACCAGGGAACTCCCCTTTGGGTTGCTTTAACTTCTAGACTTCCCACTTACCAAAGAACCCCCACCAGGAGTTTCCGCTGTATCAGGACAGAATGGATGGTGTCTCTGCAGTGGCAGGAATGCAGACTTGATCATTGGCTCGCCTCAGTGGGTTAAGGACCCAGCACTGCCACAGCTGTGGCATAAGTTGCAGCTCCAGCTCAGAGTCCATCTCTGACTCAGGAACACCATATGTCGTGGGTGGCCAAAAAAAATTTGCTGTCAAAGAATCCCCACCAATGCACCCACACCCCTTTCTACTAATTAAGGAAATTTGATATCCAGAATAAAGCTCTTATAAAGAAACTTAACTTAGGGAGTTCCCATTGTGGCTCAGTGGTAATGAACCTGACTGGTATCCATGAGGATGTGGGTTTGATCCCTGGCCTCGTTCAGTGGGTTGAAAGATCTGGCATTGTTGTGAGCTGTGGGGTAGGTCACAGACACGTTAGGTTCTGGTGTTGCTGTGGCTGTGGCATAGACTGGCAGCAGCAGCTCCAATTCGACCCCTAGCCTGGGAACTTCCATGTGCTTCAGGTGTGGCCCTAAAAAGAGCAAAATAAATAAATAAATAAGTAAATAAAATCAAATAAACTTAAATTGCAGGTCCTGTCTGGCTCCTGCATCTCCTGAGCCTGAGCCTCTCTCCCTGCGATTGCTTCAGCCCTGCTAGCAGGCTGAACCCCAGTGCTAGGATCAGCGTTGCCTGTCTGGATGGGGGCTGGGACAAGGGAACGCTCCATTTTTTAGCTCAGCATTGCCTCTCCATGGAGATAGCCTACCCCTGCCTTTGTGGACCCTACGTAGCCTCAGGGGTTTGGATTTGTCCCAGGTTCTAGGTTTTCTAACTGGGTCCCAGTTTTGGGAACCAGGTTTCTTTGCTGGAGGTGATTTCTGGTGATCCAATCTCTTCATGCTGGACCCTACTTTACGGTGGTAGATAATTCCCCCGGGAGCTAGATCCTGGCTCTGCTCCGTGAATGAATGACACACTGTCCAGATGTTGCCCCTCTATTCCTGGACTCTGTCCCTGATCTCTGCAGAGGGGCAGGGTGTACGATGGCATAGGTCATTCTGGGATCCAAGGTCAATTCAAACTGTTGCTGTTGGAGTGAGGTGGTGTCTGCAGGCTGGAGCTCTGACTGACCATAATACTCTCTACCTGTTCCATACTCACCTGTGTTCTTGCAGAAGTTACACAAGCTCCTCAGATGACATCCAGCCAGGGATGGAACCCACAACCTCATGGTTCCTAGTCGGATTCGTTAACCACTGAGCCACAACAGGAACTCCATATTCTCTTGATCTTCTGTCCATTTTGTTATTGAGTTGTAGGGCTGCACCTGTGGCATAAGGAAGTTCCCAGGCTAGGGATCAAGTGGGAATTCTTCATGTATATTATGAATACAAATTCTTTATTAGGTAGGTGATTTGCAACTATTTTCTCCCAGTCCTTGGCTTGTCTCTTGAGTTCTTAACTAGTGTCTTTTGAAGAACATACATCTTAATTTTAATTAAATATACTTATTAAAATTTTTTTTAAGATTGTACTTGTCTACTATATCCAAGAAATCTTTACCTTACTGGCCCATGACCACAGCCACAGCAACTCGGTATCCGAGTAGCATCTGTGACCCACGCCTCAGCTCATGGCAATGCTGGATCCTTAACCCACTGAGTATGCGTTCTCAGGGATACTAGTTGGGTTTTTTACGCGCAGAGCCACAACGGGAATTCCAGGCTTTTATCATTTACTTTGATTTCTTTGGCACTGCACGTCTCTCAAGAACTTAGTAACTTAGTAACTTAGTAAGCTCCTGATCAGCTTGCTTTGCCCCATTCTCAGCAGAGAAACCACACCCAAGTTCCCTCCTTAGCTTGAACAGAAAGGACACACCCTTGATTTAATCTTTGCTTTAAGTCACTTTATCCAACTTAGAGGATTTCCTGAGCTTTTGCTCCTCCAACTTTTAGAATTCCATTTCTCTTTGGGACTAGAAGCAGTGACTTTTCCAATCTTGGAAGGCCCCAAATGTCTGGACTTCCTATTCCCTTTCTGTTCTGCTTATCTATTGGTCAGTTATTTTCTGAGCTTATCTCTCTCTTCATAATATTTCCCCAGATGCATCAACTATATCTGATATACACTGACTATTAATGCTCTGTTTTGAAAATTTTCCCCCTTAAGTTGTAAGTTCAACAGGCACAGATTCTGCCCTCCAAATTATCAGAGGTAGCGGTCTTAGAAAATGCTTACCCCTGCATAACCTAGATGTCCATCTGTCCATCCTAATACATGTTTCTTCACTTCCCATCTCTTGGCTAATAAGCTGATACCATCTATTTTAGAATTTCAAAATAGAAATTCTGTCTCTTATTTCTATGTCAGTCAGGATAGGTAACACCAGCTGCTATAACAAAAAACCCTGGCATTTCATCAGTGGCTTACCATAATAAAGTTTATTTTTTTACTCAAGTTAGCATCCACTGAGAGTTGTTGGGGCTTCTTTAAGTGTTGATTCAGGAAATGGGGCTCCTTCCATGACGCAGATCCACTATTGCAGAGGCCTTTATTTCCAGCCAGAGAGGGAAAAAAAGAGAGAGAGAATGGAGGATCATTTTCCATATGCTGGCTTAGAAAGGTGTCCATTACGCCAACCCCCATTCCATTGGCCAGAACCTATTCACATGACCCTAACTTTACTGCAAGGGATACTGGGAAATGTAGTCTTTCTGTGAACCCAGGAAGGGGGAAAGAAGGGTTGTAGGATCTGGCTGCAGGGAGCCATTTCTTTGGCAGGGAGCTGGGGCCACTTCCTTGAGTCAGCTTTCTCCTTGTTCTTCTAAGGATCATGTATTGAGTAAAACCTCAGCATTTCATTTAATTCCACCCATTCGGTGATTGCTTTAAACAAACATTGGTGAGACTCTCAGGGTGGGCATAAAGGGGGCATGGGAGGGGTGGCTCTAATGTTTATTAAGTGGCTGCTCTATTTCTAGCACTTGAAATGGTTAATTCCTACAGTAATAGAGAGGCCTATTTTATCTCCATTTTACAGATGGGCCAGCTAGTTCAGAGAGGCAATCTCGTCCAGAGCTAGTAACATGATTAACTATGATTAAATCTTATATTCATTCTAAGTGACTTGATTCTATAACTTATATGTATACCCTCCGGTTCTAGTCTGATGGGGGAGATAGACCCCAAACTCAGTAACTGCAATCCAGGAGACAGGTAAGTGGACAAGGTTTTTGCCAGAGAACTGGCCACTCTACATGGAGGTGGGGGAGGGCCTGGGAAATCTTCTAGGGGGAGAGGGCATTTGAGCTGGGGTTTTATGGGGTAGTCAGGAGTCCATCAAATGGAGAAAGAGGAAAAGGTATTTGCTACATATATTTCCTGTGGCCTCTGCTCTAGGCCAGGCCCTTCATGGGAAGACCCCCCCTTTAAGTTTCAGTTTGGGGTTTCTTGTTTTAATTTGTGAGGGGGGCTTCTGGGGGAAGAGCTAAAGGAAATGGCTGCTTTGAGCTGGCTGGGCTGTGTCCCCAGGAGGCCAAGATGCTCTGATAAGGTGCTGTGATCATGACTTTGCAGATCAGCCCAGCCTGGAAGATAAAGGCAGAGATGCTGCAGAAAGAGTTTCCTGCTGAGGGCTGATTTGGCTGGCCCTGCGGATCCGCAGCTGGGGGCTGGGCCAGCCCTGCAGAACCTGCGGGTTTGGTCAGCGAAGTGCTGAGGCTGCACTTCTGGCTCCCTCCTCTGAGGCTGTATCTCAGGTCGCCTGGTCCAGGCAGGAACCCTCTGAGACAGTTGGGGCAGGGGAGGGAAATGGGTTTCAGCCCTGGCTCTGATATTAGTCATGGGGCCATGGGAAAGTCACTCCACCACACTGAGCTTCCTTTCCTGCATATACCATGGGGTTTTCAATCCTTACTTCAAAGTACCTTTGCTAGGAGTCTACACCAATGCTGGTTAGAATAGACACTCAATAAACGTAGACATTTTTTGTCATCAGTGAATCCTGTCTGACGGTGGCCTCTTGAGTGTCATTCTAGATCTTTCTTGGGCTCTGTAGCAATGCACCAGGCTCTGGGGATACAGCCTGCACCCTGCCTCCTGGGCCCTCGGGAACTTTTTGTTTTGTCTCTCTTTCGCCTTCCGTCCTTCTATGCTGATTCACAAGTAAAACTTCATGACCCTGTTAGCAGGCAATTTTAAGCATGGCTGGGGCACCTCCCGTGAACCTTGACTTCATGCCTCCTCCAAGTGCACTACGAAAACAATTTGCTGTCTAGAAGGTTCTGAAGGCCTCCAGTGGCTGTAGGAGCTTTCCTCTGTGTTTCTGTTTCTCCATCTGTCTCTGTCAGTCTCTGTTTCCCTCTCTTTCGGTCTGTCTCTCTTTGTCTGACTTTCTCTCTGTCGCTCTCTGTCTCTCTCCATCTCTGCTTCCTTCTGTTTCTCTCCCTTCTTGGGGGAGGAGCCGCAGCCCGGGGAACTGGCACTCTCCCGGGAGAGAGAAAGCATTCCACTCATTTACTGAGCAGCAGCTCCAGGCCTAGCCCCGGGCCTCGCTGGAAATAAGGTTCCAATCTAGGCTCAAAACTTCAGAAATTAACAAGTGACAAAATAGGGGGTGGTTCTTCACGTGGATTGAGGAGAATGATCATAAAAACTGCAGGAATATTAATTGTGTGCCGCGTTCTTAAAAAAGCAGAGAGGGAGGAGGAGAACTCGAAGTGACGGGGACATAGCAGTCACACAGATGACTCCTTGCGGGAAACATTAAACATACATACAGTGGCAGCAAATTGGGTAAGTTCACGCAGACTCCCTAGTAACACAAATTGGCTGTTAGCCTCTTTACAGCTGCTGCGCAAAGCTGGCGTCTTGATTTGGAGTAAGTAGAAAATTTTAACCCTGTTAGAGAATGCCAGTGGGGGAGGGGTGCTGTGAACCATCCCCCCCCACCCCTATCTGAAGCATCGCAATCCACAAAGCGGGCTAAGAAGGCACTGCTACCCTTTGACTTCTCAGCTCAGATGTTCCCCCCACCCTTCCTCTCTCATTACACACATTTTTCTTCCAGAGCAAGTACCGCAAATTTTAAGCACTTACTGATCTGGAGTGATGGCTGTTTCCCCGACTAAGCTGTAGATGCTGATGTTTTCAATGCGACATTCTAGGAGCTGGTCGTCCTAACTCGGAACCTTGGAGATTATCTGCTGGTTTCACTGAATGCTGCCTGGTTACATACCTCGGGGGGCTCTGCTGGGATGAATAAGTAGCCCCCCAAACAAACACGGCTCTGGTGTCAGATCTGAGTCCAAGCCCAAATTTTGCCTCCTACTTCTTACCAGTGATATCTTGGGCAAGTCGGATTTCGTCTCTGTGCATTTCAGCTCCCTGATCGGCACGATGGAGTGAACAACTTACCACAGCAGCGACTTGAGTGACAAGGCCAGATCCTTAACCCACTGAGCCACCAGGGAACTCCACAGGACTTTTTTTTATTCAATTCATCTCAATATAAACAACAATACCAGTGCTTAATTTATAGACAAACCCATATGTATATTTGTCTATAAATTAAAGGAAGTATGTTCTCCTATTCTCCTTTATGATTCAAAGCGCTTTCAAAGTGATGCTCAGCTGACAGGATCAACAGTTTAGGCACCAGCCACCTTTGATTTGTTTTAACCACTTTATATGTTTATATATTTATTTATTTATTTATTTTTGCTTTTTAGGGCCACGCCTGTGGCATGTGGAAGATACCAGACTAGGGGTCAAATTGGAACTGTAGGTGCTGGCCTACACCACAGCCACAGCAATGCAGGATCTGAGCCACGTCTGCAACCTACACCAGAGCTCACAGCCACGCTGGATCCTTAACCCACTGAGTGAGGCCAGGAATCGAACCTTTGTCCTCGTGGATACTAGTCAGGCTCATTATTGCTGAGCCATGATGGGAACTCCCTGTTTTAACCACTTGACTTTATTTTATATATTTTTTTGCTTTTTAGGGCCGCACCTGAGGCATATGGATGTTCCCAGGCTAGGGGTTGAATCAGAGCTGCTTGCTGCTGGCCTGCGCCACAGCTACAACTGTGGGATCTGAGCCACGACTGTGACCTATACCACATCTCATGGCCACACTGGATCCCCAGCCCACTGATGGAGGCCAGGGATCAAACCCGAATCCTCATGGATTCTAGTTGGATTTGGATTCTGGTCGGATTTGTTTCCTCTGAGCCACAAAAGGAACTCCCTGTTTTAGCCACTTTAAATGGACGGTCGTTTCCTCTTAGGTAGAGGCAATGGAATATAATGTAGCTTTGCCTGTGGAATTCCTGGCCACACCCTGGAGTGTTCTGGTGCCTTCCATATGGGACTACTGGTTTTCTCCGCCACTAAGTAGTCACAGACTTCTGTCCCTTTTCAGGTTTTCTACCTGCCTTTCCTAGTTGTTCTCTTTATCGAACTGCAGCAGGAAGGTAAGACTCTGGAAGGAGATTTGACAGTTTAGGGATTCAGGCCCCATCTGGGCCACTAACTTACTGACCTTGGAGGGACCCCATCTCATCTCTGTGTTCTGGGCTCCTCACTTGGAAAAGGAGAGAATTGGCCCAGGTCATTATCCCTAAGGCCCTTCTGGCTCAGTGGGGCTGTCATTCTTCTTGTTGGCCAGTATTTCTTTTCGTATCTCTCTACCCCAACCCCCAAACTTATCGTGGGTTAGAAAAAAAAAATACCCAGACATATACCAGCCGTTGCCTTGGGCTTGCATGTGGACAGAAATGTAAATAAGCAGGGTTATTGCACCAGAGCCCCAAGAGGGTCTTGAAGGGAGAATTGGAGAGCCTCTCCCTGGGAGCAGTGGGTGAAGGGGCACGCCCGTGTTTCTGTCCCAGCTTTTGCACACGGCTGTCTTGCTTGTTGACAGGGCTGCAGGTCTGACCCTGGCTGGAGGGAAGGGCACGGTTCTTCATGAGCCAAGAGTGCTGCAGCGCAGATGCTGTGTTCAAGTTGGGAGTTGCAATTGTGTCTGAGTCTCAGGTGCTGAAGCAACTCCTATAGCTGTTTGGGGAGATGGTTGGAATAGAAGTCCAGGACCTCCGGGTGAAATGGCAGAGCTAGCAGCAAGATGCTTGCCTGTGGTGAGGTTCTCTTTCCAACTTGTGATCTAGAGTATTTGGCAGAAACACGGAGAAATTCATCCATTAGGAATTTCCCACTGGTGCAAGACCCAGGTGAGTCATTCAGGTGAAAGGGCCCGGGGTGTGGGTCCAGAAAGCACGTGTACATCATCATTTTTGACAGCTTTATTGAGGCGCAGTTGACAAGCGATAAACCACACAGGTTGAGAGTGTACACTTTGATAAGTTTTGACACATGTATACACCCATGTCACCACAACCCGAGTAGCAAACATATCCATCGCCTCCAAAGGTTTCTCCACGCTCCTCTGTAATCTCTCCCTCCTGCCCCTCCCCAACACACCTCTCCCTGCCTCATCCTTGGCCAACCACTCATCTGCTTTCTGTCCCTGAGATCAGTTTGCATTTTCTGGAGTTTTATTTAAATGGAAGAGAACAGTTTGTACTCTGCCGTGCCTGGCTTCCTTCACTCAGCATAATTATTTTGAGATTCATCAATGTGGCTTTGAGTAGAAATAGTTCCTTTTCATTGCCAAGTAGTATTCCATTGTATGGTTGTACCACAATTTATTCATCGATTGACCTGTTAATGGACATTTGGATTTTTTTCCTCTTTTGGGTCAGTACAAATAAAGTTGCTATGAACACTCACGTACAAGTCTCTTTATGGACACATATGCATGTATACGTGTTCTTTTTGTTGGATAAATACTTGGGAGTAAAATGGGTAGATTATATAAGAGGCATACGTTTAACTTTTTAGAATGTGCCAGACTTTTCTAAAGTGATTGTACCACTTTACATTCCCACCAGCAAGGTATGAAGGTTCCAGCTGCTCCATACCCTTATCAATTTTTTTTTTTTTTTTTTTGCTCTTTTTAGGGCCATGCCTGTGGCATATGGAAGTTCCCAGGCTAGGGGTCAAATCAAGCTCCAGCTGCTGGCCTACACCACAGCCACAGCAACTCGGGATCCAAGCCACCTCTGTAGCCTTTACACACAGCTCATGGCAACACCAGATCCTTAACCCACTGGGTGAGAGCAGGGATTGAACCCACATCCTCATGGATACTAGTCACCCACTGAGCCACAACAGGAACTCCCGGTATGGTTTCTTTTTAACTGTAGACATCCTAAGAGGTGGATTTTAACTTTCATTTCCTGAATGGTTAATTATGCTGAGCATCCTTTCATATACTTATTTGCCAGCCCTTTACTTATTTATTTTTTGATAAAGTTCCAATCTTTTGCCTATTAACATTTTTTATTATTGAGTTTATAGAGTTCTTCATATATTCTGGTGCTAGTTCTTTATCAGATATATGATTTGCAGATACTTTTTCACATTCTGTGTTTTGCCTTTTCAACTTAACAGTGTCTTTCAAACAACACAGGTTCTGAATTTGGATGAGGTCCATTAACATTTTTTTCTTTCAATATGTGTGCTTTTGGTATTGAATCCAAGAAATCATTGCTTAATCGATGATAGATTTTCTTCTATGTTTTCTTCTACAAGTTTAATAATTTAATGTTTTACATTTGAGTTTATCAATTCAGTTAATTTCTGTATATGCTGTATGGATTGAAGTAATTTTTTTTTTTTTTTTTGCTTTTTTTTAGGGCTGCACCTGGAGCATATGGAGGTTCTCAGGCTAGGGACCCAATTGGAGCTATAGCTGCCAGCCTACAGCACAGCTACAGCAGTGCAGGATCTGAGCTGAGTCTGCGACCGATACCACAGCTCACGGCAACGCCAGGTCCTTAACCCACTGGGCGCGCCAGGGATTGAACTTGTAACCTCATGGTTCCTAGTTGGATTCATTTCTATAGTGCCACGATGGGAACTCCTGAAGTTCAGTTTTGTAAAAACATGATTCTTTGACTGTTCTGGCATCACTTGTTGAAAAGACTACCCTTTCTTCACTAAATTACCTTTACATTTTTGTTGAAAGTCAATTTCAGTTTTATGGGTTTATTTCTAGAGTCTGATTTGTTTGTCTGTCTTGACATTCACGTCACATAAATCTTACATGCATAAATCTTGAAGCCGGGTAGTGTTAATTTTCCAGTTATATTTTTCTTAAAATTTTTTTGGAAGTTCCCAGTGTGGCTTAATAGTAATGAACCCAACTAGTATCCATGAGGATTCAGGTTCTATGGCTGGCCTTGCTCAGTGGGCTAAGGACCTGACATTGCTGTGGCTGTGGTGTAGGCTGGCAGCTGTAGCTCTAATTCACCCCCTAGCCTGGGAACTTCTATATGCCATGGATGTGGCCCTAAAAAGCCAAAAAAAAAAAAAAAATTTTTTTTTTTCCCCATTCTAAGAATTGTAGAGTCAGTGTGTTTGTTTCCATAAGAAAGCTTGCTGGGATTTTGGCCGGGGTTACACTGAGTCTATAGATCAATTAGAAGAGAACTGATATATTAACAAGAGCGAGTTTTTTGATTCATGATTACATAAATCTCTTCATTCATTTAGGTCTTTCTTAATTTTTCTCAGTAATATTTTATATTTTTCTTTGCTTAGGCCTTGTACATCTTTCTTTAGATGTATCCCTCAGTGTTTCTTATTTTTTAATCCTATTGTAAATATTTTTAATATTTCAATTTGATTGTTGCCAGTATATAAAATATAATTGATTTTTAATATTAATCTTGTACCTCGTAAACTTGATATACTCATTTATTTATTCGTCACTTTTTTTGTGTATTACATAGAATATCCTATGTAGATTATCATGCCTGTGAATAAAAGCAATTTTACATCTTCTTTTTCATCTGGGTTCCTTTTATTTCCTTTTCTTGTCATATTGCATTGCTTAGAACTTCCAGTACAGTGGTGAACAGAAGCAGTGAAAGCAAACCGCTGTGACCACCTCCTGATCTTAGGATGTCTTATTTTTTTTTTAAGGAGCTAGTCTTTTAACGTTAAATGTGATGCCCTTTATTACACTGAGAAAGTCCATTTCTATTCTTATTTTGGTGAAAATTGGATGCTTAATTTGGCCCAATGTTTTTATATATTAATTAGGATAATTGTATGGTTTTTTTTTTTTTGGTCTGATATTGTGATAAGTTACCACGATTGATTTTCAAAAATTAAACTAACCTTGTTTCCCTAAGAAAAAACCCACTTGGTCATGATATCCTTTCCATATGTTATTAGATTCGATTTGATAACATTTTAAAAGGAATTTTTGCATTTACTTCCATGTGACCTATTGCATTAGAGTTTTCTGGTAATATCTTAATCTTGTTTTCCTATCAGGGTTGTTTTGGCTTTATAAAATATGTTGACTAATAGTCCTTACTCTTCTATTTTCTGGAATGTTTGAGTAGGACTCACCAGTGAAGCCATCTGGCCTAGTATTTTCCTTGGGGAAAGTTTTTAACTAAAATCTTGATGTCTTTAATACTTAAAGTGCTATTTGGGTTATTTCTTCTCGTCTAAGTGCTGGAAATTTGTCCATTTCATTTAAATTGTTATTGGCATAAAATTTTTAATAATATTCCCTGATTATCCTTTTAGTATCTGTGGAATTTGTAGTGATGTCACCTCTCTTATTTATGATTTTGGCAATTTGTTTCTTCTCTCTATTTTCCCTAATTAATCTGGCTAGAGTTTTATCAATTTTTTTAATCTTGCCAAAGAACCCGTTTCTGGTTTTATTGATTTTTTCTATTTTCTATTTCTTTGATTTCTTTTCTGATTCTTTTCTTTTCTTTTTGTCTGCTTAGATTTGGGCTAATTCTTCTTTAGCTATTTTTTTTTTTTTTTAGGTGGAGGAGATCATTGATTTGAGTCCTTCCTTTCATCTTTTCTAATGTAGGTAATTAAAGCTGTATATTTTACTCAACATCCTGTAAATGCTGACTATTTTCATTTTCACGACTTTCTAATTTTCCTTTTGTTCTCCTTTGACCCATGAGTTGTTAGAAGTGTGTTATTTAATTCCAAAATCCTTGTAGATTCTCTAGATATCTTTGTGTTATTGATATTCAATTTCATTCCACTGTGGTCAGTAAACCTATTTTGTATGATTCAAATTATTGAAACTTGTTTCTTGGTCCAGAATATGTTGTATGTGGGGGGCTATTTCATGCATACTTGAATGTGTATTCCACTGTGGTTGGGTGAAGTGCTTTATAAATGTCAATTTGATCAATTTGGTTGACAGTGTTCAAGTATTATTAATGAATTTTAATGATGTCTGTTTGTTTTAATGTCTGGTTATTCTGTCACTTATTGAAAAGTGGGTATTTAAATCTTCAACTAAAACTGTGGTCATGTCTACATCTCCCCTCCATGCAGGTCTAACCATTTTGCTCCCCATATTTTAAAGTTCTCTTACTAAGTGCATAATCACTTAGGAATACAATGTCTTTTTGATGAATTAACCTCTTTTCATTATGAAATGACCTTTGTTATCTTTTTTTTTGTTCTTGGCTCTGAAATCTACTTTGTCTAATATTAATGTAGCCACCTCCACTTTCTTTTGTTTAGTATTAGTGTTTTTATATTTAAAGTGATTTTTTTGTTGGCCACATACCATTGAGTCTTTTTTTTTTTTTTTTAACTTTTGTCTTTTGTCTTTTCAGGGCCACACCTGCAGCATATGGAGGTTCCCAGGCTAGGGGTCCAATCGGAGCTGTAGCCACTGGCCTATGCCACAGCCACAGCAACGCCAGATCTGAGCTGAGTCTGCAACCTACACCACAGTTCACGGCAACGCCGGATCCTTAACCCACTGAGCAAGGCCAGGGGTCGAACCGAAACCTCATGGTTCCTCGTCGGATTCGTCGGATTCGTTTCTGCTGCCGCCACACCACAATGGGAACTCCTTGTTTTGGTTTTGATCCAATCTGACAAGCTCTACCTTTTTAATTATGTGATCATTGATTTTAATGTCATTATTGCTGTGATTTAAATCTACCATCATCCTATGGGTTTCCTGTTTTTGTCTCATCTGCTCTGTGATTTTTCACCTTCCTTTCTGCCTTCCTTTGGATTGAATATTTTTTTATAATTCTGTTTGGTCTCCTTGATTGGTTTATTAGCCTCACCTTTTCACTGAGTTATTTCAGTAGTTGCTTTAGGGTTTTTAATATGTGTCTTTAATTTAATGTATAGTATAAGAAACTTACAACCATTTTCTCTCTCCTGATCTATACGCTATTGCTCTCATATGCTTTACTTCTACATGTGCTATAAACCCCACTGTTTTCAAATTTTCCTTTAAATAGTTGATTGTTTGTCAAAGAGTTTTGGATAATAAGAAAGGTGTTTTTATATTCACCCATAGAGGTACCATTTCTGGTGGTGCCGTTCATTCCTTGGTGTAAATCCAGGTTTTCTCTTAGTATCACTTTCCTTTTGCACAAAGAAGTTCTTCCAACAATTCTTCTAGAGCAGGTTTGCTGGCGATGAAACCTTTCAGCTTTTGTATGTCTGAAAAGACATTATTTTGCCTCTACTCACTGAGGGGACCATCTCAGAGTCTCCACAAATCTGTTAACAACTCCCTTCCCACTGCTCCCCAAGGCCCTAACGGGATACCTGGTGGGGTGGCAGGATTTAGAATTATTTATTTTGTTGAGAATAGTTTACAAGAACATGGAGGAATCCATCCTGTGCTCAGCCACTGACTGAGGCAGGAGCCAGTGGGGCTGATCCTCCATCCTGGAAGCAGGAGTGATAATGAGTAAATTGAAGGACCATATAGGAGGCCTGGTAATTTAGCACTGGCAAGAATCACATGATTGGGCAGGAGAGAATATGCCTTTTTTAACCTTGAGGAAACAGCCCTTCATTGAACTGGTGATGATGAATAAACATCTTTTGCTACCAGAAAATTAACATCTTTTATGCCTCGGTGACGAAGTTTTGGGTTTTCATGTTGCCTTGAAGTCAAGTCCACCTTTCACGTTGTGTAAAAAGAAGGAATTAGATTTGCAGAGACTGGGATGAAGCTGTCTGTCCTCCTGGCTGTGGGGCCCCTGTCTGGTTTCCTCAGATGTGAATTTTTCCTTGTCCTCTGGGGGAAGATGGCAACATCTCCTCGGCTAAGTGGAAGTTCTAAAGTCCATGCCTGCCTATGTAATTTGTACAGCAAAAGGAAAGGAGACAAACCCCCCCCCCCCCATGGTTTCTGATCAGCTTTCCCCCTTATGGTGAATTTTGCTGTTTGAACAGTCCTGGTACCGACAGTTGAACCCAGCCAATTTCTCAGATATAGAACTTAGGAGAAGCCACAAAACCCACAAAATGTGTCATTGGAGGAGTCTTTAGAGTTAGGCTGTCTCAGGGCCAAGTTTCACCTTCCTTCTCCTTCCTAAGCCTCAGTCTCCCAGCTGTAAAAGGAGTTTTAGCAGTTTCCCCTCCAACTCTTAACATTAAAGAAATCTACCAGAGTTCTTATTGTGGCTCAGCAATTAAAGCAACCAGCGTCCCTAAGGATGTGGGTTCGACCCCCGGCCTCGCTCAGTGGGTTACGGATCCAGTGTTGCCTCAAACTGTGGGGTAGGTCACAGATGTGGCTCAGATCTGGTGTGGCTGTGGCTGTGCTGTAGGCTGGCAGTTACAATTGGACCTCTAGCCTGGGAGACCTCCATATGACGCAGGTGTGGCCCTAAAAAGAAAAACTGTGAAATAAAATTCACATTAGAAAAAAAAAAAAAGAAGGAAACCTACCACCCAGAGTATAAGAATTCTCTCCCTCGTGTGAGCCCGAATGGGGTAGCTTGACTGTGTCTCTAGCATGTTGCATATTTAGGCCTTCATTTTCTTGATCAGATCATTCCATTTGTGTAAAAAGCATTTTGTTTATTTTTCATATCTTTTTTCCTATTATAAAAATTAGCATGTTAATTATAGAAACTTTAGAAAATACAAATTTGCAAAAAAACCAGCATATAATTATTAAAAAAAAATTCATACCCCCCCAGGAATGTCTCCTCTTTTCAATCTTTGGTCCAATATCTGTCCAGTCTTCCTTTTGTGTGTGTGCTTAAGTTCTACATAGATTTCTGATTCTCTTCTCTTCTTTCTCTTTATAAAATGGCATTATACAAAATAAATTGATTTGTATTTTTTTAACATTATTTGATACTCAGCTTTCTCCATAATGAATATTCTTGCATCATGTCATCTTTAATATCTACCAAGGTTTCCTTTCTAGATGTGCCCTGCGCCTGCGGCATATGGAGGTTCCCAGGCTAGGGGTCTAATCAGCTGCCAGCCTACGCCACAGTCCCAGCAACGCAGGATCTGAGGCACGTCTGTGACTGACACCTAACCCACCGAGTGAGGCCAGGAATCGAACCTGCAACCTCATGGTTCCTAGTCGGATTCGTTTCTGCTGCGCCACAATGGGAACTCCCCGAACAATTCTTCGTAGAGCTTCCTAACGTGGAGATTTTGTACACGTCTTTGAAGATCTCCTTAGGATCAATATCTCGAAGTAGATTTCTAGGACAAAGACCACTTACCTTTTTTTCTTTTTCTTTAGGCTTTGAAATATTGCAAATTAAATTCCAGAAAAGATCTTATGATATAAACTTCCATTCGTGAAGCAAGAAAGCAAATTTTTTCCAGTGACCTCGTCCATCCCAGATATTACTTCTGGGTGTTCAGGCCTTTCTCTGTCATTCTGAAATCCAAAAGGTTCTGAAAATGAAAATTGTCTCATCATTTATTTGGTAGATAAAACTGACTTCAGCTGACGTGAAAGTATTTATAGCCTCCATTTACTTCCTTTGGTGTGAATGTTTGTGTTTTGCCTTCGAAGTATCTCAGGGTTGGGTTTTGGGACGCTAGTTCAGATGTTTTGAGGTGCGGGGGTGTTTTTAGTCCTCTTGTGCTGCTAGAACGATGTATCACAGACTGGGTAACTGATAAGCACCAAACCTTCCTTTCTGACACTTCTGGAAGCTACGCGCCTGAGCCCGAGGGCCAGCAGGGTGGGATGAGAGCCATTTTACCAGATGCAGACTTCCCATTGTGTCCCCATATTGTGACACAATCAGACCCCAGCGGGAGGGTTTTTGCCCGTGTGTGCCACGTGTACCCAAACTCCTTTCTAGAATTTGAAAAATTCTAAATTTGCAAACACACCTTTCAAGGGAGTCAGGGAAGTAGCGATGAGCCTAAATTAAACAAATGATACACTAATCGGCAAAGTATGCCTCATTCATTTCAACTTAAATTTCCTTGTTTATTAGCGAGGTTACATGTATATTACACATCTTTAACATCAAAGCTCTTTCTGGTTTTTGTGTATTCTTACTTGCCTAGAGAATTCTTTCAAGGTCATTTTTTATCTGCCAAAGGCATGGGAAGGATATACTTTCAAGGTTCTTGCCTTTGGACATTTCTTAGCTTCATCGATGAGCAGTTTCTTGGCTGGAATAGATTCTGGGGTCACCGTCTCTCCTAGAAGATGGAGAAAGCACCAATGGGCTCTGTCATCTGGCAATGTAGAGGAAAGGTCTGATGCCCAACCATTTTTTTAACCCTAGTGTGGACTTCTTTCTTTTCATCGTTTAGATTAAAAAAATTAATATTCATCACCATGAATATAAGAAAAATGTGTTCCCCAGGCACCTGGTGTGGGATCAGTGCTCAAAGAGAAACAGTACAGAATTTTCTGGTGTCTCATGGCCAAATTCAGCTATTTGAGGTCATAGGGTTTGTCCACTTTCTGAGAGTCTTCCAGGGCCTTTTCTGATACATTCAGTGTAACTTCTAAGCAATGAAAGCTGGCTGAACACACAGGGTTTATCTTGTTTGGGGGTCAAAACTAGGGGGAACTGGCTTCCACTGCAAGTGGGTTCACTAAGGCAAATCTCAAGAGAATTTTTGACCCATAGAGGCCCGAGTTTTCTGTTTATAGCAAAACCTGCTTGAAGTTCTACCTCTGAGAGAGATCCTTGTTTGCTTGTTTGTTTGTTTGTTTGTTTTGGCTGTGCCGATGGTATGTGGAAATTCCTGGGCCAGGGATCGAACCTGTGCCGAGACACAGAAGTGCCAACGTTAGATCTTTAATCGGCTAAGCCACCAGGGAGCTCTGAGAGAGGCTTGGTCTTTGACTTGACTTCGGCCTCCTGTCTTGGGATGCGGTGTTGTGTCTTAGGAAGATCTTGAGAGGCAGACTGGATCATGGATCAGCTCAGCTCTGCTACTTTCTGTGCAACTGCCGACAAGTTACTCCACCATCAGGGGCCTCAGGTTCCTCACCAGTAGCATGGGGATACCGGCGACATAAAGATCACATTAGACCACGTGTGAACAATATCTGCCCTTCCTGTTTTTGTTTGTTTGTTTGTTTTTGGCTGAGTCCAAAGCATGTGACGTTTCCTGGCCAGGGATCAAACCTGAGCCACAGCAGCCACACAAACAACTACACGGACAACGCCAGATCCTTAAACCTCTGAGCCGCCAGAGAACTCCTGCCATTCCTGTTTCATTCATCCTTGAAATGGGGCTGGATGTGGTTCGAGAACAAAGTTTCTTCACCTCTGCACGATCTGTATCCTGGATGAGTCTTTGTGAGCGGAGTTTTCCCGTGAGTTGTAGATCATTTGTCAGTATTGCTGCCTTGGACCCAGCAGCAAGCTCTTGTAACCCCAAAAGTCCTAACTTGGCCAGATGTGCTGGGAGCCAAAACCGTCCCCAAGTGAGACCCACTGCCCAGAAGCAGGCAGGGTGCCTTAGCCCCTAAGGACTCAGTAAGGGGGTGCTCTTCCTGCAAGTGGAAAACTCTGGTGGAATGATACCGACCTAATTTAAAATAGGCATCTTCCTGCTGATGGAGTTGGCACATTTAAATTAGGAGGCTAGTGGAGTTCCCGTCGTGGCGCAGTGGTTAACGAATCCAACTAGGAACAATGAGGTTGCAGGTTCGATCCCTGACCTTGTTCAGTGGGTTAAAGATCCGGCATTGCCATGAGCTGTGGTGTAGGTTGCAGATGTGGCTCGGATCCCTCGTTGCTGTGGCTCTAGCGTAGGCCAGTGGCTACAGCTCCAATTAAACCCCTAGCGTGGGAATCTCCATATGCCATGGGAGAGGCCCTAGAAAAGGCAAAAAGACAAAAAATAAAATAAAATAAATAAATAAAAAATAAAAATAAATTAGGAGGCTAACACCGCAAATCAACTATACTTGCATACAAATTTTTTTCTTTTCTTTTTTTTTTAGAGCCACACCTGAGGCATATGGAAGTTTCCAGGCTAGGGTCTGAATTGGAGCTGCAGCTGCCGGCCCTCACAACAGCCACAGCAACACCAGATCTGAACCATATCTGCGACCAATACCACAGCTTACAGGCGACGCCGGATCTTTAACCCACTGAGAGAGGGCAGCGATTGGACCTGCGTCCTCATGGATGATAGTTGGATGGGTAACCTGCTGAGCCACAATAGGAATTCCTACTAAAAATGAAATAAAAACCCCAAAGAAATAACTAAAATTGGAGGTGAGTCTCTGCTGGGAGTGGGGAGGGTCGTGATTTCCAAGGTTACAAGGGGGGACTTTCTCTGTCTGGTAATGAGCTCTCCATCCCAGGGAGGGTGCAACACCGGGGACGCCTGGGCATAGGGCAGGGGACCGTGCCAGGCCACACCATGGAAAGCCGACCCGCTGGTAGAGCAAGGGGTTCTCCCTCCTGGGACCACACTCATCTTCTCTCTGAGGCCACCCAGCTGGTTCCTAGGTCTTTCCATCCCTTCCTGCTTCCCTTGGACTGGTCTCCCTTCTCCTTCTGAGGCGAACGTGCTCTATAAGTTCTAACAAGAAACGTTATGATCTAAGTTCTTGTGGCTTCGGGAGATACACATCTGTGGTAACACTTCCAATTAAGTGTCGTGAGTGAGTAATTACTTTCTGAAGCTGAGGAGTCCAGCTGAATGGGGATCATTAGTGTGCGTTAATTAAAATCCTGCTGATTATTAAAATTATATTTCGGTGTTTTAATAACTCTATAAGGGACATATAGATAAAGCTCAGAGGTGCACACCGCCGTGGAGTCTTGTTAAACTCCAATACATATCGGTATTAATTCAAGCAGGTACTTACACTTTCTGGAACCTCGAGGAAATGCGTGCCTGTGACGGGACAGGGTGTTGCAGTCACGTCTGTGCCTCTTTGGCACCTGCAGTCAGGAATCTTTTGATCTTCCCAGGGTCTGAGTTTGGAGCAAACATCTTCAGAGCGCAGAAGGCTGGGAAGCCAAGGAGGAGGTTTGGGGTGGTTCTGACACCCTCCTGTGGAATTCCTTCTGGACCAGAGTGGAACTGAATTTGGAATTCGCCTAGATTCTGACTCTCATTAAGTCATAGACCTGTATGTGCTGAGCTGTAGGAATTCCAGGTCCTTTATTCACCAGCCTGGCTGCTAATCAGAACCACCTGGGGAGCTTGGGAGACGGTCCCACGTCCCACATCCCACCGCTCCCCCTGCCGGCCCCCTCCCTGGGGATGCTGAGTGGGTGGGTGGGGTGGGCCCCGGTGTCTGTTTCCCCGGAGGGATCTAGGGAAGGAAGCACCAGGGACTTTGCCTCCTCCCTTCCACGCTTCCCCCTCCCCTTGATCTTTCTCCCACTCAGGGGTCTGCAGAAGCGTCTAGAAGTCAGCAGGGAGTTCATACATCCCTAATCTCTCTAGGGGATGGGCTCCTATGTCCCACAGCCCCGGGCCGGCCCTGCCTTCCTGCTTCGTGCCTCCCCAGAAGCCATGCTCACCCCTGGATGTCCAGGGGGTTCTAGAAAATTACTTCTCTAGAGAGACAGCGAGGCCCCAGGAGCTAGATGGAGGAAAGGCCCGAATGAGCCCAGGAAGCCGGGCGTCTCCGAGGGCCCATGGGACACGGCCACTTAATGTGACTCTTCTGATACAGGATGTGTCAAACCCTGGCAGGAAATGGCACCTTCAAACTGGGTCATCTGAGGAGATTTGAACAGATGTGTCCCTTGCAAAGGGGCAAACAGGGAGAAGAGAGAGGCTGAGAGATACTTCAGGGCCCAGTGCTCTGGGGGAGAGGACCCAGGGGCCGGGGTGCAGCAGCCAGAGTGAGCCTGAGGGAGGGAGCTGGGGAGCCAGGACTGCTGGCTCCCAAAGAGGCTTCTTGGGCCCAGAGAACTGGATGGCAAGGCAGAGGGGGAGGGACAAGGGAGATGAGCATAGGATGGAGAGTGGCTCAGTGTGGGGACTGGGACAGCTTTGGCGAGAACCCAGTGCTTGCGAGTCACTTGAGGAGCCATTCCCTAGAGGGTGTGACTTTTGAGGTGGCTTCGATGGAGGGGACATTGGCCCTGGGGGAGCTCGTGGCAGTGGATGGGGTACAGGGAGAGGAGCAGGCATGGCTTTGATGGGAGCCCTGGGCCGTGGCAGCCTGGGAGTGACAGGCAGGTCTGGAAGGTCTGGCTCCGTTCCTACTGGTGCAAGAGTCTGACTCTGCAGGATGTTAGCATCCACTGAAAGGGATGACGGGAGCAGGGCTGTGTTTTGGGTAGAGGAATGTGGCAGGATGGATAGACTCAGGAGAGGCTGGAGGCCGGGAGCCTGCAGGTCAAGCGAGGAGTGAATTAAGGTCCCAGAGGCCGCTGCAGGGAGGGAGGCGAGGAGAATGGGGGGAGGGGGTCCGAGGTTCTTGCTGGAGAGGAAACTGATGGGACTGTGGGGAGGGGGCGGGGGAGGGGGCTCTGGTCCCTGGCCTGGTGATACCCTAGAGAGAGGCTGAAGTCTGGCCGGAGTCTGAGGTCTCTGGGTATTGGTGGCATCAGGATCTCCCGTGCCCGGGACCTCACTTCACCCCCCACCTGGCCCCCCACCTGAATCACCTGCAGAGTCTCTTGGAAATACAGCTCCCTGGGCCCAGGCTCAAATGAGTTGGACTGGCCTGGGAACCTGCATTCAAAGGTGCCAGGGAGCCTCTGCTGCAGGGAGCAGGTTGATGCTGCGCTGTCTCTCCATCCTCCTCATCTCCAGGCAGGTCCGTGTGGTTTTCTTCCTTTCCCTGGTGTGGAGATGGAGGCACCGGTGCCAGGCCAGTGTCAGGGCCAGGCCTCAGCCCCTCGGCCTCGTAAAGCCCAGGCCTGGCGGAGATGGAGGGTGGGCTGGGGGCTGACCTGGATGCCTTTCTTCTCACCTCACAGGCTTCGGGTGGATGGCCGGAGGTCCTCTCCCCTGGGGCAGGGCCGTGCGGGGTGGGGAGGTGGGGGGGTGAACGAGTGGGTGCCAGGCTCTTCCTGGTGGCCGAGACCTTGGCAGACAGAGGCCTGACGGAGTCCACTGGGCCTCAGCAAGCCCAAGCGGCTGAGCTGGGCTCAGGGGGAAGGAGCAGCTGGTCGACCACTGGGTCCCTGGAGGATGGGACAGAGAAGGATCATGAGTGTTGAAAGATACTTGTTCCCGTTGCCCTTTGGCTGGAAACTCTGCCGAGTAAACCAAGCCATGCTTAGGGGACGTTTTTTTGAATTACCTGCTCTCTACCTGGGCAAGGGATGTGCGCTCGGTTTGTCCAACCTGTGAAATGGGAAGTTCAGTGTCACACCATCAGACAGACCTGCAAGCTGCCCTGACCCTTAGTTTCCTCACCTGCCAAATGGAGGTGGCACGCCTACCGCGTCATGCTGTTCCGGATACCCGGTGACATCAGGTGGGTAGCACATACAGTGCGCTTAGCACATTGTCAGGTGCGGGGCATAGGAAAGCTGCCCGTGACTACTGGAGGGTGACGTATGTAAATATACCCACGTTTAGGGACCTTGGCAACTGGAAACTTCCAGTCTCGCAGGGGATGGGCGGCAGCAAGAAGCACACCAACGGAACAGACAACACACATCTGCTTTCTCAGCCCCTCTCTGTCTTCCACATGGGCCTGACCCTTCTTTGGGACCTTGGAAAGGTCAACAAGAAAAAGAAGAGGGAGTTCCCAGCGTGGCTCCACAGTAATGAACCCGACTAGTATCCATGAGGATGAGGGTTCGATCCCTGGCCTCGCTCAGTGGGTTAAGCATCTGGCCTTGCCAGGAGCTGTGCTGTAGTTTGCAGATGCAGCTCGGATCCTGCATTGCTGTGGCTGTGGTGTAAGCAGCAGCTCCGATTGAACCCCAAGCCTGGGAACCTCCATACGCTGGGGAGTGGCCCTAAAAAGGAAAGAAAGAAAGAAAGAAAGAAAGAAAGAAAGAAAAAGAAAGAAAGAAAAGACAAAAGAAATTTCCGCTCATGCTTTATGGGACCTCTCAGGTAGGGGGGCTGCCCCGGGCTGCTTGTAATCAGCCAGAGTGGACTCTTTGGCAACTTTTCATGATCTTGGTCTGCTGATGGCTCCACAGACTCTTTTTTTTTTTTTTTTTTCCTTTTGATTTTTAAGGCCGCACCTGCAGCATACGGAGGTTCCAAGCCTAGGGGTCGAATTGGAGCTGTGGTTGCTGGCCTACACCACAGCTATAGCAACACCAGATCTGAGCTGCATCTGCAACCTACACCACAGCTCATGGCAATGCCAGATCCTTAACCCACTGAGTGAGGCCAGGGATCGAACCTGCCTCCTCATGGATACTTGTCGGATTTGTTTCCACTGAGCCACAATGGGAACTCCCTCCATAGTCTCCTTAGCATTCTTGAAAACCCCACTCAAATGCTACGTCCTCTAAGAATCATTTCCTGACCTGCATGTCCCTCCTGGCTGGGCCGGTGGCTTCTGTGCTGCCATAGCCCAGAGCCGGCACCACCCGAGCAGCGTGATGAGGGGTGAGGCCCAACTCCCCACGAGATCGTCGGCTTCTGAGGACACACATTTTCCTCACCTGCGTCCCCAGGGCCCAGTGCAGGACAGGGCAGAGAAGAAAGACCGGGTTTGTTAATGGAAGAGACGGACCCAGGAAGGAAGAGACCACCATCCCCGCCGGAAGGAAGGAGCACGGGCGTGGGGCGAGGAGACCGTGAAAGCACAGGGCCGCCCCTCGTGGGCGCAGGAGGAGGAGAGGCTCTGGGCCAGCCCAGGGCCCCCAGCCGTCCTCCCCAGGGCATCAGGCAGCACGTCCAGGAGCAGGTGGCCTTGGCGGTGGGATGTGAAGGGTGACGCCTCGCCCCAGTCTTCCCTGTCCTCTTGCGGCACATGGAGGTTCCCAGGCCAGGGGTCGAATCGGAGCTGTAGCCGCCAGCCTACGCCAGAGCCACAGCAACGCGGGATCCGAGCCGCGTCTGCAACCTACACCACAGCTCAGGGCAACGCCGGATCGTTAACCCACTGAGCAAGGGCAGGGATCGGACCCGCAACCTCATGGTTCCTAGTGGGATTCCTTAACCACTGCGCCACAACGGGAACTCCTAGTTCTGTATTTTAGTTAAAAAATTTTTATTAGGAGTTTCCATTGTAGTTCAGTGGGTTAAGAACCTGGCATAGTGTCTATGAGGATGTGGGTTCGATCCCTCCCCTCACTCCACACGTTAAGGATCTCGTGTTGCCACAAGCTGCATCGTAGGTCACAGACATGGCTTGGATCTGGCGTGGCTGTGGCTGTGGTGTAGGCCGGCAGCTGCAGCTCTGATTCGACCCCTAGCCTGGGAATTTCCATATGCTGCAGGGGCGACCGTAAAAAGAAAAAGAAAAAGAAAAAAAAAATTATTGGAGTATAGTTGATTTCGAGTGTGTTCGTTTTGGGTGTACGACGAAGTGAATCAGTTATACGCACACGTGTATGTGCCTTCTTTTTCAGATTCTTTTCCGTTATAGGTTATTACAGAATGTTGAGTAGAGTCCCCTGCGCTCTACAGTGGTGGGTCCTTATTATCTGTTTTGCATATAATAGTGTATAGATGTCAATCCCAAACTGGCAAAGCATCCTGAGTCTGTCTGAGGGCGCAGCAGAGGTGTCTGCAGCCTCCCCCTTTCCGTCCCTTAGAGTTTATGCCCAAGGCATGTAGGCTGTGCCCAGGGCTCTGGGGCTCCGCGCAACCTGATGGCCAGTGCCACCCCCCAGGGAGCCCCCGGCCCAGTGTGGCCTGGAGGGGAACCTGGTGGGGGTGGTGATGAAGCTCTGCCCCCCCTCCTGCAGCCCTGACCCCCCGCCCCCCCGCCCTGCCCCAGGGAGGATTCTGCTGGACCTGGTGCCTCTCTGGCTGCAGAAAACAAGGAAGGGGCACCAACAAAACAGCACACGGGGAGGCGCGGAGCCCGTGGGAGCCCGGTGTTTGGGGAGGGTGGTTAGGTGGTGTTAGAAAGGGAATGGTGAGTAGGAGGTGGGGGCGGAGAGATGCCCGGCCAAGGTGGGCTGTTTGGAGAAGCCTGGGGTCTGGCAGGCGGGAGGCGGGCGCTGGGGCAGGACAAGGCCTGGGCCTGCTCCAGGCAGTGGGGCGCTTCCCGCAGGTGGCCCTTTGATCTCAGAACAAATGGCCTATTCAGCACCTCCAAGACTGGGCCGGCTCCTGGCAGCCTGGGTGGGAAGGTGGCAAGACACGGGATTGTCTGCCCGGTTCCAGGGTGGGGGATCTGCTCGGCGTTGGAGTGGCTGCCTGCCAAGGACTCCCCCGACAGGCCCCAGGGCCGGCCTTGGGGGGGCTGGAGTGCCCCACTCCCCTGCCTGCCTTTGCAGGTCCCGGGGCAGGAGTGGCTGTGGGGTGGCTTAGGGATCACTGGGATGGGGCCTTGGGGGAGGGTCCTGCGTGTGTGCACAGACCCTTCCGCCAGAAGGGAGGGATGGAAGCCCCTCCCTTCACTGGAAGCATTTTCTGGGTGAAAACCCATTTACCGGGAGAGACAAGGCCGGCTATTGTGGGGCTAATACTGAAAAGGTTGAGGTGTCCCCCACACCCCACCTGCCATTCAATAGTCAATACTCAAACCGCAAGAGAGAATTTTTTTTGTTAATGAATACTGGAAACAAGCAGCTTTTTTTTCGACTTTTGGGTTCTCTCTGTCTCTCGCTCTCTCTTTTTTTTTTTTTAGTTATGCCTGCGGCATGCAGAAGCTCTCAGGCCAGGGACTGAACCTGAGCCACAGCAGCAACCTGAGCCACAGCAGTGATAACAGGATTTTTAACCCACTGAGCCACTCGGGACCTCTAGGTTCATTCTCTTTATTCATTTACTTTGGGTGTGTCTGCTTCTCTGATGTCCCAAGGAGCACATATTTAGAGGAACTATTAGAGAAAGGATGATTCTGGAAAAAGGCTGGCTTGCAGATGGCTTTGTTAAGAGAGAAGGCTGGGGCTAAAATGCATTTGGAGACAGTGGGTGGACCCACACAGCCTTGTCTTTGACCTTCCTGTCTTCACGAGCTGTGTGTCCCAGGCACATTTCATAACCACTCTGAACCTCAGTCTCCTCCTCTGGAACCTGGTACTGATTGATGTCCATTTGCAGGGCTGCTGGGAAGAGAGAGTGAGCGGACACACGCAGAGCGGCGTGTGTCTACATAGGAGATGCTCGGTGAACACGTATCCCCATCACTTAGGAAAGAAAAGTTGGCTTAGGAATAAACTTTAATTAAAGTGTTTTTGTTGTGCGAAGAAGGGGCCAAAAGTCACAAAATTATTTAGAGATTGTTTTCACTGAGTTCAAAAATCCAGGAGACTATTTAATCAACAGTCTGTTTTCTTCCTCACAGCCGCACTGATCCTCAGTTTGGAAAATGCAAATTAAGCCATGTAAGTTTTCCAATTTATTTTCTTCACGGTCTCACTCATTCACTTCTTCTGCAAAGAGGGAGTCAACACCTACCATGTGGGAGGTCCGGTGCTGCTCCCAGGGACGGGGAAGAGAGCAGGGAGGGGGCTTGGGGTTGTGGGAAAGGGCAAAGTCGGGTCTGAGAGAGCCCTGCCATTTACCAACCGTGACCTCCCTTGGGGGAGCCATTTCAACTCCGCAGTCCTCAGTTTTCTCATCTGGATAATCAGGATAACAAGGTTTCTCTTGCAGGGCTGTTCATGAGGATTAGAGAGAATGCACGTGAAATGTCAGCTGCCTGCAGCAAACGGAGGTGCTCTTCGTCCTTGGACGTGGTCCCTTTTAGTGCCCGGTGGTCTCTTAGGGGGACCGTGGATGAGCAGATACAACTCCGAATGGCTTGGCCTGTGCAAAACTTGGCCTGTGCAAAAGCTTGTCTTCTGCCCGCTTTTGTGTATAATAAGTGGCACAAGTGGGTGGGGGCACTTCTCGCAGGAAACTGACCCAAGGACTTCTCTTTGGGTGCCTATTTGATCCTGTACGTTTGTAAAAGACCACCAAAAACTAACCAAGTCCCCAGCATGCTTTTCATTTTCTTGCTTTTTTTTTTCTTCTTGGGGTTGTACCCAAAGCATATGGAAATTCCCAGGCTAGGAGTCGAACTGGAGCTACAGCTGCTGGCCTACACCACAGCCACAGCAACATCAGATCCGAGCCGAGTCTGCGATCTACACCACAGATCACGGCAACACCAGATCAGGGATCAGGCCAGGGATCGAACCTGCCTCCTCATGGATACTAGTCGGATTCGTTTCCGCTGCGCCACGATGGGAACTCCTTTTCACTTAATTGTATTGAAGTATAGTTGGCTTACAATGTTGCGCTGGTTTCAGTGGATGGCAAAGTGAATCAGTCATACATACAAATATATCCATTCTTTTTTCCCTTACAGGTTATTACACCTTATTGAGTAGATTTTCCTGCGCTCTACGGCAGGTGCTTGTTCATCTATTTTAGCCAGCATGCTTTTTAAGATGTTGCTTAGGGCTGTGGGAGGGCAGGGTGCTGGCCGGGCCCCCGAGAGGTTCTGGGGAGTCTGGTTGCCTGGGTGCCGGGCTTGGCTGAGTGGGCGCAGCTGCAGGAAAAGGCAGAATTAGTTCCTCCACATGCGTGTGTTTATCCAGCTGATCTGACCTCAGAGCCCAACCATCCTAATGGTTTTTAAGGACGGATGCGTCCTCCTGGCTGGACTCATTGGCTGCACTACCCCATGGCCTCTCTCCCACGTGCAGTGCCCGGTGGAAGTTGGTTCAAATGCCAGGCGGGATTACATGGTCGGGCTTTTAGCTAAAAAGGCTGTAACTGAGGACTCTGCCCAAGCTGAGGGGTGGGGGCTCCAAACCAAGCCCCTCTGTAAAGCCAGCTGGAAGGGTGTGCTGAGATCTGGAGCTAGATCCTTTGAAATCGGGAGGGACTGGGTGCAACCCCTTCCTGGCTGAACTCTCCGGAGATGGATTTTACCTCTCTGGGCTCCGTTTCCTCCTCGTCTCCATCCACAGGTGGAACCCAAGCTGTCTGCGTGTCTCCTGGCTCCCTCGCCCTCTCTGGGCCTGAGCGAAGTGGAGGCCGATTTCTCAGGCACCTCCCGGTGTCGTAATCCTGTGACTGACTTGCCGGCCGGATCCTCTCTGCCAACACCCACTCCTACCCACCTGATGAATACCTGTCGGTGGAGGAGGACCGCAGGGATGGGCAGGCAATTTGCCATGAAGGGCAGCAGAGGCCCGGGACGACCGCCCTCCTGCGGCTTCACAGAGCCCTGAGCTCTATGGAGTAGCCCCGGGAGCTCACTCCAGGCCTGCTGGCTCCAGGCAAGTAAAAGCAGGAATTACCGAGGCTCCTGAGCCCTCTTAAGGTCCCCGATGCCATCGTTGCCAGGGAAGCAGAGACTTCTCGAAAGTGAGAGCCGCCATCAGCTGGGCAGGGCTCTGATCAGTGCTCAGCGTCTCAGGCAGGTCTCCGCTCTTGCTTTACCCAGATCCACCCTCTTTTGTAAGCGGCAGCGTCTCTGCCAGCTGAGTCACAGGACTCTGGCCAGAAAACGGCAGTGTACCCATGGCCCAGAGCCCCTTGAGGGGGCCTCGGAGCTTCCTGACCAGCTGTGTGGGTGGGAGCCCTGCCCTGGGGGTCTTTTGCCCACCCATCCCCTGCCATTCTACAGATGAGCACCCTGAGGCTGGTGACTTAGCCAGGGCCTGGTGGCCAGAGAGCCCTGGGGCAGCTTTGTCCAAGGGTCCGAAGACAAAGCCCTTGCTGTTCTTAAAAATCTTACGAGTGTTAGAAGAGAAACGTGAGGGCTTGAATTTGAAAGTTCCTTTCTGTAGGACAGTGGTTTTCAGCTGGGGGCAATTTTACCCCCTTAGGGGACATCTGGCACTGGCAGGAGGCATTTTTGGTTGTCGCAGAGTGGTGAGGGGGTGTTCCTGGCGTCTAGTGGGCAGAGACAAGGATGCTGCTAAAGATTTTACAGTTCACAGGACGCCCCCCGCCCCAAACTGTCCTTCCCAAACTATCATTATTGCTGAGGTTGGAAGCTCTGATGGGAAGGAAACCAAAGCTTTCCCTTTTTGCTTGTAACTAGACCGTGAGGTCTCCAGTAGTTCTCAAACAGAAAACTAACACCCCCACACACCCACACCCACACCAATTTTGGTGTAAGATGAAGGAAGGGCTGGCTGGTGCTGGAGTCGGGGTTAAGTGTGGCCTGGCAGCTTCCCGGAAGGCTCTCTCCCTGTCAGCCCAGGGCTGTCTCAACTCTTGCCTTGAGGGAGCTGATGATGCCACCTCCCTGCTCTGGGTGCAAGGCGGCACTCACCCCCTCCAGAACTGATCTCCATCTGGGGCCATTGTCCCGAATTTCCGTGGTTGTGAGAACCCTGCACCGGGGTGTCCCACCCACAGCTAAAAAGGCAATGTCCCCTGCCCTGGGCCCCCCAACAAGTAACGCCTTAGCAGGTCCCCTTGGTCTCCTCCCTGTGGCCCCACCGCCTGTCCTGTTAGATTTATGTCCACAAACACATTTGCATCCATGGCTTCTGGGCTGTTTTCCTCTCTTACCCGGAGACCTGCACACTCCTCCTCGTCTCTCTGGGTCTCTCCTGGGTCAAATCTCTTGCTCAAACCACTGTGAAGCGTATCTTTCTAAAGCTGGCTTTCATTCATACACTTTCCTGGTCAAAACTCTTTCACGACGCCCTTTGCTAACAAGAGGATGCCAGTTCCTTAGGGTGGGAGTTACAGCTCTCTACGCCTGGGCTGTCAACCTCCTCCGAAGTGTGAGCTGTCCCTCTTCAACCCGGCTCCCCTCTGGATGCAGGTGTGTGTGTGTATGTGTGGCATGCGCGTGTACCACACACACACACACATACACACGCGCACACATGGAAGCCTGGGCTGTCCACAATCCCCTTGCAATGTGTGGGTGCAGCAGCCTTCTTGTGCTGCCCCACCACTCCTCCCTCTGTTTGTGTCCTTTGCTGACCTGCACCCTGGAATACCCACACCTACAGCCACACCCTAGTCCCACCTGAAGGCAGCTCTGCTCATCTGCCATCTGCCCCCAAAGAAGGGGGGGCGGGGGTTGACTCCTCAAATAAGCACTCACCACTTTGACTTAACTTGGAGTGATTTATGATAAAATAAAGGATAATGGTGGTGGTTATTTCAGGCTGAGTGCAGCCAGACACTCTTACCTGCAGCCCAGCATCTCATTGAATCTGCACGACTACCTGGTTCAAACAGGCATCAACAGCTCTATTTTGTAAAGAAGAAAATGAAGTTTCAGAGCTCCTCACCAATTTGCTCAAGAGTAAGAGAGCTGGGGGTGGTGCCTCCTTGATTGTGGAGCACCACGTGGTCATCCATGTGGCTGACTCAGTGTCCATGTCCATTAGAGCAGCCAGCTCTGGGCTTAGAAAGGGCATCCATCCATCCATCCTTCCATCCTTCCATCCACCCATCCATCCTTCCATCCATCCATCCATCCATCCACTCATCTATTCTTCCACCCATCCATCCTTCCTTCCATCCATCCGTCCACCTGTCCACTTATTTGTGAGGGAATGCACATATCAGCAAACTGAAGGAATGCATTTTTTCACTCAAGAAATATTCAATATTCTTCAGGATATCATAGGTGCTCATTAAATGATTTTTTGCTTCCTTTTGTTGAGAGAAGGAAATGAATGCATTTAGACCCCCAGTCAACTGAATTAGGACGTAAGTAACTTAAAAATAACTTTTGAATTTTAGAAACATAACACGGCAAAACTGGAAGGGACACCAGTGATTATTTTCATCTAGGACCCTTGGGCACAGATGAGAACTGTGGGCTTGGCGCAGGGAAGGGGCTTGCCTCAGGGCACCCAGGAGCCTGTGACCAAGCCTGGGTTCGCCCCACCTGCCCAGTCTGCCAACACATAGGCTGAACTTTTGCAAAATTGCTGCCCTCCTGAGAGTGTCCAGGACTGATGGGGTTACTCCAGACTTCAAGAGCATGTGGGCAAGATACGGGCTTGGCAGAAACAAAAGAGGACAGAATCCTTTCCGTGTCCTCCTGTCTTGTTTAGGGCGAGGGAGGGAAACTTCCCATTTCACGAAGGAAACCTGAAGCCCAGGGAGGGGAGGTGACCCGCCCGCTGGGACTCAGCAGGCCAGCGTTTGTGTTGGAGCCTGGGAGGGCCTGGGTGTGCACCTCCCTCCTGGGTGGCCTATGAGGATTAAATGAGTAACACCCACTGAGAGCTGAGCACCCAGGCAGTGCCCGTCCTTAGCTGGTCTTATTGTCATTATTATTAGAACAACTTTCTTTGCACCCCCTGATCTGCCCACACTCCTTGAGTGCCCTTAAAGCCTCTGATCCTCAGGCAAAATGTACAAAACAGAACTGACTGCCATCCCTCCCTGAGATGCTAGCGCCAAGGACCTGGTGTCCTGCATTTCCTGTCTCTCTCTTTTTTTTTTTCCCCTTTTTTAGGGATTTGAAAGTTCCTAGGCTAGGGGTCAAATCAGAGCTGCAGCTGCTGGCCTACACCACAGCCACAGCCACGTGGGATCTGAGCCATATCTGCGACCTCCACAGCCACACCAGATCCCTGACCCACTGAGCGAGGCCAGGGATCGAACCCCTATCCTCACGGATACTAACTGGATTCGTTTCTGCTGCACCACAAGGGGAACTCCCGGAAAGGGAGTTTTGATGCTGAAGAAAGACAGGGGTGGGGGCTGGGGGGACTGGGAGACTGGCTTTTGGAAGTCTCCCCTGGGCGTCTCTGAAGAGTTGACAGACATCAAATGTCCCTCTTGCCTCACCCGGCAGGACGTTGCAACATCGGCACAGAATGAAGGATAACACTGTCCTGGGAGGGCCACCTTTAGTCATGGGAGCCAGAGGAAGCTCTCCCGGGAGTGGCCTGCGGGCGGGCAGGGCCTGGACGGCGGGATCAGCGGTTAGTCAGGGGCCTGGCGGGAAGGACCTTGCTCTGTAAGTACACCTGGCAGGAGCCTTCCCCGCCTCCCTGGAGACACGCCTGGAGATCTCCTGTGCAGGGTGGAAGGACTGCCCCGCCTTGCAGGAGAAGGGCCAGGCGGCACTGGGACTCCTGAGGCCCCCCGAGCTCCCTGGGAGGCAGACACCCAGCTCCTCTTCCTTGCTCTGCCACCTGCTTGCTGGGCGATGAATGATGGATCAAAGCACTACTCCCCAGAGTTCCCACTGTGGCTCAGCGGTAAGGAACCCGACTAGTAACCATGAAGATGCGGGTTCGATCCCTGGCCTCGCTCAGTGGGTTAAGGACCCCATGCTGCTGGGGCTGTGGTGTCGGCCAGTAGCTGCAGCCCCGATTCGACTCCTAGTCTGGGAAATTCCATATACCATGGGTGGTACAGTCCTAAAAAGAAAAAAACAAACAAACAACCCCCAAAACACTACTTCCTCACTTCTTTCCAGCCTCCAGAATGCTTTACTCTGGGGTCAGCTCCGAGCAGTTATCAGCAAAGACGAAGTGGCAGCCTAGGCCAGGTACAGAGATTCTTTCAGAGATGCTTAGGGTTGGCGGATTAGAACAAACCAATTAAAGGCCTTTGTCTTTAGCATTTTGAACTCAAAATACTTCAGGGGGAAGAGGATAATCTTGTGAAATCAGACCCAGCTTGTTGGTGAACGGCGGCGTGAGTTATTTTTGGAGGTAGGGCCTGAACGTGGGGGCCAGAGCGCCTGTGAAAAGGCAAATTACTGATTTAAGAGGTTATCCCAAGTACCTGAAACACCCTCCTCTGTCAGTGAAAAGCGCAGTTTTCATCAGCCCTGTGTTAATTATGGCTGCCGAGAGCTGTCATTGGCAAAAGCGTGTTTTTAGCTCATGACTCAAGGCTGACTCAACATTGGGGACCGTGCTTTCCATGGCCTCAAGCTGGGCTCCCTTTTTTCCTGGAAACGCCTGAGTCGCTCGCCAAGCCCTTCAATAGGGCCCGTGGAGCTTCTCCGGGAGGCTCAGCACCCAGATTTGGGACCCTGGCTTCCTGGCCAGAGGGTGGAGGGTGGGGAAGGGACCCAGGCTCCCATACTTAACCTCACGTCCACCTGAAGACCCCTTTGGGAAGGTGAGCAAACGGCACTCCCTTCGAAGCTGTGGAGCTTGGACTTGAAGCCAGCACGTTCTGACTTTGAATTTGCTATTTTTTTTGCATTGCTCTTTTGGGGGGGGGGCTTTGCTCGGATCCCCTGCAGGGCTCAGCATGACTGTCCCAGGAGCGGAATTGTCCTAGGAAGGTGACACGTGCTTTGTTTAAGCTGCGGCCCACTCTGCTCAGGACTGAACTTGCTTCTGGTTCCATCTGAAGGCCTTCAAGGACCTGCCAGATTATAAAATAGGAAGGGCTTGCTGGGTGGGGAGAAAAGACTTGGTCATAAATCCTGGCCTTGCTTCTGGATGGATGGATTGATTATCCATCCCTGATGGTGAGACAAACGGCTTCCGATCTCATTTATCTTCTCACCTTGGACTGTCTGGAGTTGTCTCCCAGGCCTGACCTCAGACTGACCGCTGGCTGGGAGGGCTGCTGGGTGCCCTGCCCGAGGGCGAGTGCGATGGGAGATGCTGGACCTTCCCCCACTGTTCCCTCCCCCCCGCACACACCAGCCCATTTGACAGATGAGGAGACCCAGGTTCAAAAAGGCCCAATGGAGTTCCTGCTGTGGTGCAGTGGGTTAACCCTCCGGCTTGTCTTGTGGCCTTGCTGGTTCGATCCCTGGCCCAGGAACTTCCACATGCCGCAGATGTGGCTGAAAGAGGGAAGCAAAAGAAAATAAAAAGGCATAGTGATTTTTTCAAGCCAAGAGGAGAGACCAGGTTCTGGCTGTCCTGGGCCAGACCTGCCTTGATCTTTCTGGAAAGAATGAGGTGAGGGGTCTTGATGAATGGGCTGCTATTAATCAGCGGCCAGCCTCCTTCCACGGGCCAGAGGACATGACAACCCGAGAGTGTTACCGAGTTAAGCTACCCTCTGGGTGGGGAGTCCACGCTCAGCTATTTGCATCGACAAGCTCGTTTTTGCCCCTCGTAGGCGCTGGGTTTCCTTATTGCATCTTTTCAGATGAGTTAAACTGAGGCACAGAGAGGAACTGGACATCTTCTTCACAAGAACCAAGTCCGGACTTGCTGGATGGCCCAGAGGCACGTAGCCCAGCCTGACTGCACCCTGGGGCAAGGGTTCCAGGAGCAGGCTCCTTGCAGCCCCTCTTCCCCACATCTCACCCATGACATGTGCACCTAGAAGGGTGGTATGTGGGAAAGGGGGCCAGATGTCACCTCCTTGGAGAGTCACAAGGCACACCAGCCAGCACCTTAAAGACCTGGGAAAGATCCACTGTCATCGGTGGCGTTAACCTTGCCTAACCCTCCAGTGTCCAACCTCGTCTGACCACAGAAAGCCTTTTCCTGCCTTTATCGTTTTGTTCACTCTTCCCTTTCCCTTCCTTTTCTTTCTGATCTTTCTCCTTTATCCGTCTCTCCCTGCATCTTCCTTGTTTGTCTGGTCCTCTCTCTCTTCCAAACAACCAAAGATCATAGACTATCTGGGAAACACCGTTCGGAGATGCTGAGGTGGAGACGGATCAGATTCAGTCTCCACGGGTGTTTATTCCAGCGCCTGCTTCCGGCCTGGGGGTGGGAGGCGGGTATGGGTGTGGGTGTGGGTGTGGGTGGGTGTCCTCATGTCCTCACCATCCCGGCTGACAACCACCAGCACGGGGGTCCATCACGGTCCTCTTTCACCCATCGAAAGCTTGGGTTTGGGGGGTGACACGCACGGCTCCCAAGGTGCGCGGTCTGTGCCTGCGCGGGGCTCAGGCGCTCCCCTTCACTCCCTCCCCGGACCGCGGACTCTTTAAGTGTGTCAGGCTGGACCCAAGTTCGGCGGGTGGTGGGTCTTCTCCGGCTGCCCACTGGCTTCTGGTTTTCCCTCCCCGCCTCGGCGCTGGCTCGCCCTGAGGTTGAGACCTGCCCGTGCGAGGCCGGGGGTGAGAGGAGGCGGCCGATTGTTCAGCTCCGCACAAACGAGCCGGCCAGTCCACACACGCAGCCATGCCCAGGGCGGCAACAGGAAAGACGGGATCCACCATAATTGCCTTCACATCTTGTTCTTTGGTCAGAGCTGTTCCCACCTGTCAGAGTGACATATTGCTCCCTGACACAATGGCCATTGCAACACTTTTTCTTTTTTTTCTTTTCTTTTCCTTTCTCTCTCTCTTTCTTTCTTTCTTTCTTTCTTTCTTTCTTTCTTTCTTTCTTTCTTTCTTTCTTTCTTTCTTTCTTTCTTTCTTTCTTCTTTTCTCTCTCCCTCTTTTTTAATGATTTTGAATGCAGGGAAATGTTTAGCTCCTTTGAGATACCTACGGTTGACTCTGCTGCTGAAGGACAATTCTTGTCCCCAAGATGTGGCCGCCCTCATCCCTTCCCCTGGCCGTCAGACCTGCTATTTTGAATGTAACCTTTCTTTGAGGATCCCGAAGCAACTTTTAACCAGTGATGACTCATTTCTGGATGGGACTGAACTAAAAGATTAAGATGTGCTGTTTCTTCTGGACCAGCTCCCCGGTTATCTCCTCATCTCCTTCCCTTTCTTCCTTCCCTACTCCTCCCACCTTCCTTTGGCCTCCTCTCCAAGCCTCAATTAGCAGTTGGGAGGGGCCACTTGGTCAAGGGCGCCCTTGTGGGTGGTCCAGATTGCTGAGAGCTTTTTCTCTGCATCTCTAGCTCTGGGGAGATGGGCTGCTGACATAAGTGGGAAAATCTTCCTAGAAGATTTCAAAGCATGGGAGACTCAACTGTTGGGAGGATGAATTAAGAAGAAGAAGAAGAAAATAAAAGAGGCAAACTATTCCAAAGGCAGTATTTAGACAAGATCATCTAACCTCACCCCCACCTCCTAGCATCCAGCTTCCATGATCTCAAGCTTCCCAGGCCATTGGAGTGTGCTTTTGGTGGGGAGGAGCAAGGAGGGATGACCAATGTTTGTGGAGAGCTTCCTCTGTGCCATGTGCTTTTGTGGGCCAACAGATTTTGTCCCCCTGGGCCAATAATAATGGTGATGCCGGCAAAGCACATACAGGACCACTAATGCTGGAAATTGTTCTCAGTGCTTTGCATGTACTAGTTATCAAGTGGGAACTGTGATTATCCCATTTTACAGAGAGGTTTTTTTTTTTTAGGGCTACACTCACATGGCATATGGAAGTTCCCAGGCTAAGGGTCAAATCAGAGCTGCAGCAGCTGCCCTATGCCGCAGCCACAGCAACGTGGGATCCAAGCATCTGCGATCCAGCTCACGGCAATGCTGGATCTTTAACCCACTGATCGAGGCCAGGGATTGAACTTACATACTCATAGATACTAGTTGGCTTCATAACCTGCTGAGCCACAGTGGGAACTCCAGGAGAGAGGTTTTGAAGCTCAGAGATGTTAAGCAACTTGAGCAAGGTCACACAGCTCAGAGGTGATGGAGCCAGAAATCAAACCCACATGGTCTGATTTCAGAGTCTATGCTACTATCCATTCCTTTGGACTCCAAATTGTCTGATAGGGACAGGCTTCCCCAGAGTTTTGTACCTGCTGGGGACAGAGAAGCTGATTGAGGGCGGGACCCCGGGGGCCTGGACATCTGGGTGTCAGCTCTTACATTGAAAATGAACACAGGTCTCCGGAACATGCTTCCGTGGGTGTGAGCCCAAGTGGGGAGGCTCTCCATCACAGATGGTTGGGGGTGGCTGGGTCACCATGCCACCTAAGTAGGCCTCTGTCCTGGGGAAAATGATAGCCTGGGGCACAGAGGAAGGGGGCCACAAAATAAATCTGAGGCGGACGGGGACAAACCATTATCAGTATGGCTGCTGTCATTACCGTTTCCCAGCAAAGCGCTCTGGTTGCGAGACTGGGAGGTAGTTCTGTTCATTACACAACGGACTCTATGTGGTCCTGGGTCCCGGGCTGGGTCGGCGGGGGTTGGGGGGCTTCCACCTTGACCTGTTCACCTCTGGTTGCTGGAGGTGCAGAATCCCTGCCGATGTTGTTCCAGCCCGTGAGCCACAGCCAGGCTGGGCGGGCCCCTGGATGGAGGCGCCTTGACCGTGAGAGGCAGGCTTTGGCTCTGAGCACGGACCAAGAGAAAGGAATTCCGTCTGGTCAGGCGTGTTCCTGGCACGTGGGTTTCCTGCCGCACATGTGCATGGCCTCTGCTTTGTTTCATCTTATTTCATTTTCCTCTTACTGACCGGCTCCTCGCAGGGTGGGCTGATTTCCACTCTCTCAAGGGGAAGCAGAAGTGAAATGGCCTGGGGCCCACAGAGCTTTCCTCATTGGCCAGCGGTCCTGCCGCTCGCTGGCCTTTCCCTTCGAGCCCGTGGCTGCTCGTGCTCTCCCTTTCCCCCCTTTCTCCTCTGAGTCTTTGGTGGACAGGGTGGGCGAGGAGAGAAAGCCTCTCAGACTGCAAAGCCCTCCCGGGCTCCCACCGCAGAGCGGCCGATGCCCGCTCCAAGTCGGCTTGGCCTCTGAGCATGCTGAGTCTGGAACCGAATGCGGCAGCCCCTTTGGAGTCGAAATTTGCTTTCCTCTTGGAAAAAAGTCTCCTTCCTGATTGCTTGAGAAGGAGAAGGAACGTCTTTAAAAGGCTCTGGCGTTCCTGTTGGCCTCCAAACCGTAGGCCCACAGCGTGTTTGATGATTTAAGTGTCGATGGATTAAAAACATGTGGTCCACGTTTCTCCTGAATTCAGATGCATGTTGAACTTAAAGGAAAGTTAAAAAAAGGAAAAGTCAGAGAAACAGTCTGGGTTTTCCTCAATGCCCCAACTTTGAAAACACTTGGCGGAAGGTATTTGTGGAGTTATGGGTTCCAAATGGGCCTTCGTGGAAATGTCTTCATTTGGCCTGGAGGCAGAAGGGACATGCGGGGGCCCCATATCTCCCCAGGACTGGACCCACACTGGTTTCCTGTGGCTTTGCAGCCGGGGGAGAGGCCAAAGATTTAAGGAAAAGCGTCAAGATTCTTCCTTCCAGGGACCCCCTTCCATCCTAATGCTGCCCCAAGTGTATAAATACCTGCCCGGGGAACATCTCCTGGGCATCTAGCAGGCGCCAACCTTCCTGGTGGGTTCCACTTAAGCTCCTGGTTCTTGTTCTTTCTCATTCCATATGCTCCATCCGGTTGAGCCACTCACCGTTCCCGCCTCTCTGCCATGGCTTGTGCTGATTCCTGTACCCGGTGTGCCCTTCCCAGGCTTTTGCCACCCAGATCTTGTCCATTCACACCCACAACGTGTACCCCAGGGCTCTGGCCAGAATCTGTGCTCCATCAACACTTGGAGTGATGTCCAAGGACTCACAGAGTGATCCGGCTCCTGCAGACCCAGGGCTTGTGATGAAATCCGTAATTGCTCCTTTTCAGATGCAGCGTGTTGAGCCGAGTGGAGGGCTGCTGGCGTTGGCTCCGATGCTCAGCTCCACCCCATCATTTTGGGAGAGAGTTTCTCTAGCCCCTTCCTTCTCAAGGCTTGTTTACTGCAGGCAATGCTTTTTGCTTAATAGAACAGGGAAGGGATTCCGCTTTCATGTGGTTGGGAAGCGGAGGCCCACACAGACATCCATGGAGTTGATGGCCAAGCCGGGGAGTTGGTGAATTTGTCGGGGAGAGCCCTGATCCCGACAGCTCGCTGGGAACGAGGCCTATAAATAGCTCCTGCCAGTCAAAGCATAATGATTTCAATCTTCTCACTGTATAAATAAACAGCGTTGTTCAGGAGTTCTCCTTGGCTGCAGTTTTGGCCCGGACGTCTCAAAGGCTTGCAGACGATCCAGCTGGAATTTTCGGAGAAGGCAGAGGAAATGACATTTGAGGAGTGACTCCTGTGTGCCCAGCCTCGTGGGAGACGTGTAAATAGTGATCCCGTGAAACCCTCGTGCCAACCCAAGCATCCGTGTGGCCGCATGCAGCTTACGAGGGAGAGGAGGTCCAGAGATGCAGGAATCGTCCTGGAGATCAGAGGCCAGGGAGAGGGCGGTGAACTCACGTCTGCCGGCTTGCAGAACCCTTGCTGCCTCGCGCTCTCTCGTTGTATCAGGCGTCCTGTAACAGCCCTGCAAGATCAATATTTTCGTAAGACTTGTGTTTTCCCTGGGTAATATAAATAACACATGTTCTTTTCTTTACAGGAAAGTTTGAGGATGTAGAAATGCACCGAGAAAATTAAAATCACCTGTATCCTTGCCACCCAGAAAAATACACACAAGTGTGTTTTGTTTACGCTCTTGTGATGTTTAGACAGATAAGCAGTTAGATCTGAGAAAGGGAGGTGACCTTACAGATGCATATACTGATGGATAGACATTTTAAACACAAATCTGAGAGGCCAGAGCAGATTCCGTGTTGCAGTTTGTTCCCTCAACATTGAGGATGCACGTGTGAGGCCCAGCTTCCGAGAGCAGCTCAGGGCACTGAAATGACTGGTCTCCAGCCACATAGGTGGGTGCGATCCTCTTGCCTCCCTTTCACCTCGTCTCCTCCTCCTCTCTCTCTTTGTCTCCATATTCAGGAGCAGATACTGTTGGGACATCAATCAACAGGTCCATTTGCATCTTTCCAGAAGCACTGGCTGGCCATAGGTCCGTGTTCCAGTCCTAAGTCCTTGACTTGCTAGACCTGTGGCCTTGTGGGACTCAGCTTTCATTTTCCCTCTTCTGAAAAATGGGTACATTTTGATTCAAAGTTCTAGTGAATCTGAAAGTGTTTGGTGAAGAACCCTCTGCAGATTATCCTTCGTCTTTGGGAACGTGGTAAGGCATAGATGAGGGGTTTGAAAGCTAGTTTTGGCACCGCTTTACTGGGAAAGCTTGGTAAAGCCATTTCACTGCTATCTCAGTTTTCATGCCTATAATGTGAGGACATTGATATCTCCCTCATGGAATTGTTGTGAAGATAATAATAATAATAGATATTTATTAAGTACTTTGGTGCCATAGGCTGTGTCAAGGTCTTTTTATGCATCTGTTCATTTAGTTCTCATGACAACTCCTGAGGGGTGGGAATGATTTTCGCCCCCATTTTATAGATGAGGAAACGGAGACAGAGTTAAAAATTCGAGGCTTGGAGTTATGCAAATAGGAAAATGGATCCGAGATACACAAAGACCCTTTGAAGCTGGAAATCCTTTTTCTATACAAAATTCAAGTCAGGCTTCTGGTTTTACTGTTCCTCAAAATTACCCCAGCCAACAAAAAATGAAATGAAACAACTTTTTGCTTTCTTAAAAACGGGGAAACGTCACAATCCCAAACCACAGAACATAACGTGTATCTTCCAAAACCTGTTAAATACAAATTACATGAGGGTAACCAGAGCTGGTACAATCTCTTTGGACCTTGAGCAGAACACACACCCCCCCCAAAAGCAAGTGACCCAAGGTCAAAAGGCACATCCAACGACCCATTGCCTATGACAACATCACCTAGGGCATAGACAGGCGAAGTCCCTGTGGACTCAGTCTGACATCATACAGTGTTGGGGTGGTGGAGGAACAGGGCACTTTAACCCAACATGCCATTTTTGATACCCTGGACTAAGGTTCCTGGTTTGAGGGAAGTTCTGGATATAGAGCAATGTAGAGAAATACAGAAAGGCAGAATGCAGGACCAAATGCAGAGACCTCCAATGGTAAAGGGAAGGTCCCACCTGAAAGCTGACAAGCCTAGAGATGTCCCCCAGGGCAAAGAAAATCACATGTAGCCACAGAGAGTCTCCAGACAACAGAGGGTGTCCATGGTTCATTATCTTTCTTCTGCTCCAAGTCAACACATGGGCAGTTACATAGACGAACGAGGCTATGAACTGTCATACTATAAAAATAAAATAACTGGGCGGTCTCTGGAGGCTCAGCAGGTTAAGGATCCAACACTGTCACTGCTGTGGCTTGGGTTGCCACTGTGGGTTCGATCTCTGGCCCTGGAAGTTCAGTATGCTGTGGTGTGGCAATAATAATAATAATAATAATAAAAAATAACTGTAAACATGGAAGGAAAAATTATCTCATCAAAAGGTACCTCAAGGGACTACATAACCTAAACGGCCCAAAAAAAGAGTGAAAAAATTCAAATACTCCTCTATAACATTGAAAATATTATTGAAAGTATGATCCTTTTAAAATAGAGCACAACAAAGAAATTATGAAACAACATAAGGGGATGAAAAGTGAGCTGGCAGAATTCAAGAAAACAACTGATGTGAGGGAGACAAATGTTATATAAATTGAAGCCCCATTAGTTAATTCTACAAATCAGAATTAACAGGACAGAAAGCACCATTGGGAAAAAGATGGCTTGGCCACTTCTTTAGTTCCTGTTGGTATTCTGAACAGGACACTCATCATAGGGCTGACTCCTATATGTTGAAAAAGATAAAAAGGTGATATATCTTTATAACTGGTAGGTAGACAAGAAAAATACAACCAATGTGTAACTAGCTTGTTGGTCTTTAGGTAGAGACAAGAACAAATGACACAGAATATATAAAATGATATAATTGAAGAAAACTTTACTTAGGTAAATAAAGGGCTGATCAGAAGGTTCACCACGTCCCAGGAAAATATGGTACGGAATGAATGAGCAACACCAATGTACACCCTTGGGAAAAAGCTGGATTTCAAGAGTAAGGATAGAATTCTATTGGCTTCTAGGAGAAAATGCAAATTTGAAGGTATAAAGAAGAAAAATAGGGCTATCTTAGAATTTTCCTTAACTATAGTCAACTCTAGAAGACTAAGGCCTACCAGGTAGTGAAGGTGGGAATGTAAAGTGGGCTTTAAGCATTTTAAGCCAAGTTACATTGTCCTAAAATTCAGCTATGAAGGTTTTAGAAATATTGACAAGCAAGCACAAACTTGCAGATTCTAACATCTTGGCAGTCTTTCAGGGAAAATAAACACAGTTCTGCTCCCCAGTTAAACCTCCTAATTTAGTTTGTGTATTTTAAATCTAGACACCATAAAGATGAACTAAAATCAACAATATAGAAAAGATACCATGATTAGAGGGTAAACAACGGTCATTAGATAACACTAAGACTTACCAACTGAAATTTGTTTTCCCTGAACGAAATGTAAATATAAAGCTAGACAATAGTAACACAACTGATAAACTTTGAGAGGGAGGGCGGGAGAAAGAAGTAGGTGGTGCTAATTACTTCTTTCTTCATAGCAGGGAGGTAATAGTCTAAAATTAAAATGTAGACATGACTCCAATTTGATGTGTACCAAAATCTCTTTGCTTTTTATTTGTCTTTTTAGGGCTGCACCCACGGCATATGGAGGTTCCCAGGCTAGGGGTCGGATTGGAGCTGTAGTCACTGGTCTACACCATAGCCAAGGCAACGCGGATTCTGAGCTGTGTCTGCCACCTACACCACAGCTCATGGCCATGCTGGATCCTTAACCCACTGAGCGAGGCCAGGGATCAACCTGTGTCATCATGGATGCTAGTTGGATTCGTTTCTGCTGAGCCTCAAGAGGAACTCCAAAAATCTCTTTTTTTTTTTTAATTTAGAGGGATCTTTTAGGAAGGAAATCATATCTCATGTAGTGAAGAAAATGGATCTGAATTAAATCTTCCAATTTTACTTTTGGTTTCTTTTTTCTTCCATTCAATTCAAATAAAAGAGAATTTAGTACTCTTAGATATTAAAAATAGTATGCACAATATGTTCCTGTTTTTGTGCTCATATCTGTATTTCATTTTATCATCTCTCTGTCCTTTTGTCTACCTTCATACATAGAATAATGGCTGGAATGATGTTTATTGATGGTCATTGATTCGGATAATTTTTTTTTTTTTCTATTTAGGGCTGAACCACCAGCGGCATATGGAAGTTCCCAGGATAGGAGTGGAATTGGAGCTGCAGCTGCCAGTCTACACCACAGCCACAGCAACGCCACATCCAAGCTATGTCTGTGACCTATATACCACAGCTCATCTCAATGACAGATCCTTAACCCACTGAACGTGGCCAGGGATTGAACCTGCATTCTCATGGACACTAGTTGGTTTTCTTACCACTGAGCAACAACAGGAACTCCCAGGATAATTCTTTTAACTGGCTTTTTTTGAAAATTTTTTTGGTGTGTGTGTGTGTACTACTGAAATATTTTCACCATGATCATGTATTATATTTATTAAACAATATTCTAAAAAAAAATTGAAGGTATCACAATGGAAGAAAAAGGCAAAGCTAATTTTGCTTTATCTCTATTCTAAAATGAGAGGTGCCTCTCTGGGCTGCCCAGTCTCTGGACTTGAAGTCTAATAGTGACTATAAATTGGCCTTTCCCATTCCTAATGTCTTTCCCCCAGAATATCTGAAGTGCTTTGTAACCCAGGTTAAGTCTAAAAGAAATGGAGCCAGATAATAGAATAGAGGGCAATGTCACACACATTGAAGTTGATTATAAAGGACATATTTATTTAACTACAATGAGAAGATACTGTGGACTCAGAGGCTACTTTCCTTGAGAACTGTCAGACACAGAGGCAAGCATGACTAAGGTAAATACATCTGTTGGATACTGATTTAATATTGTCTGTTGATTCACTTCCCCTAACATCTCATGTTAGTCATAATGGGTAGTTAAGGTCTAGTATAATTTTTTTTTATTTGCACTCTGCTAAATTCTGTCACGTATATAATCCCATTAACAATCTATGGGAGAGGCAGTAGCATATTCATTTTACAGACTAGGAAACAGAGGCTCAAACCACTCTCAAAGGAGTATAATTTTCAAGTCCGAAATCTGAACCAAGATCTTGATTTGTAGATGAATGTGTGAGAAGCAGCGTGTCTGGAATTGGACTTTAGAATTTATTGCCTGAGCCAGTGGTTTGTTGCTTTACGAAGACCCAGTGCACCTAAGGACATGTGACAGCCTCTCTCTCCATGCATAACATTTGGATAAGATTTACTGCATTCTACTGATGCAAGAGTGTGCGGGTGACCTGCGCCAAGGTTGGCAGTGCATTCCATTGCTCCAGGCACCATGATTGGTTCAGGGATGGGCAAAAACTCCTAAGGGGTCCATGGGAGTGAACACGGGATTTTTCTCGTATGACCAGTAGGAGGATTTCTATTTTCTGTAAGCATGATAACAGCAAGGTTGATGCAAACCTGAATCTACTCAGGATCACCACACGGATCCCAAGAATAAAGCCAACACAGAGGAAAACAGAGCCAAGAGATGGAGCTAAGTCTAGACTCCCACTGCATTGCAGAAGCTCCTGGATCCAGCCATTCCTGAATCTATCCACCATGGACTTTGAAGATACACAAGACAGTGAAATTTTTTTTTTTTTTTTTTTTTTTTGCTTTAGCAAGTTGGCTTTTGGTCACTTGGGGCTGAGAGGCCTTTATGCATTTGGAAACCTTACACAAGGCAGAGCAGAGGGGGTAATTACATCTCTTGACTCCCTTTGTGGACTTCTTCCTCCAGACACTCTGCAGCAAACTCTTGCAATATTTCAGTCCTCTCAGAGTGTGACTTTGTTTGTGTAAGAGGATGCCTTATGCACTAACTTTGAATCCTGTATCTCAGGAAAGGCTCTCCCGTGAAAGCCGACTTCATGGATGAATGAATTACAATAAGAAGGTTGCCACTTGGAAAGTTTTGTTTTAAATGATCTAAATTAAAGGAATGGTTTTTCCCTTTTAACGTGCATATAAAAGTCACTGCACTTTCCTGGTTAACAATACAAGTCCCATTCTCTTTATCAGAACCATAAAAATGAGCCAGGCGACCGTTTCTTTTGAAAATGCAGAGTGTTTTATGTCAGAAGTTATGAGAAATGAGACGGGGACTCTCCCTCTACGCAGGCATAAAAGGGTGACTTTTTCTTTCTTTTGGTATTTTCCACAATCATGATCCAATTTTCTTGCCTTAAAAGCAAGAATGGTTACATATACCATTAGCCGAAGGAAACAAGAAAACACACACACACGCCTGCATTTTTATGGAGACAAAAAGGAGGCCGTGAGCTGCTCAAAAGCAAAGTTATAAATGTAATGATAGGAAGGCCATGTGCAGCACATTAATTCAAAAGGGACCCTTTTATTGGATTGTGATCTGATTGTGTTTACAAATATATAGCCAGAAGGCTTTTAATTTTGGGGCAATTTCATTGTTCATAGATAGATATCCAGCTACAGATATACATCTATGAAATTATGGGCTTATGTGTTTTAAATGAGATACAGCTCCTCTTTTTTAATGCAATAATATTCCTATTTTATGATCTACAGTTGCCCAAAGTTGGGGCAATTGTATAACAATCTTATTTGAAATATCATAATGGATGAAAGATGTAAATAACGCCATGTGTAGAGACCCGGTTGAAATTTGAATTCATTGGAATTTCGCCACCGCTGGCACTAACAAGGACAGACTTTATTAAATCGCACGCATTGGATTCTTCTTGCCTTTCTAGCCCCTTCTTGCCTCCTTGCTGTTTATTTTTCTTTTAAGCTCAAGTTCAATAAATAAACCCAACTAACAATTAAAAAGTCCCCAAATGATTCTAGATTGAAAAATTCAAAAATAGCCTGGCTGGCAGTGTACTTGCAGTGGAGTTTGATTAAATTCTCTAATTGCTTTCGAACGGGCGGGGAAACTCGCCCAGTGTTGGTGCTTTTAGCGTGGGCTGCCGACAAGAAACTTCAATTACCACTAAGAATGGAAATTGTTCATAATAGATAAATACTCTTCCTATCTGACATTGCCTTTGAAATATCATGTAACTGGTTTGGGTGAGATACTACTTATTCTTTTCCTTCCTCTACTTGGCAGATTGATTTATACCCTTGCCCCAAACCTGGGAAACTTCTCTCTCCTCTGGCAGAGACCCATTGCCAGTAGCTGGCATGGCCCGAAGATCTCTTCCTAGCCAGAGACTGGTGGTCTTGCCGTAGGGATGGTGGAGTCTGAAAGTTTCTTGCAGAGAAAGAGGAATAAAGACTGGGGAAGAGGTCAGATGTACATTTGGAGCAACTGCTGTTGGTGTGGATGCTGCTGTAGAAGGTGGGTGAATTAGGGACAGGGCTGAGGGTGGAACAGATCATCAGAGAGGTGTCAGTTTCAACCACTGCCTTGGATCAAATGTACCTTCTTTTTCTGGGTAAATGGATGCTCATCACTCAGCTCAGTTCAAATGTCGCCTCCTCCAGGAAGTCTTCCTTCTCTGCCTCCTCGGTGCTCCCAGGATGTGGTGTACCCTCGACCAAGGCATGGTCCGCATTTGATGGGAACATTGTTCAGACCTCCTCCTGCCTCCCCCCTGCACCCTCGGAGCCCCCTAAGATCAGAGCCCCTATTTGTCACCTTGGTTACCTCCCATCACGCCTCAGGCCCACCTGAGTCCCTCCAGGTACAACTTGTCCCCTTGGTCCTGCCTTCTAGTCTTTCCACACCCTGTCTGCTTTGCTCACTTGTGCTGCCCTTCTGCCCATCCCTTCTTCTTCCTTCATTCTCTCCTTTTCTCCCCTTTCCCCTTGGCAGTAAATTTTCATGGCCAGTCCTAGCGTTTCTGCCACGCACAGGACAGGGCCTCTGCTCTGGAGGAGCTTGGAGCCAGTGGGGAAGACGGGGCCACGACCACAAAACATTTATGCCGTGGAATCTGGATCAACGCAATGTCTTATGCTTTGGTTCAAATAACCAAAGCGCAAGGTGAGGATGGGGTGAACCAGCTTTGTAGAGACACGCGAGGGAAGTGCCTTGGGGATCTTATCCAATATAGGTCAACAGAATGATATGACAGTTCATAAGAAGCTAATGGGATCTGAGGCTGCATTACAAGGGGTTCAGAGTTTAGAAGGAGAGAGAGATGGGAGCTGGCGGGTTTCTGCTTTGTTCTTTTACGCCTCAGGTGTTAACATTTCTTCAGAGTGGGGAGTGAGGATACTGGAAGGAAAAAAAAAAGCCAATTGGAGGGTAGTTCTAGGAAAGCCATCAGTGGGAAGTCAGGGAGGGGGAGAGTGACATCTTGTGACATGTCCTAGGGGATGATGGAATGATGGCATGAAGGGGAGGGGTCATGTTTCACCGGGAGCCATGCATGATCCTGCCCACGATTTTCAGGGCGCTGCCCGAGCACAGAGGGTGGAGGCGTTGGGGGGCCTGGGAGAGAAAACACTATGCGTAGCTGTAGGAAGCTGACTTGGGCAGACGCTAGGGGAGAGCTTTCAAAGCAGCTGAGCTGACCCCACCCACCCTTATTGGCCGGATGCCATTCCCTGACTTTGCAGGTGCTCAGGCAGCAGTGGCCCATCCAAGGGGATGCTGGGCGGAGGGCCAGCGTCACAGGCCTAATCCTGGTCTCCTTGCCTCCTGGCCGTCCCATTGCTGGTGCCTTCCCAAGGCTGCATGATAGCACGTGGCTCTGTCCTGCCCACCCTGCTTCAGCTGACCTTCACCTTCAGAGCATCCCAAAGCTGACCTGGGGGAGAACTCAGTGGGCTCCCATGCCCAAGGCTTGTAGCGGACTCAGACCTTACTTCTCTGTTCTTTCCCCTCTGCAAGGCTGTCTTCCACCAGAAATCCACCTGTCACGCTGCTTCCCCCTCTCACCACCCATGGCTGGTGGCACCCCCAGGCCCATGGCTCCCTCCCCTTCCCCCCTCCCACATCCTAGGGTCTAGCACCCCTCCTCCCTCAGCAGCAGTCACAGGTCTGAAAGGGGTCCCACTGGGCCAAAATGGTGTCTCGGGGCTTTGTTCCTTTGGAGGCTCTACAGGCGAGCCCACCCCCTCGCTCTTTCCATTTCCTGAGAGCTCGTGGCGTCTTCCCATCGTCCAGGCACCTGCCCAGCACCTTCAAACCTGAGTCTGATCCTCCCGCTTCTGCCTGGTGAGGATCGCAGTGATGACACCAGGCCCAAACCACCCAGGATCGTCTCCCCATCACAGTATCCTTAACTGAAAACACACCAGAGAAATCCCTCTTTCCACCCAGAATGACAGATCCACAGCTTCTGAGGATCAGGACGTGGGCATCTTCAGGGGTCATTATTCTGCTGACCCTGAGGCCCCACTGCAATGGTTGCAGTAAACATTTTTTTTTTTTTTGTCTTTTTGCTATTTCTTGGGCCGCTCCCGCGGCATATGGAGGTTCCCAGGCTAGGGGTCGAATCGGAGCTGTAGCCACTGGCCTACACCAGAGCCATAGCAACGTGGGATCCCAGCCGCGTCTGCAACCTACACCACAGCTCACGGCAACGCCGGATCCTTAACCCACTGAGCAAGGGCAGGGACCGAACCCGCAAACTCATGGTTCCTAGTCGGATCCGTTAACCACTGCGCCACCACGGGAACTCCGCAGTTAACATTTTTGATTCCGCCAGGGCTTCCCGAGCTTTCAGCTCTCATCTGCTCCCGACGATGGGCAGGCTTCTCAACTTGGAGCACAGCCCTTTGGGACCTGGTCCCACCAGCCTTGTTCTTCTTCTGTGAATTCACTTCCCAAGCCTGGGTGCTCCATGCAGCACCCTCTCTCCACCAGTGCTGCTTATTTATTTATTTATTTTGCTTTTTAGGGCCGCACCCATGGCATATGGAAGTTTCCAGGCTAGAGGCCGAATGAGAGCTGCAGCTGCCAGCCTATGTCACAGCCACAGCACCGCAGGACCTGAACAGCATTTGCAACCTATGCCACAGCTCATGGCAACGCCAGATCCCCGACCCACTGAACGAGGCTGGGGATCAAACCTGCATCCTTATGTATCTTAGTTGGGCTGGTACTGCTGAGCCACAACAGGAACTTCCATCCACCAGTGCCTTTCTCCACCACTTCTGCCTGGCAGCCACCTTGTGTCTATTCTGCCCCAAAGCAGCCCACCCTCCACATCACAGCCCCTGCCAGGACTCAGCCGGACCTCCAGAGTGATGACTCCCCTGTCCTTCACACGCTCCGCTCACGCTCCCTGGCGCCCAGCTGGGTCTTCCTTCAGGGTGTTTTCTCCACCATCCCCATCCCCAGCCATGTCCCAAGTCATCTCAGATGTGGTCAGGTCACATACAGAACAGGTGACAATGGCCACATGTGGATCCATGTTCCCGAATATTGAAAGCAGCAGGAGCCTGCGCTCTTGCCATCCCCCCCAGTGACCTGTGTGCTGTGCCCTCAGGCTACCTCTTCTCTGCAAGCCTTCTGTGCATCCTCGGTGGCTTTTCAGATGAAGACCAAGTCCCTGCTGTGGCTCCCCAGGGCCTGTGGGACCTGCCTCATTTCAGCCCAGCTCCCCTGGCCTTCCTATAATTCCTCCTTCCCTTCCACAGCTTGCCTTTTGCTCACTCCTAGATGTCTTCTGCTGGATGGCTTTGTCCCTTCCCATGTTCGCTAGGCTCTTGCCCAGTCATTCTTTGGGAAACAATCAACTCAAATCCTTCTCATTGGGGAAACCTTCCCTGACCCGCCAAATGAGGTCAGAGACATGGGTGTCTGGAGCTCTATGTACCTTGATGAACAAACACTTTGTAGCAACTCACAGGGTTTTTAATTTCCTGCTTGATTGTGTGGCTATGTGAGGAATTTCATCTTGTCTCCTGGGGAAGACAGGCACTGTAGTGGATACTGTGGTGTGTGACATATAGACTGTTTTAGGACCACATGACTCATGTCCCAGCTACTGGGGTTCTTGGCCAGGGCTGGCACAGATCTGCATCCCTTTCTGGGAATTGCTCTTGCTTGAAGGAAGCTTCCCAGCCCAAAGTGACTCCCCTTAGAAGTCCCACATAGTGACTGAGACTGGGGATATAAAGGCCTGGTCCCCTCACCTCAACCCGGGACATCTCTGATGGGTTACCCTGCATTCAGCATTCCCCATGGGATTGACTGATGCTGTTTTTGTGACTGCACCACAGTTCAGCTTCTCCCTCTGCTCAGTCTTTCTCCTCTTGCTCCTTTGCAGGTGATGTTCCTGAAAGCGCTCCTTAATAAACTTCCTGCATGGACATCTTATTCCAGGGCCCCTTACCTGGAAACCCATTAACCACTGTTCATGGAGTGGTCCTAAGACACAGATTCTAGAAAAGGATTTTGGAGCTGGATCTCTTGCTGGCTGACTGGCAGTGAAGACTCCATCACTAGTATTAGGTGTATGAGGATGGCCAGTTGGCAGGCTGCAGTGGGGTGATTGTTAAACCTTTTGCTGGTGGTGAAATGGGATGGGATAGTGGAGAAGAAGATGCACTGGCAGGTGCAATTTCTCAGGTGAGGAGGGAGGTGGTAGTAATTAGAAGTATTATGGAATTGGATGCTTGTCGCTGGGGGCAAACGATGCACTACAGAGAGACAATGCAAGGCTAGGGGTGACTAAGCACCCATTAAAGGCTAGGTGTGAAGACCAGAGGGCAACCTATAAAGAGACTCATCCTCCTGGAAGGTAGACAAGTTGAGGATCAGGCCCAGGTCTTAATTATAAGAGCAGTAGAGTGATCCAGAACAAGCTGAGCCCTCAAAGCCTGCAGATATGCTCTGCCAGGGTCAGATCCCTAATTAGGATGGAGTGGGATGCATCAGAGTTCAGCATCTCCCTGTGTCCAATCCCACCTCCCTTGTTTTCCTAAGTTAGATTTGACTGCTGGTGAAACCAGGTGGTTCACCTCAGGTCAGCCACCTGGAACCATCAGAGATGCTGGCCAACAATAACAGGCATACAGGACAGGTAGTGGAGGACTGGGCGTTAAGTCTTAAATGAGGCACTATACCAGGGCAGCAGCAGTCACTGTAGTTTGTCCCACTAACCTTCCTCTCATCATTTTTTTTTCCCAGGAAAAATAGACCAACCAGAATCCTGGAGTAACTGTTGCCAGATGGGATTGAGCTTAGGATACAAAGCTAGTGGGTCCAAGTGGTTCAGGGGGTGGACTGTAGTGGATACTGTGGTGAACTGCCCAGATGCCACTTCAAGGCAGGGACCCTCAGCTTCTCAGATGCTCAGAATGTTGGCAATGTCAGTCTGCTCTGGACTTGCCCTCAGCCTCCCCCTGATGGATGTCTGGTTGATGCCAGTGGAACAAGCCCAGCCCCTGTGCCTGCCTTTGGGCCATCTCTGAAGATGATCCAAGGTGGTCTTGGATCCAGAGCTTCCTGTGGGATCAGTAGCAGCTCCCCTCACAACTGAATCACAGTTCACCTTTTCCTCCTGCCCAGTCTTCTGCTCCTTTCTTGCCCATCCCAACACTTGTCTTCCACAGAACTCTTCTGCATACTCTGCTCAGTGTCTCAAAGTCTCTTCCCCAGGGAACCAGACTGCATGTACATTAAAGCTGGGGCTCTCGTCTCCTCCATCTCTCTTTTGGTTTAGTCTTGAGATACGAGGTCTCCACTCCCTTATAGGGGCCCCACTCCCTGTCCCCAGCCTGCCTGGGAATGATCCTGTGATTCTGTGCATGTGTCCTAACAGCTCCCACCCTGGGTCCATTCCTACCACCAACCATGGCTACTTTTCAGGAGCCTCTCCTCTCTGGCCACCCAGCTGCAAAAATGAGTCCTGATCTTGCAGGAAGAACAGGAGAGGAGAGGGGGCATCACCGTGCTGGTGCAGGGGAGAGGCTTAGTGAAGACAGTCACAGAGCCTGGCCTCCCTTTCACCTCAGAATCATTTGTGGCATATGGAGATTCCCAGCTAGGGGTTGAATCAGAGCTGCAGCTGAGGCCTTATGCCACAGCCACAGCAACGCTGGATCCGAGCTTCATTTGCTTAAGGCAATGCTGGATCCTTAACCCACTGGGCGAGGCCAGGGATCCAACCTTCATCCTCATGGACACTATGTTGGATTCTTAACCAGCTGAGCCACAACAGGAAGTCCCTGTCCACGGATTTTGTTAGCTTCTCCTCCAGGCACCTCAAGTCCACTCTGAGCTACAGAGTTAATGCCTAGGCTGCCAGACCATGGTTAAAACTCTTTCAAACGTTTGGATTTCATACAGTGCCAGTGTGGTTTTTTTTAAAGGACACTCCTCAGCTCATTTACAAGCTTCCTGTGCTTCGAGGACTTTCAATCACATGCTTTGGATTGGTTTACATGGAACTCAGCAAAGTGCTGTTTTGTAAGATGGGTTTGATGTCTGAGCGGCCCTTCTTAGATGCTTTGGTTTTGCTCCTTGACTGGGTGAGGTGTAATTTACTAATACTGAAAGGACGGCCTGGTGCTCTCACAAAGGCATTCAGATTCGTCTCTACGTGCAGACCGTCCAGCGTCCTGGTGAGATTTCATAGTTGGCAAAAGAGGTTGTCTCCTCAGCTTAATAATTTCCATGCTTACCCTTTCAAGAGAAGGAAGAGTATTTTGGAAGAAAATGGCTTTTTTTTTCCCCCTTTCAGTGGCCTTAAGAGGCTTCCTTATGAAAAGACAGCAAAGGCAACAAATTATCTCCTCAACTTGCGGCTTTGCTGCAAAGGCCTCTGGGAGGCTCTTTTCTGCGCGCCTCACTGTTGGGCTGACCACATCCTGCAACTGGGGCAGGCACAGCTAGACCCCAGGCAGCCGGTGGCAGGTCGTCAAGTTTGCTTCTCATTGGAACACACGGTCTGTCTTAGCCACCAGGAGAGGACGGGTCAGGGGCCACGGTGACTGCTTCCAGGCTGACCCGAAGGGGGAGGACTTTCCTGAGCATCTTTCCGCTTGGCCCCTCACCTGATCCTCCCCAGAGCACTGCCAGGTAGGCGTTCTTTTGCCAGTTTACAGACAAAGAAGGCAAAGGATTTCAAGGGACTCCAAGGTGGTCTTTCCTCTTCCTGCAAACATTTCGATGGTTGAATGGTCCCTTCTTATTGCCTCGGAGACTTGAGAAGCCTCTGAGTGGAAATAGTGTGAATGTGACAAAGAGGCTCGGGCTCGGAACCCAGCCCCACGTGGCTGCCAGACTTGGTGTACTTTGTCTTGGTGGAACTTTGTCCAGGGCAAAGAGCTTAGAACTCAGGCCGGCTTGCTGGCCTGGCAGGGTGTGCCTGGGGCGGCCCACTAGGAGCTCTGGCTTTCTGCCTTTGACGCGGGACTGATGCAGACCAGGGAGGAAAAACGTGGTCTGCTCCGCTCGATGCCAGCCACGTGGGCAGGGTGCTTTTTCCACCATCCTGGAGAGGGTTGGGGGTAGGAGTCCGGCCTCCCTCCTTCCTCCCCGCCTGGTGGACCCTGGGATCCAATCGGACTACCACTGTCTCAGTATCTCATGTAAGTGAAGGCTTTTAGTCCAACCACGCCAAGAGGCGGCATGGAAATAGGTAGATGGGTGGCCTACACTGCATAGACTCCAGGAGATGGGAAACTTAGCCCTCTTCGCACGTGACCTTGGGAAAGAGGGGCAGGAGGTCCTGGGATGTAGGGCTCCAGAGGGAAGTACCTGCTGATGGGTTGAGCTGGTCCCCAGGTTGAGATGTCACAGAGCTGGCTGGGGGCCGTTCCTCAGAGATGGGCTTGAGGGATTGTCACTTGTACAGTTCTGCCAGGGGATATGTGTGTGTGTTGGGGGTGTGGAACACACACACACACACACACACACACACACACACACACACACACACACACGGAGAAGAGAGGCAGCGCCCAGTCTTACGTTGTGTTGGCCGGACCCGGTGTCTGTCTCTTCTCCGGGACCCAGAGTTGACTCTTTCTTCTTCTGTCTCTTGCCTTCCTTTCTTTCTTTCCTCTAGTCTGTGCACGATTGATATCTTTTCTACATGAAACTTCTGGGTTAGTTTCAGTCTGGGCTGGAAAAAGTCACCTGTTAGGCACGGATCAGGTCCACCTGAGTGCCGAGCTCATAGGGCTGAGAACTGGAAGCCACCTGAGGGACTGTCCCACCCAATTCCTGGGGACAGCAGGAGGAAACTGAGGCCCGCTGAGGGTAAGGGGACTGCCAACAGTCTCATAGTTTGTTAGCAGCAGAGGTGGGATCTGGACCCAGAATTCTTTCAGAGTACTATTTTTGCAAAAAGAAAAAAAAAAATGACAGTCACTTCATAGTCATACCATCCTAAACGAACCATTTGCCTTTTTTCATATGTGTTTCAGTTTTTTGTCTATGGGTAGAATTGCACGAGCCTGCTAGTAACATATGAGGGCTCTACACGCTTTAAAACCGTCAGAACTGTTTAAATAAATCTATAACTGCCTCCTGGGGCCACTCTTCCCATCCTGGTCCATTTCCTTTTTTCACAAAAGCAGCTATTATTATAAGTTTGATGTCCTTCCTTCCAAGCCACAAAAATAAAACACACACACGATACGTAGTATTGGTTTTGTGATTATTTACTTTTTTTTTTCTTTTTTATGGCTGTACCTGCAGTACATGGAGGTTCCCAGGCTAGGGGTCAAATAAGAGCTACAGCTGCCACCCAGAGCCACAGCCACAGCAACTAGGGATCCGAGCTGTGTCTGCAATATATGCTGAAGCTAGGGGCAATGCCAGGTCCTTAACCCACTGATCGAGGCCAGGGATCAAACCTGCATCGTCACCATCACTATGTTGGATTCTGAACCTGCTGAGCTACGATGGGAACTCCTTGTTTTTGTGATTAAAACTTTACATATATACATAAATCTCCTCTTGTATCATATTGTTTGGGACCATCACGAACCCATTTTTATTTCCCTCCATGATGTGTTTTGGGGGATCTGTTCATGCCAGTGAGTATCGATCGGGTTCCTTTTCCTTGTGGCTGAGCAGAATCCTTCATGCTATCCTGTCACTTCTTTGTTACCGCAGTCTTAGGGGTTATCATCAAGCTGTATGGCTTGCCTGTCCAGGGTGTCTGAGCCATGAACTGGAGACCAGGACTCTTGTGGCTTGTTTCTGCCCAGGATGTAAGATCACATGAGGGCCCTGCGTGAGTCATGTTACCATTCTGTGGCTCCATATCTTATCTGTTGAAGACAACTTGCCAGAGAATTGTGTGGATAAATGTGAAGTCCTACCATAGCCTCAGCTCTCCTCATACCTAAGGATACAGGGATGGAAGCTCTTGTTTCCATCATGGGGCTTGTTTGGGGTAGAATAACATCCTCTCTTGTATTACTCTCTATATGTAAATTTTGTCATGGGAAGGCTGTGCTTTCTGTAACATCCCAGGATGCACTGGATCTACAATGGGAAAGGTACCCAAGGAGGGGAGAAGGAGAGGGAGTCATACCCGTGTCCATTACCTTGGGAAGAGGTGTATCCTTGGATGGAAAAAGCCTGGGTCAGGTGGTGATCATGAAGAGATATTTCTATAGCAGCTTCAAAAACAGTGGATCCCTGAAGTCAAAGCCAGGGCTTGGTCTGCTGTCCTTGCTGTTTTGAAAGAGGACTATGTGGAGAAACTTTGTCTTGACCCGCTGGAATAGAATGCTCATGGAGGAATTTCAGGCTAACAGCAAATGAGCTCTGCTAGGGTATCTGCAAAAGCCTTTATCTGGGGGGTGACACAAGAGCTGAGCTTTGAAGTGTGAATAGGAGTTTGCTAGATGAGGTAGGGAAAATCCACTCCAAGCAGGAGTCCATGGTCCAAGATGTGCAGGTCTAAAAAGTCAAGGAAGATTCTGGGGATGGGAACTGGTTCAGTGTGTATGGAGGATGGGGAGGATGTGGGAAGACTGAAAAGCTAGTAAGATAGGTGGAGGTATGACTACATCATGGATGCCACAAGGAGCCAGCATAAGAGAGTCAAGAGAAACAACAAAGTGAGCCTTTGGTCTCAGGAAGCTCATCAAGCAGCCCCAGGGTGGAAGATGGAAAGCAGCTCAAGGCACAGGGACCAGTGAATATTATAGTAGCATCAGTTAGAGATGCCAGTGGTGGGGTCTTGAGAGTAGAGGATGGAAGATTTATATGGGAGTGCGATGGCAGGGCTGGGTGGAAACGGCAACCTGACGATTGTAAGCATGTCTTACATGCATTAACTGGTAGACTATGGCACTGTGACAAAGGCATTATTGCCTCTGCTTTATAGATCAAACAACAGAGACTCATGAGGTTGCAGAAGTTCTGCAAGTCTGAGGGATTCCAGAGTCACTGGCTAAGGGAGAAAATGTAATCAACAATTCCAGAAGACTAGGGTTTCACCCTCAGGGACCTGGGTGAACAGGGATATTAGCAGACTTCCCTACTTGTTACAAATATCCCATCTCCTTTCCTGTGGTTGGGTGGGGCCACATGACCAGTTCTGGCCAATGAATTGTGATTGAAACTAACGTAAGGCACTTTTGGGCACTTTTGTTTAATAGCTGATGGGACACCCTCCAACTCTGTAAGCCTCCTGCATTAGTGACCAGGGAAACACAACTTCAGGTCAAACTCCACCAACTTGGAGATCTGAGTGATGATGAGGGGCAGTACCCACCCTCCTACTCGGTTGACATGAGCCCGAGTTGGGAATAAATCCCTTGTTTCTAGTGATGGATATTTAGAGTTGTTTGTTACTTCAGCACAGCCCTACCCTATACTGACTGAAAAGGTGATGCCTTTCCCAGAGCAAGGGAATAAAGGAGCAGGAGCAGGCTGAGAGCAAAGGTGGGACAAGACGACATTTCTGGATTTGGGGAAGGCTGAGCTGTGGCAGAACATTGTAGTAAATGAAGTCAGGCTTTGGAGACTCACAGACCTGGGTTCAATGTCACCGTAGGCACCTGCCGTCTGTGAGGTTGCAGGTAACATCTCCCAGCCTCTTGGACCTTGATTTCGTCATAAGTGAAATAGAAAGCGTTGTAATGGCTACGTCATGGGGCCATTAGGATGACTCCAGCTAAAACATGCAGATCATTCAGCACAGAGCTTCCTCTCCAAGATACACTCTGCAAACTGTGGCCATTCCCCCAGGAAGATGGACAGAAGGAAGTGGGTGACTTAAGTTTGAGAGATCGAACACATTTCACTTGAATTTCTCTGGTACCAAGAATGGTGCCTATGCATAGTAGGTGTTCATGTTATACTAATTAGATAAATGAAATAAAAAGTTATTTGCTCTATTTGCTCATTTCCTCTTATAACCAGACTAGGAAGTCTTTGATGAGAAGGTCTTAAGTGTTAATTCTTCTGTTTCCTCCGTGCCCAGTGAATATCAGATCTTGAGAAATTTTCATTGAAAGAATGAGTCATCCAGAGCTTTGGAAATAGCCAGATCTGGAGGATATTTCTCCCTGACATGTCAATACCAAATCCAGTCTTGGTTTTCCGTGAGACCTCTACTCTCACAGCTAGCAGGTCTCTATTCTGGCCACTGGTGTTCCTCTAAGGACCTTTCAGGCCCTGGGTCCAGGTGCCTAGGAAGCTTAACCACACCAGAGCTCTATCTCTTCACTTCCTTTTCCTCAAATTGGGCAGCATGATGGATGGCCCCAACCTCAGACCCTTTGTGCATGTGACAAGGTGCAAACCTTAGCAGGAGTGGGCTGGCAGACAATTTCTCTCCTTCCCAGGCAGATGAGTATGTAGCAAGACTGTTTATCAGGCAACGCCTTATTGTAGCCAGAGGTGGTGGCTTAACAGCGGCAGAAACGCCCTCATTGCCTCACAACTTGCAAGTTACTAAGATGTGCCCTTGGCCTCAGCGGGCAGATAAGCACCTGCATTGGAGAAGGAGCTCTTGATCATGGGCTGATAAGCTCAGGAAAGGATAAAAAAAAAAAAAAAACAAAAAACACCCAACAAGAAGAAGAAGCTGTGTGACCCACTGTTGGAGGCTTTTTCATGTACACATGGGTGTGTTACCTGTCTTCACCAACACATGGGGTGATGCAAAACTCTGATTTTAATTTAATTTGGTGGTCATGCAATCATGGAATGAGCATGTCAGAGCTGGAAGGGACTTTGGGGATTGTCTACCTGAATGCTTTAATGTTCCAGGTGAGGACACCAAGGGCCACAGATCTGTGATGACTTGTTCAAGATCATCCAGTAACATTGTGGCAGAGCTGGAATGAAACCCTGGGTCTCTAGACCCCTCAGGCCTCAATCTTTCCACCAAATGGAGTTGCTTCCCAGGCTGCCCCCTGATTCCTCAGATGCATCCTGCAGGCTGAACTTCAGTGCCTAAAGTGTCCTCTTTAATCACACCAGTTTGCTTTTCAGTCTCCAGAGTCAGATGGCCCTTCCCCTCCCTATGCACTTGCTGTTGGGGTTGACCAGTTGGCTCAGGGCAACAAGCTCTGATGTTTCAGATCCCAACCATTACAAACCCTGTTATTTTGTACTTGAAAGAAATTAGGTCCCAGTCAGAGAGGTGACTTGCCTAGTGATACAAGTAGAGAAAAACGAAACATCTGGGTCTAAAAAGCCCAACTTTCTGACTTTAGTCCTTCCCATAAAGAGTACATTAATACCCAGGTGTGGGTGAGGGTATGTGGGAAAACCTCTTGGACTCTGCACACTTTTTTTTTTTTAATATTTCCATGTATTCCCCCCCCCTTTTTTTTTCCGGCCATGCCTGGGATTGAACCGGTGGCACAGAAGTGACCTGAGCCATAGCAGTGACGACGTAGGATCCTTAACCTACTGAGTCACCAGGGAGCTCCTATCTTCTCATTTCTAACAACCGTATTTCACTTTTATAATGTTCAGATGGGTAACATTTATTTTTATTTTCTGTTTTGTAAACTACAAAGCTTTCTCTGCAGCTTGACTCTGGCAGTGGAATGTCCGTGAAGCAGATCATGCTTACTTTACTGTGACCATAAGTATTGTCCCCTCACAGCTGAGTACTGGGATTACTACGAAGATGACTGTTCCTTTTCTTTTTTAAGCTTCTAATCGGTTCCTTTATTTTCTTGCTTTGTTTGTATTTTTCACCTCTTTGAGGTATTTTGAGTTCTCAAGAATAAATTCAAATCCCTGGAATCTGCCTCGTTTTCCCCGATGACTTTCCACTCTTTCTCCTTGTTATTCTTCTCCAGTCCAAGCCGGTCACTTTGGGTTCCATAGAGATTCCATCTAAGGACTTTCCTGGGTTGAGTACTATGTCCTGTTCATCTTTCTTGTTTTTTGACCCCCTGCTACTGTACGAGGATTGCCTCTATAAACTTCCCTCTGATATATGTCTGATCATCCGATGTCTGATGAGGTCATACATCATACGTCTGGTGATGTCACTATTTTTCTTCTCATATCTTATTCTCCTCTCCGCCTTTCGTGGTGGTTTAGCAGGATATGGAAACTATAAGTTGACACTTATCTTCTCTTGGAACTTTGGAGGAATTTCACCGTTGCGTCCTCAGAGCCAGTGGTGCTCATGAGAAGTATAATATTGGTTTTATTCCCTTTCTTTTGAAGATGACCCCTGGATGATTTGGAGATTTTCTCTTTATCTTTGGAGCTTCTAAAATTTCACAAGGATACACTTGGTTATGGATATTTTAAAACACCCATCGTACTGGCCACTCAATGGCCTTAAATGTTCTGAAAAAATTTGTCCTTTACCTCTGGGAAATTTCTTGTATTATTATTATTATTTTGGGAAATTTCTTCTCCTCTTTGTTTGAACCCTTTTGTCTTTCTAGAACTTTGGTTGGTTCTCTTAAATTGTTCTTTTGTGCTTCTCCTCTTTACTTTTCACTCATATTTCTACTTTATGGCCTATTTTGCTCTGCATTCTAGATGTCCTTAATGTTACCTTCCAGTATTTTTATTTAATTTCCTTCCTTTTTTTGCCATCATCTATTTAATTTCCCAGAACTCTTTCTTGCTGTATGTTCCTTGCATCTTGTTCTTTCCTTGCAGATGCAATATCTTCTTGCATGTCTCTGAGAAGACAAGTTTATTTTCTCTGAATTATCTTCCTTTCCGCCAAAATCAGTTTTTCATTTTAAAAAAATTGGCCTGTCTCTCTTTTTATGGCCACACCCATGGCATATGGAAGTTCCTGGGCCAGGGATCGAATCCAAGATGCAGCTGTCAGCCTATACAATAGCTGTAGAAACACCAGATCCTTAACCTGCTATGCTGCAGCAGGAACTCTGGGTTTTTTTTTTTTAAAGAATTTTACCTTCATTTTTAACAATCCCAGAGTGGAAGGTGATACATGCATCTTGTCACACTAACTTAATTTGCAGTTTACAGTGATATCTGTCATTCTCCATTCTGGCAAAAGGACTCCTGTTTCTCACCAGAGTCTCCCTAAAATTTGTGAAAAGGCCTTCTGTACTCCCCAGGTCTGTGCCAGTGGCCTCTGGGCATCATCCTAGCTAGTGTGGCCCGGACCTCTGCTCTGCATCTCTGGGATGGCTCTGTGCGAGCCTCCCTCTGGCCTAGTTCTGAAAGATTCCCCCTAGGCAAGCAGATGCAGAGCACAGACTGGGCCAAGCTTTTTCTGAATTTCAGAGATAATGAGAGGGAAGAATAACAGGGGGATTAACATGCAGACATACTTGCATGGGCACCTGCAGGCTGGCAGGATCCTCATGTTCCTTCCAAGGCCCTTCCCTCCTGCTGCCCTGTCCTGGGGTCAGCTCAGAGCCCCCAGCTGGTGGGTCCGCCTCTGCCCTGCCCAGCAATCATCCTGTGCCTTCTGCCCACCTCCTCAAGGCCCAGAGGGAATATCCTTTTCTCTCCTCTCCAGACTCAGCCTGGCTCCCCTGCCCTTCTTTCCTCTTCTTACAACTGACTTTTTTCCCAAAGTGGATGAAAGCAGAGATGTCCCCTGTCTCTGGGGCAATCCCACTCTTCTCAGGAATTGTCTAAATCTGCCTGTTGAGGGCAACCTCAACAGTCTTCACTTGTCCTTGGTATTTTCCCCAAAGTCTTCATTTTTCAGACCTGACTGATATCAGGTGTGGCACCCAAGACCTCCACTCTCCATTTCCTCCCAAGATGCTGCCTCTTAAGCTCATCTCCAAGTTTTCACTTTCACTTGCCTCAGAGCCTTTTCCCTTGCTGCTTCCTGAGCCTGAGTAAGCCTTTATCTGAAGGGCTTCTGCCTCCTTTAAGTCTTTGTTCAAATGATAGCCTCTCCGTAGACCTTCTTTGAGCACATACTCAAATTGACACCCCTCTGAGGATTCCCTGATGGCCTTCCTTGTTTTGTTTTTCTCCATAGCATTTAACATCTAACACATACCGTGAGGGCAAGATTTTTGTCTGTTTTATTCCATACTACATTCTCAAACCTAGCTCAGTGTCTGGTACACTGTAGATGCTCAATAAATACATGTTGAATTGCATATCGAATAGTGTGGGGCTTCCCTGGTGGTGCAGTGGGTTAAGGATCTGTCGTTAGTGCTATGGTGTGGGTTTGACCCCTGGCCTCTGGGAACTTCCACATGCTGCATGTGTGGCCTTAAATAAATGAATGAATGAATGAATAAATAAATAGATATTAGAATAGTGTGGTTCACAGATTTTGTTATATATCAGCTGCAGACCTTTGTTTGAGATCTGAAGGAACTTTGGGTGTTATTTTTCACAAAACAAAAACACCTCTTTTTTTTGGTCTTTTTTTTTAGGGCCACACCCTTGGCATATCGAGGTTTCCAGGATAGGGGTTGAATTGGAGCTGCTGCTGCCAGCTTATGGCACAGCCATAGCAACACAGGATCCGAGCCACAGCTGCGACCTACACCACAGCTCACAGCCACGCCAGATCCTCAACCACTGAGCAAGGTCAGGGATTGAACTCACTTCCTCATAGATACTAATTGGGTTCGTTAACCACTGAGCCATGACGGGAACTCCAACAACAGCTCTTTCTTCAAGGGTAAATTCAGATCATCATATCTTAAAACCAAATGAAAGATGAGATTAAAGCTTTGAAATTACAGATCCCTCCAATCCTTAATGACACTTTAAAATCTCAGGACCAATAGTTAGTCTGGACTGAAGCATAAAGTACTTCTCCCCTCCTTCCCTTCATCCTTTTTGCTTCCCCATTTATTGACCCATCAGTCTGCCCACAGAGAGGTGAAGGTCCTTTCCTATAAACGTAACTCAATTTGCTTTACTGAGGCTGTGACCCATCTGGTCCAGACAGCAAGTGGACTTGAGTATCCATCTAGTCCAGATAGCAAGTGGACTTGAGTATAGGAAGCAGAACTCCACTAGTGAAAGTCAATTTAAGGGCTAATTTACTATAACTTGCATTTTTCTAAGCTCACCCGAGGGAGACCATAGTGAAACTCCAAGCTTGCCTTCTCATATCTGCTTTTCTCTTCTCATCAATTCTCTCCTGCCTCAGCTGGGTGACTTCTTTTGTCCTCCTCTGTAAACAGACAGAGCAAAGGCTGTCCTGCCCACCTTTTAGGTTTGCCAGGACAGCAAAGAAGAACCTGTCTGGGAAAGTACAGAGGATAGAGTGAGCCCTTCCTGCTGGCTCTGGTGTGATGTGGCTGAGGGCATGGCTGCAAGTTGGGAGACTGGGATGCCCAGGTCATCTGTTGGTGCACTCTGTGGCCTGGGCCTGGTCCTGCATCTCTGGGCCTGGGTGAGGTCAAGGCATCACCTAAGGATTGGACCAGGTTATCCTTCTTTTTTAGTCTCTGAGGTTCTCTATGAAAGGAGAAAGACACAGAGGGTCTGATGCTGGCGCACTTGTGAAATGGGTCAGAACTATCACCACGCCAAGGCCAACAAAGAGAGAAGCTGGGCCAGTGGTTGGTGTCCCCAGATGATGCCCCCTCTCCATGACCAGTTCCTCCTCCCAGACATGACTAAGTCCATGAGAATGTAAGAGAAGGTATTTTAGAAGATGGACTTGTGATTATCATCAGACTTTGATGGCGACGGTGATGATGAAGGTGATATGATGGTGATGATGATGATGGTGGGGATGATGGTGATGATGGTGATGATGGAGGTGGTGATGATGGGGATGATGACGAAGGTGATATGATGGTGATGATGATGGTGGTGATGATGGTGGGGATGATGGTGGTGATGATGATGGTGGTGATGATGGTGATGATGACGGTGGGGATGATGATGGTGATGATGGGGATGATGATGGTGATGGTGGTGATGATGATGGTGATGGTGGTGATGATGAAGGTGATATGATGGTGATGATGAAGGTGATATGATGGTGATGATGAAGGTGGTGATAATGGTGGTGATGATGGTGGGGATGATGGTGGTGATGATGGTGATGATGACGAAGGTGATATGATGGTGATGATGAAGGTGGTGATAATGGTGGTGATGACGGTGGGGATGATGGTGGTGATGGTGGAGAGAAATTCCAACACCTGAGCAGGCAAAGGTGGTTTTTTCCCAGGAGTATTATTAGAAGGTGTTTAACTGATAGGAGGAGCAACAGATGTGGAGGGAAGCTGAAGCTAGGGTGCATGGCTGAGAAGGGGTGCATATGGAGAGGGGTATTCAATGAAAATTCTAGCCAGAGAACTTTCAGCCAATGGGAGGTATAGCAGGGGAGGGGTAGGAAATGAGCAGCAGAGATGGGGAGTGTGTCATAGCAGCTCCAGGGGTGATGATGAAGCAGAGGGTAAAGGAAGGTGAGGTTAGAGAGGGAGGGTAGCGCTGCGTTAAAGCTCCCCAGTTGATGCTAAGCACTTCTCTACTCAGCACCAGGGCTGTGTTTTGTGTGTGTGTGTGTGTGTGTGTGTGTTTCCAACTAGTTCACCTTGATACACTTTGATATTCTGACTTTTTATAAGGAAGGTCTTCTCTTGGACTCCTCACCTTGAATGGCTCTGTATTTTTTTTTTAATAAACAAGCAACAAGGATATATTTTATTGCATAGGAAAATATAACCATCATTTTGCAATAACTTTACATGGAGTATTAATCTATAAAAATATTGAGCCTTTATATTGTACATCTGAAGTTAATATGATACTGTAAAGCAACTCTACTTCAATACAAAATCAAAAAACCAACAAAACAAAACAAACAAACAAAAAAAGCAAAACCCCAAACCACATATAAAGGAATAGATGTTTTTTTCTTTCTTTCTTCTTCTTTTTGCATTTTAGGGCCACACCCGCAGCATACAGATATTCCCAGGCTAGGGGTCAAATCAGAGCTGCAGCTGCCTGCCTGTGCCACAACCACAGCAATGCAGGATCCGAGCCTCATCTGCGACCTACTCCACAGCTCATGGTAACACTGGATCCTTAACCCACTGATCGAGTCCAGGGATTGAACCCGCATCCTCATGGATCCTAGCTGGGCTCATTAACTCTGAGCCATGAAGTAACTCCTTTTTTTTTTTTTTTTTTTTTTTTCATTTTTAACGTTATATTGAAGTATAGTGTTTTGTTTTGTGTTTTAGTATAGGATCGCACCCACAGCATATGGAGGTTCCCAGGTTCCCAAGGGTGGAATCGGAGCTATAGCTGCTGGCTTACACCCCAGCCACAGCAGCTCCAGATCAGAGCTGTGTCAGCGACCTACATCATGGCTCATGGCAATGCTGGATCTTTACTCCACTGAGGCCAGGGATAGAACCCGCATCCTCATTGGATACTAGTCAGGTTCGTTAACCGCGGAGCCACAATGGGAGCTCCAAAGAATAGTTTATTAATAATGTGATAATTTCTGCTGGACAACAAAGTGATTCAGTTAACCATGTACCCACATCCATTCCCTTTCAGATTCTTTTCCCATGTAGATTATCATGGAATACTGGGAAGTAAGCTCTGTTTATGTTTTATGTTTTACGTTCCTTGTAGCCAAGACCCATTTTTCCAGATATACCAGATGTCCTCAGGGTGACGGGAAATTTATAGGTCTTCTCTCATTAACTCCCACTTAGATTTTGACCCACCTTCCTAGTATCATACCAGCTGTTGACAGCATTTAAGAAGATGCATACTTTTACCTAGAGTCTCCACAGTTTCCAGCCTACCTGGCTGGCTCTAGTGGGATGGAACACTACCACTGGCAGGCTCCGTGGCAGCTGCAAGGTGTTCTGATCCTTTCTAACCTATCACAAAGATCGAAAGGTACTAATGGACCTGATATTCTTGCAGAGATGCTGGCTCTCATTTGTATGATGCTTTGGAGTATAAAAAAGGTTGTTTTTTTTTTTTTAAATTAAAACATAGTTGATTTACAATGTTGTGTCAATTTCTGCTCTATGCTTTGGAGCTTAAACAATGCTTTTGCATCCAGTCTCATTCAGAACGCAGGACAGGGAGAGAATAATGGCCCTCCTTTTATATAGCCAGATGTCTGAGCTGCAGGAAGGGAAGTCAGTAACCCAAAAACCACTGGTTAGGGGCAGCATCAGGACTGGAAACTGGTTTTTTTGAATTCTATGTCCCATTTGCTATTCTCTTTGCCAGTCCTGCCTCTTACCAGGAACCACAAATCACTATGGAAATGGGGTCGATTTGTGTGATCCCCCTGAGGGATATACGTGGGGTGCATGGGGTTACACACTGGTTTCCCTCCGATTCCAGAAACCGACTATGGTCTGAGTACCCAAAGCTCTCTTTGGCATCACCTCCCTCGGCCGGCCTGAGAACAGCTCAGGATGACAGCGGGGATGGCGCCACAGATGGGCCACAGCCTCCCCTCTCAATCCAGGACTGGGCTAACCACTCAAGATGAAAGCACGGCTCCTTGTCACGGATATTCGGTTACAGACGACTAAGGAGGAGGCTCTACACTTTGGACGTTCTCTCCAACTCTGTCCTCTCCCCGCCACTTGGGCTTGTGATGACTCTGTGAGGGGATGTCAACTCTGTCCTCGGAGAGGCCTTCATAGACGGAGAGCTTAAGACTGTAGCAGGAGAATTTGGAGTCTTAGTCATCTATAAGGGAGCAACTCTATCACTCACACAGAGCAAGTCGCCATTCTTTTAAGACTTAATTTGCTCTTCTCACGGCAAAGCAGCGATGGGATGTGACCGCCTATCCGGCCACTTGAAGAAGAAATTATTTATGAAAGGACAAATTCCCCACAAGGCCATCCAGAGAAGGGGGGATATGAGGGGGGCAAAGGGAAGAAAGAAAGGACGGGGGCATGAAAACACAACCGATAGACCTGGCGCTTGACACTAAAGGCTTAACATCAAATGCAGCCAGAAATCCATTTCCACAGTTTTATTGGCCATTCCGGACGCCCCATTTCAAAGGGAAAGATTTGAATTCAGAGACAGAACGTTCCCTTTGTTCTCTTGCCCTCCAGCCTTTGGTGCCAGTGTGGACGGTACTACAGGGAGAGGGTGAGATCAAAACCCCTCTCGGCTCAGCTACCTGCCCCTGGAGCTGGCCCTTGGCATGCTTAATGAAATCAGCTTGGCTATAGATTGACAACGCCCTGTCAATTATAATCATTTATCTTGGCAGGCAGAGCATCGGCACACTTAAAAGAGCAGGGGGTTCAGCGGGCCCAGAAAAACCAGAATAAAATTATACTGCATGGTAATCAGAGCGAGAGCATAGTGCTCACATAAAATTTTACTTCAACTGTCGGAAGGGCCGATAGGATTTTGCATCTCATTTTCTGCCCATAGAATGTTTGCGGCTCCGTGTGTGTGGGGGGTCGCTTTCTCCTAACTCTGACGTCACAGGGGGTGTGCAGGAGCCTGTGTCAGCAGAGGGGGGGACCTCCCGGGGCACAGGGATACAGGGGATGGGTGGGCGATGGCCCTTGACATGGCGAGAAGTACAGGATTTGAGGGGACAGTGGGAGCCTGGACAAACCACTGCCACTCACCGGTCCCCTTTGTCTTCTGCGTGATGGAGCCAAAAGATTCTGCGTGATGGAACCTTCTTCATGATGCTGCTATGACAGACACACGTTTCTCTCTTCCCACTCAGTATCACGAAACCTGGCTTTCAGCTGGGCAGGTGCCCACCCAGAGGCTCCCCAGGCCTTCCCTGATCAGCTCTGTGGGAGAGGGGAAGGAGCTGCCCTGGGGGGAACGTGGGGCAGGAGCGAGGCCCCCTCACTGCAGAGCAGGGGTGGCTGAGCTGGGGGTTGCTCCCAGCCTTGCTGACCCACACGTCTGCGAGGTGGTGTCATCTGGGAAGCTTCTGCTGGGACTTGAGCCGCTGACAGAGAGCCTGGACCAAAACAGGAGGACTTTGTGGGAGGGGGGCACAGGACTGAGGCGACACTCTCAGATGCCCCGGGAAAAACAAAGACCGAAGCTCACCAAGGTCCCTGGCCCCGGAGGACGGCTGTGGGCTGGCTCGTCCTCCCCTGAAGCCAGAATGACCTGCTCCTTTTCCTCTTAGCTCCTCACACCTTTCCTGGAGAGAGGGAAGGGGGAAACCTCTGATCAGACGAGGGACTTCTCCACAGTGGACTGTTTAAATCAGATGCCCCGGGCTTATCAGAAACTGGAGGTTTTCTGCCATTGGCTAAGGTAGGGCCCTCTGCACCGAGGACCTGGCCTATGAGCGCATGCAGACTGCCACACCGTTCTGGTTCTTCTGCAACCTGTCGGGACAATTTCATTACATGATAAAATCAAACCCACCTGCAGCAAACCAGGAAAAAGGCCCCCTTGCCCTTCCTGAGTGGCCTGGAGCCTGCAGGGCAGACACATTCTATGAGGCAGCCCCAGAACTTGATACTTTGTCCCAGGAGGTTGGGAAGCAGGTGGCAGTGACAAGTGTGCATGTGCTGGGGGCCTGGGGCCCAGGAGGGGAGACCCAGGGACGTAGCAGCAGAGGCCGGAAGGGCACTCTTGGGGTGGGGGCAGACTTTTTTTTTTCTTTTTTGGCCACCCCAGAGGCATATGGAGTTCCTGGGCCAAGGATCAGATCCAAGCTGCAGTTGAGACCTAAGCCACAGCTGGGGCAACGCTGGATCCTTAACCCACTGTGTGAGGCTGGGGATCACACCTGTGTCCCAGAGCTCTCAAGATGCCACTGATCCCATTGTGCCACATTGGGAACTCCTCTGCGGGACTCTTGAGGGGGACGCACTGTCCGCCAGATCTTGACCTGGGCTGTCTGACAACCACAGTCCCATCTTGGCCACCACTGCGTGACACTGGGGGAGGAAGGAGGCTTGAGGGGCAGGGTCTCAGGGCCGGTGGGTGGGGCATGGGCAGGCTCTTTTCACCCTCCCAGGAGTGTCCTTTGCTCCTTCCTGCTCCCCCACCCCAAGCAGAGCTCCCCAGCCCTAGTGCCTCCGCTTTCAGGGCTTTGGGCTAATTTACCGCAAGACTTAGCTTTGGGCAGCTGTGGCCAGCTGTTTAGGGAAAGGGCTTTATGAGGCCAAAATGTTGGCCTCCCCAGGCTTATTCGATTTCTTCCTTCTGCTTCTGCCCATGAGGGACCCTGGCAGCTGAAACTGGACAACGGGGGTGGCTGGCTGGGGGTGGGGGGCTCAGCCTTTCTCTCTCCCCGGGCTCAGGTCTCCTAAGGGGGCTTCCCCATACTAATTGTGACAAGGACCATACCTAACTGACAGGGCTGCTGTAATGGCTCATGGAGACTCTGTGATGACAGTGGGAAGCCATCCCTGAGACAGAGCGTCACATGGCCCAGAGATGTTAAGTTCCTTATCCAAAGTCACACAGCCCTTTAGAGGCTAGTTCTGGCTAGAACACAGCTCTCTGTGCCCCGGGCCTCACTCTTCGTGCCTTTTCCCTTCCTTTTCAGTCCTCAGAGCTGAAACAGCTCGCTCCCTGGGACCTTTGTAATAACATTTCCTTTCTCTAATTCATACATCACAAATGTACTCCATAAATTAAAAAGGAAAAAAAAAGTCATACAGCCAGTAGGAATGAATGAAGCTATTGTGAAATGACATGAATAGGAATTAAAATCTCAAGCTCCATTTTTCTTTTCGGGGGGCGGGGGGGACGCTAAATCTCTCAGTGGCACGTAGGGTGCATTATGTCTGGAAGGGGAGGGCAGCAGACGCCTGAGTGGGAACAGGGCCCTTTGAAAGGGCGAAATGGGAGTGTCGGGGTTTGTAATCATGCTCCCCAGAGATGCTGTGGGGCAGGCGCAGAACAAGGGCCCTCTGTATGGGGTCAGGAACTGGGGGAGGGTCAGCATCATGTGGGCTGGTCTCTGATGGGGCTTTGGGGGGGGAGCTGGGCTCAAATGTTTCCCACACCCAGTCCTCCCTCCTTCCCTCCCCTCCTCCTTCCCCCTCCCTCCTTCCCCCTCCCTCCTTCCCTCCCCCCTCCTTCCTTCCCCCTCCCTCTCCCGCTCCTCCCCCCTCCTCTTTCCCTCCCTCCATCCTTCCTCCATCGCTTCCTCCTTCTCTCTGTTTCCTTTCCCTCCCCTCCCTTCCTCTCTTTCTCCTTCTCTCCTTCTCACCCCTCCCTCCCCCTCTCCCTCCCTCTTTCATTTCCCTCCCCCTCCATTCCTCCCTCCTTCCTTCCTCCCCTCCCCCACTCTTCTCCCACCCCCTGCTGTACCCCAGAACTCTGGGGTGTTCTGGGAGTCCCATGCCCATCTGAGGATGCTCTGCGGCAGGGAGTTGTTGCCCAAGCTGCCCCTTTTGCTTGGAAGGACCCTGCCCCTCGCCTCTGACCGTCTAAAGCCCTGTCTTCTTGCAGGGCCCTCTCAACCCCCAGCTCCCCAGGGAGCTCTCTGATTGTGTCCTTCCTGGAGTCTTTCATGGGTGAGAGACAGCTTGTTCCCATGGGCAATGGGCATTGCAGGTGCCACGTGCATATTTCCTCCCCTTCCCTCCCCCACGGCCCCTCCCCAGGGCTCGGTGCTGGGTTAATAACACAGCTCCTGAGCTTCGTTGCATGCGTGTTTATTGCTGATGGCAACTTCTCCAGGACTGGGTGGAAGTTGGCCCCCTGTTTTAGGCAGAGGGACGGAGGTGCAGCCCCGTGGAGAAACTGGGCCCGCGGGGGTGGGGGGACCATCGGTGGGCAGAAGCAGAATTTGAACACAAGGCCGTCAAATTCCAGAGCTCCTTTCCCTCCCTGTCCCCTCTTCTTCCAAGGGCCAGGCGTATCTTGTGTCCCGTTTGACTCTCTGTTTCAGCTCTTCCTTCCAAGGGTCTCATTTCAAAGTTCTTTGGGGACATCTGGCAGTGGCAGTGGGCTCGAGTGGAAAGAGTGTATGATTTGAAGTCAGATAGTGTTTATCTCAGCTGCGACTGAACTTCTATTAATAGAAAGCTGCACAGAGCTTCTGCCGCCCTGAGCTGAGCTTTACCGACGGACGCAGGAATCCCACTTCACGTAGGAAGAGGGTACCATCACCCTCGGACTTTTCCTGAGGCAGAAACCAAAGCACAGAGAGGTCATGTCACTTGCCCAGGCTCACACAGCTGGCCTGGCAGAGCAGGCATCACTCTTAGGTGGCTTGGCGGCGGCAACCTTGCTTTTAACCCTTTAGTTGCCTTCTACGTGAGCATATGGGATGAGACTAAGAAACAGGGAGGGAAGAGGCAGGACAGGGATGCGGTCCATGTGAAAACTGGGGTCTTGTAGGTCTCACATCCTCTCCTTTCGCTGCAGTGGGAGTTCCCTCAAACCCATCAGCCCTCCTCCCTGGAGCTCCCAGCACAAGGCTAGGTGTGAGGTTGTTCAGGGCCCTGGGTGCAGCGTGCACAGGACTGGCCCTGGGCTTTGCTCCTGGCAGGAGCGTGCTCTGGGCAGCGTGGTCCTTAGGCACGTGGAAGCTGGGTCTGCTTGGGGGTTGAGGGAGGAATTTGTCCCAAGGTATCCTACTTTGATGCTCTCCAAACAAAACAAAACTCTTCATAGTCTAGAAAATAACCTAAAGGTGAAATTGATTCTGAAATTTGCTTGAAGCGTCCCAGTTAAATCTACAGCATAATTTCCGTGTGTCAGTAAAAACCCTTTGCCTCATCCTCCTACATCTCCACTCTGCAGAATATTCTACATTAGGGGGTCTCTCTGTGTACCTCAGCATTCCCACCACAGCTGAAACAGTTTCCGTTTTTCTAAAGGAAGAGCACTGCAATGGAAGTTACGGGACATAAACCTTTGCCTTCAGGATAATCAAGACAGAGCCTCTTGATGGAATTACTCGTTCAAGTTCCCTGGTGGCTTGGTGGGATAAGGACCTGGTGTTGTCACTGAAGTGGGTTCAGGTCGCTGCTGTGGCAGGGGTTTGATCCCTGGCCTGTCTGGGAACGCCTGAATATTGTGGGTGTGGCCAAAAAGTGAAAGAGAGAGAGAATCCATCAGTTTTAAATACATCTGGCAGTCTCTGAGGTTTGGAAACAAATTCCTGAATTCAGCTTAATGGATGCTAAAGAAACATTCTGAAGAAAGAGAATCAACATGAATTAAGTGCCTGCAAAGTTTAGTGTTGCATTGCATTTAATTCGACTGTCAGTCCTGAGAGGAGGGCATTTGTATTCCCATTACATGGATGAGGAAACTGAGGCAAATCCAACTTCTCTAGCTTGCACAGCAAGGTGTGGTCAGAGACCAGGTCTGTCAGGTTGGGGAGGGACATCATCAGTGTCACACACCTGTACCAGTGTCACACAGTCATGTCAATGTCACACACCCGTGTCTGTGACACACACCTGTACCAGTGTCACACACCTGCATCAGTGTCACATACCCGTACCAGTGTCACACAACGGCATCAGTGTCACACACACCTGTACCAGTGTCACACACCTGTGTCAGTGTCACACGCCTGTGTCAGTGTCACACACTAGTACCAGTGTCACAAGCTTGCATTAGTGTCACAAATCTGCATCAGTGTCACACACCCATATCCCTGAATCAGTGCATTTTGGGGTCCCTTTGGCACCCAGGGCTCCCCTGTTTCTTGGGCACATGGAATCCAAGTATCTGGCTCAACTCTGAGGGGAAGCGGACGGGGAAAATGATGGGGGCCCAAGGACAAAATGACAAAGGTGCCCCAGGGTGCAGAGACATTCTCTAGGTACAGCAACATGCACCTTCTGCTTTTCCTGTTGATTCTGTGAAAATATTTGCTTTACAATTCTGTGCCAGATGAAGAGCATGTTGCTGTGGGAACCATCAAACCATGCTTTCCTCAAACCCTTCATTAAGGAAGACTTGTGTCTTCCACTTTTTTGATCTCATTTTTTTGTACTTGAGATTGCCGGAGAAGGCTCCCTTCATTCCTCTGTACCTCGTCTCTGCCCGGCAAAACCACGTCCATCCTTTGAGGTTCATTTCCTCATTCTCCGAGAAGTGGCTTCAGCTGGTACTTCAGCTGAACTGTCCTGATCGGTGGCACAGTTCCTTTCCATTGATGGTCAGTATGACCCTTGTACTTGGAACTCATTTATTTATCTAACTATTCATTCATTCATCCATCCATATAACAAGCATCTGCCCAGCGCCTTCTCTGTGCTGGACTTGCATGCGATGCTAAAAACAGCAAATTAAAGAAAATACAATAAAGGCCCAGTTCCTGCCCTGAAAGGACTCATAATCTTTTGCGAGAGTCAATGTCCCAATTATGCAATTCAAATCTGGGAAAGACAGGACCCTGACGGGGCATGGCACAGTGGTCAGTTCCTTTTGTGGGATCTTGGAGAAAGCCCCCTAGAGAAGAGGGCAGCTCAGTTGGCACTGATGGATGAGTCAGAGTTTCTAGGGCATCCTGGGTGATCAACAACCTCCAGGCTTTCCACAGGCCCCATGATGCTTCTTGTGAATTAGAAAAAAGTCATCTTTCTCAGGCACTGAAGTGCAGTCAATAACCTGCACAACCTTAGTTGCCAGACCTAAAGCTTACCATCTCTCCTCTGTTGTGTCTGAGCAGATGTTCCAAAGTTCCTTGGGGTCCCAGCCACGGAGGCCCACTTGGGCTATGTATTTGGCTTATGATTTGGCCTTGCCCCATTAGATGGTGGCTCCTTGAGGCCAGAGTACCTTTTGCAACTTCATACCACTCAGCACCCACACACCCCCACAGCAGCACCTGAAACATTAAGGAATATTTCTTTTTTCTTTCTTTCTTTCTTTTTACGGCTGCACCCACAACATATGGAAGTCCCCAGGTTTGGGGTTGAATAGGAGTTGCAGCTGCCAGCCTATGGCACGGCCACAGCAACACCGCATCTGAGCCACATCCAGGACCTAGGCTGCGGCTTGTGGCAACGCAGGACCTCAGCCCACTGAGCGAGGCCAGCGATGGAAGCTATTACATCCTCACAGAGACTATGTCGGGTTCTTAACCTGCTGAGCCACAGTGGGAACTCCCTAAAGGAAGATTTCTAACATCAGAGACTTTCCTATAACTTACAGTGGTTCCTAAATGCCTGCTACTTCGGCATTGTTTGGGGGAAGCTTTGAAATCTTAGTTCCACCTTGGAAGACGTGATTCAGCGGCCCTGAGATTTGACACGAGAATAATATGTTTTTAAATACAGCCAGAGTGCTTCTGATGATGACAGTAATTCTTATGGGGCTGTTACCGAGTACCGCTGTTCTAGTATATATATATCATCTCACTGCATGCTCACGGCAACCCTGAGAGCAGACCTGATCCCAGAGAACTACAGATGAAGAGAGAGACGTCTGCTTAAAGGACCTGCTGAAGCGCCCCCAGCTGAGAAGTGCTCCAGCCACGGTCTGAATCCAGATGGACGCAGCCCGGAATCCGTGTGTTCGGTGCCCTGTGATAACACTGGCTCTGAACCAGGGGCAGAATCTGGGAAACCCAGACATACTAGATTTAACATGTTCCTGGAGGGTTCCTTCTTCAGACTTCCCATTTTAGAGGTGGGAATGCTGAGTTTCCAAAGGGCAGACAGACGTGTTCAGAGGGTCCCGCGAGTCAGCGACGGGACTCCGCCATAAGGTCCCACTCCAGGGCCCCCGTCACCAGCATGTGGCGATTGATTCCCACTATGACAGCTAAGTCGTTGACAACAACAACAACAACAATAATAATAACAATAAGGAGTTCCTGCTGTGGTGCAGTGGGTTAAGAACCTGAATGCAGTGGTCTGGGTTAGATCCCTAGCCCAGTGCAGTGGGTTGAAAGATCCGGTGTTCCAGCAGCTGTGGTTCAGATTCAATCCCTGGCCCTGGGATTCCCAAATGCCGTGGGTGCAGCCATTAATAATAATACAAACAATAATAATACCATCACATCTGGCCTGGGTTTGTTGTGCTGTACTCTGTGTTACCTACTTTTGGGACATTATCTATTCTGCATCTTTAAATGCCCCTGAAACAAACAGAAAACTCTTAGGCAGTGGTTCTCAACTGGGATGGGGTGGGGCGTTAATTTTGCCCCTCACAGGGCTTGTCTACAGTTTGGTGAGGAGGTGGGGGATTTGGTACTGGCATCTAGTGAGTGGAGGCTGAGGATGCGGCTAAACCTCCCGCAGGGCAAGGGATGGCCTGTTGCCGAAGCAAAGGCCACTGGCTGGCCTCCAGCTGGTCCCCCAAGAGGTGGGTGGGGCAGCCATCCAGCCTCATTTCAGAGCCCAGCCAGGGGCTCAGGCCACTGTCCCCCCTCCCTAAGTCAGTCCCACCAGCCATCTGGTGGGCGGATGGCTCCTCCTCCGCAGGTCCTCTGAGTGTGATGCTCCCGTAGGCAGCGTGTCCAGAGTTCAGGAACACATCGCAAATGACGGCTGCTCTCACTCTGAGTAAGATAAGAGGCTCTGAGTGTGAATTCCACCCCACCCCTAGCGGTGCCGTTTGTCACCTCCAGCAGTGACCTTCTCAACAGCAATTTCCTCATCTCTTAAAGGGGCATAATGAGACTAGGTTTGAGGTGACTGCCTTGACTGTCCCCTTGCTGCTCCTTAGGACTGAGCCCAGGTGGGGGGCAGGGAAAGAGGCGGAGCCTGTGGTGGAGGTGGGGAGGGAGGTTAGGTACCCCCTCCCTGCCCCGGCAGCTTCGGAGCAGGTGGAGGTGCCCCTGGGGGTGGCCACACCCAGAGAGGACAGGACAGGGACCGCGGCAGAGGGGAGGGAGAGTCCCGCGGGGGTGGGGTGGGTGGGGTGGCAGGGATCAAACCTGCCACATTTTAATTTGGAACCAGGGCCCCAGGGAGGGATTTAGATACAGTCAGGCTGCTTTGTACAAATAACCCCCCTTCCTGGACAGCTGTCAGCGTGAGGCCGGCAGGAGCCGCCCTGAGAGGGAAGGGGCAGGAGGGTGGGGGAGGGCCACAGGCCGGAGCCGGTCCCACACCTGCGGTTCCACTTCCAGACCGCATCCCCGAGGTCGAGGTGTGCACTCCGTCCGCAGAGGCAAAAACTGAGCTGGGGAATAGAGACTGTTTTCAGATCCGGCAGCTGCCTGGGGCAGGGCCGGCTTTGGACTCTGACTGCTTTTCCTTCCTGGCCTCCCTTCTTGGGGGACAGGCCACACCCCTGGCTTCAGGCCTCCTACCTAGTAGATGCACAATAAAAACCAGATGCACCGAGAGAAGCGTGAAGCTGGGGGGAAGCAGACGGAGGTCCTAGGAGAAATAAAAACGAATAAAAAGGTTTCCTTTAAATTAAAAAAATTAAAAATTAAAAAAATAAAAAATAAGCCGACAAAGGTGCTAAGAGGAATAAGAAGGAATTAAAAAAAAATAAAAAAGGGGAAAAAAGTAAATAAATTAAAAAATTCAAAAGGGGGAAAAAACAGAAATAGAGAAACTCCAAGGATATATGTTTCTCGTGCGGGTTCAGAGCTTTGTATTAACTGTGTCATGTCAGCTTAGACTCACCTCTTGGCCCCTGTCTGTCACCTGTTACCTGGGAGTGACCACAGCCGTCTCGTGGCTGGGTTGGGACAGTAACACGAGACAAAGCAGAGCGTCAGTGTCCAGATAAGAACAGCTTCCGCTTTACAACAGGGCCCCTGCTTGCAGCTGCTCCCTCCTCTGCTGAGGTCAGGCCTGGGGTACAATGACCACCTCGGTTTTCAGCCAGGAAATCCTACCTCTGTCCCTGTGTTTCCCAGCCAGGTCCTTGCTGTGTGTGGTCTGGCACCGTGTGCGGTACCCCTGGATAGCAGGTCACACCCCGCCCCCGTGCTACCAGCCGGGCTGGGCAGGCAGACAGAAGGGAAAAGGACGCCTCAAATCCTGCAGTGTGTTTTCTGGCCCTTCTCTGCCCCAGCCTGATTCAGCCTCTTTAATAATGAAGATGCCCGCTTTGAGTCAGGGTCTGAGTCAGAACAGTAGCGGAGGAGCACTGCCTACCGATGCAGACAGAGCTTGGCGCAAAGATCCCGGCCAGCTTACACGCTGGGAAAACGTACGCCACTTACTTGTCTATGACTCAGTTTCCTCATCTGTCAAGTGGGCAGGAGAGATTAGAAATAAAGCTTATAAAACCCCGGGCGCCTAGGAGACCGGTAATTGCAGCTGCTGGCAGAGGCATTACTGGAGACGCCCCTCAAAAACGTGGGCACAGCTGCCCCCCGCCCCCTGCCGAGGACTTTTTCGTTGCACTTATTTGCGCTTCTGGAGGAGGGCTCTGGGGGCGGGGACACTCCTGTCCTTGCGCTCTGGAATAAACAGTTCCCTCTGATCTTAGCGGCCCTCATTCCCCAGGAGCACAATTTCAAAAGATTTCCCCATCCAGCTAAGGCAAACCTCAGTCATCTTTGCACACAAAACACCCACCCAGGCTATTTGTCTCCGTCCCAGAGCGCTTGGCACAGGGCCTGAGAGAAGCCTTCGGAAGGAGTGCCCAGCAAAGAATGCTGGCATTCAGATGGCGTTGACTGTCCGCCGTCGGACAGCCCCACCCCGTACTCTGCCTGGGGTTCTTGGCAGCCCGAGTTAACCACAAGACAAGTTTTATCATCTGTTAAACCTGTCGTTTGGGAAAAAAAAAAATGACTTCAATAAAATATTTCAACAATTATAGTCCATTTTAATTAGATGTGTGCCACATAATTATAGATTAAAAAAAAAATGGATAGGGTTTAAAAACCCAACACCCCGACCGGTCAGGGTTAGCTGTTCTCCCAAGGAATTTCCAGCTGAATCCCCGACCCCAGGAGATGCTGCATGTCTGAGGAGCCCTCCCTTCCCTCCTTGGCTTGGCCCAGTTACCTTCTTCTCACCATTCTTGCCACATCTATCTGGAATCTCACAGTCCAGGAGGCGGCATCGTGACAGGTGGTCTCTGAAAGCCTTGAGGGGCTGTGTTGGGATGGAAGCCTCCCCTCTGATGGTGGGTCCCTGGCTGGGGAGTCTGGAGGTCTGGGGACCTCTTCTGGTTCCATCATCAACTTGGTGGGTGATCTTGGACACTTGCTTCTCTCTGGGCTTTAATTTTTTAATCTTTAAGAGAGTTCCGTCATTATTTCATTTTTCAAGATTTTTTTTTGGGGGGGAGGGCAACCCACTTTCTAAAAAAATTTTTTTAGGGCTGAACCTGCGGCATATGGAAGTTCCTAAGCTAGGGGTTGTTTGAAGTTGGCTGGCCTACACCACAGCCACAGCAACATGGGATCTGAGCTGCATCTGTGACCTATACCACAGCTCACGGCAACACTGGATCCTTAACCCCCTGAGCAGGATCAGGGATTGAACCTGCAGTCTCATGGATACTTGTCCAGTTCATTTCTGTTGAGCCACAATGGGAACTCCTTGTCAAATGAAATTTTGAAAGAAAAGACCATATGTAAAGAGCTAAAAATAGAGCTGTTGGAGTTCCCTCTGTGGCACAATGGGTTAAGAATCTGACTGCAGTGGCTAGGGTTGCTGCCAAGGTGCAGGTTTGATCCCTGGCTGGGTGCAGTGGGTTAAAGAATCTGGCTTATAGGTTGAAGCTGTGGCTCAGATTCAACCTCTGGCCAAGGAACTTCCATATGCAGGGGGTGTGGCCATAAAATAAAATAAAAATAAAATTGCTTGTGTTGTGGCTGAAACTCAACATCTGTCCATTGGTGCTGAATAGAAACACTGAGACAGAGTTTGGGGCAATGGAGAAAACACACACACACACACACACACACACACACTCACACACACACACACACACACACACCCCAAAACAGTTTTACTGCTTTGACAGGCAAAGGAGGCTGGCTAATGCCTTACAGACTGTGCTCTCCTTGGGCAGAAGAGGAGGTGGTTTTATAGTATGGGGATTGGAAAATGGGGCCACAGATAAGGATCGGTGTAGATGCAAGTTTTCATTCTTCAAAGCTGGTGTTTAGTGGCCCCACGACCGGTTCTGGGGGTCCTCCTGCTTTCTGGAAGAAAGAATGCTTCATCAGGTTGTTAACATCTTTCATTTGTGGGGGGTTTCAGTTCTGTGGGAGAACTCAAAGCTATTGTTATGTATATGCTTCCAAGAGGGTCCAGGACCCTGCCCCCAGGCAGAACTATCCTCTCACGGTGGTGCCTCCCTGGTCTCCGCATCCCCTCCCTTCCCCAATTAGCAACTGTTTGAACCTGCCCTTTGGAAGTTCTGGGAGGCTGAAGTTCTTGGACGCTTCTGTGCCCTGGAGCCTCACAGGGTCCTGATTGGTTTCAGCATCAAGTCAAGTGGGATATGGCCCCAAACCTTCTCTGAGGCCCCTGCATCACCTTCGAAATAGCACAGTTTGAAAATGGCTGGAATGGATGATTCCTTCTTCCTTCCTTCCCTCCTTCCCTCCTTCCCTCCTTCCTTCCTTCCTTCCTTTCTCTCTTTCTTTTTCTTTTTTGGGACACACCCACGGCATATGGAGGTTCTGAGGCTAGGGGTAGAATTGGAGCTGTAGTTGCTGGCCTAGACCACAGCCACATCAAAGCCAGATCCAAGCTGCATATGCAGTGTACACCACAGCTCATGGCAACACCAGATCCTTAACCCACTGAGCAGGGCCAGGGATCAAATCTGCATCCTCACAGATACTAGTCAAATGCATTTACACTGAGCCATGCCAGGAACTCCCAGGAATGGATGATTTCTAAGTGTACTTTGCAGCTCATTCATTCATTCAACAAATACTTACTGAGCCTCTATGACGTGCCATGATGAGCCATGTTCTCAGCTCTGGTTGGACAGCAGGGAGCCAGGCCAGCGCAGTCCCACATTCTAGAGCTGAGTCTGGGACCTTGTGACTCCAGATCCACCTTAGTCAGGACATCTAGCCTCCTGCATCTTTGTGAACTGGGTAGCTGCCAGCTGAGGGGGGGGCACTCTCCTCCCTGGCCCAGGTGCCCACTTCACACTGTCTCCCCCACCCATCTCTGCCTCGGGAGGCCTCCCATGCCCGGGTTCTGCAGGATTTGGCTTCTGTCCTGGTACCCCAGAGAAGCCCACCTCTCCTTTCTCCCTCGTGCTTTGCTTCCTGGGGTTCCTGGCTTATCTCCCATGTAAGACCAGGATATTAGAGGGAGGACCCCAGGTCTCAGGAATTTTCCCTGCCCCGCTTATGAGTGAATATGTGTTCCAGTAATTGAATAAATGGAGTGATAGTGATAGATAAATGGATGATGGATGAATGAATGTATTAATAAGTACATTACTAATGAGTCAACGTGTAAATAAATGGGGAAATTAATGGATGGACAAATGGAAAAATAGACAAGCAAATGGGTAGATGGTGGACGAATTAATAAATAAGTGAACAAGGGAGCCGCCATCTCTACCTGCATCTAGATGAACCCATAAACTAGTACAAGTCTAAGTAAATGACAGAGGGAAGGAGAAATTGAGTAAAATAATTGAACCTGCAATAAATGAAGAGATAAATGGAGTTCCCATTGTGGCTCAGTGGGTTAAGAACCCCACATAGTGTCTCTAAGGATGTAGGTTCAAGTCCTGGCCTTGCTCAGTGGGTTGAGGATTCGGCACTGCTGTGGCCTGCGGTGTAGGTTGCAGACTCCACTCGGATCCTGCGTTGCTGTGGCTGTGGTGTAGGCCGGCTGCTGTGGCTCTGATTTGACCTCTAGCCTGGGAATCTCCATATGCTGCAGGATTGGCTGGAAAGAAAGAAAGAAAAGGACCAAAGAATGGATTGACGAGTGAGTGCGTAAAGAGAAAACCTCTCTCTTTAATTAGCTTCTTAGTACCATGACAGGGCCCTCTAGAACCCAGCTTGCCCAGTGCACTCTGGTCGGTCGTAGGAAAGCTTTCCAAAGACAGCATGCAAAAGCCACCTGAAACTCAAGGAAGCTTTGCAGACAAAGTCGTGAATAACAAGAGTGGGCACCCTTCTCTGTGGGCCGGCCTGGCTTCAGCCCTGGCCCATGACTCACTGACTCTGGAGCTTTCCAGGAGTTTGCTGAGTTTCATGCCTGGAGAGGCTCCCTGTGCGTAGCCCTGGGAAATTCCAGGAGCCTCCAATTAGCCAAACTGCCCGTGGGGGTGGGGGTGGTGGCAGGATGCAGGGAGGAGGGCTGCTGTTTGGTATTTGCCATCATCCAACTGAGTGACGCCCAGGGATTTCCAGCAAATTCTAGGACAATGTTTGCCTTAAGGCTTAGGATTCTGGTGCCAAGTTTCAATATAACCAAATACTTCTGAGTTTGGGAGTCATTTAAAAGAGAGAGAGAGAAAGGGTGGGGGGGTGAGAGGGAGGGGGGAGAGGGAGAGAAGGGAAGAGGGAGAACAGAGAGAGAGGGAGAGAGGAGAGATAGAGGGAGAGAGGAGAGATAGAGGGAGAGAGGAGAGATAGAGGGAGAGAGATAGAGGGAGAGAGGGAGAGGGAGATAGGGAGGGAGGGGAAAGAAGGAGGGGGAAGGGGAGGGAGGGGGAGATGAGGGGGGAATGAGGTAAGAGAGGGGGAAGGGGAGAGGGGAAGGGAGGGGGAAGAGGGGGGAGAAAGGAGGGGGAGGGGGAAAGGGGAGGACAGAGGGGGTTGGGGGAGAGAGGGGTTGGGGGGGAAGTGAGAGGAAGATAGGCAGGGAGAGGGAGGGGAAGGGGGGGGAAAGGGGGAAGGGGAGGGAGGGGGGGAGAGAGGGGGAGAGGAAAGGGGAGGAGAGAGACCTAACGTGGTTGTGGGGTGGGTCCGGGGGGGAGGAGCTGCCAAAGCTCAAAATGGTGAACATCTTTGGGGACTTTGGCGGCCGGGGTGGGGGATGTACCCGAGAGCATCTTTAGATGCTCTTCCCACAGCAAGCTCGTGTCAGACTCCGGCTTTTAACTGTGAGACAGCTCTGGGTCCCACACCTGTTAGGGTTCAAGAGCAGATCCCTCCGGCTCCCGGGGCAGGTGAGCGTGGCTGAGTCTGGGGAGAACGCGGAAGACAGGCATGTTCAAGGTCACACCCCCCAAGGCCAGTGGGGAGTCCAGCAGAGGCAGGCAGAGGCTCCCGTCCGAGGTGGAGTTTGGGATGAAGTGCTCCAAAAGCCTTCAAGGCCGGGGGATTGCCGTCGATGAGGCCAGCCAGGTGGCATTGCCTGTGCAGTGACGTAGGGTGACAGAGGGTCCCTTGGTGGGGGTGACATTTGGGAATGCCAGGGACTGTGGCAAAGTGGAGAAACCAGGTCCCACAGGGACAGGGACTGAGCAGTCCACAGCTCCAGCTGACTGTGACCAGGCAGGGGGTCCACTGCTGCTGAATATTTTATTTTACTTTTGTTTTTTTAAGGCTGCACCTGCAGCATATGAAAGTTCCCAGGCTAGGGGTCGAATCAGAGCTACAGCTGCTGGCCTGGCCTACACCACAGCCACAGCAACACAGGATCGGAGCCACATCTGTGACCTACACCACAGCTCACAGCAACACCAGATCCTTAAGCCACTGAGCGGGGCTAGGGATCAAACCCCAGTCCTCATGGATACTAGTCATGTTCGTTACCACTGAGCCACAACGGGAACAGAATATTCTAATTTTTAGAGACAAAAATTCTCAAAGACTAAATGTTGGTAATGGACTTTAAAAAAATCTTTAAAGCGCTGCTCCTGTTAAATAAAACAGGGCTTTTGTTCTCTGATCTCTGGTTTGAGAAGCAGGGAGAGTTGTTTGCCCGAGTCAGTCGAATGCTGTTGAATGGCACCCCCAAGTCTGGGGACATGCTACGAGGACCCCATTCTTCCTGCAGATCTGCCCGCTGGATGCCCTTATTTTGAGTCCTGTTTAAGTCCTTCTAGATGAGGAAGCTCTGCTCAGAGTCTGCTCTGTGAAACTCTCGCTGAATCTCTTGTATCAGACCTTAGCTTCTGCTCTTGGTAGGCAGCCCCTCTGCACATCGATCTTTTAAATTGAGTCCAAGGAAGTTCTCGCAGCTACAACAAGCAGTATGCGGCAGGTGCAGGGGGCACACAGTTTTGGGGGGGTGGAGGGGAGGAGTGAGAAGACATCTTGGTGAGGGCTGAGTACTGGGAATGCCAGTTCCTCCGGGTGCGCAAAGCAGACGCATCCATTCCAGCCTAGGAGGTCAGGGCAGGCTTCCCGGAGGAGGTGATGAATTCTAAGAACAGGAAGGAGTCAGGCAGATGGCCAAGGGGTCTGAGACGGGGTGGGGTGTTAGGATGAGGCCGAGCTCGAGCTTCAGAGACAGAGCCCTGGATCTGTGTCTGGAATATTCCTCTTTCTCACCAGCAATGCTGAGCGAGGCGCTCCACCTCTCTGAGGCTCAATTTCCTCCCCTGTGGCAAAGGTCAAATGATGACTTCCCGGATGGGTGGTTCTGGGGGTGGGATGGGTGGCCCTTGTGAAGCGTTTGGCATTTGGCTTCTTCTCTGCTGTTGCTGTTCTGGTCACGGCTGCCGTGCTGTCTGTGCCCAGCCCTCTTCGGCCTTATTAAAACCCTCAGAGCCTGTGCCCACTGGGAGAGAGGACGGCATCAGGAAAGGTACAGAAGTGGTGCTGCCTAGGATCCCTCAGGGCAGGCTCCATGCGGGGGGAGGCAGGGCTGGAGGCTCCGTGTGGACACAGCACACAGGAGAGGGGCTCTCACAACCCCAGGATGAGGCTCAGCTCTGCCAAGGGAGGAGGCCAACCCAGGCTGGTGGGTGGTGGATGCTGGGCGCTCTGATGTATTGGGAAGATGATTCAGGCAGCCGCCGTGTGTCATGGAGGATTGGTGTGATGGGGAGGAGACGGGAGGCAGGGAGGCCAGAGGGGGGACTGTGACAGTGGCTGAGCAGGACACCATGGGAATCTGGCTGTCGGTGGCTCCCTTAAGAAGAACAGGGGGCCCAAGTGACAGACCTCAGCCAGAGAGATGCAACAGGATGCACAGCTGACAGGACACTGGGGGCACAGCCTGGGTCTGGGTCCATGCTGACCTTGACTTTCTGAGTCAAAGAGGCCAGGCTGCATGCTGGTGCTACCAACAAGGATTCAGGCTTGAGGAGGGTTATGAGGACCTTGGAGCAGGGAGCCGTTAGAGCAAGCTCTGCCTTATTCGCCTGCTTGGTTAACCCTTCAGAATGCAGCTCATTAGGAGAAGGAGCAGGGACACCGCCTCTGAGAAGCCTTCCTGGAGTCCCTCTGTTCCCGGGGTCCCAGCTTTTCTCCCCTCCGTGCCTACTCCGTGCCCTGTGCACACATCTGCTTACGGCTCCTGCAGCCCATCTTGGCCCACGAGACATGGCAGCTGTCACCTGCTCTTCTGGTTCTGGGCGCCCTGAGGGGGGCTTCCCAGGTCTGACCCCCTCCCACCCAAAGCAGGGCAGTTACTGCCTCCTGGATGAGTGTGAGCGAATGAAGGAATGAGGAGGAAAGGGGAAGAAAGAAACAAAGGAAGGAAAGGCGGAAGGAAGGGATGGAGGGACGGATGCAGGGAGGAAGGGGAGGAAGAGGGAGGGAAGGTCCAGAGGCTGGGCTTGGCCCAAGGCTCTCTGTTTGCCAAGGTCATGAGACCCAGGACATCCCCAGTGGACTGGAGATGATGCAATCCGGGGCAACAACATTCCCCTGGGGTGGTGAACGGCGCTTTCTCTGATGCTGTGGCCCAGGACCTGCTGGCCCCGGCTGCCATCTGGCTTGCTAAGAAATGAGTATCTGGGAAGCCTTATTATCGTAAAACAACAGCTGATAATCTTGGTTCTCCCGAGAGGGCTGCAGTTCTCTGGGTTAGAGGCACCCGCCCGTGCTCTGTGGGCTCCACCAGGCTGCCATGAACTTGGGTTCAGAGAGTTTCATTCGTTCGTTTATTCCCTTCCTCCCTCATTCACTCACCAAGGCGGCCAGCACCAGCTGAGCTGGGTGTCAGGTGACAGGGTGGGTACTGGGGATGGCGGGAGACTGAGATCGTGGTTGGAGCTGAGGGCTTCAGACTTTCGCCCAACTCTGCCCTCACCTAGTTTGTGTCACTTTGAGGAAATCGCCTGCCCGGGTTTCCTTCCCCACAGATCAGACCAAAAGGGCCGGTTTCCAAAGGATTTAGGGAGGACAGGAGAGGATGCGAGTAAATCTCCCAGCACAGCGCCTGGGGTGCAGTAAGCGCTCACCTAAAGGTGGCGTTAATCATTATTAAAACAACAAGCCACTGGAGAGTAAAGCTTGGGAATTGACCCATGCGCACACGTGGTTCCTGCAAGGCGGGGTAAGAACACAGCGCGGAGGGATCCTGGGAAGCGGGAAGCCTCCTGCTGCCTGGGAGAGCGCGGGAAAGCCGCAGAGAAACGCGATCATTGCTGACCTGCTCAGGGACACGATGACAGAAGAGAGATTGTCCTCCAGATAGAGGGAGTGCCAGGGGCTAAAGAAGAGTTGTGTTTGGGGACACTTGGCTTGGGTGGAGACCCCGAGGAGGCTCTGGGAACACCAGGCGCCTCGCTTGCCTCCTTACCCATCTCCTCCAGCATCTCTCCCGAGGGAACTGGTCTTGTCTGCTCCTGCCCAGTCCCGACAGCTGGAACCAGGATGGGGGAGGGTGGATTAAACACAATGCTGAGGGGCATGGTATCCGCCGCCGAGATTGCTTATGCACCTTTAGGTCAAAAATCGTCATTTCAGGAGTTCCTGTTGTGGCTCAGCGGTCACTAATCTGACTGCTGTCCACGAGGATGTGGGTTCCACCCCTGGCCTCCCTCAGTGGGTTAGGGATCCACAGATGCTGTGGCTGTGGTGTAGGCCGGCAGCTGCAGCTCCGATTGGACCCCTAGTCTGGGAACTTCCATATGCTTCGGGTGTGGCCATAAAAAAAAAAAAAAAAGACAAAAAAATTGTAATTTCATTGAATCAAAATCCTTTCACTCAATGTATGAGGTGGGCAGGCTCAGGGTGAGAAAGGCATGGCTGCTCCCCCCACCCCTTGCCAGTCTGAGGGCTCCTGGCTTTGCGGTAGAACCAGCCTTGTCTACCACGCCTAGAAATGCTACAAGTCACAGTCCAGACACCACTTGGCATGTGTCACAGCCACAGTGTATCATTAGATAGCAAAGGGTCTTTGTTTTTCAAAACCAAAGACCAGCGGGTGTGCCTGGGAACACAGGGAGCTCCAAAAGGATGCTGGAAACACACTAGTGCAGACAGCTTGGGCACTTGGTGGGGGGGGGTGGCAGAGATGCCTGGGGAGGGAAAGAGTGGAGGTGGCCACCACTGCTCCGACCCTGTCCTGGAGCAGAGGAAAGCAAGCTGGTTCCCGCTAGTGGAGGGGCCGTTCCAAGGACAGTTCTCCAACCCAAGCAGGAGCTGCTCAGGGAGATGGGAATCCTCCCTTGTCCTTAGAGGGATTTTCCCAGACTGTAACCTCGCGAGAACGTTCTAGCCCTGGCATAAGTTTGCTCAGAGTGGCTGCTCAGCTTCTACCCCTTTAAAGTTCTGCACATGGATTCTGCTTCCCTAGCGTGGAGGACTCTGGGGCCCATAGCCACAGGCGGATGGACACCAGAGACTCGAGGAGGGTCCTCTAGCCCCCAGGAGGCCCTGCCTGTGCTCCAGATACAGCAGGACCACCGCCAGGGAGCACTCTTCTGGGCTAAGCCTTGCCCTTCCCCACAGTCTTTTAAAGCAGACCTATTCCCGGGAGAGTTAAGTGCCTGGAGTGACCATAGGAATGATGCCAGTAGATTTCGCCTCTGCAGTCAAGGGCAGAGGCTTAAAGAAAACACCACGGGAGTTCCCATTGTGGCTCATCTGTAACAAACCTGACTAGTATCCGTGAGGACGTGGGTTCGATCTCTGGCCCTGCTCCATGGGTTAAGGATCTGGTGTTGCTGTGAGCTGCAGCGTAGGTTGAAGATGTGGCTCAGATCTGGTGGTGTTGTGGCTGCAGCTCTGATTTGACTCCTAGCCTGGGAACTTGCATATGCTGCTAGTGTGGCTCTAAAAAAAAGGAAAGAAAGAAAGAAAGGAAGGAAGGAAGGAAGGAAGGAAGGAAGAAAGAAAGAAAGAAAGAAAGAAAGAAAGAAAGAAAGAAAGAAAGAAAGAAAACAATGGGATGGAGCCTTGGCCTGGGCAGGGTGAGCCTGAAGTGGTGATGGGGGGAGGGGAGCTGCTTCTGGAACTCAATGTCCCAGGTGACAGGCCAGCCAGGCCACTTTCCAGAAGCCCACGTGGGTAACTCACCTCGGTTTCTACATCCATAGACTAGAGCAGACAGGGAGGTCACCCTTACAGGCTGATGGCACAGGTGAGATGCAATTGAGGAAAATGCTTCGTCAGCCCAAAAGCGCTGTCCAGGGGCTGGTGAGGATGACAACGTGTTTGCAAAGCACTTAGCACGTTGCTTTACTAAGTGCCTAATAAAATGCCAACTATTATTATTACCAGCACTGTTATTACTCTTACCACGTTACAATTTTGTCCTCAGGGCTGTTCTACTTTCTGCAAAACTATACGGCACCACCCTGTGCCCAGAAGTAATTAGATAGGAACTTCTCTGCACTCTTTCCCCCCTCCACCATGAGATACTAAATCATGTGTGGATATGAAACTGATTCCATTTCCTTGGGGGCGGGGGCTGCCTAGCAGTAGCTGTCCTTTATTGAGCATCTACTTTGTGCTCGGCGGTGTTGGAAAGTGATGTTATGTATATATCAACACAGTGAATTCTCACAGTGGACCTAGGATGCAGGACCACTGCTGCCCACTTTTCAGAGGAGAACAGTGAGGGCAGAGGTCCCCTGAGAGGCAGGGCGGGGTGGGAGCCGGAGCCTGGTGTTTGGTGTCGGCACTTGTGTTCCGGTTGCACCGTGTGAGGTGGGATGTGAGGACTTTGCAGGTGGTTGAAGATGCTAAATGTAGGACTTAACGGCCTCGGTCAAGAGGGAGCAGTTAAGGAGGGGAAGGGGTCAGGGGCCCTACTTGCAAAGCGAGTCCTAAAATCAGTGTGGGAGGTGGATGTGTGCCAGACAGCCAGGCGGGGTGGAGAGGGCACGGACTCCAAAATGTCAGACTGACCAGGCTCAGATTTTCACTTGGTCGCTTCTAGCCACGTGACAGTGGATGAGACTGGGGACTGGCAAATGGCAGCCTGCGGGTCACGCCCGGCCAGCTGCCAGTTTTAGTGTGTAAGGTTTTCCAGGCACGTGGGCGCCTTGGGGCTAGTCTCTCATCAGACCCCCCCAAAGCCCCAGCAGGTGGTATTATCACGTGGTTATTCTGTACTGTGGAAACTGTCTGGGGTGTTGACACAATAGGATGGCAGAGCTGAGTGTTTGGGACAGGGTTCTCTGGCCTGTAACGCCTAAAATATTTGCTATCTGACTCTAAAGTTTGCTGACCTCTGGATAGGTGGATGTTCAATTCTGACTCTCCGTTCCCTCGGTGCAAATTGAGTTGTGAGGCTAAAGTGAGGTTGAGAAGCCATGCCCTCCTGGAAGCCCCATCTGTGCTGGTTCCTAGTAGGTGTCAGTTAATGGATGAGGTGGAAGAGCCGGTGTAGCATCTCACGCCGAAGGAGGCAGAAGGGGAAAGTGGCTGGGGGCAGATCAGCCCTGGTGAGAGGCAGACGTGGGTCCAGCCCTAACATGGCTCCCTTTGCCTCATGACCTGGGCAAGTTGCTTCTCTTTTCCTGAGCCTCAGTCTTCCCATCTGTCAGGTGGGACTCATACCAGCGCCCGTCTCGGGTGTATCTGTCAGGATGCCATGTGTGAAGTCACAAAAGCAGATCATATGGCCGTAGTCAAACAGATGGACAACAGGGAGTTCCCACTGTGGCTCAGTGGTAACGAACCTAGCTAGTATCCATGATAATGGGGATTCGATCCCTGGGCGTGCTCAGTGGGTTAAGGACCTGGTGTTGCTGTGAGCTGTGGTGTAGGTTGCAGATGTGGCTGAGATCTGGTGTTGCTGCAGCTGTGGGCGGAGGCCGGCAGCTGCAGCTCTGATTCGACCCCTGAGCCAAACTTCCATGTGCCACAGGTGTGGCCCTAAAAAGACCAAAAACAGATGGACAAAGAAAATGTCCCTAAAGGGGCAGAGAAACTGAACCATCGCCCATTGCTGGTAGATAGAAAAGGGTGCAACTGTTTTGGAAACTATTTGGGTATTACATATATTTATATAAATTTATTATACAAGCTGGCAATTGCACTGCTAGATATCTATCCAAGAGAAATAAAACAGATGTCTTCCCAAAGACTCACACGCAGACGTGCGTCACAATGTATTTATAATAGCTCCAAAGGGACAACAGCCTAAAGGCTGACAAACCTGTTAAAACCAGATTAAATTGACAAACAGGCCATGTTCTATACATCGATGGAATATTATTGGGCAGTAAAAAGGAATAAGTACTGATACGTGGTACAGAAAGCATAGATTTCAAAAAAATGGTGCTCACTGAAAGCAGCTGACCACAAAAGACCAGACAGGCTAGGACCCTATTTTCATGAACTATCTGGAAGTGGCAAGTCCCGAGACAAAGTAGATTAGTGGTTGCCAGGCGTGGGGTGGGAGGGGGCAGTGATTACAAATGGGCCTGGGGGATCTTTTCTGGGTGATGCAAATGTTCTAAGATTGGATCATGGTGACAGTAACACAACTCTGAAAATTAACTAAATTAGTTGGATCGTACACATTAACTGAGTGGATTCTATGGTATGTAAATGAAGCCGTTACAAGAAAGCAATGCTTGGCATCGTAGCTGGTACAGAATAAGGCTCAGAGGCTGTCAATGGTGGTGATTCCTTCTTTCCTCTCCCGCAGGACGTAAGGTGTCGGTAAACTTGGAGTGTTGATTGAGGTCGGGAAGTTCAAGTGCACGACGTCCCAGCAGATCTCAGCTTCCACAGCCAGCCATGTGCTGCTCTTACCTGTATTCCTGTGAGTCTCCCTTGCCTCTGTGTAAACTGCGAGTTGGAATGTTCTGGAAGCTTGATTTTTTGTTTGTTTATGTACAAGATATATATATATATATATACACACACACAGTGCCTGGCATGTGTTAAGAGAGTTTTCTTTTTTAGGGAAACGGATGAATGCAGGGATTTCTGTACACGCTTTTACTTTTCCAGCCAACACAAATTCTCATTTTCGGTTCACAGTTTTGTTTCGGAAGTTTGGACAACAGAATGGGTATTGGAGTTGAAGTCAGAGTGTGGACCTGGACTCCCAGCTCTGCCACTGACCAGTCCTGTAATTGCCATCTGTGTCTTCCCTCCCTCCCTTCTTTCCTCTCTCTTTTTAGGGCCTCGTCTGTGGCATTCGGAGGTTCCCAGGCTAGGGGTTAAATCAGAGCTGCAGCTGCCTGCCTACACCACAATCACAGCAACACCAGATCCAAGCCACATCTGTGACCTACACCACAGTTCATGGTTAAACCACTGAGCGAGGCTGGGGATCGCACCTGTATTCTCATGGACACTGTGTTGGGTTCTTAACTCACTGAACCACAAAGGCAGTCCTCTGGGTCTTTCTGGCCAACGAAGCCTCTTGGTTGATAATTCCACCTGTGGGGACTTTGGGAGGGTCCAAGGGGAGACCAACCCTGAAGCACCTGTGCTCTTAGAGTGTCACTATTCTCAATCCCAAGGCAGCATGAGATGCTCCCAGGAAAGTGGTAGGGGTCTCATGAAGGGAGGCTTTAAGTATGGGGGACAGTGCGCATCTAATAGGGGGTCCCAGAGCTGGGGCCGTGTGTTAGCTAAGGGGCAAGCAGACAGGCTCTGCCATGGATAGGAGGGTGCGGCTTCTAGGGGGGTGCTCCTGGCCAGCCCTCTCCAGGGTGCTGGGCTGTGGAAAAGCTGCACCATCTTGGAGGCAGGATCAGCTCCTGAGTCTGGCAGCGTGGCGTTGTCCCAAGGCTTGCTGAGCCTTGGATGCCGAGATGCATTGGCTGGTTTTCGTGGGAGGTTCTCGAGGAAGGTCCTGTGCGCAGGGAGTTAGGGGGGCAGGACCTCTCCATCGCCTGCATCCCTGTCCCTTGAGTTGCTATGGACCTCAGGCACATTCCTGCTTCTCCTGGAGCATGGTTCTTTTTTCTGAGAAGAAGGGCAGGCATTGATCTGATCAGAGGTCTGAGACTGGAGACCAGGCTTCTCTTCTTTTGCCCACAGTCCAGCCATACATCCTTTTATCCCACTGCAGTTTACCATGCTTTGCTGATATCAAGTTTTTACAAACTGAAGTTTTGTGGCACCATTTTTTTCTAACACAGCATCTTCTCCCTTCGTGTCTCTGTGTCACGCTTTGGTCATTCTCATAATATTTCAAACCCTCCACCAGCCATGAGATTATGACTTGCTAAAGTCTCAGATGAAGGTTAGCATTTTTCTAGCAATAAAGTATTTTTTAATTAAGGTCTGTACATTTTTAAAGACATAATGCTACTGTGCACTTAATAGACTACAGTGTAGGATAAACATAACTTTAAAAATTTTTATTGCATGGAGCTGATTTACAATGATGTGTTAATCTTTGCTATACAACAGAGTAATTCCATTTTACATATGTGTACATTCTTTTTCATACTCTTTTTTTTTTCTTTTTCTTTCTTCAGCCACACCCATGGCACATGTAAGTTCCCAGGCCAGGGACTGTATTCTGAGCCATAGCTGTGACCTATGCCACAGCTGTGGCATTACCTAGATCCTTAACACACTGAGTGGGGCTGGGGATTGAACCTGCGCTGCCACAGAGACAACATGGATCTTTTACCTACTGTGTCACAGTGGGAACTCCTTTATACTTTTTTATACTATGATTTATCACAGGATATTCAATACAGTTCCCTGTGCTATACAGTAGGACCTTGTTTATCCATACTATATATAATAATTTGCATCTGCTGATCCCAAACTCCCAGTCCATCCTCTCCCACCCTTCCCCCTGGCAAACACAAGATCCTTCTCTTTGTGAATGTTTCTGTTTTGTAAATAAGTTAATTTGTGTTATATTTTAGAATTCTACATATAAGTGATATCATACGGTATTTGTCTTTCTCTTTCTGATGTACTTCACTTAGTGTGATAATCTCCGGGTCCAGCCACGTTACTGCAGATGGCATTGTTTCATTCTTCTTTATGGCTGAGTAATATTCCATTGCATACACGCACCACATCATCGTTATCCATCCGTCAATGGACATCTAGGTTGTTTCCATGTCTTGGTGATTAAACATAAGTTTTATATGCACTGAGGAACCAAAAAAAAAATTGTGACTCACTTTATGGAAGTTTTTTTCCTTACTGCGAAGTATTGGAGACTGAACCTGCAATGTCTCCGAGGTATGCCTGTATAACCAGTGCTATCTATAAAAGAAAGTTGAATTACTGCTGTTTAAACATTAGGAGATTTTACTGAAAAACAGCGGGAAGAACCTGTGCCCTTTTAGACCCCTGTCTCCACTCATCCCTATTCTCTTCCCACTCTGAGGATGAATGCTGGTTACCACTTATGGAAGAGTTAAGAAGGGAAAAAAAGATTTCTTGTGCCCATGTCTCTATCAGAAGCAGGAAAATGGAAAGCTAATGAGGCAGTGTTTTAAGAAAAACGAAGGAACAGTTTTATGGGGGGAAGGGAGACATGTCCCCCCCTGCCCCCAGAATTTCCTGGGTGAAGTAGACCTGGGTCTGTGGGGCTTGGGACTCACCTCCATCTTTCTGCCTTTCCTTCTGGGCTCTTTGGAAGTTTACAGTGTCCTGTCCACTCTGTAGTAAGCTGGGGCCAGACTCAGAATTAGAGCTGGTGAGTGGGTGACTAGTGAATTGGTAGTTAGTGCAAGTGAAAGGTAGGTAGTGTAAGTATGTTTTACCTACTCTTCTGGACTCCCCACCAGCATGCTTCCCCAGCCACAGTGACTGCAACAGTCGTGTGTCCCAGTACATACAGCTGCGAGGTGGGGACCCCCCAGTCAGCCTGAGCATTTGTGTGAAGCTGAGCCTCCCTTGCTAATCTGTACAGTGCACAGCAAGAATGCACAGCCAGGAGGCTGTTTGTTACGCAGCACAACTTATCTCAACATATCCTGACTGATACAGTGTTGAGAGGGGCCATCTTGTCTTCTTCCCTTGCTTCTTCCACCGCCTTCTGGATTTGATGGTCAGTGGTTCTTCTCCCCAGTTTAATCCCCTGGGGTCTATTCCACGCTCCACTGCATGGTGAGTTCCTTGGGGGCAGGGCTTGAGTCTTATTATTCACCTGTGTACCCTCAGTGTCTATGCGGGGACCTGGCAGAGGATGAGCTCTGTAAAAGCTGGGTGAATGAGTAATTGAACTCTGCCCTGGTTTGCCCTGAGATTGGAGTGAGTTACTTCATCCTGGACTCTGTGTCTCCATCTGTGAAATAAGGAGGTTCAAAGGTGTGATGACCTGTGTCCTTCCCAGCACTGGACATCTGTGTCCTCTAATCTGCCTCTGCTTCCCATGAGCTCAGGACACCCACCAAGGCTGTATCATTAGGAACTGACCCATCATTCCAGGCATTTAGATCCTTTACCCTTGAAACGTCCTTGCCCCACTCCCATCACTGATGTCTCTGTAAAGATGCATTACTGACATCTGAGTAGGCTTCACTTCTGGGACATCTGGTCTAATGGCATTTCTGCTTTGTTCTCATCACAGTTCTGCTACTGTCAAGATACAGGGGGTCTCTCCCATCATAAGTAATATCTCCCCAGAAAGGAAGACTGCAAAGGCTCAGGTTAGCTGCCAAGGAAACCACCTTTGTAGAAATTGCAGGCATCATGCCTGGGACAAACAGAGGGGCTCATCTTTCCCTGCCTTAGGGTCCTCTGCCTGGCCCATGGCACCTGGTAACTCAGGAGAGCCTCCCCTCACCACCCAATTTGGGCTGCATGACGAAGGGAAAAAGGACAAAATGGTGGCCATTGAGAGACCAGGGGCTCACCTGGACCACCTTCCATGGGCCGCGAGTACAAGGCCCAGGATGTCACTTTAGGACAGAAGCATCATGTTAGGACAGGAGCAGTCACTCTTGGAGGTCTTTGCCCATCTCAGTGTCTGGGACCACAGCCCTGGCTCTGCCTCTTGCTTTGCGATCTTGGCGAGATTGCCGAATCCCTCTGAGCCTCTTTTTCTCATCTATAAAGTTTTTAACCTGAAGGATGAAGTGAAACAATGTAAGTTATCACTTAGTGAGTGTTCAGTATAGGCTAAGCCCCAGGCTAAGCACTTCCCTGCCTTATCTCATATAAGCCTTAAGACAATTCTTCTGATCATTATTGTCACCTGAGTTCTGCCATTGCAGTCTTGTCTCCCAGGTGGGCATACCAAGGCAGAGAGACTGGCCCCCTAGAAGATGGATTCCTGAACCGGTCCAGCTGAGGGCATCATGGACTCGCTGGGGTGTGGTAGAAAGAGCACTGGACCAACCGTTAGAAGAATGGGGTAAAATTCATCCTCTTCCATCTTTTTGGCTTGTGGGCAAGTCACTGAGCCTTGGTTTCCACAGTTCCAAGGTTGAATGGGAATTGGCATCCTCTGCCTCCCCAGCAGAGGATGCCCAGATGGAGGGTGCTACTGAGGTCACAGATGTGGAAATCCTCGAAACCAGCAGGGCTGGGTAGCTGGATATGTCCTCTTCTTGTCCTGAAAGCCCTGCACACTCTGTGATTTCTGCTGCCTGACCTCACTGTCCAAGTCTGCCTGCATCTGTCCTCATCTTGTTTTCAGTGAGGGACCGGTTCCAGCTGCCTTGCCCACCCCTGGGGCTCATGGGGAGATCCCCCTCCCCACTATGACCCCAATGCCCCGAGGAGTAACCCTGTGGGACCTTGACATCTTGTTATGTGCTGGTCCCTTTATCGGTGGAGTGAATTCAAGGATAAGATACAGGCATGTGCGAAGCGGGGTGGGGAGGAGGGCCTCATGGTTAAGTCCAAGAGGTGGAAATCGCAGGGATGGGAAGGAAAGCCTGAGCTGATTATCCTGACCTGCTTGTAGGATATGTGGAGAATGAGAGCAGGAGACGAGGCTGGAAAGGTCAGCCTGACCATGGAAGGTCTCAAGCCATCATTTCTGCTGAGACCCTAACGGCTAAGAAGCTAAGGCTGGGAGTTCCTGATGTAGCACAGTGGAAACGAATCCGACTAGTATCCTTGGGGCCATGGGTTTGATCCCTGGCCTTGCTCAGTGAGTTAAGGATCGTGCATTGCTGTGGCTGTGGTGCGGGCTGGCAGCTGCAGCTCTAATTCATCCCCTAGCCTGGGAACTTTCATATACCTCAAGTATGGCCCTAAAAAACAAACAAACAAACAAACAAACAAAAAAGAAGAGGAAGAATAAGCTAAGGCTAAGGCAAGCCTGGAAGGCTAACCCTCTTCTTTTCCTCAAGGAAGGAACGGCCAAGTGTATGGTTGGTCTGTTTTTGCACCAGAACGAATGCTTTCAGAGATAACTATCGAATGTCTATCTATAGACAAATCCGGCCTATTCTGAGATAGCAGCACAGTCTCATATTTACCAAGTGTGTTTTCCAAGGAAGAAAGCAATCCAGCAACCCACGCTTGTCGTATTTGCACAAATATAAGCACCTGGGCAAAGAGGGAGCCGAGTGACCATGCCTCCTGCAGAGGCTTCTGGATCCTGGCAGATTCTGGCCCAGGATCCTACAGAACGTTGGCTCAGGTCAGGTGGATTCGGGAAGAACCAGGAACACAGCCTCTAGTCACCACCAGTATGTGCGTTCCACAGCCCTGGGGAGCGGGGGGCACTGGGGAGACTGGTGCTGGTCGTGGGAGCTCTCATGACCTCTCTCTGTTATTTTATTTTATTTTTTCTACTACTGTTGAAATAAAAACCAGGGCAGCCAACCTAGTTATAAATGTGGTAAATCCAGTTGCTCAATGATGCCAGTCTCTTTTCTTTCTTTCTTTCTTTTTTTTGCTTTTTAGGGCCACACCCAGGCTAGGGGTCGAATCAGAGCTACAGCTCTGGGCCTATGCCACAGCCACAGCAATGCTAGATCCTTAACCCACTGAGAGAGGCCAGGAATCGAACCTGCATCCTCAGGGTTACTAGTCGGATTCGTCACTGCTGAGCCATGTCGGGAACTCTAATGATGCCAGCCTCTATTCTTCATTTTTTTTTTTTTTTTCCAGTAAAGGCTACTTAGGGCCAAGGGAATTTTTGACTCGAAGAAGCATGTAAAAATGAGTCACCATTAAGAGGGTAAGCTTTTACTTTGGGATTAGGACTCAGTGACAGCACCTTGGTCCCTTCCGTCATTGGGATCCTGCCAGGAGAATGCTTTGTGCTGCTCCGAGAAAGCCAGAATTAGGCCTTCCATTTATTCTATTGATCTTAATAGCCTCATCTCATAAATACCTACTTTATGACATCAATAAAAGAGGACTTGGGGTGACTCAGAACATTAGAAATTGTGACTTTACAACTGAAGGGTTCCATTGAATGCCTCGGTGACGTTCCGGAGTGAACTGCTGTCAGGAGATTTCATTTCTTCTAAGTAGAAAAACGGCATTTCTAAGTAGACAGAGGAGAGAATTCCACCCCTTTCTTTGAAAACAAACGCCTGAGCGCCTAGGCCGGGGGGTTCTGGCCTCTGGTTTCTTGGAGTTGTGACTTGTCTTTCTGCGTGGCCCAGACTTAGGTGTTCATGTCGCAGAGTGGCTTGGGTCTGACCGCTGTGCCGGACCTACGGTTGGTGGACCTTGGTTTCCTAAGTCAGTGAAGTATCGTGGATAATCCCTCCTCCCAGGCCCAGCACGGAGGATGCTTACCACTTACTTTAAGATGTACAAACATGCCCACCTCCTTGTTCTCTCATTTTTACAGAAGAGAAGCCCAAGGGTCAGAGAGGTCCCATGACTGATGCCCCATCGAAGTCTTTTGCACCGATCTGCATCTCTCCTAAAACAATGTCACTTCTACCCCAGACCCCTCCGGATGTCTGCTGGCTGCCAGGGATGGTGCCTGGGATCCTTCTTCCTGCCATCACCGGTCCTGCTCCAGCTCCCCTGTCCTCTGGGGCCAATACCTGGCCCTGGCTTAGCTGTGGTGTCACATCTGTGCAGCTCTGTATTCTGCAGGGCACAGATGGGAGCAAAAGGGACAGAAACGGGCAGGGGGTTTGCCTTTGGAGAGCTGTCCCCATGTTCCCAAAATTCCCCCATGGTGATAAGCTTCCTTCAGGCCTTCCCTGGAAGCAGCTTCTCATCCCAAAGAGGGTGATAGGAAGGCAGCAGATGAATCAAGGTTTGCTGGTGCCAAGGCTGAGCCCCACAGTGAGAACTGGGGCCCAAGCTGCCATGGCGCCAACTGTCAGACATGGGTGTGACCCACTGTGAGTCCTAGCCAAGCCCATCCTCCAGCAGAATCTGACTGCAGGTGTGTGAACAAGTGACACCAGCAGAGCAATGGCCCAGCTAACCCATGGGAGCAGGAGAAAAATTACATCTTTGTGGGTTTTTTTTTTAAACTTTGATTGAAGTATAGTTGATTTAGTGTTGTGTTAATTTCTGCTGTATAGCAAATTTAGTTTTATCTATGTATCTATCTATATCTATCTATCTATCTATCTATCTATCTATCTATCTATCTATATTCTTTTTCATATTCTTCCCTACTATAGTTTATTACAAGATATTGAATATGGTTCCCTGTGCTCTATAGTAGGACCTTGTTGTTTATTCATCCTATATATAATAGTTTGCATCTGCTAATCCCAAACTCCTGGTCCATCGCTCTCCTCCCCTCCCTCCCCCTTGGTAACCAATTTTAAGCCACGAAGCTTGGGGCTCATTTGTTATGCAGCAAAGGCTGACGGATGCATGGTCTCCAGGCATCCTCTCCCTTGCTTCCTGTACTCACACAGGCCTTTCTTGCTTCTGCCTTAGGTCATGTAGCTCTGTAGCCCCTGCCGCTGGCATGCACTTCCCCAGGCCTTGTGTCACTTGATTTAGCTTCAACGTCCTGGGGCCCTGCCAGATTTCTGTCTCCTCCACTGCCTGGGGGAGTAGCAAAGTCACATGCACAGTGGTGGGCTTCCTGGGTGACTTGCTCTGGCCTCTCGCCATTCCCCAGTCCCATCCCTTGTCTGTCCTCTGCCCCCTTCTTTCCTACACAGACCTGCTGTGTCCTGTTCTTCCAGCCCCTCTTCTGTTCTGGGAGGGCTCCCTTGTCTAATCCCCACTTGTTCCCCTGCCAGCTCCATCAGAACTTTCCACCTCTCGGCCTGCCCTTGTTGCTCTGAGATTTACCTGCATTTAGGGGGCTGCTTCCCTGACCTTAGCCAGCCCTTCCCCGGGACTCTCTGCCTTGGAGGAGAGGCTTCCAGGATGAACACACAGGCATAATGGTGAAACTGAGCCCTGCACTTACTCTAGGAACAATGGCTAGTGTTCGTGGAGCACTGGCCGTATTCTGAGTGCTTGGCTTGTAATAACAGACTTAATTCCAACACTGCTCCAATGGGGAAGCATATATATATACACACACACACACACACACATACATGTCTTTTTTTTTTTTTTTTTTCCTTTTCTAGAGCCGCACCTGTGGCATATGGAGGTTTCCAGGCTAGGGGTGAAATAGGAGCTGCAGCTGCCGGCCTACGCCACAGCCACAGCAGTGCCAGATCCTCAACCCACTGAGCAGGGCCAGGGATGGAACCCTCATCCTCATGGATGCTGGTCGGGTTCTTAACTTGCTGAACCACAATGGGGACTCCAGTGAAGCATTTTTATTTATAGTTTTTTTTTTTTTTGTCTTTTCTTAGCTATTTCTTGGACCGCTCCCGTGGCATATGAAGGTTCCCAGGCTAGGGGTTGAATCGGAGCTGTAGCCACCGGCCTACGCCAGAGCCACAGCAACGCGGGTTCCGAGCCATGTCTGCAACGTACACCACAGCTGATGGCAACGCTGGATCATTAACCCACTGAGCAAGGGCAGGGGTCGAACCCGCAACCTCATGGTTCCTAGTCGGATTTGTTAACCACCGCACCACAACGGGAACTCCTCCAGTGAAGCATTTTTAATGAGTCCATTCTGCACATGAGGGAACTGGGCCTTACAAAGGTTAACTATCATTACCATGAGCTAGACTTGGAACCCATAATACCTGAGTCTAGTGTTATATTATATTATATTATATTATATTATATTATATTATATTATAGAATACATAACATGAGAGCTCTTCTTTTGACAGATTTTTAACTGCACAATCAGTATTATCTATAGGCACAATGTCATAGAGCAGATTTCTAGAACTTAACCCATTTTGCACAACTACAATTTTATACCCTTGATCAGCCTTCCCCCTTTCCCTCCCCCCACTGCCCCCACAACCGCCATTCTACTCCTTGCTTCTCTGAGTGTGACAATTTCAGAGACCTCATATCGTGGGCTCTGGCAGTATTCATCCCCTGTGTCTGGCTTATTTCACTCAGCATAGTACCCTCAAGGTTCATCCCCCTTGTCACATGTGGCAGAATGCCTCCTTTTTCAAGGCTGAGTAGTATTTCTTTGTACGTGCCACACCTTCTTCACTCTCTTTATTAATGTCTGTTGGTGAACATTCAGGTTGTTGCCATGTCTTGTCCTTTGTGAGGGATGCTGCAGTGCACACAGGGGGATGAATATCCATTGTGAACTACAGCTGGATGATCCAGCCATCCCATTTCCAGGTGGATCAACATTAAAACAATTTTTACATAACATTATCATTATTATTTTCACATTGTTATTTATATAACATTACAATTATATATTTTATATATATATATATACATATATTTTGGCTGCACCCTTGGCATATGGAAGTTCCTGGGCCAGGAAGTGAATCCAAGCTGTAGCCATGCCACAGCTGCAGTAACACTAGATCTTTAACCCACTGCACTGGCCCAGAAATTAAATCTGAACCTCTGCAGCAATCCAAGCCACTGCAGTCAGATTCTTAACCCACTCTCACTGCATCACAGAGGGAACTCCATACATATATTACATACATGTATTTTATATATTATATATAATTAATATATATAATATTATATGTATATATATCTCCCTCCCCCCCGGGACCAGGGATTGAATCTGAGCTGCAGCTGTGGCAACACCAGGTCCTTTAACCCACTACACCAGGCCAGGAATTGAACCTGCACCTTTGTAGCGACCCAAACCACTGTAGTCGGATTCTTTTTTTGTTTTTATAGCCACACCTGTGGTATACAGAAGTTCTCAGGCTAGGGGTCAAATAGGAGCTGCAGCTGAAGCCTACACCACAGCCACAGAACATTGGATCTGAGCCACATCTGCGACCTATGCCGCAGCTTGCAGCAGCAGTGGATCCTTAACCCCCGGAGTGGGGCCAGGGATCAAATCTGTGTCTATGGCTAGTAGCCAGGCTCTTAACCCACTGAGCCACAATGGGAACTCCTGTAGTGGGATGCTTAATCCACTGTGCCACAGCCAGAACTCCCTCTATATTTTTTTTATTGTGGAAAATTTCAAACCCATACAGATGAATCCCCTGCACCTATTTCTGCTCCAGTAATTCTCAGCTCACGGCTGACCTCATGTCATTTGTGTATAACCCCTCTCCGGCTACACCCCACCCTAACCCACTTGGGATTTTTGAAGCAAAACAATTGCACCGGCAAATTCTTCAGCGTGTCTTTCTAACAGATAAGAGCTGAATGAGAAGCAGAACCTTAATACGATTATCAGGCCTAAAAAGAAACAACGATTTCTCAATAGTATCAACTACTTAATGTTCAAATTTTCCTCAATGTCTTGGAGTTTTGAGAAACACACTTTTTATTTTGGAAACTTTTGGATGTACAGAAACACCTGGAAACTCCTTGCCTGGTGTCCGTTCCCCGCCGTGTTATCCTCTTGCATCACCGTGGAACATTTGTCACCCTTAAGAAACTAGCGACCCCATCAGCTAAACTACAGACATTACTTGGCCTTCCTGATTTTTCCCGGAGTGTCCCTTCTGGGTTCCAGGACGCAGTCCAAGGCACCCGGCAGCTTTTAGCCTCATAAATCTCGCTCCCTCCTCCACTGTGAGCTCCTTGACCCGCGGGGCTGGGGTAGCTGGTGCTCCCGGGCTTTGCACCTGCTCCATCCGCCACACGCCCTGTGTGGTGGCGGACAGAGGCCACCTCACACTCACGCAGCTGTGTGCTTTTCCAACACATCTGTCTTAGGCACTGACTCCCTGTCAGGCATATGCTGGACTCTGGAAATCCAAAGTGAAGCAAGAGGGTCTTCCTTGTCCCCCCACCCCCACCCCCGCCAGAACTCAGAAGGCACTTGGACCCTGGAGGAGAGGCGGATGGACAAGCCTGCGGCATCTCGCAGCACAATGACGGGCAAGCAGGGGGGAACCCACAGTGGCTGGGTACGTACAGGCATAGAGTCGAGGGAAGGAGCCCAATCCCAGGCTGGTTATTCAATTCTTAGATCCTGCCGGTACTTCCCTTCTGCATGCTGCCTGCCACAGGGCCTTTGCTCCTGCTTTCCTCTGTCCACAGTGGCCGGGGTTCCACTAGTTCACAGCCACACATGCCACCGAGCCCTGCTCACACGGCCGTCCTAGTGAGCTGTTCTGGGTATGATAATCCCTGCGCCACCTCCAATGGCTGAGTGGGTTGGGAATCTCACCCTTTCTGTGTGTCTGTTTCCAAATTGGCCACTGTGAAGAAATTTGGGTCAAGCTGTTGGAGCAGCGCCCTGCACAGGGTAAGGCAGGGCAATGGCTGTTATTACTGCTATGGTTGTTGCCCTTCTGGCCCTCAGCCCCACCCCCTTCTCCCTCTGAGTGCCTAACAGGGTTGTGGCTCCATGTTTATCTGTGGGATTTTTGGCTGCTGTCTCATCCTGCCCATCACTCGCATTCCAGGCTGTCTGAGAGCAGAGAGGGTGTCCAGTCCAGCTCACCTGTTCATCCCCTGAGACTAAAACAGGGCGTGGGTGTATTCATGCTATCAAGTTAGAGTGAGAAGAATTTATTTTTATTATTTTTATGGCCGCACTTGCAGCATGTGGAAGTTCCCAGGCTAGAGGTTGAATCGGAGCTACAACTGCCAGCCTACACCACAGCCACAATAGCGCCAGATCAGAACCACCTCTGCAACCTAAGTCGCAACTTGTGCCAATGCTGGATCCTTAACCCACTGAGTGAGGCCAGGGATCGAACCCACATCCTCACGGATACTGGTCAGGTTTGTTACTACTGAGCCACAGTGGGAACTCCGAGGAGAAGAAATAACTTTGGGATCATATCATTTTGCTATGCGTGTCTCAGGGCTGGGCTGACTGTTGATTGATGGATGGAAGAAAGGAAGGGGAGGAGGAGGGCAGGCAGAGAGGCCAGGGCTCTGTCCCTGGTACCCCGTCCCCCACAGGATGCAGGCAGGTGGGCCTGCTCTCTGGACGAACTCACACAGGGAGACACTCTAGCTTCACTGGCCTGGGAGGCAGGGCCCCCGAGCAGGCCGGGACAGCTTCCGCTGGAACCAGCATCCTGACACCTGCGTGTTTACTGTTGGCCCTGCAGCCTGTGGTTGCCTCTGTGGCCTGCAGGTGTGGCGGGCCGCCTGCCTGAGCCTACCCCACAGGCAGCCCACGTGCCTGCAGGACAGGCCCTCAGCTGGACGTGCTCAGAGCTGGGGGTGGTTTGGTCAGGCCAGCTCTGGAGGCCCCTGGGAGTCAGCAAAGTTTCTTCATCTCACGTCGAGCTAGGGACAGAACGGCTTCCTTTCAAAGCACCACAACAGCACACAAAGAGGTGACCCGCGAATATCTGCTTTTTGTCCTGGCAGAAGGAGGCAGCCTTCCTCCACCCTCAGCAAGGAAAGGGGAAGGTGGATGCTGGAAGACAGGGTCAGAGAGCAGTTTGTAGACACAGAGCCGGGTCTCTGCTCTGGGTCAAGCCTCGCTCTAGAGGCCGGGATTCAGGCCTGAGAAGGTTGGAGTCCCGCCCTTGCCTGGAAGAGAGCCAGAATCCTCCAGAACCATCAGAACATTATTTCCCAAGTGAGGGGCTGGCCATGGCACAGAGGCTCTGTGAACCCAGGGGGGCTTCCTGTAGGAGGTGATGCCCGAGCTGGCGCCTCCGTGGTGAAGAGAGGAGGGAAGAAGGGAGGAGAACGTTCGGAGGAGACAGCGTGAGCCAGCAGTGTATGTTGGGGGTGGTGAAAGAGTCAGACTGGATTTTGTTGAGAAATCTTGGAAAGGGCTTGGGCTAATCGCTGGGGACCTCGGCACCACAGTGTCCTCGGAGGCGGGGTGGCCAGAGCAAGTCCCTCTAGCCTTTTTATCTCAGCAGCAGGAAACCTGATTGCTATGAACATCACGACAGGCCAGCTTGGCTGGGAGGGCAGGTCGCAGCGGAGGCAAGGCCATCTTCAATTGCTCACCAGTGTGAGCGTAATCCAGCAGGTCCTTCGCTTAGGCGGGAGCAGTGCCTGAAAAGCGACCTCCTCCTGCTCCTCAGTCTGTATTAGGTGACCAGGACGAAGTGCCTGGCCTCATCTTGAAATGACACTGAGATGCTGATGTACCCATGGTAACCTAGACGCTGTCTCCAAAGTCCAAGTGCGTCTGGACTTTTCCGTGTTTCCTGATATTAATTCCTCAATTTATTCTATTAATTTATTAATAAAGTTCTTGTTTTATTAATTCACTTAATTACTTTAGTTGATTTTTTAATACGATATTAATTTAATTTTATTTTTGGAGGCCTACAGATGTGAAGCGGTACTTGTGTTTTTCATAGCCTGGATTGGGCAGTAGACTGTGTCCATGACTTGGGGCATTTATGCGTCAGTTGACCTTGGGGATCTGACCTGTGGGACTCTCAGAGGAGTTGACCTTCAAGAGTGTAAACTGGCAGCTACTCTGATGATCAGTCCTTTTCAGCTTCTACAGCCCAGACAGAGACATTCGCGCTGGACCTCACGATGGGCAGTTGTACGTACCGGGGCGGGGTATGGGGGGGACGTGGGGAGGTGTCATTCACTTTGGAGACTTCAGAGCTGGGACTCAGAAAGGGCCGGTGCCTACCCGAGAGAAGATAGTAAGTCCTTATTAGAAGAACACGCATAACTAAACCCCTTCCTGCATCCCACAGCCAGTAGGTGACAAAGTTTCTAGCGCAGGTCCTCTGTGGCCCTTCTACACCACACCCCACACCCCTTACATGGCCTGAGGTGGTTTCCACTGGCCTGGCAGACTGGTGGGGTTGGTCTCTGCATTTTTTTTTTTTTTTTTTTAGGGCCGCATCCGCAGCATTTGGAAGTTCCCAGGCTAGGGGTCAAATTGGAGCCGAGCAGTGGGCCTACGCCAAAGCCACAGCCACACAGGATCCGAGCCGTGTCTGCGACCTACACCACAGCTGGCGGCAAAGCTGGAAAGATCCTTAACCCACTGGACAAGACCAGGAATTGAACCTGAATCCTCATGGAGACTAGTTGGGTTCATTACTGCTGCACCACATGGGAACTCCTTAGCATTTTTTTAAAGCATATCTTTACCTAGTTTCTCATCAGTGGCTTTGGTAATGCTTTGATTCAGAGCCTCTCATCTCAAAGTGAAACAGATTCTGGTGTCCGCTTTCCCAAGGGTTTCTAAAATGGTCTCAGCCATCACCAACTCATGGCTGGGGTCGGTGTCATGGCATTTTAGGGGATGTCACCTGCACCTCCCCCCCAGCTGTAACCCGCCCCCCCCCCCCAGGACATTTGGCTCCAGGGACACAGTCTTGCCAGGCTGGCCTCCATCATTTCACTTTCTGTTCCCTCTTCCTGGACCACTTTTCATCCGGAAGGTCACATGACCCTCACGAGGGTCTCTAATGCCACTTCCCCAGAAAGGTTTCTCTCTTCACCTAAAATAGCAGCTCCTGCCACTTTCTGTCCTTCACCTGTTGTATGTGAACTTGTAACACATATCTTTACCTGATACTCTGCCACAGGGGTTGGCAAAAGTTCTATAAAGGGACATGTAGTTCCAGGGAGACCTTGGAGATATTGCGGGTTTGGTTCCAGACAACTACAATAAGGTGACTATTTCAATAAAGCAAGTCACCCAAATAGTTTGGTTTCCCAGTGCATTTAGAAGTTATGTTTATATTCTACTGTAGTCTGTGCAACAGTGTCATGTCTAAAAAAACAATATATACCTTAATTTAAAAATGTGTTATTGCTAGAGTTCCCTTCATGGCTCAGTGGAAAAGAATCTGACTAGCATCCATGAGGACGCAGGTTCAATCCCTGGCCTGGCTCAGTGGGTTAAGGACCCGGTGTTGCCATGAGCTGTGGTGTAGGTCAGACAAGGCTTAGATCCCATGTTGCTGTGGCTGTGGTGTAGGCTGGTGACCGCAGCTCCTAGTCGACCCCAAGCCTGGAAACCTCCACATGCTGCGAGTGCGGCCCTAAAAAGACAGAAAAAAAAAAAAAAGCTTTATTGCTAAAAAATGCTAACCATCATCTGAGCCTTCAGAGTTGTCATCTTTTTGCGGGTGGAAGGTTCTGCCTCCAGGTTGATTGATGAGTGCTGATTGATTAGGGTGGTGGTGGCTGAAGGTTTGGGTAGTCGTGACAACTTCTTAAAATAAGATAACAATGATGTTTGCTGCCTCAGTTGACTCTTCCTTTCAGGAACAGCTTCTCTGTAATGTGCAGGGCTGTTGGATAGCCTTTTACCCACAGTAGAACTTCTTTCAAAAGTGGAATCAATCCTCTCAAACCCTGCCTCTGCGTTATCAACTAAGCTTCTGTACTATTCTAAATCCTTTATTGTCATTTCAACTGTCTTCACAGCATCTTCACCGAGAGCCATTTCCCTCTCAAGACACCTCTTTCTTAGCTCAGCCATAAGACGTAACTCCTCATCCATTCAAGTTTTATCAAGAGATTATAATGCAGTCGCATCTTCGGACTCCACTTCTGATTCTAGTTCTCTCGCTATTTCCACCACATCTGCTGTTACAATAGTAGCACCAAAGATCGCTGATGACAGATCACTGTAATAAGGACGATAATAATGAAATATTGAAATTTGAAATATTGCTAGTGGGGAAATGGTGCCGATAGATTTGCTAGATGCCACCAATCTTCAATTTGTGACATACACTGTGTCTGTGCAGCGAAGTAAAATGAGGTATGCCTGCAAATATTTTCAGCTTTGTGGGCTCTATGGTCTTGGGTGCTGCCTCTCATCCCTGCCACTGTGGTAGGAAAACCTCCGCAGACAACAAACACATAGATGGATGAACATGGCTGTGTTTCAATAAAACTTTATTTGCAGAAACAGGAAATGGGTGGGATTTGGCCCACAGACGGTAGATTGTTTATTACTTCTTGTCTCTGCCACCCAATAGAAAGTGGATTCTTTATTGTATCCCAGAACCTAGAACATAGTAGCCATTCAATGGATGTTGAATCATGAATAGATGAGGTTTAAATGTATCCCTTTTCTTTTAAAAAGTAGCTTTATTGAGACATAATTCACTAGACAAAGTTCACTCGTTTGAGGAGTACTGTTTAATGATTTTTAGTATATTTACCAAGTTGTAAAACCGTCACATGGTCTAAGTTTAGAACATTTTTTTACTGCTCCAAAAAAGAGAATCTATCCCATTACTAGCTCTCACTTCTTGTCCCTAACCCTAGCCAACAATTAATGTACTTTTGTCTCAAAGAGTTTGCCTGTTCTGGCGGTTTCAAATAAATGGAACTGTACAAAATGAAGCCTTTTGCAACTGGTTCCTTTCACTTAGCCTAAGGTATTCAGTGTTGTAGCATGTGTCAGAACTTCATTCCTTTTTATTGCTAAATAGTATTCCATTGTTTGGCTATACTACATTTTAGTCATCTATTCATAAGGTGATGGACATTTGAGTTGTTTCCACTCTTTTCTCTTTTAGAAATTGGCCAGTGAGTAATGCTGCTGTGACCATTCATGTACCAGCTTTGTGAGAAAGTATGATTTCATTTCTCTTGGGTGTATTCCTAGGAGTAAAATTATTGAGTCTTGGAGTTCCTGTCATGGCTCAGCAGTAATGAACCCAATTAGTATGCATGAGGACATGGATTGGCTCCCTGGCCTCGCTCGGTGGGTTAAGGATCCTGCATTGTCATTAACTGTGGTGTAGGTTGCAGATATGGCTTGGATCCAATGTTGCCGTGGCTGTGGCATAGGCCTGCAGCTGTAGCTCCAATTTGACCCCTAGCCTGGGAACTTTCATATGCCATGGATGTGGCCCTAAAAAGAAAAAAAAATTATTAAGTCTTAACAGTAGCTCTATGTTTAGTATTCTGAGGGATCATCAAAGTCATTTTACACTTCTGCCAGGGATGGGCGTTCTCTGCATCCTCATCAACAATTTTCACAGTCCATCCTTTCCATTGCAGCCATCCTAGTGGGTGTGAGGTGGTGTGGCCTCGTGGGGTTGCTTTGTGTTCCCCAATGACTAATGATTTTGAGTATCTTTTCATGTTCTTCTTGGCCATGTGCGTGCTTTCTTTGGAGAAAGGTCTATTTAGATCCTTTGTTCCTCTTTAAATTAAGTTGTATATTTTGACTATGGAATTGTAAGAATTGTTGTATATTCTGGGTACAAACCCCTTATCAGATATATGATTTGTGAATAAAGTTTCCCATTCTGTGGGTTGTCTTTCCAGTTTCTTGATGATATCCTATGAAGTGTAAAAGTTTAAAATTTAAATGAAGTCTAATTTTTCTATTTTTTCCTTGTGCTGCTTGGGCTGTCGTTGTCATATCTTAGGAGATGTCACTTAACTTAAGATCACAAAGATTTATTTCAACATTTTCTTTGAAAGATTTATAATTTTAGCCCTTACAGTCAGGTTTTAGATCCATCTGAAGTTGATTTTTGCATGTGTGAGGTAGGGGGTCCAAGGTCACTGTTTTGCACGTGGATAGACAGTTGGTCCCAGCATTATTTGTTGAAAAGACTATTCATTTTCACTTGTAGTGTCTTGTCACCCATTGCAAAGAATCAATTGTCCATAAATGCCAGGGTTTATGTCAGGATTCTCATGTCTGTTCCACTGGTATCTATGTGTTTATCCCTGTGCCAGTACTGCACTGTCTGACTTGATCACTGTTACATTGTAGCAAGTTTTGAAATCAGGGAATGTGAGTCCTTTAACTTTGTTCTTTTTTGAGGTCGCTTTGGCATCCTCTTCCTTTTGATTCATGAACAAAGACCATGGGCTGTGTGCCTCGCTAGGAGAGATTTTGAGTTGCCTTGAAGGACCTTTAAACCCTGTGCTTCACCAGGTTGGTGCCTCCCCAAGTCCTAAGAGATCTCTGACAGCACGGGTGGCTTCTCGTCCTGGCTCTGCCCCTCACCGTGTGGCCCTGAGTGGTCCCTTTCCTCTCTCTGCATTTGAGATGCTCCAACTTGAAATAAGAAATTCAGACTAGATGACATTTTTTGTCCTCACTGAGATTCTAGGGTCTTGTGACTTTTGAGTTTCTAGCCAACTGGGGGAAAATATCATTGAGACCACACAGCTACTCTACCCTTTAGAGGAAATGTTGAAAATGACAAATTCAGGGTGAGGTATAGCAGATGATATTCATTTAATTGCCTGGAGAATTATTACATGTTTTTAACCTCATTAGAAAGTTGTTGTTTTCAACATTGACCTTAAAAATGAACATGGGGGTCTGTCAGACTCTACGATATGGGGTCTGTTTGACAATTTCATGATTGTAATCCAGAGTTAAACAATCCCTTTTTTTGGGGGGGTCCAAACTTATCCACTTGTTTCCTTCCTCTTATCTGAATTCTTACCCAATTATTAAGGGGACATTTTTAAAAATTAGCTTCAGGAAAGGAAATTTAAAATCAGAGTAAAAGAGCCTGTGACACGGGTAGAATTAGGAAATGCCAGCTACATTGTTATCACTGCCTGCTGTGCACACAGAATATTTCAGGGTCTTTACAGCGTCTTTCACAAATTGTCTCATCTCATCCTCAGGCCAACGCTGTGTAGTAGGTATGATTAATATCACACTCACTTTATGGAGGGAACAATCATGTTGGGGAGATGGCAAGAAGGCTGCCTACCTCTCCTGCAACTAGTTTGCATCCCTGTTGAAGTTCCATCATCTCAGAATTCCCAGAAGGCCATTCTGCCTTGGAGAGACCCACTTCTTATGGCCTCTAGTGGCTACACGCTGACAGTATTGGGGGAGTCACATCTTCACCTTACAGATCTTGCTGGATTTTTATATCCTTCCACTATTCCTCATGTTTTCTTTGTGGTGTGTTCTGGGCTCCCCTCCTGGATGCCCGACCTTGGATCAGTTGTGGTCAAAGCTGTGGTCAGCAGCTTCCTAGTCGAAAGGGCAATGTTCCTTCACAGACTCAGAAGGGAAACAGGAGGGTCACATCTCAGATCAAGAGGGGACAAATGAAAGAAAGGCTAAATGCAGTGCTGAGCTCATAGGAGGGAGGTGAATCCCAATCGGATTTGCAGGCGGGACAAATCCAGGAGGATAATGAATATACCGGGTCCAATGTCATCCTGACTCACGAAAGCAAGACCTGAAAGTAACAGATGCAAAAGGATGAACACGGGCTCTTGTACGTGTGTCTCAAATGCAAAGAGCCTAAGATCGGACCAAAGACACAGAGCTTGGGGAGGTTGTCCTGGAAAGCAGAGGTGTTCTCAAAATCTGGGGTCCTCACAAAGGATCGCCGTTTTCCTGTCTGATGTTTTCTCCTCTCTCAGCACTTAAAGGATGCCCGCACAGCCCATGACCTCAGACCCCCAGGCCCTGGTCCCTGGTCACCGCTGATTGGAAAATTCTGTTCAGAGATTGTGCTTTTTCATTTGGAGACATTATCCCAGTCTTATCTCTCATCCAGACCCGATTGGCTTAATATGAAACAAAAGTCCATTTTGCAGTCCTGGGGCTTAGGTTTGCCAGGCTGTGTCTGGAAGGGATAGTGATGTTTGAATGTATTTTATCCAAAAAGTCACTCTGTGTGTGTGTGTGCACGCCTGTTTGCATGTGTAAGTGTGAGCACGTGTGCATGCATGCAAAAGTTTTTTTCAGAGAAATGCTTGTGGACCAGATAAACATCATTTGAGCATCAGCTGACTGCTCTGCTGTTGACAGATGGATGACCCTGGATACTCTGTGGTGTGGTTTGGGATCTCCCTGGATCCTGGGCTCCCCTTTCTCCATGGGAGGCAGCCCTCGTGATGTGGTGGAAGAGTGCTGGATGTGGAGTTCTGGCTCCCTTCCAGGCTCTGACTCTTACTGGCCAATGACCTGGCTTAAGTCTTCCAACTCCTTAAATTTGCACTTCGGCTATTTCGACATGAGACCAGCACCTCCTTTGATGGATTGCTGTGCAGTTCAGTTAAATGCAAAGTGAATATGGGCAGCAGGCCCCGTCCCTTTGCCCCACTGGCCGCAGTCTCTACCATGGGGAGTGGACTCTGGGATTTCTGAGGTGTTCTCCTGCAGAACGCTCACGTGGTAACACGTTTTATAAAACAAACCACGGCGCTGTTGACATCTGTGGTACCAGAGGGCTGCTGACTCAATTGTCTAGAGGAACCAGGCGAGAGGAATAAACTGACTGCAGTGGGATGGGGATGCTGCCAAGTTGGAGGGGACATTTCCTGTCTGAAATGGGGTGGCTACTGTTGAGCTCCAGGTGCTTGAGGACGGGCAGGCGAGAAGGTTCTGCACGGTCAGATCTTATGCAAAATCTGATTTTTGGTGCGTGACATCTGAAAAAAAGTTTTACACTGAGATAGAATTGACTTACAATGTTGCGTTAGTTTCAGGGGTACCGCAGAGTGACTCAGTTATACGTACACATAGATCTATTCTATTATGCGATTCTTTTCCCTTCTAGGTTATTACAAGATGTTGAATATAGTTCCCTGTGCAATACAGTGGGTCCGTGTTGCTTAGCTATTTTACATACAACGGTGTGTATCTGTTAATCCCAAACTCCCGGTTTATCCCTCCCCCCACCCTTTCCCCTATGGTGGCCACAAATTTGCTTTCTATGGCATCTGAATTTTTTTTTTTTTTTGTCTTTTTCGGGCCACGTCCATGGCACGTGGCAGTTCCCAGGCTGGGGGTCAAATCAGAGCTCTAGCCACTGGCCGACACCACAGCCACAGCGACACCAGATCCGAGCTACACCACAGCTCATGGCCATGCCGGATCCTTAACCCACTGAGCAAGGCCAGGGATCAAGCTTGTGTCCTCACGGATGCTAGTTGGGTTTGTTACCGCTGAGCCATGACAGGAACTCCTGACATCTGAGAAATTTTTTTAAACACTCTAAGCTGAATGCGGTGTATCTGCGGGCTGGGTCTGGCTGATTGAAATGCTGTGTCTCCTCCTAAACCTCCTCCCCCAGCAAGGACTGGCTCAGGCGAGCTCCTCTAGCAGGGCCTGCCGCCTGTATCTGCGTGATGCTCAGCCAGGTTTCCGTCCCCCTCCTCCCACCCTGCTTTGCTTGCTTCCTGGGTGCCACCCCCACGTCTGAGCTCCCAGGGGGACAAGGCCTGGGTCTCAACCACTTTTCTCACCTCTGTGTCCTGGGCCCGGCACAGGACTCTGAACATGCTCAGCCCCTGTCAGTGTTTGGGGAGGAGAAAAAACATCTCTAAGACGTCAACCCAGCGAGGTCTCCCTGTGATTCCTCTGTCTGTTTCACGGGTTCCCTCCACCCTGGATAACCTGGAGTCTGGGATTTCTCCCAACAAGAACCTCTCCGTGGGCAGCCTGGCTTTCCCAAGATGGCTTTGCCAGGGGAGCTCCGGGAGCAACAAGCCAGGGGGTCCAGGTGGCCCCAGGGCACGGACAAGGTGTGTGCTATCTCTGCAGGTGGATGTTTGAGTCCCCACCAAGGTCCTATGTTGAACTCTAATCCCCAGGGGCTGCCGTTTGGAAACGGAGCCTTTGGGATGCATTGGAATGAGGTGAGGTCCCTGGGAGGGGTGCTCCTGGAGGGATTAGTGTCATCTTAAGAAGAGACAGAGGAGTTTTCCCTCTCTCCTCACCATCCAGGCAGCTGTCTGCAAAGCGGGCAGGGCTCTCTCCTGCCTCTGGCTCTCCTGGCTCTCCATCGTGAGCTTCCCAGCCTCCAGAGCCGTGAGAAATGAACATCTGTGGTGTAAGCGCCCAGTTGATGACTTTTCATTACAGCAGCACAAGCGAAGACAGTGCAGGAGTGAAAGAGGGGTTGGGGCACTGGAAGCTTCTAAAACAGCCAGAGCAAAGTGCAGGCCAGGGACTCTCAGGTGCTTTTTGAGACCAGGGTGGGAAAGCCTCTCACCCTCCTCGAGTCCTGTGGGAACCAACCCGCTCCAGCAGTGACATCCCATGGGGATCCTGGGAGACCGGGGGAGCTGGGAGTGGGAGGATGGGGACTTTGCTGGTTTGGGATGCCGCACACCCCATGTGTTGCTCAGTGGAGCCCACCTATATGCATCCGGGTGGGGGCTTCAGGTCATGGGCGGCCGGCAGTCAGCAAGACAGGTGTGGTCAATGAATGGGCCATGGTGGCTGTCTCTGTGAGTCTGCCTGGACGTCCCTTGGCTTCCATGTTTTGCTGGAGAACTTGCTGGTTTAGTCCTCAGCTCAGCCTCGCTGGAGGGGTTCCTCCTGACACCTCTGATGGGTGGCATCCCACTTTGCGCTCCCACAGACCCTGGGCTTTCTCCAGCCTTCGTGAGGTCCATGACCCCTGGCTGAATGTTGAACGATGTTAAGTCCACCTGTGTCATTCATGGATATAGCAGGAGGACCATCAGAAGGCCCCCACATGGACACTGAGCCTCAGAAAAGGAAGTGGCTTGTCCAGGGGCCCACAGGGATTCAGTGGGAGACACTGGGCTTGCATCCACAATGCTGAGGCCCCCTGGTGCACCCTCCGTTCTCAAGCTGCACTTCCGAGGTGGGTGTGGATGCTGGCTCATTTCCTCCATCATCCTCGGCACCCCCCATGTTAAAGGTGCTGTTACTCAAAACCCTCCCAGGGAACTCAGTTTCAGCCTTCTCCAGAAGGTCTTTGATTCCCCAAGCATTTTAAATACCGAGAACTGTAATAATTATTATTGGGTAGGAGTTCTCATTGTGGCTCAGCAGGTTAAGAACCTGACTGTGGGTCCGTGAGGATGCAGGTTTGATCCCTGGCCTTGATCAGTGGGTCTGGCATTGCCACAGGCTGTGGTGTAGGTCGCAGAGGCAGCTCGGATCCTGTGTTGCTGTGGTTGTGGCATAGCCTGGCAGTGGTAGCTCCAATTCGACCCCTAGCCTCGGAACTTCCATATGCTGCAGGTGTGGCCATAAATTAAAAAAAAAAAAATCTTTTATTAGAGTCGCAGTGTGGCTCTATGGGTTAAGAGTTTGATTAGTATCCATGAGGATGTGGGTTCGATCCTTGGCCTCGCTCAGTGGGTTAAGGATCTGGCATTGCTGTGGTTGTGGTGTAGGCTGGTAGCTACAGCTCCGATTCAAACCCTAGCTCTGAGAACTTCCATAGGCTGCAGGCACGGTCCTTAAAATATATATATATATTTTTTTTTGGGGGGGGGTAGTCATTTTCTCCCCCCTTCAGGGTAGGACTTTCTATTTTCTTGGTGTCCATCAGCTCAATGCTGATAAAAGCAAGGAAGTATGGTTTTTCAAGACACTCCCCTCTGATGCTGCAGGTCTTTAGTGAACACCAGTGACAGCCCAGGGCCTCTCAGGGATGAGGGGCGTCCACTGTCCCCAGGCACAGGGTGGGCAGCACAGGGTAGAGAAAGGGCAGGGCAGCTCTGCTGGCTGCTCAGATTTCAGGCCCCACCCTTGCTGGTAACCGGGAGGGCCGCTCAGTCTCCTGCGAGCCCAGCACCGGGAAAGGGCCGCCTGAGGTCCTGCGGCCCCTGGCTGTGGGATGAAGAGGCTTGAATGGCCCAGACCCCCGAATGGTGTTGCCTGGGGATGCCACAGCCCTCAGCTGGGAAGCAGCAGCCAGGCATCCGTCTCTCCATGGGCCTTGCACTCGTGCATGTTTCCCACATGTTATTGTGGGGCCGGCCGAGCTCCTCATTGTGCAAAGGAGGAAGCTTTAACTTAGGGGCTGAGGGAGACACAGCTGGCACAGGCAAGAGTGGACCTGAAACCTAAGCCCACCTTACCCCAAAACCCATGTACTTTTTTTTAAATTTAATTTTTGTGGCCACTCCTGTGGCAAATGGAATTTCCTGGGGCCAGGGATTGAATCTGAGCCACAGCAGCAACCAACAGCGTAGCTGTGGCAGTGCCGGATTCTTGAACCCACTGTGTCAGGCTGGGGATCGAACCCATGCCTCTGTAGAGACCCAAACCGCTACAGTCAGATTCTTACCCCACTGTGCCACAGTGGAAACTCCCCATATTTTTTTCCCCCCTGGCCACAGCATGTGGAAGTTCCCAGGCCAGGGATTGAACTTGAGCCACAGCAGTGACAACACCAAACCATTAACCACTAGGCCACCAGGGAACTCTGCAAAACCCATGTTCTTGCCACTGCAGGACAAGCAGCCTTAAGAACCAGGCGTCTGTGTTCCCCTGACTCCCAGCTCTTTTCGGAGCGATGATAATGAGATGATAATAATAATGATAATTACAGCTAACATTTCCTGAGCCAGTCTCAGTATGAGGCACTGTTCTGAGGGCTTTTCGTGGATTACTGCACTTGAACTCCATAAACAACTACACGAGGTAGGTACCATTATCATCCTCTTTTTACAGATGAGGAGCCTGAGTCACAGAGAGGTTGACTAAGCCACCCAAGGTCACACAGCTGGAAGGACGCCCCCTGGGCTTCACACCCAGATCACCTGTGTTCCAGGACTCCTGCTCACAGGGGTTCAGTTAAAGTCATGACGGCTGTAAACTCAGTAATTCCCTTAAAAAGCCCTTTCAAATGTATGTACCGTCCTGAGTTGTGGGCCCATTGCTTCCCCGGCAGAGTCGCTGTTGGTCTCACAAATGACGATGTGGAGCCTGCTGGCCTGGAGTCAACCAGCCAGGATGCTGACAGCAGGCTGGGGTTGGTGCTCCCGTGGGCAGACGTCTCGGGCTATTCGTCCTATTACCTGTCTTCCCAACACCCTTCCAAGGTGATGAAGCTCCACCCACTTCACTGAGGGAGAAACTGAGGCACAGAGAAGGCATCGACTTTCTGAATGTCACCAAACCTGCCGAAGACATCACCTGTCCCTACAGAAAAAGGGCTTTTCAAGGGGAGGAGAAGGAGGGAGTGAAACTCCCCAAAGAAGAAGGATCAGACCCAAAAACTCCAGCTGGGGGAGGACTGGTGTGGATGCAGGGAGCAGGGGTGCCTCTGTGTCTGTCCTGCTCACCACCCTGGAGTGATCTACTGTGTGAGGCTGCTGCTGTGCCACCCCTGGGGAGCTTGGGCCCATGTGGGGAGAGGAATCGAGGCTGGGTCTGGGTGGAGGGAGGTGCTGGGCTCTCGTGGCGGCGGTGGCAGCAGGCTCTACTGCCATGGCTCTGGCTTCTCTGCCAGGGTTTATTGTGCAGTAGTGAAGGGATCCCAAACCCCTTCTGGGATGTGCTTGGGAGAAGGTGGAGGAGGAAGGAGCTTTCTAGAAGAGGAGGAGGGAAGTGAAATTTCACCTGCAGGGACAGAGAGCTCAGGTGGATCAAAACCCTCATTTGGGGGTCAGTTCTGCAGTGAGCCGCTGAGGTCTGGGCTGAAATGGCAAAGCAAGGCGTTCCCGCTGTGTGCAACAGGATCGGTGGCATTTCTGGAGCGCTAGGACGCAGGTTTGATCCCTGGTCCGGCACAGTGGGTTAAGGATCCAGTGTTGCTGCAGCTGCAGTGTAGCTTGCATCTGTAGCTTGGATCTGATTCCTGGCGGGGGAACTTCCTTATGCCGCAGGGTGGCCAACAATGAATAAAATGAAATAAAATAAAATAAAATATTTGACATAGCAAGCAGCCTGGGATGCTCGACCAGAGTCCCTGGGGGGTGGGAATGGCAGGCAGGGGTGGGTGGGAAAGACAGAGGAGGCCCTTTCAGGGTCTTTTTTTCTTTCTTTCTTTTTTTCAGACCACACCTGCGACATGCAGAAGTTTCCTGGCCAGGGATCGAATCTGCACCATAGCAGTGACCGGCACTACAGCAGTGCAACACTGGATCTTTAAACCACTAGGCCGCCAGGGAATCCCCTCCAGGGCCTTTATCTTGGTGGTCCATTCCGCAAATGAGGAGAAGGAGCGGCACATGGGCCTGGAGATCAGAAGTGTCCACAGGGGTGCTGGCCAAAGCGCACAGCCGAGCAGACCACCCCAGATGGCCTTCATCTCTGCGTGGCCCGCCCCTCTGTGGGTGTTTGTATGAAACCTCCCCACCCTGCCTTTTCTCCAACAAGAACACTTGTCATTGTACCTGGGGCCAACCTGGAAGAGCCAGGAGGGTCCCATCTCAAGGATCCTTCACTCAAGAACATCTGGAAAGACCTTTCTTTCCAAATAAGATCAGAGTCACAGGATCTGGTTGGACTACCTTCTGGGGGGAGGTACCATTCCACCCACCACAGGTAGGCACCGCTATACCCTCTTGCTGCACATAGGGCACGCCAGAGGCCGAGAAAAACAAAGTAAATGGTTCCTGACTTAATGCTTAGTGATAGAGCTGGAACTCAATCCAGGGGCCTCTGACCTCAAGGCCCACACATTTCACTGTCAAAGGGATGTTTGCCTTATTCCATGTTCCTCATAGTAACAGCCTCTGTTTATAGTATCTGATACTTGACACGCTTTCTCTCGAACCCTAAAATTAACACTGCCTGGTGGTGGTACCACCAGCCTTACGCAATTGGTCACTGAAGTGGAAAGGGTGAAATGTCTCACCCACGTCAAACAGCTGACAAGAGGCCAAGGGGAAGTTTGGACCATGCATGGACCACCCCCAGACTCTGCGATCTTTCCTGCATCCTCTATGGACCACTCCAGACTCTGAGCTCTTTCCTGCATCCTTTCTGGACCACCCCAGACTCTGCGCTCTTTCCTGCATCCTTTCTGGACCACCCCAGACTCTGCGCTCTTTTCTGCATCCTTTCTGGACCACCCCAGACTCTGCGCTCTTTCCTGCATCCTTTCTGGACCACCCCAGACTCTACACTCTTTCCTGCATCCTCTATGGACCACCCCGAGACTCTGAACACTTTCTTGCATCTTTTATGTAGCACCCCACAGAGCACTGGTGGTCCATCGGGGGCCTCCGAATTTGTAGCAGCCTAACAAGGTGGTAGATCTATGGGCTGACCCCTGGTGCAGACCCACCTCCAGGTTCTGTTTCTCTTTGATGATACCTTCCCATCCATGGGGATGTGGTGAGTGAGGACATGGGGTGCAGGTTTTAGTGCCTCCTTCTCCATGGCTGTGTTTGGTAACCAAGCATGATTATAAAACTCGAGCCTCCTCCTGGGTCTGCCTGCTCCCGGGCTGTGTTCTCCGGCCAAGTCATCTGGGGAGACCATGCACCAGATGTCAGCCTTCACATCTTCAGGACTGGATTCTGCCACTGGTTGGGATTACAGGAACAATTTCAGTCCGTAGTCTTTGATGCCGACTGTTTGGTTTCATAAAAATTATATGGAAAGTTATAAAAGAGTGATAAAGTTTTCCAGTTTCACCACCGAATGGAAAAGTCCACACAAAGACTTCTCAACCATCTTGGAGCAATTTCTGCCATCAGTTTAGCTGATTCTGCATTACGGAAGACTTTGAAAGAAGTACTAACCTTTGGTCTCATATGGACAGGACAGAAAGGCAACAACAGAGCGTCTGGGTTTCAAGGCTTGGGCTTGGAAACTGGATCTTCTTAAAAGTGGGAGGATGTTTATACTGGTCGACTAGACTGATTTCCATGGGTCATACGCGCTCTCTATCTCTCTGATATATTATCTTCTAGAAATTCACTACAGAAATGTAAGCTATTTACAACTACCATAAAAAGTCGTGCTGGCGGGTGGTAGCTCCTGAAAAGTGGAAAGCAGTTGCTGAGTTGGAAAGCCACCATGAATTTGCTGCTCCTGAGAAATGAGGTTTTAAAGCATCATTGCTGCTCTCTGAGCCTCAGTGTCCACAGGTGAAGAGTGGACACTACCTTCACGGTATCTTTTTAAGTGGAGGCCAGATGTCACAATGCCGGGGATAGCTTCTCCACCACATAGGGTGACTCGGATTTTCACTTACATTAATTTCAGCTAATATTATTTTAGAAGATCCTTGAGGATATAAGTCATATATGATGCTCAAGCTTTTCTCCTGAGGATGATCTATTTAGGTTACTAACTATTGTATTTAAACCCCTCGCTCACTCTGCTTTCTGATCTAAAAATAATATATTCATATAATCTTGGAGGGTGAGTTCCTAGGGCTGTCACACAAATGACGTCAAACTGGGAAGCTTAAAGTAACAGAATTGTATCCCCTCACAGTGCTGGAAGCCAGATGTCCAGCGTCATGGTGAGAGCTGTGGTCCCTCTGAAAGCTCCCAGGGACAGTTCTTCCTGACTTTTCCCAGCTCTTGGTGGCTCCTGGCTTATGGCAGCACTATATCCATCTCTGTCTGTGTTTTCATGCATTTCAAAGACCCCTCTCTCTTTCTCTCATAAAGACACCTGTCGTTGGTTGGCTCCACCCACATCATCAAGGGTGTTCCGTAGATATCAAGATCCTTCATTTCCCATCATCAGCAGAGACCTTCTTCCAAATGAGGTCACATTCGCAGGTTCCCTGTGGACACATTTCCCAAGGAGCCACCATTCAGCCCACTTCCCAAGGTCTCTGTAAAAGACCTTACTTTGGCCAGAGGTGGCTTTCTTCTGAAAGGTGACCTTCTGAGCCAACCTGTTATGTTCCTTGGAGGGGGCACAGCTGGCACGAAGCACTCACTTTTCTTCTTCGTTTGTCTCATTGTAGAGCTTCCTGTTGGACAGGAGTGGGGATTTAACAAAAGCAATATTAATGCCCAGACAAAAAGCCTCTTCCTCTGGGGTTTAGTAGCAGCTTGGTGCTTTGAAAACACATCCTTTCCTCATTGTCATCAACTTGGAACAAGAGCAGTGTGGCTCTCCCTGGCCAGCTCCCCTTCACCTGGCCATAGCCCAGCAGAGGAAAGAACAAAGCCATTCTCTAGCAGGGAGTCAGGCCCAGTGCATGTCTCTGAGAGCAAGAGACACTTTTTGAGCCATCTCAGTCTCTGTCTGGGTTTCTCCAAGAACCCGAGGACCTGAAGACTGTGGGACAAGTGTCCTGGCGTTTAGGGGCCTCACGAGATCCTTGGGCACAGGAATTAGAAAGCCTGAGACTGTCTCCCTCCAGTTCCTACAGGCTCACAAGTGGGGCGGTCAGCTTGATCCCTATGTTGGGCACACGTGAGGCTCTCCAAACATAGCTGTTAAATGAAATTGCACACATTTGAGGCTGACACATATTTGAAAGCTAACTGGTCACCCCTGTCCAGATGCCACAGAATGCTCCAAACCACTTCATGTCTTCCTGGGCTTAGTCCTCCCACGGTCCCCTTCAGGGCAGGCGGCACCCTCTCCTGCACTTAGAAGCCCAGAGCCCTCTGGCCTCCTGCAGATCTCACCCCGAATCACTGGCTTGCAACCTCGGGGCCTTTGCTTGTGCTGTCTGCCTCGCCGGGACCACCCTTCCTTCCCACTCTTCATGGCGAATCCCCGTGTGTGCCCTGGGTCTCTGCTGAGCCAAGTTCCCTTGTATTCAGCTCTCACAGCCCAGTTGTGCTCATCCTTCATAGAGTCTAATTATAGTCATTGGATTATTTCGCTTGTAATTTGTCTAAGTGATTATTTGGCTACTCTCTGGTGCCCCATTGACCAACTGGCTAAATCATCCGACCATATTTATCAGATGCCTACTCAGTGCCAGGGGCGAGGCTGGCTGCAGAGGCTGCATGGTGACCCTGTAAGCTCCATTCAGGTGCAGGTGGTGCTTCTGCTGTCCTCTCTCACCATAGTGCCATCATACCCTTGGAGCTTGGAAGATGTTTTCTGAGTGAATAAATGAATGACTGAGCTCATCAACTGTCTCAGCATGTTGGGGGAGCCCTCTCAAAGGCCCAGTGATCTGGATCTCCAGGTCTGGTCTGGACACTTTGGGTTGGCATCACCCACTGTCACCCAGGGCACTACACACTTCAAGAATCCAAACCAGGAGTTCCCATTGTGGCTCAGTGCCTGAGGACCTGATGTTGTCTCTGTGAGGATGTGGGTTCCATCCTTGGCCTTGATCAGTGGGTTAAGGATGCAGCATTGCCATGAACTGTGGTGTGGGTGTCACAGACGTGGCTCAGATCTGATGTTCCGTGGCTGTGGCTGAGGTGTAGGCTGGCAGCTGCAGCTCTGATTCGACTCCTAGCCTGGGAACTTCCATATGCTTGCAGGTGCAGATGTAAAAAAAAGAAGGGACAAAAAAAAAAAAAAAAAAAAAAGAATCCAAACCATGCTTCTTGCTCTAAGCCCAGCATCTTTCCCCAAATGCCCCCTGAGGTTTCCATACTCCCCATCCTTACATCCCAAGGTGAGACAGTGCATTGAGGGAGCTGGTTTCCTTTTATTCACCAGCTTTAAGACATCGGTTGGTTTCAGGTGTATATCATACTTATTCAATATCTGTATGTATTTTGAAATGATCACCACAAGAAGTCTAGTCAACACCCCTCACTGCCCAGAGTGGAATTAGTTTCTTGACACCAGTTACATGGCTGTGCTCACCGCTTTTACAAAAAGCAGTTCGCTTTTTGTTAGCTTGAGCCTTGCTTCCAGTCAGGAGGGCCTCTTCATTTTGTGTATCAGGAGCTGGAAGCTCAGGGAGATCAGAGGCCCACAGAGACAGTACTTGAACTATTTTATTTTATTATTTTATTTTATTTTATTTTATTTGGGCTGTACCTGAAGCATATGGAAATTCCCAGGCTAGGGTCCATTTGGAGTTGCAGCTGCCAGCCCATACCACAGCCACAGAACATTAGATCGGAGCTGTGTCTGTGACCTACGCTGCAGCTCATGGCAATGCCAGATCCTTAACCTACTGAGCAGGCCAGGGATCAAACCTGTATCCTCGTGGATACTCGTCAGGTTCCTTACAGGAGAGCCACAAGAGGAACTCCTTGAACTTGAACTTTGAGAGCAGACAGTCTCTTCACCTAGCCTGATCCATCACTCACTCAGCTTCCAAAGCTAGTGCCCATCCTCCAGCCGCTGGTCTCGAGGGTTAATGTCGAGAGACATTTGTCCCAACGTCTCCTTAAAATTTAGCCGTGGTTGAAGAGGGTCAGAGCGTCACGGGTCAGAACTCCACAGCGCTCTGAGGTTGTGTGGCCATTTTGCTGTGAACTGCGGGCACCGGCTCTTGGCAAGATCTGTTCTGGGTAACCATGCATGGCTCCCCTGCTCCCTGCCCAGGATGAAGCTGTAGGAGCTAATATATTCTGAGTCAGACCAACTGCCGCTCATGAAGGGGGAAAAAAAAAAGACTTGCTTGAGTAACCGTAATAATTGGAAAATTATTTTGATAGCCTGAAACAATCTAATATATTACAGAATTTTATTAAAATAATATCAAATCAAATTAACTGCTATTCCATAATGAATTAGGTAACAAGGTAGGCAGATATTAATCGGCCTTGGCTTCTAGGCAGGGGAGCCCGGAATTTATTAGTTCTTGCGGCTGGCACGAGGGTGCCGGCAGAAACCACTCTCGCCCGCCGCCGGAGAGGGAAACCCCTGAGACCAGCGGGCTTTTCCTTTTTCTCTCCCCCTGACTTCCACTTTCTAATCCATCATTAAACACGTGTATTTCTTTTATGTAGGGTCTTATGAAATTTTTAATTTTTTAATTGCTTTGTGATTTAATAATGAGGATTTTTCATTTTGCCCGAATAAGGAACGAGACGGTGATATTGAAATTTTTTTTCACCTTCTCCACCCGGGTAACCTTCTCCCTTCGCTTGGTCTCTTTCATTTCCCAAGTTGAGATTCGAGGAATCTCATCTCCTCGAGAGGACGGGATTGCCTCACAAACAGATGTCCTCAGCTGCCTGAACGTTCACTTCTTTGAGAACCAGAAGGGAGTCCGGCTGCCCACGTGGGAGGTGGGGACCGTCTCTGAGAAGTTGCCCGTGAGCTGGGCAGACAAGTCTTCCCATGACCCCATGAGCCAGAGCCTCTAAACGATGCAGCCCCATTTCACCTTTTGGGGTGGTCTCAGCTCCTGGACTCAGGGCTTTCCACTGTTAAATGTCCTGACACACGTGGGAAGTGATTGTGTTGATTGTTTTATGGCACATCCGGTGACCAGCCGGGGGGGGGGTCCCCAACACCAGGACCTACCTGGCTTCAGAAAGCTACACCTCAGCCCCTCAGGGCCCCTAGGTGAATCTTACCCTTGGGAAAGTGGCTGATGCACTTTCCTGTTGCACAGGCAGCTGGCAGTCCTGAAAGAGCCTGCCAGCTTCAGAAACTTTAGGAGGTGACTTTTCTCCGAACCTCAGTTTGCTCATCCGTAAAATGGGGATTAAACAACCTTGGGAAGTCACTGTGAAGCAAAGAAATATTATCTATAAAGCTCCCGATACATAGCATTCACTTAATTAATGACAGTTTCTTAAGTACCGTGGAGGAGAGGGGTGATGAATGAGAAGGACGAGGTGTTATCACCTTGAATCTTTGTCATACTCCAGATAACGTAGGTGCTATTTTTACTCCCACTTGATAGAGAAGGACGTTAAGGTTTAGATTCATTGCCTGTTATTGCGCAACCTGTAAATCATGGAGCTGGGTTTATCAACAAGTTTTGTCCGATAGCAAGGCTTTCCCACCACACCAAGAATCTAGTATTTCCTGCTTTTGGTTTGGATTCTTCCTGATTTGGATCGATTGCTTAAAGGAAGCTGGGTTCTAGATCACAATTTAAGCAGAAGATTGAACATGAGGGGACCGCATACATTCTGAGTAATGAGGGAAAGAATATTTCACTTCAAGGACGAAACGTTGAATAACAAGAACCACACGTGTTGTCACTTTTTCCCCTCACACAGGATGGTTCCATATTTTGAATTTTTTGTCTTTACTGACAAAAGCTCGTCAAAGCTCTTCGACAAATGTCTTGATGTAAGGAAACAGCATCTGCTCACCTGCAATATTTCAGAGCAAGGAACGATCTTGTTTTTGATGAGAAGATTGTAGGGATAGAGGTAAAGGCAACGCTCTCCCAAAAGCAGGGGGTGAGGGGGGTAAGGTTGGAATGCTAAACGCAGCTCAAATACTTGTGAAAACAGCCCAAGACTTCTGCTTCCCTCTCCTGTCCAGGATATTTGTCATTCATTTCTTTTCTTTTTTCTTTTTGCTATTTTTCTTTTCTTTTTAGGGCTGCACCTGCAGCATACAGAAGTTTCCAGGCTCAGGGTCGAATTGGAGCTGCAGTTGCTGGCCTACACCACAGCCACAGCAACACAGGATCTGAGCCACATCTGCAACCCACACCACAGCTCACCGCCATGCCAAATCTTTAACCCACTGAGTGAGGCCAGGGATCAAACCCATGTCCTCGCAGATACTAGTCAGATTCGTTTCCACTGTGTCACAATGGGAACTCCCATTTGTCATTAATTTCCAGCTTTGGTGTCGGCATAACAGCTGCTTGTGGGGGAGGATGCTGCCGTGTGAATTATCAGAGTGTTTGATGATGAAAGGCACCCTCTTACCTAGCGGAGATGCAGCAGTCACCTGGAACAGCTCTGTTGATCTATTGTTCCTCTGGCCCTGCATCCTGAGATGGAGCAGAGCGATGAGAGGAAATAATGTGGGAACAACTGGTCCACTCCGGGCTAACAGGGGGGTTGTCGTTGTGGTTTCTTGATTTGGAAAAGGTTTAAAAATTCAGTCACAGCTCAAATAGCACAGGCTTAAATACCCTTTACATTTAAGAAAGGACAGCCTGTGATCAGGTGGGAGCACCGATGCCCAGTGAGGAGGCCAGGACCACGGTGAAGTGCTTTTATGGTTGAGCACCTGCCCTTCCCTCCATTCCTTCCATTCGATGGATATAAGCCAGACTTGGTGAGCACAGGTGCATGAGCACGCGTGCGTGCATGCACAGCTGATGGATACAAACTGGCCTCTTGGGGGTCACCGTCTATTGGTGGAAGGTCATGTAAGATGATTTAAAGCAGGACACCCTTCCTGGTTTTTTGATCTGTAGTGATTGGCCACTGTTAGACCCAGTGGGGATGGAGGCTCTTCTTGGGGAGGGGAGAAATGAGTGGAGGTTCCCTGGCAGGACCCACCTGCTCGAAAGGCAGAGGGGTCAGCGTCCAGTCTGGCAGCAGCCAAGACTCCTTCATGGTCACCCCTCTGGGAGGCAGCTGCTGTGGTGGGCACCGTGCCATACCAGGGAACCCTGAGGACCTGAGTATCCATTTTCCTCCTGAGGATAACGTGGAAAGCACTTCCCAAAGCTCGCTTCCTTCCCCAATGCCGGCTGCCTCCAGTTTGAGGGGAGGGGGCAGAAGGTGGGGTCAGTGTTTGTGAATTTGAAATTTGAAAAAGCCAAGGCTGCAGGACGAAAGGTACAACTCACAGTAAATCCAGAATTGTTCCCTCTCATGGTAAATAAAGCTCATGGAGTTCGTTCATTCAGGAGCTTTTTTCTCCATGTCTGAATGTTCTTAGCCACCAGTATAGTGGAAGATGACATTTTCTTTCACGTTGAAAGGTGCAGGGCAGGGGGGCTTCAACACAGCTGACATTCCACGGGGGTGCAGAGAGGGGAAGGGGTACAGATGAGGCTGCTGAGATGAGCATTTGCATGGGAGCAGATTACAGTGTGAATGGGGAAATAAAACCTGCCACTGGGGGCTTCCTAAGTGCCAAGGTTCACTGACAAATGTTTTGCTGAGGCAGTAAATATTTTGGCCAGTGGATCAGGGGATCAGACGCAGGCACCTGAACCTGCCAGATGATCGCTGCTACCTGTGGGGCATCTACCTTGCACCCCTTGGCCAGTGCCCGGAAGGAGCTTGGAGGAAGCAGGAAAGAGTCGAGGATGTTCTAGCTACACGTGCACATAGTTGTGGCTTTTAAAAGCTGAGAGGTGGAAGCAGAGAGAAGTTGTCTCCAGGTCCATTCAGATTCACCATTTGATGTAAATTCTTTTCAGTCCAGCCACGTTTTCTGAAATTGATAAACACCTTTTGCTTAAAAACTACAAGATGAGAGCTTTTATTTTAGTTACTGATGGTAATGAATGTATTACTATATATCATTATGTTATTGTATTTATCAGTTTTATATCAATATATTAGCATATAGTACAATATTATCATATAATAATTAATAGTATATTCTGTTATAATATTAATTAACCTGTTAAACAAATACGAATATATAATCATAATAAATGTATTATTTATTATTAACACATACTAAATGCCTAAAATATGTAATTTTATGTAGTAGAGTAAAATGCAACACAGACGTGTTATAGAGCAGAATGCAATATTCACGTAACATTTTAAGAGCTCTGTGACTTCACACAGAAATTTTATGTTTGGAATGGGTTTTGTAAGGCTTGGGCACCAAATCACCCCCTTTCCACCACTGCCCTAGGCATGAGGAGCTCATTTATGAAAAAAACATAAAGATTTTGAATTAAGAGGATTTTGCATCTGTCTAGGTAAGAAACGTTCTTTTGTAGACTGAGTAAGGATATTCCCTTTTCAGATTCACAGCTTGGGGCCGAAAAGATCTGAATTAATGGGCAATTAAATTAAGGTTTTTATTTGCCCTATTAAGCAGCAAGGAGAGAGTCTTAGGGCAGCAGGACCGGACATTGCAGGAGCGATTGCCACTCTCCTGGTCTTGCAAAGAGGGCTTGGTTCATGGGCAGCGGAGTCATATTCACAGGGAAGAAATTTTCAGTGTCTGAGCTGCACAGGCAAAGTCAATTTTGTGCATTTTTTTCATGATTTGGATATAAAATGCAACCCAAATGAAGTGAACGCCTCTCTTGTGGATAATTGCTTCCAAAAGAATGAGTACCAAACAACCCTCTTGGTGCTTACATGGGAAAAAATAATAATAAAAAGGATTTAAAATTAAGGACAAAAAGAATAAAAGGGTAGATAAAATCTGAGATGCATCAGAGGGAAGATAAAGTGACTTTCTGGCAGCAACTTTCATGGAGGCTTTGCTTCAAAAGTCTTCTGACTGTTAATCTTCGCCTTCTCGACTAAGCCTCATGAAGGCACGCTTCTCTTATTCTCTCAGTTAAAAGGGAGAGAGCTGGAGAATCAGAATGGGTCGATTCAATACAACATAAATAACAATATAAAACTTGCTATTGCCCTTTATTCCAAATTTCCTATGTCCATCAATGGGTAATGAGACATCATGCTGTTTAACCCATTTTGGAAATGATTATGACATGGGCTTCCCATGTTCCAGATCCAGCCTCAGGCCCCCCCACCGTGGGATCAGCTGGACCAAGTGGCGAAGGGACTGGACAGTGGTGGGGGGAGGGGAGACTTTGGGAGATGCCCGCCTGCCCGCAAAGGGCAGCTTCCAAAGTTTGCTTCAAGCCAGAGGGGAGCTCTCATCATCTGGGCTTCCCTGGAGCCTGTGGCTCCAGGGATGTGATGATTTGCAGGGAAAGAAACAGGGCTCATGGTGAGTGTGCTGGTCTGTCTGGGTCACCAGGGGCAGTGAGTGACCAGCAGAGTAGGATTCTCCTGTGATTGTGCCTGACTCACATGTGGCTCCAGCAACATGTAGGGAGACCAGCCAGGTGCTCAGGATGCTGGCTCTCCATCCTTCTTCCTTCCCTAACTTAGCAGCCGGCAGGGGCCTTGAGGAACCTAGGCATGCTCTGACATCCAGGGACAGAGGGAGAGCCGTGCTTGTCCAGGGGAACTGCTGGCTCATGGGAGCCTTATTTGCTTCATCTGCAAAATGGGAGCAAGGATTTCACCTTCAAGACTTTGGAGACAAAATGAGAAAGTTCATTGGAATGTGGATTGTTTATGGTGGAGACAGGTGAGGGGACATTATCATTTTTTTTTTTTTTTAACTTTTTAGGGCCATACCTGAGGCATATGGAAGTTCCTGGGCTAGGGGCTGAACTGGAGCTGCAGCTGCCAGCCTATACCATAGCCACAGCAACGCCAGACCAGAGCCACATCTGTGAGCTATGCCACAGCTTGCAACATGTGAATTTTGCCAGACACAATTCAACCCACAACAATGGCTAAAACGAAGAGTTCCCGCTGTGGAACAGTGAATTAAGAATCTGACAGCAGCATCTTGGGTTGCTGCAGAGGCATGGGTTTGATTCCTGGCCAAGCCCAGTGGGCTAAAGGATCCATCGTTGCTGCATCTAAGGCTTGGATTAAAGCCCTGCCCTGGGAACATCCATATACCGAGGGTGCTGCCATTAAAAACAAAACAAAACAAAACAAAACAATGGCCACAATGAAACTCAGAAGTCTCAGCAAATTTTAGTTTTCTTCTAGAGATTTCTAGCTTGTTTGAGCGTACCTAAACGCCATGTAACAAGAAATAAACCTGGTTTATACTTTTTCCCTTACATTTAAATATCTTTAATTTTCATTTAATTCTCATTTTTTACTGAGATAAAGTGAAGGGCTTGGTAATTTTTTACAGGTGTGAACATACCTGTGTGATCTGTATTTCATGAGGATAGAGAAGTTTCCACTGTCTCAGGGAGTTCTCCGTGCCTCTTCCCAAGCATTTCTCCTAGGAAACTACTATTGCTGCTAAAGTTTCATTTATCATAGATTAACTGCACATTCCACAACTTCTAATTGGAATTATATAGTAGATAAATTTTCTTTCTTTTTTTTTTTTCTAAGGGCCAGATCTACGCCACAACCACAGCCATGCCAGATCCTTAACCCACTGAGTGGGGCGAGGGGTTGAACTGGCATGCTCATAGATACTTGTCAGATTCTTAAACTGCTGAGCCACAGCGGGAACTCCTGAACTTGCACTTTAATTTCTACATTTCAGAATAGGATTTCAGGGTCTTGGAGTGAGTGTGACTTTAATTTCATAGGAAACTGCCAAACAGTTTTCCAAAGTGGTTGGGCCATTTTACATTCCTGGCAACAATGAAGATGGGTTTTGGTTACTCAGTAACCTCGCCAGCATTTGGTGCTGTCTGTCTTTTACTTTTAGCTGTTCTGTTGGGGGGGTGTATTTGTATTTCATTTTGATTTTAATTTTCATTTTCCATATGCATAATAAAAGCTACAGTAATTGAAACAGTGTTGGCATAAAAAGAGACATATACATGCATGGAACAGAATAAGGAGCCTAGAAATTGATGCACATTTATGTGGTCAACTGATCTGCCACAGACACCTGAGCAATTCAACAAAGTCCTTTCAAAAAAGATGCCCAAGCAGTTGGGTATCCACATGGAAAATAAGGTATCTTGACCTTCACCTTATACCACATAGGAAAATTAAGTCAAGATGGATCATAGCACTAAATGCCAAAGGTAGAATGATAAAGAAAATATAGACTATCTTGTGACCTTGGGGAAGGGAAACATCTTTCAACAAGACATAGCAAGTGTTAACTATTAAAGAAAACCTTGATAAATTGGGCTTCATCAAGATGAAAGACCTCTACTCATCAAGAAATGAACAGGCAAGCCACCAACTGAGAGAAAACATTTGCCATCCATATCATATGTGCAAGGACTAGTTGCCATCATATAGAAAGATCCTCTGCAAATCAATAGTAAGATAAAGAACACAATACAAAAAGTATAAACTATTTGAATACTTCACATAAGATTATTGAAAGGCCAATAAGCTCATGAAAAACAGGTTTAGCAGGGATAAGTGTGACTCTGTTTTTTAAACCTTCTGTTTTTTTTTCCTGGTGAGTTTGACCATGGTAGAGATTGTGATGTGTAGTATGATGGCTTAGACTTGATCCTGACCCTTGAGTGTGGCTATGAGCTCCATCACCAATTAGCTCTGTGAGCTCTGACAGCAACTGAACCGTCTGCACCCCCGGCCTCCCCATGAGGAAAATAAGTTGGTGGGATCCTGTGAGTTAATATCATGATATGCTTACAACATGTCTGGCATGTTGTGAGGGCTACAGATGTCATCTATTGTCCCTGAACCTCCTTTGTGAAGGTCTGTCTGATCCACAGAACCCACTTTGGGAAATGCAGTCCTGGCAGGAAGGTCAGTTGACGAGGGACTTAGACTGTTTGAGGGACAGGAAGGTGCCACCTCCGAGAGCCTCCCTTGTCCGCGGAGACTCTAACCTCCATGATCCCCGAGGATTCTCACAGGAGAGGAAAGGAGGGCTGCTCCATCAAATAGAGGTGCCCCTGTTGTTTTCAGGGTGGGATCCCCCAAACCTGGAACAGTGTTGGGCCCTCGTGTGCTCTGTGCCAGTGCTGCTGGGCAGGTGGCATCAGTCCCCTGAGGCTGGGGACAGGAACCGGCCTTTTAGGCTCAAGGCTCACGGGAGAGGGTCGCCCTGTCCAGTGTTCCTTGAAGCAGTCCTGGCTCTACTGCCTCTGGAGTTGGACTTGGTGGCGATTAAAGGCCTGAAATGGTCAAACAGCTGCCGTCCCACTAGCAGGGATTATTGGGGTTTAGCAGTTTTCTCTGTAAATGGCCTCCATGTGGAGAAGATTGCACTTTCTAGAAATTTGGAGTCTGGACAATTCCAGTACAGAGAGAGCCAAGATCAACAGGCAAAGCTCCCGGGGCCCCGTTAGCAGGTCCATGGGTCAGCGAAGACGGAGCCTGCAAAGCTTAGCACATGAAAACACAGCTTCTTATCACCCTCCCAAATCGCCACATCATCTCCTCCCTGCCCTGCTCCCTCCTTCCCTCCCTCCCTCCCCACTCTCTCTTTCAGCTCTCTCCCTCACGTCTCTTTTCTGGACTGCTTACATCCGACTCATCACCAGGTTCTGCCAAGGGCCGTCCCTACTCTGCCTTGGATGCAATGTCCCCAGTTCATCGCCATTCTCGAGTGCAGACAGCCGTTGCTGCAGTCATCTCCTAGGTGTTGCCTGGGCCACAGTCTCCAGCCTCTCTTCTTCCACCAGACCATTCTCCAGATTGCTTCTGGGTTAAGCCTCCTGCCCATCAACTTTTTATGTCCCTCTTGCAGGGAGGGTCCTCTTGCAGGATGTCTTTTGGTGCAGAGGTGATCCCCAGTCCTGCTCTACAGACCGGCTGCATCAGGATCACTCAGGCATTCGTTAGACCTACACTCTCTCTGCCCCATTCCACACACAGTGGAGGAGAATTTCTGTGTGTGCCCTGGGCGGACACACAATTCTCTAGGAGGATTAGAGGTGAGTCCATGTCAAAAAAATTAAAAAAAAGCTGCCATTGAGCATTTAACTCTTTCTTTGCGTTGCCCTCTTGTCTTCTCCCTCTCACCCACGTTCTCCCCAGGGGTGTCTAAATTTGCACCTTTCTTGGAGCAAAATACACACTTTCTTGTTGATATGCCTTTGCCCACGCTGTTGCCTTTGCCTGGAATTGCCTTCATTTCCTGTAATTTGCAAATTCTTCCTCCTGTAGCAACTTCCCTGTTTTAGTTTTCTATTCCTCCATAAGACACACTGCATACATAGTGGCTTGAAAAAACACATACTTTGTTGGTTATGGCCTGGTTTCTGTGAATCAGGGGACTGGGCATGGCTTAGCTGGGTCCTCTGTGAGGGTCCCTCAAGGCTTCAGCCAAGATGGTGATCAGAGCTGGGGGCTCATCTAAAGGCTCGCTGGGGGAGGATCTGCTTCTCCTTTCCTGTGTTGGTGGCAGCATCTATTTCCTTGCAATCTAAGCATAGGACTCAGAGCTTCAGTTCCTTGCTGACCATCAGACGGAGGCTGCCTTTAGTTTCCAGAGGCTTCCAGCAGTTCTTTGTCTGTGGATTTTCCAACATGGCTTCCTTACCATCTGCCGGGAAGGGAGGGAGTCTCTAGCAAGGAGAGTTCTATGGTCTTGCATAACAGAACCAGGAAATCACATACACGTAATCATGACATCTCATCAGCTTGGCCATATTCTAGTGGCTGCGAGTAACCATGGTCCCAGAAACACTCAGGGGAGGGCATTAGACAGGGGCCCAGTGGCAGGAGGCAGACATGATAAAGGCCACTTTAGGAGTCTGTCTGCTACAATCCTACTAAAAAAATCACCTCCTCTCTGAAGCCTTCCCAGATGACCCTGGGAATACTTGCCCATCTTCAGAGTTTCTACAGCAATGTGTTTATTTGTAGAAGCTGTCCAGACTCAGCTCATATCTGGAAAAGATACATGGAGACTGAAGAGTTTTCTTTTTTTTCTCTTTTTTGACATTTACCCAATTTTTTTTTATTTTATTAAAAAATTTTAATTAAAGTAGAGTTGATTTACAATGGTGTGTCATTTTCTGCTGTGTAGCAAAGTGACCTAGTCACATGTATACGTACATTCTTTTTCTCGTATTATCTTCCGTTATGGTCTACCCCAAAAGACTGGATAGAGTTCCCTGTGCTGTGCAGCAGGAAGTTTGGACAGCTTCCCCCTTTGGACTACTATTTTTTTCAATTTTCCCATCTCACCTTTGGCTGCTTAACTTTTTAATTTTTTAATTTTTTTAAAGCTTGTTTATTTATTTATTTATTTATGCTTTTTAGGGCCACACACATGGCATATGGAAACTTCCCAGGCTAGGCTGAATTAGAGCTACAGCTGTCAGCCTACACCACAGCTCACAGCCATGCCAGATCTTTAACCCACTGAGCAAGGCCAGGGATCGAACCTGCAGCCTCATGGATACTAGTTGGATTTGTTTCTGCTGTACCGCAATGGGAACTCCAGGCTGCTTTATTTTATTTATTTTATTTTATTTTATTTTACTTTACTTTTTAGAGCCACACCTGAGGCATATGGAGGTTCCCAGGCTAGGGGTCGAGTCAGAAGAATAGCTGCCGGCCTACACCACAGCCATAGCAAGGCCGGATCCTTAACCCACTGAGCAAGGCTAGGGATTGGACCCACGTCCTCATGGATACTAGTCGGGTTTGTTTCTACTAAGCCATGATGGGAACTCCCAGGCTGCTGAATTTTAAATAAGGCCTTTGCCAATCAGTGTGCATCTTCTGCTGTAAGTGGTTCATCATTAAGAAGAAATACTTGCAAACAGGAGCTCTTGCGCCAACCACCACCCCCCTGGCCCCAATCACGTCTTCCTGCTGTCCTTTCCCAGGCTTTGGGTCTCTGGGAAACGACATATGAATTGGGCTTGGACAGGCAGCGGGCTCTCGGGCAGCAGATGAGCACCTGAAACCACAGGCATCTGCTGGGGAGTATGAACAAGAAGGTCAAGGTCAAAGCACCCTGTCCTCTCTCCCCCTTTGTCTCGCTCTGCCTCTTTCACACTCCCCTGAAGCCTGTCTCCCACTCTTCAAACATTTCTTCATAATCGGTAATTTCGTGAAAGGGATAAAGGATACGAGGAACCTCGAAGGTAACTGGATTTACATATGAATGTGGCGTTTTCATTTTCATTCTGACAAAGTGTAAAGGTTGCTAATAAAAGCATCACTCCTGCCTCCTCCTCTCTTTGATGGACTTTGGAACAGATTGCTGAGATATGGAGACAAACCCCGGGTCACCAGTTATCCTTTAACAAAAAAAAAACAAAACATCATGACAATTTTTTTTAAAAAAAGGATTAAAACTAAAAAATGGCATTATTTTCAAGGAAGTTATGGCCATTGTGAGCACTTCACAGAGGCACCGAGTGTGCTGTGGGTTTCGGGGAAAGTTTGGTGTTTGCTGAGGTTCGTGGATGGTCACGTGGCTGGGTCTTTGGGAGGCCACCAAGGACCTGAGCTCCTTTGAAGGAGGTGTTGCTGGTCCGAGGAGGAGCTGAGGTGTCTCGAGGTCTGAGCTTAAGTCTTGCCTTCAACCCAGAGATGATATTGATTAGGGATGTAGAGTCAGAGAGACCAGGTGACCAGTAAGGTATGGGGTACAAGGGAGAGAGCGGGGAACTGGGTGGCATCCAAGTGCTCCTGGTCCAGGGGGAGAGAGGTGAGTGGGATGTCTGATGCTGGGCAAGTGGGCCAGCCTACAGAGCTGACCTCTGGTCATATTCCTTGAATGATGCAGAAAGAGCATCATTCAATCTGCTTCCAGCTTGCTCTGTAACATCAGGCAGGTCACATTTCCTCTCTGGGCCCTGGGGAGACTGGTGGCCTTTCCACATGTGCTCCGTGGAGCCCCTGCTGTTCTGTGCAAGGATGTGTGTGTCTCCCGTGGGTACCACAATGGCTGGCAGCCAGCTCTGCACATCTTCAATCAGAGCAGCTCCGCTTTTGACCGTTCCATGTAAGATTTCATTTGAAGAAGGTGTTTTGTGGTTTAAAAGAAATATTGAAAAGCCGCGGCTGGATCATCTCTGAAGACCCTTCTATGATTTTTCTACTGTTTTAAGTTAATTAGGTCCTTTGCATCAGTAGGTAAGCTTCCTGTGTCATATTTGAGTGGAGTGTGTGTCTAGTGTGTGTGTGCGTATGTGTGTGTGTGTGTATGGTTCTTACAACTGGATGTCTACTTTTCTGCTGGCTCATATGGACGTTCCAGAGCTTTGTCTTTGTTCTGATATGATCTTTTAGGGACAATGGTTCTTAAATGTTGGTATTAGTTTACCAGTTTCAGTTTTCACTTTTATTAGTCTTTTGGGTTTAGTTTTAGTTCTGTTGAGGCTGGATCTTTTGAAGCTCTACAGATGGAGATTCTTAGGGACTAAGTGTCCAGGTATCAATAGTTTTCACTGTTTTAACGCCTGGATGCCACCTTACGTTTTTATTTCCCACTGATCCCTCCTAAAAAGTTCAAAGGTCCTTTAAAAATCATCTAGTCTAACTTGTCTTACACGGGGAAACTGAAGCACTGAGAGGTGAATGAAGTGACCAGCCAGCAAAACCACCCACTTTAGTACTGTTCCAGGCTACTGAACCCTTGGTCTCTTCTTTTACTGACCTTTGACTAACTGTGCGTGTGTGTCAGCTTAATATACATCTGGCAATTCCCTATATAAAGTAAAGAATCTCTTTATGTCACGAAGGGTCATCCTTTAATTATGTGCTGAAATTTACGTGCTAATTATATTATGAGTCAGCCTGGTAGAACTTAGGTAGCTTGTAAGTGTCTCTGTCTACGTTACTCCTTTTTATTGATAAGAGCATGTGGCTGGCAATCAAGCAACCTGGATTTTAGAAAGACATATTTCTATAGCTGCTTGATGTAAGGAATTGCTTCCTTTGATTAATGCTTAATTTTTTCTTGATTAGAAAGTTAAATAGATATTCATTATGGAAAATACGGCAGAGGTTGAGAAGCTTACCATCACCCTCTCATCCCGCCATCCACGGATTAAGAATTTACCATTTTAGTATATCATTGTCATCACTTTTCTCCCTACGTGTGCTATATTATAATCTTTTTTTGTTTGTTTGCTTTTTAGGGCTGCATCTGCAGCATATAGAAGTTCCTAGGCTAGGGGTTGAACCAGCGTTACAGCTGCCAACCTACCTCACAGCCACAGCAACGCCAGATCTGAGCCACATCTGCGAGCTATGCCACAGCTCCAGACAACACCAGATCCTTAACCCACTGAGTGAGGCCAGGGATCAAACCTGCATCCTCATGGATACAAGTCAGATTCGTTTCTGCTGAGCCATAACAGGAACTTCACAAATAGCAATTTTGTGTGTGTGTGTGTGTGTGTGTGTGTGTGTGTGTCTTTTTGCTATTTCTTAGGCCGCTCCCTCGGCAGATGGAGATTCCCAGGCTAGGGGTCCAATCGGAGCCGTAGCCACCGGTCTACGCCAGAGCCATAGCAACGCAGGATCCGAGCCGCGTCTGCAACCTACACCACAGCTCACGGCAACGCCGGATCCTTAACCCACTGAGCAAAGGCAGGGACCGAACCCTCAACCTCATGGTTCCTAGTCGGATTCGTTAACCACTGCGCCACGACGGCAACTCCACACAAATAGCAATTTTAATGGATGTTTTTAGTTTGCTTACTGTTCAGTCTCAAGCATTTTCTCCCATCTTTCCCAACTGAGTGCCAGCTTGCTAAGAGCCATTGTCCAAGGATGGATCAGATGCCCTGAGGCACAGTGAGACCCTACCAACTGAGTGTGTATGCTGAGGCCACATTGCCCCAGGACACGGTCAGCAAAGACATTTTGGAGCAGAGGGAGGGTTGGTGCAGGTCTTGGTCTGTGCCCTGCTGGCCACGGAGGTCCCCAGGGCTCACGTTTCCTTTGCCACCACCCCCTCCTCAAGAAGTTCGCACTAGAGTCCCCACTGCAGATCAGTGATTCAGAACCTGATATAGTCTCCATGAGGATGAGGGTTCTTTCCCTGGCCTCACGCAGTGGGTTAGGGATCTGTCATTGCCACAAGCTTCAGCACAGTTTGCAGTTGCAGCTCAGATCCTGAGTTGCTGTGGCTGTGGCACAGGCCGGGACCTGCAGCCTCGACCTGACCCCTGGCAAGGGAACTTCCGTATGCAGCAGGTGCAGCAGTTTAAAATAAAAGAAGGAAAGGAAGAAGGAAAAAGAAACTCACCCTGAGTCTCCACATTCGCAGTCTTGCTCATCAGAAGGACATCACATGCCCTCTCCCATTTCCTAAAGACAAGAGTGCTATAGGTGTAGCCTGGAAATCAGCCAAAGTCCCCCAAAGCAATTTACAGATGCACAGCCTTAGAAGGCGAGCACTGAATTCACTCTTTCAAGCCTGAAGCCGTTATTTTCATGCCAGTTTCATTTCTGAAAGGGGGATGCCCTGCCTGGGATACCGAGTCTAATAAAGGCTGATGAACCGTCTCCCCAAAGAGGAGATTGACCTTCATTGGGTACGTGCAGTGCATCAGGCTTCACAGGTGACTTTCCCCTCCTTAGGACACCACCGCCGGGTGGAATGACTCCCTGAAGAAGATGAAATTGATGGGGATGTCAGGTTAAGGGACCAGGCTAGAGTCACCTCACCTCCTTCTGTTGGAGCTGAGATTTAAACCTGCTCTAAACTCTGTCCCATGGTTTCTGAGCTGGCAGGATCTCCCCTGGCAGGCGTAAGTCCCTTGCTCTGAATTTTCTGGATATACCCACCCTGGGCTCCCATGGAGGTGGTGGGCAATAGCTTTATTTCTCCTTCAGCTTTGCTCAGATCCACCATCTCCAGGGATCAGCCCAAATCATGGGGTGCAGAGGGGGTCAGGAGATGGAGGTTTGGGTCTGCAGTGGCTTTGCTGGGCAGGGGAAGAAGGGTAAGACAGAGGACCATCTTTCTGTACTTGGATTTTTTGTTTGTTTGTTTTCTGTTTTGCTTTTTAGGGCCATGCCTACAGCATATGGAAGTTCCCAGGCTAAGGGTCAAATTGGAGCTACAGCTGCCAGCCTACACCATAGCCACAGCAATGCTAAATCTGAGCTGCCTCTGCAAACTAGACCCCAGGTTGTGGCAATGCCGAATCCTTAACCCACTGAGCGAGGCCAGGGATTGAACCCACGTCCTCATGGATACTAGTTGGGTTCCTGTTGAACCACAGTAGGAACTCCTGCACTTGGATTTGAATGACACCCACAGTGTCACTGTAGCTTCACAGTTTGGAATAATAACTCGGGGCGCACAGATGCTCAAGGTTGGGGAGCATGGCATGGCTGCTATTGAGGTTTGGATAATTAGTGTAGAATTGATAATAAGAAATCCAGCTCTGGTCTTCCTATCCTGGACACTGAAGAGCTGGACATGTTTTCAGGAGGTGAGCAGTGCCTGGCAGCTGAGTCCTGAAACTCTTTGTTATCACTGGGATCCTGACGGGACTTGCTGATGGAGAGACTGCCAGCCTGGGCCACTGGCTTCTTGGACAGGTGCTGGCAGTGCTTCTCCCCTCTCAAGGAACCTGGGCGTGGGGGCAAGCTCTCAGTTTGGACTCGGGAGGCTGAAGTTCACATTCCTGCTTGGTGACTCCTCATCTCTGTGGCTCTGGGCAATTTATTTCACTCCTCCCAAGTCAGGTTCCTTGATGGGGCAAACACACACAGTGTAGAACCACCGTGAGAATTCCCCACATGGTATAAAGTGCTTTGTAAACCCCAGAGCTTACTACGCAAGTGTGGCTAATATTATCCTTTCCAATCCTTTTTGTTGCTGCCAGAGAACACACACACACAGACACACACACACCCACACCCACACCCACACTCCTCTCACTCTTCCATCTCTATGCCTTCATTTTCCTGCTTTCAGATCTTAGTTCCTACTGACTCTTCTCTGGAATAAGCTTCTTTCCTTAAAATGCTCCCTAGTTGTCAATGATGCTTACTCCAGGAAGCCTGCCTGAATGTCTGGCTGCACATAAAGGAACAGATCAAGTTTTGGACTGGACAACGGCACCTCTGGCTCTTGGTTCTGAGTGAGCTGCTATTCCTTCATCTACTCACTGCCCCATGGTCTGAACATCTATAACCCGAGCGATTTCTTCTTTTTTATAGAGTATAGTTGATTCACACTCTTCTATCAATTTCTGTGACTCAGTCGTACATGAATACACATTCTTTTTCTCATGCTATCGTCCATCATGTTGTGCCCAAAGAGATTGGACATGGTTCTCTGTGCTGTACAGTAGGACCCTATTGCTCCTCCATTCTAAATGTCATAGTTTGCATCTACTAACCCCAAACTCTCCGTCCATCCCACTCTCTTCCCCTCTCCCTTGGCAACCCCAAGTCTGCTCTCCATGCCCGTGATCTGTTTCTGTGTTGTCAATAGGATCATTTGTGTCATATTTTAGATTCGTCATATAAGTGATACCATATGGTTCTGTCTTTCTCTTTCTGACATTTCACTTAGTATGAGAATCTCTAGTTGCACTCATGTTGCTGCAAAGGGCATTATTCCATTCTTTTTAATGGCTGAGTAGTATTCCATTATGTGTACATACCATATCTTCTTGATCCATTCCTCTGTCAATGGACATTTGGGTTGTTTCCATGTCTTGGCTATGGTGAATAGTGCTGCAATGAACAAAGGTGCAGGTATTTTTTGAATGAATGTATATCCAGAGCTTCATTCAGAACTGCTGGGGACACAGGGCTGGCAAGCCTGGACACCTGTTGTCCCTTTGGGGAGGATGGATGCACCTCTGGGGAACACTGGAGCCCCAGATCTCACCTAGTTCCTCTGGTGCTCATGTCTCCTCTGCAGTGTGTCTCTACCCCTGGGGCCGGCCACAAACATTCCCTAATTCTGGGATTTGATCCTACCAACCAACTAGGAAACGTTTGGCCACCAGGGCTGCTTGGTGTGTTGGGCTGGAGTAATTGAAGGATTAGATCTGCACATTTACTTGGAGGGTGTGTGCCTGTGTGTGTTTACTCTTCTCGCTGCAAGTAACAAGTTCAATATTAATTTTCATTTCCAGGGAAATAATTAGTGTTAAGTGAACTGTGATTTCTATCTCTGGTTATTTCTCATGTGCTAATTTAAGCAGCAAGGAAAATATTCTGTGCTGGCTGGATCCAGAGCTGCAATGACATATTCCAACTTAGGGAGAAAGGCAGGGAGGGGTGGAGGGTGCAGCAGACCACCCATTCGACACGGGATAGAATTCCAGCATGCCAGGAGTCTCCAGCTGCGAGCAAAATTGTCCTTCCTGTCACAGGGCCCTCTAAGTGGGACCAGCCCACCCATGCACTTGTGTGCTGGAGCTCAGAAAAGCAGAAGATAGAGCAAAAGAAAGAAAAAGAAAAAGCCCATCCTTGGGCTTGACCTCTTGCCTCTGGACTCTGCAGAGTCTTCTTTGCTTACACTCATCTGACTTTCTCTCCTGGGCTTTCCTGCCCTGGTCACTTTGGAACTGCATCTTATCTCCTGCATCCCAGGCTGGAAACCCATCTGGGATCCACCTTCCTGCCTTAATCGTGGTCCTCTCCTCTCCACCAGATGGTCTTTGTTGGAGATTAGGCTCACGAGAATGGCCAGCCCATGCACAAGGTCCTGAGAGCCCCAAACCCACACCCACCCAGGATGAGCTTGACCACTTGCTGCCTGTTGTCCACGCACTGAGGGCTTCATGTGTGTGGTGGCTTCTAATCCACACTTACTACTATTTGACAAACAGGGCAACGGAGGACCAGGGTGGTAATTTAGATCTACGTGACTCCGAATCTCATGTTCTTAAACACCATTTCGAATTGGATAAAAACAAAGGCAGTTTCTGGTGGGAGCCCAACATGGGGAGCTCGGGGCGTGGGGAGATGTTATCTCTAACCCTTGGAACTGAAACTGGAGAATAAACCAGGACCAATGAGCTGGCAGGCATGTATCCTTTAATCCATTTGGAATGTGCCTCCATTTTGGCTGGGTACAAATTCATTTCTCTTCTTGAAATATCATCTTTCTTGTTATAAACTGACAGTAACAACAGAGCTCCTCTCTTGGAACGGCAGTGAGCAAAAAAAGCCAGACCCATGGGAAGCCCAGAGCCATCATGTCCTGCCCTCCAAGGAGAGCTGTCATTGCTATGATGCACGCATTCATTCACACTCATCCATTTGTTTATTTGCCCACAACCCATGGGTGAATACCTACTATGTGCCAGGGGATGTGTCTGGCTGACGGCACTATACCAGTACCGTGGGGTCTCCAACCTCAAGAAACTCTTGCTTTTTTTTTTTTAAATATTGGAGTATAGTTGACTCACAATGTTGTATTAGTTTCAGGTGTACAGTAAAGTGATTCAGTTATACATATACATATATCCATTCTTTTTTCCCATATAGGTTATCACAAACTCTGGGGAAGATTCCCCTCTGCTCTACAGTAGGTTCTTGTTAATTATTTTATACAGTTGTGTGTATGTGTTATTCCCACCCTCCTAATTCATTCTTCCCCACCAAGGTCCCCCACACTAAGTGACATGGAAACAAATGTCCATTGAGAGATGAACGGATAGAGAAGATGTGGTGCATATATATGATGAAATACTACTCGGCCACAACAAAGAATGAAAGAATGCCATTTGCAGCAACAAGGGGGGACCTAGAGATGATCGTACTACGTGAAGTGAGTCAGACAGAGAAAGGTACATATCATATGATATCACTTATAGATGGAATCTAATGAAAATGATACAGAAAATCTTACTTATAAAACAGAAATGAACTCACAGATTTCAAAATCAAACTTGAGGTTACCATAGGGAAACCCTTGCTTTTATAGGTGGTCCTGACGAGGAAATGATTGTATGAAACCTGGTGTGGTGAGGGCAGTGATGGAGATGAGAACAGGTGTGATGGGAGTGATGGGTGGGGCTCAGCTAACTTGGGGCCCCGGGGTGGTATCTGGAGTTGCTCTGTTAAAGAAGAGACGGGATGGTGTTCCTGGAAGAAGAAATCACCCCAATGAGTGACAGTATGGTGCCTTTGGGTTATGGTGCGGAGTTGACCTTACAAGCAAGAAAGGCTCACACGAGGGAAGAGCAGGGATGAGGTCAGAGTCCCTGCTCTGTGTTCCCGTGTTTGTCGTCGCTCCTAAAAAGTGCTGGATGGATGATGCTCTGGGGAAGGTGCAGGTCTCACTCTTCCTCTTGCACTTTCTTGGTTCTCACCTGTGGGAAGGATGCTTCTGCTGCCCCCTTACCCTTTCTTCTCTCTCATGGAGGACACGTGGTCACTCTGACTGGCCCTGCTTTTTTTTTTTTTTTTTTTTTTTTTTTTTTGCTTCTTAGGGCTACACCTGAGGCATATGGAAGTTCCCAGGCTAGAGGTCGAACTGGAGCTACAGCTGCCGGCCTGCACCACAGCCACAGCAACACGGGGTCAAGCCGAGTCTGCAACCTACACCACAGCTCACAGCAACGCCAGATCCTTAACCCACTGAGCAAGGCCAGGAATCAAAACCATGTCCTCATGGATACTAGTTGGGCTCCTAACCAGCTGAGCCAAAATGGGAACTCCCCTTTGCCTCTTAAAACTCCTTTTTTAAAATTGTGGTAACTGCATTAACCATTCGAAGGCACACAATTCAAAGGCACCGAGCATAGTCACATTGTTGTGAAACTGTCGCCACCATCCATCCGTGAAGAACCTTGTTCTTCATCACGAACAGAAGCAATGAACTCATTAAAGAGTAGCTCTTCCCCTTCAACCCCCAGGTCCTGGTAACCACCATTCGACTTTCTCTATGATTTATCTATTTTTTTCCTTTTTATGGCCAATCCTGTGCATATGGAAGTTCCCAGGCTAGGGGTTGAGTCAGAGCTGTATCTGCAAACTACACCACAGCTTGCAGCAATGTGGGATCCTTAACCTACTGAGCAAGGCCAGGGATTGAACCCATAGCCTCACCGACACTGTATTGGGTTTTTAACCTGCTGAGCCACAACAGAAACTCCCAACTTGATCTATTCTAGATAACCTTATAAGTGGAATCATACACTATCTATTCTTTGTGTTTGTCTTCTTTCTCCTAACATCCTGTTTTCAAGGTTTATGGATGTTGTAGCCAGAATTTTCTTTCTATCTATGGATAAATAATATTCCAGTATATGGATAGACTACATTTTATTTATCCAGTCATCCGACTAAGGACAATTGTTGGTTGTTTTTGCCTTTTGGCTACTGTAGCAAATGCTGCTATGACACTAAAAATGAGTGTGCAAATATCAGAGTCCCTGATTTCAATCCTTTTGAGTATCTGACATTGCTGGCTCTTTTGATAATTCCATGTTTAACTGTCTGGAGAACCTCCAGACTGTCTCCCCAGAGGCTGCCTGCCTTCTCTACTCTCTCTTCTAGCTTCTCAGAACCTGCCACGAGTGGTCAGTCAAGCCTTACTCAGCTGTGTAGATCCAGGCACCTCAGCCGTGGGAGGCTCAGAGCTGCCTCTGAGCTGTGAAAGTGTGTCAAGTTCTTTACGATTGTACAAATCAGGTGCCCCTTGGGAAAACTGGTTCTCAAAGAGGGTAAGTGACTGGCCCCATGTCACACAGCTCATGTGTGATGGAGCTGATTTCAGCCCAGTTTTGCTGGACTCCTGGGTTCTCTTCTGTTTTGAGCTTGGCCCCAGCCCCTGCTGTCCCGTGAATGCCACTGCCTTCGCCTGCCCCCCTCTTGAGTTGACTTTGCCTCCCTCTCAGCACAGGTGCCTTTGTCTCGTGATGGGACTGTGAGGCTGATGCCACCACCATACCTCTTCCGCCTCTGAGGCCTCGGTGCCCAGTCCCAGGGCCTGGGGTAGAGCAGGTCGGCAGTGAAAATATGCTGGATCTGTGTGTGTGGGGAAAATGGTCCACGGAGACGGAGATACCATCACCAGGAAGTGAAGGCATGGCTCCTAACTCAGGGAAGCCTCGACTCCCTAGAAGGTGTGTGAACGTGAGAGGTGATGCAGAGAAGACACTGGTCCAGAAGCTTGGGATGCTGAGTTTAGTTCTGTCTCTGCACCTGCTGCGGGAACTCGAGCCAGATTCTTCTCTCCATGCCTTGGTGTCCTCATCTACCAGGAAGGGTGCTTTGACACTCTGGCTGCTCAGGGCCTTTGGTCCTCATAAACTCTGTCACTAGCACAGGCCCCATCATCCCCCAGCGCCCTGGGTCCATCCGCGTCACCATCCCGGAACAGGAGTTACTGGCCCCAGATCTGGGTGTTTGGAGGCTGCCCATGCACAGGTGAGGCTCTGTGTGGCTCAGGGGTCCTCAGACACTGGGAGTTTCAGCTTTTCAGCCCGACTGGATTTCTCAGTCCTCTGATCTGTGTCCCCCGGTCAGCCAGGGAAGTTCTTGTCATGTTCGGACCCCTCTCTCGCTGGTTTTGACACCATAGGTGGAGCCCTCTAGTGCCACCTGGCCAGAGGGCGTAGATCACAGGGCATACTTTTCTGCTTCTATTGGTGTCTGTGTCCCTGTAAAGAGAACAGGCTGAGGATGGAGGGCGGGGTGGTAGGTGGTTTGGGTGTCACCACTTATTGCCAAAGGCTTCGGGCTCAGCAAAACTCTAGGGAGACTTATCCAAGTTTTTTACTTTTCATTTTTCTTTTCTTCCTTCCTTCTTAAAAAATTTTTCTTTTTATGGCTGCACCCACGGTGTATGGAAGTTCCTGGTCTAGAGGGTGAATCTGAGCTGCAGCCGCTGGTCTAAGCCTCAGCCACAGCAACATGGGATCTGAGCTGCATCTGTGACCTACACCACAGCTCAAGGCAATCCTGGATCCTTAACCCACTGAGCAGGCCAGGGGTTGAACCCACCTCCTCAAGGATACTATTCGGGTTCATTAACCACTGAGCCATGCTATGCTGGGTTCTTAACCCAGTGAGCTGCAACAAGAGCTCTCACTTTTCATTTTTCAAGAGTGTGTGTTAGTGTGTGTGTGTGTGTGTGTGTGTGTGTGTGTGCACGTGCACACGCGGTGGGCTGAATAATGCCCCCAAGATGTCTACGTTCTAATCCTAAGAACCTGCAAACATGTTCTGTGTGTTATGGCAAAGGGCCATCAAGACTGGAGGTGGAATGGAGATTTCTAACAGCCAGCCTTGTTACCCTGGTGGTCCAGTGTCATTGCGAAAGATTCCTTCCCTGTGAGAGAGGGAGGCGGGAGAGGAGGGCGGGGTGGGAACACAGGTGCGAGACACACCTGTCCTGCCCTCGCCCGCAGTGAAGATGGAGCAGAGGCCATGGGCACCTCCAGAAGCCAGAAAAGACAAGAAACAAACCCTCTGCTGGAGCTTCCAGAAGGAATGCAGCTGTGCTCTTAGCCTGGTGAGACGCCCGTGGGTCCTCTGTCCTTCAGAATTGCCAGATACTAAATCTGTGCTGTTTTAAGTCACTAAGTTTGTGGCAATTTGTTGCAACAGGAATAGGAAACTTAGTGAATGTGTGAAAGTGTGAGTAAATGTGTGCGAAAGACCTCACATGTGAGGAGTGTGTGTGTGTGTGTGCAAGCATGCTTCTTCCAGGGGAAGTGTGGTCAGCATGTGTCTGATTCATTTACACTCTCATCACAGAGCTGCCCGCTAAGAGCCCTTTTATGGCTGTGCCAGCCTTGGGGATCCTCGGCCGCTCCCTGCCTTTTCCCTGCCGGCAGAGTTACTGGTTCTGGGAGGGAACTGGAGCTGCATTTCCATCTCAGACCCTGTGAGACCCTGCTGGCTTGAGCTGCCTCCCTGCACTTTGAAACCTCAGGATTGGATGCCATGTGGATAGCTGGGTCCAGAGGCTCAGCTGGGGCTTCCTGGAGGCTTCTTGAATGAGCCTAGACCCCAGCGGGCTGGTCAGGTTGGGGGACAAGGTGAAAGCTCTGGGGCCACCTTGGTTCACTTCTGACCTGCCAGATGGGGTGAAACCCACATTGTGCTGGTCAAGGCCACCCCTCTAGACAGAGAAGAAACTTCCAAAGCAAAAGATCTCAGAGGATTTCCCTGCTTTTAGTCCATTAGCTTGAGTCTGGGTCCCTCTGGCACTGAATACTCTACACCATAAAAACAGGGCTGATATTCAGTTTGTGGGCAAAGCCAGCTCTGTATTGGATGCTAAAACACCAAAATACTTCTCCACAAACTGGTTGGTAAATAGCCCCTCTCTGACTTCCCTGGGTGCTGTTGTGTCCACCCCAGCCTCTTCCTTGTGATCAACCATCTAGGTACCTAAATGTACCTGCGAAGTATCTCTGAACCCTGCTTCAGCCCCATGGGTTCTATCTGTTCTGATGAACTAACTGGGTGCCTCCCTTCTCTGTGTGGACTGTTTGGGACATTCCCTCTGGTTGTCAGGACATTTAGCTGAGTCACAATTAAACGTTGCACGTTGGAGACTGGGCAGGTAGAGTAAAGTGAACACAAGCTCTTTCATCCTCCCAAACTTTCCTTGGGCCAAACAGCCTCTCTGAGCCTCAGTTTACCTATCTGCAAAATGGGCACACTATCAGTTATATCACCAGTGGAACCAGATCTGCTCACCTTGTAGCAGTTTTTGCTCAGTGATTGCTTATTCATTTAAGAGCCTCTAAGTTCCTTCTCTATCCTGGGTGACTGTGATGGGCTGGCTGCTTCCAGAAGTCCTCTTTTCTTACTTGCTTATATTGCATGGCTTGAGCTGGTCTCCGGTGAAATAGATCTTTCTACATGAACACCCAACAGTGGTTCTCTTCGAACCTCTCCAGCAGCTTCTGGTCTCTCACTGAGTTTTTATATTCAGGCTGGGGATGCTCCCCATGGGCTGGGATTGACATTCTTTTGGTCCCACTGCCTGAGAGTTATAACTTGCCAGGCTCAAGTCATCAGCCTTGTCCACACTGGGCTCTCCAAAACCACCCTTCCCCATGAGCCTCTTCATAGCCCCTAGCTTGGCACGTGCGAGTGTGCCTCTCCTGCTGATGCCACCTCAGGTATTAGCCCTCCAGATCTCTGCTTCCTTGCTTTCATCCTGGCCATCCAACACATAGCATCTCAAGTTCTGTTTCCTCATCAAACTTGGCAGGCCATTTTTCATCCTCCTTCTGTAACCTTGGATTCTGACCTTTCTCCTTCTGCAGACTTCCCCCTCCCTCTCCCTTGGTTCTTTGTCCACATATGGAAGGACAGTGGACATCCCTGGGATCCCAAGCTGTAAAGCTTCAGATCATAAATGGATAGACGCTATAGGGACTTAGGTTTCCAATCAACTTAAAGATGGACTTGCAGTAGTGTTTGGGACTATCCCAAGTTGGACCCAGTGGGCCACCCAACTGGGCAGTTAGCTCCTGTCTCCTGGGAGGGCGAGAAGAAGGCTGAGTACAGAGGTGGAGTGTGAGGGCTTGACCTGGAACAGGTGTGAGAGCAGAAAGTGGGGATCCCATCAGAGATGCCCTGTGAGGGTAGGGTCAGGGCTGGGCTGAAGGGGAAGGAAAGGCGAAAGGTCAAGCTTGTGGCAAATCCTTTGTCAAGACTGCCCTGATTCATCAGCCTCCATTACTTTTGGTATTTTCTGGACTCACTTATTAAGAACCTACGGTACCTACATATAATCAGTCTTGGCCCCCTTGGAGGTCTGTGATAGGCTGAATAATGGTCCTCAAAGCTATCCTGGTCCTAGTTCCCTGAACCTGTGAATGTTACCTTACATGGCAAAGTGTACTTGGCAGGTGTGATTAAGTCAAGGATCTTGAGAGGGGGAGATGATCCTGGATTATCTGTGTGGACCCCAAATCAAATCTTGAATACACTTTTGGAGGGAGATTGGACTACAGAGGGGGGAAGAGGGAGAGGTGATGACTGAATCGCGAGGTTGGAATGGTGTAGGGATGGGGTCATGCGCCAAGGAACGCAGGCGACCCCCGAGTTGCAGCAGCAGCTCTTGCAAGCAAATCCTAGACTCTCCATTGAGATGACTGCTAGGGTGTGAGACACCGTGGAAGAGGACGATCTGTACAGGTATGGTCCTGGTGGTATGTGGGGACCGTTGGACGGGCTTTTGATGAGCTATGACTTAGAAATAGGTGAGGTGGAGCCGTGGTCTGGGACTTGGGTGGAGTTTAAACTCTGGTTCTGCCCTGATGTGCTTTGTGACCTTGGCCAAATTCATTCCCTTCTGCACTCACCAGGCTTCCTTGTCAAGGGAGGGGCCAAGCCTGTGAACCTTGGTGATTGTCCCAACTTAACATGTTGGGATCACCAAGATGGCGGTGAACCCAACACCAGTCTGCAGTCCCCAGCTACCAGTCCCTTCTATGTGCCCCACAATGTTAAAGTGAAACTTACATATTCATTTACACATTGACTTGGAGGAGTACGTTTTGCTGAGGGCTCCCTCTGTGCCAGGCATGACGCCAGACTTTGGGATACAGTGTCAGGTGGACTGATTTTGATTCTTCCCTGCCTGCCTGGAACTCATCTCCATCAATTCAATCTCAGTCATCTTTCTAGGTTGGAAAGGACTACTTCTTTTTCCATTTTGATTGTCAAGAAAGTGAATCTTGGAGAAGTTAATTTACATAAGTTGACTTTGCCTTTAAGTGTTACCATCAAAATTGTAATCCAGGTTCTGTTTGACTACATATATATATGTGTGTGTGTATATATATATATGTATATTTGATGCATATATATATATATGGCAGCCTAGTACATTGAATAGAATCTCACTTTCCAGGAGTAAAAAATGATATTTTTATTTTTTCTCATTTATATTGATCTTAATACTCAACACTACATGAAAGCAGAAACTGGAAGAGATATTTGTGCCCCCATGTTTGTAGCTGCATTATTCACAGTAGCCAAAAGGCGGAAGCAACCTAAGTGTCCATCAATGGATAGAAGGGAGAACAAAATATAGCAAATACCTACAATGGAATATCACTCTGACACAAAGAGGAAGGCATTCTGACATGGGCAACAGCATGGATGAACCTTGAGGATATTATGCTAAGTGAAATAAACCAGACACAAAAAGACATATTATGTGATGCTGCTTTTCTGAGGTACAGAGTAGTCAGATTTATAGAGACGGAAATTTGAATGATGGTTGCCAGGTTGGAAGGGAGGGGAAACCGGGAGTTAGCATTTAATGGGGTCAAAGCTTTAGTTTTGCAAGATGAGAACCGTTCTGTGTAGGGAGGGTGGTGATGGCTGCCAAATAAGGTGTGTGTGTGTATCGCCACTGAACTGTACACTCAAAAATGGTTAAGCTGTGAATTTTATGTGTCTTTTACCACAATTTTCAAAGCTTTAAAACTTTAAAAACTAGTGTAAAGCAATGTTCAGGGCGTAGTTTAATGTTTTAGGCTTTTGGACATGTTATGGGGTGAACTTTTAAACTACAGAGACCCTTACCACAAAGAAGCAGGTTTACTGTTTCAAGCATCCTTGGAGAAATGGACCACTTGAAAGATCGTTAAAAAAATTCAAAACAACCCCCCCAAACCCCAAGATGGCATTGATACTTGATATTTGCAGGTTTCTGAATCAGGTTTATCTGAAACAGGAGATAGTTTGTCGGAGACGTTGTGCCATGTTCGTCCAGGGGAGTCAGATGCCTGGTTGAGATGCTGAGAGAGGGCAATTCTCATACAACCTACTGCCACCTGGCCAGGTGGGTTATTATCTTTATTTTCATTTGTAGCTATAAACATAGGGCTCGGGGAGTGACCCCTGTTTTTCCACTTTCTTTCCACTCCCTCTCTGCACAGTGAGCCGTGTGGGCTAGTATGTCTATGCAGGCGTGTAAGTATGCCGATCTAAGCATGTGTGTAGTCTGTGGATCTGCCCACCAGGTAACAGCCTCAGTAGATGATGATCGAGGGCTAAAGTCCTTCTCGGGAACTGAAGAATTGGTGGGGGATGTCCCCATCTGTGCCTCTCTCCCTCTTTCATCGGCAAGAGGTGCCAGGGAGGATGGGAGGAAGGGTCTGTGCTCCTGGCTGGGTTTACCTGGTCGCCCAGGACAACAGACTTGCAGGCAGCCAAGGAGATCGTCAAGCAGCAGAGCGTGACAGTCAACATCAAAGTGGGAATGCCACTCCTTGATCCGGACTTGGCCGTACCTGCCGGGGCAGAGCCTCGGATATGACCACCCCGGGAATTCAAAGGCGTTCTTAGAGCAAGCAGACACACACGCACACACGCACACACACGCACACACGCACATGCACACACGCAAACGCAGCCCAAATGCAAAAACCCTCCTCTTACTTTTAATGAAAATAAAAGTCTAGACATCTTTTCTTCACAATTCTTCACTGACCTAATTATTCAGATCTGTGCTTCCTTTGGTCTTTTCAAAGAACAAGAAGAATGGTTAATTTCACGTAATGGAATAATTGAATGTCATAATTGTTTTTTACATCTCTGCACGAATGTTTGAGTTAAGCTGCACATACTCTCTCCCCGTCTAGAGCTCTTAATAACCGGGCTGCTCAAAGGGGCCTTTCTGTTCCATCTTTTTGTTTCCTGACTGGACTGTCTGGGCCGGCTTCTGGCAGCCGGCGTGTTCAGGGAGGGGGTCTAGGGGGAGTGGCAGTTAATGACTGTTTTGGTCTTGGATGTTCTGATCTCTCTCTAATTCATTATTTGTCAGGCATGAGAGGCCCCCTGAGCAGGGGAACGAACAATACTTTTTTATTCTCTCGTGTTTTCTCTCCTTCTCCGTTTGCCTTTTCCTTCTTCGTTTTGGGTTAAGGAATAGAACCGTAACACAACGCCTGGCCCAAGGCGTCATTGTCCTGGATATTGTGGGCTGGGATCTCATTTGATTCTATCAATGGCTACAGTGTTGCCAGTGGCTCAGTCATTGATTCAGTCATTCATGGACTGTATATGGAGAGATTGCTACGTGCCAAGATCTTTCCTAGGAGTTAGGGATCTGATGGACACAACATTCTAGTGGGAGCAGACAGTCAAAAACCAGGCAAACACAAAAAAAGACTTTAATTTAGAGGTAAGTTTTGTGAAGGTAATAAAACAGTGATAAGATTTAGTGTTACTAGGGAAAGGTTGGTTTTTAACTGAAGGGTATCAGGGAAGGCCTCTTTGAGGAGGTGGCAGAGTATCTGAGAAGAGATGACGAGAAATTGCCAAATGTGGGAAAAGAGCACTGCAGGTAATGGGAGTGGCAGGTGCAAAGGCCCTGGGGTGGAGGGACCTTAGGGAGGTGAGCGAGACTCAGGTAGAGTTAGAGAAGGGTGGAGTTAACTGTCACACAGGGGTCTGGAGAAGTAACATGGAGCCAGTGACTCAGAACTTTGCAGGCCACAGTATGGGATTTGGATTTAATTTCAAGACAGCAGGTTTGGCAAGCAAAGAAATACTAGAAATGGGAAATATCGGAGAAGGGAATTAAGGAGATCAGTTAGGCAGCTGCTACAACCTTCCGGGGAAGTTCCAACAGAGTGGACAGAATGGAGATGGTGGTAAACCATCAGTTCCAGGAATATTTTAGAAGTAGATCCGATAGGATTTAGCAATGGGCTAGATGTGTGTATCAGGGTGTGAGAAAAAGAAAGGTGTTATAGGTCTTTGACTTGAGTAAATGAGCATATGATCAGTTAGGATTGTAGAGACAGGGTGTATTAGTCAGTGTGGGACAGGTTATGCTGCAGTGATAAACATCCCCCTCTACCATGAAATCTCAATGTGTTAATACAACAGAAGTTTATTTTTGTTCATGGTATGTATCCAGCACAGGTAAGGATAAAGCCACTGCGTTTTAGCTGCACCTTCTGAAGCTCATGGCCTCCTGAGCAGGGCAAGGTATAGCATGGAGAGCCTCTGACTCTTCTCTGTGCTCCAGCAAGTAGTGCACACTTTACCTCTGCCCTCAGCTCACCTCCAGCACCAGCCACACCTGGAAAGAAAAGGAAAGATTAAACCATGTGCCAAGAAGGAGCGGTGGGCCAGATAGTTTTGAGTTCTGGTGGTATCCACTGCTGCAGGGGAGAAGCATGGCTGGGATAGGAAGTGACAAGTTTTGCCTCATACATGTTAGATCTTAGGTGTCTGAGGGCAGAAGGGGGATAGGATGCAAGAGCTTGGATTTAGGGAGAGAACCTGGGGATGGATACAGAAAGGCAGAGTCATTAGTGAATATCTTACTCTGTTTCAGACCCTAGTCTTGCATTTCGAATTCGGAGATGACAATCATACACTTCCTGTCCTCCAGGGAAGTATTGAAAGGTCACAGAAGATTCACATCAATAACCACTTGAGTACCTTCTTAGTGCTTCTAGGAAATGTCTACTTGAGTCCCAGGCTGCCTTCACAAACTTTTATTCAATCACCTCTACATCAATCATGCATTCATGCAACAAATATTTACTGAGAACCTACTATGTCCCAGGTATATAACATTTTCATGAGTTCATGAATACTCTATACACTTCTTGTCTCTGAGCACTTGTTAATGCTGACCTTTCCATTGTGTGTCCCTAGTTCCCCATCTACCTGGAAAACACCTGTGTACCCTTCAATGCTCATCTCGATATCACTGCCATTGTGAAGCTGTTGCTCACATACCACTCATCTCCCCTGAAAAAGTCAGCTTTTCTTTCCTCTGGGACACAGTGTAGGACGCTTTACTGTAATCCCTGCCTCAAAGCATCTTTGTCGTTGCCCTGTTGGTCTCCTGACCAGATCTGGAACTGCATGAGAAGTGACTCATTTACTCATTCGACAAACACTTATCGAAGGGAAACTATGCTTCAGCAGACGGAGGCCCTGGAAGGTACTGGGTTGACTCAGTCTTCTGTATATTTCCATGTCCAGCATGGGGCTGAGTGGGGGCTATTATAACAATGTCCTCCTCCAAAGTTACCCACCATGAAGATGCTTTTACCTTATAAATAGCTTCTAACTGAATTTTCTGCTACTAGCCTCACCCTCATTTCCTACCCCAAGTCTATTAGCAACACAGCAGCCAAAGTAGCCTTTTAAGATAGTTTTTGAAGTATAATTTGCATATATAGCAAGCCTTTTAAAATATACATATAATCATGCCACTTTCCTGGTCCAGTTCTCTAAGTGGCTTCCCATCGGCTCAGTCATGGCCAAGGTCCTTGAACCACAGCAGGTTCCACCGCAGGGCAGAGCCCCACCTCTGCCTTTCTGACACCACAGGGCCTGTGCCATACCCGCTGCATTGCCTCAGACCCTCCAGGGATCTCAGAGCCTCTGTACTTACCTTTCCACCCACCGGGAACCCTCTCCCCCGAGATGCTCCCTGACTTCTTTTAGCGTCCGTTCACACCCGGCCCAGCTCCTGTCTCCCTCTGTAGTGGGCACTAATATTGAATGAACCAACGTGAGGAGAGCACTGTGCACAGTGCCTGGCGCTTGGCTATGCCTGGGGGCTGCAGCTGCTGTGAGGGTTCATGACACCACAGGATGGGAGGGATTGTTCCAACTTACACCTTTCCCTCTGCAGCAATGGGAGACTTAGAGTTTATGATGCGATAGGCTGGCAAGGGATCAGGGGAGGGCAAAGTGAGATTATGACCCTTCTGTGCTGCTTGGAGCCCACCAACCATTCCTCACCAGTCTCCTGGATGGATTCCTTCATCCTGGTTGACTGTCCCATCTTCTCAGGTTCTGCAGGGCTTCCTCCTCTCCTCTCTAGTTGAGTGGACCATTCCAAGAGATGCTTATGGCCAGGCCCGTCAGTCCCGCCAGGATAGAAACTCCCTATGGCTGGAATTATCTCTTTGCCATATGAATCGTGGTACCCAGCACAGGACCCAGCACCAAGGAGACAGGAAGTGTTTGTCCAATGCATGTGTGAATAAGTTAATGAATGAATGAGGCAGTCTTTATTATTCCAGCCTAGGGGTCCTGTAGCTTGAAAGAGTAGAGATATTTCCCCAGATTGTCAACTGAGACTGAGTAAACAGATTCTTTTTCTGTTAAAAATTGAGATTAATCCCAGCCCTGCGGACACCATCAATCCCCCTTTTCTGCCCTTCTCCTCTCCAAAGACTCCCACCCTTTATTCCTAAACCCTCTTCCAGGCCCTCCCTCAATCACCTTTTCCCACAGGCATCTCAGGAAGCCCCACATCCTCTCTGCAACTTTGTTTCATAAATTCTTCCTCTCCGTCCCATATTCCAAGCACTGCAGCTAAGTCAGGGTCTCCTGCTGGCCTGGGTGTCCTAGCGGCTGGACCTACATATTTGCAGCATTTTAAGAAAAGGCATGCACGTCTAATTATACGGAGACAATGGCCTGTTCATTTCCTGGTTTTCACTTGCACAAATGGTAGGAAAAATTTTGGAAATTTAACTCTAAAAGATCTTAGACCACATTGCCCACATCTGGAGCTTGATCAGGTCTGGGACCAGCAGAAAGGAAAAAGTGTTTCTTTGTTTGACTTCGTCTGGGGCCAAGGACGAGCACACTCTCTCTCCTTGACTGTGCAATGCTCCTGAACTCCTCAGGAACATTCTGGTCAAATTCCACCACTCAGAGGGCCAAGGGATGTCAGAAATCCCTCACAATTATCAGAATTTTTGTCTTTTGGGCATTTGTTACAGGAATTGGATGAGGCCATTTATGAAAATTATCTTTATAAATGAGAACCTGCTCTTTCAACCAACAAGTCATGCATACCTACTATGTGCTAGGTGTGGAGTAGGTCTTCAGGGAGAGAACACTTAGGAAAACATGGTCCCTGCCATTAGCTCTCCTGTATCTTCTTGTGAATTAGAGAAAGGAACGCCTTCACAGCAGATGTGGCCTTTGCTAGGACACACAGCTTGATAAGAGGAGCAGGTGCTGGATTTCCCTCCTTGCTCAGCCCCTCATTCAGATGCCCTCATGCTGTCAACAACCAGCGCTGCATACAGGGTGGTCCTGCCTGTCATCAATGAGCCTTGGTTGGTGTTGGTTAGAGAAGCATCTCAGATGTCCTGGGACAAGCAGGCAGACTTAGCCTGGTGCTGGCTCTTCTGCCCACTGACTGCATGAGGTAGGATGAGGTTCTCAATGTCCCTGCACCTCACCTTCCTCCTCTGTAACACTGGACCAACAAGGCTGACGTTCCCCAGGCTGTTCTGAGGATGTGATGGGACAAGGAGTATGAGGAGGCCCTTTGATAACTGTGGGATGACTGTCAATATTGTTGTCAATCTGCATTCGCGTTGTCACCTGTGTTGCTGTGAAGATTGTTATAAACAAGTGGGCTACGGAGTCCAGCTAGAAATCTAAATGTCACTGAGTGCTCAGCTTTGATGGCACTCACCACAGTGGGATTCGGTGTAGATCCTAAACCTCCGATTTGAGTTCTACGTCACATCCCTTTATGCTTTCTGTGTAGACACACTGACACAAGGCAGATCATTTTCTGCCCAACAGAATTTTAACTCATTTAACAAATGTTAACTGAGCTTGTACTCTGTGCTTTACTTCATTACATTTAAATAATATAGGGGTGAGTAACATATAGACTTTGCCATCTGGACACTACAGTTTCGTGAGAGACCACCATGGGCACAGGAAAATTTAGTACAGGATAGAAGGGGTGAGTAGTGTAAGAATGGAGCAGATGATGGGGGGGAGGTAGTTCAAGGGAATGAAGAAGTCACTTCTTTCTTTTTCTTTTTTTGCAGAGTGGGAGGGAGACTTCATGTAGGAGTGTCATTTGATCTGTGTATAAAGGATGGTGGGATTCGGGAATCTGAAGATCAGAGGAAGGACGTCACTGACAAAAGGACCACTGTGGGAAAATGCATAGAGAGAAGGAGAGGTGGAATCCAATTGACTGAAGTTTGGGGTTACAAAAAGCAGGGAACTTCTGGATATAGATGATGAGCTGAAGAGTGACCATGGCCTCTTCCTTCTGTAACACCTAATAAAATGGATAAAAATGAATAAAAACCAGCCAAGAATAAAGGATTTCAGCAAAGCAATGGATGGAACACAATCTCCTGCTATTCACATGCAGCCGTGGGAGCCAGAGGAAGAAATGAAAGATTCTGAAATGACTGTCGGCTTAGGATCCGACACCCCCACGGAATGCAGGAGTGAAAAGTGAGCTGACCAGATTCGCAAGCCTTTTTTGCCAAGAGCCCTTTTTCCTAAATTTGAGAAAGGTAGACTGAGGAGATGAACAGACACTCTTGAGGAAATCTGGGAAAGATTCACTGAGTCATCCTTACGTACCATCAGCCTTTACCTGTCAAGGTGGATATGGGATAGAATTGGATCTGAAGTTGTTTCCTTCTGAAGTCATAAAACATATTACCACCTGAGGTAGACAGCATTGCCATGGGAAAGGAATGCAACTGCTACAGGGTGGAGTGACTAATGGGACATTTGCCCAGGATCTGCTCCCAATTGTCACAGCAAGGTTTCTATCAGAGAAAATAAGAAGGTCTGGACAGAGATACCCTTGTTTAGAATAAGTTGGATGAAAAGAAATAGTTTGGTCACTGTGAAAAAGCACTGCTTCCATTGCTAAGTGCAAAAAAAAATATGAAAGAACATTATGCATAAAGCATAAATAAAGAACATAGACCTGAAGAAGATATAACCCCAGGAACTGAAGAAAACTCCCAGCAACTGCCTCATGCTATGGAAGAATATAATATAATAGGACCAGGAGTTTCATAAAACAGGAACTTAGAGATGAGCCAATCAAAATCACAAGATGAGAAGGAAAATGATGTTAAGGGCTTAAGAAAGTAACCTGAAGACTAATGCAACAATGTACCTGAATCAACACATAAACCACAGATGACAAAGAGTAGACTGATACAGTTGAAATATTGAATTACTGATATTAAAGAAGGGCTCGAAGACGAATGTGGAGGAAGAAGTAAAGAGGTTAAATCAATTAGAGGAAAGGTAATAGTGTGCAGCCTAAGACGATGTGTTGTGAGAGAATTGCGTGGCTCTGAAACACCAAAACCAGCACACGACACCACCATTCATTGACACAATTGAAGGAAAATGTCCCTGAAAAGAAGGAAGAAACTGATTCATATTAAAAGCGTACACTGATTTATAAAAAAAAAGTTAAGAAAGGATATTTGACACCAAGACATATCCTGTTTAATTTATTGACCATTAAAGGTAAGTAAAATTCTCTAGACCTCTGAGCAGAAAGAATTCAAACATTAGATTTTTCTCTCCAGCAACATGTCACACCTCAAGACAGAGCTGTGGCTGTGGTGTTCTAAGTGATATAAGGTATGAATCAAGAATCCTGTATGGGACAGTTGTGTTTCATGTATAATAAGTGCAACAGGCATGCACTTTGAAATATAAAAGAAGTTAGGCAATGGAGTTCTGGAAAACCCTAGGGGAAAAATTGTCCTCTTTGTCAAAGACTAGCAGACCAAAAGGTGAGTGGAAGATGGTGGTAAGAACTCTTGTGCAAACTTTGATGCCCAAAGACTGAGGGGCAATATGAAAGTCACATGACTCCATTTCTAGGTTTTACAACTAGACCGAGCACTTGAAGACAGGGGCTGAGCCCAATTTTTCTCCTCGAGTATAAATGACACAAACAGACAAAACATGTACTTTCGACCAAAGAGCAGAATCTCATAACAGATCGTATAAGTGATTGTCTTAAAACAATAATGGACAGCAAATTTCAGCTAACCAAGCCCTGCACTGAATGAAGAACTCAAAGAGTGGAGACATCACGGAGGAAGAATTGACGGGGAGCACTTGCGCAACAGACACATTGAATTAAGAGTAAAACTTGTAGAATTATAGGGATGGAATGGAATCTAAATGCTACAAGGCATATTGATGTTAAAAAAATACAGAATCGACTAGATCAGGGCTCAGCACATGTTTTTTTGTAAAAGGCCAGATAATAAATATTTTAGGCTTTGCCAGCCCTAAACAGTTATGGATACATAGTCTTCTTATTGATTTCCTTGTTTATTTATATTACCTTTGAAAGTGGAATGGTCAGTCACAGATTTTGTGCTGTATTAAAGCTGGCTGGGGGCTGATTTTGGTCCACTGTTCTCCACTGGTCGGAGTTGGGAGAAGTTGCCAATGGGACTTGAAAAGGAGATTGAGAGAAAAATCCCAGCCAGACCTTGACACTCCAAGTTAGGGCTTGAACCACTGAGCCATTCTGCATGTGATTTTGCAGGTGCACCAGCCACTGTGAAGGTCATGATTGCATGTGGCTTTTGAGCACTTGAAATGTGGCTGGTTCAACCTGAGAGGTACTGTACGTAGAAATACACCCACATCGTGAAGACTTCGTATAAACAAAAGAATGCAAACATCTCCTCACAATGAATGCTTTTTAAAATGTTGATTGCATGTTGATATGATAATATTTGGGTATATTGGGTTAGATAAATTATGTCATTCATTAATTGCACCTATTTACTCATAGTCTTTTAAAAGTGTGAGGGTTCCCACTGTGGCACAGTGTGTTCAGAAACTGACAGCAGCAGCCTGGGTCACTGCGGAGGTGCAGGTTTGATCCCTGGCCTGGAGCAGTGGGTTAAATAATCTGTTATTGCTGCAGCTGCAGCATAGGTTGAAGCTTTGGCTAGGATTCAATGCCTGGCCACTTCCATATGCCATGGGTGTGGACATAGAAAAAAAAGTGTGGGAGTAGTAAATAAAAAGTTATATAAGTGGCTTTCTTTATATTCATATTGGACAGTAGAACTTGAAGCACCTGATAAGAAGATAAAGGAAGTTTTCATAAAGATAGAGCCTTGCTTTAAATGAAACCAGGTGTATTAGGCAAATGGACTCTACATCGGTCTTTCTACCCACTGTCCTAGTTAAAAGGAGAGTGGCTGGCTTCCCATAGAAAGAACACGACTTCAATTCAAGTCTTGATTGTGTTCCCTGTTACATGTGTGGTCTTAGAAAAGACCCTTTATCATTTAGAGACTGACTTTCTTATTGAGAAATGGGTGGGAATTTGTGGTGAAAATTTACAATGAATATGTTACAACACCTTGTAAAGGGCTGTGTAAATGAAGGGTTTGGTAATATCCACCTTGGAGAGAGAGGTGGGCTGGTTTCATGAATACTAGGATTGAGAATTCAGCAGAGGATTGCATCCTGTGAGGTGGGCGTTATGTCTCCAAAGGGACTTTCTTTCTTCAGTTCTGCTTTCCTCTCCAGCTCATCTTCCATCCAGCAATACGTACCTGCCTCTGCCTAGACTCGGTACATGACTCATGAGGCCCCCAAATGTATGTGGTCTCACTGTCATTAGTTTCTCTCCTTCTATGCCGCATGCCTGGCTTAGATAATCCTTTCTCCTCCTGATTTCACCTTCTCATTGAGCGTTTCCTTTCCTGGGTTGCTGTTCCCATCCCCCCCTCTTTCTGCTTTGGCTGCTCCTTAAAGGCAGAGATTGTATCTGATTTCCCTTTGGAAACCCAATGAACAACCCAGAGCCTGGTCCCATTGACCCTCAGCAGTTCCTTGATCAATGGATGCATACGTAGTGATATGGAGAATGCGCTGACTTCTAAACCCTTTGGGGAACAAAATCCCACTTTGGTTGAGAAGTTGCTCAGGAAAGGACATTCTGGGGTGGGCATCGACTTCCTTTTCCTGAGTGAAGATGCAACTGGAGGAGTTCCTGTCCTGGCACAGTGGAAAAGGAATCCGACTAGTAACCTTGAGGTTGTGGGTTCGATGCCTGGCCTTGCTCAGTGGGTTAAGGATCTGGCATTGCCATGAGCTGAGGTGTAGGTCACAGATGTGGCTCAGATCTGGCCTTGCTGTGGCTGTGGTGTAGGCCAGTGGCTACAGCTCCCATTCAGCTCCTAGCCTGGGAACCTCCACATGCCGCAGGTGCGGCCCCCCAAAAACAAAAAACAAACAAACAAAACCAACCAACCAAACAAAAAATGCAACTGGCGACAAAGGGACACAATTCTTTTATTGGTTTTCATCACTGGGAGTCCCTTGAAAGCAGACTCTGAGACAGAGAATTATGGGCAAGTAGATTCTTTGGGACGCGATCCTGGGAGACACATGGAAGGAGTGGGGAGATGGGGCAGCCTGTAGAGGCAGCTGATAAAGAGGTCATGGCCGAGCAGGTTGCCACTGTGAGCAACTGGGGCCCAACCCTGTGAGGGGACCTTGAGAGACAGTGCCAGGTTATCTTACCTGGGGGATGGAAGGAAGCTAGGCGGTTTATCCACCATCTCCCATCAATCATTGGTGGGGCACTGCTGGTGGTGGACTAATTCTCCCTCCCTTGGGCAGAAGAACATGGGTGCTGGCACTTGGTACTTGGGCTGACGTGTGCTGAAGGGAGAGTAGTTATTACAGAGGTGCTTATCCATCCAACACTCCTTTTTCTTGTTAACGTGGACTGGTTTTGTTTGCAACACCAGAGTGTCAAGGCAGTGGATCATTTTTGGGTTGAGCAAACTGCTATAATCCTGATCCATGATTTCCCAGCCTCCCTCGAAGATGAAAGGTGCTTGTGAGACCAAGTCCTGGACAATGAGAATGAAAGGTAAGCCTGCTCTGGAGGCTGCTGGGGAAAACTTTCACTTTATGATAAAAGGGTCTGACCCTTATGGCACACCTTGCATCCCACATCATTCCTTCTTCTAGAATTGAATGTGAATGTTATTTGTAGAATCACAGCAGCCTCCTTGGCACCTTGAGGTAAGAGTTTCAAGAACTGCCATGATGCAATGCCTGCACTGACTCCCACATTCTGGGGAAGGTACCAAGTGTCTGATATTGCATTATCTGCCACTGAAAACATTTCCAACTGATGCCCTTGGGGAAAATAGTGGGTGTGTTGGGTGTTTACAGAAGGCCAAGCATCCCAGGATGTGACACTATAGAGTGCCTCTCTAAATTTGGGACATGAGTTAGTATTCTATCGTTGCTATAACAAATTACCCTACACTTAGTGGCTTAAACACACCATTTTTTTCTTAAGTTCTGGGATCAGAATGTCAAGGTGTCTTCAGGGCAGATTCTTTCTGGAGACTTCAAAGGTGAATCCTTTCCTTGCCTTTTCCAGCTTCTAGAGGTCACCTGCCTCCCTTGGCTGGTGGCCCCACCTCATATCACTCAGACTTATCTTTCCTGTCACTCCAGCTCCTAATTAAGATGATTCCTCTCACACCCCTCATATAAGGATGCTTGTGAACACACTGGGTCCACCCAGGTGATACAGGGTTACCTCCCCATCTCAAGACACTTAACTTGACCACATCTGCAAAATTCCTTTTGCCACATAAGGTAACATTCACAGGTTCAGGGGATGAAGACCTGGATTTCTTTGGGAGGGACATTATGCAACCTGACGCAGCAGGCACAAAGGAATTATTCTAAAAGTAGGGAGCAGCTGGACTTCCTGCCTGACCAATGGAGCTGAAGGTTAAGGCATATGTAAGGTTTTGTGTTTGCATGTCAGAACTCAGTGGTAGAGGGAAGCAAGAAGTGAGATGCAGGGACAAGAAGAGGTCATAGGCCCAGGACTGTGGCTATTGAAAGTCTGGAGCTATGGTCTGGGTCAATTTTAACCACCATGATGGGGCGGGGCAGCCCAGTCAACACCAGGTTAGGACAAATGGAGAAATGAATGACCACACAAATAAATGGTTCCACGGGACTCTGCCCTCCTTCCTGGTGATAGGATAAGCAAGCTTTCCCTCTGCTCCTTTCCCCACCTCTAGACGAGGAGAGGTGAGGAGTTCATCGGCTGGAGGTGCTTCTCTTCTGTTCCTAGGAGCTTAGACAAGGACACTGAACCTGTGCCTGGTTGAACCTGTGCTTGGGGCTGGCAGGAGAGGTCACTAGAGGAAGGTGAGGGGCCGGACACTTTCATTTCCTGGACAACCTCCCTGGAGGAGAACGGAGGCCAGACAGCAAGGGGCCTGGGAATGTGGGCTGGGAACAAAGCCTGCATGCACTCTGGGTGCAAACTGGCTGCCAAGAATGTGGCTCCACTGGTTCCAGGCTGCCCATCAACAACCTGCCCTGGGCAAAGTGAAGAACCATCAACAGAGGGAGAAAATAAACAAGCCTAAGACAGTCCCTCCAACCCCCAATGTCTCGTCCATGCCTCCGGATTCTCAGCTCTGTCAAGGCCACTCAGCCTGCTCCATGAATTTCAGAACTTGGTTCATTTTTGGGGGGTTTCTGGAAGGGGTGAGTATTCTGCCGAAGGAAAGGGATTCAAACACACCCGCAATAATGCTGTGCGATGACTCCCAAGGTCCTCATTTTGGGGAGGGGGCGCCGAGATGTTAGGATGCTTGGGAAGGTCACACAGGTAATAGAGGAAAGAAGATTCCAGTCTCATCGGCCTCACCCCCAATCCTGTGTTCTCAGTTGACAATTGTCTCCTTTGACCTCTGAACCCATCAGTGGATGCAGACGTGTGAAACAGGCCTATTTTCTCTATCACTAAATAAGAGAAATCCAAGAGCTTAGCTTAAAATAGAGTGGGGGTTGGGAGAGCAAAGCCATGCCAAGACATTTTAAGTTGGACTCCATGATAAACGGAGACTTGATATTTCTGGATAATTCCCAATGAGCACCCGTCCTCTTTAATTATCCTGTGGTCACCCTTTCAAAGGTGATTAAAGCTATTCTTCAGTAGATGTGGTTATAGATTGAGTGGGAACCTGGTCTTTCTTGTGGTTTTTATCGCAGCAATTAAATCTGGCCGGCTGGTAGACGCTGTGTGGCAGGAGGGGTTTTACTAAGCAAAATGATTTTCCCCTTCAGGCAATGTTAAATTTAGGAAAAATACAATTAATTATATCAGACAGGTATCTATTTTCTATCATGCATGCATTAGAGGCTCAGGGGCTGGTTTCACTCCAACCGGGAGCCCGTCTGGATCCAAGGCTGTCGCCCCTGACGAGGCCCTTGGGCTTGTCCTTACACGCAGCCTCCACCCCCTGCCCTCCTGCTCTGCTCCCTCCCACCCGCCCCTTTACCCCACCCTCCCCCATCCGACACACAGAGCTCTCTTTGGAGGAAAAGTGAAAGGGCTGATCTTTATCGGAACTTTCTCTAATGCTTCCAAAAACATGATTTAGGTGTTGTGTGTTGAGAAGGAGGGGTGTTCTGAAAACTGGAACAAAGCAAGGCCCCCTTGCCTTGTCTCTGCCCTCCACTCATTGTATGACCAAGGGGAGAGAGACCCCCCAGCTTTTCCATGGTTCCTTCTTCTCATCTGCAAAATGAGGGCTTAGAACCAGATACCTCAAAATCCTCTTGGGCTACCAGTTAGGAATGTCAACTGCGGCTCAGTGAGATGACAGCACCAATTCCCCAGTAAAAGACATAATTAATATTTTTTTCTTGGGTGCCGTTTTGTTTTCCTGATGTTGAAAGGGACTCAGGACTCATGCGTGATTATGCGTGATTATACGCTTTCCTCTTTGCTGGAAGCTTTGTCTGCCCTCAGATAGATTCGGGAAGAAGGATTCATGAGCCCTATTGATCAGCTGGATTCAGCTGGCCCGTCGGTGGGAGTGGGCTGTGAGCAGAGACTCAGAAAGTATTTGCAGAAAAACAAAAAAGGCGACGCTTCAAAAATGTCAATGATTTGGTATCATTTCCAAAACACCAATTAAATGTCAGACGTATCCATTATTCATTCCCCCATGAGGTCCAGATAGGCCTTTATGGAATATGCACACGTGACCTGTCTGCTGAGCCGGCTTACGGTCCTGCTGGCTTGGACGCTAGGCCCAGAGCCTGTCCACCTCCTTGTTGGATCCTGGACCCATCGCTAAACACCTTTCTGCCTTTGTTCCCTTTCCCGATAAACTGGGGTAGGTTTACCTGCCAGCTGTCTCACGAGGGTGTTGTGAGGATTAATGAGATAATATTTTTTAAGTACTCAGAGATCTTCTGATGAAAGAGGCTATAAAAGTACAAAGTGTCACTATTATTATAATTAATGGCATTTCTGAGAGCTTTCAAAGTGTACGTTGGCTTAGACAGAAGACGGCGGCGATCCCTGCTCCAGGAGTCGGCTTTCTACTGGGGAAGAACAAGGCAAAGGAGCCTGCGTGCGGCCGACATGCAGACGCAGCGACACGTGGGAGCTCGCGCTGCGCACTGAGCAACCGCGCTGCCGGCGGGAAAATTGCTGATGCTCGAGAGGTCAGAGGTCTGCTTCCCTTCCGGGCAAGGAGAGGTCAACGCAGGACCGGATCTCGGTCTGGGCATAAAAGCAAAGTGGATTCCCTGGGTGGTGGTTTCTCCTGTGCGGGAGCGCACTCCAGGGCCTGCCACAGAGTCTGGCTCTCTCCTTACTCCACCAACAATGCTCCCACCCTATGCCAGGCCCCCAGGCAGGCCCCCGGGTTCAAACAAGAAAAGACACGGTCCTCGTGGAACAAGAAGCTCAGAGTCGAGTGGGGAAAACCGGCACATGCCTGAGCTTTAGTGCAGAAAAAGGTGGTGCTGCGAGAACCAGGGGGAAGCAGAGCGATGGTGGGGAGACAGGAAAGGGTGGCTTCAGGGAGGGCATCCTGGAAGAAGTGGCCCCTGGAGGTCCTGCCCTGGCACAGTGAGTTGATGATCTGGCTTGCCTCTGTGGCATTCAAGGTTCAGTCCCTGACCTGGCCCAGCGGGTTAAGGATCCGACATTGCCACAACTGTGGTGGAGGTCACAGGTGCTGCTCGGATTCACTTCCTGGCCTGGGAACTTCCATGTGTTGCTGATGTGGCGGAAAAGGGAAAAAAAAAAAAAAGGTCCCTGAACTAACTCATGAAGATCCAAAAGGGCAGCTGGGTGGAGAGAAGGGGAGGGAGAGAGGGAGGGACAGGTGGCTGTAGGGGGCGGAAAGGGTAATCCAAGCAGAAGGAACAGTGTGTGTGAGGCCAGGAAGGTCAGAAGCACATGCATGATTCGGGAAACTGAACAAGTGGGCTGAGAAATGAGGTGAAGAGCTTAAAAAGCCAAGCAAAGCCCGCCCAGCATGAGGACCCTCTGTCCTGAGTCAGTGGCCACAAGGAGGGGTGGGTACAGACGTCATGGAAGGAGTGTCAGCAGGACCAATTGAGCAGCACAGAGGAGGCGAGGGTTTTATTAGAGCATCTGCACTGTCTGCTCACATGTTTAAGTTGCCAGCTAGACTGCGTTCTTTAAAGAAGGCCCTGTGCCTGACCTACCTTTGGGAAAAGAAGGTTAAGGAGAGTGACAGGCACAAGAGCCTGATATGTGAGTTGTGGAGCCCGATGCAGAGAGAAAATTAGGGACCCCTTGTTCAAAAATTGAAAGCATTAAGCCCTGGGGTTCCCTGGTGGCACAGTGGGTTAAGACTCTAGAGTTGTTACTGCTGTGGCTCAGGTTGCTGCTGTGGCAGGAACATTAAGCCCAGTGTGGGCCTCTTTTAAGCACAGGGCCCTGTGCAACTACACACAGGCGCATACACTCCCTGACCAGCCCTGTTGAGGGTACCCAGCGTCCTAGACAGAAATGCCGGGGCACATTTGATGGAAGCATCAGGCAACATGCTTGTCCAACATGTTTGGACAGATTCACCAAGTAAAGCATCCACCAGGCTGGCCCTCAGGTTTTTCTCCTTTGCACATGGACAGTGTTCTAACTCTCAGGAGGTCAACAGGTATAAATATAGAAAAGCAGGAGAAGAAAAAGATGAAATATCACTGGCTCTTCAATGTATTTTGGATAACACTAAAATATTCTATTTTCCAGTGTAGGAGCAATGAGTCAGCTCCTGCCTTGGCGCTTGAATGAGTTTCCTCACCAGATGAATCTGTTGAAATGAAAACATTATTTTACCTAGCGAGTCAGTGGTGGTGCCAGTACATTCGACCAGCGTGAACTTCCACGGATAATACTCTAGGAGATGCATGTATCTTCTTAGGAGGAGATCTTAAATTCATAAATATTATACATATATTAATTCACGCATATTTATCCAGCATTGACTTTGCCAGGTCTCCACTAAGAATGGGACACAGGTGTGGAGAAGACAAACCTCCCGCTGCCTTCATGGGGCAGCTGTGGTATGAAAATTACCAAGAAAATAACCATTGCCTCTACTTCCACTAATGAAGCTTCATTGCTACTTTCCATATTGGAAAAGTATTTTATTTTTGTGTTTTATTTCAGGACACATAAAAATATGTATAAAGTTTTCCACAACTCATGGCTGGCTTTTAGTAAATCTTTTAATTTAATTTTAATTTTTTATTGTAGTTGATTTACCATGTTTTGTCGATTTCTGCTGTACAGCAAAGTGACCCAGTCATACATATATATACATTCTTATTTTCACATTATCCTCCATCATGTTCCATCACAAATGACTGGACATAGTGCCCTGTGCTATACAACAGGAATTCATTGCTTATCCACTCCAAGTGCAATAGTCTACATCCCCTAACCCCAAACTCCCAGTCCATCCCACTCCCTCCCCCCTCTCCCTTGGCAGTCACAAGTCTGTTCTCCATGTGCATGAATTTGTTTCATTTCTGTAGGTAGGTTCATTTGTGCCCTATATTAGATTCCAGATATAAGTGATATCATATGGTATCTAGCTTTCTCTGTCTGACTTTCTTTGCTTAGTCTGAGAATCTCTAGTTGCATCTTTGTTGCTGCAAATGGCAGTATTTTTTCTTTTTTGTGGCTGAGTAGTATTCCACTGTGTATATGTACCACATCTGCTTAATCCGTTCACCTGTCAATGGACATTTAGATTGTTCCCGTGTCTCGGCTGTTGTGAATAGTGATGCAGTGAACATAGGGGTGCATATATCTTTTTGAATGAAAGTTTTGTCGGGATATATGCCCAGAGTGGGATTGCCGGATCATATGGTAGTTCTATATTGGGTTTTCTGAGGAACCTCCATATTGTTTTCTAGAGCTGTTGTACCAATTTCCCCATAAAATCTTGAACTTCTCAACGTTGAGTCTTTCTACCAGAAGGCTATTCAGGATGGTAGCATCCTCAGCTGGGGAGGGGCTACTAGAGTCCTTGCTTCCTAGAAATCCAGTTCAAGTTTTCAGTTAGGTAAATTAGCCTTATTGTTGTCATTGAATGCAGTCAGTGTTTGATTAGGTCTGCCTTTCTGTTTCCCAATCTTGTTACACTTGCCTTCTTGCATCTCAGACCTCATTCATTGCTGGCTCCTTTCTCTCTCAATTTAGTACATCTTTTATACATTTCTTTGGCACATTGGTAGGAAATTCTTCACCCTTATTTTTAAGGAATAATTTTGACAGTGTTATGTTTTTAGTTTAAGTCTCTGGGAAGTTTAGATTGTGTGTGTGTGTGTTTGTATATGCACACACATGCTCCCTATGAACCAGAACACTTTTTTTCATATCACTTAGGTGGGTTCAGGTTAGCACAGCACTCACAACCGCCAGTGGAATTTTCATGGGCTCTGTATCCAATTGTAATTTTAACACCGTTTATTAATTGTATGACCTTGGGCAAGCTATTTAATCTCTCTAAGCTTCTGTCTCTACATCTTTAAGGAGGTAAAATAGTGTCTTTTTATAGGGTTTTTATGGAGAGCAGAGAGAATGCCTCCACAACAGTGAGCCCAGTGCCAGTGTGCTGAAGCTCCCCCCCCCCATGTCAATCACAGCTATTATTAATCTTCTGTGTATCCATGATGGTCCTTTCTGAAAGTTCTGTTTGCCAGGAGTTTTTTTGTTTTTTTTTTTTTTTTAAATCACCGAAAAGGTACTGTCAACATCTCTTGTGTTTCCCACCATTGTCTTTCTCCTCCATGATGGAAATCACTCCGCATTCAGACCTGTGACATTGTAAAACCCGCTGTGTCATCCAACACCAGGCTTCTTGCAACACTTTTTCCTTATGTTCTACTTTGTAACTATATTTTCATATCATTGGCGTCTTTAGTGCCAGATCCCTAGCTCCACCTCTCCTTGGTGAGTCTGGTCAATTGACCAATGGCCTTGACCATAGTCTTTAAGCCTTGCAAACCTGTGGCTCTACACCTATTAAGAAGCACCTGTTTCCAGGATCTTTACATTTTTTCCATTAAGGAGAGACATTCTAAGGGGGCATTTGGAAGCTGGAGTTTCAGAAGAATGGATGTGGCATTCTTTTCAGTAATTTCATAATAAAAGCAGCTTTATAAAAGGCTTCCTCCTCGATGACACCTGAGTTCTTTTTTCTCTAAATGGAATCTAAGGAAGATAGCATTATAATGAGTAAGAAAAAAATTTGTGGAGTTCCCACTGTGTCTCAGTGAGTTAAGAACCCAATCAGTATCCATGAGGATGTGGGTTTGATCCCTGCCCTCGCTCAGTGGGTTAATGGTCCAGCATTGCCCTAAACTGTGGAGTAGGCTGGCAGCTGCAGCTCCGATTTGACCCGTAGCCCAGGAACTTCCATATGCCACGGGTGCAGCCCTAAAAAGAAAAAAAAAAAGTGCGGTGGAAGGAGTACCATGAACAACAAAGTTATCAACCTTTGAATTCAGGCTCCACCTTGTCCTAACTATAAAACACAGCAGCATGCTTTGTAACTGTTAAGCCTCAGTCTCTTCCTCTGTGAAATGGGGCAGTAGTTCTAACGCCTAAGGCAACTTGGGGAACAAGATTAGATACTGTCCAGAGGACCTGGCTTACTGTCAGCACCATGCTCACTCTCCCCTTCTCTTCCTTGCCTTCCCAAATCCTTCCCACTTAATGCTTTAGACACCATCTGCTCATGCCCATCCTGTGTTTTCTAGACATAGGAACCAAAGGCCAGGTGAGTGGAGGAGAGTTACCAGGTGATTCCCAGTAAGAAGAAGAAGCACTGAAGCCACACCCAGACCCCTCCCAGGTCCATCCTCGTCCAGCTCCATGAGTGTCTCTCCCACTGTCCCACTGAAGATGTTTCTGATTCAAAGTTGTAAATGAATTAAAGGGAAAAAAGAGGCAAATCTGACCCAAAGTGTTTATTCAGTAAATGTTTGTGGGATTAATGGGATTTTTCAAAACGGGGACACAAATTCACTCAAAACATTAATGTTAAGAAATACAATTTCAGGCATGTGTGGACGATTATGCACTTCTGCCTCTAACCCTTGTTACCAATGGCTGGGGCTTGATTATGCCATGTTTGGAAGCCAAGGTAAATGAAATCAAGCAAAGCAAAGGCTGTCATATGGAAGAGACTTTCTCTTTGAGGCTTGTCTTCTGGCCATCAGTGGATCCAAAGCAAAGTTTAAAGTTCAAATTTCCAGGTATTTCTTTGAGTCTGGGATTCAGTCCTCACCTTTGCCTTCTTCAGTATCTTTTCACCTATGTTAACAAGGACAGGGCATACTCTGGGAAGGGTACTAGGCTTGGTGAGAGCATGAAGATAGTGGCTGACAAAATCCAGGAAGATGTAGAAAGACTACAGCATCCATGGGCCCAACAACGTGAAAATTAACCAGGGAAGAGATACCTTTCTGTATAAATTAAAAACAAACAGAATAAAATTGCAAAACGTGCAGTTACCTTCCTGGCTCAGCAGTTAACGAAACCCATGAGGATGCAGGTTTGATCCCTGGCCTCGCTCAGTGGGTTAAGGATCTGGCATTGCCATGAGCTGTGGTGTAGGTCACAGACACAGCTTGGATCTGGCATTGCTGTGGCTGTGGTGTGGACCAGTGGCTACAGCTCTGTTTCAACCCCTAGTCTGGGAACTTCCATATGCCAGGAGTGTGGCCCTAAAAATAAAAATAAAATAAAATAAAATAAAATTGCAAAACAAGGACAGAAAGAGTGGATGAGGGGTTGTGGTTTTAATAGGTTTAATTTGAAAAAAGACTGAGGGATTATTAGTTTTTGTCAAAGATTGATCAGATTCAATATTGGGGCAAGTCTGATATGATAGAAATCAAATTGAAGGTGAATTTTTCTTATTTCAAGAGAAATTTGCTTTGTAGTTCCTGTCATGGCTCAGAGGAAACAAATCTAACTAGTATCCATGAGGACGCAGTTTTGATCCCTGGCCTTGCTCAGTGGGTTGGGGATCTGGCATTGCCGTGAGCTGTGGTATTGGCCGCAGATGCAGCTCAGATCCTGCATTGCTGTGGCTGTGGCAAAGGCCAGGGGCTAAAGCTCCAATTTGACCCCTAGTCTGGAACTTCCATATGCAGCCCTAAAAAATAATAATAACAATAAATGAAAATAAAAAATAGAAATTTGCTTTCGTAAAAGCATATGTTGCTTTTCCATACCATTTAAATAGGAAAAGCCTCAGATAGATTCAAGGAGGCCACCATTAATCACCAACGACAAGCCCCTGATTCAGACAAAACACACTGGGGAAAGTCAGAATGGACACTGCTTGAAGCTAATAATTGTGGCATTCACAAAGCAGTTGTTTGGTCTTAACAAAATGATCTTCTTGAGTTTAGAAACAATGCTTCATCATTTTGCCCATACTAATGCACCTAAATTGGCTATGGTGATGAGTCAACATCGGCTGGGTAAGTTTAAGAATACTGTCAAGGACGTTTCTGGTCTATGTCTTACTTGCCAACAATGTAATTCTGGCAAAACTGGAAAGATGAGACATGGACAGGAATTAAAGCCTCAGACTTCCATTGAGTCCCTCCAACCTTCTTCACCTCACCTCCACAGCTGGGCAGCAAGTACTTTTTGGTCATTGTTCGTTTTCAGGAGGCACTGAGGCTGCTTGTGGCTGGAGAGGCAGGCTTTCATGGTAGTGAATAATTTGTTTGATTTTTTTGTTTGTTTGTGTTTATGACATGGGGAGCTAGCCCAGCTCTCCAGGGATGGGATGTATGTTTCATGGGACTCTTATTAATGAACGTTGCAGAACTTTCGCTTTTCCTAATAGAAACTTCATCCTCAACCATCTGGAACAGTGGGGGAAATAAATGAAATTCTAAAACCACGATAAGCAAAGCTCTCAGAGACACTCAACTTCCCTTAGCCCAAGAGATTTCCTTAGCTTTAATGACAATGGACTCAACTCCTTCTGGGATTCCTCAGCTTTCACTTGATGCCACCCCATGTATTTAGGAATTTCTCCTTCAGTTCCCATTGCAAACGGATACAGTCACATACTGCAACAGACTCTCACATATCCCCCCACTTATCGTCAACAAGAATAAGCCACCATAACATCCTACTAAGCAGACCTGAATGATCTAAAACACAGAGATTTAGTTTTCTGGAAGAAGGCTTTCCAACTTTGATAACAGGCCTTAGCAGATACTGCTAGCAATAGTACCATGACACTCTTGGCATAGTTTTTTTTTTTTTTTTTTTTTTTTTTAGGGTTTTAGGCTAGGAGTCAAATCAGAGCTATAGTTCCTGGCCTACACCACAGCTCATGGCAACACTGGATCCCCGACCCACTGAATGAGGCCGGGAATCGAACCTGCATCCTCATGGATACTAGTTGGATTTGTTTCTGCTGCACCACAGTGGGAACTCATAGGCATTGACCCTTAAATCCATGTTTTCAAATTTAGAATAAACACATAATCTTCCATGGGCCTTTGGACATCCATTAGAAAATATAAAAACATAAAATGAATCATAACTATTTCTGCTTTTGTAACAAAATTATGTTCTATGTATGTCATGAACCCCCTGATGTAATGTGGTAAAGTCACTCTATTTCTGTGCCATTATTTCTAAAAATCCAGCTTCTAATTCATTCACGAGAAAAACACCAGACAAACCCGGATTGGGGGTGGGGGCATTCTACAGGGTACCTGGTCAGTACTCTTTAAGAATGCCAACGTCACCAAACAAGGAAAGACTGAGAAACTAGCAGACCAGAGGAACCGGGGAGGATAGGACAAGCCAACACAAGGCAGTGCCCTGCGTTCCTAAGAGGCCATTCATGGAAAAACTGGTGAAATCCAGGTAAAGTGTGGAGCTTAGTAAATAGTAATGTACTGATGCTGTTTCTTAGTTTTGACATGTACACCTTGGCGATGTAAGATGTTAACCGTGGAGAAACCGGGTGGAGCATGTCTGAGATTCTGTCCTATCTCTGAACATTTTCTGTACATGTAAAATTTTTCCAAAGTAAAAGAATTCATAAAACAAAACCTTCTGGAGGTGTGTTGTCTAACTCATTACCAATGCCTCTACAGAAGCAACAACTTTCATGATTTAGTATCTGGAATTTCTTCACCCTCTCCCCCCGCCTCCTCCTGCCTCCCCTCCCACATCGAGAAGTTGCTATACTTCCTCTAGTATGATAGCAGGAGGTGCTAAGTATGGCAATTTTCTTTTTGCCATGACCACCAGGAAATTCTAGATCCAACTCTTTTTTTTTTTGGAAGTATCGTTGATTTACAATGTTATATTAATTCTGGATACAACAATATGATTAAGTTATATGTAAGGTTTATTGATGGGGGGCCCTTGAGCAAGATGTTTCACTTACTACTGTCTCCAGACCTCCCTGTCTTATTTGGTTCTAGTCTAATCAGTTTAGTTCCAATCATGACAACAGCAATTGTTTCTCTCTCTTTCCTGTGTAGACTTGAACTTGAGGAGAAGTTAAGTATGAAGCTGTCAGAGTCAACTTTCTCCCAAGAGGTGAGATTCTGCCTGAGAATAGATCTAACCTATGGGAAGCAGGATTGAGAGGTGGAGAGCACCTGGACCCCAATGAAACCATTTAGGTCTGCACTGAACTTGGCCTGAAGTTCACCTGTGCTCTTCAATGACAAGGACCAAGATGTCTCTTTTCAGCTTTGGCTATTTAGGGTTGGTTTATTTTTTACTATTTTAATTCTAATTTTTTTGTCACTTACAACCAAACCAAGCTTAATTTTATTCATTCTTTCATGTCTTAATTCCTTCAGCAGGTATTTACTGAGCTGATGTTTTCAGCTGAGCATTCCGCTAGGTCCAATGAGAAGGAAGAGAGGATGGAGATAAAAGAGCTGGGAAATTAAATATTGGCTGTTTTGGGCTTCTTCTGTAATAGTTCTCCTCTTCAATGCCAAAGGTCTAGACCCACGTCTCCTAGAATTTTCAGTAACTTCTTTCTGAACAAAGATGTGCACCCTGCACTTACTTCAACCAGGAATTGACTTCCTTCTTCATCTTCCTCAAAGGGAATAGCCACTTTTGCGAGCTTTTCTTCACCATGAAACTACAGGTCCCACTCAATTTGGCAAGCTACCTATCTCTAGTGGGCATGAGGGGATACGGCAAGGAGTGGGACATGATTCTTAACCACAAAAACATGCCAAATGTTGGCTGGGATTGTTGCACAAATATTCTCATTGCAACCTGACACACAAAACGACAGAGGTAGGATGGAGTCTCAAGGGAGCATTCTGGACATACCATCCCCTCCAGGAGGACTCCTCCAGAAAGATACTGGGAGGGAGATTGGTGGTACCACCTGCTATAAGAAGAAGACCTGGAGGACAAAGACTCAAGCTTTTGGGTGGTGGCAGCTAAAGTGATAGACTCAGAAACTCCCCGCTTCCCAGCATGGTTTCTGAAAAAGATAGCAGGGCAGTCAGGGGGGCATTCAAGGAGGGGTGGGAGTTGGACCGTGGACAGAAACATGTCAGTTTTTCAATTCTTCTATCTTGGAAGCCTTAGGAGGTCTTGGCTTTGCAAAACAACATATTACCTCTGAATCTCAGTCTCTGAAATCCTGGCAGGGGGGCCAGTCCAGCTGGCACTGTTGCCATATGTGTTTAGAATCTCATGCACAATAATTAATTTCCATTCTGTAAAAATGAATAATTAATATAGCATCCCACGTCAGTGGATCCAAACAGAAGTTGACACATATTAAGAGACACACGCTGCTGAGCAAACTTTTTTAACTGAGGCATTATATTAACAAAGCAACTTTTAAAAATTCCCTATCTCCTAGACAATAGCACTTGAACACGTTCCAACAAAGAGGGCAGGCCAAGTGGAGGGTGTTGAGTTGTGATTTGGGGAGCAGGAGATAATGGAAAGATTGCACTCATTTGAAGTTGCTGGTGGGGAGTTGGATGTGAAGACGAAGGATGCTCTAGGGATGGAAGAAGAAGGAAATAAAATGACAGCCTTAAAGGAATTTAAGAACTAAATATTTTACTTTGATTTTTAATTATGCAGCCATGATGGAGAAGTATGGGCATGATGATGGGAACATGAGGGAGATTAAAAAAAAATGATTTCAAAAGCTACCCGTGACAGATGCCAGTTAGTAGATACAATAGAGTCCTGACAGCTTCATCATCCTCTCTGTCTGATTCAAAGGTTCCCTTAATAAGTCAGTTGAAAACACCGGCTGTATGACCATGTTTATGGAAGCCGAGAAGCTGGGGTATAAATACACTGGCCGCTCTGATGGCTTCCCATTGGTCAGAATTCTGAGACACCATGAAATGCATTGTGATTGAACTGGTGTCATTTTCATAACTGTTCATTCTGTCATCAGTAATAACATCTTCCCACTGTGGTTCAGACACTGTGCACTAAAATGATTTCCTGCACCTGCTGAAAAGAAAGTGGATTCAGGAGTGCCCGTTATGGCTCAGTGGGTTAAGAACCTGACATCATGTCTATGAGGACGTGGGTTTGATCCCTGGACTCCTCAGAGGGTCGAGGATCCAGCACTGTTGCAAGCTGTCATGTAGGCTGCAGATACAGTTCGGATCTGGTGTTGTGGCTGTTGCCTAAGCCTGAAGCTGCAGCTGCTAATTGACCCCTTAGCCCTGGAAATTCTGTATGCCACAGGTGCCCCATCCCCCCAAAATGGGCTCAGAGGAGGGACCCCTGGTGGCAACACTGAGACTGCAGCCCAGTCTCGGGGTAAAGCCCAACATTGGAGCCATGTGACAGCCGACAACCTGGGGGATGTGAAGAATGTGGCCAGGCACTGAGTTCATGAGGGGGTGGACAGAGAAGGACTAGAGTCTTTGTTCTTTCTGTCCCTATAAGACATGTTGTAGGGAACCTTGAGCTGGCCTCAGAGAGAGGAGGATGGTGGGGAGGCAGAAAGGGAAAGGGAGAGAGAAGAGAGAGACATGTAGAGAGGTGTATGGCCAGCCCCCAGATGTTCCAGCCCTGGTGACACCCCAGACGTGCACATCAGGAAGCCATCTTGGAAGTCAGCCCAGATGAATCTTCAAATGCTTCCCCCCACAGCTGTCTTCTGCTTGCAAACACGTGGGAGGTCTGTGGGGATGGGGACGGACCATAATAGCAAAGTGCTGTCTTAAGCCACAAAGTTTGGGATGGTTTGTTGTGTGCTAATACATAACTAGAGGAGGTGGCATGAGTTGGGGCAACCTCTCCTCCCATGGCCTCTCTTCTCTAACAGGCTAGCCCAGGCATGTTCCCGGGTGGCCAGACAGCATTCTCTGCAAAAGCAGAAGTAGGCAGGGCCTCTCAAGGCCTCCACTAAAAGCTGGAACCCCATCTGCTAGGCTCCCACGGCCAGCCCAGGGTCAAGGGTGCGAATGAATTCTTTTGCTCTTGATGGGAGGCATGGCAAAGTCACAGGGCCGTGGTCATGGGTATGGGGACGGCAGACCTTGGGGCCATGTTTGTAATCCATCAATGGCCACTCAGCATGGCCTGTGGGGACCCGTGAGCTGAGCTTTTCCAAACCTTTGCTCACGAAGATGCGTCAGGATATAGCATGACTGCAGCATGATCATTTCAGGTGGAGATGCTATGTGAATCACCATTCTGATCTGGAAAAGACTTTCAGTATCAATTTGTCCACCCACCCATCGCCTTTTATCAATGAAGAAACGAGGGATCAGAGATGGTGAAAGATTTCCCTAAGGGCTACCAACATGGAGTGGCATGGGAGGTGGAGAAGGCTGGGGCGAGACGGTCCAGGCTGGACCCCTCCTCTGAGCTCAGGTTCCCCTGCTATAACGTGGGGGCTGTTGTGTTGGGATATACACATTCAGAGGCCTACGTTACACGCCTGCACATGTGGTCACACTGATGATTGTGATTGCAAGATGTGACCAGAAACTTGGTCGCCTAACTCCTAATTCAATCCTCTCCTGCCACACTGGAGGCCACCACGTGAGCTTTGGATCCAGACGAACTTCTACTCAGCGACAAAAGGAAGCCTTGGTGTGGGCCATGCTGGGCTGCACACAGCCTCCCTCCTGCAGGTGCTGGCCCAGGCCTGGGAAACATGGAACACACTGGGTATCTTCTCTCTGGAAACATCAGTTTTAAGTGCTGTGTGCATGCATGCCTATGTGTGTTTGTGCACGTGCATGCGTGCTTGTGTGTGTGTACAAGCATGTGTATGCCTGGAATCAGATCATCATCTATTCCTAACAATTCCCACATCATTGTATCTGACAGAATAGATCTACTGCTTCAGAAAAATGTTGAATTTCTACACAATAGACATGTGGTCTCAATTAGAGGAATCACAAACAATGCATTGTTGTTTTTTTTTTTTTAAAGAAAATAATGGCAGAAGACTTATTCCGTGTTGATAGGGTGTGGAAGACTCAAAGCAGGGGCCTAATTGAAAATGGTGAAGGGGATGTAATTATTCAAAAGTTAATGGGCGGGGAGCTTCCATTGTGGCTCAGTGGTAGCAAACCCGACTGCCATCCATGAGGATTTGGGTGGCTCTATCCCTGGCCACGCTTAGTGGGTTAGAGATCCGGTGTTGCTGTGAGCTGCATTTTAGGTCCTAGATGAGGCTTGGAGCCCTTGTTGCTTGTGGCTGTGGTATGGGCTGGCGGCTGCAGCTCCGATTCAACCTCTAGCCTGGGAGCTTCCCTATGCCACGGGTACGGCCCTAAAAAGACAAAGAAGAAACATTAACGGACGGGTATGATACAATTATGAGGGTATATTGAGCAAAGCTATTCCTTGCTTCGTAACGAATACTGTATCAAGGAGCCAACTTATTTCTAGAAGATAAGTCTAAGGGGTACGGTCACTGTTTCAACTCTCTTTGCTAAAATGGTGTAACATTTGAGACAAATAGTCAAAAACTAGACTAGCTCCTTGGGCAGCTCACTGGGCCTAATTCCAGGTTCAAGTCGCTCTTTGAGAGGAGGCTGCAGTGTGGGCCCAAGGCTCTGTGTGAAGAGATAGGAATGCTCTGTAAACGACCTTGGATAAGGTAAGAAACTCTCATGGGCTTGGTTTTCCTCCCTAGAAATGCTGGGCTGGTGTGAGGGTGAGGGTGGAGGGTGCCCCCCACATTCTCTTACTAAACAGGATATCGCTTATATTTCATCAAATGCATTTCATAGCAATTTGAAATGAAGCCAGAGTACAACCAACTGAAAGAAGTAATGACAAGTGCCCACATGCACCTACACACACACACACACACACACACACACACCCAGAGTTTGCAAATGAGCTTCCACAAGCAAGGGCAGGGAGCAGAAAGGGGTTTATGTCATACGTTCTTAGCATTACTCTTAGCTTGGAAGAGTTTGTAATTCATCAGGGTTTATCTTAGTATAGTTTATTTATTTTATTTTATTTATTTTATTTGTTGTTTGTTTTTCCTTTTTATGGTTGCACCTGTGGCATATGGAAGTTACCAGGTTAGGGGTCAAATCAGAGCTGCAGCTGCAGGCTTAGGCCACAGCCACAGCAACACTGGATCTGAGCTGCATCTGCAACCTATGCTATAGCTTGTGGCAACCACAGGTCTTTAACCCACTGAGCAAGGCCAGGGATAGAAGTTGCATCCTCTCAGATACTATGCTGGGTTCCTAACCCACTCATCAGGGTTTTAACACCTCAGGTTGGGAACTTTTAGTTATTTGGTAATCTTCCGGAATCACTTTATTTGAGCAGAGTTTTTTTCCAAAACAAAAGAAAAATATGTTTGTTGCAACAAAGGCTCTTAGGCCTGTCTGGTTAACTCCTTCTCTGAGCCATGAGCTAGCATTTTGGAGAGAACTGTGTGCTCCTTTGGCTCCCAGATGATGTGAAAGCCTTTTGACTTGCAGTGTTGGTTTTCATCAAAGATTCACAGCTCACACTCAATGGCTCCTTTGCATGAAGATCTGTTGAACTTCAGGGACAAACATGGCTCTTTCTTTTTCTTGGTAACCCTCCCCCACCCCCACCCATGTTTGGAAAAGATCTGAAACACCCTGTCTTTGTCGAAAAGTTCGGTTTCTCGCCAAGCATGGAACTGTTTCTTGGCGCCCCAATTCTTGGGTGCCCCCATGACACCTGAATAAAGACAGTGCTTTGGTGCACGTGTGGGGGCTGGGCAAGGGCGTGGTGTGGGGGTTTTCCTGAAGGATCCCCAGGAGGAGAACGCCTACCTCCTGTTGGCTTCCCATTTGGAGGGATCTCAGTCAAACCAGGCAGTCACTGCCGCGAACTTTTGGGAGGAAGATCCACAGTGAATGTTGCTAGCTGACTTCTTATTTTTTCTTTTTTCAAAAAATCATGGTAAAGTATGCATGAAATTGACCATTTTATCCACTTTTAGGTGCACGGTTTAGCAGCTTTCAGCACATTCGGTGTGGTGCAGTCATCACCACCATCCTTCCTAGAATTCTTTCATCGTCTCAAACAGAAATTCCGTCCTCATTAAACAAGAACTCCTCATTCCCCTCCCCCAGCCCCTGCTAACCTCTATTCTACTTTCTGTCTATGAATGTGCCTATTTTAGCTATCTCATATAAGTAGAATCATCCAGTATCTGCCTTTTGGGGACTTGCTTATTTCACTGAGTGCAATGTCCTATAGGTTTAGCCATGCTGGAACCTGTGTCAGCATTTCCTCCATTTTCAGGGCCGAATAGTATTCCATCAGATGGATGGACTGCATATGGCTTATCCATTTACCATTCAATGGTTTCTTGGGTTGTTCCCATCTTTCAGCTCTTGTGAATAATGCTGCTGTGAATATGGGTATATGAATACCTGTTTAAGTTTCTACTTTCAATTCTTTTGGTTGTTGACATCAAAGTGGAATTGCTGAATCCCATGGTAATTCTGTGTTGAGTTTTTTGAGGGACTGCCAACTTTTGAGTCTTGGGATGGGGTATGTGGATGACTGTGCAGATTTTCACTAAACAGCAGCCAGCGTTTCAGGAGCAAAGCGAGGCCCTGGAGGGTTAGGAGGTGGTTAAACGATCCTTCATGGAAATTGCAGATTCAGTGCCGCCTGGTACAGAGCCTAGCAGGTTCATCATTTTGTTTTGGTTCTATGTACTTTTTCTGAAGTGCCAGTGCTGCAAGTCCTTTACCAGAACCTGCACAGGAAGGGTCTTAGATATGCAGCATGGAAGTATGAGCCTTGAAAAATCTACTGAGGTCTGCCACCACATTGAACAAATTGAATGTCAGCTCCACCCTCCCTGAGGTCCTTTCTGGACCTCAGATGTCTCCATCATGCAGTGGAGCCCAGGACACCAGCACAGAGTGTGAAGTGTGGTAAGCATGGTCCAGACAGACACATCAGGAGTTCCCATTAGGGCTCAGCAGGTTAAGAACCCGACATGGTGTCAGAGAGGTTACGGATTCCATTCCTGGCCTCCATTCCTGGTCAGTGGGTTAAGGATCCTGTGTTGCCGCATACTGAGGCAGATGCAGCCTGGATCTGGCATTGCTGTGGCTGTGATATAGGCCGGAAGCTGCAGCTCTGATTGGATCCCAAGCCTGGGAACTTCCATATGCCACGGGTGTGGCCCTAAAATAAATATGTAAAGAATGAAGATAAAAAGAGTTAGGGCAGTCAGGGATGAGATCTGAAGCTGTAGCCCTCTGATTCTGAACCCATGCTCTTCCTTTGCAGTTTGCACAGACCCTGGGTCAGTGTCTTCATCTGTAAAATGGGATCCCCAACACCGAGCTCTCAGTGCAAGGAACACACGGATGGCTTGTGTGAAGGGCCTGCCCATTCCTGGCCCTGAAAGAGCACTTCCTCTATGCCAGGCATTGCATCGGGGTTTGCAAACTTCTCCTAATGTGTGTTTCTCCCATGGTCGTTTAAGGGCAGGGTTCCAGGTCTCTTGCAGGAGCATCACAGGTGAGGGAGAGAGGGAGAACTCTGCTCAAGGCATCACAGCTACAGAGTAGTGGGGTGCATTCTGTTTTCCCAGCTCTGCTACCCAGAATTGGCCCTGGGCTGCGGCAGGAGGTCTGGGCAGTGTCTGGCAGGCTGGTGGTGTGGTGCCGCGGCTCAGGGCTGACGCCGCTGCTGGGGCCTCCTCTGTCTCTGCCCGGTTTCCTGCGTCTGGATGGGTCTGAGGTTGTGAGTGGTTTCCTGTTTCTCTGCGGCTCAGGACTGGCCTAATTGGAAAGACATGTCGGGCTGATGTGTCCGGTGTGCTGGAGATGAAATGGGTTGAGGAGTCCAGTTTGCTCAGGTCATGTCTGCAGAGGAATCTGGAACGGGATGCCTGGGGGTCCTGGAGGCTGGAGATATGAGGGTGCTGAGTGTGCAGGGGATGTCCAGGATGCTCTTTGGGTCGAGTCATGCAGACCATTTGATGCAAAACATCTTGGAGAGGGGAGTTCCTGTTGTGGCTCAGTGGTAACGAACCTGAGTGGTATCCATGAGAATGCGATGGCCCCACTCAGTGTGTTAAGGACCCAGTGTTGCTGTGGCTGTGGTGTAGGGTCTGATTTGACCCCTAGCCTGGGAACCTCCATACGCCACAGGTGCAACCCTAAAAAAAAGAAAAAACCAAAATAAACGAACAAACAAACAAAAAACCAAAGCAGCTCGAAGGGGGCAGCAGAGAGCCTGTCCTGCGAAGGGCAGTGGTCCTGGCTCTCTGAGCCTCTTTCCGAGCAGGTAGATGAGTGAGCTTCAGAAAGCTGGGAGCCCAAGCACGACCTCATGCTTTCTGTGCCCCGAAGTGCTTTACAGATGTCACTGAAGACCTGGGCTCAAAATCTGCCATCAACAGACACATAAAACTTTTAGAAAACAGTCCATTTAGCCCCCAAAGGAACATATCAGAGCACAGGATGGGTTGTGCCAGTCCCTACAGGGCAGATAAAGGAGAGAATCCAAAGAAGCAGTGTGGGTGGGGGCGGTTCTTATAAAGGCATGGTTCCCTGCTGTCCAGGGCTTATATGCAGAGTACTTTTATTTTTCTTTTTTAGGTCTGCACGTGCGGCATATGGAAGTTCCCAACCTATGCCACAGCCATAGCAACACCAGATCTGAGCTTCGTCTACAACCTGCACCAGAACTCAGGCAACGCTGGATCCCCAACCCACTGAGCGAGGCCAGGGATCGAACCCGCGTCCTCATGGATGCTAGTCAGGTTCCTTTCTGCTGAGCCCCGTCAGAAAATCCATGCAGAGTACTCCTGATCTGGCCAAGGAATCTCCAGATTCTAATTTTAGCATCTTGCTCCCAAATTTAATATTGGTCTGGAGGAGAAACACTTTGCTCTATCACTGTCCTCCTCCTTTACATGTCTGACCAACCTGTCTTCTCATCTGCAAAATGGCCATGCCGGCCTCGTCCGGAGGGTCAAAAGGACCACGAGTGTGGGAGTTTAGCATGCCCTAAGTTGCTGTTAAATACTCCAGGGCTGCTCTTTCCTTCCTAAATCACTTGTTGGTGCCTCTGGGATTCATAGTTTCTCTCCATCCATCCTGTGCTTCTTCCCTGGGGCTCCTTAGCCAGTGAGCGCAGACAGACTCGGAAGGCTGGATATCACGCTGTGAAGTGGCTTCCCACATGCCTGAGGAAACCACAGCCACAGCAAGTGGCATTCCATCCCCTGGTTGGTGGCAACTGTCCGCAGGAACACATGCTTGGGCTCAGCTCACGTCGGTGTGCGGAACAGCTTCCCCCGCCCCCCCAGACCCCGGGATCAGGAAGGAGGTCTCCCCTCTCCTGACACTCACCACTCCCCAGCCATGACCACGGGCCTCAGGTGTGCGCAGAGGTCCTGGGGTGCTCAAGGTACTGGCCAGAAGCATCTGCCTGAAGCCAGCAGAGTTCACTGTCCAGCCTGGCTGGCTTCCACTGTGGGCCCCTCACGGTGGGGGTGGGGGTGGGGAATGGAAGCAGATCAGGAAGGGAGGGGCTCCCAGCTGGTTCTGGGTAAAATAGCAGAGCAGGGGGCCGTTTTCTTCAGATTTTGAAGAAACAATGAGATGTGGCAAGGGTTTTGCTGCCAGACTTGGGCTCCATTGGAACGCTGACGCTCAGCCGCTGTGTGGTCTGGGCAGCCTGGCTCACTCCTCCAACCTCAGTTTTGCACATTTGTAGAAAGGGGGATAAGCCTGCGTGTCTGCGTGCGTGCACACGTGCACATGTGTGTGCATGGGTGGGATGATCGGCAGAGAGGAAGGTACCAAGGATGGTATCCGGCACACGGTAAGGGTTCCATGGTCAAACGCACTCTCCCCTCCTTTTCCCCCAGAGGGCTGAGGAAAGCCGCTCAGTCTTTTTTAGGCATCAATTTTTCAAGCACCTGCTGTGGATCAGGCACTTCCCTAAGTTGTACCACTGTGACTGGGGGAGCCTTTGACGCTGGTGCCACGGAGCTTGGATCGTCTGAGGAAGAAACCCATGCAGACACGCGGTTACCCCAGGATGGCCCAGGGCCATGGCAGAGGAAGTGTTGATGCTGTGGGGGCCCAGGGAAGGGTTTCTGTCCCCTTCTGCTGTTCAATAGACCTTCATTAAAGCCTTCCGTGTGCCGGGACATCCAGCAGGCCCTTGATGTACTGAGATGAAAGGTCTGTGGCTATGCTCTCAGGGAGCCCACGGTTCAGTGGGGCAGATGCACTGGTGACCAGAGAGTCCCAGTGTTTCAGATTAAGATTCCACTAGGAGAGACATTGGGGCAGAAATACGTCTTTTGAAGGTGGATTCTCATTGGAGTCCTCAACTCCATCTACTCTGAATAGCACACCCTTGACTATGGCGGAGGTCTGGGTGTGAATTTTTTTTTTTTGGCTTTCTTTTGTTAACATTTATTTTTTAAAATATATTTTAATACCATTTTAAAAGGCTATGCTCCCTTTATGGTTATTAGAAAATGCTGGCATTATCCCCCATGCTGTACAATCCATCCTTAGAGCCTCTCTTACACCCAAGAGTTGATCCCCCCCACCCCCCAACCCCTGTATTGCCGCTCCCATCCCTCTCCCCACTGGTGAGGTCATTTTCTCTACCAGTGAGTCTGCTGCTTTTGTGTTATATTCGCTAGTGTGTCCTATTTTTTAGAGTCCACATGTAAGTGAGATCATGTGGTATTTTTCTTTGTCTGACTTCGCTCACTGAGCATAAGGTGCCTTCCAAAGCTTGACTCGGCTAGTCAAGATTATAGCAGTCAACATCCATTTGTGATGAAGAGGGTGAGGGAGTCCCCCGATTATCTCAACCCCAGGGCGAGGAATTTCACCTGTGATGGCTTGTTAGATCTGAGCATAGGTAGGCACGGTTCATGTCACATCAAGAGACCAGGGAGGTGAAGTGACGTGTCCAAAGTCACCCGGCCATTGGGTAATGGAGCAGGTTTTGAACCTAAGCCTATTGCTGTCTCCGGCCTCGTGAGTTTTGTGGTTGCATAGTCCCTCCCTCAGTGTCCTCATTCTCCCTCAGAACTTGCCCCAAGGCCAAGTGCAGGGGATTTCATGGTGTCCCTCCAGTGGTCACACCTCTGGAGAAGGGACCACTGGGTAAGGCTGTGCACGCTCTCTCAAGTGGGAGGTGCAGGAGGTGCTGGTATCCCCAGGTCTGAAGGAGACTGTCTTCCTGACCATATTCGGACAAAGCCCATTGCTCCGTGTTTTTCTAATTGATCCCAGGACCGGGCAGTGGTGAGCCAGCACGAGGCATCTGCTGACTGTGTGCCATTCTATTTTTTGAGTTGGGATTCACAGGAAAGTGAAACCACATTTTTGTGCAGCCCAGCAGGGGGTGGGGCTCGGCATTTGAACAATGGGTTGGCTCCTTGGCCTCCAGACTGGGCATAGTCATATTTGGTCATGTGTGGGGCAGGAAATAATTATTTATCGGTGCTTTTATTTTCAGGACTCTGGGTAACAGGCAACTGAATCCAAATATGGTCTGAAGAAAGCTGTGGTTCCATTATATACTGTCTTCTCCTGGCCCTGGCTCTTTGAGCTTTGACAACCAGCCTTTAAGCAATTCAAACTATGCTTTCCAGTGAGATGAACACCCTTAAACTCATAGACACACGTGTTCTCCTGCACACATGCTGCTTTTTAAAGAGAGGGCTAGGAGTTCCCCTTGTGGCTCAGTGGGTTAAGAACCCGACTAGTATCCATGAGGATGCAGGTTTGATCCCTGGCCTCACTCAGTGGGTTAATGATCTGGTGTTGCTGTGAGCTATGGTGTAGGTGGCTCAGATATGGCTTTGCAGTGGCTGTGGTGGAGGCCTGCAGCTGCAGTTTCAATTTGACCCCTAGCCTGGGAACTTCCATATGCCATGGGTAAGGCCCTAAAAAGACCGCCCCCCCCCCCAAAAAAAAAGAAAAAAGAAGAAAGCAAGAAGAGAGGGCAAGAAGAAATCTTCATGTGGTTTGAACACTGGACAAGGAATTGCCTCTCAATGCCTCGGGGAAAAGGAAGACTTTGGAATCAGAGCTGGGCTGGAACACGGCTTCATCAATTACTTGTTTTAGAACATTGTGCAAGAAGTTATTTGACCTTTTAATCTCAGTGTCCTCATCTGTAAGACATGCGTGAGGGTTTCTACCCAAAAAGTGTTGCAAAGTTAAGATGTGATGATGTTCTTTGGAGCATCTTGATGCAAGAAACTATGTGTCTGTATGCTGGCTGCATTGCATCCTCCAAATTCATGTCTTTCCTAGAACCTCAGAATGTGACCTCATTTGGTGATAGGGTCATTGCAGATGAAAACATTAAGATGGTCTGGGGGATCCCTCACCCCACTATGCCTGGTATCCTAGTAAAAAGAGAAGATGCAGATACAGCGATGATGGAGGCAGGGGTGGAAGGAAGCAGATGCATGTCAAGGACGACCACCACTACCAGAAGCTGGGAGAGATCCAGGATTTGCTTCAGGGTATCAGAGAGAGCAGGGCCCTGCTGACCCCTGATTTCAGACTTTCCACCTCCAATACCATGAGAATAAATCTTTGTGCTTTAAGCCACTCGGTTTGTGGTGACCTTGTTATAGCAGCTCTAGGAGTCTAGTACCTGACCCAATATATATTTGCAGTTAACAGCCCACTTCAGAATCTGGCCCAGAAAACTAGCATTTATTATTTGCCTATACTTGCTGCCTGGAGCTGCACCAGGCCTTGGAGAGTATCTTTATATATCTTTTATTAGTCAGGCTGCCTGACCTCCAAGGGCCCAGTTCAACAAATGTTAGTTCTCCCTTCTCTTACCCTATATTCTATTGCATTTAATTCTCTACAAACAACTCAGCAAAAACAAAACAAAACAAAACAAAAAACCCAACTAAGCAAACAAACAAAAACAAACAAACCTCCCTCCAAACCAAAAAACTTTAATCTATTTTACATGAATTCCCATACGATGAAAATTCAGGACATGGGTTTATTTTACGTCGAGACCACATACACACATTCCACTTACATATATGCTTATGTACTTAGTTGCATATCTTCCATCCAGAGCCTTTTTGAACTTCATGGAGGTGTTCTGAGATAGCACGCTTGTCCTAGGTGTTCTGTTGCCTTCGAACCTCTGAGTGGGCAAATGTAATTTACGCAGGCATATATCATGCTTAGAAAGGCCAATGCCATCTCTCCAGGCCCCCGTGAACACTTAGGGCTGACAGTGTCTAAATAAACTGGCTTATTTACTGCAGTAGTTACCAGTTTAAGACTAGCTGTTACTTTAAGTAACACAGAGTGCCCAGACTAATAAATTCGCGGCGTGCCTGTTTGTTTTACTGAAGAATTTATTGCAGGAGTCATAACTGTCGGAGGGTGAGCCTGGCAAAAGGGCTGGAGCCATCATGAAGAGGATCCATCACCAGACTGACTTCCCTGCAGCCACACGGGCACTCTTTCGTCACCAAATCAAGCCTCTGAGTCTTGACCTTGGAGAAATGGTAGGGGAACGTGGGATCCAGCTTCTTGGGGACAGGCCACTCTTTCAATTGATGCAGGTGAGCATGAGTGACAGGCTGTGGGTGTGAGCCACAGAAGCCCCCTTGGAGACTGACTTCCGTGCGTTTGAGGTGTGCTTCGTGCCAACCAGGGGAAAGGGAGCCCAGCTTTCCGACCCTGGCTAACTGGAGGGTGGCCAGTGGGAAAAACCACATGAAACATGCGGAATCTTTTACTCCCTATTCCTAATTCAGTTTGACTCTGTTTTTAGACCAGCTAGGGGCCTGGGACGGGACGTGAGATGAGACTGGGGGCATTGGATAGGGCTGTGTAGCAGCTTGAAGCAGAGGCTTTGAGTCAAGACAGGTAAATTGCAATCTTGAAATGGTAATCTAAAAGTTGAATGACAGTGGAAAAAAGGTGTATTAAATCTTCTAGGTCCTGCATTCCTCCTCTGAAAAACTGGGATAAAATAATCATCTACTGTATGAAGTTGTTGGCCAGAGGAGATGCTGGTCCAAGCGCCAGAACCTATGACGCACCTAATACATGGCAGCTGCCAATGGTACTTAGCAAAATCACTCACAGACTCTGGGATCCAAGACAAGGGGGAAGATGAGAGGGAGGAGAGCTAGTCTGGCTGTTCCCTTCCTACCTTCTCACAGAAGGGGAAACTCCTTGCATGGAAGGGCCAACGACTTGTCCAAGGTCATGCTGCAAACACGGGCGTCTTTTCTTCATTTTCTTTTTACTTCTGAACCTATGACATATGCAAGTTCCCAGGCTAGGGGTTGAATCAGAGCTGTAGCTGCAGGCCTATGCCACAGCCACAGCAACACTGGATCTGAGCCACATCTTCGAGCTATACCACAGCTCGAGGCAACGCCGGATCCTTAACCCACTGAGAAAGGGATTGAACCTGTATCCTCATGGATACTAGTTGGGTTCTTAACCTGCTGAGCCACAACAGGAGCTCCACGTGTGGCCATGTTGGGAAGAAACTAGGAGGTCCCCCAAGCCGTAGTCCTGATGTTCCGTCATTCGTTCATTACAAACCATTACTGAGCATGTTCTGTGGCTTCAGCAGAGGTGGAAGAAGAGACAGAATAATTGTCTGCCCTGCCAGGTGGGGCCTCAGACCCCTCTGGATCCCAGGTGGGAGTCCCAGGACCTGGCGCACAGAGGAGGAGCAGGAGAGGTTTGTGAAATGAGGATGCGATGGTTCCTGCCCCGCAGGGTGAGCAGGGAGATGATATAAAAGCAAGGAAAGGGTTTTGAGGGAATTTAGGGTGGGAGGGCTTCAAGGGCAAGAAATACCCCCTCTTGGTCTTGATGGTCATGAGCCGTTCAACCAGGCAGACAGTGGGTAAGACATCCAAACCGAGAAAGCAGTAGATGCCAAGGGCCTTCGGAGTTAAACAAAAATCTCCCAGTGCTGCAGAAGCGTAGGTTGATTGTGCAGACGAGCCTTGTGTTGGGAGGGGTACATCTGGAGGAATCCTCCCTGGCTGTGCCTTCCGTGCACTCTCTGTTAGCATCCTGATGCCGTGTGAGTCAGAGAGGAGAGGGGCGGCCCTTGCAGGAAACCAAGGCTTTGAGGCTGAAGCGATTGGCTTAGTGGTAGCATTGATTTGTTCATTAAATTTTTGTTTTTTTACTTTATTTTGTTTTATTTTTAGTGCTGCACCCAAGATATAAGGAAGTTCCCAGGGGTCAAATCGGAGCTGTAGCCGCAAGCCTATGTCACAGCCACAGCAACGAGGGATCTGAGCTCACCACACAGACTGCTGACCCACTGAGCGAGGCCAGGAATGGAACCTGAAACCTCATGGATACTAGTTGGATTTGTTTCCACTGCGCCCTTATGGGTAGTCCCCCCATGTTTTTATTTTTTGTCTATTTTTTTTTAGGGCTGCACCCACAGCATATGGAGGTTCCACACTAGGGGGTGAATCAGAGCTGGCCTACACCACAGCCACAGCAATGCCAGATCTGAGCTGCTCCAGATCTACGACCTACACCACAGCTCAAGGCAATGCCAAATCCTTGACTCACTGTGCAAGGCCAGGGATTGAACCTTATGGATGCCAGTCAGATTCATTTCTGCTGAGCCACAACAGGAACACCCCCCCTTTTTTAATTGAATGATAACTTTAATGCCTTCTTTATAAGTGTGTGTATATAAATTGTTTAACGTCTGAAAGGTGTTAAAAATAATGTTAAGAGTGGACATTCTTCTATATGTGTATAACTGGGTCACTCGGCTGCACCGCAAAAGTGGGCATGGCACTGCCAGTCAACCATACTTTAATTTAAAAAAAGGAAAAGAGAATAGATATTCTTGCCTTATTCGTAATTGAAGGAGATTGTTGTTTTATCAATAAACAGGATGTGTATGTCTTGAGGCCTACAGATACCCACAAACATATTTACCATGGTAACAAGTGTCTTTATTATTATTATTATTATTATTGCTTTTTTCTAGAGCCGCACCTACAGCATGCAGAAGTTCCCAGGCTAGGGGTCGAATTGGAGCTGCAGCTGCTGTCCTACACCACAGCCACAGCAACGCAGGATCCGAGCCATGTCTGTGTCCTATACCAGAGCTCATGGCAACACTCACAGCACACTGGATCCTTAACACACTGAGCGAGGCCAGGGATCAAATCTGCATCCTCATGGATCCTAGTTGGGTTTGTTAACTGCTAAGCCATGAAGGGAACTCCCTCTTCTTCTTTTAAATGTTATTTTTATTAGAGTATAGATGACTTCCAGTGTTGTGTCAACTTCTGTGGTACAGCACAGTGAGGCAGTCACACACATACATAAATTCTTTTTCTCATACTATCTTCCATCATGTTTTATCCCAAGAGACCGGATAGAGTTCCCTGTGCTGTCCAGGAGGCCCTCATTGCTGATCCATTCTAAATGGAATAGTTTGCATCTACCAACCATTCATTCATTTTTTTTCACTCCACACAGAACCAACTACCTAATTTGTAGGGGCCAATGCACCATGAATATATGAGACCTTTCTTCTGAAATTAAGAATCTCAAAACAGCAATAGCAGAGCATTAACTCAAGTGAAGGGCCCTTCTACAGTTGGGGCCAGGTGATTCCTCACAGATCCCATGGCCACGAGGTCAGTCCTGATTGCCCTGACACTGACGGGTGTTTATTATATGCCAGAGCAGTTCTAGTCACTGGGGACCCAGCAAAGAACAACTGGAGGTGATCTTTCATCTGGAGTCTAGGGGGGGAAGACACAGTAAACAAGTCGACAAATGGGTGAATGAGATGGTTGAAGAGAGCTAAGGAGAGGATGAAGTGTTTCGGGGGAGGGGTGGAAAAGGTCATGCTGGGGGCATCACTGAGGTGGGGAGCTGACGTCTGGATGAGACGTAAAGATCTGGGGGGAGGAACCTTTCAGGCAAAAGAAAAACAAAGGACCTGCACCAGGAAAAACTTAGAGCATTTGGGCATCTGCAAGCATGCTGGTGTGGCCGTGGGGGCAGTGAGATGGTTGTAGAAAGATGTCACGGGGGCCCTCTGGGATGTGTGAGGACTCCAAGGTTACTCTAAGAGCAGTGGGAGGCACTGGACAGTATTGAAGAGAGATGACCAGACAGTAGCTGAGAGGCCCTTGTTCCAGGATGGTGCTTCACCAAACTCTCTTGTCAGGGGCCTGGGGCTCCAGAGGCTCAGATGCCTCTGGTTGGTAGGATGGCTCAGGGGACAGTGACATGGGCAGGATGCTTTTGACCTACAAAAGCAAGTAGAGCATTAGATAACCACATGCATAGCTCTCCTATACTTGGGCCAAAGAAACCATGAAAAAATGGGATGGCTGACCACATGGCCTGTGGTCTTACTCACTTGTTTTACAGGTTCTTCTCTGATGCCAAACTTTGTGGCGAGAATGAATAAATGGGAGTTCCTATTGTGGCGCAGTGGTTAGGGAACCCGACTGGTATCCAGGAGGACTCGGGTTCGATCCCCGGCCTTGCTCAGTGGGTTAAGAATATGGCGTTGCTCTGAGCTGTGGTGTGGGTCACAGGTGCAGCTGGGACCCCATGTTGCTGTGTCTGTGGCATACGCTGGTGACTACAGCTCCAATTGGACCCCTAGTCTGAGAACCTCCATATGCCTTGGATACGGCCCTACAAAGACAAAAAAATAAATAAATAAATAAATAAATAAATAAATAAATATTCTTTTATTAAATATTCTGGTAATTATGGAAAAATGAAAGCAATTAAGGGAAGAGAAAAAGTTTAAAAAATCTAATTTTAAATCAGAAATAACAATTGTTACGTTCAGTAATCATTATTTTGGGCATCGTAATGCATGCATTAGGAAACAAATTAAAGTATACCTAGAAAAACGTCTATTTCTAGAAAAATGTAATTACAATTTTAATAAGAATCAAGTGCATTTTTTACTTTATAAGGAACCTGATCTTCAGATAAATATTTCTTCGTTAAAAATGAGATAAAATTTTGCAGCATGGTACTGGCAGAAACACAAACATATGGATCAATGGAACAGAATAGAGAGCCCAGAAATAAATCCACACACCTACAGTCAATTAATCTTTGACAAGGGAGGCAGGAATATAAAATGGGGAAAAGACAGGCTCTTCAGCAAGTGGTGTCGGGAAAGCCGAACAGCCACGTGTAAATCAGTGATGTTAGAACACAACCTCACACCATACACACAAAAATAAACCCAAAATGGCTTAAAGATTTGCATTCAAGATGCAACACTGTAAAACTCCTAGAAGAGAACACAGGCAAAACATTCTCTGGTATAAATTGTACTAGTGTTTTCTTAGGTCAGTCTCCCAAGGCACTAGAAATAAAAGCAAAAATAAACGATGGGACCTAATAAAACGTATAAGCTTTTGTACAGCAAAGAAAGCCATAAACAAAAAGAAAAGACAATCTACAAAATGGGAGAAAATATTTGCAAATGATGTGACTGACACGGGCTTAATTTCCAAAATATACAGTTCCTACAACTCAATAACAGCAACAAAAAACAACCCCCCAAAAATGGGCAGAAGACTTAAAAAGATGTTTCTCCTAGGAAGATCACAGACGGTCAATAGGCATGTGAAAAGAGGCTCATCATTGCTAATCATTAAAGAAATGCAAGTCAAAACCACTATGGAGAACAGTACGGAGGTACCTTAGAAATCTATACATAGAACTATGGAATTGATCCTGCAATTCCACTCCTGGGCATCTATCCGGACAAAACCCTCCTTAAAAAAGACACATGCACCTTCATGTTCATTGCAGCACTATTCACAATAGCCAAGACATGGAAACAACTCAAATGTCCATCAACAGATGATTGGATTAGGAAAATGTGGTATATATACACAATGGAATACCACTCAGCCATAAAAAGAATGAAATAATGCCATTTGCAGCAACATGGCTGAAACTAGAGACTCTCATACTGAGTGAAATAAGTCATAAAGAGAAAGACAAATACCATATGATATCACTCATATCTGGTATCTAATATACAGCACTAATGAACCTTTCCACAGAAAAGAAAATCATGGACTTGGAGAATAGACTTGTGGCTGCCCGAGGGGATGGGGTGGAAGAGGGAGGGACGGGGAGCTTGGGGTTGACGGATGCAGACTATTGCTCTTGGAATGGATTTACAATGAGGTCCTTCTGTGTAGCACTGAGAACTATGTCTAGATATTTACATTGTGGCATGACAATGGGAGAAAAAATTATGTATACATGTATGTATAACTGGGTCCCCATGCTGTACAGTGGAAAAAATAAATAACAACAACAACAACAACAACAAAACTACAATAATGTACCATCTCACATGAGTCAGAAGGCCATCACTAAAAAGTCTACGAACAATAAACACGGAAGAGGGTGTGGAGCAAAGGCACACTTTGAATCCTACACTGTTGATGGGAATGTAAGTTCGTGCAACCACTATGGAGAATGGTAAGGAGGTTCCTAAAAAAAACTCAGAGTGGAGTTGCCATATGATGCAGTAATCCCACTTCTGGACATATACCTGGGAAAAACTATAATTTGAAAAGATACATGCACCCCTATTTCATTGCAGCACTATTCACAATAGCCAAGACATGGAAACAACCTGAATGTCCTTAATGTATGAATGGATAAAGAAGATATGGCACATGTACACAATGGAATACCACTCAGCCATAAAAAAAGAATGAAATAATGCCATTTGTAGCAACATGGATGGACCTAGAGATTACCATACTCAGTGAAGTGAGTCAGACAAAGACAAATAAGACAAATACCATATGCTATCACTTATATGTGGAATCTAAAACATGATTCAAATGAACTTATCTATGAAACAGAAAGAGACTCACAGACATAGAGAACATACTTGTGGTTGCCAAGGAGGAGGGGGTTTGGGGAGGGATGGGGTGGGACATTGGGATTAGCAGATGCAAACTATTATATATAGAATGCATAAGCAATGAGGTCCTACTAAACCCTAACCCTAACCCTAACCCCTAACCCTAACCCGAACCCTAACCCTAACCCTAACACAGGGAACTATATTCAATATCCTGTCATAAACCATAATGAAAAAGAATATATATTTATATATCACTTTGCCATATAGCAGAAATTAACACAGCATTGTAAATCAACTATGTCTCAATAAAATAAAATAAAAATAAAATTTGAAAATGAGGTGGACGTTTTGGGAAAAACTTGAGATTTTCAGAAGAACATCTGAAAGTTAAGGAGTTATCTATTCATTTTTCATAATCTGTGAAAAGTGAAAGTGTTAGCATGTCAGTGCTTCCTTTTGCATCTCTCCCTCCAGTCCCTGATTTTTGTTAGTTATATTATTTTTGCATTTAAAATTTATATTGTTGCACAAATTTTGCAATTCGCTTGTTCTTTTTTTTTTTTTTCAGCGTATGGAAGTGCCCAGGCTAGGGGTTGAAATGGAGCTGCAGCCACTGGCCTACACCACAGCCACAGCAATGTCAGATCCAAGTGGCATCTGCGACCTACGCCACAGCCCATGGCATCAATGGATCCTTAACCCGCTGAGTGAGGCCAGGGATCGAACCCACATCCCCATGGAGACTAGTAGGGCTTCAACCCTACTGATCCACAACAGGAATTTCTACTTGTTCTTTAATCATATTTTTACAGCTACTTAATGGTACTTCTATATGTGAATGGACTGCAAGGCTTCCACTAGTCTTAAGAGAGCTTCTCCAGTCCTGAGCTCATTATTTTTATCCCAGCATAATTTACTGGGTTTATAATCCAGTATATTTTAAAGAATGTCTCACGGCTGCTATGGCTCCTTAGCTATTGCATCCTTGATGGTATCTATAACTTTTGTGGTTGAAGGCCAGTGTGGCTTTGTATGAAATTTGGGGGTTATATTTTCTTTTCTGGCACTGAATATTTTGGTATATCTAGGTAATTTGCTTCTCATTTAAAGGACTTTATGATTTTTTTTCCCTTTACACTTGAACAAGGGATTTAGTTTAAGGTTAAACATGTTTTATCATTTTTTTCCCCCCTGACCTGTTTAAGTATTACATGCTCTGTAGAATTTGGTCTTCATGTAAGAAAACTTTCTTTTAAGATATCATTGAAAGTTCTTTGATTACTTTCTGCAGAAATGCTAGTTATATACTTACTCTTATTCACCTCTTTTCTCTGTATTAACCTTTCTGTAATACTTTTTTTGTTGCTTTTCTTTTCCTTTTTAAATTGTGTGATTTCTTCAAGTGCATTCTCCAAGTTTTTTAAAAAATCAATTGTTTGTCTTCTTACTTCTAAAGTGGGTTTTCATCTCCAATAACATCTTTAAAATGTCTTCGTTTTCTAGATTATCAATTCTTTTCTTAATCTGATAATCTCTTTGTACCACTGTATGACTTCCTTTGGTTCATCTATGCAGAAAAAAATTCCCTCAGGATTATTTTTCTTAGCTTTTTCCATAACATGAAAAAACTCCTCCTGCAATATAAGGACATACCTTTTGTTTATATTTCTTTTGTGTTTTTTTAAATTTAAAAAGGTCTTAAATTATAGTTGATGTACCACATTTTTTCAATTTCTGTTGTGCAGCAAAACGACCCAATCACAGAGTTCCCTGTGCTGTACAGTAGAACCCTTCTGCTCACCCATCTATTAACATCTTTTCATGGCTAAAATTTTTTCAGGATCCCTATAGAAAAATGATATGAAGGACAGGAGTAAAGTGAGCTGGCACGATGGAACACTGTGAGAATGGAATCTTTCATTCTATTCACAAGATCTATTATTTCTCTTGTCCTGGGGGATGTCTTGCCTGAGTTTTCAATATTCGATACGTTGCTGTGGCTGACAGCCTGGCCACAAATTCTCTGTGCTACAATCTTGAGTTTGCTGCCTCCTCTCCCTCTCAGAAACCCACTTGAGCTCTATTCATTTCATTGGCAAGGGGGCAATGGTGTGCTTATTCCTGGGGCTCACTCTTCTTTAGACAACCCATTACTCACCTCGCCTGTATTGAATACACCACCCTAGAGTTTTAGTCAAGTACTGGCTGCCCTGCTCAAAAAATCCGCATTTTAGGGGCGATACATTCCACTTGCGATCCAAACTGGAGGCTGTCGTTTCGTTGCTCAGCATCCTCCACCACCTAGGTTTAGATCAGGTGGTATTTGGCAGGCGTGTCCCATAGTTTGCGTTCTGAAATGGTGGTAATGCCTCTTATTATATCATTTGAGAATGATATAAAGAAGATTACCATTTTGGGTAGGGTTTGATAGTTGAGGGTAGAGAAAAAACCATTTTCTCTACCATCTTCAAGTGAACTAGTCTTGTGATTCTCAGATTAAAAGAGATGAGAATCCAGGGCCTTTACATCTCCCTAAACATAAGACACTTTAGTTTAAGAATCTGGACTAAAATTACAGGGTCAATATTTACTTTGTAGTCCATGTTTGCCAAGTGGAACTTGAGCATAACAATGGTAATATTGACTAGAGCAGATTGAATGCTGACTCTGGTGTAGATCCTTGGCCAGATTCTTTGTTTATTTCACTTTTTTTTTTGTCTTTTTGTCTTTTGAGGGCCGCACCTGGGGCATATGGAGGTTCCCAGGCCAGGGCTCCAATCGGAGCTACAGCTGCCAGCCTATGCCACAGTCATAGCAACACCAGATCTGAGCCGCATCTGCAACCCACACCACAGCTCACGGCAATGCCAGATCCTTAACCCACTGAGAGAAGCCAGGGATCGAACCCACAACCTCATGGTTCCTAGTTGGATTCGTTTCCAATGTGCCATGACGGGAACTCTTGTTTATTTTACTTCTAATCCAAACAGCAATCCCTGTGAGGGGACACTTGCTCACCCCATTCTGCCAGAGAGGAAAGAAGAAACCAACACTAGGAAAGATCAGGTGACTGAATGTTAAACCACCGAGCTTACGTTCAAGGTCAAGTCCGTGATCTCCATGCCCACTTCCTTTTCTCCTCTTTATGCTCTAGGTTAGGGCTAAAAGTCAAATTTTAAGACAGTAGAAAGTGCAGTGAACCTAACAATTTTTTTTCACGCTCTTTTTAGCGTATTGAATTTTCAGGGGCTATGTTCATAACCCCTGGTGGCTCCTCTGACACCAGGCCCCTTCTCCTGGCTACTCTTCCCTTGGCTGGCTTGTCATCAGTGTCTGCTCATTAACTAGTTCCTAATGAGGATAATGAAGAGGTGCTCGGATAATAAGGGGATCTCTTTCTTGGGGCATTTACAGCTGTTGTTAACTGGCTCAAGAATTCAGTCTGTTCCTGGAATATATGTCTTGCACTGGGCTCAAGAGAACTAACTTCCAAAACCTTGTAAACGTGAACCTTGACCGTGGCATCCTCCTCCTCACTCAGGCACTGCAGATAACACAATGGGAGACACTCCACTGAAAATCTGTACGCTGCCTTATCTCCCACTTCTCTTACCTCCCTCCTCTTGCTGTGTCCAGCTTTGGCTGAGGGGATAACTCAGCACCTGTGGAGGGGAAGCAAACGAACCGGGCTCCTCCTGTGTATTCACCTCCATCTTCCGGTGAGAGCACAGCTCTCCGGCCACGATGGTTGATGCTATACTACCAGTCATGGGGGTGGGTGCTGTTGCTGAACAATCCTTTCCTCTTTCGTATTTGCTAAAATTAAAAGTGTTTTACCTTTTCAAAAGCTTTTTTTTTTTTTTTTCTTTTTGAATGAGACCAGCAGTGACTCTTCCACACCATTGCTATGAGTGACTAGTAACCTCGGTCATGGAAATGCGTCAGACCGTACTGAGAAAATCTTCCGCGCCAGTTCAACACAGTAGTTGCATCAGGCTCTTCTCAGAAAACTTGGTTTCCTCATGCCCCAGCCAGAAAAACCTACTCCCCATTCCCAAAGTTTTACCTTGAACTTGGCCTCCCCCCCCGGGTACTCCGTGGGTATCTCCATCACTGCATTTTCCACATGTGGAAATGATCCGTGTCCTTCTTCCTGAGGTATTCCTTGAGCTTCCATCTTCTTGAGAAAGCTTCTCCTTGCTTCTTCAGCATCCAGCTCAGAGAGGGGCGAGCGCTTAACTGTCTAGAGCGTATTTCCCACAGGGCATTGTGAAAGGCTAACATTTATAAAACATTCCTTGAAAAATGGCCTCATCAGCAAAGGGTGATGGGAGGGGAACCTGTCTTCCTGCAGATACAGAAGCCCGAGCTGGCGTTTACATGCAGAGCCTGCCCATAAGTCCCAGGGCCCACCTCCAAAAGAGCTCTCTGTTAAAACCAGTAGTTGCTAGATGTCAAGACCCTTCTTTTCTACGTTGGAACCTTGACTCGACTTTCCAGTGACTGAGAAGCCAAGGAACCTCTTAGGACTGTTAAAACCTTGAGCCAACGCAGTGCATTCAGGACAGGATTGAGCAGAGGCAATTAAAATAAACAGAGGTTTTTAAAAAAGTCAGAGGCCCTTGTATATACATACCCACGTCTTCACACGTACTCTGGGCACACAGTCTATCTTTCCATATTTTCTCCTTCTCTACTGATTTTATAGAAACATTCAACAAAGATAGGATAATAAAATTCATACCGTATAAACTCATACAGTGTAACATTTATAGATGCCGCTTAAGTCCTGGTTTTAAAGAATGTAAAAGGCATTATAATGAGAATGACATAAAATTTCAAATTTTCGGCGAAGAGGATGTTCCAACTTCATATCTTCCAGAGGTTATTTTTGGCCACACGTCATCTTCATGGGGACTCAGTGGATATTGTAGCCAGTGAAAATTTTAGTCAGAGAAACAGTAAGATCTCACTGGTGTTTTGGGAGCCTTTCCCAGACAGCTGTGTGGAAGATCAGTCAAAAGGTAATAGAAGACAGACGAAGATTCCTTGCAATGGGAATAGAAGCCAGACTCCCTCTCTCAAAAATCCTTTACTCTTGTTCAAGGAACCATCATTTCTGAGACTCTAAGAGCCACCCTGGGCATTTCATCTTTTGGTTTCAACACTGCTCCACACCGGAGCTAGAAGGGAGAAGGAGATTATAGTTTTTAGGGGTTGGAAGGTCATCTAAAGAGCAAACGGTGTGACCACTTCATTTTGCACGTAGGGAAGCCAAGGACCCAGCGAAGAAAACAGCTGTTCACCATCCCTGGGACAATGTAAATACGGAAACCGGCATCTGCTCCTCACAGCTGGGCTCCCAGCCCCAACCAGGAGGCCCATCCTGTCTTGGCCCGAGTGGGAGACATTTAAGGACCCTGACACGCTGGGACTTGGGATCACCTTCCCTCACTACGTGATTTTTGCCTTAGTTTGGGAAACTGTTTCTGCTTTGTTCTCGTACGTACATCCATCTTTAGCTTTGACAGGTGCTCCCCATGTCCAGGGAACCTGTCTTACAGAGTTGGCCACTATCTGATTCTTCTAGGCCTGAACTCCATCCAACTCTATTGGTTAAGATTATTCTATTGTCGGGGGATGGAACCCAACTCCACCTGACTTAAACCGAATAAAATGAGATTTATGGCATCCCATAACCAGGGAGTCCAACAGATCTTCTTGTTTCTGGCATGGCTGCATCCAGGAGCTGTATGATATCACGTGAGCCTGGTTTCTTTTCATTGCTCCTTCATGTTGGCTTTGTTTAGGTGCTATCACTCCTTAGGTGGCCCCCTAAAACTCATGAGCTCAGCAACATCCTTAGAAAGAAAGCATCCTTTACATGATAATTCAAGGGTTTCCCTGCTGGACTTTGGTATGTGGAAGTGGCATAAGGCAACCTCGCTTGACCATGCAGATTGACAATAAGAGAATGAATTTTCCCAGAAGGAAACGAGGGTGCTCGTCACCAGGAAGAAAGGATAATCTCGTTTGTGTGGGCAACGCCGGCACACCTCCGCAATGACTGTCTTGCTTCTCTATCACCCGGGATTGACATCCTGGATACCCTTGGCCTGGCGGCCATCCCCGAGGTCTACTCATGGACCCCTTTAAAGAGGGCTGCTCTCATCACTTTCAGAGATAGGTTGTTCAATTTTTCTGTCTTCAGGTTAGAGTTCAATACCCCCCTCCAGCACAGATGGCTCGCCTAGGCCATCACCTGCTGTTGCTGTACCTTTATGATGCTTTATCTGGATTGGTGGACCCTCCCAGGACTCCACAGTCCCATGGCTTAGCCTGGTCCCATTTCCGTTCCTTCCCTGTAGACGCCATCCTGTGTCAATGACTGGGATCATGTATCTCTGGCATTAGATCCCTTCCAATGCCCCCCCCGCCCCGGCCCCAGCAAGTTAATGGCTCATGAGGGACTTAAAGCCAGGTCTGTCTGTTGTGGCCTTTGTGCTCTTGCAAGGTGGTGGCCACATTAGGAAATCCAACAAAGGAATGAACACAAAGAAGGCCTGAGTGTGAATGTCACTTAGCCTCCAGTCAGAAGAGAGGAAACCAAAAGCAGAGTCTAGGTTGCTACTGAGTGTTTTTGTTATCGACGGGCACCGAAGCACTGCCATCCTGGGAGCAGGTTCTCTGACATGCGACATGCGGGGGAAGCCTTGACATCGTTAACTTGTGGGGGAGGGAGGGGGGAGATGTCCCCGGGACGTTTTGGCAGCCTTGCAGGAAAAGGAAGGTGACGGTGTGTTTCACATTGAACTTGGCATAAATGGGAGTGATGGGGGTGTTCAGAAGAGATCAGATGGTACTTCCAGTTTGTCTGTAAGAGCCTAATTACTGACCTGACACCCGTTGCTTCAAATAGGCCCAGGAAGCAGCTAAGTGGTATATGGAAGCATCTGGTAATGCAATTACCCTGTCAGCTCTTTATCCACTTGTAGCCCTGTCATTAGACACTTTTCTCCCCCTTGATATTCTTAAAATGTAGAGTTACCAACCAGAGCAATTTAAAATGATATATAGTTATTTTTGACTCCTCTCCTGTCGAGGGAGAACTTCATAAATGATGTCACAATAAACGAAATGTGAGAGAAACCTCAGAAATGAAATTTGTAAGGGCGAAGACTGCGGGAGGAAGAGAAAGATCATTGCCAGGGCTCCTGGGTGCTAATGAAGTAACGGGGAAGCCGAGCTAATGAGTTCCGAGGAGGGGTTGTTGTCAGAGGTTCTGAAGTAATAGTGAGGAGTTATGGAGCCGGCAGGCAGAGACAGAGGCATTCAAAGTGGCCCCCACGGGTCTCGGAAAGGAGAGGCGAGAAATTAGGGGGATAGGTCCCCTAACTAGGTAAAAACTCAGGAATACGAGAGAGATGGTGAGGGGAGATGGGAGCCCTAGGACCTCGGAGAGATGTCAAAGGCGGAAGATGGAGCACCCTCTGGAAGGCACGTGATTCCTCATTTTTCTAAAAATGGGGAGCAGAGAGTGGGAGTGAGGAGAACAGAGTTTTTCAGCCCTGTCTCCAAGTTAGTAAGGATGATTTGAAAGAGGAGGGTGGGGGGTTGAAACCATTGAGGTTGATGCCGGGTTTGGGGGCACCAGAAATTAGCAACACTTGGATGGAGTCGCCCATGGACAGGTCTCGTTCTTTCTGCATTTGGCTGAAGAGGGATTTACAATTCAGCGAGGTTTAATTATGTGTGCACCCAAGGCTCACTCAGCTCCCAGGTGGTGCAACTCTGATGGCACTCAAGGTTTTTTTGGAATTTGCTGTGAAAATGCAGACAGCTCACAGCATAAGTGAGGGAGGTAAATATATACACCTCAACAAAGATGTTACGGAAAGGAGTGAGAACAAAGGTATCGCCCCTGGACTCATTCCAGCCTCCTTCCTCCTCAGGTTGCTATTTCCCCCTGTCAGAAGTTTGTGTGGGCATTGACTTAGATCGAGGAAGTCAGATGGTTTTAGGAGCTCCATAGGCCTCTGGAAAAGTGATAAAATCCTCTGTGTAAACAGTCTTAGAAAGATGATACTGACCAAATTATTTAGGGGAAGTCTTAAGAGAAACAGAAAATTTTAGTTGGCTGATTACTAAGTGCATCTGCCACAACTCTAGGTTATGAAGGTTTTCCTCAGTATATCTCTCGTTTCTCTTGTTCTTTCCTTAGGAACCTGCTCAACCTCCACCGCATGCCAGCTCCTGTGCTGGACTGGGGGCGCTGGAGATGAAAGCCAGAGAGGTCCCAAGGAGCTTTCAGCCTGGGGAGGGAGGCTCATGTTTATCAGTATCCTCTCATGTGGAAATCAGTCATGATGTATGGTTTATTCTCATCTCCATGACTGCCTTCGATTAGATGGACATCTCTCTTGCACATCTCTGTCCTGTCCACAAAAGCATCCTCAGTTTCACAAACGTTGGGAGATCTGTCAAGATTGTGATGTTTTGCACGCCTCCATGGAAGTGTCTTCACATTTTAACATGATTACATCACTACCTGCACATCACACAGAATGGCTTATTCACAGGTAAGTTTGACCTAGCCCTGGGAACCCAGCACTAACAGGGTAGCCAGAATTCAAAGGATTCGTATTGACTGTATGGATTAATCCCTGAATGTTTGAGCAGGTGGGTTTTTCTCCAGATTTCCTGTCTGTAAATGACCCACTTGGAAGCCGGCTTCTCATAAATGACAGGCTGTAGTCTTTTTACAGGATTCCAAAATCTCAGAATTGATCACATTTCTTTTTTTTTCTGGGGCTTCCAGGAAGCTCAGAGCCTATGTTTGGCAAAATATTAGAATGATATGGCTTGCCTTTCCAGTGACTCACCCAAGCAATTGCTTTTTTTCCCTTTTTACTATAGAATCACTCTGATTCCTTCCTCTATTTATGTTATTCTGTAGCCTTGTCAACTCACTTTTTTTTTCAAGGGGAGTTGTAAACTTCTTTTTAAGTGATCCTGTTATGAGAGTCATCTTGGTGGCCACGCTCCTTCAACAACTTGGGCATTGACGGTAGATTTCCTGCACACTCCTTAATGATAACCCTCCCTCCCTTGTTCTCCCTGAGGGTCTCTTAGACAGAATACGGTATTGCACACCAGCACATTCAGATGAAAAATCCTATCATTGGTGATAACTTCAAATGATAGAATCTTAATAAACTTTCTGTGTTTGATTGGCTGGGATAACGAGAGATACATATCATGTGTGATAGCCGCATGACAGAAGATAAGCTGGTCATCATTTTCAGATAAAAATGCCCATCCATCCACAGATTGCAATCAGGGGGCTGCCATGGAGTTCTTAGTCTATTCCAGTTAATTAAATGCTAAATGAAATTCAGAGTTCTGGCTCCTAGAGATTCAACAATCTGTTCCCATGTGCTGCAAAGGCACAGAATGTAGAAACTGAAAAGTTTGCAGAGAACCTAGTAGCTACTCATGAAATCCTTGTCCCCTTGGCAGTTCCCTTCTTCTGAGAACTCACCTGCAACGCTAAATGGGGGGAGGGTTTTGCCAACCTCCCTGCTTGCTCTGATGGCTGTGGGTTACAGGTTCTGGGAATTATACCTGAACATCTCTGGGGGCACCATGATTCTGTCTATCACATCCAATATACACTTTATTGAAACAAAAGGAAAAATAGATGGGTAAGAAATTATAGAAGACATAATAGGAGAGTTTTTTTTCCTCCAGAGATGAAAGGATATGTAATTGAACTGTAATTGAATGAGAGCTTCTCCAAGTGGGAAGCAGAATGAGTGAAAAAGCCCATTTCTAGACATGCCAATGTGTATTTGAGACACTGAGGATAAACCACTTTCCTAAATGTTTTGACAGAGAGGGTAGAGGGAGTGGGGAGAAGAAGGAGAGAGAGAAAGAGGAAGAAAAAAAGGAAGAGGAAAAGAGAAAAGAGAAAATGGTGGGGGGTGAAGATTGAAGATGGAGAGAGCAAAGAGGCAGCTGGGATGAGGCCAGGGTCAAGGGCACGGGGGGCCGAGAGCCTTGGAAGAAGGAAGGGAAGATGCTTTGTTTACCTGAATCCCTAGTGTCTTCATGGCCCGGTATGCAGTAGAAGCCAGGTTTGCTAGTTTGTTAAATAAACAGTAACTGGGTTCTTAACTGTTAGCTGTTATTTATTATGTTTAGCTCTGCTACCCCAGGATCAATCTGAGGCATCATCAAGTTGCAGAAAATAGGTTGACCAAATTCAGTAAGACTCAGTGTCAGCTCATCAACAAGGTGCTTTGGGAGTTTTTCCAATTTCTCTTATTCAAAATGTCAGCCTGGAATTGTCACCTGGGAGGGAGTCTTCTCTCACCGCCCCTCTGAGGGTTTGCTGATATCAGTGCCTGCTGGGGAAGCATTACGGTGCGAGAATATTCCAGAAAGAGCCATATTGCTTGGCATTATTTAGACAGGACCATAGCAAGGAAAGACAAAGAAACCTTCAGGTAAAGCTTGTGACTATTGTACTATTATAAAACATACAGACTCATGGAAGCGGCCGACATGTTTGGCTTGGTTGAATTTCTGAGCTAAGTAGTCCTTGGGTTTTTGTTTTCTGACTGGCTTATTCATATTTTCTCTGACTTTCCCACCGGACACATATTTATGGGGCACCCACGTGTAGTGACGAAAACAGTGGCTCTTTCAACTACATCTGCACACACTGTTTCCCCTGCCAAAATGCTCATCCCTCCTCATCTGATTCTGATCATCTTCAAGACTCACCTGAGCTCTCTTTCCCCCTAAAAGCCTTTCTTTCCCCTAGGCCCCAATCCAGTCAGGGTCAGCTGCTCCTCTGGACTTTATTTCTGACCATAGAATACCTAGAAACATTCCTATGGGAGTGTAGTATCAGGGAAACAGTGACTTCTAAAGAATTGGCTGGCTTCTGCTCTGGTAACAAAAGCAATGGATGATTCATGCCATCCTTTTTGCCTTGGCTGCCAGGAGCTGATGGCCAGAAAGTATATTAATTCTCCTATTGCAAATAATGGTATTATCCTCTTGTTCTTGTTCCTATTTCCAATTTCATTTTATTTTTGGAACATGTCATTACTTTATGTGTTTTAAAGTGCATCCAATCCTCCCTATCAATATATAAGGCATAGGCGAATAAGCACACACAAATACATAGATAAGAACACTGGAAAATACAGGCCACTACTGTGTGCTCCTCTAGGGACTGAACCCCTGAGATCATCCTCGTCATCGAGACAGTGGTCAGCATCGCCACCACCAGCATCATCGTGGCTGTTATCACCATCACTACCACCGCTGTTACCACCACCACTAATATCACGTCATCAAAACTATGTCCATCATTGTCAGTATCACCGTCATCATCACCATCATCTCAGTCATCACCACCACCACCACCATGACCACCACCACCACCATGACCACAATCACCACAACCACCACCATCATGACCACCATCACCACCACCACCACCACCATCACCATGACCACCATCACCATGACCACTACCATCACCACAACCATCACCACAACTACAACCACCACCACCACCACCATGACCACCATCACCACAACCACCACCATCATGACCACCATCACCACAACCACTACCACCACCACAACCCCCATCACCACCACCACCACCATCACCATGACCACCACCACCACCATGACCATCACCACAACCACCACCATCATGACCACCATCACCACAACCACTACCACCACCAAAACCCCCATCACCACCACCACCACCATCACCATGACCACCACCACCACCATGACCATCATCACCACAACCATCACCACAACCACCACCACCATCACCACAACCACCACCACAACCACCACCACCACCACCATGACCACCATCACCACAACCATCACCACAACTACAACCACCACCACCACCACCATTACCACCACCATCATCGCCATCATCACCACTTTTACCCATCATCACCATCACCATCATCATCACTATCTCCATTATTACCACCACCATCACCACCATGACCACCACCATGACCACAACCATCACCACAACTACAACCACCACCACCACCACCATGACCACCACCACCACCATCATCGCCATCATCACCACTTTTACCCATCATCACCATCACCATCATCATCACTATCTCCATTATTACCACCACCGTCACCACCAGCACTACCACCATCACCACCATCATCATACTCACTATCTGCATCATCAAAATCATCACCATCATCACCATCATCACTATCTCCATTATTACCACCGTCCTCACCATCATCACTGTCTTCATCAGTAAATCAGTGTGAGACTTTAAAGATTATAAAACATTAGTTCTTTGATCTCATTTTAAACCTTCCAGCACCTTTGATGTTACCTGCAGGTAGCACCCTCAATTTTTTTTGTAAGGTGAGAAAGAAAGGCAGTCTTCATAATACACAATCATTCTGGGTCTAATGCTGTCCTGATTGTCCCCCTGGTGGAAGCCCTTAGTCCTGGAGCTACCGTTGTGTGCTCATCTAGTTAGACTGTAGTCAGAGACCCTGAGTCAAGATTTATCTTGCTTTTTTATTTTGAATAATTGATCACTGAGGAAATGGCACTATTTGGGGAAAGAAAGATGTCCATTCAGCCAGGAATGTTTGTTTTCTCCCATTAGAAGATGAGTGATTAGAGGTGCAGAAAATTAATAACATCCGCAGAGCAAATGAATGACCAGCCACAATTTGAACCCATATCTGTTGCTGGAAATCAAAGTGTCTTTCCGGTGTGCCCTGTCCTTATTGACTATACTAGGTACCTGCAACTTGGTGATGGTTCTCATACCTGCTCCCTAGGCTCCCTAGGCTTCTGCTGCTAGAAGGCTTGAGCTGCTTCCTCCAAACATGGGATTCCAAGTTCATTCCCTTGGCTTGGTTCTCAGCATCTTCTCCATCTTGTAGAGTTGGGGAAGCAACCTGATATGTGGGCCCTGAATCTGTCTGCAAGGAGATGAGACCCATGCACACCCTGCTAGTGATCCATCATTCTTCAGTTTGGCATTCAATTCTTTCTATGATTCTGTCTTAATTTACCCTTTCAGTGGCATTTTCTACATGTACCCACTAGTGCCTTATGGTCTGGTCAAATTGAATGATTATTGAACTTGTAACTGCCCATCTCCCTTCTTTTTTGATAGTTTTGCCCTTTGCAGGTATAGGCGCTCAATAAGTGTGAACTAGTCATGCTGAGTAGCACTGAATTGTCAAGTAGCTGAGCATATGGAGTTGTGGGTTTTTCTGATATTTGGGACTCCTTGCATTTCTACTGCCCATACAAGGTGAAGGAAACCAGGAGTTGCCTCTGTTTGACAGGAATCTATTTCCAAGATTTTAGAAAATAATATTAGAGTGGCTGAAAGTACCAAAAGGACAAGAGAGCTTCTTTTCACATAGAGATTACTCTTTCTGACATGCTCTGAACCTATCTATCACAATCTAATTATAGACAACTCAGTGAGTAGGGGGTGGGGCATGCTTATCTCTCCCTGGGAGATTGTTAGATGCGTAACTTTCAATCCAGGGAATGTTCTAGAATTCACACCAAAGTGTTTGTCCTTTAGTGTGACCTAGACTTTTCTCGTTATCACGTAATGTGTATTTACTAAGGGTAAAGCTTAGATAGGCAATTTGAAATATGGAAGCAGAAAATAGGTGAATCCTTAACAGCCACAGTGTGGTTGGGATAATAGATATAGATAGCTCTTCTTCTAAAATGCACAGAGAATTGTGTGAGCGACCAGAAACAGTGGGAGGAAGACCTGTTGAGATGACCCTGGGGGTCCTAGGAGGAACATCAATATGAGAAAACAGGCAAAAATGGGTCCAGGTCAGGGCTGGCCTTGGGGAGTGGTGGAAAACTTAATATCAGTTCTGGGTGGCTTTTGTGGGTCACTAAATTTGGAACCTGGATGATGGATGGGGTTTGTCGCTAAAAATTCAGCATGAATAGTGATAGCCTAAACCAGGACAGTAAGTGAAGAGGAGGAATCACTGGCTCTAATACATTATGGCTGTAGACTCTATAGAGCTTGATGACGAATTTTATGAAGGGTGTTGGAAAGGAGGCTGTCAAGGCTCCTCACAAGAGTTCTAGACCAAGAAAGTGAGTGATGGAAGTGCTGGAGCAATGACATGAGCTGGAATAGAAGAAGGCAGCTAACCTTTATTGGGCATTTAAGCTATGTGCCAAGTATGATCTTGGGTGCTCCAAATGTATGATCTCATTTAATCCTCTGAACAACATGGTAAGATAGAAGTTGACATCATCCCCGTTTGAAAATAAAGGAAACTGAGACAGAGAGGATGGTTAGGTCATTTGTCTAAGTAAACCGGAAAGCCAGAATTTTCACCCTGATATTTGACTCGAATGTCACATCCTTGATACTTCCTTGTGGTAAAAATGAACACATCAATCAAAGGTGTACCACGGAAAAAGATGGTCTGAATAATTGCTTGTCCAGAAGATTCTTTCCTTTACAAAAGGATTCACTTGAGGGCTCATATTGCAAACCACATTAGTGAACTCAGGATAAGATTTGTTAAACAGTTCTCTTGCCACACACACACACACACACACACACACACACACACACACAAGGCACCTATCTTCACACAAGCTATTGAGGGAGAGATCTGTAGCATAAAAGAAGGTACACCATGCTTGATGCCATTGTTATGTTGGCTGTGACAGCAACTTCCCCGAATCAGTGTCCCACCACCCCTACCCAGTAGTGTGTTAGGGATGCCCCAAAGTCTGGAACCCTCCCCCCCGCCCCGAGATATGCCCAGTTTGCTTTGTACTTCCTGACTACCTGGGCCCTTGGCTAGATCTCAAGCTATTGGTTCATTGACCAATTCTAGAGCTGCCATTGCCTCTTGGACCCTTTACTGGATATCTCTCCCTGCCAGGAATTGGACTAAGTCCTCCATGTGCATTTTTGTCACTTGATTGTCAAACAACTGCTGTGCGAGCATCATGAATCCTCCTTTGTAAACGAAGGAAGGGGTCCAAGGGGCCCTCATTCTGCAGCCACCTGGTGACACTGTTTCTCTGGCCCTGACCCCCAGGTGTCTTTCTCACATCCATGGTTGTTCCTCACCTCTGGCTCAATCCTCTCAGTCGTTTGAGACAACTGACCCCCCCCCCCCATCCCTGGTCTAACAGTTCTCCCCCAGCCTTGGTCCAGGCTGCTGGTGCTCCCAAGCTGCCCCATCTAAGTCCCTTTGGAGTGGAAACAGGTGAGAGCCTGTTGGATAGTCACATGTCTTTATTTTCATACGCAAATGGCCAGAGGCCTTAAATTCTCAATATCCCATAGGTTTGTGGGATTTCTGATGAGTTTCTTTTGACCACCTCCAAAGAAAGATTCTTGTGCAGCAAAAAGGAATTGAGATTTGCAAAGGTGATTTGCAACTGCTATGTTGGATTAAAAAATGTCATGTAAAAAAAGAAAAACCTCAAAGTTTTACTCACATATTTATGAAAAAAGAAATTTGGCTGATTACAACTTGTTAGATCTGCTGCTTCTCTGATTCCATTTAGGAAAAAAAAATGTGACTTTATATTCCCACCCACTGATTTCCAACTAAAACAGAACTTAGTTGCCTGCTGATCCTGCTGGCTTTTTAAATGAAAAACTTATTCTTCTTAAACTACTGGAAAATTATATTTAAAAATCAGCATAATTCCATTGCCTGTTCTTTCTGGATTCCTTCAATAATGCAAGGTTGGTGTCTAGAACAACTCTGCATAATCTGATGTACCAACTGGGTTATCAACATACAGGTTCACTGGTAACATGTACTGCTGCTAAGTTACAGAATCCATTTCTACATGTTAAGTAGTATAATCTGAGTTGATTCCCCCCCCCCCCCCGCTCTAATCTAATTATAGCTTTGGGGTATAGAGCTTTAGTAGATTTAAAGAGATTTTATAATAATATTATATATAATGTATTTTGCATACATTCTATATATTCCAAATTCTTGACCCACAGACTCGCGTACAGTAAAAACAATGCATTGTTGTTTTAATCCACTGAGTTTTAGAGTTGTTTGTTATGCAGCAGTCAGTAGCAGTGAGTGTCTGCTCTTCATACTCCATGCCCTCCAATCCCATTAGCCCAGCTATAAATAAACTCCGACAGATCACTTCCAAAAGATCATCTATATTCAATTTTACTTACAGAGAACTCAGAAGCTGTGAAATTCTCCATCTCAGTACTGACTCATTTATCTGAAAGGAATTGCACAAGCAATCGAATCTGAACTCCTCTCCTGATGTGGAATCTCAGAGCCTGGACTAGTGCAGACATAGTATTTGGTAGCATTCAAGCAGGCAGAGGAAGCGGCTGAGGCGATCTTGTAACCAAGGTTGGGTACAGAAAGCTAAAGCCCGTCAGTGGGTAAGTCATCAGATATGGAAAGGCTGGAATCATCCATGGAAGATGCATCATGAGATATGGGGCCCAGAAGACAGGAAGGTTGGTCTGGGCAGTGAGGGTGGGAAAGACTAGGACAAGAGAGGTGCTGGACTGAGCCCAAGAACTTTCCATGGGTTCATAAAAGCTCTTCTGCCCATGGTGACAACCGTATAGCATGAAGCTCAACCTGCTGGTATCTCTGCATAAGAGGTGAGTTAATAAGTAGATGAACACAGGGATAAAAATAAAGGATCGTACAAACAATAGACCTAGAATTTTTAATATTGCTATAGCAGGAGCTGTGCTGAGTCCTACCTGTATTAGCTCATCTTACTTCTACAACATCCTTACGAGGCCGTTGCTTTTGTTTTTCTCTTTTCACAGAGGCTGATAGATGTGAAAGCTTACTTTCCCAGAGTTGCATAGGATGGTGGTGACAGAATTTGATTTTGAGTTCCAAGTGTTTGGACTCCACAGCCCACAGCCTTTCACACTGGCCTGCACTCCCTTCCAGGTGGAGGACAGTATAGAAGCCTGATCTCATGCAGAACTGCTCCCTTCATTTTATCAATGGTTCAGGTGTCTCATCGTTGATCCAATGCATAAAGAAAAGACATGATTTTCTTTTTAAATGCAAAAGCATCCCATACTGTTGCAGGAAGAAGATTCAGGGTCTGTCACACAGCACATAGGACTCCTAAAATAAGATTCTTCTGGAGTTCCTGTTGTGGCTCATTGGGTGAAGAGCCCAACTAGTATCCGAGGATGTGGGTTTGATGAGGATCTGGCATTGCTGCCAGCCACAGCGTACATAGAAGATGTGGATGGGATCTGGTGTTGTTGTGGCTGTGGTGTAAGCTGCAGGTGCATATGAGAAAAAGAGAAAAGAAAGGTTCTTCCTGTACTCTTAGGAAATTCATACCTTGTGTTATGTATTCATTTATTGGACAAAAATCCAAGGAGAGGTTACGCTGGGCCAGGCACAATGTTCTAGAAAAGCAAAGACTATGATCCTGGCCCTGGGGACTTCATGGACCAGTGAGAAGTTGATCTGGAAATAAGAGAGTGGGAACAGCTCCTTGAAGGGTGAAATGCATTGCATCCCTGGAACAAAGGGCACTGTGGTGAAATATGCTTGGGGTGATGGGGAAATTGTCACAGAGAAAAAAGCCATCTTTAAGGAATGCAAGTGGGTTGGGAAAAGCAGGAGGCTATAAGGCTCGAAGGGTGCAGCTAAAGGGCTTGTTTGGAAGACTCTATGTAAGAACCCGGTTCCTAGAAATTAACACCATAATTTCATCGCCATAACACAGGAATTTCTTTGGTCGCAGTGGGCATGAAGGTCAAAGAGGAAGGGTTTTACCTCCTGCCCTTTGTTGCATTGGCTGTGGTCTTGGTGTCCCTGAGAGTTTTCAGTGGTGGGAGGGAGCAGCCAGGCATGGGCGTGGGGCAGTGAGCTAAGGCTTGATGAAATTTGAACAGCGTTTGCTTTGAACAATTCTATCTTCATTGTTATCTCATCAAAAACAAACAATTGCACAGTCAGCTGTGGAAAGCCAGGTAATAATATGCAATTCTTTGACTGTCCTCTGCAACCTTTTCTATTTTCTCACATGTCCTTAAAAAGACAGATAGAGCTACAGATGATTATCAGGTAAGGGGAGGAAAAGATAAGCAAACACAAAGTAATAATATAGTTCTCTGAAATCATTGGCTGTTTTCCTGCCGAGGATGTGCACTCAAAGAGGCCATTACTTAATGTCTTATTCTGCTTCTTAATAAAAATCTCAGGGAGGCAGGGTGTTTTCTCATTCTCACCCTTGACTACCTCTGTGAATAGGCTTTTGAAAGCAGAATGTTTCTGGGGCTTTCTGCCTGCTGTGCCATCTATTTCTTTCCATCGCAAGGGTCTTCAAACTTCCCATCAGAGGGGACGTGTGGGTGGCCAGGACTCAAGACTTCCATAAAGCTTTAGTTCTCTCTTGCATGCTTTCAAATCAGACTGATTTCCTCATTGTTCCCTGGGTCACAACACATATATCTACCTTTATACATTTGTCCAAGTAATCTGCCCAGCTCAACAAGCTCTTCCTTTCTCTCTTTGTTTGTGCCATTTGGAGGGTGGAGGGAGGGTGGGGGTAAACAGTGTTGAAAAAGGCAGCAGTGCCTGAAGCTGGGTTGGCCTGGGTGTGAACTTATACCAAATGTTGAAAGCAGCTCTTGAAACATGGTAGCCCCTCGCTGAATATTTGTGCATGGAGGGTTTGGATAATTAATGGACCTCTGGATTCTGAAGCTCCAGCTCGAGTTATACAAGGCATATTTTTTGACCAGAGAAACCAGTGACGGGGATCTTGGCTTCTCATCCGTGAGCAATGAACATGAACCTTATACACTCCAGGCTTTAAGAGAAAACTTCTTAAAACTATGTTAAAAGATTCCTTCCTAGAACCCTTCTATACTTTTGGTAGGAATGTAAGTTGGTACAACCACTATGGAGAGCATTATGGAGGGTCCTCAAAAAACTGAATATAGAACTACCATATGATTTAGCAATCCCATTCCTGGGCATATACCTGGATAAAATTACAATTGAAAAAGATGCATGCACCCCTATGTTCACTGTAGCACTATTCACAATATCCAAGACATGGAAGCAACCTAAATGTCCATTGAAGAATGGGTTAAGAAGATGTGATGTGTACACACACACACACACACACACTGGAATACTACTCAGCCATAAAAAAGAATGAGATGATGCCTTTTACAGCAACATGGATGCAACTAGATATCCTCATATTAAGTGAAATAAGTCAGAAAGAGAAAGATAAATACCATATGATATAACTTATATGTAGAATCTAAACTATGGCACAAATGAACCTATCTACAGAACAGAAACAGACTCACAAACATAGAGAACAGACTTGTGGTTGCCAAGGGGGAGGTGGGAGGGAGTGGGCTGGACTGGGAGTTTGGGGTTAGTAGATGCAAACTATTACATGTAGAATGGATATGCAATGAGGTCCTATTCTACAGCACAGGGAACTATATCCAGTCTCTTGGGATAGACCATGATGGAAGATAATATAAGAAAGAGTATATATATATGTGTGTGTGTATATATATATGCACATATATGACTGGGTCACTTAGCTGTACAGCAGAAATTGGAAATCCACTATACTTAAAAAAAAAAAAAAAAGAATGACTTTTTAGAACTTTGGTCCTTGATCTGACTTCTGACTTTCAGAGACACAGGAAGTGGGCTGTGCTGCCCCTCCCCCCCCACTCCATACACACTGTCTGCCCTATGTTTGCATCTTGCTGTCCAGAAGCCTCATGGAAATCCCAAGAAGGAATGTGAGAGGTTCCCTGCACCTGGGACTCCTTTCCTCTTTACGTATGTGGCCAAGACCTGCCTACTCTTCAACACCTTGCTCAGCTGTGAGCAGCAGGCTTTGGTCTCTTGCCCTCCGTTGTTCAGATTGCCAGATAAAGCTCAGAACAGCCAGTTCATTTTGAATTTAAGATGAACAATGCTTTCCTTTTTAGTGTAAGTATGTTCCAGATACTACACGGGCATACTTGCACTAAAACAAACAAAAGAAAAACCACTGTTTACCAGAAATTCAAATTAAACTGGGACTCTCTGGCTATCCTGGTCAGGTGACATCCCCTGCATGTCCCTAAGGCCTGGGAACGTCCCCATCACAGACTCTCACAGTCCTGATGGACCCTGTGCTCCTCCTCCCTCCATTCTCTTCCTCTCCTCCCTCATGCTGGCTCCCACCATCCTATCCAAGCCACAGTAGCCTCTCCTTGAGGTTATTGTGATTCTGCTCCAACTGTGCACTTGTCTCCATCCTTGCCCACTTAGGTCTATTCTTCATACAAAGAGCTCTCTAAAATGTGAGTCTGTGGTCATGGAAATAAGCTAAATGTCCATCAACAGATGAATAGATTAAGAAAATGTGGTACGTATATACAATGGTATACTATTCAGCCATAAAAAATAATGAAATAATGCCATTTGCAGCAACATGGATGCAACTAGAGATTCTCATACTAAGTGAAGTAAGTCAGAAAGAGAAAGACAAATAATCTATTATATCACTTATATGTGGAATCTAAAACATGGCACGAATTATCCTATCCACAAAACAGAAACAGACTCAGAGACATAGAGAACAGAACTGAGGTTGCCAAGGGGAAGCGGGGAGGGAGTGGGATGGACAGGGAGTTTGGGGTTAGTAGATGCAAACTATTACATTTAGAATGGATAAGCAATGGGGTTCTGCTGTATAATATAGGGAATTTTATCCAATCGCTTGGGATAGAACATGATAGAAGATAGTATGAGAAAAATATATGTAAAACTGGGTCACTTTGCTGTACAACAGAAATGGACAGAACATTGTAAATCATTGTAATAAAAAAATGTAATCGTGACGTATGGTAGGTACTTAAATATGGATTGAATAAATGGATGGATGGATATTTACAGGCCCTTCTTCACAAGTTGGGAAGCTCCCTGGATGTCCTGGGACCACCTCCAAATACCCAGTTTCCAGCACCAGATGATAGACATTAGTAGGAACTTTCCAAAACCCCAATGCCTAGCACAAGGCAGACACATAGTAGGATGTGACTATAGACTGCTTGTACTCGGCTGGTGCAGGTGTCTCTGACTCTTGTCAATGAAGCAGAAGGTCTTGATTCAATCATTCTGGTTCTCATTGCGACTCAGATGGCTAAATACCCAACATGTTGTCCTTGAGGATGCGGGTTCCATCCCTGGCCTTGCTCAGTGGGTTAAGGATCTGGTGTTGCCATGAGCTGTGGTGTAGGTTGCAGATGCAGCTTGGATCTGGTGATGCCATTGCTGTGGCCGTGGTGGCAGATGCAGCTCACTTCACTTTGACCCCTAGCCCGGGAACTTCCATATGCTGCAGGTGCAACCCTAAAAGAAAAACAAAACAAAACAAAAATGTGCTTCTGGAAACCCATTAGAATGCTGTGGGATTTGAAAACAGCTACCAAAAATAAATAAATAAATAAATAGAAAAAAGTAGAATCAGAGTCTTAGAAAACTTTGCTTTGATTGTTGCAGACATCTTTCAGAGATCCTGACTTCCAGCTTTCTCTCCGGGGTTTTGAAAGTTCAGAGCTGCTAAACAGTCAAATATATTTGTTGAGGAAAAATCCATGTGAGTAAAGAACACAATACACATCCTCATTTAGCAGTAGAACAGGTAGATAAGGGGAGTTCCCTTTATGGTACAGTGGAAAAGAATCCCACGGGTATCAGTGAGGATTCGGGTTCCATCCCTGGCCTTGCTCAGTGGGTTAAGGATCTGGTGTTGCTGTGAGCTGTGGTGTAGGTCCAGACATGGCTTGGATCTGGTGTTGCTGTGGCTGTAACATAGGTCAGGAGCCGTAGCTCTGATTCAACCCCTAGCCTGGGAACATCCATATGCCGCAGGTGTGGCCCTAAAAAAAAAAAAATAAATAAATAACAGGTAGTTAAGGAAGTTGGCTCTTGTGTGTGGTGCAGTAGCAACACTGGGAACAGAAAGACTTCAAGCGCCCCCCACCCCAACCCCCCCAATCGAGGAGTGGAGAGTGCGATTTACAGGAGTACCTGCTTATTAGTGACAGGATACCTTAGTTTGCCACTAGGATGTAAAGATATGCCTCAGGAAAGAAGGTCTAATATTTATTGTGGGTTTCTGCCATGCTAATTATTGGAGCTGACCCTTTTGCGCCACCAAAAAATTATGATAAATGTATGATATGTTTGCCCTTGAGGGATCTATGGTCCAAGCCAGCCCTGTCCTAGAGGACTTTCTGTATCAAAGAGGAGATTCTTTGTGCTCTCTGATAAGGTAGCCACTAGCCACCTATCACCAGTGGAAGGTGGAACTGGGTTTTCAAATGCGGGTACTTGTAACTGACCTAAATCTGAATGTTACGTAGGGCTAGTGGTGTGGGATGGGTAGTCCTAAAGTAAGCAGAACTTAGAAAGAAAGGTAGTGGTTTGGACAGCTTGGCAAAGTGGATATTCTCCTGAGAGCCATGGTGATGAGAAGTCTGAACTTAGTCTCAGATCTAATCTTCTTCCTCTCTGTGCCTTAGCGTTCTTATCTCTAAAGTGGGCGTGTTAGCTCCTGTTTTATGGTTTTTCGGTTTTGTTGTTGCTGTATCTAATTTAACCTTTTAAAAATTTTATTGGAGTATAGTTGATTTACAATGCTGTGTTCATTTCTGTTAGACAGCAGAGTGACTGAGTATTCTTCTTCATATTCTTTTCCGTGATGATTTATCACAGGATGTTGAATAGAGTTCCCTGTGTTATACAGTAGGACCTTGTTGTTTATCTAGTCTATATAGAATATTTTGCATCTGCTAATCCCAAACTCTCAATCCATCCCGCTCCCCCTGCTTGGCAACCACAAGTCTGTTCTCTGTATCTGTGAGTCTATTTCTGTTTCATAGATATATTCATTTGTGTTGTTTAGGTTCTATATATAAGTGGTATCATATAGTATTTGCTTTTATCATTCTGACTTACTTTGCTTAGTGTGATAATCTCTAAGTCCATCCATGTTGCTGCAGATGACACTTCTTCATTCTTTTTTGGTGGCTGAGTAATATTCGTTCCATTGTATATTTGTACCACATTTTCTTCGTTCATTTGTCGATGGACATTTAGGTTGCTTCCAGGTCTTGGAAATTGTAAACAATGCTGCTATGAAAGTAGGGAGGGTGTAAGTATCTTTTTAAATAGGATTTTCTCTGGATATATGCCCGGGAGTGAGATTGCTGGATACTATACTGAGACAATACTGCAGGCTACACTTAAAAATCTGTTAAGGGTGGATCTCATGTTCAAAATCATTATCTTGGTTAAAAAAATAAAGTAAGTGAGCTAATATGTACAAAGCATATGAGGTATATAGTACCTGACACATATTAACTCTTCATAAATGTCTTCTATAATTAGGGTAGTTGTTCATGGAGGGAGGGGTTGGGGATGGGCTCTCTGTTTATCAGCCCTACCTCTGAAAGCAGTAAAATCTCAAGAAATATATGCCCCAGTTCTCATTAACCCAACACACATAATTGATACCCTACTGGGTCTGCTGGATGAAGGGATGCAAACAGGTGCACAACACTGATTCTGTTCCCAGGTGTGCACAGTTGGGCAGAGAATATACACAGAACATTTTGGCTTGTTCATTTATTCATTGGAATTTACTGAAGACCTACCTCGTGCTACCCTTATCTTGTCTCTGGGAATTTATTGGTGAACACAGCCAAAGACCCTGCTCTTATTGTGCTTACATTCTAATGGGAATGACAATCAATCAATCAATCAATAAAGTCTCAATAATCAATCAATCTCATGAATGTGGTACATATACACAAAGATGTGGTACTAATATACATATATACAATGGAATATTACTCAGCCATAAAAACAAATGAAATGATTCCAGTTGCAGCAACATGGATGGAACTAGAGATTATTATGCTAGGTGAAGTTAGTCAGACAGAAAAAGACAAACATGATATGAGATCTTATATGTGGAATCTAAAAAAAAAGGATACAAATGAACTTATTTGCAAAACAGAGACAGACTCACAGATTTTGAAAACAAACTTATGGTTACTGAAGGAGACAGGTTGGGAAGAGGGATGGACTGAGGGTTTGGGATTGGCATATGCATACTGTGGTATATGGAATGACTGGCCGATGGAGACATGCTGTATAGTACAGGGAACTCTATGCACTATTCTGTAATAATCCATTCAGGAAAATAACCTGAAGAAGAACAGATGTGGGTGTATATATAATTGAATCACTTTGTAGGACATCAGAGATTATTATTATTTACAACATTTCAAATCACCTATACACCTTAGCAAAACTTTAAAAATGAGGAAAATTCTTTTTTAAAATTTTTAAATTGTTATTTCCCCAATACAATTTATTTTCTATGGTACAGCATGGTGACCTAGTTACATACATATTCATACATTCTTTTTTTCCCACATTATCATGTTCCATCATAAGTGACTAGACATAGTTCCCAGTGCTACACAGCAGGATCTCATGGCTAATCCATTCCAAAGGCAATAGTTTGCATCTATTGAAAATTCTAATGGGAATGACAATCAATCATCAATGAATTAATCAAGAAAAGTGAAGAGTTATAGAGGAAAGCTTAAAGAAGAGGAGAGGGATGGAGGCTGAATAGTCAGGGAAGCCAAGTTTTATGTAGAGGAATCAGTGATGAAGAGCCTGTCATGAAAAATATTTGGGGGAAGGTACCCAGGCAGGAAATGCTAACTAAACCACCATGTGGATTGTTGAGGTGGAGCAGGTGGAGGGAGTGGCACACACTGGGATGGTAGCCATGGAGGTGGAAAGCGATAAACTTATTCTGGATATATTTGGGGACAGAATGAATTGCACTTGCTTGTGGATTCCATGTGTGAGCAGTGAGGGGAAGAGAGACATGAATGGTTTGGGCTGGAGCACCTGGTTCTGGTCATTGATGTGAGAAGACTAGAAAGGGCAGGACTAGAGGGAAAGGGTTATTGGTCTATTCTGTCCCTTTGTTTTGCTATCTCCTGACTCCTTCTAATGCTCTATAGGAGAGACTGACATATGAAAAAGGTGTAGAAAATAGTTTTTGAGGATATACTGCATGCAAGACGCTGTTTAGATAACTGAACATTTCCCACCTTAGCATCTATGGCCAAGAAAATTTTCTATGTAAAAAATATGAGCTTCTCTACAAGAGTTTCTGTGTATTTGTGTATTTTTTATTATTAATTTTATTTTATTTTTATTAGGGTATAGTTGATTTACAGTATTGTGCCAGTTTTTGTGCCAACACAACATAGTGACTCAATCATATATATATATATATATATATATATATATATATAAAACATTCTTTTTCTCATACTATCTTCCTTCATATTCTATCCCAAGAGATTAGATATAGTTCCCTGTAGTGTATGTACACTAGGATCTCTGTGTATTTGTAAAATAGAAAAAAAACCCCCACAAAGATCAGCAGCTTCTTCCTCATGTAGACTGCCAAATGATGGATTCGATGTGTTTCACTCCCCATAATCGACCAGTTATTTTGCTGCCATGTCAACAACCCCTTCTTGTCCAGAGGGACAGCTGTGACCTAACAATTCCTAGAAATGGAATATATTTCTTCTTTTAAAAGCTCTCTTCCTTTTCTGTCAGAATTACATCATAATCTTTGTTCCATGAGACCAGGTTAGGGTTGAGATCGACCATGATTTTATGCCTCCCAAGGCTGAAGTTCTTAGTTTCCTATATTTACATGAAATGGCACTTATCTGAAAACTTGACTTCCACTGACATTAAAGTTTCTATTTTAGTTTATTTTCCCTGATTATAAAATCATCATCTAATCCTTGCAGAAAATTTAGAATGCCAAGTGCAAGGGGGAACAAAATATCAGCCATAATCCCTCAGAATTATGATGTCATTTTATTTCACTAATGTCTACATGAATTCCACGATGTTTTAATTTTTTTAGAAAGCACTGTATAAACACATTTTAAGAGTTCAGACAGTGTATAGAGCGTACTGCATGAAAGAGGTCTCCCTCCCTCTAGACTCCTATCCAGAGGCCACCTTTGTTAAAAGTTGTTCTGTAAATTTCCAGGAGCCTCTACATATGCATATGTATTTTCCATATATACTGTCCATATGTATCTTGCTCTTTTTTTGTTTTCTTGTTTATACATATTTGAGTACACTTTCAACATATTTTCTGTTATCTTGGTTTCTTCCCCTTCTATATTGGAGATCATCCTGATGGGACATTCAGATTTCTTTAACTCTTTAAATAGCAGTGTGGCATTTAATGCACCAAGATGCCACAATGCAGCCAGTCTTCTTTCAGGAAATGACTGTGATAAACTAATGACCTCAACTTGCTAACTTCCATCGTTTTTCGCTGAGAATGCCATCCTTTGAAGATCATCTGTCTTTTCTCTCTGTTTGCCTTTAAGATCTTTTCATTCATGATAGTCTACCATTTCTGTACAATGTGTGCAAATGTAGACTTTTATTTATACTGCTCTGGCACTCGGTATACACAATCTGGGGACTCACCTATTTCTTTGTGTTTGAAAACTTCTTAGCTATCATCTCTTTAAACATTTCTCCCCACCATGCCTTCTCTTCTTCTCAACTCCTACTGAACATATGTTGGATCATCACCAGAATTCTTCCAAGTATTTTAAATTCCCATTAACATTTCTATCTTTTCATCTCTCTATACTATATTCTGGTTAAATTCCTCATGCTTATGTTCTATTTTCTAACTTCAGCCTTTGCATATGTCCTATGTATGGCTTAAATATCAAGCTTTTTGGGTCACAATTCTGTATTTTACAATGATGTGGTTTCTTATTTAGTATCCTTTAGTTTAATATTTACTTGTTAGTACTCGATACCTGCCTATGTTTTTTTTTTAAATTGTCACCTGTATTGTTCTATAGTCACTATTCATTCTTACATCACTTTGAGAACTTTATTCTTATATTTAGAGTCTTTTCCCAGTTGTATGATTATTTCTGTTTCATTAGGAAAAATCCACCTTACCTTAATTGTATTTATAGAACTTGTATAATGTCAGCTTTCTTCATGTGGCTTAAATTTTCATCTGTAAAACTCTTTCTGAGTGGGTATTTTTAATCTCTGCTCTTATTCCTCTCTGAGTCATTGTTTTAAGATGACCCCCCCCCAACACACTTTTTTGGGGCTTGGCTTTCTGGAGTTTCCAACATCTGGACCTGGCAACTGGGGGAAAACTAAACCTGAAACATACATCCTGGACTCTGAACTAACTGTGGTGGTTAGATTGAGTTTACTGGATTGGGGGCAGTTTTTCTGAGAGTAGGTATGGTTGACTGTACTTTATAATATAAAGAAAAATGAAATAGGTGTTTGCTGACTGGGAAGGTGGCATGTCCTGGAACTCAGCAGGTATTCACCACACTTTCTCCCTGGGCTCATATGTTTCCAGCCTTCCTTGCAGGTAACTGGGGCCTCAGGGCTGAGTAATGGGAAGTAGAATGTGAACAGAGGAGGCTCTACCCCACCTCCCTGGCTGGCTTATAAAACTTCCCACTATGATCCTCCTTTCTTTCTCCCCTGACCTGCCAACTGCATGTGGATGCCTGGGGCCACCCAGGGAGTCACAGGTTGAAGATGGCTGATACCTGGTCCCTGAAGCTCTGGGAGTAGAGTCCAACTATCACACTATCACAGGCAGCACTTTTCCCAATTGAGAAACAAACTTCTTTTGTGTTGAGTCATAAGACTTGGAGGCTTAGCTGTACAGCAATAAAACTAATACATGCCTCCTTGTTTTTGTGGGCTTATGCCTTAAAAAATATTACTTCATTGTCATCTGAGTTGATGGTGTTTCAGGAAGGAACATGTTCAAACTACCATGTTTCAGCTGCATTTTTTCCCCTTTTGCTTTCTTTTGGGGATTTTACTGCTCTGGCATTCTGAGAGTTCCTCCATTCTATTTTTGAGTGCATGCATTTATTTGTTTGTTTTAAAAATAGCTGTACTATCATTTCTACGGATTGGGTGTGGGGACAGGGGCCCCGCTTGTGCTTAGATTGCCATCTTCAAACTGGTTTAATGTGCTGCTGGGTTCTATTTGCTAATATTTTATTTAGAATTTTGCATCAATATTCATATGCAAGATTGGTCTGCAGTTTTAGTTTATGCTGTCAGGTTTAAAAATCAATGTTAGTGTGGCTTCACAAAAAGAATTTAGAAGGCTCTCTTCTTTCCTTATACTGCCCAGGCATGAAAGGACATAGAAAGAATCAGTTCCTGAAAGATTTAAAGGAGTTCACCCATGGAATCATCTCAGCCTAGGGCTTTTTGGAAGAACAGCTTTTTTAAAAAAAGTCTTCAATTTTTTTTCTATGACACTATTTCCATTCAAATAATCTATCCATCTGGGATCAGTTTGTTCATTTGTGATTTCCCAGGATAGTCATTAATTTCATCAAGTTTTAAGTTTATTTGCCTAGCATTAATCACATTATTCTTTTTTCTTTATTTTCAATTTTTTTTTTTGACTCTCATATTTTTATTTAGGTATTTGGACTTTCACATGTTTATATTCGTGCCTAATTTATCTAAAATATTATATATTTTTATATACTATATATTATATATATTTTGGTTTTGCCCATAGCATGCAGAAGTTCCCAGGCCAAGGTTGGAACCTACACCACAGCAGCAACTAGAGCAGCTACAGTGACAATGCTGGATCCTTATCCTGCTGCACCACAAGGGAACTCCCCCAAAGTAAACTTTTTAAAATATGGGTTTTTTTGGTTATTAAACAAGCTCTTGAATTTATCCTTTCGACTAGTTTGTTTTCAAATTCACTGTTTTCTTTTTATTTTCATCTGCATTCCTTTTTGACTGATTCTGCTTCTCTTCCATTTCTTGCATTGATCTTTTTCTTTAGTTAAATGCTTCCTGTATTTTCATCCCATTTTTTTAGTAACATAAAATGAAAATAAAATTTAGGGCATTTTGTTCTGAATGCAGCTTTAAAAATATTGGTTAGATGCTTACTGTTTGTAATTTTACATTGGAAATGTGGTCTACTATAAAGGATAATTCCTTTTTAAAGAGAGTTTATGTGAAAGTATCTTGTTTTACTAATTTTATTAATTTCCAGGTGGGATAAAATCCTTACTACTTTGCCATTTTTGTTTTTATTATTTTGTGTTTAGAAAACATGATTTTGGGGTTTGTAGATGCAAACTATTACATTTAGAATGGTTAGGCAATGAGGTCCTACTGTATAGCCTAGGGAACTATATAAAGTGACCTGATGAGGACATCTTTTTCATTGCCAGTTCAAAACACCTTCTGTCCCAAACACTCAATCCTGCTGGTCTTAAACTTCTCAAATTGCTAAATTCTGCTTCTGTGCTTCTTCTCATCTATCAAGATGCTCACGTTTCAGTGGAAGCATCATTGGGATAGACTCTTGGGATAGACTGTGATGGAAGAGAATATAAGAAAGGGAGTGTATATATATATATATATTGTATATATAAATATATGACTGGGTCACTTTGCTGTGCAGCAGAAATTGGTACAACATAGTAAATCAACTATATTTTAATACAAAATTCAAAAAAGAAAATAACTGAGCTATAGCTATTTGAGAATACTTGTTGAGGCTTTCCTTGCGGCCTATTGATTATTCACCTTTTTGGTAAATAATCTGTGGAACTTTAGAAAGAAGACACAATGCCTCCTTCCACAGTTCAGCTTTGGAGTGACCTGGGGACAGTGTCTGCCAGGTGTTGAAGCTGTCAAGACCTTATGGGATACCTTTGCTGTGTTTGGGGTGTGTTAAGCCCACAGCTTGCTCAGAACATCCCCATGGTTGAACTCATAAAATTGGCTCCCCCAGCTGCTTATGCAGCTAAAACTCAGGCATCTGGCTCAGACTCCAGTGAGAAAATTCACCCCAATGATGCTTCCACTGAAACGTGAGCATCTTGATAGATGAGAAGAAGCACAGAAGCAGAATTTAGCAATTTGAGAAGTTTAAGACCAGCAGGATTGAGTGTTTGGGACAGAAGGTGTTTTGAACTGGCAATGAAAAAGATGTCCTCATCAGGTCACTTTATATTCATAATCTGGGGGACTCTTCTTGTGGGTGTGTTCATTAGCATGGCTCCTCAGACTCAGTCATATTTCTATGAACTGCTGATTATCTTTGATGGATTCCTTTTTTTGTGCTTAATCAGCCAGAGCCAGCTTCTGTTGTTGCAACTTCAAACCCTGAATGTTACATAAGCATAAATATAAATTGCATACTTTATGTAATTATATATACTAAATATCCATAAATTAGTTCTATCTTATGCTGTTTGTCTATGTTCTGACTTTTTTATTTTTATTTTTTTGCTTCCTAAAGCCTCTTTATTTTGAGTCAATTGTAGATTCACATTTTCGTTTTATTTTAATTTATCTTATTTAAATTATAATTCTCATGGGATGAGACAGGTGCATTAAATATCCTAACATTATTTTGTTATTTCCCTGTTTATCCTTACATATACTACAACTTGGTTCATTAATTTTGTTGCTGTTTTCATTGTTGCATAAATATTTAAGACTGTCACATCTCCACTGTGGCTTATTTATGCATTAAAAATGGTCATACAAATCTCCTCTAAAACTGTGCCTTGAATTTATTCTTGTCTGACATTTTAAAGTCAGTGTGTACTTTGAAATGTGGGTGTGTATGTGTATGTGGTTATATTTTATTCTAATACTTTGGAAGGTCTATTATGGGTTTACTTTCACTTCTTCTAGTAGTTATATTCATTGATATAAATTTATAAAATATATATATATATATACATTCTTCATTCCTTCAGACAGTATTTATTGAAATGAATGCTTGATAAGGTTCTTAATTTCTCCCCACTTACTCTCCCTCCAGCCTCTCTATACAACCTATTTTTGTTAGTTACATTATTATTTTTATCTATTCAAGTGAATAATTCAATCATTTAAAATATTTACATATTTTTCTTTATTTATTAGCTTTAAATATTATGGATCTTCCAGTCCTCATTACACATGATAAGGAGACTGGCATTCATATCATAACTTTCCCTTTCTTCCTCTTCTGATTTTTGATAGTTTCAGTGTAGCAGCTGGTAGAATATATATGTTATTTGATTAAAATCTTCCCACAGCTGTATAATATTTCTCTAAATCCATTCATTTAAATTAAATACAATAACTATTACCATTTTTTAATACACTACTGTCTTTATTTCTGCATTGGCAGCAGAACAACCTTTAATTGTTCCTTTAAGAAGAGATAATGGAAACTCTCTTTCTTGAATTGTTAATGTCTGAAAATAACTAACTGTTCCTTATTCTAAAAGGACATTTTGGCTGGGTATAAAATTATTTTCTCACCCTTTCCCTGAGGACCCTGAAGACCTTCTTTTTTTTTTGTCTTTTTGCCTTTTTCTTGTGCTGCTCCTGTGGCATATGCAGGTTCCCAGGCTAGGGGTCGAATTGGAGCTGTAGCTGCCAGCCTACACCAGAGCCACAGCAATGTGGGATCCAAGCCTCATCTGCAACCTACACCACAGCTCACAGCAATGCTGGATCCTTAACCCACTGAGCAAGGCCAGGGATCGAACCCACAACCTCATGGTTTCTAGTCGGATTTGTTAACCACTGAGCTATGACAGGGACTCCAACCTTCTTTCATTCTATTGTAGCATTGAAGGTTCCAGGGAGAAGTGTAAAGGCAGATTGACTTTTTCCTCTTGCAGATAAGTTGACTTTCCCTGGCTATAGAATTTCTTCTTTATTTTTGAGGTTTAATAACTTATAAAATATGCTTCTCTGCTTATAGACCTTCATCAACTTATCTGGGAATTTTTGGCCACTTCAAAAAGTAGATTCAAGTCTTTACCTCAAAAATATATTCCTTATCTTACACCTTTGAACAATTTCTATGCTCTGTTTTTCTCATTAATTCCAGTCACCAATTTTGCATACATTCACCCTCTTTTATCATCTTTCCCAGTCATTATCATCTGTTCTATAGTTTTAAGATTTTTGTCACTTTTTTTCTATTTTATTCTGTTCGGTTTTGTCAAGTTTGTCTTCCATGTCCCTGATCATTATTGTTGGAGCATCTATTTCCTCATTACTTCTTCCAAAATGACATTTACTTATTTGATGATCTTATTTTTCTGTTCTATTTTTTCTTGCTTTGCCAATTTCTTTGTTTTATTTTATGCTGTTTTCTTTTAAAAAGTGAGTTCTTACATTTTTGCTTTGATCTTTTTCATTGTATAAGTTAGTATTCCTTTTAAAAAGACAATGTTAGGGCATGCTATTGCTTCACTGAATACCAAAATTCTTCTGAGGTATGTTTATCATCTTTTGCTTTGCCATATTTTTTTCCTACTTCGGACTAGGATTTTGGTAAAGGTCCTTTGTTAGTTCTTAGTTTTCCCTCATCTCTAAATGGGGGAGTTCCCTCTGGATGAGCTCTATGCTGCTGGACCAAGTGCAAGAGAAGAGCCAGGAGAGGGTGGTGGGTTGGAAGTCATCTCATGCCAGGGAGGAAGTTTGAGTATTGATCTGTTGTCCATGAAGACTCTTTGCTATAGCATCGTCTCCCTATTTTTTGAAGAATCTGTGATCTCCTGTCTTTGTCATACTGGGTATCCTATTTCAATATATTCACTTAAGGCTAGTTCGATGTCCACTTCAAAATGTTTCTCCTGGTTTTATGAAAGAAATATTTTTTTTCTTGTTTGTTTTCTTTGTATTGTGTTTGTCTTAGGAACAGTATAGACAAGAATGACATCTGCTACCTACTTTTAAATTGATATCCTTCCAGCATTTATTTTTGTAACAACTTATATATTTTTGATTTTTGTACTTTAGATAATTCTCTGATAGTCTTAGTGGTATACAGTTTTATCTGCTTATATGGTTGTTTCTTGGGGAAGACTTCTTCAAATAAAATTATTGGGTAAAAGATATGAACATTTTTAAGGCCCCTGATGTATATTAAAAAATTGCTATTGATAAATTTTTCTTTACATTTCTTTCAACAATGTATCAGAATGCAGCAGAATGCCCTCTCTCCATAAATTCTCTCCTCCAATATTGACCTGTGCCTTAAAAAAAGCTCTCGATAATTTGAAAAAAATTATAGTAAATTTAACTTATTTATTTACTTGTAGGTTTGATTATTTAAAAATGAAATAAATTTTTTTGTGTGTGCTTAAATTAACTGTCCATACTCTTCATCCTATTATCTATTGGATTGATTATGTTATTATCAATTTATGGGAGTCCTTTTTAAGCAGAGTGGTATCTTTGTTTTATTTATTATAATGCCATTTTAATCATACTTTATGATTATTTACTTGAAATTTTTATGTAGCAAAATTTAATTTAAACAGTTTGATAATTTATCCTGTTTTAATCTTAGGACTCTCTTCCTTACTCAAAGACTAGATAAATATTTAGCGATTTCTTTTAGATTTTGAGTTTTAGTTAAAAAATTCATTCTTTATTTCACATGGATTTGTCTATTTGATTTTGGACTCCATATGTGCAATTTTATGTTTACCATATAACCATATTATTAAAGGCATTGTTGTAATGACTATTTTTCTACACAATAATTTGTTAGAGGGATGTATCATAATTTATTTGACCCTATTATTGGCTGTTTAGATTGCTTTCAAGATTTTTATTATTTTAGAGTAATGTTTGGTAGTAAAAAACTCTTCCAAGTCAGTATTTTTTCATAGTTTGCATTATTTCATTCCCATAAAAGTTATGATCACTAGGTCCAAAGTTGTAAATATTATTAATACCTTGCTACAGATGACTTTCTAAGTGGGTTCCCTTATTTCTTCATCCAAGTGGTATTATTTGGAGAGTCTCAAGAAGGAAAAGAGTGACCAGAAATTTCACCTAGCTTGTTCACTATTAATCCCAATCTATTATGTTTTCTCTAACAATTTCCAGTATGGAAAAGCAATTCTCATCTCAGCAACCATTTATTTTCACATCATCCACAGAGGAAAACATTGAAGCTGGCAGATGTTATACACGCCTCCCCATGTTGGCAGAGCCAGACCTTGGGTCAACCAACTGGGTTGAGAGGCAGGTTTTCTGAAACATGATCCAATATTCCTTTCTCTTGCCACTGTTTCTTCATGGTGAACACAAACTCACTGATCCAGAGTCCAAAGTGGAAGGTGATTTTAAAGCCAAGAGAGATTCCAACGCCTGCTGATATTCAAGAGAAATAGCAGCCAGGAGCCTGTGCAAAAGTGGAAGCAGCTAGAAAATTCCTTGAGAGGGAAGCCACTTCTGCTGCCCCCCAAAAGTACGTATGCTATTCAGGAAATCTTTCAGCAGTTGCTTCTGAAAATTTTGTGAGGCAAAACCCTGAGAATTTGGCCTGGCTTTAATCAATTATTTATGATGCCCTCATTAGTCTCCAGTCCAAGGGTAGTACAGGCTCTCATTTGAATTTCCGAGTGGTGAGGGAGGTTTGAAAGGAAATGTCATATTATATGCACTGTTTATACAGATCAAATATGCATGTGTTGGTTTTGCAGACTGGTGTCAGTGCTGCTGTTATTTACAGGGATGGGGATAATGATGTGTAGCAGGAGCTCCCGCTGGGGACCTTGGGGAACATCTGGGCCGGAGTGGGCCCAGAGAGGCCACTGCATGGCACTTGAAGCTTCTGTGGGGCCACAGGGATGCGAGGAGCTGTCCCTGTCCCTGTACTGCCTGGCGAGTTTGACTGGTGCATGATGCTGAGGTGACATTCACACCCAGCCCAGCCATGACAGGTAGAAGCATATTCCAGCAGAGAAAGCCATGCTCATAACAGCCTGGAGGCCACAGAGAGCAAGAGGTTTTCATTCACTGCAGGTTCAGTCTCACTGGAGACTGCGTGATGAAGCAGAGGTGGGGGGCTGTGCTGGGGAGGTGACTAGAGGTGAGCAAAAAGGAAGGTGGAGGCTGGGATCCCAGGGGCCTTGGAGGCTCCGTGACAGACTTGAGACATTATCCTCAGGGCAGTGGGAAGGCTCTTAGGGATTTTAAGCTAGTGAGTGACATCATCTTGCTATGTCTTAAGAAGATTACTCTGGCCTCATTGTAGAAAATGGATTGGCAGGAGGCGAGGCTGCAGCAGAAAGACAAGTCAGGAGGCTGTTTCAGAAATCCTGGAGACAAATGATGGGGATGAAGAACAGAGTGGAAGAGAAGTGGATGTGTGAGCTTAGGTTCTAGAATCCACATTACTCTGTGCCTGTTTGTATGTGCCGAGTGAGGAATAAGGAAGCCTTAGGGCGGATCAGTGTCAGCCTAGGTGACTGTGTTTTAGGTGGGCCTACAGAAAACGAGGGGCATCTGTTTCAAGGAAAGGTGATGAGCCTGTCTTAGAGAATCTGAGTTTGAACCAATGGCCAGCTCCCTGCAGGATTACTGAGTAGACAGTTGGGTGAATTGATCTGGGACTCCAGAGGGAAATCTGGGAGCATATACAGGGGAGCCTAGGTTTGGAAGCTGGAAGTTGAGGGTATTTTTATCTTAGGGTTTCTATTTGCTCTGAGGGAAATAAGTTATCTGCTGCTGGTGATCCCAGAATCTTGGAAGGCAGAGAGGTTTGTGGTGAGAGCTGGCTCTGGAGGAGGCAGAGGTGAAGGACATGGGGCCCCTTTGCCTTTAAGGAACCTGCAGTGTAGTCAAGGAGGCAGGTAAGTCAGTAGGTGAGTGAGCAGATGATGGCACCAAAGATGCAGAGTATTGGATGCAGTAGATATGAACCCACCTAGGATCTACGAGGATGCGGGTTCAATCCCCAGCCTCTCACTGGGTTAAGGATCTGGCATTGCCATGAGCTCTGGTGTAGGTCAAAGAGGCAGCTTGGATCCCGCATTGCTGTGGCTGTGATGTAGGCCAGCAGCTACAGCTCTGATTCGACCCCTAGCCTGGGAACTTCCTTATGTTGCACCTGGAATCTGTGACCCTAAAAATACAAAAAAAAAAAAAAAAAAAAAAAAAAGGATGCAGAGTAAGAAGACAGGTAGGGAAAGAGGACAGTGGAGGGGCACCCAAGCCCTCCTGGAGGGTGAGGATGGGGGAAATAGGGAAAGATTGCTTAGGATATTTCATTTGAGATTTAAAGGATGAGCAGGTTTTATCCAGGTAGAGTAGGTGTGGGCATTCTGTGCAAAGGGGATGGCAGGCATGAGGATGCAAGATGCAGAAAGAACTCGGAGTCTATCTGGAAACTGTTCACAGCAAGCTGACTCAGCACCCAAGAGTGAAGAGATGTCCAATAGTTATTGGGGAGGAAGGAGGGAAGGAAGGAGAGAAGAAAGGAAGGAAAGGGGGAGAGAGGGAGGGAGGAAGAAGAGATAGGAAGGAAGGCTGGAAGGAGGAAAGGAAGGATGGAAAGCAGGGAAGGAAGAGGGGGAAGGAAGGAGGGAAGATGAACTAATGGCTTAACTGGGCTGGATGGCCATGAGGCAGGGGAGTTTCGAGGACAAGATGTCCCAGGGCCTGGCAAGTCCAGGGAAGGGATTCGGGCTTTATCTGAGGTGGGGGCTTGCTGAGTGGGGTACCCAGAACCACTCATGGTTCCTTTGTGGTGTTTGCTGACTCCATTTCGCAGAAGGGTTGGAGCTTCTCAGAGAACTTCTTGAGGGAGGCAAATGTCTGGATATTGCTGACCCGTATTTCCAGGTCTTTGTTTAATGCAAGTTCAGCAAAAACAGGCTTTGCCGAGAGTTGAAGGTCTAAAGCAGCTGTCACCAGGAGGAGGCTGAAGGGTTCACAGGTGTGTGGTGGGAAGGCCTCCCTCAGGCACTGCTGTGGCTCCACGCCCTGCCTTTCTCAGCTCCCCCACCCACCCTGCTCCCAGGGAGGGCCCTGGCAAGAGAAAAGCAAGAGAAATGGGAAAATTAATAGGGTGTGGAGCTGGGCCTCTCCCTGGGGCTGAGAGGGGTCAGAGCCCACCCTCCCATCCTGGCTGCTTGTTGTTGGTGGATTGGAGTGGTGGTTGTCCCAGCCAGAGGAGTGAATGTGCTATAAAGTTTCTTCCTCTCATTTTTCACACACACAGCGAGGGATGCAGTGTGCAGCTGGGGGCGCCTTTTCCTAGCCAGGCCCTTGCATAAGAACATTATGCTTTGGAAACAGGCAGCCCTGGTTTTCCACCTCTGTTGGTTTTGCTTCTTCTTACTAGTGTGTTTTGTGGAGTGAATTCTTCCAAGTCTCTTAGCCTTCATGTTGTTGTGGTTTTCCTCAATAAGGGACAGCTAGTTTTCCATCACAGCACGGCTCTAAGGCTGCCATGCCTAGTAAGTGGTAGCATTTAATGAGCATTCACTCTTGTCCCCTTTCATCCTGGGAGGTAATTTTGAATCTCGGGATCCAAGAAGGTTCTAGAGGAGGGTCAGGGAAGCAGAGCTTTCAGAAAGGAAACAGTTAAGGGGACTGGATACAACTTTGAGCCCAGCTTACCTGTGTGGACGAGGCATCAGAAAGTGAGTCAATATTCTTTAATAAACTACAATAGAAAAGAATCTGGAAAGTCTAACAGAGAAGAATCATATTTATCTATCTATCCATATTATCTATCTATCTATCTATCTGTCTGTCTGTCTATCTATATCTATCTATCTATCTATATCTATCTATCTATCTATCTATCTATCTCTATCTATCTATCTATCTATCTATCTATCTATCTATCTATCTATCTATCTCTATCTATCTATCTCTATCTATCTATCTCTATCTATCTATCTATCTATCTATCTTTCTATCATTTGTCCATATATCTGAATCTATCTAATCTCTCTATCTCTGAACTGGTTTGCTTTACCCCTGAAACTAATGCAACATTGTAAATCAACTACATGTCAATTAAAAAAAAAGTGAAGAATGAAGCCATGCACTGCCATGGGGCATGTGAATGGACAGAGGATCCCCACAGGCTCTGTGCATGATGGCGGGTGGGCAGGATGTGGATGGGACTCTCTTCCAATAGGAAAGAGGGAACCCCTGATGGGCCACCCCCCGCCCCATAGTGTATTGAGTTGGGTCCTGTCCTATGGCCCCAGGTGGAGCTTCCCAGTTGCACAAAAAGCGGTAAAGGCTGCTGACAGAGGAGTGATATGCTGAAGGACGGGTTCATGACTGAGGCAGGGAGGCAAAGCCTGATCTGGTGATGTGCGGAAGGATGGAGAAATGATTTGATTCCTTTGGGCGGCTGGGCTGTGCGAGATCTGCTGTCTCTCTGGTCATCTGCCTTGGGAGGAGTGATTTTTAGGTGAGCCTTTCTGCTGATTTCAGGGTAAGACACCAGGAATATATTATGCATGTTTCAGTGTGTGGTTGTGAATAATTCACATAGAAGCTGCGTAGTCATACAGGTGTTATTCTCACCACTAACTCCAGTGAATCCAACCAAACTCAGATCTATGTATCAGGATCTTGACTGTGGTCTGGACACATGATGATGAAAATCAATAGAATACAAAAAAAAAAAAAACCCCAAAAAACAAAAGAAGAGCCACTGCCTGACCTAGGGATCTCTCACTGTAGCTGGGAGACAGTCATATGAGCTTCCTCTCAAAATTCGTTAAATGAAAAATAGTACATGGAGTTCCCTGATGGTACAGCTGGTTAAGGACCTGGTGTTGTCACTGATGTGGCTCAGGTTGCTGCTGTGGCACAGGTTCAATCCCTGGCCCCAGGAATTTCTGCACACCATGGATGCGGTCAAAAAAGAAATAAAGAAAGATAATACAGTTCAAAGTCAAGAGTATACAGTTAGAAGTCAGGTTACTGAGAGCCCAAGAGGACAATGACCAATGTATGTGGGGAAGTTGGGAAGATTTCGCAGAAGGGACATTTAATTGAGTGTTGAAGGAGGGTCCTGGGAGGAGGATATTTTTGTGGAGACTGATCAGGGTCACCAGAGTCCAGACCTGGTTTCCAGCTCCATCTGTCCTGTAGACTTCCACCGAACATTTAGGGGAAAAAGTCAAAATTCATTTTCATTGGTTTCCGCATCTGCTTACTCTCCCATCTCATGTTGGAAAGAGGAACCGGCACCTCATCGTACTTGAAAATGATTCAAAAAGTCTGTGATGCTTCCCATGTGCCCAGGTCACGTGAGACTTCTTCCTCTTGCTGCGCCCTCAGGGTGCCATGTCAGGTCCTTTCTCCACGGACCCAGTTCTGCATCCTGCCCATGTGCTCCCAATCTCATTTGTGTTTGCTTCCCATGGTGACTGGTTTAGAGCAGCCTGCATGTTTTTAAACTCCATGAAGACCCAGGTCTTATCTGGAGTTTTCTCCTCTCTGTTCCCCAAGCCTCGCTTAGAATCTGGTGGGAGTTAGGGATCCAGAGGTCTGCGGTGAGTGGAGGAGTGAACAAGTGGAAAGATGACTGGGTGAGTACAGGTCTGAGAGCCTCCAGGCTCTGTTTCTTCTTGATGTGCTTCAGTACCGAGTCCACACCTTCTAAGACCCATCGTGCCACCAATGGGAACCCTTGACTTTTGATCCACTTCTTTTCTGAGTGTTGCCATCTCTTAAAAACTAGAAAACAGTAAGATGAGCTGTAAGAATGGGAATGGCTGACCTCTTTGGGGTCTGTGAGATGCTCTGTACTGTGTAAAGTACTTGTAAAGTACTTATTACTTGTACTGATCCCGTGATTGCTTACAGAATCCCTGGGAGAGAGGTGCTCTTAGCTAATCTTCCCAGTTTCCATCTAAAATCACTGAGTCAGAGCTGTCCTGAAGCCTCTACCCCATAGACAGTAAGGATGGCTGACGGAGGAGGGGGAGACAGCCACGAGGTTTCTACTCAAAGCCGTGCTGAGACTGAAATGAGAGTGAGTGAGCCCCTAGCTCCCTGTTGTGGCCGACACCTTGCCTGTGTGTCCTCGAGGACCCCTGAGGGTGGGCACAGGGTCTTTCTCCCCAACCTCAGGCAAGTGGGCTCGTGTCCTCGCAGTGGTAGAGCAGGGCAGGCCAGCAACGTCAGTCTTAGTTCTATCCCCTGCGTTAGACACCCAGGCTTGCCCTGGCCAGATGTTTGCAAGAGGCTGATTGTCAGACCTCCTTGTGCGTGACGACTCAGTGAGCTTTTGTCCGTCTTTCTAAGCCTCTGATTTCTTGTGGGTAAATGAATACCTTTGATGGCACTGCCCTTGGAGGGTGGTGGCAAGACCTAAGTAAAAACTGTGCTGAGCCCTCATTTGGCCACCTGGGTCAAAAATGTCAGGGCTCTAAAATGTTTATTGTGTTTACTTTCATTATTCTGTGTTCAGAATGACTGTAGGAAGAAGTTGCAGGAAATTCTACCAGAGGTTGCTAGTTTGATACCCTTTTAAAAGCTGAACCAATGCAGGCTGATTTAAAAATACACGTATGTGCATGTTCATGTTGAGGTAGCCTAGTGCTTGTCCACGAGGAGGCACAGACCAAGGTGCAAAGTTGCAGACTAGGGCAATGTCAAAGCCATGGCAAATGTTCCAGACCTTCTTTCCTAACTTCCTTCCTTACATGGTCCCTGGAACCACTGATTATCTCGCTCATTGAGTTTATCTCAGGTTATGCCTTATCCAAGCACAACCCTCTCTGGGACTTAAGCTCTTTGGCTGCATATTTCCTAAGGCAGCTCATCTCATTCATTCATTCCCTCATCCATTCATCCAATAGCCATTTGCTGGGCAACTCCTGTGTGCCAGGCTTGGTGATGAGTATTGTGGATGCGGAGATTAACAAGGTACACGTCTCGCCCTCTCCATCTCTGTGATTCCACAGACCTAATGCAGCCCATGAGCTGGAAAAGTCCATGGAAACTCAAGGTCATTGAGGTGCTTCCTGGAAAAAGGGAGGGACAGAGTTCAGGTGACTTTCAAAATGATGGCACCACCTGTCCCACCGAGAAACCTCCCCTTGCATTTTTCTTCATTGCACCTAAACATGTAAAGCCCAATACTCTCCTGTCTCTAAATCAGAAATTACAGTGTTGGCCTCAGGAGCCTCTTAGGAGGGAGGTCTGCCTCAGTCCTCTCCCACCGAACACCCGTTCTCTCCAGATCACTCTGGGTTTTCCTCTATCCAGTCTGTGCCGATCCATGCTTTCAACGGCCGTCTGCAGAGGAGATAACTCTGGTGTGACGAGCTCTTTCAGGGAGTGGATATTTTTAAAGATTGCCAAGATCCTGCCAGCAGTGCTTATTACTGAGCACTTCTAGGTTTTTCACGGGAAAAAAGTTGGGTGCAAATACCTTTCTAACATGCTGTCTGCCCTGGCAGAGAGGGCACTATTATTACTCCAGGAGGTTACCATCCCACTGGGTTTTCAAGTTGATTCATTACTTTTCTCGGGACTTGTATTTATTTTTCAGCACCTGTGAAAAAACACATTGATATTTCCATACCCACGACCATGGACTGCCTGTTGGGTGAGAGTACTTGCATTCCTTGAAGGCATTTTTTTTTTAAACAGAGAGTTATTTAAAAGTTTAAAATCCAAAGTGAGTTTATATTAGTCCTTTTAGCGTCTGACTTAAACAGGTGTTTTATTTTTTAACCTTCGCCCCAGTCGAGCATTCGGATTTAAATAGTTCAAAGATGTTACTCTGAATTTAAATACTAGAAAAAAAAATAAAGGCAGGATTCTGTAGATTTGAAAGAAATTCGTCCCCCAATAGGTCTCACCATGCTGAGTCCCAGCTTTGTTTTCTAAGCATCTGCTGGGGATCTCGACATGGAAGTCCCACAGACCATGCAAACTCAGCATGGAAAAAGAAAAATAATTTTCTTTTCTCCCAATTCTATTTTTCCTCCTGTGTCTCTTTATTCCTTGTGTCAACAACCGTTCCTGTCCAGTTTCTAGGGGTAGACGTGCTGAATTCATTTGCAGGCTCTCCCTTCTTTATTGATGAGTTTTCTTTTTTTTTTCTCTACGCCATCCTGTCAGTTTTTCTTCCCTATGACTTGGGAGCCTGAGAGTCTCAAGATTCAAATGGCCTGCCCCCATTTAGAGGCCATTTAGAGAGTCTGGTGGTGGATATTCCAAGCCCACTCCCAAGGTTTTCTGGTGCACCCCAGACCATGAGACCTTGCTGGCCCTCCTCATGAACCCCATTTAGGCACTCCTTCTTTCATTTTCCTAATTATCCCCTGGGTCCCCCGCATCCCCCACCCTGATTTCTCCGGGCCACTTTGCACTCTTCTCAAGATCTGATCATGCTGCTACTCTCATGTAATGAATGTCAGTGGAACTCTACGCGTCTAGGAGAGCATCCAGAGCACTCAGTGTGACACCTAGGAGGGTCTATGAACATTCTCCATCACTTTCTTCCTTTCTTATATAACATTATAAGTATAATGTTATACTTATTCATATAACATTCCAGTGTTTTCCAGAATAAAAAACTGAGCTCAGGTTGCACCGACACAAGTGTTTCTGAAATAGGGAAGCAATAGTCCTGCTGACCAGAACACATCAAGATTATTGCATGCATTGTGGGTAGTTTTAACTGACAGGTTGGCCACTTGCATTAAGATAGTAAGTAATAGGACCTACAAAGAAGTTGGTGCAAGTGACAGGATGGTCACTGGGGACAGCTAGTGTGGAGGGAAGCCTTGCAGAAGAGCTGCCTTCCCATAAATGAAGAAGAGTCAGAAAGGAGGGTTTCTGTTTGCAGGACTAGAATTAGGACCTGTGGGTGGAATCTAAGGGACATTGTTTTCGGCTGATATGAAGCTGTCTGACCAGAGCTCTCCAGAGATGAATGGAGTTCATCAGGAGGGGTGAGCCCTCTGTCACTGAAGATATGCAAGTAGAACTGAAATGACCTCTGGGTCATTGATGTTGTGCAAGATGCTTAAACAGTGCCTGGTCCTCTGCAGGCTTTAGCTGTTACCGTTATCATCATCATCATCATTGACTTAGTTCAAGGGTAAGAGGCGTGTGAGGAGTAGGTGGTATTTCAGCTCTCCTCTGAAGCTGAGATTTTTGTGAGCCTGCCCATTGCAGAAGACTGGCACACCTGGTTATAGTCACCATTTTAGAACCTACTGGAATGTCTTAAAACCAGCAGGTGTGCACTGCGTGTAACACCACACCCAGAGCCAGCTCCCCATTCACGTTGATTTTATTTTCATGACTGGAAATCGCTTTTACGTAATCTTCCCACGTTGTTTCATTCCAAAGACTTATCCCTCCCCTGCATTATCTTGTGTGCTTTCTGAGATATTTGTGATCAACCTTTGCAACAGCAGGTGCCAAGTTCTACTTCGAAACAAAGTAATGAGAACAATTCACAGAGAGGCACTGCCTTGCCTGGTGGCAGTGATGGACCAGGGAGCTTACCATATTATTTCCTGGGGTTGACGGTATTTACAAAATTACAAGGAAATTCTTAATAAAATTCAAACCTGCCCTTTTTGGGGGGCATCGTTATACACGGAGATCTCTTATTTTCTTCCTAGCTTGGATCTTCACATCCCACCATCTAGCAACAATTTTTATTACAGGTGCAACAAATTTATCCTAGCATTAGAAAAATGAAACTTACTAAATATTGGCACCAATAATCGTGGCTTCTAATATCCTTCCAAAGATTATGTCAGGGTTATTGAGAAATGGGATGGCAAACTGATGGACTATGCACATTTATTTTCATTTTCTTATTTTCCTACATGATTTTGGAACTTAAAAAAACCTCTAGGTTTTTGTTTAAGTGCCATCTTAAAATTGAGAAATTATTGTCTTAGAGGTGATCTTGAACTCTTGAGGAGCAGAAATTTATACTCACACACATATAAATAAACACATATATGTGTTTCACATCTTGAAAACGATAAAACATAACCACACATCCAGAATTCTGTATATGTATCCCCATCCTCTCCTTTCTCTCTCTTCCTCTTTCACACTCTCGTTCTCTCTACCTTTCTCCCTGTTACACATACACATATACAAGTTGAGGTCACTTTGTTTCTTGTATAGCCCTATTTTCTTCTCTCCTTCCCCCAAAATAACAATTATCAGGCATTTTCTGTGACTCCTTCTGGTGCATGTTTTAATGTGTTATTGAATTTAAGTCTACAGGAAACACACTTTGTTCTTTTATGGTAAGTAGTAACCAGCTTATTTTTTGCCATTTAAAAAAATTGACTTGAATGGAAGAACACTGGTTTTGTTTGTCTTTTGTCCTTTTAGGGCCACACTCATGGCATATGGAGGTTCCCAGGCTAGGGGTCTAATCGGGGCTGTTGCTGCCAGCCTACACCACAGCCACAGCAACGCCAGATTCAAGCCGCATCTGCAACCTACACCACAGCTCACGGCAATGCCGGCTCCTTAACCCACTGAGCGAGGCCAGGGATTGAACATGCAACCTCATGGTTCCTAGTCAGATTCATTTCTGCTGCACCACGATGGGAACTCCTGCTCCTTGCTTTTTATACTCAGCAGTCAGTGTGTGAGCTGTATCTGATTCAATCTCTTTTACCTGCTTTGTAATATCCCACTGAATGAGCATACTGCATTTATTGATCCACCCTGTTTTTGTTATTTTTCATTTTTAGCTGTCACAAACAGTGCTGGAATGTATATCCTTGAGCGTGTCTTGTGAACGTGTGGGGAGAGTTTCTGTAGGGCAGGATTATGGAATTTAGGGGTTTGAGACTTAAAAGAGACCGTGAATCTTTATTTTTTTAATTTTTAAAAAATACTTTGATTTTTTTTCCATTACAGCTGGTTTACAGTGTTCTGTCAATTTTCCACTGTTCAGCATGGTGACCCAGTTACACATACATATATACATTCTTTGTTCTCACATTATCATGCTCCATCATAAGTGACCAGACATAGTTCCCAGTGCTACACAGCAGGATCTCATTGCTAATCCATTCCAAAGGCAATAGTCTGCATCTATTACCCCCAAGCTCCCGTCCATCCCACTCCCTCCCCCTCCCCCTTGGCAGCCACAAGTCTGTTCTCCACGTCCATGAGTTTCTTCTCTGTGGTTGGATTCGGAAGATGTGCTTTATACACACACAATGGAATGCTACCCAGCCATAAAAAAGAATAAAATGATGCCATTTGCAGCCACATGGATGGAACTAGAGACTCTCACACGGAGTGAAGTGAATCTTTTTTTTTCTGATGTTGAAATTTAGCATTGCCTTTGTGAATGTAGGCATAAAGCTCTAGTAACATCTAGTAGCTTTGTCGCCAACGGGAATCGCAGTTTCAGATCACATTAAAGTTGCTGAAGCCCCTTCAAAATGTTGTTGACAGGCATTAATGTTTCAGGTTTACAGTGATTATGAGAATTTACTAGATTTTTATTTTAGTGAATTAAGAAAGAACACGTATCTCAAGAATTTGTTTTTTAAACATTTATAACTGCTTTCAATATAATTGGTTTCCTTTACAATACTTATATATAGTTATTATATACATTATAATACTATGTATTACATATAATATTACATATGGTTTATTATGTAATATATGTTGTATTACATTATATATTACTGTAAGGTACATATTTAATGTGTGTAATAGACATATTGCATAATGTACATATATTATATATATGATACTCCCATAATATGCATGTACAATATGTGTAGTAATATTATATATATAATATATGGATCATAAGACTGTCAACAAGGTCCATGACAAAAAAGTAAGTATTAAGCCCTTCTCCAAGGTGTATGCTCTAAAAATATAATTTCTAGGGCATGTGGTGTTCCTGATTTTCTCTTTAGCAGAAATTGACGAGTGTTCTAATAAAAGACATCACCATTCACTTGACACACCCACTAACAAAACATGGGAATTCCCATTTCTTGCACTCTTGCCAGCACTTGGCATTTGAGGGCTTTTTCATATTTTTCAGTCTATTGATTGAGAAAGAGAGGCTGATCATTTGAATCTGCCTTTCCCTGATTCCTAATGAGACTGAGCTTGTTTCCAAACGTTTATTGGCCATTTCCGTTCCTCCTCTGTGAATTGGGACATCCTTTTATTAACAAGACACTCTTAGGAGGGTTACGGAAAGCATGGAACTTGGGAAGATTTTTTTTTTCCTGTGAAGTTATGCTTGTAAATTACCTGGAAACCCACATTTTCGACCAATGATATTCAAGGAAGGGTGTTTGCACATAGGAGGACCCAAAAGGATTTATTGCGGTGTGAGAAAACATTAGAACTTCTATTTCTATTCATTGTTATCTAAAAATTCAAGAGAAAATTAAACTTTGTGAAAACAATGTATGTACTTCCTAATATTTACACATGTAATTTGTATCATGACTTATAATAAATATATAGCTATATATGAGGAAGGCATGCTTATTATTTACAAAAAAAATTTTTTTGGCCATACCTGTGGCGTGTGGTTATTCCTGGGCCATGGATCTAACCCGCGCACAACAGCATTGTGACCCGCACAACACGGGACCCTTAACCCACTGTGCCATGAGAGAACTCCTACCAAAAACCTTTTGATACCACTGGTAAGACAGTGGACGTGATAAGAAATGGTTACATTCGTCAATCACCTGCTATGTGCCAGTTGCTTTGCAAGCATCGTTCAATTCAATCTTCATGATAATCCTACAAAATAGGCACAATCATTTTCACTTAATCAGGAACCTGAGAATGAAGGATGTTTCATAATTTGCCCCAGCGCTGCTTTTAGTGAATCGTGGAATTAGCAATTGCACTTGAGTCCACAGCTCAATCTCTTTCACCATACTTCCCTCTCTCATTGACTCTCCCTCCTCTAAATATGCGTAAGTTCTATGGGGGCAGAGCCTGTCTGCCCTTGTTTCTGCTTCTAGCTCCCATGCCCCAAGCAGTGCCTACTGTCCTGTAGGCTAGCAGTCTACTTTTATTTAATGAATAATTAAATTATTCAATTATTTAATGAATAATTGAAGGAAAGAAAAAAACGGGGGGGGGGGAGGAAAGGGAGAGAAGGAACAAACATGGGAAATTCATACACACACACTCACACACTCAAGAAATTCACATGCCAATGTGGGAAATGGACAGGACGGTTGGTCAGTAGGACACTCGGGGGCATGTATATGGCATGGTGGAAGCATGGAGATGATGTGTTTTTCTTGGTGTGGTTTGAAGTAGGAGAAGGCTCCCAAATGGGCAGGATGGAAGTCCACTACCACCACAAAAGCTAACATGCATTAAGTGTTTTTGCACAGCAGGAGAGGGAGTGGATTAAGCGTTGGGGTACTGTGGCTTACCACAGCCCAGGGTCTAAGTCTCACATGCCTGAGCAGGGTTGCATAGACCTTCAGTTTGATGTGAATCTAGGGTATCTTTGTTCTCATTGCCTACCTTTCCAATCAGGGGTCCCCCAAGTCTCTTGTCAGTTAATGCAGGACAAAGCATTCAGCTAGATCTTCCTTTTTTTTTTTTTTTTTTTTTTTTTGTCTTTTTGCTATTTCTTTGGGCCGCTCCCGCGGCATATGGAGGTTCCCAGGGTAGGGGTCGAATCGGAGCTGTAGCCACTGGCCTATGCCAGAGCCACAGCAATGCGGGATCCGAGGCGCATCTGCAACCTACACCACAGCTCATGGCAACGCTGGATCGTTAACCCACTGAGCAAGGGCAGGGACCGAACCCGCAACCTCATGGTTCCTAGTCAGATTCGTTAACCATTGCGCCACGATGGGAACTCCTAGACCTTCCTTTTTGTTTTGGAATATGATTTCTATATGGAACTGCTCTCTGAGGTCACTCTCCAAGCTGACAGGTGGGGGAACAGTTGAGGTTTTTCACCATCCAGTGGCAGGCTATCCATACCCCATTCTGTGTGGTGTGAAATGAGATATGAGAGGGCATAAACCCATTACTCTCATGCTTGAACCCTAATCACCCTTCTGCACAGAAAGTCCCTAAGGCATTCCTTTGTAGATGTGAAATGAGGAGAAGGATGAGGCAAAGAGCACCGAGATGACAGCAGGACCATCCCTTGTTTAACGATAAACCTTCATGTAGACATTCGTAGATGCTCATGGTGGGAGAATCCTCCAGGGGAAACACCGGCTAAAGGCAGAGCCCTGAAAGAGAACTTTCCTACTGATGGATACATGGGTCCCAGATGTTTTGCAGAACAGACGGAGGACCCTGACCCCAGGGTAAAAGCAAGTCAGTGCAGAGGGTACAAGACAAGAGCAAGAAGAGAAGTACAGGACCCTCACCGTATAGAGAAATCTTGGTGACACTGCTGCAGAGCCTGTTGAAGAAGGAGCTCTAGAAGGAAGAGCTGGAAGAACTCCTTTGGAGTCCTTGGTCCACGTCTTGGTGAGACTGATGCTCGGTGACCTTCAGGACAGACACTCTTGACTGTGGGCAGTCCTGTTGCTGTGTTCATAAAGTACCCAGAAGGGGGTTTGATGGATATACTTAGACCCAGCCTGAAATGGCAATTGTGATTTTGGAGTCCAGATTCTGCAGAAGAGGTGGTGATCTATTAGAGTACACGGTGGGTTGTGTTCAATGGAAGGAGGGCTCTGGAAACCCAAGAGGGCTCCTTCTGGCTCTGGGCATTGTTTCCATCTCCAGACTAAATTGCATATTGGATCTTGAGTAGGAACTACCTCTGTGGGCTCTAACCCCACAGTCTCAGTGATAGCAAGTTGACTTTCAAGGTTTAAGAACTAGGAACACCCGTTATTTAAACCACCACCTGCAAACACATTTGATAGCAGCAGAAGCTGCTGCAGTGGAAAAACTCTGGACCAGACAACCTTGACTTTGTGTAATCTTGAAAAAGCCACCTTAGCCTGATTCTTGTCAAAAGTAAAGAGGATTGCTTTCTTTGATCTCCTTAAGACCAGGGACAATGAATGGGGAAGCTCGTTGAGTTTGGGTTTTAGTTGGTGGAAGGCTGAGGGAGACAGGACTATTTTATGAGATTTGCCAAATGAAACTGGCTTCTTGATCATTAGAAAGGCTTTGAAAACGGGGCTGTTCTCAGTGGGAGCATTGTGGTGAAATAAATAATGCTAACATCCAAGAGTGCTGTTTGTTTTCCCATCCTTCCATAGCTTTGATTTACCTTTCCTCCATTTGATGCTAATTGGACTGTATTTGCAAAAATTGTTATGACCTTTTATCCTGTACTTGGCCTAAGAGACACTTGAGGGGCTTCAGAGAAAAAAGGGGGTGAGAGCCGATCTGACTTTATTTTTTAATGTTCATAAAACTGGAGGCAAAATAGTTCCGTTCCAGCCTAGAGAGGGACTTAAAATAGGCCTCTTTTTCAGGATGTCTAGTGAAAGCAACTAGTTTTCATGGCTCCGTCTGGTTTTTATTATTATTTTTCTTCTCTTGCTTCTTTTTTTAAAATGTACCTGAAGACTTTTAAGCAGCTGCTCTTGGCTATTTTGAGAAAAATGCTAATATTCTCCATCCTGTAGCCTCATTTAGCATTTAAAAAAATATCCACTTAGCTTTAAAAATGTGGTTGGGTTGAAAAGAGTTACATTTGTTTCATGTTTTATAGCAGCCACTGCTCACAAGACAGCAGTTGGGAGAAGGAGTGATTTGTTTCCCTGTGTGGTGTGTTTATTATCACATCTTATTACATTATATTTGGAGATAAAAAATCGCCTGCCGAGGGCAGCGGCAGGGACTCTGCCCACCTCATCCCTCACAGGTGCCCTCAGAGCTCCGTTATCTTCAGCTCCTGCCAGCTCGGTCATATCTGGTGGGGCAGGGGCTGATATAGACCGGCTCTCCATCAGGATACGGATGCGGCACAGAGGGCCCAGGGAGGACCCTGTTTTCCAGGCTCCTCTCAAGCAAGAACTCATTTGAAAACATTAAAAGATTTTATGACCTTATGGAGCAAAAGACCGTCATTGGCGCCTTGTACATATTCATGCTCATTATTCAATATACATTCTGAGCTTTTTTTTTTTTTCCTAAACAGTGTCTGGGTGGGATGCTGACGCCAGAGAAACTCGTATACTATGGTCCCTCTCTTTGAAGCATCTGGATGGATACAGATGAGGATAAGGAGATAGACAGCCAGACAGACCTGGTAACCACTAGGGAAGAAGTGAGAAGATGCTGTGGGCACTCGGAAGAAGGGTCTTATCCAGGGTAGAGATGGTGGGGCAAGCCATTCATTCATTCATTCCTCCATCAAGCACCCGAAAGGTATCAAGCGGCAGGGAATCAGAGGTGTTAAGAATACACACGTCTGCTCCATGGGATCAAGGTCAAAATGAATAAACCATGCGGTGTCTCTCCCATCTCTCTGACATAAAGACACACTCATAGTTAATCCTTCACATGACAGTTATAACTTCTGTACTCAGGAAATTTCCAATCAAGAAAGAGGAGTGTGTTTGTGTGTGCATTGTGTGTGTGTGGGTGGGGGGAGTGTAGCTGGTATCCAAAGGTCTTCTGAAGCAATGATGTCCTAGCTAGAGGCTGATAAAGTGGTATGGAAGGAAGAGCAGGTGAGGAACAAGAGCTCTCCTCACCCAGGAAGTGCAGCGGCTCTGGGGGGCCCAGGGTGGCTGAATGACTCTGAAGCTCAGAGGCTGAAACAGTAACCAGGGAAATATTGGAGGAAAGCTGGGGTGGCCAACTCAGGGCCATGTAGGCTGATGGCATCTACTTGGTGATGGGGGAGGTATGAAGGCTTTTAGGGCAGGAGCCTGTTCGGATCAGATCCCTGAGCTGGAATTGTCACATCCTGCTTTGTGTGCTAACTGTCATCACCCCCCATTGCCTCCCCTCGTCTTGAGTTTTCCTTCAGACATCTTCTTGATAATTGCAAACAGAGCTAACAGGGCTGGGGGTTCTTCTGGGACGAGAACAGGACTGAGATGAGGGCTACGTGATTGGCAGGCATATCCTTGTCCTGGATAGCGTTCACAACAAATGCTGTCCAGAACAGCAACCTGTTGACTGGCCTTAGCACGTCTGGGGGGTGTGGGATGAAGCGATAGGGGAGATGGAGGGAGGGGGCGTCGCCAGGTGCTTGGCCAGCTGCTCATCTCCCCCTTCCCTCCACGCTTAAGACTCCTTGGCTTTCCTAGCTTGAACTGCCTCCCCTGGCCTGGCTCCTTCTGCCTAAACTGCCTCCTGGCTCAGAAAGTCAGTGAGCACAACTGATGCTTCTAGAATGGAGCGGGAAATTATGACACCAACAAGTCCAACACTAAAGCAAGAGGACAAGAAGGACATGAACAGGAAAAGAAGAGAAAAGGAAAGAAACAAAAAACTACACACGTGAGAGAAAAAAATAGAGGCAAATAGTGCCTAAGAGGCAGTGCTGCCGTTGCTGTTGGTGTTGGTTCGCAAATCGGGAGACACAATGAAGCAAAGGTTCTCAAGACTTGGCTTCATGAAGGTGATTCTCTTTGTAGCGACTTATGAATCCTTGTTTGTATTTGCCTACTGCTTGGGCTCAGGTGCTGATGACGAACCACAGTTCATTCTGCTTGAAGTGGCAGAGTTGGCCGGGGATAGTCAGAGGACGTAGCAGCAGGCAGAGGACTTAAGTAGGAGGAGTCATATGTGCTGAACTGAGTGAGATTCCTGAGGAGCTGAGTCATCCAGATTTGATGGGATGGGAATCTTCCAGAAAGAAAAGGGCCTGAACGTGGCTTGATGGAGTTCTGGTGCCAAAAGCTCTCAAGCAAGCAATTCCCAACGCCCATGTCTCCAGTTGCCACCTCCGTTCAGCAGGTGACTCTGAGGATTCGTGGGACTCCCACACTGGGGGTCCTCTGCTGGGTGGGGGTTTCCCCTTCTTTGTTAGGTTCGCACATGCCCCAGCTCGCAGGGAGCAGAGTGGCTTCCTGGAAGAGGAGGCAAAGAGTTTACGGAAATAGGCTTTCTGTTCCTCCTGCTCCCGCACTTAGCTAATCCTAATTCAACAAGACTTTTTAATTCCTTGTTTGCATCTCTGCAAACAATTTTCTCCTCCCAAGTGTAACTCTGGTTAAGAACTGCTGCAACTGTAGACAAGTTTTTAGTGAAAGTCAAGTTCATACTTATTTACTTATTAAACCAGGACCCTTCAATTTCCAAGCTGGGGGTGGGGGGAAGCTAAGTCTTTAAATGCACATGTACAAACTTTCCTATATAGCGGAGATTTTTCTGTAGCTCTGTTTTTTATTTATGGGTTTTTGCAGTTGACTTTGGACGGAAGGATTATTTCTCTCTCTGCCAACTCCAGCTGATTGATTCAATGCACCTGCTCACTTTCAGATATGGCTGGAGAACCTACAGCCTAAGTTTGTGTCTGTATTTAAAATTGGGAATACAAAATGGGTTTAAACTTGAATATTTCATCGAGACAGTGCGTTTAACAAGTAATTTATTTTGGAAATGCAGGCTTCCGTCTGGGCAGTGTAGATTTTGAGTAACTAAATGCTCAGACTCCCTTCTGAATATTAATATCATTTGGGCTGTGCACACTTTAAGATTTCCTATTAACTGATCAGTGCAAACATATACTTAAATAGCCATGAAGGGGATAAAGTGAATGCTCTTTTCAACATGTGCATTAGGATATTGGCTTTCCGTAAGATGACTTAACTGGTATAATCTCAGATGAGAAAACAGCAACGTTTAGACTGGACAACAACTCTGTTCATCATAAAAGACGTTGGATGCAAGGAGTCAGTCATTCTCAGGACCACGAGAGGCATGTGTGCTGACCAAACATAAGATTTTTCTTTTTCCAATCAGTTAAAAAATAAAGATTTTGTTGATATTGTTTAAGATGGAAACTTCAGAAATCGGGTTTAGCACAGATTTAATCAGGTTCAGTCCTGTTTCTCATCGATACATCCCGATTTAGAAGCTGAAATTCAGTAAGTTCTGAACGAAAAATTGTGAGGCTTGATCAGTCGTAGGAAGAGAAATTGGTTCAGACTGGATTCCTGATGGGCTGCAATCCTTTCCCTAGGGTTCAATTTCCCCCTCTGTCACCCTCCAGCCCTTGACAGTGCTCAGTCGAAAGATGACCTCTCTCTGAAACAAGACAGAGGAAACCTGTTATGAAGGTGAGGAGGAAGGCAGTGGGTTGTGTGGGGGTTGAATTATGTCCCCCAAAATGTTCAGCACAGTCTTAACCCCCAGTATTGGTGATGGTGACACTGCGTGGAATTACAGTCTTTGCAGATGTAAGCAAGTTGAAATGAAGTCATGCCAATTTAGGATGGGTTCTAAACAGGTGTCCTTATAGGAAGAGGAGTTGAAGACACAGACAAGAACAGAGGGAGCAGGGCCATGGAAGGTGAAGGCAGAGATTGAAGTTCTGGGTACTGAAGCTGGAAGAAGCTGGAAGAAGGTGCCCTGCTGGCACCTTGACTCGAGGCCTCTGACCTTCGGAATTGTAATAAACTTATGTTGTGTGAAGTCACCCCATTTGAGGTGCTTTGTTAAGGTGGCCATAAGAAAGAAATAGATCTCACGAGACTAGTGTTGTGGTTTGAACTCTGGAGAGAGAATAACCAATGTTCTGGCTATTGGACCCTCACCAATGATGCGACTGGACAAGTTGCTTCACTTCTCTAAGCCTCTGCAGAGTAAGGATGATGAGAGTATTTACCTCATAAGATTATGCAGAGGTTAAATAAGTGGTCTATGAAAAGTATTTAGCACAGGTAAGTGACTACGTGTGCATGTGTTTGTGCGATTTTGGCAACGTACATTGATAATTTTGATGGCCAATTTTAAGAGTCACAAGCGTCATGGAAAATATACTATATGAGACCAATGCAGACTGGTGTGAACCAATACAAACATTTACATCATATATAAACGAGACACTAATCTTCCGTTTCTCTGATGGCCCCGTGTCTATGCTGGCAGCCCAGCTAGAGGAAGGTGGCACACCCCTGAAAGTCTGAAACCTTGGTTTCAAGCCCAGTCCGACTGCTTTAATAACAGTGTGACCTGAGAAAGTTGCTTGATGTTTCTAGACTTGCTCTGTCAAAGAATATTAATAATTAGCATTTCACAGGCTTGTGGCATAAATCAAGGAGACAATGGTTGTAAAAGGCTTATCAAATTGTAGTTTCACAGAAGTTACCAGTTATTGTTGCTAGAACTCAGCGTACTGCCGAGCATGGAGGTGACGACACAGACATACTTCATGTATGTGGGGTCCAACAGAGACGGTGCTTAATCAATGTTTATGGCGTCGAATTTACTCTCTGAGCGTCCCCTCCCAATCACTATGGGTTCTTACACATATGCTTTTCTTGAACGTAATTCCCATTAGTTCTGCTAATGAAAGGTTGACCTCAGTGGACCGATGATGCTGTTTTTACCTTGATGTGAGGTGAATGGTTGCACGTAAACATACTTATTTCTGGTGGGAGGTCTGGAAGAGAATAGAGCTCCTTACAGCAGCTAGGCTGTCTGATAATGGGAGGTGAGATTTCAAAAACCTTTTCACTGGATCACGTTCTGGATTAGCCCGGAAGGGAATATGCCGGCAGGATGGCTGGGGTGGAGGTCAATAGAGTAAATCTTGCAAAGCTCCTGTTCACTGCAGAAGGCTGCCTGCCAGAACTTTCTCAGAGCAGAAAGCATTTCCTGGCCTTCCCCTGGCCTTCTTCCCCCTCCAAAGCTGCCCTTCCAAGCCCAGGATTGAGGCTATTTAGTCTCTGTAAATACTAGTTTCATCATTTTAACCTACAAGAGATTAGGTTTTTTGAGCAGAGCAACTGAAGCAGAAATCTTAAAAACTTTAATTAGGATGGACTCGCGCTGTTTGCATTGTTCAAGACCAGATCCCCAAGGCAGGGAATCTCTGTGGCAATTTGCAGGGTGTGGGCAGTGGGTGATACCTCTTTGTTGGCTCCTGGATTCTCCATGTCTACACTGGCCACAGCAAGCCCAAGGGCTTCACGGCAAGGGAAGCTGCCACCCTGTCTGGCTCTGCTCTGGGAATTGTTTAGGGGAGAATTGAAGGCTGACAAATAGGTAGGATTCTGACACAGGTGGGGCTCAAAAACTAGCCAGCAAACTACCCACACCCTGGAATTTTCCAGAATGATAGTTGACAAACAGACCCAAGATGCAGCCTACTTGCCCTAGGTATCGTCTATAAACGTTCTATTGAGAAAGCCATCCATTACCCAAGGACCCCCAAAATAAATTCATAGCTGGACAATGATCTCCCTGGAAGTTTCCCTTATAATATCATCCTGGTTTTGGCCCCCAGTGACTCAACACTCAGCTCTAGGTGATTTCGGCAACCATTTTATTCAAGAACCGCCACGGATTTATCTTTCCTTTAACAAATTAATTCCACGTATCTAAATGCCATCACCTGTTGCATGCAGATTTAGAATTAGGCGGGATCAAATCTCAGGAAGCCACGCTCCTAGAAGGCTGTTGAGAAAGGCTTTATTTTACTCCCTATTTCAGCGCTTTTACCAAGTCTTGGCCCAGCATCCGTGTCGTCCACACAGAGACTCCCTGGCACTGACCAGTTCCTGGCAACTGGCCTTCAACCTTGGTCCTGTCTTGGTAACTGTGTTTGTGACCATGGCTTGATCCTTGTCTGATGACAGGTTCTGGTTATTTGGCCTGGCCTCTGTTGGGCTATACTTTTGTCAGTTCTGTCCCTGGGTGCTGCCTGGAAATGCCTTCCCTGGTCACATCTGATCTGCCTTCTCTGCTGGGCTTGACCACACCCTGAGCAGCATCTCCTAGGCTCCTTTTTTCTTTTTTCTTTTTTTTTTTTTTTTTGCCATGGTGTGCAGTGACTTTATATGAGGTCTCAGCTCCCAGACCAGGGATGGAACCTGTATTGCAGTGGTGAAAGCACCGTTTTCCCAACCACGAGACCACAGGCAACCCATCCCAAGCCAGTCTCTTTATCTCTAAATGGGGTTCATCTCATGTAACCTCTATCCCATTGGACTTGGAGGGGATCACACAGAATAGTGAATTTTGAAACAAGCCGTTTTTCTTTCTTTCTTTTTCTTTTTTTTTGCTTTTTAGGGCTGCACCCACAGCATATGGGAAGTTCCCAGGCTAGGGGTGAAATAAGAGCTGCAGCTGCCAGCCTACACCACAGCCACAGCAACACCAGAGCCGAGGTAGGTTGGCAACCTACACTGCAGTACGTGGCAACACCAGATCCTTAACCCACTGAGTGTGGCCAGGGATTGAACCCAAATCCTTATGGACACTGGTCAGGTTCTTAACCCACTGAAGCCATACTCCACAGCTATTTCTCATGCATGGCCACCTCTTCCCCTGAGGCCTCTTTCTCTGGATCCTTTCCTCAGATCACATCTGTGCACAACACACCCCTTTCCCATCACGCGGGACCTACCCAGTTGTCTTCTCAGAGAAGCGCTCGCTTACCCCTGGTCCCCAGCGTCCCGAATGACACCTCCCGCCTTACCTCCTCACTGGGCTTCCTTGCATCTCTAACTCTGAACACTACCTGAAGTTGTGCTCTTTACTGATTTGTGTTCTTGCTTATTGTCCATCTCCCTCACCCCAACTGCTCGTCACTGTACCCTGGGTGTCCCCAGATCGCTGCCTGAAACAGAAAGTGCTTGATAAACATCTGCTAAATGTATGGTCAAAGGGATAAAAGGGCACTGTGGTCACGAGGGTCCAAGGTCAGCATGGCGAGTGGAGACTGCACGAGGCCACATCTCCTGACATCTGTCGGAGGCTGCGGGGTCAGAGGCAGGTGCACCATCTCTCAGCATGGCGAGTGGAGACTGCACGAGGCCACATCTCCTGACATCCGTCGGAGGCTGCGGGGTCAGAGGCAGGTGCACCATCTCTCAGCATGGCGAGTGGAGACTGCACGAGGCCACATCTCCTGACATCCGTCGGAGGCTGCGGGGTCAGAGGCAGGTGCACCATCTCTCAGCATGGCGAGTGGAGACTGCACGAGGCCAGCATCTCCTGACATCAGTCGGAGGCTGCGGGGTCAGAGGCAGGTGCACCATCTCTCAGCATGGCGAGTGGAGACTGCACGAGGCCGGCATCTCCTGACATCCGTCGGAGGCTGCGGGGTCAGAGGCAGGTGCTCCATCTCTCAGGTACCTCTCACCTGCAGTTTTCCCTTCGTGGTGGAACATGCTGCTATGTCTTCAGTAGAACAGCAGAGGCAGGGCTAGACCCAAGTTTCAGATCCAGGTTGCACGAGAAATACTCATCTTTAAACACTGGAATCACACCCTCTGTGGTGAAACGTTCATCCAGGATGGACCTGAGCTCTATTAGTGAAAGGATATAGAAGTCACACCTCCCAAGTTATGCTCACATTGGGATAAAAGTTCTCTTCGAATGGAGTAATAGAATTCCCTGCACTGTTTAAATGATTCACTTTCCCCTTCTTCCCCCAGCCCTGGGAAATAACACTTATAATGCCTTTGTCCATATATTGGTCCACTCTAAGGGCTCTTCTCAAGCCACCTCCATCCGGTCCCTTAGTTTTGGTTGACAGCACAGTCTGGTGACAAAGCTCTTGGAAGACAGCCCTCCGATGACACACCTCTGCCTCCGAAACCCCTCCTCTGCCAGATGGGGAGGGAGTGGGCACCCTTCCTTAGCACAGGAGCCTCATGTTTGGGCTTTGCTACACATCCAAGTGCGTCATCCATCCTCATTGACTTATTTAGTGCTCTTTTTCTGTTTTTTTTTTTTTTTTTTTCCTTCTTCCTTCAAATTGCGACCTCTGCTGAAAAGACCCCCCGGGCACAGAGACAATAACATCATTCATTAAAATATTTAAATCAGCGGCAGCAGCAGTAATGACCAAGATGAAACCTGGAAGCGTAAATTGCCTGTAACATAGGCACCTATTTTGCCAAAGGGGCTTGGAAAAGTCTGGATTTGGGGTGCTGGCAACAGCTAAACTCTTGTCAATAGAAAGCACCTTAGATTAACGTGAGGTCCCATATTTGCAGTCTGGGGTCACCACCCTTAAATGCTTCACCAATCCTGGGATTTTATAAGACCTTGGCTTTTGGTGGCAGAAGTATAATTCTTATAGTAATAGAAAAACTATTACTTGAGATAAAAATTTCGTTCACTTGATTGTCTGAAAAAGGATCACAAATAATATTTGCTTTAAATTTTCTACAAGGAGAATAAAATGTTGCCATGCTTCCTCCCTGAAAGCAGGTGGTTGTCAGTGGGTAGAATCTGGGATTTGCACCAAGACCCTGGGAAGTTTGGTTGAGAAATAACTCCAATTTGAAAAATAGGAACTATGTGAAAGCACTTGGAGAACTGGATAATGAGTAAAGTATTTAATGAAAGCTCAATCCTGAGAGGCAGTTGTTACGAATGATTAAGGGCAACGTCTCTGGGGAAAGAGGGACCCACTCGTGTCTTACCAGCTGCATGACCTTGGGGAAAGGGCTGAGGGCTCTGAGTTCATCTCTCAGGGAGGAGAGTACCCCAAGCTGCCTCCCTGCATCCTTGCAAGGAACCGATCCATCCGGACTCTGAGTTTCCCTGACCCAACCGTTCTCCAGCTTCTGGGTTCTGATAGCACACCCCCCCCCCTTTCTTCATGGTGGCGGTGGCGTCCAGCTGTGATGCACCCCTGCGTTCGCTCACTGTTCTCATATTCGAGCCTTCGTGGGTCTTAGAACCAGATAACCAATCCCCAGGACTGGCCTTCCTCTAGTTGAAGTACCTGGCTTAGGTTCCATTTTCCTGCCTGGATCCTTCTCTCTCCCTCCTTCCCCTCTCCCTCCTAATCTTCCTTCTTTTTCTCTCATTTAAATTTATTTGGGGCCCTAATCAACATAGTGACCTTTTAATTGCTATTTAAAGACCCAGATTGAATCTTATTTCCCACTCGAAGCCTTCTATGGCATCTCCAGAAGAAATCACTGTTCATTCCTCTTTCCTGCTGGGCCCTCCGGGATAGTTATCTCTACTTTGTTACAGAACCTATGACTTACTTTCTCTTTTTCTCCTTTCACTTTCTTCACCAGACTGTGTCTTGTTCATCTTTGTGTCTTAAACTCCTGATGCAGGATAGCAATCAGCATATTTTTGTCAAGTTGATTCAACTAATATGACACAAAGGATCCCTGCAGTGTGCTCTACCCACCAAGGATGCTCGGATGTCTTTAGTCTCAAAACAAGCACCAGGTTCCTGTGTTCAGATTCTCAATCAGAGAGCTCCAGATGATGTCGCCTCAGACCTGCCTCCAGGCCCCACCGGCTATGCCTCTGCCTTGATTCTCCAGTTTTCTGTGTCGAGCTGGATCAGGGCTCGTCTGGCTGAGTCCTTCTGGGCTCCACTTGCGTCCCACTTCTGTAAAGTTGGGCTACGGGAAATCCCGCCAACTGGGTCCTCGAGCCTGCAGGTTGTCTTGTTGGGTTTCAGGTAGCCTGTGCATACTGGAAATGATGAAAAGCGTGTCGTGTGTGTGTGTGCATGCACTCTTTTTCCTGGGGAGAGGGCCCCTAGGTTTCCTCAGCCTTAAGACAGCCGGCTTTAGTCCTGCTACTTTGTGAATCCAGAAGCCCCCCACAATCTCCGTGCAGGTGGAGGGTGACCAAGAGGGGCTGGAGAGACAGGGGTGGGGGTGGGATCCTTGACAGGAATTCGACAGGAATTCCTCATTCCGGTCTGATGGAACCAAGGGAAGCTCTTCATTCCCCCTGCCCCCACCCCATTGTACAAAGCACTGTATAATTCATAAACTATCTGCCTAAATAAATGTTTATCTGAACGCTGGGCAAGGAGGCTTCGGTGTCTCCATGGAAAACGAATCATTTTCTAACCTTCGATGAATTATTATTTATAGGACTCAAACAAGGCAATGAATCGACCCCCCCTCCATCCCCCCCACCCCCTTCCCCTTGAAGGAAAATAAAAACGAATCTCCCAACTGTCCGCTCTAGCCAGATCCTAAGAAACAAAGGTACAGGCTGTGGCAGACTTGGAGCAGATCAAGAAGCCCTGTGGACAGACGGACTCGGCCACACCTGTGATGAAATTGGTCCTTATGCTCTGTGTGGTCAGGTTCCTCACAGGTGCAGGGCCCTGGACTCTCCTCTGTGCATGGCGCCCATACCCGGCGTACAGTTTATCTGAGAACTCGTCAAGTATCAAAGGCTCTATTATTGTTTTTTACTTCCACCTTCTCTCTTTTGGAAGAAATAATCAACATCATAAACTATTTTTTTTCCTCATTTTACGGCCACACCCGTGGCATATGGAAGTTCCCAGGCTAGGGGGTGAATTGGAGTGGCAGCTGCCAGCCTACGGCACAGCCACAGCAACGCGGGATCTGAGCCGCATCTGCAACCTACACCACAGCTCACGGCAACACCAGATCCTTAACCCACTGAGTGAGGCCAGGGATCGAACCCACATCCTCATGGAGACTAGGTCAGGTTCTTAACCAGCTGAGCCACAACAGAACACCGTAAACTGTTTCTGATCACTAAGCCCCAATTGCTCACTCTTGAGAACAGAGAACTATTTCGTTGGTGTTTCCCAGGGTAGAGACCTGGTCTGTCCAGTCTCACGCTGACATGGAGACCCCTGAAGAAGCCGTGCTCCCTGTTCAGGTTCAGGCAGACTTGGAACTCATGGTCCGGTTGCTGTATCTTGGGTCAGACCTGCTTGGGATGCAGCTGGAGTCATCAGACTTGGCTTAGGGTGTGGTCCAGAGAACAAGGGCAATAATATGCTTTCAAGGGTGAATGTAGGTGAATGTCGCCCCTGGGAGCCCTCACTCAGTCTCCTTCCTCATCAGTCCCAGGAGCGGGTAGACAGCCCATCGACCCCTCCCCTTAGGGAGGGGGAGGAGATAAATCCAGCAGGTGGGAGGTGGGGGGCAGATTGCAGAACAGGAGGTGGTGACAGGGGCGGAAGGTGGCTGAGCTGAAGGTCATCCTGCACTGGGGGCCCTGGATGGAGTTCTTCCAGGTAGGAGGCCATGGTGCACATGGTCAAGTTCATGGCTTCCTGTGTAATCTTGACCCCCTGACTACAGCTTCCCCCATTTATAAACTGATGTGGATCAACCACACTTTTTCCTTTTCAAAAAAAGACTGCTGTTAGGAGAGACGAGACATCGAAGCCTCACAGAGGCTGTCTGCACCCAAAGCGGTATATTCTTTTTGACCTTTCTAGCCAGAGGAGCAGGAAGGAAGGCAGGGCGCACGCAACTCCCCTCAATGCCGCGCTTGGCAGCCTGGGTCTTTGGTGCTCACACCAAGAAAGGCTGTGCATCCATGGAACTTGCTGGCTACACCACTTTGGGGGAGAAAAAGCCCATTCCTCCTCCAATTCTGGAGGTCTCTTCTCCTGGTCTTGAGTCAAATTATTACGAGAACCACACTTCCCATATGCTAAAAATGTTTGCTAGATGTTTATTGGACTGTATATATCACAATTTCACTTGTAACAAACTTAGCTTTTTTTATTTTGGCTTTTTAGGGCCACACCTGCTGTATATACAAGTTCCCAGGCTAGGGGTCCAATCAGAGCTGTAGCTGCCAGCCTACTTCACAGCCACAGCAACACGGGATCCAAGTGGCATCTGTGACCCTCACCACAGCTCACGGCAGTGCTGGACCCTTAACCCACGGAGTGAGGCCAGGGATTGAACCCACATCCTCATGGATATTCATCAAGTTCGTTAGCTGCTGAGTCACAATGAGAACTTCCAAACTTAGCTGTTTTTAAAACATTAGATACTTTTTGGTGTGGATTGTGGTTATGGAGTGTAAGAATTCAAGTGCTTAAGCCTGCACCTGCTTTGGTGCACTTCAGCTTACTCCTGACGGTGATCAAGTATTCGTTTTAACATCAGCTCTGTAGAGACCTAATTCCCTTTGTCATGGCGAGGAAAGGCAATTATATTCTGTAAACATTCCTTTTGCTGTCAGTGCCTAGAATATTTCCTGGTTTACCCTGCAAATTTAAAAGCACCTTCATGAAGAAATTCCATAGAGGAGAGGATTGTATGGGGGTTCTCGCTTTCAGGGTTCATGCTGGTGGCCATCAGAACCTGTATGCCACCTCCCAGCCCAGATGGGGGCCCCTGTTTCAAGGCTCGTCCAGGACCAACCAGGCTGTGCAAGCACAGAAGCCAGGGCATCTCTCGCTCCACGATGAGTGCTTGTCAGTGTCTGCACGTGCCTGCTCTCTGCCTTTCAACACATTCCTGTAAAGTATGAGGAGTAGGTAGGGGGGTGGTCAGAGGAGGATTCCTGGACTCAGCAGTGATTTATTTCCGTCCCTATGGGATGGATGGGGTTTGAATAGGCACTAGGTAAGGAGAACAACATTTAAGTGGAAAGCTCAGGCGGGGGGTTGGGATTGGCATATGCACACTGAGGTATATGGCATGACTGGCCATTGGGGACCTGCTGCACAGCACAGAGAACTGTACCCAGTATTCTGTGATCATTTAGGTGGGAAGAGACTCTAAGAGAGAGTGGATGTGTGCCTAGGTATGACTGGGTCACCTTGTTGTACAGCAGAAATTATCACAGCCTTGTAAATTAACTATACTTCAATACAGTTAAAAAAAACTAAAAAAAAAAAAAAAGTGGAAGTCCCTAGTAAAAACACAACTAGGCACCTAGTCAACTCTACAGGGAAATGAGTGGTTTAACTAGACCTGGCATCATCTTGTCTCTTCCTTCCTGCCCCCAGAGTAATCTCTTAGGATACTCCTGTCTGATTCTAGCCACGGAATTGTCAGGACAACACAGGATGGTGACAGGAGTGCCAATTAGTAATCCATGGCTGTAGTTTCTTGGCCCAGAGCTCTGGGAAGATTCGAGAAGAGGAGTGTGAACTTGGAGAAGTAGAACCTCTGGGTCCTGATACTGGCTCTGCCACCAGCTTGCTGTGGGGATGGGGGGACCTTGGCTGAGCACCCACCTCAATACCCTTCCTACATCTCCTTGGTGGCATGGATTGCCCCCAACCTGGGAACCCTACACTTAATAGGGTGATGGTAGACTCCAGCTGCAGCAATTTTGCCCCACTGACTTCTAGCGCCTTCTCCTGGGCTCCGTTGCCTCCCTAGCTTGTGGTGAGGGGCTCCAACACGTTGACGAAATCCAAATGAGTCTCACGGGATTGAGCGCCACCTTGCTGGCCATCACTGAATGGAGGCATCCTGGCTTGAGCCTCCCTGGGTCTAGGGACCACTGGGAAGCTGGCCCGTGCCACCAGGTGGGTGGGAGTTGCGTGGGATGGGGGAGAGACAGCCGTCTCAGAGCTGAACTCCCACCTCTGCTTCCATGCTGTCCCTGACACCACCGCCAGCCCCACCCCTCGCTCTCCTGAATCACACAGCATCTCGTGGAATACAAAGACACAGGCTGTCATGCAGATGACACAAAATCGTCATCCTGACCTGATTTTTCCCTCTAGAACACTGTGCAAATGCAAATTCGCCAACACACTTCCCCATATGTGAGGCAAACAATACTGTTTTTTTTTTTTTTTTCCCAATCTGGAAATGATTCCTTTCTGATTGAGAGGTTCGAGTCCCTTCTGCTTGTAATAATATTATTATTTATAATTTATGTTTTTAATTTTTATAAATAGTGCTCAGTCGCCATAGCAACAGAATCTTCTCAAATCATTAAATTAAATAATGAGTAGTCATGATGCTTTGCACTTATGTTCATTTTCTTATTAAAAAAAAAACAGATCTCCAAGTTATTTAAAAAACACTAATTAATTGGGTCCCTTGCTCCACTAGTAGTTTCCATAGGTGGGCGAGGAAGTAAATGCTTTTTATCTTTCTGCAGTTCTCTCCTGGAGTCGGCAGATAATTTGGTGGAAGGACCTCGGAGATCATCAGATGTGATGCTCAGAGTGTGGGCCCCAAATTCCTACTTAGGGCTACCAGGGTGTCTGTTCACATGAAAGCCTGTCCTGAGCCCACCCTAGATCCACTAAAATAACACCTCTGGGAGATGGGCCCCAAGAGGATACCCTTGTAACTGACTTACCTGGGGGCTTAGGGACATGATAAATTCCCTGCCTCATGCTATGACCCCCATACGGTATCTGGCCTGAGTTTAGATGCCTCTAGGGCAGGGTTTCTCAGTCCCTCTCTTGTGGAAATTTGGAGCCAATTGGTTCTTTTTTTTTTTTGCTTTTTGGGGCTGCACCTGCAGCATATGGAAATTCCCAGGCTAGGGGTAGGATCGGAGCTGCAGCTGCCGGCCTACGTTACAGCCACAGCCATACCGGATCTGAGCTGCGTCTACGACCTACATCACAGCTCACTTTAACGCCAGATCTTTAACCCATTGAGCAAGGCCAGGGATCGAACCTCATGGATACTAGTTGGATTCATAACTTGCTGAGCCACAAGGGGAACGCTCCAGATGGTTCCTTGTGGGGGGGGGCTGTCTTGTGTGCTGTAGGATGTTCGGTCGCCTGCCTGCCTCCACTAGATGCCAGGAACAACTACCCCTGCCCCAGGGCAACAACCCAAAATGTCCCCAGATATTGTCAAACATCCTGTGGGGGCCCAGATCACCCTGCTTGACAGCCACTGCCCTAGACTTGGAGAATTCATTCTAGACTCAGTGGCACAGCCTTCCTGTCTTACTGTATTACCTATGCTATTTATTTATTTACTTACTTATGTTTATTTATTATTGTATTGTATTGTATTGTATTTTTTGGCCATACCTGAGGCATGCAGAAGTTCCCAGGCCAGGGATTGAACCTGAGCCACAGCAGTGACCACGCCAGATCCTTAACTGCTAGGCTGCCAGGGACCACCTCTATTTTATTTTCTTGGTTTAGTTTCTTTTTGTCAGTTCCACGTGGAAGTTTTCCATTAAGTTGAAACAAAACCCGAAGCCCTGTGGGTCCGTGTGTGAATCCTGCGGTCACGCTCAGAATGCGAGGTCATGTCCCCTCTGTCCCAGCACAGCCCTTCCGATGGGAAACCAGTGCTCTTGGCCCCTCCATCACCTCTTCCTTCGGGGAATTCAGGGGCTTCTTTCCTTTCCACTGCCTTTCCGCTGACTCGAGTTTGCATTGTCTCTCATGATTTTGATAAATGCTGATTCAGATTTTATGAGATGTAAACCCCTGATTTATTTTTTAATTTTTTTAGCATTTCTTTAAAAATTTTTTTTAATTAAAAAAAAACTATTGGAGTTCCCGTCGTGGCTCAGTGGTTAATGAATCCGACCAGGAACCATGAGGTTGCGGGTTCGATCCCTGGCTTTGCTCAGTGGGTTAAAGCTCCAGTGTTGCCGTGAACTGTGGTGTAGGTCGCAGTTGCAGCTCGGATTCCACGTTGCTGTGGCTCTGGTGTAGGCCAGTGGATACAGCTCTGACTAGACCCCTAGCCTGGAACCTCCATATGCCATGGGAGGAGCTCAAGAAAAATGAAAAAAGACTCCCCAAAAATTATTATAGTTGATTTACAACTATATATTACAATTATTATAGTTGATTTTTCTATCAGTTTCTGCTGTATAGCAAAGCAACCCAATTACACACACACACACACACACACACACACACATATATACACAATTTTTTTTTTCCCATTACCCTCCATCATGTTGCATCACAAGTGATCAGATAGAGTTCCTTGGGCTGTACAGCAGAATCTCATTGCTTATCCATTCCCAATGCAATACACCACTGATTTAGATCAGGCTCTGTTTTTTGTTTATTTTTTCCTCAATATCCCTCTGGAGGGTCAGTGACCAGGTACGAGGCATCCTTTTTCTAGTGGCATTTATTTAGCACCTATGCCTCCCAAGGCCTCCTCTGCCTGGTGCTGGGAATAAAAGAGATGAAGCTGCATAGAAGGGACTTAACATTCCAATTCACAGTCGACCTGTCTCTGGAAGCAGGGCACTGTGGAAGGTGGAAGCAGGAAAATGAGTGAATGTGATTTCAAGGTGACACATGGAGAGAGTAAACAAAGGAACATGTTAGCAGAAAGACAGCTGAAGGAAGCATGGATTCCGCCTTCAGGGTCACCTCTAGGGAGAAAAGGGAGCACTTAGCTGGTTCTGGAAGCCAGATGAGCAGCCACCAGGCAGAGGGAGCCTGAGTAGTGGTCCAGGGACTCGCTGACCAGGAGCATGCTGGGAGATGAGCAAAGGTGGAGTCTGCTGTGAGCCCTGAGGCCCAGGTACCTGCCAGCATCTTCCCCCGAGGTGGCCTGGATTCCAGGGGCCAGCTGGTCCCAGCACCTCCCAGTCTTGATAAAGACAGGAGTGGCTGAAGAGGTCCCAGCCTCTGGGCTGTTCCAAGGACATGGGCAGCCCAATGCTTTTCCCAAACAGCCTCATGCTTGCTCACAGGGGCGCCCTGTGGAGGGGGGTGGTGGTGGAGGGGGGTGGTGGCAGATGGCGGCCACGGGACAATCTACGGTGGTCTCACCTCCAGACCGAAGCCTGCCTTGCATCTCTCGTTTCTAGAGAGGCCACTGGTTGAGGAGAAAAGACAGATCCTTGCAGCTATTTGGGAGACCTGGTTTAGAATGGCTGTGTCTAAAAGCTCCTCCGAGACCTGTACATATTGCTTCTCTGAGGTTCCCTGGAGAAAGTAACAGTCACTCTCATGTCGAACCGTGTCCCCTTTAAAGCCTGTAGGTTGAGGTCCCAACCCAGCCTCTCAGGAGCTCGCCTCCTGAGGAAGACAGTCACTGCAGATTCAATGAGTTCAGAGGAGGCCACACGGAAGTCAGGGCATCTAACCCAAGATGACTGATGATGTCCTCATAAATACGGGTGGTGTGGACACAGACCATGCACAGGGAGGACGCCACATGCATGCAGATGGAGGCAGAGATTGGGCCGTTTTCCCAAGGGAAGCCCAAGATCATCAGTTGTGCACCAGAGCTGGGAAGGAGGCATGCGACACTGTCCCTACGGAGCCTCTGGAAGGACCGAGCTGTGAAGACAGCTGGATCTTGAACTTCCAGCCTCCAGAACTGAGTGGCCATCCGTTGCTGTTGTTGCAGCTGCCCCGTCTGTGGTCTTCTGTTACAGCACACAGATACACCTGTTTTGTGGAATCGTGGGCAAGTAAGACGGGGTTATATGAAGGCTGGGAGGTTAAGTCGCTTTGCCCAGGACCTGCCTCTCGAGACCAAGCTGCCAGCTGGGGGAGGAAGGTGGTTCTGGAGGGGAGGACCTCAGGGGTACTTTAGCCCAGAGGGGCGGGGAGAGGGGACCACGGAGAACAAGGATTGGGTCAGAGCACAAGGGGATGCCAGAGCCACTAAGGGGCAGCTCCCAAGCTCATGCTTGTGTCTCATGAAGGGAGTAATGGGGTCCTTAAGCACATCCAACGAGCCAGCAGTTGGGCTTCTGGCTGACAGTTTGCCACCTCTCCATCTGGTCATAGTCCTTCAAGGTCAGCAGCATCCTCCCCACCCACCTGACAGAAGGATGTTAGTCCTGCAAGCCGGTCCAGGGCAGCGAGGGGGCCCCGTGCTATTCACGTTCAGGTCTCCTGCACTTTGTACTGTGCCCAGGACTAGAGAGACGTTTGGTTAATGTTTGTTGAGCATAGGATGAAATTAAAAATTGGAAGGACTTGAAGTTCCCGTTGTGGCACAGTGGTTGACGAACCAGACTAGGAACCATGAGGTTGCAGGTTCGATCCCTGGCCTTGCTCAGTGGGTTGAGGATCCCACATTGCTGTGGCTGTGGCATAGGCCAGCAGCTACAGCTCCGATTAGACCCCTAGCCTGGGAACCTCCATATGCCACAGGAGCGGCACTAGAAAAGGCGAAAAGAAAAGAAAAAAAAAGTGGAAGGACTTCGATTCACACCTAGGATCTTCCCCTCCAGAGCCCCCCTGCCCCTGCCCCAATGTCTTTACTGCCCTACGGAACAGACAGTGTGGAGAGCAGGACAGCGCGGGAAGGGAGCCAGCCGCGGACTGTCTAGACCCTCAGCTGCCCTGTTTGTAAATTAGGAGCAATAAAATGCATTCCAAAGGCTCTCGTTAGGACAAAATGAGCTATTTTAAACGAATGGGCTTTGCAAACTGTAAATTGCCACATAAACATGAGGAAGTGAAATGGCAACGAACACTGTCCACCAAGACGTCGCCTGCACCCAGGTGCTCTTTTTTTGAACACAACCTTCCGCTGCTAATGCATCAATTTACTCCCAGAAAATCCGCACCGTGTCACCAAGCAACTTCCACTCAATTAATAAGCCCCACTACCTTGCACAAAACCCCAAACAAACAAGAAGCCATTTCCTAGTACCTAAACAACAGGATTTTCAACTTAAAACACAATGCCAGCCTAATTAACTAATTAGACAACAAAATAAATAATTATCCAGTATATCAGCGAGAGAAAGGGAGATGCATTAAAAGGTTACTCAGAGTCATTTTTTCCCCTGGAAAGGGATCAAGCCGGCTTCACCAGGAACTGGAGAGTCTTATTTGTGGGTTTCAGTCAGAGACCTCGCAGAAGCTACTCGATAATTACACACATCTCCCTGTAATGGCAGAGCCTGTATGTGCAAACTTTCTGGGTGATGAGCAGTTCTGTCTCTCTCCCTGGGCTCCCACCCCTGGTATGATGCATGCCTTTTCCCCAATTCTCCTCCCCCAAAGAACTTATCAGAGCTGTACCATCTACAGAGCGGAAGAGGATGGCCTTATTTATCGATGGGGTCACATGCATGCGGGAGTTTTGGGGCCCCTTCCTTTGTAATCCTCAAGCAAATTGCTTTTGCATCATTGCAGTGTTCAGGAATGTGATCTGGGGCAAAGGCTGAGAAGCCCTCGATCCTGCATTTCTCTAAGATCGAAATCTATGCAAGGGATCTTGATTCATTTCAAAAAGGGGAGGCAACGAGAAGCACGTATCCATTGCGGAGGGTTGCTACCACATACCCACCTGGGGGCTCTTTTTGACACCCCTGATGAAGATGCTCTGGCCAGAGCATCTTCATCAGGGGTGATGTGCTCTACCCCATAGAGACTGCCTCTATCTTCAGGGGGAGTAGACTTGTCGATGCTAGAAAATAAAATTAAAAAAAAAAATTCCCCTACCAAAGATTAAGATTCTGAATCTCAGAAGGCCACGGGAGTTTGGCTGGAGGGAAGAAGATCCTGGACGTGAAGCTGAAGGATTTGGTGAGACTGCATCTTCTCAAGGGAAAAGAGCAAGATGGATCTTGGGTGATTCAGTGAATTTCCAGCCAAAGCAATTCACTTATTGCTTTTGTCCTGAAGAAGGAATCTCTCCTTCCTCACCCTCTTCCTTTCCTCTCTTTATTAAGATCTCTCTATCTCTATTAAGGTCTGCCAAATGATGGCTGCTCAGCAGATGCTGTGTAGACACCGAGAATTCAAGGGTAAACAGCTCTGTCCTCTTCCCCATGAAACTGATGTTCTTGCCCAGGAGGCAGGCATTACCCCAGTTATGCAATTAGTGGTTTCATTAAAATGGTGATAGATGCTGCAAAGGACATGTCTAGGAACTTGAGTAGGATACAAGAAAGAGGGCCTGGCCGGCAGATGCCAGGTAGAGAAAGAAGACTTTGAGCGAAAAGCTACATGGCTCAGGAGAGGGAGGCAGGGGTCAGCTCATGGGCAGAGCAGGGGGGCGCTGTGGTTTTTGTCTGGAGTTCAGTAGGTAGAGGTCAAGATCTCATGAGCAGAGTCCAGATGGATGCTGGGGGGTTCCAGGTGAGAGCAACGTGAGCTTGGGCTGCCCAGGCTTGAGTGTCCATGCAGAGCAGCAGACAAATCCATCGGGGTTGCTGATTGATTAGATTGGGGTGGAGGTGAAGGACAGAGACTCATCCAAACCTGACCCCTTGGGTTTAGCTTCCATTGCTGAATGCCTGGTGGTGCATTGACCAGGGTATTTGGTGTAAAACCTCACGCAGACAGAGAGTTAGCCTCAGTCTGCTCAACTCTGGAGGCAATTCAACATGTGAGCCCTCTGCCCTGAAAGCAGGGATATATCACATAGGGACGGAGAGCTTCATGCCCATGAAGGCTGGGGTTGATGCCAGCCATTGATGCTGGGGGAGAAAACTCAAGGCCAAGACCAGTGACAGGCTTTGAGGTTGGAGACCAGAGAACATGGAAGCCCAGGTTGCAGGAAAACCATGGAGCCCAGGTAGGTGCAGTGGGAGCAGGTTTCAAGCTCACAAGGGTGTAGAGACAGGCAGCTTGGCCAGACAGGAGCATGGGCTCTGGAGAGAAACGAATCTGCCATTTACCAGGTGAGTGGCTCTGGGCACGCATCTCACCTGCTGAGCTTCTAAGTCTGTGCAATGAGAGTGATAATGGCCTCTAGCCCAAAGTGAGGACTGGAGGGGACGATGGGAGAGCCAACTCCCGTGTGACCATCATTAACCGCCACAGTCAGCATTATCCCCACCAGTAGAGGAAATAGAAAACTCAGGATCCACAGGGGGCAAAAGGCAGGGGTGGCATTCACACAAGGGTCCAAGGACAAATGGTATCAGGAATAAGGACAGGAAGAGGACTCGGCCAAAGGCAAAGTCTCATCCACTCCCAGTTGTGCTTTCAGAAATGCTTGGGTTTCCAAGCCCAACAACAAATGCCTAATCTGTGCAATTAAAGAAAATCAACGGCCAGCATCTTTCTACCAGGAACAGCAATTGTTCAAATGTCCCATGGCTCCAAAGTCACAGTAACAGGCTGACATCGACCACAGCTGGTGGCCTTGGTCGGGTCTGGCTTGCAGATGTGTTTGGTTTGGCCCACACACTGTTTCCTTAAAAAGAAAAAAAAAAAAAAAAGGAAAAGAAAAGAAAGCAACTTAGCAATAAACCTTTAAAGCTTGGATCCACCAAGTTAAAATCAGACTTTCCAATTTCTACAGACAGCAAAGAAGATCTGATCTGACAAATCTTAGGTTCACATCCCAGCCTGATCACAGCCGCCTGGACCCACATAGTGCACACCTCCTTGAAGAGAGACACCTGCTCCCCAAAAGCCTGGGGGTGACGCCTGATGGCTCTGTGTTTTCTTATACCAGTCTCCTCCTTGACACCCCTGAGCCTCGACTTTTGAACTGTTCATTCTAAACAATGCTTGGCTGGGTTCCGACTAGAGCATGATTCCTCTTTAAACCAGATACGCCGGTCAACAACAGCGATCATTTAGGGTCTTTATCCAAAGTCACATAGCCATGCACCAGGGCACACACGTGTTTACACCGAGCAAAGCAGATTGTTGGGGATTTTCTTGACTTTTTCTCCAGAATTGTTCTCTCAAGTCTTCAGCGTGCTTACACTAGCATTTGGCATCTGTGTCAGATTTAGCTCACATTTTATCTTTGATTTTTTTTATGTGGAAGGCATCTATATTTCACAGTTTTTATCCAGGTGTTTTGCCACCTGAATGCTTCTGAGATGCACTTGGCCAAAAGGTCTAGTTCAAAAGAATCAAAACTCTTCCAAGGCCCGGAGGGAAATCTCTTTGGATAATTCCTCTTCTCGGTTTTCTCTTGATGAACCGGTGAGGTGATAAAGGGACATGTATGAAGAGCCTGTCTCTTTAATTAAAACTAATTTTACAAAAAGGCAATAAAATAGTAGACAGGGAAGGTATTTGCCCTGGTAGCAAAATCAGCTACTTGCAGAATTTCATTTACCCGAGGACACTGTGTTTTCTCAAATATTTCGTAGTGATTATCTGGCAAGATCTCAAAAACATTTTTTCACACAAGTTGTCTTTGGTCAATAAATACCAGAACTGAAATGTCCTGGGGGTAGAGATTTATGATGTAAACACAACAAACACACCCATAAATCAGGCCCAGAAAGCTCTCGAGCCGCCGACGCTGCATTTCCTAGCTCCCGACAGAGACTGCGCTTGTGGGGTCCTGGCCGGACTGGACTCTGATCAACGCTCAGGGGAAGAACAGCTCTCCAGGGGCCTATTTATTCAGCCACAGCGGAAGGAACGCTTGTGACTTTGCATAGTTGAATTTTTCTCTCTCCATCTACTCTCACTGGGAATGTGCTTTTTTTCTGTTGCTCATGAAACATCCCAGAGAGAGGCAGGTGGTGGACTGCATTTGAATTCCAGTGCTGGTGGGTTTGGACAAGTGTCCCTCCCTTTTTTTTTTTTTTTTTTTTTTAATTTTTTGTCTTTTTAGGGCCACACCCAAGGCATGGGAAAGTTCCCAAGTTAGGGGGCGAACTGAAGCTACCGCTTCTGATCTACACCACAGCCATAGCAACACAAGATCCAAGCTGAGCCTGGCAATGCTGGATCCTCAACCCCCTGATCGAGGCCAGGGATGGAACCCACATCCTCATGGTTACTAGTCGGGTGTGTTAAAAGCTGAGCCACAATGGGAATGCCCTGGACAAGTCTCTTGAAGACGCGGGCATTTTGCAGCCTTTTGTAAAACCCACTGTGTAGGTCTTTTGTTAGGATTAAATGAGACGTAAGGTGTGACATGCTTAGTGCTGTACCTTGCTAATGGAAAACATTAAATGCAGTTTCATTTTATGGTTAATACATACAAAGTGTGTGACACAATGTACATCTTCTCTAAGTTACACTTAGCCCTTTCAGAGGTGCCAATTTAAGGGATAGTGTAGATGAGGCTCCAGAGCAAATAAATGTCCCTTCCTTCTGTCTCCTCCCTCCCCTCCCCTCTTCTCTTTGGCTTTCCTGCTCCCTGCCTTTCTGGCCGTCTATATTCGCCAATCATTTTCAGTTACTATCTTCCTATGCCCATGGTTCCAAGTGATGCGCGGCCTTCCCAGCTCTCCCTTCTGGATGCCTGGTACCCACATCTAGGGAGACCATGCACCCGACATTTCCATTAAGGGGTTTCAGACTCAACAATTCCCAGGCACGCCCCTCGATCTTTTGTCCCTGTTTCAACATTCATGGCAGCCCTTGACCTGCGCTGGGCCGTGTGCGGGATGCTGCAGAGGCAGCAGCGAGAGTGGGACAAAGCCCCCAGCTTGTGGACCGCCCCCTGGCTGGTCTCGAGCATCCCTGGTCAGGGTCACCAGCGTCGCCAGAGTCCCATATCTGGGAGGTCCCTGGGACTCCTTCCCCTCCTTGCGTGTAAGCCTCCACCGCGTCCCGTGGATTTCGCCTCCCAAGTCCATTTCCATGTCTGCTTCTGGACGTCTATGGCCTCCACCCTGTTTAAAACCACTTGCTTCTGTCATCCGGATGGTGCGGCAGACAGCCCTTCACAGGCGCCCCGCGTTTCCCCCAGCATCTCCCACAGAGCAGGGAGAAGCGCTTTAAATATACAAGTCATGTGATCCTCCAGCTTAAAATTCTCCTCTGGCTCCCCACGGATCTCAGCAGAAAACCCAACGTCTTTACAGGTCTTGCAAGGCCCCGCCCACCACCCCGACGTCGGCCTGCCTCCCTCTGCAAAGTGTTTCCAGCTTGTCTCTTCCTCCTGTTCTCTACGAGGCTCCTCCAGATTGTCTGAGTTTCTCCACCACGCCCCACCCTGGCCTCCTCGTCTCTGCTCCAGCCAGTCCCTCTGACCTGTTCCCAATTCACTCGCTCTCAGGTCTGGCCTGACGCAGGACCTCCTTGGGGGATGTGTCCTTCAATGACTAAACATGGTTTACACTCCTGTGCCATCCTAGGTCTTCTTCTTCTTTTTTTTTTTTTTTTTTTTTTTTTTTTTTTTGCCTTTTGTCTTTTTAGGGCCACTGTGGCATATAGAAGTTCCCAGCCTGGGGGTCGAATCGGATCTGCAGCTGACGGCCTACACCCCAGCCACAGCAACGCCGGCTCCCAGTGGCGTCAACAACCTACACCACAGCTCACGGCAACGCCAGATCCTTAACTCAATGAGTGAGACCAGGGATCGAACCCGAGTCCTCATGGAGACCAGTCGGGTTCATTTCCACTGAGCCACAATCGGGAACTCCAATGCTAGGTCTTCACTATAAGCTCTAGGGCACTTGTAATAGTTTAATTAACTCCAGGATGCAGTGGCGCCCAGGGCCTGTGTTTCTTTATAGGTAGCTTGGAATAAACACCTGAGTGTGCCAATTCCTGGGTGTCTGCACATTAAATCAGAATTCCTGGGAAATGACTATTTTTAACAAGCTCCGCCAATGATCCTTTAGCACACAGAGTTGGAGAACTGCTGCCCAGAGTGCTTAGCCCACTGAACAGAAGACGCCTGGGCTGCTGGGGGTGGGGATGGGGGTGGTTTACCGCCCAGGCAGGGACTCTCAGCATGCCCTAGGATGCTTCTGCCTCCTCAGGTTCTTGGCTCTTACTGCAAGGGCTCAGATTTCCAGCTGTCTCATGACCGACCACTTGACAAGCATGTATTTCATCCAAAGTGGAGAATTTTCTAGAACTGTCAGCATGAGCAGACTTTCTATTTCCTATTCTGGGGGTGCCTGCTGCATAGATTACTCTGCTCCAGCATGCTCCTGACACACGCATGAGGCTCACCAACAATGAAAACCCCGATATCCAAAGTTATGGGGATGGAAGAGGCGAATGGAGGAGCCGGTATTTATCTATGAGATCTGACTTGCTTCCGGGCTATTTTTGTTGGTGGTACCTCTTTCACAGTCCTTTTGAACAGCCGCCTAAATCTTGATGTGGCACCAAGAGTAGCAGTTGTCAAATCAGACATCGTGTGGTGATTACCTGACCATGGGTATGTTTCTTTCACTTCTCTGGAATTCACATTCGTCTTCTGAAAAAAAAAAAAAAGTTTATCCGGACAGGGGTTGAAATTCGTGAAAGGGCTGGGCAGAGGGAGGCCTTGAAAGGCGGGTAACCCCTTTCCCTCTCTGCTAGGTACATGATTTGTTTTGTTTTGTTTGTTTGATTTTGAGGGTCATCCCCATTGCATATGGAGGTTCCCAAGCTAGGTGTTGAATCGGAGCTGCTGCTGCTGGCCTACACCACAGCCACAGCCACGCGGGATCTGAGCCACGTCTGTGGCCTACACTACAGCTCATGGCAATGCCATATCCTTAACCCACTGAGTGAGGCCAGGGATTGAACCCACATCCTCATGGATACTGGTTGGGTTCATTAACCGCTGAGCCACAAAGGGAACTCCAGTACATGATTTTTTTTAAGATTTTTTATTAAAGTGTGGTTTATTTACAGTGTTCTCTCAATTTCTGCTGTACAGCAAAGTGACCCAGTCATACATATATATACATTCTTTTTCTCATATTATCTTCTATCATGTTCTATCACAAGTGATTGGATATAGCTCCCTGGGCTATATAATAGGACCTTATTACTTATTCATCTAAAAAGCAATCATTTGCAGCTTCTAACCCCAAACTTCCAGTCCATCCCATTCCCCTCCTTCCCCTTGTCTGTCAAGTGCATATTAACCTTCAAGTCCCCAAAAGGCCAGCTGTGCTCTGACAGCAAAGTCAGCCCTGCTCTCAGGTTCTAAATTGTGTTATTGTCATCACTGAACCAGGCAGTAACATTCCCGGCCTTGGGAAAGGACTCTACTATTATTATATACTCTTTCCAAAATTGATGAGACTCAGAGCCTCGTTTTCCCTAGGAGGAAATTCAGAGACTTGGAATGGCCAGGGTTTTCCCTCTGATCAATGAGTGATCTATCTGTATCCAGACTTTGACTTTGCCACCTATGAGCCCGTGGGATGGGGGGAGAACCCCCCCACAGCCACCAACCACAAGACGTACCTGCTGCCCGGCCCTGGTCTAAAGGTTCGGTGGCCCCTTCCCTTCCCAGCCCGTTAAGGTCATGATCTTTGTTTCCCAGGTGAGGAAACAGAGGCAGGTGCAGTAAGCCTGTTGTCTCAGAGCCCACTGCTGTGAAACAGCCTTGGGACAGGGGAGTCAGGTGAGGGATGGTCACTCATGACCGCTATGGTTGAGTTTTCTAAGACGGCTCTGTTTAAGCTCCAGGGGTAGAAGCGGTTAGAGTTATAGCACCATGTGGGGCTGGAGTGGACAGTTAAGCAAGGCAGTGCAGGTAAAATGCTCAGCGTCGCAGCTGGCCGTGTAAGCGTCAGGACGTGCTGTAGGTTACTCCTCATGTTAAGGTGGTGCTTGCAGTGTCGTAGGATGTCCCCCTTCACCATGGTGGTTGAATGCAAACATTGGTGTGGGTTGGTTGACTCCTCCCCTGCTCTCCAGCCTGGCCGCAGTCTCTCTGGAATGCATTGTCCTACTAGAGGTGACTCTGCTCCAGCTCCTGCTGCCGGCCATGGGCCTTCGGCTTTTGCTTTCACGCCCCAGTTAGAAAAGTTGTGGGGGAGGATGCTCGGTGAGAGGCTGGCCTTGCCGTGTCCATTTGCTGCAGGCACAGAGGAGGGAGCCAGGTCCTCGAGCTACCCCCTATCCATGCCAATCCCTCCCCAGTCCCGACATCATGGGCCTCTTTGAGAACTAGGTCTCTGTCTTCCCAGCCCAGCCCCTTCTTCCCCATCCCTCGCCTTCACTCACTTGGCCACCTGCCAAGTGGTCCTCTCTATCAAGACCCTGGACCGGGAGTCAGCAAACCACAGCCGGTGACCACATCCAGCCCTAGGCCTATTTTTATGGCCTTCATGTGAAGGATATTTTTACATTTTTTAAAGGGTTGTAAAAACCAACCAAGCAAACAAATAATAAAAACAAAGAAGGATATGCCATGAGGACCACAAAGCCTGAACTATTTACGACCTGGCCCACTCGCTGGCGCTTGCTCTGGGCCCTTCTTTGCTTTGCAACATATTTGTCTTCTTCCAGGTCCTCCCCCACCCACCTCATCACATCCTGTCTGCATCCTGCTCCAAAATCTTTGAGTCACCCTGCCTATAAGGAAGGCACCCAGGGATGGGCTGAGAAAATCCGCATTCGAATCCCGACCCCTCCCGAGCCTCAGTTTCCTCATCCGTGCAACAGAGTCAGTCATGGAGCCAACCCACAGGGGGCAGCGGCTGTGAGGTGTGTAAATGGCCTCTGGGCTGCAGAGTGCAATTGCAAAGTGAGACTGTTTCACAACTCTTTTGTCTGGGGCAGCGTCCATACCCCAGAGGCTGCTTTGAAGGCTGTTCCCAGGGGCCCCGGGTTCCTTTTCTCCTCATCCCTTGGGAGTCCCCAAGTGATGTTCCTTCCCAGGCCCCCCAAGAAGTTTGCCTTTGCCCTGCCTTGGCTCACAGGTGCTCTCCTGGGTCCTCTTGCCTTTGAGTCTTACCCAGTGGTCAAGTTTCAGTCCCAGGTGGCATGAGATGCGTGGTGGTCCATTCCCACATTAGGTGGCTCCTGGAATCTGTGTGGGGACATTTGTGTGGAGATGGGGAGACTGAGACCGCGTGTCCCCAGCTCAGAGGGGTTTTCTCTGGGTCCACGAAGCCGTGAGCCATTTCAATCTGTGAGCCCATCTTCAACCTTCTCCTCCTTTTCTTTCTCTTTGCTTCTTTTTCTCTCCAACACTCCAGCATGACACAGCGCCTGCTGTGCAGTAAAAATATTTTGGCTGTCTCCCTCTTAAAAACTTTCTAAAAATACACAGAGGCATCTCACAGGCACACATGGCTGGCTTTGACGTTTGCCTTCCAGGTGACAGAAGCACCATCCGTGCACATCCGTCCCAGAACCAGCTCGGACCACTCCTGGGTCAGCCTTCCAGACAAGACACGAGGAAAGTGACAGGGATGGTGGATGCGGGGCAAAGGGTTGCCCTCTCTGCTGGCCATTCAAAATATGCGGAACTCTCACTTAGTGTCCCGAATCAGAAGGAGGAATGTGCCTTAAATGAAAGTAGAATGTGATTCATCCCTTTTGTGTTGTAAGATCTGCTCAAGGAAAATAAGAAGTTTGGAAGCTTTCCGCTCTTTAAAGCCTGAACTTGGCTAAACTTTTGCTTCACTGTTTCACTGTAGAGTCCTAGAAGATGAATGGGTGCAGAGCCAGTGAGACAAGGTTCGAACTGCCACCTGCTGCTAACCTTGGACAAGTCATGGGTTGTCTCTGAACCTCATTCTCTTTTCCTAAAAATTGAGAGGCTTTACTTAAATGACCCATCAGACCTCTTCTGAGCTGTAACATTCTATGATCTCTCAGTTGCCCAATATTTAACACACAACACGGGCCTAGAAAATAAGAGCAATTTCTTTTACAGCTAATGGTTACAACTTTGCAAGAGGAAGCATATGGTTTTCATTCTGGGCCTCTTTACCACTGGGGCGGATGCTATGGCTACAGCAGAAGAGAATGTGTGTTTATTCAAGGGTCCCTGTGTGCTGGATGTTTATAACATGCCATTGTGGTTGATCTTATTCCCATTCCACAGAAGATAACACTGAGGCTAAGTGAGGTTGAAATTAATATTCAAACATACCTATAATAGGAACCCATTCTGCTGAAAGTGCCCCAGTGCCATTAAAGCATTCTCATACAGGCCTTTGACTTACTGGTCTTTCAGGACATTCTGAGGTATGAAGCAAAAATCTTATTTCTGACACATTATGAAGTAAGGTAGCCCCTTTTTGGATTGTAATTATTTCTTTTTTTTTTTTGTTTTTTTTGTTTTTTTACCATTTCTTGGGCCACTTCCTGTGGCATATGGGGGTTCCCAGGCTAGGGGTTGAAACGGAGCTGCAGCCACTGGCCTACGCCAGAGCCACAGCAATGCGGGTTCTGAGCCCTGTTTGCAACCTAAACCACAGCTCATGGCAACGCCGGATTCTTAACCCACTGAGCAAGGCCAGAGATTGAACCCGCAACCTCATGGTTCCTAGTCGGATTCGTTAACCACTGCGCCACAACAGGAACTCCTCGTAATTATTTCAATATATTCCCTCCTATGATGTCTTGGTACTGTCTTAAAATTTCTTTCTGGAGTTCCCGTCTTGGCTCAGTGGTAAGGAACCTGACTAGTATACATTAGGATTTGATTCCTGGCCTTGCTCAGGGGGTTAAAGATCCCACATCTCCGTAAGCTACAGTGTAGGTTACAGATGTGGCTTGGATCCTATGCTGCTGTGGCTGTGGTGTAGGCTGGCAGCTGAAGCTCTGATTTGACCCCTAGCCTGGGAACTTCCATATGCTGTGGGTGTGGTCCTAAAAAAAAAAAAAAAAATTCTTATTCTGTGCCTAATATAGGTAAAGCCTTATTTGAGAATCTTAGAAAATTCAGTCTTTTTATGAAATCAGGATTCCTTAATGTGTGCCCTGATTTGCTCATTCTTGTGCATCTTCATTGCTGTGTTAAAAAACTTTCATGATCAATTCGTTCTGGAAATGTGAAATTAAACGAAGTTACATCTGTATCCTTACAGTGTCCTATGAAACACAGATGTATATTTAGAATCTCCAAATGGGTGCTATAATAGGCTGTTTTCCTCTAGTTATTTCACCCTGGAAACCTACACACAATCTATCACCCTTGGGGATGAAAGTGCTACCCCCCAATTGACCTGAATTTCTTGTATTGACATGGAACCTGTAAGATGTTGTTACAATGTTAAAAAAATAATAATTCCTATTTGTTATATTTTAGACACTTTTGCCTTTCTTGGTTTTAAAAACCATCCTGAGAGGTGGCTATGATTATTCCATTATCTTCACATAGCCATGAAAATTGCAGTTCAAGATAGTACACAGAATAAACACTGCACCTTTCCCCCACTTCTGTGAACACATGGGGAAGATGGAGAAAATATTAGTAAGATGTACTAGACGTATAACCGTGCCTTCAAACAAGAAGGTATCCAGATACCACACCTGGAAATACTCCCTGAAAAGAGAGCATCTATGGGACTTAGCAGGGTCGTAACCCCTGATGCCCCAGGGGGCCACTGAAAGGACCCCAAAATGCACTGCATCACAACTTTGAGTCCTAGGAAAGGCTGGGCTCATATCTGGGATCTGGGTTTGGCTGAGGACTGGTCTTCTCTGTGAATCTGTGAGGGCTGGAAATCTGCTACCTGATCCCCAGTTCTCCATTCTTCACTGCTGTCTGTTTATCCAAGGGTGTGGCTTAATCCCTCCTTAGTCTGGGGCTTGAGCAGTGCCTTCTGCCTATGGCAGGGTCTGGGGCCCTCAAAGGGTAAAGACTGCCCTGAGATAAGTTCAGCATGAAGCATGGGGTCCAAACTCAGACACATACAGAACCCACGATTGGGAGCCATGACGATGCACCCTGAGAGTCCCAGATGCAAAAAAGAGAAACCCCCCCTGGGGGATGTGGCCATATAACAAAGAATCACAGAACACTGAAGGAAGCTGAAGCCCATGGGAGACAAACACAAATGCAGGGAGTGAAAGAATATTCACCTGTTACCTAGAAAAGATTGCAAAGGAATTGTAAGAGAACTTTAATGTGTTTTTCATATTTTGAGTAAAATAAAGTGGCAAGGCAGCTATGAGAGACAGAGAGAGGGCTATGGAGGTAAAGAACTGAGATAATAACAGGGAATTAGGATTCAAAAAGCCTCGATAACTTCCATGTACAAAACACGCGTTTTTTGAAAATAAAATATCCATTACATATGTGCTCTACAAAGGAAACCTCTAATACCATAATGATACAAAGAGAGAACAAGCTAGAAGATTTAGGAGACAGAGAAGATGACCTGTCCAGAAGCCACAGCCTCTGTCCAGTTCTGGGAGAAGGGACTGGGCAGAGCAGAGCACAGGAGATCTTTGAGGAGTATTGCAAATGTGCTATATGGATATTACAATAACTGGCTGATGTCACATAGAAAAACCTCCAAAGCCAACAGAGAAAAAGAAAACCCTGCAAGAAATCAGGAAAAAAAATTTTTAAATGGATTGCTTACAAGGAAGTGAACATCACATTGACATCAGACTTGTCATCAGCAGTAGTGGATGCCAGATGGATACATAAATGATATATTCAAAGAGACAATAGCTTTCTGTCATGATTCTTACTCTTCCCAAGTGGTTTTCAAGAGTGAAGATAATATATAAATGCTGGAGAGGGGTGCAGAGGAAAGAAAAAGCCTCTTATGCTGCTGGTGGGAATATAAATTAGTGCAGCCACTATAGAGAACAGTACGGAGGTTCCTCAAAAAATTAAAATTAGAACTACCATATGATCCAGAAATCCCACTCTTGGGCATATATCCAGAGAAAACCATAATTTGGAAAGATACATGCACCTCAATGTTCATGGCAGCACTGTTTACAACAGCCAAGACATGGAAGAAACCTAAATGTCCACGGACAGAGGCGTGGATAAAGAAGATGTGGTACATGTATGTATACAATGGAATATGCCTCAGTCATAAAAAGCATGAAATAATGCCATATGCAGCAACATGGATGGACCTAAAGATTATCATACTCAGTGAAGTAAGTCAGACAGTGAAAGATACAGATCACATGATATCACTTATATGTGGAATCTAAGAAAAGGATACAGGTGGACTTATTTGCAAAGGAGAAACAGACTCAGAGACTTTGAAAAGAAACTTATGGTTACCACTGGGGATAGGAGTTGGGGGAGGGATGGGCTGGGTGGTTGGGATTGGCATATGTACACTCAGATGTGTGAAATGATTGGTCAGTTGGGATCTTCTGTATATAGCACAGGGAACTCTACCCAACATTCTGTGATAAGCTATGTGGGAAAAGAATCTGAAGGAGAATGGATGTGTGTACATTGTAACTGAATCACGTTGTTTTACAGAAGAATTGTCATAACATTGTAAATCAACAATACATCAACAGAACTTTTTTAAAAAGGAGTTTAAAAAGGAGCGAGGGTTGTATAGAATAATGAATGTAGTGACATCACAAACCAGGAAGTTGACCAGAGACCCTCTCTGGCAGAACAAGGTGTCCCAGAGTGACGGTCAACACACAATGGCCAAACCCAGCCCGTTACCTGCTTTTGTATGATCTGTGGGCTAACACCACAGACCATACAAATTTTCAAATGATTGCAAAGAGATCGGTTGAAAAATAAAATTTTGTGACACATGGAAGTGATACAGAAATCAAATTTCAGTGTCCATAAATAACATTTGTTGAAACACACCATTTATTTACATAGTGTCTATGGCTGCTTTCAAGCTACAGTGGCAGAGGTGAGTAGTTGTGATAGAGACCATAGGGCCCCCAAGTCCTAATATATGTACTATCTGGTCCTTTACAGAAAAAAAAAATCCCACCATTTTTTAGCAAGGAAAAATAGGCACCCAGAAAAAAGGAACTGGAAGCAAGAAATAAGAAGAAACAAAACAATCAATGATTATAGTGAAAACTCTAAATAAAGATTACTAATAATTATATAGTGTAATAATAGTTATTTTAAAAATTAAAATGTGTAAAACCAGCTGGAACTAAATTTCAGAAAAGAATGTAATGGGGTAGAGAGTTCTGGGAAAAAGCAAATTGCCTAGGCAGACTGTTTTGTTTAGGATAATGGAAGTACTGATGATATTTGTGTCTTTCAGAAAAAAATTGTATCTATATCTATAGTGAGTTTTTGAGAATCATGAAAAAAATAAAAGCATACAATTCCTAAATTAGTAAGGGTAAAATGAAACAAAATATAAAGCACTAAAGAAACTTCAATCATCTAGCAGAAGGAGAGAAAGGGGAAAATAAAAAAACAAACAACGAGCATAGTAGAAAGTGAGAGAAGACAGAAATAAGCCCCAAATTTTAGTAATTCCAATATAAAACAAGTTTACCTCACCTTAAATGGACCCACCAAAATATGACAAAATGCCACTTACAAGAGATCCAGCCAAACAAATAGCTCGAAAGTAGATGGAAAGAGACATCCAGGCAAAATTCTTATCTAAAAGAAAGGCTACATTGTTGGAATGAGCAATGCACATAATTTAGAAATGATATTCCCACCCCTCAAAAGAAAACAAGAAGTGTTGTTGAAGATGTGGGGAAATTGGAATCCTTGAGCATTGCTGCTGAGACTGTAAAATGGCACAGCCACTGTGGGAAACAGATGGCAGTTACTCAACAAATTACACGTAGAATTACCGTGCAATCCAGCAATTCCACTTCCAGGTAAGCACCCAAGAGAACTGAAAAAACATACTTGAACAGATATCTGTACACCCATGTCCACGGCAGCTTTATTCACCATAGCCGAACGTGGAAACAACACACATGTCCAACATCAGATGGATGGGTAAAAAAATGAAGTACTCTCCCCTCTCTAGAATTAGCTATTGCTCAGCCTTCAAAAAGGATGAGAGTCTGACATGATAAAACATAGATGACCTTGAAGGACATAACACCGAGTGACATAAGCCAGACGTCAAATGGCAAACATACGATTCCATGTGCATGAGCCACTAAGAACAGGCCACCTCAGAGAGACAGAGAATAGAATGGTTTCCAGGGGCTGGAGGGGGAAGGATAGGAGGAATTATTACTGAATGGGGAAGGCGCTTTTCATTTGGAGTGATGATTCGTTCCTAGAGACGGATGTTGGTGATTCTTGCACAATACTGTGAAATACTTTTGAAACATTATTATTGATGTGTAGTTGATTGACAATGTTCCATCAGGTTCTGTGGTACCATAAAGTGACCCAGTCACACACATTTCCCTGTGCTGTACAGTAGCATCCCTTAATGCCATGGATCTGTGTGTTTAAAAATTATTAAAATGGTACATTTTATGTTATCTATATTTTTAGCACAATGAAATAATATAAAAAACATATCTCCACACTATTACATTTAGAATGGATGAGCAATGAGGTCAGCTGTATCGCCCAGGGAACTCTAGCCGATCGCTTATGATGGAACAAGATGGAAGATAGAAGGAGTCACTTTGCTGTACAGCAGAAATGGACAGAACATTGTAAATCAACTGCAATAAAGAATTTTTAATTAAAGAAAAGAAAAATGTAATCATGAATAAAGTCGTATTTCCCAACATCTTTGCAGAGAGGATGTAGGTGAAAATTGCTGGATAAGGCTTTGGGGAAGGGCCCTCATGGTCTTTTCCTGTCTCTCTTTGATTCTTTCTCTGGCCCTGTGCACATTCCCTGGGAATGGGGGCCATCACTCACATGGACCCCCATGTGTTTCCCCTTTGTGGAGCACGTGGCAGGTCATCCAAGGTCCTCATTTGGCTCAGGCATCCTGGACCAGACCCTGACGGGAGGGACATATGGAGGATTGACTCAGATCTGCCTTCCCTTTGTCAGAAACCCTTCATCATGCCCTGATTTCGTGATGTGATTTCCGCGGAATGCAGCAGGAAGAGCAGCATGTTATAGAATTAATTGCATTCAGCTTTAAGGCCTGGGACTAATTGATACGTAGCTCTAAGTGCAGAGCCTGGAGGGCGGGGACCGCAGGGCGGCTGTGCGGGGCTCGTGCAAGAATGGTGCCTCCTGCCATCACTTTCACATCTTCCCCACCTTTTCCAAGACAGACCCCCGCCCCCATCAGCTCACAGTCACCTTCACGCTCCTGCCGTCCCCCTTTCTACAGGTGAGGCATCTTCAGTCCCTGGAGGTGATGAATAACCACAAATGACACACTTCATAACAGACAGAGCTGAGGCCGAACATGAATCCATCAGCTTTGAGTTTCTTTTCTTTCTGGATCTGTTCCTCTGATTCAAAGAAAGCTTCTCCAACACTCTTCCTTACAATTCTGCTCCTTTGTCCCCAAAGGACAGCTCAGGAGCTTATTCTTTTTAGGGAAGAAGGATGAAAGGGCTGCGTTTTTCCCAGGGGAGACACATATACCTGCTCAAAAGCTTCCCAAGCGATGTAAGGTTTGGGCTGCAGGCTCTCCACCTGCTCCTAAAGTCAGCCCATTTCCTAATATCCAGCCTCATCCCCCATCCTCCTTGGGAGGCTCCAGACTCTATTGAAGGTCAGGGAGCTTTTATTTGCAATTTGGGGTACCCCTCAGTTTATAAAGCTCTGGTACCCTTTCTTCTGCCTTTTCATTGTCTGGAAGAACCTTCATTGCTACCTCAAGTTTTCTAACGCTCCTCATTTATTACAAAATATGCATTTATTGAAGGAAAAAACAATTCTGTTCAAAGCACTGTGCTATTCACGAGGCATCGCGAATAACAAGGTCTTTGTTCTCCACCAACTCAAGGTTTAGTAGAAAGTGTGGTCTATAAACAGATAATGATGATTAATCTTTATTAGAGGCTTACTATTACATATGTTGTCATTTAATCCTTTACACACTGTAACCTTATTTAATTCTCAAAACAAATACCTGTGTAAAGAGGATATTGCTATCAGCCCATTTTAAGGATGTGGGGGTTTCAGATGAGAAAGGAGGTGGTACAGTGTGGGTCCCGTTTTTGTCCAGGGAAAAAGCCACACTCTTACAGTGGGTGATGGGACCACTTGCACTAGGATGTGGTCCTGCTTAAAGGATGAAGGAGGATGGTATCAACTCCTCCAGTGATGCTTTAGGGCAGCCTGCTTAGAGCAGGGTAGAAATTCGACTGAATCTTGAAGGATGAATCAGAGTTCACCAGGGAGAGGACAGAGGAAAGAAAGAGCCACAGTCCTGGTACAGCTCACCATATAAGCGCAAGTGCAAAGAGTTTAGCATCGCTAATGCCTTCAGCAAATCTGGGGTCAAGGGGGCTGCAGAGAGCGAGGGCCAGAAGTGGAGGGTGGGAAGGAACTGGGGCCAGGTCACAGGGGTCCTGCACACCTTGCTGAGAGGCTTGGGCATCTTCCTATGAGAGATGAAGATGCAGACATGTTCACAGCAGGGGCTGGTGTGATTGAACACACGTGAAGTTGTTCAGGGGGGTGGGAAGGCACATAGTAGGTGCTCAGTTCCTGCCTGTGAAGCAGACTGCTTTGCTCTGGAGGCATCTCTGAGTTTCCAGTTTAGATTGCTCGTTAACACAAAGGACTCAACTGCAATAAAAGCCAACAATATGTCTGTTACATGCCCATGTCTGCTTTAGACCACTCACGGAATAATTATCAGGATGGCTAACAATGGATGATTTATTATAAATATCAGCTTCGCTGCTTGTTAATTCAGAACCAAAATATTTGCCCATTTCCATCCCAAAGGGAGAAATCTAGTTAGTTTGTTCCCCATGTTATAACTATGAAATTAAATTAAATGAACTGAATGAAATGCGTGGGGGTAAATAAACTAATTTAATTCACACGATGAAGAATAATACTGAATACATCTATAGTTGGCTAAATAAACCAATTAACTATGTTCTCTTTAGACAGCACATGCCAATAGTGCAGCCATGACAAAAGGGGAAAAAAAGAATAGAAGCAAAAGAACTTGTCTTAATTAGATGTAATCCAGATGGGTCTTGGGTCAACCCCTTGGCTTTCTTGCTACCTTGGTTGAGACTGACCTTGGCTTCCAGTGTGTCTCTTTCTTGCCTTCCAGGTTTTTATCACAAATTGAGAGAAATAGGCCTGTGGGGTTGCGGACAATGTGGCTTCATTCCTCTAGCACATCCCAGAGAATGAGGAAACCAGACGAGAGGATTTCAGGCTCTGGGGCCAAGTGGACTGAGGCTGACATGCACAACTGGGTATCTGAGGCAGCTCTGCAACCTCAGTCTCCCCATCTCTAAAGTGGGCATAGTAATAGTGACAATGAGCTGCGATAGTGCTGGGGATGAGATGAGGCCATGATGTAAAGGTACAGCCCAGTGCTGGGTGCATATGCAATGCATCATTTTGATACTTCCTGCAGGCCGTGTTCTAATCTGCCTGAAATGTTGGAGATGCCTTGTTCTGGAAGTCAGGAGAACTGAATTCTTTCAGCCACTCGTTCCTGAGCACCTACTGTTTGCCTGGCTCGTTCCTTTCCTCTCTTCTCCTCTCCTCTCCTCCCCTCCCCTTTCCTTCTGTTCTCTTCTCTTCTCTTTTCATTTCTTTTCTTTTCATAGCCGTACCTGTGGCATATGGAAGTTCCCAGGCCAAAGGTCAAATGGGAGCTGTAGCTGCAGGCTTACACCACAGCCACAGTAACAGGGAATCTGAGCTGCATCCACAACCTATGCCATAGCAGCGGCAACTGGATTCTTAACCCACTGAGTGAGCTCAGGGATCAAAACAACATCCTCACAGGACTATGTTGGTCCTTAACCCGCTGAGCCACAATGGAAATTCCTGGTTTTTTTTTTTTTCTTCTGCACCCATGGCAAGCAGAAATTCCTGGGCCTTGGATAGAACCCACACTATAGCAGTGACAACGCCGAATCCTTAACTGCTAGGCCACCAGGGAACTCCTTTGCCTGGCTTTTGAGTTGAGGGGTGGTGGTGGAGTGACGGGCAGTGAGAATGAGGCCTCCAGGGCTGCCCTATAGGTTCCAGGTGAATCAAGGATGAGTCCCCACACATCACAGAATATCACAGAGTTGGAACTTCACAAGAACAAGAATGGGCCGAAAGGCACTTCAGACTTTATCCAGACTCTTATTGGTGTCTTGTCCTCTGGAAGTGCCCGATAGCAAGAGTCTCAGGAAGCAGAGATACAGTCTCTGACCATAGTTGCAAGTCCGGTTAACCCAATTCCTGCCTCTTCCAGATGCCAGATCTTCACAGTAGGCTGGGGGTTGTGAGTGCTGCTTGTGGTTGGACAGGGGTCAGTTTCAACAGCGAGCAGAGTGAGAAAGAAGAGATCTGCTGCCGGGGAGCTCCTGCTGTGGCTCAGCAGGTTACAAACCCGACTAGTACCCATGAGGACGCGGGTTCGAGTCTGGCCTTGCTCAGTGGGTTGAGGAACCTGTATTGCAATCAGCTTTTGTAGGTGGCAGATGAGCCCTGGATCCTGAGTTGTTGTGGCTGCAGCAGAGGCTGGCTGTGGCAGCTCCGATTTGACCCCTAGCCTGGGAAGTTCTGTATACCACAGGGGTGGTCCTAAAAGAGCGAGAAAAAAAAAAAAAAAAAAAGATCTGCTGCCAGCAGAGGCATCTTGGACCAGGGTCAGAATCCCAGACCAGTCCAGATGGGGCCCAAGATATTTTCCCTCTGGGACCTCAGTTTCCACAGTTCTGAGACCCTTTCAGGAGAAATCCTTGAGTGATGGGTGCAGCTCTGTTCTCCAGAGAAAGGAAATTAATGACACACTCTTTGGACACACACATTGTGCAGGAATTGAAGTTGGCGCTGGAGTGAGAGCAGCTGAGCCCAGGTAGCCCTCAGTGCAATGGGTCGCACAGAAACAGAGCAATATTCAGGGAAGACTGGACAAGCGCCCAAGTGCACAGCACTGGGTCAGGGCACAGGAACCATGGTGAGTGTGGTCCCCCCACCCCCCAGGGGAGAATCAGCAAAGACTTTCTGGAGGAGCTGAAGCCTCACGTGAGTCAGGAAGGACAAGAACATATCAAGGGGGTAGAAAGTGTGAAGTCATCTGGTGCACAGGCTAAGCCTGGAGATGCAAGCTCTTTGGCGTTGCTAGAATCAAAAGTCACAAGGACATAGAGATGGGCCTGGTGTGGATGGGGAAGGACATGCAAAGTTTTGCTAAGGAACTGGGACTGGGTCCTCCAGGTGCAGTTGACCTTGAGGGAAAATAGATGTAGCAGTGATGAAGAAGACGAATCCAGGAAGCTTGAGGAGAGGAAACCTGTAGAATGCTAGGAATGCAGGAGAGGGAGGGGTGGCCTCACTTTCTGTCTTGAAGGGTACCCAAACCATGGGGGAGAGGAATCACAGGAGATAAAACTTCCAGTTTGGAGCTGCAGGTGGGAGGAGCCGCGTGGCTTCCAGAAGAAAAGAGGGTAAGCCTCAGAAAGAAGTTTCAGTATAGGAGATGCAGATTTGGATGCTATAAGGGCCCAAAAATAGCAAGGAAGGAGAGGCAGAGAGCCAATGGCATTTGGTGCTTCACCAGAAGATGAGCAAATCCAGTCTCACTCTCGCCTCTCCCCACTCCCCGCTGTCATCAGGCCACCCCCCTGTGGTTCTCCTCACAGCCCTGGAGGGGAAAGGGCAGCTCAGTCTGTTTCCCTCCCTCTGTTTAAATCTCCATCTTCAACCAGAGAAGAAAATCAATGACAGGTGAGAACACAGCATTTGCTAATCCCTCCCCCAATGCCCCATGTAGATGTTGTTCTTTCCCCAGGCTTCCACGTGGAGGTCAATGACACCTTGTCAAGTGACAAAAACACAGTTTTTTTGGGGGGGTGCTGCCAGGGTCCGGGGTCCCCAGTGGCTTCCTCTCCCTGGAGCCCTCAATGTAAAAGTCTGGGACCATCCCAGGAAGGCACCAAATGGCATTTCCAGTGTCAACACCCCTCCTCCCCAATTCACTGGCACAGAAGTTGTTGTACGTTTGTTATTGTTGTTTCTTTGCTTTTGGTTGAAATCAGGGGATTTCTGACTCTTCCTCAGAAGCATTCACTAGCTCTGAATAATGCCTGGATGTAGAGGTTAAACCCGGCTGTCAGGACCTCATGGTTCCCACTTCACTCCACCTCCAACTCTGATCCATCTTTTCAGCCTTATATATTCACCTGCCTTGTGGAGGCACCTGTCGGCTTGGCCCTGTGAACTGGGAGGTTGGGGAGGGCTGGACAGGTTGGCTCTTCACCCCTCCCTGTCTCCCGGGGCCTCACACAAGTTCTCACCAGTGGCAGGTGCTTGGGCAAGGTTTGCTGAGGCAACACTGGTTTCCCCAGAAGAAATCTCCTTGCCTTTGCTCCTGTGCTGACCCTGGCCTCCAAGCCCCTTCCCCATCTCAAGCATCTGTTTCTTCACCAAAACCCAGCTCCAGAGAACCATTCTCTGGAAGCCTTTCCCAGTGTCTCCCAGCAGTGGGCCCTCCATGTGTCTTTCTGTAACAGACCCCCTCAGTTATTCAGTGTATTCCTCCTGTTTCTGAACCAAGCCCTCCAGGCCCAGGACCCAGATGAGAACAACGTGGCCCTTGGGTGCTCCTGGAAATGTTTCTTCAGCCATTAGCTCCTCTCCTGAGCTCTGGACCTTACAAATGCATGGTCTCCTAGCACAGAGTTTTTGCAGGGACTCCTCGTCCTCAAAGGGTCATGCAGGCTTGTGATGGGGATGCCATTCTTTCTCCAGGCCTTATTGACCTGACCCCCTTTCTCCAGCCCCATGCAGGGTCACATTATGATACTTCTGGCATTTTGCTGCAGCATTTACCTTGATACAGCATCTTAGCTGAAACTGTCAGCTTACTCTTTCCATGCTAGTGTACTGGCCCCCCTACTTGACTGTAAAGAAATCTTCTTTTCACTGTTCAAGGGCTTACAGGAAGGGCATAATCAGTGCACACTGGGTGGCTTTGGCTACCACTTCAGTCTGTCTGCAGCGTGATGTGGCCGGCAGTGGCATGGTAAAGTGGAATGACCAAATTTGAATGTTGTCCTTGTTCAATGGCTTAGTGACTTTGGACATGGTGTGGGGGCTTCCTGATAGCCATGAGACTGGCCTAGCCAAGGGGAGATGGTTTACAAGCTAGAGACCCTGCTTGTGATTCAGGCAACCACTGTCTTGTCCACTATATTGCCTACATCCAAGACTCGGCATTATGCCCGGCCCCTGCCAGGTGCTAGGGATATAACCACGGGTTAACTCTTTTCCTTACCACAAACTGCACAGCTTTGTTGGGAGAAACAAATATGCAGACAGGTCAAGTCTAACCTAGTGAATGTTTTCTAACTGGATTAGCCCACCTCATATTGAAGGAGACAGGGCTGGTGACTTTTTTTTTTTTTTTTTTTTTTTTTTTTTGTCATTTTAGGGCCGCACTCACAGCATATAGAGGTTCCCAAGCTAGGGGTCTAATCGGAGCTGTAGCCAATGGCCTATGCCACAGCCATAGCAATGCCAGATCTGAACCACGTCTGTGACCTACACCCCAGCTCACGGCAACACCAGATCCTTAGCCCACTGAGAGAGGCCAGGGATCAAACCTGCAACCTCATGGTTCCTAGTCAGTTTCGTTTCCACTGTGCCACAGTGGGAACTCTGACTTTTCTAATATGTCAGTTGAAATTGCCTCCTTTTTTGACGTCTGTAGACATGAGACCATGCTTTGGCCTTTGCTACCTACATGGCCATGGATGCATTATCCCACCTCTTTGAGCCTACGGTTCCTTCTGGGAAATGGGGACCAACTTTCCAGGGTGTTTGGAGGATTGGTGCTTGTATGTGTGAAGCACTGGCCCTTGAAACCTAGTCCTTTTGGATGCTAGCTGTGACCCAGCTGGCCTCATCCACAGCTAGTGGGCCAACTTGAAAAGTGACGGTAAGCAGGGGTCCTGTCCTGGAGACATTGGTGGCCATATGTGTTCTTGCTGCTGTGGGACCAGAGACATTGGAGAGGACTTTGTCCCATCGCTTTCCTGACTTTTGCTCTTTCCTCTAAGATGATGTCCATAGAAGCTGACCTCATTATCCCTGAGAAACTCTACTCAGAGTCACTGAATCTGCTCTGGTTTTTGTGAATTTTCCATCCACCTACCAATTACACTGAAAATGTCTGCTTTCTCCACCAGGACAGTGCAGAGCAGACTCTATCTGTCTTGCTTTCTACATATCCTCAGTGCTTACTACAGGGCCTGCCCCTTAGAAGGCCTTCAATAAATATTAGGAGTTTGGGATTAACATGTACAAGCTGCTATATATAAAATAGATAACCAGTAAGGACTTACTGTATAGCACAGTAAGCAAACAATATTTTGTAAGAATCTATAAGGGAAGAGAATCTGAAGAAGAATGTATTATATATATATATATATATATATATATATATATATATATATATATATATATATGTGATTGTTTTTCTTTTTAGGGCCACACCCATGGCATATGGATATTCCCATGCCAGGGGTCAAATCAGAGCTACGGCTGCCAGCCTACACCACAGCCACAGCAACATCAGATCTGAGCCACATGTGTGACCTACACAGCTCATGGCAATGTTGAATCCTTAACCCACTGAGCAAGGCCAGGGATCAAACTCACAACCTTATGGTTCCTAGTCAGATTCATTTCCATTTTGCCATGATGGGAACTCCATATAAAATATAATATAACCTATATTAATGTTATGTAATTATATATTATATATAATTATATTACATATTATAAATGTACATAGTTATAATATTATGTATTATAATATGTATTATTACATACTAGATATTACATATTATACATAAGAATATATAGATTTTTTTATATATATGCATACCTGAGTCACTGTGCTATACCCTTGAAACTATAACAATACTGTAATCAACTAAACTTCAATTAAAATTTTTAAATGTATTGAATATACAAAGAACCTACAATATTTACAACTGTTACTCTTGTGCTGTGGTACTTATTCCCTCACCTAGTTCTCCTAAATCTAGCTATCATCTCTTCCAGGAAGAATTCTCACCTCTGTTTGGTGCTCCGGGCAGAACTGGACAGGCTCTGTACCACACCATCCTTGCATTCCACGTACGTCTTCATTTCAGCTCTTAAGGCACCACATCACGACGGCTCGAACACATGCTGATCTCTTCTAACCCATCCCCAGAACTGGTCAGGGCTTGGCCACATGCACTCATCCATCCTCCTTGCTTAACAGAACTTAAGCCTGTGGTACACGATTAATAAGATTTTGATGCACAAATGAATGAGTGAATAGCCTGGTTGGAATTCAACTTTGGACAAAATTGGAAAAAGCCTAAAAAGGCTTAATAGCAGGTTGAAGTCCAGGGTTACTTGCATTGGGGAGGAATTTCCAGACCTAAGTTCGCCTAGCATCCTGTGAGGACAACGAAGAGCCATTCCCTGTTACTCAGTTTTCTAAAGGTCTAGGTCATAGCTATGGAACACAGTTCTCAAAAAGTCCTTGATAAACATTCAGTCACTCGGCTCTTTAGCCATCAGTAGTCTAGGTCAGCACCTATAATTTCCTTTCATCTTCCATCAAAGAGTGAATAATATGCATTGAGTGAGATTCATATGCCTGGAATTGTGACAAGGTACTTTACAAAATTAAAAAGTATTAATTCTGTCCACCACTCTGCATGATGGATATTTTATCACCATATTCCAGGGTTGAAAAAAAAATGGCTCAAAGAACATAAATAATTTGACCAAGATCATGAGGTTCATAACTAGTGAAACTACCCTGTTGTTGATCTGATTCTAAAGCTCTGTTGTTTTTATTTCATTGAGAAGGCACAGAATCACAGGGGAAGTAGGAAATCTTAGACAGGGCCTGGTTCCCACTTTCCACCTAGCACAAGGATCTCTGAACATTTTCCCCAGGAGCAGCTTTTATTTTTGCTGTTATCATCTTCTTATCTTCCGTATCACCACTTCCTCAGCACGGTCATCATCCTCATGGCCACTTTGTGGCTACAAAGTCTCATAGTTTGTAAGTCAGAGCTAAGACATGATCATGGTTTCTAGTTGGATTCATTTCTACTGTGCCAAACGGAAACTCCGGAAATATGACTTTTAACATTAAAAAAAAGCTAGGCCTGAAATGCAGCTAGAGAAGGCCATTGAATTTGGGTCCTACCTGGTATAGTGGTATAGTGTCCTTTTGATATCAGCTTGAGTTTCAAAGGACATTCCATTGAGTTCGTAAGAATGGAGGGCAATGGATTTGCTGTTTAGAATGGCGACCCTGAGCTCAGACATTCTGTCCTGTCTCTTCCACCTTGAGAACCAAGGCCAAGGTCAGCAGATTTAAACTTTCCCCAGACTCTGGCTTATATTTTAAGGCAGATTCTTAACATATGGGGTTCCTAGTAAAGCACATGCTTATTATAACAACTTAATCAGTACCACACTGATCACCAATAATTTATCAGATATTCTTTAAAGAAATTACCGATCTCATTTCGTGATTTACATAATGACCTGGTCATGTTCAGTTTCAAGCTGAATGAAATATGAAGCCCTCTGGAACAGAGATGGTAGATTAGCCATCTAGAGTCACTCCTTACCTAGTCCACCTTTGACACTTTGCAGAATAAACAGAGGCGTACATCAAGCCACATCATAAAGGTAACACTTTTTCTCTCTGTCATAATATCAAACACAGATGGCCAGGAAGATCTTTGCACTCTCCTTTTGGATGGCTGAATGTCAGACTCTGCTTGGGTGTGCTCTAGGGTGTAGGCCACACTCACTTTGGGGACCTTCGTGGCTTTTCCAAGAGAGAGTCAGGCAGTGCCCCCTGAACGTGAGGTTAATGAGAGGTACCTGTGATGACTTATCAGGAAAGAGAGGCTACAGTGTGAATTTGCTGGGACAAAGAGGGTGAGCCGCGGCTCCTAGGACATACTCCACATTGAAAGTCAAAACCTTAAACTTCATTCAAGCTTTACTTTGCACTAATGGCGAACCTGCTCACCACGGGCAATGACATGTTCACGAAGCGTAGCCTCGGAGATCAACCTACTCAATGACTCTTCCTAAATCTAAGCAGTACAAGGAGGCGAATGAATTCATGCATATGTAACACATTTACATACCTGAAACATATGTGTACTGATACGTACGTGTATTAGACACACATGCAGGTTTACAGCATACTCACGACTCTTCATAATTCCAAGCAGTACAAAGAAGTTGTGAATTTACACATAAGTAATGTATTTGCGTACATGAAATATGTATGTAGTGATACTAATATATGTTAGACACACATCTTGGTTTGTTTATACCTGCTATGTGGTAACAACTATAACACCAATTTCTCTTAAAGTGACTTAGTTTGGCAGCTCCATTTTTTTTCCCAGAAAAAAGGACAAAATCAACACAGATACCAAGTGTTTTTAACTATCCTTTATTGATACAATAGTCTAAAGCATAAGAAACTAATTGTAACAAAAACTGTTAAAATGCCAGATTCACTAACTAAAATGAACCATGAATGAAAACCCACCAGCTAAAACTCCCCACTCTCCCACCTGTTGCAAAGTTGGCTGGGATCAGACTACTCTGGTTCAAAGTCCAGCTCTGCCAGGCACCAGCTCTGTGACCTTGGACGAGCCCTTGCCCCTCTCTGGTTCTTGATTCCCTTATTCGGAAATGAGCCAAACTCAACCTTTGGCAGCGCTGTGCTGAGGGTCACACAGCGACCAGGAGTGGTGACCAGGAGTGTGGGGCAGTGTGACATCATGGCTGGGAGCTCAGACTGCTCATGTCTCTGCCACATCTTGGCCAAGTGACTATGCATTAGGAACACTGAATTCGCGGGGCCTCATTTTCCTCATCTGCAAAATGGGGATGTTGGGAGAAATCCTCATGGGTCCCTGGACAGCTTCCTGGGTTCGCTTAGGTAAGCACCAGGCATATCCTATGTCAATTAGTAATGACTCAAGAGTCAGGCAGAACCAGAAGCTGCATGTCTTCATCAGCTTCTCGGGGGCCGCAGGAGGCTTTAAATCCTCTCTCAGGCTTGGAGAAAGAGGGCAGCTGATGGATGGAAAAAAGGCAGTCATTCTTTCCCTCCCAGCCCCTTAACGAAGCTCTCTGAGCCACACGGATTCTGTGAAGGTCCCTGCTATCTTTCTCTGCAGCGGCTCCTGCCTTCTCCCCTTGACAGGTGGACATCATTATCTCTATCCGGACAGTTAAATTACCGAAGGAAAAAAATTTCACCCCGAAGCCATCAATTTTCCTTTTGATCCTTCTCCTCAGGTTGAAGCTTTCTTCCAAAGTCACTTTTTTAAAAAAGTTAGGGGGAAAAAAAAAAAACCTTTAAATGGAGGTTTTATGCAACGATGTTCTCCATTTGAATTATTTCTTTTGAGCCTGGATCGCATTTCTGTTGCCCACCATCTAATAAAACATTAATCACAGAAATAATTGAGCTTTAGAGAGCAGCTTCAAATCTCTACCCTGTCCGTGTCAAGCACTTAGGGGGATGGATGTATTATCCATCTGGGGAGGAAGGCAGCTTCAGGATCCAGGCTCGGAAGGCAGAGGAGTGAGGAGGCGTGCATTCTGACTTGAGCCCGGTGTTCTGGGGCGCGGAGAGAGGGCTCACAGAGGAAGAGGAGCCCGTGCCCTGATGATCACTGTGACGTGTTCCTCTGGAAGCTGGGCTCTCAGGCCTTGGATCAAACTCTGTGCTGCTGTCCGATGCCTGGAGGACGTGGGTCACCTTGTGCCACCCCTGGGAGCTCAGTGTCCTCACAGATCCGTGGCAGGATTTAATGAGGCAAGGATATTACAGTTTCCATGTACGTTCACCTTGTGTGGGAACTCACTGAGTTCTAGACACGGGGCTGACTGCTTTCCACACACCGCCTCTTCCAATCCAAGTTTCCTTCTGTGCGTGGGCATTCCAACTCTTCCCATCTTGCAGAAAATGTCACATTCGTTCAAGAGCTTATAGCTCATAAATGCAGACCGGGTACCTGCACCCTGGCATAATTATGCACTTCTTCTCTCTACAGGAAATCTGCAGATAGGTGCCCGGTGCCTGGCATACAGGTGCTGCTCAAAAAATGCCAGCTCTTTGCCTTTCTCGGCTACTTGTGGTTAATGTGTGAGGCTTTTTCTTCTGGCAAGAAGCCCAAAATGCTTGGGAAATACAAAAAGCTTGGTAGTTAATGCCCTTGGAAGCAAACCTCATCCAGCGATGGATGGATGGCAAGAATGTGGATGAATACCCCAGCTGCCCAGTGCCTGGTTTGTGGGTGGGTAGATTCCAGGCATTTTGTGCATCATCGCTTGAAGTCTCTGGTGGGGGGAGTGAGTCCCATTCCTCTCCGAGGTGGCCTTGCCTGAGTAGTGCACCCCTCTGTGACTGCTTTGTTCTCCCCGTCTCGTGGTCCACCTCCTTGACCTGGGCTTCCCAAAGACCCAATAAATTCTGTTAGCTAATCCTTATGGCAGGTTCTGCTTCTGCAGGAACCTGAGCCAAGCCTGAGATTCCAGAGGGCTCTGGTATATCTGTTTGCTCTCGGATGCCCTGGTCACTGGCGCAGCGCCGGGCAATGAGCAGGCACAGAGCAACTGCTTCTTGGGACAGGCAGCGTGATGATGGAAGTAGGGAGTGCCCCAGGTCCTGGCTTAGACACATGCTACCTGAGATTCTGGGTGTGCTCCCTACCTGCGTGGGGCCTTGGTTTACTCCTCAGGGAGGAGGATCCTTGCAGGGGCATCTCTGGATTTGGACCAAATTCATAGACGGCAGCTGACACACGGGAGGTACTCAAGGAACAGCAGCTGTGGTGATGCTCTGTGGAAAGTTCTGGAAGGCTCAGCTCACCTGCCACATTGGCAAGTCCCAGGCCAGAGGCCTCTGTTGAATGAGGCCGGTCTTGCTGGCTACTGCCTTCGAGGGGCATGGCCAACCAAAGTGGGGAAGGAGGGTGACAGAGGAAAAAAAGAAAACCTCTGAGTTTATTTTTTGAGGGGAAGCAATGGTTTCCTTTTATCTCAGGATCAAGACTAGTCTGTGGAGGTCAACACATCTGTTCTCCAAAGTCGAAGATTTAGATAAACGGCGTACAACTCTCGGAGTAAACGGATGTCAAGTTGCTGGCCTCAGTCGTGGTTCTCCTCCAAGGACAAAGGAAAGCCCTGAAGAGGAAGACTGATGGGGCCCACCTGCCTCCTTGCTCTTCCTAAATACCTGTCTGCGCTGCCTCCGTTCAATGTGTCAGAGTTGCAAAGGCAGTTTCTGAAATAGGGTCTGATGCAGCGAGAAGGGTGAGTTCTCTCAGCATCAGACGCTGAGCTGGCTGGACCCTATGCCAGCCTTTCAGTCTGTTTCGTCCAAAACTTTCATTCTGAGAAGCAGCAGCAAGAGGGGACCCTCTGAATCGCCTTAACACTATGAAAATTGCGTTGGAAGAGACTCCGTGGGTATCCAGGTTACCGTTGTCATCAGCATCATCATTATTACTGTTATTATTTTAAGCCAAAGCATGGGCCGTGCCACCTGCATCTGGGAAAATGAAACACTCAGGATGTCCCTGGGCTTCTGGATTGGGAGATGTGGATGCAACCTGGACTTAAGTGGTCACTCTCACGGCCATGTGCGGTACTCCATGGAAGTAGGTACTGAATGTTAAATACGGGGTTCAAAGAGCCATCACAGAGAGGACCGTCCTCTCGGAAGGAGGGGCTGCTCTCTCCTAACACTATTAGCTGCATATGTTCTGGGGACGTACTGTTAGCTGTGTGAGTGCTGGGAGCTGCGGGTTTGGGAAAACACCCTGGGAAGGAACCTAGGGCTGGTTGGTTCTCTGAGCTCCAGGCAGGTGACCTGAGCGATTCCTGTATTCAAACCTCGCAACAGCCTGTGAAGCTCTTTGGAGCTTCCTTTTTGGAGTCAGTGAGAAACGATGACGTAGCTGAGATTTCAGGCTCAGATCTGCCTGGTCTCCGAGCCTTTTGCGCCTCAAGTGAGCAGACTTTAAAAATCTAAAATATGGCACAAAGGAACCGACCTACAAAACAGAAACAGACTCACAGACATGGAGAGCAGACTTGCGGTTGCCAAAGGGGCGGGGGAGGGAGCGGGGTGGACTGGGAGTCTGGGGTTAGAAGATGCAAACTGTTGCATTTTTAATGAATAAGCAATGGGGACTCTATCCAGCCTCTTGGGATAGACCATGATGGAAGATAATATAAGCAAGGAAATGTATATATATGTATGACTGGGTCACTTTGCTGGACAGCAGAAATTGGCACAACGCTGTAAATCAAATCCATAGATTTGAAAAAAATATATATATTTTTAATTTAAAAAAAAAAGAAAAAGAAAAAAATATATACGTTAAATCCTGTGGTACCTTGCCTATAGCTCTCTGACCTCAGAGCAGCCAGAGTCATCGCCTTGGTGTCCAGGCCTTTTGCTGTTCAAGCCCCCCTGCTTCCTCTCTGACACAAACCCAAACCCTTCAGCCCACACCCTGCCCCAGTGCCGCCTGCTTGCGGCCTCTGTCCCCTGGCTCTTTACATACGCCCAGCACGGTCCTGCCACTGGGCCTTTGCACTTGCTGATGCTGGGCCTGGAGTGCCCAGCCTCATGGCCTGGGGCTCACAATGCCAATTCCCCCTAGGGTCCCCCATGTGAGCTGCTTGGAGAGGCCTGCCCAGCAGGGCTGGTCCAGAGAAGAAGCTGTCCAACCTCTCTGTGCCTTGAAACTGCTCTAGTTGTCTTCACTGTCAGGCTTGTCATAGGATGATCTGGTTTTGATGATTCCTGTGCCTTTTCCTCTCTCTCTCTCTCTCTCTCTCTCTCTCTCTCTGTGAAAGCAGGGACTCTTCATCTTGCCCACCAAAGGGCCCCACACCCAGAACTCTGCACCCAGATGTATTGGGGAGAAAGTGGCCCCCCGTCCCTCCTGGCTTCCTCAGGTCCAGCCTAGAGAAAGGGAGCGGGTCTGAGTCCTGGAAGATTCCAGAAATGCCTGGTGAACCAAGGAACGACTCATGGCCCTCCCCCTACTCTTTCTCACTGGCATCTTTCTATTACTCTTAAGCCTTTGGGTGTGGGCTCCCCATCTAGGAGGCCAAGATCAAGGCCAATGGTCAAGCACAGGTGCAGTGCAAGCAGGGAGCTGGGAAGGGGTAACAGCAGGTGGGATTTGCCAACATCTCCATGGAGATGTTCCCGTCATGGCTCAGGGGTCACAAACTCAACTAGTAACCATGAGGATGCAGTTTTGACCCCTGGCCTCGCTCAGTGGGTTAGGGATCCGGTATTGCCGTGAGCTGTGGTGTAGGTCGCAGACACAGCTCAGATCCCACATTGCTGTGACTATAGAGTAGGCAAGCAGCTGCAGCTGTGATTTGACCCCTAGCCTGGGAACCTCCATTTGCTGCACATGCAGCCCCCCAAAAAAAAGAAAAAAAATTTGCATATGGAGAAAAGTCTGACCTCAAACATGATTGTTCCTGTTGTCCCCCAAGCATTTTTACGGTGTCCAGCAGACTCCTCTTGGCTTAAAACATATTTGGGGAGTTACGACATTTACTGAACTCTGAGTTGATAAACTTACCTTATATAAGTCTTAGAAGGTATCAGTGATTTTCACATGTGGAAGACGGATTGAATGCACACACTTACTGCCTGGTCTTTAGGAAGAGTGATAGGCTGATGGAAAGGGATGTTTTATTGCCTTGCACGTGAGTCTTCGTGGAAAAACAAAACCCCTCTAATGCCACTAAGAGCTCAGGCGGGTAGGAGCTAACAGCCAGTTTAGGGAGACGCATCTGGGAGAAAGCGGCCCCAGTCCCTTCCAGCTTCCTCAGGTCCAGCCTGGAGAAAGGCAGAGGGTCTGAATCCGGGAAGATTCCAGACCCAGCATCAAACGCGTCTCCTACCTGATGTGCCTGGGGGCCCCCAGAGAAGGGATGTCGTCAATGTGTTTCCGAGCTGAAGAAGCTGAGACTTGGGTGGTCTGGGTCACTCACCCCATCGCATTATTATTAAAACGCCGCCCCTTAAAAACACACCCGTATGACTCTGAGCTGCTCTGCGTCTGGACCTAAGTGCATGCCACGCCACGATCTCTATCTTCTCATCTGAGGGGTGAAAACATTCCGGTCCTGCCAGGCCTGGGGCCTCTCAAGCACGCAAGTATCCTATTGCGTTTCAGCAGAAACAGACACAGCAGCAAAACTTTGTTGCTGGGTTTCTGAGCTCCTGCAGGGGCACTAAATGTTAGCCCCCTTCCAGGCCTGGGTCCTGCATGGGGACCTGCATTGTGCTTCCTGAGGCCTCAGAGACATGTGTCCACTGGAGAGGGTGTGCTGTCCCTCAGGCCGGGCTGGCTGACCCCAGCCGTCCCCAGCATTCTGAGGTCTGCCTTAGGCTTGTTGGGAGTGTCCCCTGCCTTCCTCTTCACAGCTTTCTTGTTTTCAAGCACCAAACCCCACTGGATCATCTACTTATATCAAGATTAACATCCCTGTCCTTGGAGAGTCCAAACATCTTATTAAAAAACAAAAGACTAAAGTTGCTGTTGTGGCTCAGCACGTTAAGAACTCAACATAGTGTCCATGAGGGTGTGGGTTCGATGCCTGGCCTCACTCAGTGGGTTAAGGATCCAGCATTGCCGCAAGCTGTGGCTGTAGATGCAGCTCGGATGTGATGTTGCTGTGGCTGTGGTGTAGGATGGTAGATAGATGCAGCTCTGATTCAACTCCTAGCCTGGGAACCTCCATGTGCTACAGGGGCGGCCCTATAAAGCCAAAAAAAAAAAAGAGGACTCGTTTACTCGCTGTTCTTTCACCCACACTTTTATTCATGAGGAACCACTTGGGCACCGATTCTTTCCAGCTAGGCTCTGTCTTGGGTTCCGGGGTGACAGAAATAGCTAGGAGCCTGGTGGGTCCCTCAAGAAGCTCAGGATCTAGTGGGCAGCTCAGACATGGACAATTTCAACGAAACTGGAAACTTTGCAAGAGAGGTAGTGCATCCAGGCCGGCTGCGTGGAGGAAGGCGCCTGACTCAGCACCAGGAGAGAGTGAGTCAGGGAGGGTTTCTCTGAGGGGCATGGGGTGGGGGCGGTGGGGGGGCGGGCTGGGGCTGAAACTGGATCCTTGAGCTAGAATTCTCCTGGAGGAGAAGCGAAAGAAGAGCGTGTCGGTGGGATAGTGTGAGCAGGACCAGATCTGTCCAAAAGGATGGTACAATAGTGATTGAGCTTGAGGGCAGGGACTGGGACTTGAGTGTCCCCTCCAGGATGACCTGGGTCTCTGTCCTGTCTCTGACGCCGAGTTGCTGGGCAGACACAGCCGGGGATGGACAATGAAAGTCTGTGAGCCGGTCGCTGCGGGCCCTGCCAGGGCAGGCTTCAGGGGCTCGGAGGCTCTGAACAGCTGGGTGCCAGGTGGCCCGGGACCACGGCCCCTGCGTTCCGGGCTAAATTCAGAACAGCTGGGCATGCCTGGCCCTTTCCTCACAGCACGTTGTCCACACAGGCCTCCCTTTGGCAGAAAAACCAACTTTAATTCTTGGGTGCTCTGGGGATTTGGGGCGGTCCACAAAGCCCGCCCCTCCCTCCCGGCCCTTCATTAATTATCGTCTCCAGAAACTTCTATTTATCAGGCACTGAACACAGGCTTGGGGGAGTGATAACCCCATGAAGAATGTTAGTGATCTGATAGGACCAGGCTCTCAGAAGAGTTACCCGACCACGGATGTTAGTTAATTAGGAATTCGGGGCCTGCCATTCAAAGAGGGTCGATAAACAGCTCCACAGCGTCATTATCGCCTGAACCAACTGAGCAGTTGGCTGCCTCCCCACCAAGCCGTCCCACCCCCCGGGAGCGAGTTCAATCTCCCTGCATTGTGCAAAGCGCCTGCTGTTCCAAGGCCAAGCCCTGCAAGGGAGCCCCGGCCAGCCCAGGGGGAGCTGGGTCTGCTCGGACTGAAAATCCTCTCTCAGCTCCTCTCACCCACATACAGCCTCACTTTCCTCCTCTGTCAAATGGGGCCAATTGCAGATCCCCATCTAAGCAACCAGAACATGAATACGGTCATGGGCAGAAAGAGACAGGCCAGCCAGCGGTGGAGGCACCTGGGGAGACCACAATAACCCCGAAGGGTGACCTCAGATTCTTTCCCTCATGGTCTCCTCCTTGGGTCCTTGAGCTCTTCAATGGCCTGGGGCTCCCAGAGGAAAGTCCCACTCTTGTTGCCTGATGGAGTCTCATCGCGCAGGAACTCCGCTGGCAAGGCACACCTGCTTGGGAAATTGGGATTTGTGCAGCTCAATGCCAATCCATGCTAGGTTAAAACGCATCAATTGCCCAGATCTGGCAGTGAATCAGGCTGTATATTTTCCGGTCTCTTTTTCCATGTAGGTGGAGAGCAAAGAAAATGGAGGTGATAAAGAATAGAGGGAGAAAGTGAGAAAGCGAGAGGCATTTTTGGACCCAGGCTGACTTGTGCCTTTAGAATGGAGGGGAAGAGGAGTTTCTGTTGTGGCTCAGTGGGTTGAGAAGCTGACTAGTATCCTTGAGGATGAGGGTTCGACCCCCGGCCTCACTCAGTGGGTTAAGGATCCGGTGTTGCCGAAAGCGGTGGTGTAGGTCCCAGATGTGGCCCTGATCCTGAGGTGCCATGGCTGTGGTGTAGGCCAGCAGCAGCTGCTCCAATTCAGCCCCTAGGCTGGGATTCTCCAGGTGCCACAGGTGTGGCCCTAAATTAAAAATAAATAAATTAATAAATAAATAAAAATAGAATTGAGGGGATGAGGAGAATGAAGGCATAAAACTCTGGTTGAGCAAAACATGCTAACTTTTTGAGTCTTTCCAGAAATAACCCAAAGATTGAATATAAGCTGCTCCAAGGAACGTTGACCAAAATTATGATGGAAAGTTTGTGTTTTCCCCCCCTTTTTTTTTAGTTTTCAAATGTATTCTTTTTTTAAAATTTGTTTGATTTTCTATAGAGCTTGGATGAACGGTCATAGTTCCCTCTGCCTAGCAGTGACAGTGTCCTCCATCTGGGGGCACAGCTCTGTCTTCTTGTCCCCGTCGGCGATGCTGTCAGCAGAGGCAGGCTTGGTGGAGGGCAGCTGGCCAGTCCCTGGAGGGGACATCCCTTCTGCTCAGAGCATGACTGGAAGCTGCCGTTCTGGAACCTCTCTCCTCTGAGGAGTGGAGCTCAGGCCTCCTCCACAGCAGGGGCTGCACTGGTGAGAGCTCAGGAGGCCTTGCCCCCTCCCCACTCGGCCCCAGGAGACCGCTGCGCAGCCCAGGAAACTTGGGCTCAGAGGCAACCCCTTTCACAGTGTCCTTCAGCTGGTGAGTGATGGAGCCAGATTCAAAGCACAGGTGCTGGCGTCCAGAGCAGCCACTCCTCCTGTGCTGTGAACCTGGCCCATGACCAGGATGCCTTTCGGAGGCTGAGTGAGAGCATGTTGTCCTTCTCCTGTGAGTTGCTGGCATCTCTCTTTTACTTATTTATTTATTTTTATTTTTTAGGGCCTCATCTGTGGCATATGGAGGTTCCCAGGCTAGGGGTCTGATAGGAGCTATAGCCTCTGGCCTACACCACAGCAACAACTACATGGAATCCGAGCTGCATCTACAACCTACACCACAGCTCACAGCAACGCTGGATCCTTAACCCACTGAGCGAGGCCAGGGATTGAACCTGCACCCTCATGGATACTAGTTGGGTTTGTTAACCTCTGAGCCACAAGGAGAGCTCCTGGCATCTCTTTCTATGGCATTCCAGGCTCCGACCTGCCCGTGGCTTACCTGAAGGCTCTGCTCTGACTTAGCTGGGCAGGCTCCTCGTCCTCCAAACCCTGTGGGTCTGCCCAGCTGTCTCTCTGCCTTCATTGCAGACCCTGACCTCTGCTTTCCAGAATTTTCTGCCATTGCAAAGTCCAGACCTAGCCCCCACCCCACCCAAACAAGGAGCAATCTCTCTGCCCTCAGACTCAGTACACCATTTCTCGTGTGGCCCAGAGAAAATAATGTTTTATTTTTTATTTCAAAGTTTTTAAAAGGGATTTCCCAGATATGTTGCCTTACTGCCCTCCTCTCCCCACCCCCATTTATTTCTATTTTTTTTTCTTTTTTAGGGCCCACCTGCAGCACATGGAGGTTCCCAGGCTAGGGGTGGAATCTGAGCTGTAGCCACCAGCCTACACCACAGCCACAGCAATGCCAGAAACGAGCTGTGTCTGTGACATACACCACAGCTCATGGCAATGCTGGACCCTTCACCCACTGAGTGAGGCCAGGGATTGAACCTACATCCTCAGAGAGACAGCATCAAGTTCTTTATGTGCTGAGCCACAATGGAAATTCCAACCTACTCTGCCTCCAGGCCTGGGGCCACCTAACCTTCCAGGGCAATGGCTGTGCTCTTCAGAATCCCGCTGGAGCCAAGGATCAGCCTGCCTTGCTGATTCTTCCCCTCAGCAGCTCTAACAACCACCTGGAAGCTGAATGGGGCATCCTTGACTCGATGTTTCTGGCACCTCATTTGCTTCCTGGCACATAGTAGGCCCTCAGGGTGGGCCTTTGCTGTTTGCACACAAGAACAGCAACAAGGAATGCTCAGAGCAGATTGGCTGAACTGCAGATACTATGTAAACATTCCAAGCATCCCCTGTAGTGGTAGGAGCAGGGGGATTCACCATCTCCATTCCACCAAGGAAAGCAAGCCCGGTCCAGAGAAGTTAAGCCACTTGTCTAAGGACAAAATCCTAGTGAGTGCTGGAGATGGCGGGTACCCGGGGCCGCGGCTTGGGCAAGGACAATGGAAAACCTCTGTGCTGAAGGCGACGGAAAAACAGCACCGATCCGGCCCCTGCTCTGCAGCTCTTCTGACAGTGGCCATTTGGGGACTTGAAGTTTATGCTAACCGGTGGCCAGGACAATTGCTGGTTTCTCTAGACCTGACCTGTCCAGGTCCAGTTTCCCTCTCTCCCAGGCCCCCGTGCGAACACACATCAAGGCTGGAGCAGTGAGGAAAGGATTCCACGTTCAGCCACCACTTTCCAGGGCCAGATGAGAAGACTGCCTACAGCCAGGCCCGACTCACAAGGCCACACGGGGCGTTTTGGGCAGATGTTGGCCCTGGCCCACCCAAGGCCACCCTGCTGGGCCCCCGCTCATCTGGCCCAGCTGTGTAGGAGCTTTAGAACTAATCCACAAGAATGTCCCTTTCAGCTCTGATTGGCTGCTGGTGACATCATAGGAATTTGGGAGAAGCAATTTTATTGCGTATCCTGTTATATATGTCTTTGATTAATAAACATTGGGCAATCGAATTAATTATGTCATCATCAATGCAGATTTGTTGGCAAAATATTTTGAAAATGTGAAGTTTAGTCAAGTAAGACTTCATTAGAGGGGTAACCTTCTCATTGTGTACATAACACCAAGAGTTAATAAGAAAGGTGTTTGTCTAAATTAGGGTTGAAACTGAAGTTTTCTGACCCCGCCCAGGGTTCTATCCTGTTATACTCCACTTCCTGGAAGATCTTCCAAGGGGATGGTGAGATTTTTCATATTTAATGTCATATTTCAGGCAGCCCTTCTCCATGGTATGTATGTAAGATGGTATGTATGTATGTATGTGTTTATGGGAGACAGACGTGGATATTCAGCAGCAAACTTTCTAGCTACAACATAAAGATGCTGCATTTGTTTCTTAGGGCTGCAGTAACAAAGTACCACCATCTGAGTGGCTTAAACAGCAGGAATTTATTATCTCAGGGTTCTGGAGGCTAGAAGTCTAAGATCAATGTGTGGGCAGGGTTGATTTTTGCTTCTCTGTGAGAGACAATCTATCGCAAGCCTATCTCCTAGCTGGGTGGTCTTGCTAGCATTCCTTGGTGTCCCTTGGCTTATAGAAACATCACCCCAGTTTCTGCCCCTGTCTTCACATGGTATTCTCCTTTTATGCTCGTCTGTGTCCAATCTTCCCCTTTTCATGAGGGCCTCAGTCATAGCTGATTAGCACCCACCTGAATAACTTGACCTTATCTAATTACATTTACAAAGAACCTATTTCCAAAGAAGGTACTGGAGGGTTAGGACTTCAACATAAGAATTTTGAGGACACACATTTAAACCCATAACAGATGCTTGATCTCATACAGAGTAGTATCTAGGATGGTTCCAGATCACCTGGGCTGAGTCAGTTTCCTTCACTGTGTGTGAATTTCCTCACCTTCAAATGGATTTAGGAGTTCCCGTCATGACTCAGTGGAAACGGATCTGACTAGCATCCATGAAGACTCAATTCCTGGCCTCACTCAGTGGGTTAAGGATCCTGCATTGCCATGAGCTGTGATGTAGGTCACAGATGCAGCTCAGATCTGGTGATGCTGTGGCTGTGGTGTAGGCTAGCAGCTGCTGCTCTAATTCGACCCCTAGCCTGGAAACTTCCATATGCCATGGGTGAAGCCCCAAATAGACAAAATAAATAAATAAATAATACATAAAGTGGATTTATTTATAACTCTAGGAATGGGACACTCTGCGGGGGTCGATCCAGCAACATGGCAGATTGAACACCAGAGATGGCAGTGCCTTGACTGAGGTCACTCCGAGAAGGATGGGCAAGGCAGAGGAGGCTTGAGCTCACTGATGTCTAAGCAGCTCTTTCTACTCTAAGTGGCCTTTCCATCATCTGCATATATTCTCCACAATGAAGTGTTTCTTTCTTCGACACATACAGGTACATACACACACAGCATAAAAGTACCCTGATTTAAATGTGGGAGGTGTGAGCCATAGTCAAACCTGCCTCCAGTTACATGTGTGAGTTTAGGTATTGGCAAGTCATTCATTAAACATGCATGCTTTAGTGCCTATTGTAACTTTATTTAGCTTATGAACTGGGAAATGGTAAACATGAATGGTGGTGTCCCCCAAAACAATATCTATGTGCTGTTTGTAAGAGACACATCTAAAGCTAAAAGGATGCCGAATGTTTGAAAGTGAGAGAATGCAAAAAGATATATGGGACAAATGCTAAATAAAAATAAAGATATTCCAAATTAATATCAGAAAGACAAATTTCAAGGCAAAGGTGACATTAGCGATCTGGAAGGCTGTTACTTATAACAACAGGAACACTTTGTCAGAATATATACGAGCCTTGAAAATTAATGCGAGAGACAACACAATTACAATCTTATGAAACTGGAATTTATAGTTGTAAGGAGAAATTGGCAAATCCATAATTAAAGTGAGGTATTAAAATTGCCCTCTTATGAAACTGTTAGAAAAGGAAGATTAAAAACTTGATAAGGACGTAGGAAACTTGAACAACATACTGAAAATCGTAAGTTATGCATAAAGTCCTAAAAAACAGAGAATACGTATTTTTAAAAGAATATCCTTGTTGCGGGGGGGAGGGGGATGGACAGGGAGTTTTGGGTTGGTAGATGCAAACTATTACCTTTAGAATGGATAAGCAAGGAAGTCCTACAGTACAGCACAAGCAACTATATTCAATCTCTTGGGATAAACCTTGATGGAAGATAACAAGAAAAAGAATCTATGTGTATTATGACAGGGTCACTTTGCGGTACAGCAGAAACTGGCACAACACTGTAAATCAACTATAATTTTTAAAAAGTAAAATGAAAAGAAAAGAGTATCTGTGGGTTTTTTTTTTTTTTACAAATATTGAGCAAGTAATATCTGTAATGGGAAGTTCAACCAACAGCAAAAATTACATCAAATATACCCTTATCTCAAACACATTTCAGGAAAATCAGAGATCAATGAGACAGCAACATCTCTTAAGCTCACCATATGGTTAGACACTGAAAAAAAGAGAAGGGCAGCTCAATTGTTCATGGAACAAACAACAAGGTGTAATGTAAGTAACAAATTGTTTAAAACTAAATAATATCAAAATTATGATCCATAAAGATCTGTTGGGTAAAATTAAAGTGTTAGATGGGAATTTTTAATTTTAAACATTAAATATTAAAGAAATATTAAATTTTAAAAGTTGATGAAGTGATCACTTAATTCAGTAAATTAGATAAAGAGCAACAGAATAAACCCCAAGAAAATAGAAATGATATAGTAAAATATGAGAGCAGAAGTTCCCTTTGTGGCTCGGTGGAAACGAATCCAACTAGTATCCATGAGGATTCAGGTTCAATCCCTGGCCTCGCTCAGTGGGTTAAGGATCTGGTGTTGCAGTGAGCTGTGCTGTAGGTATCCTGTGTTGCTGTGCTGTGGCTACTGCTCCAACTTGACCCCTAGTCTGGGAACTTCCACATGCATGGGTGAGGCCCTAAAAAGCAAAAAAAAAAAAAAAAAAAAAAAAAAAAAAAAAAAAAAAAACCAAGAACAGATACTAGAAAAAAATAGAAAGAATCAATGAAAGCAATCAACTGTAATGGAAAAAATCAAAATCATTAAAAAAAATCTAGCCTAGGTCCTGGGAAAAAATTCAAAGAATGTTCCTGCTTTACAATAAGTCAGTGGCATAATTTTAGCTTGCTAGGACACTATGGCAAGTGCCAAAGGCAAGTGGGTGAATTCTATTAAACAATTTTTTTTTGTGGGGGGTGGCTGCACCCACGGCATGTGGCATGTGGAGGTTTCCAGGCTAGCGGTCAAGTTGGAGCTGCAGCTGCTGACTTGTGCCACAGCCACAGCAGCATGGGATCCAAGCCGTTTCTGCAACCTACATCACAGCTCAGGGAACACTGGATCCTTGGCCCACTGAGCGGGTCCAGGGATGGAACCCATGTGCTTATGGATACTAATCAGATTCGTTACCACAAAGCCACAATGGGAACTCCTATTAGACAATTATGAAACATGTGTTTGTCACCATTTCAGAGAAGAAAGACAATCCAAGTTGAATTTTTGTATATCTTTATTTACAACTTGTTTCATAACTACGGTTTTTGCAGTCTTGAAAACATTTTTGTACTTGAATAGGAAAATATAATTTGACAAAAATCTTAACTTTATTCTTCATATACATATACATATATGCATACATACAAACATATACATATAATTAATACCATAAGTTGGCAGTAATAAAATTAAAATGAATAAGTGACATCAAAAGGAAACACAAGATTTCAAAAAAAATTTTTTTAAAGTACTTCTTTAAAAAATTTTTGAAACAGGAGTTCCCGTCGTGGCGCAGTGGTTAACGAATCTGACTAGGAACCATGAGGTTGTGGGTTCGGTCCCTGTCCTTGCTCAGTGGGTTGACAATCCAGTGTTGCTGTGAGCTGTGGTGTAGGCTGCAGACGTGGCTCGGATCCATCGTTGCTGTGGCTCTGGCGTAGGCTGGTGGCTACAACTCCGATTCGACCCCTAGCCTGGGAACCTCCATACGCCGCTAGAGCGGCCCAAGAAAAGGCAAAAAGACAAAAAAAAAAAAAATTATTGAAACAAAAATATCTGGTGTGAGTTCCCATTGTGGTGCAGCGGAAATGAATCTGACTAGGAACCATGAGGTTGTGGGTTCAATCCCTGGCTTTGCCCGGTGGGTTAAGGATCCAGCATTGCTGTGAGCTGTGGTGTAGGTCACCAACACGGCTCGGGTCTAGAGTTGCTGTGGCTGTGGTGTAGGCTGGCAGCTATAGCTAGGGTTCAATCCCTAGCCTGGGAACATTCATAGGCCATGGGTGCGGACCTCAAAAAAGACAAAAAGACAAAAAAAAAAATCTCGTAAGATTAGTTGAAGAAAAAAATAAAAGTCACAAATAAAAGCATTAGATTAGTAATAGATATAGTGCGAGTTTATGAATAATTTTATCCTAGTAAATATGACCGTTTATAGGAAATGAATACTTAGTGAAGTAAGTAACATGGATGGCAAGAAATAAAGGGAATAAATAAAATATCTGAATAAACCAATTACTATTATGAAATAAACTTGTTCACTTATAAATTATATCAGCATATCTTTTCTAGAAAGACATTGGAGGTAGATCGTTTTGTGTATGTTTTACCAATCAGGGAAAAAATAAAATGTTTTACAAAGAGTTTCTGAGCAAAGAAAAGAAAGACAACCACCCAACTTACTCTATAATGCTAGTATTAGCTTGATTCCAAAATGGGAGGACAGGGCAAAAAGAAAAATTGTAGATTATTCTTACTGAGAAATGGGCAAAAATCATAAATAAAATATTAGCAAACCAAATTCGATTTTTTAAAAGAAATACTGCATACTGGATTTACCCCAGAAAGGCAAGATTTACTTAACATCATAAAGTCTATTAATACAGATTATAGTATCAACAAATTGAAGGAGAAAAAATATAGATAACATCCCAATTGATTGAGAAAAAATTGGGTGAAATTCAGCACACTTTTATCATAAATGCTTTTGATAAATAAGAAAAACTAAGAAGAATGACTATTATCAATATAAACAATAAAAAGGTCTCAATAAATTTAAATAGATTTTAATAATAAAATAAAATAGGGAGTTCCTGTCGTGGCGCAGTGGTTAACGAATCCGACTAGGAACCATGAGGTTGCCGGTTCGGTCCCTGCCCTTGTTCAGTGGGTTAACGATCCGGCGTTGCCGTGAGCTGTGGTATAGGTTGCAGACGCGGCTCGGATCCCGCGTTGCTGTGGCTCTGGCATAGGCCGGTGGCTACAGCTCCGATTCAACCCCTAGCCTGGGAACCTCCATATGCCGTGGGAGCGGCCCAAGAAATAGCAACAACAACAACAAAAAGACAAAAAAAGACTAAAATAAAATAAAATAAAATAAAATAAAATAAAATAAAATAGTATGGTTATATAACCATACCAAAACTAAACTCGAAATTTATAATATATCCAGAAAATCCTAAAATACTGGAAAATTAAACAACTATTTCTTAACAACTATTAAAAAATGCAATAAAACCAGAAAATTACATGAATAAAATATAAAAATGTGTAGAATACAGCTAAATTAGTTCTTAGAAATGTTTAGGATTAAATACTTTTCATAGAAAAGAATATCTCAAATGAGTGATCTAGCCTTCTAAAAAAGAAACTTAAAACAGAAAAAGAGAAAAATAAATTCAGACTAATCAAAAGAAACAATAAAAGAACAGAAATCAGTGGCATAGAACACAGGAAAAAAAAATAGAAAAAAATGAAGCCAAAATCTGGTTCTCTGAAAAGACTAATTAAATTGATTAATCTCTAGACAAGCTGATCAAGATAAAAGAGAGAAGAGACAAATTACCCTTAATAGGAATGAAAGAGGTGACACCCCAATCAATGATAAAAATATTAAAAAGGCAATAATGAAATATTATGAACAACTTTGTGGCAAAAGAAAATCAGCAACTTAGGTAAAATGTGCAGTCATTGAAAGACACAAAGCACTAAACTAACTCGAGATGATAACCTGAAAACTTCAGTATCTATTATACAAATCAATTTTTTTTTAGTTAAAAATGTTTCCACAGACAAACCACAAACTAAGATAAGCATAAAACAAAAGGAAAAACACCTGGCCAATATATATTTCACTGGCGAATTCTACCAACTATTTAAAGAAGACTTCTAACCAGTTCTAGAGGAACTCTCACAGACTATATGAAAGGAGAGACTATATCTCAACTCATTTTATGAGTCTTATATTATTATGCTAAAACGAGACATCTTTACCTTTATTATACTTTAAGAAAACTATAGAGCAATACACCTCAAGAACATAGAGGTGAGAATCCAGAGGTACTTTTTGCATGTCAAGTCCAAGAACACACATGCATACAAAATCATAATGCATCATAACCAAAAGGAGTTTATCCTAGCAATCTGAGTTCAGCAAGCCAGTCTAAAATCAACTGATGTCATTCACTGTAATAGCAGGCTAAAAAGGAAAGATGGTTCCAATAAATGTAGAAATATATTTATTTACTTTGCCTATTTAAGACCTATTCATGACAAAACAACAAAATGAAACAAACAAACTCCTCAAACTAGGAATGTAGGGAACTTCCTCAACCTGAAGAAAGGAATCTGGAAAAAACCTAGAGCTAACATTCCATATGGCAGGAGACTGGATGCTCTCCCCTAAAGATCAGAAACAAGGCACAGATGTCCACACTCCTCCATTGCACTGGAGGTCCTGGCTTGTGCAATCAGACAAGAAAAAGATATGAAAGGCATCCAAACTGGAGAGAAAGAAGTAAAACTAACCCTATTCACAGAAACATGATTATCTAAGTCAAATTTCAAAGAAAAATATAAAGGACATTTTATAACATAAGTGAATTTTGCAAAATCAGTATGCAATAATCAAATGTATTTATCATACTAGCAATGAACAATTAAAAATGCAATTTAAATAAATGACATAATTCACCAGAATATCAAAAATAGACACACACAGGGATAAATTTAATGGAGTATTTGCAAGATCTGAACACTAAAACCTACAAAACACTGCTGAAATGAGTGAAAGAAATCCAAATAAATGCAAAAGATAAAACATGTTATGGATTAGAAGATTTAATATCACTCAATCTAATTCAACTGTAGATTCAGAAAAATCCCAATCAAAATTACAACAGGATTTTCTTTCTTTAATTGGCAAACTGATTGTAGAATCAGTTTCTATGGAAATGCTAAGTGCTTAAAACAGTTTTGGGGGGAATTACAGTACTTGAATTGAAGCTTACTCTGAAGCTACAGTAATCGAGTCATTGTGTTAGTGGTGCGATGAACAGCATAATAGATAAACAGAAAAGAACTGAGAGTGGACAAATACATGTTCAATATATGGTCAATTGAATTTTAACAAAGCTGGAAAGTAATTCAAAAAGGAAAGAATAGTCTTTTCAACAAATTGCGCTTGAATAATTTAACATCCAGATGGAAAACAACAAAGCTCAATCCTTACCTCACCATATATAAACAGTTAATTAGAAATTAATCATACACCTAAATATAACAGCCGCTAAAACTGCAAAAGTTCTTGATGAAAAGGTAGGAAAAATAGTTGTGATCCTGAGCAAGGCAAAAATTTTTTAGAACATAAGGCACATAAATCTTAAAAATTAAAAAAATAAATTAAACAATACAAATTAAAACCTTTTCTTTAATAAGACAGGAAAATGAAAAGGCAAATGCCAAGAACTGGGAGAAAATATTTGCAATACATTTATCTGACCAAGGGCTTGTATTCAGAATATGTAAAGAACTCCTAGGAGTTCCCATCGTGGCTCAGTGGTCAACGAATCCGACTAGGAACCATAAGGTTGCGGGTTTGATCCCTGGCCTTGCTCGGTGGGTTAAGTATCCAGCGTTGCCATAAGCTGTGGTGTACATTGCATACGCGGCTCGGATCCTGTGTTGCTGTGACTCTGGTGAAGGCCAGCGGCTATAGCTCCTATCAGACCCCTAGCCTGGGAACCTTCATATGCCATGGGTGCAGCCCTAGAAAAGGCAAAAAGACAAAAAAATAGAAAGGAGCTCCTACAGCTCAACAATAAAAGAGAAATAATCTGATATTTTAAATTGTGGGTGTAGAGTTGAACAGCTATTTTTACCAAAAAGATATAGGGATAGCAAAAAAATACATTGGAAATCTCTCAAAATCATTTGTCTTTAGGGAAAACTAAATTAAAACTGCAATTTTAGAAACAAGGGATGGACTGCAAATGGAGATGAAGGACGTTTTTGTGTTGATGGAAATATTCTGTCCCATGATTGTGACCATACACACATTTGTCAAAACTTTTCAAATTGTGCGCTAAAACTGGTCTTTTTTATTTTATGTAAGTTGTAATTCAGTAAAGCTGATTAAAAGCAGATAGCATAAATACTGTTGAAGGAGACGTCAAAGCCTGGGAGAGTATAAAGACAACACACTCACCTATCCACAACTGGTACGTTGAAGTCAGAATATGCATTCCTCCCCATAACATAAGAAGAAAGGGACAGCAATGCAGGAGAAAAGCAGGCAGAGATATAAATGATATGTCATAGAGGAAGAAACCCTAGTGGGTAGAGAACACACTTCTCACTACAGATCAGAGAAGTGAAGTTTAAACAACACTGGACATCACGTCACTCCTGGTGGAGGGGATAAAATTAAAAAGATGGGAATTCTAAGACTCAGTGCCCTCTCTTAGTAGAAAAAAAAATCTGTTACCTGTGGCTGAAAATAGGAAGTAGAAATTCCTTCTTCCAGCTTCCTAACAAGTATAGCATTGATGAGATCTGAGTTTGAACAACCACATGTTTCATCAAAGTTCTGCTGGGAGTTTTGAGTCCTGAGCAAATGTCACCAGTTATGTAGGTATAAATGCAGACACAGATATAAATATAGGTTATTATCTGTCTTCTCTTATAGCATCTATGCCCTGTGAGGACAAGTGCTCAGTTGTATTCAGTGCTCTGTTCTCAGGGCCTCAAACACTGCCTGAGAAATAATAGAATAAAATGGAATACTAGAATGAGACAAGTCAGCAGGAGCAGTGAGCACCAGCAATGGTGACAGTGACTAGACTGGGATCTACTGTCCAGTGATGAGTGGCAGGGACGGTGCAGGGATGTCAGCAGTAATGCAAGGTCAGGGGTGCTTTTCATGCTTCATCAAGAGCAGCAATGGTGCCATGGCTTCATGACCTGAATCCTTCAGTGGTGCTGGGAGTGGTGGCCGTGCTGGTGGTGTGCACAATCCAGAGGCATCAGCAGGGTAACCGACCACACTTCCTTTGATAAGAGTGAAACTGTGATCCTACCTGCCAACCTGTCCCCCAGCTGCCCTTTTCTTGCTATTTCTTCAGACTCCTTATGTCTTCTATCAGTTCCCCAACATCTTACTCATTAAATCTTTCTGCTTAATTTAATGAGATCACTTTCTGTTGCTTGACAAGTATAGGTGCACAGCTGTTAAAATGATTGAACTGGATCTGGGCATATCAACATGGACAAATCTTAAGACAATTTTGGGTGATAACAGAATGTTACAGAAGGATATATACAGTATGACAACCTTTGTGTAATTTTAGATGCACCATTTAAATGATACTATTTATTATTCATAAATAAAAATATATGTGGCATGAGTGTTAGAAGTATGATGAGAAAGATTAAACAACACCTTCAAAATGCCAGTGACTTCTAAGGTAAAAGAGAGAGAAATGAGAAATTTCCTAAGGCAAATCTAACCTTATGTTGATGTGTCACTCAAAGAAATCAGAAACAGATGTGGTGGTGTATTAGTTCATTTGCTATATTGGGGTGTTAGGCCCATGAGCATTTGTAAACTTTACCTCTATGCATCTCAAATATTTTTTTAACTATTAAAAGTGTACAAACACTTTTTGTGTCCCTACCTGCCCAGCCTCCCTAACAGCCCCCCCCCCCATGGTGACACCAAGTCGCCCCTTCAGGATTCAAGGATTTCCCAGTGCTGAAGCTTGAACCTCCTGTCCTAGGTTAGAGACAATCTCTTTCTTTGGAAAATGGGATCATGCTAGTTCTTTGTCAAAATAATCAAGGATTTCAGTAAAATGTTAAGTGATGCTTAGTGATAGGAAACTTAACCCCACGAATGCTATTAAGAATATCATAAAACAGAACTGAATCTTTAATGTGTAGTTTAAAAGTTGTTTTACTGAAGCAATACAAAGAATTCCTTATAAATGTTATTAAATAATAGAATACGATGAATCTTTAATTTACTGTTTAAGTGGTTGTTACATCCTTGACATAAAAAAAGATAGTCTTTGTATCTTATCATTTTTAATGATTCTGTAGCAAAGACTTCTTGACAATTAAGGATATATACATATAAAGGGAAATAGAGAAAGAAAGAGAGAGAGGCATTGTGCCATGTGTGTGAAAGTTTACCTATGCCCTAACAAGAGCACGCATACTACAAAATAAACCCTGATGGCTCTTTGGAAGTCTGAGGGCTGTGGTGAGATTGGCAAAATCAAAGTTATGTTTAATGTTCGTCCTGGTATTTCAAAACACTCAACACTTTCTAATTTTTTTTTCCTCTTTTAAAATTCGAAGAGCTTCCAAGTGGATACAGAGGCCAGGAATTATGTCCAAGTTGTGATGAAAAGACAGATGTTCAGAGAGAAATGCCCATCAATGATCTTACATGGTTTTAGGAATGGGAAGGCCTATGATTCAGGTTTCTTGGCTGAATCTTGGAATAATTTTCACTTTATGATGTTATCTTAGCCCAGACCCCAGCCCAAGGATCTCTAAATTATTAAGATGAGGTGGGAGCTTAGTTGAACAAACATTTAAGGAATATTTTGTATACGAGAACTCTGTGTTAGGCATTGGAAAACCAAAGACAAATAAAATACTATCCCTATGCCTATAGCATAATGGGTAAGACAAACACAGAGCTCTTCAGCAGATATTTGAAAGGCTTAGGTGGGATGAAAATACAAGGAATTGTGGGAAGTTCACACAGGCTGGAAAGTCAGAAAGGCTCTCAGGGACAAGGTGACACATGAGCTAAATGTTAGCAAAAGGGTAATTGCTCACCAAGATGAGAGGAGAACACAGGCGTTATAAAAGGAGAAACAAAAACCAGTGAAATTACATGGTGTGTGTTGACATTGACAAGCATCGTTACTAGAGGCAAAAAGGCAGAGTGCAAGATAAAAAGAATTTGGGTTTTCTTGTGACCATGACTGAAGAAATATTACTACTGAATCTTTTCCCCAAGAGAACTCTGGAAGTACACTCTGGAGGAACTACAGAAGGAAAATTAGAGAAAACAGTAAAAAACCCTAAGTAAATTTTAATGCTAGTGAAAAAACCATCTAAATAAAGAGAGAGATATACCATGTTCATAGAAAGGAAAACTTAATGTTATAAAGATACCAATTTTACCTAAGATTGATTGCTCCAGTTAATGTGGTTACAGCTATGGAACTTGAAAAGGTGAAAATAGACTGAAAAACAAAGATTAACCCTGTAAGTTTAGCCAGGACACTTCTGAAGAAAAGTAGGAAGGAATGACACCAGATATTAGTATCTCTTATGAAACTATAGGCATCATGGACATGCGGAATAGAGCAGAGAAAGGCACTTTGACCAAAGGAGTGTAAGGGGGAAATCCATCTTACATGTGTAAGCGTATCATAGCCTCAGTAGATACAATTGCAAAAATTTGGGAGCAAAAACATTGCCTATTGGTGGGACAGTCAAGGAAAGAAGTGTATATATTTAAAAGAATGACATAATGCCATTTGCAGCAACATGGATGGAACTAGAGAATCTCATCCTGAGTGAAATGAGCCAGAAAGACAAAGACAAATACCATATGATATCACTTATAACTGGAATCTAATATCCAGCACAAATGAACATCTCAGAAAAGAAAATCATGGACTTGGAGAAGAGACTTGTGGCTGCCTGATGGGAGGGGGAGGGAGTGGGAGGGATCGGGAGCTTGGGCTTATCAGACACAATTTAGAATAGATTTACAAGGAGATCCTGCTGAATAGCATTGAGAACTTTGTCTAGATACTCATGTTGCAACAGAAGAAAGGGTGGGGGAAAAAATGTAATTGTAATGTATCTGTGTAAGGATAACCTGACCCCCTTGCTGTACAGTGGGAAAATAAACAAAAACAAAAACAAAAACAAAAACAAACAAAAAAACAAAACAGGATTAGTGACTAGTATCCAGGAGGATTCTGGTTTGATCCCTGGCCTCTTGCAGTGAGATAAGTATTCAGTATTGCCGTGAACTGTGGTTTGGCTCTGATCTCACATTGCTGGGGCTGTGGTGTAGGCCAACAGCTACAGCTCTGATTGGACCCCTAGCCTGGGAACTTCCATATGCCTTAATGTGCTCTTCCCCCCCCCCAAATAAAGACAAACAAATTAAAAAACCCCCAGTGGAGTTCCCGACTAGGAAATCCGACTAGGAACCATGAGGTTTTGGGTTTGATCCCTGGCCTTGCTCAGTGTGTTAAGGATCCAGCATTAACGTGAGCTGTGGTGTAGGTTGCAGACATGGCTCGGATCCCACATTGCTGTGGCTCTGGCATAGGCCAGTGGCTACAGCTCTGATTAGACCCCTAGCCTGGGAACTTCCATATGCCGCTGGAGTGGCTCAAGAAAAGGCAAAAAGACAAAAAAAAAAAAAAATTGAAAAATAAATAAATAAAAAAACCTAGAATATTAGACAACAGTCAAAAAATAATTAACTACAGTGGCTCACAGCTAAAGGCTGAATATTAGCAATATGACATTACATGGAAAAAGTCCAAAATATTTTGAACAGCTTGACACTCTTTTTATAAAGTAAGTTAGAAGTCCTCTTTAGGCATACCGGTGGATGCTAGAAATCTATGTAAAAAGAAAGCAAGTCAATGATGGGTTGAGGACATTTATCGCTATAGATGAGGCAAGTCCTGGGATAGGGGGTGGGGACATAGAGATAGCTGTGTTCAGGATTCTTTTATTCTGGATTAGAAATAAATGAATGAATGGCTTCACAGAACCCTAGCCAGAGAGCTTTTCTTATTACCTTTATTTCACAAATGAAACACTGAGACACAGAGAGGCTCAGAAACTTTGTGAAAGTCAAACAGCCATTAAAACACAGAGCCAAGACCCAGACCCAAGCAACTTGACCCCCAAGTTCATGGATCATGGACTTCATTCCTCTGTTACTTCTCCCTCTTCTCCTTCTCCTCCTCCTTCTCCTTCTCCTCCTTCTTCTCCTTCTTTTTTTAATTTTTAGGACCGCACTCGTGGCATATGGAAGTTTCCCAGGCTAGGGGTTGATAGGAGCTACAGCCACAGACCTATGCCACAGCCATAGCAATGCCAAATCCAAGCTGCGTCTGCAACCCTCGCCACAGCCAACATCAACGCCAGATCCTTAACCCACTGAGTGGGGCCTGGGCTCAAATCCGAGTCCTCATGGATACTAGTCAGGTTCATTATCACGGAGGCACAACGGGAACTCCCTGTTCTATTACTTCTTGAACTGGCTGAGAAAATGCCATCCCTGGAGGCCTACAGGAGGGACCCACTTTAATGAAGAGAGAAGAATCACATGCACTGAAAAATATTACTTTGGGCTTGAGCATTGCCTGCCAGGACCTGAACGAAGTTATTTTAAGTATGTTTCCTTAGGAATTCTTACTGTTAATTTCTCTAGCAAACCCCTATGTAGAGAAACAATGTGAATCACGATCTGAATTCTTTCAGATTTTGAACTTTAAATCAATCACGTTTTAGCTTTGCCATTTCATCTGTAACATGCGAGGCTTGCTGCAATGTTATTTAATGAAACTGTGAGTCTATGTTAATGAGTGGACGGGTGTAGCAGATGAGACATAATTAGAGGACAGTGGACCTCCATTCCAAGAGGCAACCAAGGTAGCTTAAGATCATTCTATTTTTTGATAAAAATGAATATAAATCTGTCTTTTTTAAAAAGTGATGTGTGTTAATTTATGAACAATTGGAAAAGAACTCTAAAAGTATACAGTTGATCATTGCACTTGAGAGGGAAGCATGGCTACCTCTGTACATGTGCATAAACCTCACACCCTGACCCAGGAAATATAGACAGTTTTGTGTCTTGCTTTTTTCACCTTATGTCAATCATAACCATTTCCCTATATGAGTAAATACTCCTTGATAGTATGATTTTCAATGGCTGCATAATTTCCTGCCACAAACTCCCACTACCCCATGTACACATTTACCCAGTTTTGGCAGTTTAGGAGGCTGCATCTTTTCAATTATATGAAGAACACTGCGTGGAGCAGACTTTTCTCGTAGAAACAAATCTTTTCTTGTCTCCGATTATTTCCGGTTACTGAAAGGTGAATGCGGGTGATTCAGGGGAGGTGCACAGGAATGACATCCGAGCTATTTAAAAACTTGGATCACAGGTGTAAATGCTGTTTCTTCTTTCACCTCATACAGAAAAGGTGTGGAATGTTCTATAAATGTTGGTCTTTAGCTGCGTATTTTCTACCTTGTCAACAAATTGCCCGCTGGTAGGGGGAATCTAGTGGCTGTTTCAGAGTAAAACTCTGAACCGATGGATACACGTTTATCTCTGAACTGGGCATTTAGCTAACAGTCTAGACAGACACCAAGATATTTCGTCTGTCACCAATTTTCTTTTTTTTTGCTTTTCAAGGCCACACCTGCAGCATACAGAGAATCCAAGGCTAGAGGCTCAACTGGAGCTGCAGCAGCTGGCCTACACCACAACGACAGCAATGTGGGATCCAAGCCACATCTGCAACCTACACCACAGCTCATGGCAATGCCGGATCCTTAACCCACTGAATGAGGCCAGGGATTGAACCCACATCCTCATGGTTCCTAGTCAGGTTCGTTGCCGCTGCGCCACAATGGGAACTCCTGTGACCAGTTTTCATTGGTCCATGATAAAAGGAGAAAAATGAAGCTAAAGTCATATATATTCCAAAGAGCCAAACGTACTCCTTTCATGGGAATGATGGCCCCAGGAGGTGGAGGGGCTATGTTTGTTAAACACCTAAGTTTGCAAAATACAAAAGTTGGCAATCCTATGGCAGTCTCCAAAACTCTTCATGAAACTTTACAGGCCTATGAAATGCCCAGATCTGGAAACAACTGACCCACATAGAATGAACAGGAAGTGATTCGGTTGTGTTCTGGGCCACAGCTGCTGCTGGAGGTTTGTGATGCTGTTACACAGAAAGTATCCTCACATTGCCTAATGGCGAATGTGCACTCAGCCTTGACCCCATGCAGAAAGTGACTCTTACTCTGAAAGGAACTTCCAGTGTCCCCTTTATCACCACAGCAACCAGAGCCTGTTGATGATAACAGAGGCTATAGGCAGAGCTGCACAAGCAGGTTCTAGGGAAATCTGCCAGATCAAGCATCAGATAAAAGCACTTGTAGGTTAAAGAGTTAAACAGGCAGCCAGTATTTTGCCAAGCCTATTGGAAGAGAACAGATCAAGCTAAATTTAAATTTAGCTTTGAGCATTTGCAGATGCAGAGACTAAGAACTCAGAAGCACAGGTCATGAAATGAGAAAGCCCTGTCAGACAGAGTCTTAACACTGGGACAAGAATGCGTGTGGGCACAGAGAGCACTTGAACTTGATCTTGAACCTGAACCCAGCAAAGAAAACACAATCAGAGGTGTGTCAGATGAAGGTTCCCTGCAGCCACTTAAGGAAAACAGAGAAGATGGTTACAAAGCCTGGCTTTGCAGATAAGAATTGTTTCTTTTTAGGCTTAAACTGATTGTGTAAGAAACTGAAAAGAGCACAGACTTGAGGGTCGAGTCACCCATTCTTCATCACTGTTTCTGATACATGAGGCTGACAACCGACTACCGTAGAGCCACAAACTCTCGGCAGAAATACCCAAATCCAAGTTCTGAAAAACACATTCTTCAAAAAGTTTGTGGCCAATTTATTTGACAGCAGATCCTGACCTGAGGTGACCTGAGGCTGTTTATACTCATAGCCCTCTTTGTGTGAATATTCATATCTTCTGCAGCAGAAATATTCATGTGTTTAATTACAGGTCGCCGCCTCAGATCCTGCTGGGGCCATTAAGTCATATACACATTACTTTTCTAAAATCTAAAAAGGTTCTGAATTACGAAGACATCTACCCCAAAGGTTTCAGCTAAGAGGTTATGGATTCATACATGAATATAGAGTCCTAAGGCTGTGCCCTTTATTCTATCAAGTTCTAGCAGACTTTAAGCAGTTAAATATTAGAGAAGTAGTTTATATCCCTTATATGCTACTCTCCTATCTCTGGTCTTCTTAAAAGAGTACTCCCTAGCAGTTCCTCTTGTGGCACGGCAGAAAGGAATCCAACGAGGAACCCTGAGGTTGTGGGTTCAATCCCTGGCCTTGCTCACTGGGTTAGGGATCCAGCGTTGCTCAGAGCTGTGGTGTGGGTTGAAGATGCAGCTCAGATCTGGCTCTGTGGCTGTGATGTAGCTACAATTCAACCCTTAGCCTGGGAATCTCCACATGCCACAGGTAAGGTACTAAAAAAAAAAAGTACTTCCTATTTTATCCTCAAAATCTCCATTTTGAATATTGGTATCTATTACCTCCATACAAGCTTTTATGCTAACATATATGTTCATTTAAATACTATTATTATAATATATATGCATGTATTTGCATATGTAAGTACATTTGTTTACATTGATACGTTGCTGTGACTCTGCGAATATCATTTTACACGCGGCAGTTTTTGCATATTCTTCCATATGGTGAATACGATAATTCTGCAGTAAGTTTTACTTTTTATGATGACCATTTGATGTTAAGCTTCTTTTTATGAGCTTTACCGCTGGTGCATATAGCCTCTTTGGTGAAGTTATCTGTCCGAGTGTTTTTTCATTGATTTGTTTGTTTTCTTATTATTGAGGGATTTGACTTTGTGTAATCGGCACTACGTTCCTTGTCAGGTATATGATTTGCAAATATTTTCTCCCGGTCTGTGGGTCTGTGGCATGCCTTTTCATGTATGTTTTTACAGTATCTTCCAAAGATCAAAAGTTTTGAATATTGATTAAGACATTCCTAATTTTTCCCTTCATGGCTTGTGCTCTTCTGTTTAAGAAATCATTGTCTAAACCACCGTCGCAATGACTTCCTCCCAGGCTTTCTTCAAGATACTTAACAGTTGTAGCTCTCATATTTCAGTCTCTAATCCCTATCAAGTTATTTTTTGTATGATATAAGATGTGTCACTGTTAATGCTTTTCATACAAATAATCTAGTTTTTCTTATGGTTGAAAGACTGTTGCTTCCTCATTGAATAATCTTAGCATCTTTGGCAAAAAATAATCATGTAAGCGTGGGTCTATTTGGGACTCAATCCTGTTTAAATCATTTATACAAGAATCTTATAGTGAGTTGTCTTTATTACTGTATTTTTTATGTTATGTGTTGAAATCAGGGAGTGTAATACTTTACACATGTTCTTTTTCAAAGTCATTTTTCTTATTCTAGGTTCTTTGGTTTTTCATATAAATTTTAAAATCGAGTTGAAAATGTCCTTTCCAAAACAAAACAGCCTGAAAAGATTTGTATTGAACTAGCATTGATGGCCTTGTATTTATTTAGGTCACCTTTAATTTCTCTCTGCCGTGTTTTATTTTTTCCACTGTTTTATTCCTGGCATGTATTCATTCTGCATTCCTAGGGTCTTAGTCTGTCCGAGCTGATGTAAAAGAATGCCATAGACTGGGTAGCTAAACAATAGAAATTTGTGTTGCGCAGTTCTGGAGCTAGACTGCCCAAGATCAAGGCAGTGGCAGATTGTGTGTCTGGTGAGGGCCTGTTCACGGTGGGTCATCTTCTTGCTGTGTCGTCACAGGACTGAAATGAGAGAGCTCTCTGCCGTCTCCGGCGTCACTCACCACCCCTTTCATGAGGACTCCACCCTCATCACCTAAGTACCTCCCCAAAGCCCCACCTCCTAACCCCATCACACTGGGAGTTGGTATTTCAACATGTGAATTTGGGGGGGGACATAAACGTTCCGTCCGTAACAGCTCTTGTGTTGGAATACATTACATTTCTCTTTTTATGGACCCTATGTTCTGTCAGACTGCTCAATTTCACTTGTTAGTTCTAGTTTTTTCCTTGTTTTGTAGATACCTTAAGATTTTAGGTATTTGATTGGCAACTGAAATTTTGTTTTGTTGGCTTTTTAGGGCCACTCTTGCAGTGCGCAATGGAAGTTTTTATCTCATCCTTTCCAGTGTGTATGGCTTTCCCTTTTTCTTTCATCGCCTTCTTGTGCTACTTAGGTCTTGAAGTATAATATTGAACAGCATCAGCAGAGAAAGGACCTCCCTCGCCTGTTTCTAATCATAGGAAGAAAGTGTGGCGACGTCACCTCCAGGACTGGTACTACCTGTCATTTTTTTTTTTGTAGGTGACCTCCATAAGGTTGAGGAAGTTCCCTTTAATTCCTAGTTTGCTAAGCGTTTTCATTATGTGTGTGTTTTGAATTTTGTTAAAGATGGTTCCACATGGTTTTGTACACTTAGGCCAGCTTCTCTGGGAACTATCCTAGAAGTGAAATTTGGGGTTTGAGAGATATTGATGTATTAAACTCCCTAAGGTAGTGCCAACATTGTTCTCCAGATTTAGTGCTTCGGCCCCATATCAGCTTCGTATCCCATCAACAGCAAGGAGCGTTCCTGTTGCTCCCGGTTTTCAGTGACCTTGACCCAACACATTTTCTCGACATTGAGCCCTAGAATATCCCCTTGTGATTTTCCTTCTCAAGTCTTTTGCCAGTTTTAGCATCAAATTCAAATTGTTTTCTTCCTTCCTCCTCCACCCCTCCCTTCCTTCCCTCTTTCCTTCTAAAACATTCGTCCAAGTTCATTGTATGTTCTGGGTACTTTTCGTACACTAGCTATGTGCTTGATAAACATCTTTTCTCAGTCTGGCCTTACTTTTCTGGCAGTTATGCTTTCTTTGGTTAAGGTGGAAATGCTCACTTATAATGAAGTTGAATTTTCCAGTCACTTCCATTGGATTTGGTTTCTTATTTGGTTTCTTTTTAAAAAAAATCTTCACTACTCTTACGGCATAAAGATATTATCTATGTGTTCTGCTAAAGCCTTAGAGTTTTCCTTTTTAAATCGAAGTGCTTATTCTGTCTAGAATGTATTCTTTTTTTTTTCCTTTCTTTCTTTTTCTTTTTTTCTTTTGTCCTTTTAGGACCGCACCCGAGGCATATGGAGGTTCCCAGACTAGGGGTCTAATCAGAGCCGTAGCCACTGGCCTACGCCAGAGCCACAGCAACACGGGATCCGAGCTGCATCTGCGACCTACACCACAGCTCACGGCAACGCCGGATCCTTAACCCACTGAGCAAGGCCAAGGATGGAACCTGCAACCTCATGGTTCCTGGTTGCATTTGTTTCTGCTGCGCCATTACAGGAACTCCCTAGAATTTATTCTTTGAGGATATTATGAGGCATGCCTCTGATATTTTGTTTTTCAGTTGGGTAAGCAACTGCTTCCGAAACCATATTGTTTGATCTGTTTTTTTCCATGTTACTTTTAATTAGACCCCTGTACCCCGTCAGGTTTCTAGGTCAGTGTAGGTCAATTCTGAGTCTTTCTGTTTTAATGTATTAATCTATTTTACATCCCCTGCCTAGACCACATAATTTTAATTCCAAGAAATTTGTAATACCTCTTGATACCTGGTAGGACAGATACCTAATCTTATTTTCTTCAAAATCTTAATTTGATTGACTCTTTGTTCTTTCAGGTTAATGTTATAATAGGCAATGTTATGTTCCCTGACAAACCAAACAGTTTAGGTTGTAAGTGCATTGAATTCATAGAATTCAGTTGGAGGAAACTGGAATTGTTGTAATAGTATTCTAAGAACCTGGCCACGTTTTTCTGGGGTCTTCTAAGTACTACAATGGCATTTTTTCAAGTTGTCTTTGTAACCATACAACCTGTCTTTGGCTAAGAGTATTACTATACCTAATGGAATTGCTGTTTCTGTGAATGCAGTGCTTTTCTATTGGATTCTTTTTTATTAATTTATTGTTATTGGTAAATAAGAATGAAACTTTCTTAAATGTTTATCTTATGTCCAACAACTTTGCTTAATTCTTTTATTAATTTAAAGTTATTTACAAACTTTATTCTAGTTTTAAAAACTTTTTTATGGCTTTAGATAAATTCAGTTAAAGCTATACATTTGTTTCTAAATATCGATTTTGCTTTATCACATAAACTTTGATGTGTAGCATATTTATTCCTAATGCATTCTAAAACTACATAGACTAAAAATAAAAAACGAATTATAATTCCCTTTAGCCAATCATATTTCCAAGCATGTTAGGGAGAAGAGGAATTAACTATGCTTCTATTGTTGATTCTTGGGTTTTTTTTGGTTTTGTTTTTGTTTTTTTCTTTTTAGGGCCACAACCCTGGCATATGAGAGTTCCCGGGCTAGGGGCTGAATCAGAGCTACAGCTGCCGGCCTGCACCACAGCCACAGCAATGTAGGATCCAAGCCATGTCTGTGACCTACACCACAGCTCATGGCAACACCAGATCCTTGACCCACTGAACTAGGCCAGGGATTGAACCTGTGTCCTCATGGATTCTAGTCGAATTTGTTTCCGCTGTGCCATGATGAGAACTCCCTTATTGTTGATTTTTAAAAATTAATTGCATCGTAGAAAACATGGGATGTGTTATACTCATTCTTTGAAGTGTATCATAACCTAACATATAAATATATATTCTTATATATATGCACACACACACACAACCTAATCTCACTTTCTGTGTATAAATTTGTAACTAAATATATATTAATGTTCCATAGAATTTGGAAAAGAATAAATGCTCTTTCGCTCTACATATAGGGCTAAGGTTACTTATTTGTGTGTATTTACACTTGACATACACATTACATATATAAAATGTATACACTCACACATATATACACACACGCACACCCACTTAAACGTATTAAACTTTGTTTGTCATCTTATTCTTCCTCACTTTTGTTTTCTAGGTTTGTTATTTTCTGATAGAGGCACATAAAATATTTTCCTCTAATTTTAATTTTATAAATTCTCCTCGTAATTCTGTCATTGAAATTTATTTGTGTAAATATTTAAAGTGTGTTCTTCATGATCTTCTAGTTTCTCCTTTCTTCTCTTTTAATGAGTTTGATGTAGCTTTCATTTGATCCACAATTAATACTCAATGTCAGCTGCCGAGGCCGTGATCCCCGGAAGGCAAGCTTAGCGGATCCATCTCTGGGTCCTCAGTGCCCAGGTCTAGGGCAGTGGCTGGAAAACAGGAAGTAATCACAGCAATTAGTCATCACCAGTCTGAAGAGCCAGGCCAGCTGATCTAAAACTGACTTGGATGAAATGACAGTCACAGAATCTGGGCATGTTTTCTCTATGTGTTCTGCTCTTCATTTATCAGTTTATAAACATTTCTCTATAATAGGCGTTGGCAAGCCCTCTGTAAAGGGTTAGGTAGTAAATATTTCGGGCTTGGTGGGCTATGTGATCTGTGTCACAAATACTCAGCTCTACCATTGCAAGGGAAAGCAGCCCTAAATATATGACCATGGTTTTGTTTAATAAAACCTCATGTACAGTACTAAGTGGCAGGCCCAGTTTTTCGACCCCCTGCTCTATATATTTGGATAGTCTTCAAAAATGTCTATCACATTTTCTGAGCTATGCATATTTCACAAATTATGTAATCAATTTTCTATGGTTGTGCATTAAGACAAGTTTTTCTTTTTCATTATTATAAATCATATTGAAATATGAGTTCCTAGATACAAAAGTGTCCGCTTGTTGGATTTTCCTGTTAAATGTTTTCTCCCGGGCACGTAATAAATGTTCAATAACTATTGATTAAATAAATTAATACATTTCTACTGTAGCAAACTCATTTCACTAGGTATTGTGGAGGTAGATTGAAAGAGCAAAGGTCAAGTTTGTTTGGAGAAATTCAAACTCTAGAGAAACAAGGCAGATTTGTTGGTTTCCAGCTGGGTGATTTCAGTCAAGTCAGTACCTTCTTTGGGCCACAGTCTCCAAGGTCCAAAAAGAGGAAGGAATGACTTCCTCAGAGACGCGCTGTGAAGGTTGGATGACATCAAGTATGAATGTTCGGGAAAGGCTGGCGTTAAGGAGACAGGATTAGAGAGTTCCCATCGTGGCTCAGAGCTAATGAATCCTACTAGTATCCACAAGGACGTGGGTTTGATCCCTGGCCTCCTTCAGTCGGTTAAGGATCAGGTGTTACCATGAGTTGTGGTGTAGGTCATGGACACAGCATGGATCCTGCGTTGCTGTGACTGTGGTGCGACGCCTAGCCTGGGAACTTCCATATGCCTAGGGTGCAGCCCTTAAAAAAAAAAAAAAAAGGACTCTGCATTGCCCTGCTGAATCTGTGTAATTCAGTCTCATTTTGCTTTTTTATTCAAAATTTTGCTGTCCACAGCATGAAGGATTTTGAGGTCTTGTCCTGTGGCCATTGGACATTTACATTAATTTGCATTAATTTGGATGAAGAAATTATCGCCTATGGTATCATTATTGTTAAGTTACTTAGACCTCAATTTCCATGGCATACATTAAAAAAAAAAAAAAGTAGTTCCAAATTCCCAGCTCACCTTCCTGACCATGTAATTTGGGCAGTTAGATAATCAGGCACAAGTTGTTTCCTGCTTGTTTCATATACACACGATCTTAGAAAAATTTACTGTTTTATTTTTATAAGAAAAAAGCTAAACATGATTCAAGGATTAAGAAAAATAACATATATTATACCACAGCCAAGACTCAAATATATTCTGAAAAAATACTATCTTTCTGTAAATCAATGGCTTGGATTACTGATCTGTATAAAAAAACTGAACTGAATATTCCATGTCAACAGTCATTCAGTCTTTCTGTAGGCAACTTAAAAGTGAACAGTAGGCAAGGTACATAATGAAAGTCAGCTTCCCAGTCCTTAATAACAATAACTAAAATTCGCATGCATTTTCCCCTGTAGTTATAAATCTATTTCTCCAATTTCACAGAAACACTGTGACAGAAAGATCACTCATGTATTTGTTCATTTATTCACTCAAGAATAATAATTACAAGGCTAATTAAGGCTTGCAGAAGTTAAATGATTTGACCAAATGTGCAGTATTTATAAGATAGGAGTCTGGGGAGTTTTTGCTGTGGTGCAGTGGGTTAAGAATCTGACTCTAGCAGCTCAGGTTGCTGCGGAGGCACAGGTTTGATCCCCAGCCCCATGTAGTGGGTTAAAGGGTCCAGTGTTGCTACAGCGTCAGTGTAGGTTGCAGCTGTGGCTCGGATTCAGTCTCTGGCCTGGGAACTTCTGTACGCTGCAGGTGACGCCATCAGAAAAAAAACCTGGATTCTGGATCATGGTACATTTTTAAAAATGCCATGCTGGTCCCCCACAATGCTCTGGGCTTGTCATGTGACTGGCCCTGTCCAATAGGATAGCAGGAAAGAGACCAAGGGAGACGTGCAAAGTACTTGCACTTTGCAGCTTACCCTCTCCTGCTGCACTTGCAACCCTGAGACCACCACCTGGATCAGTCTAAGCTACCCTGCTGGAGGATGAGCGGCCCTGCTGAAGGGAACCAAGGTGCCCCAGCTGACAGTTTAGCCAGTCCCCAGCCAGATCGCCCTCCTTGAGGCAGGTGAGGAAGCCGGTCGTCCAGATGGTCCAACCACCAGCTGACCTGCCAGTGTCCCAGGGAAGCATGAGAGCATTCAGTAAGCCATGGAAAACTGGAGACTTTGAACCAAATAAAGGAATTGTGATTCTAAACCACTGCATTTTGGGTTGGTTTTTTATACAACAAAGCTAACAGATACAGACATGAACCCTTTTTTCTCATTCTAATTCTATGTAACTGGACTAGCATCTAGGACATGGTAGGTAGTCAGTAAATATTTGTATCAAAAACTTGAGAAGAAGAAGAGATTTCTTAACTCTGAAACTATGGCTCAGTTTCCTCACCTACTGCTAAAATTACCACCATATAGGCTTGCTTTGAGAAATAAATGAGTTAATATATGTAAAGTATTTAGAAAAATGGTTAATAAAACACCCAACATATGGTAGGGACTCAATATATGTGTTCTCTGATTATACATGATACTAGCAATTTTATTACCAGGCAACTTATCTTGAAGTTGATGAGATAAATACAGATAAGTCACAGTAAACATCATAAATGTCCTTTATTTAACATCTTTTATGTGCTAGGCTCTGTCCTAAACTTTTTTGTCTGAAACTTCCATCCTAAACATTTTTGAATTACTCATACTCTTTTAAGATGTTATTTCTCGGGAGTTCCCGTCGTGGCGCAGTGGTTAATGAATCCGACTAGGAACCATGAGGTTGCAGGTTCGATCGCTGGCCTCGCTCAGTGGGTTAAAGATCCGGCGTTGCCATGAGTTGTGGTGTATGTAGGTCGCAGATGTGGCTTGGATCCCGCATGGCTGTGGCTCTGGAGTAGGCCGGTGGCTATAGCTCCGATTAGACCCCTAGCCTGGGAACCTCCATATGCCGTGGGAGCAGCCCAAGAAATAGCAAAAAAAACAAAAAACAAAAAAATGTTATTTCTCACCTTTGACAGATAATCAGCTAGCAGTTGAGAGACTACAAGTCAGTTGCCTCAAGGTCATACAGGTAATAGGTGGCAAAGCCTAAATTTGAACTTGGATCTCTTTGCCTTCAGTGTCCTTGCTGTTTCAGAAAATACATGGGCAGTGCGCACACACACACAACACACACACACACACACACACACCCCTTTATGGAATGATGCTACTGGATAATTTGATTATTTCAGAGTCTCCCCTCCCAACAATAGCAACAGCAACTTTTAAAATTTGTGGGTCTTTCAGTCCCAAGAAATTTAATGATATTATGTAGCTCACCCATGAGTCAGCCCCTCTCAGAAGTTCAGCCAAAATGACTGCCTAGAATATTATTGACTCGCTTGGATAGAGTGAAAAATCACAACCTAATTCCTATTTGAAGCTGAAACCTACGGACAATGGTCAACTAGACAATTTTGAGGAGGGACCAGGGAATCTGAGTTGAAATGGGAATATTACAGGGCTGGACTCCGTGTATGTGGTTAACACAGAGAGACAGAGAGCAGGGCTTAAATGGGAGCCTGGATTCTGATGGTCACTTACTAGCTGATGCCTCTGTTCCCTTGTACCAGGGACAGTGCCTGTAATTCTTTCATGTGGAGAAGGAAGCTTTATAAATGTAGTTGTATGGCTTATAGTACTCCAACTTACAGTTGTAGGCTATTATCCCATTATTTATTATATAATTTTATTTGTCTGCCACCTTTTAAAAATTTTAGTAATCATTTGTTCCCTTGATTTGGGACATAAAGCAGACAATTATAGGAAAGGACAGAAAAGTGTTCTTTTAAAATTATTTTTCTTCTGTCTTTTTATTTTTAATGAGCACCAACTGAGTTTCTGGCCCAGGGCCAGGTATGTAGGAGACAGAAGTATGTAAGGTATGTCTCCTTCCTTTAAAGGTCTCTTAGGGTAAGAGTCACTATAAGCATGTTACGTTTTATAAAGTTTAAATGAATGTTATGTTCCAGGTCCTGTTGCAAGTATTTTTCAAATATTAAAATATCAGCTAAGGAGTTCCCGTCGTGGCTCAGTGGAAACAAATCTGACTAGCATCCTTGAGGACACAGGTTCCATCCCTGGCCTCGCTCAGTGCGTTAAGGATCGTGCATTGCTGTGGCTGTGGTGTAGGCCAGCAGCTGTATCTCTGATTCGACCCTTAGCCCAGGAACTTCCATATGCTGTGGGAATGGCCCTAAAAAACCAAAAAAGAGAGAGATAGAGAGAGAGAGAGAGAGAGAGAGAGAGAGAGAGAGAGAGAGAAAGTTTGGGCACTTAGAGACCTCTCTTGGTAGAAATAACCACTACAATAAAAACCTTGGAACCTGACAACTTTGCACAAAATTTGGAAACCAAACATTGCACGATCATGCAGATACCTGGAGAAAGCCAACCAATTCTCCTGTGAAATAGAGAATTCTCAGATCACAAACAGCATTTAAGCTGAGCTATGCAGATTGAATGGGATTTTTCAGGTATACTGACGGGCAGATATAATTTTCCAGTTGGAAGTTAAAATGTTTGCAAAGGCATAGGGGTGGGAAAATAAGACAGCAGGTTTCTAACAGCTGCATATATAAGTTTTCCTTGGCCAGATGAAGGGAAGCAGAGGATTATGCATTCAGAAAGGCGAGGAATAACTTAACATTCTTTCTTCAGTGCTGTGGCTTCTTGCATTTATCACTAGGAGTGAAACACATAGCACTGATCTGAAAAGCCATGCAGTCATGTCGTTCCAGAAATTCCCATGTGCATTAAGAAACCAGTACATCTGGGTGTGCCATTCCTGATACAAGATTAAAAATATCATGTAACACATGAGTGTGAGATTGCAAGGAGGTGAAACCCTTGCTGTTGACTTTTTTTTTCTACTTAATGGTGCCATAAGTAAGACAAATTTGATCAGAAAATGGGTCAACCCATCAGAGATTGGGATACAGATGTTTCTCAGTTGGAGAGATGAACATAAAAGAATAAGAGATAATTGATTCAAGTGCACTAGTGTTGGGAGTGAAAGCAAGGAGCATGGCACCTGAACATAATTTTACATATTTTAAGGACTATTGTATTATTTCTACATTTGCAAGCAGCCCCAGGAAAATTGTGCATGAAAAATCAATGAGGACCTAATGCATCAAGTGGGAGAGCTTATGATAATATGGGGTGATCATCTCACATGGGGTAGATTTATCATTCTGAGAGAGCTTTTGCAGTCTATCTATCTATCTATCTATCTATCTATCTATCTATCTATCTATCTATCTATCCATTCACCAGCTATCTACCATAGATCTAATCTTACCTATCTATCCATACATTATTTTTATTGTGAAATATTTGAAACATTCAGAAAAATACAGGGAATATTCTAACAGTGGCTATTTTCTTTTAAACAATGAAACATTAATAGCAGGTGAGTACTAAGTAGATTCTAAGATACAGTATGAATACTTCAGGATTCTAGAGGTAAATTCTCTGGCTGGCATCTATTTCCCAAGTCAGGATGCACAGCAGTTGCAAAAATAACTTGTCATTACCCAACAGGCCCCATCAGAACCCACAAAGTCCCCTCCCACCGCCCCTTCCCTACTCTGTAATGACTATACACTAACAGCATCTTCCTCTGAAAGGGCCTTGCTGATTAGGTCCCTTGTTGAAGACCCTACAGTTTTTCCCTGTTGTTTTTCAGATAGTTTCCCTATAAGCCATCCTTATGGTTTGAAAGCCAGTCTTTTCTCATGGCCTAGCCTCTAAGTACACTAAAATGCCCTCCCTTAAATAATCCTTGAGTCCCCAGAGCTTCCTGATAATGGAAAGGACAAAAAAATGTGTTTAAAAGGAATTTATGTCCTTTGGAGCATGAAGTCTGAAGAATAGGTACAAGTTGGCTAGGAAAGGCCTGGAGGAATGCATTGCCTAGGCAGAAGTCTTTCCTAACCATTCCCCTAGAACAGCAGCTAGATAATGTGATCCATATAGGTACATTAAAATGTTTCAGTTGTCATGTTAAAAAAAGTAAAAAGAATTAGCTGAAATTAAAAAAAAAAGATTTGATTTAACCTGATATATCCAAATCGTTATTATTTCAACATGTTAATTAATTAATTCAGTTATTAGTGAGATAATGAGATAGTTTCATCCTTTTTTTTCCATTCTGAGTCTTTAATAGGTAATGTATATTTTATGCTTAGAGCTTATCTCAATTTAGACTGGCCATTTTCACGTACTCAGTAGCTACGCATGGCTCTCAAGTTCTAATCTGCCTCTGTTGTTATTCTCATCATAACATGGTGTTTATCTGAAATTAGTGTGCTTATTTGTTTACTTATGTATTTTTTCCTGTCTCTCCACCAAAACTTGAGCTTCCCCAGGCCAGGAATCTTTGCTAAGGATTCAGTTTCAGATGGTGATAAAAGCAGTTCGTTGATGGTTGGGTCTTGTTGCATGTGTGTTGAATGCATGAGCAGAAGGTAAGAAGGCCTGAGAGTGGGCAAGATCTGGCATCCCTGAAGGCATCCCTGGAGGCCTCCCTGGAGGCCTCCAGCATGGCAAGCAGTGCAGGAAGGGATGTGAAGAAGGTAGGCAGGGACCAGAGTCAGCCAGGCTGTCTCCATGCTGCTCTTTACATGGAAAGGTCTCCTTCTCATCTTCACTGACATACTTCCCCATTCTTTAATGTCCACCTGAATGCCAGGCCAGATAGGCAGCTTGCTCATGAAGTGTTTCTCTCCCATCTCAGTTTTAGTACACGTCAATTTGGACTAGTATTCCTTCTGCTTACAAGTTGATCTTCCCTACAAGGATTTGTGCTCCTTGAGTGCAGAGCACAAATGTTTGTGCTTATTTTTCTCTATCCAATGAAATGATTTTTTTAATTTAATTTTATTGAAGTATAGTTGATTTACAAGGATGTGTTAGTCAGGTTTACAGCAAAGTGAATTGGTCATACATATAAATATATGCATTCTTTTTTTCCCATATGGTTATTACAAACTATTGAGTAGATTTTCCTGTGCTGTACAATAGGTTCTCCTTAATCAGCTATTTTGTACAGTAGTATGTATGTGCTATCTCCACTGTCCAGTTCTTTCCTCCCCCTAATTGTTTCACCTATGGTAATTCTAAGATTGGTTTTGAAATGTGTGTTCGTTTCTTAGATCAATTCCTTTGGATCATTTTTTATTGGAGTCCATATATGATCTCATATGATATTTGTCTTTCTCTGACTTATTTCGCTTAGTATGATAATCTCTAGATTCATCCATAATGCTGTGAATGCTGTTATTTCACTGTTTTTATGGCTGAATAATATTCCATTGCATATATGTACCACATCTTATTTATCTAGGCCTCTGCCAATGGAAATTTGGCTTGCTTCCATCAGTGAAATGATTTTAAGATTCACTCACATTGTTAGATGTCTTAGTAATGTATTCTTTTTCTTTGCTTAACAGTATTTCATTGTGTGGACATAATAAAATTTATTTATCCATTCATCTGTTGATGAACATTTGAGTTGACTCAAATTCAGAGCTTTGATGAATAACTCTTCTATGACTTTTTCTGTATATGATTTTGTGTGGACATATGTCTTCCTTTCTTTTGAGTAAATAACTAGAAGGATAATTGCCAAGTTATACAGTAACAGCAGTTTTAAATTTATAACAAACTCAAAATTTTTTGTAAAGTATTTGTACCATTTTATATTCCCATCAGCAATGCATCAGAATTCCAGTTTTACCACATCCTCACCAACACTGGCATTGTTAATCATTTTAGTTTAGCATTCTGGTGGGCAGGTAGTAGTGTCTCAACGAGGTTTCAGTTTATAACTAATAATGTTGAGTGTTGTTTTTCTGTGCTTATTTGCCATTTGTACATTTTTTTTGGTGAAGTGTATATTTAAAATTTCTGCCTATTTTTAAAAATTGGGCTGTTTTCTTATTATTGTTTTAAGGTTTCTTTATTCTGGACACGACTCCTTTGTCAAGTTGCATATTTAAAATAGTTTTTTTCTTGTGTGTTATTTGCTTTTTCATTTCTTTCTTTTTTCTTTTTCTTTTCTTTTTTGGCCACCCCATGGGCCAGGGATCAGATCTGAGACACAGTTGGGACCTAAGCTGCATCTGTGGCAATGCTGGATCCTTAACCCACTGTGCTGGGGTGGGGATTGAACCTGTATCCCAGCACATCTAAGATACCACCAATCCCATTGTGTCATAGTGGAACTCCACTTTTTCATTTTTTGATCAGTGCTTTTTTTTGTTTTGTTTTCCTTTTTAGGGTCACACTCACAGCATATATAAGTTCCCAAGCTAGGGAGCCAATCACAGCTGCAGCTGCCTGCCTGTGCCACAGCCACAGTAATGCCAGATTTGAGCCTAGTCTGTGACTTATACCCCAGGTCACAGCAATGCCAGATCTTTAACCCACTTGATCGAGGCCAGGGGTCAAACCTGCATCCTCATGAATACTAGTTGGGTTCATTACCGCTGAGCCACAACAGGAACTCCCAGCAGTGGTTGTTGGAGAACTGCAAGTTTTAGTTATATTGAAGTTAAATGTATTAATTATTTTTGTATTTTTCATGCTTGTTGTGTTCCTTCTAATTAGTCTTCATCAACTGAAAGGCCACAAAATGTTCTATGTTTTCTTCTAAAATGTTTATAATTTAGCTTTCATGTTTACTTGTAAATCCATTTTAAGTTCATTTTATGCTTAAAATGTTTGGTTTCCTGTGGATGTCACATTATTTATTCCTCCAGTGTTTGTTGAATAGAATTCTTCCCTATTGAATTGTTTTAGTATATTTTTTCAAACTTTCTTCCCATGGCAATAACACATTATCTTGACTACTATGGCTTTATAATGTCTTAAAATCAGGAGTGTCAGTCATCTGATTGTATTCCTATTTTTCAAAATTTGTTGGCCATTTTAGTTTTTTTACATTTCCATATAAATATCAGAAGTAGCTTGTAATTTTCTACAAAATAGCCTACTGAACTTAGTTTGGAATTGTGTTGAATCTATAAATCAATTTGAACAGAATTGACATTGTTATCAATATAGTATAGTTCTCCATTTATTTATAATTCTTATCAGCATTTTATATTTTTTAATGTATAGCCCTTGTATTTGTTTTATTAAATTCATCTCTAGTTAATTCTTGTTTTAGAATGCTATTAAATAGTAATTTTATTTAGATTTCTAATTGTTTAGCATTACTATGTAGAAAGGCATTAATTTTATTTTATTATTTTATTATTTTATTATTTTTTTGCTTTTTAGGGCTGCACTTGCAACATATGAAATTTCCCAGACTAGGGGTCAAATCAGAGCTACAGCTGCCAGCCACAGCCACAGCCACAGCAACATAGTATCTGAGCCTCATCTGTGAGTATACCACAGCTCATGGCAATGCCAGATCACTGACCCACTGAGCAAGGCCAGGGATTGAAACCCACATTCTCATGGATAATAGATTTGTTTCCTCTGTGCCACAATGTGAACTCCTAAAAAGCATTAATTTTTATGTATTATCCTTGTTGAACTTCTTTATCAGTCCTAGAAAAAAATCTTTTTTTCAGATCCCTTCTACATACACTATGACTTTGTAAACAGTTTGTTTCCTTTCTAGTTTCAATGCATTTTATTTTTTCTTCCTTTATTGCAATGGTTACAATGTCTAGTAAGGACAATGTTAAATATAAATGGTAACAGTAGACATTTTTACCTTGTTCCTTATCATAGAGGAAAAATATTCAATCTTTCATGATTAAGTATAATCTTAGCTATAGATGCCCTTTATTAAGCTGAGAATATTTCCCTTGACTACTAGTTTGCTGAGAGCTTTAATTCTGTATGTGTATTAAATTTTTATAAATGTTTTTCTGTGTTTAATAAGATGATTTTTTAGTCAATTGATATAGGAAATTAACTCTTTGGTTTTCATATTAAACCAACATTACATTTTCTGAATTTACTATATTTTCTGTAGGTACTTTATGTATGTATAATATAGTGTAATAATAGTAAATGATTATTTTATTATATATTATAATATATGCCATTACATGCATTACATTATATGTATATTACAGTGTGTGTATGCTTATGTATATATACGAAAAATTAGCTAATATTTTGTGAAGGGCTATTTTAGAGATATGATCTATATTTCTACTTTGTAGTGACATCTGTTTTTGTCTGGTTTTTGTAACAAAGTTAACCTAGCTCTATTAAATGAATTTGGATGCATTTTTCCCTTATTTTGTTTGCTTTTCTAGAAGAATTAATTATATTCATATCATTTCTTTATTATATATGTAATAGAATTCATCATTGAAGGCATCTGGGCCATGATATTTTGTTTGTGGAATAGTTTAAATTACAAATTTAAAATTTTGAATAGGTGTAGGACTACTTTTTTTTACCTTGAATCAATTTTGGTAATTTGCGTCTCTCAAGAAATTTGTGAATTTAATCTAAGTGATCAAATTTATTTGCAAAATAGTGTTCATAAAATTGTTATTTTATCTTTTCAATGTCTGTTGAATCTGTAGTTGTTCTTATTTTATTCTTGAAATTTGTCATTTTATTTGTGTCTTCTCTTTTATTTCCCCTTGATCAAACTAGCTAGAGTTTCCTCAATTCTTATTGTTTTTTTTATAAATCAATTTTTATTTCATTCTTTTACGTTATTGTTTGCCTATATTCTATTCAATTGATTTTTACTCTTTTATTATTTCTCATTCTACTTTGGTATTTCCTTCCTAATTCTTTCTTTCTTTCTTTCTTTCTTTCTTTCTTTCTTTCTTTCTTTCTTTCTTTCTTTCTTTCTTTCTTTCTTTCCTTCTTTCTTTCTTTCTTTCTTTTTTCTTTCTGTTATGGAAACTAAGAATACAGGTTTTGGATCTTCTTTTGTAATTTAAGAATTTAATTTACACATTTTCTTCTAAGAATTATCTAAACTATATCCTAAAAGTTTTGCTATGCTGTGATTTCACTTTATTTTGGTTTTAAAATAGTCTTTTCTGGTGATCTCATTGTGGCTCAATGGGTTAAGAATCCAACACAATGTCCATAATGTTGTGGGTTTGATCCTTGGTCTTGCTCAGTGGGTTAAATGATCCAGCATTGCTGCAAGCTGTGGTATAGGTTGTAGGTGCAGCTTGGATCTGGTGTTGCTGTGGCTGTGGCATAGGCCAGTGGCTGCAGCTCTGATTTGACCCCTAGCCCAGGAACTTCCATATGCCATAGTTGCAACCCTAAAAATGGATAAAAGAAAAAAAATTTTTCTAGTTATTATTATGATTTATTTTTTGACCCATGGTTTATTTAAAAGTGGTTTGTTCAATTTTCAATTATTTGAATTGCTTTATGATATCTTCGTTGTATGTTTCTAATTTAATGTCATTGTGTTTAGACAACAAACTCTAAATTTATGATGGCCTGTTTTATGGTCACATAAACATATAGTCTACCTTGCTGAATTTTCACCTTCATTTGAAAAACAAAGTGTATTCTGCTGTTATTGAGTGGTATGTTATATAATCATTAATGAAATCAGATTAGTTAGTAATGTTTTTCAGGTCTTCTACATGCTTACTAAGTTTTTTTAAAATTAGTTTTATCTATTACTGAGATATCAGTGTTAAACATTTTATCTCTAATTATGGAGTAATCTAGTTGTATTATTAATTCTATGGGATTCTGGTTTATGTGTCTTGAAGCTCTGTTGCTAGGTTCTTGTCCAAATTGAGTGAATGAAAAAGTTATACATTTTGTGTGAAAATAAAACTAATTAAAATATATACTATCATCAGTATTTAAAGTCTTGAAAGTACCCAGAAACAAATAAATGTAGCAAATATGGAAGACCCATAAAAAATGTCAGTATTATTATATAAAGAGTTCATGAAAGGTAATAGATAAGTAGAGTATTGAAATCTCAATATATAATTTATAAACATCATGAAGCACAATTACCTGAAGAGGAAATTCAACTGGTAAAAAAGCATAAAGATATATCCTAAGGCTTCCTAATAACCAAAAAACATAAAATAAAATAACTATTTTTTGCTCTATTAATTGACTAATTTTTTAAAAGTTTTATTATGCAATGCTGGGAAAGGTACAGTATAATTACACTCTCACACAATGATAATGACATTGACAAGTGGTTTTAATAATGTATAAATAAATGCAGCCTGAAAATAATTAAGCCATATTAATTAAGAGCAAGAAAATCTCATTTATTTATTCACTCAGCATTTTTTTTAGGATGTACCACATATTAGGCAATATGCTAAATAGTTGGAGATGCAATTCTGCTTACAGAAATAATTTCTGTTCTCATGGAACTTAGTCATACTTTTAGTATATATCCTAAGGATATAATACCCACATGGCTCATATTATATGGGTAAATACATTTATCATCTCATATATAACTATCAAGTTAATAGAGGCAAATCAACTACTTATTAGCTAAGTTGACTATGGCATGTCAATATTTTGAAATATCCATGTTCTAAAATAATTATATGTACTCATTTGCTAACTAAACAGATTTTTTTTTTCACTTGAAAACTACCAGGCATTGTGCTAGGCATTTTCAATGTAAAAGACACAAGATAAAGTCCTTCCCCTATTGGGTTTATATTTTAAAACAAAAATGCGCTGTTAAAAGATCTAACACACACAAAAGTGCCATACACTAAATAGATTCTTGCACCATAATTCTAATTTTCAGATGAAAACAGCAAAATACCCAATTATATTCACATTTTTATTGCTTTGCCACAAAATGCTATAAACTTGGTGGCTTAACGTATTGCACACACTTATCATCTCACCAGGTCAGTGTCAGGAGTCCAGGTACAGTTAGCTTGGTCCTCTGCACGACTACAGTCTAGGTTTCAGGTAAGGATGGATTCTCATCTGGAGGTTCAACTGGAGAAGCGTATGCTTCAAAGCTCACTTGCATTGATGGTAGAATTCATTTTCTTGCTGATGAAGCACTCATAGCAGGTTGCATTTTTAAAGGTACAAGGGGAGACTCACTCTAGAGTGAATATTCTGTAAAATAGATTTTATATAATGTAATGAGACAATGGGAGTGATATCCCATCATCTTTGCCATGTAATGTACCTTACTCATGGGAGTAATACCCTGCTACTTTTACAGTATTCTATTGGTTGAAGCATGCCTAAGCCCTGCCCACACTCAACAGCAGGAAAGAACCAGAAGGCAGAGGCACAGGGACAAATTGTAACTCTGTCTGCTGTGCCAAATAACTGCAATTTTGTTGGGGTGGGGGCATTGCAGGTGACTTTCTTGTCTCTACTTTTAAAAATATTTATGGTAAAGTTGTTATGCTTATAATTTAACATAATTTAATCTTCAAATGCCATAGCTGGTCATCAACTACCTAATCGGCCTGTCATTAAACATCTTTTCTCAAGGATGCAATAATCCCCTTATTTCTTCTTAAACAAACTTTTATCCTTGAATTTTATTATTTTTTCCATTACGTCTGTCAGATGAGATAGCAGTTCTCTTTTCTGCTTCTTTCCTTGCAAAAGAATGTGATTTGTGTTGCATTGTGTTCATTAGCAGCATTTTCAGAGCTAGTCTTGGAAAATGACCATTATTTGTAACTTCTTATCTAAGGTCACTTACAATCTATTGTATGCCTGGTACCTGAACACACAGAGAGGCAAGGACAGCAAAGACCGTAACCTCACCTGGCCATGCCTTCCCCAGGTGAGAAGCAGAGGAACTTTGTACCAGGAAGCCCCAAGATGGGGCTGTGCACCAGAAGCAGAAGGATCTGTGTGCTAAGGAGTAGGTATGATGAGAGTGGCTAACAGTGAAGTCACATAATCCCTCACCTTTCCTCCTTGACAAAGGAGCTCAGAGTGAATGAGAAGTGGGTCTATCTAAATCCTAATTATTAAATTACACTTGGTAGACATTGAGGGTGTGGTAATTGTTGTCATTTTTACAATATTGTGATATTAATCTTATGGAATATTGAATCTCCAAATAGCCCGTGACATAAAGAGACCTTTATGGTTCCGATGGAGCTATTATATTTTATTATCTCACGAATCTTCAGATTTAAAGAGTCCTCAATGAGACCTTGACATAATTAAGCCTAATGAGTCTAAAGGAGTTACAATGGCCTATTGTGCCAATAATTTAGACATGACAGGTCTTTGTTGTAAGTAGGCCTTGGTATCCTAGTGTGGCCTGTGGGCCGTGTAGGTAGGACTGACAGCTGAGTAGGTGAACTGAAGTTGTTCCAAAGGCACTCTATAATCAAATACATAGTTTAAAATTTTCAACTCAAGATTTTTACAACATTCAGCCATTTTTTTTTAACAGCTGCACCTGCAACATAAGTTCCTGGGCAAGAGATTGAGCTGGAGCTGCAGCTGCAGGCCTACACCACAGCCATAGCAATGCCAGATCCGAGCCACATTTGTGACCTACACCACAACTCAGAGCAACACCTGATCCTTGACACACTGAGTGAGGCCAGGGATCAATCCCACATCCTCATGGACACTGTGTCAATTTCTTACTCCACTGAGCCACAATGAGAACTTCAAGTCTTATCTTTTAACTCTACCTGTGGCATCAGTTCATTTATTCACTCATGTACAACATCCCTGCCTCCCTGTTCATTTTTGTGCTGTGGTAGGTATATAGATGCAAAGGTGAAATAAGGCACAGCTCCTGCTCTGAAACAGTTCAGCATCTAAAGTTTCTAAGAAGTTCATAGTCTAGGAGTTCCCGTTGTGCAGTGGTTAACGAATCCGACTAGGAACCATGAGGTTGTGGGTTCGATCCCTGGCCTTGCTTGGTGGGTTAAGGATCCGACATTGCCTGAGCTATGGCGTGGGTCGTAGATGCGGCTTGGATCCCGTGTTGCTGTGGCTCTGGCGTAGGCCGGCAGCTACAGCTCTGATTGGATCCCTAGCCTGGGAACCTCCATGTGCCATGGATGTGGCCCTGAAAAAAGGAAAAGACAAATAAAAAAAAAAAGTTCATAGTCTAGAAGAGTGGGGAGCAAATGCTACGGTCAACAGGGTATCCACTTGTGTGGTTTAAATAAAGTTTTATTGGATTTCAAGGGTATTCTTTCATTCATGAATTGTCTAAGGCTGCTTTTGTGCTAGCGCGGCAGAGTTGAGTAGTTGCAGCAGAGACCGCATGGACCACAAAGCTAAAAAGATTCATTATCTGGTCCTTTAAGACTAAGTTTCCCAACCTCTGGTCTAGAATGTCAAAGGCCTTGGAGCTACCTCAACAAACCACAGATAAGCACGCTTTAGCATTTTCAGTTCACATGGCTTTGGAGAAAGTCTTCTCTCCCTAGTATTTCACATGTGTTCTACTTGAATAGGAATGGTAGGTTATAGCTCATTCTTCATCCCTTTCCTTGGTGCTACCTCTACCTGGCCCTTCGATCCTCTCTTGGTATAATCCCTGGGATATCAAAGATGCTTAATTCATGTTTACCAAACATGAGTCTCCTTTGTCTACACCACGGGGGCCAGGATGGTGGTTTTACAGATATCTTTGCAAATTCTCCCATAAAGAGATGACTGTTTCTCCTCCCCTTGTGGGTGGGCTAGACTGTGACTCACTTCTGTAAAACAGTATATATCAGACATAATGGAATGTTATAAAGACCGTGGCTTGCATCTTGGGTCCTCTCTGTGTTTGCGTGTGTGCATGTTACCTCCTTCATTCCAGAAGAAGCCATTTGCCATCCAGTAGTCAAGTGACAGAGGAGCCATCCACTGTCTCATAAGGACACTCAGGTAGCTGATGGAGGAGCTTGTGTGATGAGGAATTGATGCCTGCCAATAGCTGATGAGTTTGCTTGGAAATGAATCCTTCACATTCCAGCCCCAGGGGACACTCACCTGCAACCTCATGAGAAATGCTGAGTCAGAACTTCCCAACTATGCCACTCCTGGATTCCTGATCCACAGGATCTGTGAGGTGATACATTGTTGCTTTAAGACATTAAGTTTGGGGTTTTTACATGATAAGAAATAATTAATACTGGAGGTGGTCAACTGGTAGGGTGTGAGAGATAGTAATGGTTGTCTCTTTCCCTGAATTTTTCCCAAAGTCCCCGCAAGACCCTTGAATCTTGGGTCAAGGTCTTGAGATGGTCCTGGAGGCCTCCCCCTGCAAACACAGATGTACACAGGTGGAAGCATCCTCCCCTTTGCCATGTTGACATTCCTGCCATGCTCTCATTCCCAAAGGCTGTGTGGGCTGCTCTAGAAACAATTCAAGCGCACATTGGTATCAGCCAATTTTTGTCTTAATGATGCTGCACTGGAGACTTCCACGGTTTATCGCTCCCTTCCCTGTGGGAGGGAAGGGTGTTCTCCCTACCAGAATTGTAATTGCTTTACAAGACTGACCAATAGGACTGTCGCTCCCAATGCCCATACATTTTCCTTTTGACTTGCTTTCAGAATTTTTTATATCTGTCTTAATTTTCGCCCTGATGTCAAAGACACCGACTGTACACCACTATCTGGGATGATGCCATTCAGAGTAATAGTCAAGCACGGCCACCTTTAGTGGCTAACAGCTGGCGATGCATCTTGTCTCTTTTAATCTCAAAGTGATGTCTGGGTCCAAATGGGGTCACTCATGGAGTGGTTGGCTGCTTACCATCCCCCCTTTCTGAAAGTCTTGGTTCCAAGACCAACTAGAGATTCCAAAGGGTTTCTTCCAGATGATCGAGTAGAACTTAGTGTTGGTACAGAAGCTCCTCCTCATAGGATAAAAAGAGATGACATCTCGGAATTCCAGAATTCCACATGGGGCAGTTTTAGAACCTCATTTCTAAACCCTCACAGAAAGCAGTGTGTGACCAGGGCTAAGTCAGCAATAGAAGCAAAATTCAAGGAAACCATGAGGGCATCTCGATGCAATGTTTGGTCCTGCCTTGCCTCCTGGGACAGAAACAGGACATTGGCAGATAAGCTAAGGAGACCTCCACTGAGCATGGAGTTTAATGAATAGTAATGTGTCAATATTAGTTTCTTAATTATGAAATATGAGTCACAGTAATGCAAGATGCTAATCATGGAGCACCTGGGTGAAGTGTCTGCAGGGAGTCTCTGTACCATCTTTTCAAGTTTCCTGCAAATCTACACACACACACAGACAAAAACACACTCGCCCCACATGAGCAGATTTATTCTGCAACCAAGGCTTGAAGAAATTTCGAGAGAAGGACTGCTGATGTGAGTTGAAAGGAAGTTAATGGACAGAGGAGGTGGCTGTAGAGAACATTCCAGACTGAAGTGACAGAAAAGGAAATATTTAGGAGCAGTCTGAACTGCTCTTGAACTGGCAGGCTCTGTGACTGGTGAGGCATTTGGTGTGACCACAGCTTATCATGATATTCACGGGTAGGTAGTGGGGGAATAGAGAGGAAAGAGAGAAAACACAGCTGAGCCTTGAATGACACAGTAAAGAGTCTGAATGGTAATATTATTGGCACGATAGTCCTACTACTGGGGGGGAAGGTGACATCATCAGAGCTGTGCTTACAAAGAATAAGTACACTATCTTATAGGATGTATTTCTCTGTCTGCTAATACATACATTCACCCTCACCCACACAAGTTTTGCATCTCTTCTTGGGTGCTTTCCAATAATTATCTTTTATGTATGATTCAGAAAGGCCTCTTCTGGTCCCTACAGACTGGGGTGGACTCCCTGCCCTCGTTCTTGCTGAGTACTTATTACCACGTGCTCAAATTATAGCTCCTTTTTCTCTCTGCACGGTGTCTCCAGGATGTGGATGCCTATTGCTCTGGTCTGGGCATACCCAGGACCAAGCGTTGTTGAAAGAATAAATTAATGAATAAATGTAGGGGTGCTTCAGGACAAACCCAAGATAGTGTGACCTATTTTTGCACTGAATTAAGGGGTCTGCCTGATTCTCAGTGGATAACAATTATTAATTAAAAGGAGTACAATGGGGAAAAAAATCAACCTTATGGGGCTTTTGGGAAAGCCTCTGAGGTTATAATGAGATGAGGCAGAGGCAGGAATGAATCTTAGTGCTTTCGGGGGGATGGGGAAAGGAAGCCATCGGTGACTGGCCAGCTTCCCAGGTAGCTCACCAGCACGGCACCCTCCATCCGCCCCGCTGGCAGTCCCTGAGCAGTGCTCTGTGCAGATCCACTGTCCGTAGCCATGCCTTAGAAGATCAATGTCTTCACCTTTTTCCCCATATTCTGAGATATCAGACAGCCCACACGTCGGTAATTCACAAGGATCAGCTCTGGCCCCATCCAACTTTCAGCTCTTTGAAAAGTTTGCCTTAAGAATCGAGACATCACTTTTCTCTTCCCAAAGCATGTGTATCTTTTCAGGATTCAAAGAGACCTGAAAAAATGTCCTCATTTTCCTTGACAGACGACGTGCTGTGTTCTCCAGGTTGCTGATCTGGAAATCGGAACAGACGGCTCTTCCTTTTTATCCCTCCTTGTTACCCCGATGTGGCTTTTTGGTCTCTCTCCAAATGAAGCCCTCGGTGAGACATTGCAAGATGAAAGGGATAGTGGTCGAACCCCTCGTCCCTGAGCCTATCAAGGATTTAACATTTTGATTGATAACTCTGCTGTGTCAGGAGCATGTGTATTTAAAAAACCTTCTGAAATTTGGATCTGATTTTTCTCACACAAGGAAAGAAAGTGCTAAGGTCCGTATTGCTTTCTAACTTTCCCGGATGTAAATCTGGATTTATTTTCTGATACTTCAGTGTGCGAGTGGCAGGTTTGGTGACAGAGAGAGAGGGTTTGAAGCTCCATATTTTTTAATACTTAAAAAAAAATGTCATAGCCCCCTTCCCCCCATCCTTTATTTATATAAAACGCAAAGGATGCAGGTTTGATCCCTGGCCTCGCTCAGTGGGTTAAGGATCTGGTGTTGCCACGAGCTGCGGCATAGTTTGCAGATGCAGCTTGGATCCTGCATTGCTGTGGCTATGGTATGTGCAGACGGCTGCAGCTCTGATTTGACCCCTTGATGGGGAACTTCCATAGGCTGCTGGTGTGGCCCTAAAAGAACAAAAAAAAAAAGAAAGAAAATTAATGACCTTGCAAACCCATAAGTAGGTGAACTAGACTTGAAGATTTTCAAGGACAAGGACAGCCAGGGACAGTGGCCTCAGACAAACAGAGCCTACAGGAGTGGATGAATCCTACTTCTTTAGAGCAGGCTCCCCCGGGAATCTCTGCCTGGATTCTCAGCGGTCTCTTCCTAAGGAAATTTTCCTGTTTGCCAAACCGTCACCAGGTGGCTGGTGACTGTCACGGGGCACCAACAAGGGCTGGATATGAAAACACATCCTTGGACACCCAGTGTAGACTGCAAGTCTAGGAGCCGGTGGGAATGGAAGGAAGCTTCTTAAGGCATTTAAACAGTGTACAATCAGAAGTCAGACAGACTCTCCAGATCCTGGGGACTGCTTCACCGACTGTGTGATGCTTAGGAAGTCCTTTGAACTATGTAAGCTTCAGTTTCTCCTCATTTGTCAAATAATTGTAAACCCGTACAGGATGGCTGGGAATGTTAAAGATGAAAAGGCACTATTGCAACTCCTGGCAAACAGTGAGACTGTCTCCGATGCTACCTCTTATCGTCATCAGCATGGTCCCCGTCATTGTCACTTATTCACCGAGAGATGGGGTGAACCCCCCCAGGATCCTGTGGCTGTCTTTGGGAATGGCCAGAGCTGTCCAAACTTTGATTTCCCCCTGCTCCTTATTAAATCCTCTTTGACATCCTGAATAGACCCTACAAGAAAACACAGTCCCGAGTTTGTATTTTCTCTACGTCTTCTTAAAGGGGAACCCAAACCCAATTTACCTTTCCCTCAATAGATTGCTATCTGGGCCATCTCTACCCCATGCCAGTTGGGTTTCTGTTCTGAACGTAACTTTATTCTCCCCCCACCCCCATGGAAAGATGCAGCAAAACCCCTCTTTGTGCAGGGGCCATTAAGACTGCCCATTCTTAAATTAGCTCAGCAAAAAAAGAAAAAAAAAAAAGAAGTGCATTTTATAGTCAAGCCAGCAGTAATTGGACACTGTGACTATGAGTGGCCCTTGCGGTGTTTGGACGCAGGCCAAATGTACCTTCTGTCTGTCTCTGACACAGGCAGACAATAGCAGTATTATTTACTGCACTGGCTCTGTGCAACTCCAAAGGCCAGCTGCAAGAACAAAAGAATCGCGAGCACTTTGCCCAGCCCTAGACTCCTCCGGAGGCTCTATCTATGTTTCGTAAATAATTCACCCCTATTCCCCAAATGTGGGATCATCTATTCTGTGCTTCTTTCCTTTTTCAATGACCATGGCTGCGAGGAAAAGATGCATTGCTCCTCTGAATCCCCCGAGGGGAATGGAGTGGAAAGGGGAGTGGACAACGATTCTTTGTCTCCGCGTCTTGGGGGTGCAGAGTCTCCAAGACAGAGCAGCTATGGCAGCAGAGCGGGCATCTGGGGAAATGCTGGCAAAGGCTAGCCTGCCCTGGAAAGTCAGGCTTCCCCGGAATGTGGCCCTAAGTCTTGTCCACAGAGCTTTGTAAAGGAGCTTGACATTTGCCCAGGCGACACTCACAGATGTCTGGTGTTACAGGCAACCTGGGACTTAGGTGGGCTAAGCAAAGGGTCTCACAATTGACTTGTGAGTCTTACCTAGAATCTGGGATAAAGGATCCACCTGATGGGATTATCCAATTTGAATCTCTATTAACACGGTGTTTATCAGGACGTAGCCTTATCGGTCACCTGACAAGCAGCCTGTGCCTGGGGAAGGGGGGTCCACTGTTCCTGCCCCAGATCTGGGCCTTGGAAGCCAGCAATCTAAATGACCTGCACCCCCAGCTCACAAGCAGGGACCCTCCAGTCTTCCAATTCCCCTCATGACAAGCTGTGACTCCTTAGCACCTGCTTCCACCTTCAACTGTGTTTTCTGACCTCTTCTTGGGATCTTCAGGGCCTGGCCCTGTGCCCAGACTTTGGAGTCAGGCCTCCCAGGGGTTTTGGGATCTGCTGCCTTGCTATTGCTTTCCTGGATAGAGGGAGCCCCCCAGTGCAGGCACAGCCTGCCTGTCTCCCTGTGCAGCATCCAGCTGCCAGGGCAACACCTGGCCTGATGAGACCCAGACTTGGGCTGCTTCCCAGCCAGAGTCAGCAGACACCCTGATCCAACAGGTTCTGGAAATTCCACCAAGAGCAGTCCCAGGTCATTTCATGACCACAGACTCATGCTAAAGGCTCATAAACTAATAGCTTATAAATGTTCCCCCCACCCTTTTCTGATTTGTTTTTCATATTCTATGGGACAGGCTAGGAAGGCACTACATCCCTATTTTAGAGGTAAGGTTAGGTGGGCACTTAAAGATATTCAGTTAAAAGGGCATGAAAACAAGTCTAAGGTTTCACCTCTCCAAGCCCAAGGGTCTTTTAATAAATCAGAGTCAGACAGAGGGAGGGAGGGAGGAGGGCATTAGAAGCATGTTTGCCATGATGCTCAAAGTGTCTAACTCCGCCCTCAACCTATGTCATGATGAGGCCTTGAATTTTCCTCTCGTGTGCCATGCTCTCTAAAAAGATTCTGCCCAGTTATGCTGGAACTTTGATGATGACAGAGCCATGTGGGTTCTCACTCACCATTTAACTCCTGGCCCTGGCACCACTCATGATGTAGACCAGGTGTTGAATGAATAAATGGATGGATGGATGGATGGATGGATGAAAGGATAGATGGACCCACGAATGAATGGAGGGGGGATGGCAGTTGAGCGTGTCCTGTGGGCTGGCATGCTCATGCTTTGATGGTGTAAGACACAGGAATAATCCCACCTGACCCTTTCCTGGCATCCTCTTTCTGTCTCCCCCCTCTCCCTGGCCACCCACCCTCTCCCTGGCCACCCACCCTCTTCCCTAGATGCTCCTTGTTGCACAGGGAGAGGTCCTTCCGCGTCCTCACTACTGCCCTTGTGCCAACTTGGAACGAGACCACCAGACACTGGGATGTATTCTTGCAGGACACTCTGCCCCTCTCCAGTGGGGTGTCTCCTCTGAGGTGGGGGTGGGGGCCCGGGGGCCGGGAATCAGGAGGCCCTCTTTTCTGACCCCTGACGGTATCTTCCACCAAGAGCATCCTTTTGACTCTGGCTGTGAACATGGACTCAGATGCCCAGACTCTTCTCAGTCTCAGAAGGAGGCATGACTTTGGGGACCCTGCTTCATTCCTTATTTTTCTTTCTGGGAGAACTGGAGCTCAGGGGAGTAAGTGGCCTTGCCCGGGGTCCCATGGCCCTTTGGTAACAGGCAGGGACCCGCAACTGCAGTGCCTGCCTGCATTTTCTGAGCCCCTCTGGCCATGCTCTTTGCCTGTCACACGATATGCCATTTTTTCTTTGGGGTTTGGCCCAGAAGAATCTTGACATTTCGAGCATGGGATGAGGGCCTTGGAATGTCACTGCACCTACTCTGAGAGAAAGCCAATTTCCCCTCAGTTCAGTACTTGCAAATAGCAAAGTTAATTAATCCCCTGTAAATAAACATTTGCAAACTGCAGCTCAATACAGCACTGACCAGGAATGCTTCCAAATGCATTCTGAGATCAGATGACAAGGGGACCAGAGCCGGTCATGTGACAGTGCATCTCCAAGTTGGGCTGGAGAATGTATTGGTGTGATAAAAATCATTGGCTTGGGGGACACAGGTCCAGATCCCAGCTCTGTCGTTGATTCACTGAGACCTCTGGCAAGTCAGAAATGCTCTGAGCCTATACGCCCATGTGTACAGAGCTGTGAGGTTGCTGCTCTGGGCATTGTGCTAGATCTGCAAAGTAGAGATGCCTGGTATGAGGCCAGCTCCCTGACAAGCATCCCATAAGTGACTTCCTCTGCCCTCCCTCTTCCCATCCGCCTTCCCTGCCTTCCAGCATGGCTGGTGCCTTTAAATGCCGCTGATCTCCAGGGACTCCTGGGCTTTTAGAAACCTCTTTGGTTAATGAAGGTGCTGGGCAGGAGGATTGAGCCAGACCATTTCCAGCTCCTTCTAATTTTTGATGGACTCACACAGGCCACTGATTTGCATCATCCACCTCCCCTTTTAATGAGCTCCTGTGCTCACAGTTAATGAACTAATTACTTCTGGGCAAAATCAGCATTAAGTTGCAAACCTGGTTTCTGCAGCTTCCGCCAGACCAGTGTTCTTTTGTCAAGTCAAAGAGACCGTGGCAGTGCGACAACTCCAGTGACATGTCTTCACTGACCAGGAGATGCCCAAATCCGCTGGCACAATTCAAATTAAAATATTTCACCCAACGAGAGAGCGATATTAAACATGGCAGGTGCTTTCTCGAGATCTAGGGTGAAACTGAACTGCAGGCTCTGACCTCCAGGTCTCATTGCTTTCCTAGTCAGAAATACAGCTCTTCTAGAAGGCTATAGATTTCCCCCCCAAAATGACTCGATTAATGGCAATAAAATGGAGGTGTGCCAAATGGCCTGCTTTAAATTCAGATGATGGTGATCAGACCATCTCTGAGCATGCAGGAGGGAGCTTTATACACAAGGCACATCTTAATTGGAAGGAAAACTTTCTCCACTTTGAAACAGTTGAGCCGTTTGCCTGCAGAGCACCTTTAAGAGATGCAGCACAAGGTTTCTTGCCTTAAAGGACTCCACTTTCATTCCTTCTGGACTCATTTACTGAGAGACCAGAAAGCAGACTTCAGAGTTGATTGCCCTGGAATTGAACCCTGGCCTTGCTCCCATTCAACACGTATGTGCTGTGTGACAGTGGAAAAGTTACTTAATTTCTCTGTGCCTTAGTTTCTTCGTTGATGCCATGCAAAAATTGATAGGGCCCAATTGCATCGGGGTCATTGTGAGATCTGTGGGAAAGGGGATATGTTGGGTTATTCAAGAAATATTTACTTAAACCATGGCAGAGATCATTGATGTTCAAGTCTCCATGGGCCTCCTTATATTCTCAGCTTCTCTTAGAGTTGGGTTGGGCCCATGAACCTGGATTCTGGCCAAAGGGAATGTGTGTCTACAATGGGGCAGAGCCTCGGTGGCCTTGGGTCCCTGGGTCACTGTGTGGAGCCATGTTGTGTTAATTTCCTAGGACTGTTGCCATAACAAAGTACCACATACTGAGTGGCTTAAAACAACAATAATTTCTTCTCTCACGGTTATGGAGGCCAGAAATCTGAAATCAAGTTGTCACCAGGGCCACGCTCTTCTGAGACTCTTGGAAGAATCCTGCCATGTCTCTTCTAGCTTCTTGCGATGGGCTTCAATCCCTGGCTTTCCTTGGCTTGCAGCAGTATCACCCAGTCTCTGCTTCTGTCATCACATCATGCAAACCTAATGGACTAGGGCCCACCCTAATGACCTCATCTTAACTTGGTTATGTCTCCAAAGACCTTATTTCCAAACAAAAGCTCATTCCACATATCTCCACACCCTCTCCAGAATTTGTTATTTTCTGACTTGTTAATTATGGCCATTCTGACTGGTGTGAGGTGGTAACTCATCATAATTTTGATTTGCATTGCTCTAATAATTAGTGATGTTGAACATTTTTTCATGTTGCTGGGGGTGGGGGCAGGAAGTGGGATGGATAGGGAATTTGAGGTTTGTAGATGCAAACTATTACATTTGGAGCAGATAAGCAATGAAGTCCTACTGTACAGCACAGGGCAGTACACCCAGTCTCTTGGGGTAGAGCATTATGGAAGATGGTGTAAGATATGGGGGAGTGGGGCTGGGTCACCATGCTGTACAGCAGAAATTGACACACACTGTAAATCAACTATAATTTAAACAAAGCACATTCATAGGTATAGGGGTTAGGACTTCATCACACCTTTTAGGGAGTCAGAATTGGACCCATAACCCTTATCAATTTGTGTTGAGCATACAATGTGAGGGGTATAGTAATCTTTTTTTTTTTTTTTTGCTGTTTGCTTTATTTTTATTAGAGTATAATTGATTTACCGTGTTGTATCAATTTCTGCTCTACAGCGTAGTTACCCAGTGACCCAGTCATACATATATATACATTCTTTTTCTCATATTATCTTCCATCATGGTCTATCCCAAGAGACTGGATGTAGTTCCCTGTGCTATACAGTAGGATCTCAATGCTTATTCATTCTAAATGTAATAGTAATCTTTGTCATATTAAGTTAATGAGATGTGAGGGTTCATTTGCAACCAAAGTGCAGTCTTGACTATCCTGAGTGATGCAAGTAATAGATTGATGCCTGTACCATGCCAAGGGCTGGGGATAAAATACTTAACAAGGTAGAACAGTTCCTGCCCTCTTGGAGCTTACATTCTCATTTAGTGACTGGCAAAGGAAAAGGGTTCAATAAGTGATAAGTAGTAAAACTGTAACTTCAGAATGTGAAGATTCAGGTTATCCAATCAAAATCACAGTGAAATGTCACATCATGGCAGTTCGGGTGACTATTATCAAAAAGACAGGAGATAAAAGTGTTGGTGAGGATGTAGAGAAAAGGCAACACTTGTGCACTGTTGGTAAAAATGTAACTTGATGCAGCCACTGGGTTTCCATAGTGGAAGAGCCTCAAAAAATTAAAAACGAAACTACCACATGATCCAACAGTTCCACATCTGGGTATTTATTTGGAGAAGAATAAAACTCTAACTTAAAAACGTATATGCATCCTCATGGTCATTGAAGCAATTTACAATAGCCAAGATAGGGAAAAACCTAAATGTCTGTTGATGGATGAATGGATAAAGAAGACATTATATATATAAACGTATATGTATGAACATTAGACATATGAATAATATATATGCATAACATATGAAGATTATTCAACCATATGAAAGAAGGAAATCCTGCCATTTGTGACAAACTACATGGATTTTGTAATCATTTCACAATATGTGCATATACCAAATCATTGTGTTGTCCACCTAAAAGCAATGCGATACTCTATGTCTATTATAAAATGAAGGATTCTGGTTATCAAGATGAATTAAACATCTTAGAGACCTCACTGCATTATCATTAGACAGTAAAGGAAAGTGGTTTATAATATGGCCAAGATACCTGATGGACTTGATGTGCAAAATGGTTACTTTTGGTACAGAGAAGTGAGTCTTCAACTCTCCCAGGTGTGGAATGTAGGGTGTGAGGGTGTGGAGGGTGGGAGGTGGAAAGAGGCCATGCCACAAAAGCCACTGTGTGCAGAGGTACAGCGTTGAATGTAGGAAGCGTTGAATGAATGGTGGTCCCTGGTAGGAACAACGAGCCTTGACCCTTCCTGCCTAGGCTGTTGTAATAGCCACTTAACTGGTCACCTGCCCTGAACACCTACCTCTCTCTGGTCTCCATACAACAGTGACTACTCTATAACCCAACATTTAACATGGCCATATTCCTTCCAAAATGTTTCAAAGCTTCCCATTGGCTATGGGATAAATAAAGAGGCGTCTCCTGGGATCCCTTGCAATTCTCCATGGTTTAGCGCCAACACTGATGCTCCGTGGGGTCTTTGCTAGTCCCTTACTTTGGCTCTAGCATTGTTCTCTCTGGCTACACCCTGTCTTATATTGTCATGAGTTACATTACAATTTTAAATAAAAATTGTCCAATAAATACTATGTGTTGCCAAATCCCAAGCATAACAAATCAGATTTTTAAAAAATATTTTTCATCCTGGACATGGACTGCAATAGCCCCCAGCTAACCGGGCTTGTTTCAGACTGGCCCCCACAATCTTGAATTGGTTCTTTACAATCCTATTGCTGTTGATCCTGAAGTCTGTGTTTTTTTGCAAATGGACAAGACTGCTTGGTCTGTCTTGTCTGAGGTCAAATGGAGATTATCAGTAACCAAGGACCTGAGTCCTGGGCTTTTAGCCTACAGGGCTTGTCCCCATACTTATGTACAGAGTTCCAGTTATACTACCCCTTAAATTTTGTTAGTATGTTATGCTGTTTCACGTTACACCTGTAGAGCTCTAGAATTTAGCATTGTCAGTGAATTTAATAAAAATAGTGTTAGTAAAAATAGTATTTTACCCCCCCAAAAATATTTTTAACTCCTCCAGGCTTTCTTCCATCCTGATCCCTCTGCATGAAATGCTTCCCTGACTCACACTTCCATGAACTTCACTTTTCTCATCTTGTCTAGGAAGCCCTCCTTAATCCCTCCAGTGTATGTCAGGATCTTCCTGAGTATTCCCCCTTCCCTTGCATTAGTTTCTTATTGTTGCTGTAACAAATTACCACCAACTTGGTGGGTTAAAACAACACACAATGAATATCTTTGCAATCCTGGAGGTCAGAAGTACAAATCAGGTATTACGGTGCTATAATCAAGGTATCAGCAAGGAAGGCTGCATTCCTTCTGGAAGCTCTATGAGACAATCTGTTCTTGGCTTTTTCCATCTTCTGGAGCCTGCCTGCATTCCTTGACTCACGACGCATTACTCCAGCCTCTGCTTCTGTTGTCACACCTTCTTTTCTGATGCTGACTCACCTGTCTCCCTCTTAAAGCAACTTTTGTGATTTTCTTGGCCCCATCCAAAAGATCCAACATCATTTCCCCATCTCACTGTTTTCCCCCCATTTTTAAGGCTGCACCTATAGCATAGGGAAGTTCCAGGACTAGGGGTCAAAAAAAAAAAACCTGCAGCTGCAGGCCTGTGCCACAGCCATAGCAACACCAGGCCCAAGCTGCATCTGCAACCTATGCTACAGCTTGTGGCAGTGCTGGACACTTAACCCATTGATGGAGGCCAGGGGTCAAACCCACAACCTTATGGAGACTACATAGGGTTCTTAACCCACTGAGCCATAAAGGGAACTCCTCATTTCACTGGTTTTAACTTAATCATACCTACAAAGTCCCTTTTACCATGTATGTTGCTATATTCACAGGTTCCAGAGATTGGAAAATGAACATCTTTGTTATACCATCATAGTGGGTTGTAATTTTCTAGGGCTTTCTTCCTATAGACTCACATGATCTTGAAGAGACAGTATGGATTCACTGTTATGTCTCCAGAGCCTATAATAGTTCTTTTCATATGCAAGGTCCAGATAAGTGTTTGATGAATGAATGAATGAGGTTTTATTTCCATCCTACAGCCTCTTCTTATGGAAAACCATCTTGGACTGCCAGTTGGATGGAGACAGAAAGTTGGCTGAGTTAGAAAACTGTAAGAGCAGTGCTGAAGCTAAAGGCTGGGACACCTCAAGGGCCAGAGGCATGCACCTCCAAAATCCAGGAGAAAAGGAATATTTTTCACCATAATATCTGTAAGATTGATGCAATTGTTCATACAGTTCTGTGTTGACTGAACTGATTCTTCATGTTTTATGCACTCTGTTTCCAACTGGGACCCCAAACACAGACAGAACACATTTAATAAGTGCAGGAACATTCTCCTAACATGCATCTGGTTTAAGCGATGGAGCACATTGTAAATTAAGTCCTGTTTTCAGAAACTAGTGCATGACAAGGTATCACTGCCTGGTAGGAGGTAAGAAATCAAGGTCTAACTTTTATTGTAATGTACTTGTCATTGTTATTGTGCTCATTTTTTAAATCATTCTCCAAATAATGGAGGAAATGTTCTCCTGATAAAACTGGATTGTACTTGCAGCCAGAAGGGAGCCAGGCACAATCCTATTTGAAGGCATGAAAAGAGGAAGAGAGAAGATGTCTAACATGCATTGATCTTCCGATAAGTGACTATGTCTGTTTCAAGTTTTTCTTCCTGCATCAGTTAGCCCTTGTCACAATAGTGCTGCAAAACAAACTCTCGTGCTCTTTGGGGGTATAAAATGATCATTGTTTCTATCTGTCTGCAAGTATACTCAAATAGCTCTTCTTCAGGCTGTAGTTCTGTAGGTTTCAGCCTGTACCCCCCAGTTTTCCTCCCTCTTAGACTAGAAGGCTAGTTGGGACTTGTTCTTATTCTGCTGATGGCAGAAGCACAAGAGAGTCAGTGCAAACAAAGTAAGGTGCCTTGTTGACTTGACTTGGCCAAAGCAAGTCACATGACCAAGCTCAACATCAATGGCTGAGGATGTAGGAAAAGAGGAAAAGTTAGAGTTAACTATTCCATCTATTATACTCATTCTATGGATGAGGACATTGAGGTTTCAAGAGATGAAGTGACTTGCTTGATGTTAAAAGGCTGATAAATGATGGAGCCTGGATAAAGGTATAGATTCGTCTAACTCTGGTCTTCAGTCAGGTCAATTTTCACCTTAAGGCGACATTAACATTTGGCCATATCTGGAGACATTTCTGGGCGTCACAAATCAGAGCTGAGACCTTATACCAGCATCTGGTAGGTCAGGGATGTTGCTAAACTCTGACAATGCCAAGGTCAGTCCCCTGTAACAAAGAATCATTCAGCCCCAGATGTCAATGGTGCCAAGACTGGGGAACCCTGATCTGAAGCTCGTTCTCTTCCTGTTTGATCTAAGCACCTTCCCCAGGTCAGGAGCTCTGATTGGGTATGTCCAAAGCTCAGAGAATCATCCTGTAGCATCAGAGCCTGATGCTCTCATTTGGACGCTTAACATATCTATTTTACCACTATTTGTGTTCTATCCCTTATCCATCCAACAGGCGTTTTTGAGCACCTGCTATACATGAGGGTCTGCCTTGTCTTACTTCCCCATCGAGATGTCTCCTGGCACCTGGCCATTTTTCTGTTTCCCTCAGTATGTACCACAGTGCCCACCATTGAATCCTATCCTTGATGGTTTAATTAGCACAGTGCTGGGCACGCAGGAAGCTCTCACTCTACACCCTGTAATGTCACTATAGAAAGCACAGTAGCTCACTTGCGTTTTTCCCCAGCCCCACCATACACTCACCGCTCCCCGACAAAATGTCATGTAACCCACTTCTCTTCTACAATATTTAATTATCTTTCATATATAAAACACTCCTTCCCGAATAAAATATTCAGACAACTCATTTGTCGGGGGAAGCAAACAGTAATATGTAGCATTTCATTTGTTTTTTCATTAAATCGGGCATGACCATTGTTGGCGCCTGGGCGTTTACGACCGCAGGCCTGACACTCTTGACATTACTCATCTATTCACAGTCGGTTTGAGTACCACGGAAGTGCTTCATTTTCTCTCTATTTACATTAGTCAAATAAATTCATCTTTTATTTCATCGAGCTGAATGCCTCCATCTGTGGAGCTGCTTATGAGTCCCATGATTTTATTTTTTATTTATTTTATTACTGATTTTTTTTTCTGCTGCTGCCTTCTCATTAAAATGTCTCTTAGCTTTTAGACATGAAGGTAGAACAGGATTAATTAAAGGCGCCCAGATTCTCTGATATTGCAAAATGGAGAAATATTAGATGCATGCTTTTAACCAGTCACAGATGGAATTGAGTGACCGGTGGAGCCACACAAAGATCTTAAATTGCACAAATCCCTTCAGAAACAGAGTTAATAACTCCAACAATTGGATTAAACCACACCCACAGGCTGCTCACCTGGCCCCCACTTGGGATGCTGAGACCCTTGGGAGCCAGTGTATGAGGCCCAGGCTAGAGGCTGAATATAAATTCTAGAAGTGGTTGTGTTTGGGCTTTATCATGTGTCCAGGTAGAATAAACCTTGCTGAAAATTATGATTTTCATAGATAGCCTACAGTACTTTGTTTCTATTTATTTAATCAGCCTTCTTCTATCGTATCAAAGACCTCATTCATTAAGTATACATAAACCAGACACCCTGACCAAAGTAGAATCTCCTTTTATTCTCTCAACCACACTGAGAGTAGGGCATTAAAGAGGTTTTTCTTTTATTGTTTGTTTTGTTTGCTTTTTAAAATTTAAGATAGAATTATATACAGTAAAATCTATACATTTTAAGTATAAAGGTCTGTGAGTTCTGACAAATTGACACACCTGTGTAACCCACAGCACCGTCAAGTTATTAAGTATTTCTATCACCTTAGGGAGCACCCTTATGTATTTTTCCAGGTATAGTCTGCCAAGACCCTCCACCCTAGAAGCCATCATTTAAATATTTTCAGCTTTCTTGAGGAATAATTGGCAAATAGAAGTTGTATATATTTAAGGTACACAATAGTGTTTCAATGCACATGCATACATTGATAAATGTTTGTATTGTGAAATGATTACCATAAGTGAGCTAATTGCCATCAACATCACCTCATACAGTTGCCTTTTTTTGTATGTATGTCTGGTGAGAACACTTGAGGTCTTTCCTCTTAGCAAATTTCAAGTATTCCATATAGAATTGGTAATTATAGTGCCAGGCTATACATCAAAATTTCAGAATTTTATCCATCCTGCATGATAAAACTTTGTACACTTTGGCTGACATTTTCCCATTTCCTTCTCACTTAGTCCCTGGCAACCACCATTCTCCTCCCTGCTAATAGGAGTTTGACAGTCTCAGATTCCACTTATCAGTGAGGTCATGTGGTATTTGTTTTTCTTTTTCTGGCTTATTTCATAGTGTTCTCTGGATTCATTCATATGCTGCAAATGTCAAGACTTCTTTTTTTAAGGATGAATAATATTCCTCTGTGTGTGTATGTGTATCACATTTTCTTCATCCATTCTTCTCATGATGGACATTGAGGTTGATTACACATCTTAGCAAATGTAAACAGTGCTGCAATGAACATCTTCAAGATACTGGTTTCATTTCCATTGGAACAAATAATTTGATTTTTAAAATGGACAAAGCACCTGAATAGACATTTCTCCAAAGAAGAATTACAAAAGGCCAAGAGGTACACAAACAAGGTGCAAGACATCACTAATCAGCAGGGAAATGAAAATCAAAACCATTATGAGATGTTACCTTATGCCAGTCAAATTGGCTATTGTCAAAAAGACAAAAGATAAGTGTTGGTAAGGTTATAGTGAAAAGGGAACATTTGTGCATTGTTAGTGGGAATGTAATTTGGTATAGCAGCAAGAAACAGCAAGAAAGCAACCCTCAGCAAACTGGGGATGGAGTTCTCACCAGACATCACATCAGCTGGCACTTTGATCTTGGACTTCCCAGCCTCCAGACCTGTGAAAAATAAATTCTTGATACTTCAGACATGCAGGCTATGATAAGTTGTTACACAGGAGCCAAAGATGGCTACGATGGGTAGAAGAATGTGATTCATCTATGAGAAGTTGCTGAGCAGTTTGCCAAAGTTGTCTACTATTTTACACTTTTACCTCCAATGGATGAATGTTCTATTTGTTCCACATTCTCACCAAGGTTTAGTGTTATCAGCCTTTTAAACTTGACCTTTATAATGGCCATGTATTTTTATTTGCATTTCTGTAATATCATGTGCCCACTGGCCATTTGGTATCTTCTTTGTAAAATGTATGCTCAAGTCTTTTACCCATTTTTATTAATGAGCTGTGAGATTTCTTTATATATGAGGATACCAGTGTTTTATCACATACACATGCTTTCGTGTACAGGTCTTTTCAGTTATGTTATTCTAGTCCATGGTTTGGCTATTCATTTGCTTAGTGGTATCTTTTGATTAAGGGCCGTTTTTGATTATGTTGAAGTTCAAGTTTTCTATTTTTTTTCTTGGTTAGTACGTTTTTGTCTGTTAAGAAATCATTCCCTAAGCCAAAGTCAGAAATCCTCTCTTAGGTTTTCTTACAGTATTCTGTAATTTTAGCTTTCATGTATGCTGCCATATTTGGTGTTGATTAATTTCTGTGTGTGAGAAGAAGGATTGTATGAGAGAGGTTGAGGGTTTTTTTTTTTTAATATAGATATCTGGTTATTTGGGAATATTGCGAAGAGACTTTATGAGGTAGAGGAAATACTTATTGCCAACTCTTTTTTTTTCCTAACAGTTGAAAATACCGAGGTACAAAGAGTTAAGTGATTTCCCTAAGATCACACAGGTAGTAAGGGACAGAGCCTGGATTAGAGAGAAGATTTTAACTCCAGAGCACAGACATTTATTGTTACGCCGTTACTACCAAAAAAAAAAAAAAAAAAGAATGGCCTTATTTCTCACTGGCTCTGCCAAGGGACTTGGAGGTGGAAGCACTGTTTACTGGAGCTGGTGATTAGTAATTTTGACTGAATATACTGGTCAAATAAGTGGTTAGACTGAAATTTGTTTTCATTTATCTAGTTTGAGTTTCCATTTTGAACTTATGGAATCCATTCATATATTTGAGGAAACGTGTAGACTCATACATTGTCTTGGTATAAAAACAACTGCTCATTAAAAAAGGTTCACTCTGACCCACAATTTTTTTTTTTTTTTTGCTATTGTTCTCTTTATGACCCCCTTAAAATTGTGTTAAAAATAGAAGTTCTGGAAAAGAATATGAACAAGGATTATATAGACACAGATATAGATATGACATAGATATGTGTGGTAGATAGAGATAGACAGAGATATAACTGAATCACTTTGCCATACACTAAAAACTAACACAGCATTGTAAATCAACTACATTTCAACAAAAATGTATCAATAAGAAAAGGAGACGTTTTAATATAAACTTATTGAGTACCTCCTATGTGCAAGGCACTGAGTAAACACAAAATTGAAGATTTGCTCTCCTCAAGGACTTCTGTGGTTAGGACGTGGGACATATTTGTCTGCTACCCAGGGGATTTAGGAAGAATTAAATGGGGAAATATGTGCGAGAGTTAGTGGGTACATAAGAATTGCAGTAGAAAGATCTGATGGGCATCGAAGGAAACTGATTAAAGCATGGATTCTACATAATTCATTTGTGGACGTTTGTTGAAGGAGTTTGATGCGGTTTCAATGGCATTTTTTTTTTTCATTTTTGCTAATAAATTCTCAACTAAAAATATTTTCACTCAAGGCTAGATGTCATGAGGAACAGCCACCCAAAACAATTTGATATTTGATTGCGTCTCTGTTGACATTTTGGCTCCCAACCTAGGTGTTTATTTAACGTTCCACATTTGGGGAACAAAGGGTGGTGTTGTTTTCAGAAAATTGTGAATGGCCGTTGTGGTCCCTTCTCTTTTAGAACATCAGAGTTGAGTCACGGCAATGACTCATGGGATAGCGGTAGGTTTCGTAGCCTTCAACTGTTTACTGTTTCTTTCCATAGTGTGTAAGGTTTCAGTTGGACTGGGGCAGCTCGCCCAGACCAGAGAGTAAGCATCTGAACCAGTCTGTCACTTCGCCATAATCAGCTGATTACGTCTTGAAGACGGTGATGCGTTAAGCGCCCCGATGAGGTCAGTCGCCAGCAGTTAGGTAACACTGGGGCTAGAAGCGAAATTGCAGGAAGGCATATCCTCGGTTACCTAAGGACATTCGTCAGCTAATGGACGTCAGCACGACAGCTTCTTTAGCAATCCTTTAGAGGTCTCAGAAAGGGTTATTTTGAACTTTGCCTCTGAACCTGCTGCTCATGAATGTGAAGGAAATGGTAGGGGATAGATGTTTCCGGTGCCCTGGAGGTGGAGTTCCAGGCCTGGAAGATGCCTCTGAAGTCGTGTCTTTTGAAGCTGTCCTTTGATACCTCCAACCTCCAGGCAGCTCTGGGCTGAGGGGTTTCCCTTTCCTGGTTCAGCCCCCACAAGAACTCAAGTTACCTTCAGAGGCACACACTCCATTTTTTGGCAGATTCCAACCGAAGCTGGTGGGCCCTATGTCATGCTGACATCTGTTCCCTGGACTTTTCACCCACCGGCCCTGCGTCTGCTATCTGGGATTACCAAGGGCCACTCCAAATGCAGCTCCACATGCATTTTAAGATGCGTTTATTTCCTTTGGAGTCTCCCCTTTCCCCAGCCTAAAACAGGGCCCTCTCACCTGTATCTGTTCCTCTGCAGGGTAGTGCGACCCCCTTCCTTGGGCCTCTAGAATGCTCCTGCCTTCCTAGCCCACCAGGTGCCACCCCTTTTTAATTTTGATAAGGTCTCCTAAAAGTGCTTATTTCACAAAAATATCCCTCTTCTAAAAATTCAAATAACTTAGATAAACAAATGCTTCTGCTGACTCAGAAGCCAGCTCACTCAGAATTGGAAGAGGGTCCACTCTGGCACAGTCAGCCACTCCTGCTCAGCTACTCCTGCCTTGGGACTGTGCTTGAACTTAAGCCTCAGTTTCCTTAGCTGATAAATGGGAATGTTGCCACTTCCTCCTTTGCAGAGTTGATGGGAGGTTTAGAGACATTATAAAGCCTTTAGAAGCACATTCGGCACATAAGAAGACGTCAATAAATGTAAGTTCTCATAAAACTCTTGCTTATTTTACTATTCTTCCGCATGTATGAATATGAATAAAAGTAGAGGTTAATTTTTCACCTAAGTTGTGTCACCCTCTAATTATTGTACTGTATATCTTTTTCTTTTTTCCACTTACCTTAGAAATCTTTCTGTGTAAACATCTATCTCATCCTTTTTATCAACTATACGAATGGACCATAATTCATATATACCTTCTCTTGATGGACAGATTTTTTTTAATGTTTTTGTTTGATATTACTCAGTAGAAAGAATTCAACTATACCCGTACAAAAATGGACATGGGGTATGAACATAAGCAGGCAGCTAATAATAGAGAACTTACAAGTATCTATTAACGTGAAAAAATATCATTAACCTACTAGTAATTAGAGAAACTTTAAAAACTTGTAATGAGCTGTGATCTTTTTTTTGTTTCGTTTTGCCCGTGTGATTCATGATGTTGGAAAGACTGTTGGCATCCATTGCTGGAGAGCATGTTGTCAGGTATATTCTGTTCTACGCTACGGATAGGAATGAGAGTTATTTCAGCCTCTCTGGATAAAAGTGAAAGCTTTTCTTATTGATCCATAGACGCTCCTTACATATTACATATATTGAGAATTTGCTATTGGTATTACAAGTATTTCTCTTACTCTTAAATTTCTCTTTTAATTTTGGAAAATCTAAGTTTTATTCTAAATATATTTTTAACAGTTACTAGGGCCGGTTTACAGGATGACTTTTACATTTGAGGCCTTTTTAAAGAAGCTTCTCTCTCCTAATCTTGCAAAAACGTAATTTATTTCCTATTCAGGCATCTTAACAATCTATTATCACACATCTGGCCTTCTAACCCATTAATTGTTCCTTATATGCATGAATTGGCAGTGACCTTGCATTATTTATTCAATGGGTAGTGATTGTTCTGAAACCACTCATTGACTGTTCTACTGCTTTACTTTTGATTTAAAATATCATTTTTATCACATATGTGACTTTCTACAGGTATGTACTACTTTAAATTTTCCCATATAGATTCATAAGTGATATCAATTCATAGCTTCACAATTCTGTTCATAGTTACTTTCCACATCTCCTTTGAATACAGAATTCTATGTTTGCTTCATAGAATGAGTGGGATGCTTCCATTTTTTTTTTCTCTGTTCTGGCATATTTAGTAAACCAAAAAAATGACTTCTTCTTTGATGATTGGAACTATTTATCCATGGGCCATTGGTCAAGGAGTTTTTAAAATCCATTTTATTGATGTACAATTGATATATGATGCATTTTGTCTACTGAGTCTTGAAGTATTTAAAAACTCACATAAACATCAATACAATCAAGATGAAAATGAAAATAAAAATTTTTCTTACTCTGAAAGTCTTTCTTATGTCCCTTTGTAGTTAATCCCTCAACACCTGGCTATTCTTATCTGCTTGTTATAGCTTCGTTTTATGTTTTAAAGAGTTTCATATAAATGAAATAATAAAAGATACACTCTTTTGTGTCTGGTTTGTTTCACTCAGCATAATACTTTTGAAGCTCATGGATGCTGTGGCTTATGTTAATAATTCATCTATTTTCATTGCTGAATATTATTCTATAGCATGAAAATACCACTGTTTCTTTATCCATTTACCTCTCGACGGACGTCTGTGCTGTTCAGTTTCAGGTTGTTATGAATATGGCTGCTATAAACATCGGTATTCAAGTTTTGCATGCCCTTGTGTTTTCATTTCTTCTGGACAAATGCCAGGGTGTAGGATTACTAGGTCATTTGCTAAGTTAGTGCTTTCCTTCATATGAAAATATCAAACTATTTCCCAAAGTTTTCCACATTTTGCATTTCCGTCAGTATTTTATGCAAATTCCAGTTGTTTCACATCCCTCCCAATAATTCATCGTGTCAGATTTTCTTTTTTTAACTTTAGCTCTTCTCTCGGGTATGCTGGAGTATATGATTGTAATTTTAGCTTGCGTTTCTTTGATGCCTAACCATATTGAGCACGCTGCATATTTTGTTCTAGGCCATAGGTACATTTCCCTTTGAGTATGTCTTTAAATCTTTCCCTTTTTGTTTTCCTGTGTTATTTATTTTCCTAATGGTTAGTGGTAAGTGTTATTTGTATATTTGGAATATGAGTCATTTGTCAGATATGTGTACTGAGAGTATTTTCTCCCAGTCTGTTGATCACATTTTTATTTCCTTAACTGTCTTCCAAAGAGCAAAAGGTTTTAATTTTGAGGAAAGACAAGCACTATGTGAGAGATGGTTTTTAAATATTTTTAACATTTCTGATAATTTATTTCACTTCCTAAGTTAATTTTGCAATTTATGTTTTCCTTGATAATTAGTCACTGCATTAAGCTTTCCAAATTATAAAAAAAAGTTTATAAGCTAATTTTAAAATTGTCTCTGATTCTACAATTTTATGCAGTCTTGTATTCTTGATGTTGCTTATTTTTATTTTATTTTATTTTTCTTTATTATAGATTCCCCCCCCCAAAAAAAAACCCCATTTAGTTGTTTTATCAGTCCTTTCAAATAATCTGCTTCAGGTTTTATTCATTATACCCTCTATTTTATTTGTCTCCTATGCAAAATAATTCTGCTTTTAGATGGATTTATTCTTTTCTTGTAATTTATTTAGATTAATTTTAATTCACCTTTTTTCCAATCTTTGTTTCATAATAAATGTATTTATCACTAGAAAATATATCTTTGGCCATATCTTCTGGGATTTATTATTTATGTAGGTTTTTTTTCATTTTTATCCATTTCTAAAATGTATTTTTTTTCTATTTTAATATCACTATTGACTCAAGGTATATGTAGAGGGGTATTTTTCAGTTAAATGTGAGACCATCTTAGCATGATTTTCCCTATTGTTCTTATTTTTTAAAATACTACAACCAGATATTTTTCTTCCTACTTTTTGCTTCTATGAAGATATTACTATCTTATTCGATGCATCCTCTATGGTCAATTTTAACGTCTGTGTCAGGAAAGTTTGAAAGATTTGTACTTTTCCATTTGGCGTGGCATGTTAATGCTGCATTCATTTTTTAAAAATATTGTCACATATTTTGTTTACTTAATGAGACATTTGATCTGAGAGAGGTATATTAAAAATATTTTATCATAACATAATAGCGGAATTTTTAGTTTGTCTTTTCATCTCCAATAGGTTTTCTTTTTTTTTATGTAGATGGAGTTTCTTTAGTACATGTGTGAATGTTCTTCTTGATGGAGTATAATATGTAAGAATATTGAAATCTCATTTGGTCCTATTTAATATTTTTGACTTAGATTATTGTGTTGTCTAATGTGTGTTTTTCTGCATCTCTTTTATTTAGGCATTTGTTAGTTTCTCTTTCTCCATCTGTCTGCTTTCAGGCTTTCCCTGTCATTTTGTTTTAGGAGTAGTTCTTATAAATCTAACATATTTGGATTTTTCTTAAATTTCTCTTTTTTAAAAACTCAATCAGAAAATCTCTTTTCAGGATCCTCAAGGCAGCAAGAGAAAAACAGAATGTTACCTACAAGGGAACCCCCATAAGAATATCAGCTGATTTCTCTACAGAAACACTACAGGCCAGGAGGGAATGGCAAGAGATATTTAAAGTGCTCAAAGGAAAAAATATGCAACCTAGAATACTTTATCCAGCAAGAATATCATTTAAAATAGAAGGGGAAATAAAAATTTTTCCCAACAAACAAAAACTTAAAGAATACAGCAACACAAAACCCAGGTTAAAGGAAATATTGAAAGGGCTTCTCTAAACCAAAAAGAAAGGAAGGAAAGGGAAGAAAAAAGAAAAGGAAAAAAAAAAAAAAAGAAGAAGAAGAAGAGGAAGAACTAGGACTGAGGAAGATGCAATCAGAGAGCAGTCACTCAAATAAGCCAGCATACAGATTTAATCATGAACATGCTTCAAACAAAATAAAATTAAAAAGAAAAAAATAAAAGAGTCATCAAAACCATAAAATGTGGGCAAGGGATGTTAGGAGGTAAATAATCCTTTTTGTTTGTATGTATGTCTCTCTTCTTAATTTTAATATAATAATGAAGTGTTTGAACTTACAGGACCATCAGGCTAAAACACACAATTATGGGAAGGGGTTAGCATACTTAAAAAACAGGGCAACCACAAGCCAAAACCAAATATTGCATTTGCAAAAAATGAAAAAAAAAATACACTCAAGCAGATAATAACAGGAGACCATCCAACCAAAAAAAAAAAAAAAAAAAAAAAAAAAAAAAAAAAAAAAGAAGAAGAATGGAGAACCATAGAATCAACTGGAACACGAGGATCAAATGGCAATAAATAATCATCTATCAATTATCACCTTAAATGTCAATGGACTGAATGCCCCAATCAAAAGACACAGAATGGCTGAGTGGATAAAACGGCAAAAACCTTCAATATGCTGCCTACAAGAAACTCACCTTAGGACAAAAGATACATATAGATTGAAAGTGAAAGGCTGGGGAAAAGTATTTCATGCCAATAGACATGACAGAAAAGCAGGAGTTGCAACGCTCATATCAGACAAAATAGACTTTAAAACAAAAGACATAAAGAAAGACAAAGAAGGACACTATTTAATGATTAAGGGATCCATCCAAGGAGAGGATGTTACTATCATCAACATATATGCCCCAAACATAGGAGCACCCAGATACATACAACAAATATTAACAGACATAAAGGGAGATATTGATGAGAATACAATCATAGTAGGAGACCTTAATACCCCCCTCACATCAATGGACAGATCCTCTAGACAGAAAACCAATAAAGCAACAGAGATCCTAAAGGAAACAATAGAAAAGTTAGACTTAATTGATATCTTCAGGACACTACATCCAAAAAAATCAGAATACACATTCTTCTCAAATGCTCATGGAACATTCTCAAGAATCGACCACATATTGGGACATAAAGCGAATCTCAATAAATTTAGGAGCATAGAAATTATCTCAAGTATCTTCTCTGACCACAATGCCATGAAATTAGAAATCAACCATGGGAAAAGGAAAGAGAAAAAACCTACTCCATGGAGACTAAACAACATGCTACTAAAAAACCAATGGGTCAATGAGGAAATCAAGAAGGAAATTAAAAACTATCTTGAAACAAATGATAATGAAGACACAACCTCTCAAAATCTATGGGATGCTGCGAAAGCAGTGCTCAGAGGGAAATTTATAGCAATCCAGGCCTTTCTCAAAAAAGAAGAAAGATCCCAAATTGACAACTTAACCCTCCACCTAAATGAATTAGAAAAAGAAGAACAAAGAAGTCCTAAAGTCAGCAGAAGGAAGGAAATTGTAAAGATCAAAGAAGAAATCAATAAAATAGAGACTCAAAAAACAATAGAGAAAATTAATAAAACCAAGAGCTGGTTCTTTGAAAAGGTGAACAAAATTGATAAACCCCTGGCCAGACTCACTAAAAAGAGGAGAGAAAGAACCCAAATCACCAAAATTATAAATGAAAAAGGAGAAATCACAACGGATACAGCAGAAATACAAAAAACCATAAGAGAATACTATGAACAACTATATGGCAATAAGTTTGACAATCTGGAAGAAATGGACAATTTTCTAGAATCTTACAGCCTGCCAAAACTGAATCAAGCAGAAACAGACCAACTGAACAGACCAATCACTAGAAATGAAATTGAAGAGGTCATAAAATCACTCCCTACAAATAAAAGCCCAGGACCAGATGGCTTCACAGGTGAATTCTATCAAACATATAAAGAGGAATTGGTGCCCATCCTCCTTAAACTCTTTCAAAAGGTTGAAGAAGAAGGAATACTCCCAAAGACATTCTATGAGGCCACCATCACCCTCATTCCAAAACCAGGCAGAGATACCACCAAAAAAGAAAACTATCGCCCAATATCATTGATGAATATAGATGCAAAAATTCTCAACAAAATCTTAGCCAACCGAATCCAACAACATATCAAAAAAATTATACACCATGACCAGGTTGGGTTCATCCCAGGTTCACAAGGATGGTTCAACATACGCAAATCAATCAACATCATACACCACATTAACAAAAAAAAAGTCAAAAATCATATGATCATCTCAATAGATGCAGAAAAAGCATTTGACAAAGTTCAACATCCATTCATGATCAAGACCCTCGCCAAAGTGGGTATAGAGGGAACATTCCTGAATATAATCAAAGCCATTTATGATAAACCCACAGCAAATATAATCCTCAATGGGGAAAAACTGAAAGCCTTCTCACTCAAATCTGGAACAAGACAGGGATGCCCACTCTCACCACTGCTCTTCAACATAGTTTTGGAAGTCTTAGCCACAGCAATTAGACAAACAAAAGAAATCAAAGGCATCCATATAGGAAGAGAAGAGATCAAACTGTCACTGTATGCAGATGACATGATTCTATACCTAGAAAACCCTAAGGACTCAACCCCAAAACTCCTTGAACTGATTAATAAATTCAGCAAAGTGGCAGGATATAAGATTAACATTCAGAAGTCAGTTGCATTTCTGTATACCAGCAATGAAACATTAGAAAAGGAATACAAAAATACGATACCTTTTAAAATTGTACCTCACAAAATCAAATACCTCGGAATACACCTAACCAAAGAGGTAAAGGACCTATATGCCGAGAACTATAAAACCTTAATCAAAGAAATCAAAGAAGATGTAAAAAAATGGAAAGATATTCCATGTTCCTGGATTGGAAAAATCAATATTGTGAAAATGGCCATCCTACCCAAAGCAATCTACAGACTCAATGCAATCCCTATCAAATTACCCAGGACATTTTTCACAGAACTAGAACAAACAATCCAAACATTTATATGGAACCACAAAAGACCCAGAATCGCCAAAGCAATCCTGAGAAACAAAAACCAAGCAGGAGGCATCACTCTCCCAGACTTCAAGAAATACTACAAAGCCACAGTCATCAAAACAGTGTGGTACTGGTATCAAAACAGACAGACAGACCAATGGAACAGAATAGAGAATCTGGAAATTAACCCTGACACCTATGGTCAATTAATCTTTGACAAGGGAGGCAAGAACATAAAATGGGAAAAGGAAAGTCTATTCAGCAAGCATTGCTGGGAAACCTGGACAGCTGCATGCAAAGCAATGAAACTAGAACACACCCTCACACCATGCACAAAAATAAACTCCAAATGGCTGAAAGACTTAAATATACGACAGGACACCATCAAACTCCTAGAAGAAAACATAGGCAAAACACTCTCTGACATCAACATCATGAATATTTTCTCAGGTCAGTCTCCCAAAGCAATAGAAATTAGAGCAAAAATAAACCCATGGGACCTCATCAAACTGAAAAGCTTTTGCACAGCAAAGGAAACCCAAAAGAAAACAAAAAGACAACTTACAGAATGGGAGAAAATAGTTTCAAATGATGCAACTGACAAGGGCTTAATCTCTAGAATATATAAACAACTTATACAACTCAACAGCAAAAAAACCAATCAATCAATGGAAAAATGGGCAAAAGACCTGAATAGACATTTCTCCAAAGAAGATATACAGATGGCCAACAAACACATGAAAAAATGCTCAACATCGCTGATTATAAGAGAAATGCAAATCAAAACTACCATGAGATACCACCTCACACCAGTCAGAATGGCCATCATTAATAAATCCACAAATAACAAGTGCTGGAGGGGCTGTGGAGAAAAGGGAACCCTCCTGCACTGTTGGTGGGAATGTAAACTGGTACAGCCACTATGGAGAACAGTTTGGAGATACCTTAGAAATCTATACATAGAACTTCCATATGACCCTGCAATCCCACTCTTGGGCATCTATCCGGACAAAGCTCTACTTAAAAGAGACACATGCAGCCGCATGTTCATTGCAGCACTATTCACAATAGCCAGGACATGGAAACAATCCAAATGTCCATCGACAGATGATTGGATTCGGAAGATGTGGTATATATACACGATGGAATACTACTCAGCCATAAAAAAGGATGACATAATGCCATTTGCAGCAACATGGATGGAACTAGAGAATCTCATACTGAGTGAAATGAGCCAGAAAGACAAAGACATATACCATATGACATCACTTATAACTGGAATCTAATATCCAGCACAAATGAACATCTCCTCAGAAAAGAAAATCAATCATGGACTTGGAGAAGAGACTTGTGGTTGCCTGATGGGAGGGGGAGGGAGTGGGAGGGATCGGGAGCTTGGGCTTATCAGTCACAACGTAGAATAGATTTACAAGGAGATCCCGCTGAATAGCATTGAGAACTATGTCTAGATACTCATGTTGCAACAGAAGAAATGGTGGGGGAAAAACTGTAATTGTAATGTATACATGTAAGGATAACCTGACCCCCTTGCTGTTCAGTGGGAAAATAAAATAAAAAAAAAAAAAAAAAAAAAAATTAAAAAAAAAAAAAAAAAAAAAAAAAAAAAGAAAATCTCTTTTCATAGAAGGGTTTGATCCATTCATATTTTTTGTAATTACTGGTGTTTTACATATTGATGCTCCTAATTTCTATTTATCCTGTTTTCTTTTTTCTTTCCAAAATTTGTTCGCTTTTCTAGTTTTGTATTTTTCTTTACATTGCTTTCTTTTAGGTATTAGAAGATATGTGTATCCTACTCTAAGCAATTATTGATAAAGAAATTAACAACAACAGGTTAGACTACATCAGATTATGGCAGTTCAGGAGCAGAATTTTAAAAACAAAGAAATACTGTAGCAATTGGAATCCCAGTAAGACACTGACTAGTAAGAAAACCAAAGTTAATTTTCATTAATTTATTCACACAAAAGTATTTGTTGAATATCTACTATGTACCACACTCATCTCTAAGTTCTGGGAGGTGAAAGACCTTAAATAAGATATGAAGCTAGTTTTCAGGGAAACTGCTGACATGCAAGAAGCAGAAACAGAAGCATTCTGGTTTTCTCAGTGAATCCCAGCGTTAGGTATAGGTTATATAAAATCATCGCCCCATCAAGGTAGAGAATGGAAAAAGTGGGAGGTGAACAGGGGACAGTATAGTGAGAGAGATGGGGGGGTAGTACCTTCCCTGAGCCCTGAGTACGGTATGTATAAAGATAGATGAGCAGTGACATGGGGCTGGATCATGCTTGAAGTGGAAACTTCTAGGCATCAAGCCTAGAAAACAGGCAGATCACCGTGACCTGAAATCTTTCCAACAATAAGGACATGATGTGGTTAAACCCTAGTGTCAAGTGTAGGGATGGAGTAAGCAGCACTGAACCAAGAAGAATCTTCTCAGGGTCAAATAGCACTGGAGTCAATATTTGGCCTCCTCTTTGGGAGGGAAAAATAAGAATTTGGAGCTTCTGCGCCTTTTGAGCTAGTCGTCACTAACAGGAAAAAGTAACGAAAGGAACTCATACTTTCCAGAACCTTCTATTTTGCTGTCATTCTCCATACAATATCCCACTGAATTCCTCCTTGACAACTGTCTCTTTGTTGACCTTATGTCACTTTGCAGATTAGGAATCTGAGATTCAGAGAGGTGAATAAAACCATAAAACTCAAGAGTAGGGGGACAGGAAGTGACTGTCACACTTTAGACTCAGACCTCCTTGGCCAGTGGGATGTGTGTTTTTTGAAAGGGAAGCTTTCTGTTTCTTTAAAAACCTGTGATGCTTACTGCCCACACTGTCCAAGTAACTTAGACAGTAATGGTCCTGCAGGTTTTCAAACAGACTGTAAGTGTTGCCAGAGCAGGCCTCCTGGAGAAAGGTTGGGGCAGGGTGAGTGCTGTCCACGTGGCCACAAAACCACAAATGATTAGGCTTGTGCCAAACCTCGCATGCAGTCCCATTTATAACCACCTGCCGATGAAAGAACCACAGAGGTACAGGCCACAGAGTAGCAGGCCTTAGCCAAGGAGGGCCCCATTTCTGTGAGCTTCCAGCTCTGGCACTGAGTACCCAGAACCAGAGGTTTCCATTTTTCCATTTTGAGGGGCTTATTTAAATCCCCCACAAATAAGAGAGCACCTTGGCCCTGGAGGAGGGCTCTCTGCCTCCCTTCCTTGCTCTGTGCTCTCCTTGAGGCCAGAGTTGTATCTCCATCACCCCAAAGATTACCCAGACTTTAGCAGGTGCCCAAGACACCAGGTCAAATGAATGTGTGATGGAGCTCCTGTGGTGGCTCAGCAGGTTAAGAACCTTAACGTCCACGAGGATGCTGGCTCCATCCCTGGCCTTGCTCAGTGGGTTAAGGATTGGGCATTGCCGCGCGCTGTAGCAGCGTAGTTCACAGATGCGGCTCAGATTCTGCACTGCTGTGGGTGTGGTGTAGGCCTAAAGCTGCAGTTATGATTTGATCCCTACCCTGGGAACTTCCAAATGCTGCAGGTGTGGCCCAAAAAGGGAAAAAAAAAAAAAAAAAAAAAAGAATGAGTGAAAACTAAAGAACACTAAACTTCTAAAACTCTGGACTCTAGTTTTCACTGCCCAGGCTTCTGTGGCTGCGTGAGGCGGGAGAGTGATTCCCTTCCTTCTTTACCCACAGTCTGTCCACCTTCTCGCTGTACAAGTCCTATGGCAGTGGGGTCTGACCCCTCCCAAGTAGCTGCGGTAGGTGCTAGCGGCAGAGCAGCTTGAAGCTGGATCCACGAGATGTGGGGGTGGATTCAATTCCTTGGCAGTTTGTGCTTCCAATTACCCCATGGCCTGGAAGGGACAGAAGAGAAGCCAGGGCAATTTTTCTGTTGATTAAGAGTCTTTGTCTTTACCATGGAACTTTGCCTCTTAAGATGAAGGTTTTCTTTTTTTCTTTTTTTTTTTTTTTTTTTTTTAGGGCCACACCTGCAGCATATGGAAGTTCCCAGGCTAGGGGTCAAATCAGAGATACAGCTGCTGGCCTACACCACGGCCACAACAACACAGGATCTGAGCCACGTCTGTGACCTAACCATAGCTTACAGCAATGCTGAATCCTTGACCCACTGAGTGAGACCAGCGATGGAACCCACATCCTCATGGAGACTAGTTGGATTCATTTCTGCTGCACCACAAGGGGAATTCCCAAGATGAAGATTTTCATGGTATGTTGGGGAGAGAGTTCCTGCTGCTAAGAACTGTAAGTCTTCATGCTTTATGACTAGGCATGAGAATGTTAAGTAACACCAGAAGAACTATTATGGAATTTAATGTGCTTTAATATTCTCAGCCACGTAAATCTGCTTGAGTTCCAATTACTACAGGGGTGTACTTGCCAGAGGATCTCAAAGCACCTTATAATTACGGGAATATTATTTTGTTCTCTATTATAAGAACCATCAAAAACATCTTTCAGAGGAACATTGCAGCTGGAGAAGGATTATGAATTAATAATAATAATATTAATAATAGCAATAATAACTAAAAAGACTCGGCAATTAGTCCGCCTGAATGATCACCATCACTTTCCAATCCACTTTTCCACTTGGGCTGCATGACAGCTCAATCGGTTAAGAATATTGTTCCCATCTTACAAATGAAATTAAGATGCTTAGAGAAATTATAGGTAAAGTAAGCCTGAGTCTTGGAAAATGTGTGCCTCTGATACACCCTGCCTAGGCAGGCAGAAGGGCTGTCTTACCCTGAAAAACACTCTCAAAATGTTAGAGATACCTACCCAGCCCCAACCCCCTCAAAAATGCCCATCACGCAGCACTAGCAAATCAGTGTTCCTGTGTGCTGAAGACTTCCCTGGCCTGTGAACACAACTTGGGGCTCTTTGAAATTATATACCGACTACCCACGACTGCGGTCTCCATCTCTCTCTTTTTGTTCCCACGTATTTTATCGGCGTCTAAGTGACTTAGAATGCTATGTGTTTCAGGTGTACAGCAACGTGAATCAGCCATACACATACATATATAGCCATTCTTTTTCAGATTCTTTCCCCATATAGGTTATCACAGAAAATAGATTTCTCGAAGCTATATAGTAGGTCTCCTTACCAACTTTCTTTTCTTTTCTTTTTCTTTCTTTTTTTTTCTTCTCTTCCCTTCCCTTCCCTTCCTTTCATCCCTCCCTCCCTCGCTTCCTTCCTTCTCTGAACTAGAACTCTCACTCACTCAGTCTCTTCAACAGACTCAGTTAATGGTCCTTGAGTCCCATTCAGGGCTCCGACATACCTGGGCTAGACTGATAGCAACAATGGTCCCAACCTCTCCCTTTCCTATATCCATGTCCCTGTGTCATGTGACTTTGAATCTCCTTCCATAAAAGGAGGAGCCTGTTTATCCATCCCTTGATTCTGGGCTGGCCTGAGCCTTGTGTTGATCAATAGGATATGGCAGAAGGGACTCTGATCCATTTCTGAGCTTGGTCATCAAGAGGCCTTGCATGTTGCCACCTCTTCTTTTGGAGTCAGCACAGATAGCCAGCTGGATGACAAAAGGAAGGTGGCATGCACTCCGATAGCTCAAGCCTGCAGCCTGACCACCAGTAGACACGTGAGAGAGGCCACTCCTGGCCAGCCGAACTCCAGCCAGACTCCTAGCTGACCACCAAAGGTGTGCAAGCCTAGCCAGGATGAGCAGAACTACCAGCTGACCTGCACCATGAGTAGTAAGAGATGGTGGTTGTTTTAAGCCACATTGAGTTTAGGGGTGTCATAGCCACACCCCCAATAGTCATAGCCAACTGATTCATCTCTTCCAAGTTACTGGGACTTCATTGCCCTTTCCTACAGTCTGGTCTCAGCCAGTCCTGGACCAGATGCTACAAATCCTGTTCCCTCCTCATTCCCTGGTCTCAACCTAGGCCACTTCCTTGGTGATGATGCCTTCTGCCTCCCCTGTCCATCCTCTCTCTGAGGAGGACATTCCCTGTGCAGCCCTGTGGTGATTTAGCTCTATGGCTTCCCTTCCCTTCCAGACTGAGCCCTTGTTATGGTAGGACCTGAGTTTCTTCCCTCTCCCCACCAGCAGTGTTGTCTGGAGCCGGCTGGAAGTGGGGGCCAGGAGTGAATGATGAAGCTGGCATTCCCTGAGCACCTGGCTTGAGCTCTACAAACCTTGTGTCACTTAACGCCGTGGGTCAAGTCCTAGGACCACACCCACTCTACAGATGAGGACACAGGCACAGTTAAACTGCCACCCAAGTTGTGTGCACAAGGACCAAGCTGGGCTTTGAAGCTGGACGGCTGGGCTCCAGAGCCCATGTTTGTAACTGTGAGTTCATGAATAAGTGAGTGAGACACCAAAAGGGACAGAGAGAGTGACTGTTTGCATGGAGGAGGAAATGAATGGATGCCACTGGATCTGCAATGATTGAGGGAAGGGATAAGCAGGTGGCACAGATGCACGGGCAGGCACGTGAGAGTGTGGATGCTCGGCTGGGGCCCTGTGCAGAGGCCTGCGTGACCCTGACCGTGACCCAGTGAGTCCCTGGAGGGAGACTTCCTGTCAGGCCCTGCACACTTGTGCAGCCTGCAGGACCTCAGGCCACCAGGCCAACCACATGTTGCTGTTGTCACCGCTCGTGCTGCAGGTTGGTTATCAGCTCCTGGAGCTGCAAATCCAGCTTCCTAAAATAGACCCAGACGCCCCACTGCACGGAGGCACGAGGGCGGCCGAGCCCCCTCCAGATGTGGTGAGGGGCACTTCAGAGGCTCATTATAATCAGCAGACGGATCTCGCTGTCTCCTCTTACTGCTCCTGACTGTCAACAAGGCCCTTGGCTTCCTCCCTCCCTGGGTCTCCACCAGCAGGAGGTTTAGCTCAAGGAGACTACATACAATGCTCCTTGGTTTCCTGGTTTTGCTGCCCCGCAAGTTCCACCTGTGACCTGATGATTCCCAGGTCTGTGGGGGATTCCTGTCACCTTTAACATGGGGGCCCAGCCCCTTGGTCCCTGACTCCTTCCTACTCCTTCAGCATCCTCCCCTCTCCGACCAGGGTGGAGCCAGGCACCAGGCTTCTGGAGTCCCCGTGCTCTCAGATCCCTTCACCCGGAATCTCATTTTATTTATCTTGTCTACTCCTGCTGCATGAAGATAGTCCCAGACCAGGGATTGAACCCCCTCCACAGCAGTGACAATGCAAGGTCCTTAACCCCCTAGGGCACCAGGGAACTCCCTCTCTTATTTTAAACGTCACTTGCAACCCCATCCACCCTTCCAGCTCCACTTTCTTGTGTCTGTTCTGGTCATTGCACTTCAAGCTCGTGTCTCTCCACAAACTCCAGGATGTTCAAAACGCATTCTCTGTACTGTCTGCCTTGTAGTTATTGATAACCTTACTTTACCTTCCATACTAGGACTGGGAGCTTCTTAGAGGCTTATTTATAGTTGTATTCTGGTCTGCTGATTGCTCTTGAATATGTACATTACAAGCTACAATTGCTGATCATTTTATTACAGGGATTGTCTTTTTTTAAGTTTTGCATTGACACCACCCATTCTGAGCTGATAGGCATGGTCTGAGCTTCTGCATCCACTTAAAGCTGTTTCACATCTTGGTTCTGCCGTTTGCTGTGTGAACACGGAGGAGTGACTTCACCAGAGTTAAATTCCCAGTTTAGCTGCTACACGCTGTGCAGTCTTGTGAACTGTGGAACCCTCTGCGTTTTGGGTTTCTCCTCAGCAAAATGAGAAGAGGGATATTTACTGTTGGGCACTGTTGCAAAAATTGAAAGTAAAACATGGAGTTCCCCTTGTGGCGCAGTGGAAACGAATCCAACTAGGAACCATGAGGTTGTCGGTTCAATCCCTGGCCTCGCTCAGAGGGTTAAGGATCCGGCCTTGCCATGAGCTGTGGTGTAGGTCACAGATGTGGCTCGGATCTGGCGTTGCTGTGGCGGTGGTGTAGGCTGGCAGCTGTAGCTCTGATTAGACCCCTAGCCTGGGAACCTCCGTATGCCGCAGGTGCGGCCCTAAAAAGCAAAACAAACAAACAAACAAAGTGCAGGTAAAATAAATGGAGCCCCTGATAATTGCCTGTCCTGTCCTGATGTTAGAATGACTGTGATTGTCCTGAAAACATTGTTCAAGTGCATCGACTGATTATTGAGGACCAAGCCCTGCACTGGCTTCGTATTCATGAACTTATTTAAAATCTATAACAACCCTTCTAGGCAAGCACTCTATTCCCACACTTCTAATTGTGTGGCTGGGACAACTGAGCATCAGGGGGTTAAGTGACCTGCACAAGTCTGACAGCCTCAGCGGGCGTCAGAGCATCACATCATACATGAGGCTGGACTTTAAATAAGAGGTTTTGGCCAGACGATAGCCCCGCATTAGAGACAACTTTCCTGTGGATGCAAAGGCATTTGCCAGACACCTGGAGTCGCCCTTCGTGCCTGTGGGGGTTCCCTTCCATTTCCCCACGCGTTCACTCACTCCCTGGTTGATTTACCACTTTGAGACTCGTGATAAAAGCACCTATTTCAGGCCAGCACTAATTTCAGGATGTCCGCTGATGCTGAGGCTGCTTACGTGATTCTCAATCGCTATTTCTTTTTTCTTTCAAAGTTGTTCACAGTTTGTTGAGAGGTGACATTCTCTTGTGATACTTTACTTTGGAGGCCCTTAGAGCTGCAAGCTTTTCACAGGAAGGAACCAGAGAAGTGACATTCACACACTCATTGATTCATTTATTCATGCCACAAAAATGCCTGGAGACCTTAGATCCTGGGGAGATAGAGGGGGATCTGGGAAAAGAACCGTCCTCCAGGGGATTCAAAGGCGTGTTAAAGGGACCAAAGCAAAGCAGGAGACTTAACTCAAGTAAATCCTCTGTACTTTTCTGAACATTCCAGAATAAGCTTCTGCTCTTGCATTAGGTAAGAGAGCTCTCATCCTAAATTATCTTGCAGAGGGAAAAAAAAGTGCATTTGTTTGTTCATTCATTCCTTTAGTCATGCATTCATTTGCTCACTCATTCGCTTGCTTGTCACCTGTCCTAGGTGAAGCCTTGTGCTGGGGTCTTCAACAGAGGACACCTGTGAACCACCCTCGAGGCACTGTGGCCTCCAGAAGATGGGCAGGGGACCAGCAAGCTGATGTGCCGGTGCTGTGTGACAAGGGCTCTACTGTGGGACCCAACAGGGAGGTATGGGCCCCTGAAGGAGGCCTGAGGCTCAGAATCCAGAAGGCTTCCTCCAAGTTGGGACCCCCAAGGTGAGCGAGTAGGGAAAAATTAGCAGGACTGACTAATGAGCTGGAGGATGGAAAGGATGAGAGGGGGCAAGGCTGTGAAGGCTTCCCTGCCCTCAGTACCTGGGAATGGCTGGGAGATAAATGGGAGAGGCTGGGTTTGATGTCCATCTCTGCCTTCCATAATGATGCTAATAAGTGACAACTCCGAAGTGAGGCAGACCCTTCTTGAAAGCCAGGCGTGAGAACATTAGCACAAGAAAAATATTTTACGCAAATAATATTTTTAGTCAACAAACTCAGGGTGCTCTTGGTTTGCACTTTCCAGAATGCACTCAGTGGCTTCTTGCTCTTGGCCAAGGAGTGTCCACTGCTAGCGATGTTGGAAGACCCTCTATCATGGGCATGGAGGCCTCGTATGGAATGTTCAGGAAGCAACAACTTCTTCATCAGCCCCTTAGACTGGAACATAGGAATTAGGCTGCAGGCCACCAGCCCCTCCCCACCACCAGCCTCTGCTAGCTTTCTTTCCATCCACCTCCTGGGTTAGCTCCAGTCTGTCCACCTGCTACTCTGTTGGATGACCAGAAGCTCATGTTATCCTGCTCCATCTCCCAGGAAAAGTTCTCTCAGAAAATTCTTTTTTCTGTGTTTCTACCTAAGCCTCATCATCATTACATTTTAGATTTACAGTTTCTTTTTTTTCTGGTTACAAAATGAGTATATGCTTATTGTGAAAAAATTCAGGAGACACAAAAAGTTCCAGCAAAAAAAAAAAAAAAATCTCTGAGAACATTCGCAACCACGGTCACATCCCAGCAGTTATTTTTAAGCCCTGCAGAATATTTCATCAGGCTAAAACCATAATTGACTTAACACCCCAATAGCACAAAGGTTATTTCCGATTGTTGTTTGACAATAAACCCACAGTCAACAGCTTCATGCCTGTAAATTTTTTCACACTTAGAGTAAAGAAAGATCCATTCAGGTTATAGTTTGTGGTGCACAAGAGAAAAACTGCAAGACAGCCTGGGAGTTCTCAGCAAGGGTCATCATTCCTCCAGTCCAGAGTGCATTCCTTTGATAATGAAAGGGAGAGAAGGCAGAAGGAAGGAAGAGGAGAAAGAGGGAGAGAGTGGAGAGGGGAGGGGAGGGGAGGGAATGGGAAGAGAGGAAAGCAGGGCGGATGAAGAGCTAGGCTGTGATTAACACCCCCAGCTCTGCGCCGGAGGAACTGGAATCTCTGCTCTGCCACTAATTAGCTGAGGAACCTGATCCCAGACTTAACCCCTGTAGGTTCCAGATCCCCTCTGTGTGAAGTGGGAGAGTCATCATATCCACATTAAAGGGCTGGCAAGGGTTTCGATGAGAAGAGAGCTAAGACGATGCAGAGCTAAGATGATGCCTGGGGCCATGTCTCCGCAAATACTCCGTGAAGATTAGCTGCTGCTAAGGCTAGCGACCCACTGCAGGAAAGTCAGAGGAGGGCTCGCCCCTCTCCAGCCCACAGCCTTCCACTGGGGTCTCCCTTCATGCTGTAAAGACTAGGCTCCCCAGGGCTGGCAGGGGCAGGAGTAAGTCTGAGGGCACTTGGAGCACACACAGCAGCCCCCACTTTAGCACAGCCTGCTAGAGACAGGCTGCCTGTGTGTGATGTCGGGATGTCTCCCCAGTTTTCTGAGCCTCAGTTTCCTCCTCCCTACAATAGGTGTGCAGCAGGGACTTAATCAAGGTGATTCGTTCGTTGGCTGAACAAAGTCCTTTGGAGGCTGCGGAGCTCTGTGCAAACAGAAGTAGGATGTGGTGGAGAGGTAGGGACCTGGCAGCCCGGGGCAGGTCACTCCCATCTCTGAGCCTCGCTTCCCTCTGAGAACAGGGTTTGTAACCTGCCTGTAGAGACTCTGAGAGGGTTACATGGGGTTCCCTGTGTCCTGCAGCCTGGAGGCCCCCAGCAGGGATCTGTGACCTGCTCCCCTTTCCTGCCCCCACCCCGCCCCCACTCCAGAGAAGCCCACTCTTTTCTGTGGTGTCTGGGGGCTGGCCAGGGATTTTTACAACTCTGGATTTGCTGTTGAGAGAAGCATCATTCTCCTTTGTCCTGGAGAAACAAGTACAGGCATCTAAGAAAAGGCGTGCACCCTTTCCAGCCTTTCTCCTTTCCACGCTGTGCTGGTACCAAGGACAGAAGTGTCAGGGGTCCTCTGATGGAGAGGCAACAAATGGCTGCAGTCTCATTCCCCAACCGACACATGGGGGGCGGGAGTAGGGTTGGCTCATCTCTGGCCACCTCCAGGGAGAGTTTGCTGTTGGCTCTGAACAAGGAAGTCCTGCGGGAGGAGGAGGTGGGAGGATGGTCACTTCCCCACATGGGGCCCCTCCCTGCTGCTCTCTGGGGAGGAAATCACCTTTCTTTCAAGGTGCATTAACTTTCAGGACATGAGACTTGACAGGGCCACAGGGTGGCCTGTCACCAGGCCCAGGCGAGAAGGAGATGGAGGGGACATCTCTGGCAGCTGCAGAGACAGCAACTTTTGTCTGGGGGAGGTTGGGGACCCACTGTGCATGTCGGGGGAGGGGGTTGGTGGGAGCGAGGTGGACTGCCCTGGGAGTCCCTTTTTTCTTCTTCCTGGGAGCAGGCGGGGTCAGGGCCAGGAGTGCTCTTCTCCGAGGAAAATAGGACACGACAGGATGGCAGATGGCAGGGCTCCCAGGGACAGCCCAGCCTGGCCTGGCTGCAGACAGGGATCCAGGACTCATAGACTTAGTCCAGCCAAGCAGCAAGCCCTGGGGAGGGGGCTGCAGGGCTGGGAATAAGGGGCAGAGGGTCTGCCCTGTATGATAGAAGGTTCCTGAGCACAGACCTTCTATCATGCTCTTTCAGTGCATTTTTAGAGCTTAATCCTTAGGAAGCATCCTAAAGTAGATCTGAACCCCATTTTTTCAGCAGTGAAACCAAGGCTCTAAAAGTTTTAGTAACTGGCCCAAGATTGCCCGGTAGTGCAGAGTCAGAATTTAGACCCAAGGTTCCAGAGGTAGCAATTTAGTGTCAGATACCAGACTTCTCCAGAGATTGATAGGACCTGTACCTGACCAAGCTGCCTGCTTGTCCTGGCCACCTGCCCCCAGGTCACACACATGGTCTGCCAGGAGTCCCTCTGAGGCCACCTGCCCTCATCTTGCCCCTTTTCAGGTGTCTGACCACAGGCAGGTCACTGCCCACCCCTGGTATCTGCTCCCTACCTCTTTACAAGATCCAAAGCTGCTGCCCACTCATAAAGTTGTTGTGGAAAATGCCCAGGACAGTGGACTGCAAGTGCTTAGCAGGGCGTGAGTGGCTCAAGGAGCCCTGGTCAGTTAGCCTGCTTTTCCTTCCTCACTGCTGGTGCAGGTTGAGCCCTCCAGGAAGCCAACCCTGAAGTGATGGTAGGGAGGGAAGAGGTGGAGTGGGTGGAGAGCAAAGTCCAGCTGCCACAGGACACCAGGACAGTCTTGGCTCTGGAACCACGAGGGCCTTCAGAGCTGCTCCATCCTTACTACCATGGACCGGCCATGGGGTGAGAACCAGTCCAGCGATGCTGGAACTGGTTGAGTTTCGTGGCTCTTGGCAGCAGAGGCAATTTCTGAAGAGCCCCCAGAACGCCCTGAAGCTGATACAACTGGAACTTCAGTTTAAAGGCGTCCGGGTGAGGCACCCAGAGTAAATAGTACCCTGTTGCCACGCCCCTGTCCCGAGTCCTCTTCTGACTGGCCATTGGCTCCCTCACTCTGAGCAGGCTCTGGCCCCCCATTCCTGCCAGCTGACAGGCTGATAGTCCATCCTCCCCCAGGCTTGTCGGGGCCCCTGCCTCCTGGCCCCCGGGTGAAGCAGGTGCTTCCTGTGACTTCCAAGCCATCTTCCAGAGTGATCCTCCCTCCATCCAGCATGTCTGCCCAGGCGCTTGAGCTCCTGGTTTTGCAGCAGCACCCCCACCCAGGCATCACGTGCTCTACATGCCCTGGTCTTCGCATCAGCCCGCACTCCTGAGGCCCCTGTGTGCCCCAGGGTCCCTGTGTAGCCGAGAACATGTTGGGAGGTATGCGTAGAAAGGCCCCACTTCCCTGTAGGTCTAGCGAAGACCACACACACCAGCTGGGATCCTTCTCCCTCCACTCGGGGAGATATTTCTTCCAACAGAAGTCACCCCCTTCCGTGCAGACAACCTCCACTGTCATTGGGAAGGATGAGGCAGGAACTAACATCAGGAACTAATGTTACTTGAAATGAAGAGCATTTTGGGCACCACTTGACAATGATGCCCTGGAGCAAGATGCCATGATGGCTCTGGAATAGTCACAGAAGGGGGAGAGGCAGGCTCTCTCAGTAGGAAAACAAACCTTGGGCCTCTTTCTCCCAGGAGCAGGCCTGGCTGTTGGGACTCTCGTGCAACCTAGAGAGTACATTTGGCAGCACCAGCTCTGTGTTGAGACCTCTCCGTGGTCACACCCGTTGCCTGGCTATTACTTTCCTGGTCTGGACAGAGTAGGCTCAGCACTTATCCTGCCTTTGACTATGGCCTGTTGTGTTCTCGAGCCTCAGATCCCATGACAGCAGCCCCCAGACAATCCTGTCTGTGTCTGCTCTGGGCCCCCTCCTGGGGACGGTCCCTGAGGTGTGCATTGCACTGCCCCTGGCAGGGAATGGGACATGGGCAGCCAGCTGTCCCCTGTTCTGAGCAGCTCCAGGGCTGAGCTGCAGGAGCACACTGTTGTCCCTTCTCCTTTCTGGATGCTCATCGTGACTTTCACCAGCAGTGTCTCCCTCTCCAGGTCCACCCCAGAGGGAGCAGAGTGGACTGGAAATTCTGAGTGAATAGGACTGGGTAGAGAATCAGAAGGACATGGTTGAAGTGCTCAAGTTTACTTACTGCTCGGACCTTCTGGCTTTATCCATGTGATGACTCCAATTCTCTTCTAATCCTAGCATCTTGTGAGTGTGTTCTGCCTAATTATGAAATACCAGCTCATTAACACTGAGCATCCATCCTTAATTCCACTCCAGGTATTGTAGGGTAGGGTACTACTCAAATCAGCTACCATCCCCCCAAACAATTTTGGTGTGTGAACAGCTCCTAACACAAGTGGAGGGCATCAATCACATAATTATGCTATTAGGTGGAGGGAACGTCATTGTGCCAGCTTACATTTAACCTACTTCTTAAGACTGTAGGACTGTAACCACAGCCACACACTGGCATTTGCCTGTGTGCATTCCTTCTATGCAAAAATCTGTAAAACTAATCCAACTGGCAAAGAAAGTTTTGTGCTAATAAGGTTGCTAATGGAGTTTAGGACTAGGATTTAAATAACTAACATTGAATGCAGAAAAGAAACATTTTAATTATTTAATAGGGCATGAAAAGGAATTCCAAAGTATTTCCACAGCAGCAATCCCGATGGGTATAATTTTGGTCCCCAAATTTTATTCTTATTCTTTGAAGATGATGGCCTGAACTTCTTATTTCATTGGATTAAAGGAATTGAAAATCTCGGGGGCGGGGGGGTAGTAGGGAGATACGCTAATTTGGAGACCAGCAGGGGAGGCTGTACCCCAATAAAGGGAGGCTTTTAGGGGGAAATGAGGTGTCCCAGAGAAGAGAAGGAAGAATTGAGATGCAGAAAATACGTTTGGGGACAACCCTTGGGTCCTTATAAATAATCATGACAATTTGCATCTCTGTGGTGATTCATAATTTATGGTGTACTTTCTCACTTTACTTTCTCTCCATTACTCATCCAAACCCTCTCCGGAAGTTGTTGTTATCTCTCTTGTATAGACAAGGAAACCGAGGCTCAGAAAAATTATGGGCTCCCTGGATAGTAAGCCCAGATGTCACCCCACTGTGCTCCAGGGTGTAGATAACTTTGGGGTCACCCTTTGAGTGCTGGCCCTGGGAGTTATCATTTCAGAATGGCAGCCAGGAAACAGAGCCCTCTTCCAAGGCTGTTCTTGGTACTTGTGTTTTCAGTATTAGCACATGGGTATGGGGCTAGGTTATGGCAGATGTCTGCTCATTAACACTGGAGATGGTGACCCTCCCTGAGCTGAGAAGGACCTTGATATCATCGGGAAGTCAGGAATCATATATGCCTTAGTTCCTGGGCCCTGCAGCATTTGGGTTTGGGCTTTTTGTGGGAGTCTGGCTTGCCTGTGCTGTTGCCATCCAGACACTGTGTTCAGCTGGCTGCCCCAACATGACCAAGTAAGAGTGTCCTCTGAAGCCATCTCAGAAAGGACAATTTCTGCACCCCAGTGAGTGAAGACCACACCTTCCCCACTGAAAACTCTGCTGCAGGAGCATGTTGATACAAGGTCCAGCTGAACTCTTGTGTGGTTTACTGTTTTAGAAGTAAAGCTTCCCCTTTGAGGGAGACATCCTATCTGCTGCTGGCCAGAGTTATTTTGTAGGTGACAAAGTCCTTTAAGCATCAAGTAATTCTTAATAATCGTCTTGAAAAGTTCAAGTAAAATCCTGTATTGAAATGTATATTAAAGTTAATGAAGTTAAAGTGCTTGACAAGATGCACTTTTGTTTCTATTGAATATGAAAAGTTGGAATAACTTCTATGAGGTTTGATCTTATCACACAACTAGTGCCATGGTTCCTTCTCTGTACAGCAAGAAAGAATAATCAGCAGGGTTATTCCAAAACACGTGTTCATCTACCTGTGACCTCACATCTTACTCCAGCAGTGAGTAAATGCTGGGCCAATCAGTCTGGATCCTCTATTCTCCATTGAAGCTGGGGGTGGACTGGACCTAGAGATGGTCATACTGAGTGAAGTAAGTCAGACAAAGAAAGATAAATATCATATTATAGCTTTTATATGTGGAATCTAATAAAAATGATAAAAAGGACCTTATTTAAAAAAAACAACAACAAAGACAAACTCACAGATTTCAAAACCAATCTTATGGTTACCACAGGTGAAACCACTGGGGTGGGAATAACACAGACATGCTACTGTATCTTGGGCACATATCTGAACAAAACTATCATTGAAAAAGATACATGCACTCCTGTGTTCATTGCAGAACTATTCACAATAGCCAAGATGTGAAAACAAACTAAATGTCCATCAACGGATGAATGGATTAAGAAGACGTGATATATACACACAATGGAATATTACTCATCCATAAAAAAGAACAAAATAGTGCCATTTGCTGCTACATGGATAGAACTAGAGACTCTTATACTAAGTGAAGTAAATCAGAAAGAGAAATCAAATACCATGTGATATCACACATCTGGAATTTAATATATGGCACGAATGAATCTTTCCACAGAAAAGAAAATCATTGGCTGGGAGAACAGTCTTATGGTTGCCAAGGGGGAGAGAGTGGGATGAACTGGGAGTCTGGGGCTAATAGGTGCAAACTATTGCATTTGGAATGGATAAGCAATGAGATCCTTCTGTATAGTGCAGGGAATTATATCTAGTCACTTGTGATGGTACATGATGGAGTATAATGTGAGAAAAAGAATGTGTATGTGTATATATATATATGTATATATAAACACACACACACACACACACACACACACATATATATATATATATATATATGACTGGGTCACTTTGCTGTACAATAGAAATTGACAGAACACTGTAAATCAACTATAATGGAAAAACATTTATAAAAATCTTTAAATCCAGAAAAAAAAGAAAAACATATAATAAAATAAATGGGAGTTCCCGTCGTGGCACAGTGGTTAATGAATCCGAAAATGAGGCTGCGGGTTTTATCCCTGGCCTTGCTCAGTGGGTTAAGGATCCGGCATTGCCATGAGCTGTGGTGTAGGTTGCAGACATGGCTCGGATCCCACATTGCTGTGGCTGTGGCGTAGGCCAGCGGCTATAGCTCTGATTATACCCCTAGCCTGGGAACCTCCATATGCTGTAGGAACCTGCCCTAGAAAATGGCAAAAAGACAAAATAAATAAATAAATAAATAAATAAATAAATAAAATAAAATAAAAGATGAACAAGAACTTACTCCATAGCACAGGAAAATCTACCTATATGGGTAAAAAAGAAGGGATGTATATTTATATGTATGCCTGATTCACTTTGCTGTACACCTAAAATGAATACAGCATTGTAAATCAACTCTACATCAATAAAATTAAATTTAAAAAAAAGAAGCTGGGGCAAACTTAAGAGAAAGAAAACCAGATGCTTTTATGTACATAAAAGGGACAGTTAATAGAGATGACTTAGTTGATGGTGTGAACTGGAGATGGGCGCAAGCCGCCTGCCTCTACACGGATTGAATCATGAGCCACTGCAGCTGCCAACCCACAACAGCCCCTGAAAGGAGCTCAGGGTGGAGACCAGGAGTGCGGCCCTCTGTGCTCTGGGAAAACTGGCAGAACAGGTCTTCAGATAGTTGGATATTGTCAGGAGAAGACTGTATGAGCCCAATTCTCGCATCTCCTCATATCTAGAAAAGCACTAAAATCCTTCATGGTGACACCTGCTCCTCATGACTAGCAGTACCCTTCACGAGACCAGCAGAAAACTTCTGTGAAATGCGTGCCTGGCTGCGTGGACCTCCCCCTTCACCAGAATCACATACACCCTGCCACACATTCCCCCGCCTCTCTGGAGTGTTATCTCGGAGCTCTCTAAAATGCTGCCTCCTGGGCTCTAGTCCTCATTTTTCTCCAAATAAAACTTACTCTCACCTTTCAGATTGTGCATGTTTTTAAAGTCAATGATGGTTTTATAATTTATGTTTTAAAATCCCTTCACAGAGGTGATGAGTTTATTCTATTTTGGAATTGGAAAGTTAAATAACACAAAAAAAGTCATAGGCTAAAAGATATCATGATTATGTCATTTTACCCGAAATGTTCCTTTAACAATTCATCTCAGAGTAAAAACTATTTCATGCTCTGTATACATTTTTACTTGGGATCGTGATCATCTTGGAGGAGTTGGAAACGCCTTTAACCTAGAATCACAACCCGCCTTACTTCCGAAATGTGGACTCTCAGAAGGTAGATTCTCATGTTGAAATGTGTCTGGAGAGTTTTTGCTGAGACATGTGGGCCAGCCCCCTGTTTAGAAGATGTTTTCTCATGTTGTCCCTGACTCTTCATGCTGTTGATTCTTCTTGTTACTCTAGAAGTGGTTAAGGTCCATTGTTTGGCGGTGACACACTGCCAGCACTGAGTGACACCCAGGCTGGTGAACCCTGAAATTCCTTCCAGGTTATTTAAGAAGAGACGACAGTCCATCTCCTGTAGATGGTCACTCAGAGCCTGTCTCCATCTGGCCGCGTCCCAGGCTCATTTTAATGACACTTATGCGCTCTATCCCATGCCCGAACCAGTGGAGCTTCCTGGTGGTCCCTTGTGCAATTCATACTTTTTCATATGTCTCTCCTTCTCTGCTCCTGCTGCTTCAGCCCCCAATTCTTTTCCTCCTCCTTGTGCTGAAGATCTAGCTCCTGAGAATTATCCAAGACAACTGTATCACTGCCTAGTTTCAGTTGATGGGGGAAGCGTCCCCAGCAGGGCTTTGATGCCACGTGATCCTGGCCAGTGGGGGACAGTGGAAATGCACCTTCACAGGCAGAGGACCCAGGGCTTCTGCTGGGAGAGATGAGCGTTCCTGCAGGCGGAGGGGTCAGGACAGAAAAGGCTGCCTCCTAAGGATGTGGCTTCCACCCTCGGAGGTCTTCAAGGGGCCTCCGAGTGATGGCAGAGGACGGGCATATGTGTGCAAGGAATGGACCCCATGAAGGGAGAGCCATATGGGCATTTCCTCATGGAGGTGAACTGAGTCGACTTTTCTGGACTGTTTTAAAGTTCACAAGTAAAAATAATTGCAAAAATAAAACAATAAGAAACAGAAAATGAACAACTTAAGATTTTTTCTACCCTTCCCCTCTATGCACAGTTCTATGCCCTCTTTCTACAGATATCAACCTGAGCAACAATTTAATATTCAAAGTGTCATGTATTTAGTATGGAGATTTATATATATATATATATGTGTATATATATATATATATATTTTTTATGGCTCACCTGAGACAAATGGGAGTTCCAGGGCTAGGGGTTGAATTGGAGCTGCAGCTGCCAGCCAGACCTACAGCAACACCAGATCCTTAACTCACTGAGGCCAGGGACCAACCCACATTCTCATAGACACTATGTAGGGTCCTTAACCCAATGAGTTACAGTGGGAATCCAGTATGAACATATAAACACACATTTATATGTATGCTAAGTGCATAGATAATGTAATATAATCCATGTTAATGTAATATAGAACATATAATTTGTCTTTTATCAATATCTATATAGATACCTATCTCAATGCTAACTTGGATTTCTCATTATAAATATTTTCCCTTACATTTCTTTTTTCACTTAATAATGTGGACTTCTTTCATATCATTGGCTATGAAGCACTTTTTTTTTTCCTGACTTTTGTCTTTTTAGGGCTTTACCCACGGCATATGGAGGTTCCCAGGCTAGAGGTTGAAACGAAGCTGTAGCCGCCAGCCTATACCACAGCCACAGCCCCGCCAGATCTGAGCCATGTCTGCGACCTACACCGCAGCTCACAGGCCTTGCCGGATCCTTAAACCACTGAGTGAGGCCGGGGAACCAACCCCCAACCTCCTGGTTCCTAGTCAGACTCATTTCCACTGCACTGAAACAGGAAATCCTGAAGCACATATTTTAATGGCAGAAAAAATTCCCATAGTTTAGACTGAAGTAACCATTCCCCAACCTTCTAATTTTTGTTGTTCTACAAATATTGCTAAAACTATCATCCAAATATTGGTAGTTCCCGATGTGGCTCAGCAGAAACAAACCCGACTAGTATCCATGAGGATGCAGGTTCTATCCCTGGCCTCACTCAGTGGGTTAGCAGTCTGGGGTTGTGGTGAGCCACAATATTGCCCTATAGGTCACAGATGTGGCTCAGATCCTACATTGCTGTGGCTGTGGTGTAGCTGGAAGCTGCAGCTCTGATTTGACCCCCTAGCCTGGGAACTTCCATATGCTGCACCTGTAGCCCTAAAATAAATAAATAAATATAATATATATAATAAATATATATAAATAAATATACATATATGACAAGTTGCATTTTTCAAATGTCTGAGCATTGTTAAAGTCCAAAGAATACACTTGCAGATCTGATTTGATCCCTAGCCTGGTAACTTCCATATGCTGCACCTGTAGCCCTAATAAATATATATATATAAGTTTATATATGACAAGTTGCACTTTTCAAATGTCTGAGCATTGTTAGACTCCTAAAAATACATTTGGAGTTCCCTGGTGACCTAGAAGGTTAAGGATCTAAGGATCTGGTGCTGTCCCTGTTGTGGCTCAGGTCACTGCTGTGGCATGGATTCAACCCTGATCCAAGATCTTCCACATGCCTGTGGGCACGGCCAAGAAAAAATACCCTCTCTAGGTCAAAAGTATTCATCTTTTTAATTGGTAGAAAAAAGTCAAATGGCTCTCACAAAATGGTATCAGTTTTCACTCCAGTCAAGTTTGGTAGAAAATGCCTGCTTTTCAACATTTTTACCAATTATGTTTAAAAGAAAAATAGTTTGCAATCAGAGCAATTTCACCTCAATTTAAAATTTTTCATTCCCCTGATTAATAGTAAGTCTGTACAGTGTCTTATGGACATATAGGCTAATTGCCTTTTTTTTTTCTTCTTGAGTTAGAATTTTTGAACACTTTTTAAATTTTTACTTGTCTCTTATTAACTCTATGTATGGATATAAAGAGTTCCTATACTTTACTATTGGGAAAATACCTGTTTTATTATTTTCACCTATAGGTGTTCCTTAAAGAAATGACAGATATTTCTCCAAATCTTGTCCCCACCCCCAACCCCCTCTTTCCATCAAGCTGAGTGCCAGCTTTGGCTCTTAGCATCCAGGCTCTCCCTAATCCCATGGCTGGGAGGATGTTATGTGTTCCAGGCTCAGGGAAGAAACTGTGCCAGGTGATGGGTGCCCTCCCTAAACAGGTCTTTGATTTCTACTCCTGGGCCCACTGAGGCACTTAAGCTGAATTTGTCTGATGAGGCAGGGCATCAAAACTTTGATGTTTTGAGAACTCAAGAGGAGAAAAGTTCAACCTGAGAAGGGGAAGGAAAATGGCCCCAGAACAGGGGTTACAGGCATCTCCATGGTGAGAACCTGAGCTGGGAAGACTGGGGAAGGGGATGCAGGATGCGTCAGTGCAGGGGAGGCCTGAGCCCTTGCTTGCACAGCAGCAGGGAGTGGTCTAGAAGTCACCTGTCCCTGGGCTGGACCGTGCTGACCTGAGCCAGGGACGGGGCTTCAGCAACCAAACCAGCCCATTTCCCAGAACCTTCTGACTGATGTTACAAATATCACTAACCTACATGGGGGTGGCAGCCAGTGACTTCACTTCTCAAGCACAAAGAGTCTGACTCATTAGGAAATCTGCAATTGGACAGGACATTATCTCTTGTTCCATTTTACGCAAGTTGCAAAGACGTACATTCTTTGAGAGAGTCGTTTGCTCATTTCTCCACTCAGAAATATTGCAGCAGAGCTTTGATACTTCTCAAGGTAGTGACAGTAAGGACGAAGGAAGGATCAACACCTCCTGGTGAGGCCGCGGTGGGGGCGGTGGTGAGGGCTGGGGTGGGAGACAGGGCTGGCCTCAGAGACACAGCAGAACAACATGGGGCCAGTGGAAGAGGGTGAGGCTGGGCAGAGAGGCACATTTGTGCTGCTATCTTCCTTTGGCTCAGAAAGCCAGGACAAAGCCCATATTGTGCAGAGGTCAGGCTGCCACAGTGGGAAGCAGTGCTGTGAGGGAGACAGAGAAGGAGCATCAGCGGACAGAGCCTGGGCTGATGCTCTGGATGGAGGCTTGACACCTAGACCTGGGGACAGAGGAAGGAGAGGGAGGCCACACAGAGGCAGAGGGACACAGAGGCAGTCCCAGAGGAGGGGAAATGAAGGAGAGGATGACTGAGATGGAGAAGGCAGAGAGAACAGGAGAACAGGAGCCTGGATGGAGGTGGAGTAAACCAAGGGAGACACTGAGCAGGACTCTGAAGAGGAGGAAGAATGGGATGGAGACCTCAGGGGACAGTGGGGCAATGTGGCTGCCGTCTCCTGGTGACAGTGTCCCCTCCCTTAGCCCTGCTTCCAAAACCCTGTTCCTCCCGCTCCCCCGCACTGGGAGCTGGTAGAGGGATGAGTGGGAACAGCCAGCCCAGGGGGTGCTGGTGGGAAGACCAGCCGGACCTCTTCTTGGGCCACGTTGGCTGGGATGGGGGCAGGAAGCACTCGCTGCCTTCCGAGGCTGAGAGAGGTGAGGGATCAAGGACTTCTGAGGCGAAACAGAAGCAGGAGTCTGAAGTTTGCATGGCTGGTCCAGTCTGGGACATTAATTGGAGGTTAACATAAGACACGCGAAAGGTGCAGCACTTGCCTGGCTCGAGCAGGTCCCCCGGGGCCCTGGAGATGCGACATGCTTTTTATGCCAGTTGCGCATGCGCTCGCGCAACCCCGCGCATGACCACCTGCCTCCAGAGCACCGGAAACTGCGGTGGACACCCTTGATCTCAAGTGAGCATAGGGGCTGGCTGCAGACTCCAAGGCGAAGGGCAGGGATGCTGCCGATTTGGGACAGGACCCTACGGGGATGTAGGGAGGTGACAAGTTCCCAGTTGAGCAGGAGTGGAGTTGAGCCCAAAGACCCTATGCTTCTCTGCGCTGTCGCAGCATGGGGGCCAGAATGTCGTGGGGAGCGACCTCTTCCAGCCTGGGATGCGGGTGGGTGACCAAGAAGGTGACACTTGGACTCATTTTTGCGCTGCTGTTCCTAAGGTCCTTGCCTTTGATACACTGCTCCGGGCTTCCCTTCGCCAGCGGGCATCTCCACGTGAATAGATGGGTAACTATGAGCTGCGTTAGGCACTGCGCACCTCGGATGGGGTCACACATCCGCTTAGAGGGGGTCACACATCCGCTCAGAGGTTTACGTGTGGCATCTCGAATGCCCTGTGGTTAGTATTCGCCTCTCCATTTAAGAAAAAAGAGGACAGATGCCTTCAGCTGATTCAGGAAGTGAAGAAGAGGAATCCTCAAGCTGCCTTCTGATTACTTGACTGAAGTGGGCAAGATCCTGTGAGCTCACACAGTTTACCTGGATTTTGATTTTTTTTTTTTTTTCACGACCTTGGCCCATACCTTTACCTATCCTGAGCCCCAGTCTCATCCTTTCAGTGGAAATCACATTCTCTGTATTACAGACCCTCTCACATGGATTGAAGGAGATAATGAGGGAACATGCAGACGCAGACACACTGCTTGCCCAGAGGGAGGGGTCCAAGTTTGCCAGCTGTCTCCCAGCCACCCTCAGCTTCTCCTCCATGTCCTTTCCTTGGAGGAGTTCCCACATAGGACTGAATTCTTAATTACCGGTAAAGCTTCGAATCGTGTTTTTTTTTTTTTTTTTTTTTTTTTTTTTAAGGGCATCTTGCTCTGAGATGCATGGACTCCACTCCTATGCTTCTCATGTGTTATTTGGTGCCTTAGGGTGCTGGGCAAAACATCACCTTTCTTTCTCTCTCCTCATCTGTTTGAAATAGGGATGCTAAGGATGCTCCCACTGTGGTTCAGTGGGTTACAAACACGACTAGGATCCATGAGGATGCAGGTTTGATCCCTGGCCTCGCTCAGTGGGTTAAGGATCCAGTGTTGCCATGAGCTGTGGTGTAGGTTGCAGATGTGGCTTGGATCCTGCGTTGCTGTGGCTGTGGTGCAGGCCGGCAGCTACAGCTCTGATTCAGCTACTAGCCTAGGAACTTCCATATGCCACAGGTGCAGCCCTAAAAAGCAGAAAGAAAGAAAGAGAGGGAAGGAGGAAGAAAGAAAGACGGATGCTCGGAGTTTCTCTTGTGGCTCAGTGGAAACAAATTTCACTAGTCCATGAGGACCAAGGTTCAATCCCTGACATCACTTAGTGGGTTAAGGATCTGGCGTTGCCATAAGCTGTGGTGTGGGTCGCAGATGTGGCTCAGATCTGACATTGCTGTGACTGTGATATAGGCCAGCAGCTACAGCTCCAATTCTATCCCTATCCTGGAACCTGCATATGTCTCAGATGCGGACCTTAAAAAAAGGGGGACGCTTACCCTTCCTGCACTCAAGGGATATTTTGAGATCCAATTGTGGACGTGAACGTGAATGCAGAGCAAGGAACAACTAGGAGGCAGACCCAAACCTCTGGAGAACTGGGCCACCGTGGCTTCATGGTATTTGCGGGAGGCTGGCAAATGTCTCCAAGGAAGATGAATCCTGCTCATTTGGAGCTTCTTGGACAGTAAGACCTACCTCCTGCCCAGGCCGGGCATGTTTATCACATTTCCAGCTTCACCCAGTGAGATTAACCAAGGTTAATGAGGGTAGTTGAGGAAGGTTCCCCACCGCTCAAATCTGGATGTTGCCTGTAGCTGACTGCAGAGGCAGTGGAAACAACATCCTGCCAAGTTTTTTTGTGCTTCCGACTCAGAGTTAGAAACCCTCTCAACTCCAGCATCTGAAGATGCTGGAATGAGAAACAGCGCGGCTTTGAAAACCAGCGTGTAAAGTCGAGCCCCGCTCTCACTGTTCTCCGCCTTGTTTAACCATGTCAGCTCTTGAGCAACTGGAAAACATGAAAAGGCCTCAGGATGCCTCCTGGAATATGGTCCACATTAACTCACAGCTGGTAGCAGTTACAGCAAAATTAGAAAACATGGAAGCAAAGTTGTCATCTTTTTTTTTTTTTTTTTTTTGATGGCTAAAACTCATCGAATTCCAAGGTTGTGAGTACTTGGGAGGAAAGGGGTGGTAGGAGAGGGGGTAACCATGGCCTTAACCTTCCCATCATGCTGTGCTGTGGCCGGGGTGACTCCCACTCAAAGACAGAGAGGCTTTCTAGAACTCTGACCCCATCTCAGCCTTGCCCCAAGCAGAGACGCAAGAAGAAAGATGCTGTAGGACCACTCAAGTTCGCAGAGATGAGCAGAGGACCCAAGTCGTTTTACCGGAGGGTGAAAACATGTCATAGTCCTCTATTCTTCTAATGCTATTTATTTTGAATTAAAGTTTTTTGTTGAGATAACTTCAAAAAAATACACAGTTGTAAGAAATACGACAGAGGGTCTTAGGGTAGACCTTACCTAGTTTCCTCTCGGGGTAGCATTTTGCAAAACAGTCATGTGCTATCACAAGTAGAATCCTGACACTGTTTCAGTACACCAAGCTGTATCGGATTTCTCCAGGTTGACTTGGACTCATTCTTGTGTGTATTTAGTTCTATACAACTATATCACACGTGTCAATTCTTTTTTTTTTTTTTTTTTTTTTTTTTTGTCTTTTCTAGGGCCACCCGTACGGCATATGGATCTTCCCAGGCTAGGGGTCTAATCGGAGCTGTAGCTGCTGGCCTACATCACAGCCACAGCAATGTGGGATGCAAGCTGCGTCTGCAACCTACACCATAGCTCATGGCAACACTGGATCGTCGGCCCACTGAGTAAGGCCAGGGATTGAACCTGCAACCTCATGGTTCCTAGCCGTATTCGTTAACCACTGCGCCACGATGGGAACTCCTCACATGTGTCAATTCTTATGTCCCCCACCGCAGTCAAGACACTGAGTTCCATCACCTCCAGGAGACCTCACGTTGATCTTTTATAACCGATGCCATCTCGCTTTGCCTCCCTCAATCCCAACACTAAACCCTGAACATCACGAACTGGGTTTCCATCTCAGTAATTTTGTCGTTTCAAGAATGCCATGCATAAATAAAATCATGTGGTGTGTAACCATTTGGGCCTTCGGCTTTTTCACTCAACATTTCTCTGTTGAGAATCATCGTTTAGGTTATCATACGTGCCAACAGTTGATCTGTCTTTATCACTGAGTCACATTCCACAGTCCAAGGGTATCTGTGTGTTTGAAACCGATCACCTGTTGAAAGACATCAGGGTTGTTTCCAGTTTGGGGTTATTATGAACAAAGCTACCATGAATATTCATGACCAAGTTTTTGTGTGAATATATGTCTTCAGTCCTAATTTGTTTTTACATCAAGATTTGAGGTTGTGCTGAGTGGAGAGGAATTAAAGTCAGGGACCTAGATTTAAGGGCAAGCTCTGCTGTGTGACTCATTAAAGGCAAGTTTGAAAACTAGGGCTAGCCGTCTTCTCTTTGAAATTGGTTTTTCGATGAGATTAAAGATTGTGTATCAAAATGTTCTCATTTAGAAGCGTTACAGAAACTATTTTAGCTTCACTTCTTCATTTCTTTTTTTTTTTTTTGTCTTTTTGCTATTTCTTGGGCCGCTCCCGCGGCATATGGAGGTTCCCAGGCTAGGGGTCTAATCAGAGCTGTAGCCACCGGCCTACGCCAGAGCCACAGCAACGCGGGATCTGAGCCGCGTCTGCAACCTACACTACAGCTCACGGCAACGCCGGATCGTCAACCCACTGAGCAAAGGCAGGGACCGAACCCACAACCTCATGGTTCCTAGTCGGATTCGTTAACCACTGCGCCACGGCAGGAACTCCCATTTCTAAATATATCCAGTGTCATTTACTTTTGGCCATAGAGAAAGAAGTGTCAATAAAATATATTATTACAAAAAGCCCCGCATGCCTCTGTAGGCATAAGGGGAAAGTGTCTAAACAGGTGAAGATTTTTCATCCAGAGAACAGTACATGTGGATATAACTGTCTCTGGAAAGACAGCTAAGGCTACATGCCTGTCCTTCCTGAGCCTGACTTCACACGCAAACGGGCAGGTTGGCATTGCCCAGGTTGACACTATCCAGGTAGACATTGCCCATGCAAAGGCTTTATGTGCATTAAGTGAGGTAGTAAGAATTAACCTTCAGTCTGGTGAAGGTTGACGTAGAGCGAGGTCTTAATAAATACCTTTAAGTACATATCAAGAGCCTTACAAATATATGTTTCTTTTCGCCTCTAGCAACCAGAAGGCTGAAAATCTACCCTCAAGAGTTCCTGTGGTGGCTCAGTGGTGATGAACCCGACTAGTATCCCTGAGGCGGCAGGTTTGACCCCTGGCTTCCCTCAGGGGGTTACGGATCTGGTGTTGCCATGAGCTTTGGTGTAGGTCAGAGACACGGCCCCGATCTGGTGTTGCTGTGGCTGTGGTGTGGGCTAGAAGCTGCAGTTCTGATTCAACCCCTATCCTGAACTTCCATGTGCCGTGGGTGCAGACAAAAAAAAAAAAAAAAAAAGAAAAAACTACCTTCAATAAATTGTCCACGTTAAGAGAAAGTCTCATTTTTAGTCATTTAAATGCCCAGTCATGTGTTGAACTATACAGAAATATTAATGAATCAAAGTGAAATGTTGAAATGATTGTTGATAAGTTGGATATTTCTCAGCACATGTCATATGGAAAAAAGCAGGCCTCACATTTACCTACAACATATTATCTATGTGCCAAAACAGCATTCAGAGGAGAGAAAGTGATCAAAAAGCTAGCGAGGGTAATATCTGGATGTCAGAATATTTAGTCTTACACCTACAGTCCTCCGATGTTACGTGTTTTCTACAATAGCAGGTGTTAATTTGGCAATCGGAAGAAAAACTCATTTAGAATATCCTACAGCCAAACCTGGTTTTGGAGGCATGGAGTTGTATGAGGGTCGATGGTGGGGAGTGCGTGGAGGCTTACCTTCCAGAACCCAGCAAGTGGGTTGGGAGTTCCCCTGCAGATGGAGGTCCACTGCTGCCGAAAACATCTGAAAGAGGGCCCTCTGGAGCCTGAACAGGGGGTGCAGGACATGTGCCCGTTAGGACCTGTGGACTAAGCGACAGGAAATGTCATCTCCCTGCTTCTGTCCCCTCCCCTGATTGACACTGATGAGAATCCCTATGCTTCAGGTCACAGATAAGAACAAATGTAAGGAGGAGATCCTGTCATGGCTCAGTGGTAATGAACCCAACTAGCATCCATGAGGACGTGGGTTCGATCCCTGGTCTTGCTCAGTGGATTGGGGAACCGGCATTGCCATGAGCTGTGGTACTGGTCGCAGGTGTTGTTCGGATCTGGTGTTGCTGTGACTGTGATGTAGGCCAGCAGTCGTAGCTCTGATTCGACCCCTAGCCTGGGAACTTTTATATGCCTTGGGTGTGGCCCTAAAATAATAATAATAATTAATAATAATAACAACAATATAATAATAATAATGAATGTAAAGAGATGACTACAGTGCTTAGCAAATACCTAAGAGATAAGTGAACATTGTATAAGTTATCAGTGGTGGTTATTACAGGCAAACTGAAAGAAAATTAAGAGTGAATCATGCACTAATCAGACCCCTGGATACAGAATTAAGGTCTGAGAGAGAGAGGTGGAGAAAGATCCAGTATTGCCAAGACCCCTGAGGACAGAGGGCAAAGACAGTTCTAACAAGGGAGGAAGCAAGCCTGTATGCTTCTGGCCACTGCACAGAGCTGGCCCTTCCTCGTGAACCCTTATTTCCTCCTTACTTCCTGGATGTCTGGCTCTGCTTCCTCATTTGCGGCTTGTGGGGACATTTGCCATGTTCAGTCACAGCCCCGAGATTTGTGCAGGTGATGCCTCTTCACGTCCTCGTGTTGGGGGCTCTGGGGTGAGGCGGCCTGGGTTGAGTGCTCATGCCACTGCTCAGCAGCTGGGTAACTTGGGTAGGCTTCCTCACTGGGAGGATAAACATCAGAAGCACTGTTAATGGTTTGTTGTGAGGACGAAATAAATTGAATCCAGAGAAAGTGCTTAGCACGGTGCCTGACACACAGTACGTGCTCAATAAACACGGTCCATTGTTGTCATCACCATCATCAAGCCATACAGAGCCAGTTATAATTTCTCAATCATTAGGTCTATATTTTTGAAACATCTACAGGGTGCAATCACTGTTCTAGGCACTTTATCTAAGGGGATAAAGTGATGACAATAGAAGAAAAATCTCTGCCCCCCTAGCCTCGCATTCCCCAGAGAAGGACAAGCAAATAAAAGACACCATCTTAGTTGGTGATAGATGCCAGGAAGAAGAATGACATCTGGTAAGGTGAACCGAGAAGAGGTTTCTCCAGAACCCTGGGGGGAAGGGGGTGTTACGGGACATTAGATAGCTACACCATAGGACTTTTCTTAGATGCAAGAAATACTGAATCTTAAACGTCCATTTCAAGTTAAGAATCTTTGGAGCTGTAAAAGGTCTTCTAGGTGCTAGGATTTTTTTTTAGCTGCTTTTAATGCACCGTTTCGCTGGGTGCTCAGTTCTTGACGCCAGTGGGTCTTGTGTTAGAAACATCAGTGAGAAAGCAGAGACGCAGGACATTTAAATACCCTGCCCAAGGTCACACAGCTGTTGAACCATGGAATCAGGATCCAGGTTCCTGCCTAGGACTGTGCTCTCCTCGCACCCCCTTTCCACACTGGGTTATGTGAATTCAGAAACATCTCTTGCAGAACCTGAACATACACGCCCGTGGTTCTCCTTTGTTTTATTTCCACTGCCAGCCTGGCCAGAAGTGGGAGCCGCTAATGGGTCACTTAAGACCCTCAAACTCAAACAGAGCAGCTTTTATGATTTCCCACGAACAAAAGGAATCAGGGTCAGTATTAAACATAATTACCGTGCATGAGGCTAGTAAATGGCATTTCTATCCTGTGTGTGCACTTGTGGGGACGCGGAGGCCCTGCTGTGGCCCCTCAGGTCACCTAATCTCCCTTTGCCTTTATCCTCAGAGTCTGAGCAGATGGAGTCTGGGGTTCTCAAATTACCTTTCTTCCCTTTTCGCTCTGAGAACATTCTCCGATGGATGTGGCTTTCTCTTTTTCTCGTGTCCCTTGCCTCTCTCCTCCCCAGCCCTCCCCACACCAGCCCATGACCTTTCTGTATTTGAACATCCTAAATGGCCTTACACACCCTTCTGGGGTCCTAGTGATTTCTTCTTACTTGAACTCAGAAGAATATATGCCTGACTTATTTGCCACAGTCTACGAAGCTGGGGGCAGGATAGAATTTTTCAAAATTCTGTTATTCCACTCATACCATACCAACAGGGCCCTAGAAAGCTGACTAGGTCCTTGGCACAACCTTCTCTTTGATCCACACAGCAGTAACTGCCTTAGCGCCCAGAAGTGGCCACCGCACACTCTGGAAAGTGGGTAAGCCTCTCAACCTCTCTGCACCTGTGTTCCTTTCTAATTTGTTCCGTCAAAGGTCACAATAATCCATCCTGTGTGACCCACCGATCAAGCAGCAAACACAGCCCTGAAATCTCACTGAGGGCAGGGACCAGGTTGGTCCTGCTCACCTGGCATCCCAGCACATGGAACTCAACAGGTGTGTGGTAGACCCTGGGCATGTAGCGTGAATGACCAGCATATGTAACTTGGTCAAGTTAGAGTCTAGAATCCTGGGCAACTCAGGCAAGCATACATCCTTCTGAGTTCAACTACAGATCTTTTAAGTTCAGGTAAGTCCAGGGTCCTGCTGTGGATGTTCCTGTCCATCTCCCTTTGCTGACCCAGAAGACCAGCAATCAGGAGCCTGGGGTCTCCTTCTGATTCAGGCTGCTCCCTGCTCTCTCAGCTGGGAAGGTTTGCCCCCAGAATTGGCCTTACATTTCTAAGGAGTAAATGAAGATACTGGATACGGGACCTCCAGAACCCTTTGCACACCATGACGCTGAGAGAGAACGACAGATAATGAAGTTATTTGTGCCCTCAAATGAGTTCACTGGGGACAAGGGGGCTTCACTTTTCACTACTGCAGAAAGCAATAATCCTTTAATCTTTGGTTTTCCAGAGAGAATTAATTAGGCTTCCATCTGGGTATGCTGAAAGGAAGTACAGTTGGCTTTGCTTCCAACATACAACAAGAATCTCCCCACTTCCCACCATGTTCCTGTCTGATCCCTCTTCCTGGAGACACCTTATGTCACTGGGATGCTGCACTGGCTTCTAGCCAGCCTTCTGCCTCTATTATCCACACTCTCCAGTCCCTTTCATAGCCCTTAAAGACATCCTCTAACAGCCAAATTGTGTCAAAACACTCCCTGCTTTCCACCTCCCGATGCCTTCCCAAGTCAAGTCAAATACACTCCAAGTTCCTTCCTTGGCCCAGGAATCTGTACCTCCTCCAGCCCCAGCCTTTCTTTGACATGTTCCACCTAATGCTTTTTCCTTTGCTTCTTAGGCTCCAGCCTCATTAACCATCTTTCTATAATATACCAAGTTCATTGATCTTTTTGGCCTTTTTGCCTAAAGTAATCTTGCCATTAAAGTCCTTATGGGATGGCAATGACTTGAGAAATACAGACATTTGAGGCTCTGGTTCTTTTCCAGCTGGGAACAAACTCTGAGCAGAAGAGTAAGTGGAACAATGTTTGTAGCACATTTGATGGTTCAGAAAACACTTCCATGGCATTGCCCAATTTACAGCAAATTCTTCATCAGAGTATGATTTTTAGCTCAATAGAGTCTATTGTACAGATGGGAAAACTGAGGTTGGAGGACTTTAAGTGAGGAGAAGCAAAGGGATCATTAGGTCTTCCCCTAAGTGTAACTAAAACCGAGGAGCACTTGGTGTAATATCGGTGGAAGGCTTACAGGCCTGCTTGGTATCTCCTGGCCTGTGTCTGCACTTTGAATTTGCTCAAGCCCAGACAGAGGGCTCTATGCTGGGGGTGTGTGCGTGTGAGCAAGCTGTCTCCTACTGGGTGGAGGTCCTCTCAGGGATGGGTTGGGACGTCCACTCCCAGTAGACATCCTGGCAGACACCGGCAGAACTTGCAGGGGCCTTGTTTGAGGTTAAGCTGTTATTGCCTTATCAAACCTCCTGAATATTTCATTAGAATTCTCTATGAATGGGGCAAAAACAAACTAAAACCCATTTGGGGTGATGAAGGTTAAACAACTCAGTTTTTTTTTATATTTAAAAACAATTTTATTAAAGTTTATTTTGTTTACAGTGCTGTGCATTTTCTGCTGTACACCAAAATGACCCATTCATATATACTTAATCTTACTCTCATGTTATCTTCCATCATGGTCTATCCCAAGTGATTGGATATAGTTCCCTGTGCTGTACAGTAGGACCTCATTGCTTTTCCATTCTAAATGGGATAGTTTGCATCTACTAACTCCAAACTCCCAGTCTATCCAACTCTCTCCTCTGCCCCTTGGATCAGGTTTGGGCCTGCTGTGTCTTTCATAGCGTATGACACTGGACAAATTAATTAGCTTCCTTTGAGCCTTGATTTGTTCATCTCTAAAGCAACCGAAATCATAGTGCTTTTCTTGTTGAGATGCTATGGGGATTAGGAGAGGTAATGTCCATAAAGCCGTTGGTATGCTGTAAATGTTGAGACAGGCATCAGTTCATTATGCCTGTTCTTCCATCTCTGCAAACATGTGTTGGGTAGCAAGGACATCCCCCAGGTCTGTGCTGGTGAAAGCCGCAGAGGCAGGTGGTGCCGTATAGCATTTATGAGCACAGGCTGTGGTCCAGTGCATGGGTGTGCATTCGTGTGCATGGGTGTGATGCCATCCTTGAACTCTTGCTGTGGTGGTTTTATGAGATCATGCATGTGAACACAGGGCCAAACATACAGTAAGAGCTTAATCAATGTTCACCGTGATCATGATGGAAAATTACTAAGCCTCCGCCCTGGAAGACCCTCTCTGCAGTATGGGCAACAGATGTGCACAAGGACAAGTACTGCAAACATATGCAAAATGAAGCACAGAAACTCTTGATATGGTCTTAAAGCATGAAAACGGACATCTGGGCAAAGGTCACATAAAAAGAAGGGATTACTAGACAAGGAGGCCTTAGAAAAGGCTTCGGGGAATGTGATAAATAAACTGGACTTTGCAGAATGAGTCTTATTTTCCATGAAAAGAGGAGGAGAGGAAGAGTTGGGAATGTGACTCTAGGCAGAGTTTGGCAGGCGTCAAATCAGCATGTGGAGAGCTTGAGGCATGCCCACCCAGGATCTGTGTGATCCCAGAGAAGGGTGACTGGGGAAAGGGTGGGGCACAGGAGGGGAGGAGATAGAATAGGGCTACTTGCTCAGGGATGCTGCGTTTCTCATCCTTGGAGACTAGAGTGCCCAGGGGGACTTTAAGCCAGGGAGCAACATAATCGAGGGATGCCTGGATGCTTCATTGTTATGTTCAAGGCATTGACTCATTTATCCACTCATACATACAAAGGAGACTTTTGTAAATAACTGTATAAGGTCATTTTCATGGAGGAGAATGCTTTTCCAGCCCTCTTATAGTCCACAGTCCACCAAGGGAGAAAAGACATAAATTATATTATTTGGAGGCAGAAAAGTACCAAGTAGTTGACAAGAAAGAGAAAGTACAACGGGCTTTAGAGAGGGAGAGATGAATTCAACTGAGAGATGGTGGAAGACTTTGAAAGGAGGCCTCATTTCAGCAAAAGGGAAGAGTAGGATGTAGGAAAGTAATGATGGCAGAAAAATGAATTCTGGGGGAAGAAACCTGTGGGAGCAAAGACCCAGACACAGTAAATGAGGAGACCTACACAGGGAAGAGGGAGCAGGAAGGGAGGTGGCAGGAGTAAGATCAGAAAGTAAGGCTGCATCTAGATCTTAGGAGACCCCTGAGAGCCAGGCAAAGGCATTTGTGCTTTTCTTTGGAGGACTGATACAAAACAGAGAAACAATAGCATGCAAGGATGCTTGGGTACAAAAGGACTCATTCCAATCACCATTTTAACCTCATCCTTCACATTTTTTAATTTTCTGATTCGCTTTCTCAACTTCTAATCCAAAGCTCGGCTGGAGAAGCTGCTGTTTTCAATTTGTATTATCTTTTTCTTTTTTTTTTTATATTCTAATCCTCTTAGATCCCATTTCTGCTGGGTTAGTGAACCCACTAATCAGGTAAGCAGTGAGCGGCAGCCGGTCCAATTATGAAGAAGAATGAGACAGGCAAAGATGGGTCAGGGCATCAGGGGGGTTCACGCTGCCGCGGAAACCACCCTGGGGCACATGGGTCGTCATCACAGAAACAGTGAGCCATCCCCTGAGGGTGGCAGCCAGGGGTTGCTCATCACTATGTGAGAGTCCCTTTGCCCCTTTACCTGGCTTGGTTTCCTTGTCCTCCCTGCCACTTTGCAGGTGGCAGCATGACAAGGTCCCAGTTGTTCTTCAAGGCTCTACTCAAATGCAGCACTTTCTGGAGCTTTTTGGAAGGGGGCCAGGCTGAAGTGACAAAATACTGACTCACGACAATGAGTTTGAGTCCCAGCATTGCCACTTGCAACCTCTGTGACTTATAGAGGGAGTGAAACACTCTGAACCTCAGTTTCCTCTTTTTTCATCAACATCACAGGATCACTGTGATTATTAAGGAGTGAAAGTGCCTAGCATAATTTTGGCTATGTGTGAAGTCCTTAATATATATTTGAGGTTGAAGCACCTTCCATAATCCTCCATAATGGCAGTAACTCTTTCCTCTGTGTTCCCCTAGCATCCTTTCTCTTTTGGGTGACTAATCACACTGTGGTCAATGACTTCTCCATACCTGTCTCACCCAATCAACTATCAGCTCTTTGATGACAGAGTTTATGTCTCCTTCATCTGGGTAACCCTTGGGTCTCATTAAATAATTATTGAGGTACTAGATGAATGAATAAATAATAAACGCAAGAGTCTAGTAGTTTGAGAGATTTTTATGGGATTGGAAGAGATTCTGGCATATACCAGGTGCTAAGTAAACATTTGTTGAATTAATAAATGACTGAATTGATTAAACCGCATGTAGGAGAGATGATTAGGTTGAAGGGAATAAATCAAGCCCATGTTCTGAGACAGTTATCCAGAGAGGTGAGAATAAGCATGGAGTATAACTTAGGGACTTAGGCTAAAACAAGGTGAAAGAAAAGAAGGACCAGAAAGAGGAAGTCATTTGCCTTAATAGTAAGCACCTCTCCTTCCATCTCTTCACGTGATGTTGTGTGTGATGTGATGTGTTCTGTGCATGGACAGGGGCTCCTCAGCACACCATGATGCCAGGTGTTGGCATCCCAACTTAAATCCTTTGTTCAGACTTCAGCTCCAGCTTTGCTCTCCACCCCTGGAACCTTCCTTTCCTCATATTGACTAAAGTGTCTTCAGGTTCTCTAAGTGACCTTTCCCCACATAGATAAGATGCAAAGCTTCACTCACTGTGTTGATGTTATTTGGAATTAATTGCTCATTTGAGAGCTTGAGTGTAGGTCTTAAAAGTAACCAATCCATGTTATAAAGAGTTGGTAATTTTGCAATTGATCATGTTTTCCTTGCCATTTGTATGCAATAGCACACAGGTCCTGGTGTCTTCTGTAGATTCAAGTTTCCTGCTTCGGAGGTACACTGCCTTTGATGTGGAAGTCGAATAGTCTTGGAGTGAGGGCTATCTCTCCTTTCCATTATCCTTCACTACAGTAGCAAATTTAATTTGGAGCAGGAGACGCCATAGTCATAGTATGACTAGAGCAAATGCACTACTGTCCATGGTGCTGAAACGCCGTGATTCTTTTTCCTAACTCCGAGGCACTGGGGGACTCCTGCCAAATTTCTTCCCGAAAAGCATTCTACTAGTCTGTTCTACTAGTCTATTCTACTATTACTTTTCCCATAAATTTAGAAATCCTGAAATTTTCACAAAATAGTAAATTATAGAATGTGTTTATACGTGCTATGGCAAATATATGTAGTATGTGATAAGTTTCTATTTGGCAATAGTAAATTATTTGTACAAATATGTATATATATGGTTATATTTATAGTGTTTATATATATATATATAGAAATTTATATACGTATTTTTTCAAAAATAAGTTTTTGCCTTTTGGAAATTAGGGAGCATGTACCATACAACCACCATGCTCTCACAGTGTTTGTTTCTGTAGGTACTTCTGTTTGTGGGGCTCTGGTTAGATGCGGTTAGATTAAGATCTAAAGAAGGAAGCTAATATCAGCTCTTCAGATTTCACTCCTTCATTTTTTTTTTTTTTTTTGGTTACACCCATGGCATGTGGAAATTCCCAGGTCAAGGATCAAACCCACTGCAGTGACAACCCCCATCCTTAACTGCTAGGCTGCAGAGAACCCCTCTTCATGATTTTTTAAGGGAATAGAAAACAAGTTTAGTTTCAGGGGAGACAGTTTTATAGTGTCCGTATCTCACAGCTCAGCACATAAATAGGCAATTCAACAAAGGTTTATTGAGCATCATTTTTATTGCATGTTTTAAAGCAGGAGGTCTGTTGTGGCTCAGAGGTTAAGGACCTGATGTTGTCTGTATGAGGATGAAGGTTCTATCCCTGGCCTTGCTCAGTGGGTTAAGGATCCAGTGTTGCTGGAAGCTACAGTGTGGGTCACAGATACAGCTCAGATCTGGTGTTGCCGTGGCTGTTGCAGGTCTCAGCTGTAGCTCCAATTCAATCCCTGGCCCAGGGACTTCCATATGCTGCAGGTATGACCATAAAAAGAAAAAAAAATTAAAGCAAACATTTTATAGTCCTTTTTCCTAAGATAATAGAATGGTGGTTGACAAACACATGCAAACAATAACTTTAACTGGTATAATATTTGAGTAATAAAAATATGTATGAAGCACAGATAAAATCCAGAGAAGAAAGTAATTAGCAAGAAGCCTCCATGGAAGTGTTTTCAAGGAAGATCAGCAGTGTTCGGAGACATAATGGAGCAGGCCTTTACGGATGAAGTAGCCACACTTATAAATTCAAGGAGTCAGATAATGACTCCAGCAGAAGCCCTGGGCAGGAATAGAGGGGAGATAGAGATCCAGCTTTCCTTGAATCAAATACTTTTGGGCTCAACTGGTGCAGCAGGTACTAGAGAAGGTACAGGTCACAGCAAGGTCAAACTCATCATTGGTAGAATTTCAGTCCTTTGAATGTACCCATTCGGTTTTCATTGGGTGAGTTGATAAACATCCAGTTCATTCTCTGCCATTCTTTCAGTCTTTTAGTAAATCAAATATGGCATTTATTAAGTGTTACTGAAGTATAGTTGATATACAATGTGATAATTTCTGCTGTACAATGAAGTGATCAATTATACATATACACACCTCCATTCTTTTTGAGAATATTTTTTCAGGGCCTCACCTGCAACACTGGGAAGTTCCCAGGCTAGGGGTCGAGTTAGCTACAGCTGCTGGCCTACACCACAGCCACAGCAACACTGGATCTGAGCCACATCTGCAACCTACACTGCAGCTTGCAGCAAGGCCAAACCCTTAACCCACTGAACAAGACTAGGGACTGAACCTGCATTCTCATAGACATTGAATCAGGTTCTTAACCCGATGAGCCACAACAAGAACAGCTTCAGATTACTTTCTCATATAGATGGTCACAAAATATTGGGTAGAATTCCCTGTGCTGTACAGCAGATCCCTGTTGGCCAGTCATTCCATGTATCACAACGTGCATATGACAAACCTAAACCCCCAGTCCATCTCTGCGCCCCCCACCTGTCCCCTTTTTCAACCATAAGTTTATTTTCAAAGTCCGTGAGTACAGACTCACATACTCAAATATGGTATTGCTAGGAAGTGAGAATCTTAAATTTGCTCCTAACTTGTCAAATTTCCAAGTAACTCCTGCAATTAAAAATCAGAAATTTGGTGTTCCCATTGTGGCTTGGCCATAATGAATCTGATTAGTATCCATGAGGATGTGGGTTCGATCCCAGGCCTTGCTCAGTGGGTTAAGGATCTGGCATTGCCATGAGCTGTAGTTGCAGACGTGGCTTGGATCTGGTGTGGCTGTGGCTGTGGCATAGGCCAGTGGCTACAGCTCTTATTCAACCCCTAGGCTGGGAACCTCCATATGCCACAGGTGTGGACCTAAAAAGACAGAAAAAAAAAATAGAACTTTAACTTTCCAAACCACATTATTTTATGAGCTAAAATTTCAAGACCATATGCTATTTTGAGATGAAGTACAATATCTCCTTTATACAATTCATAATGAAAATATTGGATTATCAAAACTAACCATATAGGACATGTTGGGATTTAAAAATATCCCCATCCTTTTTTAAAAAAAAATTATTTAAAGAAGTTTCACTTTATAATTTATCTTGAGAAACCCTAATGTCATCATCTCAGTTCATTTCTAGTATTTGGAATGATTCTTTGTGATACCCTTAGAGACACTGATCCTTTTCTAAACTCATGACAAATTCACTTTCTCACATATATTCCATATCAGTTATCAATTTCTACATAAACGGTCTGTGGCAAAACACTCCAAAACCTAGTAGTTTGATATAATAAGCATTTACTTAGCTTGCGGTGTGTAGTTTTTCTAGTTATTCCATTTCTAGTTATTTTCTCTTGGATAGATATTCTGATCTTAGCGGGGCTCTTTCAATGTCTGGGGGTCACTGGCTGTTGGTTCATCATGGGCAGTTTCTCCCAGGACACCCTGTACAACTCTGCCACAGGCGTTTTATTCTCCATCAGACTGCGTTGGGTTTCTGATTGGACACGTTCTTATAGTAAAACCCGAGAAACAAAAGGAAAGCAGAGACGTATAAGTGCTTTTTAAGATCTCTGCTTGTACCACAAATGCTGACATTCCTTTAGTAAAAACAAGCCATGGGACTGAATGATACCCCAACTGTCGCTAGGAGGACCTCGCAAGTCATGTTACAAGGGGTATGAATACAGAGAGGATAAATAATTGGACTATCGATGCAAATAACCTTTTAAAAATTCCAGGGGCTGCACCAATCCTTAAGTCCATTCGTGGAACTCAGTCCAGCAGACTCAGCGTTTATGTCTCACTTTCCCCTGAAAGATTATTCAACTAGGACATAAGACACGTGTGCAAAAAACCCAGGCAAGTATACATGTGTATATGTGCACATTACAATGAAAAGTAACTCTTTGAAGAGGAGTGTAAAAAAGTTGTGTATATAGAAAAAAATCGCACAAGACAAGAAATGGAAACCAGAAAGAAACAACAAAATGCAGCTCAAGGAAAATATAAAGAGACATAAATCCAACTCCATTAAAAAGGACAATAAATCAGAATAAATTAAATCCATCTGCAGAAAGAAACAAAGACTGAGTTAAAAATACAAAAATACACAGAAAAGTTTTCCTCAGTACAGTTAAAACAAAAGGGCACAATACATTTCAGAAGAAAAGTGTGAAAAACATATGCCAGATAAGAGAAAATATATTTTATAGCAATATTAATACAGGCTAAAAAAATAAGATGAAATATGGCTATAAAAACAGAATGGGACATTTCTTATAAGTAAAAGATACACTATACAAGGAGATATTATAGGAGTTCCCATTGTGGTGCAGTGGTTAACAAATCCAACTGGGAACCATGAGGTTGCATGTTCAGCCCCTGGCCTTGCTCAGTGGGTTAGGGATCTGGCGTTGCCGTGAGCTGTGGTGTAGGTTGCAGAAAAGGCTGGGATCCCTGCGTTGCTGTGGCTCTGGCATAGGCCAGCGACTGCAGCTCCAATTCGACCCCTAGCCTGGGAACATCCATATGCCACGGGAGCAGCCCTAGAAAACGCAAAAAGACAAAAAAAAAAAAAAAGAAGAAGAAGATATTATAGGTATAGTAGTATAAGTTCAAATATTTAAAAGCAATACTGTTTACAGAGGCAAGGAGATATTGATAAATATGTAATAATTGCAGGAAATATTTTTCAGAAATTGAAGTAGAGATATATATGGAAATAAAAGATTTGATCAACATAAGATGCAGCATCAAATACACAGATACATAAAGTATGTCTAGGAATATGTTTATACATGTAGGCATACATACAGATGCATTTTAATATATATATTTACCAGATCCAAATAAATTCTTTTAAAACACTCAGTGAAACTTCTCAATGTTTGGGTATATACTTGATACCAGAAGAAATTCCCAATTTTTTTTTAGAAAAGCAAGTAAATTATAGATTTCATTCACAGATCATATGATCATAACATCCAACTAAAAAAATATACAAGCAGCTTTCCTCCAAGTTAGTTTTCTAGTTAAACTAGTTCCAATTAAACTTAGATTTAACTTTAGGCAGAGTATCTTTTAATTCTGTATTCTTTGACATCTTTTTGGATCAAAACCAGTTCTGGGGTTCTAAGTGGGTATTCACCAGTTTCTTATTAAATTGTACAAATGGACTTGTTTGCATGTTTTCCATGGAGTGACGAGATAGAATTGCAATCTTCCTGGGCCTATCATAAAGCTTCAGGTCCTTGCTATGAGGGGCAAATATTTGGGCTCTGGCAGTTGGGCACCGTGATGGTGTGTTTTATGCATTGAGTTGTGTGGGCTCCAGTGCCCAGTTATTCAGAGACAAATCTAGGCATTGCTGTGGAGGTTCTTTGTCAACATGAGGGGCATCTGCCGTCAGTCGAGTTTAAGGAGATCACCCCTGTCATATAGGTGAGTCTTACCTAAGGGGTCCAAGGCCTTAAGAGCAAAGACAAAGACTTCCTAGAGAAGAATAATAGCTGAGTGTCCAGCCTGCCCGCCCAGCCTATGGATTTCAGACTTGCCAGCCTGCATCTTAGCATGAACAAATTCCTTGAAATAAATGTGTGTGTGTGTGGGGGGGGGGGGGTGTGTATCCTATCATTCTGTTTCCTTGGAGACCTCTGACAGATAGACGCCAAACCCTCTTAACATTCCTTTCTTCCAAGACATTCATTATTGATTCCCTGGAGTAGAAACAAGGTGATCTTTAAGGTTGTATTGTCCTGGGTTTGAATCCTGACCACCCCACCAAGAAGCCATATGGCTATAGACAGTTCACTTCAACTCCAGAGACCTGGTTCCTGCATGAATAAAATGGGAATAGAATATCTTCCTCATAGAATTCTTTTAGTTAAATAAGGAGAATGAATAAACTATTTATTTAGTTATGTGTAGGAAAGTGGTTCAAATTGCACTTGGAGTACAAGAACTTCTTGTTTCCTAATATGGCCTTAAAATCTGCTCGAACTTGAACTCAATATATAAAATCTCTGCCTTTGGGTGCTTGGGAAGCCAGAGCTCAAGATAAAAAGGACGATGTGTAGGAGGGTTGCTGCTTTGCATTCATGTGATGCAAAAACCTAAAATCTGGACAGTCATCATTCCATGATATGACAGGATTGGTTTCCAGCATATGGAATTAAAAGAAAGCATGTGTTGCAACTATTTATCTCCAGAATTCTCAAAAATGTTCTTCAAACAATGGAACAGAATTGCTCTCAAAAAGTCACTGCCATCTACGGGGCAATTAATATGCACATTAAGCATTCTAAATATACATTTCATCAAATGGTCACATATATCCCCTGGAGCATTGGCTGCATATGCACCCACCAGGCTGGAATATGCCTGTAGAAGTTACAGGAGTCTCTGATTGAGGCTGTTCTGAAAGATTTTGGAGATGCAGCTAAGTATGTGGAATGCAGGTAGACAAAACAAACTCTCTCCTTAGTTCCTAGAAAATAATGGAGATGGCTTTGGAGTCAGGAAGGAGAAGGGCTGGGCAATGTCCAAGGGGCCGCACAGCTGGTGAGACCCGGTTGGATTGTGGCTGCAGAGGCTCAGTGTCTGGCTGAGCACCTCACAAAGGTGTTCCATCATCCCAGTAAAGATCACTATCATTCAAACACAGAAAATCGTCCAGATGTCAAGGACATTGTCTTAGAACATCAACAGTTCAGGGTCCTTGGCCCTATTCAATGCCAGGTCATGACATGTCTAGAGACAGGGTCTCTGAGTCCTGGTGTCCTCAAACATAACACAAGTGGAACTTTTACAACAATCAGGGATACAAGTTCCAAAGCATGGTGCACGCACAAGGTGTCCCAGTCACGTCCTGGGGTAGTTTTGGAAGCATAAGGGCACAAATGAATCCAACCCTGGAGTCACTGCTGTTTGGAAAGTAGGTATTAAAATGTGCGTTGGGGAGTTCCCGTCGTGGCGCAGTGGTTAACGAATCTGACTAGGAACCATGAGGTTGAGGGTTCGGTCCCTGCCCTTGCTCAGTGGGTTAATGATCCGGCGTTGCCGTGAGCTGTGGTGTAGGTTGCAGACGCGGCTCGGATCCCGCGTTGCTGTGGCTCTGGTGTAGGCCGGTGGCTACAGCTCCGATTCAACCCCTAGCCTGGGAACCTCCATATGCTGCGGGAGCGGCCCAAGAAATAGCAACAACAACAACAACAACAACAAAAGACAAAAAAAAAATTAAAAAAAAAATGTACGTTGGATGTAGAGAGATAAAAGTGGAAAGATTTGGGCAGAGAAGACCATGCCTCAAGGTCTGGGGTTTGGGTTACATCTAGGAGTTGGAAGTGATCTCTGACGCACAAGGCAGAGGAGGGAACTAAAAAATGTGGGTGGCCTGAGAAGTGAGACCATTACAGAAGTGAGAGCCATTACAGATAAGAATGGTGAGCTGCATCCTTGAGAGGGAGGTATTCTCTTCTCTGCACCCCTGGGATTGGCTAGGGTCCCCCCCATCTTGGGGTCTAGTCGAATTGATGAGAGCCTCTACTTGGCTACTGCAGAAGATGGAAGGAGTCAAGGGTTGGCGAAAGGCAGCAAGGCTGGCTTGAATATCAGGGATAAAGGGAGAGGGTCAACACCCCTCACTAACTTGGACAGCAGGGTCTTTGGGTGGGAAGAGTGAACTTGGGAAGAAGGTCTGAGTTGAATGGGGAGCCATCCTTGGGGTGGAGGACCCAAATGCAAAATCACCTGCCATTTACTCAAAGATGAATTTACTAAATTCCTCCTGAGCCCCTGATGATATGGATAGAGTTTATACACGTGCCATTTCATGCCAGAAAGAGGTGCTATTCTCAGAATATATCCTTGAAAGTGAATATTAAGCCATCCTTTAAAATTAGGAATGGTATCTTTTTTAAGTTTTCCTGAAGTATGGTTGATTTACAAGGCTGTGATAATTTCTGCCGTACAAAAGCTGACCCAGTTGCATAGCTTAAGTGATTCAGGTGACTCAATTTCACTGCACCTCAGTTTCTCCTTCTGTAAAACCAGAATATGGGGGAAATATCACAGAATTGACATCAGGAGTTTGGGGAATTAAGTCTAGATCTATAGCCAGCTATGTCTCTCTGTCATTGATTGCCACAAATTACCCCCAAATAGTGGCTTAAAATGACGTTTATTATTGTTCTCAATTCTATAGGGCATCTGGGTAGCTCTTTGAGTCTCAGCTGGGCTCACTCAAGCATCAAACGTCAGCTGCAGGTTGGGGTCAGCCAGCTGTCAGCTGGTCTAGGATAGCCCCAGCCAGGACAACTGGGGCAGCGTGGCTGTGCCTGACATGTCTCTCACCCTTGCAGGCTGGCCTGGCTGTGCTTTGAGGGCAATTGTGGAGGAGGAAGAGAGAAAGAAGAAGCATTCAAAGGCTTTTTGAAATGTCTGGGCTGGTTTCTAATTTTCTAACATCCCATTGGCCAAAATGAGTCACAAACAAGTCCCGAAACCAGACCATCCCACCCGCAATGGGAGGGCTCTGCACAGGGATATGGCAAAGCACATGGACGACCGAGGCAGTACAAAGTGCACCCACTGCCATCAGCCTCACATGTCACTCTGAAAAAGTTCCTTTCCTCAAACCCACCCTGCAGGCCCTTCACCGCCCCCTCACAAGAGCGCCCCAAGCCCTGGTGCCCAGCTATTGGAAACACACAATGTGATAAGGGCTGGGACATTGAAGGCAGTGTTGTTTTCCTGATTCTTGTAGTTAGGATAGATAATTGGTTACTTCTTTTTTCTTGGTCTCCTTATATCTTGGGCTTGGAAGATAGAATTGATATTGAAATGATACTAGCCAAAATCTTGTCAGCAGCAGGCAAAGTGACTAGGGAATAAAGGCGATTTCACAAGATAATACAATAAATCCAAGTTTCTGGGTATAAGTGTGTTTATGTCAGAACGTGTGGCTCTGAGCTTGTCAGAGGCTCACACTGGTGCCTTCTGTGTGTGTGTACATGTGTGTATGTGTGTCATATGCCACACATTACTGGTGCCTTTTATCACTCCCTTTATATGAGTGGATATAATTCAATGGCCATTGCAATGCAGCTGTCAGCACATTCATTTGCTGAACAAAGCCATATTTTGCAGCCATGGCATGACGTAATCGAAGGCTATATTTGCTTATGTACAAGCCCAAACCTCTCTTTTGACCATAGCAATGAGGCTCTATTTACAAAATTAAAAACATAAATTGCATGAGCAACCACAGTGAGTTGCATTTAATAAGTCCTTGGCTGGTGCCAGAAATATGTTATAACTGACTAATAATAATGAACGAAGCAGCTCTAAACTAAAACTCTGAGCCATTGCAATTTGGAGTTTCTCTCTCACAAGTATTCATTTGTTTCAACAGTTTGGTAGCTCTGGGAGGGTCTGACTATGATGAGTTTCAATATGGGGTTGAAAACTCACCCCTGGATGGGTACGGTCTTCCATACGAATGTTGCAGTCATAGACTTGGAAAGGGCTTGGACTCTAAGAGCAGGTAGACCTGGGGCAATTTCAGCAGTTCATTAGTTCAATGGCTTTGGACCTTCTTGAGCTTCAGGTGTTAAAGGAGGATAAAGAATCAGAGCCACATTGGACATGCAGTGTCTCGGCAGATTGTGTTCAATGCTAGTATCTCTGGACAAGTACTTTCTTTATCCAAACGACACATATTTCCTAAGCACCTTAAGTTAGGCACAAATGATTGGCTATCCTGCATTATTCCCAACCTCTTTTATCGCACTTACTTCCAGCCTCCCTTGCAGCAAGGAGTGGCCAGTTACCCAATTGTAGATAATAAGACAAAAAGGGAAACCTACTGAATGGCTTCTGGAAAGGAAGATTCTCCCCTGATGAGGAGGTGGGCTCATAGGGAGAGCTCTTTTTCACCCTAGTGAAATCCCTTGCTTTCCACCTCTGGCCGTGCTCTTGTGAGGATATGGAACTAAGAGCTCTGGCAGCCGTCTTGCAACCATGAGGCAAGAAATCAAGGCATGAAAATCATCATGCTGAGCATAGTGGCGATGAGGGGCAGAATGTGGCGGCTTCCTGGTCATCTCATGGAGCTGCCAAACCAAACTTTGGACAGCTTACCTTTAAATTTCCTAGTAAATAGAAGGTAAATTCCATTTGATTTAAACTACTGTTTATTACAAGCAGACAGAGGCATTACTAACAAACATAATTTTCTCTGCTACAGGTCATGTGCCAGACTCAGAACAGTAAGCAAAACATTCATGTTTTCTGCCCTCATGGTGCCTCCAGGCCTGCCAAAGAGGCAGGTGATATGGAGAATGAGGTCCTCTTGAGGTGAGATAGGCAAGGATTGTAAACTCTACTTTAATTTTAAAAAAGGAGAGGAAAAAAAGATAGGGAGGGATGTCTCCAAGCAGGTTCTTGCACGCTTTGGCTTATTATTATGCACTTTATCCTCCATAAGTTGGAAACACACTGACGTATTTTAAGCAGATCAGCACCTGATTTGATTTTCCACAGGCAGTCAGATGGTTTTTCACAGAAAACACTATGGCTTTTGGATGCCACGCAGAAAGTGAATAAGCATCCTATCAATCATCACAGCACATAGAAAGGATAAGAGCCCCTCAAAGGGCCAGGTCTGCAGGATTCCAGAAAGACAGAGAGCTACAGCAACATGCACTCATTCCCAGCGCTGCACAGGAGGGATCAAGGGGGTCCACAAAAATCTATGGGCACAGACTCAACACTCACGGACCACAAAGAAGCCAGAGATCACTGATGAGCCCTACCTCCACCAGGTGCTCAAGGTCAGCATCACCAGGGACAGAGCCATGTTGATACTATGTATCCTCTTCTGATATGATGGGATAAGGATGACACTTTGTGTCTGTGCTCTTCCACCTCCAAACCAAAAACCTCTAGTTATAATAAGAAAAACATCAGACAAATGCCAATTAAGGACATTCTACAAAACATATGACCAGTGTTCCTCAAAATGTCACAGCCCCATCATGGGAATGTGTGTGTGTGTGTGTGTGTGTGCGCGCGCGCGTATTCATTCATTCTTTGGTCACTTTGCTATACAGCAGAAATTGGATCAATGTTATAAATCAACTATTGTTTAATAATTTTTAAAATAAAAAAATGTTGCAGTTATTGATAAAAAGAAAGTATGGAAAACTGTCACAGTCTAGAGAAGCCTATGGTTAGAATCCTGGGACGTGAAAAGGACATTAGGAAAAGATGAGGAAATCTGAATACAGTGTGGACTTTAGTCAGCACCAGCACATCAATGTTGGCTCATTAATCATGACAAATTTACCACACTGAGGCAAGACAGTGATAACAGAGAAACACAGGGTATGGGTGTATAGGAACTCTCTGTGCCATCTTTGCAATAATTCTGTAAATTTAAAACCATTCTAAATATTTTTAAGCCTATTTTTAAAAAAGCAGCATGAGACACTGATACTTTACATGCAAAGAGGCAAATTTTAATATAATTATGGAGTCCCTTGTCAGAGATTATACAAACCTGAAGACAATTGAATGACATATTTAAACACCGAAAGAAGAAAAATAAATCACCCCAATTCAAATAAAGTTGAAATCAATATGAGAGGATTGACATCTAGATCAATGGAAGAGCACAGACAAACCAGAAAGAAACCCACATGTATTTTGTTAAATAATTTTCAGTGAAGGACTGACTAGGGATAGGACAGTCTTTTTAAGGGAAAATTGGGAGGTTGGGGGTTTGGGTGGGAAATAAAACCTCACACAACAAACAAAAATTAAATAGCACTAGATCAGAGCATTCCATGTAAAACTGTAAACTATAAAACAGTAAAACTTTTAGAAGGAATTTAGAAAAAGTACTTGCAAATGGGGTAGGCAAAGATATTCCTGGTAAACTGTTAAAAAAAAAAGTGATAACTTAAAAAATCTTCTCTTTGGAAGAAATCCAAAGAAAATGAAAGAGCAAAATACACAGCAGGAGAAAAGTATACAATAAAGTACACAATACATCTATCTGATGAAAGATTGGTATCTAGATAATGTGAAGAACGCCTACAGCTAAATTATGGTAAAACCCTCAACTCACTTTAAAAATGAGTACATGTTTTAAAACAACATTTCACAGAGGAGGAGATACGGAGATCCAATACGGTCTCGAGAACAAACTCAACAACAATAGTCAACAAGCAGATACAAATTAAAACCGCAAGGAGCTACTGCAACATAACCCTTAAAATGGCCAAAATTTGAAAGACATAAAGGACGTGAAACAATTAGAATTCTCACACGTTGGGAAATGGAGGACGTTCCATAAGTTTCTCACAAAATTAAATTTATGCAGGTCAGCAAATCGTATTTTATGAATTTTCCCAAAAGGAATGAAAACAAATGTCCATCTTCAGGGTAGTCATAACAGGGTAATTCCTAATGATCAAAATCCAGAGATAAATCATGCCTCCATCAACAAGTGAATGTAAATTGTGATACACCCACTCAATGGAAAGTTACTCAGCAGTAAAAAGTAGCAAAGTGGAACTTCCCTGGTGACCTAGTGGTTAGAACTTGGCACTTTCACTGCTGTGGCCCCAGTTCCATCCTTGTCTGGGAACTAGGATCTCACATCAAGCCGCAGCAAACCTTGGCAAATATATATATATATATATACATATATATATAAATAAATATACATACACACACACACACATACACACGTGTATATATATACACAGTTATATAGTCTTTTTAGGGTCACACCTGTGGCATATGGAAGTTCCCAGTCTAGGGTTCAAATTACAGCTGCAGCTGCCAGCCTACACCACAGCCACAGCAATGCGGGATCCAAGCTGTGTCTGGAACCTACACCATAGCCCATGACAATGCCAGATCCTTAAGCCACTGAGGGATGCCAAGGGATTGAACCTGAGTCCTCATGGATACTGGTCGGGTCCATTACCGCTGAGCCACAACAGGAACTCCAGTTTTTAAGTAGCAAAGTACTGAGACTGAAAGCCACAAGAGGGATGTAAAAACACCATCTCAGAGTAGCCAGACAAAAATGGTACGTACATGCTGTATGACTCTCTTACCTGGAACTCTGGGAAGACAAAGCTACGTCAAGCAGCAGGAAGTTAAGCAGTGGTTCCCTGAGGCAGAGTGAGGGGGCACTTGAAACGATACAGGGAAGAATTTGGGGTTTGATGTAAATGATCTCGTGACTGTGGTGGTGGTTACATGGGTTTATTCTTTTCTCAAACCACATTAAATTATACTTAAATTAGTTGCATTTTAATGCAAATTACACCTCAATAAATTAGGTCAAAATTCAGAGTTCCCACTGTGGCTCAGTGGTTAACTAATAAGAACCCTTATTAGTATCTATGAGGATGCGGGTTTGATCGCTGGCCTTGTCAAGTGGGTTAAGGATCCTGTGTTGCCATAAGCTGAGGCATAGGTCACAGATGTGGGTTGGATCTGGCATTACTGTGGCTGTGGTGTAAGCTGGCAGCTGCAGCTCTGATTCGACCCCCAGCCTGGGAACTTCCACATGCTGCAGGTGCAGGCTTAAAAAGAAAAATATACATCAAAATTATATTGGGTTCAGATTATAAAAGCCTTGAACATCAGAATACAAGGTCCATGAATACAGAACACTTTTACTCAACTCTATTCAGAGTTAAGAATAGTTCTTGCCACATAGTAAACATTTAACACATTTGTGGAACACATGGATTAGGAAGTGAATTACTGAAGGAATATCAGTGCTACAGTTTCAAACACTTGCTGCAAAATCAGACCCATTTTCTGATATGGGGGAGTGGCATCATCAGATGGCATTTCCCAAGTGGGGCAAGGGTGGCTGTGTGGCAGGTGGATCTTAGAGGCCACGTTTAGTCAGTGCAACTCTGTAAAGTCGACAAGACCCAGTCAAGGCTATCAAAACAGTCCAGCAAAGGACACAGGGGACCATTGAGTCTTGGTGTCATCATGCTATTTTCTCTTTGAAAAAGACTCCTGAAAACACAAGCTTTTATTCTTAACAGTAGGCGGGAGGGGGTTTCTCAGATACTCTGTCCTGCCAGGATGTTTTCTAAAACGGAATGAAAAAAAAAAAAACAGCAGAAAAAAAGGATATCAGTATAGGAAGGTAAGAAACAGGAAACATGCTCCTTCATATTCTAAACGAACCATTACCATGGAGTAATTCAGCCAAGAGCAGGCTGACTGCGAAAACACATAACCTTTCTTCAGAGGAGCATGACCCTTGAAGAGAATGCAGCCATATCTGTGTGTGTGTGTGTGTGTGTGTGTGTGTGTGTGTGTGTGTGTGTGTGTGAGTGTGTATTACTGCCTGTCTGTCTCCCTCTTCTTCCTCTCTCCACACTGACTGATTAAACCAAAGATGTTGTTAGAACTTTCCTAACGGATGCACATTCAAAACTTTGGGCATCTCAGCTTCACCTTTAAGAGAAACCGTGCCATTGCCTTCCTCACAGGGAGCAGCAAATCAGGAATTAGAGAGAAGGCACGCTGACAGTGATTGATGCCCAAGGCTTTCTCCTGATTCGCTGATTAAGCTCATCAATCTATATGCAGAAGATGTGTCCAAGGCAAATGCAGTCAACCAGGCTTAACGGATCTCCTTGTCAGAACGAAGGGGGAAGGAGACTCGCCGCTCGGTGGTGTGCAGAAAACACAGGAAAGAGGAAAGGCGTGCCAGGAGAATGTTTACTTCCAAGTGGGAGAAGCTCCAGGGACCGATGGTGTCCCTGGAGGAGCCACACCCATGCTGGTTGAAGGAGTGGAGAAGTGAGGAAAGAATAGTCCCCCAGAGAGTCCAAAAGATTTGCTCAGTTTCTCATTGGGAACCTGGAAGTTCTCCAGAGACTGTAGGGCCAGGGACGAACCGTCTCCATCCTTAGCTGCTGATTTAACTCTTTCTTGGTTTTTTAGCTACACACCCAGACTTACTTTCCTCTTCTCCGTCTTTTTTTTTTTTTTTTTTTTTTTTTTTTTTTTGTCGTTTTACGGCTGCACATGTGATGGATGGAGGTTCCCAGGCTAGGGGCAGAAATTGGAGCTGAAACTTCTGGCCACAGCCACAGCCACAGCAACGCAGGATCTGTGACCTGCACCACGGCTCCCGCTGAGTGAGGCCAGGCATCAAACCTGCATCCTCATGGATACTAGTTGGGTCTGTTACTGCTGAGCCACCATGGGAACTCCAAGACTTACCTCCTTAAAGTAGCTTTTGCTGCCGTCCCTCTGCCTGTCCTGCCGGCTGCCTCATGGCCCCATCCTTTATAAGGCTGCCTGCACGGGGAGAGCCTTCTCTCTGCCTTCATCTCCCGAAGTACTGCCCCAGGCATCTGAGGGCTTTCTGTTCTTTTGTTTGTCTAACCATCAGCTGTGGCCTCTGAGGATAAGGTCTTCATTTTGCTCATTCCTCTCTTACGTGTACGTATTACGGTGACTGACACAGTACGAGAATGCCTCGTCCCTTTGTTAACGGTTTTTGCACTGGTTCTCAGTAGTTTGTGTCTATCAATGGGTCTTGCGAGTGGGTTGTTCCTGAATACTTCTCCAGCCTCTGTTGCCCCGTTATTCCCTGCCCCACGCTAGCTTCCTAGGGTTGCTGTAACACATTACTGCAAACTGGGGGACTTGAACCAACAGAAATTGACTCTTTCTGGAGTTCTGGAGGCTCAACATTTGAAATCAAGGTGTTAGCAGTGTCGCATTCCCTCCAAAGTCCCGTTCCTGGCCTCCTTCACCTTCCGGTGGCTCCAGGCAGCATCGCCCCAATGTCCACCCCCATCTTCACATGCCCTTCTTTTTTGGTGTGTTTGTGTTCTTCTCCCTTCCTGTCTCTTATAAGGACATCTTGTTTTTAGACGTAGGGCTCATCCTAATCCATGGTGATGTCATCTCGAGACCCTCACTGTAATTGCATTTGCAAAGGGCCTTGCATCAAGTAAGGTCACATCGCGAGGTCCTGTGGGCACCATTCAACCCACTACAGTCCCCTTCCCCTAGTTTTTTTTGGTCATGTGGTTTGCCCAGCACAGACTCCGTCTCCAGCCCCAGAGGTGATTGCTGGGCTCAAGACAACCAGCATGTCCTACCAGTGGACACAGAGGTAAGTCCATCAGCGAGGGTCACATGACCCCACTCAGACCAAAGAGCACCTATGAGACTGCATTCTAATGGACCTATGTGGGAAGCAGATTCTTTTGTTTTCACTGGAAATATGGGGAAAAAACATGTACCCCTGGGAGCTGCTGGTACCCATATTTGGGTGAGAAGAAAGACTTGCAGAACAACAGAACCTAGAAATGGAGGGACATGTGAGGGAGGAGAAAAGAAGGGAAGGGCGGGGGAGAATCAAGAAGTCACATCCATTGAAGCCCAGGAGAAATCCCCACCTGATGGGTAATTAAACAGGTTACCTGGGTTACTGACCAATAACCTTTTTGTGTTCAGCCAGTTCATGTAAAATGTTCTGTCATCTGCAACTGAGGATGCTCAATTAATTTACACAACCTTTTGGGGAAAAGTTAGCTCAAGGTGTGCACTATTGCAGAAGATTATGTTGAAGTCAAATCCACATGCCAGCTTCATCTTTGTGTATCTTTGACCACAGATCTCTTTTTAAAATTAGTGCTAACAGTCTTAAGCCAGCTGCAAACCCTAGGGGAGATGCTCTTAATAACTTACCTTCGTTTCTCTTCTATTTATGTCTGCGTTTGTTCCATGATCAGTTCCATTGACTTTGACAATATTGTCAAGACCTTTCACTATTTGGAAAGTTTTTCCTGCAGTGAGTGAAGATAAGATGTAAGGAATTTCTACCATGCCCTGCACCCAAGACTGGATGTTTTAATAGACAATCTCGCATGCTCTCCAAAGACAACTTGTGTTGCAAAAGGCCTCATATCAAGTACCAGCAGGAACAGGAACTGAGAATGTGCTTTGCTGGTGTGCTTCGGATTCTTCTGCAGATATTCAATGGATCTAGGGTAACAACTCAGGTCTACACCACCTCAGATCCTATCAGGTATTTCCTCCAGAAGCCAAGTAGCAAGGGACAGGCTTGTAGTTTTCAGGGGGCTTGAGGTTCAGCAAAGGCTGCAACACCAACAGGCATGGTGAAACTTAATCCAGTGAAAGAATATTAGCTGGAAGTTGGGGAATACCGTGTCTTGATTTGGTGAAGGATCCATAGCTGTGTTTCAGGGGTCTTGAGACATCTGGATTTTGTGGATGACTGCAAGTGTACATTCTTCTAGGGGGACCGTTTATACTTTTCTATAGTCTCTGAGTTTCTATCACCCCCACATATTCCAGACCAAGGGGGTCTTTAAGGAGTGATTGAGATCAGACAAGATTCTAATTGAGAAATGAATCACGGAGAACATTTTATGTGCACTGATATCACACAGAAGGTGGGGTTCAAGTGAGCTGGTGGCTACTGTGGAAGAAGGCTGGATGGGATGAAGTCACCTGAAGGGTGGGGAATGAGAAAGGACAGCCCAGGGGTCACTTCCCATGGGGATCTCTGGAGCTCAGGATAACACTTTCCAGTTCGAGCCAAGGAAAAGGAAGATTCTGTGTTGCTGAGATAGTAAACAATTCAGGCGGGAAAAAGGATTGTGATCTCTGGAATCTTTACAATGCAGAAAGAACAAAATTACCATCACCCCTGGTGTCAGGTCAAGTGGACATCAGTTTGAACTACAAGAAACAGGTAAGTTGAAAGGAAAGTACCGCTAAACGTGCAGTGATCTTTTTGGATCAAAAATATGTATTACTAGGAAGTCTTGTTCTTCTTTATTCATTTTCTTTTTTTTATTCTGTCTTTTTAGGGCTGCACTGGCTGCATATGGAGGTTCCCAGGCTAGGGGTCGAATTGGAGCTGTAGCTGCTGGTCTATGCCACAGTCACAGCAACACGGAATCCAAGCCACACCACAGCTCACAGCAATGACAGATCCCTAACCCACTGAGCAAGTCCAGGTATCAAACCTGTGTCTTCATGGATTCTAGTCAGATTTGTTTCTGCTGAGCCATGATGGGAAGTCCTATTCATTTTCTAAGGCCACACCTGCAACATATGGAAGTTCCCAGGCCAGGGGTTGAATTGGAGCTGCAGCTGCAAGCCTACACCACAGCCATAGCAACACTGGATCTGAGCAGCATCTGTGACCTACAGGGAAGTTTGTGGCAATGTGACCCATTGAACAGTCCCAAGGATCAAACCCACATCTTCACAAAGACTATGTCAGGTCCCTAACCCACTGAGCCACGATGGAAACTCCACCTCTTTATTCATTTGAATACATGATTGACAAACATGAAATCATGATGACGCATTGCTGTGTGTTTCTCCAAACTGTCTCCCTCCTATGCCCATCTGTCTCTGTTTGCCCTGCAGACACAATCCCTAGACCCAGCCTGCTCCCTCTCAGGCTATTTCAGCAGCCTCCCAGCTGTGCTATCCACTTTTATGTTTTCTCCAAATCAAACAGGGACATGTGGATAACCTCGGATCCCCAGTGAATATACAAGAGGCTGCAACATCCACGACAAAATTCGTAGATTTCCCTGTCACTCGAGCTCCACACCTTCGCTCCGAGTCCTTGTCAGTTCAAGGAAGCCATTCCCTAAACACTCTCCAGTAGACGTACCTCCTGTGTCTTCCAACAGAATCCTCAGTCCTCGCATGGTTTCCTGGGCCTCGCATGGCCTGTCCTTAGCTCTCTCCTCTTTCTCTTCCTCCCCCCTCCCCACTCCTGGGTGACTCTCTATGTTCCTGGATTTTCCCAGAAGGCTGAGGGAAGATGGAGTGGGCTGCGTACCACTCCTTCCTTTGGCTTTCAAGGGATACAAAGCTTGGACCCCTCTCTTCTCCAACCATTTACTTCTATTCTTTTATTGTTATTACTTTCCTAGTTACCCATCGTTCATAGTGTTATTATCATTTTAGATATTTGTGATTTATTTCATATTTTCTCTCTTTAGCAACTTCTACTATCACATAGCTGAAGGAATAATTACCTGTCCCAGTGACAGTCCCACTAAGACCAGGGTTAAAAGGAGAGTTTCTGTTGACAAATTCAAGCCCCGTGCCTTTACGTCTGTGTTGTCTGAGGGCTAGCAATGTCTTTGATTATGGATAACGTAATGGAAAAACACAAAGCTCATGAGAGGACATTAGAGAGAGAACATGAAACCCACCTACACACTTTGGTGAGCCACTATGCTGTATTAGCTCTGAAATAAACACTGTATTTCGTTGTTACAACCATGCTACAAGGTCTGGACCATCATTACACATATTTTAGTGATGGGAAGACAGAGGTTTAAAGATGGATGGCTTGGAAGGTCAAAGAGAAAGAAGGACAAAGACAGAAGCTGGCTGAACCTGCCAGCTTCCATAGGGCATCGTCACATGGAGAGCGTCCTCGAACAGGCTGCGACGTTTCGTCCCGGCTCTAAAGCAATTTCCAGCTGGCTTAACCCCTTCTCTAACAAGCCGGTGAGATAACACTTGTTCCCCTCGCTGCTTCCACGAGGTCTCAACCTTTCAGCCTGATGACCAGTCCCCTGATTCATGCTTGCCCATGGCCCCAGGGGCCCACTCTTCCTCCGACTTAATGACCTGCTTGAGAGCCATCCTGCTGACTAAAGGAGCTCCTTGGGCCCTGGTTTTACTACTGAGCTGATTCCAAGGGGCAAGGCTGATTTATCAGGTTAAAGGGCTGGTGATAAAGTACAAGGCATCTTTCCTTATCACCCTTCTCTCCACTCCCAGCTCCCCCACCTCCACTGGAGAGCTTCTGAATGAACCTTCCTTAAGCTCAGCCATGGGTGTGTGTGTGTGTGTGTGTGTGTTTCCTCTTTATCCCCTTCTATCTTCAGTTGGCCACAAATCATTGGTTTTTCTTTCAGCGTGAGTCTGCAATCCCGAAGGCTCTGGCAGAATTGTATGAATTCCAGTCCTTTTCAACTCCTGCCTGGCTCACTGCCTCTTAACCTGTACTGTCCAATAGGGTCACCCCCATTTAAATTTAAATTAATTAAAACTAAATAGAATTCAACACTCCAGTCTTTGCTTCAAGTGCTCAGTGGCCACATGTGGCTGGTGTCTACCATATTGGACAATGAAACTACAGAATGTTTTTTCTTTGCAGTAAGTTCCATTGGACAGCACTGTCCTAAATCCTGCTTAGGGGCTTCCAAATAGCATTCAGGGTGACATCAGTATTTACAGGCTAAAGTCAAGTTGGCTTGGCATGATAATGGAAGCTTCTCTCTTGGTTTACAAACTAACTTTCTCGTCTCATTTGAGTTAAAGTTACAGACCCCGGAGGGGGCTGATTGGGGAGAGGGTGGGATATGTGCAGAATCCTTATGAGAGACACCTCTCTCATTCTTTTGGTGCCCAAGGGTGGCTGGGACTCTGTCACATCTCCTCAGCTGTGCACACTCTTCCAAGTTATTGCAAATCTGGCCAAATTTTATTAACTTCATGAAGATGAAAACAGTTTTGCAGGACATAGTTTTGGTTTTGTTTTTCCTCTCTGGCCTGCCTTCCCTCTCCCTCAGCCATCCACGTCCTCTTCCTGGTGACACTTCAGTTTTTCTTTCTCTCAGATGCACCCTTTTATACACACATATCTGTGTGTCCTGGTCAGGAAGGTAGAGAGTGGTATGAAGTTATATTTATTCACAGAGGCTATATGGTTTTATTTTATTTTATTTTTTAAATTTTCACCTCCTAGTACAATCACCTTTTTATTCATTTCTGTATTCATCCGTGTTCAGTAAGTATTTGTCCACTTGACAAATATTTATTGAGCATCTACTATGTGCCTGGCCTGGTGGCATCAACAGGCAGCATCTGTGGGGTCTTGTGCATTTATGTAGTCTCCAGACTTATACTCCAGGAAAGAAGATTATAGATGCTGGATGCTTATAAAAAAATCAGTGTAGCAGTTCAAGTGTGGTGAGTTAGGAACAAGACGGTGAGTTAAGAGCAAGAACAAGTTAAATTGCAATAGGGAAATCTTAACAAAGCCAAGGGATTGAGCAGGTTTCACTCTGGAAGCTGCATGCCAGTTAGGGAAATATCTGGGGAGAGTGGGTGGGGACGTACAGAGCATTTCCGATGGGGAATTACACCTGTGTCAGAAGGAAGCAAACCACTTCCAAAGCCCTTACATCAGACCAGAGTGTCCACAGGGAAGAGCTCCCTAGGATGGAGAGCAGGGGGCCAGGGGAAGAAGGGATAAGAACTGTATGGACACTGGACGTGAACTAGGATGATCATAACATGTGTCTTTCAAACATGGACACTTGAGATCATAAAAGCTCTTCATGATTCTTCTGGGATAACAGACATGGGAGTATACTGGGCAAACTGGGGTGTAGGGTCACCCCACTTTATCCTCGGAGCAACAGGAAACCCCTGAGTTATTCAAAGCTGAGAAATGGCCTGAGCATATTTGCATTCTAGAACAATCTCCAGTTCCAATGCCCTGTTGGATTGGGTGTAGCAAGAATACATATAGCGACAAGACTATTATTCAGATCAGGTGGTGCGTATAGAAATAGAGAGAAGCCATCTGGCTCAGGGGAGAGTGGAGAGGTGTGAAAGGAAACCTACGCATATGATGTGTAGGGACCAGGGGGTAGAGGTACATCTGGAGGTCTCCGCTGGAGCCCTTTGGGGGCAGATGGGCTACACCAGAGGATGGCCATAGGGCAGGGAGTTCATGGTGGATTTTTGAGTTATCAGTGACCTTGACATCTCAACCTCAATGCCCATGGCTTTCCTCATCTCCTTCACTAATGCGATCACCAAGCTCTGCCTCCAGTCCCAGATTTGCTCTCTGACTGCCTTGTACGTGGATAGCTAAGATGAGCAAGTCATTTTTTTTAAAAAAAAATGCAACTCATCTTTGAGACACTTAATAGACTGAACATCTGTTAAAATTTTTTTGAAATAGAAAAATCAATGATACATCGATAGTAGCATGGCTGTTTTTCTCCTGGACAGAGGATTCAATGGCATTCAAGTGGGCAGAATTAGCATATTCTAGCGATAGTATCTTGAATTATGGAGTCCTCGGCGGCTCATGTCACTGTGCCTTACAATTTAGAGTTCTTTATATTTCAGGATTGTGTTGGGTCCTGGTTTCTAGTTTTCTTTTATTCGGAGTTAGTCATCACATTTACTGTCTTTTCTGGCATTGTTTATCAGGACTCCAGCTCCTTCGTGGAGCAGAGTCACGCAGGGCACTGTATTTGGGTCTTCAATCAATCAGACTGAGAAACCACACATTATTCCAAGCAATGCACTTAATATTTTATTGAGAAAATGTAAATAGGAATTTCTGAAAACAGGTTTCCAGACAACTGGGGCAACAGCCACAACCAATTTGTAAGACTGGTTGTAGGTAAAACTTCTTCGGTAGCTGGGCCAAGAACTTAACTTTTTTTTTTTTCTTAATCATGATATAATTCTGTGACTCTCTTCCCTTGTCCTGCAGGTGGGTGAACACAGTCTCCTGACATGTGTAAAGGAGAAATGAGAGATAGCAAATAAACTGAAAAGCATGCTTGAATAGCCCACTTTAATTAAATCCAATTTAGAAAGCAATCCGATTTGGAGACGTACAAGTCATTTGCTGAGTGGAAGGCGGACTGAAGGACTTGGGTAAATAAAGGCACACATTCCAGAGGCTGAGGCCGGATGAAGGCCAAGGACGTGGGAGGGAGAGCTTCAGTCTCAGTCTCACTCGGAGCTCCTGGGAAAAATCTCCTGAAATAACATCCTTCGAGCTTCATCCTCAGGAAGTAAAGTTGAACCCCTGATCAGGAAGTAGGCAGTTCTGTGTGTGTGTTTGCAGGTGGGTCCAGGGACCACCCTGTGTTCATCCAGACCCATTCTCCTTCTTTACAGGTTCACACCTCACCCTCAGCTCCCTTCAGCCCTCCTCGCAGTTGGGGTAACCAGGGGAGCCAAGGCAACACTCACAGTGCATCAAGAGCAAAACGGATGGGCACTACTGGCAGGTCTGGCCCAGGAACAGCTTCCTTTCTTCCTCATTCTCCATGTCGGGGGCTAGCAAACCAAGGCTCCAGGTCCCATCTGAACAATTGCTTGCTTCTGCATAGCCCAGGGGCTAAGAATGGGTTCTACATGTTTCAGCGGTTGAAGAAAAATTAAAAAAAAAAAAGACTCTTGGGTGACATGTGAAAACATAAAATTACATGAAATTTTGGTGTCTGTAAATAAAATTTTACTGGGACACAGCCACCCTGATTTGGGTATGTGTTATCTATGTCTACAGTGACACTACAACAGCAGAGTGGAGTAGCTGCCATGGACGGGGCCGTGAGCTATGTATTTTTATACATTGTATTCTGTTACATTATCTCTCTTATTTCTATTATTTTATACTCATAAATTACAAATGGATAATAATAAATAATATAGTACCTATAATTTATAAATTATTTATATTATTTATATCATAGATATATAAGCTATTCTATTTATAATACAATTGTACATGCTATGTATTACTTATAGTATGGTGTATTTATATTTCAATAAAATATATAAATATTAAATATTTAAACATATAATAATTTATGGTATATAGATAGATAATATTTATAGATATGTAAATATATTATTCTATATAAAATAATATACAATTTATAAATATAGAATATATTTTGTTTTATGTTATTCTATATATTTTATATATTATATATGTACTACATTATACAGATACAATACACTTATTATTTATAAATAAAAAATACATTATATGTAAAATACATACGCATGTATTTTTTTTTTTTCGTGGAAGAAAGGGCCTATGACGTCAAACCTCCTTAGGATCCATGAAAGCCACTGCACAGCCCTGTTGGCAACATAATTTTAAGTGACTCTAGTATGGCCATAACATACTTTATTCAATCAATTCCCTATTATTGGACATTTGGGGTTTTTCACAGTTGTGGCTGAAATAAAAATAGTAAGTGGAACATTCTGCAGTGCAAGTTTCTGAATATAACCATATCGATTTTTTTTGGAACTGCTCATCTTTGCACACTTCGTCTTGTAAAAGTATACATTGCCCGGGCCTCTAAATGTATTATGGGCACCGTGCCTACTGTGAATCAAGAATAAATTGGCCCTGGCTTTAAAAGAATCTTTAAATACTCACTACGAGTCAAATTTTGTATTTTGAACTGTCAAGGTTGGGACTTCGGAGGAGTATTCTCTTATCTTTCATTTTATTTATTTTCAAAAATCAACACTAGCAATGCCTTCTCATTAAGAAAAAAAATAGGAGTTCCCATCATGGCGCAGCGGAAATGAATCCGACTAGGAACCATGAGGTTGTGGGTTTGATCCCTGGCCTCGCTCAGTGGGTTGAGGATCCTGTGTTGCCGTGAGCTGTGGTATAGGTCACAGACGCAGCTCAGATCCCGCATTGCTGTGGCTAGGGTGCAGGCCAGCAGCTACAGCTCTGATTAGACCCCTAGCCTGGGAACCTCCATAGGCCGTGGATGTGGCCCTAAAAAGACAAAAGACAAAAGACAAAAAAAAAAAATTAGACATGAGCCTTCTAAGACACAAGTCAGATTGTGCATTTTCCCTGCTTACCCCGCTTCTCTGGATCTGTTTCCTGTGGCTGTGTTTCTTCCAGCATGCTGCAGGGGCCTCTGCATCAAAACCTTTGGCATCGTGTCTTAGGTTTAGGTCTTTAATCCATTTTGAGTTAATTTTTTGTGAGTGGCATAAGACTGGTGTCCAATTTTATTTTTCTCCCTGTGGATATACTTCAAAATAGCTAAAAGACTAGGGCTTCAAAGTTCTTACCATAAGAAAGAAATGATAGTGACATGGCATGAAAGAGAGGCTTTTGGTAAAGCTCTGGTGGTTATCATAAGCGTCTTAACAGTACCTGGTGTCCTGTGTCAATTACATCTCAAAAACAAACAAACAAACAAAAACCCAAACACCACTCACAGAGAAGTTAAGGCATTTTGCAGAATGGTCACTTAGCCCATCACCGTCATGGGAGCTGTGGTCCAGGAATTTGCAAGTAGTTCTCCTTGATGATTCTCATACATGGAAAGAGACTTGGAGAACTGCAAGCCTTTGAGAAGAAGCCCTAAACGCGTTTGACTTCAAAGGGCTTCAAATCTGGCTCTGCGCACTTCCACTGCCCAGGTTCTGTGTTCCCGTAACACTGATCTTCATCCAACCCTCCCTCCCCAAACCCTTCCTTCCCACCACCTCCAGCAAGCAATCAAAAAGGAAACAGTAAGGGAGTTCCCACTGTGGCTCAGTGGAAACGCATCGACTAGTATCCATGAGGATGCAGGTTCAGTCCCTGGCCTTGCTCAGTGGGTTAAGGATCCCGCATTGCTGTGAGCAGTGGTGTATAGGTCACAGCTGCAGCTTGGATCCCATGTTGCTGTGGCTGCCTGTTAGACCCCTAGCCTGGGAACTTCCAAATACCACATATGCGGCCCTAAAACGTGAAAAAAAAAGAAGAAGAAACAAAAAAGGAGCCAGTAAGACTTTGTCCCAGGGTACTTAATTTTCTGCAAATTTTAAAATGTTGGATTTAAAGAATACAAGAGCTTTAGTCTTTTGCTATGCTCTTGCCACAAGATCTCCCATTGCTTCCGCACCACCTCTTCCTCCTTCATTTTTTTTTTTTTAACTAAAGTATAGTTGACCTACAATATCATCTTAGTTTCAGGCATACAGCACAGTGATTCAGATATTTCCATCTATCTGTCTGTCTATCTATCTATCTATCTACCTATCTGTCTACATTCTTTTTCAGAATCTTTTCCCTTATAAGGTCATTAGACAATATTCATTAGAATATATTCCCTGTGCTTGTTATACAGTAGGTCCTTGTGGTTTATCTATTTTGTATGTAGTAGTGTGTATCTGTTAACCCCAACTTCCTAATCTATCTTCCTCCCACCTGCTTTTCCCTTTGGTAACCCTAACTTTGTTTGCTATGTCTGTGGGTCTAAATATACATATATGTGTGTGTGTGTGTATATACACATTTAGATTCAACATATGTGATATCATATGGTATTTGAAATAAGTTCATTTGTGTATGTATCCATATATACATATAGATTCTGCCTATAAGTGATATCCTATGGCATTTGTCTTTCTCTGCCTATTTTGTGTCACTTAGCGTGATCATCTCTAAGTCTATCCATGCTGCTGCAAATAAGTGAGTAATAATCCATTGTATATACGTACCACATCTTCTGTGTCCATTCCTCTGTCAATAAACATTTAGGTTGCTTCCATGTCTTGGCTACTGTAAATAGTGTTGTAATCAATATATTTGTATATATATTGTGTATATATTTTCAAATTATAGTTTTCTCTGGATATATGCTCAAGTAGTGGGATTATAGGATCATATGGTACCTCTATTTTTAGTTTTTCAAAGAATCTCCATACTGTTCTCCAAAGTGGCTGCACCAATTTACCTTCCCACCAACAGTGTAGGAGGGTTCCTTTTTCTCCAAACCCTCTCCAGCATTTATTATTTGAAGACTTTTATTAGAGCATGACCATTCTGGCTGGTGTAGGTGACACCTCATTGTCGTTTTGACTTGCATTTCTCTAATAATTAGTGATGCTGAACATCTTTTGGTATGGCTTTTGGCCGTCTGTACATCTTCTTTGAAGAAATGTCTTCTTAGATCTTCTTGACTTCACCAAGGGACTCTGGGTTGATTCCTCAACGCGTCTCTGTGCAAGGCTGGGGAGACCCTCCCTCAGTATCCCTTCTTTTGCCTCCGGTCACTGATTGGAAGGCAGTGTTCCTGCTGCATGCCTGGGAGATGCACACACACCTACACGCCTACCTCTGTGCTTTTGGTACCCTTCTTTCCCCCTGAAACAATGCTTACTTATCCTTCCAGTCCCAACCAGAACATGCTTTTTTTTTTTTTTTTTTTTTTTTTGGTGGTGGGGGGGGTGTCATTGCTGGCTGGATCTTTGCCACCACACATCTACAATTATTTCAGCCTTATTATATAAATATATTTGTTGACTGAATTAATAAAATAATACATGAATCTATATAGATAAGGCCTCATTTCCTGGATCTCTGGAAAAGCTGATTTAGTGATATCATTGCCTGAATAAGCACCTCGTGATAGAAAGACGGCATTTTTGAGGATGATACCAACCCAGTAACAAAAATCAGTACTTGAATCCAGACAATTACTCCTTCATACAGCAGACAGAGTACCCCGATGCCAGTCCTCAGTCAAATCAATTTAATTAACTAACAAAGGTAGTTGTTATGGCAACAATGCTACTAATCTGTCTCGGCAAATACTCAGTATAATTGACCTGTTGCTAGGCAACAGCCAATAGGTTGGATGACAGATGATGACAAATTTCATCTGGTACAGATGTTGCTATTCAGTCACAAATTAGGCCTCTGGTCAAGGAAAAGTTTCTCAGAAAACATCATGAAGATATTGATATAACATTCCCAAAGACCTGCTGTTACAGTTACATGCAGAAACAATCAAAACCAAAACGCATATTATCTGATAGGCTGAGGATCTAGCAAAATAGGCATTATGAAAACCAGGACCAGGATATGTGTACCTACTAAGCTCTATTTAAAATATCATTATTTTAGCAATGTCTCTGAGCCAATAACCCCTTCACCTCTCTGTATAAAAATGAGATACACACTTTCAAATATATACCTCTGATACAGAAAATAAATGCTTGGGAATAAAGCACATAGAATCATTCCATTAAACAATTACACAGCCTTGGGGAACTGTCCCCATCTCTCTCTCCTCTTTGGTACTCTCTCTTTTAACATGGTCCATCTGGGAAACCAATTAATTATTTCCCAGATTGCTAAGAGATATATCTCTTATTGTCTGCCTCCTTTAGTGTGCAAATATAAGTGAGATTTTCAAAAGAGCACCAAAGGAAATAAAGCGTTAAGAGCACACTTTTTTTTAAACAACACACTGCCATTTTACCCATCCATACCCCACAAAACTGCAGAAGTGGGCCCACTGGCTGGCTCAGCTGACCCCTGATAGAGATGCTGAGATTTTGACTCTAGGCAGGAAAGCTCTGTTTTGTAGTGTGAAGCTCTAGGACACAAAGCTTAGATTCTGAAGATTTGGGTCAAGCTCGTCTCCCAGCTGCATGCCTGTGAGTGAGTCACTTCTTTGGCTGAGTCGCCTAGGGAAGGTGGGGGGGATCCAATAAGTCATTCCCAACCCGCGGGGATTAACTGTATGGTTCTGATGAGGCATTTGCGTCCCTGGCCACAGGAGACTTAGTGGAAGAGTTTGAGAAAGGTTCCAACCAGCCCAATCCTATCCCTGACCTCTTAAAGGAAGGAGACACCTGCTCCACAGGTACACGGTACTGAGAATGTTGGTGAGACTTTCTAGAACAAGACCAGCAGGATAATCAGGCCAATATTCATGCTAAATAGTTATGTAAATGAAAAGGTTTCATGAGAGTTATCGTTCTTAAGAAACTCTGCTTGGAGGATAGCATCTGCCCCTTTGCTTGGCAGAACTGTAATTAAGTAAAAGGAGGAGGTGAGAGAGGAAGTGGAGGAAGAGTAAAGAGAATCAGAAGAGGAAGGGAGGGAGGCAAAAAGGAAAGAAGAAGAGAGAGAGACAGAAAAGGAGAAAGGGAAACAGTGTTATCTATTGGAAATGTAAATCAGATACATTTGAAACATACGTCTAAGTGTCCTCTTTGTAACTGATACTCAGGCTATTTGTCCAGTGTTTGAATATATATATATATATATATATATATATATATATATATATACTGTATATATACATATACAGTTTCTTTGCAGCAATTCAATGCCATTAACCAAAAATTATTGCATAAGGGGAAGCTAATTTGGGAGGAGCAATCTTCTCAGAACTAAGTGCAGATACAGCCATATGATGATCTCAACAGAACACTCAGAGCGGTATGGGAAGGGCTGTGCCTTCTGATTTACCCCCATCTGCTGCACCATGGTTTTATTTCCTGCATCCAATCACTCCCAGAATGAGATAAATGGAGGGCTCACCTCCTGAAAATGACCATCCATCAAGGGTTGGGGTCTAAATTTCTCTCTTATTGCCCTTTCAATTCTCCCCTTTCTCAGCAGACCGACTTCTGAAGCAGGTGACCCCACAGCAGAAACCTGATGCCACACAGCCTGCCTTTTCGTGGAAGGAGGCTTCAGCCAAACTAATTTTCTGAGCTCCACATGATCAGTGTTTCAAGATGGAAAGTATTTGCAAGCGTGCCTTGTAAAATGCTGTACAGGTATAAGATGGGAAGCAAAGTCATAGCAGAAATAACTAGGGAGGTATTTGGGCATGCTCTTCTTCTGCTTGAACTTGAGAAATAAGAGCATACACATACATGTTCCCGGCACTAGGGTTTAGGCAAGATCAAATAATACCGAAGTATGCCTGCCCTGGACTCCAACTGCCAGGTTTTGCATGCAAGACTGGTGAGTTACAGGAGCTATGAGACCCTGGGTGATTTAGTTAATTTGCCTAAATTTCGTTTATTCTTATGTAAACTGAGGAAATTAACAGTGCTTCCTTTTACAGGGTCAAGGCAAGGCTTCAATGCTGCGTGAACTGGGCAAAGGGCCCAGACATCATTTCCATTCTAGAAATACTGTCCATTCTTATGGCCAATATCATCAGGCTCTCCTGACAAAGATCCCATGAGGCTGGTGCCCTTGGCATTCTCCCCGATGAGGAAAATGAGGCTGAAAGAGGTGAAATGGCCTGCCCAGTGTCACCCCTGATAAGGGAGGGTGCGGGGAGGGAGGGGGCTCAAGCCCAGGCTGCTCGCAAGCCCCAACCTCCATCCATGCAGCTTAATGAGAGTTTCAGCTTCACGCTTCTCTCCCCTTGATTAGGTGTTAAATATTTACCATCTTGCCTTTCTTCCTCTCTACCCTCTTTAAAAACGGTTTAATTAAAATCATTCATTGAGCTCATGATAAAAATATGTAAATGTGATGATTTTTGTGAAATGAATCTATTGTTTCCCTTTCATTCCCAAAGGACTGTGGCTAAGAGGGGCTAGATAGTCAGGGCTTCCAATGAATTTGAACAAGCATTTGATAATATGTTGTATAACCGATTTCAAGGTCTGGTGGCCACAGGACACGGCAATTCATGTGTGGGAAGCACAACTGGATTCCCCAGGCAGAGACTGGGGAAGTGGTGGGCCCATTGCCCCAGCATTTCTTGGAAAATCAGGTGGAATGATTTGGAAGAGGCAGAGCTAGAGGAAAACCCATTTTCACCTCCCCTCTTCTGCCTTGGCCGGCGCTCCGCATGCTCAACTGCCTGAAGATAACCTGGGTGGCTTTTCCTCCTTTCTCTGAGGCCACAGCTGCTGAAAGCTCATTGCCCCCTCCCTGCCCCTCCAGCCCCCGTGGTGCCGTGGTCCTGCACTGCAGGTGTCCTCAGTATAACTCAAGGTACTTCTTCTGTTCCTTAAGCTGCTGCTCTATGCTATGTTCTAGGGGGTTCAAGGCCTCACCTTCAACCCTTTTTGCCCCTTAAGAGACACTGAGCCAGGCAGTGGGCTAGGCCAGTGCCTCTTTTCCTTAAGATTTCAAGAAATCTGGCAACAGACATGTGGACTTCAGAACTGCTGGCCTAGCCTGGGTCAGGGGAAGGACAGTCTTATGCTCAGGCACCCTTGACCTTTTTGTACCCTTGGCCCCTGCCCCCAACCAACCTTAAACAAAAAAAAAACATGCCTTCTAAATTTTCTACTCAGTTAGCCTGACTGGTCTGGGAGACTTTTTTTAAAAACAATCCCCTAGCTCCTGGTATTGAATAGGGAAGGTGGCCATAGCTGGCAACCCCCACATCTCAAGGGCTTGGCACAGTGAATTTTATTTCTCATTCATATATTAGGAGTGGGGATTGGGCAGTGGGCAGGGGAACTCTGCTTGGCAGTCATTAGATAGGGATTGTGTCTCTGCCTTTCTCTAGTTCTCTCATTTAACAAGGATTGAGGATCCTGTGGGAAGCTTTTAGAGGCCAGGAAGTGAGGCAAACTTGTGCTCACCTTCCAGAGCTCAGCCTCACAGCTGCACTGCAAGATAGGCTGGGAAGTGGAGTCCATCCCTGTGCCTGAGAGGAATAGTACACAGGCTATTTAAGAGGGCCACCCCCGTGTCCTGTGGATTCGCTTCTTTGAGGACAGGGGACATTGGCATCAAACTGCATGTGCTGAGCATTTTGCTCTGTGCCAGGTGCTGCTGTGTAAGTTGTAAATACTTCCCAGGGTGGCGGGGTGTGTGTGAGGGAATCAGTGACTGGACAACCTCAGCCGTGAGATAACGGTCAAAACCATTGGTACAACCTTCTGTCATTTGGCTCCAGCCTACACTTGAGTCTACTTTGCTGTGTCAGACAACACAGACAGCAAGTGTAGCGTAACTTGGACCTTTCCGCATCCTTCTGGAATTGTTCAGCAGCTCAGTTGAAACATCCGTCATCTCACACTGCTCTTCTCTGGATGAAAGTTTGGGAGGTAAGAAGCTTGGCTCCTTTAGGAGGTGTTCTCATCCCCCAGGCCACCCCAGTTCCTCCCAATTGCACCATTTTATTCCCTTACCCAGTCATAAAGAGGATAACACAAAGCCGCATGCTGCACCGTGTGTACCAAATGCCTCCTAGTAAGTCTCTCGTCTCAGACATCTGAACATTATCCTTGATGTGGTAACAGACTTTTTGTTTGTTTATTTATCTTTTAGCTGTGTTTTTTTATTTTTTATTATTATTATTTTTTGGGGGGAGAATAGTTGACTTACAATGTGGTATTAGTTTCAGGTGGACAGCAAAGTGAGTCAGTCAGACATATAAATATATCCATTCTTTTTTCCCATATAGATTATTACAAACTATTGAGTAGATGTCCCTGTGCTCTACAGAGGAATCTAATAAAATGATACAAAAGAACTTATTTATAAGTTAGAAACAAACTCGCAGATTTCAAAGCCAATCTCATGGTTACCATAGGAGGAACTGTTGGGGGTGAGGAGGGAAGAAATGGGAACAGCGGAGTAACACATACTGTAGAAAATAGTTCATTAATGAAATGTATGCAACTCTTTTCTGTCTCACCAAATACACGCACTCAGGAGCATTGCTTTTCCTTAGACGCAAAGTGTCTAATTAGAACCTCAAGATGCCTTTGCTCTTCATGGCATCTTCCGTTCCTACCATATATGCTGCATAATGAATATAGAGGGATTCTATGGTGGGGCGGATAGCGCAGGGCAGTGGGATTTGCTCCAGTGGAAACAAGGCTACTTTGGTAACTCAAGATACTGCTGCTCTTACAATAGTTCTATCAAATCGCAGATTGAGAGACAGCCCTTTATACCTCTGTGTTCCACCCACTCTCCCTTCTTTACCCTCTGATTCTGTAATACGGGGCCCCAAGGGCATTCCAAAGGGATGCCATGATGGTTAATTTTATGTGTCCGCTTGACTGAGCCAAGGTGCCCAAATATTCTGTCCATCCACACATCAGTCTGGATGTTTTGGTGAGGGTGTTTCTAGGTTAGTTTAACTTTGAAGTGGATAGACGTCAAGGAAGACAGATTTCCCTCCAGCGCGTGGATGGGCTTCATCCAATCAGGTGACAGCTTGAAGAGCAAATGCATTCAAACCCTATCCCAGGTGGAAGAATCCTGTCTCCAGTCTTTAGACTCAAGACTGTAGCATCTGGGTCTCCAAACTGCTGGTCTGCCCTGCAAACCTGGACTTGAAAGCCCCCATAGTCCTGTGAGCCAACTCCTTAAAATTTTGTCTCTGTGTCTCTGTCTCCACCTATGTTTCTGTTTCGGTCTCTGTTTCTTTGTCTCTCTCATACATACATATAGTATATGCTATATACAAACATACATACAAATACACACATATCTATATATGTATATACATGCATACATCTGGTAAAACAATGATTCCAAATCTCCCACTTTTCCCAAATCAGAAATTTAAATTAATAGTTTCAGTCAACTTGATGTAGGTCACAGATGTGGCTTCGATCTGGCATTGCTGTGACTGTGGTGTAGACCAGCAGTTGCAGCTCCGATTTGACCCCTAGCCTGGGAACTAAGAAGACCAAAAAAAAAAAAAGTAGTTTAAGTCAACTTGAAAATAGAAATGTTTAGAAATGAAGATGAAATAGCCAAATGCCTACTTTTATTTGTTTCATTAATTTATTTACACATGCATATTTAAAATACCAGAAAAACATAGTACTCACATTAATACTGTGAATGAAATGTCTTAAAAATAAATAAACATAGACTACTTGGAATTTACCAATCACTTTATCAATTTGCATGTTTTTTCCATTTAATTTGTTTATTTGGAATTTTAACAAAATCAAGAATTTTTAAAAGGCAGTACATCAACAGTACTTACTTTAGCAGTTCAGCTAAGAATCATCCCCTTGAGAATTCTCAGAGAAAATGAATGTTTTAAGAATCTTGTTTCTCAAGAATTCCTCTCTACTCCCCATAATTTTAAGAAACACAATTTTTTTGAATAATGAAAGCAGTCATTTAAAAAAAAACCTTGAAAATTCCTGATTTCTACTTATACCATGAAAATGACTTTCAAAAAGGGAAACTTACAGATGCTGTAATAAATGGTTAAAAATACCCCTTGAGGAGTTCCCGTCCTGGCTCAGCGGAAGCTAATCTGACTGGTATCCAGGAAGACTCAGGTTTGATCCCTGGCCTCGCTCAGTGGGTTAAGGACCTGGCTTTCCCATGAGCTGTGGTGTAGGTCGCAGACGCGGCTTGGATCCCACGTTGCTGTGGCTCTGGCGTAGGCCGCCAGCTATTGCTCCAATTGGATCCCTAGCCTGGGAGCCTCCATATGCCTCAAATGCAGCCCTAAAAAGACAGCAAAAATACATAAATAAAAATAAAAATATTGCTTGAGCTTCAGGACATTCAGAGTAATTTTAAGAGATCACTGACTGCATTGGTGAGGAGCAGAAAGAGCTCTTTGGGGACAGTCAAACTAGGTTAGAATATGGGCAAAAATCTCTAAATATTGGCTTAAACTAATTTTTTCTCCGCAATGAATAATTGAGAGTTTTCTTTTTCTAAGTACCTATAAATGCACATGTAGACCAATACCTTCTTAACTGAGGGTCACTTTGGGGAAAATGCATTACTTTAGACTCAGGTATATATAAGAATGACCAGGAGTTGCCAGTGTGGCTCAACCGTAACGAACCCAACTAGTGTCCATGAGGTTGTGGGTTCAATCCCTGGCCTCGCTCAGTGGGTTAAGGATCTGGCGTTGCCATGGCTGTGGTGTGGGTCTGCAGCTCTGATTGGACCCCTAGCCTGGGAACCTCCATGTGCCATGGGTATGGCCCTAATAGAAAAAAGTGACCAAAGAATTTTCTGCTCAGAATGTGGGTGGGTTTTAAGGAGAGGGACTGACCTGGGGGAGCAACTTTAGAACATCTTTCCCTGTTCTTCCCACAAACATCCTCAATCTACTGCATCCACCGTAATGCAGCGAATGCAGAAGCAAGTTGTTTTGGTTCTTTGGACAAGACATACTCTCCATTGGAGCAATGCTGCCCAAGAGACAAATAATGTCACACACACACACAATTTAAAGTTGTCTAGCAGCACTCGAGAAAGGTAAAAAGAAACAGGTAGAATTATTATTATTTTTTTATTTTTCGGCCACCTCCACAGCCTAAGGAAGTTCCTGGGCCAGGGATCAAATCTGAGCTACATCTGTGACCTACACCCATACCTGCAACAAATGCTGGATCCTTAACCCACCGCCCTGGGGCCAGGGATTGAACTGGCACCTCCACAAAGACAAGCTGGATCACTAACCAACTATGCCGCTGTGGAAAGTCCCCAAATTAATTTTAATAATGTATTTATCAAGCACAAAATATTCTAATTTTTCATAATTATAATTTTTATTATAATTTTTGCCTGAAGTCAACATAAAAAGAATTCATGAGATAGTTAGCGTTTGCTTTTTCCTAGTAAGTCTTAGAAATCTGGAGTGAATCTTATACTTAGAGCATCTCAATTTGGACCCACTGTAATGAAAAGCTCATGAGCATCTGCTCTGGTTAGTGGCTATCAAACATGAGACTGCAGATAAAAGAATATGTAAATATATATGTATTTTATATATATAAAGTATATTTATATATATATATCACACACACACATATATACAGATACTTTTTTTTTTTTTTTTTTTTTTTTTTTTTTGCACAGGGAACCAATTCTAAAACTTGCCAAGTGATGGAGTGCATATTTTAAAGCATATGCTTTGGGAAAGTGGAACCCTTAATTTATTTATTTCCAGGAACTTCTGTTCCAAATGCACAGGTATCATTTCAAAACCAAACACTTCTAGGAGTTCCCATCATAGCTCAGTGGTAGCAAAACCGACTAGTATGAATGAAGATGTGGGTTCAATCCCTGGCCTTGCTCAGTAGGTTAAGGATCCAGCATTGCTGTGGCTGTGGTGTAGGCTAGTGGCCATAGCTCTGATTTGACCCCTAGCCTGGGAACTTCCATATGCCTCGGATGTGGCCCTGAAAAGACAACAATGACAAAAAAGTAGACCCGTCATCAACTTGGACCCTACTCTCTGCCATGACGCAGGAGCAAACCAGTCTCAGTTTCTCCGTCTCTTCAATCCGGATCATTCTTTTTCTCCTGAGGCCCTGGGCTCGAGGTTTGGGGATTATGGAGAGCCTATTCTTTGGAGTCTGTTATTCTGCTGTCTCTTAAAGGCTTCACATCTTAAGTTAAATTAAAAAAAATGCATGGAATTCAAGTTTCGCTTATTAGCCATTTAAGAGGAAATACTACTCCTTTTGATGTTGAGTATCTGAAACAATAATTAATAGTGATAGTAAAACTCTCCCGCATTGAAAGCTTTCTCCACACTTCATCTTTCCAAGCTACTTTTAAGTAAGTCATACTTTATTTAATCCTCATCGCCACACCATGAGAGTGAACAAACCTTTTCTATAGATGGGGAAATGGGCCCAACGTGAGGTCTTTTGTTTTAGAACACCAAGCTAAACAAAGGATTAAACACAAGCTTCTCTCTCTGGTTCAGGTTCCATTGCACGATTTCAAGGCTCATGATTTTGCACAGTTTAGAGAATTTCTTCCAAGGAGCATTACTGAACTCTTCTCTGCTGCAGAATATCTGGCCCTAAGGTGAAAATTATCAGGTTTGAGTCCTGAGTCTCCTTTTACCACTTACTCTGTGGCTTTGGAAGAATCAGAGTTGACTCTGCTCCCTCCTCTGAAAATGGAATAATGAAGCCCACCTCACATGGGGATTCATGCAGCTTAGGCATCAAAGTATGTTAGAGCACTCATTAAAACCAGGAACACTGGAAGAAACCTAATTGTTTATTCGTAGTGCAAGAACTTAAAATAAAAAAGTGTTGCCTGTTACAACAAAAACACTAGCTATTATCTAGCAATTAAAAGTCAAGTTTTCAAAGAACATTAAATGTCTAGATTCTGGATGTAATGTTAAGCAAAAAAAAAAAAAAAAAATTTAAGTATGAAAAAACCAGATCTACCATATGATGCTAATTTGGTAATTCACAGAGTCACGCATAAACACTTAGGAAAAAACAATCCTGCCAAGAACCACATTTATTGTGGTTATCTTTGGGTCATAAATTACAAGCTTTTTTTTTTTCTTTAATGGAGTGCACTTCTATACATTCCAAAAATTCTATAATGATCACGTGTTAATTTATCTTCCTTAATAAAAAAAAAATGTATTTTTAAGTAGCATCCCTAGTTCCTAGGAAAAGTTCACTTTTAATGAAGACCATTTGATTCATCAAATAAAGTTTTCTACCTCCTATACTTAATGAACTATTTTTAAGTACCCTCTTTCCTTAGACACCTACTGTTCCTATTAATTCTAATACACTATCAGCTCTCATTATAACGCCCCTGGGGGACTGCAGAACAAGTGCGTTTTCCGACAGACACGTGGTGAGGTCATGGGGAAAGTAAGGAAAATCAGAGACTTTTTAATTCCCTGGTGACCTAGGTGATTTTTTTCTTCTTTTTTTTTTTTTTTTTTTTTCCCAAGTCAGGCTTCTGTGAGTTACCAGGTATATATCACAACAGTCCTAGATGAAGCAGTTGATCTTTTTGTGTGATAATGATTTCTTGCTTTAGTTCGAGATGCCTGTGTGTTCTCCGGGGAGAATTTAACTATCTGGCAAAACCTAAAGGCTCTCTAAAGGGCGTTAAGCCCCAACTGACTTTCTCCAGGGAATTTCAGGCAGGGTGAGAGGCATCCTGGAAGATGTGGATTTCGTTCTTCCCTTCTTTTGCTACTAGTCTGCAGACTAGGGTCTCAACAGCCCAGAGACCCTAGTCTGCAGAATGGCCCCGAAATTTCTCTGCTCAGAATTGTGTGGGTAAAATGGAACCTCTGCTAACACGCTTTACATTAGCAAGGGGTACCACAGATATTAATTTTTTTTTTTTTTTTTTAGGGTTGCACCCACAGCTTATGGAAGTTTCCAGGCTAGGGGTGGAATCAGAGCTGCAGCTGCCAGCCTATGCTACAGCCACAGCAATGTGGGATCCAACCTACACCATAGTTCATGGCAACATCCGATCCCCCACCCACTGAGCAAAGCTAGGGATGGAACCCGTGTCCTCATGGATACTAGTCAGATTCATTTCCACTGAGCCATGATGGGAACTGCAGATATTACCACTTTTGCTCCCAAGTGCTAGTTCCTGACTTCTCTGGGACTCTTGGGAAGTTCTTCCCCAAATTCTCCAATCAAAACTAAGATGATGGGGGAGTTTCCGTCGTGGTTCAAACCTGACTAGCATCCATGAGGACGCAAGTTCGATCCCTGGCCTTGCTCAGTGCATTAGGGATCTGGTGTTGCCATGAGCTGTGGTGTATGTCACAGATGTGGCTTGAATCCTGTGTTGCTGTGGCTGTGGTGAGGCCGGCGGTAACAGCTCCAATTGGACCCCTAGCCTGGGAACCTCCATATCCCACAGGTAGGGCACTAAAAAGAGACAAAAAGACCAAAAAAAAAAAAAAAAAAAACACTAAGATGGATGGGAGTTCCTGCTGTGGCTTAGCGGGTTAAGACCTGACATAGTATATGTGAGGATGCCAGTATGATCCTTGGCCTTGCTCAGAGGGTTAAGGATCTGATGTTCTTACAAGCTGCAGTGTAGGTCACATCAGACCCAGTGTTGCAATGGCTGTGGTGTAGACCTCAGCTGCAGCTCCAATGTGACCCCAGCCTAGGAACTTCCACATGCCACGGGTGTGGGCGTAAAAAGAAAAAAAAAATTCTAAGATGACTTTGCTCAAATGTGAACAAAATATGAAAGTCTCTGGATGCCTTAGGGAGACCAGGGTGGAGCAGAAAAGGATTGTGAAGTCAAGCAAAGTAAAACAACTGCTCGGAGTCTGAGATGTATGGAGACTTGATTGTTGTCCCTTTTTTGAGACGTGTGTGTATGGGTGTGCATGTGCGTGAGAGTGTGTGTGTGTGTGTGTGTTTTGGCTTAAGAGAATCATCGAGTGGAAAAAAATGTCTCCAAGTGATAAGTACTGTGCTTCTCCAGGAATAGTCCCTCAGGAAGGGGCGTGGCGTAGTGGGTGAACACCACCTGTCGATCAGAATGATGAAGTTCAAGGTCTCTTCCACGCACAGCCTGGGGAGCCTGTGTCAAGTTCCTTCAGTTCCCCAGACCTCGGCTTCCCCTCCTGGAGAGAAGGGATAAGACTATTTTTTTTCACACAGTTATGCCAAGGATAAACTGACTGGATCCACTGCCGACCCATGGATGATGCTCCTTACACTCCAGCAGGAGGAGGACTCCTTTTCCACCCAACACAGCAAACGATCCCTTTCTCTGAATGAAGACAAGAGTTGTAAAAGTATTTCTCCCATAGACTTTCTCCTTTTCAGGCATAAGTAGAATGCTTCATGGTGATAAAGTATGAAACTGTGGACTGGATCAGCCTTACGGTCTTATCTAAGGGTTCCAAGGGGCTGTCTTTCCGGCATTTCCTAACTTTTCCCGGCCAGAAGCAGGGTAGACCCAAGAGCAAGCTCAGATCTGTACTTGCCCTTCAGTGTTTTTTCTTCGGCTCTTGGTCCCAACTGCAGACGCCTAGAGGAGGGTTTACAAGGGAACTAAGAAATTCTTTTCGTGTCTTAGGAAAGTTTTTTTTGGGGGGGGGAGGGAGGGGTACTTTATAGGCCAACATGAAATAAAAAAAAAAAAGGTCCTTTTATGAAAGCTATCCATCAAATGTCAAGGATAATAATCAATTTTCTGTCACAATGAACTGATAAAAGCTTTCAGTAATAATGTCATGGGGGGAAAAATTTGTGTTGGAACTCGAAACGCACAGCCCTGATATCAAACGAATTCATAAAAGCTCAAAGCTGCTGTAGCCCTCGGAGGCATGACAAAATACAATTTCTCATCCACAGGATATGGAATAATTCCCCTTTTTTATTTTTACACCAAGAGGAGCAAAAGGAAATCTGAATTTCAAAAAAAGAAAGAAAATACTGCACAATCCTGCTTTTGCCAGGGAACATTAGAGATCATTTTGGCCGCTGATATCAGAAACCGTTCTGGTGATTTCTCTCACATCATGCAAATGGCTGCATAATGCCTGCTCGTCTTGGAATGTAAAATCAAATCAGCATTCTAATGCTACAAGCCGGTGATGAGCTTGGGGATAAATATGCAGGAGCGCATAAAAAAAAAATCAAGGCAATCAAGAGGAGCCAGCGTCCTGGCTCGGACTATAAATCTTTGTCTATTTCAATCGTAGGGCTGGCCGAATCAGTGTAAAATTCCAGCGGGGATGTCATCAATTTCTGTTAACCTCTCTATTCCTCTTTGTGTTGGCTCTGGGGTGATGGATTGGTTTTGTCACTTCTGCTCCGTTCACAGTATGTTAACATGGAAGGGTGCAGGCAGGTTATGAGGGAAGGTTATGGCTGTCCTAGCCTTGACCCTACCTTCCTCTCTCCCGTAGGATCCCGGGTCCCTTTCTCTCTGGGGAACACCGGCTGTCCTTTCGGTTCCTGGATGCTCAGCTCAGAGACCACACATTGGCTGGTTGAGGGCTCCATCACAGGTCACCCTTAGGAGATGGACATGGGTCTACTGAGCCAACTTCCAGAGAAAGAGCGGACAGTGTGTTGAGATGAAGGAAGGAAAGCGTTATGGACTTGGGCTCTGAGTTACTCCATGGCCTGAGACCTAGCTGTGTCTCTACTGATGTCATTCTCCGAACGGTAACTGGCTTTTCCCAGCCAGAACGCTGTAGAGCTTTCCAGCAATTCTAACGGCCTCTTGGAGGTCTCTGTTTCACGCAGAGGGTCATTGTAACGCCCTGTAAGATGGGGCCTGAACAAATATGTGAACATTGACCAATAAACCCAGGAGTTAACTTCAGGCTCTCACAGCATGCAGAGGCTGTGATTCCAAGACGGCAGGACCAAGTATGTTTGACGGTTGTTGATGCTGTTATTAATGCATCGTTTATAAGAGTACCATCCAATGGGGCAGCCACATTCCACATGTGGCTAGTTCAGTAAAATGACATCGAATTAAAAATGTCGTTCTTATTTTCTCTAGCTGCATTGCAAAGTGCCACTCTACTGGACAACCCAGACCTTAAACACGTCCATCATCATAGAAAATTCTACGGGACAGAGCTGGCCTCAATGGCATTCATCTAAATGTGTCTGTGCTTTTCGAAGTACTCAGCCAGGGATGCCAGATACTTGTTTCAATAAGGTTGCCATTGTTGAAACCTGGGAGCTGAGTTCTACAGCTATTAATCAAAGATGAGGCATGTTCATAAGGTAATGGCTTGCTTAGAAATTGACTCTAAAGGCATTCCAAAGACGTTTCAAGCTTGTTTTGAGTGATGGTGAAGTGACTGAAATAAGTATGATAGAAAGAGCCTGTGGGCATCTGTTTCAGACGGACCTGAATTCCAGACACAGATCTGATGTGTCCTAGGACCAAGACCTTGGAAAATTCATTTAACCCCCAAGCCTCAGTTTTCTCATGAGAGATCTAAGAAATAATAGTATCTTCTTTGTATTTTTTTTTTCTGCTGAAGTTTAAATAACATTGGAAAGAAGTCTAGGGTGGTGCATTGAACGAGGCAGGGGCTTAAAACATTTTTGCTTGGAGTTCCCATAGTGGCTCAGTGGTTAACGAATCTAACTATTAACCATGAGAATTGGATCCCAGACCAAGCTCAGTGGGTTAAGGATCCGGCGTTGCCATCAGCTGTGGCATAGATCACAGACGTGGCTTGGATTTCGAGTTGCTGGGGCTGTGGTGTAGGCCGGCATCTGCAGCTCCAATTTGATCCCTAGCCTGGGACCTTCCACATGCTGTGGGTGCAGCCCTCAAAAGACAAAAAAAAAAAAAAAAATACTTGCATGGTGTGAAAAATCCTACACTCCCCATCGTGAAAAAGGATCGTGGGAGTTCCTGTTGTAGTCTAGCAGTTAACAAACCCAACTAGCATCCATCAGGATATGGATTCAATCCCTGGCCTCGCTCAG